>NC_142504.1:34186079-36686079 GCF_057876585.1 Rhinolophus sinicus
TTTCAAACGTTATTAATATTTTTCTCTTCCACGTCCTTTATCTCAAAATTCCTATTCTTCGGATGCCTTTAAGTCAACAAAATAAATTATAGGTATATGTGAGTAGTTCATTATAGTGTTTCACAGCTAGCAGCAGACCATATAGCCTGTGGTCTGGTGGCCCTTGAGCTAAGAACATTTTTTAAAGGATTGTGAAAAAAGAAGAATGTGGAACAGAGATAGTAAGTGGGCCACAGGGCCTATATTTACTATCTGGCCCTTTATAGGAAAAGTTTGCTGACTGCTTAATTTGTTTCCCCTTTCAAATATGTTTATGATTTAAAATCATCATGCTATAAACACCAAGGAATAATCTCTCAAGGTGAAATTTCAAGAAATACTATACATAGGAAGGGAAGTAGTTTTGGACAAGTAAGATGGTATTCCATTTTGTGATTATTTGCTCCCCTGCTATGGGAAGGTAAGGTTTTCTACCAGTGACTAAGAATCATTTCGTAGGAATTAAAGGCATGGTCCTGTAGGATGAAACAACCCCAAAAGTACTTAAACTCACCAGGGTGAATGGGATTGAAAATGAATGGGATTATGGCTGAATGGGATCTCAAATTATTGTGCTTCTCTTGGCCAACTCTGCCTGGCTGATGGTGGCAATCTAACTACCGTGGGAATCCAGGATCAGTTCTGGAATCAGCCAGTTTGCCAGGCAAAGTATTTCCTTGCCACAGACCCTGTGGTAATGAATGTGGGAGTAGGAGAGCTGACTCATGAAGTCTCTCTAGACCTTGGTTAGACACATTTCAGAAAGTTACCAGCAGGAAAAACTTTAGAAATCTAAGGTTGTTAAAAAGCAATTTTGAAAAGGGGGGAAGTGAAGCTACCTTTATTTTTTCGTTTGTTTGCAAACAGTAGAGTGTTAACCTATGACCATGGGGTAACTTTACTGCTTTTATCTGCCTTAAGCAATTTACAAAACAGCTGGCTGCAGGCGAGTGCGAGACGGGACTTGGTGTTCCTCTGAGGGCCCTAAAATGAGACTGGTAGGATGCTGGCAGGTCTGGGGATGTCTTGTCTGTAGAGTCCAGGAGTCTGTGGGTGTGGTTGTACCCACACAGGGCCACTTCCTTTCTGACCTTAATTGGGTCTGCTGAGATTCAAACGTGAGTGGTCAACCAGGGGGCTTTGGCTTTCCAGAAGTCTATTTGCATGAAAAACTAAGGATACTTCCTGGGCTGAACTGGTCAGGCAGGCATGTCAGGCAGGCACTTTGGCTGAACTGGTCAGGCAGGCATGTCAGGCAGGCACTTTGGCACAGAACGCCCCCCCCCAAAACAAACAAACAAACAAACAAACACAACAACAACAACAAAAAACAAAAAACCCTTAGTTATACTAGGTCAAAGGTGCTGCTGAGTATAGCACAGATTCTGTATTCAAACCCGACTTTCAGCTTATCCCCAAGGTGTCTAAGTCCAATTTGTGAAGGGAGGGCACCGGAGTCTGTGCTTTCTACTGCACAGACTTTGGGATCAAAACGCGGGGAGGGGATGTTCCAAATAGACTTGGCAACCTATTCTTTTCTCAAACACAGAAATTAAAAAACACATAGACCATCTAATATCACCATGGTTTCAGAAAAGAAAGAGAATTGTAAAAGAGATAATGAAAATACAAAATTTTAAAAAATTGACTTACTTTATAAAAAACCCAGAAAGATGAAAAGTTTAGAACAGCCTCTAGGAGAAACTCCCCTTTACCACATTGCAACTGCTTCACCTCATCTTTTTTCCTCTTTGTTTGTTCATCATCACTTATTCCCTGCCTCCAGCTTCTCCCACACACAGCATCCCCCCTCCTGAGTTTCCAACCACACTTTCTTTTTCTTAATTACATCAGTTTAGTAGGGTGTGGGTCAGCTATGATCTTGGGGAGGTATCGTGGCGGGGGGGGGGGGGGGGGGAAGCATGTAGAGGCGCAGACACTCAGCAGGCTGAGAGTGAGACCTACCATCGGAAACAGGTCCAGAAGGGCAGGGGGTTTGTCTTATTTTCTACTAAATACCCCCATCCTGAGTAAAGGGCCTGAAATGTGCAGGTGCTCAATAATTGTTCATTGAATCAATGAATAAAACACAGGCAAGGTATATGCAGGTTCTACTGTAACATACCACCAATGACAACATGACAACAAGGCAGTAGTCACTGCTGTTATTGGAGGTAATGACATTTCACAAATCATTAAACCTCTTGGCAGAAAAATGAAAAGGAAAAAAGTAACGGACAATACACCATCTTAATCCAACCATTATTACAATTTTGTTATTATTCTCTTCAATATTTTGTAATATGCATTTAAGATATCTTTGTAATCAGAAAATTTTGGATAGGAAATATGGAAACACTTTTCAAAAGAACCAATCTCCTTTACCTACAAGGTATCACTCAAAATAAACTTAGGTGATGTCACCTGAGAAAGTCTGAAAAAACCTTTGATAATCTATGTCAGTACAGCAAAGCCTGTGGTAAGAATCACAGAAGACTTACGGGTCAAGGAGGCAGAAGACATGCATGCATTCTCTTGCTGGCTCCCACTCGAAGGGTTTTACTCTCTCCTTTGTAAAATGAGAGGATTGGGACTCCATAATCTCAAAGGTCTTAGAAAGTCTGAAGTTCAATAATGCCTAAAAAAGATGTTATTGTTTTACGGTCTGATTGTAAAGCAGTTTAGAGTTAAACTATTTATATATTTATGTATATAAATGTATATATTTATAAATTAGTCAATATTTTTCTTAAATATTTTATTACTATAAAATAGTAAATATTAACTTAGATATAGGTGCTCCTTCTAGGCAGAAACAGTGACTAGAAATTTATACAAAGAGGCCATTTCTAATTTTTCAAGACTATTTTTTTACCCGAGGAACTGCAGTCAGCAGTTTCACTTACCCTATAGACGGATTGATTATAAGTCCCAAATATAAATCTTTATCCTTATAATAAATAAAACAGCAAGTTAATTCAAAACAAAGTGACAACAACACACTTGCTAGGTGTAATCCAAGGGACAGAGTGAGGATAAAACATTAATTGGTCTATTGGTGCAAAAATGGGATGAAGAAAATTAGAGGAAGGTAAATGCAGGAAATTCCTTTCAGCAGAATTCAGAATCAACCCTCTCCCTCACTTTCCATTTTTCTAAGGACTAACACTTCCTCCATTAGATAACTCGGCAGCCTGATGATTATTTCATTGATCTGGGATAATCTTTCTTTTGAGGGTAAGAGTAGAATTGCTTTGAATTGAAGCTTAATCTCCATTGCTACCATCCCCAGGCAGGTGAGACCGTTGGGACCAGAAGGTTTACATGTAGCGACGCTCCCAAGGGTGGCAAAAGCGCACCTGCTGTGGAGATTAAGTTTCTGTTAAGTTTTAAGTAGTCTAAACCCTTCACAATTAGGGAAAAAAAAAAAAAAAAAAAAGAACCAAAAGCAATCGAGCTGCAAGCAGTTAACTCGAAGTCTACCACAATTACTGTCCCAGCCCAAGGCTGACACGGAATTCGGACCAGCAGCCACACTCCACGATTTCCAAGGCAGTTCAGGAAAAGAAAGAATCTGGGACTGTTTATGAGCCTTTGATGCACGCGTTTTCCTGCACCAAATGCCGAGGTGTTCATCGGCATCGTGTTAGTCACACTAATAAGCGGAATCACCCTGTCAGGCTGCGAATTCATGTGCATAATAGCGACTTTCCCACCGCGAGGCGCCAGCAAGCACTGGATCGCCGCTGCATCTCTCCGTCGCTGGCTGGGACGTAGGGAAAGGCGCCGGCCCCGCCCCGCCCTCCAAAACCCGCCCCAGAGGTGGGCTTCCTGCGCTCACCGCGGTCTTCTGCCGCCCTCTGCTGGGCTCTTTGGGTTATTGTACCTAGTGCGGCCGAGAGGCCCCCGGGGTGCGCAAGGCGGGTGACGTCACTTCGGAGCGCAGCCCGTGGCCGGAAGTTAGTCGCCCGTTTGCACTCCTCGGTTCCGCTCCAGACCCCAGAGGCGGAAGTAAAGCTATTGCCAGGACGTAGGTACAATGCAGGTTGCGGTTGGTGGCTTACTGCTGCGGAGGCTTTTATTTCTAGAAGCAGGTCTGGGTGACCTTGACGTATAGCGGAGTCCCCTTCCTGAGCAGCTCCTTGCAGAATTGTCCTTGTGGGAGGAAGAGGGATGGGAAAAACCCATGGAAGGGAACCTGTGGCGTTACCATGATTTTGAGTTAAGACTCACCTGGGTTCGAACCTTAGGCTTCACCTGACTAACACAAGCTAGTAATGAAACTTGGCGCTTTCCCCGATTTTGTAATTTTAGGGATAATGCCTACTTTTTAATTGTGGGGTTTAGGTAAGAGTATGTGAAGCACTTAGCTCTGGTTTTACAAATCATATTCGTGATTCCATTACTTTTTCCCATCATACTCAGGCATGTACTTGCCATTTTCTTCTCAGTGCCTGAGAGATGTTTAGTATGCAAGAGGTTATGTATCTCACGAGAACGTTATACAGTGTTAGCTGGGATGGATCTCTTCTGTATTAGGAAATATTGACAGTGTTTTGTCTTCCCCACCCCTTTTTTTTGCCTTTTCTAGGGACGGGCTATTTTACAGTTTTTTCTGTTGGAATGCAAGTCCTCTTTGCTAAAGACAAATAAGGTGAGACTGCATTGTTGTAAAGATCTCCAAACAGCTTGTTTTGTCAAAAGAAGGCCAATTGGAATATAGTACCCTGGGGCCAGTGATTAGCCATTTCCATTAAAAGCCCCTTTATCAGGCTACTGTGGAGCAGAGGGCAATGTAAATCTTTTATTCCTTAGATCTCATAAGCTACAGGTACACAAATTTTCATTGTATTTGTTAATTTTGGACTTCAGCCTTTGCAGTAATAGTTTTGGTTAATTACAAACATCAATTTGAGATTGAGATCCATATGGAGTATTAGTTATTTTTGAAATTTGTAGATTGAGACAGTTAATACTTCTTGTATTAGGCTATTTAAATACTCACCTTGCTAGATGTAATAGGAATAATTTGGAAATACTCACCTTGCTAGACGTAATAGGAATAATTTGGATTGAGATCGAGTGCTAAAAGAGTCAAGTAGCATTGATAATTTATCAGATTTAACTTTTTGATGTTGAAAACTGAAAAATAGATAAACATTTTTATATATATATATTTTTAATATAATAAATATTTTTATTTTATATTTTGTAAAATATATAGATATATTTTATCTATAATAAAAATAGATAATGTATTTTTTATTACATTTTTGCACTCCTAGGCAATTTTAGTTTTTTATAAATTTGTCTGATTGCAAAATAATACATATTAATTAAATACTATCTTGACATTTCAGAACTACTAGTACATAGCTGCCATTAATTGGTCAGAGGTAACTAACTGTTTCATTTTTTTCACTGGCTTGTACATAGTAATGTCCCCTCCCCCTTTTTATGTATTCTTGTCCTTTTATTTCCTTTGGATAATCTCCAAGTGGAATTGCTGGGTTCTCTTACAGCAGTGGTATTTGAGAATTTCCCCCATTTTCTGATGCACTCACCAACGTATTGGTGTTAGTTAACATTGTATTTAGGCTTAGCTGAGACTGCTCATAATATTTTTTGGGGACAGTTAACTGCATTTGTAGTATTGTAATCAAAACAGAATTTAGTTGCCAGTTCTAAGTCCACTTGAGCTCTTTTTTTCTATAGAGATAGAATACTTAGTTTTAGATTCCCTAGTAATAAATTATTATAAAACAAATTATTGTCTTCAACAATATGTATTTGTTAAAGATTTGTGGGAAGATAGTATTTGAATGGGACCTTGTACTGTGGATAGACATCAGGAGGATAGGTCTTTCTGAAAGACATTGTAAGTAAAGGCAGGGAGACAAGAGTCAAGGACGTTTAGGACCAGAGGTTTGAGAGGCAGTGGTCCCTAGTTGTAAGGTTGTAGAATAGAAGCTAGCTAGAAAGGTAGTGGAACTGCATGGTGAGGGCTTTGAATGTCAGCCTGAAGATTTTTACTTTCTAGGGGAGAGCTACAGAGGTCTTTAATCAAAAAATGAGGGACATAATTACATCTTTGTTTTCCAAGTACACTATAGTGGCAGTTTTGAGTGACTGATGTTAGAGAAGCAAGTTAGGCGGCTGTTACAGTCAGGGTAAGGGAATAGTAAAGAGTCGAGAGGTTGGAGGTCAGCGATACTGAAGAAGCTGTATCTACACGATTTGATGACGGGTTGCGGAAAAGAAAGCAAAACTTACTTTTAGATTTTTATCATGAGTGACTGTTAGGATAGTGATAGTGATTTCATTACTCAGAGGAGATCTAGTTTGCAAGCTGGGAAAGATGCTCATTTTGGTTTTAGACATGTTAATTTGTGTGAAAGAAATTTCCATAGGGAATACAAAGATATAAAATCCACCTATGATAGATTCAGGAGAAACCTTAATTTATTGCTCGTTTGTTAAGAAATTTGTCATATATTTTCACTTTTAGTCTCTTGTTAGAATTTCTTTTGAACTTTCTGTGACTCGTTTAGCCCTGCTTGTGATAGTGTAATCTCAAGGGAGTGTGTTATCTAGAGTAGAAGCCTTCAGACTTTTTTGATCCTGTACACTCCCAATAAGAAAAGTTTATACATGTATCTCTAATTATACGTATACTTATTTACCGATTAGTTATGTACATATCTCATAGTACTTTTGTTACATTTTAAAACATATATAGAAAGTGGAAATTTTAAAAGGCAAGACAAATACAAATTGGAGTTTTACTGTTTTTTTCCTTCATTCCATTGGATCATCTTGCCATTCCTCTTTGGAAAGCACTGGTCTTATCCACAGCTGTCAGTGTTCTGTCCTGTTATCCAGTAGAGGTCACCCTTGAACATCTGGAAGAGAACAGATTGTTGAGCTGTGCAAAGTAAAGCCTTCATTCTTAAGTTAGGAAGAGGACCTTATTTTTAAGTTTCTAAATTCATGCATTTTTGAAAGAGTATATAGTTACAGAGTAGTGTGTTGTATTATGGAGAAGTAAAGAATAGTGTACTCAGTATAGGGCAATATAAAATGTGCTTTAGTTGTTTGATGTTTACCCTGTAAGCAGCCTGCATTTTTGTTTGAATGTTATTTGATTCTGTAGTTTGGGAATATTTTTCCAATTCTTTGAGGATCTGTAGATTATCTGAGCTATAGAAATGTTCCCAGCCTGTAGGCATAATCCAAGTTTTTGTTTAGGTGGAGTAGTTAAAAGGATAGACACAGAGAGGCTTTTTTGATATTGATCTTAAAAGCAGTATCTCAAGCCCAGAGATATTAGTAGTGAGTTGAAACCATGTAGCTCTATTTCCTATTTTATGTTTAATTAGGTGAGAGGAAAAGGGATGTGCCTCCTTTAAGTGATAGTAGCCCATTGTAAGTAATTAGAAATCAAGAGCATAGTTTGTCACAGCTGTACAGTCTGAACAGGAGAAAGTGCAGTTTTAAAAAAATGTGTTGTGTCTTTCAGACAGCAAGTAGCTTAGAAACATAAATCATCTGATAAGTTGAATAACAAAATAGTACTTTTCTGTTGCTTTTCTCATAAAATATTTCCTATAGAGATGCTCATTTTTGTAGGGACCTATGATGATTATCATAGATAAGTTCATACATTTCAAGACTCATTTCTAAATGATCAGGAAGATGAGTTATTGAGGTTTTATCCACTTGCACAAAGTTATATGTGTTATGGAACAAATGAAGAGAGCCCTGGGTTAGTCTTTTGTAATGTGGTGCGGTGGGGGAGAATGGTAAAAGTAACTTTTTACTGTTATGTACCATCTTGCAACACAGTTCCACATGTGGTGGACTATTTGGATTAAATATTCCAGCTAGATCATTTTGAAGGTGAAAATTGGTTTGGAGTTGTTGGGTTACAATCAAGGGGGCAGAAAAGTAAACTGAAGGAGGGGGAGATAATAGCCTGAGTTTAAAGAGAGCCATGAATCTAGGAAAAAAATGTGTTTAAGGTGGATATTAGGCCTGAATTCTGAAGTGTTGGTTTTGAGGGCTAAATTTAGGGTTTGATAACCAGGATGTGAGAACAGAGGCAAAGAAGTCTGGTGTCTGTGGGCAAGAGCAAGGCCAAAGATCTGGGAAATTGGAAGACAAGGCAAAGTTGAAAGCATCAGTTAATAGGAACAAGCCAAAGGTTTGGAAATCAGGAGGATGAAGCAGAGATGGACAGTGGCAACTGGTTTTGGGTAGCCAAGGCAGGTAAGGCCAATAAAAAGAGCAATATAAAAGTAGGAGTAATTCTGGGGCAGTTATGATGCTATACTGCTTTTCTTTATGTTAAGAATGTACGGAACACATAAGTAAGACATTTCGTGGGATACAGTGTTCGTGCCCAAAAGTTATACATGCCTCTCCCCACCCCCATTGCCACTGGGGAGGGAAGAGGACATATTCTTCCCAAAAACCAACTGTGTTTTAAAAAATCACTCATCTAGATTAGGAGTGCCTACAAGGAGGAGACAAAAGAAATCTCACTCCCCAGCTGGTTGGTTCCTGCAGGCTCATCCCACCCCCCTCAGAATGCCTGATGACAGACATTCTGGAAGAGTTGAACATGTGTATCGGGAGTTTGGGTTCTCAGAAATGAAGGTGGACAAGATGAAGTGAAACTCTATGTTGAGAAAATTACATGTATCAGATAGGCAAAGATACTACATCTGCCTAGGTATCCAGCAATGGAGAGAATCAGGCTGCCTATCCCCAAACTGAATCATGCTAAGCCAAAAGGACACTGAGGTCACCTTCTTACCACATGCAGGTGACCTAGGAGCACCCCTGCTGGCTCTCTTATTGCTTCTCCCTTCCATCAATACCAGAGGCGCTAGGGTCCAGAGCAGGGAGGAGAGAGGTGAAAGAACATACTGCATCCTCACTAGCTAGCACCCAGTTTCTAGGTTGTAATTTCTATATTCCTCATGCTTTGTAAGTACATCCTTGTCCCAGAAGAGACATCTGATACTTGTGTTGAAAAACAAGTGAATGAAAGTGCATAATAAAAGTTATTACGCCCTCAAAAAAAAAAAAGAGAGTGTATGGAGCCCCAGGCCCACAGATAATCAGAAGCAGTGAGCTAAGGAGTGGGAATATGGTGGCTGAATTATTACCACAGCACCAGGAGATCTAGAGCTGTAGATATCTTATAGAAATGACTACGATGCTTATAGGATCATAATATGTTCTTTTAGCTGTTTAATACATGCATTTATATAATATCATATATGTCATTTTATACAGTATTCCAAAAGGTTGGGACTACTTGACCATTATGGTACCACAAAACCTCTTGTATTTGAGAAGTAACTTCCTCTGTGGTTCAAGATGTTGGATCCAATTTTCAGCAGACATCCTCTTCAAATCAGTTTCATGTAGGCTTTTTGGTGTGAAGTGTGGTAATGAACACAGTGAGAATGAGCTATTGAAGAACTTACTTACTATGGGAGTAGATGTTGACATGGCGAAGAAACGGCAGCCTGGAGTTTTTAATAGGACGGGTATTAATGAGCAGGACCTGAAGGTGTTTCTTCTGTCCAAAGGAGCTAGCAAAGAAGTAATTGCTAGCATAATATCAAGATATCCACGAGCCATAACACGCACACCTGAAAATCTTTCAAAACGGTGGGATCTGTGGAGAAGAATTATGGCATCAGATCTTGAAATTGTAAATATTTTGGAACGTTCTCCTGAATCCTTTTTTCGGTCCAATAACAACCTAAATCTGGAGAATAATATAAAGTTTCTCTACTCAGTTGGATTGACCCGTAAATGCCTTTGCCGATTGTTGACCAATGCTCCGCGTACCTTCTCCAATAGCCTTCATCTGAATAAACAGATGGTTGAATTTTTGCAAGAAGTCTGTTTGTCCTTAGGTCACAGTGATCCTATAGATTTTGTCAGGAAGATAATTTTTAAGAACCCTTTCATTTTAATTCAGAGCACCAAACGGATAAAAGCTAACATTAAGTTTTTACAGTCAACTTTTAACCTGAACAATGAGGAGCTGCTTGTTCTGATATGTGGTCCAGGAGCTGAAATCCTAGACCTTTCCAATGACTATGCCAAAAGAAACTACACAAATATCAAAGAGAAGCTGTTTTCTCTTGGGTGTACTGAAGAAGAGGTACGGAAGTTTGTCTTGAGCTATCCAGATGTGATCTTTTTGGGAGAGAAAAAGTTTAATGAAAAAATAGACTGCCTCATAGAAGAAAAAATTAGCATTTTACAAATAATTGAAACTCCTCGTATTTTGGATTCAAGCATAAGTACCTTAAAAAGTCGAATCAAAGAATTGGTAAATGCTGGTTATAACTTGAGTACATCAAATATCACTCTCCTATCTTGGAGTCAAAAAAGATATAAAGCTAAATTAGAAAAGTTAAACATTGGTTAGAACATTATTCTGGGGAATTAAAAACAGTCTATCTTATAATGTAATGATATTTCATTTTGAATTTGGGCCTTTCAAAAAAGGAGAAGTTTGATTTCTGAATCACATATACAGAGGGTGCCAAAAATGTGTATACATTTAAAGAAAGGAAAAAACTATTAAAATTGTAATACTCAGTATATACCAATAACAGAAGATGAATACAAGTCATGTTTGATTTCTGCAATTACAAGAGATGCTCAAAGTGGTTACCATCAGTGTTTGGACACTTCTTTTTTGTTTGTTTGGAGAAAGTTCGCTGATGCTTTATGCTTTATTGCTTTGCGGGAGGAGGTGTTCAGGATCTCTTGGTGGGATGAATCTGCTTCCTCTTCAGAGTCATGGGCTTCTGGCTGCACAAGATGGCACTGGCTTGCAGATGGCGGCCATGCGCTGTTCTGGGCCGTACTTGCGGATCATGTGCTGGATGCTGCTGAGGGTGGCCTGGGTGTTCTTGTTGATGGTGATCTGCACGTAGGAGGCAGCCAGCTTTCGTTGGCCGGATCTCTGCTTCATGACGACCACCACACCTTTGCCGTTGGCCCCTGGCTCCAGGCCCACTGTCTTGGGGTGAATCAGCCTGTTGTAGCAGAAGGAGTTGTGGGCCTTCAGATTATTGGGCTTGGTGTTATATGTCTGCTTGTTCCCTTTTTTTTAAAAACTTTTATTTGTTTAAGTATGTTTTTCTAGGACCTATCAGCTTCAAGTCAAGTAGTTGTTTCAGTCTAGCTGTGGAGGGCGCAGCCCACAGTGGCCCATGTGGGGATCGAACCAGCAACCCTGCTGTTAAGAGCACCACGCTCTAACCAACTGAGCTATCCAGCCTCCCTCTGCTTGTTCCTTTTGATCAGGAAGCTGGAACAGTTGTGTACGACCATCCATTGCAGATGCACGGACGTGGTGATAGCTGCTTTCGTGTGGCAGCCAGAGACTGAAAGAGCCAGACACTTCTGATTACAGTGAACTACTGCTTGAGAAACAACTGCTTGTATACGTTTTTTTGACACCCCCATTACACATATAATGATCCTTTGGATATTTTATTTTAAAGGTTCATGAAAACTCATGGCCTGTGTGCTCAACTGGAGTCTTTCCAGCTACCTTTAGTTTGAATTAATACAACATCCTATTATATGATATAGGCTGTGTAAATGGTACTTCCTGAGTGCCAAGGCAGAACAATGTGTAGAAAGATAGAAAATACAAAATAAGCTGTCTTTGGTTTCTGTTCAGGTTAAAAAATTGATAGATTCATTTTAGATCTATTTCTTCCCATGGTTTTGAATGGCAACCTATTTCTTCTGTTCCCACATATGTAATTATGGTTCATCTTTAAAATAGATTGCCAGTACAAATGTGACAAAACAGAAAGGAAGGGTTTTTCATCCCAAGTTCTGCATACTTAGTTTAAATCATTAGTATGCTTCTTCTGCCTCCCCCCACCCTTAGACTCAATTTACTATGGGAGTGTCTTGCTTTCTGTGAAGTTAAGGGCAACTGTGGTAGGCAGGTAATGGCCACCCAAAGATGTCAATATCATAATTCCCAGAACCTGTGAATATGTTGTTACCTTGCAAAAGGACTTCGCCAATTTGATTAAGTTAATGACCTTGAGATGGGGAGATTTACCTGGATTATCTGGGTGGGCCCAATGTAATCATAAGAGCCCTTAAAAGTGGAAGAGGGAAGTAAAAGAGGAGGTCAGAGTGATGCTATGTTAGAATGACTTGACTCATTTTTACTGGCTTTGAAGGAGAAAGGGGACATGAGCCAAGGAACACAGGTGGCCACTACAAAATGGAAAAGGCAAGGAAACATTCTCCCCCGTAGGGCCCTGAAGGAACTGCAGCCCTGCCAGGACCTTGAATTAAGCCCATTGAGACCCATGTCAAAGTTCTGACCTACAGAACCATAAGATAATAAATTCGTGTTGTTTTATGAGTTTGTGATAATTTGTTACAGCAGCAAATAGAATAACATAACTAAATAGATGATTAGTTGCATCATAGGTGAAGTCACAAAATATGGTCCTTTTAGTATCATATCTGTATTTCTCGTATTAATTTTTTTTTTTATCCAACTTCCTTTCTGGAATGGCTACTAAGTTAGTGTTTGTAAAGTCCTCTAAATGTATGAATGAAAAACTAAATGTGAGTAATAAAATTTGAATAAAAGAATATTTTTGCCTGATGAATGTAGTTTAAAGAAATGGTGATAGCTTCTGTACATTTGTATTTTGTTGGCATTTCATCTAATATAAAGAACAAGACATTTCTAGAGGTGTTAACTTAAAAAAAGACAAATCAGATGATGTCTGTATCTTAAAAACATTCACCATTTAGCTCTGATATAAACTGAAAAAGAAGGGAAAATTACACAACCTTTTAATTGTTGTTTAGAGTCATTTGTTTTCTGCAGGTGGATTTGGAATTAAATAACAATGGTGTCTGTCCAATCTTGTAAACCTTACTTCCTATCAGTGATGCCTCAAAAGTTATTCCCACTGATAGAAACAAAATACAGGCTGTTTCAAGGCCATTTGTATGTCAGTGATACTTGTTATAATTTTTCCAATATGCTATTTGATGGCAAGCAAGACATATGAGGTTGGACAGTTAAGTTCGCGAACTCATCCTAGAAAAACTGCTACATACCTCTTTGCTGAATATCACTATGGTTACCTTTGAAGTACTCCCCTTGGGAAGCTATGCACTGCTGCTAGTGCCTAGTCCACCAGTGAAAGCAATTTTGGAACTCATTTTCTGGAATGGCCGTCAGAGCTGTCATCGTATTACCTTTGATGTCCTGAATGTCATCAAATGTCTTCCTTTCAATATTTCTTTTATCTTTGGGTAAAGAAAGAAGTCATTGGGGGCCAGATCAGGTGAGTAGGGAGGGTGTTCCAATACAGTTATTTGTTTACTGGCAAAAAACTCTCACCGACAGTGCCATGTGAGCTGGTGCATTGTCATGATGCAAGAGCCATGAATTGGTGGCAAAAAGTTCAGGTCGTCTAACTTTTTCATGCAGCCGTTTCAGCACTTCCAAATAGTAAACCTGGTTAACTGTCCAGTTGGTACAAATTCATAAAAAAATTATCCCTCTGGTTTAAAAAAAAGATTAGCAACATCGTTGCAACAAGTTCGCAAACTTAATTGTCAGACCTTGTAGTTTAGAAAATACGAGCTTTAGAGTGACATTTTTTTCTGTTTTGTTTATTTTGGCCTTTAGATTTCACATATAAATAAAATCACATTGCGTCTGTTTTTCTCTGACACACTACACTCAGCACAATACCCTCCAGGTCCATACATCCCACCACAGATGGCAAGAACCCATTTCCTTTCATGGCCGAGCAATACTTCATTATATATATATATATATATATATATATATATATATATATATATATATATATATATATATATATATATATATATTTATATATATATATACATTTATATATATATATATATATATATATATATATATATATATATATGTCTTATCCATTCAGCTATATATATAACTTCCTCTTTATCCATTCATCCATCAGTGGACACCCAGACTGCCTCCGCATCTTGGTTATTGTAAACAATACTGTAATGAATGTATGGATGCACATGGCTCCTCAAAGTATCGTTTTGGGTTTCTTTGGATAAATACCCAGAAGTGGGATTACTGGGTCCTTCTTTGTCTCTTGACATAACCTTTGTTTTAAAGTCTATTTTTGTCTGGTATAAGTATTGCTATTCCAGATTTTTTGTTTTCGTTTTCATGAAATATCTTTTTCCATCTTTTAGTCTCTGTGTGTGTTTCAATCTGAAGTCTCTTATAGGCAACATATATAAGGGTCTTCTTATCCATTCAGCTACCCTATGTCTTTTGATTGGAGCATGTAATTCATTTACATTTGAAGTGCTTATTCATAGATTGTAGTTATTGTCATTTTATTACTCATATTTTTTATTTATTTTTTTGTCTTAAAGAAGTCCCTTTAACATTTCTTGTAATACTGATTTGGTGGTGATGAACACCTTTAGATTTTTCTTGTCTGGGAAGCTTTTTATCTGTGCTTCAATTCTAAATGATAGCTTTTCTGGGTAGAGTAATCTTGGTTACAGGTCCATGTTTTTCAGTGCTTTGAATATTTCGTGCCAATTCCTTATGGCCTGCAAAGTTTCTTTGGAGAAATCAGGTGATAGTCTTATGGGAACTGCTTTGTAGATAACCACTGATTTTCTCTTGCTGCTTTTAAGTTTCTCTCTTTGTCTTTAACTTTTGGCATTTTAAATTATGATGTGTCTTGGTGTGGGCCTTTGGGTTCATCTTGTTTGGGACTCTCTGTGGTTCCTGGACTTGTATGTCTATTTCCTTTACTAGGTAGGGAAGTTTGTTGTCATTATTTCTTCAAATGGGTTTTCAGTTCTTTGCTCTCTCTCTCTTCTTATGGTACCCCTATCATGTGAATGTTGGTATACTTGATGTTGTCCCAGAGACCCTTTAAGCTATCCTCATTTTTATGGGTTCTTTGTACCTTTGCTGTTCTGATAGGGTGTTTTCTGCTACTTTATCTTTCAAATTGCTGTTTCGATCCTCTGCTTCGTCTGCTGATTCCCTCTAATGTATTCATCATTTCAGTTATTGCATTCTTCATTTCTGACTGGTTCTTTTTTATGTTTTCTATCTCTATTTTTATGTTTCATGTGTCTTTGTTAAAGTTCTCCCTGAGATCACTGAGCATCTTTACAACCAGTGTTTTGAACTCTGTGTCTGGTAGATTGCTTGACTTCATTTTGGTTAGTTCCTTTTGTGGAGCTTTGTTCTATTCATTCATTTGGGACGTGTTTGTCTCCCCATTTTGGCTGCCTTCCTGTGTTTGTTTCTATGTATTAGGTACGGCTGCTATGTCTCCCGGTCTTAGTAGAGTGGCCTTATGTTGTAGATGTCCTGTTGGGCCCAGTGGTGCAGTCCCCTTAGTCACCTGGGCCAGATGTTGCAGGTATGTCCCTTGTGTAGGTTGTGTGTGTCCTCTTGTAGTTGAACCTTGCTTGCTGTTTGCACATTAGTAGGAGGGATTGACCCTCAGGATGATTGGTTGTGAGGACTGACCATGACTACAGTGGAGGAGTTGTTGTGCAGGGGCTGACCCTACAGAGCAGGATTTGCTTTAGCAGGGCTCTGGTGCTTGCCCAGTCTGTCCTTTAGGTGTGTCATCCTCGGAGGTAGCTGGGTGATGCTGTAGTTCGGTCTGAAGCTGGCCACTGGGCATGACAGCCCCAAGGCATCCTGGGAGGGGCCCTACCGCAGGACAAGTTTAGCCACAGCCTGTTCCCTGCCTGGGGCCACCTGGCATGAGCCACAAAGCAATTCACATCTGCCATCTGTGCTGGGCTTAGAAGTGCCTTGGGAGGCCAAACTGCGAACCAAGGCCAGCTGCTGTTAGTGCTGGGTTTGGGGCTGGTTAGCAAGTGATACAGGACACACTGAAGCCAGATGATGCTCTTTGGGTTTTGTGAATCTGAAAGATTTTAGGAAAATGCAAAACATGAGCCAAGATAGACTATTTGTATGGAAAAGCCAAGGGAGTGGCTTGAGTGTGCCTGAAAGTTGGGTGGAGTGGGTTCTCAGGGAAACACCAGGGCAGGGTGGAAAATGGTATTAGGTTGATGGAGACTCAGATATGGCAGTCAATCATTTCTGCACGGTGGGAGTGGGGAGGGCTCAACAAAGAAACAATGGGTTCTGCCAGCACGTCTCTGGGCGAAAGCTGCCCTTCCAGCCCTTGGCCTGAAGCCAGACAATTCAGTTTTTCCCTGTATGTCCCTGGTGCCTTTTAATCTGATACCCCCAGTGCTGGAGCTCAGAGGGAGGGAGTCCATCAGTAAGTTTGTGCATGGGCTCTTTAAGAGGAATACCTGGGACTCTAGCTGCCCTCTAGCTCACCTAGCCATAATTTGCTAGTTTTCACAGCCAGAAGTTAATGGGGCCTTCTTTCCCTGGCACTGGAACCCTGGGCTGCAGAGCCTGGTACAGGGCTGGGACCCCTCCTTCCTCAGGGGAGATCTCTGCAGCCAAGATATTTCTCCTAGTGGTCACATGGGGATGTGGGACAAGCTTGTTCTTCATCTCTGCCCCTCCTACCAGTCTCACAGTGGCTCTTTCTATAGGTCCTTAGTTGTAGGACTTTGGTTCAGCTAGATTTCAGGTGATTCTCTATGCTTGTTTTGTAGTGTAGTTATAATTTTGATGTGGGCATGAGAGGAGGCAAGCACAGCATTTACCTACTTCGCCATCTTGACTGGAAAATCGAGAGACATTTCTTTAGGATGATACATCTGTGCACCGTTCCTGACTAGCTCTGTAAATTTTTGTAAACATTTTAAGTTCACTGAACTTGTTTTCTCATTTCCAAGATTAAAAATTAAACTTGTATAGTTGGTAAGAATCAGATGATATAAGGTCTCTAAGGTTACTTGCATATAGTGACTGTTTAATGGTAGCTGTAATAGTTGCAGTACTATTTTTACAACAGCTTAAACAGCTTCATTGATATATGATGCACATACCATATAATTTACCAATTTAAAGTATACAATTCAGTATTTTCTTATATTTATAGGCCTGTGTAATCATCACCACAATCTAGTTTTAGAATATGTTTATGCCCATTAGCAGTCAATCCTCATTATCTCCCTACTACTTCCCTAGTCCGAAGCAACCACTGATGTACTTTCTGTCTATAAATTTGCCTATTCTGGACATTTCATATACATGAAATCACACAATATGTGGTCTTGTTGAGTGGCTTCTTTTACTTTGCATAATGTTTTCAAAGGTTATCCATGTAGCATGTATCAGTATGCTATTCCTTTTTATTGCCAAATAATATTCCACTCTATGGATACAGTAGTATTATTGGGGGTGTATTTTATAGTTATTACTTAAAACATAAAGTATTAATTCCTTCAGTCTTCTGAATTGTATGGGAATATTTTCTGAGGTATTGCTTCAGAATCTAACAAGTTTATAAAGAAGTTGAAGGAGGTGGGCAGAGGAGATAAAAATTTATTGGCATCAACTGGTTATGAGGATTATAGTTGGGCGGACAAGAGATGATATAGCAGCAACAGTTGCCAGTGGCCGCGGAGAATGTGGGATGCATAGAAGTACAATACAGCATTTGTTTGGGGGTTTGAGAAGGGACAACTGTGTAGAAACAAATGGATAGTGCCTGTCAGGCAATATTAACATGACATAATTTAAGGTTTGAGTCTGATTAAGGGAGAGTTGATTCTTTAAAAATTTTTTTAGAATTACAAAAATTTTGTTTTTTTCAAGAGTAAAAAGCTAATTCATGTTTATAATGGGAAAAAATGGAAAATAAGATACAAGGAAAAAAACCTTATTTTTCTTTGCAGAATCTACTCATATATTCGTATATCCATGCATAGATGTAATATGAGTAGATATGTGACATGTATATTCAAATAGAGATCAAACACTGTATTTCACAAGTTGCTTTTTAAAACATAATAGATCCTAAACATATTAAGTATTCTTTAGTAATTAATTACAAAATAAATGAAGTATTCACCTGTAAAATGGTTTTTAATGGTTGCATGAAGTTCTGTCATTTAAATAAACCACAATTTCTCTAGTCAACCTCTCACCATTAGACAGAATAAATTTTAGTACATTAGCAATTTTTTTTGGAAAATATCACCTAGATTAGTTCAATATTACA
Organism: Rhinolophus sinicus; assembly: GCF_057876585.1. Taxonomy (NCBI): domain Eukaryota; kingdom Metazoa; phylum Chordata; class Mammalia; order Chiroptera; family Rhinolophidae; genus Rhinolophus; species Rhinolophus sinicus. The sequence continues at coordinate 34,204,358 of NC_142504.1, forward strand.
CAGTGTTATACATACTACCATTTTTTCCCACCATTGGTATACTTCATAAGTTAAAATTTTGCTCTGGAAAATGTGAACGTTAGGAATACTGTATTTTGCTGTTCTCCAAATGTCAGGCGTATCTGTAAAACTTCATTTTTTAATGGAAACCATCTGTACATTCTAAATTACTGACATAAACTTGAGGGCTTTCAAATAATTGTAAGAATTAGGATAGTATCAAAGGGTAAAGAGAAAAAAGTGGCTTTCCTCATCGTGAACTTAGCAGGAAGGAATAAAAAATGAGTAGTATTTATAAAAGGGTTTATTGGGTTGTTAAATTAGTCATTTCTCTCCTTAAATCATGTAATTTGTAAGGCTTGGATAGGTACCGTACATGGTTTGTAGCTAAAGATCGAATAATATGGCTTTTATGTGAGAAACGTGGCTATTCACTTCTTCCCTGTGGACTGGAATGACCCATACTTCACACCCTGAAGTATTATCTCGTGGAGGTGGCGGGGACAATCTATTGGTGGCAGAACCCTAGCCACAGCTTATAATAATCGGCGGTTGTCACATAGTCCAGGAAGAGCTTGGCACAAGCAAGGTAGGATAGCAGGACTGTATTGCTGTTAAATTTTGGGAAGAAATCGTAGCTTATTTATTTAGCTAAATGTGATAAATTATTCACAGAATAAAATTTAATTTAGAGTGTATGATAAATAACCGATAAAACAAAATTTATACAAATTACATATTTAATTAATAGTTAAAAGTAATTAATAACATAAAAGAATTAAAATTGTGTTCTAATTACAGTTTACTTGTACATAGAACTTCATGCACTGCAGGGGTAACTGGAGGCAGGTTTGGCTGTACAATTTTCTAAAATCAGCTAGCTGTAAGTCTGCCTGATAATCGAAACTATTAGTTTGGTGCAAAAGTAATTGCGGTTTTTGCAGCTATTTTTAGCCTTTTAAACCGCAATTACTTCTGCACCAACCTAATAAATACAGTATCTTTTAAATACCAAAAGAGAGTTGGCAGGGGACCTTGTTATCTATACGTTCTGTCAGCCTCAAGCTGGAAGAAAATAAACTGATACTCTTGTCTATATATATATATATATATATATTATATATATATATGTGTGTGTGTGTGTATATATATATTTATTTATATATATATATATATATATATATATATATATATATATATATATATATATATATATATATATATATATACACACATACATATAGTTTTCCTGGTAGTTTAATGTCTGCTTAAGAGTGCAAAAGCTGTTTTTCTTGATGGTTATTCACTCCTCTTAAGCAAAGACCACTGTTTAATTGTCTTAGTTCTGCAATGATATAATTAGGGTACTTTTAATCTAATGTTTAAAAATATTATGCAGTGATGTCTTTGCATGTACTCAGTTACTACTGCCAGATCCTTTGCTCTTGTTTAATTTTCATCTTTAAACTTGTGTGGTGTTACGTATCTGTATACGAATCCAGCATAAGGTAGTGTGATCCCCACATCATTGCAGTTAGTACTCTGTTAACTTTTTTATTCCTCCATGGGCTTGAGGAATTTTTTGTTTGTTTGTTTTTAAATAAAGATTTTAATGGTGGCATCTGAAGTGAGGGAATCAGATTTTGCTGTGAGAATAAGTCTTATGTATCAAAGAGACACATTATAAACTGTCCTTGTTTTCTCTATTGTTTAGAAGACATGGCGAATACAAATGTTTACGCTCTTGGGTCTTTCAAGGCATCTAATATAGCTGCTTTGCTGACCCTGCTCACTTAACTATCATTGGGTGAACAATTCTAGATTTGAGGATCAATATATAAGGGAGAATGATAGAATTAGAAATAAAAGCAAAATGCTGTTAGGATAAAGCACCTATGTACAAAGCATGCCCTAGATGTTAGGGTAGCTACAAAAGACATTGAAACCTCTGTAGTTAAGTGATATCTTGTCATGACTTTATTGTCTGCGTTATGCCTTCATCAAGTTGAATTCTGGTTCACACTTTACCTGACATCTGAAGACTTGAAAACAAGCTGTGGAACAGAACTGTCATCAGACAGAGAAGGTCCCTTTCCATCACACCCCTGCACTTCGCTTCCCGCCAAGGGGTAGCTCTTACCCACTTAGATAAGTTTTGCTTTGTGCTCCTTGACTTTCTAGAGTCAGTGAGCAAGGGAGTCAGTTGGTAATGGCTTGGCCAACTAGGTCCTTCAGAGAACCTAAGTTCACCCCCTTGTCCTTTATTTCCCAATCAAACTGATATTTATATAATCACCGCAGTCTGACTCACTGCCAAAATTGAGGCTGTTGGGAGCCTAGAAGAGCTCAATAGTAGCTTTGATAGTTGATTGGTTTGTTTATAAAAATAACATTTCCCCCTGATTACAAAAAAGTTGTAAATGTTGGAAAATATAGAAAAGCACATGCACAAAAACTATTTATAATCCCAGTACCCGAGAAATAGCACTTGTTAACATTTTGGTGTATAACTTTCTAGTCTTTTTTTCTTATGCATGTAAGAAATGCAAGTGTGGAAAATAAATATTATCTTTCTTCTAGCTAAAATTAAATAGTTTATTCAACACGTATTTGTTGAATACCGACTAGGCACTATTGTGTTTGACACTGGATTATTATAGAATAACTGCTTTAAGTATTTTTATAAATATGTTATGAACATTCTTCCATATCACACACCTGTTTTTAGATAAATCGGAGACTTGACAATCCTATCCCACTGTGGTTAAGGGAATAGGCCATTTAGGAACTATAGGGAAGAGAACTGGCCTCCCAGGAGGGATTAAAAGGTCACCATATGCTCAGAGTTTGGTCAGGGAATCCCATCTTGTTTCTACTCAGCATGACAGAAGTTCCTGGAAAGATTACCAAGGACTGACAGGAAAGCAAGAGGAGTTCTTGAGGAGGTATAACTTGAGACTCATCTCTAAATCTTACATTGAATTAATATTGTGAAAAAAAAGAATGATTGGATCCCTTGGCCAATGTTGGCCTATTTAGAAACAAGAGATAGTAGAATGCCTCTGGATCACATACCATGTTTCCCCGAAAATAAGACCTAACTGGAAAATAAACCCCCGCCTGGTTTTTCAGGATGACATCCCCTGAACATAAGTCCTAATGCATCTTTTGGAACAAAAATTAATATAAGACCTGGTCTTATTTTTGGAGAGACAGGGTATTTGAATCTGTCCAGTTTTCCCAAAGATGATCCAGAATTGAAGCTTTCTTCTAGTATCAATTAATTGTAATTCTCACATACTCATACTCTTCTCCAGGCACTTCTTGGATCCGTTTGCTTTTGTCTCTAACCTGTTCACCTGTAATCCCTAGTCTTAAAGAGTCTGTACACTACCCCTAAAATAATTTTCTTGGCCAACACTGGATCTATACTGCTAGGCTGAGCAGATGTGGCACCTCCTATCATGGAATTTATAATCTGGCAGAGGAAGAGAGACAAACAGTTAAACATACAAATAAATACGTAATTATAAATCGATTAATGTATTTGAAGGAAAAAGAGTTCTGGGATGGAGAGTAAAAGGCAGGACCTCTTAGAATGGCTGATCAAGGAGGACCTCTTAGGGAACTGATGTATAATCTGAGCGTTGAAGGATGAGAAGGAGACAGCCAAGCAGCTAAGCAGAACAATGCAGACACAGGGAACAGTGGTTTGAAGACCCTGGTGGGTATAAGCTTTCTACATCTTAGGAAATGAAGGGTGCCAAATACTGCTGGAGAAGAGTGAGTGCCTGGGGAGGGGGGGGAAGTGGCTTTAGATGAGGTGATAGAGATGGCCAGAGACATGGGGGGCTGGAATCATGTATTGCAGGGCCTTGAAGTCTGACAGGAAGCTTGGATTTTGAGGACAGTGAAAAACCATTGAGAGATATTAAGCAAGTAAGAAGTAGAATGAGATTTATATTTAAAAATGATTCCTGTGATTTGTGAGAATCAGAATGGGACAGATGAGGAAGCATGAAGATCAATAAGGAGGCCGTTAGAGCAGTCCCAGCAAGAAATGGTGACTTGAGTTAAAGTGGTGACAGTAGATTTGGGAGACATTGATAGATACACTGTATAGCAGCAGTGTTCAATAGAAATATAATGTGAACCACAAACACAAACCAAATATATATTTTAAATTTTCTCATAACTGTGATAAAAAATAAAAGGAAATAGGTGAAATTGTTTTTTAATAATATATTTTATTTGACCCAATATATTCAAAACATTATCACTTTGACACATCATGAATATAAGAATTATTAGTGAGGTATTTGACATTCTCTTTTTGTACTAAGTCTTCAAAATCTGATGTATACTTTACACATAAAGCACATGTCAATTTGGACTAGCCCCATTTCTAGTGCTCAGTGGCCACGTGCCTGACAGCCATATTGACAGCTGACAGTACAGCTGTATGGACTTTGGTGATGGAGTTGATGTGAGGAATTAGGGAAATGGAGGATTCTAGGATAACCCTTAAGCAATGGGTATGTGGCAGTACCTTTTGAGATGTAACAAACTGAGGGGAAGAAAAGGTTTATGATACAGGGACTAAAGAATTAATCTCTGGACATGTTAAAGTTGAGGTGTGTGGGGAGATTAAATGGCTGCTGGTGACACCCCTGTGGATTCGCTGGCAATGAGCGGGCACTGATGGCTTCTTTTCCCTATGGTTGGAGAGGCTGAACTTCATTACCCCTCCCCAAAAGATCTCCAGCTATCAGCTGTGGTCCCAGCTCTGGTAGGCACTTTTCTTGAGAACTAGGTGCCCCAAATACATAGCTTGTCTGTACCCATAAAGGAATCTAAAAACCAAGAGCAATGGTGGGAAGGGCGCAGAGTCGCTCTGTTGGAAGACAGAGCCGTTGTGTGTCCAGTACACACGGGGCCAAGCATGCCTCTTCAGAGGATGGCTAGAGGACAAGAGAACCATGCAAACTTCAGATCTTCCACATGTGAATTAGCTCCACTGTGCCCCAAGTGAAGCTTGTTGGTGTTTATCAGAAGCCCTTTACTGGACAAGGTGCTGGTGGGATGTCCAAGCAGGCACGTCAGATAAACCATTGGGATATATTGGGAGCTTGGAAGAGAATTCCTTTTTTTCTAGTTTTCTAGGATATAATTAACATATAACAGTCTATGAGTTTAAAGTGTACAATGTGATTGTTTGATGTATATCATGAAATGATTGCTATAGTAGGGTTAATTAATACCCCTGTCACCTCACATAATTACCAAAATTTCAATTTTGTGATGGGAACATTTAAGATCTACTCTCAACAACTTTTAAACAAATAATACAGTCTCACTAACTATATTTACCATTAAGTACATTCGATCCCCAGAACTTATTCATCTTATAACTGGAAGTTTGTACCTTTTGACTGACATCTCCACATTTTCCCCACCCTTTTACTCTTTCTATGAGTTTGGTTTTGATTCTACATATAAGTGATATCATACGTATTTGTCTTTCCCTGTGTGATTTACTTCTCATAATTTCCTCAAGTTTCATCCATATTGTCACAGACAGCAGGATTTACTTCTTTCTCATGGCTGTTGAATATTTGGAATTGGGTGGAAAAAGACTAGCGATACGTAGAGTCATGGAACCTAGATAGGAGACTAGGCAGTGGTCAGCTGTGCTTGTGCTGTGGTGAGAGGCTGAACAGGAGTTCTTCAGACATTTCACTGTAGCCCTCATGAAATACCAGACTCTGACTTGCAAAGCCCTCCTCCAGCTGCTTCTCATCCTCCGCTTTCCTGACACTGTTTTTGACTTTTTGTTTTTGTTTTGCTAAACCAGATTTCTGGTGCTTTTTTTCCCACCTTCAGTTCCAATGTGTTTTTTAACCTTCAGTCTTTCCTTCAGATTGTTTCAGATATAGATGGAATAACCGCTGTGGGGTTTGCTGTGTTGTACACATGTGTTATACTTGGTTGGAAACCTATGTTGATTATATTTTTGATGTCCAAGGATAAGATCTTTGAATTAAGAATTATGTCTAAGGGGTGGCTGGTTAGCTCAGTTGGTTATAGCGTGGTGCTATTAGCACCAAGGTTGCTTGTTTGATCCCCACATGGGCCACTGTGGACTGCACCCTCCTTAAAAACAAACAAACAAACAAACAAACAAACCCCAAAAGAATTATGTCTATTTTATATACACTTAGTGTTTAATATATGCTTCCATTTACTTCTGGATATAAAATATTAATCTCAATTCATAAGGAGTAAATAAATAAATAAATAAATAAAGGTTGACAAAAAGGTTGACTAGCAACTTAGTGGCAATGCTATCCTTTAGACCAGTGTTACCCAATAGAACTTTCTGTAATGATGGAAAATTCTCTGTTTTATCCAATGGCACTAGCCTCATGTGGTTGTTGAGAACTTGAAATGTGGCTAGTGGGACTGAGGAACTAAATTGTAATTTTTTAAAAAGTTTAATTAAAATTAAAATTTTAAATTGTGGCTCGTGGCTACCATATGGGAGAGCTCAGCTTTAGACCATATGTTCTGCTAAAAAAGCTGGAATTTGGGCAAGATATTCCCATGTTGATGCCTGGTAACCAGCTGCAGATAACACAAGCAAGCAGTTGTCTTCTTAGATAAGGGCCAGTCTTTTCCTTAGGGGTATTTCGATCCTCCAAAGCCATCTGGCTCAAACTGAAACCAACATTGATAATACCAAATTTTTCCTTCCAAGTGGGCAAATTTCAGTCTTTTCTTGGGAACTTGATGCTGCATTTCATATTGTTTGAATAGGTAATGCATACTCGCGGAATAGCATTCTGAAGGTACTCATAGATTTAGAATGCAAAGCGAGTCTCCCGGCTTCCTGGCCCCAGCTAATTCCTTTTCCCAGAGGCAATTCTTCCTTTTAATTTATTGTGGAGACTTTCAGAGATAGTCTATCTTTAAACAAGATATATGTGTGTATATATATATTCCTATGGTATGTAAGCCTACATTATAGCATAAAATATATCCTATTGTTTTAACTTGCTTTTTTATATTTAGGGATCATTCTTTAACAGTACATGAGTTGCTTCATCCCATTTTAGTGGCTGCACAATGATTTTTTTGTATGGATGCACCAAAATTTGTTTAACTAGTCTTAATTGATTGGGCATTTAATCTATTGCTATTAAAAATATTTGTACGAGAATATCTTTCTATATCATTTTTCACATGTACAAAATATCTGTAGGACATATCCTTAGAAATAAAGTTGTTGATCAAAAGATATGTGTATTTAAAATTTTGATAGATATTACCAACTTGCCTTCCATTGATTTTGTACAAATTACCAGTACGTTTCTACCAATAACGTGTGAGGATGCCTGTTTCTCCTTCACCAAGAGCAGGCTTTCAATTTTTTTGATCATTGTCAATCTGATGGGTAAAATTGGTATCTCCTAACTTCAATTTGCATTTATCTTATTATGAGTGAAGTTGAACATTTTTTTACATATTTAAATACTTACTGGGCTGGCCCAGTGGCTCAGGTGGTTAGAGCTCCATGCTCCTAACTCTGAAGCCTGCCAGTTCGATTCCCACATGAGCCAGTGGGCTCTCAACCACAGGGTTGCCAGTTCAATTCCTCGAGTCCTGCAAGGGATGGTAGGCAGCGCCCCCTGCAACTAGCAATGGCAACTGGACCTGGAACTGAGCTCTGCCCTCCACAACTAAGACTAAAAGGACAACGACTTGAAGCTGAATGGCACCCTCCACAACTAAGATTGAAAAGACAACAACTTGACTTGGAAAAAAAAAAAAAAGTCCTGGAAGTACACACTGTTCTCCAATAAAGTCCTGTTCCCCTTCCCCAATAAAATCTTAAAAAAAAAAAAAAAATACTTACATACTTTTTTCTTTAAATTGACTTTTTATGCCTATTGCCTATTTTTTCCTCAATTGGACTCTTTGTCTTCTTCCAGGAGCTCTTTAAGGAAATTAGCCCTTAGACTGCAATAATGCTGTTATTCTTTCCTTAAATTTTAACTTTTTTAATGGTGTTATTTTTGCTATGTAGAATATTTTAGTTTTCATGTAATTGTATTTGTTTGTTTGTTTATTTATTTATTTATTTATTTATTTACTTATGGTTTAGAAAGACCCCTTCTAATATAAAATAATTTACTCATGTTTTCTTCTAGTAGTTTATAATTAAAAAATTAAAATTTGATGCATCTTAACACATTTATTGAATGACCCTTTCTTTGCTGAGAAATATTTGTTTCATTTCTGTGCTATATCTCAGGTATCACATTGTTTTAATTAGTCAACTCTTTTTTGGGGGAGATGTATGTGAACTGCAGTGGCATTTCAAGGTTTTTCTTTATATAGCTCTGACATTTTTCTTACTAAATTTATTACTAGGCATTTAATCTTATTGCTTTTGTAACTGGGATATTTTATTCCATTATAATTTGTGACTGGTTGTTGTTTGTATACAGGAAGGCTATTTATTTATTTTTCATTTTATCTTAAAATATTTTATCCTTTTCTTTCTCTAATTATTGTCTCAGCTGATACATCCATAGCAATGTTAAATAATCATGCTGATAATTGGTATTCTGCTTTTTTAAATTAAAATTTATTGGGGTGACAATGGTTAGTAAAATTACCTAAGTTTCAAGTGTACAAACCTATGTAACTTGTCATCTATATATCACATTGTGTGTACACCACCGAGTCAGTTCTTCTTCCATCAACATATATTTGACCCCATGTTACCTTCTTTTACCATCCCCTCTTCCCTTGCTCTCTGGGCATTCTGTTTCTTAACTTTAATAGGAAGGTATCTGGTGTTTCTCAGTTAAGCACGATGCACAATTTTATAAAATTGTATGAAGCAAGTATCTATTATCCCTGTTTTGTTAAGAATTCTTAAAATGAAGGATAGATCTGAATTTGATCAAATGCCACTTTTTATCTATGGAGATGATTATTTTTCTTTTCATTTTATTAATATGATGGATTATGTTAATACATTTGCTAATAATGAGTATGAGTAAGCTGGTAAGGCTATATTTTTAATATGTTGTTAAATTCCATTTGGTAATAATTATGATTCATGAGTAGATGTTTATAATTATACTGATTTCTAGTTTTCTTTTGTGCAATATATGTTGGGTTTCGATATCAATGATTTGCTGGCTTCATTAAAAGAAAAACAAGTATGGATAATTTCCTTATTTTTCCATTACCTGAGATAGTTTAAATAGCATTTGGAAACATTTTTATTATGAAAAATTTAAACATATATGAAAGTAGGTAGAACAGTATAATGAAACCCCATGTACCTATCACCTAATTTCAGCAATTATAAATTCCTGACCAAGCTTGTTTCATCTATACCCCCTCCTACTATTTCTCCTTCCATATTATTTTGAAGCAAATCCCAGAAATCCCAGAAATGATATTTTCATGAATACAAATTTTCACATATTTCTTTACAAGTAATTAAAATATGAAATACACACATACAATACCTTAAGTAGTATTTTAGTACCTTAATGGTTTTACCTATGAAACTCTGGGCTTGGTGATTTTTGTTTTTTAAAAGTGTGTTTTTCCAGGACCCATCAGCTCCAAATCAAGTAGCTGTTTCAATCTAGTTGTGAAGGGTGCAGCTCGCAGTGGCCCTTGTGGGGATCGAACCGGGGCATTGAACTGGCAACCTTGTTGTTAAGAGCACCGTGCTCTAACCAACTGAGCTAACTGGCCAACCCAAGGGCTTGGTGATTTTTGATGGTAGTGGATTTTTGAAAACATTTCTTCAATGATAATTGGTTTATTTAGAGTTTCTATCTTTTCTGAATTCAATTTTGATAATGCTATATTGTTTTTTTAAAATAGATTTTATTGAGGAATATTGAGGAACAGTGTGTTTCTCCAGGGCCCATCCACTCCAAGTCGTGGTCCTTCAATCTAGTTGTGGAGGGCGCAGCTCAGCTCCAAGTCCAGTCGCCATTTTCAATCTTTAGTTGCAGGGGGCGTAGCCCACCATCCCATGCGGGAATTGACCAGACAACCCTATTGTTCAGAGCTCGTGCTCTAGCTGAGCCATCTGGCCGCCCCTCCCGCAGCTCAGTGGCTTGTCATCTTCAGTCTAGTTGTGGAGGGCGCAGCTCACTGGCTCACGTGTGAATCGAACCAGCAACCCTGTTGTTCAGAGGTTGTACTCTAACCAACTGAGTCCCGCTATGTTTTTTTCTTTTTTTTTAAAGAATTATATTTTCAGATTTATTTTCATGAATTTGAGCAAAGGAGTCTATTGTTCTTTTAATATTCTCTAATTCTGTGGTTATTTCTACAATTTTATTTCTTTTAAAAATATAATTGTACTTTCCCCAATTTTTTGGTTAGAATCACAAATGTTTCATCTAATGTATTTATTTATCTTAAAGAATTGACATTTAAAAATATATTCTGCCATTTCTCTTCATTTTCTATTAAAATTTTTCTCCTGTTATCTTCCTTTTGCTTTCCTTATGTTTATTTTATTGTCCTTTTCTAAGATCTTATGCTGAATGTTTAATTCTTTCATTTTCTTTCTTTTGATAATTAGTGTGAATTTCTAAGACTATGTATAGTCTTCTGAGCACTCCTTTAACTGCATCTGTTAGTTTCTGGTATGTATTATATTTACCACTTTTATTTTCTGTATCTTTGTGAAGAATGGTGAAAGATCTGAGACTTCATCCTATTTGCAAGGTAATAAGGTAACCTACCAGTTTCATGGATGTTGGCAGAAGACATAAGCCTCTGGATCAGAGACAAAGAACTATTTATTACAGCAATAACAGCAGTCTAAGAATTAGCACTTTCCCCAGGGCAATGTGAAGAGGGCCAAGTGACATCTGCACACACAGTGGGTTGTGTTATGGGAAAGAAACCCTGAGCTTAGGAAACCTGAAACATTTATAATGACCAGTAAGCTTGCCTGTCTTTTGAAGCTAGGGAGGGAAATAACATTTCTATCTTCCAAGGCTGTTCATTCACTATACAAACATCCTTGGAAAGATATTCCAGAACAAGGGAAGTTACTGCCTTAGCTTGTAAGATATGCAGAAATTTGAGAGACCGATGGAGAATTGTTTCTCAACATTATCCATCCATATTTCTACACTATCTTGGCTCCTAGTGATTTTCCCCTTGAATGTGCCACTCTATTGGCCACTCTGATAAATGTGAACAACAGAGATTAGAAACAAATCGTTTACTTTGCCTCATGCAAACTCATACATATCAACAGGACTCTACACAGCAGATGAGGCAAACTACAATATTGACCTCAACCATACCCCTCACATTTCTGAATTCAACCAGCTGAGCAATGCTCATAAACCCATCATGTAAACCTTAGAAAGCTAAATGGCTTTACTAATCATTAGAGAAATGCAAGTCAAAACCACAGGGAGATATCACCTCATTACGATGGCTGCTATAAAAAAACAAGTGTTGGTGAGGGTGTGGAGAAATTGGAATACTTGTGTACTGTTGGTGGGAATGTAAAATGGTGCAGCATTGATTGAAAACAGTATGGTGGTTTTTCAGAAAACTGAAAATGCAATTTTAAATTTTGGATCAATTACCATATGACTCAGCAATTCCGCTTCTGGATATATATCCAAAAGAATTGAAATCAGGACCTTGAAGAGATATTTGCACCTATAATCAGAGCAGTGTTATTCATAGTAGCCAAGATTTTTTATATTTTCACAAAACCATAATCACATCTAAATAATTTAATGATTTCTGGTTACTACACCTAAGTGTAATCTTTTTCTTTATCCTACTTATAGTTTATAGGGATTCTTGATTCTATATCTTGATGTATTTCCTCAATCTTGGAAAATAATCAAACACTATCTCTTCACATTTTTCTTCTGCACTATTCACTTACTCCTCTCCTTTTGGTACTCCAATTAGGTGGATGTTAGACCTTCTCACTGTATCACTTATGTCCCTGACTTGGTCTTCAAAACAAACCTATCATGAAAACAAAAAAACAGAAAAACCTTAGTCTGGTAGTTCCTCTGAAATATTTGGCAGGATAATTTACTGACATAGTGTTTTTTTTCCACCACCCCCAGAAGCTGTTATGTTCTGATTCTGGGCTTCCTAGCTTCAGGGTATTGTAAATAGCCTTTATATGGAAGGCCTGAAAAAAGAACATGGATGAAACTTTTATTGGCACTGGAATAAAACTTCATCACTCATGTTTTTTTTTTTTTTTTTTTTTTTTTAAAGCGGTAAAAACAGATTTTATTCAGGAACTATTGCAGTAGGAGAAAGAAGACCTCTGTGTAGAATTGGGCTCAATTCTGAATACAGCATGGACCAGTGGAACTTTATAGCAGGAGCAGGGTAGAGAGGTCAGTGGTTGGAAAATTACTAAGAAGAACCATCAGGGGTAGGGGGGATTTTGATTAAACCCACCTAACAGGATTTTTGCTGAAGTCAGGCCTGGGTGATCACACATCGACGGTGCAGGATGAAGAATTTGACCAGATATTGAGGTCAATCAGATATTAAGGGTTCCACCACCCATGTTTTTGTTTTGGGAATACAATTGGAGGAGGAGAGTAGCAATGGGAGTGTGAAGGTGGTGGGAAGGGGCTTGTTGAAGAGGGCAGAGGGTACAGAACTGGCAGGAGTGGAATTAGCTTTCAGAGATTGGGGTTGTGTGTCAGTCCAACAGGTAGTTGGAACCTATCCCCCTTGCCCTTGAAGCAAGTTCTGATGGGATTTGAGGTGAGGCATGTTGATGCTGTGGACAATGAGCATTTGCTACTGTCTTGGAAGATGAGCTAAATGATTCCTGCCACAGAAGAACGGTGGACCCATCTGAATGGACTGGTGGGCTTAGGCAGTGAACATCTCAGGTATGATCATGATGGCCTGACGGTCAGAAGGAGAGATTCACCCTTTTCTCAGGGCACTACGTTTCACCTCCTCGCCCCCCATTCTGGGAGACTGAGGAAGAGAAGGCCGACTCCCAAATGTGAGTTGGAATATCTTGATACCTCTGACTGGTAGGAGCTGAGGCAGATATTTTTCTAAGTAGAGCATATTCATTTCATGTGTCCTATCTTGCACTTGAACATTGTAGAACAAAATAATACCTTGTTTTGTCCTCCAAAACCTATTGTTAATGTGCAGGTGTACTTTTGTATTTCTTTTTAAAATTTTTTTCTTTTTTTGTATTAGGTTACTTTTGAATTTGTTAACTTAGTCTAAATTGGAAAAAAAAAAAAAAGATGTGGAAAGTGAATTTAGGAGAGCGCTTTTATCCCCCGACTTCCTTTGCTAGCTGCTATAACAAGTTTTAGGAAACTTCAAAAGGCTATATAGAAACAAAGGAGAAAATCTGAGATGGCTGTTTTGTGGGGCAGTAGACTAGGAGGAAGAGAGAAACCTTGGTGAACACAATAGGTAGTAACAATCGAAGGGGATAATCCTCAGGGTAGAAGAAAAGAATGATGGTGAACAGGTCAGCCCAAGGGGTGTGGCCTGAAGTGTATGCTGGCAGCTGGCAGGAGACTTTTGTACATCCTAACCTGTTAGGCTCTCTCCCACACCTTCACCCCTCAACCCGTCTTTGTCTTCACCTTCCATATGTGATCCTTCTGCTATGCTGGAATCCAGGCTCCAAATGACAGCGGCCAACACTAGTGGCCAGTATTTAGGGCAAGGAAGTTCAACGTCTCTTGCCCAACAGGGAGTGAGGTCTGTAAGAGAAAGTGAAGAGGGTGTTACTGGGAAGCTATGTCTCAAGTGTAAAAACCTGGAACTCTCAGTGAATTTTCTCATAGAAACATTGTACATAGTTTTATAGTATTATTTAGCATAGGTGCATTTTGGTCTTACTAAACTATTAGCAAAACTATATGGTGGGTTAAACAGGCTTTTATGGCCTTTCCTAAGAATCTAACCACTGGGTGTAAGACTATTTCTATGATAAAATGCTTTCAAAATCCCACAATAGGCTGACAGAAGAACTTTTGAATACGATCTATTTGTAAATTGAATTAATCTGGCTGCGTTAAAGAGGCTCACCCTGCTTCTCGGCTTTAAGATCTGCCCCTGTACAAAGACGGCAAAGTCTTTATAGTGACAGACAAGCCACACACTCGGAGTTTAAATAAAGATAAAGATTGGCTCCTTGCAGGAGAGCCTGTCTGATTTAAGACAGGCCATATTTTATGAAATGTGGCATTAAATGGGTCTGCTTTAAATGAGGCAGTTTGTACAAAATTCTCTACTATTATCAGACCATCTGTGTTTACTTTTTTGTGAAAGTAAAAGTTTCAGTCTTATTTTGGATTACAAATGGCATTTCTCATTGTGATAAGGGGTATGACTATCACCGAGTAAAAAGTAAATCAAAATGGGGATTTTATTTTTTACTGGTTGCCATTTTCAGCGGAGAAAAAAATAAATATACTGAGTCAAAAGAAAGGTAAAGAGGAGGTTGGTTGGCAGTTTAGTCATGTTTTATGTAATACTTGTTTTTCTTTTACATGAACACATTATACCATCCATCAGGACAAATTAATATGTCTTAGGCCTTTAAAAACTGTAAAAAAATAATTTTAATGGTTCCAATAACAGCTCCAGATGAATGCTGGAAAACAGATATTCCAAACTGTCAAATAGCATATGTATTACTTGGCTCTGTTATAACTGCAAGTAAATGCTGCTTTTGTATGAAGTTTCCCTGACTGCCAATGGAAGAACTGTAATACAGTTATTGCGAACAAAATTGGAATGGGAATGAGACAGGTTACAACAGAATGGTACCCAATTCCTTCTTGCAAGTTAGACTGAATTAAAATAATAAATCATTAGGACAATAAAGGGTTCTTGAAAAGAAGAAGGAATAATTTAATTAAAGAGATTTTTTTTTAAAAAAATGGTGGGTTCATACATCACTTATGATACAGAAATCTTATTTAAAAATATGGCTTATCATGTTGCAGAATAGATTTAGATCCCATATAAATGTGTGTGTTAAATGGAAAAAAGATCAGACAAGATTCAGAGGTGAATTGAGCTGTGGTATAGAAAGTGTTTACAGCAAATGCCAGTTCCTACTGCTGTTTACTGCAGGCAAAGGGCTTCAGGATGTGATCCTGTGTTTGAAAGGGGTGACTCCTGGCATTATTTTTTACAGTTAATTGCTAATGTTTGTGAAGAGCACAGTATGTTGCAAAGCAGGACTGAGTAATCCATGGTGACCTTTTGTGCTATCAAAGCTTTATCAATTAGAAGCCCCTGATTGTAAATTCAGAGAACGCCAAGTGAGTGCCATCAAAGAAAGATTACACTTTGCTTCTTATGCAATCCTTTCTTTTCTTTCTTTTTTTTTTTTTTTTTTTTTTTGGCTCTTTTCCCTTTAAAACTGAATCCTCTCTAGGGTACCGTTTCCAAATCTGCAAAGTGAAGCATATTCAAAATGCTTTCAAATTTCAAGGAGTCTTGTGGTTATTATAAGCAATAGTGGGAATTTCAGAAAAATAGTGGTGGTTATATTTTCCTGATAAACGCCTTTTTTCTCGAGGCCCCTGTACTGGCTGGCTAACTTCCTGGCCACTTGCTTTCCTATCTTCATTCTGTTGATGCTGTGCCTGTGCGACCTTTTGAAAACTTTGTTAAATATTTCAGAATTGTAGATGGAAGCCCTTATTTTACTATACTTTTCATTGTGAGTCAGTCTTAGTATAAAATTTGCTCATTCTCAGTCACTGATCTCCAGATAGGATTTTTCAGTTTTTATTCTCCTTCATGTTGCTGCAGCTTTTGACATTGTTTAATGTCCCCTTCTTGAAATTCTCCACTCTCAGGTCTTCCATGATACTGCATTGTCAGGAATCCTTTTCTGTTTAGTTTGTCTTTTTTTTTTTTTTAACCGTCTTATCTGTGTTATATTCTGTAGTTTGGCTACTACCCAAGGCTAAGGACTAAGCTTTCTTTTCCTTCTCTACTCTCTCGGCAAATTCATCGACTGCCACCCATTTTCCAAGTTCTAGGATGTCGAATCTCTACCATCTCCATCAAAAACTTCCAGATTTGAACTCACAATCTTCTTCTCCCCAAATTCAGGATCCTGAATTGTTACCTGAATTACTCCCTTAAATTTCCACACCAATTCACTCTAGGGATTACTGCTACTGAGTTCCCATGTCAGCATTAACTTGTAGTTTTTCTTTCCCTCACCTCCCTCCATCAGGTAGTCTGTAAGACTGTACGTGTGGTTTGGTTGCTATCTGTAATTGTTGGAGAGATTTTTGGATGGCCTATGTACTCATATGTACATATGATTCCATTTATGTGACATTCTGGAAGAGGGAAAGCTAGTGACAGTAGATCTGTGGTTAATGTGAAGCCAGAGGAGTGGGGAGAATTTACTGAAAAAAACACACACACACAAAAAACACAGTGGAACTTTTGGGGCTGATAGAAATGTCCTATATCTTGATTGTGGTGATTGTGAACACAAGTGATACATTTGTTAAAATATGTTAAATTATACACTTAAATTGGCTACTTTAATTGTATGTAAATTACACCTCAAGGAAGCTTATTTTTAAAAAAATAAAGGAAAATGAAGTGATACATGCTTAGATTGGGAGAAGTGTAGGGTGTTCTAGGAGCACAATATGGGGTCACTTCACAATCCAGGGGAGTCTGAGAAGGCTTTTCATGGGATGAGCCACTTAATCTCCGCATGAGTAGGAACAGGCCAAGTACACAGGGCTAAGTTTCTATCTACAATAAGAAGAGGGCACTACAGAGTCAGCAGCATATACAGGGGCTGAGAAGCAAAAGAAAACAAGAGACTTTGGAGGTGTTGGCAAAGGAGGAAAGAGGAAAAATGACTGTGGAAAGGTAGGCTTCGCAAGATAAGGATTTTTCAAGTCATGTTAAGTTTGGACTTTATCCTGAGAGTGATGGAAGTGTTTTAAGGCCTTCTTATCATGGAGTTGTGTGATGTGATTTCTATTTGTAAGAATATCTCGGGCGGAGAATGGGTTGGATGGAAAGACCTTCACTAAGAGGGTGTCAGATGATAGTGTCACAATTAGGGGAGTTGCTGGGGGAATGGAGAGAGGTGGTTGAATTTCGGAAATATTTAGGAGGGAGAATTTCTTGTGAGAGTTCAAGGGAAAGGAGGAATCAAGTATGACTTCTAGGTTTCTAGCTTGGTGCTGCCATTCACTGAGGTAAAGAATAAAGGAGTAAGAAAAGCTTTGGGGACAAGGTGATGACTTTAGTTTTTTATATGTTGGTTTTGAGGTGCCTTGGAGGCATTCATATTGTGTTTAGAGGCAGCTGGACATATAGATCTATTGCTTAGAAGACAGGTCTAGGCTGCAGAAACATATTTATGTCATTTCCGTGTGGGAGGTAATTGAAACCATGGAATTAATGACTGAGGAGATGGATGGTAGGGTGAGGAAAGAAGAGGTCTACAGCAGACCCCCAAGAATTTCCCATGCTTAAGGGAGAAGGAGAAGGAAAATTAGAGCATTGTATTATGCAAGCCACTAGGAGTGAATGGTCAACAATATCAAATGGAATTGCTTTATTGAAGAATATGATGGTTTTTAAGGTTCTTGATCAATATGTGTTATGGAATTTTTTCAAAAAATATTTTATTGGGGAAGGGGAACAGGACTTTATTGGGGAACAGCATGTACTTCCAGGCCTTTTTTCCAAGTCAAGTTGTTGTCCTTTCAGTCTTAGTTGTGGAGGGCGCAGCTCAGTTCCAGGTCCAGTTGCCATTTTCTAGTTGCAGGGGGCATAGCCCACCATCCCTCGCGGGACTCGAGGAGTTGAACCAGTAACCCTGTGGTTGAGAGCCCGCCCACTGGCCCATGTGGGAATCGAACCGGCAGCCTTCGGAGTAGGAGCATGGAGCTCTAACCGCCTGAGCCACCGGGCCGGGCCCCTGTTATGGAATTTTTGAGAAGTGCTCTTACAGTCAAAGATGAATCACTGTTACACAACCATTAAAAAGGAAAAGAACTTTAATGGCTTGATGGCATGTGAAAAGGCAGTGCATTTCCTACACGAATGGAAGAACTAAAGAGTTTTCTATGAATTTGTTTTGTTCTTCCCTCTTTGGATTTACCTCCCCCATTAGAAACTTTCAGGATTTTAGAAATAAACATTAAAGAACTTCCAGAAATCTGCTTATATACATTCTGGGTGGAGAAGTTTACACCAGATATTCCCTTACTTACAAACCTATGAGCAAGAACATACTTTTTGCAATGTTTGCTTAATAAGTACTATCCACCTTAATTCCTTTTATCCCTTTGGTCTCTTTCATTATCCCTGAATGGGTGTGACTAGCTTGAAGAGATCAATGGGAAAAGGTTTTTGATCCCCTTACCTTGAGCAAGAAGTGTTTGTCAGGTGGGCAAGAGGACCAGTTACTGATGGATAGAGAAGTTGTTTTTAACTAAAATTCCAGTTGCTTTCAAATTGATCTCACTACCATGGCCAGCTTTAGTGATCCATGGCAGAACGGTGGAACAAAAGTCTCCACCTTTCCAGATGTCGTCTTTCCCTTTCCTTTTTTTCTAATTGCCTTCTCCTTAAAAAGGAAGCTCTAGAAGAGCTCGAATTTTACATTAGAATTATCATTAAGGAGCAATAGGAGAATATTTTTAAGGAACAAATTGAAGTTCATGGTTACGAGAACTCAGATAGAGCAGCCTATGAAATGGCTGTAGGAACCTTACTAAATAAATCTTGGTTCCAATCAATGGCAATTACTGTTGTCATTACTTTGGTTCAGGTGGGGAAGACCTCTAAGCTATCTGGGGCAGTTATCAATTTATTATGTCTTAGCTCCACATTTACTTTTCAGTACCTGCTTAGGATAATGGTTTAGACTCCGTAAGCATTTTTCTGTCCCAGTGAACATGATGTTAAGCTTTGTCAGTAGAGGTTACTGGAGGCACCCTTTAGGAACAGCTTCTCTTTTTACTTCCCTGTGCTACATCTTGCTTTCCCATGCTCCTGCTTGGGAGTTGTCAATGGCATGTGTGCGTGCCATCTACTGGTGCTCTACCCCAAATGTGCCCCAGAATAGGTAGTCCCTTGGCAACCTTGCACGCCTGGCCTGAATCTGGTGGCTACCTTGCTTTTATCCACCCAACGTGGACATTGGTGTGTTCCAGGTGTCATGCTGCAACAGCACCCGATTTCTTGTGTGTCTGCCCCCAGCCTTACTTGCCCTCCAGCAGGTTGTTTCCTGTAACTGTCCTGCCATGGTTACCAGCAGTGGTGCCCCGATTCCCTCTGTGTGCCCTCCCACCAGCCTCAGTTCCCCTATTCTTTGGAGGGTTATCGCTTGCTGTGCAGTGACAATGGACCAGCTCTGGTCTGGCCAAACCCACAAACATATCCACTGTCCAGTGGGGCTTTAACCTTATTTTCCCCAATGAAATTTTTAATCCAGCCTTGGGGAGGAGGCCCTCCTTCCAAATTTCTTCTTCTTTGTGTACTCTCCATCCACCATGATGTTCTCTTTAAAGTTTTCTTACATCTTTGTAGTTACTCCTCTATCATAGTTAAGTAATTTTTTAATGCTAAATTTCTCCTGTTTAAAGTACTGTATGGTTTCTGTCTCTTGACTGCACCCAGACTGATACACCATCGTTTCCTTCATAGGGTATATATACATATATATATCTGCTAGATTAGTCTTCCTATAGCTCAGCTCTGATTTAAAACACAAACCAAACCACCCCGCTTCCCAAACAAAACAACAATAATCCTGAGTGACTTGGCATTGCCTGGTATTCAAGATACTCCCTGATCTGCCCCCTGCCTGCTTTTCCAGTCTTACTTTCTACTCTTCCTAAAATAACCAGGTCAAGCAGCACAGTGTTGTATAGAAAGTCCAAGCCTAGGTTTCACTTTTAGCTCTACCACTTATTACTAAGCAGACAAGGGCATGTCCTTAGGTTCTGCTGAGTCTCAGTTTACTCATCTGGAAAATGGGGATACTGATAGCTTCTGTGCCCACCTCACCGGGTGTTGCAAAGTTAAATTAAATAATGTATGTAAAAACTCTAAGGATACTGAGTTTCTGTCTAAATGTAATGTATGGCCCTAAATGTAGTAGTTTTTTACTTTTTTTTTTTTTTTAAAGCACTCCCATGTGAAAAATGACAATGTCAAGCATTCATCTAGTACTTCTGGACTGGTAAAAGGGATTACAGACTTACCATTTTTCAGAGCTCAAAATTATATCTTATTTTTATATTTTATATTTTTAGTTTGTTTCAGGCTGGGTGAAATAAGACATTAAAAATACCTTGGCTTGATTATTTCTCTTTTCTTTGCCATCAAAAACAAAGTGACGGTTACATTTGGGGGCAGGGTAGAGCATCTGCCTTTTTCATCAGCTGATCCTGATGGCTTCCATGCATCACTTGGGTAGACAGGTAATTTCATATATATGTGTGAATTCATTAAAATAGTACTCCTCCTCTTGTGCTTTGGCTGTACATGTGCTAAAATATGCAGAAGTGCTTTGTGAACTGCAAAATAGAAGGAAATGAATTATTTTTAGAAAACAAACTGGAGAAGGAAAAACATCCAAGCTGGTGGGGAATTTAACCTATTCAAAATTCAAATCCTTTGGGAGAGGGACTTCTATTCCGTGAAAATGAGGGACCCAACTGTTGTGTAGAAACAGACAGATTTCCCCAGTTGCTCATTGGGTTGGACCCATCTTTTTTGGGCATCAGGCCAGCCTGTGGATGTTTTCATCAGCAGTTCAGCAGTTGGTTCTTCTGAACTCCTCATTATCTTGGATATATAATGATGGAGGAAAAAAAATAAATAAATAAAAAAATTCCAGGAGCACTTGAAACATGAACATAAAAGGCATTTAAAATTTTATTTAGAAAAAAACAACAAAACTTCCCTTGGAAGGAAAGATGGGTTCCTTCTTTTGTAGCCTGAAGAGAAAGGTGAATTCAACAGAGGGTAAAAATGAAGACAAGTAGCCATTCCAGTCTTGTTTAGACAAAACCTTTCTATAGCTCTTTGTATTTTCCAAAGACCTTTACAAATACGTTTTTTCCCCTCCATGTAACACACCTCTGATCAAAGCAGGTTAGTTTTCATCTTTCCATTTTCTAGATGAGAAAAAAGTTCCAGAGAAGTGAGGTCACCTTCATAGTTCCCAGGGTGAGTCAAAGGTAGAATGAGGTTTTGAACCTGACATAGAGCTCTTGGCTTAATTACTCTGCAACATGTTATTTCCTGTCTTGACTAAAGCTCTACAAATTGGTTAAAAAGAATTCTTAATCTAAGAAGCCAATTCTAGAATTCTAAATAGAGGACACTCTGTGGGGATGCTGGAGGTTTTGTTAAAGCTGAGATTTCCTTTCGGCTTACAGGGCTGTGGAGGAGTTGATGTGGTTCACAGACTTCAGAGAAGGAAGCCGTGACTTCAGAGGAGATGCTCCCGCAGATCTCCTGGGGATTCTGGTTGTGTCTCTTTATAACGTAGAAGAAATCTGAAAGTGATGTTTGTAGGATTGGCATCTGAGAAAGTAGTTTAGCTCAGCTGTTGAGATTTGTGTCCAGTTCTCAGGTAGCCATTTAGCTCTTCATGTGTTTGAATTCCTTTTCCTCAGAGGAGAACCTGGTCAGTCTTCAATTCTTGAAACTCTAATTCAGGTTATATATATTTTTGCAATGTGAACCTATTTCATATTTGATGTAAGATCGCTGACTAAGTACATTGCCAAATACCCTCTAGGCACCTCAATAAATATTTATTAATGTTCATTATGAGAATGATCTTTCTTAATATTTATATTTGAAATATGTACTCTACCAATACTGCAATAGGGAAAACATTCAGGGTAATTACATTTTGCATTTATACCCAGTGATTTTTTTCCTAGAATCTCAAATTTTGGTACAGACATGACTATTGTATTTTGTTTCAATATTAAGGTTATTGAAAACATGTTAGTCCTATTTTGTAGATGAGGAGTATAAAAAGGAAAAGGGAATGGTTTGCAAAATGTCTCACAGTGGATTGAAATGAAATAGAATGAAAATTTAGGCCTATATTTCCAAATTTCACTAAAAATCTAGTTCTAGGAACTGAACTAATGGTCAAGAAGTTATAATGGGGCATGGTCAGTTCACATATATGGAACTATCTTCTGGACTAAAATTTAATTTTGAAAAATGAATTTTTCTTTTGACTCTACCTGTGAAATTATAGCCTCTATTGGCAGCTGGAGGCTGCTTTTTTCCCCATTGAATTTAACCTGTGATTGTTTATTCCTGATGATTCAGATGGTAATATTACCTATTTATATTACTGCTATCTATTTTTTTCAAATCAGCCTAATCAATGTAGAAATAGATTCAATATTTTGTTTTTAATATATAGATGCATAATAAAAAACACATAGCAGTTAAAGTTAGAATACTTGTTAATACTTTTCTTAATATAAGTAGAAAATGGCTATAGTAATTTAGTTATCTTAGAAATAAATTCAGTAGATGTTTTAGAAGTGTACTACTTCGTTGTTTTTATAATTTTATGTGTGAATAAAATGAGTGTAACTGGCCTAAATGTTTAGAAATAATAGAAAGAAATGCATTTTGTAGCATTTTTTTCTTGTTAAAATTCTGTAAAATGTCTTGAAGTATTAAGTATTTTTATCATTTGTTTTAAATAATATTTGTTAACAGGTGATTTATAATTCACCCGCATCAGAGTCGCCTGAGATATTAAAATTCAGAGCCCAGGGTCTCACCCCAAATCAACTGAACATGACTCTTAACACTGGAGTCCAGAAATCTGCACTTTGAATATGTTTTTTAGGTGACTTGTACAAATTGCCAAGTGATTCAGCATTGCTTCAATGTGAGCGGACAGGGACGTGGGGACAGAGTCAAGGGAGATCAGCAAGGACGTGAAGGGCACCATATGCTGTGACATTCAGATCTGACCCTGGAGGTAACGGAGATTTAAGATAGGCAACCACATACATTAACTAGATTCATTTGAGTTACTTTCATCAATTACTTATTTAGAGAGTGAACTCCACTGTCAAAAAAAGGTAAGTGAGGCTACATGCACATAGGATTGTATCCTTATATAAGATTATTTTGAAGGGTATCAGATGTATATAATTTATTTCTCACACTCCTGGCACTTCTCACACTCATTAATGATTCCAAATTTTTCACCTGTGAATAACAACCTTTATAAACAACTATTATTTTCGTATTATGATTCATATAAAAATTAATGTAAAGAAAAAGAAACTTAAGGATCAAATTGGTAATATTGGTAATATACATTCACCATTATAAAACCATTGGTAACTATAAATGCCATTATTATAGTAATAAAATTGGAAAACATTTCTGAAGCAACTAGTTCAAGGCTGGTATATTTTTATGGAGTCCATTTGTGTTAGCAATTTATACTATCTTGAGTCTGTTTGCAATTATAAGTTATGTGTCTTCTGTATAAATAAAAATATGATTGGTAGTCAGTTTAGATGGCTGAAGTAAACAATCCAAAATATGGCTCAATACAATAAAGGATGGTTTCTCACTCATATCACAATCAATGCAGATTGTCAGGGGTAGGTTGGAGCTTTGTTCCACGTGGGGATCCAGGCTTTTTAAAAACTAATCTTTCTGCCATCTTCTACTGCCTTGAAATCTAGCCTTCATCCATCCTTCAGGCAAGGTGGGAAGAAAGTGTGGAGAAGTTATGCATCTCTTAACCACCTCACTGGAGGTGATACACATCATCACCTTCCCCACATTCTACTGGTGAGAACCAGTCACATGATTCCACTGAGCTGCAAGGCAACCGGGAGTTGTGGTCTGATACTTGCCTGACAAGGTCATCTGTAGTCGTGGAAGGTTCTGTTTCATCTCTACCAGTCTCTGCACCTGAGGGGAGCTACCCAGAGGAGTTTGAGTCTGGATTTTCTGACATGTAGATGATTCTCACTGCAGTCTTTTAGGCACCAAAAGACTTGCCATTATCACTTGTGATCACCTCTGTATGCTTTCCTTCTCCCCTACAGCTAGGATTGTAAGATTTTTGCAAATAAACATGTAGGATGTCCAGTGAAATATGAATTTCAGACAATGAATAATTTTTTGGTATAACTATGTCTCATGCAATATTTGGAACATACTTACACTGAAAAACTTATTAGTTGAAATTTAAATTAACTGGGTGTCCTGTATTTTATCTGGCAATCCTTTCTATAGTGAATGAGACAATGCAGATGGGAGATTCTTTTTAGATACTATTTATTTCTCTTGTTGATGATAAGGAAATAATACTGGCTTTAAGGACAGGAGGGGAGAGGCTATGAGTTTGGGGCCCGATTTGTAGTGAGGTAGGGAGAAAAGAGAAATTGTAGTCAAAGTCCATGGGAAGTAGCAGAGAAGTGGGTAGCTGCGGATGATGGGGTGACACTGACCTGAGAGAGAGAAGGGACAGGCAGGGAAGTGAGTCTGTGTGAGGAGTGTTCCTGTAGTCTTATAGTGGCAGGAATTCCTGGCCCACTAATGCCTTTATCCCCTTAGCCACGCCTCTTGAGATCCCATCCTTCTTCCTCAATTTCCCTTATTGTCACCTGAGCTTTGTAAGAGGCTGTCAGGTGACAAACTTGGAGTATAGATGGGGTTGGAGCATCTCTAATGTAATGTATTAATGAATTTCCCATAGGAATGTGGTCTTAAGTTGTGGGATTTTCTATGGAAAAGATTCTGCAAGAGATTCCCTAGGAGAGCAATAAAATGCAGAGTCCCAGGCCCCATACATAGATCTGCAATTATTAATAGTAGATCTAGGGGAAGGCCTTGGATTCCATATTTATTTTTTTACAAGCTCTCAGAACTACACTATGGAAAATACTGTAATGAAGTATGTATGGTATATCATGATCTAGTCTAGTCTATAGTATTTAGTACTGTGTAAGATTATATAGTATTAGTAAATTACAGTACTATAGGCATACTAAACGTATAGCATTTATACATTTTCTGGGGATCTTTTATTTTTATTTATTTTTAATTAATGCTTTCAGAGTTTCAAGGTACATAGCTTACCAAAGGACTTTTGGAACATAGTGCCTTCCCAAATTGGAGACATGGCTAATACAAATGCCATGTAGTGGCCAAACTAGTTTTAGCTAATTTAAACAGGTTTTTGCTTAAAAAAAAAGTAGTTAAAATGCTAGGGAATTTGATTTTCCATCTTACCAGCTTGAGGGACTTGAAGGTTACACATTATTGTAAATTCTGCTGGGAATGGTCCCAACTATGTTGATGCCACTGCTGCACAGATACGTCTGATTTCTCCATCTCTGAAGCAGGCAGCAAGGATGGGAGGGCTTGGACCACAAAGTTGCTCTGCCAGATAGAAGATGTCCCTGAGGTCACTTATCAAGGGGTTGTCGAGTGTTTGATATTCATTCAGTCATTCATTATTTAATCATTCATTCAACCTCGAGCCAACATTTATTTATTTATTTATTCAGTGACAACTAGGTTTCAGGCACTGTGCTAGGGAATAAAAGATTAATCAGACTGTTTTTTTTTTTCTTTTTTTTCTTTCAAGGGCTTCTTGTTTCATATGGAATATACACCTCCATGCCTTTCATGAAACTAGTTTTGTGAGATTTAGAAAGGTGATTCAGCCATGGCCCTAACCTTAAGGAACATGTGGTCAGTTGAGGAATCAGGAAACTCCCAACGCTGCTCTCGGTGCCCTCTTTGGGGAGACAAGACAAGCGCTCACAAAAGGGAATAACAGCAGATGGTAGCTGACCTGTGTGGCTCCATCCGCAAGTGCTCCAAGGAGGCAGAGAGCTGCCTCTCTCAGCTCAGCACTCCATGCCTTCTCCCATGTAGCTCTGCACGTTTTAGAATCAATAGACAACGGTTAGTATTGAAGGATCAACAAATTAGCTGTTTTTCACATGCGTAGTTATCAACCGCAACACAGCAGCTTAAAAAAAAAAAAAAAGCTGGCCTCGTCACTGTCGTCGGCATTCAAGTCAACTAATTTGTCTTAAAACTTTTATATAGATTTTAACTGGCTTATGCAGCTAATAAATCCAAATGAAAAACTTCTAGTGGCTGTTTTTTGGTTAATTTTGATAATGAAAAAAATGACGCGACAAGTTGACTAACAAAGAAAAGCTTGTATTTGAATTCAGCTCCGTTGAATTAACAGTAATCCCCAAGTGCCTTCCCTGATAGCAGCGTTAAATTCTGTAGTGTTTTCCAGCTTTTCCTGCCCCCATTTTCCTCCTTCAAGGTCATGAGTGATTAATTTTATTGACTTAATCTCAAACTGATATTTTTACAGTAAATCCTTTCAAACATTCAGAGACAGATTTCATTTTAATGGTTTAAATTTGAGGAGTTTTTTTCAGTGCTTTGCTGGGTTGTTGTTCTGAGTGTTAAGACGGAAGAGGGAACTTAAAGAATGATTTATAAAGCAAGTAATATATGTGACATTCATATTACCTACTAAAGTCTACAAGGGGAAAATTAATCTTGAGTTTTTTTCCTTCAAAAAAACACACCAAACCATTACTCAACTAAAATCTCTAACCCAACACTACCGATTGTAATGTATTAATGATATAGATCTACATAATTTAATGCTATATTTAAAAATAGATATAAGAAAACAATTTGAATGATTTATGGTACAATAAAATTTGGTTATATTTATATATTGATAATATATCTTATTAATATTTTTTTTGCATTTCTGGCATGTCACTAACTGACTAATATGAAGGCAACCTCTGGTTACTTAAAAAAGCACTTTTGTAGTGAGGTGAGTAGTGTTGGTTAATGTCAGTGGGACTTATGCAGATTTCATGGGCCTGATACAATTTTGTGAGTCTTATGATTTTCTGAAAAGAGAAAAAGCAGCTTTGAGTTACAAGCCATTATTTCTGAGATATTCATTATTTCTGATGTACAGCAGCTCCTTTTTTCTGGGCAAAGGAAACTGCTCACAGATGCTCCTGCTAGGCGCAGTGTTGGTCACAGCTGCTGTACCCTGGCAGGGTAAGATTATTTTTGTGATTCTCTGACTTCTCCTTTTTGCCAATCAAGTACAAATTTGTATTTAAGTGTTCTTTGTTAATGATTACAGAGGCAACAACCTGACATAAACTAGCAAGCCAGCAGGTAAGGTTTAGACACACTTCCTTTAATAAAGATTCTCCGTTCCTTCATTCATTCACTCATTCATTCCTTCAGGAAATATTTATTAAGCAACCACTATGTATCAGGTAGTGTTCTAAGTACTTGGGTTTCAACAGTGGACAAAACAGGCCCCCATCTTGTCCATAGGCCCAAGTTTACATTCTAGTGGGTGGATATACACAACAAACAACAAATAAAAACATACAGTGTGCAGATAGTGATCAGAGCTATGGAGGAAAATAAAGCAGGAAAGCGGAAGAGGGAGACCTAGGGTGAAGGAGGGGATTCAAATTTAAATAAAATGGTCAGAGAAGACTTCACTGGAAACAGACAAAGAAAATTAAGGAGTGAGTCATGTAGATATAACTGGGGGAGGAGTGTTGTAGGCAGAGGAAACAGCAAGTACCTTAGGGCTGAGGTAGGACAGTGCTTGCTGTGTTAACTGAACAGCAAGGAGACCGGTAAGGCAGGAGCAGCAATGGAGGAGAGAACACAGGAAATGAAGACAGAAAGAAAATGGTGCCAGTTATATCAGGCTTTGTAAGTCATTGTAAGGACTTTGGTGTTTACTATGAGGGAGAAGGGGAGCCACTGGAGGATTTCGAGCAGAGAAATAATGCTGTTTGAATTATGTTGAAAAGAATCAC
Organism: Rhinolophus sinicus; assembly: GCF_057876585.1. NCBI lineage: Eukaryota > Metazoa > Chordata > Mammalia > Chiroptera > Rhinolophidae > Rhinolophus > Rhinolophus sinicus. The sequence continues at coordinate 34,232,329 of NC_142504.1, forward strand.
TATGGCTCTTTTCATTAAAATAGGAAGCAAGGTCATCATCAGCTGAGAGTGAGGATAAGGGAGAGGATGCTGGAGGAGATTTTGATGCAGTCACCTAGGAGAGTGGGACAATGATTTGTATAGGGAAATAAAGTGTGATTACCAGGCAGCAGCGAGCGCCCGCTTGGGGTTGGTGGTCATGAATTTAAAGTGAGATCAGTCAGCCCCGTGGAGCAGGCAGAATAAGATTTAATGAGGGTTGAGGTTTTGCCAAGTGACTAAGGGAAGGAAGGGTGGGGGCAGAGAGCTGAAGGTCTCACAGGGTAGTGGTTTAGTGATTGAACCTGGCATTTAGGCGGGTAAGGAGAAAAATGAGTACACAGGGGTGAGGATAGTCAGTGAAAGGGTGGTAGGATGAATGGACTGAAGGTGTTGTGCTGTAGGATTGTGGGGTATGGGGCAGTGAGCTGGCCAGGGAATGATATGCTTGAGGTTAAGATCATGGGACAAAAACCGGTTTCATTTAGGGCAGGGTGTCCAAACTTTTTTCAATGTTTTTCACCAAGGGCCATATGAGGTAAAATACACAAACAGCCGGGCCACTCACTCGAGGTGAAGTACGTATTGCCTCACCTGGTTTATTTAAGTAAACTAAATATGTTTTTGAAATTTGCTGCTGGCCAATTAACAATGGATCATGGGCCGCAGTTGGCCCGTGGGCCGCAGTTTGGACACCCCTGATTTAGGGTATGGTAAGAAAGCTATCTTTCTCAAATGCAGTATGAAAATGCCAAAGAAAAATGTTCATTATAATTGGATCCCTTTGAATCATGCCATTCTCTCTAAACTTTTTCGTCCCCAAATATTTAAGCTTTTAGAACACAAGCAGACGATATCCATAATGGCTTACTTATAAGTTTAGGTACTCAGCTTGTAGATTTATTAAGAAAAAATGTACACCTGGCAGAATCCATCTTTCCAAGATTATTTGCTTTATCCTAGCTAAACAAACTAAATAAACAAAGAAACGAAAAAATGAAACCGGGCTGAGATCAAAATATCCCCTCAGTTGGAAATATTCAAGGAACAAATGACAATCATATTCATATTTTCCGTTGTCCAGTTGGAAAACACTTGTGAATGATAGCCCAGTAATTGTTATAGTAAAACCAAAACACAAGATTACCCAATAAATACTTGCCTTTGGAACACACATCTCATTTACAAAAATCATGCTGTTTCTCTGTTGCTTTTGAAGAGAGACTATTAGACTCTAAACACATAAAGCTTGAAAGAAGTGTAAGCATAAATTATTTAGTGTTTTTTCTTAAAAACAGATTAAAATGCCAACATTTGGAATTTCATAACTTACAAGTGGTAGTTAAGCTGCTTGAGTCAAAATCACATCAGGATGTGTAAGGATCCCTTAAGTTAAATTGAAAAGAGGATTTGAAAGCATCTGCTTTTTTTTTTTCTCATAAGCTTTTCTAGGTATAGGTAATGTTAAAAAAAAAAGATACTTTAAGGTCTGTTAAATATTAAGGATAATTAGCTATGCAGTTATTTTTAACAAAGAAATTAAGAATGACTTAAATAAATACACACTTTTAAAAAAAGAGCAAGCCCATAACAAATATAAATTTTGTTGTTTTATACTTTTCAAATTTCAAACATTTTAATTTTTTATTTTGTTTTGTTATACGCTGAAATGTAGATAGAAACATATAGATATTTTAAACTAAGTATGTGAGAGGATTAAATTAAACTGTAAATTTGTATATTTTAACAGAGTATAGATTTTTTTATTTCCCGTGGCTTAATTGAGAAATTAAAAAAGGACGCATGTCAGGAATCTATTTATAACCTGTTGCTTTGCCACAATGCAGTGTCAAGTATTACGATCAATACTAGAACTATATTATTTTTAAGATAAGGTTGCATAAAAACATATTTGTTTGAACTTTCTCAAAATTACAAATCACGGGTTCTGTTTTTTCCCCCCTTGCTCAAACGCTACAGGAATTTACATGATTTTCATTTTCAATCTGCTTATGAATCTTTGGGCCTATAGCTTTATTAAGTTAAGAAGGCAACATGCTTTGTAAGGAGCCAAAGTAGCTAACCAACCCATTAATTGAAACTATTTCTGTAAGCAAAAGTCACAAAGAAGGAGGTTTATTATGATAATAAAAAGCCAATTTTAGCTACATTTTGAAAGGGATACAGTAATGAACAACTTACATATGAGCCTCCTTAATATTTAAATGTTCCAAAACATTTCAATTAATATATAATAAAAAATTTGTATGAAATATAACCCTAAACTTGTAATAATAAAACTGACAGTTGTGGTGAAGGTGTATGACAGCACAACTAGTTAAATCAATTACTGACCATTCAACAGTTTCTAGATTTGGTTGAGGCCTGAGAAAAGTAGATCTCAAGGAGTTTATAATCTCAAGTGATCTTAAGGAGCTTATAATTTTTTAAAAGATATAAAACTAATAATAGATATACAAGACAGCAGAATACAGCATGTGATGAATGATCTTAGGGAAGGGACAGTATTAATGCTTTGCCTTTCAAAAAACTTTTGTTTTCCTCCTAGTAGACTTAATTGCTTTGCACTTGGAATTACCCATATAGCACTTACCACACTCTTAATTTGCCTTAAAAAAATATTTGTCAATTTCTTGGGCTGCCTAGCATCTTCATTATCCTCCTAGATTTGGAGACTTATCATATGCGTTTTGGTAGGAGGAAGACTGAAAAAGACAGAGAGTCGCTTTCCCAGCCTCCTTCACAGCTTGGGTGTAGGCACGTGACTGAGGCTCAACTAGTCAATTTTGAAAAATGTAACAGCTCATTCTAATGACCCCATCTAAACTTGATTACTTATGTAAAGACCCTATTTTCCAAGTAAGGTCACATTGATAGGTACCGGAGGTAAGGACTTCAGTGTGTCTTTTTGGAGGAACAAATCAACGCATAACACACCATCACCCATATGTTTGATGTGACTCATTTCTACTTTCCTAGTCTCATCACTCTCTGTGCTCATACTTCAGCTCTGCTGAACTGCTTGGCTGTTGTCCTGTGTCAACTGCCCCAGTCTGACAGGCTCACATCATGTGATACTTCACAGCTCACTTCAAGTGTCGCTTTCTTTGGGAAGCCTTCCCTGAGTCCAAGCCAGGTTAGAAGCCTCTCTTTTAGGCTCATTATAACCTTTAACCTGCTGCAATGTAATTCTTGGTTTACCTGTCTTTTTCTTACATTAACTCTGAAGCTGTGGAAGGCAGAGATTTTGTCTTGTTTATTGTCGTGTTCTCCTTGCTTAGCACAGTACTTAGCATTTGATAGACATCCAATAAAATGTTTACTATTGAATATGAGTAATGTTATGAAGGAAATTTGATAGAACCTAGAAACCAATAGGGTGTAAAGGAAGAAGACGAAACAAAGTATTACTTTAGAACTTTGAGTATGAGTACGAAGTCAAGAAAGGTATATATGGGTAGAAAGAGTGAAATCCTTAGGGGAGATGGTTTGGGGGAAAATATTATAATCCCAACGAAAAGGGATTATGAAATAAATATGTGGTAGAGGGGGAAATCCTTTGAGGACCAGGACTATGTCTTATCTTTGTGTTCCTAGTACTTAGCATTCTACCTGGCATACAAGAGGCAATCAGTTGACATTAGGGAGTATGAGGTGAATGTCTCCAGATCTCTAGTTTCTAACTGACCAAACAGAGAAGCTGTGGGCAGTAACCAGCTTGAGGGCTGGGAAGATAAAGCCCTTCAGCTTTGGGTTAGAACAGAAAGTTTAAGGGGGAAATTCCCAGTAGACAAATCTGTAGAGCCATGAGAGCTCAGAGCTGTGAACTTGAAAGTCTCAGCTGTCTATTTGGAAGCTATCATATAGAGGTGATAACTGAAGACTTGGAAGTAGATGAGTTTTTAGAGGCCTTAGGTGAAGAGTAAAAGATTGGAGAACAGGTGTCGGAGCCTTGGGAAAACACAGAGTTGGGTACCAGGGAAAAGTTAAGCCAGTGAAGGAGATGGGGAAGGAGCATGCACAGAACAGAGTACTTGGATGGGACAGTGTCAAGGATTCCAAGGGAGAAAATAATTTCAAAAGCAGGGGGTCATTAGCTGCCAAATGCTGAAAAAAGATAAAGAATAATGAGGATTGAGATAAGATCACGTTTAGCTTTAGCTTTAGTCATTTGTGACCTTCAAGAGGAATATTGCAGTGGAGTGTCAGCAGTTAAATCTAATCTCAGGTATTTAAAAAGGGATTTGGTGACAATATGGTGATAGTAAGAGACGTGGCTTGTGTAGACCATATAGTTAAATTTGGCAAGAAAAGGAGAGAAACTGGATAGTAGCTTGGAAGGTGAGCAGGATCAACAAAGACTTACTGCTGTGCTTTTGAAATGAGATGCATTTTTGACAAATTCAACGTTCTCTAGTTTGAGTGTTTGGTTCTCAACTCAGGCTAGAGCTAGAAGAGTGAAGTGCAAAGGTGGAGAAATCATACGACTTTTGGCTTAATAAACCGGAAGGGTGTCCTACTGGGTACCAGAACTTGGTCTGTGCTCAGCACTGGAAAAGAGAAATGGAGGAGAGGGGATCACAAGGGGTGTTTATGGTAGAACAGAAATTGTTAGGTCAGGGAGCGCAATTTTAGCATGTTGGAACAGGAGGGGCTGAGCAAAAGTCTCTGTAGATGAGACAGCTGAAGTTCAGAAAGAAACCCTGGGACTTCTGAGTATTAATGAAAAAACATCCGAGTTGTTTGATAAGGTGATGGATTTGTTTTCCCTTCTCAGACTGAGTGGAATTCCATGGCACCATGGCTACTCCCTAAGAGGGTATTAGATTGTATTAGATTGTAGACAAACCCAAAATTGCTGTCTGCTCCCTTTTATTGAGGATGTTGCTGATCAGAGAATCTAGCATTAGCCTCTCTGGGGAAAGAGTCTCCTTCTCAGATAACTTCTAGCACCAATTTGGCTCTGCTTTGCAAATAGGGATGGAAAAAACTGTTGCCTCCCCAGGGTCATCATTAACCAAACCAGCTGGCTGACAAGCCTGTGGCTATGGAAACCAACCTTACTGAGGAAAGATGGATTATAAAAATAAGCCTCTTTTCTTTTTAACTTGATTTACTGGAATGACGCCTTGGCCCTTTGAATTAGATCTTGCAGAAATATCAGATTGGATCATTTAATCTTCTCAGTCAATGCCTTGTCAGAGTTTTCTTAAATGTCCTCTTCTGTGTGACCTTTTTGGTTCTGTTGAAGACAATGATCGGTACTTCGTTTTCCTACACACAGAGGTTTTTACATTTTGAACTCATGATGTCTTTCGCTTTTCACATGTGGAAACTCAGAATTCCTAAGATGGAGAAAAAATCTTCTGTGGTGTGATGCATACCTTTGCTGCAGGGACTCAGAATGATGAAAGGAATATAAGCTGGGAGTTTGATGTATCAGTATCGATTTATATGCATGTACCAGTTTTCTTCTCCAAAATATATTTTTCTTTTTTCTTGCGGTTTGGAGGAGATATGATATGTCTCATGAACCGCCAACTCTTATGTGTGTAATGCACATATTACATACATGTTACACACACACATACACACACACACGCCAGAACTCCTTACCCACACTTGGAAACTCCATATCCAGGGATAGTAGATACTAGGGCTAAATGGCAGGGGGAGAATATGTGTGACAGAAACATAGAAAGGTTTCTTAAAAAAATTCTTTGTGTTACTTGAGCTATTTTCCTCTAACTTTATCTTTTGTCTCCCACACTGCTGTATAGTTTTTACATCATCATTCTAGATAGCACTGAAAAGCCTGAGGCAGCCCATTTAGAAATCTCTCCTAAGATATGAAACTAAATAGCAAGTAAATAATTTTAATCATAACTTGCAGCCAATAAAAACTTTCCAGAAACTGGCAGAATCTCAAAAAACCTTTGAAGGCTTCCTCTCCAGAATTCTATAGGATGTTAAAACCAAGTTCAGACTTTAGAAGGAAATTCTGTGGGTGGCACAAATGGGAAAATATCCACAGGCCTTTTAAAATCATAAATCTAGGCATAGTGTTATGTTTCAGTTATGGATGGAGAGTTTGTCTTTACCTCTTGTTCTATAAACTGAGACAGTTTGTCAGCAGCTAACCAGAAACTGCCTTGCACAGGATGCTGAGAAACGGGAGCTACCTAAGATTTAAAACAAAGAAGAAAGGAGATTAGAGCAAAGGGCACCAGTAATAGACCCAAAGAAACTACAGTGGGAGAATCAGCAATGGTCATACATGCAGAAGATTCAGTCTGTTAAGGAGGTCTCACCCTGTTTTAGAGCAAGACTTTGGCTAAGCTGTTTTAAAGAGAGGCTTTTCTATTTTTAAAATTAGTTTCAAAGAAGGAACATGGCCTCCATTGGTAACCCATGAAATTATTTAATAACTTTCTGCCAGGATTTAGTTTCATCTGTTCTGTTATAGCCAAGTCAAACTTGTTCTGAGTTTAGATGCACTAACCTGACACTCTCCCCTGGGATGCAGACATTCTTGTATGTGAGGATTAGAGTTAGGTATTTATTTTTAGGAGAGCATAATTCCTTTATCCTTAATTTTTGTACTCCTTAATCATCATGATTGCTTTTCTCTAAACCCTTCAAAGTTCCCTGAATACTGAAAATATGAACTTGGTTCTTTTCTGTGATTATCTCAGGGCCAGGCTTCTCATTTTGGACGCTGTAGGAAATGTGAAAACATTGAAGCAGTGTTCAACTTTTTTTCCTTGAAAAATATATGATGGGTGATGTTCACATGTGTAACATAATATTACAATGGACGTTTCTGCCAAGATCCAAAGATACAATTAATCCTGCGTTCTAAGAGAGGGGGCAGTTCCTATGCAGAATTTCCAAAAGAGTAAACTGAGAACTGGTTACATGATTCTTACATCCTTCTCCCACATAAAGGTCATAAAAAGATTGAGAGAGTAGATGTGGTTTCAGGATTTCTAAGGATTTTTTGGAGAGTATTGTGCTGAGTCCCATCTCCAAGGAGGTGGTTTGGGAGGGTGCTTTCTTCTTCATCTCAGATCAAGAGACAGCAGATTTAACAGATGGCATGGAGAACTTGATATGTGTCCCCCGTGGTTAAGGGAACACAGTGGGCCAGTAATCTGATGATTACACGGTAAATCTAAAAGGCAGAGACCAGCCTGCTAGGGTCTCTGACCTCAGGAGTGAAGGAGAGGTGGCTGTATTGGTTGACCTCTTTTTCCGGTGTATGTTGGGCAAAAAATGCTGAGAGTATTTGCCGTGGACCAGATGTGGATTATGCAAGGGAAAACTGGCCGGAAGTCTCAGGCTCCCACTGTTATCAGCGTCTATTTCTCCTTACTCCATCTCTCAGTGTAGCTTTCTGTGTCTTCAATCTATTCTCAGATAGGCCTTCTCTTTGTAATTACAAGATGGCTGTCAGAAGTTCCTGGGGCTAACCCTTCTAGCTTCAAATCCAGTGAAATAGTGCAAGAGTCTTTATCCCACTAGTTTAGTATGAGGCCTCGATGTGCTTTTATTAGACTGGCTTATATCACATTCTTGACCCTGAACAATGACCAGATGGACTTAGGGCCGAGTTTCGTACTTTGCCCATGGAGCTGGGAAGAGTGTCCCATCCAGCACACCAGGCTGAGAGTGGGGAAGGGCTAGATTCCCAAATGAATACTACAGTCATGCCAGAGAAAGGGGGTATAGATGCCAGGTAGACTAGCCATAAATATTCTATACACCTAGCATTTCTGAAGCTGTTATACCCTTTTTCACGGTGTGTGTGTGTGTGTGTGTGTGTGTGTGTGTGTGTTAAGAAAAGGGATTTAGGTCTGTAGTGGGCAGTGAGATCCTTCCAAAGATTAAATGGGAGGCCAGATCTAGAAAATGTGAAATGAGAATGTTTTTGCTGAGAATTTGGAGCACTTATTGGAGTTATAGGAAAGCTGAGAAGTTAAGGAAGAGTATGACTCTGTACGTAGAAGACCTACTGTACGACTTTCTTGTATATCTTTGTGAATGAGATGAGTGGACATTTAAGGCTCACATTGTCTGCAAAATTTTCATGTTAACAAATAGCTCACAAAGATAGTGCTTGATACATCCTCGAGCGAAAATGGTTCTCCATAAAAATTAAGTCCTCTAATAATATTCTTTTATAGTGTGCTGTATTTTCCTTCATAGCAGGAACACAATTTTCTACTAAATATATTGGTGGAATTATTTATATCTCACTCTAGACTGTAAATTCCATGAAGACAAGAGACATGTCCATTCGGCTTGCTAGTGATCACCAGTATTTTGCAGAGAGCCCGGCACCTACTACCATGTTTCTCTGAAAATAAGACCTAGCCAGACAATCAGCTCTAATGCTTTTGGAGCAAAAATTAATATAAGACTTGATATCATATCATATCATATCATATCATATCATATCATATCATATCATATCATATCATACTGGGTCTTATATTAATTTTTGCTCCAAAAGACGCATTAGAGCTGATTGTCTGGCTAGGTCTTATTTTCGGTAGTTGTGACATGGTAGTTGCTCAGTAAACGTTTACTGAATGAATGATTGAATAAATATTGTCCTCTTAAACCCACAGCATGACTTGGAAAAGAAGCACATGTTCCTACGGGGGAGGAGGGCCTGCTTGCCTCAAGAACCAGTTTGCCTGCCAGCTGACTCCATATCTGATGTGGGTCAGGTTGTGCTATCTGTTATTCAAAGACATTTACTATAGCTCTGTGTCAGGAGTCTGCTTTCAAGATATGGCACATGGAGAAAAAGAACACTGCCTGGTGTGTAATAGATATTTGTAAATGAGAAACATCCTAAAGGAGGGGGAGTTATTTATAAGATTAATAATCTGGACCCTTTGGGTTATCACAGATTACATATTATCTACATTTTTGTGTTTTGGTTTAAAAACACCCACCTTACAAGTATGATATCATAAAAACAATACATTTCTTCCATATTGTCCAATTCGTTGGTGTATAGTTGTTTATAGTATTTTCTCATTTATTTATTTATTTATTTATTTATTTATTTATTTATTTATTTTGTATTTTGTGGTGTCCATTCTCACTTCTCTTTCATTTCTGATTTTTTTTTATTTGGGTCCTCTCTCTTTTTTTCTTTATGAGTCTAGTTAAAGGTTTGTCAATTTTGTTTATCTTTTCAAAAAACCAGCTCTTGGTTTCATTGATCTTTTGTGTTGTTCTTTTAGCCTCTATTTTATTTATTTCTGCTCTGATCTTTATTATTTCCTTCCTTGTACTCACTTTGGGCTATGTTTGCTGTTCTTTTTCCAATTCCCTTAAGTGTAAAGTTAGACTGCTTATTGGTGATTTTTCTTGTGTCTTTAGGTAGGCCTGCCTTGCTATGAATTTCCCTCTTCGGACTGTTTTCACGGTATCCCATAGATTTGGGGTCATTGTGTTTTCATTTTCATTTGTCTCAAGGTATCTTTTGGTTTCTTCCTTGATCTCAGTGTTGATCCATTCATTATTTAGTAGCATGTTATTTACCTTCCATGTGTTTGTGTGTTTTATAGGTTTTTTTTCTTTTTTTAAATAATTGATTTCTAATTTCATACCACTGTGGTCAGAGAAGACGCTTAACATAATTTCAGTCTTCCTAAATTCATTGAGACTAGTTTTGTGGCCTAACATGTGGTCTATCTTGGAAAATGTTCTATGTGCCCTTGAAAATAATGTATATTTTGCTACTTTTGGGTGAAATGCTCTAAAAATATCAATGAAATCCATCTGGTTCAGTGTGTTATTTAGGGCCACTGTTTCTGAGTTGATTTTCTGCCTGAAAGATCTGTCCATTAGGATGAGTGGGGTGTTAAAGTCCCCTACTGTGATCGTGTTACTGTTGATCTCTGCCTTTATGTTGGTCAATATTTGTTTTATATATTTAGGTCCTCCTATATTGTGTGCATAAATGTTTATTAGGGATATGTCCTCTTGTTGGATTGATCTCTTTATTATTATGTAATGTATTTTTTTATATCTTATTATAGCCTTTGTTTTAAAGTCATTTTGTGCCATATAAGTATTGCTACCCCAGCGTTTTCTCACTTTCATTTGTGTGAAATATCTTTTGCCATACCTTTACTTTCAGACACATACTTTCAGTGTCTTTTGATCTGAGGTGAGTCTCTTGTAGACAGCATATACATGGGTCTTATCTATTCAGCTACCCTATGTCTTTTGATTGGAACATTTAATCCATTTATATTTAAAGTGATTATTAATATGTACATTTTTTTAATCTTTGTTTTCTCCTTTCTTCTGCTTAAAGAAGTCCTTTTAACAATTACTGTAATACTGACTTGGTGGTAATGAATTCCTTTAGCTTTGTTTTTGTCTGAGAATCTCTTTATCTCTCCTTCAATTTTAAATGATACCCTTGCTGGGTAGAAGAGTAGTTTCATTTTCATCACTTTGACTATTTCCTGCCACTCCTTTCTGGCCTGTAAAGTTTCTGCTAATCTTATGGGAGCTTCCTTGTAAGTAACTAGTTGTCTTTCTCTTGCTGCGTTTAGGATTCTTTGTCTTTAACCTTTGCCATTTTAATTATGATGTGTCTTGGTGTGGACTGTTTGGGTTCTTGGTTGGGACTCTCTGTCCTTCCTGGGCTTGTATGTCTATTTCCTTCATCAGGTTAGGGAAGTTTTCAGTCATTGTTTCTTTAAATAGGTTCTTGATCTCTTGCTCCCTCTCTTTCTTCTCATACTTTTATGATGTGAATGTTGTTATGCTTGATGTTGTCCCAGAGGTCCCTTCCACTATCTTTTTTGTTGTTGTTGTTGCTCTGATTGGGTGTTTTCTACTACCTTGTCTTCTAAATCACTGATTCTATCCTCTACTTCATCTAATTTGCCATTGATTCTTTCTAGTGTATTCTTCATTTCAGTTATTGTATTCTTTATTTATGACTGGTTCCTTTTTACGATTTCTATGTCCTTCTTTATACTTACTATCTCTTTGTTGAAATTCTCACTAAGTTCCTTAAACATTCTTATAACCAATGTTTTAAACTCTGTCTTTGGTAGGTTGGTTGCCTCCATTTCATTTAGTTCTATTTTTGGAGGTTTATTTGAGACATGTTTCTTTGTTTCCTCATTCTGGCTGCTGCTCTGTGTTTGCTTCTGTGTATTAGGTAGATCTCCTTTGTCTCTCAGTCTTTGCTGGGTTGCCTTATGTATTAATAGTACGTGTCCTATGTGGCCCAACGGTTCAGTCTCCCTGATCTCCTGTGCATCAGGAGGTCACTTGAATGTGTTGTGTATTCCCTCCTGTTGTAGTTGAGCCTTGATTGCTTTTGGTGCATCATTGGGTGGGATTGACTCCCAGGCTGAGTGCCTATGAGGATTGCTATGCTCACAGTGAATGAGCTGCTGTGGGGGGACTGACTCCTCAGAGGGGGATCTGTCCCCATCGACTCTGTGCCTATTGAGACCCCCCTTTGGGTGTGTTGCTTGTGGGGCTAGCCAGGTAGTGCTCTGGTGTGGTCTGGCATGTTATTTCTATTGTCTCTTGGGAGGGGCTCCTGTGCAGGCCAATTTCAGCCTTGCCTGTGACTGGCCCAGGGCTACCTGGTGGGAGCTACAAAAATATATGTAGTTGGTTGCTGCCTGTGTTGTACCTGGAGGCATGTGGTGGTGGCCTCAATGTGAACCAAGGCCAGCTGCCACCAGTATTGGGCCTGGAGCAGCTTAGAAAAAGGCCCAGGACTCTCCTAGGTCTGTTGCCACCTACTGGCTACCCATAAGGCTCAGCCATTGAAAGAGCCTCCTTAGGTACATGGGCCAGGCTGGTTGATCAGGTGTGGAGAGTGTCTTCGGTGATGCAGCACTAGCTGGGTGGGGCAGGGTCCCAGGCAGCCATGAGGCATGGTCAGTGGTTTTTGCAAGGTTAATTTAATGTAGATTCAGTTCTTGTGTCCATGCCTGGCCTGTGATCACTTCTCAAAATGCCCTGAGAACACCACAGCCCACCTCCACTTGCCTCAGGCCTGCAGACCCCTGAGAGCAGCCCAAGAGTGGCTGGGGCACAAGTTGTGGCTCACTGTCCACCACCAAAAGTTCCCCGAGCAGCCGCAGACCATCTGCTGCAGTAAAAGGCTTCCACAGCTTGTGGGTCAGGGCTGGCTTCCCAGGCACTGCGAGTGCCCCTGGCAATGCAGTACTAGCTGTGCAGGGCGGTGACACAGGGTCTCACCAAGGTGGTGTGCACACGGGGATTTTACCAGACCAATGTGGTCTCAGATTTGGCCGTTTGAGGGAGGGTTCAACATAGAAAAGATGGCACCCTTCAGTAGGCTACACATGAGGCAGGCTTCACACAGGGATAATGGCTGCTGTACTGCAGCTTTCTCTGTGAAGCTACATAACTCGGTCTTTCCTGTATGTCTCTGGTGCCTCTTGAGTTTCTGCGCCTTTACTGGGGAGAAGGTGAGTGTTTGCAAAAGAGTAAGTCTGTGTGCGGGCCTTTTAAGAGAGCATCTGGGACAAGCAGACAGGACAAGCAGACAGAATCCTCGCTAATTTTTACTGCCAATGTGGGAACTCCTCTTCCTGGCACAGGACCCCTGAGCTGGGGAGCCTGATGTGAGGCTGGGACCCCTCCGTCTTCCGAGGGGGGTACTTCCGCCTCCAACGTGTCCCTCCTGGTGTTCAACCACTATCTGTGGGTTTGGGGTCAGCCTTTTTCATGTCTTTGTCCCTCCTACAAGTCTCGATGCGGTCTCTTCTTTATATCCTTCGTTATAGGGGTTCTGTTCAGATAGTCTTCAGATGATTCTTGAGATTGATTATTCTATAATTTACTTGTAATTTTGGTGTGGTCCTGAAAGACAGTAGGCATAGCATTGACGTAATCTGCACCTTGAGACCTTCTCCTCCAGAATGACCTTTTAAAAAACATATTCTATCAGGTGACTTCCCAGTTTAAACTCCTTTTCAATATACTTACAGTAAATCTCACACTCTTTCTGTGGCTCAGAAACCCTACATGATCTCACCCCAACCAATCTCTCCAGGACCTTCTGAAGTCACTCCTTTTCTACCTCACTGGCCTTTCAAGTCCCTGAACTTGTTAAGCAGTTTTACACCCTGGGATTTAACAGATGGTGGGTGGTATTTTGCCTGAAATGCCTTCCTCTGCTTTTCATAAGCAGCCCCCTTCTCATTCTTCAACTATTAAATGACACTAATTATATGGGTATCTTGTAAATTATATTAGTATAATTTTCGATACTATATCTTGATGTATAACAGAGGCCTTTTCTCATTATCCTGTCTAAATAGGTCCCCCTTGTCATTATTTTATATTAAAAAAACTTATTTATTTCCTTCATAGCACTTTTCTCAACTTGGAATCATATATTTGTTTATTTGTTGCTTATTTATTGTCCATTTTCCCAACTGAACTCTAGGCTCTGGAAGAGCAGGGATGATATATATTCTTGTATCTGCAATGCCCAATATACTATTTGGCATATAGTAAATGTTCAATAAATAGGTTTTTGAGTGAGTGAATGAATGGATACTACTTTCATGGGATGTTTATAGACATTTTTTCAGGGAAATGGTTTTATGGTCAAATAAATTGGAAAATTTGAAATTAAACAAAGTTAAACATTTCTTTACTGCAAGAATTTTCTGAGCCTTTAACTTGGTAACAGAGTAGCCATTGCTAATGGATCATGAGTTTCTAAATGGGGCTATCGTTTGTAGGTTTTTGCTACTTATTTGTAGCTTTTTTGCTACTTATTTGACCTGTGACTTCTTTTCTGAGGACAGTGTCTCTTAGAACTGGTGTTCTGTGACAGTAATTTGGCAAATGCTAATGCAGTTCAAGGTCCTCATTTTTTAGACAAGAAAACTGTGGTGTAGTCAGGAAACTGACTTGTCTTAGGTTTTTGTAGCAGTCATGTCTACACATTTAATCTAAACATTTAGGAAAGTCTGTTGCATCTTTAAATGATTAGCCAAACCAATAGGGAAAGTTATGTTTAGAGTAAAATTATAGATGAAAGTTTAGAGCAGACTATATCAATGGAAATCGCCATTTTTGATAAAAATACCACAACAGAGAAAAAATTATTCAGACCCCATAATTTTAAAATGCTACGACAACCCCTCATCCATGCCCAGATCAAAACAAAAATTCATATAATTTATTTTGCTGCAGCTGCCTGGAATAGGAAGGAATCAGGCAAGAAGCATAAAGGAAAGTCTGGCTTTTATTTACTTACCTGATTATTATGTTTTTGTGGAATTTTTGTGTAGGAATTCTGAGAGTGTGAGAGTAGAATCCATGTGTTTATTCTCAGCATAGAGAATCAGTTGAGTGTATGTATCATTAAGTGCCTGGCTTTGGATTTTTACAGATGTGGGTTAGAGACTTTCCTCCATCCCTTACCACCTGTGTGACATTTAGCACATTATACCAAATGTCTCCAAGTCTCTGTTTTCTCATGAGCCAATAGGAGTAAAGACATGCCTTGCAGATATTATGGGTTTGGTTCCAGATTCACTGTAACAAAGCAAATATTGCAATAAGGCAAATTGTAATCTTTTATTTTAAATATTTTTAAAAATTTATTAATTATAGTTGACATACAATATGTTAGTTTCAGGTGTATAACACAGTGATTACACATTTACATAATTTACAAAGCGATCACCCCAATAAATCCAGGACCCATCTGACACTATACCTAGTAATTAAAATACTACTGAGTATATTCCCCATGCTACTTTGTAACTGCCAATTTATACCTCTACATCCCCATGAATATTTTATAACTACCAATTTATACCTCTTAATCCCTTTCCCCACTTTACCCATCCTTCCAATCCTGCCCCCAAATCCGGCAACCATCAAAATGCTCTCTGTATCTATGGGCTTGTTGCTGTTTTTTTGTTTCTTTATCTTGTTGTCTAGATTCCACATATAAGTAAAATCATATGACATTTGTCTTTCTCTGTCTGACTTACTCCAGTCAGCGCAGTACCCTCTAGGTCCATGCATATCGTTGCAGATGGCAAGATTTCATTCTTTTTATGGCTGAGTAATATTCCATTGTATATATGTACCACCTCTTGTTTATCCATTCATCCACTGATGGACACCCAGGGTGCCTCCATATCGTGGCTATTTTAAATAATGCTGCAATGAATATATGGATGCACATGTCCCTTAGAGATAGTGTTTTGGATTTCTTCAGATAGATACCCAGAAGTGGAATGACTGGGCCCTTCTTTGTCTCTTGTTATAGCCTTTGTTTTAATGTCTATTTTGTCTGTTATAAGTATTGATACCCTAGATTTTTTTTTTCATTTCCATTTTCATGAAATATATTTTTCCATCCCTTTACTTTGAGTCTGTGTGTGTCTTTAGATCTGAAGTGAGTCTCTTGTAGGCAGCATATGTAAGGGTCTTGTTTTCTTATCTATTCAGCTATCATATGTCTTTTGGTTGGAGCATTTAATCAATTACATTTAAAGTAATTGTTGATAGATATATAGTTATTGCCATTTTATTATTCATATTTTTTAAAATCTGTTTTTCTTCTTCCTCTTAAAGAAATCCCTTTACCATTTATTGTGATACTGGTTTGGTAGTGATGAACTCCCTTGGGTTTTTCTTGCCTGGGAAGCTCTTTATCTGTCCTTTCATTCTAAATTATAGCTTTGCTGGGTAGAGTAATCTTGATTGTATTTGACATTTTAATCATGATGTGTCTTGGTGTGGGTCTCTTTGGGTTCATCTTATTTGGGACTCTCTGTGTTTCCTGGACTTGTATGTCTATTTCCTTCACCAGGTTAGGGAAGTTTTCTGTCATTATTTCTTCAAATGGGTTTTCAATTCCTTGCGCTCTCTCTTCTCCTTCTGGTACCCCTGTGATACAAATGTTGATATACTTGATGTCCCAGAGTCTCCTTAAACTATCTTTATTTCTTTTTTTTTGGATTCTATTTTCTTTGGCTATTCTGATAGGGTGTTTTCTGCTACTTTATCTTCCAAATCGCTGATTTGATCCTTTGCTTCATTTAATTTATTCCCTCTAATGTATTCCTCATTTCATCTATTGTATTCTTCATTTCTGACTGTTTTTTTTTTTTTTTTATATTTTCTATCTCCTTTTTTATGTTTCCTATCTCTTTGTTGAAATTCTCCCTGAGATCATTGAGCATCTTTATAACCAGTGTTTTGAACTCTTTATCTGGTAGATTGCTTATCTCCATTTAATTCTTTTTCTGTAGCTTTGCTCTATTCATTCATTTGGGACATGTTTCTTTGTCTCCTCATTTTGGCTGCCTCCCTGTGTTTGTTTCTATGTATTAGGCAGAGCTGCTATGTCTCCTTGTCTTAGTAAGCTGGCCTTATGTGTCCTTGAAGGCCCTGTGGTGCAGTTCCTGGTCACATGAGCCAGATGCTATAGGTGAGTCCCTTGTGTGGATTGTGTGTGTCCTCCTGTTGTAGTGGAGCCTTGGTTGTTGTTTGCATGTCAATGGGAGGGGATTGATCCTTGGGCTGGTTAGTTGTGAGGACTGGCAATGACTACAGTGGAGGAGCTGTTGTGCAGGGACTCACCCTACCGAGTAGGATTTTCTTTAGCAGGGCTCTGGTGCCTGCTCAGCCTGCCCTTTGTGTGTGTGTCTTTTGTGGAGGTGGTTGTATGGTGCTCAGGTGTGGTCTGAAGCTGGCCACCAGGTATGTTGGTTCTGAGGCCTCTTGGGAGGGGCTGTATTGCAGGCCAAGTTCAGCTGCTGCCTGTGTCCTGCCCAGGGCCACTTGTATGAGCTACAAAGTAAGCTGCAGATGGTTGCCGCTTGTGCTGGTTTTGGAGGTGCCTGGGAAAGCTAAGCTGTGAACCAAAGTGGGTTGCCATTAGTGCCAGGCTGGGGGCTGCTCAACAAGTGGTATGGGGCATGATGAGTCCAGATGCTGCTTGCTTGGGGCTTGTGAACCTTTGCGAGATTTTAGGAAAATTTGTAGCATAAGCCAAGACAGTCCATTTGTATGGAAAACAACTGGGTGCTCCTTGGGTGGGCCTGCAAGTTGGGTGGGGCAGGGTCTCAGGAAATCACTGGGATGGGGTGAATGGTGTTAGCCAGGTTAATAGAGATTCAGATATGGTGGCCACCTAAATCAGCATGCTGGGTGGGGGAGGACTCAACAAAGTACCAATGGCTTTTTCCAGCATTTCTGTCTGGGAGAAAACTGCCCCTCCAGCCCTTGCCCTGATCTCAGGCAATTCAGTTCCTCTCCATATGTCTCTGGTGCTTTTTGAGCTGTTGCCCCAATGCTGGAGCTCAGAGTGAATCCATCGGCAAGTAAGTCCTTGTGCGGGCCCTTTAAGAGGAACATCTGGGATTCTAGCTGCCATCCATCTCACTCAGCCATAATCCCCTCTAGTTTTCATAACCAGAAGCTATGAGAATATCTCTTCCCAGCACTGAAGCCCTAGGCTGGGGAGCCTGGTGTGGGGCTGGGACCTCTTGCTCCTTTGGGGGGAATCTCTGCAGCCAAGATATTTTTTCCAATTTTTAATTGCCACATGCAAGTTTGGGACCAGCCCCATTTCATGTCTCTATTCCTCCTACTGTCTCAACTTCTGTATGGCCTTAGTTGTAGGACTTTTGTTCAGCTAGACTTCAGGCAATTCTCAATGATGCTTGTTCTGTAGTTTAGTTATAATTTTGAGGTGGTCATGAGAGGAGGCCAGCACAGCATTTACCTACTCCGCCATCTTGACCTGAAGTCCGAGTTGTAATCTTTTTGCTGATGGAGGGTCTTGCTTTCACTTTGTAAGAAATGCAACATCTGTGAAGTGCAAAAAAATGAAACACAATAAAACGAGATATGCCTGTAATATTAAACCCACCTCATAGGATTGTGGAGATTAGACGATGCATGTAAAGAGCTTAGTACATTGCCTGGCATCAATAAACACCTGTAAATGTTAGTCATAATATTTAGGAGAAAGAAGTTTAGGTGTGCCATTGGTGAGTGTTTAAGGGATTGGTGAAAATACTGAGATAGGCTTCAAGGTTGTTCAATGAAGTTCACTGATGATTCAGCATCACCTTGTAAGACTGCTGACTTTGCAAACCATGCCTTTTGCCTTGGTTTTGAAAAATACTAAATAAGAAAAAAACAGAGTCCACATATAATTTCCATGTAGTTCACTTCTTGATCATTTAGGATTTTCCTTGTAGATCTGGAGTAAGATTGTCTGACCTGATGCAGCATAAACACATACTGGCCATGATTTAATAATAAGCAATGCAGTTAACACCTTGTATTACTAAAGGGTTTACATAGTATGCTTGGCAAAATAGTCATTAGTTTGATCTTTTCAGGCTTGATTTTCAGCTTTGTTAGGACAGTACTTTTACCAGGGCAAGAGTAGTGTTTCTCATAAGGCATGGTTTTTCTAGTATCTGTTGAATGCTTAGCATGTAGAGCAAGGTCTCTCTACTTTGGCAGGTTGAAACTTCATTTCCAAATTCTTTGGGAACTCTGGTAGTTATTCAGCCTATAGGTCCCCTGTAGTTGTTCTTTCCCTGGCTTTGTGGAGTCTTGTTCTGAGCATCTATTGCCTAGTATCTAGCCAAAGACTCAAGGGGCCCCTGGGCAGATTTCTGGAACTCCCATTTATTCTTTTATAGCACTTTTCTCAACTTGGAATTATGTATTTGTATGAACAAATTACATGGCTTCTTTCTCTCTCTACCATGCCCCATGAATTCTAGCTGCCTCAGTGGCCCTGAATTCTGATCTGTTTCCTCAGCACCCTACATGGAGATGTTTAAAGTACTGCCAGGCTCACCTTATTTCCCTTCTCTCAGGTATTAGATTTTGCCTGTTGTCCAACATCTGGAAACAGTTATTTCATATGTCTTGTCAATTTTTATAGTTGTTTAAGAGGAAAGTTCCTCTGTTGTGGCCAGAAGTGGAAGTCCTTTTCCACTTTTTGTCCTCATTACCATAGGGCCTCTACCTTAAAGAATCCCCCACGTAATACTGTAGTAGTGAGGGATTTACTCTCGTACCATACACGCTTGCCAAGTTTCTCTTATGATTTAGGGTCTGAGTAGGACAGATGGTGGGTCTGAATCAGAGAGTCAGTCCATTATCAGAGAACAGAAGAAAGTTAATTTATCAGTAACCGAAAAGTACTTGTAGCTGTGTGCTTGATATATTTAAGATTCTAGACCATACAAATGATAGCATGTTGGCCTATGTGATGGATTCTTCTGAACTACTTTCTAATCAACATTGATTTTAAACAACTTATTGGTTGTTGATGTTGATTATATTGGTTATAATTGGAATCATTGGAATCTATGCTCGTTTCCACGTTCTTAAGCTAGAAAACCTGAATGTATCAGAAAGAGACATGGCTTTTCTATATACAAAGAATCCTTCCAGACACATGGCCATGCACGAACCCTTATTTTCTTTAGTTATAATAAGTACATGATTTTCTTTAGTTATCATAAGATGAAGTAAGCTAATAATCTATTTCTATCCCAATTTCTTCAATATAATTTGAGTTGAGAAGTAATCACATATTGGTATCTTTTATAAAAAAATACCAATAAGAATGGGCTCTTTTTTCCTATAATATGACTAGGAAGAAAAATACAATAAAATGTGGTTTAAAGGGTGCAAGGCTTTTAGACATCTTTTTGCTTAATATATAAAAGATAATGTAAAAATTGAAAAAAATTCACGAAAAGTAATTAGTTTGTTTTTCTTCTTGATAGGTGGTAGGGACCCACTGGTGAGAAGATGCTCATTAATAAGTTTTTTGCTACAAATAATGTTTGCTGGCATAAGTGAAGAATGCTTATCTTTGCTGGCAAATGATATTGCCTGTATCATGAATAGCTATGAGGAGAACACAAAAGGAAAATCCCCAAATTTAAATTTGCGCATTGATTGCAGTTCCATGTATCAAGTGTCTAATGCCTATTATAATAATTCGAATGCCATGATTTTTTCTTTTTTCTTTTCCATGATCATTTTGACTTGGATAACTTTGGAAAAGCATTTGAAAGAAGATAAAATGTCTTTTTTTTTTTTTTTTAAATAAATGACTGGTCTGTGGATTTACTGACTCTAGCCTTCTTTAGGGCTTTGAACTTTGAAAATTTTCCTGTCCTTTTGTAACTTCAAATAATCTTCAAAAAACAAACTACTTTGATGTTTCCTTTGCATTCTTTTCAGTGTGTAACTTTATTATGCTAATTGTCTATATAATACTATTGTACAATTATATTATGAAGACAATGGAGTAATTGGTATTATCCTGCTTTTACAGAGGAGAAACTAGAGGTATGGAGAATTTTCTGATTTGCCCAGTGTCACCCATGGACAATTAAATGTCATGATCAGAACTGGGACTAAAGATTAGGGTCTAGTAGAATGAGCATTGGTTCCATAGACGAAGGGGACTTAATTGTGGTTCTGACTCTGTCCTTAGTGTCGGCTAATGCCTTATCGGGGCCTCATTTTCCTCATTTATAAAATGCTGGGGTAGAATAGGTGAACTCTCAGGGCCTTCCAGCTCAGAAATGTTATGGTCACTTGACTCCCTTTGGCTTTTCTCTGGGTATATCTATATTGTGTTTGATTGCATTTCTCCACTTCTGCTTCTGCCCAGACATATTATTTTGCCTTTATGTACTTTTTTTCTGAAGAGATTTAAAAAAAAAGAATTTAACCATCTAGAATACATTAACTCTGTGATTTAGAAACAGTCTGGTTGACTTTCTCATTGCTCTTTTTAATATTTTATTATCATGTTATATGGTACTTTTATTACAAATTTACCTATGCTTAAGTAGTTCCACTAAAGTATAGAAAAAGCCATCACTACAATTTCAAATGAGGGGGCTTTCAAGTCCCCAAATACTCACCATTGTGTGACTTCATTACTAATCACTTGTGTGATCTTGGGTCTCATACTAGCCTTACTGTAATGTAACGAAGGAGGGTTATCATTAACATCCTTTCCTCACAAAGATATGGTGATAGAACGGAAAACTAAATAATAGTTATTCCCATGATTGTTTTACAATCCTGAACTTAAGGTCGTTAAGGTTGAAGTGCTTCAAGATAAAATATGTGTTTCAAAGTCTTCAAAAATAATTTTAACAAAGAACTTCAGAATAGTGGAGAAATGGAATGACTTTTGGACCTTTCAACTGGATTATGAAATGCATACCAAAATTTGGACTTTTTGGAGCCTACTTCTGGACTTTTCTGTGACTGATAAGTCTATAATTTGCTATTAAAATGTTGTGATTTTAGTTTCAGACAGTTGAGCTATAAATTGCTGAGATCTGGGATAAATGGCCAATTATATTAGAACAAATGTCTATTGTTTTATTCGGGGAGGGGGAGAGCTCACTGTACTACTTGCTTGTAGTGATTATTTCAAATTTTCCTCCAGAAGTAAAAGCCCATGCCACATTTGTGGAAATGGTTAAGTGACCACAGGAACGAAGAATTCAGGGATGATTTAGTACAGCTCATCATGCAGGCTTCCCGGCATGTGCATTTTAAACAGTACTGTGTTGTCTCCAAGTTTGCCAAAGTGTAATCTGTGAGCAATTGAGGCAAAATCAAAATCAGAAACTTAGGAGAGTAATATTGTTTTGGAATTGTCAAGCAAAAGACCTTGGTTTGGGTTGTTACGTCTGGAACCAAAATGTCACATGTGGCATACATCACTTGAAGTTTATTATTTTAACCTTAGACCTCCTAGTTGAAAATGTATGCTATTCAGTGCCTTGCATCCAGTATAAGCATTTCTATTCTATCATACGTGAGTCTGTGCCAGCTGCATGGTGAGCATGGTAAAACCATCGCTTGGATGGCTGGAAGGCCCCCTCCTTGGTTTCACTTTTTTGCTGGAACTGCCAAACCCAATCGTTTGGAGTGGGGGAGGGCCTCAAAAATTAAGGAATGGCATCAGGTAATTGAAACCATTCTCTACACATCTGGAACAAACCCCAACCTAGTCACACTCTCTGCTGAAAAAGAAATCATCCCGTGCTATCGCCTGGAGTTGCAGGAAAGTAACAGTGGTGTCATTTTACTTTTACAGAAGCACTTAGCATTTTCACAGACAGACTCAAAAGCTTGTGATTATAAAGTGTGAAATTCTTATTAAAATTCCTCATGAAAACAACAGAACACATATCTATGGATTGTTCCAAGGCCTTCTTTCCTTCCATTTATACATTATATCAAGGAGCTCACTGACACATTCTATTCTCAGTAACAAACAAACCTATCCTACTTTCCCATTCAGTGGTTGACTTGCCCTAGCCAGGAAATGTTTAGTTATTTGTCATTCAAGGTAAATTCACTCTCAATGCTATGGCCTCCTTCAAACTGGTGTGAGGCAAGTTGTCCTCTGAGATTAAGATGTAGGAACTTGGGCTGGCTATGGCTCCAGTAGAAGAGACGGGTGCTGAAGGGAGTGTGTATTTTTACTTTTAAACCTAAACAAAGATTTATACGTTGAGAATTTGATATTATTCCTTGTGTAGAATTTGAACCTTCTGCATACAGGTCAAAATTTACTTGCCAGCAATGGATTTATATGCCTTCCAAAATTTCATGTTACTCTCAGTGATAATAATAATGCAGCATTCTACTATTTCTCAGGTGTTTTCATTATTATGTTTATTCTTATAGTATTAGCTTATGGGGTAGAGATTATTGTCTTCACTTTGAAAATGAGGACCTTGAAACTCAGAGATGTCACACAGCTTGTAAGAATAGGGCAAGTTCTCCAAAAGGTCTTCTAACTCCAAATCCTGTATTCTCTCCATTAGCATGTGGTGCTTCTTGTGTTTCTTTTGTCTTCTCATCAAAGAAAATTTAATTTTGGACAAATTTGCAAACCAGTCTTGATGGAGCACATTCAAATGCTGTCCGCGTGTTGCTGACAGCATGAACATGTGCAACTTCTCAATCCGGACAGTGCTTTTTATCTTGGAATCCTGGGACTGCAAAGAGCAATGTGAAATGGCTTCATTCTTCTTTACTCCTCTAAGCACAGCAATTTACTTGTTCCTTTGTTATAGTACATATTTCTGTTTTATAATGTAGTTAGTTATTTACATGTATATCTCTAAATCTCAAATATAAGCGCAGTTACCATCATATTCATCTTTGATGCTCCACTACACCTTGTCCAATGTCTTGCATGAAATAAATGCTCAGTGAATGTTTACTACAAGGAATTAAAGATGATACAGCTGAGTTTGAAGAGTCCAAATGTACTTTTCTCTACTATATGTCCAATATAACTTTTTGCAATGATGGAAATGCTTCATATTTGGGCTGTCCAACACAATAATCCCTAGTTGCTAGTGTGACTGGGGAATGGAATTTTCAATTTAATTTAATTTAAAGTAATTTAAATGTAAATAGCTGCATGTGGCTGATGGTTACCATGTTAGACAGCACAGCTGTAAATTTGCATATATTTGTACTTTGTCAGATCCCTAAAATCTGATTGTATTTAGTTCCTTCCCTACACTGATGGCTCTCACTAAGTTTTTTTTTTTTAGCTTTGAAATACAAGCATATGATGATGAATCATTTTTTAAAATTCAAGTTTATTATACAACTCAACAACAAAAAAGACGAACAATCCAATTAAAAAATGGGCAGAGGACCTGAGTAGACATTTCTCCAAAGAGGACATACCAATAGACATGAAAAGATGCTCAACATCACTAATCATCAGAGAAATGCAAATCAAAACCACAATGAGATATCACCTTACACCAGTTAGAATGGCTATCATTAACAAGACAAATAGTCACAAGTGTTGGAGAGGCTGTGGAGAAAAAGGAAGCCTCGTACACTGCTGGTGGGAATGCAGATTGGTGCAGCCGCTACGGAAAACAGTGTGGAGGTTCCTCAAAAAATTAAGAATAGAATTACCATCTGATCCAGTAATCTCACTACGTTTTTGATGAGGTTGCACAGCCAGCCTTGGGCAAGCTGATAAAGGAGTGGATGGAGACTTTCTCTTGCAGGTAAGTTAGGAAGCTCTCTAGCTCCTCAAACCCTGGGAGCAGCTGTTGCCTCTCCCTGAGTGCTTTTCTGTAAAGCAGGAGTGACTTGTTTCTTGGAGATGCAAAGTGTTGGGAGGGACACAGTGGGTATTTCTCAGTTCTTGATGCCCAGTGTATTTAGTCTGAGCCTATAGGAAAGAAAAGGTCCATCACTTCCTAAGAAAAGATTTCAGAAGGAAGAGGAGGCCAGGCAGCTCACATTTGTTAAACAGATTTCCTCATATACTATCTGGGTGATGTTGCACTTGGGGGAAGAATCTTTAAGTTCTGTCTCTCTCCTTAACATAGAAGGTTGTATATATCACCTGTACCCATTAAGCTGTATAGTTCTTCTTGTTATAAAACTTCTAAATTCCTACTTTGAAGTTGTCAGCTTGGAATTAATGAAAAAAATTCTCTCTCCTTCCCTTCCCGCCTCCCCCAGATAGCAGTAGTAGAAACTGCCCTGGAAGAGAGAAATGCTGTTCATGCAGGGTAGACCCCTTTGATCTCAGTGGCTTCTAAGAACCTCCATTCCTCATACTGTGGCTTCTGCTCACTGCTCTGGAGGAGGCAAAAGGTTAAACAGAGAGAGAGGCAGGAGTGAAATGGCAACCAAATGGGAGAGTCCAAGTGGGTCCTTGAATAGATGTCTATGTGTTATTATACGATTCCAGCACAAGTCCTTTCTTGGGATGTAAACAGTGTTATAAAGGCAGATTTTTGAGATCCTTGTGCTCTATTAGAAGTGAAAAACTATTAATATTAATAGGAAACAAAAATGGGTGCCTTGGTAATATTAATGTACTCACGGGTAGCTGCAAAAACTACAATGAATGAATCTTAAATTTCAGAATTCAGACTTTAAAGATTGGCATCATTATTTGCAAAGGGACTCAAGAGTATCTGTTGTGATTCTAATAGCGGGATCTGCCCCGAGGGGTTTACTATCTAAGGCCGATAAAAACAGTAGATATTAATATTCTGTATTATGTATGAAACTGGCACTTAAAACATGTTCTTCCTTTTAAAAAAATATGTCCAGATTAACGTTTTAGCTTTCTTTTTTCTGGTAGAGATGGGAGGTGAGACTTTTCTATCCCTTTAGGCATAAGACAAAAGCATAGCTCAGAGAGGGAAGTGACCTGGCTGAGCTCACAGAGCAATCATTTCTCTACGTTGGCATTTGAACAGGGAACTTCAAACAAGGAGCCACCACGCTGACCTTTCTCCCCAGGAGAAGGATGACAGCTCTAATCTCTTAGCAGGTGTAAGGGAACGTTTGTAGGTAGACTACATAAATAAGTGTGCAAAGAAGGAGAAGAGATCTCAATCTGGTAAAGCTCTTGAAATGAAGACAAATTACCTGTCTTGACTTTGGTTCTGATTCCCTGAATCAGAACTGTTTCTTTTTTATTTTTTTTCAAATAGGTTTTAGTTTTGGATTAATTTTAAATGTATAGAAAAGTTGCAAAGATGGTGCTGATAGTTCCCATGTAATCTTCATCCAGTTTCCCTTAATATTGACGTTTTACATGTTATTTCTTGAATTTTGTAGTAATTTTGTATGCATGAGTGCCCCTTGTATAGAGCCATGTCTACAAGTGGGTTTGTTTCTATCACTTTCCTTTAACATTTTCCAAAAATTTACTGCTAAGACAGAATAACCTACATGTCTGATAAAGAGTCAACAGTTGAGCACTGAAAAATTCGATTATAAAGTCACTGGAGAGTTTTAACCACAGCTACCATTGCTGGAGAAAGAGGAAGGAAGAATATTTGATAGTGTGACAAGAGAAGTAACTTTTGATCAAGGAAGAGCCTTTTCAGGGAGTTTCCCAACTGAAAAGTACTTTTTCCTCTCAGGAACCATTGAGGCTTTATAGCAACACTGAGATGACAAAGAATTTTGGAAACAGCATTTTATAGATTAAGCACTGAAGGAGATCTGTATTTCCCAAAATTCTTGGATTTGTTCACTAGTAAACAGAAGCAGAATTAACTAGGACTACAAACATTTGGTCGATAATGATACTTGACTTTAAAGTTGGAACTTGGAGCGATTGGCTGACTGAGATATTTCTGCAGTTCTTACAAAGAAGTGAATCGTAGATCAGTGGGGAATATGGACGTGAGTACATGGGGGCCACGAAGGTCAGCATGCCATAGAGAACGGCCACTGACGAAGAGAAATTGGGAAGGACCAAGTCAGCCTCTTCAGTCATTTAGTGAGGAGTGATTGACATAATATTGGACTAACACTATAGTTATATTTGTTTATTATTTGAATTCATTACATTTGCACTTATGCTTAAGGTTACTATAGAAGGCACCATGTGAAATTTCCATTATTTGATGATTTTTGATAAACAAAAATGGTGTTTGCATATCATTTAACCTAATATGTCGTAAACCAAATGTGATTAATTAAAATTTTTCACTTGGTTTCACTTTATATATTTATTGTGCTTTTTTTTTTTTTCTTCTTTTTTTTTTTTTTTTTAATTTGGAAGTAAAGAACAGCTTTTTGAACAAGAAAACCCAACTGACATTTGCTTCAAAAATATTTAGAATGGGCAGACAGGTCAGCAGACGCTTTGATAAAATGCCCTGTTCCTCTGTACCAGATACTTACTACACACCTGCGTTGTTACCTTTCTATGTTTTCTTTCCAGGATTAACTAGATTCTGGGTATTTAGATTCATCAATTTTACAGATTTGTTAGTACTCACCTACAGGAATCTAAGCAGGTGTATCTGAAAAATGATTGTTTATCATCATATTTAATTTTTAACCATAAGGTGGCATCATATCACATTTTATGCCAAGGAAGCAGACTGTTTTTCAATTCACTGAAATGACTAATGCTCTGCATGTGTCTTTAAGTGTAGGTGTAACGCATTGAATTTTGAAGCTTATAAGCAAATATTAGAAGCTGTCATCTTTATATAGAGGTTTAACATTTTGTTACTTATATTTTGTTTTTTAAAAAATATTATGGCTGAGAAGTTAGTAATAGAACAAACTATTACTATATTAACTGATACTATGTTTTACCGCATTAAAATATGTAAGACATTTTGCATACATCGGAGCTTCTCAAAAATATTCATTGCATGATTAAATTAAAATATTCCTTTAATAGGCCTTACCCTCAGGAATTCATTTTCTCATTTGTCAAGTTGAATTTACAGCACACTATTATAGCTATGACACATTTCTTACCAGAATAAGAAGCTTATTTTTATGAAGAAGTTAAACCCAACTGAACATATTTAATTTCCCTACTACCCTTTCAAAATACTTTTTTCGGTACCACTTTTTTTTTTTTTTTTTTTTGCTTAATTAGGTGTCCAGGACTTGCAAATTACCTAAATGTGCTGGTTTACTTTCTTTACTTGCTTGATTGAAAATTCTGGTTTAGTTTTGAAAAGCTGGATAAAAATTTTGCTTTGTTTTTTCTGTAGAAACATTTTGTACCTTTGTAGAAAACATTGTAAATGCTTTCCATATAAAACCTCTCTTTCTTCAGATGGAGTGATTTTGTTCTTGGAACGATGTTTATAATTTTGTAGGAAGTTGGTGCCACTTGGCCTGCAGGGGACACTCCTGCGAGGTGTGTTGCAGGGCACCGCAGAGGTCTAGTTAGGAATTTGGAGATTTCAATAATAAGACTTTGGTCAATATTTTTCGTGGATCACTTGGAGCCCTTAATTCTTGTACTGACTGGGTATGATAGCAAAGCAACAGACTGAAAAGTGAAAAATTGTTAACCATTAAAAAACAACTTTATATTGTATAACCAGCTAGAGTGATGTTTTTATTAAATTGATTGAATTGATTTCATGAATTGAGGTTTGGCTGTAACCTAGATATTAGATCTTTTAGCACCCTGGGTGGAACCCTGCTTTAAAAAGAACGAAATTGTATTTCTCTCTGCTGTCAATAATGTAAGCATTTTATCCTTAGTATTTTCCTCTTGGAGCCAAAGTGAAAAGTCAAGGTAAAATAAAGTTAAAGTGAAACAAACAGGATGGTGTGAAATAGAGTAAGGGGATATTCCAAGGAAGGTTAAGGAAGGTGTGTATGAAGATGATCTTGGTTTAAGCTGAAAGATGAGTCATAACAGCCCTGTAAATTTGGCCGTGATTTGGGGGAGTAGAGGATGGGATGGTAGTGGCCATAGAGAACATTCTAGAAAGTGAAGGCACTGTGTCAGGAAAGGGCTTAGCATATGATGGAGAGAAGAAATAGAAATAAGGACTGCATGGCTAGAACATGGGGGAAGGGAGAGGGTGCTGGGACTGTGGTTAGGTGCATTGGAGAGGTAGGCTAGCACCATGAGGAGGAATTTGGATCTTTTAATTGCAAGGGGAGGCAAGTAAAGAATTTTAATTAGAGAAATTACCTGATCTTATTTACATTTTAAAAAGACAGCTCTGGTTTATCAACAGTGGAATAGATAAATTAGTTGTGACACATCCATACAATGGAATGTTACATGGCAAGGAGAATGAGTGATTTGTTGCTACATACAACAGCATGAAACAACATACCAACTCAGACATAAGTGTTGAGTGAAAAAAAAAACAAATGCAAAAATGGGCACATTGTATGAGTCTATTTATGTGAATATTCTATTTCTTCATCTGGGCACTGGTTATGTGCATATGTTCAGTTTGTGAAGATTCATCAAGTAATACATTCATGATTTGTGCACTTTAATGTATGTATGTTAAACTTAAATAAAAAGTCAAAAAAGGACCAGTCTGGCTGCAGAAGGGAGAATAAATTATAGAAGCAAGTAGAAGCAGGGGAACAGTTAGGAGGCTGTTGAAATTTTCCAGATGTGAGATGATGGCTTCAATCAGGGTGGTGGTGGAAATGGGGAGAAGTGGGTAGGTTCTAGGTCTAATTGGTGCTATAGTACAGTATTAAGTATTTCCTGGAAACATATGAAATTGTTGATATTTGGCCACTTTTGGCCTTCAAAAGTGACATTTTCAGATGGTTCAGCCTCCTAGGAATGGGTTGCAAGGACATCCTTGACTCATTGCTTCTGTTACGTGTGCTAACTCTTGGTTTTATATAGCTTTTCTTTGTGATATTAAGAATAAAAACTTACGGTTTTACTTGAGTACAGATTCTGAGTTTTAGTGATTCCCCTCTATTTGAATAACTATTACTTCTCTATGATGAGTTATGTTGTAAATTTTTATTTTTCTGTTTTACCGATGTTAGGGTTCATGTATCAAAACCAGGAGTAGTTCTTAATGTAACTGACTATTGAAGTAACATACTAGTATTATATTCTACTTTGTTGTGAAGATTGTAAAAACAAATAAAAGCCTGTTTTTTTTTTTTTTTCACCTGAAACTAATTAAAAAAAAAAAAAAGCCTGTTTTGTTTTGAAAGTTCGGAGTTAAGTGTCTGTGTCATCATATAAAGTATAAATTGCATTTGAGCAAATGGATGTTAAATACCAGGTTTTTCAGTTTCTCCCCCAGTAACCCCCTCCCCAAACTAAGGTAGTTTTTGTGTCCTTTAGGTAACCTTGTATGGGTTGTCAGATTTCTGAAGAGAAGCATGGGATCAAGAGGCCCCTGACTGGTACAGTAGGGGTTCTTTAAGTTGTGAGCAGTGAGGTGTCTTAGCTGGGCTGCTGAGATGTACAAAGAAGGCTGCACAGAATTCTGACCCTGTAGCCCTTTCAATTGTAACTGAATCTTCAGATTCATATCCATCAAATTGACATGTGATAGTCTAAGGAGAAAACAACCTTGGAAATGGTGTATTGAAAGTAATTTACTCCCTCATCTATCACATTCTCAAATGGTCTACATTTGAGCAAAGCAGTGGGAATATAATGCCCATATTCTGAAAGTTGAGAGGGTCTAGGGAAAGGTATTTTAATTTTATTCTCTCTCTCTCTCTCTCTCTCTCTCTCTCTCTCCATATATATACAAACATATATAAAGTAAAAGTGGAAGAAAGAGCCAGATGATATTTTATATACAACCAACTTTGAATTTATTTCCTCATATTAGAAAAGCATGCCACCTGGTTGGTATTAGATTTTCAGGATATGCAGATGGAAAATAGTTAATGGAAATCATCCTAACTAGATTTATTTTTCACTGTGCTTCACTGAGTACAGAAGTCATCTAGAATTTTTTTCCCCCTGCAGACCATCACAAAACACAGAGTTTTCCCTCTGGAGACGATTACAAAATACAGTCCCCAAAAGAGGAGTGTGGGTGTGGATGGGGGAAACAATCTGCAAATGTTTGTTTCAAAGATGCCCTTTCCTGCCAACTTATAGAGCAAAATCGATACTGACCTCCAGATTTGTTGACCTGTTCGTGAGATGGAAACTAAAGTGTGAAAAAAATGAAAGTTTTCCTTGATGATAGATCCCCCCCCCCCCCCTTCAGTTGCAGCTAGTGGGAACAATCTAATGACTAGAAAGATCTTCAGACCTCTATATACTGCCGAAGACTGTCATGTTGAGAAAGGGCATGCTTTCCCTATATTATTGTGCCTTAATCTTCTTAGATTTTTCTACAAAGAAATCATATTAATCAAACCTCCTTTCTGTTATATGAAAGGTGCAGGCTGACTAATGCTCGACTTTGGGTGAAATTGGATATGGAAGACAATCCTGACTTGAAATAATACCAGGCTTTCTATAATCCTATGTTGCTGGAATCTTAGTTCAGAACTGTAATTTCCAGCTCAGGTTTTGTGAAATCCCAGAGTCGTGCCAGTGAACCCAAGAGGTACTGCTCACTTTTTAGAGGCAAAACAAAAATGAACCCCTAAACAAAAACAAAATAAAACAAAAACACCAATTTAAATGTATTTAAACATAAAAATAAATACATGCTTTGAATATGTTTAGGAGTAGGTTTTATGCATGTATCTTCAAATCAAATAAAGAACAGAAATTGTATATTACAAGTACATTAAGGCAGAGACTGTTATTCATCTGGTTCATAAATTTTGCTGGCTACAACAAAGAGAAAATGTATCTAAAATGTAATCTGATTTTTAAAAAACTTAATTCAGAATCTATTTATCTAAAATGATTGCTTTTTCAAAGTGCTTTTTAGGAAGCCATCTACTTATTTCAAAAATTCATCTATTAAAGTATTTTTGGAATCCGTTGAAATTGATAACACTGCAAGTGTATCTCTGAATATCTTTTGTGGGAGGCTGAACTTTTAGAAAAGTATGAAATTAAGAGTAGAGAGCCCAGAAATAAACCATGCATATATGGTCAACAGATTTAGACAATGGCGCTAAGAATACACAATGGGAAAAGGATAGTTCTTCAATAAATGATATTAGGAAAACTGTATATCCAAATGCAAAATAATGAAGATACCACTTACATGAGGAATCTTTATTTTTACACAATACACAAAAATTAACTCAAATTATATTAAAGACTTAAATGTAAGACCTAAAACCATAAAATTCCCAGAAGAAAGCACAGGGGAAAAGTTTCTTGACATTGGTCTTGGCAGTATTTTTTGGATATGACACCAAAAGCACAAGCAACAAAAACAAAAATAAAGTGGGACTAAATCAGACTATAAAGCTTCTGCACAGCAAGGAAACAATCAACAAAACAAAAAGGTAACCTTTTGAATGGGAGAAAATGTTTGCAAACCATCTATCTGATAGGGGTTAAGACCCAAAAAATATAAGGAACTCATACAACTCAATAGCAAAACACTAAATAACCCAAATGAAAATTGGGCATAGGAACTGAATGGACATTTTTTCCAAAGAAGACATACAAATGGCCAACAGATATATGAAAAAGTGCTAACATCTTTAATCATCAGGGAAATGCAAATCAAAACCACAACGAAATATTACCTCACTCTTGTTAGGATGGCTTTATTAAAAAGACAAGAAATAAGTGTTGGTGAGGATGTGGAGAAAAGGGAAAAAAGCCTGTGCACTATTGATGATGGGAATGTAAGTTGGTGTAACCACTGTGGAAAACAGCATGGAGGCTCTTCAAAAAATTAAAAATAGAACTACCATATAACCCAGCAAGTCCATTCCTGGGTATGTCTAAAACAGTTGAAATCAGAATCT
Organism: Rhinolophus sinicus; assembly: GCF_057876585.1. NCBI lineage: Eukaryota > Metazoa > Chordata > Mammalia > Chiroptera > Rhinolophidae > Rhinolophus > Rhinolophus sinicus. The sequence goes on from NC_142504.1 coordinate 34,264,627, forward strand.
TACAGAGATATCGGCACTCCCATGTTCATTGCAGCATTATTCACGATAGCTAAGACATGGAAGTAACTTAAATGTTCAGCGACAAATGAATGGATATGGAGATGTGAGATATAAATATAAATATAAATATAATTTGAGTATTATTCAGCCATGAGGAAGAAGGAAATCCTGTCATTTGCAACAACATGGATAAACATGGAGGACGTTATGCTAGGTGCAATAACCTAGACATAAAAGGATAAATACTACATGATACCACTTACATGAGGAATCTAACATAATCAAACTAATAGAAGCATTTAATTGTAGTGTCTCCTCAGTCTCTTCCAATAGCAAGTTCCTCATACTTTTTTTTCTTTATTTTATTTTATTTGTGGTCTTTCATGATCATGACACTATTTTAAAGTATTGACCAATTATTTCATTGAATGTCCTTCAATTTGTGTTTGTCTGATATTTCCTCATGATTAAATTCAAATTTTGCATTTTTTCCCCCAAAATACCATAGAAGTGATGTTGTATTCTCCTTAGAACATCATGTCAGAGGCATGTGTTTTTTATTTGTTCATTACTGGTGATGTTAATTTTGGCTATTTGGTTAAGGTGCTCTCTGCTGGTTTCTTTACTGCAAATATATTATTTTTGCCTTTGGCATTTGAAAATGTAGTTCAAAAAATGTACTGAACAAGAGTAGGTATACATAGTCATTTAAGACAATATTGCAGGACCACTCATTGGATGTAGAGTTTTATTTGTTTAAGAAGTCTCATGGGGCCAGCCTGGTGGCTCAGGCAGTTAGAGCTCCATGCTCCTAACTCCGAAGGCTGCTGGTTCGATTCCCACATGGGCCAGTGGGCTCTCAATCACAAGGTTGCCAGTTCAACTCCTCGAGTCCCGCAAGGGATGATGGGCTGTGCCCCCTGCAACTAGCAATGGCAACTGGACCTGGAGCTGAGCTGCGCCCTCCACAACTAAGACTGAAAGGACAACAACTTGAAGCTGAACGGCACCCTCCACAACTAAGATTGAAAGGACAACAACTTGACTTGGAAAAAAGTCCTGGAAGTACAGACTGTTCCCCAATAAAATCCTGTTCCCCTTCCCCAAAAGAAAAAAAAAAGTTTTTTTTTTTTAAAAAAAGGTCTCATTCATTGGCTGCCAAATGACATTTTGAGGCAGTATTTCTCATCATATTTTTGCCTTGAATTTTAGCATCTGTTAATGATACTTACCCGAAACAGTTAAACAGTGGTAGTATTTTCTGTATGGTAGTTTTCTATTTTCACCATTTCTTCTACAGTTATTATAGGAATTTTACTGCCAGGAAGAGCTGTCATTATTTTTATATCAGTAGAGATTGCATAAATTCTTATTTTATTCTATGGGTTATAATTCTGTTACTATAATTATTTATTTTGTTCCTCAAATATTCCAAAAATTGGCTATTGGGAGATGCTTAGGTTTAGAGCCCACATTCTTTACCACTATCTTAAAGTCCTTCTCTACACCCATTTACTTCAGAAAGGGCCCATGCAATCCTGTTTTAATAGGTTCTCATTCACATGGGTAATAGGCTTATCTCGGCTTTTGAATATAGTACTATGTCCTCCTTAAGAATAAAAAAAAGAGCAATTCCTAATCTGTCATACCCCAGGTTCATTTGCCACTCTCTCACAATTTTTGCTGTATCTGCTTTACATATGGACATTTTTTTCAACTTCAAAGACTATTCATGGTAAATATCCTATACAGGCAGTAGGGACTCAACTATTTTCAGTACTTTTAATTATCTTTAATTTGATTTAATTCAACAAACATTTATTTCAAGGCACATAGGAGAGAAAAAGACAGAACAAAACCTATTTTCTGATCTCAACCAACTCGCTATCCAGTGGGGGAGATGAGACATGTGCAAGTATGATATAGGTAGAGTGGGATGTGATAAGTATTTGAACAAAATTATGGAAACATAAATAAGGATGAGCTTTATTCCAACTTGGGGGTGGGATAGAGTGATGGAGAGGTACGAGGCAGGGAACGGTGGCATGTGAGATCTTCTTTGAGGTTTACCAAACAAGAGCAAAAATATGAATGTTAATCTAAAGGCGTTTGCCAGACAAGTCGTTTCTTTTGCCACTTGGTCTTTATTTTCATTCTTTTGGGACTAAATTTCTTTTTAGTTTCAAAAATGCCGAAAACCGAAGGTCAGAGAGCTTTTTTTGTTTTTTGTTTTTTTTACAAATTGTTGAGACATGGAACTGATGGTGACCTAGAGGTCATACCTAGGAGTATAATGAGAATGGGTAAGTTGATATTACTTTGCCCTGTAGTGTAGTCCAGTCTTAAGAATGGTGAATCAGAGCAAACCTGGATTGAGAATGTCTGACATAATCCCTGTCGCCTTTGCTTTTCATTTCTCTTGGCAAAAGTAGAACCAACTCTCCATGTTATCTAACTGGGTTCAGAAAGCGCTCCTTATGATGTTCCTTTAGGAGGTATCTAAGCAGGGAAAGAGGATGATGAATTCCAGGACAGTTATTGCATTTTTGAGCAATAAGCAAATATCAAGAGACAGTTTTTGGAAGGTGATGGCGGAAATTGTGGGGGGCTCTCACTGTACGTCATGTAAATAGTCGCCTTTTTTTGAAGTGCTTTTCTCTTGTAGCATGCAATGCAACTGCTGTGATGATCTCCTTTTCTCTCCTGCTTTTGGTACCTAAGGCATTTGTAGCTTCTGAGCACTAGGCATGAGGCTACTTGGCTCCTAGAGCTTCTCTGCTAAAATTTTTGATGCCTTGAAATTCTTCAGGCTTGAGGCCTGCTAGAGAGCAGGGCAAAAAACAGCAGCCTGGATGAATGAATACTCATGTGAATTTCAGAAGGAGAAAACTGCCTCTCACAATCGGGTGAAGATTAAAACAGAGAAAATGGTATGTGTTTTTGTGCAGAAAATAATAGTGAAACTAGTTAGCATCACAGAAAACTTTTCTTGGTATATATATGGGTATAAGTTTATAACTGAACGAAAAGTGAACTTATTGCCCATGAAATACTTGGAAAATGATTGGTTCTTAAAATCTTTTGAAAATTATTTATCTGTTACTAAATGATTTCAATGATGCTGGCACCTAGAGATAAGGTAATTGTCTCCTCTTACAGCCTTCTTATGAGGAACATAAATGCCCGGAAATATGCATATGTGTATATAATGGTTTTCTATATATAATTTATGTGCACATGTATATTTATATTCTAAGAGTGTTTGTCTAAATGGCTTATTTGTGATATGTGTGAAAATTCTTAAAAATATTTTTAAGAAAATTTATTTTCATCCTGTACTATTTGTCTTCTTCCATCTAAGTATATTCAATAAACACAGAGAATTAAATGTATACCTGATTTATGGAACAAAATAAATCAAACACAAAAGTTCTCTCAAACTTTCTATCAGGTGGTTTAAAAATTGTCATTGATTTTAACTCCTGAATTGAAGTTCTTTTGTTATACGTATGTAGGTATATGTACACATATTAACACACATGTAAAAATACACACTAATCTGAAAGATGAGATGGAAATGAGCCTACAAGAAAATGACTTAAAAGCGATAACAGTATGACTATCAAAAACAGTGTTGCATCTGTGGAATCGTTTTTGCATTCTATCTGTATTATAATTAATCACCTTTGGGAAATCCTTTAGACTTGGGGGCTACATCAAGAGCAAGAGAATGTTTGATTCTTGGTTCCTTAGAGTTAGACTATTTGGCCAGAGTTATGGAAAAGGAATTGTGTCACCAGTGAGGTTATGGTTTCAGCACTGCTTCCAAATACTCTTACTTTGGTTATAGGATAAAGAGCTGAGGATTCTTGAAGCAGTCTTTTTGGTCAAACAATTTAACAGGCAGTGGGTCGGGTGCCAGTGATTCCATTTCTGAAGGATTTTGCTTTGAAGTGTTTGTTCCTCAATATGTTTTTCCAGCCAAACATATGCCTGTGATTTGAAATCAGCTTAAGAATTTTCTTTCACACTTTAGTGTTCATGTTTAGTTTGCTGGCATTAAAAGATGCAAAATAAACTTGTCTGGCTCCTCAAATCCCTGCAGTAATTTTGCCACTAAGGGCAATTCTCATGAGTGGAGTTTAGTTATCTCTGACTGTAAGCAAATACTTGAAAGTTATTTTTTCAATAAATTTATTTCTGGGAAAGAGTTAAAGGGAAATGTGCAAAAGCTCGCATGTACTTTGCATCTTCTCTTCTGGAGTTGCTTAGAAAACAATTTCTTATTTCTTAACCATTGTCTTAGTAGTTTGAAGTTTTCACTCTGCCAGGGATATAGGTAATAGTCTTGCCCAGCTTTATATCTGGCTGATGGCTTGAATCTCTTCTGATTGGATTAGTCCCCCTGAGAATTCATTGAACGAGTGGGAACAAAACATTGCAAACATTGAGATCTATATATTTCCTGCCTTGTTCTGGAGAGATGTGTGTTTGATAAGACATTGTATCCAGAGTGGGTAAATTGCCTGTGATTCTGTTGATTTTATGAATGGGCATTGGGATTCAAATGTTGGAGGCTGGAGAGAGAGGCCAAAGTGGCCTCTAATGAGCCATTATTAGCTCATTAGAATAACTGTGATGGGATCTCTTGGGAAGGAACTGGGGGAGAGGTATATTCTACAACTTTGGCTTCAAAAGTAGGGCTTAGATTTTCTCTTCCAGGGAACTGGTTTTCAGATCCTGAAGGATCAGTTTTGACCAATAGAGACCTTTCTGAAGCCCTTCTCTCTTGACAACTAAGTATGGAATATCCTTTATATCAATCACACATTGCAAATGGACTGAATGTTTGTGTCTCCCCCAAATTCAAACGGTAAAGCCCTAATCCTCAATGTGATGGTATTTGGAGGTAGGGCTTTGGTAGGTGTTTATGTCATGAGGTTGGAGCCCTCATGAACGGGATTAGTGCCTTTATTCAGAGACAGGGGAGTGATGGTCTCCCTCTGCCATGTGAGGATTCAGCAGGAAGACAGCCATCTGCAAACCAGGAAGAGGGGTCTCACCAGACAGCGAATCTGTTCGCACTTTCATCTTGAACTTTCCAGTCTCCAGAGCTGTGAGAAATAAGTACTGTTTAAGCCACCTAGTCTATGGTATTTTGTTACAGCAATCTGAACTAAGACACACAAATTTCAGGTGAACTTCAGCGCTCAAAGAACAAAAGCACGAATTAGTCAGAATTTACAGATAAAAAGGTTATGGGTTGTTTGGGTACTACATGTTTTGAAATCCAAACCTGGTTGTTTTAGCTGGTGCTACTTCTTTTTTTTAAGGAGGGTGCAGCTCACAGTGGCCCATACGGGGATCGAACCGGCAACCTTGGTGTTATTAGCACCACGCTCTAACCAGCTGAGTTAACCGACCACCCCTAGTTGGTGCTACTTCTTGGATTAAGATGACTTCTCAGAATACCCCTTTGCCTGGGTGCTCTTTTTACACTCACCTAAATGAGGTCATTCTTATGTCTTGGGGCTCCCATGATGGGTGGTACCTTGTTTCTTCCACGCCATGAAATCACTGTTGGTCTTGTGAATGGTCATTTGGATCCATGTGGTGGAGGCTGGAGAAAGAGGCCAGTGTAGGAGTGGGTATTTCTCCTTGTCTTGAAAAGTCTGTCAGTTTCTCATTTCCTCTCAGTAGCTCCTCCCTGTGCTCATCAAGATGACAGATGGACTATTATTGATTTCTCTAGTTCATTACTCTTGTTGGCTCAAGTCAGCAGCTCTATCCTTCTCTGGGCTCAAGCCTTGGGAAGCCAGGACACTCAGAGTCATCACATTCACTTTTAAACATACAGTATGTGCCTAACATATGAGTTTCATTAGGTCATTAGGTAAAAAAATTTGATTTTTTCCCTCAATTTTTGTCTTATAAAACATTTTTAAGTTTTATTTTACATTATCTCAACTTGCTTTTCAGCTAAATCAAATCTTCATTCCACCTACCCTTCTTTCTAAAGACAACCAGTTGCCATGGTGTCAAAATTGGTGTGCCTTTTACAGAGGCTGTCTTCATTTATTACATTTATTCATTCAGTATACATTTTCGGTAGCTTCGATGTGCTACGCTTTGTGTGAAGAGGTAATCAGATAATGACGAATGTGTTATGGGTTTTGCCCTCAGATAGCTCATGATCTAGGAAGGGACATGGCATATTAAGAATGAAGTCTAATATACTATATAAAATGAAATGTTAGTAGTACAAATAAAGTGCTATATGGGAGCTTTATTTTGCTGGGAGAATGGGGCTGGGCAAGGCCACCTATAGGGGACAACATATAAAGCATATCCAGATTATGGCACTTTATTAGGCTAATTATAGTCTCGGCTTTGAAAGACTGACCGTTAGTCCAATCATGGTGACCCATCCTGGTAGGTAAGGAGTATATTTTTGTTCTCTATCTACTAATTGCAACCTCCGAGTCAATACATAATATTATAATAGTAATGGAAATATTGTATTACATCTTTGTACTGTATTTTATTTTATCACTTTCTAAGAAAAAAAGAGAAAGGATAGAAGATGTTAACTGAGGTTTAGGGATATGGCCACTAAACAGATTTCTTTCTTTACTAATGTCTACCTCTTTACAGTAGAGACTTTGAAGGAGACTAGTTACAGTTTTTTATATGGAATGAGAAAGTTTTCAGAGACACAGAGATGGAGAGAGGGGAGGAAGAAGAAAATGAAAGAGGACATTATAAGTCCAGAATTTTCACATAGGACATGCTTGGGGTAGCAGTCAGGAAAGGGGAACGGGAATTACCAGTAGCATTTGAGTAACGAACAGAGTGATTTTACTTAGGGTTGTATGTTTACTTGGGGTGGCTTGGAAGGGACTGTTGGACATTGTAGGGAGGGTTCTTTCAAGTCATTCCTTGGTGTTTCCACTGGTGGAAAGGTGCTTAGAAAAAAATGCTAATATTTTTATTGGGAGGTAATTTATTTTAAAAAATTTTCATACAAAAGACCTTTGCCCAGTTTTAGAATTAAAGCTTGGGATAGAACTTTAGAAGTTTCTAACATGAAGATTTGTGAAAAGGAACTTCACTTGACTCCAAAAGAATGCAATATCTTATCCTCGAATAATTTAAATACATGAGTTTATACAGTCTAAGGAAACAATGTCTTTAATCTCAGGGGAACAGAATAAGGTAGTGTCCAAATAACACCACAGTTGTCCTCTTGTCTTACTAGCCCACCCCCAGCTCCATGCTTTTTATCTCTGTGCCTGCAGTGCTGGGGGAAAAAAAATAAAACTATTCAAGTGTGCCAGGGGCTGGTGCCTTTAGAACCCTCCTGAAAGCCAGCGAGTTAGATGAATCATTAAATGTCTCTCCCCTCAGTCTGTTCACCACTGCATTGCCCTGGATCATATCCACATTCCTACCTTTGACTCTAAGCTGAAGTTAGGGCTTGCTTGTTCCCCTTGGCACATTTCCATATCGTGAGCACATTTTGTGATATGTTCATCTACACGGCTATCTAAATAAGAGCAGACTTATGGGGAGTGTGGCTGAGAGTTCACTTAAGATCCTTCACAGGCTCCTGCCTGCCTCTTCCAGATTGGCAGCCACAACGGAGGTTAATCAGACTGTCATAAATATGGCCTAGTAGTCTGGTCATACATTACACCTGGGAGTGTTGAGTCCTGCTCTGAATTAATGCCTGGTACTGTTTTGGTGAGTTGGGCTTTGGGCTGCGTTGACTTGTCAGGGGGACAAGTCAACAAATCTTAGTTAAATTGTTTGTGATATATTATTAGGAACGTTAGATAAGGCAGTTCCATGTAACTCCTATCATTGTGCATTCTTGGATTGAAAATAAGCCAGTCTCTCAACAGTTGGAGAGAAATCCTGAGAACTGGCCCTTTGAACACCATGAGAAATAAAAATACGTGGAGACATTTTGAAAAGGACCTCTGTATCCTTTGACTCGCTAATGTAAAAAATATAAAGGATTTAAATACAAATGGGAACTAAACTACCATTTCTAACAACTAAAGAGCTTTCTGCCATTTCCCAGATGGTGACCTAATTGAAATCATAACTACTTGAATTTGATGTGTTCATGTATAGTCAGTAAGCCATTATGGAAACTGTGACATTCCCAGTCTGCAATCAATAACAATATGAAGAAAGGATTAAAAAAGAATTAATCGTTAGCATTGGTAAACATTTAATTAATGCTCATAAAAAAGCAAATGCTTGTATGGACATGATTCATTATCAGATTTTAGAAGGCAAATCTCCAGAGCACCACATGGTAGTTACAAACTAAACTTAGAAAGTTTTCCAAGGACCAGTCATGTATTTAATATCTTACATAAAAGCAATGGTGATTTCATCAGAACTATTGGAAAACACAAAATCATGTGTCATAAATAATCTTAATCCTTAATTAGTGATGAAAGGGTAACAGTCAAATGGTTTTACTCTTATTCAACTATTATGATATAGCCAGTTATTAGCAACTTATAAACAGAGGTAAAATTCCAGCCTTAAATTATGAATGATGTTGAAATGTGGCTTTATTATTTAATGCTGGGTCACTGTTATGCTTTGCCAGCAGCAGAGCTCAACGTTGAGTTCCCAAAAAGAGCAAACATATCCATTATGCAGTGCCACTTTGGATGCAAGTTTTTGTCAATTCTATTCCTAAGTTTTCAAGTGATGGCTGTTGTGTCTACATAGAAAGGATTCATTGTCTGGCTTTACTTCATGGGAATGGGAATTTTGTCATCAACTACATCCTCATGGTTTATGAGGCCTGACAATTAAGTTCGCGAACTAACTTGCCACAGGCACTTACATTGGCAGCATTGTACAAACAGCTTGGTAAGTTTTCATAACCTTGGTATATGACCGTCTCATAGATGTGTCTGAGTCAATGTGAGGTGGTGTCTTACTGAGTGGCGTTCATTATTGTTGTTGCGTGTTTTTGTGTACCATTGTGAGAATGTTGGAGCTTGAATTAGAGCAACAAATAAACATTAAATTTCTTGTTAAATTTGGCAAGAGTGGAAGTGAAATCAGGGACATGTTAGTTCAAGTTTATGGGGAAAATGCCATGAAGAAAATGACAGTGTACAAATGGATTAAACATTTTTCTGAGGGGCGAGAATGTGTCACTGATTAAGAGAGGTTCGGGCCATCAGTAACGAGCAGAACTGATGAAAACGTTGCAAAAATTCATCGAATTGTGCGTCAAAATTGTCAGCTGATTTTGAGAAGCATAGCACACTAAGTAAACATTGATAGAGAAACAGTTAGGAAAATCTTAACTGAGAATCTTGGCATGAGAAAGTTGTGTGCAAAAGTGGTCCGGAACGAGTTCACCGATGAACAAAAGCAAAGGAGAGTCGAAGTTTGTCAACACCTTTTGGAGAAGCAAGACAATGTCTTAGGCCATGTTGTCACTAGTGATGAAACATAGGTGTAACAATACGACCCTGAAACAAAGCGTCAAAGTGCACAATGGAAGTCAGCCAATTCTCCACGATCAAAAAATTTCTGTCAGTCCAAGTCAAGAGTCAAAACAATGTTGCTAATACTTTTTGATGTCAGAGGGATTATTCATTATGCATTTATACTAAACGGACAAACAGTTAACCAAGTTTACTATTGTGAAGTGCTAAAAAGGCTGTGTGAAAAAGATGAAAATGACCTGAACTTTTCACCAACAATTCATGGCTCTTTCATCACAACAATGCACCAGCTCACACGGCACTGTCTGTGAGGGAGTTTTTAGCTAGTAAATAAATAACTGCATTTATTTGGCCCCTAATGACTTCTTTTTATCTGGCCCCTAATGACTTCTTTCTTTATTCAAGGATAAAGGAAATATTGAAAGGAAGACATCTTGATGACATTCAGAACATCAAGGGTAATACGATGACAGCTCTGATGGCCATTCCAGAAAAAGAGTTCCAAAATTGCTTTGAAGGGTGGACTAGGTGCTGGCATCAGAGCATAGCTTCCCAAGGGGAGTACTTCGAAGGTGACCATAGTGATATTCAGCAATGAGGTATGTAGCACTTTTCTAGTATGAGTTCACGAATATAATGATCAGACCTCGTAGTAGCAGAGTTAAATTAGTTACTGGCGTTGAAATCTGGAAGCCATTTTTCACTGGCCCTTTTCTCTTGATCACTCACATCCAAATAGTTCTTAAATCAGATCTATTCTTCTGTATCAACATCTCTTTAATTTGCTTCCTGCTATTCCTGTTGTGACCCCCCCACCCCCAAATTTGAGTCATCACTATATCTTTCAATAGCCTTCTAATTGGTCTCCCTACTTGCAGTTTCTCTTCCCTCTAAATGGTGTTGCACATTGCCACAAAGCTCATTGTATGACTTCATTTTGTGACACTTCATTACCCATTTAATAAAGCACTTACTCTCCAGCCTACCATTCATGATTATTTACAGTCTGACCTACACCTACAATATCAATATAATTTTCCTATATTGGAGACTAGTAGTGAAACAAAGACTTTCTGGAAAAAAACAAAACAAACAAACAAACAAACTCAGAGAATTTGTAATTTGTATCTGTGTAATAAGAAATACAAAAAGGAAAATTATCCATGATGAAGCAGAAAATTAAAGGAAGGAATGAGGATCACCAGAATGAGTAAATATAAATAATACTGACTAAAGTAACAAATAACAATAATAAAATGTCTCTTGGGTTTTATAACACATGGTGAAAGTAGCACAAAGGACAAGAGGCAGAAAAGAAGCTCAAGTATTCTAGGGTTATTATTAAGGTACATTATAAAGGAAATGGTAAAAGTATGATAACTCATAATAATTCAAGATTATGAATGATGAATTATAAAGATGATGTTCAGAAAGCTGATATATCTTCTATGGGACAGGGAGTTTTGATAAAGACTCCTTAGGACACTTTTACTTCAGGCATTGGATGGTTTCCTATTTGTGGTGAATTGTGATGGAAACATTGTACTTGTGTCAGAAAATGTCACACAATACCTTCAATATAAGCAAGAGGACCTGGATAACACAAGTGTCTACAATATCTTGTATGAAGAAGACAGAAAGGATTTTCTCAAAAACGTATCGAAATTTAGTTAACGGAGTTGCCTGGACAAATGAGACCCACAGACAAAAAAAATTCATACAATTAATTGTCATATGTTGATGAAAACACCACATGATATTGTGGAAGACAAACTCTAGTCCTGATGCACTAGAGATATGAAGCAATGCGGTGTTTGGCTTGTGTTAGCCAGGAGCTATGACAGAGGAAGAGGAAGAGATATTTCAATCTCTAGGGCAACTACCAAAAGAACAATACACAAAGCCAATATAGGAGCTCAATAAGGAATAATGAAAAATACTTGATTAATACAAAAGAAGGCAGAACATTTCGGCAGAATAAGGGACAAAAAAAATAGATGGGATGAATATGGGAAAAAATATCAAAAGATAGCCTATAGTATATCAATAATCCTATTGAAAGTAATTGGACTAAATACCTAAATAAAAGGTAAATGTTGTCAGACTAGACCCAACTGTGTCCTATTTATAAGAACCATTTGTTAAATAAAGGGTAATAGATAGATTGAAAGTAAAATAATGGAAAAGATAGACCATATAAATAATAACCAAAAGCTAGCTAATGTGGCTATAATATCAGAGTAGACTATAAAGTAAAAAATATTACCGGAAATAAAAAGAGATATTTCTTAATGCTGAAAGGGCCAATTAAACAAGAAAAAAACAATTGCACATAATATAACTTCAAAATGCATAAAGCAAAAACTGACAAGATTAAACAGCCACATAGCTTTTAGTACCCTCTCCCAGTAACTGATTGGTACATTCACAAAGACCTGGTAAGAATGTAGAAAATTTGAACAATACCATTAAACAACTTGACCTAATTGACACTCATAGAACACTGCCTACAACTGTAGAATGCTCCTTTTTCCAAATGCCCATGCAGTATTTACAAAAGTAGACTGTATTCTGGGATGAAAACAAGTCTCAACAAACTTCAAAGTGTTGAAATCCTACTGAATATTCTTTTACCACAGAGGAATTAAAATAGAATTCAATTAATAGAAAAATAACTAGAAACTTCTCCAATGTTTGGACATTAAGTGGCACACTTTTGAATAAATCTTGGATCAAAGATGAAATTTCAGTGGATACTAGAAAACATTTTGAGCTAAATTATAATAAAAAATTATCAACATTTTGGGGATGAAACTAAAACTGTGATTAGAGGAAAAATTTAATATTAATGCATAAATTAGGAAAGTAGAAAGATTGACAATGCATTTTGTTTAAGTATTTACCTCAGGGATCTAGAGAAAGACAGAGAACATTAAACCCCTAAAAAGTAGGAGGAAGGAAATAATAAAGATCAGAAATCATTGAAATAGAAAGCATTTACTTACTGCACAAGTTGCTTAAGTTTCCTGATCTGTAAAAACTGGGCCTACATCATTGGATTTTTGTGAGGATTAGATGAGCTAATACATGTAAAACCTTTAAAATGGTGCTTGTCATATAGGAAGCACTTCATAATTAGCTGCTACTGCTACTACTACTATGGCTACTGTTATTACAGGATGAACTGTTAGGCACATATTCTTCCTTAGTTAAAAAAAATATGATAATCACATGGGCCATGAGGAGTCTAGAGGTTCTAAAACAACTGGCACACAGTTTGCCAGTTTACATAGGGGCATTCCTATGCCATGGGAGATGGTATACGGTGGAGCATCCTTTTAGTATAAGTCACATCCTGTCACTCATCTGCTGAAAGTCTTACTAATTGCATTTAAGGTAAAATCCAAATTCCATATCGTGGTCAACAGGGACGTATTATCTGACCTCTGCCCAGGTCTTTAACCTTACCTATATCCCTTTCCTTGCTATGCTCCAGATACTTAACCTCACGGAGTCTTGGCACTGCCCATTTCCTCTGACTGGAAGCTGGAATTGGTGTTCTCTCAGCTCCTTGTGTGGAAAAAAAAATTTTTTTTAGGAGTCAGTTTAAATATTACCTTTCCAGAGAGGATCTGCCTGACCACCCTATACATACCGTGTTTCCCCAAAAATAAGACCTAACCGGAAAATAAGCCCTAGCATGATTTTTCAGGATGACATCCCTTGAACATAAGCCCTAATGCATCTTTTGGAGCAAAAATTAATATAAGACCTGGTCTTATTTTCGGAGAAACACGGTTGTCGAATTTCCTCTGCCCTGTTTTGTTTTCTACACCAGCATGTGTTGATTTCCTTCATAGACTATCTCAAAATCTGTAATTATTCCTGTGTTTACATGTACTTTGTCTCTCCCACTGGACTGTTATCTTCATGAGGTTGGGATAGTTGCCTATTTAGTTCAAAACACAATATAGTGTATGGTATAATGGCTGGTGCATAGTAGGTACTCAAAATATTTATTGAATAAATGACTGAATCTGTTAGGGTTGCTGCCTTGAGCAGGAGGTTGTAGTAAGTGATGTCTGCTGTCTTGTTTCTACTCTAAGACCTTGAATCTATGCGGCGGCTATTCTAAGTTACCTGTCCCAGGGAGAAAAGTGGTAAACCCCAGTGAGAATTAGGCAAGTTCCTCCACATGAGTGAGTTTGTGATGCCACAGGGTCCCCTTCTTACTCGAGCTATGGGATAATGACATGTGATTATCTTCGTTGAACACTTACTGTGATTCTTTGCTATTAGGAGTTGACCCCTCTCCGCAACTCCTTGATTTTATTCTGCCTAATACCACGCTAAAGGGTTTTTAGCAGGCCCAAGATAAAAACAATACATCAATTAAAACGATGCTTTCTCTCATGCATTTTAAATTTGACAAATAACAGGCTTCTGGTTGTCATTAACCAACATGGTTAGCACTAAATTAGCTGTCTGTTATGGTTGTTCAGGCAAGTTATTTCATTGATTTTAGCACTGGCTTTCCTGCTCTGGAAAATATAAATCATCACTGAGAAAGATGGTATTTCTTTTCTGAGTCCTAATAACAGCCTCAGGCTATGAGATGTGGACAGAGAAGTGTGCTCCTCTAGCAGAAATGTCTTCCTCCTGTTGTGCCTGCCATGCATTTCTCATCAAGCACGGACACTTCTATGTAACCCCCACTAAGTATGGTACCTGAATCTTATTTTAGTGTTTCCAGCTCCTTTCTTTTTTATGACCTGAAACTCCATATGCTTGATTGCAGTTGGGTAGTTGCTTTAATCTCTAGGGGAACAGGTATTTTGCTAATACCAGGGCATTCTTTGTTAGAACAATATTACCTTCTGGAGTCATATTTATGATGACTAATTTAAAACACACACTTGTTTGCCCAGGAGAGATTTAGATACTGTTGAAATCTGGTTGGTATCAGGTCTGATACCTGTTAGTCAGTTTGAGTGAGCAAAAAACAAAACAAAACAAAGTGAATTGGGGGTGGGGAGGGCCACAAAATAGTGTGTCTTACGCATTTGGATAAATGGAGGTCATCAATGGTTTAAAATTAGGCAAGTCATTTAATGTATTTCTGGGCTCCAGACTCCCCCAGCTCCTTAGCTACATTGATCTTGTATTTGAAAGTAAGTGATCCTGATGCTTGTGGACAAGAATGTCTTGCTTACATTGTGAAATGGGTCCCAGGGCCTTCACACACTGCTTTAGCAAGGGCAGCCATTTCTTTGCTTCCTTCCTTCTGCTGAAAGTAGCTTTAGACTAGAGAGGTTGAAAATATGAGCAGTTCAGATCTGGAAACCTCTATGTTTTTTTAGATTACCTTTAATTATTAAATAGGCATAAAGCTAAATTCTGTATTTGAAGAAAGTACTTTTATCCTATAGCACTGAGCTCCAAATATAGGAGAAACAAACTTAAAAGGAAAGCATAATTTTTGTTTGAAAACAATCCTTATGAATCTGCTTGTGAATCCATTAAAACTATGAGTTTCATTTCTGAAAGGAGACCAACCCTTTTGCATATCACTTAAGAAGTGATTGCCTACCAGCTTTCAGATGTGCATCTGGCTCATGTTTCTGATTTTGTTCATTTCAATTGCAATTCATCAACTCACCTTAAAAAATCTGCCCAGCAGAAACTCCCTCTTTGTAATTGGTTTCCGTCTTTAAGAGATGATGTGATTCTGAGGGAAGCTTAATTTTTCCGTCCGTGAGAGTTGGAGTAGGGAAGACCTATGAGCAATGTCCATGTACGATCTTCCCAATCATGTGACACATGGAATGAAGATCACAAAGTCTTGTTCTTGAAAAAGAAGGGGACGCAGTCCTGGACCTTGGTTCTCTCACCAAAGAGTGCATGGCTATACTGGAACTTTAGCAAGTCAGCTGGGTCTGCAGCCAGGACTCATGAGTTGAAGTTCTGACTGTGCTGTTGACTGACTCTGATGTGGGTCAAGTCACCAAGTGGTCCAAAGCTTCAGTTTCATTACTGTTCAATTTTTTACTATTAACCATCTCACAGGATTGTTGTGATCATTGGAGGAGACCATGCGCAAAAGGGTGATGCAAATGGAAGTGACCATCATCATTATTATTATTATTATTATTATTACTGCAAGCTCTTTATACCTTTAGTTGATTTTCTACCTTAAGTTCAGTGTTGTTGGATATTCGTTGTCTTCCCTTTGTTTTTGCCGGTGGTAGCAGACATAGTCAATGGATAAGCAGGTCTTTAATTACAGTCTTTTGTTGGGACTAACCTAAACCTAAACCCCTGTAATATATTGCTACACTACAGGCATTAGAAAAGACATAAAAAATGCTACCAGTGAACCACAGCACCCCCTGGCATGCATAACCCTTGGTCTGACAAATCTGGACTTAGGACTCTGAATAGCATTTCTTTTAGACTTAAAGAATAGACAAATATAAAAGAAAAAATAGATTCCTGTCAGTTGGAGCCTATGATGAATCAGTTCTTTATTTTAAAAGTTTCTTTTTGAAGTGATTTCTAAAAAAAAAGGCAAGTGTTACTTAAAGCTTCCCACTCTTGCTCAATAACTTAGCTACAGGTCTGGGTCTGTGACTATAATCTTTAATTGATGGATGCTTGGTTTCCATCTATCAATAGCTTGTCTAAGGGAAATTATATTTAGGAACAATTATCTAAGAGACATGCTCCCTGCCTGCCCACTTGGGCATTTTATCTTTGGATTTAGTTAGATGACTAAAGGCATATGTTACTTTAGCTTCTAAAGAATGAATGCCCTTCCCTGAACTGTACTAACACATTATGTCCTCAGTTATTATTTTTTTTAAGTTGTTGCAAGAAAAGGAACATGAAATCAACTTTTTATTTTAGTTAAAATGCTCTTGAGGACATTGTCCAGGTTACTGTCCCCAAAACTGTATCAAGTTGCACGTAAGAGATTTCTTGGAGAATTTAATCCCAGGAAAAGCTTTGTCTTCCCCAAGGTACCCTTTTTACCAATGAGACCTAGTATGTAATTACTTGGTGTGTTTGCTTGTCGTTTCAGCTTCCAAAAAGCTTGGAGCAAAATTTGAAGCTCAATTATGGCATTAATGTTTACTTTAATAGCTAGCCTATTTACATATTGCTTTTTAAAACCTTGTTAGATTGTTATTCATATTTTTTGTTGTAAGCCTTATCAAATGATTTGTGGAAAGAAGCATGATAGAAAGAGAAAATAGTAGCTGTTAATAATAATAGGACTTACAGAAGAAAAGAGAAAGGGAGGAAAAAGAAGAGAAATCATTTATGTTCATCGTCATTATCATAGAGGAGGGCTGTCATTACTTATTAATGCAGGAAAAGAAACTAATAGTTACTTTTACTTATATTAAAATGCTTTTTAAAAATTATGAAACATTTTAAGCATCAGAGAAATACAGAGAAAAATATAATATGCATCTATGTGCCCACTACCCAAATTTCACAAATATTAATATTTGCCATATTTTTTTATGTAAAACATTTTAAAGTAATGAAAGTTATCGATATAATCAAGCCTTCCTTTTACCCTTCCTATTCCTTCTGTCTCCTTCCTGTCTTGAGTTTATCTTTACTCTGAGGTGAACTTTTCTTTCTAGCTGTTTATACATTACTGCATGTATCTGTCTGCAATTCATTTCTTTTTTCTTGCAAAATTTTCAATTTTTATCCATTTAATTGTAAATTGTAAATCATGTTAATTGCTAAATTCCCTTGTATGTTCACACCACACTATTTCATTCCTTTACTGAGGACATTTAGGATTTCTCTAATTTTCCTTCTATGGGAAACGATACTGCCTTGCTCATGCTTCTGTGTATACAAGGGAGTTTCTCTAGGCTATGTGTTTAGGAGGGGAATTGCTGGACCATAGGTCTTCATTAATTACTTCATTTATTCTTCAAATAATCCAGTGCCTATTAGATGCCACTTGCCATTCTAGACAACCGAAGATGCTACAGTGAATAGCACGGTCAAAATTCCAGAAGCTTACATTCTGGGTGCAGTAGGGAAAAGATAGACAATAAACATGATAAATAAACAAAATAAAAGTATGTTAGATAATAACAAGGGCTCTGGAGAAATACAAACAGAGCAGGTGATAGGAAGTACATATGCCAAGAGATTTGTAATTTTATATAAGATGGCAAAGTTTATTTTATGGTTTTAATTTTCATATCTCATTATGAGTGATGAGGAGCATCTTTTCATATGCTAAAAACTGTTCCTATTTGACACACACCTTAAAAATTCCTGCATTACCCATTGTTGATTTAAATCCTTCAAATTCAAATGCTCCTTAAATATGTACAAACTCAAACTAGGCATACACTTCTTTTGTTTGAACTCTCATGGCTTATAGTTCTTATTAAAAGAAATATACAAATTACATACAACCCTCCCCTCTGCAAAACCAACAAACTTTAAATTAGCATAAGTAATGTAATGTGATGCACAGTGTTAGCGACTATGGCTCAGGTTCTCTTGGGTTTGGTCTGCCTTTCCCACTGAGAGCCACGAGATGATGCAATTCTCTCACCACTCTTTTCTTTGAAACACCTTTGTTCCTCCCGCATACTGTGAAGTCATCTGGCCCACACTTGGTGTAAAAGCCTCGTTTACCTCTGAAGTGTACCTCTGTTCATTGCTAATTAGCTGGAGACAATTACAGTGGGACAGCTTGGCACCCATCTGATTGCAAACACAGAGACAAACAGGGTCTGTGAGGTGGCATTTGGTTATCAGGTGGTCACCCAGATGATTCAGAATAGGCTTACTTTAGATTCTCATGGAAATGAATATGGCACATAAATTCTCAGTACTATATTCCAATGAGAATATGCAAATCTCCCCAAATGGGTCAGCCTACCCCAGTTTGAGAAACTCTGATCTAACATAGATTTAGAGCCCAAGGTGGATCACAAGCACTAACCTGGTTTCTGGAATACACTAATTTTTATTTTATTATTGTATTTTTTATTTTTTTAATTAAAGTTTATTGGGGTGACAATTATTAGTAAAGTTACATAGATTTCAGGTGTACAATTCTATAATACATCATCTATATCTCACATTATGTGTTCACTACCCAGAGTCAGTTCTCCTTCCATCATCATATATTTGATCCCGTTTACCCTCTTTTCAAGTCCCCTCCCCCTTTACCCCCCCTCTGGTAACCACTAAACTATTGTCTGTGTCTATGAGTTTTTGTTTCTTCATTTGTTTGTCTTGTTCTTTTGTTGTTTTCAGTTTTATATACCACATATCAGTGAAATCATATGGTTCTCTACTTTTTCTATCCGATTTATTTCTCTTAGCATTGTAATCTCAAGATCCATCCATGTTGTCGCAAATAGTACTATTTCATCTTTTCTTATGGCAGAATAGTATTCCATTGTGTATATGTACCACATCTTCTTTATCCAATCATCTATCGAAGGATACTTTGGTTGTTTCCATGTCTTGGCCACCATAGGTAAAGCTACAGTGAACATTGGAGCACATATGTCTTTATGGATAAATGTTTTCAGGTTTTTTGGGTAGATACGCACGAGAGGGATTGCTGGGTCATATGGTAATTCTGTTCTTAATGTTATGAGGAACCTCCACACTGCCTTATTTTATCATATGTAGTTACTCAAATGGCTGAGCCACATGTGTTGGAAATCCTTGGAGTCTTTCCCCTTGGTTTGCTGAGTTTGGAATTATAAACTGTCTGAAGCCCAAAATGGACTCCCCTTTTTATACAGAAGACCAGGCAAAATTCGTTCTGTGATGCTCACTTTATTGCCAGATGTTTTTGTGCTTCTCTTCCCTCTGAGGTACAGATATGCAACAATGGTCTATTTTGTTTTGTTTTATTTTATTATTTTATGTTCATTAGCTGAAACTCTCATACCTGTTTGTGCTTTTGTCCTGTAGGTGACATATTCAGTGGACAGATGGCTCAAGACCTTCAATTTCTTTCGTTCCTGATTACTGGTAGATTTGGGTATGGATTTCTAAGGGTGAAAGGCTAACGTAACTACCCATCCGAATATGAATCAAATTCTTTGTTTCATTATTCACAACTTGAATCATCAAATATTCTTTTTGGCAAGTCAGGTTTATTATATAGATACTGAGAACAGACTTTATAATAATACGAAGTTGGACAATTAAGTTCATGAACTCATCCTAGAAAAAGTGCTACATACCTCATTGCTGAATGTCACTTAATTAATCACTTAATCACTTTGAAGTACTCCCCTTGGGAAACTATGTTCTGATGCCAGAGCCTAGTCCACCCTTCCAAGCAATTTTGGAACTCTTTCTGGAATGGCCATCAGAGCTGTTGTCATATTACCGTTGATGTCCTGAATGTCATCAAAATGCTTTCTTTTCAGTATTTCCTTTATCTTTGGGTCAAGAAAGAAATTATTGGGGGCCAGATCAGGTGAGTAGGGAGGGTGTTCCAATACAGTTATTTGTTTCCTGTCTAAAAACTCCCTCACAGACAGTGCCTTGTGAGCCGGTGCATTGTCGTGATGCAAGGGCCATGAATTGTGGGCGAAAAGTTCAGGTCATCTAACTTTTTCACGCAGCCTTTATAGCACTTCCAAATAGTAAACTTGGTTAACTGTCCAGTTGGTACAAATTCATAATGAATAATCCCTCCAACATCAAAAAAGATTAGCAACATTGTTATAATTGTCAGACCTTAATTGTGAGACCTCATACATATTAATAGTGTTGATAGATATGGCTTTATTGAGAGTTTATTACTTGCCTGTTAGATGTTAATACAAGAAAAAATTAGAAGTTAGGGAATTTTGTTCAAACAAAGGTGAGGAGTTTTGCACTGAGTACATATATGTATATATGTATACGAGGTCGGACAATTAAGTTCATGAACTTTCCACCGTGTAAGCGCATATTATATGTAGTATATACATATAACATATATGCATATATGTTATATGTATATATTATATATGTATATGTGTGTGTGCTTATGCACATGTGTGTATGTATGCTTGAATAATGTGAAACTGAAACTTCTGTAGATCAAAAACAAATATAAGCTATATCATGTGGTTCATGCATGTATTTATATTTTAGATTTCAGCTGCCTTACCAAAGCAGTAACAAAGATAATAATGTCCAATTTTTCATTTGTTTGTTTTGCTTAGAAAACTACAAGCAAGCCAGGCACCTGGGTCCTAAACTAAAATTTTCATTACATAAAATATTTTAATCTTGGTGGGTAAGGTGGGCAAACCACTCAGAATGTTCTATCTTATAGAAAACTTGGAATGCCTTTGTTCTTAAGGTAGCTAAATTCTTCCAGTGCTAATCTACCCATAAAGGCTGCAATCACCATTCTAGCCCACTGTGAAGGTTCTTTCCTCTGAGCTCAGTGATTTTTCCTTTGCTACATCATTTCAGTAAATAATTCTGTATTACCTTCTTTATAAATAAATTGTGAACTCCGTGGGAACAGAGACCATGCCTTGACTCTCTATGGTGCCACAGTATCTGCTCATTTGGCTGAGCATTTGACTTGGAGAGCATTCTGAATAGGATTTAATTTTTTAAGTTGGTGGGATAACAAGAAAATACTTTCAGAGGACTAGGACTGTTGCATCTTGGGAAATCAATTAAGGATTATCCTGCTTTCAAGGAATTTATAGTTTCCTTTGGGAGACAATACAGAAACTCATGAAGGGTTTAGGGAGGCACAATCATCTGTGTCTTAGATTCTCTTAACAGTTCTATGCCAAGCAGGATGGTAAAAGGAAGCTTAATCCACTAGATTGGGTCTGTGTTGGCTGAATTGATCTTCACCTATTGATTGTAGTATGGCAGTGATATGTATTTCACTGATAAATAATTGAAGTCGACCAGTTATCTGGTTTGTGCACTCACATTGATAATAGGGTGGCATTTTCCTCCATGAACAAATTTGAAGACATATGTGAATAACCTACAAGTGTACAAATCTGATTTTTAATATGTCCTGATGTTCACCAACACCATCTTCAACAAAAATGTCCCTGTATCTCAAAAGTCAATAATAATTTTTATCACAGCTCAGAAAAGTCCTTCAAATAAGTAATTAATGACAAGACTTCAGACAACCATTTCCCCCCTTTTTTTTTCTTTTCTATTTCTGTAAGAGAAGTCAGTGCCCTAAAGGAGAAGAAAGATAATAGTTCACAATCAATGCTCATGGACCAGACACCTAATCCGAATTTAACCAAAAAGTCAATATTTAGCTGTATCTTATCAGTGTGGAAATGTCAAGCATAGGAAGAGACACAAACAAATTTCCAACTGATTTCTCATTCCAATGCTTCAGTGTTCAAAGCTGTGTGGCAGAATTTCAGCATCAGATAAGACAAAATGGCCTTTGGAAAAAAAAAAAAAAGACAACAAACGACAACACTTGCAGCTGCCGAGGCCACAGTTTATGAGAGGAAAATAGATGCAGGAGATGCATTCTAATCTCTCCTAGCACATTCTCTTGGTCACTTTCCTGCCTGTGTGATGCTAGCATTTGATTATTACTTGCAGCAGGCAGCCTTTAAGAGGCAGCAGCTTGCTGAGTAAAGTCATAATTTGTTGCCACCCAAGACAACTGATGCAAATTGTTTGCATTGTAAATTTGCCATGGCTGGGAGTAGATGCATCAGCATGACTAGATGGTCTGTGGGTCTGCAGAACAGGAATATAGTAGGGCTTCTCTGAAGCTACGTATGGCCAGTTAATGTATAGAACAGAGGTTTTCAATCATTTAAGTACTTCACAACCCTTTCGGAATTCCATCTCATACCATGGGACTCCAGCTGATCTCACCCATGAAATTGCTGTTGAAAGTTGTATTTTGTTTAAACACACACACACACAAACACACACACACACACACACACACACACACACACACACACACTGATAAGATACAGCTACACACACACAACAAGGTTACATTGGAAAAACCTGTAATGATACATTTAATGTGATGGTTGGATTGTCTGTCAGCATTGAAACATTTGGTTACGGACAAAAAAAAAAAAAAAAAATAGCCTAAGAAAGAAAGACAGTGACTTAAATGCTAAATATGCATTGTTTCTGACTTTTTAAGGAATTGTGGGTGGGCTTGGCATTTCACGGAACATGGAGTTCTGGAAATGGCTGATAGAGGTAACATCATTTCATTGAGAAATCTAACTAGAAGAGACCTTCATGAACTGGAATCCTGGAACTATGAGGCGTAAGAGTTCACCAAGGGCAGAGGTACCAACCACCCCAAACTTTCATGGGATAAGACTCACCTAAGTGCTTGTTAGGAGTACAGATTCTCATGGCCTCCCCCCTGAAGATTCTGATTCAAGGGGACTGTAGTGGGATCTTGGAACCTGTATTTTTAACAAAAGTCCAGGGAGATTTTATCATCCAAGAGATCTGGAAACATTGATCTACAATGTCCTCCAAAGTACAGTTTACAGTCAGAACTCAGTAATGGAACGAATGAATGAGAGGAAGGAACGGTGGTGAGCCTGCCGGAAAGGCAGTTCCAGCCCTGATTTTGCTGCATGCTCATTTTGCCAGGACGAATGACCTTCAGAAGCAGCTGATAGCAGGTAGGTTTTTCAATGTCACACGGAATAATACTCCTTCCCCTGTGACCTTTGTTGGAAAGTTATTGTGACATACACACAAAAAGACTATGTCCTAAAAAAGAAATGAATGCTCAGTTTCTAAGCAGAAAGAAACTTGTTTAAGTTGCCATTAGGAAAAATTCTTTTATATGAGTGTTTCCTGCCATCCTAGCTCCTACTGGGCACAAACCATAATCCCGCTTTAACCTGTCCCTAAAGGCGCAAAGGAGATGTGGTGTTGACAGCAGCACTCTGATCTCCACGTCGACAGTGCAGCTTATAATTTCTGTACTGTCCCAAAGCAAACTCGTTCTTCCTGTTCTGAAACTATGTCACATGAATGTCTCTGTGGTCCCCAGGGGCATCATTTTGTAAACTCCAAAGCAAATAGGGAGGATTTCCCTTCACACGATTTATAATACCTTGCTATAATAAAAGCATCAGGAGCTGAGGGACTGGACTGGAAGTGAGAGAAGGAAGGTGGAAACTGTGCCTTTAGCACACTGTAAGGTCCTCTGGCAGAGCTTGGGCGCATGGCAGGTGATGGGACGGGACTAAGAAGACCCATTCGTCCCTTTGTCCCTTTTGTTTCATTTCTACGTGTGACTGCCTGTCATTATTATGGGGCTAATTTTGGGTCGTCTAATTTTTACTGAGGAGATAGGCAACACACAGGACAAAAAGAGCTCCAATGAATTTGTTGAAACTTGTCACGTTCAATCTTTGTGACTTACTGGAAGATTTAGTGAGTATTGTTGGTGGGAATGGTAACAAGGCAGAATGAAGGACATTTGCAGGATGGTCCAGTGGTGGCTCTTAAACTTTACTGCATGTTAGAAACACTGGGCAAGTTTAAAAAACTCAAGTACCAGGCCTTGACCCATACCGGTTCAGTCAGAGTTTCTGGAGATGTGACCCAGACATTAGTTTTTAAAAAAAATTTCCTAGGTAATTCCAATGTGCAGCCCAATTTGAGAATTAGTGATGACTAGACTGATGGTATATTCTAGATCTTTTCTAGTTATATGTTATTCCTTCTTCTGGAATGACCCTTCATCCCTTCCTCTGGTGAAGAACTGCTCGTCTTTAAAAATTCTCTATGAATATGCCTTCCGTTACAGAGTTAGGTCATTTATTTATTCAACAAATATTTACTGAAATGCTTTGTCCTCCATGGCAATAGCACTGAATGATGACACTTAATGCATTTTGATTATTTTAATTATTTATCATTATGTTTTCCTCTGACTTTGAGTTCTTTGAGGCTGGGGATTACAAATTATTTATTTTTGACTTTTGTAACACATTTCCCTTTTTTCTCTATTACCCCAGATTCCCAGCTAGGTGATGCCTGTTCTCTAGACACTCAATGTTGAATAATGATTTTTTTATTGTGTGGTTAATACATCCAGTGGATTCAACATTGCTGTAATTTGACTTTTAAAATGGAAAATTTTGTTTTTGTAATGCTCAGATTTGTTTCTAATGCTCTTCTCAGAGATGGCCATCATTTTGTGAGTCAGGCTTGCAGTAGCATTGAATGATGCTTTGATGGAATGATATGCAATGATTCCAAGATCCATTTCCCAGGCAGTACGTGGCATCATGAAATTTTATATTAATAAAATTCCCATTCCTGTCTCAATTGGATGATTCTAGATCATGCCTCCCTGAAACAGAGGATGAAATTGAGAAGCAAAGAGTGATTCCTCCTTCTTTCCCTTTATCTTCCCTGAAAAATTCTGGCTTGGATCTGTGCAAGGATCTTGCCTGGAAGCTTTTCTCTCTTCATTAGCCTTGGACTCAAGTCACTACCCAATGATGAAGCTGGGTAGAGGAAAGGTCCTGAGCTCTCTGAAATTTGTATTTTTTCCCCCTTCAAAACTCTTTGCTTTCTTATGTAGATATAGTGGGTTAACTCGTATTTTAGAGAATTTTACCCAAAAGAAGTCATCTTAGTTTTTTTTTCCCCCCTAAATCAGATCATGAGACAAGGATTTGGGGGCAGGTAGTTTATTTTTGAAGTGATTCCGGGAAGCACATTGAGGGAGTTGGGATATAAAACAGAGACAGGGGCGGCTGGATGGCTCAGTTGGTTAGAGTGTGAGCTTTCAGCAACGAGGTTGCTGGTTCAATTCCTGCATGGGATGGGCAGGCCGCGCCTCCTGCAACTAAAGATTGAAAGCAGCCACTGGACTTGGAGCTGGGCTGCGCCCTCTACAACTAAATTGAAGGACAAAAACTTGGAGCTGATGGGCCCTGGAGAAACACACTGTTCCCCAATTAAAAAAAGAAGAAGAAGAAAACAGAGACGGGAGGAAAGTCTGTAGAGAGCGTTTTCAGGAGTAGTTACACTATGGGCACCTGGCACTCAATCCTGCCAGGCACCCTCTAAGAGACTGTGCAGTTCCAGCAAGGAAGCTGCGGCATTTATCCGCCATCCTGTGCAGATCATGGGTGCAGGGTTGGCCCTGGAAGATTGAAGTCCCCACCGTTTCTGGTTTACCCTGGGAGTGGGCAGCACATGCACCTGCAGGCAGAGGAAGTCCAAAAGCAAAAAGACACAGATGGTTGAGGTAGGAACCCATTGTTTTGTGAAGGGATCCAGGCAACCAAAGCTACAGGAATGGGTCAGGGTGGTATCTGTGGGACACCAATTGTCTGTTGCAGAAGATGTAGTTTTCAGATTTCAGGAGGCTGGACTTCCGTTCTCTAAAGTTATAATTCACTCTGTTAGATACCATGAAAACAGATCATTAGTGCTTTGGGCTTTTTGAGGTTAATTCCTGCTTGTCATCTAAATTCCCATTTTAGAGCCATCCTGCCAGAACTTAATTGATTTTTGTAGTTCTTGGATGACCATTGTCATTGTCTCCTGGTGGTCCACTAGGAGCATACCTGAAAGTATATTCTGTCTGCCCCCCAAATCTCCCAGTAAGCATTATCAAAACAGGAATAATTTAGTTCCATCTTTAGAACTCTCACCCCTACCCCAAGGCACTTATTTCCTAGGAAGGCATGTGTGTGTGTGTGTGTGTGTGTGTGTGTGTGTGTGTGTGTGTGGTGGGGGTGAGGGTGGTTGTTTGAACATGGCCATAAGTATATATGGTGGCTTCTACTGAGGTTCAACCATGTTCTGGGCGTGTTAAAACGACTTGTGGGCAGGGCACGTCTGACGTCTTTGTAAAAGGACTGAAGATCGTCCTGGGAGATCATTATTATAAGGGATGAGGAAACCAGGAGTGACGCTTTGACCGAGTAACAATCCTTAGTCATCAGAGGAGGGGGCCATCCTGAGATGGTATGGTGTCTATGACTCAAATTTGTCTCTAGGCTGCCCTCCCTTTAAATCATGTCTCGATCCTTAACAGAGTTGAAGTGAAAGCTATAAATTAAAATGAAAGGAGTTGTTTTGCTAGAACCCTGTTGGGCACTGGAGGTACAAGCAAAATTACTTAGAGAACCCTCTAATAGAATGTAATGCAATCAAGGGGGTAGGAGGGGGCTTCTCTTCCAGCTCCAGCAGTGTCTGTGGTGAGGGTTGGAAAAGGGCGCAGGAGTTAGAAGCCATGTGCTATCTGACAAGGCTTGTTCCTTACCACAGGTGAGATGCCCCAGGGATTTACTAGAGTTGCTTGGGCACTGCTTGATTGATGGGTGTGTCCTGATGAGTTAAGGGGAAAAACCATGAAATCTGGGTTAGCTGATAAATGCCACCTCATTTGTTCCCAAAGGCCTATGAGGACTGAGCAAACTCTAGCAGCAGGTGAAACAGTCTGGTTGATATGGATAAATTCTTTCATCTCTTTCCCCAATCAGCTTTAGGACAGTCATATACTACCTGGTCCATAGTAGGTGCTCAATAATTTTCATTGAATGAATTAACTTTACGCACATTTGATAAACATCCAGAATGAAGAAGAATTGGAGAACTGATCTATGACAGATTCCTAATCCCTCTGGGAGTGAGGAAACCATTGATTATTTATTAGTTGCTATGGCTTAGAGAAATAAATACATGTGATGAGAAAACATGATAGATATCTAAATGACTTTGTCACTATGAAAAAACTTCAGAGACCTCAAGTTCCTGCTGAATAGTACTTTAACGAACTACTCTTAGTTTAGCATCATTTGCTAGCAGTATTCTTGTGCAAATTATTTAACCTCTCGGAGCCTTGGTTATTCTGTAAAATTGGGATGATATTATCTGTCTAGTGATGCTCTTGAGAGTATTGAAGAAGATAACGTACATGAAGAGCTTAGTGCCTGGGATATGGCATGCGTTTAATAATAACGATTATCTAAAATATTATAATAATAATTGTTATAATATTTAGATAATCTATGACTATGCTAAGTAAGATCCATCTAGGGAATTGCCTCTACTTTGTTCTTTGTAATTTTGTTGCTTTTTAAGAATACTTATTTAATGTAACCTTTATAATGTAACTTTTTTTAAATAAAGGCTTTAGTGTAGACTCTTATAAAAAAGTTTCAGGAAGTTTAGATTACTTCTCTCTGTCCAGTGCTTTTGTCTTATCTATTTCTGACTCCCTCAAAGAATATCAACAGATTAGTGAAGCCTCATTTCCTCTTGTATCAACTGGGCTGTGTTTTCTGCTTTTTGGTATCAGCTTTTGCTAGTTTGCATCTGTTTCAGCTAAACCAGTACCTGAAACTAGGGTCTGTGGTGTATTTTCTCTTCGGCTCTCCTGTAAGCTGCTTGAAGAACGTTTGCTGGAGCCGTGTGAAAGTGCATATTGTCTAGGAGACAGAACTATTTTTAGCTTGAAGGTAGAACTGTGTTTTTCCTTCTTGGCAAATTCCTTTTCTTTTGATGAAAGCCAAAACTTGAAGCTGGTGGTGACAGGTCAGGGTCCTAATTGCTGCGCTGTTGGAAATAAGGAAAGATATTTATTGTTAATCAAGTAAAGAACAAACCAAATTTCATCAGTGTAGTAAGATGAGCCCACTCAGTGGGCTGGTCTTATAAAACACTTTTTCTAGTGAGCCTGGGAAAACTTGTGAAGTGGTAATAATAAAATAGCATATGGTCTTTGCAGGAACTTTGTCATACATAAGCAATGTGCTGTGGGTGTGGTAATGAACATCAGGTGTATTTGGCTCAAGACTTCTGAACTTGGGGAAGAGGAATTTTGCTTTTTCGCACATATTGGAATGTGTTTTTACATTTCTGGTATTTTTAAAAAATAGCTTAAGAACGACGTTATTTTTTTATTCCTTATTTGGAAGCTCTACTGGTCAGCATAAGAAAATACTTAAGATCTTCAAAGGAATGCTGTAGAGGTTTGGAAAGCATTTGGTTTGGCTTGAAGCAAGTTTGGCTAGGGAAGTGACAGACACACAAGAAAGAACAACAGGTGAAAAAATGTAGAGTTTCTTTCATCTTTCAAAGGATTTTCTTGATGAATTGAAACAGCCATGAAAATAAGCACTGGTCTTCATGCCCAGTGCCCTAAAAATACTTGGAGTGGGCCACATCAGAATCAGGCAGCGGCCTAATGAAAATCAGGCAACAAGCCTACGCCTAATTAAATGTGTGCTGCCTCCCCTCCGACTTCTAAAAATTCCGTTTGGCTCAATTTTTAACAAAAAATCTGGTTTCGTGGTAAAGATGTTTCTCTTCTTTGACTCAGAGTCAGTAATGACGAGCAAAAGCAAACAGTGGCATTCATGATTCAGTAGACCCGATGAAATTTTTGGTTGGCTAAATAGATTTCCTTGCTAACCTATTTCTTTTTTCAAACTGCTTCTGTAAATGAATATATTTCTAGACTAAAGTAAATAGTATCTCTTGAGGTGGTTGAATGAGAGTCAGAGACGAAAGTTTTCATTTTGTTTGGGAGAAAAAATATTGCATTTGATTGTAATGAATGTTTTAAGACAGCTTTTAAAGATGTTGATTGAGCTTCAGCAGTTCCCAAAACTTGTTTAAAGGAGTCTTTGGGATCTATGAGTCATGAATAATTTTCTGATTAAGATCACAAGGCAGACGTCTCCATAGAATTCTGGAACACTGTAAAACATATTTGAACAGTGTGGAGTTGACATAAGAGTAGAACATTTTCTCCAATGTCTTGGTTTATAGAGTGGGTACACAGCGGACCTGGGACTGGATCACAGACTCTTAGGCCCACAACGGAGGGCCTTTTTTCCTTGCCAGTACCTCCCATGAAGAAATTACTGCTTAGTTTAGCATTTGAATACAAATAAAACTTTCATGTAACTCAGGGAGATAACATAATTTATTACAGCACATTTATGAAGTCCTAGGAGATGCCTGAATTATAATAATTGGTGAGTCTGTTTTGTGTCTTTCTCCAAAGCATTTGCTTAGGGAGCCACTTTTGAAGTCAATGATGATGCCAGATTTGGAAGAATTATAGCGGCATGTGTTTGGGGAGCAGTGTGGATGAGCATCAGCTCTGCAGACGGTAGGACGTTACCTATACGTATGTAAGATGACGATGAGACAGTTGCATCCTTGACAGATCACTCCTTTCTAAGAGACATATATGACAGCTGTACTCTCATGGGTCAGCCACCGTCAAAAGGTAGTCCTAAATAACAACAACAAGCCCAATGGCTTCCAAAGAAGGCTGGTACCCTGTTTTCCTTTTGAAATGTGTAATGAAAAGCTGCACAAAATATTTCTGTGGATTTGAGGATTTTGGAATAAGCAAGAGGCAGGAACAGAAGCCCACGTGCTCTGTCTTTACTGGCTCTAATGTTTTGGTTTGAAGCTCAGCAGCAAAACGTTCCTGCCAAGTGAATGTACGCGTGCACAGGATGTTTTCTGCTTTGCTTCACTCAGGCGTTTGAAGAAAAGCCCTGGTTTGTATCAGTCAGACATCATTTCAGTGTAAGAGAAAACACGCCCCTTGAAACAATTAAGGGATCACAACTTATCATTAGAGTGAATAATAGGCTTTTAGAAATTAATTACTGGAATAGGTCACAAAATTCTTCACTGTTTTCTAACAATTAAAAACTACAATCCACTGATTAGACAGTGGAAAATTTATCAGGGCAATATATTTATCATTATTTTAGAAAGGGGTTGGCAAACTTTTCCTGTAAAGAGCCAGATAGTAAATATTTTAGGCTTTTTGCCTTTGTAGCGTGAAAGCAGTCACAGACAATAAGTAAATGAATGAGCGTATCTGTGTTCCAATACAACTTTGTGTATTATATTTCATATCATTTTAACATGTCTTTTTGTTTTTAAGATAATTTTTATAAGAGTTTTTTTGAACCAAACTGACAACTGACGACATATGCCAGGGAGCAAGATCTTGAATGCTCCCTATTTTAACATCTTAGTCCCATATTCTTTGATTTTTTTTTTTTTAACCATTTGGAAATACAAAAACCATTTTTAGCTCTGGGTTGCACAAAAATAGGCAAGAAGCCCAATTTGGCCCAAGGGCTGTAGTTTGCTAACTCCTGCTTTAGAAGAGAAGATCCTGTTATTATTTACACTAAGATGTCTGAGGATTATTTTAAAAAGCAATGTATTTTTTTAAACTCACAATTTCTTCATAATTCTCTTCCAATGATTGTTTTTAAAATACATTGTTTGGACTATCTGAAGGCTGCAGTATGAGGAACGCTAGCTCCGTGGCATGCGGTTTGACAAATTAAATTCTGACTGTTCCTGTCATTATGCTCCAATTCTGTTCATCAGTAAAAGGAACTTGTGTCATTGCCTCACTTGTGGCAATGAATAAATCTGTATAATTTTACAAAAGAACAACTGTGTGGATTCTTTTGCTGCCTGAAGACTTGAGTGTTGAGCTCCTCTTTATAAAAGTTTCCATGACAATCTGGCCTGAGAGAATGACAGGTTTGCCCTCATGGGGAATTTCTCATTAAGGAAGCTTTTCTTTTACCAGGAAGCTTTATGGGGGCTTAATAGTGGGTCAAACAGAAAGGACCAAATAGGACCCTTTCATAAACCATACGGCATACCCACACTGGCCTGAAAGAGCTTGTTTCCCCCTATGTGTGGTGATGGGGTGATGGTTAGAAGCTGAGAGGTAAGAGAGGACCACCATGCTACTCTGGGGTCCTTGCTTCCTAGTGGTAACCAAGAGACCCAGGCACAAGTATGTGCTATTAATATATGGGCTAAGACAAGAATTATAGGCCCCTAGCTTTCTCTATTGAAAGGCAGTATGTGGCGTGGTAAAGCGAGTGGTCTCTGAGCTTGACTATCTGTGTCTTCATCCTGGCTCTGCCACTTACTAGCTGTGTGACTTTCACCTCTCTATGCCTCAGTTCCCTCCTCCGTAAAAGGGGCATAACAATAATAATATCTATCTCATAGAGTTGTTGTGGTGATTATAATTAAGTAAATTAATATATGTAATGCATTTTCAAATAGCACCTAGCACATGGTAGTCAATGACAAACAATAGCTATTGTGATGATTTTCTTTCTTTTTAGCTTTGAAAGCAAAGCAAGCTCTTTTTTTAAAGGGAGATTCCTTCCCTCAGGTATAATCACTATGACAATAGTCTTGAACCTCTTACTTTTTCTTTCTCACCCATTATCACCCTTTCATTCTGCTGCTCTATACCTGCCAGCCGCCCTGTTCTAAGGCCCATTTTGGATCTTGGCCTTTATTTTCTTCCCACCCACTGCACTTTGTTACAAACTCAGCGATCTCCTGGACCCAAACTGAGAAACACTTGAGTCCTATACCAGAGGGAAGTGTAGTTCATCAGGTGTAACCTAAAATATTGCCGTATGGTTGTGGCCCGGCCCAGTTTGGACTTTGGATAGGTTTTCGGGACAGATTTGTCGTAAGCTGCTCACTCCATGCCTAGAGCTGAGAAGTTGAAGGGATAGAGCCCAATGGGGGAAAACTGGTATTATTCTGAATATGGGCTTCATGTCTCATCGTTCTTTAATAGGACCCCAAGGGGCCTAGTAGAATGTTCTGTGTACTAAAGATCTTCCTGCCAACTGCTCTCTGGGCTGGAGGGAGAAGAAGAAGCCATAAATGTTACATGCCACTATTTTATTATTATTTTATTTATTTATTTATTTATTTAAATCTTTTTTTTTTTTTTTTTTTAATGACAAGCCCTTCTTCTTTTTTGGGGGTGGGGGGAAGGGAACAGGACTTTTATTGGGGAACAGTGTGTACTTCCAGGCCTTTTTTTTCCCCCCAAGTCAAGTTGTTGTCCCTTCAGTCCCAGCCGTGGAGGGCGCAGCCCAGCTCCAGGTCCAGCCGCCGATTTCTAGTTGCAGCAGGGGGCAGAGCCCACCATCCCTTGCCGGAGTCGAACCGGCAATCCTGTGGTTGAGAGGACCCGCTCCAACCAACTGAGCCATCTGGGAGCTTAGCGGCAGCTCAGCTCAAGGTGCCGTGTTCAATCTTAGTTGCAGGGGGCGCTGCCCACCATCCCTTGCGGGAGTTGAGGAATCGAACTGGCAAACCTTGTGGTTGAGAGCCCACTGGCCCATGTGGGAATCGAACCGGCAGCCTTCAGAGTTAGGAGCATGGAGCTCCAACCGCCTGAGCCACCGGGCCGGCCCACATGCCACTATTTTAAATGCAGCTTAAGCTTCCTCATCTTTCCTCTTGGGCCTGTTCTACTTGTGCTCTGGAGAAGGGTGAGTGTGGACACTTGTTGAAGAAAGCTTTTATTTTGGTTAATTACTATCCTGGATTTATCTATTCCTATTTTCTTGGAATAAAAGGGAAATGCTATTTTTTTTTGGACCGCTCAGTATACAGAATGTAGGATATATATATGTTTTTCCCTAGAGAGGATGCGTTGTGTAAGTTATGGACAAAAGCAATTCTGACATATTTTAATGTGCTTGCATAACGAAAGGTCATGTTGCATAGAGGTTACATGGGTTTTGCTCTTTTGGATGACACTAAAAAAGCAGTTCTTAGCCCTATAAGAAATAATGTCTGTATTAAACACCTGCTTATCCCTTGCAAAACACAACACAGACCTGTTTTTCCCCTCACATTTCTTTACTCCCTGGTATCTCATCTATATGACACTCTCCTTGACTTCAAAGGGTACTTTGTGTATTCAAGAAATACCCAGAGAGTAGCGGGGAATGAGACTGTGCCCCAAATACAATTTTGTTTGATTGAAACAATTCATCCGAACGACATGCGCTGTTGTGTTAATCGCTAACGCTCTAGGCGCACGTAGTTTACCTTCACTTACTGATGTACCTTTATCCAGCAGACCGGTTTCCTACTGTGTGCAAAGGGCAAAACCAACCACATTTTGACAACAAAGCACACAGATGCCCATTTCTGTCGTTCATTTCAAAGGTGAAATATTTTCTGCCATATCTTTACTGTAGATCTCCTGGAGTAGAGCCCACCGGTGTTCATGATGATTCTGTTTATTTTTTTCTAAAGGAAAACAGAAAGAAGAAGAGTAACATTCTTAGTGCTTACTACATGCGAGGCATTGTTCATCCGTGACTTCATTGAATCCTTACATTAACCTTCAGCATACATACTATTATTGCCTTATTATTAATGAGAGGACTGAACTTTAGGAATTAAGTCACTCACCTAAAGCATACAGCTGGTAGGTTGTAGAGAGCTTTCTGTCTTTTCACTAAACCAAACTGCTTCTCCTTCAAGCAGAGATGGTCTTTGTTAACTACCTGGAAGAAAATGCTCACTCGAGATAGAGAAAAGTGACCTCTAAATGTATTTAACTTAAAAAAAAAAAATTGTTAGAGAAATAGGTGGAAAAATATATTGCTTTTCCAGATTTTAAAAAGTAGAAGTTTGAAACTTAAATTACTGAAAAGTAGGTACATTATGTGATTAAAATATAGGTCTATATTCAGAGCATTAGAAATTTAAAATGATTATTCCACAAAACTAATCAAATCTACAGTCTTTGTCAGAGTAAGATATAATTTAATAAGCACAACATAGACTGAAAAAAAATGAACAGGGGTATGTTTGGTTCTAAATATAACAGTGATGATCATATTTTAGACTATTTTTTAATTATAAAAGAATGGCCAACAAAGGGATAAGAACTCAGAGGTTCTTGCAAATGCTTAAGAACAGCTACAGGTTCTTGCTACAAAGCAGAGACAAAACAGTCTTCATTTTTGTGCCAGAATTTCCTTTTGGCTCAGATGACCAGATCTACAAAAGAGAAAACGGAGAGATTTGCTATTCTTAAAAGGTTTCCTGGTATATTTAGGGGAAAAGTTGTAAAAGACGTATGAATTCTTCTAAAATAGGTTATCTGTGGGTTATCTATCTTATTACTGCATAAAATTCTTTCACTTTTCTCAGTCTTGGTTTCTATTTTTGTCTGTAGATGGTAACGGCTTCTTTATCTAGGTTTTTCAGAAGGTCAAATGATATGTAAAAGTACTTTAGGATGGTTAAAGTGTTATTCATGTGGAATAGTAATTACATGCAGACAACGTTTTTCAAAATTCTCCAATGTATTTTCCCCTGTAGTAATACAGTTTCTCTCCCTATCACCTTCCCTCTGTTATTGCCCCAGGGAAGAACAAAGAGAATGTCACCTAGGAGACAGGGAGAGTAAGAAAGGGAGACAGTCTTGTCAGTCAAAAGGGAGAAGTTGAAAACACTTCATATTCTGGGAGCAGAGGGAGAAGGAAGGAAGGAAAGAAGGAAGGAAGGAAGGAAAGAAGGAAAAAAGAAAGGGAGGGAGAAGGGCAAGAACTCAACAGTGTGTACTGACTCCATGCATGAAAACTCCCATAGGGTGGGTAGAAATACCTGGAGAGGTTTTAGGAGAACCCGGAATTACCCTCTCTATTGAGAGGAGAATGAGGGCCTATAAGAGAAGTTCTGAGATCAGCATGGCCCTTCATGATGTAGAAACAGTAAAGCAGGATTGTTAGGAGAGTGTCTAGATAGATGGTCCCGAGATAGTATTTCTAGTTGCCCATGGCCTGTGCCAGGCATATATAGGATCCAGAAGTCCTCATGAACCAAAGGGAGAAGGTCCAAACATTTGAGAGAACTGGTAGACTAGAATAGATCCATAAACACTCTACCACCCATTAGACAGCCGAACATCAGAAAGTCAGATAATACCAACTATTGGTGGGTGAGTTGGGAAACCCTCTTGCACTGTTAATGGAAGTCTAACCTGGCCTAGCTATTCTGGGGAGTTATCTGGCAGTGCTTAGAGAAATCTGGTCATATACCCTAAGATTCCCCCTCCTGGATATATACTCTAGAGCCATTCTCACACAGGACTATAAGAAAACATGTATGAGTATGTTTATTGATGCTCTATTTGGGAAGGCAGAAAGTTGGAGGCAATTGAGGTGTCCATTGCTAGGAGAATGAGTTAGTCTATTGTGGGATATACATATGTAGTGGAACTATGTACCACTCAGAATTAATTTTCTAGATGTACGTAAAACAACATGGATAGATCTTAAAAATCTGTTGAAAGCAAAAAAAAAAAAAAATGTTCTATAGCACAATTACAAGTATATAAATTAAACACATACAACAACACAAACAGCTTTGCATGTTTCTCAAAGATATAAACATACCTAAATACATTTATGTTTTATAAACATTAGTATGGCTACTTCTAGCAGGGAGGGGAATGGGAGTTAAGATAAGGTAAAGGGAGAGCAATAAAATTAATAAAGCAAGATGTAGACCTGTGAGGTTGGGTGATGGTGTACCATGAGTAAGAGATATAATTAATGCAACTCTGAACCTTAGATTACAAAGAAAGCTGCAGTTTGTATTTCTGAATCATGGTGAATACACATGGTGGTATTATACTGTGAAGATTATATTCAGGAGAGGTGGCCTTACAGGGAGTGACCAGCCTCTATGAGTAAGCTACTTCTCCGTGTCACATAAATAGACTATTGCAGGACTAGGATGGAAGTTAGCAAATTGTTTGTTATTTAGTGCTCTGATGCTCTGGAAGATGAAACATCTACCCCTTGAGGTTCATTTTTCACTGACTGATCAAACTCTATGTTCTGTTTATATTCTCTGTAACAGGAATTTTAAAGTACGTAAATTTAAGTAACAGTCTGATATCCAAAAGATATATTACTTTCATCTGAAGTAATTTGAAGTTCAATCTGGTAAAATACTGCTACTATTTAAGCTCCTTATTTATAAAATATGGATCCAGTTAATCAGATTTATAGTGTGAAGTCAGACTCTCTCTGATGACAAGAGAAGGCAGTCTAATCTTCTTAAAATATTATCCTCTATGGTCTTCATTATTCATTAGCTGCATGTTGGCCATCACTTTACCTTTCTAGATCTTGGTTTCCTCGTCTGTAAAATGACTAGACTAGTCCATCGCTCCCTAAAAGTGCTATGAGTTCACAATGACAAAACAAAACAAAAAAAAAAAGATTAAAATTTTGCTAAATAGAAAGTCCTCCCTGCTATAATACCAATAGCTTATCAGGGCCAGGAGAAGTTGACAAGCACTAACTTTAAAGATAGCGGTGAGTCAAATTCTGTATCCACTCTGTTATCTTTGAGTCATCCAGTGTTTTTCAGAATCAGGCATTTCTAAAATTTCAGTGAATTATTCTTTGAACTATTCTTAAGAATAGAATTATATGCTGGTGCCTCATATAATCCCATTATCGGAGCCCATGATTCTAGATTCTAGGTTTTAGAAGTGAAATTATTACTATAGATTTCTTTGAGTGCTTCCAAAATAAAAATAATCTTGGATTGTGTGTAAGATGGTCCCATGATATAATAATAATACTTTATAACACTTGCACAGACACTGTATGCTAAGTGCTTTCCAAATATCGACTCAGTTCATTTTCACAAGAACTCTGTGAGATCAGTACTATTATTATCTCTTTTCATAGAGGAGGAAAATGAGACAGAGAAGTTAAGTAAGTTGCTTAAAGTTTCACAGCCAGAAAGTGGGAGAGATGGGATTTGAACTTAGGCTGTTTAGCTCAAGAGTCCATGCTTTTAGCCACTAAGCTTAATATCTCTCTCATTACAGTATAGTGAAGTCCCAATTTACACCAATTTTTTAAATTAAATTTATTGGGGTGACATTGGTTAATAAAATTATATAGGTTTTGAGTGTACAATTCTGTAATACATCATCTATATATTTCATTGTGTGTTCACCACTCAAAGTCAAATCTCGTTCCATCACCATATATTTGAGCCCCTATACCCTCTTCTACTACCTCCCCTTCCTCCTTACCTTCTGGTAACCATTAAACTGTTGTCTGTGTCTATGAGTTTTTGCTTGTTTGTCTAGTTCATTTGTTGCTTTCAGTGTTATATCCCACATATGAGTGAAATCATATGCTTCTCAACTTTTTCTGTCCGATTTCTTTCGCTTAGCATGATAATCTCAAAATCCATCCATGTTGTTGCAGAAGGCAGTATTTCATCTTTTCCTATGGCAGAGTAGTATTTCATTGTGTATCTGCACCACATCTTCTTTTGATATTAGAGATTTTTCTGGATTGTATGTATTGAATCATGTTCCCATTACTCCGCCGATAGTTTCGGAGAAGGATAATAAGAAAAAAACCCTATTGGTTTGGTTCCCTTACGCTGATTCTTCCTTCACGCCTTGCCTCTTATAATAATACTGTATCTAACTTTTATTCAGTTCCTGCTCTGTGCCAGACTAAGTGCTTTGTGTTTATTAACTTACTTATTGCTCATGGCCCATATGAGATTTGCATGGTTATTAGCCCATCTTACTGATGAGCAAGCTGAAGCTTACAAGGGTTATGTATTTTGCCTGTGGTCACATGTCTAGTGAGCATGCAAAGGAGCAGCCTCTGGTACCAGCACTAAGCCCTTTGCAGGATTGCTTCTAAGGATGCTTCATGGGCCTAAAGTAAGTTTTTCATATGTCTTCTAACATAACGGCAAGCTTTAATTCTTTGTAATAATGAGCCTATTATTCCTATGGTCATGACTTCCCACTTAATGTGGGCTAAAGTGGAATTTCAAACCAAGTTCAATAATTTTGTTTCTCGTTGGCTTTGGCAAATCACAAATCTTGAGCATATTAAGCAACAAAACATAGTAATACATAGAAAAATGTATTTTTATTCCTTTTCCCAGGAACTGTTTTAAATTATGCATTGTTATTATATTATACAGGCTTTCCTTTCATTGAAGCATTTTTTAAAATAGAAAAAATTTTCTTTAAAAAAGACAGTATTTTACATTAGGGGAGGAATTGTTGCATTATACCAGATGAAATTTTGCTGGTATTCACATCTTAAAAAAAAAAAAAAATCTTTGAAAAGTTGACCCTGAATTTCTAAAGCCCTTGAAGCAAACTTTCTTAGTAAAAATTAGCTGGAGAGAGACTGAGGTAGAAAAGAGGTCATGACTAATTGCCTGGGAATATTTCCTTACCCTTGAAAATAGGTGGAGGAGTGGGGTGAGGAAGTGGGGTAGTGTGACCTTGTGATCGTAGATGTCTTGTTTATATTTCCTTATCATGAATCTTCCTGCTAAAAGTAAAGTGTTGGTAAAGTGGCTTTAGTCTGCCAGAGAGACTCTTGGCCTTGGTCCAAACCTAACTGAAATATTATCAGAAATACATTCTTTACCATGTATAGCACTTGCAAGTTCTTCTAATGAGGTCCACACTTGGTAGCCAATTAGGCAGGATAATCCAGTGCTTTGAGTAGGAAAAAACATGCCCTCTCTATCTGTCATGTAGGGGTTATCCACTAAGTGTGGCGTGTCCAGGGGACTGAGGCCAAAGTGTTGTTTTGTGGGACACACACAATTAGCATTATGTATTTGTGGGCCTCAAAAAAACTACCTGGTTTTTGGATTCTTACTTGAGGAAAAAGAAAGATTTAAAGTTCATTTTATTCTGGGACAAAACTAGAATCTATTTCAAATTAAGTATCTGAAGTACTTAAAAATATCATCACTCCCATGTGGGACTTCATGGTAAGGTATTTCAAGTCACCTTCTGTCTGGGTTCCTTCCTTGTGGAAGGCCAGACCTTTCAGGAGGACACAATGCTCAAGGACTAGGGTTTATGTTTTACCTCCTGTCATTCAAACCCTGGCACAGATGGAGGTAGGCAGCCCACATGGGAGCTGAGGCCTTTCACTAGATTCCTCCTATTTCACAGAGTTGTACGGGATCCACACCAGAGGGGCTTCCAGAAGTAATATGAGTATGTTTCTGTTCTCTGATAGTGAGAACTGCTCTACTATCCTACCCCTCTTTTGGTTTAGTTGCATGGAGCTCAGCCAGGGCAGGTTAGTTATATTCTTTGTTCTTGGTTACAACGTAGCATTTCACTTAAATTTTTCTCCACCCTTTCCTTTATTCTAATCTGTGAGATGTCTCAATTCTTTCTGGAAAAGCATAAGCTCTAAAGAGCTAAGGACCACCCCATTATTTTCTTTCTTTGATTTCAGGATGTATGTTTCCCTTTCTTTCTGGCTGAATAACAATTATCTGTACTAAAGACTTGAGAAAAATAATTAAACAAAATCTGTTTTCCTTTCTCCGGCCTGTATGCAAATATATTATGTGCTACTACCGTAATGGCTTACTCCTTATTTATAGCAGGAAGGCCAACTCTTGGCTTACAGCATGGGCAGGATCATTGGACCAGCTCTCCGGCGTTTGAAGTTGGCTGGCCTGGTCAGTGGATGAACCTAGACACTAGAAGGTGGGATACTGGGTGGGCTTAACTGACTCAGTTAATTGTATGTATTAGAAAGCTTACTCAGGAATTCTTCCCAGTGCAATCCCCATTATTTCAGTTTGAAGGCCTGCTTCAATAAAAGTCATTTTGTTGTCAGTATGAAAATTTTTCTGTATAAAAATATGGCCAGATGGTGGCCATTGGCAGTTTAGTAAGATTCAGTTGGCATACAAGCCATCTGAAAGATGCAAAATGCGTAGACGTACAATAAACAGCTCCCAGTCCTGGCACCACAAAATATCAGCAAGCCCCAGGTTCACTTTTTGCTTCCAGGAGATGCTTTTGATTCACAGATACATTAAAATTACATAGGAAATATAAATATCCAAAGTAAAAGGCATGTGACAGAGACTATTTTACCTGTCCAGGAATATTTTTATACTTTGATGAAAAGAAGATGTGGCAGCCTGGCACATTTGGAATTCCAGAAGGGAAAGAAAGCCAGACAGCCCTTAAAGAAAGATATATCAAATAGAATCATCTTCAATGACTAATGAATATGGTTAGTACAGTATATCAGGAAACATAATACTCTCATTTTATTTTTCTGGGAGTACAAGGTATATAGGAATCTAATGTCCTTTGTAAAAATATTTCTGTATTTGTTGGTTGTTCTCCCTAATGGCTATTCTCTCAAAAGGCAAACATAGTTTGAGTCCCAGAATTTGGATTTAGCCTTAGAGTTTTTCTAAATACCACTTGTCTGATGTTGCTTTAATATGGAGATTAAACGCAAACATGAAATTAGCTTCCTTGAAACATTTGCTTTGAACTTTGCTTTTCTGCTACCAAGGAGATGATCTTTTGAATGCATGCCCTGCCACATTGACAGTGCGTTCAGAGCTTGGGGACGAGCCAGGCATGCATAGCTGTTTTTCCTTATTTAGCTCACTCAATATTATTGGCAGGTTGCTTCCACCGAAACCCTATTTTCTAAAGGATTTTTGACAACTTCAAGTAGGTTCAATATCTTTCATGGGAAGTTGTGCTAACTGAGCAGAAAGACTGAAGTGCCAATTACAGCCGCAGAAGGGGAGTTGCTTTTGTTTTATTGGGAATACAAGGGAATCATGTGCTGGCCAATATATAGGGCCTATGATGCAACTTTTAAAGGAAAACACAACTGAAAAGTTGTTTAAATTACATAGTGTTCCTTTCCTGCATTGTCTCGGAGGACCTTTTTAGATAATTTCAGAATTCTGTAATTACTTTTATAACTTGGTGATTAGCATGATCGTTCTACCTTGAAAAAGGAGAATTTAATTTTAGGATGAGCATGGCTCTTTCCCTCCATTTTGGTAATATACAAAAGTGATGGAATCTGCACCGGTTTTTTTTCTTAACTTTGGGGAACTCAGGCTAAATGGTGGGATAGGCCTTTAAGTTAATCTACTAGTCGATGCATCTGCTAAAATGTAGACTGAAAAATCCACTGCTCTTAAGTTGTCATTTTGATTGTATCATTCCGTGATGAACAAAGAATTATTTGCTAATGAGGAACATTGATTCTTGTGCATGCACATATTTTAATGCAGATAATTAGCTTCTTTAAAAAGCCTGGCAGAGATTGGGAACACCACTGACTAGACAGAGGAAATGTTTTTCCATTCATACTTCACAGATCCATTTTATGACGATCCTGGCTGTATAAGGAAAGCTTTTGGAATTTAATAAGGGCCTTTATACAACATTTTTGGATGTTATATGTAGTATGAGTAGTCCTCTTTTTAAGTAAACACAGCATATAATACTCGAAACCTAATAAAGCAGGGAAATTATTTCACATGTTCTCCATCCTCAAAATTAAAGTCCTATGTATTAAACGGTGAGGATTGGAGTATTGTCCAGCCTTATTAGGCAACGAACGAGGGCAAAGCCACAAAGATCGGAGCAGTGGGTGTAGAGCTGGGGATTATGGGAAATTCTATGATTCAGGAAGGAAAATGGGTGGCCAATAGTAGACAAGATGCTCAGGTTGCTGCTGCATGGGAAATGTGAACTATGAAGAGGCAACTAGAATCATCAGTTAGTATTCAGCTGTTTGATTTCCATGTTCAACATTTTAATGGCCTTGACAAAACAAAATTTCAGGCTGACATATTCTTTCTCCTACTCCCCATTATTTGTAACAGAGAACAATGGGAAATTAGTAAGAACATAATTTTAGAGATCACTTTATTGAAAAAAAATTTTTCCATAAAGTAAGATACACCTGCACAGTCTTTGGAAATACCCATGTAAGCATCAGGTTTTATTTGAATTTATGTACTCTGTTCTGTGGTTTAGAAATTTTTTTATATTTATATTAATTCGCTAGATTAAACGCTCGATCAGTGTCAAAATATCCTATTTAAAAATTGGGCAAAATAAACAACAACAATAATAATAATAGCAAGTCCTCAATGGCAAGGACATAATTTCATGATTTCTGGACAGGCTGTCTTCCAAAAATCATTGTTTTACGTTGATCTTCTCATTGGTAGCTATCATCTTTTGAGTGTTTTCTAAGTGCTAGGTATACTATAAACATTATTTTATTGTCATTATAATTGGCAGAGGCTCAAAGAGGTCATACAGTAAGAAGAGGAGCTGGGTTTGTGTCCAGGTCAGCCTAGGTTCGTATTGCATGTTCTTCATCTGGCAATGTTCATTGCAGACATTTTCTTGAAAATTCCTACCACTTTTCCTTACAATGCCTTGGCTACAGGTCAGGTGCTAATGCAAAACAAGCAATGCACTTCCTTCTTGCCTTCCTTGAACATCTTCTTGAACATCTTCTTGACTATGTCAGACAGCACCAGCTGTTCTTAGAGTCCCTGAGGGAGGCTGATGTGAGAACTCTGCTTCAGAGCTCTTGGGAATATTCTCAGCCTGCCTTCTGACTTGGTGATAGTGACCAGAAGGGTCATCCGTGCTTGCGAGACGGATTCTGGGCAGAGCAGGGCTTTTCCCTCCCATGTTTTTCTCTTTGCTAGTCAGCACAGTCTTTACTGAGCTCTGGAGACTCCAGAACACTCTTGCTTAGCTGACACCCAGAAGCATTCCAGAGGAAGGAGTGAGCAGGATGCTTGAATTTCACAGTGGGGAGGGGCAAAGGGGAAAATCCCTGCTCTATTCTTGAGCCATGGAACTGACATAAACCATAAGTGTTATCTTTAGGGAAGACGAACTGAAAAAACTCTGACAGTTCTTCTGCTTGGTGGGGACTTACCCTCCCACCCCTTTTTTTCTTTTTACAAGGAGACATTAAGTAGAGATCGAAAAGTTTGTAAAAGCATCCTTGGCAATGTGGCTAGCATACACTTTTGGAATCTGGAGAAATCTTCCATAACAAAGTTAATTTTTATGGCATAGTCTGGATAGAAGCATTCTATTGGTCTAGATAGAAGTGTTTTGACAGTGGGAATCTGCAAATGGGACATTCTTCATGAAATACGTTAGTGCTATGTTTGACATATTTCCTTCTCCCATCTTTCCCTTTCTTACATCCCTTCAGTCCTTTCCCTCCTTTTAGAAAAAAATTAGCACCTAGTTTATATAAAGGCAAATCAGATATGGGTCTTACCCTGAATAATACAATATATTAATATTATATATATAAATAATATACCATAACTAATACAATGGGGTAAACTGAATGCATGATAAGTGGAAATAAGATGCTAGAAGAGTTCAACTTTTATTTATTTATTCATATAATGAATATTTGTTAAGGACTTTAGGGACTAGGCATTGGGCCAGTGTTGGGTCATAGAAGTAGTTGCTCTCACAGAGTTTAAAGATCAATGGAGGACACAG
Organism: Rhinolophus sinicus; assembly: GCF_057876585.1. Taxonomy (NCBI): domain Eukaryota; kingdom Metazoa; phylum Chordata; class Mammalia; order Chiroptera; family Rhinolophidae; genus Rhinolophus; species Rhinolophus sinicus. Next base: position 34,308,352 of record NC_142504.1, read on the forward strand.
ACCTGCAATCAGGCATTTATAATGTGGAATGGGCAGTGTGGAATCTCATTCTTTCAACAAATAATTCTCAATGCCTACCAAATGTTAAGCATTCCTTACGTGAGACTGAGATGAGTTCATGGACAAGTTCTCCTGGGAGCTGGATCTGGATGGGTAGGTTTGAACACGGAGATGGTGGGAGAAAAGCACTGATGTTTGAGAAAAGGGAGAGTGATGGTAAACATTTGAGATTTTAGGATGAAAATATTAATAGTAATAATAACGTTAGCTAACCTTATAATATTTAATCTGTGCTGGGTCCTGTTCTAAATGGTTGGCATATGCTTTATTAACTCAAGTGTTCCTTGTAACATCCCTGAAATTTGGATATTGTTACCATTTTACATATGAGGAAATTGAGGCCCAGAGAGGTGAAATGACTTGCCCAAGGCACAGAGCAAGGAAGTGGTCAGTCTGGGATTCCAACTCAGGCAGTCCAGTTTGCTATAACCCTGCTAGAAACAAAGTCCAGGAAGGGAAAAGTTGTGAGGTGGGAAATTGCAAGGAGTTCAGTTTGACCTGAGATTAAGGTTGGCATAGAGGGAAGTGTGAGAAATAAATTGGCAAGGTAATTGGGGCCATGTTATGAAAGGCCCTGAGAGTCAGATTGTAAGTATGAATTTCCTTTTGCAGATAAAGGGGAGCCACCCAAGGTTTTTGAGTAGGGATCTGAGCTGTGCTTCAGAAGATTCAGCCTGAACCACTGTGTGAAATAAGGGACAACAGGCAGGAAGAGAAGTGAGGGACTGATTGTGGCGATAGGTGGGAATGAGGCTCAGTAACAGTAATGAGAGAGTTATTAAAAGGGGACAGTGGTGGGGGGGTTGGGTACAGGGCCTGGGAATTTATTAGAACTCCGAGTTGTCGTGTTAACCTTTGGCCTATGACAGGCAGTGTTCATATAGGGTTAAATGAATATGCCTGCTATGGAAATTTCTCGGGCATTAACATTTTCCACTTTTCTTCAGTTGTATCGAATGCCCTTGTGATGGGAGAAAAAGAACAAACATCAAAAGTACCTTTTAACTTCACAATTCTTTCTAAATTTCTTTAAACTTATAGGCTGTACTGCTGATTTGCAGACTTCAAAGTACACAGAAGGATCAGGGTCAGATTGAAAAATTATTTCTTACAGTTTGATAAAATATGCATGTGAATCCTATGACCTGCCAGTGAAATTATTTATGTGTTAATGTAACTTTGTAACACTAATTGCACTGTTTAGCGCCCTCCACCCCTCCTAGCTTTTTCACTGTAAGTTCTGGTAAATAATTTTTGCTTATTATTTATGCTGTACTGTACAGGTTCCATGTGTTGTTTATGGATTAAAAAATATCAAGTTGTTTTTTGGAGGAATTATAGCAAGAAGACAGACTAGAGTGTGTGAGTATGGGCAGTGGTTGGGACTTTTGTATTCAACTTGCTGACAGGTTTTAAATGTTTTAGTTTTTATTACCTAATGGGAACATCATCTTAATATATTATATTTGTGATAATTTTTCTCAGAAGTGACACTCTATGATTTTTCAAGTCTTTTTCAAATGGGAGTCACTCCTTTGTGGAAGGATTCCAGTGTGGAAGGAAGAAACCAAGATAGAAAATTGAGAATTGAGACTTTCCCCATGCACTCACCATGTTTTCCAGGTTTTCACATATTTGTGGGATTCCCATGAATAACAATATCAGAATAGCTATGCTTTTGTAGATTAAAATTTTGTTTCTTTTGGTTTGTAGATTAAAATTTTGTTGGAATTCGTGGGAAAATACCACTAGATGGTACTGAACATGATCTGTTCTGTAATTTTTAGATATTGGTCCTTTGCAGTTTTCCTGTTAGATTTGAATGCTAATATTTGAAAGTTCTTAAAGCAGTAGGTTGCCTTTAATTCTTGGTAATATGATGTCTATAAAATTATTTTAAATAGTCTCCTTGACTTTTCAGAGGTTTGAGGCAGTGCTGTGAAATGGCTAAGGAAATAGGCTTTGGGTTTAATGAAGTCGATGGTAGCTACTGTTATTTACCATTCCTTTTGTAGGTAGAATCTCATTTTAAGAGCTTGCTGAGAAGCCAAAATTGTTGTATGGTGACTAAATCTGGTTTTGGAGCAAAAGTCCTTGGTTGAATTTCTGTCTCTTCCTTGTATTGCTATGTTACCACAGGTCATTTCATCTCATTTGCATGGGTTTTATTTGTAAAATAAGAGAGGATTGAGTTAGAGATTTGTGAGGTGTTTTTCAATTTGAACCTGTGACTCTATAACCATTCAATGGAGTATATTATTCTGTTTTTTAAAATGTGGCCATAGGATGGGTCATGTTATGTTTGCATTTGTTTCTTCTGTAAATTCATTTGACTTAAATTTGATTTAAAAGATCCCCAATAATTTCTCTCCTTGCCCCCAGATGTTGGTGGTTGTTTGGATAAAGACTTCTGGGGGTATGTTGTGGCGACAAATTGAAGCTATAGGCAATTCTGAAGTTTCCTAAAAAAGTTCAATCAGGATATCAGAGAAAACACTACCGTGTTTCCCCCAAAATAATACTGGGTCTTATAGTATTAATTTTTGCTCCAAAAAACGCATTAGGATTTATGTTCAGGGGATGTCATCCTGAAAAATCATGCTAGGGCTTGTTTTCCGGTTAGATCTTATTTTCAGGGAAACATGGTATGTAGCTGAAGACAAAAATTGCCTTTGGCTGCTTTGTAAACTATCATATCTGAACCATTATTATACCTTATAAAATCATTCAGAATGCTCCCCCAGTTGCTTGGGTCATTGTCTAGTGTTTGCCTCCAAATTCCAATCTTAGAGAAAGGCACTCCCCCAAATATTCTAATCTGAACAACCAGCACATTTTGGAAATTGTACTAAATTATGTAACATATTGGTGGTATCAAATGTAAGTGGTATCACCAAAGGGAAAAGATCTTTATTAAGGAAATAAATTGGTATATGGACAGGGATTTGGGGAAACATCTATTATACAAGATTTATTAGTCATCAAAATTTTCTTTAGCTGCATTATTAGCCTTAGGGTATGACTTTGTAGTAATGAATAAATAGAAATTTGAAAATAGGCGATAGAAGAGTTGATTTTTTATTAATATGGAAATATTTCTGTCCATTTCCAAAAAGATTTTGAAGTAGCTGGAAGCTTTGTTAAAAATGCAGCATTGACAAAGAAATAGTGAGATGGCTGCTCTTACACATTGCCCATAGGAATGCAAGTTTGTATGACCTTTCTGGGAAGCAACTTGTCAATATTTCTTAAAAGTCTTAGAAATATTAATGTTCTTTGACCCTCTAATTGTACTTTTAAGGTTCTGTCATAAGGAATTAATGTAAAATAAGTTTAAGTTTGAGGATTTTAATCATAGTACTTGTAATAGTGATGTGTTAGGTTGTAAGTTCCATGAGGGCAATGATTGTGCTCATTTGTGCTCATTGTTATAATACATCTCAGCACAATTTCTGGTACATACTAGGTGTTCAGTAAATATTTACTGAATAAATGAACCTAAATGTCCAGCAATGGGAAAATGGTTAAATAAAAGATGATTATCACATATAATGGAATATATGCAGCCATTAAAAATGTGTTTATGAGGAGTTTTAATTATATGTAAAATACTTATTTAAAAACCAAGATAAAACACAGTATATACAGTATGAGATGAACTGTGTAAAATACATGTGTATAAAATTAAGACTGGATGAAAAGTCATTAAAATGTCAATAGTGATCTGAATGGTGGCTTGATTTTCCTCAAACTATTGAGAAGACTGCAAACTTTTCCTAAGTCTAAAGAATAAGGTTCTTTTGCTCTTGACTATATGTTGAGTTCTTTGTTTTCTTGCTTTACAATGAGTTGAAGAGAAATAAAAACATATAACCACATGAAGACTTGCATGCAAATGTCCAAAATAACATTATTAATAAAGAGTGGTGTATAAATATTCATAGCAGTATTATTAATAAAGACTTGCATGCAAATGTTCATAGCAGTATTATTTATAATAGCCCCAAAGTGGAAACAACCCAAATATTTATCAATTGGTGGATGGATTAAACAAATGAGGCATATCCGTACAATGGGATATTCCTCAGCAACAAAAAAGAAATGAGGTACTGATACAGGCCAGTATGGGTCAAGCTCAAAAACATTATGCTAAATCGAGTCAGAAGCAAAAGACCACACATTATATGATTCCGTTTATATGAGGTATCCATCCAGGAATGGCAAGCCTATGGAGGCAGAAGGGTTGGTGGTTGCCAGTTCCTGGGGATGGGAATGGGAAGTAACTGTAAATGTGTGAGGGATCTCACTGGAGTTATAGAAATGTTCTAAAACTGGTTCGTTGTGATAGCTGCACAACTTGGCAAACTTACTAAAAAAAAAAAAATCATTCAAAGGTACACTTACAATTGGTGAATTTTATGATATGTAGTTTAATGCAGTTTTAAAAAACCATAATGGCATTGGATCAGTAAAAATCCACATAGTGTGAGCATGTAAAAGTAATATATAAAATGAATATATACAAAAAGCAGGTGTTGTGTGTGTGATGGGAAAACCATATGTCTTCTTGACTTGTTTTACAACAGAGAAAACCTCCTTTTTCATTTAGATGCATTAAATAATTCTTTAAGGAAAACATGAGTCTAAGATAGTTCAAAATCATTCTTCTGTTATAGAACAAATATTTGAAGTTTCATTTAATGTGAAATTCCTGTATTGCCACCAGGGTTATATGAATTTCAGTACCTGATTATTGCCCCTATTGTAAGTTTTCTGCTCTGGTTTAGGGCACAGCCCTGGGTTTATGATGGGTCACTTCCCAGCCTCTGCGACTGTTCCAATGGAGGGGAATTCCTCCTGGGCAGTAGTTTTCTTCAAGTCTGACAAACTCTCTTTGCTTGATAGTTCTTTAGTTCAATTTACAGTGAAGTTAGTAGTTTAGAAAACAGCCTTTTTGCCTTGTTAGCTTGTTTATGGGTAGGACAATTGTCCTGGCCACTGATGGGGAAACAGAAAGAACAAACAATAGCTGAGGACCCAGGCAGGGCAGATGGCATGCAAAAACCAGACCAGGCTCTCTTCCTCTGAGTCACTGTGGGAGGCTTGAGTTACCCAAGGTGGGGGTCTGCCCTTCCCCACCCCAAGCCTTCCCAGTTACAATTTGCCCAACTATAGGATTTCCTCTGCTCTACAAACATTGGCGTTTCCCCCACTGTGGCTTTGAACGCTGCACTCTCATGTAATAGGAGATCCCAATTTGAACAGCAGAGATTGATTTTACTGTTGTTGCAAAAGGACAGGAGGTAAGTGATCCCCTAATGCCTGGACCCTTTAATTAGTTGGCATCTCGGCTTTCTGGAGGTGTCAACTGCCACCTGGAAAGCACAGAAATGGAACTACTTTTACAAAAGAAAAAGGGAGGAACTTGCCTTTCATTGACCATTTAGCTGTTATTTTAAACTAAAGTTGATTCTTCTATAGGCTTGTGTTCCTCATTATAGAGGCCAGTTCCCTTCCCTCAACCTCACTTGAGAGCAGTGCGGGCCAGGAGAAGGCTGGACTGACAGAGAGAGCAAGTGTCGAGCAGGCTGCTGGACCCGCCTGGAGAGATACCTTCCCATTTCTGTTTCCTTTTGCGAGATTTTTGTTCTGGGGGTGGGTGGGTGGGGTCACTTCTCTTTGTCTTCAATGTCATAACTGTACAATGAGGACACAATGTCCTTTGTCTTACTTCACAGGGTTTGACATTTTCTTCACACCTCTTAGTGTGTGCCCGATGACTTCTAACTGCCACTTAGCTGTATTTCTGTGCCTGAGGTTTTTGTTTTTCTGGAACCAAGGATGAAGAATTAGGGTCTCAACATGTGTCCCCACCCTACCACTCCAGCCCTCTCATAATGACTCTCAGGGGTTGATATATAAATACCTCAATTCCTTTGCCTCTTGGTGGGATTATGCAAAAGCATGCGCTTTACCCCATTCCCAGAGCTCCCCTGTAGGATTAAATTTCAGGTAGTTGCTCTCCATGGTAGCTTATTTAATAGCACACCTTATGTTGGCTGTTTTTCTTCCCTGTGTCACTTCCCACTTCTCTACTTATGTTCCTTGCACCTCCCAAACACACCACTTGCACTGAATGCTTTTCTCAGCCTACTTCTGGGAGAACACAAACTAAGACATCCCCAAATTCACTTTAAGGGATAAAGTTGGGTGATGGCAAAATTGGAGCTGTGAGTTCTCCAGAGAATTGCCCTCATTCTACACAAGGCAGGACCTATAATACTGTAAGAATCTAGTTACATTATGAATTATAATTGTTTTGAGTTTAGTTACATTAAGAGTTTAGTTACATTATGAATTATAGTTGTTTTGTGACCTGGTTGGATGCCCAACTACCATGTATAAAATATTCTTACGCAAATCTGTTTCAAATTCCAAATAACCCACTTCCAGATTGATCTAATGCCCACATTTAGATACTGTATTATTTCAATAATGTTTTTGGGAAAAAATCTTCACTTTTTCAAAAGCATGAGAATTAATGTAGAATATGGACAAAACTAGAAACCACAGCCATGTGGAGACAGGTAAAAAAAATAAAATGGTTACTTCTAAGAAATAATTTTACAATTTCCGGATTAACTGGGACAGACCTCTGATTAGTATTTCCAGATAATTTCTGTTCTTCTCATATTTTACTTCTTTATTCAGTAATCAGTTATTTGGTGCCCACTCTGAACCATGTACTAGCCTGAATACTGTGAGTGTGAAATGAAAGACACAGTCTCTGTACAGAACCATGGTCTGATAGGCAAGCTGACAAATAGACAATTACACTAAGAGTGAGGTAAGTGCTGAGGCAGAGAGAGAAGCACGGATGCTCCGAGAGCACAGAGTAAGGGTTGTGTCCCAGAGAAGGTGATGTTGGAGCTAAGTCCTAAGGATGTGGGGAATTATCCAGGTAGGGGGCATTCTAAGGGAAGCAGATATATAAAGACACAAAGGTGGGAGACAAGGCCGATGGTGAATTATCTCCCAACATCTTTACTCCCTTCCTTCATTTTAGAACTAAACCTTCCAAGTTTTAGCTTAGCCCATAGACACCCTACTCAAAACGACATTTCCCAGCCTAGCGTTCGGACTAGTTTTGTCTTATGATATATGAGCAGCAAAAGTGATGTGGGCTGACAATCTCCTTCCGGAATTGAGATGCAAAAGAAATATCTGTCTGCTATGAATCACCATGTTTTGGTTTTTTGTTTTATAGCGGCTTAGCTCTAACTAATAATGATAGGTTCAGGGAACTACAAACCTATAGTTCAGTATGGCTGGAGTACAGTGTAAGAAGAGAGTGGTATGTATGGCTAGAAAAACGGAACAGGGATCAGATCAAGAAAGGTCCTGTGTGCCATGCTGGGGTGTTTGGATTTGTTATCCAGAAGCCTGTGGAAACCCTTTGAAAGATACTTGATCTTGCTGGAGCTGACAATGCTTTTATTTTTATTTTTTCTTCAGATAACAAATTGCAAAAAAGTTAAGAATCTTGGATAGGTTTTTAGTGTTGCTTGCCTTGCTGTTTGAAGTTTGGTCTCCCTCAGAACCCATCTGGATACTATGATTGTTTATTGGCCTCTGAGGAGCACAGTTTTCTGGAGTGAGTATGTCGGGAAGGTAAGGAAGAAGGGGGACAGGGAGAGACCATGTAATGTGGCTCTTGGGTAACCTTTCCCTGCTGCCGCTAACATTTTCCTCTGAGTGTTTCCAACTTCTGAAAATCTCAATTCTGGCAATTCTGCCCAGTGTTTTGGGAAAATGGGAACATGCCTGGTGTGCTAGACTAGTCTAATTTAACCCTGGGAAAGGGCCAGCAATCGCTTTAGGCCCAGGTCACCTTCCTCATTCTTGCAGCTCTGTCAGGATTTCCCAGGGCTCCAGAAGAGTTTCAATGGCTGCTGCCACTACAATCGGACCATATCATATTCCTCTTGCCAATCAAAACTGGATATGCTCAGAAGGAACTTTATTTAAAACAAAAAACGAAAAACAAGGAAAAACCAAGAATATATATATATATATATATATATATATATATATATATATATATATATATATATATCCCAGCACTCCAATCCTAGGAATAGGTGAGCTTAAAAGCGTGGATTTCTTGTCTTAAGATAATTAAAACTTTTTTTTACACAGATGTTTTGGTTGGCACAATTTTAAATCACCATGCCTGGATCCTCCCTCTTTCCTTAGCATGGCCTCAGCTGGAGGAAAAGTTTCCTCGTTTGCACTTTAGCATTGTTGATCTGGGCAGGTCTGGAGGAGCTCACGGGTGTGTGAGTGGGGTGAACCCTCCAGGAGGCTGAAGTTGGGGGAAATCACAATTAATAGTCCTTTTACTTAGGGTTGTCCCTTATCAGTTGACCAATAGAGGGACTGAAATGTCTCACCAGGAAATAACGTAAAATCAGTAAAAGCTGATTCCAGAGGTCACATTTCAGTGCCCAAAGGTTCAGGAATGGTGGACAAGGATTTGCATCATTGTACATGCTGAAAAAAACCCCAAAATATTTTATTTTTAATTTTGTTAGCATACTCATGACATATAATTTACCTTACTAATTAGTTTTAAGCATATAGTTAAGTAGTATTAAGTATTAATATATTCACACTGTTGTGCAGCCAATCTCCAGAACTTTTTCATCTTGCAAAACTGAAACTCTATGTCCATTGAACAACAACTGCCCATGAAATAATAAAGTGTATTTTATTTATATATACATATATAATAATAATAATAATAATAATTATTATTATTTTTAAAGATTTTGTTGGGGAAGGGGAACAGGACTTTATTGGGGAACAGTCTGTACTTCCAGGACTTTTTTTCAAGTCAAGTTGTTGTCCTTTCAATCTTAGTTGTGGAGGGTGCCGTTCAGATTCAAGTTGTCCTTTCAGTCTTAGCTCCAGGTCCAGTTGCCATTGCTAGTTGCAGGGGGCGCAGCCCATCATCCCTCGCGGGACTCAAGGAATCGAACTGGCGACCTTGTGGTTGAGAGCCCATGCTCCAACCAACAACTGAGCCATCCGGGAGGCAGCTCAACTCAAGGTGCCGTGTTCAATCTTAGTTGCAGGGGCAGAGCCCACCATCCCTTGTGGGACTCGAAGACTCAAACTGGCAACCTTTGTGGTTGAGAGCCCACTGGCCCATGTGGGAATCGAACCGGCAACATTGGGAGTTAGGAGCACGGAGCTCCAACCGCCTGAGCCGCTGGGCCAGCCCTATTATTATTTTTTTACCTGAAGTATTTTTTCCTACTTCTTCATAGCTAACTTGTTTTTCACACGTTAATTTAGATGTCCCCTTTCCCAGAAAGTCTCGCGTGACCATTTTGTTATATTGGAGTATAATTGTAGGTTTGATTTAGACTGTAAGCTCCTTGGTGGCTGGCTCGGGGGTGGTGTATTTATTGTTGCCTCCTCAGAGCTTAGTTTTGTGGCTGGATGGGCAGGTGCTCCACAAGTATTTGTAGAATTGAAAGCCATCTTTAATGTGACTAAGATTAGCATAGATCAAAGTGAAGTGAGAAGGGATGAAGTTTAGACAGGACACCTTTGCACACAAAATATGTGACTGTGGTCTGAATGATTTCTCCAAACCTTTTTTGTCTCACTTGCTCCTGAGATAAAGATGAGGCAGCAGGAAAATAAAATCTTCTGGGAATGACCCTGCTTTCCGGAACAGGAATTTGGAAACACACATACACATAAGTAGGATTGGGAATTAGGAGGCCTGAGTTGAAGCCCTGGTTCTCTACTAATTACCTTTATGATCTTAGACGATTCATACAATTTCTCTGAATGAAAGTTTCCTCATCTATAAAATGCAGATAAAACAAAACCTGCCTACCTTCTGTCACAGAGCTTTTATGAAGGTCTGAAAGGCTTTATGAACTATAATATATTGTACAACCATTAATTATTATAATTATAATATTACAGTGAGGGTTGTTACTTAGGGAAGGGCAAGCAAGTTCCTTGAGGCCGAATCCAGAGGCCCCAAGTTCAGTCTCAAAGAATTTTAGTTAGGGGTTGAGCTGGGGCTGTAGAACCTGATTCTGTCAAAGAGAATGGTCAGCTTAATTTTTCTAGACTGTATTGCTTGGCCTTCAGGGAGGGAGCAATAATGGCCTAATATTAGACACAATAAAAGGATTCCTATGTAGAATTGAGATTTAGGGAAAGAAAGATTGGGAATGAGGAGTAAAATCCTGGGCTGAGAGTTAGGAACATGGCTGAGTCTACTCCCCTGCAAAGGGAACCCAGGTAGGTTTGTTTCTTGGAGACTTTTCCCAGGTTGGGGTCTTGTTCTAAATGAGCCCCTGTTTAAAGTATAATTGTAGCTTGAAACAGTTTCAAAAAGTCTGAAAAGAGGAGTTAAAAAAAAACAAACCAGACCTGGCTTCTTTGCAGTTCCCAGATTGCTTCTCCCTCGTTAGAAGAGCTATCCACTTAAGGGATACCATGAGGTTGCTCTAACTTTAAATTTAGACTTGGAAAAGTTAAAAGCTGTGCAACCTGATCTGAATAGAAATGCAGTCACAAAGCGTAAAGAAAGTCAATGAAAACAGGATTTTAATATTTTAGAAGCCATTTCCTCTGCTGCATTGGAAATTCAAATAGAACAGCATGGGGGCATGGGAATTGGAAGCAGAATATGAAACCTACCAGGACAGAAAAGCGAAACAGATATGCCTAGTTTCACTGTCCATCATAAATAAAGAATCATTAATAAACAGCTCAAATATGGGAAGCCCTCCTTTTCTGTTTTAATCTCAGGGAATAAAAAGCAAATTTATTTAAGAATGTAGGTGAAGTTTTGAAATCGGGCAATTTTGGCCTAACTATTGTGCTGTTCAATGTTTATGTATTAAAACATATTCTTGGAAGATCTCTGGAACCCTTTGGTAACTTCAAATCACTTTCCCGTCCACATCTGTTTCCCATTATAAATCTCCTCAGATTTAATTATTTTTTTTCCTATTGCTCACTTTCTGATTGAAAAACAGTTAATATATTTATTTAATTTTAATTTTACTTCCTCTATCTCCACCCCCCCTCCCCGCTCTCTTTTAGATGTGTATAAAATGTGGCTACTACCCAGAAACATCCAAACGGAGAGGAGTGATTCTTAATACTAAAAGATCAGTAAAATCACTTTTCCTTTGATTCAGAAAATAAGGCTGTCAGTTTGATAGGTGAAAATGTATATTTGAAATCTGACAAAATGCCAACATATGACATCAAATTGTAGGCCAGGAACACTCCTGCCCCGTGGATCCTCCAGTGACACGTTAGGAATGCATTTGCTGGGAAAGCATTCCACACAACACAGATCCCTCAAGGTGATTAATTGCCCCGATGTGTCTGCTTTGTACTTTGAACTTGAAAAGCTCAATGTTAAATACAAAGTATATCATGATGGAGATGGTGCCGCGGATGCTAATGACAGGATGATAGATAAGAACCTTAGCGAAATGTGACTTTAAGCACTTTAGCAGAATTCAATATTTTTTTTTCTTCTTTTGACAGAAGGAAATAGTGTTTGAATCCATGCAGGGGTTCACTAGGTTTGCTTCCAATATGGCATATTGCTCTACTCCCATTCATAATGATTTTCAGCTTTTCACACACGATACACAAGTTATTGTTTCCCAATGCTACATCTGTTTCTCCATCTCTTTGGCTGCCATTAACAACTAGAGAAAAGAATCTATATAGTTATCTCTAAACAGATTTAATTGGCCACACCTTAAAAGGAGTTCCTTCTCTTGAATATATTGTGCAACCAAATGCTTTGCACCCCTCCCCCTGACTTCCAATCAATTTGGGGCCTAAGGCTGGTGTAATCCATCGTTGACAGATATGTTTAATGAGCCTGGCTTTGAGCATTCATAGTTGAGGGACTGCAGATTAGGTTTTATCTTATTTCACATCTTGATTAATAATCTGGGAGGAGGCTTCAACATGTGAATGGAATGAAATGTGTAGTGGGAAAGAAACTGGGAGACATTGCGAGAGAGGGCAGCTTAGAAAGGCCAGCAAGGGGAGAGCAGGTGCGGTGGCCTTTCGTGAGCTGGCCCGTTGGCATAGCTCTGCAGAGAGGCTGTGGGGAGGGCGGGAGTGGAGGGAGCCAGAGTGCCAGACCCTTTCCTGGGGGTGTCACGCTGGATCTGAAGGGCCGCCGCTGCGTGGCTGCCCAACACAGAGCTCTTTTGCAATGTGTTACTCACTCTTAGTTCATGCCAGATTTGGGAAAAATAATCAGAAACATAGGTTTTCCACATTAAGGAGGAAACCAGAATGTAGCACTGCTCAAATAGACCCGGACGCAGCACTTCCTTATAGGGTGGGCTGTTGGGAAGTGTTTCATGAACAGAATTCACTGCGCACACACGTGGAAACCCCTTGCTCTGAGCACCCGAAGTAATCCCCTAACCTCTCACAATGCTTCTAGAACTGTTCCTGGACTGGAGGAGAAATACAACCTCAATCTTCCTCCAATTGGAAGGACTCTGTCCGTAATGATTCGAAAAGCTGGATCTCTGTATTAGGAAAATCTTAACTTGATATTCTCTCTGGTTCATGAACCCATTTTTATGGCATTAGTGGAGGCTGCATACTCTGACTTCCCTTCCTTTGGTGATAAAAGTGCTTTTCCCGTGTTAAATTAATTAAACAAGGAGGCCATTAGACTGAGGTGGCTCCAATGCCTTGATGGTTTGTGTATGCAAACCAAAATGTAAGCCTGTAAAATGCCTCAAGGTTACGCAATCAAAATCTAAGGACAATCAACTACTAGCGACGGCCAACTAGGCTTTAAGCTACAGCCAATCAAATAACTTCCTATATTTTCTTCCACACTTTTTTTACATGTGTCTTTCCCTGGCTCCTGTTGGTAGAATGCTCCTAACCACTTCAGGTTTGGCACTGCTTGATTCCAATTGATTTTTGCTGAAATAAACTCTTAAAATTTTCAACATGCCTCAGTTTATCTTTTAACATCCCTAAGATGTTTCTCTATTGTCTTGATTTACATGAGGAGGACTTTTGGGTCCATAGCAAGTGAAAATGGGACTGCAGCATGCATGGATGGCTAATTTATCCTTTGTCATTTTCCCTGTTGCTTTCTGGTGGTGACTTTCAAGAAATGAATAAATTATGTTTTTAGAGCAGGAAAGAAAGTTAGAAATGGAGTCAAACGTTGTTCTTCTTTTACAAGCAGGGAATGAGAGGAGATTTGATTTTGACCAAAGTTACCAGGATAGAAATGAGTGGAGCTGGAATGTAAGTGGGCCTCTGAGGCTCAGTCCAGCCTACTCCCTTACATGCAATCCCTGAGTTGCCCAATATGTGGGTTGTAGAGCAAACGGAATTCTCATTGAGATGCCCTAGGGAAAGTCACTAGATAGCATATGGCTTTTGATTAATTTATTGGTCCTAACATGAGGGATTTTGAAGATTTGGGACCAGTCCATAATATTATGCACCCTATGGGATAAATAAATGCACCAGAAGTGAAGAACAAGTTACCCTTTGAGAACTTTGCTCATGGGAAAGGTTTCTTCTGGAATTCTCAGAGGTTCAGGAGATAGGAACCTGTAAGCACGGGGAAAGATTCAGAGAAAGAACACTTTCACTATTATCACATGATTTTATTCTTGTAAAGTATTTCAAAATTGCCTGCCAATTTCAAAGCCACTTATATTTCCCAGTTCTTTGGCTTGGTGAATAAAGGAAACTTCCATAACATCTGGAAAGATGAAAATGTCAAGCAAATTATACTTCCCAATGAAACCATTCTGTTGTAGGCTTTTAACACATTGGTTAACAATCTCAGGGCATTGTCATTGAAATGATTTGAAGAGAGAGGCCTTTCAAATCACAATTAGCCACGTCAGAGCAAATTGGAAGATGGAATGGGGGCTGTGAGAAGCAGTAGGAGGGAAAGTATAATAGAAGCAGTTCATGAAGGCACGTTCATTTCAGTGTTTTTAAATTTTTATTTCAGTTTCAGCACAGCTTTTACTGTGTATCTGGGAGATTAACACACCCTTGCTCCTCCTTATTCATCGTAATATTTATCTGTGAGAAAAAGTGGTTGTAGAGTTTAATTCGTTTGAAAGTTGTTCTTATGTCTTGGAATGAAGGGTATTGGACAGGTATAAAAATAAGCATGCTTATTTTTATTATCCTTCGTTTAAACTTCTACTTCAAAGGGCATTGATGAGGGAGGGTTTCCTAACACCTAGGAGTTTATGACAGACGTCTGAAGTATAACTTTTGATAGACCCTAAATATGTAAAACATGTCTTGCCCAGGAAAATACATTTGACCTTTTAAAATTTTTATTTTCTATTAAAATATTGCTAGTACATGTCCTTTTAATCTAAAAACAAAACAAAAAAAAACAACCCTGCTCAAATTCTGTGAGTTTTATAAGTTTGAAAACACATGGCCAAGATTGTGTGGCATGCATAGGTGAACGGAAAAGGCCTACCTGCAAAAAGAAGTGAAATAGTGGAAAGGGAAGCAAAGAAAAAATAAAATCATGTTGAAATCAAAGGAGGGGTAAAAATGTCAATGGGAAAATAGGAGAGTCCCAATCTTCTTGAATATTTTATAGCGAGCTTTCGAGTAAGCTTGATCACCCAAAGGACACACCGCAGGGATTAGTGTTCGAAAATGAACAACAGATGTTGGATGTCAACAGATAATGTCCCAGTGGGTAAAGAGCATTTAAGGTGAGAGAAAGCAAACCACATTGTCAAGTGGTCTTGGGTACGTTGGGTAAATCTTTGATGAGGAATAAGTTTCTTGTGCAGCTATCAGGGATTCATTGGAGTAACACAATGTTTTTTCTACTTAACAGGCTCCTAAGTGAACATCAGAGGAAAATTAATTAGGCAATGGTCACTTACAGAGTATCTTCTGTATGTGTCACTGTGCTTTGACATGAGCCCTTCCCTGAAGGGGATTATAACCAACGTGATTCTTTGATTAGCAAATGTCTTTGAGCAAGTTGGCTTAGGTGGGGAGGAGTCATTGCTCTTTTCAGCACCGGAACTTCCTCAAAAACATCTTCCTCGGTGTGGGGATAGAGCCCAGAAAGTAGTTTACAGGCTCTCGGCCTCACGTGGAAAGGTGCTGGCTCGGGTAGTGGATGGCCCTCGGCTGTGGCTGATTGGCCGTCAGCTGTGGCCGGTTAGCCGATTGGACGCTGGTATAACTGCTGCGGCTACGGAGGAGAGCTGAGGACTGCTGAGGAGCCGAGGAGAGCCGAGGAGAGCGGAAGAGAGTAGAGGAACAGAGTCGAGGAGAGTGGAGGAGAGTCGTCGGTTGGTTGGCGGAAAGGCGGAGGGCAGGTCGCGTGTCCAGTGGGCCCAGCCTCCAGTGAGACTATAGTGGTATGACTCCCCTACCTATGGCTCCGTGGGTGTTCCTTTTTGGCCTCACCATATCCTGCGTTCTTGTGTGGGGAGCGGGAGCAGAGACCCCGCAGACCGCTCCGCACGACAAATGGCGCAGCGAGCAGGGTCCCCCGCACGACACTTGGCCATCATATTTATAAGGTGGCTGTACCCTACCTTCTCTGTGACTCTTTATTCCATGACTGTGCTTTATTGTCTTTATAGTGTTTATCTGAAGTTTTGTGTATGTAATTGTTTTCTTGCTCATTACCTGTCTCTCCCTCCAGAATATAAACTCCATGAAATTAGGGATGGCCTTTGTTTTCTTCACAGTAGTATACCCACTGTCTAGAATAGTGCCTGGCACATGGTTGGGACTTCAAAATGCATCCAGTTGTATTTCAGGCACAATATTTAATTCTAGAACTTGAATGAAGAATAACTATATTAAGTCACTATGATAAACAAATATAGAAGTCAGGGAGAAGAGAATAGGGAAGAGAGAGACAATTCCTAATTTGCATTTTCCTGTATGTTTCTTGACTTATGGGTGGAGAAAGTGCCAACTCAGGGCGGCTGAGTGCAGACAGCCCCTGGTCAATCTGTATGTCTTTGAGAAACTTGTATGAAGGGACAGGACAGGCTGGAAATGCTTTTTTTATTTTAGAGGAGACCACTGAGCACCAGATATGCCCATCATCTCACCTCTATCTCATCTTCTTCCTTCTCCTGCCTACCACTTCCAAATAAAAATACTGAGGATTATTCTACTCTCAGAAACTCGGACACTCACATATTTCAGACACCAAAATAATGAATCTATCCATCATCTGGTATATATTCTCTGATTATATACTAAGTAGTAAGGTCTTTTGAAGTGAACAGAATTTCACATGGACTTATCATTAACAAGACAAATCTCTAGCTGGTATTGTGATTGGTGAGAGTCCACTTTTACTATTTTTACTGAAGGGCAATAACACTATTAGAATCCGTGGCCTCTAGCTTTGTTGCTTTGCTGTGGGGCATCAGTGGGAAAGGTGGAGATCTAGGAACTGAATTTGTTTACCTACCAGAATACTGAAAATAAGACAACAGTTTAATAACTGTGTTTCAAGAATGATTGCCATCTTAAATTATTCATCACGGTGTACCCAGTGCCTAGAATAACAGAATTATTCTGCAAAGCACTTCATTGAGCCCTGTTTCTCCTATTTATTTACGAGCTGGCTTCTCTACTGTGAGGGGTCAGTCGTCTCCCCAGTCAGATTGAAGGCCCCATGTGTCAGGCCCTGGGGAAGCAAAGACGAGGTGGACAGCAAGCACCCTTGTCCTCAGGGAGCTCACAGTCCAGCGCAGGAGACAAACCAACTATGAGCACAAAATGGTGGAAAAAGAACGGACATTCTTGTATGCATAAGGCCCAGAAGTAGCTCAGAAAAGGAGCAGTTAACTCTGAAGAATGAGTAGGATAAAGAGGACAGGGAGGTGATCCAAGCCAAGGATATCCACCTTCTTGAGACGAGGAGCTACCTTAGATCTCTCCTGTGCCTTGAGCTCACTGAGATGTGAGAGATAAAGACATCATTCCAGCGGGACGGGTGGCAGGGCCAGTTGGCACTGGATGACTCATGAGTTGGTTCCAAGTTGAGTTTTCAATCCAAGTGTTGAGTTTGTGAAGTCTGCATTGCTTTAGCAATTGAGAGTTTGTTGGGACATGAGTCTGGCCTATATTTTTTACAAAGGTAAACAAATCTATTCCATTTCAAGAAATGGCCCTTAATCTGAGACTCTGCCTAATTTGGTGTTCAAAAAGGATTTTTTTGTTTGTTTGTTTTTTCATATGATAACGATGAACGGTGGTTGTTGTTTTAATGACTTTATTTGGCAGAGGTGAGATATACCTGGGATCAGGAACCAAAGATCTGAAAAGAGTTTCGGCAGATAAGGCAATAGGAGTCAGGAGCTCCTGGCAAAGTGAAAAGGTAGCGATTCAGAGGAAAGAGAGCAGCGGCCATAGTAATAGTTTTTTCACTCTATGTTCCAGCGGGGAAATAGGTGGTGAAAAGACAAGACAGACTGGAAAGCCTATAATCGGGTAAGGGAGCAGGGTTACAACTTCTCACATTTTCCCTTTACAAACCCTACTAAGGAGCTGCTTCTTTATCCTGCAGTCACAAAGGTGTGGGTTTGAGTTAGAATTCTTTACCTCATTCACTTTCATAGGAGTGCTGTGAGAATTTAATATGATGATTGCTTAGCAGAGTTTCTGGAACATAGCAAATGTTCAAAAAATATTACTACTACTGTTCCTAGTAAGTAGTCCCATTAGTAATAAACCACCACTACCAACCTCAACACAGGACCCATCAGTCATCTTTGGAGCATGATGAGAAGTAGGACGTGAGTGTTGGAGGATGGAGGAATCCCAGGAAGGTAATAAGGTTTGCAGCAGAAGAGAAAGAGCCACTCCAAGTATAAGTCAGCTCAGCTGAGGGTGAGGGTAAACTGGGCTTAAGTTAGGGAGGAAGGAAAGCAAACAGAAAACAAATGCCATAGGAAAATCACTGGAAAGATAAAGGTAACTCGAATGACAAAAACATTTAAAAAATCAATGTATAAATTTATATCGCTAGATTACAAAGAGAATCTGTGTCAAGTAATTTATGTTATAACTGGGACACTCCCTTTGAGGTAAAGATGTCATTGCCAATTCTTGAGGGTTCAGCACACTTTGGATTTAAATCAAATGTATAAATCTCTTTCTTCAATCTGGATTAACCAGTTTGTAAACATTTTAAACTAGCTTTTCTGTCTTATAGTTTTAAAAATGATAACACAAAGATATTAGTAATGACAGTAATATGTAATTATCTTACTATCTCAATTTGATTTAAGAAGAGAGCCGTAAAGGAAAAATGAGCCTTCCATTAAGAAGAGGGTGGATAAGATAGGCTGGAGCTGGGCGTGTGTCCATTATCCCAGAATTCTAGAATCCAATAAATCATTCACTCACTTATCAAACATGGGGTGAGCGCTGGGAAATGCATGTAAGAATGAGTCTCAAAGCCCTTGCCTGTAAAGAATTTACAGCCTGGTGAGTAATGAAACATGTAGAAACAATTACAATATGATGTGGGAAATAGAGGCTCAAATAACACGCTATGGAAACCAAGAAAAAAGGCCTAACCTGCGTTGCATGGTCATCGAAGACTTCCAGAGGAAGCATGCAGGCCAAATCACCTGAATAGGAATTTTTAGGGTAGATTTAGAGGTTAAGGGTGGGAGGGGTGTGTTGGGAAGGATTTTTAGGGTAGAAAGTTGTCTGTTGAGAGCATGTTACCTTCAGAGAACAAGTAGGTCAGTGTGGATGGAGATTAGGCTACCTATGGGGAAATGGCAGAAGATGTGGCTAGGCAGAGGCTAGATCACAAGTGGATTTTTATGCTTCAGTAACAAATTTGGATTTATCCTATAGGTGGGGAAACACTTTGACTGGATGATATTTCGGAAAGATACCCCGGCACTGATGTGAAGAATAGATTGAAGGGTGTTAAGACTGAAGACATGGATTTAAAGTAGGCGGCTACTTCATACTGCAGGTGGGGAGTTACAGGCCTTACACTGAAGCAGGTAGTGGGAATGGAGAGGAGGGAAGGGAGAGGGCTTGGGATGTGTGTGGCTGATATTGGTGGGTGATAGGGATGGAAAAGGGAATCACAGATTATGTTCTGAATTCTCTTCTGCACTAGGTAGATGGGAGTGCCAATCACCAGTTTAGAGGATACAAGGCAGGTAAAGGGCCTTTTTTGAATAAAGGTCAATAAGAAGATTTTGGGTAAAATGCTTGCCCTATGCTTCACAACTTCCATCTCCCAGACTTTGTGCTGTTTTCTGCACTGGCAATGCCTTCCCCCATGCTTCTGCAAATTCAGAGCTCTCCATTTGTTTAGGTCTAGCGCAAATTCCAACTTCTTCAGAAAGCCTTCTCAGGTTCACCACCAGCCAAAGGTAATCTGTTCAGTGGTTCGTTTATATAGCTCTTTTCTTCTGAGAATCAGAATAGGATCATTTTAAGAAGATGGGTTCTGGAACCAGACTCTGTGGGGTTCACTTTGCCTCTACCACATCTGAGTTGTGTGATCTAACCACTCTCTGCTTCCATTTTCTCATCTGTGAAGAGGAGCCAATATTAGCACCCACCTTGCAAGCTTATTTGAGTATTAAATGAGTTCCCTCAGATCAAGCAATTATCGTGCCAGGCACAAAGTAAGTGCTCAATAAATGCTGGCTGTTACTCTCATCTCTCTTCCGGTACCAAACCCTTCCTATATTGTATTGTAGTACACTTATGTAAATGTCCTTGATGAGATGGTCAACTTCTTGAAGATAGGAATCACCTTTTGAATTCCTTTCAGTACCAGTCATAATGCCTAACACAACAAACATTTATTGATCCATTGATCTATTCTATACTTTTTTTTTTTTGACTACAGTTTTCTTGTTTAGAACAAGCAATACATTTCCATCTAATTTTTTTCCTGGGGATTGAAGCATTAGCCTACTGTTCCAAACAACTTGAGAGTTTATAGTTTATGGTTAAGATATGTTGTCATTCATATTTTTGGTTTCCTTGCTCCTGGATATTTGGTCAGGAATGCAACCACCAATTATCTAATTTTTCTAGTGGGAAACATGACCTTCTTTATGACTTGGTTTCCAGGAATGGTGAAAATTGAGGACTATTTGTGCTTTTCCAAAGAACATTAATATACATTATCTCAGATCTCATAATTTTTTAGTTTTTTTACCTACCTCACTGATACTAAGCCAAAAGAGGAACTTGCTATACAATTGTCGACCCACACAGTAATTGTGTGGTCTAATAATTCTAAACCATATTTTCCTGAGGTAATGGTGAGTACATATATCTGAATCTGTATATCTGGCCTTTAATTTTCTTTTTTTGTAATGTCTTTCTCTGGCTTCAGTATCAGGTTAATGCTAGTCTCATAAAAGGAGTTTTGATGTGTTTCTTCCTTTTTAGTTTTTTGGAAGAGTTTGAGAAAGATTGGTAGTAATTCTTTTCTCATTGTTTGGTAGAATTCACCACTGAAGCCATTTGGTCCTGGGCTTTTATTTGTTGGGGAGATTTTCATTACTGATTTCATCTCCTTGCTTGTTACTGGTTTGTTCACATTTTCTATTACTTCATGATTCAGTCTTGATAAATTGTATGTTTCGAGGATTTATCCATTTCTTCTAAGTTATCTATGAGTAATTTGATGGTGGATAATAGTAGTCTCTTATGATACTTTGTATTTCTGTGGTATCAGTTGTAATAGCTCTGCTTTTGTTTATAATTTTATTAATTTGAGTCAGTTCTTTTTATTTCAGTCTTGCTAAAGGTTTGTCAATTTCATTTCTCTCTTCAAAAAACCAGCTCTTAATCTCATTGATCTTTTCAATTGTCTTTCTAATTTCTATATCATTTATATCTGCTCTAATCTTTATTTCTTCCTTTTGCTAACTTTGGGCTTAGTTTGCTCTTTTTTTTCTAGCTCCTTGAGGTGTAAGGTTAGGCTGTTTATTTGAGATCTTTCTTTTTTATTTAATATAGGCATTTTTGCTATAAACCCTTTTAGAACTGCTTTGCAGCATCCCATAAGTTTTAGTATGTTGTATTTACATTTTCATTTGTCTGAAGATATTTTTAAATTTCTTTTTTTTTGTTTCTTTTACCTATAGGTTATTCAGAAGTGTGTTGTTTAATTTCCACATATTTGTGGATTTTTCATTTTTTCTCCTGTTAACTGATTTCTAGTTTCATACCATTGTGGTCAGAAAAGATACTTGACGTGATTTCATTCTTAAATTTATTTATTTATTTATTTTAAAAAATTTATTGGGGTGACAATTGTTAGTGAAATTGCATAGATTTCAGAAGTACAATTCATCTATAATTCCCATTGTGTGTTCACCACCCAGAGTCAGTTCTCCTTCCATCACCATATATTTAATCCCCTTACCCTCATCTCCCTTTAAATTTATTAAGACATGTTTTATGACCAAACATGTGATCTATCCTGGAGAGTGTTTCATGTGTGCTTGAGAATAATGTGTATTCTTCTGTTGTTGGATGGAATGCTGTGTATATGTCTGTTAGGTCTCTTTGGTCTAAAGTGTAGTTCAAGTTCATTATTTCTTTATTGATTTTCTGTCTGGATAATCTAGCTATCCATTGTTGAGACTAGGGTATTGAAGTTCCCTACTATTATTGTATTGCTATTTATTTCTGCCTTGAGATCTGTTAATAATTGTTTAATATATTTAGGTGCTCCAATACTGGGTGTGTTTATATTTTAAATTGTATTAATGAATTGACCACTCTGTTATTATATAATGACCTTTTTGTCTCTTGTTACAGCTTTTGGCTTAGATCTGTTTTGTCTGATGTAAGTAAAGCTACCCCTGCTCTCTCTCTCTCTCTCTCTCTCTCTCTCTCTCTCTCTCTCTCTCTCTTTTAAAGATTTTATTGGGGAAGAGGAACAGTGTGTACTTCCAGGACTTTTTTCCAAGTCAAATTGTTGTCCTTTCACTCTTAGTTGTGGAGGGTGCTGTTCAGCTTCAAGTTGTTGTCCTTTCAGTCTTAGTTGTGGAGGGTGCAGCTCAGCTCCTGGTCCAGTTGCCATTGCTAGTTGCAGGGGGCGCAGCCCATCATCCCTTGTGGGAGTGGAGGAATCGAACTGGCACCCCTGTGGTTGAGAGGACATGCTCCAACCAACTGAGCCATTCGGGAGGCAGCTCAGCTCAAGGTGCCGTGTTCAATCTTAGTTGCAGGGGCAGAGCCCACCATCCCTTGCGGGACTCGAAGACTCAAACTGGCAACCTTTGTGGTTGAGAGCCCACTGGCCCATGTGGGAATCGAACTGGCAGCCTTCAGAGTTAGGAGCATGGAGCTCTAACTGCCTGAGCCACTGGGCTGGCACCAACCCCCTGCTCTCTTTTGGTTTCAATTTGCATGGAATATATTTTTTCATCCATTCACTTCTAGCCCATGAGTGTCAATAAAGCTTAAGTTAGTCTCTTGTAGGCAGCATATAGTTGGGCCTTGTTTTTGCTAATCCATTCAGCCACTCTGTATCTTTTAATTAAAAATTTAACCATTTACATTTATAATAATTATTCATAGGTAAGGATTTACTATTGCCATTTTGTTATTGTTTTCTGATTGGTTTGCAGTTCTTTGTTCTTTCTGCCTCTCTGACTGTCTTTCTTCATGAATTGAAAATTTTTGTAGTGGTGTGCTTTGATTCTTTTCTTTTTATTATTCATTTGTATTTCTATTATGTTTATTTACTTTGTGGTTACCATGAGGCTTTCATAATGTATCTTATAGTTATAATAGTCTATTTTAAGCTGATAACAATTTAACTTCAATTGCATAAAAGGTTCTACATATCTACATTCTTACCCTCCCTCAATTTATGTTGTTGGTGTCATAATTTACGTCTTTTTGTATTGTATATCAATTAAGAAAATATTGCATTAGGTTGGTGCAAAAGTAATTGCATTTTTCGCAATTATTTTTAACTTTTAAACTGCAATTACTTTTGCACCAACTGAATAGCTCTAGTAATTTTATCACTTTTATCTTTTTGACCTGTATGCTAGAATTCAAAGTGATTTACAAACCACTATTACAATATTAGAATACTTTGAATTTGACTACATATGTACATTTACTAGTGAATTTTATACTTTCATATGTTTTTATGTTAGCAATTAACGTCTTTTTTTTTTTTTTTTCAGCCTGAATAAGTCTCTTTAGCATTTCTTGTAAGGTAAGCTAAGTGGTAATAAATTCCCTCAGCTTTTGTTTGTTTTGGAAAGTTTTCACCTCCCCTTCATTTCTGAAGGATAACTTTGCCATGTAAAGTATTGTTGGTTTACAGTTTTTGTTTCTTCGAACACTTTGAATATATTATTCCACTCTTCTTCTGGCTGCAAGGTTTTGCTGAGAAAGCTGCTGATAGCCTCATTGGGGATTCCATTGTATGTGATGAGCCTTATTTCTTTTGTTGCTTTCAAAATTCTCTTTGTCATTGATTTTTGAGCGTCTCAGTGAAGATCTTTGGGTTGAATCTGTTTGGGGAATCTTTGAGCTTCATGTGCCAGGATGGCCCTATATGTCTCTTAACTGCTCTGCCATGTTAGGTTTTCAGGTAAGCTTTTGGGGGTTTTCTAGTTTCTGCTTCTTTGTCCTATTGTATTAACCACCAAGATGTTCCAGATAAGAACTATGGCCTCAAGCTTCCACCCAGACCCCTTGTTGTGTGCCTGGTTGCAGGGCCACATGAATCCAGGTAGCTGAATATGGCAGTAGAGGCACAGACTTTCCTCTGTGAGGAAGACCACACAACAGCAGGGGAAACTGAGGCTGAAGTCTACATACATCAGGCTTTGAAGAGCATGAGGACACATGGGGACCAGCAGAAAGGTATATGATGCTTGTTAAGTTGGAACAGTTCAGATGATTTGTTTAGCGGTGGCCATCTCCTCTGGATTTAAAGGAGCTTCCTTCTCATGACCTCATCTTCTGCAGGAAGCAGGTTTTCTGCTGGAGATAAACCTCTGAAGGTGGGGCTGAGGCAATGATCATAGGCATCTAGTGTCTGCCATTATTTCCCCATGCTCTATGCATCAGAAACTCTTCTTTACACGTTCTAAAGCTCCCATATTTACCTAGGAGTTGGAAAATACATTTTTTACCCATTCTTGATAGAAATATGTGTGAAGAGAGGGTAAATAGGTTCTAACCCTGGACTTATTTGTAAAATACATGGGCTTCAATCTGTTGACCTTATAGCGTTTCTTTTGATGGTCTTGGTCCTTGACTATCTGGGGGGATAGTTGAGGTCACCAAATAAGTGACTTTCAAGTAAATGAATTATTACATCTCTGAAACTGCTATTGAAGTGATTTTTTTGCCAGTACTCTTCTAAGAATATACATCAAGTTTTTAGGCTTTTATATTAAGGGCATCTTAGTTCTTTAAGAGTAAATATTATTTAACACTATCAACAACTTTATTTTCCTTTTCTCCTTTTTAGGAGTTTCGACCCCAATAAGTCTAGTACTCCTTCGACACCATACATAGTTATTATAATATTATTGACTATATTCCCTGTGTTGTAGTTTACAACCCCGGGACTCTTTTTATAACTGTCAATCTGTACATCTTAATCCCTTTTCCTTTTTCATTCATCTCCCTAATCCCCCTCCCACCCGGAAACCATCAAAATGTTCTTTGTATTTATGGGTTTGTTTGTTTTATTTTTTAGATTCCACATGTAAGTGAAATCATATGGTATTTGTCTTTCTCTCTCTGACTTATTGCACTTAGGATAATATTCTCTGGGCCCATCCATGTTGTCACAAGAGGCAAGATTTCATTCTTTTTTACTGACTGAATTATATTCCATTGTATATATGTACCGCATCTTCTTTATCCATTTGTCTATCGATGGACACTTAAGTTGCTTTCATATCTCAGCCATTGTAAATAATGCTGCAGTGAGTATAGGGATGCATGTATCTTTTTGAATTAGTGTTTTGGGTTTCTTTAGATACCTACCCAGAAGTGTAATTACTGGGTCTTTCATTGTCTCTTTTTGTACGCCTTTATTTTAAAGTCTATTTTGTCTGGTATAAGTATTGCCACCACAGACTTTTTTTCATGTCCATTTTCATGAAATATCTTTTTCTATCCCTTTACTTTCAATCTGTGTGTGTCTTTCAATCTGAAGTAGGTCTGTTATAGGCAGCATATGTATGGGTCTTGTTTTCGTATCCATTCAGCCACCCTATGTCTTTCAATTGGAGCATATAATTACTTCCATTTACAATAATTCTTGAGAGGTATTTAGTTATTGCTAGCTTATTTTTCATACTTTTCTTCTTCATTTTCTTCTTAAATAAGTTCTTTTAACCTTTCTTGTAATACTGGTTTGGTGGTAAAGAATTCCTTTAGTTTTTTCTTATCTGAGGGGTATAATTTTTAAATACTTTGAAATGTAGCTTACTGGGACATGATTAATATCTGCATTGTATAAATTGTGATATATTTTTGGAGTGTGCTTACTGGTTTCTAAGCTTTCACAAGCTAAATTGTTCTTGCTGTTCTCTACTTACAATATATACAACTAGTGACAATACCAGCTTGATTAATTCCAAAGAAATGGTTCTCTATTGGGTAATTTTGTCCAGCAGGGAACATTTGGCATTATCTGGAGATATTTTTGGTTGTCACAATGGGGTAGGGGGAGGCATACTGGCATCTAATGGGTAGAGGTCAAGGATTCTGTGAAATATCTTACAATGCACAGGACAATTCTCCCCACCCCTGCCAAAATTACTGAGATTGAGAAACCTGATCCAAATGTTTTTATTTTGTAGCTTGAAGCTAGGGTGGATATGTAAATAATAACAAGATTAATCAAACCCAAATTAAATTGCAATCAATTAGGGAAAAGAAAGGGGATATCTTGAGATGGCAAATAGTAAACGTGCTGCTTTAATGACAACAAAAATAATTCTTTGTGCTCCACCTGCCTATTGATTTTTACCTATAAAAATTATATTCACCAGCTCTCCTCACCCATCCTAAAAAATCCTGTGATTTTGGTATGGGAGATATTTTGAATATAAAGAAAATGAGGCATAAAGAATAAGATGACGCTCCTTAGGATCCCAGCCAAACACAGATTTATGGATTTTTATCCAAGGCAAAAACACAGAGCTGTTCATACAGCTTTACTGGAGCTGTAATGGCAGAAAATAAGGGCAGGAACCAAAGCTGCTGTCACAAAGAAATGACTCTCCCAGTTCTCTATTTGGTATTTAAAAAGTAGGAAAGAAAACGGCATAGCTTGAATCTGAGATAATGCTTGCTGCTTTGTGAATGCTTTTACAGTGAATCGCCTTCGAAACAAATTGGCCCTCATCTACAAAGGTTTCTTTTTTGTGCTCTCACCAACTCATTTTTAATGGCTTGTGTGGCATCCGTTGTGCCCCTGAGCTGTAATGAAGCACTCTGCAAGTCACCACGTGCAAGTCAGAAAGGAATCTCACGGAGAGGAAAATGCTGGAACATTAATAGGTTTTAATCCAAGGTAAGCAAACCTATTGAGCCACTACCATGTGCTTTGTAAATCTAAATGTCATGAAAATTTCATCAGTTTTCTCTTGCCTGTAAATAAGTTTTGGTCCAGAGACAACCAAGTAGGGATCAGAAGGAAAAAAAAATCTCAAATGCACATAGCTGCCTAGGAGCACACCTTGAGGAGTTTACAAGCATCATCCAGGCAAAACAAAGAAATAATTGATGGAGTGCAAGGGAAACTGGCTTTGTAGGGCAGGCATCTGAAAAGCATGTAAGTGCAGCAGACGTCTTGCAATATATTTGATCCTATCTTCTATATCTTGGGTGGAGAAGGGATGATGAAATCTGAGGGTCTCTGTTACTATGTTTCCCCGAAAATAAGACCTAGCCAGACAATCAGCTCTAATGCGTCTTTTTACTATAAAACTTTTTATTATAATTAATATAATATAATATAATATAATATAATATAATACAATACAATACCGGGTCTAATATTAATTTTTGCTCCAAAAGATGCATTAGAGCTGATTGTCCGGCTAGGTCTTATTTTCGGGGAAACAGGGTATATGGGTTTTCCCCTTAGGTTTTTGTTTAAGGGGGAAAGCAGTGTTTATATATTATACTTTATTGTACTGATACTAGCCAATTTACAGTGAGATTTAATTGCTAAACATCAATTTTAATCTTCATTTTGTACAGTACTTTGGTAGCTTTTGATAAATGCTTAATCATTCAGAAAACAACACTCTCTGAATATTAAAGTAAAACAAACTGGGTTTACACTGGTGATACTTTCTGTGTATATGGGAGTCTGGAGACATATTTTGATTTATCTTCCTCTAGCTGGTGAGTGACCATACAATATAGGGATAGACTCAGGGCCTCACCTTCAGGACCTTTGGGGCCATGGCTTCTGGCTCCACTTTCATCATGCTTCTGAATGCTTGATACATTAATTGCTGTAGTAACTGGAGAAATGTTCCTGTTCTCTCTAGTGAAATGAAAACCATGTACCCAGTCATAGCACAATAGATTCAATTGAGCGAAATTATAGAATGTTGAGGCCCTGCAAAAGAAATTTTAAAACTTAGCCATATTTTCAACTTTGCATTTAGACATCTTTGCAAAGCTCACTATGCACAAAGTATGGTTCCAAGGGCTTTATTACTTTATTTAATCCTCAGAAAACTTAACGTAGGTGCTATTTTCCTACCTGTTTTAAATGAGGAAAGTGAAACACAGGGAGATGAAGTAATTTGCCTAAGGTCACACCGCTCATAGGAGGTGTAAGTAGAGTTTGAATTCAGACTGTCTCTGGAGCTTTTGTGTGCGCCTAACCATTCTACCACACTGCTTCTCAGAACAACTAGCATGGATATTTCATAGTGGATTGTAGTAATTTTAGAGCTCCTTTGTTGCATTTTCTTATTATCTAAGGCTGTGAATAATTTGCTGGTACTCACAGAAAAAGCCCGATGGGTCAGAAAAATTTTGATCCCACTCAAGTGTATTCCATCCTTACGGATGTCCCCTTCTCCAGATTTAGCCACCTTTATATAATGAAAATGTTGGTCCTACCAATATTTTATGGAAACCCAAGCTATAAATGAGTCTTAGACCATAGCCAGAATTCTGCTATCCTGGGACATAGTTGGGAGAGTCAGGATAGAGACTAAAACAAAGTTCATCGTGTCCTTCCTAAGATCTACCATATTATATAAACTTGGAGCAGTCACCAGTAGTCCCAGTGACTGATTTCCATATTGTGACTTTGGAAAGCAGAAGAAATAGAAAGAGGAAGATAATGATGCAGAAGGTCAAGGATAACACTTCTCACACTTTAATGTGCTTATGAATATCCCAGAGATCTTATTAAAATGCAAATTATTTTTTGTACATTTAAATTGTGTCTAGAAATTCTGAATTTCTATTAAACATCTAGGGATTGCTGATGCTACTGGTCCATGGGCCATATTTTGAAGCAAGGATCTCAACTTAACCAGCAGCACTACCATCACCTGGATGCTTGTTATACATGTAGATTCATAAGTTCTATTCCAGGCCCACTGAATCAGAATCTGTTGTGATAAAATCTCCAGGTGATTTATATACACCAAAATTGTTTGAGAAACACTGGTCCTCAAACAATGAGGATGGACATCAATCATTAAACACACTTTCAAATGAATTGGCTATGATGGGAAGGAAGACAGAGATAAAGTTCTCATTAGAAGTTCCATTTAAGTCTTTCAACTCTCTCTTTTCTTTGTGATCACAATAGCTGACAAAAGCCCCTGCAATACCCCATTCAAAGCTCATTTGCAAAAGTTTGTAGAATCTTTCGTTTAGTAGAAGTGATTCAACTCAAGTTTGTTTTCCTTTAGAATCAAGCTGTAACTCAAACACTTGACCATTCATTCAGAAGGGTGATGGAAGTCTTTCCCACCAACATTTCCATCTCTAGCTGGCAGAGTCCTAAGTTCTGAGTCACCTACAGAATGCGCTGTGGTCCTATCAGCCTGGATTGGGATGGCCACCACCATGCCCCATCCAGATATGCCAGCGGGCTTGTACCCAACACCGACCCTTCTCCCAGTGCCCAGGACCCTTTGGGGGCAGAGGATGCAGATCTAACCTCTTCCTCAACATGACTTGGAGCTACTCAGGTAGCAGCTGTGTTGAGGCAGGTTTGGGGAGGGCAACCCTAAGTTGGCTGGGGCGTTAGCTGGTGAGGGAACAGCAGGGACTGAGATCCCATCCCAGAGAGGTAGCGAGGTGTTGGAAGGTGGGACCATGCCAAGGCTTCACTTCTCTAAATCATGCCTCATTGTCCCATTAAACTTTACTTACATAACATACTTCAAAGATCTAATCATTATAAGAATTGTAAGACAATGATTACAGAGCATTAAACCCCAAGTACGGGACCCCTCTGCACATGGATGGGGTCCTGTGCAACTGTACTGGTTGAGTACCCAGGAAACCAGCCTTGACTCTGGAAATTGCCTGGTATCTTTGAGTTCTGGGAATTTATTCAGACTTGCTTGTGTTGGGTCTGTCTGAAAGGCTGACTAATGTTTATGCTAATCAGATAGCCTAATGCAGTGGTTCTCCAAATAAGGGCCTCACCCAGCAGCATCAGCTCCACCTAAGATCGTATTAGAAATGCACATTCTTGGGCCTTGCTTCAAAGTATGGGGACAAAATTTCTGTCCAGCAACCCGTGGATTTTGCAACCTCTCCTGGTGATTCTAATACAGGCAGAAGTTTGATCTAATGGTTCTGATCTAATAGTTCTGAAGCTTTCTGCTGAGGAAGATTTTTTTTTTTTTAAATCACAAATTATCGCAGAATTTTCAACAATGATTTTCAGGTGGTGGTAGAAAGTGAACTGTGGGTCATGGGCATTCCCTACTCTTGCGTGTTTTCTTCCAATAGGAAAAGCTCTGTCTTGGTGGCTGAGAGTTTCAAGTCTCCTAATATCTTTTTGGAGGTGCACGTTGAGTTGCGGGTCTCCTAATAGCCCTTTGGAGGTGGCAGGAGGCCCTATGCATTGAAGTAAATCAGAGTATGCGTAAAAGAGACAGAATCTTGAGCGTGGTGCTATTGTGTTGGGCTCAGCCCCAGGGAGATACCAGTTCAAATCCCACTTCTCCTTCTCACCAACTGGTAAAACCTCAGAAGTATTAACTATTTACTTTCTGAGCCCAGGTGTCTTTAGCCATAAAATAGAGATAATAAGAGTAATACCCACTTCCTGATGCTCTTGTGAGGTTTGGCTGAGCTAGTGAGTGGCAGAACTTCTCTCATAGTACCTGGCACATAGAAGGCACTCAACAGGTGTAGCTATTATTCAGGGAATAAGACTATTGCCTACTCATCTAATCCTATGATACAGTTACGTATTTATTAATTTGATTGGTAGTGATGATTATTTGATATGCATTTTAAAATCCTATTTCCATAAAGGTCAATGGAATACATATCCCTATATGACACATAACAATTCTGTCATCACACCCTCTTTTCCTTCTTAGCGTGTTTCCAGGATTCCACCTGGCCCACGGGAGGGTTAAATTTTCTTCTTTGCTGAAGGACTAGCAGCTCAGTTCTTCCCTAGCATTAGCTTACTTTTGTGCTGAGCATACATAATTAGAATTTCATAGGCTTTCTTCTCCTTAGCACCCGTATATTTTCTAAATCAATGATTTACAAAGTAAAAAGGATTCCCTTAGGTAAATATTTGCTAGGCAGGTCCATCTTGCCCTGCTTTCTGAGCAGGGGCAAAGACTCCCTTTGAGCCTGGTGTTGGGGAGGATGGTGGTATATCGATTTGCTGCCTGCTACTTGCTCCAGCATCATACCAGTTATGGGGAGAGTGGAATTATCCCTGCTCAGATTTATGTGGGCTTTTCTTTATGTTTGCGTCTGAAAACCAACTCCAGGCTAATTGTATTCTTCTTATTGAATAATAAATGAAGATCAAGGTCTGCTTGGCTCTGAATACAAGCCAACTTGAGTGTGAGTTAAATATCAAGGCCAACAGGCTTTTTCTGCAAATAAACACGGCTTTTAGATGAAGTTAAAAAACAAGCCAAGAAAAAAAAAGAAAGCAACAAAAAAACAACCCAAGCCCCAAATGATTTAGCAGTAAACGCTCCGTCTCTTTAGGGACTCTGGGTCCCGGGGGTGTGTGCATTTGGATGCCTTTACTGTGTAGGACTTTCGATGCTAAGGGCTGAAAACAGTACACCCCGGCTCTCCCTGCTATTGATTTTCCTCACACTGATTTAGTGTGGGGCCTCTTGACATCTCTCTACCACATCTAGCAGCTGAGCTTTGGCCCCAGAGGGCTTTATTTAGTGAAAACTTGGGGCTTAGACTGTAGGAAAGCTGCCCCAGGAATTGAAGCTGTAGACATCCCAATGGAGAAAACATAAAGACAAGAGTCATGTGCTGGGTTTGACCAGGGGATGGGATGATGATACAAAGCCTCCACTAAAGTATTTGTTTTAAATAGAAGAGGGAGCAACAGCCCTCAAATGATTGTTGAAAGTTAACAGAAGCTCTTGTTACTGAAAGATAAAGCACTTACATGAAATATGTATGAATGTTGCACTGGGAGAGGGAATCAGAGGGGAGGGGAGCCACATATTAGAATTTTGGAGAAGACTGGCTGGCTGTGTTAGAGTCTGGTTACAGACACTGATGGTCTTTGGGGAGAGTTAAACAGGAACATGTTTTAAAGATAAACTTTTAATTTTAGAACAATTTTGGATTCATAGAAAAATTGTGACAATTGTATAGAGTTCTCCTAAGCCCCACATCCAGTTTGTGCTATCAGTAACATTTTACGTTACTATATACATTTGTTACAATTAATAAGCCAATATTGAAAAATTATTATTAACTGAAGTTCATACTTTATTCAGATTTACTTCATTTTTTACCCAATGTTCTTTTTCTGTTCCAAGAGCTTATCCATATCATATTTAGTTGTCTTATCTCCTAAGGTTCCTCTGGGCTGTGATAGTTGCCCAAATTTTCCTTGATTTTTGATGACCTTGACAATTTTGAGGAACATTGGTCAGGTATTGAATCAAATGCCCCTCAGTTGGGGACATGAGATTTGTCTCATGCTTTTCTTATGATTAGACTGGGATTATGTGTTTTTGGGAGGCAGGCCACAGGTGAAGTGCCATTTTTCCCACATCATTTCAAAGGTGTATGCTATTCACATGGCTTATCACTGTTGATGTAACAGGAATATTTTTAATGGAAGATTCTGAATGAAATGGAGCAGGTGTTGAGTGTCAGGAATTAAAAATATTTTACCTTCCAAATGTGATATATTTCAGTGGAAATTAAAAGGGGTACCATCAATATTAACGAACCATCAATATTAATGAATCACATCACTATCTATCTGATAATGGTTTTTACAATGAAAAAATATGTTAGTCTTGCTTCTCAAAAACAAACAAAAAAAGAAGTGGTAAAAAAACAGGTTAATTAGGGAAACAATGAAACATATTTGACCCCAGTTTCTCAAACTGGTTTTCATTGAGATAGCCTGCAAAAAAGAACTGAACCTTGTGTGTGAGAAGATCTCGAATCCTTAAGTCTGGAATTGAGAGACCTCACCGTTCAGAAATGAATCATTAAATAATACGAGAGATTTAGGAGTTTCTCAAGTAAGTTCTGATTGTTCCAGGATATAGATTTTTAGGAACTAGACGGACAGTGGTCTGACTCTCTGTGGCTCACCTATTTAGCAGGACATAGATTTTTAAAAAATACAAATTAAAAAATATATATATATGTATCATGGCAAAGTGAGGACAATTAAAAAATTTTGTACTTTTGGTGTATAAATTTTTCACCTCATCTGTCTCAACGACTTGGTGCAGTTTATGCAAGCAGTACACTTTCAGGCCCTCATGCCTCAGAAACTTTTGTTACTTTAGCAAGACTAGACAATGCTTGTACGGCTGGGGCTCCAAAATCACCCACTTGAGTAATTGGAGTGAAAAGAAGTCTGAAGGACTGAGATGCATTCCTGCTGGTGGCAATGGACAACCTTTTGGGTTGGTGAAAGTTGCAGCTAGGCATCTTCTGTTTGGAATGGTTGGGGAAAGAATCTGAAAGGAAGTGTATTAGTTTGCTAAGGCTGCTATAACAAAATACCACAAACTGGGTGGTTTAGACAACAGAAATTTATTCTCTCATAGTCCTGGAGGCTAGAAGGCTGAGGTCAAGTTTTCGTCAGTGTTGTTTCTTCTGTGGCCTCTCTCCTTGGCTTGCAGATGGCCGTATTCTCCCTCTGTCATCACGTTGTCTTTTCTCTGTGCCTGCCTGTGTTCTAATCTCTTCTTGTAAGGAGACCAGTCGTATTGGATCAGGGCCCACCCCAATGACCTCGTTCAGCTTTAATGACATCTTTAAAGGTCCTATTTCCAAATACAGCCACATTTTGAAGTCCTGGGGGTTAGGGCTTCAATACACACATTGTAGAGGGACACAATTCAGCTCTTTCAGGGTAAAGTGACTGCATCCTACCTTCCAGGCCTGGCTTTCCAGGGGTCTGGGATGACGGATGTTTGATGCTTACTTATGGCTGGGCTATTTGAGGGGATTATAACAATGTAGAACAATGTGAGAGGAAGCACTTCACGTGGGGAAAAAAACCGTGCTGTGTAATACGGCTTTGTTGGCAGCCCATTTCCGGAAGTTACCTGTGGTGTTTGCACAGCTGTTCTGTTACCGTCCACATCGGCAGCCTGAAGGCTGATTTTCCTGGTGAATTTTCACCTAATTTTCTTTGCATCTGCCTTATAAGTGATAGTTTCATTCCTGCACTTTAAACACGGCATCAGCCCGAATGCTGATTTATTAATTTACACTGAGAAATAGAATCATCCAGTGGACTGGATACTCCAGCTGCTTGACCAGCATGAGCTTTCCCTGCAGGCAGACCTACGCAGGAAGCCAAATTATCATCAGAGGGCAGCTTGGTGAGCGTGGAATCAGGCCAGGGGAGGTAGCTATAAGATTTGGCATTCCTGTGCTTTTTGTTCTCTAGGCCAAGCAGCACTGAACAGCGGAGACGCGCTGCACAGGGCTGGCTGCCTTTGCCCTTGCTATTCCTTCTGACTTTCCATTGTGTTCTCTGGTGAACTCCTCATCAAGCAAGCCCAGCTCAACCATCTCCTCCCCTGAAAAGCCTTCATTTCCCCAGGAAGAGGTGGTTCCTCTTTTGTGTCACCCCAGCAGCACTTCATGCTAAGTGTGTGTTTGGCATCCTATGTTGTGCTGAGTTCTTTACTCACCCATCTGTCTCCTCACTGAGCTCCGAGAAACTTGAGTGAAAGGATCTTTTTTATTGTGTACAGTGCATGGCAAATGGTCAGTGTTCAAGAAATACTCGACTAATTAATGGAAGCAATAATTATGATAATTTATATTACCCTACGGCTTTATATAGTTTTTGTTTTTGCTTTATAGTTTTATAACAACAAGTTGTTCACAAGGCATGATCTTATTTTATGCTAATAGCTGTATAGTGAAATATACACATGTAAACCTGCTTAGAGGTGAAATGGTTTATCTAACTTTCAATTAATGTACTTTCCACCAGTCCTGTTTGTCTTTGAGACGGAATCTTATTTCCCTTCAGCCCTCCCCACCCTTGCCCAGCGGGCATGGGTGCCCATGCTCAGGCCTTCCTCCTACACCCTTAGTTTGCCTCCAGTCCTTCTCTTCTGATCCATGGCCCTGTGAATACACGGGGTTCTGCAGGGACCTTCCCAGCCCTGTCTTACTGCGCTGAGTTCTACACTCCGAAACCCTTTTCTCCCCTCTTTTGAGCACTCATCCCCTCCTCATGCATCTCCCTTCCAATTTCCAGGTCAAACTCCTATTCCCTCAGAAATCTAGTCTTAAGAAGAAAGCAATGTGATTAAATTTAATTTACACTAAAATGTTAATAACCTCCTAGAGGTATTTACATTTTAAGATTTTTAAGTGTGAATTCCTTAAAGCAGAGCTCTGGAAGCTGGGCTAATGTCTTAGCGTATTGGTCTCTCTCTCTCTCTCTCTCTCTCTATATATATATATATATATATATATATATATATACACACACACACATATATGTATGTATATATATACACACACATATATATGAGTGTTAAATTGTGTTAATTCTATATTTGGTAACATTTCACGGGCTTTAGAAGCTATTTCCTTCTTTATTTTTAAAAGAAATTGCTATACCTTGCATTCCAGATGCTACCATGAATGAGTTCTTCAGATGATCAGCAACTAGTTATTATAACCTTTGGGGAGACACAGCGCTTCATGGATGAGTCATTAGTTCTGGGCCCAGAGAACAAATCTGAAGGACCTTTTCATATCTTATAATTAAATACATTCTGCAGCTTGAAGATAAACATGCTGATCTGACAGTGAGTTAAGGAGGTTTATCAGCATTTGTGCACCTGCAGCGTTACACTAAAAGACATGATTTCATTAAAACTCACTGTGCTTGTGAGAACAATGAGCAATGGTCGTAGGTGTAAAAAAGAAAGACACTACTAGACAGCAGTTTTAAGCTCATCTTTGAAGGGATGAACTCATTCTATCCGACATGTCCAGCTGTGCAAACAGCAGCACCAAGTGAGCTGCAGTTAGCTGTACTAATACATAGAATTAGAACAGAGGCTGGGCCACATATAAATGATGTGAATGCTTAATATACTTGAACACTATGAATGCTGCACAGAGGGGGAAGGAGAGCCCCAGAAGTGACAGAAGATATTTTGCTAACTGTCATTAAAGGAGATTGTATTTTCAGGGCCTTCTAGGCATAGTTCTTGCCAGAGACTTTTTGCCTTTGAGGCCATTGTTTCCTAGGATGAAAAAACAATACAAAACATCAATCTCTTAAAAAAAACTCCACAGGGAGATAACAAGGGTTGCCACAGTTACCATTGTTCTCTCATAAAATCTCAGAATAAGGAAAATGTGTGTGTGTGTGTGTGTGTACGTGTGTGAGTATGTGTGTGTGTGTGTGTGTGTGTGTGTGTGTGTACATTTGAACGTCACCTGAAATAACATCTCAAGCTACGGAATAGGTGGGCAGCGTGGTCCGAGCAGGCGTTAGCAGTGAGAGACTAAGAGTTTAGGAGACAGGACCTAGGGCCTGGGCTGGAAGACACAGTCATGAAGTACTGGAAGGGAGACAGAAGGAAGCAGAATTCAGGTTCTAGATGTCTTGTCAATAGCTACCGTAGAAGGATCCAGGAGCAAGACAGACCTTACCACTGTGCCTACCTCGTCTAAGAAAGTGTTTGTTGATGGGAAGGGATTCTTTATGTTCCCCCTACACAAGAACTAAAACCATTTGTTTTAAAAGAAAGTTTACTTAAGTAAAATGTGCATGTGAGGTAGAGACAAGGTAAAAGATACAATCCCATGTTGCAAATGATTGCAGTCGTCTTTTTAGAAATATGGGTAAATTTTCTTCAGTAACATCATGTATACATAGTTGATGTCTCTAGATACAACCTTAGACTCCTTTAAGAACATTATTTGCTTTTTAAATATCTCTTATCAACCTAACACAATACTCAGCATGGTACATAAATGTGAAAGACACACAAGTAGCACAATATTAAATATGCTCATGAATTTCTCTAAATCACATCACACATAGTCAACTCCCTTAGCAATACATTTAGGCTTATCCATTTCATGCATCACAGACGATAGCTCAGGATTTATTTATTGGCATGTTGGTCAATAAGTTACTGAAGTTTATTTAATTAATCATCAGCAAGGAAGATACACAGATGACAAGTGTTCAATTTTCAGAAATCTCTTGCTAAATCTGTCTCTCTTCCTTCTGTCTTCCTAATTATTGATTTAACTTAGGAGCCCCTCCTCCCAATTCTTCAGTCAGCACCCTTGGGAGTTCAGCCTTTTAAGAGTGTTCTCATTAGAGTCAATAATTCACCATGGCATATTATATAGTGCCCTGAATATCTATAAAGCTGTTCTTTCATGTAGCCACATCCTGGGGTGCTCAAATAATTAATTTGACTAGCTATAAAGAACAATACATTCTATTGTGAGTACTATTAATGTACTATCTACAGAAGCACATGTATAGACATGGCTGGGAGACTAGCTCTGCAGGCGAGTTTCTCAAGAGGGTTTCAATGTTGGACTCCGGTAGCCCTGTTCTTACACCTCCATGGAGACATAAAGCATAATTGTGATTTTGAATTAGTCAAATTGACCCAGATACTTTCTTTGGGTCTTCCTTTCTTCTTCTAATTTTTAATTGTAAAAGAACTCTTGAAACAGTTTAGTTGGTGTTATTAGGAACACTTGCTTGAAATGAAGCATTCCAAAAACATAGTGTTGTGTCATTGGAATTGACCCCTGGTTGTTCGCAAAAGGTGAAGAAATTCACAGACTCAGCCTGAAATGAGGAGAGCAAGGAAGTAAGTTTATTCAAGAAGAAAGATGCCAGCATAGAAATTGCCGAGGCCGACAACTGCACCTAACTTTAGGTTAGCTTTTTCTTCTGTAGAGAGTGTAGGTAAATTTCCTTACAGCAGGAAATGTGATGTGTACACTGAGGTTATTTGATTGACGTATGTTGGTTATATAACTAGTTTCTTTCTGTGCGTGCTCTTACCCAGAATGCATACAGAAAATCCCATGGGGTGGGGGGCAGGCCTTAATGTTCATTTTATTTTAATTGTATTATAATGAGGCTAGAGTTCAAGTAACGGACAGGTTTTAATAGTTTGAGCATGTGTCAGGAACCAGTTAACACCAGTTGGGTCTTATCTTTTTAGGAGTGTTTGGACATCTTTGATTTATTTCCAGGGGATGAGCCTGGGCAATTCCTGGGGAGGGGATGCAGGCCTGAGCAGTCCTCCTATCAGGTTCACTTTTTAATTTATTTTAATTAATTAATTTATTTTTATTCGTTTCAGGTGTACAAAACAATGTACTAGACATTTATCATTTCTATCCCTCACACAGTGATAACCCCCCTCCCGCCATCTACTACCCCTCTGACATCGCACACAGCCATTACGTTTCCACTGTCTCTATTCCTAATGCTGTACTCCACTTCTTGTAACTATATATATGTATACATATGTATATATGTATGTATGTGTATATACACACACACACACACATATAAACTTGTAGTTGACATTCATAATTTTTCAGCTTCAGCTTCAGGTGTACAGTGCAGTGATCAGGCATCTACATCACTTTTATTAGCCCTTTTCTGCCTCATCGCATACGTAACACTGAGACCTAGGAGAAATCCCAGTGTTCTGTCTCTTACAGCGATTTAGAACTGTTCCAGTTGTAAAACAGATATTTGTATGAAAGTTAAAGATTTTTAATCAATTCATATTAACAAATACTATTCTTATCCCAATTTGGCTAACTAATAAAGGTAATAACAATATACATACCAACATTTAATTTTGCTAAGTGGAAATACAGACTCTGATTTGGTTTGTAGCAAATCACTAATAATTTAGATTTAGTTTAGATTAAAAGGTATCTTTTAAACTTTTGTGATGTAATTAAGAGTTAGGGGTCCCAGATTCAAATTCCAACTCTGCCAATAACTAACGAGGTGGCTTTTAGTAAGTAACTTAATTTAACCTAGCCTTAGGCCTGCAAAATAGAAATTAGTCCCTTCCAGTGTTGTATTCTATATTTCTATTTACGATCATCACATTGACCTCCAATGAATGAATCACTCACTCAACTGGAATAAAAAAATTCAATCGCCATTATTTTCTTTTCTTGACTAAATCCTTCAGGCAGGAGATGTTTATGGAGCCAAGAGATGAATGAATTATTGTCAAAATATGTATATTTCCTTGCCTGAGACAGTTCCCAGGCTGAAGTTTTTGCTTTATAGGAAACTGGCATACAAAACCCAAGCCAGAATGTAGATCTATTCATTTCTAGGTCACAGTGTGAAAACTTCTATTGGAAAGCTGGGAGCAATTCTTTTAAATATTTTTTTCCATCTTATTGAGAATTAATTGACATATAACATTGTGTAAGTTTAAGGTATATAAACTGTTGATTTGATGCACTTAGGTATTGCAAAATGATTATCACCATGGCATTAGCTAACACCTCTGTCATCACATAATTACCATTTCTTTTTTGTGGTGAGAACATTTAATATCTACTCTCTTAGCAACTTTCAAGTATACAATACAGTATTATTAACTATAATCACCATGCTGTATATTATATCCTCAGAACTTATTCATCATATAACTGGAAGTTTGTACCCTTTGACCATCATCTCCCCACCCCCTCACCCCCACTCCACCCCCCTCAGACCCTGGCAAACACTTTTCTACTCTGTGTTTCCATGAGTTCTACTTTTTAAAAATATTCTACGTATAAGTGAGATCATATAGTATGTGTCTTTCTAAGTCTGACTTATTTCCCTTAGCACAATGTTGTGTATATAATAGGATTTCCTTCTTTCTCATGGCTGAATAATTTTCCATTATATATCATATATATATATATGTGTGTGTGTGTGTGTGTGTATATATATATATATATATATATATATATATATATATATATATATATATATATGTATGTGGTCTTTATTCATTCATCCATTGATGGACATGTAGGTTTCTTTCCTATACCTTTG
The DNA here is from genome assembly GCF_057876585.1 of Rhinolophus sinicus. Lineage (NCBI taxonomy): Eukaryota > Metazoa > Chordata > Mammalia > Chiroptera > Rhinolophidae > Rhinolophus > Rhinolophus sinicus. Next base: position 34,348,283 of record NC_142504.1, read on the forward strand.
CTATTGTCAATAATGCTGCTATGAATGTGGGAGTGCAGATCTTTTATTTTCATTACCTTTGAAAATGTACCTAGAAGAAGGATTGATGGATCATGTGGTAGTTCTATATTTAATGTTTTGAGAGGAATCTCAATACTCTTTACCACAGCGGTTGTACCAATTTACATTCTCACCAACGGTGCACAACTGTTCCTGGGAGCAGTTCTTAAGTCAAAAGAACAGACCTGGAATCACCTTAGCTGCAGACTTCAGCAGGGCAGACAGTAAGCTGGTGGACAAAACATGTCCCAGAAACCAGAGGCCCCAGAGCACCATACACCTATCCAACTGAGGGCACCTCCACCAGGAAACTCAAGCCACACCCATTTGCTTCATCCTTGAATGCCATCTTCATTGAAAGCAGAGGAGTAAAACCCGCAAAATCTGAGGCTGAGCTTTCTTTTCTGGAGAAACTAAACAGTACTTCAACTAGATGGGACATTTATTTGTTTTTCTTTCCTGCTACTCGGCAGGTGGCAAAGCCCCATTTAATTATAAACAAAGTAAAAGAGGTTGCATTTCTAAATTTTTTGCACATCCAAGCGTATTAAATTTTTGTCCCTGATATACATAGTTCCTTACTGTGGCACAAAAGATAATATAACAACTGTATTTTATAGACTAAAACTGTCCTCCAAATTTAACATGGGAATCTTAAATGAAGAACGACAGTATTTCTCCCACATTTTATCAGATTTGTCACTGAAAGTCCTTTTTCTCTAGGCATATCAATCTGGATACTATTCCTAAGAACCCAATTGGCACAACTTTTTGGAGTTAATAAAATTCTGTTCCCACTGGTTTCCATTGCTGTTTTGTGCACAATTCCCCACTGAGTATTTGATGAATTTCTACTCCTTGGGGGCCCCAGTTTTTTTGTGAGTTTGCTGAGGAGCCGTACGTCTTGTCACAGGGAGGAAGATGATTTCTTCTGATAACGTTCCCCTGGCACCTGAGGAGCTTATCACAGCCCTTTATTTGGCTGTTTCTGTTATGTTGGCATGGGTCCATGGCACTGGGAAAGAAAAGATTGTGATTTACAGGGAACATTTTATTCCCTCTTGGGAAAAGTGAACATGACTCAATATCAGGAAGGGAAATTCTTCATATAGATAAAGAGAATGAACATCCGTCTACCTCTGTTAATAGTTAAAACACATTTAACAGTCCTTCTGTATTTTGTTTTCTTGGGGAGCTCAAATTATTTTAGAAAATCTGATTTCTTGAAACCAGACCTGCCTAGCGCTTTTTGTCAGGAGAGACTATTTTTTACTTCCAGAAGAACTATGTGGTGTGTAGAGCTAAAATGGTGAGGTCTGGTTGTGTGTTGGTTGGTGGGAAGATTTCTGAAATAAAGGTCCTGACTTGGGGTGCAAGCTGAACTTTTATCCTGTTGAGAAGCTGGTTGGTTATAGCGTGAGCTCTGAACAACAAGGTTGCCGGTTCAATTCCCGCATGGGAGGGAGGCCTGTGCCCCCTGCAAATGGAGGTTGAAAATGGCAACCGGACTTGGAGCTGAACTGTACCCTCCACAACTAGATTGAAGGACAACGACTTAGAGCTGATGGGCCCTGGAGAAACACTCTGTTCCCCAATATTCCCCAATAAAAACAATAAAATAAAAAAACAAAAACAAACGAACAAAAATGTATCCTGATTTGGAAGGTAATGGTACTGTACAAGGAGGCATTGGGGACAAATTCAATGCTCAGTTTACCTTTGTTTTATGCTGTCATTCCTCATCTGAAAATCTTAATTTCTTAATAGAATTGTAAATCTAGAGTATAGGGACTGTGTTTTACTTTAAAGTTTGTTTTAATTACTATTTTTTTTCACTCTTCAGAGTACTTGGCTTAGCTCTTGATATGTACCCAATAACACTGTAGATGCTTCATAAATATTTTTGAATTGACTGGTTGGTTGTCTAAAGGTAGAGACTCATTGTCTCCAATTCAGCAGTTCACATGGGCTCTAAGGATACCTCTAGCCACCAGATTAGTGGCAGTCACATATTTGGCTGTAACTTCTCTTCTGTAATGAAAACACATGTTTGCCAGTAACCAAGGTAAAGAAAATATTTTTGCTACCTGTTTTCTCTAGACTCTAGTGTATGCTTAAATCCAGAATGAAGGATGCTTTATGTTGCAGACTACTTGTCCCCTAAAATCCTTCTCTACATTTACCTTCCTTAGCAATTGAATTCCTAATATTTTTTGCAGGGCCCATACCATCCCAGAATACATATTATAAACCTCCAGCCTCTCTTACAATTGGATGTGACCATATAACTCAGTTCTGGCCAGTGGAATGTAAGTGGAAGTGCAACTTTGGGATATTATTCTTAATTGGAGGGGGAAAAACTTTCTGCTCTTCTTTCTTCCTTTTGCTGCCTGGAATGTCAATGCAATGGTTGGAGCTCTAGCAGCTATCATGAGTCATGATCTTGGGAATGGAAGCCAGGCATGCAGAACAAAGTGGAAGAGGCCAGACATTCTGGGACCATGGAGCTTCCATATTATTTCTGGACCACCCACCTATGGACTTCTATATGACAGAGAAATAAACAACTGTGCCATTTAATCCAGTTATATTTTTTATTTTAGTTCTAGTTACAACCTAACTTTTAACTGATATGAGCCTCTAGGCCAGCTGCCTTTATTCAGTTATCAACTACAATTCTATAGTATAAATAGGACATACTTGCTTTATACAACATATAAATTCCTGAAACTTTGTTTTTTGAGGGGGGGGGGTAAATTTGAAGAGAAATAATAGGGGTTTTAGTCTAAAGAAACCAAATAGCAAATTATTTTATAAAGGATTTCCAGGGTTTTTATTGTTGTTGTTGTCGTTACAAAAAGTTTTATGTTCTAAATCCTGGAACAGAAAAAGAAAACATTAGTGGAACTACGGGTATGTCTGAACAAAGTCTATAGTTTGATTAATAGTATTGTACCAATGTTCTTTTCTTGGTTTTGATAATTTGATAATTTGATATGGTTCTGTAGGATGTTAACAGTAGGTAAAGCTAGTGACAGGGCATATAGAAACTCAGTACTATCTCTTTTTTGTGGTAAAATATAAGAACATACAATTTACCATTTAAACCATTTATAAGTGTACAGTTCAGTGGCATTAAGTACATTCATATTATTCTGCAGCCATTACCATCATCCATCTCTTCCATGGGGAGAACTTTTTTATCTTCCCAAACTGAAACTCTGTGCCTGTTGGACACTAACTGCCCATTTCCCACTTCCCCTAAGCCCCTGGCAACTGCCGTTGTACTCTCTGTATCTATGAGTTTGACTACTCTAGGTACCTCATACAAGTAGAATCATACAATATTTTGTGACTGGCTTATTTCATTTAGTATAATGTCTTTAAGGTTCATCCATGTTGTAGCATGTATCAGAATTTCTTTTTAAGACAGAATAATAATTTACTGTTTTCATGTTTTGAGAAAGTTGTGATTGCATTACACATAATTACATATAAATGCATACTACTTTTTCACATAACAGAATCCTTTGTCATATTATTACTATCTCTTAAATATGATTCTAAGTGGCTATATAATATTCTATTCTAAGTTAGCCATTTCCCACATTTTAATTTTTAATTTAGATCATTTCCCATTTTTCACTTTATAACCAACACTCTATAGGACATTTTTGCACATAATACATTTGGGTTCATTCTGGATTTTTTGTGAACTATTTGTTTCATGTTCTTTATCCATTTGTCTCTTGAGGGTCCTAGTGTTTGTCTTATTGATTTCTATAATAAAGGTATAAATCCTTTAACACAACAAGACAGAGTTTCATCATCTGTGCTTACATAATTGTAGATATAATTGCAATCCGAACCAAAAAGACAATTGTATTAAATTTTATCTCCTGGTCAACTCAATGGAAAATTAATTTTGGCCTTATGGATGCAGGATAAACCCTATTAGTAAGTGGACTGAGTGGTGTTTTGATTGTTTTTTCATTTTTTTACTTATGAAAAAAACACCAAGTAGTTGATAATATTGAATATCACAACTTTAGTGTTTTAGAAAATTTGTATACAGCATCTGACCATATCACCCATTACAATCACCCTTCTTAGCTAAGACCAATTTCTTTTATCAAGGCAAAGATTTATGGTGAAATTAGAAATGGAAAATCTCCCTCTCTGGAGGCAGTTATTTTGAAATCTTAAATATTAGTGCGTTTCAAAGTGTTGCTATTTTCAATTGAAAAGAGATCTAAAGGAAGAGAAAAAAAGCATAAAATTCTTTGCTCTTGAGCCTTTGAAACTGACAATTTGTATTGAAAAAATTTTTTGTAAAGATGTGGGCAACACAAATAAAACAAGGGATTTTTGGTGGAATTGGATTTTTCAAAGGCAATGAAATGTTCAATGAAAAACTGTTAGAGATTTTCCCCAATGGAGGCCAAGGAGAATAATTGTGGAACTAATAATCTACATGTGAGGGTAGAAGGAAGAGGGACTAATTGGATGCTTCTTTGTAAAGCAGATTGCAACTGCAGGTCCAGATGCATGTACCCAGAGGGGACCCTAACTCCAGCTGCTCGAATACACTTAATTTGATGAGACACTTCATTTCATCATAGTGATTTTTAAATTTTGTTTGCATATTCAGGCTTTAATTGTGTGTACTGCTTTAAGAATCTTTTGTTGATAATATATGTATCATTTTTCTCCCTTTGTCAAAGTAAAAGGATCTAGGGAGAATTTTTCCCCCCAATCTTAAAATTTTTATCCCAGATCAGCCTCTGGAGTAGTATCTGGTTTTAATTATGCCATTTTGGAGCTTCAAAAAGGTGTTATAAACAATCTTAAAATATAGTAATAATGTTGAAATATGTATAATGAACAATTTTGTAAATTTATGACACTAGTAGTAGTTCAGAAGAAACACATGAGGAAAAATTTCATTAATACAAGACTTTTAGGACATAAGAGGTGGCTATGCACTTAAAATATTATTAGTAAAGCCCTTTTAGAAGCAGATGAATAGACTAGATGTTTCAGCAAATCCTTTGTGTAACATATTTAGAAATTAAGAATTTCCAAAATATATTGAGATGACTTTCCCAGAGCTATGTATGTCTTCACCTCTCTTAAAAGAACGCATAAAACTATTATTTAAGGCTTAATTGCATAAATATGGAATGAAGTCACCTAAAATGATAAAGAATATATTTTTAAAACATAATTTCTTAAGTAAACATAATTCACAATAAATCAGTTCTTAATCAATTTGTCAACACATTTGTTGGGAATTTATTCAATAAAGTTGACTAAACATCTCTATGAGACATTTAATACTGCAATCAAATCATTCATTCATTCATTCATTCATTCTATATTGCCTGTGGGTGGGGGGGCTAGGTATACAGAGATTAGAAACAAAACAAAACTCACATTTGAATCTGCTCCTCATAGAGCTTAGAAACTTGTAAGAGAGACATTAAACAAGTAAAAATATAATTAAAAACTGTGTTCACTCTTATGAATTAACACAGCTGGTACCGTGAGTGAAGTTAGGAGGCTCTAAGTGAGATTGGGGACAGGAAAAACCTTTCTGAGAAAATGATATTTTTGCAGAGGCCTGACAGATGAGCTGGAATTAGAGACACAAAGAGTCAGGGGACAAATGGTCGGGCAACAGAGCAGCTTGTCCCTTCGGCCCTGGGGAAAAATGAGCCTGTCTGGTTTGAGAATCCGAAGGCTGGAGCTTGGTGTGTGAGGGTGAAAATAATGAGAGCTGAGGCTGGAGAGGGGGGCAGGGCCAGAGCCTGCAGAGCCTGGAGGCCACATTATTGTCAGCATAGGAAAGTTAATGAAGAAGTCCCTACAGAGGACTTACATGATCTACAAGTATGACTTTAAAAAGATCCTTCTGGCTGCTATTCAGCAGGAGAGGGGCCAGCGGAATTGGGAATGTGAGTGTGGAGGCTTCCACAGAAGTCAGGTGGGAGATGGGGGACACTCAAATTAGATATGAGCGCTGGGAAGAGAGACGTGGATGGCTCCAAGGTGTGTTTTGGAGATAGAAATGACAGTGCTAGATGATGGGGTGGAAATGAGGGCAAGGGATGTCAGGTGTCAGGGACAACACAATGATAGATACATGCACAGGACATTATTGGACCACAGCGGAGGGATACCTAACTCAAACTGAGGTGGATCAGAGAGAGGTCAGAAAAAGCGTGCCTGAGCTGAATCTGAGAGTTAGCCAGGCAAGGAAAGAAGGTGTAAGTGAGGTAGTAAAGGTTGCAGGAAGAGGGGTGACCTGGGCAAGGACAGGGAGCAGGAAGTGTGTGTGTGGTGGAGGTGTCAGTGTACCATAAGTGGTGTGGTTTTGTTGAATTATAAACTCTGAGACAGGGAGAGGTGTGAAATGAGTCGGGAGAGTGGGCCAAAGACAGATCTCATAGGGCCTTGCAGGCCCTTCAGAGCTTGCGTGCCATTAGAAGGCATTGAATGGTTTTAATCAGAAGAGTGAACTTGTCCAATCTGAAATTTACAGAGAGAATGGTAGCCATTTTGGAAGAGGTTGCAGTAAATCAGGCTTGAACTGGGGTAATGATGCCTGGAAAAGATATGCCCCAAAAATGTGGAGGTAAAAGGTAAAATTGGCAGACTTTGGTGACCCATCAGATATGGCAGATGGGGAAGGAAAAGGAGTCAAGGATGAAATTGAGGTTTCTAGCGTGAATGGCCAGAAGGAGAATACAGGTCTGGGAACAGATATGGGGTGTGTGGGGTGTGTGTGGGGAGCATGAGTTCAGCATCTATGTATCCAGGTTAGTGCCAGAAACCATAATGGATACGGAAGGTCAAGGAAACACCAAGAAGTCCTTAAGTGTTTGATTTATGCAGGGTACTGTGAGTGCTGGGAGCACTGAGAGTAGGAAGTTCAAATCTCATTTACAGAAGCATTGAGGGGCTTAGAGACTTAGGCTCTGATGCCGAAGGCCACTATATTCATACAGGTGGAGAAGGAAAGGTCACTGAGTTTGTGAAAGAGCTTGTGGTGAGGGAGAAGTTAAGGTGCACATATGAACACATCGCTTAACAGGATTAAATGCTAAGTTATACAGTTATAACAATGGGCGGTGAAGACACCCAAAAGTGTAAGAACAGAGTGCATGGGAGTGTTTGGGAACTCCTATGGGAAGTATGGTACCTCTGCCTCAGGGCCATTGCAAATGGCAAACGTGGAGTTGCTGGATTCCATGTCAGGGTTGTATAGGGCTTTAACTCCCCTCCAATGTGTTACATCCATCAAGATAAGTAAACAAAATCAGGGGGTTTATTCTTAGTCTTTTTTATTTGTATATGCTCCAGGCAAATAGTTCATTGTACATTTTCATTTAAGAGAAAACCCCATTCCTTTAGCATGCTCAGTCTGTTTATTTTAACAATTTCCACGTTCTTAGGAATCTAACACTTTTTTGTTTGTTTGTTTTGAATAGAAACTGACCAGAGTGTGGCTACATGGGAGAATTCACAACAGAGTTGAGCAACGCAGTTCCCTGGGCAGGAAGTAATGTCAAAGCTTAGAAGTAATTTATACACAATGGCCCAAAGCCACTGGTCATGGGGAAAGTTCTTGCACAACTACTTTTTTGGTGGCATCTGACCCAAAAATGAGAGAGAGAGCTAACCTACTTGACCAGCATTTATATTAAATCTCATTAGCAGAGTCATTGCAGTTGACACTGGCTTGAAGTCCTGCCAAAGATCTCATTGAGGTGGGATATCTTGGTACCATAACGGTACTCAGAATCCAAAATGTGGATCTTTAACAGCATTTCATTTTAAACATAGTTTATCAGTTCTGGAATGATTGGCTGCACAAATAAGAATACTGGTAATCCTGTTTTTTAAATGCCAAAAGTTTAATTTAAGTAAGGTTCTTATATAAACTTTAAGTCCTGACCTTCTTAAATAAGTCTGTTTCCTTCCTACACATTCTACAGAGACAGAGGAAAATTAAAGGCTAAAATGAAAATAAAACGTCCACTAGGGCTAAGCCTACCTATCTGCTTCCATGCATTAATTTGATCTAGATGAAATTTTTTTTAATAGGTTAAAACAGTTTGAATATCAGCAATTTTATCTGGTTCACCCTAACAGTACTGAAATCATTGTAGAAAACCAGCAGCTGGCAATTTTCATAAGAGCTTCACAAAAAGCTCTTCCTCAACTTCCTTTGGCAGCGTCTTCCATTGTCTTGGAATTTGTTCTCTCAGGAAGTTCTTACTATTGACCTAAATCCCTCTTGAATTAATTAAAGCCATTTTGCTTCTCCTGTCCAGAAAGAGAATTGAAAAGGACAGCTTGTCATTGCTTATTTGAACCCCCTTCATCATTTTGAAAACTGTAATGAAGTGTCCAGTCAGTCTTCTTTCTCTAACTTAAATAAAGTACACTAGCTTTCCCTCAAGGACCTATTCCCTTTCAATTTTTACATACTGTTAGTAAGGGGAGACCAGGTACATGAACTTGGACAAGTACTTAATCTTTTTGGGACTCAACTTATTTTTTTGAAAAATGAGAATTTGGAAAAAAAATCAAATGTTTTCCAGTTGCTCTGAAGATCTTTCTTAGAGGATTCTGGGAAGGAGCATTTGTGTGTGTGTGTGTGTGTGTGTGTGTGTGTGTGTGTGTGTGAGAGAGACAGAGAGAGAGAGAGAGAGACAGAGAGAGAGAGAGACAGAGAGAGGCAGAGAGAGAGAGAGAGAGAGAGGGGGAGAGAGAGAGACAGAGAGAAAGAGAGAGAGACAGAGAAAGAGAGACCGAGAGAGCGAGAGAGAGAGAAGGCTGAGCTCTGGTCTACTATATTTGTACTTAAAAATACTTTAAAAAGTTAAATTTTTAATTACATTTATTGGGTAAACATTGGTTAATAACATTATTCAAGTTTTATGTATACAACTTAAAGCTAAGGTCTTCTTTTGTTTCCTATACCTCCTTCTTCCCACTCACCTTTACTTGAGTGCACACACACACACACACACACACACACACACACATTCACATACAAAAAAATGCAGACCAATCTTTTATAAGTAGTATTTAAAAATCCTAAATAAATTATCAAGCAAAATCCAAGAGCATACTTAATGAATAATATACTATGACCAATTTAAATATAAAAAATTCACCTATTTATAATTCATTAATATACTATTATTAACCTAAAAAATAAAAAGCCAAAGTGAGAGAGGCAACAAGCATTTATTTGAGATCATAGAATTGTAATTCAGGGGCACAAATTCAAGCAAAAACCCAAACTGTGCTCCAATTACAGGGTGAAGACAATGGATTTTTATGAGAAAAGGAAGGGAAATGATTACATAAATAGAGAAAAAAAATTTCTGTTGGTGCTAACAGAAATTTCTGTTGTTCTTTAGCTGAGTTGTTCTTTAGCAATACATGGTGGATCACTGATTCTATCTTAAGAAAGAGAGTCCATAATCAACAGTCGTATGGTCACGATTTAGCTTTCCTGTTAGTTTTACAAATAATTGTTTGTAAGACATAATGTTGGTTTGGCCCTGTCCAAAAGTTAGTTGCCCAGTTCAAATGTTCAAGGAGCAAGATGTGCTCTCAGTTCCTCTGGAATGACTGCTCTGGCTCTGTTTTTAAATGTCTCCACTTATGTCAGCTTTTCACAGTATAATGTCTGTTGACTAAAGGGAAATCAATAATTTTCATTCTTGATTTTAAAAATCAAGATGGATGTTTCCTTAGCCTGATATATGTATTTATATATTTCTACCAAGAAGCCTGTCATATGACTAATGAGGAATCACTAGACATGATCCTAATAAAGTCCAACAAAGCAAAAATGTCCAATTTTACCAGTATTATCTAACCTAATTCTGGAGGTACTAGTCAACAATCTGAAGAAGAATCAGATTGGGGGACTTGAGTAGCCATGATTATATATACAATTCAATTAATTATAAAGCTGTTATAATAAAGAAAGATATAAACATTGAAACAGAATAGAGAATACAGAAGCACCCACAGATGAATGGAAATCGGAAAAAAGACAAAAATGACATTGCAGATCAGCAGATAAAGATGGATTATTCAATAAATGGGACCTCCGTGTAAGGTTGCCAGATGAAATACAGGATGCTAAGTTCAATTTTATTTTGAGATAAACAACAAATAATTTTTTAGTATGTGTGTCCAAAATATTGCATAGGACAGACTCATGCTAAAATGTTATTCATTTTTTAATCTGAAATTCAAACTAAACTGGATGTCCTATATATATATTTTTTGCTAAAATCTGGTAACTCTACTGCTGATATGTTATTCATGTGGACAAAAATGGACTTCTACCTCATTCTCTATACAAAATTCAATTATAAATGGATCAAGGTCTTAAATGTAAAAGGCAAAAGTTGAAATATAAGGGAAAATTTTTATGGTGTCAGAATAGGAAGAATTTCCTAAGTAAGATTCAATACTGTATGCCATTCTTTTGAGTAGAAGATTTATAAATTTGAACAGTGAAAAATGAAATACTTTTTCTCAAAAAAATCCTATAAAACGATTGAAAAGACAAGTTGTAAACTGAGAGTTTTTTTGGTAACACATATCAACAAAAAGAATTAATGTATGAGGATAGATGAAGAATTTCTACAAATTAGAAAGTGTTCAATGCTAAAAAGACAACAAAAAAGCAAAAAGGCAAAAGGCACAAAGAGGTAGTTTTTAGAAAGAGGAAGTACAAAAGCCCAACAATCATGAAGACATGCTCAACATTATCTGTACTCAAGACAAGCTTATTTAGGGACACCATTTTACACTGCTTGATGGCAAACATGAAAAAACTCAAACAATGTGATGTTTAGGCAAGGATGTGGAGCAATGGGAACATAAATACATTTCTGATGGCCGTATGAGCACAATCACTTTGGAAAACATCTAACATGAGCTGGACAAGTTGAATATGCACATATACGCTATTTAACAGCAATTACGCTATTTAGAGGAATTCCACTCCCATGTGCATGTGTCCCAGAGAAACTCTTGAATATGTTCATCAGGATATATATGCAGGAATGTCCAAAGCAGCTTTATTTTTAATAGAAAAAAAATCCAGCAGAAAGAAAATAAATCCAAACGTCTATGAACAATAGAAAGAGTAAATAAATTATGATGTCTTGTTACAAAAGAAGACTGTACAGCAGGGAAAATGATCAACATAAAACTATTTCTATTCCTTACAACATGGATAAATCTCAAAAGCATAATGATAAGAAGAATAAAGCAAGTCACAGAAGAATACATACGATATGACTCCATTTATGTAAAATTCAAAGTCAGGCAAAACAAAATTACACACACACAGACACACTGAAATGCAAGGAAATTATTACTACAAAATTCAAGTAGTGGTTACTTCTAGGAGACACACACAGGGAACTTCAAAAGAATGGTGTTTTATTCACTTGGGGAATACATAGGTATTTATTTTCCTTTTAAAATATTTACTATACACTGTAATGGTATAGTGTTATACAAATATGTGTACGTTATAATATTCTTTTGTATGCATATTACAGTTTGAAATAGATGAAAAGAAAGAAATGGATCAAATCGCTATTTTACTATTTAGAGGGGATGATAGTATCCTTAGAAGATTCCAGAGAATTATAAGAAAGGGAGAGTTCAATGTCAGATAAAAATAGACATGCAAAAAAGCATTTTTATTTACTCATTTACAAAATATAACTAAAAATATTCTATTCTCCATTGCAACGAAATCCTTTATTTTCCTAGGAATAAACTTGACAAGGAAAGTATAACACTTAAATGTGCCTCAGTGGGAGACTAGTTAAATAAATGTCAATATATTAAAAACATTGACTTACAACTATATGTACTAACTTGGAACTGAGTCCACAATTTATTACTACAAGTGAAAATTACATTGTAGAGAATACTTAGTATGATGCCATCTGATATGAATGACAAATATAAAACTAGTAAGCTGCTTTTTGTCATTTCTACCAAAAAAAAGACACTGAGAAGGATTAACATATACCAGGATATGTTTAGGTTAAGTCAGCTGTTTCCAGGTTTTAAAAATCACCGAGGCCCCTTGTATTATTTGTTCCCCTCTGGACCTTATATCTATTTAAAAAAATTTGCATATCAAAGAACTTATAATTTGTTTTAATATTGATCTAAAATATAATCAATGACTTAATACAGAGGGTGCCAAAAAATGTATACACATTTTAAGAAAGGAAAAAACTGTGTTAAAATTGTAATACAATGAATGACACTAGCATTCATTTGATTAACTCCATCTTTTGAGCAAATGTCTTACTACATACATCGTAATTCAATTCAACTTCAGAAAGTAATACATAGATAACATCTCTAAAAATGTGTACATTTTTTTATGGCACCCCGTTATTCATCAAGATTTGCAATGATATTATGTTTATCATGGTTGAGTTGTTAAGAAGCACTAAAACAAAGAGGAGATCATTGTTGAACTTATACTACGTGTTAAGCTTCCTGCTATTTGCTACACATTAGGCTAGCACGTTTTCTCATTTAATTTCCCAGCACTCCTTAGCATTAGCTCCATATAACAGATGAAAAACTTAAGTTTACAAGTTCCCTAATTGTACAGCTAGGAGAGCACAATGTTGTCTGGCTCTAATATTGATTTTTCTATGACACTTACTGCTAATAATACAATTCAAAAGTGTATAGATATACTCAAGTGTGGTTCACTTTAATTTGGCTGTCATTTTGTAGTAGGTCCAAGATTCAATCACAAAATCAAAATGGGTACTGATGCGCATAGTTCCTAGTGTATCATTAACTGTCTATCTTTCTACTATTTAGCATATACTAATAATACTAATAATATGCTAACAATATGTATATTAATATAACTTCTGTCCAATCAAAGACACTTGATGTTTTACCTAGCCTGTAGCCTTATCCTGGGTAAATATATAATTTCTTTAATTTCCATTAGGCATCTAGAAATAGTTTGCAAATCCTCAATTCTGTCATAATGAAACTTCAAGTTTCTCATTGCCCCAGTGAGATACCAGGTGAGATACTAGAAGAACTTCCACTGATCACTGAAATTAATTGGCAGAGGATATTTTTAATACAAAAGATGATGATATGCTATTAGCTCTCTGTGATTTAGTTCTGTGCATAATGGAGGCTTTCTGGAAAACATGGTTGTGTTAAACCTCTAATAGATCTGACCCATATGGAATTCTGTGCAAGAGACTAATGCATTGTTCAGTTCCACTCTCTTGGAACTTAGAAAAATGTACATGATTGGACTTCATTCCTGGAGACTCTGATTTAAGACTGGGTTAATGAGAGAAAGCGAGGCCATGGTATATTTGTAAATTTCCCAAAATATTTCTCATGAGGTCCTTACTCTCTGCCAAGTGAGATTTACAAGAGAGGAAATGATTCCCCTGATCCACTTGACAAATGCTTCTTACTTACATTCAGAATCTTCAAAGAGAGTTGACACATTGTCATGACTTCTTTTATAACCTTGATGTTAAGGATTTACCATGCTCCCTTTCCTAGGCTCCAGATCTATTATTACCAAATATCTTGTAGACACTCCGGTTTGAATATCATGTAATCAATTAAAATGTCCAAAATTCAACTCATGGTAGTTAACATGAGTTTCTGTAAGCACAATTAGGGTTTCATGTTGTTTTAGTTATCTACTGCTGCTTTAAAAAATTACCCCAAAACTTAGCAGTTGATAACACAGTTTCTGAGGGTTGGGAAGCTTAGCTACATGCCTCTGCCTCAAGGTATCTCACAAGGCTTCAGTGTTGACCGGAGCTTAAGTCTCATCTGAAGGCTTTACTGGAGGAAGTTCTGCTTCCAAGTTCATTCCTGTGGTTGTTTGCAGAATTCTGATTCTCATGGATTGTTGGACTGAGACTTCCCCAGTTCTTTGCCATGTGGGCCTCTCCCTAGGGCAGCTTACAACATTGCAGTTGGCTTTCATTAGAAAGAGTGAGAGAGTAAGAAAAGGTGCCCAAGATGGAAGTGATAGAATTATTGTTATCTAATATCAGAAGAAGCTATATCCCATTACTTTTGATGTTATATATTGGCTAGAAGTGAGTCACTTAGGTCCCACTGATACTTAAGGAAGGGGATTATATAGGGCATTGATTGATATTAGGAGGTGAGGATCATTGAGATCTCATTTTAGAGGCTGCCCACCTTAGATGCTGAGTACCCAGGTGAACTAATGACAAAAGCATGATTTAGAGTTCAAGTCGATGGACTGGGCTGGATATTACAAGGTTCAAGGGCACCGGTTGGAACAAGGTCAGAGGAAGAAGCTCATGATCAAGTGCAGCAGAAGGGCAAGAGTACGAGCAGAGTGGGCAGAAGTTGAAATTTAGGGTTCAGAGCAGTTATGAGAAAATAGGTGGGTGTAAAGTCTACACCACCATCCTGGGAATCATCACTCAGATAAGCATAGCACACACAGCACAACTGGGGTTTGACTGTGATTCCAGAACCGATAGGACAGGATACGGGCAGCCATTGGACGCTGTGGGCCAAGAGATAAAAGCAGTTCTGATGGCAAATTCTACAGGTGCAAGTGATTATCACTGAGAGCTTTATTCCTCACAGGAAGGCCTTTCAGAGCTTCGATATTCATTACCTTCCCTCTCGAACGAAGCCTTCCTTCATCATGTCTCCAGTTCTGTCAATGGAACCCTAATTCAACTTCTGGCTTCCTCTCAAACTCTCTGGTTCTCTCACTTTCCCATGCTTGTTCAGTGAAAAAGTCTGAAAGTAGCAGCTGGTGATCCGTGGAACTTGGACAGGTTGTGCAATCACTCATTCAATTTATGCCAGTTGTGCACCCGTACTATCAGCTTGGATGTGTGCTGTGTGACCGGGCAGCCACTAGCCACTGGTAGCTAGCGAGCATTTGACATGTGGCTAATGTGACTGAGGAACTAAAATTTTAATTCCTTAAAAATTTTAAGTATTTTAAATTAAAAACAGAGGCAGTGTAACAAATTTTTCTGTTAAGCACAAATTTATTATTTTGGTAGGACTATGTTTCATTTTAACTGTTGAAAATTTAGCATCCATATTGACATATACTGTAAGTGGAAAACAATGGATTTTGAAGACTTAATATGAAAAAAAGAATGTAAAGTACTTCCATCATTTTTCATACTGATTATACATTAAAGTGATAAATATTTTGGATTCTTTGGGCTAAATAAAATATATTATTAAGATTAATTTCACTTGTTTCTTTTTACTTTTTAAATGTGGTCCCTAGAAAATTTTAAGTTATATATATGGCTCGTATTCTATTTCTGTTTGACAGTGCCGAGTTAGTCTACATGATTTCTTTAGTTATCATCTTTCATTAAAATTCGTGGATAGTAATCAGTCCTTACAGTTTTTCCTCTCAAAATGTTTTTATAACCTTCCCAATGCCTATATATGTTGTGTTTCCTTGATCATTGACCTAAATTATCTCCATGATGAAGAAACTTACATAACACTGAAAATAATTTGGAAATAAAAATCTTTGTTTTAGATTTCTGCACACTTCTCTAGGAACTCTCAATTTCTAGCTGAACACCAACAGGTATTTGGAATAATATTGAGAAATTGTGATGTTCTTTGTTACAGCATAGGAATTGCATTTGACACTTACTTCTTAAGTTATCAGTGGGTTTCAAGAACCATGTGCCTGAAATTTGAACAAATTACCAGTAGATGGTGGCCTTGCAATTTTGCAGGCGCTAGGACTTTTAGCCTATTTTCACTTTTCTAAGACCATAAACTTTATGCTACCAAATACAGAATAACTATATGTTGAATGATTACAAAATTAAACTCACTCTGCTGTCAATGTGAATATTGTGTCTTTCAGATGTTCACAATGAAATCTGTAGCTCATGAACACACACATGTTCCTTTCTTATTTCTCAGCTTGAGCAAGACCAGGTGAACCCTCTCTGCTGCCTTGACCCCATCTAGGTTCTTCATGAGAAGGTTCTTGCTGAGCACCTTCCATATCCTCCATCTAGAATCTGTGCCTGTGTAGTTGACCTCTGCAAGCTCTGTGACAGCCTATGGTAGGCTTTCTGGATTTCAACTTACCATCCACTTACCATCCATCCTCTATGGAAACACGTGAAATTTTCTGGATTTCCACCTGAGAGATAGGGAGGTGGCTTCTTCCTTTGGCCAGACCCCTTCACTCTCTTTACAGACACGACGTAAAAGGCCTGCCATGTTGCCATAGAACACCTTGCTCAGGGATTCCCTCTATGGAACCAAATGAGAAGCAGGGCAGGCCCACCTCTGCTTTCAGACACCTCTCACCCCCAGCTTCCCTAATATTCCTTCTCCACTAGTCTCCAGGACAAACATTGGAGAAGGGACACAAGGACTTACGTGTCCCACCGCCTCTTGCCTTTCCTGATTTACTCCCTCTCTCTCCCTGCCACCCCAAATCATTCTTCTTGCCCTCACCCTCTGACAACATGGAAGGGGCTTTGGTTTCGTGCCACTATTCACCTTATGTTTTACTCCCTTTATGTCATAGGATCCTTCTTCACAACCCTAGCATCACACCTAAGCCTCAAGGCAAGTAGAGATGGGAGGAAGATCAACTTACACCTAAGAGCAGCTAATTCAGTAAAGATTTAAAAAATATTTTATTACAGAATTGTACACCTGAAACCCATGTACCTTTACTAACAATTGTCACCCCAATAAACTTTAATTAAAAAATATTTTACATGAATCAAATGTATTTTTTAATTTGTAAATTGCCACTTTGAACATTTTTTTTGGGGGGGGGTTAAGGAAAGATAAGAATTGATATCCAAAATAGGATTAAGTAGACATTTAAATATCTTTCTAGTATTCTCAGACATGTCATAGCTTCTATAAAAATTGCTTCTCTTGGTCAGTAGTATTTTGTAGTCTCTTCACTGTATGAGGTCGCAGCTTGCCCAAAGAATCAGAAACTGTTCTGTCCTGTGTAGAAAACTAGATAGTCAGCTTATCCAAATGGGCTGTCTCTCTCTATCTTGTACAGATACAATTATAACAAAACCTCATTCTCTGCTTTTCCTAAGTTAAAACTAAAGTTACAGGTCAAATATATGTCTACCTCTCCCTTATTCTTTGTTTCCAGAACTTTTCTTTTTCTATGGAAAGGATTCTGGGGCAGGTGTGAGATGCACCTGATGGTTCATGATCTGGGCCATGATCTCCCGTTAGATCCTATTTTTTTCTGATTCTAGTTCGTGGACATATACGAACATGTTTAAGTTTGACTGGAATCTTCCATCCAAAAAAGAAGTTAATTTTATCCCTCAGCATTTACTAAAGATGCCAGGGAATTGTTTTTGAAAATCTTTCTTGGGTCTTATTACATTCAAATTTATTTTAATTGAACAATTATTTTCTATAGTTAAAATCAGCCCAGTACCAGTGTCACAGATTGAAAAGAGGCAATAAATAGCTAATAGTCAGAGAGTATCTACAATGTAGTATAACAAAAAGTTCTTCAGATTGGGAATCAGGGAAAAAAAAAAAAAGAGTTCAAGTACAGCTCTGCCATCGTTACATATGTATCTTTTTGAGTAGCCCCTTTCATTAATGCCTGACTCCAAGTTCCTCCTGCTATAAAAGAGGGAGTTACATTAACTTTTCTTCTAAGGTCTTCACTTTGATAAAAATCTGTGATTCTAATATCTAGAGCAGGAAAGTGACCACATAGACTGAAAAATCAGACAAGGGAACATTTTCAGCAGCTACCCCCACTTCTAACTATGCCCTTATATGTTTCCTGCCAAACCAACAAGGGATATGGACTGTCTGGCAAAGTCACCAGGACAAAGGATTAAAGGAAGAAAAAAGGATCCAGATGTTTCCATTTGGGGTAATTGAATTTTCAGACACATCTAATTCAGATGAGCTGTATCCATGGACAATTGAGCCAAAGACATAATTCTTTGAATCTTATATAATTCAACAGGGTTTTCATGATACCACTTCCCATTCAGCACTCTAATCAATATTATCCCCTCACATGTTTGTGATGACATGATAGTCAAGAGGAAGAACACCCTTAATCAAAAAGCCAATTAAAACCTCCAGGCCCCCAGTGGTTTCACAGCAGAATTTATTGTATGTCTACTGAGTACAGAGAACTGTTTCAAGTGCTATAATGAAGGGGTACAAAAAGTAAGAATAAAAGTACTCCAGAAAGTCCTCAGTTTAGTTGCAGAAAACATGAACACAATAAAAAAGCACTTTATGGCCTTTTAAAAAAACCTCATATAAATAGCAAATGTTTTTATCTGCTCACTGAATGTTTGCTTTAATCCTTCAAGGTTAGGCTCACATATAAATTTAATTGATTAAGCCAAAAAGAGAGGGCCAAAATTTGCATCCTACTTGGAAAATTTGATCTTCATCTGCCAAGTCTTTTAATTTTTGTGGTAGATGTTTAGCTTAGGAAATAAATGCGAAGCCAGCAACAGGCAGAATAAGCATATACTTCATTATCCAAAACTTTTGGGAATGAAAAGGGGGAACTTTTAATAATTACACAAATAGAGTAGGCACAAACTGGGACTGTTTTGGGTAAATTGGGATACAGATGCTCCTCGATTTATGATGGGGTTACATCCTGATAAGTCCACTGTAAGTTGAAAATATCGTAAGTTGAAGATGCATTTAATACATCTAATCTGCCAAACACCATAGCTTAGCCTAGCCTACCTTAAATGTGCTCAGACACTTCTTATAGTAGCCTACAATTGGGCAGTTATCTTGAGTTTCCTCTCAAGAATAATGGCTTTTCTCTTTTGACCAAAGCAGGAGACACAGATGGGCGTTTAGTAGACATGATGGGATGTGAAAACACAATTTCGAAAAAACACTGGCAGCACAGTATTGTAGAGTGTTGGGTGTTGACCCTCATGATTGCATGGCTGACTGGGAGCTGTGGCTCCCTGCTGCTGCCCAATATGGGAGAGTATTGCCCCATGTATCGCTAGCCATGGAAAAGATCAATTTGAAGTACCCTTTCTACTGAATGAGTATCACTTTTGCATCATTGTAAAGTTGAAAAATTATAAGTTGAACTATTGTATGTATGTGGATGTCTTTGTGATAAAGAAAATTGATATGTCTTGGGGGTTGACATGATTGCAATGAGCTTTATCTTAGGTCAGAATATTGAGGCAAGAAGTGCAGTGGAATGTCGTATCTGGCTGAATCCATCAACTAAGCCTCTCCTCAAACCTGAAAAATTCAGGTGACCTCTGCCACCTACTTTCTCCCCTATTCATTGCTTTAAATAAACCTTTATTATTTACTGAGCACATGCTTTGAGGACATGGAGTGAATGCTTATCTCCTGTTAAGGACTTGGTTGCTGGCTTAGACAAATAAGACTTGAGTGTGATTGACAATACTTACAGAGGTATGACAATTAGGTTCAAGAACTTTGTTGCAACGAGGTTGCTAACCTTTTTTGATATCAGAGGGATTATGAATTAGCACCAGCTGGCCAAACAGTTAACCAAATTTACTATTTGGAAGTGCTGAAAATGCTGCGTGAAAAAGTTAGATGACCTGAACTTTTCGTCAACAATTCATGGCTCTTGCATCACGACAATGCACCAGTTGACTCGGCACTGTCTGTGAGGGAGTTTTCAGCCAGTAAACAAGTAACTGTATTGGAACACCCTCACTACTCACCTGATCCTGGCCCCCAATGACTTCTTTCTTTACCCAAAGATAAAGGAATTATTGAAAGGAAGACATTTTGATGACATTCAGGACATCAAGGGTAATACGACGACAGCTCTGATGACCGTTCCGGAAAAAGAGTTCCAAAATTGCTTTGAAGAGTAGACTAGGCACTGGTGTCAGTGCGTAGCTTTGAAAGTGACCATAGTGATATTCAGCAATGAGGTATATAGTACTTTTTCCAGGATGACTTCTCGAACTTAATTGTCAGACCTCCTAGGTATGTCACCAGGCACTACGGGATAAATTGACAAATAAATTCCACAATGAGTTGAAAGTTGTGCAGAGGGAGAGATCATGTTAGGATGGGGAAGGAGGCAAGGCTTTAAGAAAAGATATGGGATTCAAGTTAGGTCTTGATGTCTAAGGGAGAAATTGTAATTTACAGTGTGAATGGTGTATTGTGCTTCCCAGTTTCTTTCCCAATCAGCAAGTGACAAACTATTGAATATGAAACTGACAACCAACAATAACAAAAAAAACCTTGCAACTTGTGTGGCAAAGTGTTATAAGCTCTATTGTATAAAGTGTTTTATAAATCATTAAGAGAAGGATAAATGTTTCCGTAGAAAAGTGGACTAAGGACATGAAAGAAAAATTAATGAAGGAAGAAATTATGAATAACCATTATACATTTGAAAATTTATTTACTTGTTAGTATGAAAAAAGTGAAAAAAAACTTGACAAAATGGTGGGAGAGGTAGAGGAATGGTCACTTTAGGACTGTTGGTAGGAGAGGGTTCATTGGGATAATGTTTCTGGAAATCAATGTAGCTATATGTATCAATAGGTATATAGCTTTATAAGTGCCTTAGAATCTTCTAAATCAAAACTATTTTGATGACATGAAACAGTAGGACCTTCACTGCACTCTGGAGAGGATTCCATCTTTTTCATGGGGCATTTCATCTACCCTGTCAATACTCTTCCCTTTTTCCAAATTCAAGAAGGGTGATTTCAGTAATACACTTTTAGAAATCCATCCTAAGTAGACAACTAGATAATTACACAAAGACATACAAGAGTGTTCAACATGGTGCCACTTATGTTAATGCAAAAAATTAGAACCAACTAGTAAATAGTAAATATATCAATAGGATATTTACTCAATAAATTTTGGCACATCCAAACAATGAAACAATATATAGTCACTGAAAATTTCATGTGCATTGATATTCATTAAGATATTTTAAATGAAAAAAAAAATCAGGTTAAAAATGTGTAAGATCCCATTTATCTAGATATATCTATATACCTACATATATATATATATATATATATATATATATATATATATATATACATATACATATATATTAGATATACATATACACCTATATATATTGATATATGTGTATATATATTTATATGTCTTAGATTTTTGAAATTTTAGTAATTTTTATAGTGGTAGTGCTGATAGTTTTTTGGGGGTTGGTTAGGTTTGTTTCTTTTTAATAATTTATATTATACTGTTTGAATTTTACTCAGTGAACATGTGTTGTCTTTATAAACAAATTATACCATTAAAACAATTAAAAGTACTTTGAGAGAAAAATCTCTTGCTGATTTGATAAGCAATGTCTACAGAATAGATACAACAAAACATTTCCAGGGGTGTTCCTTTTGAACCTCACTATAAGCAAAATCATGCTTTAGGGTATTTCCCTAAAGCATTATTTAGTGCAAAAAGTTCTGAGAAAGTCCATGTCCCTGCATGCATGACTTGATTCAAGGACCTTTCCTGCAAGCCTAGCTATGACATTTAAGCCATTTCACCCAAATATTGTTTTTTGAATTTTTGAAAAAAAATATTGCAGTGAATTTGAGATTATATTTTATGACAACTCCTTGGAATCCATATGGTCTATATAGTTGGTTGCCCAGGAAGTCTTGTGTCTTAGTCATCAATTCTAAGAATAAGATTAACATCCTTTTGTTGAAGCCAAGGAACCTACTATTGTTTGGAGAACATGCCTAGATAGGAGACTATCCTCCTTCCTCTGTTAAGTAAAGAGTCCTTAGCAAGATTGAGCTTTCTGAAACAGAGTTTTGATTCCTCTTCAGATTACAGTCAAGGTCCTAATGTTTCACTTATGTAACATCATCAAACTAATTCAGGCTCATAAATTTCTAAGGCAGGTACAAACATATGTCCCTTTTGGCCAAACCACCATAAACTCTGTGAAGTATACACGTAAAATGAATGCCTCTCAATGAACAATGCTAATTCTTTATTTATCCTCCCAAATACACGGTATGGCAAAGTAGCCAAATGAGGAAATGTATAGTATGCTACAGTTATTTATAAAAAAGGAGAAAAAAATCTTTAAAAAGTAACTGTATTTTAGAATAATCAATTTATCTATAATACTACTTTCTGGTGCTAAACACCTACATGAAAAAGTCATCTGCTAAACCCATTTTTAATTTAAGATGGTAAAATATGTCATTTGAATAAAAAAGAAGTCTGGTCTGTTGTAGCTGGTCTAGTTGGGCCAACTAAAGTACAGGTACAGTAAGTCAAGTCATATATAAAAGGACTATTTAAAAAAAATCAAGATCTAAGTCATGTAGTACATTAGAATTTTAGAAAAATTACAAATGACAATGAGTTTTAGAAAAATCACACACACACACACACACACACACACACACACACACACACACACACACACAGACACGCACACACCAGATTCTCAAGCTCTATCTACCGAAAATCTACAGAAAAAGAATCAAAGAGTTTCTGGGTGGTGAAGCCTGAGCATGCGTGTTTTCAAAGCGCCACAGGCAATTCTGATTGGCAGCCAGGTGGAAAACCAGTCCTCCAAGGGGCGAGCCATCTGGCCCGATTTAGTGTCCCTGGCAAACAAAAGGTGGGCCTTCCATTGCAGGACTTACAAACTAATAAACGGTTGAAATAGTATTGGGTTTGGAACCAACTAATTCTTGGAGCAAATTGGCTAAAAGACCTCCAAGATTGAGGTCATTTTTATTTTTTGGTAAAAAAAAAAAAATTTTCCTGGAAATTTTTTTTCCAATTTTTTTTCTTATTACAAAAGAAGCGTGTTTACTATAGAAAATTTGAAAATAAGCTATAAAAGAGCACAAAGGAGATAATAAAATCACCTGTAATACCATCAATTGCATATAACCAAAATATGTTCTGTACTTTCAGATTTTTTTATATACAAATGAAAATATATTGTAATACAGTTTAAAACATGCTTTTTAAAATGAGCAGTATAGATGAAACATTTTATCAATATTTTTCTGTGAAATGATGTTCACTGGCTACAGAAAATTTCTTTTCGTAATTATTGCTTTTATATTTTTGGAAATTTTAACTTTCCAATTATGATTCATAAATAATCTTGAAATGATCCTCTTTGAATGTAAATCATTATGCACATTTTGAATACTTCCTTAAGAATCTTAGATATGGGATTACTGAGTTAAAAATGACTACTTATAAGGCATTTCATACATATTGTTGACTGTCCTTTGGAAAGGATATACTAATTTTACATTTTGACTAGAATTTGCAATCCTTGAATCCTTACCAATATTGAATATTTAATTATCTTTTCCTGATCATATCTTATGTTTACTTTTTTAATTAGGGGGTTTGCCTTTTTTTGCCTTTTCCTATTGATGTAAACTCTTTGTGTTTCACCTGTGTAGTGTAGAGCATATTTTTTCCTAGTTCATTTACTTAAAATTTTTTCTCATGGTGTTTCTAGATGACTTTTTGAGTAATAATTCAAATATATACAGACAAAATACAGTTGACCTTGAAAAGGTCATCAATATGACAAGAATGAGGAAGTCCCATCCTATACTGAACCACTCCAGTCTCCAAACTTAGTGATATCTCTCACCTAACAATATCTGGTTTACAAAAGATCATTTAATCATGATATGAATTTCAGTCAATGTTTTACATCTCAAGAGGTACTCAGATTTTAAGCCCCGACTCTAGTTAATTACTGTGTCTTGTTAAAGAAATTTTAGGCATTGAGGAATAGGGTCAAAGAGGTAAGTAAATTCTGCAACTATTTATTGAACACCTATAATGTGAAAGTCACTTAATTAACCATCAATCACCTACTCGTATGTGTAAGCACATCTGTCTGAAAATGCTGCACTGAAAATCATATTTAAAAAAAATGTATTGATGAAAGCGTAAAAAGGATCAAACATTTGGTGATAGAAGGAGAACTGACTCTGGGTGGTGAACACACAAGGTGATATATAGATGATATATTACCTGAAACAAATGTAACTTTACTAACAATTGTCACCCCAATAGACTTTTATATATATATATATATATATATATATATATATATATATATATATATGCCTTATTTAATTTAACTAATTTATTTAATTTATTACTCTTTATTGAGTATAAAGTAATACTTTGTGCTTATATAGAACTGAGACTTGGGGATCAAATTACTGACTCAGATTCTTCAGTGGGTGTTTAGTGCGGCTAATACTAAAATACAGAATGATCCACTACATATTCAATGCTTAGCAAAGGAATTGGTAGTTTTAAAAAGCTTCTGCACATTAAGAAAAGACATAGAAGCTGAAATAAAGTTAGAAGACATAAGCCAGAGAATTTTCCAAAGTATAATTGAAGACTGGGTGTGGTTGAGTATGAATGTAGCTGCAGATTTAATGGAATTTTTGGTTTTCTTTTATTTTCTATATTTCAGAGCCTACATATTTGTTTGCAATATTTTATTACTGCATGAGGATTTTATTTCGTGTGGTTGAGGGGCTGTTTTTCTTTTCACAATTCTGTGTTGAAAATCTTTCTATGTAATCAAAGGCACACACACATACCCCACTCCCCACACACGTATATGTAATTTATTTTTGAGTTAGGCCCTTTAATCAATATGGTTGATTTATATTTGTTTTCTACAGTTAATATGTCCTGCATGTTAAATAATGTGCTAAACGCAGAAATCTGAAGTTACTGATTTGCTTCCCTTCGCCATAAGGCATCATGGAATGTATACGAGGTCGGACAATTAAGTTCGCGAACTCATCCTAGAAAAAGTGCTACATACCTTATTGCTGAATATCACTATGGTCACCATTGAAATACTCCCCTTGGAAAGCTAGGCACTGACACCAGTGCCTAGTCCACCCTTCAAAGCAATTTTAGAACTCTTTCCGGAATGGCCATCAGAGCTGTCATCGGATTACCCTTGATGTCCTGCATGTCATCAAAATGTCTCCCTTTCAATATTTCCTTTATCTTCGTGTAAAGAAGTCATTGGAGGCCACCTCAGGTGAGTAGGATGGGTGTTCCAATGCAGTTATTTGTTTACTGGCTAAAGACTCCCTCACAGACAGTGCTGTGTGAGCTGGTGCATTGTCGTGATGCAAGAGCCATGAACTATTGGGGAAAAGTTCAGGTCGTCTAAGTTTTTCACAGAGCATTTTCGGCACTTCCAAATAGTAAATTTGGTTAACTGTTTGTCCAGTTGGTACAAATTGATAATGAATAATCCCTCTGATATTAAAAAAGTTTAGCAACATTGTTGCAACAAGTTCGTGAACTTAATTGTCAGACCTCATATTCATGTCACTGCTTATCACTTTCTCCAAACTACTGGCCGTTATTTGAACTCACTAGTATGAGGCAGAGGATTCAAAGATCTGATAAAGAAGGTGAACACTGAAATTTATAGGGAATTTGGAGAGAAGGAAAAAAATAAAACTGGATCTTGTAGAAAACCCACTTTGTTTCAGAAAAACAGTGGAGGAGGGGGGCCCCCGTCATGCTGAGGAGAATCAGAAGGTGAAGGGGTTGAACACAGTGTTCACCTTCCACCAGCTGTCCCCACTGTATGAAGAGTGTGACTTTGACATTTAAGTGCAGAGACCAAGATGGCTTCTTGGAGGAGTCAATATGCTTGGACGAAACTCATGTCTGACATATGGCAGTGAAAGGGTACACTCTGTTAAAAAGAACCAGATCTAATAGTAGCATTGGGCAAGACACTCTGTGTGATTGGAAGGTATTACATTTATAGAAGTCCAACTGAGAGTGGAAGGGGGTAAAGAATGAAATATGATAGGGAGAGAAAAGTTATTGCTGGATATACTATTACATTCAGCCAGGTTTAATTAGTGATATGGGTATTCTTTTTTTTTTTTTTCTAACATAGACCAAAAAAAAAAAAAAAAAAAAAGAAAAAGCAAGCAAGCATAGGGACAAGATTTAGTAGATAAAAGAAAGTCAAGCCAAAATTTACCTGTGGACTATTTGGTAATCATATTTATTGTTCTTTTTTTTTTTTTCCCCCTCAACTACACTTAACATTCCCTTACAAGCACCCTTCATTTCCTCACCCTTCTTGCCTGGATGTGTTTGGGTAAACACACAGCTGCATTTACTGGAATCACTTAAAATCCATGACCACAAGTGTAGAAGGGGCATTCCATCTTCACTGTCAATATTCTTCCCTCTTCCTGAAATCAGGAAGTATGAGTGTCCTCCAACTTGGTTCTTAATTTTCAAGATTGTTTGGGTTATTCTGGGATCCTTGAATTTCAATATAAATTTTAGAATCACACATCAGTTGAGATTTTGATAGGGATTACATGAAACCTACTGATCAGTTTGGATAGTATTGCCATCTTAACAATGTTAAGTCTTCTGATCCATTAACGTGGGTTTACTTTCCATTTATTTAGTTGTTCTTTTATTTCTTTCAACAAAATTTTGGAATTTTCAGACTAAGTTTTACACTTCTTTTGTTAAACTTATTTCTAAGTATTATATTTTATTATTTTTGATATTGTTGTAAATGGAATTGTTTGTTTTCTTAATTTTGTTTTTGGACTGTTCATTGCAAGTAAATAAAAATACTATTGTTTTTTGTATATTGATCTTGTATTCTGCAACCAGACTGAATTGTTTATTGGTTCTAATAGTTAATTTTAATGGTTTCCTTAGAATTTTCTATATGCAAGATTATGTCTGCCAATAGAGATAGTTTCAATTATTGCTTTTCAATCTGGATATGTTTTATTCCATTTTCTTGCCTAATTGCTCTGGCAAGAATTTCCAGTAAAATGTTGAATAGAAGTGGTGAGAGCAGACATTCTTATCTTGTTCTGGATCTAAGCCGTTCTTTAAGTTTGATGACGTCCTACCTCTTTATTCTTTCAGGTGATCCAACCACACTTCATGAAATACTCATTTGAGTAAGCTACAATAATATTCTAGGTAAAGGATCCATACCCCGACATTTGGCATTGTCAACCAGAATCCTCAAAACCAATGGTTGGACACCCCACCATTAAGGCAGTAAGTCTCAGGCCCTCTTCACAAGAGTATTAATACATGGTACAAGCACTAGATTGTTATATCCTGTTCATGAAAGTCTAGATGTGTCTCTAGAACATTTGAACCAATGTAGACATCATACATCTTTATCTTCACTGATTCCATCAATTTCCACTAATTTCACCAATGAAGATCCTTTTATAACATTTATTATACTAATTAGCCAAAGATTTGGAGTTGGTTAGAAATAATGATAGCTGAAGCACTTACAGTAGTAACATCTGAGGATAGATTTTCTGATATAATGTTGTATAGATCCCAGGTTAAATTCTGAATTAGGACAACTAACTGTTCCTTGAATTAATGCATGTGTGGATGTGCATGCATGCATGCACTCACACCCACATACATGCACACATCCACACACATAGCAATATTGTTGATGGTGAAATTTTAAAACTGGTAACAGACATCATAACAATGTCAAATAGGAATTACTTAGTTTGGCTGAC
Organism: Rhinolophus sinicus; assembly: GCF_057876585.1. Lineage (NCBI taxonomy): Eukaryota > Metazoa > Chordata > Mammalia > Chiroptera > Rhinolophidae > Rhinolophus > Rhinolophus sinicus. Next base: position 34,376,026 of record NC_142504.1, read on the forward strand.
ACAGAACTCTTAATTCCTTATTAAATATGCTTCTCCATAAAATTTCTCATTTCATTAGATTATGCCATCACCATCACCATCCATGCATGTGTTTTAAGCCTAAAATCTAGGTATTAGCCTTGATTTTTTGATTTCTCACCTTTCACAATCTATCCATTAGCAATTCGTTTTGATTCCACCTCTACTTTATTTTCTAAAGCCATCTTATTCTCTTCAACACTATTGCCACCTTAATCTAAAACACCAGATTTATGTCTATTTAAAAAAAATGAAGTGGTGTGGCAAGGAGTCTAGTGCTGTTTCCCAGTGGTCACTGCTCTTATTTCTTTTCTGAATATCTGAGTTAGTATCCTAATAGGTGTTCTTGCTTTTCCTCCATCATCCCTTCCTCCCACCCAACCTGACTCCACTCTTAGAAAAGCAGCCAGAAGGATCGTTTAAAAATGCAAATTACCTGATTATGTCATAAAAATGGTGGCATGAGGTGAGCCTCTTGAAATTTCCCCTGTAATTTACAACAAATTGAACAACTATAATTCCACAAAGGACTCCCTGTGCAGTAGACAGGCAAGACTAAGAGCCGTCAACTGAAATCATCTAAAGGTGAGCAAATTGGTCAAGTGGGGGAGGAAGGAAGTGGGAAGTGCCCAGACGCGGGCTACTCGGGGCGCAGGACACAGACTAGAGCTCAGAGCTCCAAGCTCTCTGCATTCTGGAACTCTGCAGCTGCCAGAGAGGGAAGAATTTAGACTGCTAGCGCTCTGCTTATGGCCCACAGTCCTGCCTGAGGGATCAGTATATAACACGGCTGAACCCAATGCTCATGGCAGAGATCTCGGAGCAAAGACTGAGGGAAGAAGGATGAAAATGGCAGTTTAAGCCATCACTGCTGAGCAGGGAATGGAAGGCATAGGCAGGAGCCTAGCCGACCCCTTCCCACCATCCCAGAGCTCACCCCGCCCCCACCTGCCCAGTGCTACAAGTGGAATGGTAGCAGTGTCAGATAAAAACACACACACAATATTTTCAGTTCTGAGAACTGTGGCCCACAGCCATGGACTCACAGCCCAACTAGTTCTGGCAAAGGGGAGGGAGCCATGGAAGCAGGACTTGCTATGGTGGTTGTCACCGCCATTGCAATGGGCCACCTCTCACAACCTACCCTGCCCCTGTCCTCACCTTTATGGGAGGATTCCCGCAGGAGTAAACAGAGCTGCTGAAACAAACAGGCCTTGAATCTGGTGCAGGAAGAACTTTGGAACTTCAGAAGCTCTCCACATCCCCACACAGAGGCGGCACCCTATGACCCAGGCAAATTATTTACAGAGGAGAAGCCCGCCTTCCAGGGAATCCCCCCGTTGTGTGAGAAGCCAGAATAGTGAAAAGAAAACATAACAGTACAGTGTGAGAGAGACTAAAAGGCTGTAGTCAGAGAGAAAATAAAACATTCTACGAACACCTACTGGAAAACAAAAGAAAGACCTCTTTCTATCAACCTGTTGCAGAACCCACTCCTGTAGATGCCTTGGAAGAGAAATAATAATTCATTAATTGCCATGAATAACCAAGGTAACAAGACAGCTCAGAAAGAAAATGAAAAGTCTCTAGAAAATGAACTTAAAGACATGGAAATATGTGACTTAAATGACAGAGAATTCAACACTGCAGTTCTTACAAAACTCAACGAGATGCAAGAAAACACAGACAGGCAGCTTAATGAACTCAGAAACATAATCAAAGAACAAAATGAACATTTTATCAAAGAGATTGAAATTTTAAAGAAGAACCAAATAGAATTTCTGGAGATTAAGAACACAATAAAACAAATGAAGAATGAAATAGCCAGCTTAGATAATAGAGTTGACCAGATGGAGGAAACAATTAGTGACATCAAAGATAGAAATCTGGAAATGACACAGATGGAAGAAGAGAGAGACTTGAGAATTAAAATAAATGAAAGAACTCTACAAGAACGTTCTAACTCCATCAGAAAGAGCAATATAAGAATAATGGGCATACCAAAAGGAGAAGAAAGGGAGAAGGGAACAGAGAGTATATTCAAACAGATAGTCGACAAGAACTTCCCAAACTTGTGGTAAGCATTGAATTCTCAAATCCAAGAAGCAAGTAGAACACCTAATTACCTCAATCCCAACAGCCTTCTCCAAGGCACATTGTATTGAAGCTGTCAAAAATTAACGACAAAGAAAGAATCCTCAAGGCAGCCAGGGAAAAGAAGATGGTAACCTACAAAGGAAAGCCCATTAGATTATCATCAGATTTTTCAGCAGAAATTCTACAAGCCAGGAGGGAGTGTAATCAAATATTCAAACTATTGAAAGAGAGAAATTATGAGCCAAGAATAATATATCTAGCAAAGATATCCATTAGAAATGAAGGAGGAATAAAGACCTTTCCAGACATACAGAAGCTGAGGGAATTTTTTAACACATGACCTGCACTACAAGAAATATTGAAAGAGGCTATTTGACCAGCATATATAGGGATAAAATGTGGCAACAAAAACTTAAAAGGGGAGAGAATAAAGGCCTGAACTGGAATAAGGGAATGGAGAAAGTAAGCGTGCTGAATAAAATGGAATACTCTAAATATGAAACTTTCTTTACATAAACTTAATGGTAACCACTAAAAAAAAAAAAAAAAAAAAAAATCCAGAACTGAAATATATAACCTGACAAAAGAAGAAACAGAGGGAAAAAATCATAGAATGTCACTACACTGAAATAATAGACAGAAACAAAAAGGCAAAGAAACAATGGAGACACAGTCTTACCAGAAAACCAAAGATAGAATGATAGGAAATCCTTATATATCAATAATCACCCTAAATGTAAATGGACTGAACTCAGCAATAAAAAGGCACAGAGTAGCAGATTGGATCAAAAAACTAAACCCAACCATATGCTGCCTCCAAGAGACACATCTCAGCTACAAGGACAAATATAGACTCAAAGTGAAAGGGTGGAAATTGACACTCCAAACAAATGGTATCCAGAGAAAATCAGTTGTAACCATACTGATATCATATGAAACAGACTTCAGGATAAAAAAAGGTAGCAAGAGACAAAAATGGACATTTCATAATGATAAAGGGGACTATACAACAAGAAGACACTTGTTACACTAAGACACTTGGCTACACTAAGATAAAAAGAGAAAAGAGACAAATAAACAAAATCAGAAATGAAAGAGGGGAAGTTATCACGGATGCCACAGAAATACAAAGGATCATCCAAGCATACTATGAAGGACTATATGTGACACTAGAAGAAATGGACAAGTTCTTAGAAACATATAGCCTTCATAGGCTGAATCACGAAGAACTGGAAAATCTAAATAGACCAATCACCAATAAGGAAATTGAATCAATCATTCGAAACCTTCCTAAAAGCAAAAGTCTGGGACCAGATGGCTTCACTAGTGAATTCCACCAAACATTCAAAGAGGATCTAATATCTGTCCTACTCAAACTCTTCCAAAAAATTGAAGAAGACACAGTACTCCCTAACTCATTTTATGAGGCCAAAATTACCCTGATACCAAAACCTGGTAAGGATAACACACAAAAAGAAAATTATAGACCAATATTTCCGATGAATACAGATGCAAAAACCCTAAGCAAAATTCTAGCAAATCGAATGCAGCAATGAATTAAAAATATTATAATCAGACCAAGTGGGGTTCATTCCAGGGACACAAGGATGGTTCAACATATGGAAATCCATCAATGTGATGCACCACATAAACAAAATAAAGGACAAAAATCATATGATTATATTAATTGATGCAGAAAAAGCATTTGACAAGATACAACATCCATTTATGATTAAAACACTTAAGAGAATAGGTATAGAAGGAAAATACCTTAACATAATAAGGACCTTATATGACAAACCCTCAGCTAATATCATAATTAATGGTTAAAAACTGAAGCCCCTTTGCTCTACATTCAGGAACAGGACAGGGCTGTCCCCTATCACCTCTGCTTTTCAATATAGTATTGGAAGTCCTAGCCAGACCAATCAGGCAAGAGAAATAAATAAAAGGAATCCAAATTGGGAATGAAGAAGTTAAATTGTCACTCTTTGTAGATGACATGATGCTATATATAGAAAACCCTAAAGACTCCACCAAAAAGCTGTTAGAAACAATAAATGAATACAGTAAAGTTGCCAGCTACAAAATCATGTATGAAAGTCTATTGCACTCCTATATACTAACAATGAAATCTCAGAAAAAGAAAAAAGAATCCTTTTGCAATTGTAACAAAAAAAATAAAATACCTAGGAATAAACTTAGTCAAGGATGTGAAAGACCTCTACACTGAAAACTACTAGACATTTTTAAAAGAAATTGAAGATGACACAAATAAATGGAAAGACATTTCATGTTCATGGATTGAAAGAATCAACATAGTTTAAATGGTCATATTACCCAAAGCAATATGGAAAGACATTCCATGTTCATGGATTGAAAGAATCAACATAGTTAAAATGGTCATATTACCCAAAGCAATACACAAATTAATGCAATCCTCATCAAAATCCCAATGGCATTTTAAAAAAGAAATAGAATAAAAAAATCATCAGATTTGTATGGAACCACAAAAGACCCTGAATAGCCAAAGCAATCCTAAGAAAAAAGAACAATGCTAGAGATATCACACTCCCTAATGTCAGCATGTATTACAGGGCACCAATAATAAAAACAGTATAGTATTGACAGAAAAATAGACACAGAGACCAATGGAATAGAATTGAGAACCCAGAAATAAACCCCATATAAATATGGACAGATAATTTTTGACAAAGAATCCAAAAACGTACAATGGGGAAAAGACAGCCTCTTTAATAAATGGTGCTGGGAGAATTGGAAAGCCACGTGGAAAAGAATGAAATTAGACTGTTATTTGTCACCATGTACCAAAATTAACTCAAAATGAATCAAAGACCTAAACATAAGACCTGGAACAATAAACTGCATAGAAGAAAACATAGGTACTAAACTTATGGACCTTGGGTTCAAAGAGTACTTACGAATTTGACTCCAAAGGCAAAGGAAGTAAAAGCTAAAATAAATGAATGGACTATATCAAACTAAAAGGCTTCTGCACAGCAAAAGAAACCATGACAAAATAAAGAGGCAACCAACCGAATGGGAGAAGAATTTTGCAAACAATGCCTCCCATAAGGGACTAAGATCCAAAATATATAAGGAACTCATACAACTCAACATCAAAAAAACAAACAATCCAATTGAAAAATGGGCAGAGGATTTGAAGAGACATTTCTCCAAAGAGGACATACAAAAGGCCAATAGACATATGCAAAAATGCTCAACATCACTAATCATCAAAGAAATACAAATAAAAACCATGATGAGATATCACCTTACACCATTCAGAATGGCTATCATCAAGACAAATATTAACAAGTGTTGGAGAGGCTGTGGAGAAAAAGGAAACCTCATACACTGTTGGTGAGAATGCAAATTGGTGCAGCCGCTATGGAGGGCAGTGTGGATGTTCCTCAAAAAATGAAGATTAGAATTACCATATGACATAGCAATCCCTTTCCTGGGTATCTACCTAAAAAATCTGAAAATATTTATCCATAAAGACATATGTGTTCCAATGTTCATTGCAGCTTTATTTACAGTGGCCAAAACATGGAAACAATCAAAGTGTCCTTCGATAGATGATTGGATAAAGAAGATGTGGTATATATACACAATGGAATACTATTCTGCCATAAGAAAAGATGAAATAGTACCATTTGTGACAACATGGATGGATCTTGAGATTATGATGCTAAGCGAAATAAGTCAGACAGAAAAAGAAGAGAACCATATGATGTCACTGATATGTAGTATATAAAACTGAAAACAACAACAACAACAAAAAAACAAGACAAACAAATGAAGAAACAAAAACTCATAGATATAAACAATAGTTTAGTGGTTACCAGAGGGTAAGTGGGGAGGAGGATTGGAGAAGCGGGTAAACGGGGTCAAATATATGGTGAGAAGGAGAACTGATCCTGGGTGGTGAACACACAAGGTGAGATATAGGTGATGTATTACAGAACTGTACACCTGAAATCTATGTAGCTTTACTAACAATTGTCACCCCAATGAACTACTTTTAAAAAAATGCAAATTAGATCATATCACTTCCCTTATTGAAACCATCCAATGACTTCCAATTATACTGGAATGAATTCCAGACTCCTTAATCTGGACATGGAATCTCCATGATCTGGCTCCTGATTAGTTCTTTGACCTAATTTCAAACATTCTCCAACTTGTCTGCTGTGCTCCAGCCATGCTAGCTAACTGTTTGGTCCCTGAAAATGACAAACTCATTCTTGCCTTGGGGCTCCTGCACTGGCTGGCTGGCTGTCTTCTCTGTTCCGATGGCCCTTCCCCTGATCTTAGCACAGCTGTTTCTTGTCATTCAGATCTCAGTACATTTCTTATCATTCAGATGTTAGCCTAAACGTCAACTTCTCAGAGGAGACTCCCTGATCATACATTCAAATTTGGATCCACCCTGTCATGTTCTACTACATCTGCCTCTTTAATTACCTGCATTACACATGTTTACGTTCATGTATCATCTCCTCCTAACTAGGATGTAAGCTCCACTAACAGAAGAAATATTGTTTATGTTGTACACCGTTGTATCTCTATCATGAAGAACAGTGTCTGGTACCTAGAGGTGCTCAATAGATGTTTGTTGAATAAATAGGTAAGTGGAAATTTCAGAACAGAACCTGTTATTTTGACAAAAGGACCATTAAAATTATTCTGCTTGACTAGAATTTTTTGTATCAAATACTGTCTAAATAAATGAGTTATAATCTGGGGGCTCAACACTTCTTTGGGGATAAGAATTAAGTGTATAAAATTAATTGTAATAGGGCATAATAAGGATCCATTTTAAACACTTTGTATGCATTATTTGTTTAATTTGTACATCGCTAAATGATTTACATCTTAATTGCACTGGGAAGTCCTGGAACTTACCTGTTTAACTTTCCTACGGTGTCTGATCCATCAATTAACCATCCTCTGGACATGAAGCTCTTGGCCAGGATTTTAACAGAATCAGAATCCCTTGTGATACTCCCGTAAAGAAACTCATCAGTATTCCTGATTTGAAAAAAAAAAAAAAAGAAAGGAAAAATTCACATTGCCTTTGGCAAGAAGTCGTAGGTGCTGGACTCTTTACTGCTTAACCATTTTGTATTAATTTCTCTCCTAAAACAGAAAATGTGCCTCAGATTGCAATTAGAGGAAGGGGAACTACAGTGACAGAGATAGGGAACAGAGAACAATTGTGCCCCTTGCATAATAACTTGAGGTGTTAACTGGTTCTGTGTTTCTTTCGTCTGCACTCCTTTTTTGAGTATATCATTTAAGGCCATGAGATACAAGTTTGCATTCACCTCAGGAGATATTTATCAGTTCAGAGCTGGATTGAAACTAATGGTGTGTTTATAAATGTTCAACAAATGGCTCTCTAGAAAAAGATCTCTGATCTGCGATGTTTGCTGGTTTCCATAGTGTAAATAAGCCCAGGATGGCTGATTTCAAGCTATCAATGGGACTTCACTGAACGTGGAATTAGGAAGAAATGTTAATAACTGGTTGTCATGCATTAGTTTGAGCTGGCTCCAGTATATTACTGGAGCAAAGGTACAAATTCTCCATTTCAAGTTCACAAAATTTGATCCAGGCACAAGACAGAAAAAAATTGATAATAGACACAATAAGGCTGATCAATTTCACATCTCCTCCTAAGACATTAAAAAAAAATGTTAAGCAAGAGAGAGGAGAAGGGAGAAGTTTAAAGAGAAGTGATATTCTTTTTATTTTCCTCAGTTTTACTGAGATATAATTGCAATATAACATTGTTTAAATTTAACGTGTACAATGTGGTTTTGATTTGCATTTCCTGTCATTAATGATGAGCATTTTTTCATGTACTCACTGGCCATTTGTATGTTTTCTTTGGAAACATGGCTATTTATGTCCTTTGCCCATTTTTTTTAATTGATTTTTTTTTCTTTTGAGTTGCATGAGTTCCCTCTATTTTTCAAATATTAATCTCTTATCAGATATATGTTTTGCAAATATTTTCTCGCATTCTATAGGTTATCTTTTCATTTTGTTGATTGTTTCTGGTATTGTGTAGAATATCAGTTTGATACAGTTATGCTTTTTAATTTTGCTTTTATTGCTTGTGCTTTTGGTGTTTTATCTAAAAAATCATTGCCAAGACCAATGTCAAAGGGATTTTTCCTATGTTTTATTTAGGAGTTTTATGGATTCAGGTCTTACACTTAAGTATTTAATCCATTTTGAGTTAATTTTTGTGAGTGGTGTAAAGTAAGGATCAAATTTTATTTGTCTGCATGTGGACATCCAGTTTTCGCAACATCATTTATTGAAGAGACTGTCCCTTCCCCATTGAGTGTCCTTGGCTTCCTTGTCAAATATTGACTGAATATGTGAGGGTTTATTTCTGGTTTTTCAATTTGCTCCATTTGTCTATATGTCTGTTTTTATGCCAGAATTATACTGTTTTGATTATAGAGAAGTGAATTAGAGCTTTATAATATAGAAATTATAGTTTTGTAATATAGTGTGGGGACAGAGCCCCAGAGAGTAGTTTACAGGCTCTCGGCCTCACGTGGACGGGTGCTGGCTCGGGTGGTGGATGGCTGTCGGCTGTGGCTGATTGGCCGTCGGCTGTGGCCGGTTAGCCGATTGGCCGCTAGTATAACTGCTGCGGCTATGGAGGAGAGCCGAGGACTGCCAAGGATTGCCGAGGAGCCGAGCAGAGCCGAGCAGAGCTGAGGAGAGCGGAAGAGGAGAGCCGAGGAGAGTGAAAGAGAGGAGAGGAACAGAGTCGAGAGAGTGGAGGAGAGTCATCGGTCAGTCAGTTGGTGGAAAGGCGGACAGCAGGTCGGCGTCCAGTAGGCCCAGCCTCCAGTGAGACCATAGTGGTATGACTCCCCTACCTATGGCTCCATGGGTGTTCCTTTTTGGCCTCACCATATCCTGCGTTCTTGTGTGGGGAGCGGGAGCAGAGACCCCGCAGGCCGCCCCGCCTGAAAATGGCGCAGCGAGCAGGCCTCCGCGCACGACAAATGGCACAGCGAGCAGGGTCTCCCGCACGACAATAGTTTGAAATTAGGAAATGTGATGCCTTCAGCTTTGTTCTTTTTTCTCAGGATTGTTTTAGCTTTTCAGGGTCTTTTGTAGTTATATATACGTTTTAGAATTGTTCTATTTCTATGAAAAATGCCATTAAAATTTTGATAAGGATTGCATTTGATGTATAGATGACTTTGGGTGCTATGGTCATTTTAATAATATTAATTTTTATGATTCATGAACATGAGACATCTTTCTATTTATTTGTATGTTGTTCAATTTCTTTCATGAAAATCTTATAGTTTTTAGTGTACAGACATTTTGCCTCCTTCGTTAAATTTATTCCTAAGTATTTCCTTGTTTTTGATACTATTATAAATGGGATTGTTTTCTTTCTTTCTTTCTTAGATAGTTCATTGTTTGTGGGTAGAAGCACAATTGATTTTTGTTGATTTAGTATCCTGCAAATTTCTTGAATTTATTTATTAGTTCTAACAGTGTTTTGGTGGCTTTTAGGATCTTCTATATTTAAGATTATCTCATCTGCAAACAGAGACAATTTTACTTCTTCCTTTCTGACCTGAATGCCTTTTATTTCTTTTTCTTTCCTAATTGCTGTGGTTAGGACTTCTAGTACCATGTTGAATAGGAATAGTGAGAGTGGACACCATTGTCTTGTTCCTGACCTTCAATGAAAAGTTTTCAACTTTTCACCATTTAGTATGATGTTAGCTGTGGGCTTATCATATATGACCTTTATTATACTGAGGTATATTCCTTCTATACCCAACTTGTTGAGAGTTTTTATCATGAAAGGATGTTGAATTTTGTCGCATGCTTTTCTTTTATTGATTGAGGTGATCATATGATTTTTATCTTTCATTCTCTTATCAAATCACATTTACTGATTTGCATATGTTGAACCATCCTGGCATCCCAGGGATAAATCCTATTTGGTCATTGTTATGATCTTTTTAATGTGCTGTTGAATTCAGTTTGCTAGTATTTTGTCAAGATTTTTTGCATCTATATTCATCAAGGATATTGGCCTATAGTTTTTTTCTTTTCTTTTAGTGTCCTTGTCTAGCTTTGGTATCAGGGTTATGCTATCCTCTTAAAAGGAGTGTGGGGGTCTTCTCTTCTTTTCAATGTTTGGAAGAGTTTGAGAAAAATTGTTATCAGTTCTTTAAATGTTTGGTCGAATTTGTCAGTGAAATCATCTGGTCCTGGGCTTTAATTTTTGGGAGATTTTTCATTACTGATTCAAGCTACTTACTTATTATTGGTATGTTCAGATATTCTATTCTTAATGATTCAGTCTTGGTAGGTTGTACGTTTCTAGTAATTTATCCATTTCTCTTAGGTTTCCAATTTGTTGGGATGTAATCATTCGTAGTAGTCTTATGATCCTTTATGTTTCTGTGGTATTGGTTGTAAAGTCTATTCTTTCATTTTAAACATTATTTATTTGAGTTCTCTCTTTTTCTTAATCTAGTAAAGGTTTGTCAATTTTGTTTATCTTTTCAAAAAAACCAATCTTAGTTTCATTGATTTTTTCTGTAGTTTTTCTGGTCTCTATTTTATTTATTTCTGCTCTGATCTTTGTTATTTCCTCCCTTCTGCTGACTTTGGGTTTAGTTTGTTTTTCTTTTTCTAGTTTTTGGAGGAGTAAGGTTAGGTTGTTTATTTGAGATCTTTCTTGTTTCTTAATGTAGGCCTTTATTACTGTAAACTTTCTATTTAGAAGTGCTTTTGCTGCATCCCATACATTTTGAGATATTGTGTTTCCATTTTTGTTTGTTTCAAGCTATTTTTTGATATCCTTTTCGATTTTTGACCATTGGTTGTTCAGGAGTATGTTGCTTAATTTCTATACGTTTGTGAATTTTTCTGCTTTCCCACTGTTATTGATTTTTAGTTTTATACCATTATGGTCAGAAAAGATATTTTGTATGATTTAAATGTCACCTTCTTGAATTTGCTAAAACTATTGTGGTCTAACACATGATCTAACCTGGAGAATGCTCCATGTGCACTTGAGAAAGGTGTGTATTCTGATACTCTTGGATGGAGTGTTCTTTATTTTTCTATTAGGTACATTTGATCAAAGGTATAGTTCAAGTCCAATGTTTCCTTATTGATAATCTGTCTGGATGATCAGATCACTTTCATTGTTGAAAGTGGGGTATTGAAGTCCTCTGCTATAATTGAATTGGTGTCTATTTCTCTCTTCAGATTTGTTAATATTTGCTTAATATATTTAAGTGTTCCAGTATTGGATGCTCCAGCATATATTCATGATTGTTATATTTTCTTGATGAATATAGTTCTTTATCATTATGTAATGACTTTCTTTGCTTCTCGTTATAGTTTTTGACTTAAATTATTTTTGTCTGATATAAATACTGCTATCCCTGCTCTCTTTTGGTTTCTATTTTCATGAGCTATCTTTTTTCAATTCTTCAATTTTAGCCTATTTGTGTCCTTACAGCTAAAGTGAATCTCTTATAGGCAGAATATAGTTGGGTTTTGTACTTTTTAATCCATTCAGACACTCTATGCCTTTCGATTGGAGAATTTAATCTACTTACACTTCAAATAATTATTGATACATAGGACTTACTAATGCCATCTTATTAATTGTTTTATGGCTGCTTTGTAGTCCCCTTTTCCTTTCTTCCTTTCTTACTGTCTCCCTTTGTGAATTGATGATTTTCTATAGTGGCATGCTTTGATTCACTTCTCTTTATCTTTTGTGTATCTACTATTGGTTTTTGCTTTGTGGTTACCATGAGGCTTACATAAAACATCTTATAAAAACAACTGAGTTTTTAAAGCTGATATCAACATTTTAAGCTGATAACTTTGATTGCATATAAAAATACTCTACCCTTGTTTCCCTCCCTCTGCCAGAGAAACGATATTCTTTAGCAATAGGTTAGTATGAGTCTGGGAGAGTAAGGTGGGAAGATATTATAAAAGTTAGGGATGCTGAAATAGATAAAACCTGTGTCCCTCCCCGGGACAGGACACTAATCAAAGCAGTTTCCTCCAAAAGTGAGAGGCTCTAGTCCCACCTGAAACTCTGCGGGCAGACAGCCTTGCCAATGTTCCTCTTGGCACATTGGCAGAAGAACTGAAGACGGTAATAGCTGTGAAGGGCATTGGAGCAGGCAGAGTGCTGCTTGCAGTCCATAATCTTTCCTGAAGCCTCATAATGTGCCTTCTCTTTGTTCTTGATCTTCCCTGTGCCCACAAGAGGACAGGGAAGAGCTGAGTGTGGGTGAAAAGATGATGATTCTGGGGGTTAAATGCAGAGGCTTCATAGGGCATGACTGTATAGATCTAGAAAATTTCTCAGGATTGCAGATATTTCTTATACATACATAAAAAACAGAAGCAAAGGTGATAGAGCCAAAGACACTCTGGAACCAAGGGTGAATCCCACCTAGAGCTGGAGGCCTGTAGAGTATTGAGATCACAGAGGCTAAAATCAGCCACTTCTTGCCCCAAAGACTCACCATGGCAGTTGCCAATATCACTGGGGGTTTAAAATCAGCCCCAGGAAGGAGGAGAGTGAAAGAACTTTGAGAGGGTGGAAACTCTTGAATGGACTGTGTTTTAAACTTGTAACTAAAATTTCCAATGAAGTGAGAAAACCTCAGATTTAATTTTCTGTCCTCGATTGGAAATGAGGGCTCTGAATTTTAAATCAAAAAGGTTAAAGTGAGTTGAGGTAGGCTGACCAACTGTTCCAACTTGCAGTAGGATGTGGGACTTTGAATGCTAAAATCTGGAAAATCTTGGGCAAACCAGGATGATTGGTCACCCTAGTTGTAGATATAAGGAAAGTGACATTTTTGCATAACTAAGTTTGTGACTGTGAAATTCTTAACCACTGACATTTAAAAAGGCCAATCCTGAACTTTCCAATCTGGGGGATTCCCACATACACACTAGAGAGGACACCAATGCACCACCCAGATCCCTCTGTAAAGAAGTCCTTATTATCCCAGCAGCTGGAAGTGCTGTTGGTGAACAGCCTCAGCTGTCAGCCCCTGTAGGGTTTGCCTCAACTGTGAAGCCACTTCACCCAAGGTCAGGTCCCTTCCTGTGGCTTCCCCCATCCTGTGACTGATCCGTACAGGAGTATAAAGGCTGGCCATCCCCTCCCAGCTCAGGACAACACTAAAGAGCTCTTCTAGCTCTACAGCTTTCCCATGAGGTAGGCTGAGGCTGTTATTTGGCCTGCATTGCAGCCCAACTTCTTACTTTGCCCAGTCCTTTCTTCCCCTCCCTTCCACAGATATTAATGCCAAGGGCATTCCCCAATAACATCCTGCATACTAAGCTCTGTCTCAGAGGGTGCTTCCTGGAGACCCCACCCTCAACCCAAACCAATGCCATTCTTCTGATTTACTTTCAGTCTGTTGCCTGAGACCATCTCACATGTAAATGATGGAGGATTCACATGTCTTTCCTGAGGCTCAGCCTCTGGTTTGCCCTAGAGGTTGTCTAAGGAACTATCTTCTTTTCTTCTGAAAGGTTTTCATGACAAGAAAATGTGATGCGTAATAGGTACACTGTAAATTTATTGGATGAATAAATGATCAGGGCAGGGTCAGCTTCATGGATATATGACCTGTACAGTTAGTTGCACGGGATTCCATCTTTCTCAGTAGGGCACCACAATTGTTTTAATGCTCTGCTCTCACAGTCTTAAAAGTCTTAATAACTTTGCCCATATTTTCATTTTTTACTGAGCCCTGTAAATTGAGTGGATGGTCCTGGACCTAGATTTCCCAAGAACTGGCTTACCCTCATTTCCCCCAGGATTCTCCCTCACCATAATGGAGTGTCAGGAAAGCAGAGAGCAAGCCAATGGTATTCTTAGAACAACTCTCAGGATAGCCTTAGAACCACATTCCCAAACCTCATTCCTTACAATCCTACCTCTTTAAGACATTTACACATGCTTAGAGAGCAAAGCAATCACTGGTCACTTAAACTCAGGAAACAGCAACCTAAAACTCCATCTGGAGATTTACTGTGTACATCAGCACAGTAAATGTTTTCAGACACTCCCCAGTAAATCAGATACCTGCTTCATTTTGTTTAATGCTTGAATAGACAACTACATTTGTTCTGGGGAAGATTTTTTTTCCCCCAACCCACTTCTCAACATCCCAGAACAATTTCCCTTTAACACTAATCTGGGAAGTGCTACCCAGAAACTTGGGATGAATCGACTACACCTCCCCAGTACTGAGTGTAGGGATCTGACAGCCTAGCACTGAATTCGTTCCTGTACTTCTTCGGGAAGTGATGATCAGTGAGTCATTAGTTTGCCATGATATTTAGGCACTCAAAGGAAGCTTGTACAGCCTGCTTCAGATGTAGGCAAGAAAAGGGATGTCCTTAAAGGTTAAATCATTGTTTGAAAGCAACAAGAGCTTATAGCAGCCCAGGCAGGAATTAAGCACAAGCAACAATGATAGCAGCTAACATTTACTGAATATTTATTATGTTCTAGGGCTGCATTATATTATTTTATCGTCGCACAAAGTATGGAGTAGATGTTCAATGCTCGATATATGGAGTAGATATCCTGCTGAGTGTATGGAGTAAATACCTGCTCTGGTTAATATTATGTGCCAACGTGGCTAAGCTATGGTAGTTTGTCGTTTGGCCAAACACCAGTCTAGATATTGCTGTGAAGGTATTTTTCAGATGAGATTAACATTTAAATCAGTAGACTTTGAGTAAAGCAGATTACGTTCCATAATGTGGGTGGGTCTCATCTAGTCAGTCGAAGGCTTTAAGAGCAAAAACTGAGGTTTCCTGATGAAGGAGGAATTCTCCTCAAGATTGCAGCATGGAAACCCTGTCTGAGTTTCCAGGCTGCTTCTCTGTGGAATTTGCTCTCAATATGAGCTCTTGCCTAAATTCTCAGCCTGCCAGCCTGCCCTACAAATTTTAGACTTGACAGCTCTGATGGTCACATGAGACAATTCCTAAAAATGCCTCCATCTCTATCTCTATCTCTACTATCTCTATCTCTATCTCTCTATTGAGTTTATATATATGTACATGCAATCTTCTATTTATTCTGTTTCTCTGGAGAACTCTGACTAGGACAATACCCATTCTGAGTATGTGGCGCAAGATGCCCGGGCCGGATATTCCCTTTGCCCTTCCATACCTCTCTCTACTTTCCTCCACGCTCTCTATGTCCATTAATGTGCGTCAGTTGGCCTCCTTGTCCTGTGGCTTCTAGGTGGGTTGGATCAATGAGTGATAGTGGCAGGAGGTCGGAGTGCAGGGAGAGAGAAGTTAGGGTATTTATTCTCTTGATTCTCTCCCTGCCAGGTTGGCAGTGGCTGGAGCTCTCATTTAGAGGCCTCTCCAACATCTCTAGCTATAGTGAAAGCTATGGCCTCAGCTCTCCGTGGGTTCCTGTAACCACTCTTTCCCCTTGCTCTTTAGGCTGAGGTTGGTGAGAGCTCTCTGCTGTTACTAGCCCTTTCCTACATCCATGCGCTTCATCATCCCTCATAGTTTTCCCTTAATCCAGCCCAGAGCTCTGTACATCATCCTGGATTCCGTGTTTGAGTATGCCATTTGTTTCTTGCCAGGAAACTGAGTAATTCAATACCCTTTCTATTCTTTTTATCCATGAGGGGACTGAGGCCTAGACAGGTATGGTAATTTCTCCAGAGCTGGAATTTAAGCCAAAGTTTCTGACTCCAGTGGCAATACTCACAGCCTATACACATCAGTTCAATTACTGTTCTGAACCACTTACTTTTTCTGAACCACAGTTTCCACATTTGCAAAATGAGGTCAATAACAGTAGCTCCTGATAGAGTTCTAGTTAGCACTCAACAAATATGAGCTACTAGTATTTGCAACAGAAAGATGACCTTGATGAAGATAGAAATTTCCAGTTTACAGGGTGTTGGTAAACATGAACTGGTTGATAGCGGTATTGCAGCAGCACAGGACCTGACACGCACTAGTCATTTGAACGGCTATTTTATGCCACTAAGTTGTAGTCATATCCATCGTTCTTTCCCTCTGCTACATTCTCCAGGAACATGCTCTTGAATTTCATGTGAGTAGAACTCTGAGTTGAGAGGTGGGTGAGTAGCACTTTCTACTCCTTATCTCATGTAAATGTTCCAACAAAACTAAGAAAAACTAGTTATTCTAGTTTTTACAGATGAAGAAGTTGAGGGCCAAGGAGTCAAATAACTTACCTAAGGCCACTACCACATCATCTGGTAGTGAGGGATTGAAGGATGGAGGATTCCAACCCAGATGTATCCGATTCCATATTTATTGGATCCAAAGAAGACTTGTTAATAGGGCTAATATTCTGTTGGTAAGCACCGGTGTGTTAAGTCCCACTGTTAAAACATTTAAAATATTGAAGTAGTTCCCCACTGGTTGGTAAATAGCTGCTGCCCACCCATTCCCCCTTCCTCCCCACTGACCCTCAGCTCCAAAGATAGGGCCTATTCTGATAGGTCTGTGCCCACACCTTATCAGTTATTACTTTTGGAACATCACTCCTAGAAATAAATCCAGTAAATGAAACTGGAGAATTGCAACTCAGAGAAGTAAAGAATAAGCTACGTGCAAACCTTGTAGACGTCCAAGAAGGGGGCAACCTGGGTATTTTCAGAGCATCACTGAAAAGTCTTATCATTTCTATGTCTCGGTCCTGTGTCTGAATTAGAGGGAGGGATGAGCCCTAGAGAGAGCTTTACGGTGAATATATGGAAGGGCTGAATTTGGGGGTCTTTCCTAGTTTAATGGCTGGGGGGAGTTTGGAGATTAGTAGGAGAAAGTCTGCAGGATAATGAATTAAGAAACCCAAAGCCAGGTTATGGGATAGAGAGTTGGGGTTGGTGGGGGGAGGAGGCTAAAGGAACATCAGTCTTGGGGGATTTGATGCTGAGGGCAATTCTGTTCTGTTTCCTTGCAGACCCTTCTGCGGTGCTTCTGACTCTGCCCCTGCTGTGAGGATCTGCAAGGCCAGCCTTTGCCCTTTACAAATCTCCTTTATCTTTCTTTCTTTCAAAATGGACTTGCCCTGGATTAGTAAAAATATGCTGGAGAGCTTTCTATCTCTGCCTGGCATTATGCTTTAATAGGAATACTACTGCAAATTTTAATCTAAAAAGTGGAGAGGAATTGAAAAAAAAATTCACAAAGAAAAAGCAAACCATCATAATCAAAAGAGACAGACTCAGGGGCAGAAGAAAGGACAAGACACCTGGCTGAAAATGGTGGCATTTAATCAGGGATTAGGCAGGAAGTGGGTGAGGCAATTCCAGAATAACAAGAACCAACCTGAACCTTCGAATGGAACCTTTGTCAAGGTTTTCAAACACTCCAGTGCCCTTTAAAAACCATTTTACCCTCTGCCCCTATGTTTTTGTCCAGGCCAAGAGGTGAAAGGGAAATAATCGAAAGCGAAATGCAGGCTCTATTGACTTTTTTTCAAAGGGAAAACAGGCCACAGGTTTCATAGGAAATCCTCTTGCTGAGTAAATGGCCCTTGAGAACAGGACTGGCTACATAATTTGCAGGAGTCAGTGCAAAATGAAAATGTGGGCCTCCTTGTTCAAATTATTAAAAATTTCAAGATGACAGGTGAGCATGACTCCAAATGTGGGGCTTTTCTGAGCAAGAGGACTACACAAGTCACACTCCCAGAAGCTGTCCCTGCTAGGAGTCTCTGAAGGTTTGCACTGTTCCCATTTTCTGACTTGATAATGCTTCTTCCATTTGCAAAGAATCAGGGATGTGATAATTGTGGTGTGTGTGTGTGTTTGTGTGTGTGTTTGTGTGTATATTTCAATACTATTTTTAGGCATTTAGTTTGACTTTCAGAATGGTTCTTTAAAACCTCAAACATTTCCAAACTGCAATGGAGAATGTCAGTACTACACTTAGATCTAAATCTGAGCACGAGAGACTGCTGCCCAGGGCCCTACACTTTACAGGGCTGAGCTCTGACCTTTTTCTAGCTCACCTCAAATCTGAGGGGCCAAGGAGACATGCCCTTCCAGACAAATGCCCAAGTGACTAGGCTCCAGAATTCCTTGCCCAGATGGCTCTGACCCACTCCCAAGGATGGGCAGTCATCTTCCTCGGCTACTTGCTCCCAAGGGTGGACCTCACTACCAGTTATTGGAACCCCAAGGCTGAAAATTTAGCCAAGGGACAGCTATTTAGGGGTACTGTTGACAGAGCATGGACATGTGGGCTAGTCTGGTATGTCCTCACCTATTTGTATGAGGCCCCTTGCTGTGCCAGAGGGACCTGGAGGAAGGGAAAGCTAAGGGAGGGTGTTTTCCCCACACTGCCAATTCCACCCAGGAATTCCAGGGAGTCTGGGGATTCTAAATTATAACCTGGTTTTTCAGGCCATTATTGAAGGTATATTTATTATGGTAGGATCACACATTTTATTTAACAATTTGCCAGCTTGATTTATAACTTATAAAACTTTAGACTTATAGTATGTAGGTTTCCATTTCTATTCTTGCCATTGCCTCTGCAACATTAGGGACTGACCTGCGTGGTGGCGAGCAGAGGAAGTGTATATTTCCATAATAAAGTTGCACACCAGTTTCCTCATAAACAGTGTGTAGTTCAGTTACTCTAACGTTGTCTCTGTGTGTGTGTGTTTATACTGTTTATACATTTTGACAAAGACAGTTGCTATTTTGATTAGTGGAATATAGGAGCTTTTTGGGGATGCAATTATTAATTATGTATGTATATTTCTGCTCCAAAGCTTTCTTAGTAAGAATATTGTTTTTCCTTCTACGACACAGTACTCTGCTAACATTTATGTTTATATATGACAGAACAAATAATTTTATCTCTAACGTTGAACCTTTACATAAGCCTATAATAGATTCACAATAATGTGAGATATATCTCTTTGACAGAAAGAATATCCAAAAGATGTATATTAATTTCATGAACTGAATAAAGGAAAACAATCTCTATTGGAACTAATTTTCTCTTTGATGTCTCTAGGACACTGGTATCTGACTGGTCTCGTTCAACTGTTTGTGCAAGTCTTCTGCGAATGGAGCCAACACATGAACAGTTATTGTTTCACTTTCCACATGTCCAAAAGGAAACTTGGAATCCAAAGTAGGTGAAGTTACTGAAGAAGAACAATCATCTGAGGTAAGTAAAAAGTAATGCTTCACTGAGTGACATGTAAACACACTTTCTGCAGGCACACATGTTCCACAGCCAAGTCACTTCTAACTTGTAGAATAGATGCTGGTGCTTCTTCTGAACATTTGTGTATTTGTGTCTTCTGGTTTTCATGTGGTCAGTGGTATCACTCAGCCCTCATGGTCGATGGTGAACTATGTAGGTTGATAAACGTTCTTTGCAAGTTCCACATTCATCATCAACTTTGTTGTGAAATTGAAATTCAGAATTCGTTTTTCACTAAACACGTGCTATTGGTTTTTTGAGCTCTTTGCTGTTGTAAGAGTTTATTGCAAACTGAAACCACTTTACCAAATAATAATTGCTGTTGATTTCTGTATATAAACATACAATAAGTAACGAAACCATGTAATAAGAATATTCAGGCTGCTCTCTATAAGCTCTATAACAAGATGACCCAACCTCTAGCTCCCATTCATGTTTCCCAACTAACCAATGAAGACTCACATTTCTACTGACCCTGCCAACTGATGGCTAATGGTGTCATGTGTTTCAAAGGATGTGGGTGTGGTGTAGACCACAGCACAATTGTCTGGTTCAACAGTGTCCAGCAGGGGCAGTCATGTTGAGGCTTTCTCCCTCTACCACCCAAACTGTAAGAAATTAGCTTCAGTGAGTTCTCTCTTGCCTGAAGGCACTGCATTTACCAGCCAGTGCCATGCCTGCTGTTTTTGAAAAGGAGGTGCTTGTTATGCTGAGTCTGGAAAAAATAGGGAAAAGAGAAATGGGTCATTGTTGGGATTCCTTTAGATTTAATCGCGTGTTAAAGTAAAAAAAAATAATAATAATCTGTTCATTTTGCATACAGCTCCCACACTACTAGACAAGACCATGTCAGAAGCAGAAAATAGAAAGCAGAGATCTACCAGTGTAGCTATTAATAATTATTCGTTAAAAAGATTAAAATTTTAAGGGAACTGTCAGACCCGTTGGGACACTGAGACAACAGGTGTAAACTGAGGTTGTACCAGGTTTGGTCACCATAGTTGTAGGAAAAAAAGAAGCTTCATGTTCTTTGTCCCTTTGAGAATGGTGTTTGTCATTTTGCTATTGGTATAGGAATGTACCTGAATTTTCTACAGGTGTGGTTTCCTAGGTGGGATTTCATTTAATCAATGGCAATACATAAATGAGCCCAAAATGTCTGTCTGATACCTGTGACTGTGTGACCATATATCCATTCCTTTCGCCACTGAAGGTAGTTTAAAAGCTACATGATTGACTAGGCTGTATTGGTCATTAGTTGTAAAGATAGTGTTGTGCAGGCCAGGGGACAAAAGACCTAGCACATGGTATGTACTCAACAAATACTTTAACAAAAGAAGCCATTGTTGGAGGTGTTACTGAAAGCCACCAACTTTCCTGGGGTGGTTTTCCTTGTAACATCAGTGATCTCAAAATTAGCTTCCATGGCTATGTGTTTATGACTCATAAGCATATAGATATTTAATGGAAATCTAAATAAAGAATCAAAAAATAATGTCAGTAGTTTCCTGAAAGTCATCATAAAATGACTTTACATCATTCAAAACGTCAGTAAATAACTGCCTCATTATGGAATCAGAATCACAAGATCTTGCAGGAGGGTTTACAGTCCCCCCACCCCCCAAAAAAAGACAGATAGACCACTTTTCGTAGAATTACTGGGCAAATTGCTGGGTGAAGACCTGCCTATCACATTCTATTGTTTCTGGAATGCTGACTACAGTTTTTGCCTCTGCTCGACATGTCAAGCTAAGTAGCTAAATGCTGATATCTGATATTATTTGATCTCTTAATCAGATGCTTATTCGACAGAAGTCACTGCTGAATTTTGCAAAGACTTTCAGAAATTGAAATTCTAAGTGCTAATGTTATTCTTGGCTTGCTGCTTTGGTTTCAGGCTTTAAGTCGATTTTTTTTTCCCTAGGCTTTTAATGAAGTAGATGAACAGGAATATGGGGGGACCGTGGTGAGCATTAGGATCAGTGTGATGTCCTCTCATCACTCATCACATCCTGCTTCAAATCTTTATTTTTATTTTCTCAGCCCTGAGGAGAGCTGACATTATCATATATATTTAGCCTATCTTAGGAATGTCATAGGTGGACCAGATGTATTTTCTCAAAGGACATAGATACCTAGATTAGACAGAGGGAGAATTTTCTAGTTAGTCCCTAAGAGTTAGTGATGGCATTGTGTCATCTGGAACTTAGTTGCTTAAATTCTCTGATGGAATAAAATAACTTGTGTTGCTATGAAAATAACACAGGTGGAAAATAAAATTACATTGACATACCCTTTATCAAAGAGTGTTCTATGGAACATGAGTTACATGAATTGTTCCACAAAAGGAAGGTTCTGGGGCCAGGATTCTCCCACCAGGCTTTCTTCTTGGAGGCTTCCGACACATGTTAACAAAGAATTTGATTGGTCCTGTGATGAAGAAACCATTTAAATGTGTTTAACCTGCAGTTTTCTAAAGCTTTCTAGAGTTTATCACGAAGCCCTCTTTCTGTGTTGCTTCCCATAGAAATACTGTAGTGGTGTAATATCATTTCTTTAAGTCTGTTTTCTTGCATTCATTGGGCTAATCACATTCATTACACATCACAGTCTCAAGACATTATTTCCTACTTATTTTATGCTAAATCCAGATGTATTTTCTTTCAGTTCTTTTCTGCCAACAGACTGAGATAATGCCTCCAAATGCTCTTAGTATCATGTGATCTTATAAAATCAGTGACTCTCTCCCCAGAGCTTATGAGCATCTGTTACCCAATCTCATTTCTTACCTTTCCTTGCATCTTGCTTTTCAAAGCTTTATTATCTTCTATCCCACAGTAGAACCACTGCAATTTAGCCTACCTTTGCTCAGTTTCTTTTTTCCTCATTCCCATTTCTCTTGTTCCCAAATGTCACTGTGCTCTCAGATTTGATCAGTACAATAAACACTGATCTATTTTATTTGTGTCTGTCTGTCATTCCAATAAAATGAAAACATTCCAGATTATGGATCTAATCTCTTGACAGACCAAGATTGACTTTATTCCCGTTTTTTCCCCCTGAATGGTAGCTGTACTACACTTTCTCCTCCTGAAGTGCAAGTCTCAATGCTTACTGAAAGTGCAGAATCCAGGCGAGGAGTCTCAGTGGGCCGCCTTTCTGTTGTAGGAATGAAAATCTGGATTCATTTAATTTGCTCAAGAAAATGGGAGTGCCTTCCACTTGTAGGCATTGGGATACAGTGACAAGGAGAATGGTACAGGCAGGTTCCTGCTTTCATGTAACATAGATGAGGGTGTTGTCAGATATTTCTGTTATAGCATGTGATATAATTTGTTTTAAAAGCCGTCTTGATCTAGGTTTGAGGCCCTGGCTAGAGGTTGTTCAGTTGCCATGTTTGAGCAGCTGATTAAGTCCACACCACCGAGGACTGCCTTTATGGAACTCGCACATTCTTTTCTTGGTGTCTATGTCCCAGCCCTAATTATCCCGGGGCCAGGTACCAGATAACTAGAAACAGCCGCTAAGTCCTGGAGCCTGTGAAATTACTCGAATCAGCCAACTCACAGGGAGCCTGCTAAACCTGGTTAACCCCACCCTGCCTGCCATGTATAAACTGTCCCTGCCCCTGGTGTTACTCTCTGTGTGGCCCTGCCTGGCAGCCTTCTCCCACTTGGCAAGTAACAAAAGTTCTGCTTTTCATGTCTCCAAGAATCGGTGTGTTGTGTCCTGCCACGAAAGAACCTTTAAATCTAATAAAACATAGCTGCAAGCAAAAATTTGGTTTTTCTTGCTTATTGTTATGAAAATTGCAAAGGACTCAGAGGTACTAATTGGTGGTGAAATAGAAGTGGGATTGGGATTTTAAAAGAAGGGGAGAAGAATTCTTTTTTTAAAAATTTAACTTGAATAACTTAGTTCCCCCACCAAAGACATTGGCGGGTTAATATGCCCCATATAGTCATTTACTTATTGCTTGCTTATTGAGCATTTGCTATTCTAATGCTCTAGGAGGTATGCCAGAACAGAAAATGTATATCTTCCCTTGAGAAACCTACAGCTTAATTAGGAAGACATGGCAGGCACCTAAAATGATTAGAGAGACAAAATCAAATGTATAGTAATCTAACTAAACCATCACCAAGTCCAAAAAAACGACAAAAATACTAAAGAACTCGAGAAATACATTTGCTTACTATTTTCGATGACAGCTAACTTTCAAATAATTTTTAACTTTCCTAGTTGTTTTGCTGGAGAAATGTTTGTGTTATTGCTCTTTTCCTTAGTTCATTCTTCCCAGCTCTGAAACACTTTCTCTGAGGCACACAGGCCCTGACTTTTTCTAGCCCTGCTATGAAAGCTCAGATGCTTTGGAGTCATGTGGTTTTGAGCTGAAGCAGGTAATGAGGTTCTCTCAAGAGATGGATTTTGGAGCCATGTGTTGGCAGTTCACATCAGATGAAGCTATTTCTTTTAAAACTTGGGAGTGTGTCAAAAAGGAAAATGGTTTCAGCCCAAATCCATTTGCAATACCAACCTTCCTGGTTGGGGAATTGAATGCTTAGCTAATTTATTTTTGACGGGCAGGCTTCTGTGTGTTTCAAATGATGGCTTACTGGCCTGGAAGTTGGGCTTTTCCATAAGGCATTTGGTGTTGGCCCATGGTCTTCGAGGGAACACACACTTTTCCTTGAGGAGAAGCAGGAAGCTGTAGTTGATCAAGCCTCTGCCCGCTCTCTAGACCTACTCTCCAGTGACTTTCAATTATTCTTCCTATTAATACTTTCTTATTGAACATCCATCCCGTGTGAAAGGACGGTAGTGGCTTCTGTGGGAGGTGCCAAGCATGTCAACAGAGAGATGAGGCATGGATTCTGTACAAGGCAGAATGTGGGCATAGCCATGAAAGAGACAAAGTGTTGTGTGCATGGAGTGAAGAGGAATCACTTCAAACTGGGTGGATCAAGGAAAGCTTTACAGAGAGAGTAACACTTGAGCTGGGACTTGGAGAACAGGTTTGATCTGGCAGCTAGAGAAGGGATCGGCCAACTACAGCCTGCAGGCCAAATCCGCCCCCATTACCTGTTTTTAGAAAGAAAGTTGTATTGGAACTCAGCCATGCCCATTCATTGATGTATTATTGTCTGTGGCTGCTTTCATGCAACAACGCAGAGTTGAGTAGTTGTGACAGAGACTGTAGAGCCCTAAAATATTTGCTATCTGGCTCTTTACAGAAAAGGTTTGTGACTCCCTGGTTTAAAGTCAGTCACTTGTGGGACTTAATATATGGCCTTGATGTTTAGACTTGATTTAGGCCAAAATATATGACTTCATTTGGCAGACATTCTAGAAACAGAATGCTTCTGAGCCTTGGGAATATTTGAGTGCTCCCAATGGTACTGAACTTTGGGACAGGGAGTGTGGTAGATAGAATGTAGAAGAGAGACGTTACAGGCAAGAAGAAAATTTCAGAAATTCGTGTTGTCACCTAAGTGAAAAATAATGAATCTGGATTGCAAAAGACAAAGTGGCCTGAGAATCTCTAAGCTCTAGAAGGGTGGACCAAAGCAAAGAGAATTGAGGATGGCTCTAGGATCTTGAGCCAGATGACTGGGTAGGTCAATGTTTCCTTCTCTGAAAATATATCCACCTGCACAGGATGAACTGGACACTCTTCCTACCCTACCCCAATTAAGAGGAGGAAAAGTTGAGTAGCTGGTATTGGGAGGTGAGGTGGGCAGAAGCTGTTGTTACAGAGTAAGACCGAAAGCCTTGCTTAAGGAAAAATATCTATCACTAGATAGGAAATCAGCCTATGCTGTCTCTGACAAAACATATTGCATGAGTTGGAGGGGTATCCTTATATTTTAGATCACCTTGTAGGATTGCCAGATAAAATGTGAAATGACCAGTTACATTTGAATCTCAGATCAACAAAGAATAATTTTCTATTAAATATATAAGTATGTCCCAGATGTTATATGGGACATAGTTATACCAAAAATTATTTGTTCCTGATCTCAAATTCAAATTGAACTGCACATCAATTTCGGATCAACAGTGAAACATTGTTTTAGAGTGTGTTTCAAGTATCGGAGATATTTATACTAAAATATTATCTGTTGGTTATCTAAAATTCAAATATAGTTGTTTTTTTTTCTTCTAAATCTGATAACCCTACAGCCAAAGCTTTCACTTTTTAGGGGACTAAACTGGGCACCTGTATTTGCTTTCCGTGATAGGGGTTGAGTTGACTCCTCCAGCCCTTCTGGAGCCCACAGCTGAGCCAAGGCTAGCTCAGAGAACACTAGGCCTGAGTATGAGGCACTGTTTCACATGTGGACAGAGGATGGGCCAAGAGGTGTAGGGGGGTGGAGTTTCCAGTGGTGATAGTTTGGGCATCTGACTTAGGTACCTGAATAAGAGTATGCATGGAGTAAGGAGGGTCTGGCTTAGAGAGGGGGTGTGAGTTCAGGACATGGATAGATTCCTTAGAGGAGCCTCCTTCCAAAGACTTATTTCTGGAAGGAATTTCCTTGGGACAGAACAAAGCAACGGTTACTCTTGATAAAGGTCCCAGCTTCTATAATCCTGGCTCCCATGTGGAGATCTGCCTACCTCATACTTCTGAATCTTTGATATGTTGGCTCAGTGAACAGATGGACGTTATTCACCCCAGTTATCTTACACAGCTGTGTGATGGTTCATTTTATGTGTCAACCTGTCTAGGCTATGGTACCCAGTTGTTTGGTCAGACACCAGTCTGGATATTGTAGATTTTGGACTTGCCAGACCCCACAATAATGTTAGCCAATTCCTCAAAATAAAACTTTCTCTCCCCCGGCCCCCGCACCCCCCCCCCCCGACCTCTTTTCTTCCCTGCCTCTCTCTGTCTCTGTCATTCTGCACATTTACTTTGCTCTGGTGTGATTTCCCACATTAGCCACTGTCCATTTCTTTGATTTCTTCTTGGCAACAAGAGTTACAGCACTATTATGCAGCAAGCAGCCCTGCTTCCTTGCTACCTTAAAATAATAATGTTTCATGGTGACAAATGGATATAGTTAACAATGAAAGTGAAATGCTTAGCAGGCAGGGGTGCAACTGGGTCAGATTTCTCTGCCTGGCAAAAATGGAAAGTGGCCTGAGAATCTCTAAAGAAAGAAAGATGTATGCGGGGATAGCTGGTGATGTTTTCCAGGTGGATACCACCGCTGTTTTATTCTTAATCTGGTTTCTGTTAATCTCAAGAGTAATTTCTTAAAGGCAAACCAATAGTAATTCTTAATTTACAAAGGTTTCGTCATTGTCCTAAGAAACTTAAAATATATCAGCAGATTTAAAAATCTGTTTTACTTTCGCTATTTTTCTTTGATAAAAATTATAAACAAAATGAAGACAGTTTGAATTAATGAAGGCATATCATTCTTTTTGTGGCCTAGTGGCTGGCTGATGTTTCTACATTGTGTCAGAAAGGGCCCAATTAAAATTAAAAAAAAAAAAAAAAGACTTTTCTAGACCTCCTTAACCTCCCTGCCACTAGGAGCAGAAAAAATAACTGATATCCAGGAAATCTTCCAACCAAACACAAAATGCTGTTGCCTGCACATGTGTGCATGTGTGTTTTGCACGCTGCATGTGTGCCTTCCCTTGGGTGCCGATGGCTACTCCAGGAGCAACACCTGTGGGGTGTATGCGTCTGAAAGTTGACTTGGTTGTGCGCAGGGAAAGAAGAAAATAAGAGAGTGAGGTTCAAGCCACCAAAGTCTAAATCAAAAGCAACTGTTTTACCATGAGGAAAGCAGGCAGCCTTGCTTTGTGCACACGCCACTCTTTCTTTGCTGCCCAGACCGATCTTTGAAATAAAATAAAGAAGCGTGGCAAACTAACTGAAACATAGGTAGAAATAATATATTTGGGTTTCAGAAAGAAAAAAAAATAACTTGGCACTGCTTGAAAGGCACCCATTTCATAACAACACATGTGCAAAGAATTACAATAATTGCAGTGCACACATCGGTAACAGACAGAGGGAACAATGAATATTAAAAACACATTCCTAGAGCCGGCCCCGTGGCTTGGCAGCAGCACACAGCATGGAGACCTGTGCAAGAGTCAAAGGAAAGCTCTCGGCTTCCAGAGCTGTCGGGGCTTGGCAGGAGGAGGAATGAGGAGGGAGGAAGGTGGCAGTAACTGTCCCCATCGCAGTGCCTCCTGTCTCTCACTGGCAGAGTCTTAGGATGCCTTCAGGAGGGTTTCGTAGAGGAAGTCTGCCTTTAGCCCTTTGAGGCTCCAGTTCAGAACTGAATTTGAGCCAGGCTGAGAAGGAGGAGGGCTGGGGATATAAAAACAAACAGTAAAGAACAAACAGCCAGAAGGTAATGCTGAGAACACCCAGACAGTGCCCTGGACAAGCATTCCAATCTTCTCTCCCTCAAGGCTCGCCTGCAGCACGATCTAGCACCACAGACTTCACTGTGCTGGAGACGTGAACTGGGAGTGTTTATCTTCCGTGGACTCTATGCATTGACCTGCCTTCTTCCGTTCTGTATTGGTTATGCGGTGGCATGAAAGTCTGTAGGGGGGTGAATTCTCCTTGTTGTGTGTCCCAGAGCCTTTAACGTCATGTTAACCAAACACCTAAGGTACACAAGGACCTTTTCATGATCAATCCCTTCCACTGTCAGCAAAGACAAAGGCCCTTCTCTTAAGTTCAGCTCTGGTTTTGAAGGTTCAGATTTTGCTTCTCCCGTCGGCAAGTAATTGGCTCCTAAATCCTTGCAACTTTGGCAATGGGAGAGGCAAAGGGTGAGACTCTCTAACCAGAGTTTCGTTCAGATGCTGGGAGTTGTGGCCTAAGGATTCCTAAGCTGTGGGCCACGGATGTCTAAGGGGTTAGAGAGGTAGAATTCAGGGTGATCCCTAAACTTGGATGGGAACAACAACAAAAAATGGCATCTTTAGTTTTGCTAATCTCTGAAATTTAACATTCCTTTAATTACAAAGGTAGAAACAAACCACAATATTATTAGCAATATTTATGACTTTGTTACCAGTAAAATGCATAGATATTTTCACTGTTTCAGATATTTCCAATTTTATTATTTATGTTATATAATATAGCATATTATTTTTATTTATGCTCATCTCTACTTGGAATTATGGTTGTTATTAGACTTGCCACAAGGTCTTGTTATTTTATGCGTTAGTGAAGAAGCATGTAGCATAAAATACTTTGATAACTATATTTCAATGTGTTGGTTCCCCCGATATATTATTATGTTTTATTCTGTTTTTAAAAGATTACTCTGTGAAAGGGCCCACAGACCACCTGGTTGCACAGCCGGAGGGTTCCATGGCACACACGACATTCCCTGAACTCAGGAAGGATCCAGTCTCTAACGCAGTCATGGGGAGCTGGCCCCCCCACACAGGGAATTCCACACCACTCCAGACTCTACACACTGGGGAGAGAAGGTAAAGGCAAACATATGTCTCCAGACACAACACTGAGGATTTAGCAAAGGAACTTCTTACTTGTCCACCCTTTAGACATGTTCAGCATTTGCAAGACAAAAATTTGCATTTTCTTTTCAATGCTTTGTGGCAAAGCTCCAACATGATTTTGTTAAAAAGAAAAGAAAACCCTCAAACAACTTCTTCAGATGCTGGCCTAGAGGCACAGTTGATAACATAGAGAAAGGCTGATGAGGAACTAACTATATTTTCCAGTTTCTACTCCAAGGATTGAAGGACAGAGAACAGCTATAACAGCGGTGGTGAGAGAATCATATAATACAAGACAACACAATGGTGATATTTCTTAAATCAGTGTGTCCGCCAAGAGAACTGACACCCATAGATTTCACAGAGGCAACTTAGAAAGTCTTTTTATTTCCACTTGTCTTCATGCTAAAGGAGAGCGGTGTTCAAGTTGGAAGTAATGATTCATTTGATTTATCAAAATCTGAAATCCTGTTGAACTCTTGTACCAATGCAGAGTCTAGCACTAGAAGGGGTCCTGGGAGAGGATTATTCACAATTTTCAAAAATCTGAACCTCAACATCTGGCTTACAAAGGGCAAAAATGTTTTCCTGAAAGAAAATGTGTAAAATATTAGCAATATTTATAGACACTTTTTTTAACTCAGGGAGAAATAGTGAGAGTTTTACTACAATTCTTAATATAGTCATAAAAAAAAGTCTGGAGATATAGAGATGGATTAGATAGACAGACAGATTGACAGATAGATAATGTAGTAAGTTCTAGATCTATTATATATCAGACACCATATTAGTTTTTAAAATACACTTATCTATCTCATTTAATCAAGTCAGCGTTTCTATGAAATATTATTAGCCCAAGTTCTTCAGATTGGGGCAAGCTTAGAGAATGAAATAACCTGACTGAGGTCAGAGAGTTAGTCAGTGGGATTTAAACTCAGGCTTGTCTGACCCCCAAAGCCACTATTCCATTATTTCAAGTGGTTTCAATTATTTTTTAAAAAATTGCTGTGACTGAGTCCTTAAAACCCAAGAAGTTGTTATAGGAGTTGAAGGATCAAATTTCAAGTTAGGAACATAAATGGCAATGTGATAACAGGTTACATATTGATAAAAGAAACTTGATGGTATCAAACAAAATTGTTTCTCATAGGCAGAAAGTCAAATGGACCTGTCCACCTAATTTAATCATTAACTTAAGTAAATATAAAAGCAGTCATCTGGAAATAAGAGCTCCTTGATGATTTCACTTGCCAACAAAGTAGTTCCCTGTACTTATTGTCAGACTGTGAAACTGTCATCTCTGTTTCCTGTTTATAGGAAATAGGAGAATTTGCCTGGTGCATGAGACCAAATGTCATTCTGTTCAAAATATGCTTCTGTGCCCATTGCCATCTGTGGGGACAGAGCCCCAGAGAGTAGTTTACAGGCTCTCGGCCTCACGTGGAAGGGTGCTGGCTCGGGTGGTGGATGGCCGTCGGCTGTGGCCGGTTAGCCAATTGGCCGCTGGTATAACTGCTGTGGCTACGAAGGATTGCCGAGGATTGCCGAGGAGCCGAGCAGAGCCAAGCAGAGCCAAGGAGAGCAGAAGAGGAGAGCAAAGAGAGCGGAAGAGGAGAGCCGAGGAGAGCGAGAGAGGAGAGGAACAGAGTCGAGAGAGTGGAGGAGAGTCGTCGGTCGGTTGGCGGAAAGGCGGACGGCAGGTCGGCGTCCGGTGGGCCCAGCTTCAGTGAGACCATAGTGGTATGACTCCCCTACCTATGGCTCCGTGGGTGTTCCTTTTTGGCCTCACCATATCCTGCGTTCTTATGTGGGGGGCGGGACCCCACAGGCCGTCCCGCACGACACCATCTTTTACCTCCTGTGTCTGCAAAGCACCCAGCATTAGAGCTAAGGCCATGGTCACAGCTATCAGAAATTAGGAAGAAAGTGACACAATCTGAAGGTCATGCCCGCATCTCCATCAGGGAGGTACTGCTCTCTACCGTCCATATACCTCCTCCCATTTCAAGTAAAGCCACAATGAGAGAGTGAATGTATTTTAGTCCTCCTTCAAATACTTTCTCTCCATCCAATCACTGAAAGATATTGTAGTCAACGAGCTACAGACATTAAATGCCACTACGAGGTGCTCCCCAAGGTGTTGTCAAGCCCTAACTTTCTCTGATTTTACGAAGTTAACAATTGCTAAGCTAGAAAAGCCTGCAAGGGTGTCTTCATAAGGTCTTGTAGCCATCAGAATGTAAAGCGTCCTTGACTTGAGTTTGGTGACATGAGACGACCCCTCAGCTCTCTCATGCTGCAGGAGGTATTCGGTCAGAATGAGTAACTGGGACAAGTTACAGGATTTCAAAGACTAAGTAAATAACCCATGATCAGAAAATTCAATTTGTTCGTGAGGTGGAGAAAGGCATCCTGCCATTAAGCAGTCAGATAGAAAACATGCAAACCACAGTGTGTGGAAGAGAAAAGAACATGAAAACCTCTGGCCCAGAAGCTTAGGCAAGTGCAAGAACCATACTCAGCAAAGTCAACATGCCTATTGTAAACGTGGGAAGTGGGAGCCACAGCACTGACTGAAATTCCAAACTGTGAAATAACCAGACATTGCTTGCAGGCCAATCCCTCCAACGGGGAACACTGGGAAGTCATCGAGATTCACTCATGATATGGGTTTGGAAAGTGGGTTCTGCTCAAGCAAACATGCTCTCTGGGACAGAACAGCCATGCGGCAAATTCCAGTGATAGGCCAAGATGGCAGAAGGCACATTTTGACAGGGCCACCTTTCTCTGTTTGGCAAAAAAGATCAGCTCTCCTTTGGGAATAGAAGAAAAAGCTCATGATCTGGCACACATTAATTTTTGCTGCAGGGGATCTCGGAGAACTGCTGTGAGTGGGGTGGTAGCAAACATTATATTTGCTTTAGAAATACCTGTATATCCAAACACAGGTATTACCTAGTGAAAAACCTGGCTGCCTTTTACCATCCTGTGATCCTGGTGCACCCTCTTTTCCTCATCAAAGGAACCCTGGTATGTAAAATCAGACCCTGTAGTGCTGATATTGTTTTGGCATCTGTTACAATATTAGGGTAGTGTTATCAGGACAACTGCTAGCCCGTTTGGCATTTTCGTGCACATTTGAAAAAGAACTTCCCTTTTTCCACGTGGATGCAGCCCTAAGCCAGAGCATACACTTTGGTAAATAGAATGTGGGCTGGATTCCAGTCCCACTCTCACTCTCAGCTGGATGCCCCTGTGCAGTTCCAGGTGCAACATTCTCTCAGTCTCTAGACGGTGGGTCCTGCCAGGAATTAGGTTCTGTTATACATCAGTGGGTTCAGCAGGTGCTATATGTGCCTCACCACATTCTCTGTCACTTGAGATCTCCTGTAGCTTCAGTGTTCAGCTTTCTGTATAAGCTAAAATTTCTTGCCTCAAGCTCCTGTTTTTCTCTGCCTGAGGGCTTTTTTCTATCTCCTGGAGCATGCTGGACAGGACAGGGACTAATGTCCAGGAGTAGTCTTCAATTAAAAAGGGTGGATGGGAGTTGGTGTGTACATTCCCAGCCTCTTTGCCGCAGGTAGTCTGCACCATGTCTCATGGGGTCCTCAGCAAGATGGAGCCCTTGTTGCCCAGACTGGCCATCTGCTGATAACATACTATCAGCTGATAACATACTATCAGGTTGACTTTCTTCCCTTCCTTGTTTCATTTCCTCACTCCCTCTCCATGTTTTCTGGGATTGCCTCCAAATCTTTGCATCCAAATCCTTGTCTCTGAGTCCACTTTTGGTGAAACCCAAATTAAGATCCTGGGCTTCCTTTTTATAATTGTAACTCTTGGCTCGATGCCTCTCTAATGTTTGGAGCTTTAAAGCTAATTTAACTAGCATGTGAAATTCTTTATGGATAAGAGTGTTCTTTCTCAAATCAGATAACATTAAGAAAGGAACAAACCACACCATAAAAGAGAAGAAGCAAATGGTTACCCAGAGAACTTACAATGAGAAAAGATTTCCATAATTGTCTTAAGGAAAATGTACTTAAAGGAAAAGCAATCCCATGTCCTCATGGTCAGCAGAGGAGAGGGAGAAGGCGAGAAAATTTTGACTGTGCTCATTAATATCTACGTAGTATAGCATGGGCTTCAGGTTTAGTGAGACTGTCTTACGAGGTGTGATCGAAAATTACGGTGAATGTTTAAATTTAAAAAAATTTATTACAGTAAAAGACACATTGCCATTAATCCTCCTCAAAATACTCTCCCTAACTTTGAACACACTTATCCCATCATTCTTGCCACTTTCTGAAGCAGTTCTGGAAGTCCTCTTTTGTTGAGTGTCTACTTCATCCTCCATCATGACTGCTCTGTGTCACACATTGCTTCTGCTATGCCAATTTCTGTCAAATAAAAAGATTATGGTGTGTCCTCATCCACCTTATTCACTGGATCTGGCACCATGAGACTTCTGGATCTTCCCCAAAATCAAAATGACCATGAAAGGAAAATGTTTTGAATCGATTCAGAACACCGAGGCAGCCACTAAAATGCAACTAAAGACACTCACAAAAGAGGACTTCCAGAACTGCTTCAGAAAGTGGCAAGAATGATGGGATAAGTATGTTCAAAGTGAGGGGAAGTATTTTGAGGGGGGTTAGTGGCAATGTGTCTTTTACTGTAATACATTTTAAAAAATGTAAACATTCACCGTATTTTTCGATCATATCTCATAGTTGTGAGCATAGGACTGAATGAATAAAGGGAAGAGCCCAATCCGTTGACCTCATTGCAGAAGCTTGCTGGAGGCTACCTAGAACGAAAAGCAAATGGATGTAGAAAAGACGCCATATGGAGCAGGTGCTGCTCACCTACCCATCAAGTTTTGACAGTCCCCAAATCTGGGGACTCAATTCAAGCATTATGGAGCCTTTCCTATACTGATATATTGGTATATGCTGGGCATTGCTACATGGGGGACCAAAACAGAACTGGACACAAACCCTGTCCATAAGGATCTTGCGTTCTAATAGAGGTTATAGACATGCCAAGACATTTGGCAAAGGCCAGAATAACTGTCCACAAAATTAACTGAAAATAACTGCCTACTAGACCCTAAGAATCTTATGGGAAGGACTGCATTTTCTACATCTTTATGTGGCCTACAGGGCAGTACCTTGAATACAGTCATAGGTGGATGGTGTTTGAATAACCCAAAGAAGAATCTCATTCTATAACAAAATTTCATGAAAGAACAGAGAAGGTAGAAACCCATTCTGGCTGGGGAATATGGGAAGGCTTGGAGCTGGTTGACAGTTTCAAAGTAAAACATGCCCAAGTCAAATGGACTCTGTTGAATTTTCCTTTGCTTGTCAGCAGATATCTGGGCTCAAGCTGGGACATATATCCGTCATTATTCCTTGGTACCTTATGGATGCGTATTCAACTTTACCTTTTTAATGTTTTTTTAAATGGTTTGCTGTTAAAACAGCCAAAGTCAGAGGCAATTCTTCTCTTGACATCAATGGAAGGATATTATTTTACTGCTTTTACTGCAGCTGAGGGACCATTGTTAGTTTATCCTTCAATGTTGCTCAGAGATATACTTACAGACACCAGGATCCATTTGAAGATGGGAAAATGCTTGCTATTTAGGAAAGTTAAGCCTCCCAAAGAGAAAACCAAAGGCTTCCCAGTAGATTTGTGTTTTCACTTGTGATCCTTCTTTTTTTTTTAATTTTAATTTTATTTTATTATTTTTTTACTGGTGATCCTTCTTTCTCCAAGACTATAGCCACCTAACTCCTTCACACTCTCTCACTCTTCCTCTTCCAGGAGTCAAAATGGTGCCCTCAGTAGGTGCTCCACGTATGACAGGGGGACAGCAAGAGTTTACGTGGACCTTCACTTAGGGAAACCCTCTGCCAGGTAGAGGTCCCTGCTGACCAAGCAGGTTCAGCCCTCGCCAGGTAGATTGATTACCTTTTCATTAATTGATGAACAACAAGACCTTGTCATTTCTGTGGTTCAACAAATGGTGGAATAGCAGCAATTTTACATGACTCTAACTAATGGTTTTGTAGAACCACTAACCCATCAATAAAAAAAAAATAAGTCTTGAGGTTTTTCTCTTCTGATTTCAATGCTGGCATTGAAATCTGTTCACATAGCAGGGGCGTGCTGCATGAGAATTCTTACTAAAGCTGATGTGATCACCACAGGAAGAGTACATTTGAATCTCAAGCCTTCAGCAGAGATGGGCAGGAAACATCAGAGAACACACCTGCTCTTAGATCAATCTAATGGTTCTGACTCCCTAGAGGCCTCCTGGTGGTGCTGCCAGAAAAGGATCAGCCAACATCTCTGTCTCCTGCTCTCTTACTTCTAGAAGTGGAGAAATCCTTTTATTTCGGTGTCTTCCCAGTCTTCTCCAAAACTACGTTGCTTCTACCCACAACTCCCTTCCCTTTACTTCTTCGGTGAATTTACCTATCCATGTTCTAAAAGATTAGGGTTTTAGAAAGCAAATGCTAGAAAGCCTTGGAGACTTTCTGCTCTCTGACTATAAAATGAACTTCCCCTGGAGCAAGGTAAAGCAGAACCTACTTAAATGGGGGAGGGGTAGTGGGACGAAAAAGTGGAGGAAAAAAGTTATTAATAATCACAAAATATTTAGCCACAAGGAAAATTTATGGTAGAGTAGTCAGGGTTAGCAATGTACAAGAATTTCATTTCCTTAATAATTTTGTCCAGGTCAGACTTTAATTCTCTTGCTGCCTTAGAGTGCTTTAAGACCAAAAGAAGGCCCTGGAATCATTTGCCTCCAGGCCTTCTGCCTCAGGGGAAGTCACTTAGCACAGCCCACACTCATGAAAGACTGCAAGGCTGGTACGGGTTTGTGAGTTGGATTTGAGATGGCTCTTACCTTGTCTGAACTGGTTCATGACAAATAATCCTAATAAAAGCACAGGAATCATTTCCAGACATTCAGGATCAGAGCAGGACAGGCCAAAGGAACTTCCTTTCTGAGCCCTCAGGCATGGCTCCCTCTTTGCATTTCTTTTGACTTCGTAGAGCCATTCAGAATTTTTGTTTCAAGACTGCTTTGGGCTCTGTGACGCCGCTTCAGATGTGGGTGGCGCTGGTTTCTGTTTAGATGTATTTTTTTTTTTTTTTTTTTTTACTTGACGTTCTGTTTGCCCAGTTACCCAGGTGATTGATTCAGCTATTTTAAAAGCCATTTTCAGAAGCCTTACCTTTTCTATGCACCATTGACAGCAAATATTTCAAGCCTGAATCAGAGAGCCACTATCTTTGTGGAGGTCGCCATGACGCAGATTTGTCTTCATTGCTGTTCTCTCCTGCGTGAGAATCTGCCAAGGAATCTCTCAAGGGGTGAGCTGGAGAACAAGAGACACATTTAGAAGTTGGAGTTTCAGCCAGACCTTCTGACAGTCTACGCAAAGGTGCACTTGGGGTCTTATAGAGAAGACACTGAGCAACAGAAACTAAAAGCCTCACTGATGTACACTACTTGAATTTTTCTGTTAAACAGTGTTGTTTTCTGACAACTTTGAAAAATACGCACAAGGTCCACACAAGACGACATATGTGTCAGTGAGAAAAATCTCGTGCCAGATAAGAAATGAGATACAGTAAAAATGGACTGAAGGATCCTGTGGAGTTAGGAAATCATAACATGTTTATGGATAAATCTTCATTTGGGGATGAGAGTCAGAATACCAAGACAAAAATAAAATAAAATAATAATAAAACAAAAAAAACCTGTGCCTTACTGAGTTGGGACATGTTCTTTCCTTCGTTTCTCAGAGTATAAGAGGAGGTGAGGAGATTCCTGGCTCTTTGTGAGGAAAAAGCTTCAGAGGAAAGAAAGGGGGCAGGCCTAGGCTTGTTGGGGCTGAGCTGTGAGCAGATGAAAAACTAAAACAACAGTTGCAATGATGAAATGCTTCTAAATGGCCTGAGAAGGACTTGGAATGCCGCCTCGTATGCACTATCTGGCCATTTCATCTCTGTGTGAAAGAAGAACCCAACATGAATTTTCGTTTTCCCCTCTGTGTAAAAGGTGGTAGAAATTGAATGTGCCATTTGCCTCATGAGTATGGAACTGAAAGATGTTGAAAGACCAGAGGAAAAGCTTTTTTTTTTTTTTTTTTTTGGCCATTTATTCAATACCACAATTATACAGTTGTTAACCTTGAGGTCATAGATTTAGCAAGCTTTTCCACTTTCAGAGAAAAAAAGTTACTTGGGGGGAATTTAACCTTATGTTTATTTTATCAAGAGCTCTTAAGCAAATAATTTTTCATGGCCCTAGAAGTTTTGGGTCCAATTTCAAATCCCAAGCTCAATCACTGACCAAAGATGGCACGGGCATCTTTGTTCGCCTCACAGGCTACTTCAGATAATTCTTAGCACTGCGTCACAGCAGAAGGGTTTAAACAGGGGCTCCTCTCTGGGCTTGGGAAAGTATGATGAGGACAGAGACCCACAACCCAGAGCAGAGAACACAGATCGCTGCTTCAATCCTTGCCCCCTCTCCTCTCACCGGTAGAATTTAGACGGTCTGATAGATACTGAAAATTTCCTGGGGACGATCACCCTCAGATACTAATGGGACATTAAGAGAATGAAGTTGCTTATTATGAAAACTCTATGAAGAAAAGAAATGAATAACTATGAAAGGGATGTTTTTGTAAGTGATGTAAAACTAGATCATCTTTTTTTTGGGGGGGTACCTCTTGTGCAAAAGTGACAACCAGGAAAATGAATTGAAGTTTTGGCTGAACTAAGTGTGTGTCTCAGACATGGCCATTGACGGGTGTCTACCTCTCTTGTTCATGGCTAGCCCCCTTCTCACATCCTTCACCTGCAGCCCTGGTACCCTAGGTGACAGTATTGCAGAATGGGGAGAGATGGAATTTTGTAACCTGGGCATATACCCACAATACATGCTTCATCACTAAGTAATTTCATTTCCTCGGATAAATTGTTGACCTTGCCTGAACCTCAAATATCTTATCAGTGAAATGGGGATACTCGTACTTTCCCTATACCAAAGGTTGCCGTGAGAGTCAACTACAAGAACACAAAGGGAAGACCTTTGGCAACTGAAGAGTGCTGTACACAAGTGTGAGTTCTGTAAAAATCAAGCTGTAAGTTTGGCATTCTGTAGAACATTGCTTCCTGCACAGAAGATTCGAGTCCCCATAAAATGTAGCGAGATAAGTGATGACACTTTTAAGACTTGTTGTAAGTATCTTTGGACATCTGCTTTACGAGAGGTCTTCTTATGAGCATAGATACTCTTTAGCTTTCTCAAGGAGACACCATGTTGCCCTCCATTCTGCCATTTTTCCTTATAAGAATTTCTAGACCCTCTTCTTTTTTTTTTAACGTGCTGATTTTTTAGAAGTTGAGATATAATTGACATATAACATTATACTAGTTTCAGGTGTACAGCATAATGATTTAATATATGTATATATTGTAAAATGATCACCACAGTAAGTCTAGTTAACATCTATCACCACAGATAGTTATAATTTTTTTCTTGTGATGAGAACTTTTAAGATCTACTCTCTTGCAACTTTCAAATAGATAATGCAGTGTTAACTACAGACCCTCTTCTTCATGTTTCATATGGTGCACATCTCCCATGAAGGATGGTGAGAGTTTTACTTACCAGCTCCCCTTAATCTTCCCAACAATTGAGATTTAATAATTACTTTCATTAAAGGTACGTGGTCAGGACCATGCAGGAAAAAGTGGTTGTTTTCCATTGAGAACTGTCAAGTTTTCATAAATCCTAAGCCCTCTGTTCTTCAGGTTTCAGACTCTGTAGATCAATTTCATTAAAACAAAGAGGCCGAAGGAAAAACACCACGTCACCCTGGAACCATTTTGTATTATACTGAACTAATCCAAAGGCAATGAGATGTGTTTCGCCCTTCACCCTGCCGCACCATTTCAGATTTATGTACCTTTGCCCTTGGGCCCAATTTGGGGCAGGGTTGGGGGGAGGGGGTGGATGCCAGAGGAAACATACATTTTATTTTATATTCACACAAATCTCTTCTTCAACTTTTATTACAGGCCTGTGAGCTCCCTAGGCAGGAGGAAATTTTGAATGAACTCAGCTTTTAGTGGCCAGGAGTGGAGACATAAAAAGAGCTATTCAGCCTCTCTGGTTACAGAGATAAGTACAAAGGGTAACTGGCATTAAGTCTGTAGTAATAGCAGCTCTAAGTACTGACCATGATTTGAATCTCTCGATAACTGATTCTGGGGAGGCTGGAATATTTATCAAGCCATTAGGAGAGGCTGTTTCTTGCTGATAAGATGCCTACAACTGATGGGGTCCACCTGAAGATGCGGATGAGGCGGGGCGGGATTTATAGCCATTTGCAGCAAGAGTAAAATGTGTTCTCCTTAAAAACAGCATGAGGCATTCATCAGCAAAATTATCAATCTGTCCCGTGGGGCCAACCTATGGAATCTTCACAAAACGGAGTTGATGAACACCCTGCCATATAAGGTGATTGGATACTACACTCAGACTTGGCCAGCAAATTACAGTTTCTCTGATTTGGAGGCCAAGGAAGTATGGGGTGGGATAAATGAGACGGAAGAGTTATCAATCTATGGATCACGTTTTTCAGAAAAATCTCTGAATTATACGGTGCCTGATACAGGATTATCCTGGGCTTAAAAAAATGAAATCACCCATTTTATACAACTCCAGGGCATTATTTTGGTTCAGTACTACAGTGGGAGAAGTTGCAGTACAGGCGCTATTGA
This sequence comes from Rhinolophus sinicus, assembly GCF_057876585.1. NCBI lineage: Eukaryota > Metazoa > Chordata > Mammalia > Chiroptera > Rhinolophidae > Rhinolophus > Rhinolophus sinicus. Next base: position 34,415,788 of record NC_142504.1, read on the forward strand.
AGTTAAAAACAAACAGCAATAAAGCAGCCGCCTGCATTTTATTTTCTGCCTCTGTGACGTTTTGCAGCCATGTGGAACCTCCATCAGGACCAGCTTTTACATTTTAAAAAATTGCTTATCTCACGCTTAAAATATATGACTTCAGTGGCTTTTGAAATTAAATATGCTTTCCCAGATTGATTCTATTATTAAAAGTAAAATCTAGGATGAGAGGCAGAAACGCTGACCATATACGGTGGTTGAGTGGCCCCTTCAGCAAACAGTTGGGCCATATCCCTTAATGTCTTAAATAGAACATCCTTCCTACCTCTCCTTAATTGATTTTTCAAAAGCGTATAGATTTGCTCTTAGCAACAGAAAATTTCCCTATTTCTTGGCTCAAACTATCTGCTGCCCAGTATGTGCCTAAAGCTTGCTTAGGAGAAATGATATTTATGGAGAATTGCCTGGAAGGTATGTAGTTATTTTATTCCACTTGACATCCTAGATTTTTATCTCTGAATCAAACCAGATCATCAGAAATATGGCTATTAGCATCTTACTAGATTTCCCCTGCCCGTGAAGAATCATTTTGAGAATTGTGGATTGGCGTCAGAGCTTTGGCCTGCTTCGAAGAATCCTTTAACAAACAGCTCTCTTTAATTTGCTGTTATAAGGCTGGTGGTGGTAAAAGGCATCTATTGTCTCACACCCCTCATCTCTGTCCCACCCAAAACTCTGGTGAAGGAGAAGGCAGTCCTCCCAGGTGGGCAGAGTGAGTGTGTGTGTGTGTGTAAGTGTATGCCCTGAACATCTAATCAGTTCTCCTTTCATGAACATGTGTGGCTTATCTGGCTTCCTTTTCGGCTTTGGTCATGAAGACTCACAGCCACCACATGGCCCACCTTTGGTAGTAACTGCCTGTGACTGTCGCTGGTGTCTTCTTCATCTCATTTCATCTTCTCATGGGCACTATAGCATGACTGGTAGGAGCATAGAATCTGGAGCCGCACAGCCTGGGTTAGAATTCCACTGTGGCTTAACTGAATATTAGGCTATTAGGAATAATAGTAAGAATAATCCTTCTCCTCGACTATTGTGAATGTTACTCAAGAGCCTCTTACATCTTCAAAACATTGGAAGGCTTCATGACAAAAGTACTCCGAGTTCAAACACCAATTCTTGCTGCTGCAACACTGTCTTGGCAGCATGGAAACAAAGGACCATGGAATGGGATAGAACCTGCCTCTGACAGGTTGCTGCTGCCGCAAAAGCTGAACCCCCTCCTCAGAGGCCGCACTCCCAGTCCCTACAGGGTGGCTGTGCCCGAGAGGCAGCAGCAGCTCCATAAGGCTTGGGTTTTGCTTCACAAGCAGCAGAAACCAAAGAGCAAAGTGATTCTTCTTTTCCACGTGCCTTGCTCCTGACCTGTTCAGCGTCTTCTAGGACAGAAATGACAGACACTAGAGTCTCAGTTTGGGGCTTGTTTGAGAGCATAACCCTTACATTGGTGCTAAAATATTAAGCACCAGTGTGCTCCCCAAATCATTAGCAGAGAGTCCACAAGTAATTAATTCAGCCCTAGGCTATTTGGGGCCTGTTGTTTTTATTTCCCACACACAGCACACACTTTTCAGTAATGAACTCTCCCTGTACAAGATGAGAGACACACACCATGTCCCCAGAAGGCTTGGAATGCCTTATTTCTGCCAGAAACTCTGGCCCTGGGGGCTCCAAACTCTCCATCGGGGAGCAGAGAGGAAAAAAGGACAATCACATCGCTGTCTAGCTTTACTGACTGGCTGGATGAGAAAACTCTATTTCTTAAATTACTGATTGGAAACCATTTGGAGGGTTTAATAAATCTATAAAAATAAATCGAAAGTCAAATGGCACACTTGTTACCTTCTCCATAATTATTTTAAATTGCTAATTTATTATCAGTACTATCTTTAATTTTTACACCAGCTCTAGGATGCCTATCATTTCTGAGCCACTGGTGGGGAAGCCAAGTCTCAGGAGAAGTTAAGTGGGTTTCCAGAGGTCTCCTGAGAAGTGAGTGCAGATAGATTTTGAAGGTGGTCTCAGCTGCCCGGTTTGGTATTGAAACTTCCAAGGTCCTGGTCTTCTAACCTTCATAGTCCCCTGAGAAACAGATGAAGTGGGGATGAATAGCAATTCCCTTTACACAGGGCTACCCAAATGTTTTTACCAGAAGGGAGAAGCAGATTTCCAGTTTAGATAAGGTATCAGCTAGATTGATAAATTATGTAGCCTGCAGTGGGTTGCTAAGTTGCAAGACTGTGATCAGGGTGTTTTGTGTGTGTGTGTGTGTGTGTGTGTGTGTGTGGTTGTAATATCAGAATTTTGCTGATTTCCCTTTGGAATATAAATATCATACAGTTTAAATACAAGGTATTATTTGAAACTTGTTTCTCTGTACTAGACTCATGAAGTCAGCTACTAGTTATTTCCTGCCTGGCCTTTACAAAGGCTGAATTGATATTTTAGTTCAATGCTCTGAATCATGGCGAGGGACTGTGATGATTGTGTTTCAGAAATCATCTTCAAATATACAAAACAGTAAGTTAGTGTGGCATGAGCTTGGCTGTTTGATCTTTAAATCCAGAAGAATACTGAAAAAAAAAAAAAAAGGAATGATGGGTGAGAACGGAGAGAGAAAATAACTCTACACTACTATAATGTATTGATAAATCCATTTGAGGATGAATGTATTATGGCTAAAAGCTGAGCAGTGGCTAATGTAGTGTAGCAGAACCGTTTAACAAGTTTGTGGATGATTTTTTCTTCGGTGGTTATCAGGTATCAGGACTTTTTCTGTTATGACAGAAAACCTAACCCAAACAAATTTAAGTCAAGATGTCACATGACATCTATGGAGTTGGGTGTGGAGTCAGTTCTTGCTATTACTACTGTGGATTGAGAGGGGAGGAAAGTGTATAGTCAAAACAGAATGGGAAACTGATAAAGGAATGACGGCCAATGGATTCCAGAGGGCCAAATATAGCATAGTCATTAATGGTAGCAATAAAGGAAAAAATACATTACTACAAAAATTTAAAATAGCATTAAAAATGAAATAACACCCCATGAATGATTATTCTGTGTTAGAGACATCCATATATCTTTTTGTATCATATATATGCTTCACAGAAAATATATTAGCTAAAAACTATGACATTTAATTGTGGTGGAAGACCTAAAGTGTTTCTCGAAGTTGTTACTGAGCACAGAGGGCTATAACATTGAAAGCATAGTGATGTACTTCTTTACTCATTCTTACCTTTCTTTTCGTGAGCCAGGGTATTTGTAGTAAGAAAAATAACAGGAGCTGGATTAGGGATTTCCTTCCCACTTCAGCCTTTCGAGGGCATTATGGGAATTGCACAAGTGAGCTACCAGTCCCACGATTCTTGTCTTACCTGGAGAGCCATGGAAAAGTAGTAAGACCAACTTGAGTGTGCTTGATGAACTCTGAACAGTGAGGCAGAAGTTGAGGTACTTGCAAACCGAGGGGAAGCAGCTTTCTGGACTGAGCATTGTGTCCAGAAGGTAGCCAGTTGATCATGGACTAACATAGGATTTTTGCAGCCTTGCGGCATTTGCATGTGCTCCTTTCTCTGCCTGGAATACATTTCCTGCACTTTTTTCCACGTTTGGTCGGTGCTCATCCTTCAGACCTCAGCTCTTCAGAGAGAGCTTTCCTAATCCCCTCACTCTCCCCATTTACTTAACATTCTGTTTATTTCCTTTACAGAACTTTTCTCAATTTGAAATCACTGGGTTTATTTCTGGTTTATTGCCTGTGTCTTCCCATTAGAATTATGCTCCTCAAAGACAAGGGCCTTGTCTGTATTACTCACTTCTGAACCTCAGCATCCAGAACAGTGCCTGGCATACACAGAGGATCAATAAATGTTTGAGACACATAAAGAGCAAAATGTGTAGGAAATAAAACAACCCATTTTGCCAAATAAAGACAACAATATGAAACATCACCACTTCTGACAGGGCCTCTGAACTTTTTGTGTATAGTGGACCCTTCTGGCAGTGTGATAAACCTATGAACCCCTTCTAAGGATATTTTGAAATGCACCAAAAATACATAGGGTTTTCAATTGAAATCAATTATTTAGGAGCATAGTTATAAAAATATTTAAAAATTTATAGAATAGTAACATATGTGCTTTTTTATTAATGTAGAGAATAACAAGATTTACTGATGGATCTAATAACTAACATGATTTTAAAGTAATTATGAGCTTAAACAGTATTTCAAGGTATTTGCAGCACCTATAACATGATGTGAAAATGTGTTTTCTAACATATTGGTAACAAAGTCACAAGTATGCTAATATAACTGTAGTTTGTTACCTACTATCCTAATTGAAAGAAATGCTAAATTTCATTAGAGGTTAATAAAAAATGTAGATGTAATTCGTTTCCCCCATCTATGTTTATGGACTCCCTGAATTCTACCTACAGACCTCTTATGGTGACTGTGAATAAAAAGGTACAAACTTGCAGTTATAAAATAAATACATTCTATGGATGTAGTGTACAGTGTGGTGATTATAATTTATAACACTGTATTGTATATTTGAACGTTACTAAGAGAGTAGATCTTAAAAGTTCTCATCACAAGAAAATAGCAGCTTTCTGTAACTATGTATGGTGATGGATGTTAACTAGACTTATTGTGGTGATCATTTTGCAATATATACAAATATTAATAATTATGTTGTACACTTGAAAGTAATATAATGTTGTATATCAATTATATCTCAGTTTAAAAAAAAAAGAAGAAGAACTCCCAGGCTAAAAGCTTTGGCAGTCCATAAATGTGGCAAGATTGAGAATTAATATTGAAGCAATCAACAATTATACCTAAATCTTATCTTTAATTTCCTGTTTGTGAGGATATTTTATCTCTATTTCTATCTCTATCTATTCTATCTATCTATCTATCTATCTATCTATCTATCTATCTATCTATCTATCTATCTATCATCATCTATCTGCTAACCATTAGAAAAATGTATCTAGTTCATCCATGGTGGTAGTTTAGTTCCTACTTAAAAAAATTTTTCTTGCCCTCAAAGAGTACTGAGTTAAAGGACCCCTTAAGTACTGCTAAGGAAAAATAATCTGCCCACATGACCCTACACTATAGTTGCCAGTATGCTTGTTCTGTGATTGGAGGAATGAGAGAACAAAAATTTATAGAACATTACTCCTACAGGGATAAACAGTTTAGCTTAGGTGGGTCAAGACCCTTAATATGTCCAGGGAGGAGTTTAGGATATCAGACAGTTCTCTTCTGTAATACGCTCACGTATCTTCCTTTTGTGTGGGAAAAGAATCCTTTTATCATGTTATCCCTTTTCCAGTAAATAATAAAATATAAATCCCAGTGGCTGTGATGAAATGAACTTACCTCCCTGATATTATCTATTATGATAATTTCTTTATTTCTGTCTCTGTAGTTGATACTAAATTTCATAGGGAAGAGAGTCACTCACTTACTGCTAGTTTGGAAAGATGTAAAGGGGTAAGCATCACAGAGTTTATTCTTTTTTCTTGCTCTTGATTAGAAAAACATCATCCAATATAGGAAAGGCCCAAAAGAGAAACAAGAACTCAGAAGGCGTGCAGAAAACCACCTGTGATGGTCCTCAAACTGGAAGATGAGGCTACGTGAGTGCATCCATTTCGATACGATCTTAAAGAGATATTTAAGAATTTACTTTCTACTACGACTCCAGGACAAACTGTGATCCTCATGCAAACTTTTTCTTGATTCTTCAAAAGTATCATTTAAAATTTATCAAGATGGTCATAACTTTAAAAGTTGTCAAATATTGTGAAGCATAGTCATTTGTAATGTGAGGTTCTCATTTTTCAGATGTTTTCAACAATATCTATTCCAGCAAGGGTAGGATTTTCTAATTCAGTTGAACATGTGCCTCAGTCAGTATATAGCAAGTTTTGTCACAGTAACAATCTCCAAATCTCTGTATTTTACACCAAGAAAAGTTTATCTCAGACATTTTTCTTGTCGTCCAATATAGGGGTTCCTGCTCATCATAGTCACTTGGGGCTAAAGCTGATTGAGGCTTCATCTTGACACACGCTTCCATGATTACTATGCTAGGGGAAGGGAATATGGCAGTCATAAACTGGCTCATAGTACCGTCCATCTCTTCTTTTCGCATCCTATTGTGTAAAGAAAAGTAGCACTGGGCACACCAAACTTCAAAGGGTAGGTAGGGGGAAGTGCAAGTTCACCATGTGTCTGGGAAGAAGAGAGCTGGAAATACATGTGAAAGTCCTATGGCTACCACAATCCATCTTCTGGTTACCGTATATTTTTTTTCACTTCCTGTGCCCCAGCAAGACAACCCCAAAGTCCCATTCATTGAGAGCATCCAGCTCAGGGCTCATGATCTCTGAGGAATATTCAGTAGTCTCTCTATCAGGTCTGGATGTGGCTCTTCTTAATTCAGAGATCTGTGAATTCAAAAATGTGTTATATTCCCTCTATGCACCCTTTATATAAACTTCAATCAATATTAGCATTCAGAAAGGTAAGTATGAGATACACATAGGAATTCTGAAGTCTCTCTTCTCTGGAGGGTGAGGGATGTTCCTTCATTAGACCTGCTTCTGCCCCTGTTTCTCCCTCTGAGATGCTCTCTCTTCCCCATTATCTCCTTGGTTACATCTGAAGTGAGCATCAGCAACTATGCCTTCCCCGGGCAATAGCAGCTCCCTCAGCCTTCCTCTCCTCCTCCGTTCCCTCCTCCTTCATCCAGTTGTCTGTCATCCAGCTTTCTATTATCCTACACACGTGTTCTTTAGGTTCTGACTGATCTTCCTGTTAAGTAAGTTTTCTTTTTGTATCCATTGGTTACTTTGGACTCAGATCCAGTACTCTAAGCAGGCAAAAATACTTAGTTTCTCCCTGATGGGTCAGTGGTGAAGAAGCCAGCAGCCTGCAAGTATCCTAATAGTTCACCTGGAGGAAGCCTCACAGCTCCCTAGTCACGCCCCCTAGTCACTCCCCCTAGCTCAGGCCTAGGAAAGCCACAGCTGCCCTTACTCAGTCAGCTCCCCTCTACCTTAGGAGAGAGGAAGAAGGGCACATTCATAGGGGACAACACTTGTTTGTCCTCTCTGGGGTCCAGATGTGTTTCTGTGCCAAGCTCCTCCAGAATCTACTACTCTGTGGTAAGCAGGAGAGTGTCTCTGATTCTCTTCAATCATTCATGCTGCCTGCAGGCAAAAATTCTCTCCACCAAGATGCCCACAAAGCCTGAGGCTCTCTCGCCCAGGGACTATAGCAGCCTTTCCCTTAAGGAGAAGGATGAAGGAATGAAGGTGGTATAGCTTTCCATCAATCCCTAAATAATCTTGATGTATTTCAGGTAATAACCAGAGACAGCAAAATATCATTTCTGGGACGGTTGTGTTTGTGGTGATGAAAAATCAACAAAGTTTCATGAACATGAAAAAATTTAATATGAAACAGTATCTCAGTCTTAGGTTATCTTGTTCTGAAAACATTTTATACCTTTTTTTTTTTTCGTCTTGAGTTAGGCAACAATATCAGTTCTGGGCTTGATGACATTTCTTTAGCATATTATTAATTGTGAAAAGATAATTCAGCTGGTTGTTGCTGAAAATACAGAAATGAGGTAGATGTCAAATGTTATTTTAGTCATGATTGAATGGTAAGACTGAAGCTTTTATACTCACAGTATTCAAGGTTATTGAACTGCTCTTAAGCCCTATAATGGGTGAACTGTCTTTTAACTCAGATATCAATAAAATATTTTCCAATTTAAAAATGCACTGAAACATCAGTAGTTGAAAACAGTAGAGAATTTTTCAATGTAGTTCAGTTTATGTTGTATGCAAGCAGAATGACAGATCATTACATACTAACAACTACAAAAGTTACCATGGAAAATTAAATTATAGGAGGAGTTTATAAATTCGGATGAATACAGATGGGTTTAGGAGAAGGGAAGAGGCAATTGGATTTAGTCAACAATTTGGTCTTTAAATTCTTTTGAAACGATTTTCAAATATATACAGTACCTTGGCTCCTCAAAAAAATAGTTTCTAGTTAGAAACCTCTGGAGGGAAACTTGTACCTTTTTTTTTTAAATATTAATTTTAATTTGTAAATAGTAGAATCTAGTTTTAAATGATTAATAAGTTCAAATCCTCAAAAGTTTTCTTTACAATATAACATTCTATAAAAATCTTGGTTAGCTCGTGAATTAAATTTATAAACACATTTAAAAAAATCATAGATAGTTGTTGTGTTGTCAACAAGGCAGGCTTTAATTATTGCAAAACCTAAGTCCATCTTACAACCACTGCAGAATATCTCTAGAGGAACTGGAAAGGACCCAGAATTATGGGACTGAGGCACAGTTCTCCAGGCATCTTAATTACTTGCTCTGCTGTCTACACCTTTAGTTAACCTAATATTTGAATGTGCAAGAGGCATCCTTTTGTGAGACTTCAGTGTTAGATTTATAGGAACTGAGTCTAGGTCAGCAAGTGCTACAGCAGAAGAGTATCAGTTTCTTTCCTTTGTGCCTCTTGTGAGTCGAGAAATGTGTAACAAAGCAGTTCAAGAACCTCTAATACTGCGAGTATAAAAGCTTCAATCTTACTATTCAATCATGATTAAAATAACATTTGACATCTACCTGATTTCTGTATTTTCAGCAACAACCAGCTGAGTACAGTGTCCACTAGACAGTTTACTAATCAATTTGCTAACATATGCAGATGAAGTAGAAGTGTCTAAAGAAATTGTGTCCCCATATATTTTCTCATAGTAATTGTAATAAAAACCAAGTTTGTACTAAAACACCAATACATACAGACATTAAATAATTAAAGTAGTGCTAGCTTGCTAAGTTTCTCTAAAGGAGAAATACCAAAGGTGGTATTTCTATATTTTTTCACTGCGTAGTCATCTGTGATTGATGTATTAATTGACCTGGCAACACCGCTCTTGATTCTTTGTACTCTTAAGTTTAGGGACACAGGCTGACTCGGTAGGCTTACTCCCATTTCTTCCCTGATTCTAGCAAGAACAGAAAGGAATGGAGTAACTGCATTTATATCAAATACTCCCTGAGCACGTGTTATGTGCTTGACCTCACACTTGTTACTTTGGGTGAGAGAAGGATAAATCATGGTCCTTGTTCTCAAGGAGCTTGCAGCCTAGTGAAGGAATCAATACCTAAAAGGACACCTGCAAAGATAGGGACTGGTCATTTGTACTTTCGATAAGCTCCAGAGTTGAATGTGGTCCTTGCCAAAATTTAGTGTTCTTGACTTCAGGATGAGCTTATAAAATCCACAAAGTTTTACCTTATCAATAATTTTTCTGGTGTGGGCCACTGGTTTTGAGATCATTTCTTTGGTTAGATGCTCAAGAGTTCCTTTGTTCGGGCTCCGTAGAACAACATAAACACTTTCAGCTTTAAAGTGACTTGATATAATCACTCCCTTTTGTACGCTTTTAATTCCCCAGTGTGTACAATGAAAAATTTGAGGATTTTTACTAAGACAATGCTTGAAGCACTGATTTCTTTTGGTTTTATTCAGTTAGTTCTTAAGAGACAAAGGAGATATTGCACTATATTGAGTGGGCAGCTCAACCAGTAAGGAGTTTATTCTTATGACTTAGGGCCTCATGATTGCCCCAGAAATCCTAAAGAATACACCATGGCCTCAACTACTCAGGCAATGTGCACTGAGAAAAATTACTATAGATGTTTCCTCTTGACTGAATTATCCAAATACAACAAAAGGAGTACAAATTCCACTTTTCACTCATAGCCATAGATGGGCACTGTTGTAAATGCTGAAGTATTCAGGGCTATCTTGCCCTAGCACCCAGGGCTTAGATGAATGGTTCTCAACGCTGACTTAAATCAGTGTCTGGGGCACATAGAGGGACAAGACATTAACATTTGATTTTAATGAGCAGTCACCCAAATGAGATACTATTTTGTGAGTGCCATTGAATATAATCACAGTATGAAGTCAGGCAATGCTATAGACTTTCTGTATCGTCTTTATGATAACATTTCAATGGCCTATTCTCTCAGAGTTACTTTCTTTAGCAGAAGTCTTTGTCTCCTTGACTCTGTAGGCTGAGAAGGATAACCCTCCACATCTTGAGATGTGGTGAGCCTATAAACTGGCCCTCAGGTGCAGTGAAGCAGGAGCTCCCAGCACTGTTGACTGTTGGGTCAACAGAACCTTTTGCCCACATTTTATGACTAGTTTTGAAATAAGGGGGCTTTCCCTTTCGGCCAAAATAATGATCAAGATTTCATCATTCATCAACTTTTATTATGGGTTTCATTATGACTTGTAAAAATGATATGTTGGAATCTTAATCCCCAGTACCTTAGAATGTGACCTTATTTGGAGATTGGGTCTTTAGAGAGGGAATCTAATTAAAATGAGGTACAAAATGTACCCCAGAAACAGAATAATAAAGTTTGTTTGGCGTGTACATGTAGGTTCAGGGGAGCAGTGAGAAAATGCTGTAGAGTTAGGTTATTGTCACATTGATAAGGGCCTTGAACATCAGTCAGAGGATTTTGGCACAAACTGGCATTTAGCAGGTCACAGGGAGACGATGGTTCTTAAGTAAGGGGGTTACACACCGGAAGTGTGTTTGAAGAGGTGTTTCTACCAGCATGTTATGGGATGGTTTTATTTGGGGAAATACTGGAAGCAGAGACTTAGTTGAGAAGCGATTGCAATAGCCCAGGCAAGTGGGGGTGGGGGTGATGACAGTGTGGATGGAAAGGTGAGGTAGGTTTAAGAGGCATTATTATCACAAAGGAAGAGAGATATGCAGGAACTTCAGGCATGTGGCAGACTGATATGGAAATGTTTGTAGGTATGTGGGATTTTCTTATCTGTTAATATCTGTGTACCTGGGCATAAAGCTGCCCTGCACGGGCTCTGCAGTTAGAAATAGGATCAGGATTCTGACCCACTAGAATCCCAAAGGGAAACACCCAAATTGTACCTGTAACCAGGGACATTCAGGATATATGACAAAGGACATGGCACTGTATGACACCAGTCAAGCAGCTGTGCTTAGCACATCTGTATCATGCAGACACGTGAGCAAGAGCATCTAGAATCTTTCAGTTCTACCCAAAGGCCTGTGCTACATTGACCAACTACATAGTGTAGTCAAGAATGACCTGACGCATGCCTGAAATATAACCTAAGTTATTTCCCTTCTGTACAAAACAACCATTTGTTAGTTTTCACACTTCAATCATCTGTTTAGGACCTCCTTCCCCAGCCAAAATAAACCCCTGGCAAAGCAGGCAATTCCCTTTGGAAGTACCGAAAAGTCCTAGGTCTCACGGATGACTGAGTATTCCTTATCCACAGGGTATGACGGCTGCCTAATCTGCTTAGGCAGCTCAGCGCTCACAGGTAAGTGAGATGTGACAGTGCCAAATGCATGGATTACAGTGTTCAACATCAGGTCACTGTTTCGCTTAAAATTCTTTGTGAATATGGACAAGTCTGCAGCCACAGAAGCAGTGCAATCTTCCTCCCCGAGCTCTGCAGGCTGAGCCAGCTCTGCAACTGCCTGGCTCCCTCCTCCAGGCACGAGACATCCCTCACGGGGGCTTCTTAGTCCAGTCCTGAGGACATAGTAGCTTTCCGCCTGTTGGTAGGGAAGTCCAAGTGTGGGAGCCCTGTATTGTGGGTGCTGGGGGCTACGAGCTGCTGTTCTGTGTATTTACCATCACTCGGGGAGGGCAGCAGCTCCCTTCAGTTACCCCGTAAGGCAGTCTGCAATCCGAGTGGTTTACAGAGCTGAATTCTGCATCTGAACAGTAACTTCCCAGCAAATGCCTGAGAACAGGACCTTAGCCTATTCCCACTGCCACTTTCATAACCTAAAACATACATAGCTGAAGCATTTGTAAGTAAAAGCTCTGTGCATAAAGGATTAAGGATTTAATGATCACAAAGAAGATGATGTCCACTCTCTCCTGCTTCTCAGAGGCCCAATGGAAGGCAGTGCCAAAGCAGAGTTCAGTAAATGAAAATGCGAATACAGTGAGCCAGGCATATACATTTTCCCTTGTAGCCAACAACAGATTGTATCTCTGGTAACCTTGGGAGTTGTGAAATCCATCATGTACTGTTTCTTGATGGATGGAGAGAATGAGAGGCAGAGAGAACTATTGGAGGTGGGGGACGGAGAGAAAGAGAGAAGTTGGGGGGGGGGGAAGGAATCAGACACGCAGAGGAAAATAGAAGTAACGGACAGAGAAAGATTCCTTCTAGCTTCCCAGTTTTTGGTTCCAGCAATTTGTAAATCTGTTTTTGTTTTTGTTTTAATTTTTAAAAAATTTTTATCCCTGCCCTTGGAATCCAAAAGATACTCTTATATCCTTATATCCCCCTTTTTTGTTTCAGCAAGTTCAAGTAGGTTGCAGTTGTTTATTGTCCAAGGGTCCTAATGAATCATAGGTGTGTTTTTTTTTATGATGGACCAAGCTAATTTTCACTAAATTACAATTATATCCTTTTTTTCCAATTCTCAGAAAAATATAAGTTAACAAATGATCTCCTTGATTTCATGTTTTTCTTTCATAAATTATTTCTCAGATTATTGGCACTTGTGATGTCTTGCCTGGTTATGAAGACTATCGTGTTTCTCCGAAAATAAGACCTAGCTGGACAATCAGTGCTAATGCATCTTTAGGAGCAAAAATTAATATAAGACCCAGTCTTATTTTGCTATAATATAAGACCAGGTATAATATAATATAATATAATATAATATAATATAATATAATATAATACAATATAATATAATATAATACCATGTATAATAATATAATATAATATAATAAATATAATATAATAATATAATACTGGGTCTTATATTAATTTTGCTCTAAAAGACACATTAGAGCCGATTGTCTGGCTAGGTCTTATTTTCGGGGAAACACGGTAGCAGATGACAAAATGAACGAGCTGAGGAATATTAATAGGAAAACTAAGAAATAGTCTCTTGTGTTAAGTATACAACTTGTTTTTCTAGACAGATGGTAGTAATAATTTTGTATTGTGTGTGTGTATTTACACACATGTATATTTATATGTACACATAAAATGTATAATCTATAATGTAGTCATCTTTTCTGCTAGCAAAACAGATCCTAGTTCATATGTTAGAATTAAACAGACCAATAGGGGTTTTGGCACTGGAACTAGTTTGGGGACCACTGCCTTAGATTAACCTAAATTTCCCGTTTTCTGCATTCCTACCACTCCCAGGCTCTGCAGAGCCATATGGGGCCCAATCTGTCTCTCCCACCACTGTTTTATCCCCTGCCAGCCCAATTTCTAGCCTTTCACAATGGGGGCATCCTCATAACCCGCGCTGGCACTGCACGTGCATAGGTTTCTGTTGTATACAGCACAGAGGGCCAGAGCCTCGATGCATGTTTAATTGGGAGAGGAGCTGTTCCCCGCCACGACCTTGGGGGTAGGAGGCCAGACCATGAGAGCTGTAGTATGGATTTCTTAGAAGTTTGCTCAACCCTGGGTCAGTCCCTATGGAGAACACTTACTCATTAGATTGCTTCTTTGTCTGGCTTAGAGATCCCAGTATTTTTTAAATTAGGCCTGTGGATGGGGTTTGGGGTGTCTTATTAAATATCATAAAGCTTTTTCACATCAATTAAACATAGGGCTCACTTGTTAGATGCTTTTCATAAAATGTTTATTGAAATTCCCATAAATGATGTTCTGATAATAAAAGATAATTTTTATGTTTGTGGACTTCAAGACAAACTATTTTTTTTTTCTTGTTATTCCTATGTTTTAATGAAGAGTTAAATGCTAATTATTGAATCTCCCTTTTCATGAAGATCTCTGTTACTCATGTAGATTACTGGCAAGTTCAATATTAATGAAGCTTAGTTTTCTATAAATAAAGAAATCTGGCACTTATAACTCTATTTGCTAAGATTTCAAAGGAGCCAGTTTTCCCTTGAGAAGGTCATTTATTTATTCATTCTAATTTGGCATTTAAAACGCTGATGTTTATTGGATCTTCCTCATAGTTCTTGTGGTTTAGAAAATCACAGTACTCCAAATACAGTCCATCTCTTTTTTAGATAGCATTTAGATGGACAAATCTTTGTCTTTAAAACTATCTATTTCCACAAGTTCTCCATTGTATTAATATACTTGAGAAGTTTACTTTTTTATAGCTAATGTGTTAGACACATGAAATGTTTTAATAAAATCTTTCTGGTAAGTATTAATTTCTACACATAAATTTACAGTATATGTTATTTTGCAGTATTTGTTATTATACAGTTTTTTGTTTGTTTGTTTTTTGGTTTTCCCCTCTGACTCCACACACTTTTACCTCTGGTTGTTCCAGGCCTTTCTCCTACTGAATCTGCTCTTCTCCCTAGTGGCTCCTTCATGTCTAAAGGTTCTCAGTGGCGACAGAGGATGAAAAATGATGAAGTTGATGCGCACCATTCAGGAAGTAATTTCAAAATAGTCATGCCTGGACCCAGCCTCAGATATTTGAATCAGTTGGTGTGGGTGATATCCAACAAGTGTATTTTTTAAAAGCATCCCAGGAGACTCTTATATACTCCCCTGGTTTGAAATCACTGCTTTAGTGTCTGTCTCTGTCCTTCATATATCCATCTAGTCTCTTTTTTCCCTCCAACTTCTACAACTACAATTTGCAGAACTATCCATACACAGACCTTATGTAATTTGTTTTCAATATCCTAATTGGAATCCAGTTTATCACTGCATTAATGTTAATTTCCTTACAATTTTTTTTTGTTTTATTCTGATTACAAAGTGATATCTGTCATGCAATTTTCAAAATCATAAGTATAAATATGATACATAAAGTGGAAGTTACTTATCATATCCCCAGGTCTAACCAGATCCAATCAGGAAAACAGAAACCACTATGGATATTTAAAACAGAAGGAACTTAATGCAAGTGCTTTATTATAGCAGCAATAAAAGAGAACGAGAAGTTTACCAGGGCTCAGTGAGGTAACTCAGTGATTGGTGACATTAGGAAGCTGCTAAGGTCCCAAACTGGAGAGAGAAAGATAGAGGGAGTGTTACCAGAATTCAGGGTCCAGTGTCACCTAGAGAGAGGTAAGAAAAGATGCCAAGGAAGTGATACAGATGTTGCTGGAGCAGTCTAAGTGGAAAAAAAGAGGGTGGAAATACTCTGGCCTTCTTTTCCAGCCATTCTTCAATCTTATGAGCCAAATTCAGACAGTGGGATTAACCTCACTATGATACAGAGCAGGGAAAAGGCAAAAAAATGGGTCTGAGTGAAAATAGGTATTGCCAATATTCACAGTTTGATGTAAGATTGATTCTTTCAAAGTTGGCTCTGATTATATGGTTACCACATTAACAACTGGTCTTTGGCTGTGCGTTAATGCCCATGTAAAACCATATTCATACCGTAGACCCTCCAAAATATGTTTTCCAAACTTTGTAATATTTTCTCTTCTCTTAAATATACACCATATTTTGTTCATGACACCCTCTGTCTCAAAAAGGCTTCCCTAGCCCTGTCTCATTTACCTTATGTTCTTTTAGACTCACTTAAAATCGTGTCTTCTATATGAATTATTTTCTAATCACCAGAGCTCATTGTGAATACCTCTTCACAGAGCTATATTTATTTCTGGTGTCACTCATTTGGCATATTACAAAATCTATTTTGTCATATTATTTGAGATTTTAGGTGTGTGTTTTATTTCTCTAACTAAATTTTAATGCCCTTGAAAGCTGAGAATGTCCATGTAGCCTTTTGTGTTCCCAGAACATCATTCAGTGCCCATAACATAGTGGATATTCAATATGTTTACATTGTGGGTGATGCTCCTGTTCTGACTGAAAGCTGTGATCAAAAGAATTTTTGGAACTATTTGCTTTTCAAGTATATAAAGACAGTTATATGTCTTTCAGTAAAATTCTAATACAGAAATAGTCATATGGAAATTATAAACTTAAATCAATTTGGGGAGCATATTAATCACAGATGAAATAAATTTAATTAAAGCTGTGACCCAGCCTCACTTAAATTTGACTCTAGGAGAAATATAAACTATTAATACTTTACCTTATTGTAACTACCATACAGAGGAAAGAAAAAGAAACAAAATAAAATATTACATTTGGTCTCCAAAATTTTGTTTTACATGATGTTCAGAATACAATAAAAAACTTATAAGACATATGATGAAGGAGGAAAGTGTGACCTATAGTCAAGAGAAAATATAGCAAATAGAAGTAGACACACAGATGACTCAGTTAAGAATTAGTCAACAAGGACTTTAAAAATATTATAAATGTATTAAAGAATTTAGAAAGGATAAAGACACCAAAGATGACAGGTGGGGTAATTTAGGAAAGAAATTAAAAATATTTTTAAAAGAACCAAATGGAAATTTTAGAACTGAAAAAAATCAATATATAAAAAGAATTTCGTTGAGTATGCTAATAGCATTTGGACACTACATAAAAAAGAATTAGTAAACTTCAAGACAGGGCAATAGAAATTATTCAAACTGAAACAAAAAGAGTAACAGGATTTTTTTAAAAAAAATAAAACATCAGTAACATGTGAGGAAATATCAATAGGTCTAACATATATATATAACTGGAGTCCTGAAAGGTGAGGAAAAATTGGACAGAAATATGTTTGAATAAATTCTTGCTGAAATAATAAATATATCCAAATAATAAAATATCATAGACTGGGTGGCTCACACAACAAAAATTTATTTCTCATAGTTCTGGAGACTGGGAAGTCCAAGATCAAGGTGCTGACCAATTCAGTTTCTAGTGAGAGCTCTCTTCCTGGCTTGCAGACTGTTCCTTTCTCACTTTATCCCTATATGGCCTTTCCTTGGTAAGTGCTGTCAGAGAGAGAGAGAGAGATCTCTTTCTTCCTCTTCTTATAAGGCCACCAGTTCTATCAGATTAGGATCCCACCTTATGATCTTGGTTAACCTTAATAATCCCCTAAAAACCCTATCTCCAAATACAATCACATTAGGTGTCAAGAATTCACAGTATGAATTTTGGGGAATACAGTTCAATCCATAGCAGGTATTTTCATCCAATGGAATACTACTAACAATAAAAAGAAAATAATTACTTTCACAGACATTATAAGTGAAAGAAGCCAGATATTAATGAGTATATACTTTTGATTACATTTAGATAATGACAAATCAAAGAGTAGTCAACTGTGTATGTGTGGGTGGGGGAGAGTTAATTGGGAAGGGGACACAGGGAAACTTTTGGGAATGATGGCAATGCTATGTCTTGATTGGGATGATAGTTACATGGGTGCATATATTTGTCAAAATACATTGACTGTAAACTTAAGATCTGTACATTTTACTGCATGTGAGTTATATCTTAAACAGAAGGCAACTAAAAACAAATATTTTGTTGTTATATCTTAACAAAAAAATGCAATCTTCCCTGGTGATTTTGATGTACTCTTAGGTTAGAGAGCACTATTCTACAGAGATTTTTCCATTTTAAATATGCTTACAAATGAGGAAGGAGTTAGGGGATTTCTGATCAACATGTATTTATTGTGTGCCCTCATAGAATAGATTCTCCAACTCACAGATGCAAATGAGAGGAAGGGACTTGTTCAAGGTGACATTACTCACCAATTAATTCTGGAATGGGAACCATATTTCTAGACTCTAAGTTTAGACTACTTGGTATTAAGGGAAAAAATAGTCCAGTACACCAAGTAGGTATAAAGGGGTTTAGGGTGTTGCATATTTCTGTCTCCCAGGATGTAGTCCTGAACCTACATTTGTGTTGTGAGGAGCAATTTAGGAGCAGGCAGATTTTCTGTGGTGCTGGAAAAGGCTTGCGCTGACCACACAGAGTCAGGGAATGTGATCTCAGCAGGAAGTGTCTCCAATTTCCAGCGTGCCTTTCAGTCCTGTAACTCTACCCTGAGTATTTCCCTGAGACTTTCGTCTTTCCTTCCAGGGATGGAAGGAAAGCTTAACCTCTGAGGCAACAGGTCCACATTAGTATTTTCCTTTCCAAGGCATTTTCAATGGATGTTTCACCACACATCTTTGAATTCTCTGGGGGCAGGATTCAGGGCTCACATATCTAACACTGTAGTGGGGGCTGAATGTTGGTAGAATCACTGTAGGTATTTAACAACAAAGAAGAAACCATCCTCATTTCCATCAGCGACAGCTTGCAGTGTTACACAAGCATTTTGACGCAGCTTCATGAACTGAGGAATTCTATCTGCAACCACAAAAGAAAGAAGCTGATTTCTTATGGCCCTTTTGTAACTTCAGAAAGGTTTTGGGAAGTCTCTAAATTGAATTTAACTGTTGAGCACAGGCTGAACTTAAAACACTCATCTGTTTTAAGTCATCCCCTCCTTCCCATAGGCTGTACACTCATACCCTGTCTGCATCCTAAGTGCTCTGGCAAAGGATATGTGCTCTGTGTGAAAGGCCAAGGAACCCAAAGGGCTGAGATTACTTTACTGCCTGCATCACCACATTCCTTTTGTTTGAATTCACTCATATGAAAACCACTGCATGGTTGTAGAATGTCCTGCCCAGAACAGTAGGGTCCCATTAGGCCACAAAGGTGGGTGGAAAGAGCATAGTCCCATAAAGGATGTTGGCGCTATTCAGGAAGGAAAACAGGAAGACGGTAAGAAAAATAGATATTTCTCAACAACCATATGCCAAAAATGACCTGCTTCAAATTGAGGGTGTACTTGGCAATGACCTTGAAGCCAAACGCCATGTAATTAATTGTGTCCCGGCATTGGCTGTGCCAGTTAGCTCACTGGTATTCAGTGAACCTTCCTGAACACAAAGGGAGTACATTATTAATCAGGATAACTGTTGTAACAAGCCACTGATCTTTGGGGAGACATTTGAGACAAGAAGAGTTCATTTCTTGCTCACATCACAGTCCAGTGAGGATGAGGATGTAAAGGGGTGGTGGACACAGGAGGCTTACCGGCTAGCAGTGCCTTACATCACTTCTGCTCACATTCCATTCGCCATAACTCAGTCATGTGGTTTCAAGTAACTCCAAAGGAGGCTGGAGAAAGTGGTCAAATTTTATGCCTAGAAGCAAAAAAGTAAAGAGGTTTCATGAACACATAGCATTGTCTCTGACACATTGTATAATAGTAGGAGGCATTATCTTTACTAAGATACTTAAATATTTAAGTATTTGAGTATTTGGTAGTGTTGATGTGGTTTCTGGGTATGTTGTTTATAGACAGTGGCCCGGTCACTCTTGCTTCATCTTCATGACCGATGTCTATTCCTGAACTTACAATTTGACGATTAGCATTGGTTATGTAACGGTCGCACAGAACAGATTTGCACTGTAGTACTGAAATCATATATATTTTAAGGGCTATTCAAAGCCATTAGCTGATCAGGAGACAGGCCACAGGACTCTTTCACAGGACTTCTAAATTGTTATTTTTTGCCTCTATTTTTTAATATTATACCACTAAGCAGAGTTCTTAGTTAATATATCCCATTGTAATTAAAATGGAAGATAGCAAAGATTAGTAAGAACATAATGCCTACAAATTTCTGTTTCACTAGTTAGATGATAGCATTTCCAAAACTAAGTCAGAAGCATGTGTTAGCATTGAGACCCTCAAACAGGTGATGGGGGCAAAGACGAGAGTTCGTCCAGAACTGGAACTCTGGGAAGGAAGGAAGCTGGGAGCCCTTAGCAGCACGGAAGAAGATTGAGTATGTAGGAGTCCCTGGAAAATTTGGAAGGAGGGAGAAAATTCCAGAAGCAGAGTTCTTAGGTGCTATTTTAGGTGTCTTGGGGCAGGTACCCCAGGCATTTCCAGCTGGACTCACCTCCCTTGGTCTCAATTCAATGTTGGTTAAGAATTAGTGAATTTCTTATACCCATCTGTCAATGGGTTGTCTAAAAATATATAGGCACTGTTTTAGGCCATGCCTCAGTCAAACCATCTTAAAGGTTTTTCTGAATTTTTATT
Organism: Rhinolophus sinicus; assembly: GCF_057876585.1. Classification (NCBI taxonomy): domain Eukaryota; kingdom Metazoa; phylum Chordata; class Mammalia; order Chiroptera; family Rhinolophidae; genus Rhinolophus; species Rhinolophus sinicus. The sequence goes on from NC_142504.1 coordinate 34,435,937, forward strand.
TTATTTTATTGAAGCTCTGACATGGAGCTGGCGGATTAGAATAGTTACACTGGTGATAGCTAGAAATCTAGGCCATAATCTCTTCCTGCCAGAGCTGTCACTCTCAGGAAAGTCACAATTTCATTTCCTAATGAGATACAGCATTCTCTTCCCAGGGCATTTTAAGTTCTCACTGCTCTGTATGTTGTAGTATGGCAACAATTGAATAACTGTGAGGGGTCCTGGCCTGCACATTCCCATGTGGTTAATTGCAACAGTCTGTGGCAGAAGTCCTTACTGAATATGTAATCTGATGCCACTAATGTGATGGTGTCAGGTGCATAAAATGCTCCAGATAGTTGGACTTTTTTCCTACTTCGCTGGGAATTTGGAAACCTGCCCAAAAGTTTTTGAGAGCAGGGGAAAGTTCTGTCTTTGCCGTTAAAGCCCTTAGAAGTTCTTGCAAAGAATGCTCCTCTAAAATGGGCCTAGATGAGAGAGGGCTCCTCTGCACCCTGTCATGTGCTCTGCACCTCATGTTGGTGTGAGGAGGAGAAGGAGGGGAGGAAAGGTGTCTAGAAACCCCACACATGGGAGGAGAGAAGCGTGACTGAGAGAAGAGAGAAAGAAGAGAGGAAAAGATCGCAGGCCTTTGGAGCAGGGAGGTGAGAGTAGCAGAGATTTGGAGAGTAAAGGGATAAGTGTGTTTTATTCACTTGAATGAATGCAAGAAATGTAATAATCACTTCGTAAATATGAGGATCCGAATCAGAAAATTGATTCCTTATCAGCTACTTTAGGTTAGCTGATATCCAAATGGACATCATTAATACCAGTGCGCCAGTCAAATAACCTCTCTCAGTCTCAGTTTTCTCATATGTAAATTGGAGACACCACTAGTGTCTACCTAATAGAGTGGTTGTGAGATTTCTAAGTGATGATATATGTAAAGCACCTAGCACAGAACCCATCGTAATCATAGAGTGAGAGCCCAATATAGTTTAGTGATGGTGATGGTGATGGTGATGAAGATGATAGAAGATATCAGAGTATGCTAAAAAGATTGAGCTAGTGAATTTCATTTCAAACCAATGACATGCCGTTAGGTGAAGAGCTAATCAAACTTAAAAATTTCTGGGACAGTTCCAGCCCCACAGAAGAACTATATGGTAGCTCCCATTCCCATTTTATTTTCCATCTCCTTATCATTCTCACAATTCCCAAACACACGGATAAAGGAGGAAATAAAATTTAGAAGAAATGCCAGCACCTGCATTTTTGAGATGTACAGTTACAGTGTTAGAGGAACCATCCAGAGATCATTTTTATGGAGAATTTGTATTTAAATATCCAAGATGAGTGAGTGTCTATCTTGTTCTTAAGAATTTCTAGAGTTGTGGCTTTTCTTAATAGCTGGGTTCAGGGTCTAATTATCTAGATGTTTAACTTAAACACCATTTCAATCTGGATCTGATCTCCTGGGCAATGTCCAACAGCTGGAGTTCTGTAAAATAACCCATGACCCACAGGGTCAGCAGGTAGGGGTAACATCCATACTATAAACCTAGCTGTGCTAAACCAGGCTTAGCACAGATTCCTAAAGGTGAGCTTAAGGTCAGGTGTCATCTGCCTTCAATCAGGGATGTTTGTGGGGAAAATGAGAATCGTATCGTGCCACAATGCAGTCCAGATGTCTAAAGAACCTCCAGGGAAGAGAACCAAGAGGCAATAACGCAAAGCAGGTGGAGTTCAAGGTGACTCATGCAGGCAGCTCTGGATTGGCCCATTCTGACATCACAATAGCCAGAAAAGAGTAGACGTTCCACAGTGGAAGTTCAGTCTGGACAGTCCCTCTGGGATTCTTTTGGGGACATGCTTTGATCCATGGTAGTGCTGAATGTGAATCAGCTATGATGGGGCCTACTGTTATTTCTATCGGAGCCTTCAGAGCCCTCTTTTGCAGGCCATCATCACCTCTGTGGATCTCCACTAGACTCTCCCTAGTGTCCCCACCTGCCTCTTAAGTTGAGCAGAACAAATCTTGAGTTCTAGGCTCTAATTAGTCTGACTCCTCATGCATGCAGCCCAAGGAGGTCTCCGTGGGTGTTATATACCACATGTCATATAACATGTGATTCCTTCTAATTCATCCTAGGGCAACCTTCAAACATACAAACAAACAAACAAGAGCATAGTTTTTTTTCTGACTCATATGCATCATGTGTTGCAACATACTATGAATCTTTCCCATTTAATTAGTTGAATTTCTCATTCTTTATTTTTCAGTTGTATAGTTTTTTGGGGGAGGTTCTTAAGCATATCACTTGCACCTGGCTAGGGAAACAGAAACCACATATCTTTTATTATCCATTGTCTTAAACAGTGCTAACACCATAGGTGAACGGCAAATGTTTTTTGAGCACATGAATGAATAAGGTATATAAAACAAAGCATCCATCTTTTTGCTTTCACTGATTTTTATTTCAGATCCTAGACCCAGGGCTTTAATTTACCAATATGCGTACACACAGCTGGATGCAATACCCTTGGTTTTCCTGGTACCATCTGCTGGCTAAGTTATCCCCTGATGGCCGAAAAACACAGAACAAAAGGAGCATTGGTAAAAAGAGGAAGGAGTTGTAGAAAGTGGACAGGAAGAGGTGTTTAAGGGAAATGGTGTATATTAGCAGATGTCACAGAGATTTATTTCTTTTTCTATGGGGATTTACTCTAGTGACCAAACTCGGCTTTCAGGATTTTTCCCCAAAAAGCACTTGGGGCATTTATCATTTGCTCTGGGGACTGCTCTGTTGGCAAAACTTTCCTGCTCAGGTTTTGTATTCAGGTTTTAGACTTGAAATATTACAAGGAGCAACACCTTGACATTGCTGGGAGAAAGTAGAAAGCTGAGGGTGGGGGGGGGAGTTGTCAAAAGAATTCCTCTAGGTACCTTTCTCCAAAGCCTCTTTTCTCCCACTCCTGACTCTTGGAGTTACCACATCAAGGAAGTGTAAGAAGTGAGAGCCTTAGACCCTTTGAGTGGTTGGGAAGTGTGAGCGATTTGAGCTCTTGGCACGCATTTTAGGCTATATTTTGAAACCAGTGTCCAGACAGCAGGTCCTATGTGTTCCTGAGGGAGCATCCTTACTGTCAAGGCTCTGAGTGTTGCCAACCAGCAGGGAAGCCCTTGTATGAGCTATACTCATAGGAGACAATAAATCCTCTCTGATTAATACCAGGCCACCACCCTTTCCCAGTCAGAGATGTAAATTTCCCTCAAAAATGTTTTTGAAGATGGGGAGTGCTTAGAAGAGTTTAAAAGAGGGAAGTTAAAAAAAATTTGTTTTGTAATATATGTATTTATTTTACAAATAACTATGTCATAAAGGTGCCTTTTTGACATTTTTGTTTGGGTACCATAAATAGAAATGTAGAATAGTAATCATCATTCACCCTAAACTAAAGGAAAAACAAGGAACGGAAAGGGAGGTCACTGATAAATGACTCTCCAGAGTCATTTCCATTTAGCAAAATTAAAATCAGGGAGTTAGCAAACAAGTTAGTAAACATAGATATTTGACAGGGGAAAACAAAAATCTGAATTCTCTTCTCCAACAAAAAGTATATTCATTTTAGTTAGGGTACTGCTAGCTGCTATAACAGACAAATACCACAATTTTATTGGCGTTCACATGAAACATTTTTTTTTTTTTTCTTTTCTTATGTAATAGTGCACTGTGGATATTACTGGCTAACAAAGCAGAGGGGTGGGAAGCACAGTTAGTTGCTCCACTGTTACTCAGGGAACCAGACTCGGCAGCTGTGCCTTCCAAGGACACCCAGGACACCCACACAAGCCAATGGATGGGGAAAAAGAGAGTAGAGAAGGCCTATCTACTTCTGACACATAACACTTCTGCTCATACGCCGTTGATGAGCACTTATCACAGAGCCCCACCCAAACGGTCATAGGGCTGAAAATGTCGTTCCTCGCCAGGCAGCCACCTCCTGGCCAAAACTGTCTACTCTGGAAGGGGGAACCTGAAACCACTGGGAGACAGTTAAGCAACTCTTTCATGAGGATAATTAGGAAATGTATTGAAATGGAGGAAGCAATGAAGTCAAGTTTATAAAGCCATTTTAGAATTCTGACTCTGCCGCCCACCAGCTGGATAATTTAGTTTCTTTAATCAGCAGTTTCCTCATCTATAAAGTCAAGAACACAATCACAGCTCACGGGATTGCAGTGAGGACTACATGTAACACTAAATTTGAGGTTCTTTGTAAAAATAAATAAATAAAAAAAAAAGGAATGGCTACCTGGTGCCCCTGAAGCTATGGATAAGCAGAGTTGATTTTTAAAAACTAGATTTACTACATATTTTTGAAGGCTTACTGTTCAAGTCACTGGCTAATTAATGACTGAAGAAAAATTTCTGTTTTAAAGCTCATATTGTATTTCTTAATTATTACGTGAGAAAAGGATGATAATAGCGTTTTTAAAAGTGTAATTTAGAAATTTGGGGCTGGGTAATGGAAAGAAAGCCCAGTTTCTAACTGCAGCTCTGACATTGGCCAGCTAACTGACCACAATCTGGTCACTTCATCTATCTAGGTTCCAATTTCCTCAGAGGCAAAAAGAGAGTGGTTAGCTAAATGGCCCTTCCCGATTGTGAGTGAAATATTCTGAGGAGGAAACTCATCTAAATGAGTCATCCACATTATCAGATTATGATCATGAGGAGGTCAGTAGAGAAATAATACCCAACTTATATAAATTTAGGGGTAACATTTTCACAACTTGAGGAAAATCATTTTCGTTTTCTAGCATCTTAGTGGAATGACTTAATTACTACATTGAAATAGGTCAAGTGTTTCAAAACTTTGTTGTATCATTTGCCCCACGTTTTTCTCTTCTTTTGCTTTTACATTTTTCTTCTTGATCTAATATGGGGGGAAATTGTGGGCAAAATATAGATATGACTGGGGGTAAGACATGATTTCAATGGCAAGTGAGCTTGAAACTTTGACAAAAAAAATTTCCACCCTTATAAGTTAGATATAATGATCTGGAAAGACAGATTGAGGCCAGACAGATGTCTTACATGATTGAACTGATTTCCATATTGCGGAGCGAACATTCACATACGTTTAATTTCTTCTTTAGACACTGAAGCAAAGCTTTGGGTTCTGAGGTTAAGTAACACCCATAGCACATCCCTGATCCTAGCAGACACTGAATAAATAGTTGATGAGGATAGTGAATATGTCAGCAATTAACAATTACTAGTGATACTTTAATTTAGTCCCTGCTTTTCTAAACTGTTAATCATGACCACAAAATTACTTAAACATATTTTATTCATTGCATGCATAATCATTTTTATTAAACTAGTAGTATAGCCTCAGCTTAGTCTCATAGCCTCTCTGACCCTTAGTTTCTTGGTCTGTAGAATGGGGATAATTTTTTTCTTTTCGAGTTACTGTTTAATTGTACAAATTAGAGATAATGTTTCTAAAATGGCTGGCACAGGGTCTGGCACATGGAAGAAGATCAATAAATGCAGTTATTAGCTATTTTCATGAAATAACCAACGAACACCTACCTTGTGCTTTCCATACTGTGCTAAGTAGTGAAGGTTAAAAGAGAGTTAAGAGTTATTTGTAAAGATGTATAGATTAGTTGGAGAGACAGGACAGGCTAATAAAAATAGAAGCTGGCATTTGCCAAGTGCCAAACCATGGTTAGTAATGACATAATGATGCCCTTATTGTAGAGAAAGCCTGCGCAATGGGCAAGTGTTTCATAATGTATACAATATATTTAAATAACAGCCATTACCCAAATTTGGATTTCTGGATAGCCTTTTATTTGCATAAAGTTTTGTTGGTGCTTTGTAATATGTGCTATGGTGATAATGTGGGGCCAGTCAATTTTCTCCCATTTTACAGAGTGAGGACTGAGATGAAAACTGTCCAAGTTTGTATAAGGTTTTGCAGAGGGAAGATCAGAAATCAGATGTGTTGATACCTATGCTTGTGTTTCTCTCTCTATGTCCCATTAGAGTTCAGAAGAATAAGATTCAGTTAAGAACTGAGTCATTTTTCTGTCTCTTAAAATTCATTATATTATTCTAAAAAGATTGATGGCTCTGATCAACATTGGAAACTGACTCCATCTTTCGTCTCCTTGAAATCATGCCAGAAAAGGCCTCCAGCATGCTCAACTCTAGTTTACCTTTTCTAAGGTTTCTGCCTCCCTAGATGATGGCACTGAGGAGCATCACTTGTTAACACACAGATGACTCCAGAAATTGCTGCACTTCAAAGTGAATCCTTTATTCACCTGAGTGTTTAACTGTGTCAATGTGCTCTCATTATCAGATTTAATTGAATAATTCAACAAGGAAATGTGCCCAGTGCACACATTATACAGATGTGTTTGCCAAAGTTATCTTGGCTTGTGGGAGAGAACAACCCTCTGATGCCCTGAGTTATTTAGAAGGCCATCACAGATGTCAACATAAGGTGGAAGAAATAGATACCCATGATAATATGTAAATACCAAGACTCATCCCTAGTTTATATGTAAATACCAAAACTCATCTCCCATCACACTGATAGGATGATACCCTTGTGCTGGAGCTATATAAGTGAACAGCTGGTCATGAGAAGTTGCTGTACTTATCTTCCCACTGGATTGTATGTTATTCTTGGCCAACATAAAGCCTGTCAAGAGTTGCTATACTCTAAGGTGAAGTAGGAAGCCTTGCTAGGTTCCTGATCTGCTAGTAGAAACCAGTCGAAATATTTCTGATCCAATAGGAAGGGTCAGATATATTTCCACTATATTCACTCAAGTGTGGTTGCAAAACTATACAGTATAAACTACTTTTCCTTGCCAACTCATATGGAGACTTGATTAAACTCAACAATCAGATATATAATATGAACCAGGGAAAATATAGAGCACACAGGAATAATTTACTACATGACTATTGTGTTAGTTAGCTTTTTCCTGCAGTAACACTATCTAACAACAACAACAACACATGCACACACACACATAAAACAAAACAAAAATACTACATCTCAGTTGACTTACAACAACAAACATTGGTTTCTTGTTCACAGATCTATGGATAGGGTATGTCTCCACTGGACATGGTTGGGCTGGGTTTGGCACCAGGATGTGGGTTGGATTCAGGTCTGTTCCATATGTCTCCTCATTCTGGGACTCAGAATGAAGAAACTGTGGCTTCGTCAGACAGTATCTTTTCATGGTGGATTGCAAGAACGCAAGAGGGCAAACCAAACCACACTTATACCTTTGAATGTAGTACATGTTATGTCTTCCCACATTTCATTGGCCAAAGCAAGTCACCTAGCCAAACTCTGGGCTAGTGACATTGGGAAGTGTTTCTGCTAAAAATATTCCTGGGCTGAGGAGGGAAGAAAGAATGGTAAAGAAACAGTATAATTTACCACAGCAGGTTTCTGTAAGCTGCTAAATGAAGTTCAGATTAATTGGGCCACAGAAAATTTAATCAATCAGAATCAAGGAATCAAGGTATTTTTTAAAATATTAAGTCAAGGTATTTTTAATTCCCTTTAAATCATTATGTCATGTGATTTCCCTTCCTTTGAATCAATGGGTTTTAGTGCTTCAGGGCCAGAATATATGTCTTTTAGAATAATAAAGTCATTGCTCAACCTCAAATAAAGTTTTTTGTGTCTAATAAGGCAATAATTTTGAAGGTCAGCCTTTTGTGGGAGAGAAAACATCTCCAAATTCCAAAATTTTCTTTCATATATCAGAAACAGAGCTCAGGAATCTGAAAGTTTAAAGTCTTAAATATTATTTTATTTTAGGGTATAAGAAATAATAAAAACAAATTGACTAAGTTTTAAACTAAAAGAAAGAAAAGGAAGGAGTTAATGAAGATAAGAGAAGATGTTATGGGAACAGAAAACAAATACACAGCAAAGATAATTACAAAAGAAAATCTCATTATATGAAAATACTCATAGACAAACACTTAAAGGCAGACATTGACAGGTATCAAAGAAAAAAGAGATACCCCAAATAACAAAATTAGGAACAAAAATGCAATGTACATAGGGGAATAAAACATTATAAAAAGGAACATTAATAATTGTAAACATCAGACAAAATGGACACTTTTTAAGAAAATGCAAATTACTAAAATTGGCCCCGTAGGATACTGGAATAGACCAAGACCAGAAAATAAGTTAAAATGATAATTATTAATCTATCTCTACAAAAGACACTAGAGTGACTTCTGTCAACTCTTCAAACAAGTACAGTCAATTCTCATTATTTGTGGTAGTTATGCTCTACAAAGTCACTGCTAACACTGAATTAGTGAGTATTGAATCATCGCTCCTAGGGGAAAAACAGGGTTAGTTTACTGTGAGCCTCTGGCCACAATATTTTCATCAACTGATCAATACATAATTGTGTTTTATGTATGTTTCTGTTTAAAGACACTTTATTTAATGTATACTGTTGATTCATTAACATTGACCTCATGGCCAACAGCACAAAAACTCATGCCTGAACAAAACTTATTTAACACACAGATTTTGTCTGTAAGGCACATCACACCACCCTGTGCTTAGGAACACTAGACAGCATACCAGCATTATTCTTGGGGGCCGTTTCAAACTGCAAAATCACCAACATAAAGCACAAAAATGCAAAATACATGGCACTTAAATAGACCACGAAAAAGACCCTTGGTCACAGTATGAGAACTGAATCAAGAAGGCAGAGCATCCTCTTCCTCAACTCCAGCTGGGAACATGCATGTAGGTTGACTCAAACTTTTCACCTCTCTGTGTATGTCTTCAAATGACCACAGAGTGCTATAATGATTAACTTTAGGGTTACAAAGCAATTTTAATTGGTAGGCAAGTTCACAGATAGAGAATGTATGAATAATGACATCAACTGTAATTTCTAATGAATTGGATTGCTCCAAAACAGAAAAATATGAGGAATTCTGCCATTTAGCTTAACCCTAATGCCAAATTAAGCTGAGGACCACACAAGAAAATTATAGGCCCATTCTGTTATAAACAAAGAATCCATAATATTATATAAAACATTAGCAAATTTGAATCCAGCAGGAGATTAAAACAATAAAATATAAGGAATATGTTTATCTGAGGAATTCAAGGATAGTTCAAAACTAGAAAACACATTGATATATTAATCAGCACTTTAAAGGAATAAAATAGTATTAACTCAATAAAAGTAGATAAAGTAACATTCAATCACAGTGAAATATTTCTTACAAATTTCTTAGCAAACCAAGACTTGCTGCAACACTTGGCCACCAGCCTGAAGACAAAGTCAACCCAGGAATATAACAAAGCAAAGGCACTTTCATTAAAACAGCTGGAACTTGCTGTACTTGCAACCACTAGATCTTGAAATTTTCTAGTATGTAAAAGAATATATTCTGTATTATTTACTCCTAAATAGATGTACACAGTGACCAATTTATAGTTCCACCATCAGTGTATGAGTATAATTTTAGTCCTGTGTTTCAGTTACTTCCTGACTAATATGAAAAAGCAGGACCTCAAACAGTCAGTAATGTCAGATGATATGATTACCTACCTAAAAAAAAAAGAAAAAAAAAAAGATCTCTATTATCTCTTAACAATTGGAACTAATAAAAAGATTTAATAAAGTGGCCAGATATGGGGGTGACATCTAAAAATCAACAGCTTGAGTATCATTATTAACTTGGAATAGACAAAGTTAAAAAAAACTCATCACAAAAAACAATAAACACAAAGAAAAAAATTAGACACCACTAAGAAAGTCTTCAAGTGGGAGAATATACTGACAATATGTACATCGGACAAAGGATTCATATCCAGGATATATAAAGAACTCCTATAAAGCAATAAGAAAAAGATAGACGACACAAAGGAAAAATGAACAAAAGTTACTTCATAAATGATATCCAATGGTCAATACACATTTGGAAAGGTGTCTGACTTCATTAGCCATCAGAGAAGAGCAAAATTTAAGCCACAGTATAATAGTACTACACAATACTACACTAAAAAATTGGCTAAAGTGAAAAGGGCACAAAATACCATGGTGTTAACAAGGGTGCAGAACAACTGGAACTCTGGAACACTGATAGCTGTATACTAAATTGAATTGGAACTCTCATACACTGATGGTGAAACTATAAGCTGGTTCAATCACTGTGTACGTCTGTTTGGCAGTATCTAGTAAACCTTGACTAAGCTATTTCATTCCTAGGTGTGTAACCAACAAAAATGAATAAGATCAAATACACAAGACATGTTCAAGAATATTCACAGAAGTATTATTTTTAATAGCCCCAAACTACCCGATGCTCATAAAAATAGTATGGATAAAAAAATTGTTGTATATTAGCAAAATATAATACTATTCAACAATAGGAATATACAAATGTCAATTGCACACAATAAGGATTCAGCTTTCAAACATAATGTGAGAAGAAAGAAGCCAGATACAAAAGAGTTTGTAATGTGTAGTTCATTTATATGAAATTCAAAACCAGGTGAAATTAGTCTATTCCATGGTGTTAGAAGTTATTAGGATAGTGATTACCCTTGGGGTGGAGGTAGTGGTGGGAAGGGAACATGAGGGAGGTATCTTTTTTCAACCTGGGTGCTGGTTATACGTGTGTATTGAGTTTGTGAAACTTTATTGAGCTGTGCACTTTTCTGCAGATAAACTTCTCTTCAATAAAATCATCCCCCAAAAGACTACTGCAAACACACACACAAAAAACAAGAACTTTCGTATGTACAATCAATTACCAGTTAGTAGATGTATTTGAAGAAAATATTTCATTTATTTTAAGAATAAATTTTATTCTATTTTAGGAATAAATAATGCAATGCACCTAGGGACAAACCTACAAGAAATTGTACAGACATCTTTGGAAACAACAAAGAATCTTTAGCAAATAAAGACATATACTATGTTCATGAATGAGAAAATTCCCAGTAGTTCAATAGCTCAGTCATGCCTGCAGAAACTTGGCTGCAGTGTAAACAACCCTCCTATTGTTCTGCCCAACATGGGCAGCTCTGAGATTAATGAGAGATTAGTGCCAGCTCTGAGACTCAGAACAGTTTAGATTGTTGAAGAATCTCTCATCCAGTGGGAGGGTTGAAAAAATAGCAGGAAATATGTATATGGGTATTACCTGGCATTCTACTTGATAAGAAATAGAGGGAAATTGAAACTTCCTGATTAGTGTTTGTGTCCTGGTGTTGTGTAACATCCATCTTATTCCATTTCTAAAAAGGAATCAAAGTGTGGTTCAGAAAGGAGATATAGATGTAATTTTGGTATCTTCCAAAGATACGACAAGATCCATATTGTGCTAGATATCAAGGCACCATATAAAACTATAGAAGTTAAAACATTGTGGAGCTATCATAGGGATAGACATATTAACTAATGGAATAAAATAGAAAGTTAAGAAACAGACTCATATAATGACACACAAATCTATGCTAGAAGGACTATTTACTTATTAATTTATCATGAATTCAACACTATCAACTGAGTAAGGTACAGTATTATTATGTGTCATGCCCACTATTTCTATACTTGCTTTATCTCTATATTCTACTTTTAGAACAATGGATTTAACAGAAGAAAAAATGTACTGAATACGACACTCAGTCATAAATATTCAATTGACATTAAATAAAATATTTATTATTGTCCCTGAACACTATTTTTTATATTCCATATTTTTTTCTGTTGATTTGTGTTACTTAAAAGTGAAGAACAAAAAATATCACATGATTTCTAAGAAAAATAATAGAAGTCAATCTTATTACAAAAACTGTCTTTGTGGTAGAAACTGAGATGAGCAAATACGAATGGGTTGAGTATTAAAGAGCTGTGGGTCTGTAGGGGATAAAACACCGGCATAGCCCATGGAGGGGGCCCTCTGATTTTGTTACTGGCTTTGTCAACTGCCACCACACTGGCAATCAGAGAAGAGCCTACGCTGGCCTCATGGCTGGATTCTGCCCCCAGTGCCTATTTAGATTCCCATCTCTGCAGGAAACCATTAGAAACAAGAATTCACAAAATTCATTGTGTCTAATACATGTAGGACACAGGGATATGTTTGAGGAAATGTTTCTGACTGTGAAAGTATCCACAGTATAATGAAAGGGGATAAAGACAAGCAAAAAAAAAAAAAAAAAAAAGGAGCCAGGTAGCTCTTCTTCCAACAGTGTAAGTCAGAAGTAACCTCTGGAATTTGAAGAAAGCCAGATGATTTTTGTCTGGATTTTTGGGGCCTCATCCATCGGAGGAAGTCAGCAATATCTCTCTAGGTAGCTCTGAGACATTACAATTTGTCACTTTTTTTTCCTCCCTTGAATTTAATACACAAGTTCATGTTACTATTTTTCATAAAATAGATTTCAATCACAGGTAAGACACATAAGAAGTTCCTGCTTGTGGCCAAACAGGAAGGCATACTTCACATACAAAAATGGGGAAGGCCCATTGCTTAGCTAAGTGCTGTGGAAAACTAAAGAAGGCAGCATAGTGCGTAAGGGATATGGAAAAAGATGAGGTCCTATCCTCTAAGAGCAAAGTTAGTGAGAAACAGGATGCAGGGCATAGAAATGTCAGGGGTCACATGTAACTGGATTTCTTCTGAGAAATTTAAAGTGTTTTACAAACATAGTTGAATTCTTATATTATTCTTGTATTTTTTAAGTTCAGAATTTTAAAAACACTTGCTCACCAAGTAGCATCTTATATCACAGAAAATAATGGACAGAGTGCTATCACTTCCTCTGTTCTCTGATCTGTGATGGGGCAGAACAGTTCTCAAGCTTAATTCTTTTATAGTGATGATCCATATTTAGTACTCAGCTCAGTAATAAAAGAACAAAAGAAGCCTCTTCTTGCTTTTCCATTACCAGTTAAGTCTGTACTTTATGATTTGATTTGCATTTTATGACTTGAGATTTTCTTTACCAAATTTATAGATGACTTTGAGATGATAAAAGTTTCCTTATATTAGAATAAAGACAAGGCTCTGGAGAGAAAATGTATTTGGATGTTATATTCCCATAAAAATTTTTATCCTTGAAATTAATCTAATGCAAAACTGGATTTGCAACAATGTGAAACAAAGCAAGAACTGCTAACAGTCCTCAAGAGCCCCAGATTGTCAAAGACGGGAAATTCCTTTCTTTTTCCCTAGAGGATCAATCATCCTGAAATGCCTGCTCCAAATACTGGTAGCAGTGAAATAATCATTTACCTGATATAGTGCTTCTTAATGTTAGGGTTTACTTTCTCCTTGAAGCCTAAGTTATCCAACTATAAATCATCAAAGAGAAATCAGGGCAGTAGCTAAATATTCTGTTGAAAATTCTTCAAAAGCCTATATTATACTCGTATAACAATTTTGTTGAAATTTGCCTGTTCGATGCATGCAGCATTTTGCTAGCTTAAAAAAAAAAAATGTCTATTCTCTTTCTTCCTTTGCTTGTTTCGGTGACTTTATGTTTTAAAAAAAGAGTAACTGAATTGGGGGAGATCTGGTCAAGATGGCAGAGCAGCTAAACACTGTGCTTACCTCCTCTCACGACCATATCAAAATTAGAACTAAAGAACAACCATCATTGAAAATCTCCTGAAATCTAACTGAACAGAAGTCCTAACATACAGAAGAAGCCACCTGCTGACTAGTGGGGAGGGTGGAGACATGGAACAAGCTGGCCAATACATGTGTGTGAACATTCAACATCGGGAGGAATATCTCGGTTGCAGATCTTTCCCCCAGAGGAGTGAGTGGTCTCAGCCCCACACCAGGCTCCCCAGCTCAGGGTTTCAGTGCTTGGGAGAGAAGTCCCCATAACTTTTCATTGTGGAAACCAGTGGAGATTGCGGCTGAGTGAGATGGATGACAGCTGCAGTCCAAGGCAATCCTCTAAAAGAATCCACACATGGACTTACTCGCTGGCAAACTCATTTGCTCTGAGCTCCAGTGCTGGGACAGCAGTTCAAAAGGTGCCAGGGACATATGGGGAAGAACTGATTTGTCTGGTGGCAGGGCGAAGGCTAGAGGAAGAGCTGATGGAAGCCACTGCTTCTTTGTTGAGCCCTCTCCCCTCCCAGCATGCAGATGCAGGCAGCAGCCATATCCAAATCTCCATCAACCTGGTGAACAACATTTGTTCACCCTGATTCTCTGAGACCCAGCTACACTCAACTTGCGGGCCTATCTAAGCCACTTCCAGTGACTTTTCCATACAAATGCCCTGTGTTGGTTCATGCTGCAGACTTTCGTAAAATTTCTCAAAGGTTCGTAAAACCCAAACAAGCAGCATCTAGCTTTGGCATGTCCTGTTCTGCTGGCTGGGGAGCCCTAAGCCCACCACTAGTGACAGTCAGCCTTGGTTTGCAGCTTGGACATTTGAGGCATCTCCTAGCTCAGCACAGGTAGTGGCCATCTGCAGATTGCTTTGTGTCTTGTGCCAGGTGGCCCCAGATAGGGCACAGGCTGCAGCTGAACTTGGCCTGTGGTAGGAACCCTCATAGGAGGCCTTGGGGCTGGTATGCCCAAAGGGCAGATTGGTCAGGGACCAGAGCCCTGCTAAAGCGAATCCTGCTCTGGAGGGTCAGCCCCAGCACAACAGCTCCTCCACTGCAGTCACAACCATCCTCACAACAAATCAGCCTGAGGGTCAATCCCATTGACATGCAAACAGTAACCAAGGCTGACTTACAACAGGAGGGCACACACAACGCACACAAGGGACTCATCTGGAGCACCTGTCTCTGGTGACCAGGTAGACTGCATCATTGGGCCCTACATAAGGCCACTTTACTAAGACAGAGAGACAGAGCAGCCCTACCTAATACATAGAAATAAACACAGGGAGGCAGCCAAAATGGGGACACAGAGAAACATATCCCAAACAAAAGACAGAGCAAAGTTCCAGAAAAAGAACCAAACAAAATGAAGACAAGCAATCTAACAGACATAGAGTTCAAAACACTGGTTATAAGGATGTTCAGTGAACCCAGGGAGAACTTCAACAAAGAGATAGGAAACATAAAAAGGAGATAGAAAACATAAAAAAGAACTAGTCAGAAATAAAGAATATGATAACTGAAATGATGAATACATTAGAGGGAATCAACAGTAGACTGGATGAAGCAGAGGATTGAATCAGTGATTTGGAAGATAAGGAAGCAGAAAATACCCAAACACAGCAACAAAAAGAAAAAAAGTATCCAAAGTAATGAGGATAGTTTAAGGGGCCTCTGGGACAACAAATCAAGTTATCAACATTCACATAATAGGGATACCAGAAGGAGAAGAGAGATCAAGGAATTGAAACCTATTTCAAGAAATAATGACAGAAAACTTCTCCAACGTGGTGAAGGAAATAAATATACAAACCTTGAAAGCACAGAGAGTTCCAAAGAGGCCCACACCATGACACATCATAATTAAAAGGTTAAAGGCAAAGAGAGACTCTTAAAAGCAGCAAGAGAAACACAGTTGTTACGTACAAGGGAGCTCCCATAAGACTGCCAGCTGACTTCTCCACAGAAACTTTGCAGGCCAGAAGGGATTGCCCTGAAATACTCAAAGTGATGAAAACCAAGGACCTACAACCAAGATTACTCTACCCAGCAAAGCTATTATTTAAAATTGAAGGAGAGATAAAGAGCAGACAAGAAAAAGCTAAAAGAGTTCATCAACAATAAACCAAAATTACAAGGAATCTTAGAGTGACTTTTAAATACTATTACTATTACTACTAATAATATGGGAATAACTACATATCTATCAATAATTAGGTACTTTCAATGTAAATGGATTAAATGCTCCAACCAAAAGACATAGGATGGATCAATGGATAAAAAACAAGATCCTTACATGTGCTGCCTACAAGGGACTCACTTGAGATTGAAAGACACACAGAGACAGAAAATAAGGGGATGGAAAAAGGTATTTCATGAAAATGGAAACAAACAAACAAACAAACAAAAAAACTGGGGTAGTAATACTTACACCAGACAAAATAGACGTTAAAACAAAGGCTGTAAGAAGAACAAAGAAGAACCCAGTAATCCCACTTCAAGGTATTTATCCAAAGAAACTCAAAACACTACTTTGAGGGAATGTGTGCATCCATATGGTCTTTACAGCATTGTTTACAATGGCCAAGAAATGGAGGCAACCTGGGTATCTGTCGATGGATGAATGGATAAAGAGGAGGTGGTACATATATATACACTGGAATATTGCTTGGCCATGGAAAGGAATGAATTCTTGCCATCTTTGGCGACATGGATGGACCTCAAGGGCATTGTGCTGAGTGGAGTATATCAGACAGAGAAAGGCAGATGCAATGTGATTTCACTTATATGTGGAATCTAAAGAAGAGAATAAACAATACAGAAACAAACTCATGGATACAGAGAACATTTTGATAATTGTCAGATGGGAGGGGATTTAGGGGCAGGCTGAAAAAGGTGAAGGGATTAAAGACAAATTAGTTGTTAAAAGTACTCACGGGATATAAGGTATAGCATAGGGAATACAGCCAATAATATGGTAATAACTATCTACAGTGCCGGTGGGTACTAGACTAGTCAGCAGGATCCCTTCTTAAATTATATAATTGTCTAACCACTATGCGTATGCCTGAAACTAATATAAAATAATAGTGAGTGTCAACTGTAACTGAAAAATTTAAAAAGAGGGAAAAGACAAAGGGGAATAAGAGGGATAAATATAAGAGGTACAGGTATAAAGCAAATAAGTCATGGGGATGTAATGTATAGTCTGGGGAATATAGTCAATAATGTGATAACTTGGTACAGAGTCAGATGATTGCTGGACTTATAATGGTGATCACTTCTTTAGATATATAAATGTTGAATAACTATTATGTACACCTGAAACTAATGTAATATTGTATATTAATTGTTTTTTTAATAAAAATCTTTTTAAAAAATAGTAACTGAAGAAATAATTCTATCCAAAACTGCATGTCCAATCATTTTCTCATAATAGCATGTATTTGTTTTTCATTTAATTTTATTTTTCCTTAATGTTAAGATTAACCTAAGTAATATATATTTATTGGGGGCAATTAGAAAATATAGAAAAACAGAAAGCAAAAATAAACATAATATCAAAAGTGATCAATTAAAGATAATCAAAACAAACATTTGCCATGATTGGGTTCAGGTGCTTTTCTGTTTATGTGAATGCATGTGTATGAAGTATTTTTATGGGACCCTCCTATATACACCTACATTTTTCAGATTTTTCTCTTTAAACTTTTTAAACATCTTTCCACGTCAATACTTATAATTTTACCTTAGTTTTAACGGTTTTATTTAATCTGGGATCAGAGTCCTTGGATTCATTTTTATTTTCATTCAGTTAAGTATTTTCTTATTCCCCATGTAATTTCTTCTTTGATCCATTGGTTGCTTGAATGTGTTGTTTAATTTCCACATATTTGTGAGTTATAGTTTTCCTTCTGTTTTTGACTTCTAGTTTCATTCCATTGTGGTCTGAGAAAACGCTTCATATAATTTCAATCTTTTAAACTTTGTTGAGATTCATTTTGTAGTCTGCTGTATGGTCTAACCTAGAAAATGTTCTAAGTGCACCTCAGAAGAATGGTTTCTGCTGTTTTGGGGAAGCATGTTTTGTATATGTCTGTTAGATCTAGTTGGATTATGGTACAGTTCTAACCCTCTATTTCCTTATTAATCTTATGTCTAGTTGTTTTATTTGTTATTGAAAGTGGAGTGCATACGTTTCTAACTATTGGTATAGAACTGCTTATTTCTCCCATCAATTCTTTCAAATTTTGCTTCATATTATCTTGGGGCTCTGTTGTTAGATGTGCATATGTTTATAATTGCTATGTGTTCTTGGTATATTGACACTTTTGTCAATATATAATGTCTTATTTGTCTCTTGTCCCTTTTAAACTTATAATCCAGTTTATCTGATATTGGTATAGCAACCCCAGTTCTCTTTTGGTTACTAGTTGCATGGAATATATATTTTTTCCATCTTTTCACTTTCAATCTTTTTTTGTCTTTGGATCTAAGGTGAGTTTTTTATAGACAGCATATGGTTAGATCGTTTTTTAAAAAAATTCATTCTGCCAATCTGGAATAAAGTCCTCTTTGTTCCCACCAGCACTAGGAATCCACGTTAGGGATGTGGGCTGCTGTCCTCAAGACTGCCATTGTGCCAGAGGGGGTGGCATGGGGCAAAGGTAAGTTAAAACACTACAAAGTACTCTTACTGGGTTTCAGTTACCCCTTTCTTGATTAAGCATTTACTTGGCTGCTGTAAATGTTTGACTATCTTTCAGAGTTCTGACAAACTTGGTTCTGATAGTTTTAGGCAGCCTCTTCAGAGTTCTTGTTAAGGGATAGGCCCCTGGAGTTTCCTACTGACATTCTTTTCATTCTTTTTAAATATCATTTCCCACTATATCTTGTTTTAACCTTAATTAATTTAATAAATATCACATTTGTGGATATTTATGATGCTTTAAATGGGGGCTATTATAAAGCACACTACTGTGAACACTTTTATAGCCAGAATTTATATAGATTATTTCCTTAGGAAAATTCCTATATAAGGAATGCTGCATTTTAGGAATAGAAGGATATAAATTTAGAGTTTTATTAGATAGCTAACAATTAACAGTAACAGAGAGGAAAGAGATCCCACAGCCCTGATACCAGTATATCAGGAGTCAAATCTTACACCTGTTAGGTTTTATGATGAGGCATTTGAATGAATTAATATTTATTCAGTTGCAACTTGTTTGACTCTTCCCCTAAAATAGCCAGTTTTCAAATGTGAGTTGGTGTGCATGAGTCAGGCCTCTAGTGCTCTAGTGCAGGTTGCAGTTGCACACTAACCACCAAAGGTCTTGTAGTGCATTAAAGACAAGATGGGGAATAAAACCCAATTCCTTTGACTTGGGGGGCTATTTCTCCTAACTCCAGACAATTTCTCGTCTAAAGGTGATTCCCAGCCATACAGAGGCAAGCGGCCTGAGGAACTTGATTCATCCATTTATAGAGCACCAAGAGCATGAACCATTCAAAAAACTAAAATGGTATAAAGCTTAGGATGAACTGTGTCCATAAAAAAAATCATACCTCTAAATAATTTGTGCTTGAACTATTAATACACTACCTGTAGTAGACCTGTAGTAAGTATTCAATAAATCCCGTTTTCTCTCCTAGGAAGCCTCCCCGGAGTCCCTCCAACCTCTCCTTCCTACTAGCAAAACTGTTTTATTACTCACATATTATTGTCTAGTAAGTATAGTCACATAGTAGTCTATCTCTTTTTATTATATTGCAGCCATTTGTATTTTATTCCTTTCTCCTTACCTGATAAAACCAACACAAACAAAATTTCTAATGGAAGACTCATTCCTATGGCTGACTGTGCTTGAATTTTGACACCCAAGATCTATTAGATTCTTCTGTTTTATTACTTTACACGCTATAATTTATCTTGTAATTTATTTTAACAAGATAGAGAATATTTGTGAATAGAAAGTCAAAGTGGAAGAAAAGTGTACTCCTTTCTTCTAAGTTTTAGATGGGATTTGAGATTTCACATCCTACTTCTAGTCAAAATTCCCTCGAAATCAATTGAATCCAACATTTGGGGAGAGTCAGATATGGTGGGCAAATACTACCCCAGGGAGATTTCTAACTGTTTGGTGATATAGAAATGTTTTGCAAACCTGCAAAAGTCCTTCTACTCTGGATGCAGTATGGTGCCACTTCAACTCCCAAATACTGTGGACCAAACTATTTCAAGACCAATTTTCAAATTTCAGAGAAGGGTTATGGTCTAGTTTTCTTTCTTTTTTAAATTTGGGGTTAAAGCAGTTATCATTTCCATTAAGTTCCTGTTATTTTTCCCTTGACTGATACAGAGACAAACTCCGAAGTCGGAATAGGAAATGACCACCAATTTAGTTAAGTTTTGACCAACATTTGTTTCCATCCTCTCTCTGCTTCTTCTAACTTGCACTTTGACTATAAGCATAAAGATTCATTTTTTTCTCCCAAGGGCGCTCTGTATGCGACTGAATGGCTATGTCTGCAAGAGAAGGAAGGCATCACTTACCAAACAGCCAACACTCTATTCCTACATTTTACCCACTCATTATTTATGAATTGCCCTGTGTACATCAAGAACTGGGCTGCATGGTGATGCCAGAGGTGTGTATTATTTTAAAAAACTGAATGTCATATCAGAATTTCAGGGTCAGCATGCTGTTTCTGCCAGATACGATGGTCATATACAAGCCTATGCCTAACCTTACAAACTGCTGCAGGTGAGTTGAATGAAAACAAAAATGCGCAAATCTTTCATTCATTCAGATTGTTCCATGCATAACTGTTAAAACGTGTTTTAATTTTCACTTTTCATCCAGTTATTTGAAAAATACTTTGACTTCAGCTACATTCTAAAATGTGGAAGCAGAGAGGCTTAGCTGTGCTGATTGAGAGTGAAAGCATCGTATTCGTGTGTAAAAATCTCTTTTATTGGATCCTGTGTGCCAGCAAATAATTACTCAATGAAATATGTGCTTACGGGTAATTTTTTGGGATAACAATTAAGAAAGGTTTACAGTTTCTTCCTTTTATTCTCCAATATCTGGCAGGGATACCAACATTTTCAAGGAGGGTTTGTAGAATCCCAGCTTGACCAGAAAAAGGAAGCATTTACAAGTCCTCCCAGGAAAGAGAATTCTTGCTGATCTAGGAAACTTCAAAATGTGGCTCTTTGCATTTGTACCAAAACATTACAGAGATTTTTGGAATCAAGTTGTTAAAACCTTGGGTGGCTCATTCATCTTCAATAATAACATTAAGATTTACTGAATGGGCTAGGCAGAAGTGGTGGGAGGAAGTTGCCCACAATTCTGTTCAGCATTTTTGGAATTGACAAAATGTCAAATTAGAAAAATTGTTGGGTATGAAGTTGCAACATGCTTTTCCTCCCCAAATAAAGTCTAGTGTGACATTTTATATAAGTTGCATTTCAGAAAATTGGGAAATGGCATCTTTTATCTCTCACTATGTTCTGGAATTAATTTGCTCTTTTTTACTTGCATCAATATATTTGTCCTCCAAAGGCATATGTTTCATCAAGGCAACCATGTGGAAAACTCAGACACAAAGAAGTATTTGTTTCTTGCAAGAGCAGTGTGAACAGGGTATTAATGTAATTTTGATGCCAGATAAAGTACTTTGTTATAGCAGAGAACATAATAATGAAGAGACTTATATAGGTTTGTTGGTCTTTGAATATTTTTTCATGGTAAAGTAGTAAAGTTGGCTCTACCATTCAAACAGCTGAGTGAAGTGTGAAATTTCTTATTATTTCCGCCCCCCTTAATGGGGTAGCTTATAGCAATTTCAGAAAGTTTTAAAGATTTTATAGAAGATTTTGTCATGCAGACTTGGTCCAATAGTAACTTGGTAACAATAATGTCATGCAGTTGTTTTTATCTTGAATGGTTTGTAAGTGCAGAAGAGATACACTCCACAATGAAGCACATCAGCCTTTGGAATACAGCATAAATCTATTGAATAATTTATAGCAACACGAATGAGAAATTATGCCTAAAATGGAAATTTATGTGATGATTCAGTTCTTATGGAGATAGTACAGAAAAATAAACATGAAGATAGTAACAATATCTTAATAGAAACGAATTAGGTTATAAGCTCTAATCCACAAATATTTCAGGATTGTAAGAAAATAAAAATGGTGGAGCGAAAAGATAAGTGGGTAAAAAAAATCAGGAGACTGGATTCTAATACCAATTCAGTAGCTGAGCCACCTAGAGTAAGTGACAATGGTGGGATAATAATTGTCCAAGTTATTTCATATGGCAGTTGTGAGATGAGCAGTTAGTGTACTAAGTAATAATAAAGTTATTTAAAAATGAGAAATTACCCACCAGTTGTTATTTCAGAGCAAGTTTATCAACCAGAGATGGACAGATGAACAGATCTTGCCTAATCAAAATAAATAAATAAGTAAATAAAACCAAAATGACAGTAATACGTACAATTTGGCGTTCCACTAAATGTTAGTGGTACAGTCTACTAAATCTAGATCTGTTTCCTGTGATATCTTGGGTTTCCATATTAAGCTTCAGCTTTCATGTATTCTTTTTTGCAGTTTATAATGTCACAACTTCGGTAGAGGTCCCTGGCAAGGATGATTGAGAGTTATTGATGGGAAGCTCAAAATGTGAACTAGAGGAAAATCTGCATCTTCCTCTGTACTCTGTTTGTGAACTCAGCTGCAGGCAAATGTGGGGATACATGCATTTTAGTAAGATCTTCACTATCAAGCTGCTTTCTGAGAGCTTACTGCTGGAGAGAATCAGACCCCTGGCTAACACAGACCTAAATGGAGGGATTCATAAAAGGAACGAGTTAAATAGAATTATTTTTAAATACAGTATTACTTTCTAAGAAGATAGATCAATTCAAAGCTTTTATGGATCCAAACAATAATCATTAATCAACTAACAATGGATTAATCAAAATGTTGCCAAGTTGAGGTCCTGGTGGGTCTACTTTATTTGGAAGTGATTAATATATAATTAGCTTATTAATTTCCATTTGTGTTCAAAGAGAATTTGTTGTCTGTTAAATATAATGTCATGAAATCTTAATTTCACTATAAATTTTCTTCAACTTCTGCCTAGTTTCTGTTGACTTATCCTATGCCCCAAATAGTGGAATTTAAAGCTCTCTTCATAATCTGCTGAACCTCAGAATATTGGAAATTTAATGCATCATCATTTTTTATTCCTCCAAAATATGATTCCATTGTTTTCTCTTCCTTTTCAACTTAGAAAGATAATTACTTAAGAACCATGAGAAAGGTTGTTTTGACAGTACTTTAGTTCAACAGGAAGCTCTGTAAATATCCAAAGAAACCTCATTCCTCAAATATTGCCAAGATTTTTGGCAGACTCAAGACTTTGAGATAGTCGTAATCAGATGAGTTTCCCCATCCTTTGGCATTCCACACTCCCACTGTCAAAAATAAGATGTAATGCAAATTTAAAAATTAAAAATAATTTTAAAAGGCAGGAAAAGAGAAATAATGAATCATCAGCTGGGGCTGGAAAAGCTTAGTTGTTTAGCTTGCTGAAACCTCTGTAATTTTTTATTTTTCTTCAATGGTTAGGTAGGGACAATAGATTGAAAGGCCATTATGAGTCAAGATTCTGGGTTCTATTTTTATTTCCGTGTTCTTGCATCTCGTGGAATTTCCCCATCAACCAAATACTGATATTTTGTGTATTGTTGGGCAAATGTTTATATAGGCTTAAGCTTCTTGGGTTAAAGGTACTACAAGGGAAAAGAATATTATCATCATTACTTATGAGAAATAGTTTGAGTGCTGATTTTGGCATGGTCCGGCTGCCTTCATGTTGGCTAGCAAAGAAAAGTCAACACATGTTCATCAAGCACATTTCTCTGCACTAGGTACTAACAACTTAAGAACTATCAAGTTGGGAATTAAGAATACTTCCTTTAGAAATGGATAATTGAGTATGAACAGTCTTTCTCATGAAAATAATATAAATAATTTACCTACTCTTTATTAAATCTCTGGTAGAATTCTGGGCACTATTAGACATTCAGTAAAGACTTGTTGATTGATCCCCTCCCCCCTGCTTATGTCTGATTCATTTTACCCTGTATCCAACCTGCCTGAAGCAAGCAGAGTAGATTATCCAGTAACAGTCTTTAAGAATAGTTATTATTGCTCTACTCTGAGGTCCACATTTCCTTCCAGAGAAATTTGCAGGGAATAACTATGTATCAGCAAGCTACTTGTTTTGAAGCATTTTCACAGAGATGAGAGTGTGAAGGGTGGGTTATCAATGATAAAGTTAGAGTTTCTATCAACCAAATTTTTAGTTAGGATGCCACTCAGCTACAGGTTAAAAGGAAACCTCTATTAAACAGGTTAAAATAATTTACCATTTCCTAGAGACAGTTTTTTAGGGCTTTATCTCCACCTTTCTGACAACTCCCTTAGCTCAGCAATGTTCAGACATTGGATTCATTCACAGATGGACATCAAGATGGATGCAGCAGTTCCAGACATGACTCTGTCCACAGGAAGAAAAGAGGCCATGTCGTCCTTATGAAATTTTTAGGAGGAAGGAAATCTTTCCCAGAAATCCCAACTCCTCCTAGCTGACCTTCCCTCATAGATCATTGGCTAGAATCAGGTCACATGCCTTTTGTAAACCAACCACACACTGGCAGGGTGAATGGGATTAGCATGATTGGTAGACTAAGTGGATAGGGAAGAATTTCTGCTGGGAGACTGCCACTATGATACCTTTACCAGAGGAATAATTAGTTCAAATTTCTATAGCATAAATCTCCTTAAGTACATATTTTTAAAAGTTATCAATCCAGAATATACTCTAATTTGAGTATATTAAAGTTACTAGTTTTTTTCTTTTTTTCTTTTAACAACCAAGACATTAAAAGCATCTAGTATTAACAGTTTCTCTTCATGGAATCTGTGTTTTATGGATTCGATAATAATGAAACTAAAGGACAGAAACAAAAAGCGGCAAAGCATCGATAGCTTTAAGTGTCTTTACTACAGGCTCTGGGACTTCTCAAACAATGCCACTTCTCAAATGCCAAGGCAAAAAGAGGAAAGAAGGGTTGGGGAAATGATCGTTCCGATTTTAACTAAGGCCTTCAAACTTTCTATGCCAAAAACATTTTTATTGGCCAAATTAATTACACTACAGAAATGAAAACAGCACTGGACAGGGACCTCAGGAGCACCTAGCTTTGCTACATGCAGATATGGTCAAGGAACTTTTGATCAAGGAACTTTTCTCTTTGTGAACTTATGCTTAGGTAACAGGAGGGTCTGGACTGGGATCTTTGATGGCATTTGTTTGTTTGTTTGTTTGTTTTTTATTGGGGAATACTAGGGAACAGTGTATTTTTCCAGGACCCATCAGCTCTAAGTCAAGTCGTTGTTTTCAATCTAGTTGTGGAGGGCGCAGCTCACTGGCCCATGTGGGAATCGAACTGGTGACCTGGGTGTTATGAGCACTGTGCTCTAACCAACTGAGCCAACCGGCATCCCTTTGCTGCTTTTTTTTAACTCTAAGAAAATATGATGCTGTCCTTTAATTTCTGCTATCTCTCCTTGGAAGGATGTGCTAATAAGGAGAGAAATTGCTTCAAAGCATATAAACAAGAGAGAACAAATCCAGCTAAACAGGACTGGGCCTGATCACCTCTGAAATAATGGAGTACAATCTCTCTGAATGAACCCATAAGGTCCCAAAAAAATGCAGTGCCTGAATCTCAAATATTTTTATCAGTATGTATGTGGGAGAGGAACAGAGGAATTTGGGCCATCTTTGAATGGGAAAACATATATCGGATAACATAGAAAACACTGCATTTTTCAGTTTATGAATTATTGTTGTTTGCTCATTTGATCTTCACCACAACCTGGTGAGGAAGGAAAAAATATGTTATGGTCCTCATACACAGATGAAAAATATGAGACTCAGGGAGCCCAGAGCTCTAAAGTAATACTGGCAGAGCCAGCAACAGAGTTGGATTGTTTCAGTAGAAAGTGTTTTTAGGGGATTCTACCTATTTTTTAAATCATTGAGGTGCTCATATTTGTAAGATACTTTAAAGCTCTAGGACCTGTTAGACAAACAGTTTCTAATAAAGATTTGATTGGCTGGGATTCTCATTTATTCATTCACTAAATATTTATTGAATACCTCCCATGTGCCATGTATGCTTAATTGTGTCTCCATATTGAAGTATGTTTACTCATATCTCCTGGATCTTTCTTCTAGTTTGAAAAGCCTTTTGGTTGGCAGAGATGTTTTGATCTTGAGTTTAAATCTCTTCTTGGGATTTGGAGTGAAGTGATTGTTCTAACTTTTCTATTCTATACATTTAAAACAGGAAATAGAATGACTGAAGTGCTCAGAGTAGGCGTTTGCCCCACTCCATACTTACTGCCTTCTTGGCAGGATACCTAGCGGAGCTTTTCACAGAACTACCTCCGTGGTCAGAGACAGAAACAGTTTATGTTATTCCAAGGTCTTTCAAGTCGCTACACCTATTTAGCTATAAAATTTCCAGGGCAAACGAACCCTGCATTTTAAAGTTTCCTTAAATACCACTATTCTTAATCTTTTAATGTGTTAGTTTAGCTAGGCAAATTCACCAGTTTGCTCCATTATTACGAATCCATGCTCATGCCAGGCACAGAAATAGCAAAGGAAGTTTTAAGAAGGTGATTTAACCCCTCTTGGTCCAAGAAAAAAAAAAATCCCTGGTGGAGGATAGAAACGAGTCCTGGCATGTAACAGTAAAACCAATGTTTTCTCCACAGACCATGATGATACTTGTAATTAGTGTCACCTAAATCAAAATGATTAAAGTACAATCATGTCCTTCCAGATGCTCAGCATACACTTCCTCATAGTAAATTAAAGTCACCATTAAGCACCTGAAATGCCTATAATTTGAACCACAGCTGCAAGAAAAGTCACTCAATTGTGAATTTGTTAGACCATATGTTATTGTACCAGTGTGGGTTTTTTTCCCCCAAGACCTTTATTGCCCCCATTGGGGTAATTTTTAAAAGAGTGACATTGACTTGTGCTCATAGCTACTCAATAACTAAGAGGTAGCAAGTTGAATCGAAAAAAAAATAGTAATAATAACTGCTTTGGCAAATAACAGCTTTTAAAGATAGAATTAGTCCCAGGTTTCAGGTTTGAGTTGTCAAAAGAGTCTACTGTTTATCAAAACCATCTCTCTCCTGTCCCCCACCGCAACACACACACACACACACACACACACACACACACACACACACACACACTACATCAAATCAATAGCGTCAAGATGTGGAGAGCTTGTAATAATGTTTTTAGGATAATTCTAAAGCCATTATTTGAAAAACAGGTTCCATTTCTTCCCCCAAATGGAGCTATTTGCCAAGCAAACAGGTTTATTTAACTACAACCTGATTTCTCTCAAGTGTCGAAGCCTCTCTTCCAATAGAGAAATGGACAAAATGGTGGTCAAACCACCAAGGAAATAAGGGATCCACAGCATCTGGAAAATCCACAAACAGAATAATTACTCTTTGAATTACCAAACTGAATCATATTTTGACTACCTTCAAAATGTTAGTGTGGGGACATAGCCCCAGAAAGCAGTTTCCAGGCTCTCGGCCTCACATAGAAAGGTGCTGGCTCAAGTAGTAAATGGCCATCAACTGTGATTGGATGGCCATCAGCTGTGGCTAGTTGGCCGTCAGCTGTAACCAGTGAGCCATTGGCCACTAATATAACTGCCGTGGCTATGCTAGCAGAAAATGGGGGCTAGCAAGAAGATGGTGGCTGAGCTAGCAACCTCGGATTGCGAGACGCAGATGCCGCCAGCGAGAATATAGTGGTATAACTCCCCTATCTATGGCTCCGTGGGTGTTCCCTTTTGGCCTAGCCATATCCTGCGTTCTTATGTGGGGAGCGGGAGTAGAGACCCTGCAGGCCGCCATGCATGACAGTTAGACACTCATGAGTCTTTCTGATGATTCACTGAGAACTATCACAGAAGGTTCTTCTATAGATGCCTCAGTCATTTTAAGAGCCTAGAAATTAAATTATCTCTTGGATAGGCCATCAAATAGTCAGTTGCCTATTATATACAAAAGGAAATTTGAACTAATACAAATTCAAAATGAATTTGAAGTTTTATAAAATTCAAGAATATTCTGATTATTTTTATCTTAGAAAGTGGTTTCTATAGATCAGATAATATACTTTTATATCCATTTAGTCTGGGATAATGATGGGAAAAGCTGGGACTGGTTATTGAATATTTATTCTTCAATAGAAAATGACTCTTCATCTAACATTTTAGAAAATATATATATATCACTTATTATATTTTTCTAGGCATCTCTTCCAGTTTTCATAATTTCTGAGCCATAGTCCAATAATCAATGATGCTATTCTTAGAGGCCAGAGCTAATTTCCGTAGAGACAAAACTGCAGACTTCTCCTTGAACAAACTTTCTAAAGCTCAGATTCTCACACCGATAACATATTAGAATCAATTAAGAAGTTGCTGGAAAGAAACAATGCCGGTACTTGAGCCCAACGTCGAGGACAACTAAAATGATAATCTTTGGGCATGTAACCCGAACATCAGTACTTTTTAAAATCTTCCCAAGTGATTGTAATGTGCAGCCAAGATTGACAACCTCTGATTTGGTCTAACCCATTACTTTACAAATAAGAATATGGGAGTTCATAGAAGTTAAGCGTTTTGTTCCAGGTAACATAGCCCATTTAATGTCAGAGTTACAATTAACACCTATGCATGTCTGCCTACATGCAGTCGACTTTTTATGTCATGTCATGTACAAAGTCACCTACCATATTTAACTTTATTATCAACTCTTTGAGGTGTAATTTACATACAATAAAATGCACAGATTTTAATATGCAGCTTGATGACTTTTGTTTTATGGTACCTAACTATGTAATCACCTCCCTAACCAAGAGAGAGAATCCCACAAAGATTCCTCATACCCCTTTGCAGTTAATCCCACTCTACCTCCTGCCCCAGATGAATACTAATCTGATTTCTACTGCTACAGATTAGTTTCACTTGCTCTATATCTTTATATAAATGAGGAAGAAAAACTTCAGTGTGTAGTCTTTTGTCTGGCTTCTTTTCCTTACAAAATGTTTCTGAGATTCATCCACGTTGTTGCTTGTATCAATAGTTCTTTTTTTGTTGTTAAAATTCCATTGTATAAGTGGAATGAATATATATATATATATAGAAAGAGAGAGAGAGAGAGAGCAAGTGAGCAAGTGAAACTAAAGTGAGCAAGTGATATAGAGCAAGTGAAACATATATATATATGGTATGTGTGTGTGTGTTTACACTTATACATATATATATATAAATGTAAACACACACATACACCATGAATCATTGCTGATTCCCAAATCTCTTGTCAATGGAAGGGTGAGAGGAAATGGGTATGTATTAGCTATGTGTGTTTAGTTGAAATGTACTAACTAAAAGCAGATTAGACACCCGGCTAATGATAGCAGGAGAAAGTAGGAATCTTGTGTGGAAAGGAGAAGACTCACTGGGATTAAAAGAGAAGGAAGACGGCTGGGAGTGGGCAGTGAAGGAGGAGGATGGTTACGCCAAACAGCATCGCTGTGATGTTAGGCTTTCTTAGACCAAAAATTTCACAAAGTACACCAAGGAAGAACTTTCAACATGTGACCCTGGACTGATAGAGACCAATCTTCTTTTCTCTCACAGTAGGTTGTGGGAGGAAATCTGGAATTTCCTTCTTGCTTGGTGAGTAGTCCTAGCCACGCTGGCTCATGGTCCCTCTGTGATGTTCAACAATATGTGGGAACGGGGGTGTTTGGTGGGGTGGCCAAAGAATCTTCTACAGGGTGTTTGGGAAGTCATGACCCTTCCTGTCCCAAGCTCTCTTCACCTGGCTAGTCTTCTCCAGACCAAACACAAACACCAGAATTCATATAACGTGTGTACATTCCTTTCAGAAAAGGTCAGGAAGGTCTCGCTGAACAATACTACCTTGCAACACCAGATTTTTGGTTTTCCTCTTACAACAAAAAGCTGTGGGGGGCACTTACAGACTCAGACCTTCAGAAGGAAGGTGGACTCCACATGAATTATCCCTCCTTCCTAACTCTATTTCACTTCCCATAGTTTCCTCACCTGTCGTCTTACAGCTCTTTCTTCTAGACCCTCCCTCTGGTGTCCACACCCACCCTTCAGTAATTTCTATTGCTCTTCACTGGAGCTTCCTTCTCTGTGTTCTTCCTGAACATGAACTCAACCTTCCCAGACTCTAAAAGGAAAGGAGTTTGCTCTGGATTTATGCATTGAAGAGATAGAAAGTGCCTTGATTCAATTTCCCTACCAGTAAGAATTGTGGCTGATTTTCTCTGCCCTAAGAAGCAAGCGGATTCATCAAAGCAAGCATTCATTTTCACTCACCATACTCCCAACCCCACCCCAAAGACCTCACAGACTTATCTTGTAGGAAGAAAGCATATTTCATGGGAAGTCATAATGCTGACATCATCGTGCTAAGGAGCATTTGTCCCCCCTCCATTAGGACAGTCACAGCTTGAGTGTGAATGGCTCCATCTGCAACAGGTGGCTCATTCTCCAGTTAGATTCTTTTCTCATGAAGGGAACAGACAGGCACGCACGTGTTAAGTTTTGGTCCATTTGATAACAATAGCTGCCATTTGTTGATATATAATTCACTTTGCTCACCTAATTCTATGTAATCCTCAGAGTGATCCAGCAAGATTCCTATTAGGAAACATTTCATGAAGAAACTGAGGCTCAGAGAGTTAGAAAATTGTGCAGGGTATCATACATGGTGAACAATGGAGCTGGTATTTGAGCTCAGATCTATCTATCTGTAAAGTCCATGATCTTATCAAAGTATTGTGCTACCTCTTAGCATGAGGTGAGCAGAGTTGGAACCAAAGGAAATATCACAGGATTCTGGATTTTTAAACCAGATATCCATGAGCTTCTTAGCTTGTTAGGGTAAAAACTAAGGCAGATTTTTTTACCCTTTCTTCTCCCCTCCCTCCCTCCCTCCCTCCTTCCCTCCCTCCCTCCCTCCCTCCCTCCCTCCCTCCCTCCCTCCCTCCTTACTGTCCTCCCTCCCTCCCTCCCTCCTTTCCTCCCTCCCTCCTTCCTTCCTTCTTTACTTATTTATTTTATTATGAAACCCCAATAGTAATCACAGAAGAATCAGAAATAATAGGGTATAAAACTGCCTTAAACCAATGTCTGGGTAAAAAGCCATGAAAATATTCTATTGTTTTATGTTCCCATTTAGAGTGAACATTATATTTATAGCTTTTTCCCTGAATACACATTAAGGTAATATTGAATTTTTGGTAAAAATTATACCATACATCTGTGTTGACAGCTTGTTTCCTGAACACAAATCTTTATCTACTACTTTCAGCTTTCAATATTTTCTCCAAAGAAGTAAGTTAGGACTTTAAAAGGTCCAGGAAAGAAACGTAAAACAGATGGGACTAGATTTTTGTGGGAGTTACAGCCATATTGAATTTAATGGAAACCTAGCTTGAGGGAGACCCGAGAGGAAAGCCCATTAAGCATGCATAGGGAATCTCAAGAGTGTACAACATCTGGCTTGCAATCGTAGGTTATCCTTGAAATGGGGTGTTCTTTAAGATAAAGTAAGAGATTGGTCCTAGGCTCTTCCTCTGATATAGGGCAAATGTTTTCAGCTGTTGAACGGTACTGATATTTTGTGAGTTTAATGTTGATTCCTTTTATTTCCCATCTTAGGCAAGTGAAAGAGCCTGGGGATCTGACCTAAGATGAGATCCTAAGATCCATGGCTAAAGCACTGGGTGTGCTCTGGCTGTAGTCTGGAGGAAAGGGAAAGCAAATTGGGAGGACTGGGCTGGACTAATCTTAGAGAGCAAGAGTCCACTAAAATTTGAAGGATCAACAAGAGGCTTGGCCAAACGAGGCTGCTTGTCATGCGGGAGACCCTGCTCGCTGCTCCATTTGTCGTGCAGGGCGGCCTGCGGGGTCTCTGGTCCCGCTCCCCATACAAGAACGCAGGATATGGTGAGGCGAAAAAGAAACACCCACGGAGCCATAGATGGGGGAGTCATACCACTATATTCTCTCTGGCGGCACTATACTCTCACTGGAGGCTGGATCCACACTGTCCGCAAACCGCCATCCACGCTTGCCAGCTCAGCCGCCATCTTCTTGCTAGCCCCCATCCTTTCTCTCTCTCTCTAGCGTAGCCACAGCAGTTATATTAGTGGCCAATGGCTCACTGGTTACAGCTGACAGCCAACTAGCCACAGCTGATGGCCATGCAATCACAGTTGGCCATTTACTACCTGAGCCAGCACCTGTCTATGTGAGGCCGAGAGCCTGGAAACTACTCTCTGGGGCTCCGCCCCCACACTGCTGCTTCAGGAAGCTGAACACACAGGCGATACTTGGCAGATAGAGAGACTCTTTTCTTGTTGTGTCTGCTAGTAGACAAGAAAAAAGATACAGTGGAAGTTAGTGCAAAATAATACCAGCAGCAGCTTGCACCCTTAGACAATAGAACCAATTAACCCTTTTCTTTCCTGTTTATTTAATTCCTCCCACTGAGCTGGACTATTCCCATCAATATTTAAACATTTTCTGCCTTCTCCTGCTTAATAATAAGGAAAGAAACACCATCTATGTTGCTTTTCCTGATATCTACCAGCCCTCCCTTTTCTCTTCACAATGAAATTTGACAAACCTCTGTATTTACTTTCTCCATTTCTTCACATTCCCCTAACTCCTCTTACGACTCATTTCATTTTGGCCTTTGTTCCTTCACTGCAATGAAATGACATTTTCTTTTAGATTTTTTTAAAATTAAAGTTCATTGGGGTGACAATTGTGAGTAAATTACATAGGTTTCAGGTGTACAGTTCTGTAATACATCATCGACGTATCACGTTGTGTGTTCACCACACAGAGTCAGTTCTCCTTCCATCACCATATATTCGATCCCGTCTACCCTCATCTACCACCTCTCTCCCCCTTACCCTCTGGTAAACACTGAACTATTGTCTGTGTCTGAGTTTTTGTTTCTTCACTTTATTTGTCTTGTTCCTTTATTGTTTTCAGTTTTGTATACCACATATCAGTGAAATCATATGGGTCTCAACTTTTCCTGTCTGACTTATTTTGCTTAGCATTATAATCTCAAGATCCATCCATGTTGTCGCAAACGGCACTATTTCATCTTTTCTTATGGCAGAGTAGTATTCCACTGTGTATATATATATATATATATATATATATATATATGATATCTTCTTTATCCAATCATCTATTGAAGGACATTTTGTTTCCATGTGTTGGCCACTGTAAACAAAGCTGCAATGAACATCGGAACACATATATCTTTATGGATAAATGTTTTCAAATTTTTGGGGTAGATACGCAGGAGAGGTATTGCTGGGTCATATGGTAATTCTATTCTTCATTTTTTGAGGAACCTCCACACTGCCTTCCATAGCAGCTGCACCAATCTGCATTCCCACCAACAGTATATGAGGTTTCCTTTTTCTCCACAGCCTCTCCAACACTTGTTATTATTTGTCTTGTTGATGATAGCCATTCTAACTGGGGTGAGGTGATAGATATTTTCTCCAAAGAGGACATACAGATGGCCAATAGACATATGGTAAAATACTCAACATCACTAATCATCAGAGAAATGCAAATAAAAATCACAATGAGATATCACCTCACACCAGTTGAAATGACATTTTCTAGAGTCACCTGTGACCGTCATATTACTAAATCCAACAAACAATTTCCACTTCCTGTCTTATTTGATGCTTAGCAGCTTTAACTCTGCCCCTCATCACCGTTCACTTCCTCCATCTTTAAAACATCCTCCTCTTTTGGCTTCCACTCCCCTCCTCTCTTTCCCCAGTCTTCATGCTTTCCTTTCACCCCTCTGACTGCTCTTATTCAGCCTCTTTGCCAGTTCTCCTCCTGTAACCACTAAATGTTGGAGTGTGTTAGAGCGGAGTTTCAGGCCTTTTTTTTTATCTAGTACACTTTGCCAGGCCACCTCATTCATTTCTGTGACCTGAATTACCAGTGCTAATGACAGCCCTCTACTCTGAGCCCTAGACCCATATCTAATTGCTTATGAAACATCTTCTCATGGTTATAAGGACCTCACATTCAATATGTGTAAGTCTGAATTTATTATTTTTTTCTTTCACATGTGGTTTACTCCAGTGTCATCTCCCAGTAAATGACATTACTATTCATGCAGTTGCTGGAAATTCAAGTGGAACTTATTCTTGACCCTTCCTCCTTCCTCACTTCATTAACAAGTAATATAAATTCTTATGTCTTAATTGTGACCTAAATCCTTTCATGTCCATTCTCCTTTCTCTACACAGTTAACATCCCAATCCAGACTACTATGATTCCTTACCCTGGATCGCTGCAATAGCATCCAAACCTCACTTTTACTAATCCCCCACGTCAAAGCTATGTATCTTCTCAAAAGAACAAATCTGCCCACATTCCTATCTTCCTACCTTCATGCATGGCGAAAGCCATTCAAAGGCCCTTCCCTTGCTTTTGGGTTAAAGAGCGTCACCCTTAAAATACTCTATAGAAAAGTCATGCATAATCTGGCCTATCCCTGTCTGCCCCTATTCTAGCTCCACTCTTACTGCCATACTTTATTCTTTAGCACATGGCATTTTTTTAATTTTTCAATCCCTCCATGTTCTCTTTGCCTCAAGGCTTGGCACATATATTTCCCCTTGCCTTGGAACATTCTCCAACCACCCTTCACTTATCCACAGCAGACTCGTGCAGAAGACCAGTAGGCCCTTACAATTTGTACTTTGAAGAACTGAAATGCTGGCCCCGTCTCTGAGTTAAGTCTGTTGGGCTGAGTGAACCCAAAATAGACACACATGCTTTTAATAACGCTCAGGCCGTTTTCATTCCTCAGATAAGTTACCAAACTAAACTTAAAAAAATAAAGCAACATAAAACAGTAAAACCTCCTAGGATTTTTATGAATGTCTCTATATTTCACAGACTATTGCAGATTAACCAAGATTTAAACTGTGTCATTCTTAACTAGATAACTAGAAAGTTTCAAATAAGAACTAGTTACTCAGAGATATGAAACAATTCTACATTTTATAGCAACATTTGCAATAAACATTATTGTTATTGCTTTTCCTTAGCATGCACTTTAAAATGATATAGACCAGAAGTAGGTAAAACAAAACTCTCAGCCTCTGGTCCTCTTGATAGCAGACCAGTTGAAATAATAGGTCTCGGTCCTGACAAAAGGCTTGAAGCAGGCAAGGAGAGCGAGTTAATGAGAATCTGTAATCTGATCCCTGGCCGTTGTGGACAGCTGTTCTCAGAGCCCTAATGAACCCTCCACCTTTACAGACCACGAACTGGCAGAATCCAACCCTGATGGGCGCAGGCAAGTCCTGACACTGTGGAAAAGGCTTTGCTGGTGTAAATAACAGGGATCTGTTATCATGAGATTACTTGTCTGTAAATGCCTATTTATCTTCATTATGTTGCTTTTGGGGGGAGAGAGGAGGCGGTGAGTGTTAGTGTGTAAGATGACGGCTTTAGGAGAGGACAAGACATCTCTGCATCTCTGATGGAAGGGGAAACCTGTTTTAACTCAGTGGGTTTGCTCAACAGCCAACTGGAGTCTATAATGCTGATGCCCAGTGGTGAGCTCACTTTAGTACTATGAGCAAGTGTCTAGCAAAATAATGCAAGGAAGAATTCATACCTGGGATTACAATGTCATAGTTTGTACAAGAGGATAAAATAGCAGTTTTCAGCTGGTAGTTTCAATCTGGTAATTCTCTCTCTCTCTCTCTCTCTCTCTCTCTCTCTCTCTTTCATTCATCTGTTCACCAAATATTTGAACAACTACATCCAGCACTATGCTAGGCATAGGCTAAAGTTTGGTGAAAAAATAGACGCTATAGCTATCCTGATGGAGATTCGAGTCAATGAAGAAGACAGGTGACACAATAAAGAATCAAATAAACATATAGCTAAAAACGTGATAAATGCTACAAAGTGGAAGAAAAAGTTACCATGAGGGAGAATAACGGGAAGAACTTAGAGAGAGAGAGAGAGAGAGACAGAAAGAGGGCTTTTAAACTGACATGTAAAGAATCAAATATGGCCAGCCAGGGAAAGAAGGAAATGCAGTAGGGATAGCTGATCAAGTTCATATTTTTATCTTGGTTTTAATATGAAATTTAAATATGAAATGCAAAGCAATTATGAAATACTCCTTTAATCAAAATCAAACAATTCCAAAACATATAAAGAAAAAAGTGACTGCTTTCTGCTTCTCTCTCTCTCTCTCTCTCTCTCTCTCTCTCTCTCTCTCTCCAAAAATTCCATTTTCTGGAAGGAAGCGTGGTTAACAGGTTGGGTATGTTTGAAAAATTGTTACCTGATCGTTTCCCGTCAGTGGAAGAACGCAAACTGTAAGGCTCTGCCTTTGGAAAGAATGAGCAAACTGACCCTAAAGTAACAAGGCAGCATATTGCTAATGGCAGAACATCTTTGCAATATCTTAATATGCTTCCAATTGCATGATAATTTGCATCTGTGAATAATCAGGGGACATAAAGTTCTGTACAATCTACATTCCGCTAACCACATTTCCAACTCTTTCAGAAACTTACTTGAAATAAAGTTTATAACTGTTATCTTTCTGACAATCACTAGAGCTAGTAAAATTGTTTTACTGCTTGTTTTGGCAGCTCACATCTCAGTTCTGGGGCATTCAAGTTACCCTTGCTTTTGCTCACATCTGATTGATTTTGCAATAGTGGTGAATACAGAAATTAAAAAAGGCCCCAAAGTGGACATACAAGGTATATCACATTACTAAATGATAACAAACAGATGACATTCAGAATATCTAATCAATAGCACTCTGTATTTCACTAGATCAAAAATACACTTCAAAACAGCCTGGATTCATTTTAAAAGTATAGTGAAAAAAAAAAAAAAAGCCAATTACAGGCTCATGATATATCCCATGAGAAGAAATAAATCCAAATGTCTAAAATAGAGAATGCTGAGCTAGCTCAGCTTCATGTGAAATGTGAAGTATCTCAGGACCAAGAGTCATTTCTTTCCTAACATGGGTCTACATGCAGTAAACCTGAATTATGGGGAATTGTGAGCCTCGGGGGAGCCCAAGCACAGAGAAAGCGAAGTCATGGTCTAGAGCCATATGTCCTTGGTGCCCCAAGAAAAAGTACCCAAAATGGTCGACTTATTTTAACCAAAGGATTGTGAAATAAAGCACATATGTAGAAAAGTGATAAAATCTAAAGACGAAATAAGTAAGGTGTCAGCTGTGGGACTCTGAACCAGATCAAGAAACCAAGCATTACCAGTACTCCAGGAGCTTTCATGTGCTCCTTCCCAGTCCCAATCTCCTTCCTTCCCTCAAAGGTCACTACTGTCCTGACTGTTGTGGCAGTCGCTGCTTCGCTTTTCTTAGTACTTTTGCCACCTTATAATGCATCTCTAAACACTAGAGGGTAGTGATGCCTGTTTTTGAATTTGATATAAATAGACTCATATTGTGCATGTTCTTTTGTGTCTGTCTTCTATCACTTGACATCATGTGGCTGAGATTCTTTTTCGCGGCTGTATGATATTCCACGATATGCTATACCCCAATTTATATGTCCTTTCTGCTATTGATGGGGCTATAGGTAGTTTCTACATTTTGGAAATAATGTTGCTATGGATGTTCTTGTACATGTCTCCTGGTGCACCTGTGAAAAGAATGTATATATTCTTGGGATGTATATATTCTGTGGGATGGTTGGATCACAGGTTATGCATAAATTTAATGTAATAGATAATGTCAAAGTAATTGTGTCAATTTACGCTCCACAGGGAATGAATGAGAATTGTCATTGCTTCATATTATCACCTATATCTACTATTATCACTTTTAATTTTTGCCAGTTTGGTGGGAGTATAGTGTTACATGAATAACTTCTATTATATTTCTTAGGAATCATACATAATATTAGTTAAATCTGATTGTTAGATATAAAACAAACCAATGTAAAAAAATATAAAACACAGAAAAGAAAAATATAAATATTTTATTGACACCATAGTAAACATTAGATTAAACAAGGTGGTATGGAAATCAGTGTATGTCTCTTTCAACTGAACCCATTATTCTAACCCTATATTTTAAGGATAAAGCAAGAATAGAAATACTATGCCTGACATCTTATAATTTGTGTCTATCTTAGAAAATATTGGTAAACAAATAATAAAATAAATAAATGAATGGTCTGCCAAATGTTAGATGCAATCTTCTAATTTCTGTGGGTTTGCTTCTCCACTTTTTGTTGTTTTCCATTGATCTGTCTATTCCTGTAATGATCCCACACTGTTTTAACCACTCGTTTTTTATGACTGTCTTGCTATCTAGTATGTTATGACGTTTGTCTTAGGCTCTGTTAAAATTAAGAGTCATTTTCCCTTTCAGGACAATACTGCACTTTGCTTCTTTTTCAAAACACAATGAGGTGGAAATTATACAACATTAAGACACACTGATCAGAGAATCTCCACTTTCCTTTTATGTCTTTATCAAATAGAATGCCAGGGAATACCCATATTTTACTAGTTCTACCTCCAACTCTCTGCTGAATGTGAGATTCATTTATAGTCTGAGTCTGACCTACTCTGAATTCTGGAGCTGGCATTGCTCTCCCATGATGGAGTGGACCACAGAATGGTCATTCACACTTGCAGCCAAGTTTCTGCAGTTATGACTTTGTTATTGAATTACGGGGAGTTTTCTCATCTATGAGTATGTATATATCTTCATTTACTCAAAAATTCTTGTTTCCAGAGATGCCTTGAAAATTTCTTGTAGGTATATTCTTAGGTATTTTGCTTTTTTTTTTTTTTTTTTTTTTTTAATACTGTAAGCAAGGTCTTTTCTTCTATTACATGTTATTTCTGCTGTATAGGAAAGTTATTGAATTTTATTGCATCAATCTTTTGGAAGGGAGTTCAGTGAAGAAAAACATATTGCTATAAATTCAGTGTTTGTGTTCTCCCCCAAATTAATATGTTGAGACTGTATCCCCCATGTGATGGTGTTTGGAGGTGGGACCTTAGGGAAGTGATTAGGGCACCTATGATAGTGGGATTAGTGACCCTATAAAAGAGATCCTAGAGAGTTGCTTTGTACCTTCTGCCATGTGAGGACAGAGAGAAAAGATGGCTGTTATGAACCAGGAAGCAGGCTCTCACCTAAAACTGGGTCTGCTGGTGCCTTGATCTTGGGCTTCCCATCTTCCAGATTTTGAGAAATAAATATTGCTTATAAGCCACCCAGACTGTGGTATTTTGTTATAGCAGCCAAAACAGACTAAGACACATGCATATAGAAAAATGCTTAAAACATAAGTGGATAGCTCAGTAAATTTTCACAAACTCAGTTTACCAACCCCTTTAATCAATACCTAGATCAGAAACAGAAGCCTCCC
Organism: Rhinolophus sinicus; assembly: GCF_057876585.1. NCBI lineage: Eukaryota > Metazoa > Chordata > Mammalia > Chiroptera > Rhinolophidae > Rhinolophus > Rhinolophus sinicus. Next base: position 34,475,297 of record NC_142504.1, read on the forward strand.
CTAAGAATAACCACTACCCTGACTTCCAGCATTATAAAATAACTCTTCCTGTTTAGAAGTTAAATAAATGGACTCATTCCATATGACCTCTTTTGTATCTGACTTCTTGCATTCAACATGGCGTTTGTAAGATTCATTTATATTGTTGCAAGTAGTTGTAGTACTAACTGCTGGATAGTAGTCTCTCTTATAAATTTACCCTAATTTGTCCATTTTACTGTTGATCGACATTTGATTAGTCTCTTTAGTTTGAAGCTATTTCAAATAGTGCTACTATGAACATTTTTGTACATGTGAATATATGTACTTGTATGCATTTCTTTCGGGTATATAGCTAGGCATGAAGAGTCTGGGTGATAAAGTATATATATCTTCAGTATCACATTAGTAGATACTGCCAAACAGATTTCCAAAGTGGTTGAACCAATTGACATTCCCACCAGCAATTTCTGTGTATTGACTTTTAAGTCAAATGAGAGAACATGGCCCACATTACAAACACCTGCTTCTACGAGTCTAACTAGGAACACTGCTGAGAGCACTGATGGAGACTGCTGGGTTTCTGTGGCATTTCCCTTGTATCTAAGGAAGTTGGGCAGCATGTGGCTCACTTTCCAAGAATCCAGCATTTCTCCCAGTGACTTGTCAGGGGAAACGTAGTCAGCGATTCCCCGGGAAAGCACTCTGTTCTCAAAGTTAAAAAACTCCTGTCCTAATCATGTCTTTCTCCTGCGTACCCTCCCCCCACACCCCTTACTCCATTTCAGTGCTTTGAACAAAAGCTGGTCTGAATCCAAACACTATTATGAAAATCTTTATAAATCTTACACAATTTGGGCAGAAATTCTTCCAAATCTTTAGCATTCACAGTAAGGCAAGATGCCCATGGTTCTTCAGGCAATTTTCAATAGCTTCTCTATATCTTTCAGGCTACTATTAAAAAGTTTTCTTTGTAAAGTAACGATATCTTTGTTAAGGAAAGCTTTACATTGTAGGTACCACAGAGTTATTAAAGACTTCTGAAGGAATGAATAATGGCTGATCAAATGAAGCTGCCCATCAAAACCCTATACATTTTCTTTATCTAAAGGATTTCTCTCTTCCGTTTCCAAACGATGCATTTACGTTGCCTTTATGAACAATTGCCATTAAGTTGGTCTCTACCTGCAGTACCATTGAAAATAAACCATTGTAGTGTTTCTATGGTGAAATCATTAGAATCCTATTCATTTCTAAGCCTTACATTGTTTGCTACCTTTCCAAGCTACCAGACAGAGATACTCTAAACCTACTTTTTATGTGAGCGAACTCTATTACTTTCCTCTTGTCATGCATTTTTATTCCTTACTGTGAAGCTTCAGTTTCTTCTTAGGGAAACTCAGTGCAGAGAGCCCAAATGCATGTGTCTTATTATAGACCCAGTTGCAACTACGCCTTGCTTTTCTTTTCTGTAAACTAAAGGAAAACAAAGCCAGCCACTTGTAGTAGGAAATTTGAATATCTGTTCCATCTTCTTGTTATCTTGGATTTCCTCTCAAAGAAATTTCTAGGCAAGAGGCAGATAAGCCAATCAAACACATGGTGAATATTAAAATCCACAAGCTGAATGATGATAAAAAGATGAGTCAGCCCTGTTGGGCTCATATAGGAATGTCTCATGAAGCAGGCAGAGCCTGGAATAATCATTACAAGTAACCACAGAGGGAGATAGTGGATTTGGACATTGTCCTGACATCATGCGTTCTGCCCAAAGTTTACACATATTTCCTATAAGCAGTCTGTCACTGTTACCTTTTGAGCCACATATTGTTGGCATCTGGGCCATGGCAGCAATCAGGCACTTTGATTGTTGGTTGGTCAAATAAAGTTGCATAACTGCAGTAATTTTATTCCAAACCCGTTCATATGGGATAGGTATTCGCCTTATCCTCTTGAGCAGCAGGGGAACCTGGCAGCACCTTAAATCTAACACAATGCTTGGCACATAGTGGAAACTTAACAAATGTTTATTGAATGAACGAATGAATGAATGACCCAGTGAGTTTTGTTCTCCCCCAAAGATCTTCCAGTCTTCAGTTTGCTCTTGCAGGACTGACCTCTTGCATGAGGATGGGAAGCTGAATTCAGAGTTCTCTGCGAAATTTCCACTCTACTTCAGTAGGTGTTCAGTGAAAGGCAGAAACCTCTAAGTCTCTTTCTGGACAAACGGAATCAGAGCCAACAGGATCCCAAAGGGCTGGTCTGATGGAGGGAGCTCTGTTCACAACTGTAGGAATTCCAAAGTTAGGGGAGTGGGTCGACCTCAGAGCTGGATTACTTTTTAGTAATCCAGAAAGAGGAATCAGAATAGATGTCCCCAAACCCAGGGTCAGGAGAGAATGTAGGAAACCAGGCAAAAGATTGAGAAGAGATAAGGATTAGGAAATTGGAGTCAAGAAAGGGGCAGAACCGATGAGTAAGTGGAAGTCATATACGATTACCTAGGTTCTTTGTGTGCTTGTGCCGTGTGGTGTGGGAGGGGCGCTCAGGCCTGGAGGCTAATGACAGGGCAGACAGGTGACATGTCCTGGGACCCTGTGTACTCAGCACCTTGGTTTTAGTAACTTGAATGGTGAGACTGGGCTCTGTCTATAGCTCAGTGGACATGGACTTCGTGGGCTTCTAGGTCTATGACCAAGACATGGAAAACGACCTTCCCCTAGTTTCTTCATGAAGGCTTAGGGCAAAGGACATGGGGTGAGTGTAAGTGGTGAGAAGAATGGAATGAGCTATTGGTGTTTAAAATAACTCGGTTTAATAACAAAGTACAGGCTTACAATTCCAGATCTTTTTCATTAAGCTTCAAAAAAACACATTTTTTATTTCTCAAGAGGAAAAGATAATAAAAAAACAACCTATCTAGTGGTTTTCCTAAGTTAATCCACTACTTGGAAACTAATAACTCTGTCTCTGATTAATTCTTCTGACTAATTCTCTATGGCTCAATCTCTTCCATGCAAATCTGCCTGTCAAGCTACTATGAAGCCCAACCAGAATATCATGTCATGTTCTATCATATCATATCATATCATATCATATCATATCATATCATATCATATCATATCATATCATATCATATTGAGAATTGGGGGAGAATTCCAATTATTATTTAGTAGAAGCATTAATAAGAAAATAATCATGATGTTCATAAGGAATCATCTTGTGGAAAAAGGAAAAATCCCTTATGAATTAGCAAGAAATAAGCTGTCTTTTCATCTTTTTGTGGAGAAGAATCCTGGCATAGAACATTCAAGGACTCCAGTGAAGGATTCCTGCTTGTATGCTTTGGGTCCTCTCCCTTCAGTCATGGCAGCAGCATACCCAGCACTGACAGTATCTCTAGCACCTCCAGGTGGCAATTTCCTCTGGCACCCTGGGATTCTCTGAGCCATATGCTAGGATTAACTCAGTATCTGTTTACCAGATCTCTCTAGGGGAACAAGATCTTCCAGTTTCAACCTTCAGCTTTGCTCCTCATGGCACCAGAGCCAACCAAGAAAATGAAATTGCCTAGCTATGTTTGACTCTGAAATTCTCTAGATCTCTTCAAATGTGTGAACAGAATGAGAAACTCCATGTAACGCCATTTGTGTAATATCCCCAACTACACTGTACCTTGTTAATTTCTTGGTTGATAATGCTGCACTTGGCAGACACACTTTTTTCTCCCCCCTAAACCTGTTCTTTTTCTTCTTTTCTTTGTGTGAAGGGTATGTACTGGCTTTGTGAAATCCCTGTAGCAAGTTGTGAATGATGTATGAAGTGAAAAGTCTTTACTCAGGGCACAGTAGGAAGAGAGAAAGTACTGTGCTGTCACTGCGGGGCTGAGTTTTTGACTGTGTGCTAGAGTTAGATATTCATCCTGCACTGCCTCAAAATCCCAGGAGCTCTTGACCAAGTGGCAAGGGGTGCAGTTGTACAGAAAGGCAGAGAGAGGAATTTATTGACCTCCAAAAGTCCTTCTTGGCACTATGTTTCTGCATTCACTACAGGCAGGGTTTTTCCTGTAATTTTAACAAAGGAACAAGAATAGAAATCCAAAGTCTGAGTCCAGAGTGTAGAAAATTAACCCATTCCCTGGCCTGTGATATGGGAAGATGGGGGAAGGAAGTAGGCGATTGTCAGTTCTCCACAGTGGCTTGAGAGAGAATGTTGTTATGCCCTGAGGAGCCAGGAAGAGAGCTAGCCTTGTGATTTATGCAATATTTTCCTTTCAAGGAGCCAGAACTCTTTGAGAATTATCACAGTTTTCCTGTAAGCTGAGTGTCACATTGGTGCATGAGAAATAAAATTCTCCCATGTTTCAAAACTAGATGCCTAATTATCCAATAAATATCTTATGCAATCAATTTGACATTATTCCGTGTCAATTTATGGATTCGTGGATTATTAATAACTGTAGTTCAGGTGCAGCAGAGATGTGGGGCACACACCCATAGGAGAGGGGCGCTGAATAATTAGGCTCTGGCGAATTACTGCTAATTGTCATTTCCTTGATGATGAACAGAAGGGATGAACAGAGCAGCTCTGGTTGCAAGGAATAGAAACAAAAGGAACAGTGTCCTCCCCCCTCACTCAGCCTCTTACTCATTTCATTTTCCTAACAGGAAGCCCAGAAACTCCATGCCTTGAATCTTCTCTTTTGGGTGGAGGTAGGAGAAGAGCTAAGCAACTATCCCTTAAGTGTTGAGCAGCCTTCAGGGGTGAGCAAGTTGTAGACCACAGTGCTCCTTAATGACCCTATGGCAATGCTGAATAGTTGAGCAATAACTCTAGTTTCATTTTTATGCTTGATATTTTGTTTTCCATGACTACCCTCCACTCCTATGCCAATCTCATGTACCCAGCCCAATGAGAGTTGACAATTTGCCTCTCTCGTCTTAGAGGATGGGCAATTATTATCCAAGCTAATAGACCAACATTGAAAGAGAATCACTGACTTTCCAAATTTATCTTTTCACCTTCTCTTCAGGCATTTATATTCTATTTAAAGTCAGACTATCTTTAGACACATGACTGAAGAAAGAACACACTTTCTGGCCTGCCAGTCTCAGCGTTCTGCTTGAATTACCACATCCTGTACCTTCATTCACAACATGGAATGTAGCAAAACCTAGGAGAGACCCACGAAGAAGCAAGAGTCCTTAAGGAAAGCTAGTTAAAGAAATAAACAATGGGCCCTTGAATCTTAAGGAGAAGAAAGCAGAGACATAACAATGGTTTTCAAGGACAAGAAAAGAGGTTCCAAGGAGTATGGGGAGCAGTTGTGTTGAAATCATTCTGGAAAGATCTGTGTAAGAGCCAGTATAAATCATTGACTCTTGTCAGCTCTTGCTTTTGATATGGAGAGGTTTCATTTTCTTCCTTGGATCAGTTATTTCGGGGTACTTAAAATAACACAAAATTGTCAAAAGAAGAATACTTTGTAGTTTAGTTGGGGTAGAATTTTTTGAGGACTGTGAGGAATAATATTGCTCCTTGTTGGCTGTGGGTTAGGTCTGAGAGCAGATATTACTTACAGCTCCAGTTTGGTGAGTCTATTTTGGGAAAATACATACTCTTTATTGATGCATGATTTTCTGTGTTGGGTATAATTATGACATCTCAAGTTCTTATCTCATAATTTTTCTTGTCTCAGGCCATTTGTCTATACCTCCAAATGAAACTCAATGCCTACAGGCTTCTTGCATATACCACTGGATTTCTCTTTTGATTTTTTTTTCCATCTACCTCGCTTGATGACTATTAGGTGCTCATTTATCCATCCATTGCCTGCCAACATTCCTGCCATTAAATGCATAAACCAAAATGGTGCAAAGGAGGAGGGGGTGATAGTAGAGGGGCCTGTCATTTAAGTTAAAACAATCCATTTTATCTCCAAGAGGAAGATCCAACGTTAGGTCTCCTGTATGCCTAGGAATATATTTTCCTACTGAGACTTTTGTCTTATTTTAAGTAGGCTGAAAATAACTGGTCCAAGGAATAAAATGAAACCTCTCTGTATCAAAAGCAAGAGCTTTAAGCAAAAGTGGTAACAAACCCTGAGACACTTAGGTTTGTCTGAACTCAAAATTCAGCAGGGTTCTATCACTCAGCACGTCATGAAAATCTGAATTGGATTTAACAAAAAATGACTCCAGGCTCTGAATTCATTAGGAACATATCAACCTGTTGAGATACAAAACATTTTTCTCCCTTGTGGCAAAGATCAAACAGAATCCCGAATGCAAATTTCTCCCATCTCTACCAATAGATCATTTCCAACAACTAGACACATGGGTGAGGAAGCAGTTGAAAGCATCCCAACCTTAGGAAGAGCCATGTCTTGGCGTCAGGGATTGTCCTCTCATAATGCCACTCCTTGGGCTCATCAATGACAGCCCAGGCAACGAATTTCACATTTATTTCTGACATCATTCCTAAAACATTCATTGTGACAACCACATCCTCAGATAACACTACCCGATGGAAGCCCAACCTATCACACCCTCAGCAGTGAGAGACTATCCCAGTCCACGACATGGGAGAATGCAGAGCGCTCCTCCAAGCTTCACACCAGCCCTCAGTGATTTCTCGCAGATATTTACTTTTCGCACATGGCATATAGAACATTAAAAGGGTTTTGAAAAATCCCTCAGTTTTTTAACTTCTGAAGGATTATTAACTTCAAAGTCTGAAGAAATGTCGCCCTTCTATCTTTGGAAATGCCAGGAGCCTTTGCATATCCCTACCACAGTCCCAAGCAACCCCCAGCAGAGAAGAACGATTACTGCCTCGGTGGCTAGAGGATGGCTTTTGATCTCTTAACATATTGGAAATTACTTAAAGGTAAGCCATCTGCTAGCTGAGGAACAAAAACAGATTACATCACACCCTGCTAGAAAGATTGTGTTAAATCCTGTATATCAAGGCTTTTAATAATTCTATATTAAGTCAGCTAATAGGATTAGGTACACATTTTCTTTAGGCTTATTTCCTCAACTATTAAAAAAAAAAACTTTTTGTGTATGTTTGACGATCTGCAAAATTCAAGAGTATTCCACTGTGAATAAAAAGGATTCTTTCAAGAGGAAGCATTTCTTCAGATCACCACTGCTCTCCAAAGAGATGTACAGCAGAAGTGCCTTTCCAGGGCAGTTTGTAGGGGGAGGGGAAACCAGTGCACTTCTGTTACCGCTGATGTGATTTATTGCCTATGCATTACAAACCTGCCTACAAGAGCTTCCTACTTCCATTGTTCTTCTTCAACCTGTCAGGGATGGAATCTAGGCAGGCGAGGGAGGTGAGGATGTCTTATGCCCCCCAAAACTGCAATTAATGGTAACCATAATGACAGTCCACCATGAGGTCGGGGTGGTACAGGTATTGGGGAATGATAAAGGAATAAGCCTTGATTAATAAGAGCTTAAAGCATCTGTAAGACTGGACAGTCCTAGCCTTGAGAAAGCTTGCATTCTAAAATTACATCTTGCCCAAATGAAACATACTGTCCTTCGTGTCTGTGGTAAGCTCTGGTTCATGGGAATATTAGATACATTCACTTGATGACGTTCGGGGAATAAAGGAAGGGCCTTCTTTATTCTTTGCCCCTACTTTCACTAATTTGTTTAGCATTACTCTACAGTTCCTGAGCATTAAATGTACACATGATAGAAATTAACCTCCACTCATTGCTTCTCAATCTTTTTTAAGAGGTTCAATTACTCACTTCGAGATACTGACTTAAGTTTTAGCAGTAGTAGCAATGAACATTTTTATTTCTCCATTGTCCTTGAAGTAATTCTTTAAAATGAAAAGGTCTCAGTTCTCCTGAGATAAAGTAATTCATATCTTGGTTACAATAACACTCTTTGCGAGCCAAATATAGTGCAGAATGCAACATATTTAGAAACAAGCACTGTGTGTTGCATATTAAAGGCATTTGAGAAGTTTTTGTGGAATTGTATTTCCAAGAGATTACTAGAAATGATTGCCATGATTTTGCGTTAATTATTGAATAATACAGAATAAAATGTACTTCATTTTGCTGTTGCACAAATAAGAAAGGAAACCATAAAGTCAGTAGCCCAAACATTTAGTTGTTGAATATTACATCTTGATGCACATGGTAAGCTTTCTTTGTAGGATTTTAACAACATAATAACCACAATTAATAATAAATCTAATAAGTCTGTCATATATTGAGTACTTTGTTAGCTCTTTAAAAACATTACCTCTAATACACAGCATTTTAAAAAAATTAAAGTACAGTTGATATACATTATTATATTAGTTTCAGATGTACAACATAGTGATTTGACATCTATATATCTTATGAAGTGATCAGCATGACATTTCTAATAACCTTCAGTCATTCACCTTACACAGTTAATACGATTATCTCACTATATTTTTGAGAGATGGATATTATTATCACTTCCTGTTTACTAGTGAGAAAACTGAAATGCAAGTGGTTTAAAAGCACCTGAAAGAAATGGAAGAGTGAGAGTTCAAACTAGAATTTGATACCATAGTCTATGTCATTTTTGTCACACCTCGCTACCCCCACATTGGTGGGGGCCAAGAGCTCAGGTACAGTCTCGTTCTTTACTCAGTGACTTGGCTCAGCTCTCTTTGTTTCAAATCTTTGGGTGAATGGGCAGAAAGATGCTATTTCCTTTAAGATGCACAGAATTCAGTCAGGGATTTCACATTGTGCTCCTTCAGGCCAGTCCCCACCATGCTTCTCCAGGACAGTGATGTTGGTTCCATTAGTTCCTTTGAGGCAGCCTAAATGAACTACTGGATTTTTTTCCCAAGACACAGGATTTCTCTTTCATTAGCCATCAACTTTAAGTTCTCAACTTTATGTTTTTCTCTCCCATTGAAAAACTAACAAACAAACAAAACTTTTATCGGCTTACTTGTTTGCAAGCAAATCCTAATGAAGGCCAAAACAATTGTTCAGACAAAACCAGCAATAAGAGAAAAACTCAGGAATCATGCATTACTGATTATTGAAATGGGAAAATCTGTATATAATAATGTAATCATACTCTCTGCTAGTTGAATTATTCCTAGGGAAAAAGGAATTAAATATGCAATAGTACTCAAATAAATATCTGTTGAATACTTATGTTAACATTTGTATTAGTTAGCATAGTACTAGTTTTAATAAACTCCAAACTTTAGTGTTTTAATTTTATTTCTTGCTCATATAATCATACCATGTGGGATTCCTGGGAGGGTGGCTTACCATATAGTCATTCAGGATTATAGATTCTTTCCATGTTTTGGCTCTGCTGTCTTTAACATGTGGTTTTAGGAGCACTAGGCTCATATGCATTAAGATGGAGAAAGGGGAAGAACATAGAGGAAAGCTCCTGAGAGATGTCTGTGGCCCAGAAAAGGAATCGGTGCTCATCACTACGGGTAGTTTCCACTGGCTAAAACTCAGTCATATGGCCATATCTAACTGCAAGGGAGGCCGGGAAATGTAGTCTAACTATGTAGTAACTAACTAACTATGTAGTCAGGAAGAGGAGAAAATAGGCTGAGTGATAAACTGGTTGTTTCTTCCATGGTATTATATGATAATCCGTGACGAGAACCTTGAATTACAGGTGTTCTGAACTGAGAATTACCTTGAGAATCAAAATGTAGCTCTATAAAGTTTATTCAGATTGAAATACCTGCCCGAGACCACAATTTGTATGACAGCTAAAAATGAGAGGAATTACCATAAGCATGATGCTGTTCTGATTTAAAGAATACTACTAAAGCATGAGAACTACTCATTCTAGCAATGCCATTTATCCCTGTATTTTTTCTTATTTTTATCAGCTCTAGCATCCAGTACAACTCTAGCACCTAGAACTCACTCAACACATGTGTGGTCAATGAATCAATAGCCTTCTAGGGCTGACTATACATCCTTAGCTTCATTTGATAGAGATTATGCCCCAAATAAAGTGAATCGACTCTATTTTTGTTGTTATTATTGACTCAGCTATGATCTATGGCAGTGGCTTTACTCATATTTACTCACTACTCCAAAAATGTACATTAATTCTTCTCTATAACACATGTTTTGGTAACATGAAGGATTTTATTAAAGTCTGCCTTTGGTTATCTAGACTCATGGGAGTGAAATCGGTAGCCACGGTGTATAATGGAAAGAGTAGACAGGAGCCTAGGTTGATGGACTATTTCAGCCTTTGCTTTAAGCAAGATACTTTTTCCCTTTAAGCCTCAGTTTCCTCATGTAAAAAGTGTGAATAATAACATCTACCTTTCAGAGTTGTAAGTACAGCAATTTATATGTAAAAGAACCAGGGTATAGTAGTCCCTGAATAAATGGTAGTCACTGCCATCATCATCAATAACGATGACTGATTGTTTATAATGTTAGCATTCAGAATTAAAATTATAAACATTGCACAGCTTTGTTTCCTATTATATGTGTTACCTAAGTATAACATCTAGAGGCAACACGATAACAATCCTAAGTAGGGTACAAGTGTTTCCAGACTCCTGTTTTCATCTGAGTCTCTATTGAGCAGATATAATCCTGGGGACAGATGACCACCCAGGGGAGGCCATATCAGCTAAAAGCTCAAGCTGTCACTTTCACCTCTGATTTGCAGTGCATTGAATCAATGTGTTTTCAACTTTCACAAAGGTAAACAGTTAGAAAACCAATGAAGCTCTTATGACTCAGTCCCACACAGCCTTATTAAAGGATCTTTTCTATTTCAATACCTGCCAGTAGGTGTGGAATTTTAGAATGTGTGTACTGGGAATCCACTGTTGTCTTGAATTAGCAACCTTGGCTCAGAAATGACATATTTTTATATTGAAATAGCAGAAACCTTTCTTTTTTCTCTTTACTGCTGCATAACATTCTAAACAACAGGAATGGCCTTCAGCTAATACAGATCAATTTCCATTCAGTTTTTGTCACTATTTAATTACTGTTGACTTCTTTAACCTTTTTCACTTTCTTTATGGATTATATTTCTTTCCACTCTACTGCCATTTTGTTTATTTGGTGACATAATGAAACTAAAATTATATGATAAGACATCACATTTTTTCCTTTTCTCATGTTTTTTATTGTGCTGAATTTATTTAGAAAAAATTATTTCCTGGAGATAAATTTTTAATGAGCTGACTTTTCACTTATCTCTATATACACTTCTTAGATCTTGATTTTTTAAAAGAGCACTCTCCGATTTCCCCCATCACACATTTCAGAATGATAAAACCCTGCCATTCCCTTTAATATTCCTGCAATATTTACCTGTACAGAAGTGCACTGTATACTAAATTATTTATAAAAAAGAAAAACTAAACCTTAAAGGGAAAACCAACTTCTACTATTGCAAAGGGGGTTATCAGAGTGCTAGAAGAGAAGAAATTGTCTTCTTTCTGAGTACTCATTTTTATTATTATCACTGATCTAGGGATTAAGGTAGGGAGGAAAGAGCTTGAGCTTTAGAGTTAGACACTTCCTGGACCAAAACCTGGCTCTGCTACTCATAAGCTGTATGTCCTTTGGCAAGATCCTTGACTTCTCTGAACCTGTCTCCTTATCTGGGAAATAGAAATAATTATTCTACCTCTCAAGATCATCATGATGATTAAGTAGAATTAAATATATAAAGTGCTGGCATGTATATTCTCTTCCAGCAAGTAAGTACTTTGAACCTACCAGTGGGAAGGCAGCTTGAGCTTGGGTTCTCCTGAAAGGGGAGCCTTCTGTACGACTATGTTCCCACCTCCCAGGGATCTGGACTGAGGGGCAAGGGGAGTGAAGCAGGGGACACCAACATGAATAAGCATAATGAAGGGAGCTGCCTCTAAATAATCTTCCTGATACTGGACATCCACCTCCCAGGCTGTATTCTAGTAGCAACTCTAGTTCCACATAGTAATAAGGGGTGATTACAATGGCCTGTACAATAACTCCCTTCTTTGCCTGCTGGTCCACTGGCATAAAGCATCCATGATGTGGTAGTTAAAGGTTCAAGTTGAGTGGAAGCCTTTCTGTGCACTTGGTAGAGGTGCCCCTCCTTCTTCACCACCCAAAGTGGAATCAGATACCTTGAGATCATGGAGACAGAAAGTACAAATTTCACAAGTGAGTTGCTATCCCCGCAATGTGAATGTAAGCTGCCTTTGATATTTCCTCTTTATGGGTGTAGAGAAGAACATATTCTCATACCTAGTACCAGAGGCCCTTTTAATCCACTTGTAGTAACGATGACACATCCGGCATAGCAGAGGGGATTGGGGCTACTGGTTAAATTTATGATAAGTTCTACATCATACATCATGGTCCCTCAGGATATTCCAGGACCAGGGAGGTAAATTGAACCAAGGATACAATGAATTGTGTCCTTCAAGTCTGATAATGACACCGAGCTCCGCAATTCCTCCTGTAATGCAATGTTGCTTCTGATTTACAGTCTTGACTATAGTGGCAGTTTCAGGGGCTTCTCCTTAGCCCTTCCTACCAAAACAGCCCTTATGCCACAGATGTGGGAACCAGTGTGAGGGTTCTATCAGATGAGAAATGTATTTACCCCAATAATAAACTCAGAGTATGATAAATAACCTCAAGCTGTGTCTGTGAATACTTTGGACCCCCTGTGAGACAACGTTGGGCTTAAACTCCATTATCATGGTGCTTAGATGAACTTCCGTTCTACTGGAGGAACTTAATGGCATCTGGTATTATTTCAGCCCAGACTTTTTACCTAAAAGACTTTAAAAGGCCTAGGTTTTCCTCTTTTAACAATATACAGTTACTCTAACAAAGGGACGCAGGTACATTTGGGGGAAGAATCACAGGGATAGTTCCTGTATATGCTTGTAGTGACATTGAAGGATTCTTCCTCAAGGGGTGCTGGCCTCCTCATCAATCATTGAATTCTGGGTCTATGAACTGACTTAAATCTGGAAACAGTGATGGGTTGTGACTTTCTACCTTGGTATTTGATGTTAGTATTCTCTTTGCCAAGCTTCAAGACAGATCTCAACAGACTATTAGGACTGGCTCCAGTGCTTATTTGCAGGATACTATATCCGATATAGTGGATGGGTACCCCCATTTCAGCAAAATTTCCTCTATCAACTTCATATTCTGACCTCCTCACTCTAGTTCAAGACCCTCAAGCTCTCTTCTCACACATGTAGCCCCTGTTCTTACTAGATCATATTAGCAAATTTCTGCAATTCTTTTGGTAAGCTATTTTTCCTCCATGAGGAAATAGCTGGGTTGGGCTAGTACTTCACCTAGGTCAATAGATTAGAGGAAATGAACTATGCTGGGGGTGTATCTCAAGGAGAAAAAGTATTATTTTATGAGACACCGCCTTAGGAGAAGTCCTTGAACTGTCTCCTGGAAGGCAACCACTTCTGTCCTCTAAGAGTCCTGGAAAGTTTAGTGGGAGCTCAAGATTCTCAGTCTGGTTCATCCAAATATTCCCATTCACTCTTTCCCTGTCAAGGTCCTGACTTTGATATAGGATATTTATTGAGGCTGCATATTCACTCTCCTTTGTGATTCTGCAATCTTTACACTTGGATCCTGGACTTGATATTCAGCATGATCTTCCCTGTGTTTCCAGGAGAAGACCATTCCCACTGAAACTGCTCTGGAGGGTTTCTGGCTTTCATAGCTTGGCTTGAGTTGACAGTTGGCGTCCCTAAGTCTATCATTTATTTTTTAAAGCTTCCAGTTCAGTTAACATCAGTTATCTTTAGTCCACAATTTCTATAGTTATTATTTGATCCATGCTTTGAGCCACCATTGCTTCCTCATTTACCACGTGCTTCTCAGCCCAGTTACCCACAGGTAAAAGTCCTCATTATTATGATGCCACTACGTGCCGGGGGTTATTATTACCATATGTTCTGTTAGCAATAGGATCTTTCCAATGCAGATCTAATACATCCTCCTGAAGAGCTGCTTTCTGGAGCCACTCTGGTATCAATCGTCTTAGCCTCAGTTCCGCTGCAAGCAGACCTTGAACCAAAGGCTTCCATGGTACTATTTTATTAGGGAGTGTAATCCAAAATGAGGAATATGGAGTATGAGGCAGAGAAGAATGGAGGAAAATGCAAGAACACTGATCAAGCCACCTGCTACTCAATTCAACTTATTGCTTGATGTTGCAAGACCATCCTCTGAGAAGCCATATAACTGCTACTCAAGATGGTGTCTCCAGGGGTAGGAAGGGGAAATAAATCAATTCATGGGCTCTTGTCACCCACAGTCACGTTTTCATCCCATGGGTATGCTAACTCCATTGCATTTCCAGGGTGCATTTGCATGCTTGCCTAGTAGAGTCTTACGGCATTCTAAACTTCTGTATTAATGTGGAGACCCTTTGGCAGAAGATGCAAAGTTGGGACCTAGAGCACATAACTCTCAGGTTGAGCTTAGGTGAGTTTTACCAGAAACCAGGCAGAACTACTCATCACCGCAGTGGGTGGAGTTGAAGACAACAAGTAAGACAGAAAGAATTAGAAATGGTGCACGTCAGGTGTCTGATGCAAGGGTGTTTATAGCTTCCTAAGGTAATAAATCACTTAGCATTATAGAAGCACAGTACCCATTTCTATGTCACCTCAAATAAATAAAACAGTTAAAGAAAAAGTAATTATAGGTTAAAGGCCTATGGTCTCACTCAGTGTTCCCTCCAAACAGAATCTGGTTGTGGAGTATATTATAGTTATGTCTCATTTTATTCTCATATCAGGGCAGATACTGTTAGTCCTTTATGAAGAAAACTAAAGCTCAGAGAGGTTGTGCATTATAGTTAATATAGCAAGTAAGTAGCAGACATGGAGGCATAATTTAATTTATTTATCCATAAAGTGCTCCCCCACCCCATGGACCGTATAACCAATTCATCTTTTTTTTCCCTCTAGAAATTAAATTTTTCATGACTTCTACCTTCATTAACATGCTATCATAAGATTTATTCATACATCAGAATGAGTCTGGAAGCTAGGGCACTAAAATAAGTTGGACATTCAAACATTTTCAGTGGTGGGTTCTACATTAAATTTTGTCTATCTCAGTTTGTTTGTGTTTGCTTATTGTTTTCACGGTAGAAGAGACATGAGTGGGGAGGTAACAAACGAGGATGACCCAGATAAAATGGCGGCAACACGTCAACCATGCCTGTATGACAGTGAGTCCTGTTCTGCTATTTGTATTCATTGCAGATATTCCTCCAAAACTTTCTTCCAAAAAAGGACCATGCCATCTATCCCTGTATTTTCCTCTGTCTCTAGGTAGTTACCAAGACATAGCAGCTGTTTCATGTAACTTTGTTGAAGGAACACATAAAAAGCTCCTCCCCAAGCACATGAGGGAGCATCCTCCCTTTTCCCCTCGGGAGTAAGCCTAGCTTTGCAGGCCACATATTTTATAAAATGTCCTTTGCTACATGAAGCAATTTTTGAATGAGTAGAGAGTCACTTCAGATATTAAGAAGATAATTAGGGAAGACTTTGTGCAAGAGGATTATTACAATCCTCCTGTGGGTCTCACGACAACACAAGACTCTTTTTAAACTATTGAGTACATATACAAAGGTACTAGGCAGCTAAGGAAATGTAAAGATTCAACTCTTTCTTCTAACAACCTTAATAGTTCTGTGGCAGCACAAAAAAGTGTCCTCTGAAGGGAACGTGTAATTTACCTCTGAGCTTGGGAACGTGAGACCAGTGTCAGTAGCCAGTTCTTTCTTGGGTGACTTGTGCCATTTCTGTGACATCCATCTCCTTAGGGGTTAATGAACCCCAGGAATGGGGGCTGCTAAGCATACTCCACTGTGCCTCCTGCCTCTATTACAATATTCAGCACCAAGCTGGGGAGAACAGGAGTCTTGACTTGTTCTGAGTGTTGAGTCACAATGGGACACTGGTTTCACCAGAACCTCTGCTGCTGTTACTGTTTTCATTTTCTTGGTAGATATTTTCCAAGACTTCCCATTAACAAAGGAGAACATTCAATATTGGTGGGAACCAATCTATTTTTCCTAATTTATTCTGAGTTTTTGAAAACTTCAGCACCAATCCCAAACCAGTACAAGGTGTATGTGTGGGCTGAAGGTTCAAGTGATGGGATCTGGATGGAACCTGACTGTCTGGGTTCAAACTCTGTTTCTGCCACTTACCAGTTGTGTGACATGGGCTCATTATTGACCTTCTCCAAGCCTTAATTTCCTTATGTATAAAATGCAGGTAGAAGTACAAGGCACCTCTTAGCATCACTGTTAGAAATAAATAGATGGATACAGGTAAGAAGATTCACCGCTTGTGAAAAGAGAGGTCACCATTTCTTTGAGACCTGTATGTACTGTTCAGCACAAATCACAGAGGGGACATAAGTGAATATTCCTTTCTTCATATTTCCTCAAAGGATCAGTCCTTCTTTTGGGTAAGTACTAGACTCCAGTTCAGAAACCTTGTTCCAATTGGCTCATTCCTCTCCATCAACCCAATCACAATAGGCTCTTGCTACAGTGTGAATTGTGTTCTCAGAGAGGAGAGCAGCCAGAGGACAGGGGGTGAACATTGCTCAGCAGCGTAGTCCTTAGTAATGGTCTTCAGTAACACTGGTTCTAAAGCAGCTCGTGTAAAGGGAGTTCATCTTTTGAACCAACCAAACCATTTCTTTCTGCAGGCTGCATCTTTCCCACGGTGCACATGGACGCCCACTGAATCAGACCCATAAACTTTGGTATGCCTAAAACATATGTACACATAACATATGTATAGATGTACACATAAACACTCACACAAAATACTTCCAGATACTTGTGTACATGTATCGCACAGATCCGTATATAATATATATGCCTTTTTATATATAGAGAGAGGCTTGGTCTTACTTTTGCTTGCAGCAAGTTCTTATCTACCTTTTGGTCTTATAATTAAACAATTAAGTGTCATTTCTGATAATTACACGTTACAACAAAGTGGTAAGTAGGCATTAACTCACTTGAGAAATATGTTCTATTTTAGAGCCAGTACCACATAGTAGCGCCAGTCGGGAAAGCATTAGTGCCTGGCACATGACTCAATGTTAGTATCCTTGCCGACAGACAAGTTACTCCACTCTCCAGTTACTGCACCAGAAATGGGGAAGGCCCCACAATTAATCCCAGCCAGCTCCCTCTGGAATGTTATCACCATCTGCTAGTTTCACTTGTAAGTGGCTCAGGAGATGCCAATTCCTGTGCCACTCCTGAGGATTGGGGCGAGGGTACATATGCCCAGTTCTCTCACACACATTAAAAAGGAGTCTTTATTTATCTTAAACCCTATTGTGTGGCATATTAAGACTGCCAGGCTTGAGTTAGAGGAAGGAAAATCCTTGTCTTTTATCTGTTCATCCTGCACTGAGTTTAAAGATACCTTATGAATCTCAGCTTTGGAACTTGAGAAGCTCAGGGCTGCACTGCCCATCTGGCTCTTGAGAGCAGTGGAAGAGAAGGGACTCGAAGTGGCCATGCTCTACCCCAACCTACCCGGCACTTATTTCTCTGCTATGTCTGCCCCAGTCCTGCCTGCAACTGTGACTGATCAGGGCTGGATGCCTTCAGTGCAGGACAGGAGAAGGATTGGAAGGATTGAAAACATCTCAGCAAGACCATGCCCCCATTGGCCAGCTAGAAGACAGGAAATTTCACATTCCTTACTTTAATGGGTAAAGTCGTTGAAAGCCTGTAGAAAAATTATAATACCTGGGTAGGGTGATTATCATACCATTAACAGCTGCTGCTGATGATGATGAATAAACAACACTATAATAATAGCTCTTCTTGACTGGACCCTTATTATATAAAATACAACGTTTCAAGTATCATGGTTTGACTTTAAAGCACATATTCTTAAGGGGTATACCATATTGCCCATGTAACCTTATCTTGGCCTGGTGTGTTAAATATCTTACTGATTATCTACAAAGAAATACAAGTACTAAAGTTTTGTTAAGATCTGGCAAGATATCGAGTTTTAGTAAAGGAAATGGTGTGACATTAGTGAGAGGAACTGCTAGAGAGATTAGACACTGATCAGATGTTACAATGAGGGTGCTATTGGCCATTCAGGGACATATCACAAGGAGGTACTGAAGAAATAAGACATGGAAATGAAAACTCTCCACAGACAAAAATCATGTTGGGTTGCAGCCTTGCCTTCTGCAAGTATTGAGGTTCAATCTGAAGCCCTAGCCCGAGCTGGCTGGCAAGAAGAAGCGTGCTGAGATAATAACTCTTTTTATTAATTCTAGTAGCTTTGTTACTAGCAAGTAGGATTATTTTATAAAACATTTTCATAAATCAGGGCAAATATTCCAAGGGTACAAAGCCCCCAGACCCCCCAGAAGGGGATCTGTAAAGTCACCATCAGAGAGTCACAGTTACTGGGGGAATTGTGCTACATCTCTGTTGTAGTTAGGTGGGAAAAGAGTGTGAGGGAAACTTGGGGGATGGTTTTGAGATGCAGAATTCTTAAACATAGGTTTTATTCTCTAAAAACCATCGTATGTTCTACATCATTGTTTCTACTCAAAATCAAAAGGCTTGTGGGTGCCATGCTTCCATAATCCTGTGACCGTCGATGACCACTGTCAGCACCAGCTGACAGAAATTGCAGAGCCAAATATGGCCGGCCATGGACTGGTTGCCAATGAAATACTGTAAAACTCATGGTCTTTGCCCTTTCCCTGTCAACAATAATAAAACCTAGAGCACAAAAATGTCTGTCTTTCTTTGGTGTTAAACTGAAACTCTGGAGAAAGGATCTCTTTTACTTGCCTCTTCTAGAAAGATCTCAAAAATAGGGCTGTGGTGGAAATATGTAGGAAACACAGCAGAGGTGTTGCGGTCTGCAGAGTGCATGGAAATTCCTAGTTGACCCTTTGTCTACAGACAGAGGCAATTTGTTTAGAGATAACCAGGATTTAAGATTGGAACTAATTCTCTCTCTCTCTCTCTCTCATATTTGTATTATGTAAATGGATGTAGCTGAACTTTTTGTTTTTCAACAAGCAATTCCTATCAACATTCAGAAAAAACTTAAAGCTGACCAGTTAGACAAAGGAAAAGGAGAAGGGGAAAGTAATGGTGGTATAGGTAAACATGGAGGGAGACAAGCCCTGCTATAAATTCACAGTTTAGAGCTCCAGGTTAATAGACCCACTAGGGCTAAAAGAGGGTCCTTCCTCTTTTGAATCAAGTCAGACTAAGAGACGACTCAGTTGCTCTATTCTCTGTTTAAATCTGAGGCAATCAAGCCAGATATTTGAAAATCCTATTTTTAAAGCACTGATTTTTAATGTTCAACTGACATTTTTTGTTGTGATAGAACATTCCATGCTTCAAAATGACTTCGGGAAATTGTTTTGCCTTTGTGTTAGATTGCCAATTTTGGGCAGGGCTGAAAGGATGGTGGCCACTGTGTTGCCCTTTATTTAGCTCTATCCAGTACCAAGGATATTATTTGGAGATAGTTATTTAACATGATTTTAGTCCCAACCATAGTGAAGATTTCCCTCAGCAGAATCAGATGGGAAGGCTATGGGGTAATTCATGGGGAGTCCTGGGCTCTTAGCTTTTTCCAGATGGGCCTTCGTTTCCTCAATCATAAGATGAGACAGATTAGCTTTCGTGCGGTCCTTTTCCAAATCTCGTTTTCAATCCAGTTAACATTTTTTAAAACATGAAGTGTTTAAACATGATTTTACTATATTCCCTTAAAACTCTATAGCACCACTTCTTGAGACACTCAAAACATAGATTCTCATTAGTTTCTGCCAGATCAAAACACAGGTAAGGTTAACCACATAACCCCATTTCAAAGAGTAAAAGTGAAAGCCAGAAAAATTTTCCATGTGACAGAGAAATAAGAGAAGGAGGCAAGACCAAAATGCTAAGTAACGCAGTGTTATACCTGGGCAAAACTGAATTTGGGAAAGTCCATTTTTGGCCTTTACTCAAATCCCACTTACTGATTATTCTTTGTTCTTTACAAAAAGGTTATCATTCTCTGTTACAGTAGTGATTTTTTTAAGAAACACTTCCCAGGCACATATATTCAAATAGATTCTAGAAAGTGAAAAAACCTTCTTGCTCCAAAGGTGAAATCTGAGGAAAGAACGGTGCTTTGAGCAGAGAGTCTGGCTTCATGTCTCCATTTGTCTTCATGAATAAAATTTGAAGACAGTGATTGGAAATAAACAAAATAAAAAACCCTTTCTTTCCCTCCCTGTAACAGTCTCCTGGGTTAGCAACCACAATCATAAAGAAATGGGTGCCATAGTCGGTCCTTTCTGTATCACCTCATCTGCTTCCCACCTCTATCCCTTAAAATTCTCTCAAGGTTTTCTGATTCCTTTCACTTGCTGCTTCTCCAAGAAGCTATGCCCAGTGGTAACTTAAGGTACATCTGACCAGTGCAAATATTATTAATTTGATTAATCTACTTCTAACTGCCTTTTCTGTTTATGAAGGGAGCATCAAAGCTCTGGGAAATAAACTACAAATAGCCCCACAATAGTAGCAGGATGGCACTTCAAAAGAAGGCATTAAAGAAAGCTCACTAACAGTGATACTTTTTCCTAATGGTTCTGGGAGGATAATTAAGTTGTTTATCACCTTTGATGCGTATAACCCTAACACAGGTGTTCCCTGGAAACCAATTAAAAATACTTACAGCTGATAAAGGGTATCTCTTAACTCAACAAATTTACTAATAATTCCAATTCCATTTGGAAAAGAATCTTGTCAGGTCTTTTGACACCAAAAGGCAACTTTCACACTCATTTACACTTCAGTGCCTGCAGTGGTAAGCACACACAGGGTATTTATTCAGCCTCCCTTGATCTCAATAGTAGTGTCCTCCAGAAAGCTTCCCTTGGCTATTGAATGACAAATTTAGTTACAAAGTATGAATGGTGCTCAGTAGCTTGGGATTTCCTTTGAAAGGAAATAGACTAGGACTCTCAGATGATATCCTTGCCTAATTGTCAGGAAATAGTGGTGACTTGAACCTACTGCCCTCAGTTTGTAACTTTCAGTAGGCATTATGTTGATCATTTTTAGTTTCTTCAAGGACTCATGGAAGAGGGAAAAGTGTCCTTGTGAAAATACTAGGTGGTAACAGGTGGCTTATGTGGCAGACTCACAGAAGGCGAGCTTTCAATTCATAGTTTGGTCAGGACCTACCTCTTGGTTTCTTATATACTGGGCAATTGTTACACCAAGCCCCCAGCCCTGGCCTATTCCACATTCATTTATTATTATGCTGGAACCTCTCTGTAGCAGGCCTTTTCAACCTGGTTGAATGTTCATGGACAAAGTTCCTGATTCTGATGTCTGAAGGCTCACTAGTTCTCTTGTGGGTATGTTTGCTGGTTGATTGGTGGATTGGTTTTATTTTCTTTCATGTGCCTCAGCCTCATTCTTATCAACTCCTTCATGCTCTCAGAATTACAGTAATTCTCAGGTCACTTTATTTCTCATTTGTTATCCTCTCTTTAGTTGAGGCAAGAAATGTGACTTTGGTTTCAGACACTCCTAGCTGTGCCATAAAATAGCTTATGTGGCTTTGGTCATTTCCTCTTTTCTCTGAACCCTTATTTCCTCATTTTCTTATTTGGAGGTAGAGAATTAGACCAAATGATGTGTGAAGGACCTTTTAGCACTAAATTTTATATGATGATTTTGGCAGACGGCTGATGGCATATTTTCATACGAAATATTATTTCTTACTACTTCACTCTTTTAAACTACTTATTTTTGTAATCAGTTTCTCATCTAGCCCTCCTGAATGTACGGTTAAATTTAAGAAACTGATTCCTGGCCAGTGTTGCTGCAGTTGAGACAAAGAAGAAGATAGTGGCATGAGATTAGACTAGAAAGAAAGCTTGGGGCCTCCGAACAAACCAACAAATAATTTTCTACAGGGGGAAGAATCACTTTAGCTGTAAGTGTGGGAAAAAAGATTAGGAGTTTTCAGTCAGTGAATGTAGAAGATCTTTTGGTTAAGAAGCTCTTGCAGTGGTCTAGCAAGAGCTAATGAAACTCCTTTGTATCAAGTGACTATGGAGATAAAGAGAAATGAATGCTTTCAAGAGCTATTTGGGAAGTGAGATTTACAGGAGTTGAGGGTGACAGTATTCTGGCTTGAGCTAGTAAATGCATGGAGGTGTCATTCACCACGATGTGGAACAATAGAAGAGGACCAGGCTTAAGGTAAGCAGAAGATGTCTTTAACTTAGTCTTAGACAATTGAGCTTGAGATGATTTTGAGACATCCAGCAGAGATGCCAAAGAGGCAATTGGATCACAGGTCTGGAACTAAGAGGGGAGTTTTGGGCTGGATGTACACATTTGAAAGTCATCAGCAAATAAATGGTCATGGAAGCCATACACATAGATGAGTTTGCCTGGGGGAGAGAACATAGAATGAAAAGAGAAGAGGGCCTGGGGCTAACTCCAAGTTTTAATGGCCAGGTAGAGAAGGAAAAGCTGACAACAGTCACTAAGAAAGAATGAGTATGGAAGTAGAAAGAAAACCAGGAGAGTGCAGTGCAGTGAAATAAGGGGCTTATTTCATGAAGCAGAGAGGTTGATAGCATCAAATTTTGTTGAGAGATTAGATGGGGGTAAAAAAATGTCCATGTGATTTAACAACAAGGAAGTGATTGGTGCCCTTAGCCAGAGGTGCTTTGGGGTGTTGATAAGAGTGGAGTGAGACTGGAGTGGGAAGAGGAGGAGCTGGGGGAGGAAGTCACAGGGACGATGAATGTTAAGATCGCTTACAAAATCTGGCTATGAAGTGGGGGAAAGAGATGGAGGAGTAGATTTAGGGAGATTGTGGGGTTGTGTGACAATAATTTTGAAAGGAGAGAGACTCAAGAAAGTATTTATTCAACAAATATTTGGGGGGGCACTTACCTTGTGCTAAGCCCTATTTTAGGCAATAAGGATACATCAAAGACCTTAAAAATCCCTGTTCCTATGGAATCTACATCCTAGTGAGGAGGTGGAGGGAACAGACAAGAAACAAACATATAAATACATAATATGCCCAGTGGTGATAGTATATGGAGACAAATAAAGTAAAAGAAGGTTATAGAAAGTATCTGAAGGGGAGAGTACTATCTTATACAGTGGATGGTCCGGAAAGACCTCTCTGGCGTATGCCAGATTTAGCAAATAAAGATACAGCCTGCCTAGTTAAAACTGAATTTCAGTTCAAGACAAATACTCTTTAGTATAAGTATATATCCCATGCAATATGGGATATACACATATACTAAAACATTATTTGTTGTTTATCTTGTATTTAATCTGGCAAGCCCTCTCTGGTGAAATGACATTTTTGATGTTTCATGTCAGTGGAACCCCGCCAGTTAAAAGGGGTTAGTTGAATATAAAGGAGAGAGGATAGGCTGTACTTGAGAGTGGTGTAAAGCACCTTAGAAACATGAAGGAATGGGATCCAGAGCCCAGGTAGAGGCGTTTATCCTAGACAAGAGAAGGAAGAGGGGATGCATGTGGATGGACAATCGTTTGTAAGCATGGTAGTCGGGAGGGGAATGGTTCCTGGGTGATAGCTTTGATTTTTCTCTGTGACTCGGTTAGACAGGGACCGAAAGGGAGAGGTTTGTGGGCAGGGGGTTGGGTTGAAGGTTGAAGAATGGAGATATGATAAGAGGAAGAGCATGAGTTGGTCTGGCAGATGAGAGCTCTAAGGTTATGAATGACTTGATATTCATAGTCTCCATTACTGAGCACCCCAAGGTGAGAGGAGGGAGCAGCTCCATCTAATCCCCCGGACCCATGGACCCATGGCTCTTGTATTGACAGAGTTTACTCAATATTTACTCCCATCATCTTTGCCTTGGGGGCCCATTAAGCATTTTAACTATTTTCCTTAGTTGGAAAGATCGCTGCCACTGTAGAAGCTACTTTAATAGCCGTACTTAGGAAAGGAGATGAATTTGAAGATAACATCAAAAGAGCCATTTATGAAGCATCTAATTTTGAGACAAACACCATCTATACACAGCCTGAAGTAAACTGGAGATTTGGCAATTAACCCGCTAATTTGAACAATACTGACAGCCAGTCTTCATAGATAACACTGTGAACTTGACTTTTCGGTGTTTGGTTTTTATCTCTGTGGTGCTTAGGTGTCTGCCTTTTACACCCTCCTTCAGTGTGGCATCTTTCTTGTTTTAGTTGCACACTTTGCATTGAAGAAAGAGGCAAATCATTTTAAACAAGTTAAAACATATTTAATTCATTATTAACACTTTACATTTCATAATCATATTGCATTCTTAACAAGCATTATAATTGCTTTGCATTATTTCGTTTATATGCAGAATATTTTTATGACATGTGCCTTCATGTTCATTAAACATGAGGCTGAATACGGAACTCCTTTCCAGAGTGAGAGTAATGTGAGTATAACCTTTCGTGGGAAGATGAGCTCAGTGGGCCATTACCACCGTGTTCCTATCTGTGCAAATCAAGAGCTCAGCAGCAGCAGCATTTAGTGACATTTCCCTTGCGTGTATGAACATTTGAGTGCACATGAGATCGCTGTTCAACAGGAAAGATGCAAACGTTCACCAACCACAAAAAGACATGTTGGGGATGGGGCAGTTCAATGCAAAGAGTTCCACTCTTTCTGTCTCCCAGGGTGAGGGCAGCACCGAGAATTTTACAGAGGCATCATTTTAGTACTATCCCTGGGTGAGTTTAAATAAAGAGAAGAGGTTATCTGTGAAAACAATCAATGATCTAGAACCAAAAAAAATAGGGTGGGAGGAGTGATCAGGATGGGGAAATTTAATACTCCAATATTTGCTATTTGGCTTTGTTGGCTTTTTTGGGTTCTATCCCCTGTGGGTGTCTCCCTGGATCACGGGATGTAGAACTGGGTTTCCACCCATTGTCTGTAACCTTCTCATACAAATGCACCTTTAGACAAAAGTAAGTCTTTTGGAGTTTGTTGAGGAAGTGGAGGAGCACCGGGAAATTTTCTCCAGGCCGGCATGTTAGGAAATATTGTCTTATGTGTGGGAGAGGTAAGCCTGGTTCTGAACCACGCTTCTGAATATTTCTATACAAAACCACTCTGATTCATCAAAATCCTGAGGAATTGCTGTCTGGTTGTGGTTGGGATCTTTGTATCTTTCATGGAGACAGAGAATTCAGAAGTGAGAGAGACGTGAAGAATTAAAACCTCGTCCAATGGTCCCGAATCTCATGTCGCCCAGGCTGGGGCATCACAATCACTTGTGAGCAAAGTGTCAAAGTTTTGCGCATCAGAAGGGTTAAAGGTTACCCCTATGTTAATGTGATTTTTCCTCACTTGCATTCTGATGTGTTTTCTTGACTGGGAGGCAAAGTGAATGTGCCACTTCCTGCAGCCTTTGTCCATCTGTGAGTATGAGCTGCACTAGAGAACAATATCTACCATGAGTGATACAGAGGAACAAACATTGAGAATGACGATGACAATCACCATTAGCAGATGGCTGCATCATGTCCACAGACCCACTGGTGGGGGTCTAGCCCTGTTCCACTTCCACCTGGGAGTGTGACCTCAGAGATTTAATAGGCAGCCTGTGGTTTTATACTTTTACCAGAGTGGTGAGTAGTAGCAGAGGCCACCGACCCTTGAACCTCTGTCTTCCAGGCCCTGGACAAGAAAAAGAATTACATTGTTTTTCGGGGGATTGCAAACCAATGTCCCAACCCTGTCTTTAAGAGAGGGTCCCATTAGGTGTCACCACCTGCCATAAGTCATGGGAGTAAGGCAAATTCTGTGTGTACCACCTCTTATGCTTGCACAGACAAAATGAAGTGGGGAATGGTCCAATTAATCAATGTTCATTAACGCAGATGAGGAATTTTGAAAATTAAGACCAAGACTCACATATTCCCCTTATAACTAGGCTTGCTGACCTTAATACACACGTAAAAACTTTATTGCTCCATTTTATTTTACATTTGTAAATAGCGTGTCAGAGATACAAAATTCAGCTTCCATTTGCTTAGTGAAATTTCCAATTTCTGTCCCCTGACAAAAGACCTGCGAATACTCTATCTCTAGTTCAGGGGCAATTTAAAACAAAATAAAACAAACAACACAGACACATGGGCAAAACAAACAAAAAACGCATCTTTATTCTTCGCATCAAATGACATCAATACAGCTTTCTTTCACACACTTCACTTGACAGTTTCTGAACTTCAACTCTGTTTTACTTACAAGAGTAAAGTGTAGAATTTAAAATGTTTGTTTCAGAATATAAGTTGTCCGCTGAATAAACTGAGGCCACACGTTAAAAAAAATGGATTTTCCCCTTTGAGAGAATCCACTAGATGTTGCATTGTAAATTCAATTATTAGTAGTTCTTTCTAACTCTATGCAGTAAAATCAATTTTCAAATGATGATGGTGATCTTGCATTACAGGCAGGCTATTACTTCTCTGTATCTGTACATCTACAAAGTGTTAAACACATTTAGAACTTAGGAGCTAAAACCAATATCTGTATGCCCTATACATTTGGTCAATAATCAAAATAATGCACTATATTTAAACCATTCCTTATGGTTTACAGAGCACTTTATCATGCATTACCTTCTTTAGGCCTTACAAAAGTTTCTCAGAAAAAGGAATTGCTAAACAAATTATGTAAGGTCCATGCAATGGAATATTTTGCAACCATTAGAACAGGATCAATGGGAAGTGGAATGATACCATATTGTCAAGTAAAAGAGATTGCAGAACAACATGTACAGGTGATTCCATTATTTTATTTTAAAAATCATAAAATATACATTTTTCATATATATAAATATATTTTTATATATTATGTATTTGGGATGGTGTTGGAGGGGTAGTGAAGGGACACGACAACTTTTTGTGTATATACTTTAAAAAGTACAGTTAAATTATGGGTGATTTAACTATTTTATGTGTTTCAAAAGAAAAATTTCAAAAACACTGTCTTCATTTTGAGGATGAAAAAGCCAGCCTCAGAATTCGTAAATGAGTTTTGCAAAGTCATGCAGCTTACTCCTAGAATCCCGGCCTCTTCACTTGCCAGTAACTGCTTTGGCTGCCATATCCCCAGAAGAGAGCATCTGAATGGCAGACAGGTTGAGGAATAATCACAGGCTTCAAACTCTACCCTTTGGTGCGCTATCACCTTAAGACTTCTTGGTCTGCAGCAGCAGAGTTTTAGCCTAGTTAGCATATAAAAATATAAAAGTTGCTAAATGCCTGCATTTTCTCTTTCTGGGAAGAAGGCAGCCTAGTTAACTATGTCTGGATGGAAATCCGGAAGTCTGTGTTCCTAGCCGAGTTGTATGTGTTGGGTGAGCTACTGGACACTGTATCTCAGTTTCTTCACCTGTGAAAATATTGTGCTGACCTACTTTCTCGGGAGAGCTGGGTGGGCTACTTCATGATTTAACACTGCTTTGAAAATACAAAGCTCCATTGAAATTGTTTGTCAAGAGTTCCTCCTGGTTTACACCTTCCTTCCTTCTCATGCCCTTCTCTGGCATATAAGTCCTGTAGGCTTGGTATTTTTCTATGTCTGATCTAAAAGTCTCCAAAATTAAGCAGTCATTTTCAAATTGGAAATATGTCCTCTGGTATTTGGTTCAAGTAAGAATGGAGTCATTATTTCTCCCAAACCTGAATGCAGTGTGTGTGTGTGTGTGTGTGTGTGTGTGTGTGTGTGTGTGTATGTGTGTGTGTTTAAGACAATCAGGTAGAAGCCCATTGGACCTGGAGGCAGGTTGAGATGCTAGCGTCATGTGGGCACTTTCCTTAGCTTCATGTGGCATTCTGAGGTTTAACATCACCTGGACAGTAAGAATTAGTGGTACAGTCTTAAGGGAGGAGGCAGAAACTGTTTTCTTCTGTCTCCTCTCATTCACTTTCCCTGCCTGTGCCATGGTTGTCCCCTTCACCAGTCTGTAGGAAATGGAGGCAAAGTAGCAACGAAACACGCTGGAAACAAAGAAGAAGAAAGGAGATCAACGAAGGGAAGCCAAAAGGTTGCATGACTTGTTTTCACCAACTAAAACATTACAGAGTGAAAGGAAAAGCCTCCACCAAGAGCAGAGTTCCTCTACCTTCCACCCCACCTCGGACCCTGACAGGGCCGAGGGATGCTGATAATGGCATGTGGGTGGTCACATCAGAGGCCCACACCCATGGAACACTGAAACATGCGTGTGACAGGCTTTGGTGGAATCCCAGCCTGCTAAGCTACAGCTGCAATCCTCTTCAGTTTCTCCTGTTTCTTTCGTATCTGAATAGTTTCAAAATTTTCTTAATGTTGATCTTGAGTTTTGGGTTAGTAAAAATATCTTTCTCCACATATATTACACTTTCTTAGGGTATTAAACATCTTGTAACTCTCCCAATACCTACAACAGTGTGCTGTGTGTAACAGGCAATTCAGAATGACTAATGAAAATAGTTCTAGACGCTGTTCAGTGTGTGTCAACTATTTTGATTCTGGGGTTATATCTCCAGACTCCTGCCAGTTTACTCTGGTAATGAGTATATTTTTTATATAGGGGGCTTTTATTTGGTTAATGGTCATTCCTAGCACATCCATGAAAACCCCACAAAATCTATTTTAAGCAAAAGAGAATTAATCCTTTTTCCTCTCTGACGTGTTCTTGTAAGTTGTGTTTTCTTAGATTTTTGAGAAAGTTATCTCCATGGTCTTCTAGCCCAGGGACCCACTGGTTTTCCAGAGTTTCTCCCCAACTTCTTTATGAGGCAGGCTCCCGGTCTGTGGTTAAATTTCTCCAAAGACAGGGACAGTCCCTCCTGAGGAGGATTTCCAGGCGAGATTTCCCACCCGTGCTCAGGAATATTTTTCGCTTTCCCATTCCCAAATCCAAAGTATAAACTGTTTTCTGTTCTCCACAATAAATCTTTTCCACAAAGTGACGGCTGATACTACCAACCACCTAGGTTCAAGGAGCCGATTTTCCCAATTTTCCGACCAACTTTCCTCGGGATTCGGGAATGGGAAAGTGAAAAAAATTCCTGAGAATGGGTGGGAATTCCTGCCTGGAAACCCTACTCCTGAGGCAGCCCTTTCCTTATTTGAGAAGTTCTGTCTAATAGAAAAGTCTCTACCGCACTGAGTGGAAATATATCCACCTTGGAATTCCGCGTCATGTGACCATGGAGAATAAGCCTAATCTCTCTGGAAGATGACCCTCAAGTGTCTCCTCTATCTCATAAGCCATCCCCCCATTTCTCCTCCCAGCTACACAGTGTTTCTTCCTTCCAGCAAACAGCTGCCTGGCTACCGCAGATGCCATTCCTTGTGGGACAGAGATGAAATTGTAGGACCCCTAGGACCTCAGAGCAGGCCTATTTATGGAAGAAATGTGAGCATTCCATACTCTCTGTCCTTTGCACTTGAGAAGCCCATGCCCAGTACCTCTGCTGAAGGCAGGCACTCAGAAAGTATGCCCAGGCAGGGAGACCTGCCCTCCCACCGTCCAAGTGTGCCCTGGGGGGCATGCCACTTCATGCTCTACACCTGCTCCTCTCTGAGGCATGAACAAGAGTGAGGCTTGGCCTGATGACTGAGAGTAATAGCACGAATGCCCCAACTTCTAACATCACAACCCCTACCCTAGGAGCTCATAATTCAAAGTATAAGGAGAAACATGGTTTTCTCCCATGTAAGATCTAAATTTAATTTAACGAGTAAGAATAATTACAAGTCACCTAAATGTTTCTGGGTATGGTACACAGCATGGTGAGGGACCGTCTTGTTCTTCATCACTGGAGATGCCATAAAGATAGCCAGAGGAAACAAACCAGGACTGAATAAAGCCAGATGAGTGGGGGTTTTGGTTCTCATTTTGTTTTAAAGTTAGTCATAGAATTATGGTCTATGGAGATTAAAGCACCTAACATGTCACTGACTCCATTCCTTAACTGACGAAGGAGAAATAATTAGGTAGTATGTTCTGTTCTCTTTGGGTTCATGCAGCAATTGTTTTTATTTAGGACAGTTTGTGTTAGTCAAGTATATTTTGTGTGAACTATCCTATAATCTTTGATCCTGGAGGAAACGTGTTGAGAATTATCTAGGGCTGGAGCTACCTACAGCAAGAAATTGAAGTGCTGGCCTGTAATATTTAGTCAACCTGACTCCCCCAATGTCTTTTCATCAGCCTCTCAGATTGCACTACTCTCTGTGTCCCAGCTGGGCCCCTTGGCAGCAAAGCCAGGTAAGTTGTGAATAGTGAAAAAGTTTCCATCTGGCCAATTTCAACACATTTGCATAAATTGGGTCTCCAAATGTAAGAACAAATACCGACAAATGAGCTTCAATGTACATACTCACAACAGATAAATCTCAAACGTGCAGTATAGGGTCTTTTTCCTTTGGTACATCTCCCTCTCCCCTTCCCTCTCTCCCTCCCTCCTCCCCTCCTTCCCTTTCTTCATTTCTCCCTCAAATGTTTACGAATGCCTACTCTGTGCCAAGCATTGTGCTGACCACTGGAGATACACAATGAACAAGGTCTGGCCTCTGCCTTGACCTCACAGTTGAGATGGGGTGAAGAATCAGCTATGAAAACCCAGTGGGCTGACTGCTGGAATAGAGGGTGCTGGGGCACACTGGGCAGGGGAGGAGGCAGTGGGCACTCGGAAGGCTTTGGGCTAGACCGGACCCTTAAACTCAACCTTGAAAGATGAAGAGGAGTCGACCTGATGGTTGAAGTAAAGAAGGGCATTAAGGGCAGAGGGAACAACAGATACAAAGGCACTGCCAGGGAGGTAGGAGGAAAATCAAGGAGGAAGGCAGGGCACAGGAAAGCTAAGGAGAGATGATTAAGAGCATCAGACAGCACGGTGTCAAGTAAGAGCCAGACTGAAAAGTGTTTCCTGGTGACTAGGAGGCCCCAAGGCTCCTGTCCCTGCACATAAGTCTACTGCAGTGGGAACAATTGTGTGGAATTGCATAGAGTTGAGGGAGACCTTGGAGACCCTAAAATCCAGCCTTCCTCCCAAACATAGGAACCTTTCTATGACCTCCAACAAATGACCTCTCACATACACATTCATAACAAATAAAACTCAAACACGTAGTGTAGTGTCTTTTTCTGTGACCTTTCTGATTGGGGGCTTTCAGTCTAAGCATCATTGCTTTCAGAAGCATGGAGTCCCACTAAATCTCATGGACAAGCCAACTGAAGTGGCTGGGGCCTGACTTTTGAGAGTAGGTTACCCCTGATTCTGAGTGCCTACCTTCCTTAACTTCAGAATGTGGTCTTCCCCACCTGCTGGAAATGTTCTCCACTTCCTCTTGCGCTCACAGTACCTGATAGTCATAACAGTTACATGCTAAACACCTATTATGTGCCAGACAGCATCAGGGGCTTTATGTATCTATTTTCTAATTTACCCATCTTAGAAACCCTATTGAGGTAGGTGTAGAGATACAGTTCTTTCTTTTTGCAAACCACAGAACCTGATTCAGCTAACTTACACAAAAGCACAATCTATGGAAAGAACATGGGGTAGATCATAGACAGAAGAAGAAGCTGAGCCACTAGGCCCCAAGAAGGACAGCAACATGGTGGCACAGGAAATCTGAGTGGCAGGAGTTGATGGACACTCCCTTCATGATGCCATCCCCGGAAGGAATCAGCTTCAACCATTTTCTCTGATTAAAAACAAAAAAATAATTAATTAATTAACTTTTAAAATTTATTTTTCAATTATCGTTGACATAATCCAATAATTTTCCATCCTTGGATCACCGCTCTTAGGATTAAAAGTCCAGGGAGGCAAAGTTTGATTATCCCGGGATTGACACGCTACCTGATTGACACCAGAAGTCTGCTTTACTTGGGGGAAATCAAGATGCTTTTACTAGAGCAGTGAGAGAGAATGCTGAGTGGACATAAACAACAGCTGTCCCTTAGCATAGGTCATGCTATCACCATTGTACAGATCAGGAAACTGCAACTCAGAAAAGCCAAGCAACTCTCCCAAAGTTTCACAGGTAATACATGGCAGCACCAAGGTTTCAATCTAGACCTTCCTGACTTCAAAGACTGGGGGCCTTCCATTCTTCCTTGCCGCCTTTTTGCTTGAACTGCATATGGATATTGCATTTGGAGTCAAGCCATGCCTGGTGGGCTGAAATTTTGCTGTCAGTCCCAGAGCTGGATCAGTCTCCTCAGTTCCTAGGGAATGGCTCCAGAAACAGCTTCCTGTCCTCTCACATGAGCCCATCTTGCTGTGAGGAAACAGCCATGCTCTGCTGTCCGAGTGGGAGACAAGAGAATATTAAACCACAGCCTGTCTCTCCAATGTCTACCCGTTGATTCTGTTTTCCCCATGGGAGCAACACAAAATACTCCCTTCTCCACATGCTGACCTTCCAGATATTTGAAAAGAGCTATCTATCCCACTAAGATCTTCTCTTTCCAAAGCTAAATATTCCTGTTCCTTTAACAATTCCTTATACTGCTATCCCATATGACCACAGGGGGATAATTTCCATGTGTCGGCTAATTCTCCAAGACTTACATCAGATGAGAAACTGGCCCTCTATGAAAAGAAACCATTTCCCCTTGCTTTCTCTTTCTGATCCATTAGATTTCATGTAAACCCTTCTGATGACTACCTGCTGTTTTCAAATTCAGCTGCAATCCAATATGACTCACTAGGCACAATTCTCATTCTTCAGTCTTCATTTATCATTTCCTACCAACCCAAGGCCCTGAAAAGCACCCTTCAGAAGCCATAGCCAATGGGCAAAATGTGTCCATGAAAAATGCCAACTTTTGATTCCTTGCCATGTTTTAGTTTATATATAATCATATGAATTTTTAAAATCAAGGTTTTTGTTCAATGTAAATAATTTTAAGTTTAAACAGCTGTAATCACATCCTCCAAAGAAAATACCCTGAAAGGTGGTTGAGGGTGTTGTATGCCAGACCCTCCTCTAAAATCTCTTTAATTGTTCTTTCCATTGAAAAAAAGAAAAGAAAAGAAAAGAAAGAAAGTACTGGTTTGAAAATTGTTTTGAGGTTTTGAGCATTTGCAGGGCATTTCCTCACAAAAACATTACTTGTGCTGTTTCTGAAACAAAGTGTCTAATTATATAAACAGTCATCGAACCTCAAAGTTTGAGTTGGAAGAAATGGAAAAGAAGGAGAATTACAAATGTAGGGAAAGAAGTTTAGGATTTTTCTGGTCAGGCTCTTTAGCGAGGCAACTCCGAAGACTAGAGCTGGCACATTATAGAATTAAATAAATACTGGAAGAGGTTGGACTGAATGAATCTATGTCCTAGGCTCAACATGTGATCAGCCACAATCAAATATTCCCATCCTCCTCCTCTTCAGAACATGCATCAAATCCACCATTTATAATCTGCATATCATGGAAAATGAACGGAACTCACACAGTGGAGCTTATTGTTTGGGCTCTGCCATCAATGAACGATGTATCTTTGAACAAATTGCTACATGATGTTGAATATCCCTTCCATAAAACCATTGGCCAGTGACCATCTGCCTAGAGAGATGACCTTTAAGGATGAGCGTGTGGTAAGAGAAAGGAGCAGTTTGTATTGCTATATTGTGTTGTCCCACCTGGAACAAAGGAAGAGAGTCTCTCCCAGTTCTTTGCTTGACTGGATGGACTTAATAGGTGTAATCTGAAGAATGAATTGCTAAATGGAGCTCGTAGCTTCTGTGGTCACTGGGCATCAGATTTATAGAATGTAGAATCTCAGAATTGGAAGGTTCATTAAAAGTCATTGGTGCAAACCTCTACCTGAGGCAATAATGCCTCCACATGAATAATGCCTCCACAAGACCACTGAGCAGTGGTGTCTGAGATGGTGTCTACTTCAATCCATAGAAGTAGGGCTCCTGCCACTTTCCAAACAGCTTATTTTATTCTGAGATAGTTCTAAATGTTATACCCTTCCTACATTTGAACTAAAATTCACGACCTGTTGGTCTAGGGTATACCTTCTAGAACAACAGAGAATAATATCTACAATATCCCTAAACTTTCCAGTTTCTTCCAACTGCTCTTCATATTACATAATTCCCAGACCCTTTACTTCCTTGGTCACCTTTTTAGTGCACACCCCATTTTGTTGCAATCCTTTGTGCATAATGTGACTCTTGTCCTTCTACTGGGTGAGCATGCCAGACCTGTGGAAACATAGACTATAATCTGTATGAGGGCAAGAGCTGTATTTGTTTCACCAGCAGCTAGTAGTGCCTGAAATGGTGTAGCAAAAATATTTTCTGAATGAATGACTCTTTGACCTTCTTTTTAGTTGCCTTGAGTAGAACTCTAAGAACATCGAATGTCCACTGATCCTCCTAATGGATGGGAAATCAAGCCCTTTGTGTTCTAATTTGAATTAAGGGAATAGTTCTCTCTCTTGCAGGAAGAGCCATGTTAGACTTACTGGAAGGCTGTTAACTTATGCTTTAAAATGTTAAACTATGTGGAAACATCATTACTGAAGAATAATTTAGACATTGGGCAACTTTAGCTCAACATATGTTATATTGATGTTTTTCAGTGCCTCTGTGATTTATACAACTTTCTAGGATCTTTTGATTAACAACAGAAAAATTCCTAAGTCAGCAAGAAGAGGAACTGTGGAAATTTGCCTTACTCCATATGTAAAGGAATCACCTTAAATGTGCAGAAGACCGCTTCTGGCACCTGGTTTCACTGCAGAACCAGACAACTCACTAATTATTTTGCTGTGTATTCTTCTATGTGATTGTTGGGAAGGGTGGGTGTTTGGGGGACTGCAGTGGCGTGAAACACAGCTGTCGAGTTATTTGTGTTCGATTGAAAAGCACAGAAAACAACCTGTGATTTCACTTCAATATTTCCAGCTTCCATGAACAGACTTTGGCTTTTCCTTCACCAATAGGGGAGCCGGGTCTTGTCTCTACCCAAATGCAATATATGACTTAACTCTTAATGTCAACATATTTATGACTTAACTCTTAAAGTCAATATACGTGTATTTTCCTGTGGTGCTGTCTCGCACTGGTGTGTGTGTGTGTGTGTGTGTGTGCACTTTGTTTCATTTTATACTTTCACAAATAGCCAGGAGACTGCAGAAGTCATGGCCAATCAGTCCTCCAGTTCCTGGCAAGGAATTACAAACTGAAGGAAATCAGCTTTAAAAGCTTTTTTGGCCCCTCACATTATTATTAAGCTAAACCTAACAGGGATATGAGGGGGGAAAGGATGCAGTATACTTTCCAAAGAAACTAGCCTCAAACTATTTAGAGACATGGTATTTACAATTTCTATTTTTTAAAAAAGTTCTCAATACCTTCTTCTCTTCCTAAAGTTTGAAATAATCCTTAAAGCCAATATAATGACAGCATACATTTCCAGTCAACATCTCTTTGTTAGCTTTCTCTAACCTCCATCTTGCATATCCCCCACCACTAGAAACCACCTCATTGAAACTAAAAAATGAAACAAAGAAAAACAAAAAAATACTTTAAAACAAAAAGAAAAACAACGATTCATAATCATACATGGCTCTCATTCTTAGCAAAGACCAACAGCCTGATTGTTACTGAAAAATACAAATTAGATGACTAATAAAATCTGTTTTTACTTGGCGATCCTGGGCTGACCTTTTGCTAACATGACTTCCATTGTTGTTACTGGGAAGTAATTCCTATTGAGGGACAGGATTCTGTCTGTAAAGAATGATTATAATTCACAGAGAAGATTAAATGTTCACCAACAGTTTTCCATTTTTCCTAAACTTTCTAGACCCAAACCTATGCGCCCCTCTTTCTGCCACTCCTACAGAAGGATTTCACTAAGAGCTCGGGCTGTATTCCTTCCAGTTCCTACTATTCCTGTTACTGTTGGTTTAAATTCTCCACTGCTAGGTGTCTGCAGACTGATTCATTCCGGAGACTGAGAATTGGGGCCTCCACATGGTGAATTTTAGGTTCTTTATAAGAAGGTTAGACAGTGTAACCACAACTGGTTAAATAAAAGCCCAGGGGAAAAGGCAAAATCATTCTGGTGAAAATTCCCAGATTTTACTGAGTACTTGTTGATTTTATTATAGTTTCCCTTTTTGTTTTTATTCAAATAAAAGGTTTAGTGTAAGGTATTTATATGTGGCTTCTTGACCTCCCAAGTGATTATTGAAAAGTATGCCGTGGGAAGACTTTAATCCCCAACTCCCTATCTCTACAGCATCAGATCATTACAATTTTTTTTGGTGCACAGAGGACTCGCAGAGATCAGAACACTCCATTGTAATGTTATTTACTTGTTTATAGGTCTGTCTCTCTTACTCAGCTGGAGACTTTATCAAAGGCAAGAATTGTGCCCTTTGCCTCCTTTTATCCCCAAAACCTTGTTTAATGCCTGGAATATAGCCAATAAATATTTGTCGAATTAATCTATGAAGGTAAATTGAAAATGCCATTAGTGTTTAATTGTTATTACTGGCAAGACCTTCTGTAGTCAAGTAAATGGGCCCACGATGGCACTGGTAACCACGGTGTCTTTTGAGGCCCAACGTTAAGCCCCTTTTCACTCTTCTTGCCAAGCATGGAGCCTAAGAAGGCCTCAATTTGATTTCCATACTTGGATCATGCTGAATGCAGACCCCAATTCCATAATCCATTTCTTTCTAAGGCTGTTGGCATCTCTGGAGTCAGGAAGTAACATCTGCTTCAGTGAGCTGATTACCAATGAGAAAAAAGAGGTAAAGGCCAGCGTTAGGTGGGGCTGGCTTAGCTTCAAAGCAGGCATATGGCTTGTATCTTAATGAGAGAGTTTACATATTCAGGAAAGATACATCTGAAGGGCACATTAACTGGTTCAAGACCAAGCGCTTCTATAAAATGCTGCTGATTAGATTGCTCTAAGTCAGTGGCACATTGTTTTGTAAAAGCTTTGAGAGCTATGCTTCCCGCTCAGTTCCCACTGCAGCACTTCAGTTGGGGCTCTGGTTGTTCAAGCCCAGATGACTCCAGTGGTTCTTCTCATAATCTACCTTTGCTAGATATCACTCTTTGCACCAAATCCTGCTCCACAATGTAGCATGTTAATCTCTCTAAAATACCATTTCCATTTGCGCAAACACCTTCAAGGTTTTCCCTCTGTTCCTGGCATTCAAGTATTTCCATGAGGGTCTGGTCTTAATTCACATTTTCCTTCTCCCTCACAACAGAGTTCCAATCCAAATCCCCATCCCACCAGCCTGGTGCACTGACTCATACACAGTCTCCTGATTCCTTTCTGCTATGTCTGTTTGTCATATTTGCCTACAAAGTCCTATTTACATTGCTTCATGTCTCCCAATTCTGCCCATCCTTCCAGGTTCATTCAGTCCTAGCCTCAGCTATTCACAAAGCCCTCTGTCATCGTTCTTTTCCTCAACAACACTTGTTTCTCTGAGAAATTGTAAAACTATAGGACACTGGGAAGGACACAGTAGTGTATCTATAGTTTAAATACCCTTTGATTCAAACATTATTCAGTGGGATAAAAGCATAGGATCTTTGGAAATCTCTATGTCAGCTGACAGACTGTCCAATGTGGCGATCTCCTGTGGTGCAGAAAACAGAGACTCAATCTAATGAGATAAAACCAGGATGGCGGAAGGGATGTTCTATCTTCTTCATCCCCTTTGTCCCTTCCCACTGTTCTTCCTTTTAATCACAACAACACATTAGAGTTATGTCTTGAGGAGTGAGTGGTATCAGTCAGAGAAAGGTTTTAGTCGTACGAGAACTCTATACTCAAGAATGGGAAGATCCAGGTGAAAAGAACCTGCTAATTTGGATCTGAGTGGTAAGAGCTTGAAATGGCACTAGCTAGTCTGACTACAGGGAGTGGTGGCAGAATGAAGCTGAGCTCCCAAAGGAGAAATGGGTAGAAAAGGATGCAAGAGGGAATCCCAAGGGGGCGGGTGTTTCCAGGCGTCCAAGCAAGACAGAGACAACACAGCAGAAGGGGGCCTGAAGAGAACAACAACCATGGTAACAAAAATCTGCCCTATCCTTTGGATTGTATATGGATTTCTGGGCAGCTATGAGTAATATTGGGTTATTTCTGGTGGTATACTGATTATGTACCTATTTTCAGGAGATACAGAGAATAACAGCAGGGGTACTCCACCCTGTAAGAAGCTAGATCTGGGTGTCCTTTTAAAGAGATTCCCCTATAGAAATCGGAGGAGGAGGAGGAGGAGGAGGAGACAGAGATAAATATGGCATCAGAGGAAAATCTAGCTGATTGGTTCATGCAGCTGCAGCAGAAGGAAAGACCATTTATCTAATGGCAGCTACATATAATTTAATGGAAATGCCTAGAAGAAAATGACCTGTGAAGTATGTGACTTAAACCTAAAGTCTAACCCTTGCTGCTTATTCCGTAAGTATTCTTGGCACTTATAATGTAAGACCTTGTGTTTTTAGAACATGTTTTTAAAACATTTTTGAAGCCACCCACACTAAAAAATATCTCACACAAGCTAATATTTCATGAGAAAAAATTACTTACAAAGGATAAGCATGATGCATTTTGATATTTCTAATCTGGCGTGGCCTTTTTAATTTAAAAAATGCTGGTCAAGACCTACTAAATTGACTTTATGACCCATTAATGAGGAAACTGTGTTAGAGCAATTAGGCATGGCTGACTTCCAAGACCATAAGACCAGCGCTGAGAGAAACCCAGCAAACTTAGCTCTAAGAATTTTCGGAGGAATTAGCAGTGCCACTATTGGTGAGAGATTTTAACAGCTTCTTATGAGTTTTAAACTTTATTCTTTATGGTTTTATCCTGTAGTTGCAAGCAAACTCCTTAAGAAACCACACAAGGATGGAGAGACTACTTAGGGACGTGGGAGTAACCTAAAATCTGAGAGTCTGAATCTCATTCCATAGTGGTCTTGGAGGGAGAACATACATTCAAAACAGACCAAAGAGAGCAGAACCAAGATGGCTGGCTTGTGAGGCTCACCAAGGAGAGCATAAGAAACAGAAAACTCGGTAGAGATCACATAGAGGAGAACTCCTCAGGCCAGGCAAGGGATTTTGGACTCTGCTCTCCATGGCAGCATGGCTTTGTAACAAAGTCTAAAGCAAATCGCAGGATCTCTTGCCTGTTTGGTTTGTATAAACCTTGGCTTTTGCCCCAAAGGATTGGAGGTGGAGGTAGGGTCTTTGGGAGATTGTCCTAATTGTCCAGGCAGGGGTTATGTTTGCATGAGCTAGGATGATGGCTGTGAGAACGGCAAGGAGAGGATGAATAGAAAATGTAGGTATGCAGAAAGAACTGGTGGGAGGTGATACACTTGATGTCAATCCATAGCCCAGTTATTTTAACAGAGTCCCCTCAGCAATATAATTTGTAAATTGTTTCTTATCAAGAATTAAGATAAAATTATTTAGGAAAATCCAAGTTGGTTTTAACCCATTAATTATTGTGCTGCCCCAGCTTCAGAGTTAGGCAACACTTTAGAGAGCAAGTTGCTCAGGAGTTTCAAACCTGGCTTTCACCTCAGCTTGCCCTCAAGCTGTCCCTTTCTTATTTCTTTCACATATAGGGCTGCCTGTCCATTTCCTTGGCACAAAGGGTTCCATAGCTACAAAATAGTTTGTAAATCACTAACTAATCCCAACTTTATAGATGAAGGAACTGGAAGGATACCACAATTTCTAGACTCCAGGTCAGATCGCAAAAGGAATAGATAAGAAAACCCCTTTCAATACGCGGAATTTTCAATTTGTCTTTCAATGTTATAACCCCTGCTGTGTCATTATTATTCTGTTTTTTTCATCCTGGCCCAATATTAACATCAGAGCTGGTTATAGATTTATCAGTATTCAGATGTGGAAATATCAATCATTTACAAAAAGAATGCCAGTATCTTGATGGAAAGCCGCAGAGCCACTGCTGTGGAAAAGAAGTAGGGATTCTTGCCTGGGTGTTCGCTATCTTATTTAATTATTTGTGTGCAGTACCTTTTTACTCAAATAGCTCATATTCCATTCACAACTCACATTATAGAGTCAGGTAATTATGAATTTCTGTTCGTGACTGGAAAGTTTGTTTTTTAAAAAAACAAAATAATTACAATGCACTAATCCTTGTGGAAGGTTGTTCACATAATGAAAAGATAATTTAGGGGGCTAGCCCGGTGGCTCAGGTGGTTGGAGCTCTGTGCTCCTGACTCTGGGGGCTGCAGGTTTGGTTCCCACATGGGCCAGTGGGCTCTCAACCACAGGGTTGCTGATTCGACTCCTCGAGTCCCGCAAGGGATGATGGGCAGCGCCCCCTGCAACTAGCAACGGCGACTGGACCTGGAGCTGGGCTGCGCCCTCCACAACTAAGACTGAAAGGACAACAACTTGACTTAGAAGGAGGTCCTGGAGGTACACGCTGTTCCCCAATAAAGTCCTGTTCCCCTTCCCCAATAAAATCTTAAAAAAAATCCTGCCATGAGTTTCCCTTTACTTTAAAAAAAAAAAAAAAAAAAAAAAAAAGATAATTTAGAAATCCAAAATGGGTCTGAAGGGTCAAAGAAGAAAAAAATAAGTAAAATGTATTATCCTTTTAATAAACTCAAACTCCCTGAAGAAATCTGAAAAATGTTAATAATATTGCACATATTATTAAATTTCTAAAGAGGATTAATAGAATGCAGCTTTAGCAAAATTTAGTTGAGCTCTTTTGGTATGCCTCATATGATGACTCTATTACATGCTTTCTTCTCTTCTCCTCCCACAGTATTAGGGTTTCTTGAACTCTAATGCTCACACAGATAAGCAGGGTATCTGGTCAAAACGCAGATTCCAACTCAATAGGTCTGCTTGGGGCCTGGAATTCAGGTGATGCTTCAGGCCCAGGGGTTGCACATTGAGTAGGAAGGCTGTACATACTTCTCTGCTCTGACCCTACGGAGTCTAGCTACCTTAATAGGATTCCTATAAACATGTGCAGTCAATTTGTTTCTCAAACAGTGTTTCCTGAAATTCTAGGGAGCAGTGAGTATTGCTGAAGATAGGGTAGGGTTGAGAAATAGACTCAACAAATAGGACTAGGACACTGAACCACTCCACTGTAACAGTTCCATTTTTTTATGGGTTTGACATATAAGCTGTTGTTTGAAGAAAGAGCTCCAAAGCTTAAAAAAGAAAAAAGAAATCTGGAAATGAAGGCTCTAGACAGTTCCATCTTCCCTGCTCTTCAAGGAAAGCTAACACTTGTTGATAATTTACAGTGTGCCAGACCTATGCAAAGGAATTGCCCAAGATCACACATTTGAGAAGCAGTGGAAAAGAAAGGATGGGATCCAGAGCTGTCTCATTTTGTGTAAGCCTGGGTTAGTCACATGGACCACGCTTCCCTCCTGTCCTGCTTCAAAGCTGTTTCTTAGCCTCAAGGAGTCTAGTGCTCTGCTTTTTCCGGTAAGAGCTAAATATTATGAGAAACTATTCAGTATTTGCTAATGGAATCTGTAAAGAAACAGAAGGATAAAAGTTCAACAACAAATATCAATTGTATTTCTGTATATAAACAATGAAAAATTAGAAACTAAAATTTTAAAAATACATACCATGGATGATAGGTTGAGAAATCGAAATAATTATAACTCTAACAACTATAACTAGGCAAACATGTAACTAACATGCTGTAGTTGGTACATGTTCAATTAGGAAATGATGACAAAAGAAATAAAAGGAGATCCAAATAAATGAAAAGACACATTGTGTTCATGGTTTGGAAGAGTCAACATAGTAAAGATGTCAATTCTCCCAAAGTGAGCTATAGATTTAAGATATATCAATCAAAATCCCAGCAGCATTTTTTTTTTTTTTTGGTCTAGACTATACCATCTCTATAGCAATGGACAAGCTGATTCTAAAATTATATGAAAGAGAAAAGGTATTAGAAGGGATGAAATAATTTTGAAAAAGAAGAATAAAGTTGGAACTCTTTGGTGTAAGATTTTCAGGATCTACTATGAAGCTACAGTAATCAAGAAAGTTTGGAACTGGTGGGGATATAGACACATGGATCAATGGGACAAAATAGCATCCTGAAATAAATTTATACAAATATGGTTTCTTAATCTCTGACAAAAGTAATTCAGTAGAGAAAGGATAGTCTTTACAACAAATGGTTTTGGAGCAATTGGCCTTTCATATGTAAAAACATGAACTTGACCTAGCCTTACACCTTATGCCAATATTAACTCAAAGTGATCATAGATTTAAAATGTGAAACATACGTATACAGAACTTCAAGAAGAAAATATGAGAGAAAATCTTCATGACATGGAGTTAGATGGTGAGTTTTTAAAAATGACACCAAAAATACCATCCATAAAACAGAAATATGATAAATTAGTCTTCATCCAAATTAAAAACTTTTGCTGTGTCAAAGACACTGTCAAGAGAAGAAAAGATTTGGGGAAAAAACCCAGATTTGCAAATTATATATCTGACAAAGGACTTTGTATCCAACATATATAAAGAACTCTCAAAATTGAAAAAGACAACAAAAACCCAAGTTAAAAATCAGTAAAAGACTTGAACAGACACTTTACCAAAGAGGATATAA
The DNA here is from genome assembly GCF_057876585.1 of Rhinolophus sinicus. NCBI lineage: Eukaryota > Metazoa > Chordata > Mammalia > Chiroptera > Rhinolophidae > Rhinolophus > Rhinolophus sinicus. The sequence continues at coordinate 34,518,043 of NC_142504.1, forward strand.
AAATGGTAAGTAAGCATATAAAAAGATGTTCGACATTATTATCCATTAGGAAAATGCACATTTACACCATGATTCAATACTGCAACACACCCATTAGAATGGCTAAAACACAAATACTTACGATACCAAGTGTTAACAAAATGTAGAGCAACTGGGACTCTCATACATTGCTGATGGGAATGCAAAAATGATACAACCACTCTGGAAAGTGGTTTGGCAGGTTCTTATACAGTTAACATATGACTCAGCTCTGTTACTTCTGGGTGCTTACCCTAGAGAAATGACACTTATGTCTACACAAAAACCTGCATATGAAAACTCATAGCAGCTTTACTAGTAAGAGCCAAGACCTGAAAACTACCCATATGTTCTCTTTCAACAGGTGAATGCTTAAGCAAATTGTGATAAATTCATACAATGGAACACTACTCCGCAATAAAAAGGAATAGATCATTGTTACATGCAATAAGTTGGATGAATCTCAAACACAGAATGCAGAGTAAGAGAAACTATCTCAACAGGTTACACACTTTATGATTCCATTTATATGACATTCTTGAAAAGACAAAATGACAGTGATGGAGAACAGCTAAGTAATTAAGGGTAGGGAGAAAATGTGACTATAAACCGTGGGGAACTTTTAGGGGGTGATGGAACTATTCTGTGTGCTGTTTATGATGGTGGCTACATAATCTATATCTGTGTTAAAATTCATGGAACTGCACACCAAAAGGAAAGAAAGTCAAATTTACTGTACAATAATTTTTAAAATAATACTAGTAAAAAAGATGGAAAACTATATTTTAAAAACTTTCTTGTTCTAATAACAATATTTTCGAGGTCAAACTAATGCTGTTCAAAATGTTTTTTTTCAAATATAAAAGCATAGGGGGAAATGCAAAATTTATTTTCTGTGGGATTTTTCTGTTCTAATCATGCAGGAAATGGATATGGGCAAACATGTCTCCTGTGTAAAACACAGTAGACAGAAAATAGGAGCTTAAGGAATCTCAGAAGACCCTCAACTTTAGTTGGTTTGTAGGTACAGATGGGTGAAGTAACATTCAGATTTGCAAGTGTAAAGGGATTGAAAGAATTGAGAGCATTAATGGCTGGCCCGTCCAGACCAACACATAACAGAATGTGTTACTCTTTGATGAGTGGAAACTTTGTAGATGAGCAAAAGGTGAGGAAATTCTAATTTTCAATTACTTATTATAGTATTTATATCCTTTTGCACTAGTTATCTCTCAATACTATTAAGTTAATATAGGCAAACAGAAATTACTATCTTTTCACAGGAATAGTTTTTAAAAAGTCATACATTTAAAGGCTCAAATTAGGCTGTCGATTCATTCCATTTTTCTGGTACTCCAAAACTGGGGATATGGAGGCTTGGCAATTTGATACTATGCCCCCTACTGTGAGTTGTAAGAATTGTAGGCATACCAAACCTCTACGTCAGGTATCAGCAAACTATGGTCCATGGCCCACAAGCTAAGGACGTTTTTTCATATTTTTTAAGGGTTGTACAAAAGTACAAAGAAGAATATGTGACAGAGACGATATATATCCCAGAAAGCCTAAAATATTTACTTGTTGTCTCTTTATGGAAAAAGAATGCTGATTCCTGCTCCAGTGCTGATTTAAAACAAAACAAAACAATACCAAAGAAATCTCAGCAAGTAGGACTAGATGGGAGTTTCCTCAACCTTATAAAGTGCATCTACAAAAATCTAATAACTAACATCATATCTAATGGCTAAAATCTGGAAGTTTTCCCTCTAAAATCAGAAAAAGGGCATGGAAATCCACTCTCCATACTTCGATGCAGCATTGCATCAGAAGTTCCTTTAAGGCATCTACATCAAAAGGGAAGAAGTAAAACTGTCTTTATTCATAGAGGACATTATAATCCAAACAGAAATTCCTATGGAATCTACCAAAAAAACTGAAATAAGTGAGTTTAGCACACGTACAATATGTGATATCTAAACATTAATTGTATACCAATATATTAGTAACAATTGGAATGTTAACATTTTCAATAACATCAAAATATGAAATACTTAGGGATCAACTTCACAAAACACAATACATGGCGGAAAGAAATTGAAGAAGACCTAAATAAATGGAGAGATATACTGTGTTCATGAATCGTTCAGGAAACAATATTGTTAAAATGTCAATTTTTACCTAAATTGATGTATGGATTTCAATATAATCCAAACTGAAATTCCATCAGGCTCTTTGGATAACTTGAGAAAGCAATTATGATCTAATATGGAAATGCAAAGAGCCTAGAATAACAAAAATATCTTTTTCAATTGACAAAGTTGAATTAGTTACACTACTTGTTAGAGGTTTTTAAAAACAAACAAACAAACAAACAAACAAACCCATGAAGGCAATCCAGGGGACATACATACTGACCTACACCACCCTTTGCAATTGTGAGGATAAATTGAAACGTTTTTCAGCTCTGATATTGCATTTTGAGACACATACTACAAACATAAAGATAGGTGATATGTGTAAATATCATACCATCCTGGAAACTGTTAAAGTAACTGGTAGTATTTAAACTAGCAGAGAAAAGGGTTTATTAAGGAGACCCAATAATATATTTAAAAATATAAAGGGCCATCATAATAGGAAAGATATTTGACTTAGTCTGTGTAGCTGCAGAAGGAAGGTCCTGAAGGTACAGGTGGCAGAGAAGGACTTCGGCTCAGAACAAGGGAGAACTTGCTAAAATGGAATGGGCTGCTTTGTGAGGTGGTGAGCTCACCACGGATGGAGAAATTCAAGCAGATGCTGGGAGCCACTTGTAATGTATGGTCTGTGGAAACAAGTGTTTCTCAACGTATATATAGTCTGAGGTCCACTTGCATGCGGAAGTTGTTAAAAGTTTAGATTCTTGGGTCCCATCCTAGACCATAAATTTTTATCTCTGAGGATGGGACCTGGGCATCTGCACTTTAACAATGTCTGCAGGTGATATTTATGTTCATTAAATTTGCAAGTTGAGATGACTAACAGGGATCCTTTTTAATTCAACAAATCTCTGATTCGCCTTTTCTTTTCCTAAATATCTCCTATCATTCATTTTTTGAGGTCAATATGACAGTCTTTCTATAATTTGCAATGAATTCTGCATCCCAGACGACTCCATGGCCAGTGAAACTTGGGGAAATGTTGAATAGTGGGCTGACTCAAGGTGTTGTCATGCGTGTGATTATTATCATGATAGAGCATCAAGACTGCCTACTGATTGCTAGCTCCACTTTAATGCCAGGGTTTCAGAAATCACTGGAATAAACTGTAGCCTAACATCCAGAAAGAAACACCAGAGGAATGGCCTCAGCTCATGGGACATTATGGTCATGACAATGACCTTGGGCTGTTGACCCAGCTTATATTCAAAGTCACAACTCTTGGCTAGAGAAGTCTACAAAGGCTGTCCCTAAACATAGTTCAGAAACTTGGGGTTGCATCCATAAAAAGAGTAACATTTTTATTTTCAAGTTAAAAAAGAAACAAACAATTACCACCTGAAATCCAAATATAGTTTCATGGCAGGAAGAAACTTGCAATTTGGCTGTATTGCATACACAATTATACTCCCTGTAAACATTATTTAAACCATCTCTATCCTCACATCAGCCCTGGCTATATGACAGCCACAGAAAGGAGAGGAGCCCTTCCCCCCAAAAAAGAGGGGACAACTTTTATCACTGAACTCAATTTTCTATTCAGTTTATTTAGTAGATGCATGTACACGTGCCATTATTTGGTCTCTTGGTAAATTGGTTCTTTTTATCATTATGAAATTACCTTTTTATATCTCTAGTACTTTGTCTTGAAGCCAACTTTGTCTGATATTAACACGGCTATACCACCTTTCTTACAATTAGTGTGCACATAATATATCTTTTTCCATCCTTTAACTTTCAACCTGTGTCTTTATGTTTAAAGTACTTGCCCTGTAAACAGCCTATAGTTGAGTTCTTAGTTGTTGTTTTTTCCCCCAGTACAACAATCTCTGCCTCTTAACTGGAGTGTTTAATTCATTTACATTTCATTTAATTATTGATATAGTTGGGTTTAAATGTACCATCTTTCTATTTGTTTTTTATTTGCCCTCTCTGTTCTTTTGTTTCTCCTTTCCTGGTGTGTGTGTGTGTGTGTGTGTGTGTGTGTGTGTGGTAATCAAGTAATTTTTAGTATTTTTATTCCATCTTCTCCTCTGTTGGCTTTTTATCTATACCTCTTTGTATCTTTTCCCAGGAATTACAACATGCATGTTTAACCTATCACAGTCTATGTTGAATTAATATTGTAATACTTCATGGATAATGTAAGTACCTTGCAACAGTACAATTCCATTTATACTCTGGCTTTTTTTTTTTTTTTTTTTGGCTATCATTGTCATATATTTTACTGCTACCTATGTTATAACCCTCCACAATAAATTGTTTGTTTTAACTAGCCATTGATTTATAAAGGTTTATTAAAAGGAAAAAGACTATTTTACAGTTACCCACATATTTACCATTACTAGTACTCCTTTCTTCCAGTAGATCTGAATTTCCAACTCATATTATTTCCCCTTTGAAGAACTTTTAGCTTTTTTAGATTTTAAAAATTAAAATTAGATATTTAGAACCTTTAACTTTTTTTTTGTAGTCTGTTCTGCTGGTGCAAATATTCTCAGTTTTTATCTGTCTAAAACTGTCTTTATTTCACTTTAATTTTTAAAGTTATTTCACTAGATATATAAACAGAAAAAAGAAAATATTGTAGAAAAAGTCTAGCTATATTAGTAATCTCAGTAAATCTCAGTAAACAATTTAAACTAGTTTGTTCAAAAGTAGGGATCAGATTATTTTTTAAGGAACACAATCCTTGCATGTGCTGTTTACAACAGATATACCAAAAACAAGATGATGCTTAAAGACTGAAAGAGACGAGAAAAGATAAAATAGGTAAAGAGTAATATTGCTGGAGAATCATTATTAAGGCAGAAAAGCATCGCGTGAAATAAAGAAGGTTGTGATTCAATGATCAAGAGCAATTCACAGGGAAGCCATAGCAATGCTGAATCTGCACATTCTGAACAAAACAGCCTCCTAACTTATACAATAAATTTGTCAAATCTATCTGCATAGGAAAGAAGAATAAGTAGAGGAGGAACCTGAAGGAGAACATTCTTGAATAAAAATATTCAGTGGTGAATGATATTAAGACTTTCTTTAGCGATTGTGGCTCAAGATAGTTACACTGGGTTTGTTGGACCTTTGTTTTAGACATACCCTCTCAGTTTCGTTACACAACATAGTCTTTAAAATAAAGAGAGAAAATGATTAAAGTGATAAACCTGTAATTGAATTGGCTGTTTATATCACAAAATAATTGGTTTGAAAATTATAAGGAGTTTGGAGCAATTTCATACACCATTAGGTGGTAATCCCTGAACCAGGGCTAGGAAATGGTCCCTAGAAAAAGATACTGCGAAGGAATTAGCGTAATTGGCATCGAAACTGCATATTGGGGTCCCAATTCCTGCAAATAAATAATAGATTTTATTGGGCTAATAATCCTACAGATACAGGACAAAACATTAGAAAAAGAAGAAAGAAACTGTTTCAAATCACTGGACAATGACCAGCAGTAGGCAGAAACAGGGAAGCATTTGACCTATGAAAGAATGGAGTGTCCTTGAGAAAAAGCCCACCCTGAGTGCTACATAGGGTGCTCGAACTCAAGCAAAACAAAACAAAACAAAACAAAACAAAACAAAACAAAACAAAACAAAACAAAACAAAAAAAGCCAGTCTTTTTGGCCTCAGATTTTCATTCTATTCTCTGATTTCTCTTTACCTTCTCTTCACTTCTCATCATTTTCCTTGCCTCAGACAGGACAGACACCAGTCTTAAGTATATGCATACCCCAGCATGGCAGCCATATTAAGAGGGAGGGCATCCCCCAGCCTCCAGAGTGGGCTGCAGACCCTAGCAGCCCTTGAACTTGCACCACATGGACCGAAGACAAAAGGAAGAAAGGCCTGGGGTGATTTTCTAGGACCATGTTGTGTGTTACAGAGGAAGACAGAGTGGGTGACAAACATCCAAGAAGACCTCTCCTACCCACTAAATGACCTTGAATGCAATGGCTTCCTCCCTCAGGCTGCTTTCTCTGACCCTATCCTTTCTTACCAAAGCCATATTGTTGGAGTCCTTTCCATTAGACATACTGTTCATTCTTCTTCCTTACTCTGCGCTGCCCTTTTAAATTTAGCAGGTACCAGTTAGAATTCTTCAAAACATTCATCCCTACTTTCCTTTAGTGCTGATGGGAGTGCAAATTGGTACAACTGTTTGAGGAAATTGGCAGTATCTACTAAAGCTGAAGATATACATCCCCTACAACCCAGCAATTCCACTCCTATGTCCTACAGACCTAAGTGAAATGTGTGCATGTTTACCAAGAGATGTGCACAATATTTATAGCAGTTTTATTCACAATATCCCCAAAGTAGAAACTATCCAAATGGTAAAATGATAAATAAATTGTAATGTAGCCATACAATGGGATACCAGATAGCAATGAGAATTAACGAGTTGCAACAATATAGGTGAATTTTACAAACATAGTATTACATGAAAGCAGCTAGGCACAAAGGGACACACACTGTGTGATTTCATTTAAATTTAGTATAAAACAGGTACAATTAATCTCTGTTGATAGAATCCATGGTTGTAGCTACACTGGAAGGAGTAGAAATTGGAAGGGGGATAAATCAGACAGAAAAGTTGAGAACCATATGACTTCACTCATATGTGGGATATAAAACTGAAAGCAACAAAAGAACAAGACAAACAAACAAGGAAATGAAAACTCATAGACACAGGCAACAGTTTAGTGGTTACCAGAGGGTAAGGGAGGAAGGGGGATCGTAGAAGAGGGTGTGGGGGGGTCAAATATATGGTGATGGAAGGAGAACTGACTCTGGGTGGTGAATACATATCCACTATATAGATGATGTATTATAGAAATGTACACTTGAAACCTATATAATTTTACTAATGAATGTCACCCCAATAACTTTAATTAAAGTGTTTTTAAAAAAGAAATTGGAAAGGCGACAAAGGAGGCTTTGGGGTCCTGGTGATGTCCGGTTTCTCGCTTCGGGTACTGGTTACATGAGAGTGTTCATTTGTAAACTGTATAATTATGATATGTGTATTTTCCTATATGTACATTATATATCTAATAAGTTAAAAATTTTATCTTAACCCACACTGCACACAATATACATGTCCCAGACTTAGATGTGCCATACAAATGCACATACTAGTTATGTGCTTATTTTCTACCCATTATGGATGAACTTGAAGGCCCTAATCCATTCTCCTAAAAAAATAATCTAAGCGAGGATCTAGCTGAGACCAGAGCTATGACTTTAACTTGTTTATTTCATGAGACATTGTATCAGTGGCCTCCCACCACACCACACTGAGATCAGTGAAGAAATTATGTAAATACAATAGCCAGCCCTGATGAAACAGCAATTATATATCTTAGCAGCTGTGTGCTTCTGTTCATGTTAGATAATTAGCCAGAAAATTGTTTGCATAATTATTTTATGGAGCATTTGGTGATTTAACCATTTAACTCTGAAGGCTTATCCAAAAGCCATTAAACCGTTTAAAGTGGTAGAGATCAGAGTTGGTACTGTTTCAGCACACATAACAAAACCCAAATGGCTTCAGAATTCCATGGATTTCTTCTGTGTAACCAATCATTGCAGCTGGCAGGTCTGAACTAGCTTTTGCTTTTTAAATTTTATTATTTTCTCTCTAAAGGACGTGTGCGTCGACTCTTTTAAAATGATATACAACCAAAATGAGTTCCTGGGCCTGCCACTGCTTTTTCTGATTAGATGAAAGTGTACATGAATCATTCTCTTGGTTATTAAATCCATGTGTTTCATTCCCTGTTTGTGAATAGGAAACACTGAGAAAGAGAAATCAAGAGAGGTTGCAGAGAGAGGCAAAAATAAAAAAGGGAAAAGTGACCTTGGAGATTGGTTTGAAAAGTACTTTCAGTTCACCAAAAGTATAGACAACCTTATAACATTTTGGTAATTTTTTTCTGCTCACTATTAATGTCATTATAACAATATATTTGATGGCATGAAGTTTCAGTAGGGAATATTTTCTATTCCCTTTTTGTGGGGGAGGTAGAAGAAGGAAAAGGGGGTCAAATATATGTTATACAAATATACAGCACTGTGGGCTTGGAGTCCAAATACTTGTGTTCAAGTCCTAACTAGTTCCTTTCATTATGCGTAACTTCTCAAAGCCTCAGTGCTTGCTTCTAAAATGGGAATACTGGACGCAATTAGAGGGGTTCTCAGAGTTCAGATTGGAATCAAACGACGTATGCTCACATCTCAGCTCTGTCTTTACTGGCTCTATGACCTTGGGCTTGTCACCATTTAACCTCTCTGCGTTTCTGGCTAATTTTAACAGAGCCCTGTCTCATCTGGTGATTAAGGATTAGATAAGTTAGTGCATGTATGGGGACTACTTAGAACTGCCAGGTACAGAATAACCACTTTGTAAGTGAATTCTATTGTTATTTTTACGTCTAACTGTTGTTCAAGAGACTAAAATAGCACCATGTATATGAAAGTGTTACTAAAACTGTAAATCCTAAAAACGATGAGTCCCATAGTCCTGTCATTTCCTAAGAATAACCCATTCATGATTCTCCAGGGAACAAGTCAGAAGAGATTCTAAGTCAAAATGTACTAAGCACTAGTTCCGGTTAGTGTTCCCTAGGGAAGGAAACCCAACTGCATAGCTGCCATCAATTAATTCAGCCATGTCAGAGAGCCTACAGCAGGCACAGCTCATCTGGAAGGCAGTGACTTAACACTTCAGTCAAAGAAAAGAATAAAAGGTGGGCAACTACTGTTCAGGAAACTGTGTCATTTTTAAAACTACCCTTGGGAATTACTGCTCATGGGTATGGGGTTTCTTTTTGGGGAGATGTATATTTTCCAAAATTGACTGGGGTGATGGTTTCACAACTCTGTGAATATACTAATACCATAAAAATTTTATACTTTAAATGGGCAAATAGTATGATTATGTAAACTATCTCAATAAACCTGTTATTTGAAAAAAACACACAAAACTATTTCTTGTATTTCAATTCATATCATGGAGAGAGAGAGAGAGAGAGAGAGAGAGAGAGAGAGAGAGAGAGAGAGAGAGAGAGATGCATTTGTCCTCTTCCAGACTGGAGTGTGGCTACGAGCACCAAGACTGAGCTCAGCAGTTCCAGCTCTGGCCATCTAAGTGACCATGGCAAGTATTGCAGACAGTGGCAGCTTAAAATCCCCACTGGACTCTGGACAGACAGAAAAGAATGCCAATAGCTTTCTTTTACATTCCCCCCACCCCATTTATTCCCAGATAAGAAGCAGAATTTGAAAGGAAAAGGCCAACCCCAAGGGTGTATTCTGTCAGATACGATGGTGAGCTCTCCCAGTGAGTTGGAATAGGAGGGGAAAGAAGCAAGGTGAGCACTCAAGGGTCTGTGGTGGGCAGACGCCCAAATGGGGCAGGGATTCCTCCTGAGGAGAGGTGTCTGCAATGCTTATGGTGCACTGCCAAGCTGTTGGCATTTTCATAGGGTCTTTTGAGGACTAAAGAGACTGAGCTCTCACAAGATGGTGGGGGGCTTTCTCCTTGCCCCTCAGTTGGCCTCCTAATGGTCACCACTCTAATTTACCAGTTCAGACATGGGACTCAGAGCTAAGAGCCCTGCCAGAGGTGAAAGTTAACAATTTCCAAGGCAAACTATAATAAGAAGCCATCATAAAAACATCCATAGACGTGAAAACGTCCTCTGCAAAAATCCTCTAAAATAAACCATCAGACTGCAGTCTAAAGGATGGGAATAGGATGGGGATTGGAGACTGAGAGGGGTCCAGATGTCCCAATGCCAGCTTGCAGGACTGACTGAAAGATTTCTGTCCCAGTGGGAGTGGAAGGAATTGTTAAGGACAGTGACTTTCGGAGACACCAAAAGAGAAAAAGTCTGGTCTTCAGGCACTGGGCTCTGTCACTGGGGCTGCCTCATGTACCTCAAAGTGCACCCTTTTGGTATATGGCTTACTGGGAAGATGGACTTTAATTCATAGTATACCTTTATTATTTTTAGCCAAAAGTTACAAAAAGGGCCCAGTTCTAAAACATTTTAAAAGCTACAACTCTGGGTAAAAGTTTGAGGAGAAATAAAATACTTAAATAGTATTTCCACAAAGTATCTCCTTACCAGCTTTTTATTAATTACAAAGAGAACAACAACCTCACGATTAGGATGGTGTAATGGGACATATTGATATCAGGTGTTTCCGGGTATGATCCATTGAGAAAGAGCTGACATAGCTTGTATGATATTTCTGGCAAATTTGCGTAAACTGAAAATAGTTATGAGGAAACATAATTACTCATATTCAAATTAAGGGGTATTCTACAAAATCAATGGCTTATACTCTTCAAAAATGTCAAGGTCCTATGAGGAAGAGTTCAAGATTGAAGGAGATTAAAAATACCAAAGGCAGTGCTTGATCCTGGATGGGGTCCTTTTGCCATAAAGTCTATCATCAGGACAGTGGTGAAATTTGAATAAGGTCTTTGGATTAATAACAGTGTCGTAGCCATATTAATTTTGTGATTATAATAATTTTACTCTGTTTATGTAAGAAAATGCCTTTGTTTTTAGGAAGTACACTGAAGCAGTTAGGGGCAAAGAGGCATTGTATCAGCAACTTGTTCTCAACTGGTTTCAGAAAATAGTAATGATAATAATTATATATAATTAGAGATAATTAAAGCAACTGTGCTAAAATGTTATCATTTAAGGAATTTACGTGAAGGTCATATAAAATCCTTTGTACTAGTAGTGCAAGTCCTTTGTAAGTTTGAGCCATTTCAAAATAAACAGTTTAAAAAAAAAACCAAAAAAAAAACCATTAGATTTGCCTGGAGGAAAAATGCAATAAATCCCACATGGCCCGTTGAACTGAGTTTTGTCTATAGACTCCAAAAGCAGGGTGCATATGTGGATGAGCACTTCTTATGGAGGTTCCACACGCTGCACCGTATTCCTGATGGAGCTTTGGAATTCCAGAAAAGTTTCCTCCAGGAGGTTGTTCTGTAGGTTGCTAAACTCATCTCTTCCTCAAAGGGAGCCAAGCTGTTTCGTGGTTAGGAGGATGTGGAACACTCCCTTGACACTCAACATTTGGAAATAATATCTAATGTGATAGAGAGGCTGGGGACCTTGTCCAAGGAAATTATTTCCCATCCTCCTTCTGTGTGAGGCATCGAAAGGCTGTTGTTTTGGATTATTAAGATAATGAGATGCAGATGAGAACCTAAATCACAATGTATAGGCTCCTGAAATGTTTTCTTATTGTGTCTCAGCTACCTCCTCCTTCTTCTTGTCCCATTTTCTTTTTATCTGTTTTATGTTTATGAGTTCATTAACTGCTATCCCTAGAACACTGTAGGAAGAACCTTAGGATTTTGTAATTTATCATTTGCCAAATGCTTTTTTAAAGGAATTTTATTATAACATTCCTCCCACCCACCCACCCAGCTCCCCCCACTGCCCGCAAGTTGTATTTTTAACTGGCTAAAAGGAATAAAAGGGAAAGTAAGGGAAGAGATTTAACAAGTGATTTACACCAATGTCTCATTTGATCCTCACACAATCTTGGAAGGTAGGTGGAAACATCCATTGACAGATGGAGACTGAGGTTCAAAGAGGTTACAAAGAGGCTAAAGCCACAGAAATCACCAGGAACAGAGCAGGGATCCATAGCCAGGTTTGTTTACCTCCGGGGCCTATGCTGCTTCCACTTCACTGTTTAATACTAATGAAATCTGATTTGTTCATTTTTCTTTAAAAAAAAAAAAGCACTTGTGAGGCGATTATATTTTTGTGAGGTGATTATATTTTTAAAAGCGTAGAAAACACAGCAAAAAAATCCATTAGTCCTACTACCCACCGTTAACCTGCATGGTTGGGAAATTAAGGCTAATTAAAAATAGCACCACATTTAGCTGTATTACCAACCCAAATCTGCCATTGCCTATATTGGCTTTTTTAAGTAAATCAAATTTCAGAATAAAAAGCATTTTAGGTGATCCAGTCGGAAGTCTCCTTTTTAGATAGATCGCCTCCATCTGGCAGGGATGTGGAAACATCAACTTTCAAGATGAGAAGAGAAGTTGGACCATATGACCCGAAAGTTTCTTTTTAACTCACAGGTTTAATGATTTGAGGACCTGTGTTTGTGCGTATTTGTTGTGCCTGTGCTGCTGACCTGGATTTCTGAAGCAGACATTCACAGTTTTTCTGTACCCAAGAAGACAGTGATGAGAAGAAGTTTTGAAAATGACACCATTTCCACATCTCTTGTCAAAGCTGTACACCTAGTGGTTAAGAAAATGGGCTTCAGAGTCAGACATTTTTGGGGTCCAGTTTGAGTTCTACTACTTTCTAGCTGTGAAACACCAGGCAACTTATCAAATCTCTCTAGGCCTCCTTTCCTCTTCCACAAAATTGAGGTAAGTATAAAAATAGTTGTAGAGAATTCAAAGAGACAATGTTTATATAGGGCTTTGTACAGTGCCTAACAAATAGTTGCTACTATCAATAAATATTGAGATTAATATGGGATGATAGCATCCCATAGTGAGATAAAGGCAGGTACTAGAGTAAGCCAGGAACAGGTCAAATTTTGACATGATTTTTCTGCTTACAAGCTATGTGATCTTGGTCAAGTAACAGACTCTAGTTTCCTCAGTTGTAAAATATGATAATAGTGATTGTAAAATATGACAATAGTGATTCAAGTCAGGTTTGTTTGACTCACAAGTTTATGCTCTCGACTACTACACTGCAGTGGTAACAATAATACCTGCAGGGTTGATATTCCTATAGTACTCTGTAGTGAAAGGGACACCTAATTGGATTCAGTATCAGCAGATATTGTAGTGATAGTAAAAGTAGTAGTTGTTATTTCTGGAGTCACTCATCTGTGTCATCATTCAGTGGTCCAGGATGGTGCTGAAAGATAGAGCTAGGCCTGTCTGAGAAGGTGATTGGAGTTGAACCTACTGATAGAGACAGAACACTAATATGGCCCTGGTAGCAGGGCCTGACCAGGGCTGGGCATGTCCACTCCAGCTCAGCTTCTCCACCCATTTGATGCAGATAAAGGCAGGGGAGAGTAGTTTTTGTGTTTCATAGGTTTGTTTCTGTGTTGCCTCCCCTGAAGCAGAAATGACTATGAAAACCATGAAGGTCTCTTCTAGCCTTCACATTCTCAAATGGAATGACCTAATGAAATCCATTAGGATACCCTGGTTCTGAGCCACTTAACCTCTCTGACCCTATTTTGTCATCTTCCAAATGGTGATGATACCACCTACGTCCTCACCCCCAGCAGGGATCACTTACTCCAGTGTATCCTGAATGCCTAGGGCACCGCCTGATCTTAGCATGAAGATGTAAGTCTGTGCTTGGTGAAAGCTCAAGAAAGCGTGGTGGGAAGGAGATAGGTCCCTGCCAAGGCATTGACCCTCTTACTGTTAACAAGCAATGGCTTTCAGATAAATAAAAAACACGGAGTAGAGGCCACTCACCAGCCCTATTGCAGTGAAATCCTTGCATCTCCCTGCAGAGCAAGGCTCTTCGGGAAAATGCCTATGGTGTCCACATGCCAATGTAGAGGAAACTGGCCTGTAAAGTTTGCAAATGATGCAAAACTCAGCACCTCTGAATTCCCCATACGGAAGTCAGTTCAGCCTCCCTCAGGTGCTCACCAGACTGTAATGTGATACCCAGGAGGGGGCATTTAGCTTGACCATGATGGCAAAGCCCAGCCCCAATAAGTGTTTCTCCATGCTGCCTGCGAGCCACCCACTGGGGACACTTTTTTTTAGCATCAGTGAAACTGTAGCCTCTGGTTTTGTGCTTCCACCTCACAGTCTCCCTTCCTCTCCAGTCCAAATAATCATCATCATCATCATCACCATCCATTGCCTTTATTAAGGGCACATCTGCGGGCGTTTGGCTGTCTGTGTGCAACAGTGGATTAGTGCCATTCCCGCTCTAATGTCATAGGAAATAACTCCCCACTCTTCTCAGCCCCTGAGTGTCTTCACCACTGGTTTTACCTAGTTACACACACACACACACACACACACACACACACACATACACACTCACAATTCACTATTTTCAGCCAAGGGGTAAAAAGCTAGTTAATGTGTGAAAGGTACTAGAGATTGAAAGCATATTAAAGTCATTTCAGTCCAGAGTCTCCTGCCAACTGTTTGGGGTTGGTGGATTCAGAAGCAGGTACTTGAAATATATTTATGGTGGGTGCGGGGGTGGGGGGAAGATAGGAAAGGAGAAGACTGAGACAAAAATCTGGAACCGGCAGCAGGCCTAGAAGACACCACTGTGAGAGGACTGGGGGAAGGGGAGCATCTTCAAGGTCATGCTTCTTTTACCCAGACCCAAATTAAGCTCAAATAGTAAAGGCATTGAAAATAAAATCAGTGTGAGCAACAGCACTTCTTGTGGCAAAATCTCCCACATCAGAGGGGAGAATGTGTGTCCCTGTTAGCAGAGCCCAACAGTTCTCAGGGCTGCATGGAATCGAGGCTTGGGTGCGGCTGTGCAGGGACAGTTCTCAAGGTCTGAGCCCAGAGGTTGGTCCACACTTCCCAGGGTACCTGGAGACAACTCAGAAGGAGGCGAAGAGTGAGGAGAAGCAAAACTGATGAGGAGAAAATACCTTGCTCCTTGTATGAAAAAAGATTTTCTCCTGAACTGCTCTTAGGGTGTTAGCAATCTTGTTATTCATTTCCTGTGGCAAAGTGTTTAGTCACAATGCTTTTGTTTCTAAGGTGGCCTCAGGGTCCTCTCAGACCACCTTCACTTGGGTGGATGGCAGGGCCATCTTAACCCTGATTTCCTAATAGCATATTTCCCGTTCTTGCTCTTGTGTGAAATGACAGTCTTCTTTTTGGCTGGGTTTCCAAGGAGCCGGAAATGCTGCTGTCTGACTTCTTGAACTAATGAGTTCACTGTTGGGACAGTGCAAATAAAGACTGGTGTTTGGGACAACTTGGCTCACTTTCGAAGGGTGTTGTTTACGAGAGTGCCTTACATGGTGATCAGAGGAAGACAGCAGAGAGTTATAAAAAGAACTATGTGTAATCATTTGGGGTGAAGAGATGGAATAATCTTACTGCGGAGTCCCTAAACAACGTTATGAAAGCTTCAAATGTGCAAAGACGCTTAAATGAGTTGATGTTTTAAAGTCCGGGGAAAACCAAACAGAAACTAATATGGGAAAGTGTTTGAATGAGGAGGTACCTGACTTGAAGGAATGACTTTCAAGATCCCAAAGATGGGGAGAGTGGGAATTGCTCTTTTTAAGATCTTAGAAATTTTCATCTTGCTGTTCTTGTAAAGGGAAAGCAAATCTGTCCTTGGGAGAACTTGTAAGACAGTCTCCTTCTTAAAAAAAAAAAAAAAAAAAAAAAAAAAGCTCAGAAAACAGATAAGTGCCACAAAACTTTGAAAGAACTAAGATAAATTCGGTGTTTGACAAAGCTAATATAAGAATGGTAATCAATCCCTTGGCAATGGAAATTTTAAATTTAAAATAAGCTTCAACAAAGTCTTTGAACCTTCAAACACTTTATCCTTAAGAAATTAATGGGTCCCTGAAGAAGTCACATTTCCTTGTCTGTTTCTGTAATATATACTTCAATTACATTAATCAACAATGCAGCAAAATAACTGACACCAACCAACTTCCAAGTTACATTCCGAATGATACTTTTCTTCAACAGAGACTTAGCACTTGAAGATAGCTAATTGAGGTTTATATAAGCATGAATAAATATTTGGTAAAGCTGGATTTTCCCATCCTGTTGTCACCCTTTGCTTGCCCCAGAATGGTTTCCCATCCTTTTCTTCCTTCTACTGTCATTTCTGTTGAGTGTGATAAATTATCTTGCTGAAGGACATGTTATGTTAAACCATCCTTCTGCAGTGTCTGCAAAGAGGCTGAAACACCCATCAGATGGGTCTGCTTTTAAAGGACACTGGGATTTGTGAGACATTTTATTTTTCCCCATTGAGAAATAGCTGAGATTTCTCCTTGTGTTCTCCTCTGCTCTGGAAAAAAACAAAACAACAACAACAACAACAAAACAAGTTTCATGACACTCATCTTTTTAGATGTAATTTTCCTTATAAATTGGATTTTGCTTTTACTGTATCTACCATCAAATCTATCCCTGTGAGCGTTTTGGTTTCACTTAACTTTCCTCAGAGAAATTGACTCCAAGAGCCCTGTTTTTCCATTTTGGTTCTCTCACTCTCTCTCTCCCCCACCCCCCACCCCCAAAAATAAAAACCTTAAAAATAAAAGGCTCCAAATATTAATTTTAGTACTGTAGTATTAGGTTGGTGCAAAAGTAATTGCAGTTTAAAAGGTTAAAAATAATTGCAAAAACTGCAATTACTTTTGCACCAACCTAATATTACACACACATACACACACACACACACACACACAAAATTAATTTTCCATTTGGGTATTTCCCTGTCTATTTGGGAGTGAACAATATCTGTCCAGTAGGAAGTCATTTCTCCTTTTTTGCTAATGGCCTGTAAGAGAACTGCTCCTGACACTTGCATGCCGCAAACATGGCCAGTCTTGCTGTGGGGCTCTTTGAGCTCCTGATGGACATTTCCACATTTACCATCTCCTCTCTGTAAGGCAGAGCTACTAGGTCTGTTTTGCTAAGACCCTTGCCTTACACATCATCTTAGAAAACGATCTGATAAATTGAATCTTCTTAAAGTGAATTACCTCTCCCAGGGACTTTTGAATTTTAATGGAGAATCTCCTGAGATTAAAAAAAAAAAAAAAAAAAAAAATTAGTTTCTAAGGTGGAATTACCTGCACAAGGCAGTGTAAGAGATTTTTCATGGGTCATGGAGTAGGGTAGACCTTTGAGTCATATCAACTCAACAGCTTAAACCCATACATACGTTCACAAGGCTTATCCTTTGTAAAAAATGATTATGGATTATCAACTATTTCAGAAGTTCCATTACTTATAGTTCAATATACTGCAAGAGAATTCCACGTAATGAGAAATGTGTTGCATGGTTGATACTTCCATGGATATTCACCTTGTTTTCAAATCTGCTAGTCACCAAAGGGCAAATCGGGATATTTGGTATCACACAAACAAATCATCTGGTTACATGTTGGACTTTCCACTTTCCACATGGGTGTTTCAGTCAAACAACTAAAGACATGGACATTCACAGTTCAGTTGGCAAGGCTGCCAGTCCTCTCCAGTCTTATCTTGTGGCTCTAGCTATAATCAAGAGACTTGAATCTTTTCCCTTTGGTTGCTGGGGAGGGAGAAGAGTTTTTCATATACTCTTTTCTTCCATGTCTTGAATTCACTTTTGTCGTTGCATTCATGTGTTTTGGTTCCTTTCTTCTACAGGTATACCTCATTTTATTGCTTGTTGCTTTATTGCACTTCACAGATATTGTGGGGTTTTTTACGAATTGAAGGCAAGACACTGCACCATCAAAAAGATTATGATGTGCTTTATTGTGATACTTGCTTTATCGTGATGGTCTAGAATCAAACCAACAATATCTATGAGGTATTCCAGTATTTAATAAGATTGCCAATATATGTAAATAGATCAAGTTGGATGACACTGTCTGTCCACATCATTACACCCAAAGAAAAACTGTTTGGGTCCAGATCTTCACTATAATTGGAAACTGGGATTCAGTAAAAGGCTTCTATGTACAGAGATAGGTCCAGACGCTCCCCAGAACTTGTGCCTCAGGGAAGGAAACGCTGCACATTCAGCTACCCAACTTGGCCACAAGCAAAGCTCAAACTTAACACACCCGCTGGAAAATGAGATGTTACATGGTCTTAGCAGGAGCTGACAATTAAGACAAGCGAACAATCAGGCAAGGCGGGGGAGTGGCCGTTCCTGCTGCTCAGCCACATGCCTCAGGTGCTCCACGAGTGTGAGGCCCAGGGCCAAGTGCTTTCAACCACCCAAGAAGCCAGGGGTCCTGAAACCCACAACCCTATGGCGTGCTGTTCTGTTTATCATCACGGAGACTGCCCTGTTCCTTCCAATCATTTCCTCTGGCACGATAAGGATTTTGTGAGGTGCCAGGGGAGATATAATTCATTAGAATCAAGTAATGATTTGTAATATTTAAACTATTCCATTAAACCAGGAAGCAGGTCAGAAACTAACCTTTAAACACAGCCAAGGGAGAAAGTCAGCCCAGCAGCTTAAAATATATATCTTTTGCAGGAAGCATGGAGCATATAATTAGCTATAATTTCTGCAACTGCTGTCAGGAAGCTCTATTTTTTGGCCGATAAGCAGTGTTATCTCCTGATGGCCTGGGAAACCAAATCCTAGGGTTACATTCCTGGCTCCTATATGGACCCTCGTGGGTGGCTTTGTGGGGAGGGGGGAATAGGCAAGGAAAGGAATGGGCAGGGTGGGGCCGGGAGCTGGAGAAATGACAGGAAAGGATCTGGGTGATAGCCTCTTTGATTCTTGTATACAGAGACTCTGAATGTTGTGAATTGCATTTAAACATATTCTGATTTCCAGTGTGATCCCTTCCCCAAGACATTTTCAAGACAACATATTGGGCAAAAGCTGTACTCCTTGGCTCCTGCTGGCAGTCGTGGAGGAAGTTAAATGTGCTACTGTTAAAGGATCACTTTTATTTTTGGCTGTTTCAACGAGCACAGATTTTTCTTTTTCCTAGTGGGCATGTCTCAGTCTGGTGGAGGCATTAAAAATTAGTAAAGGTGGAAATGCTTTGAAAATTTTGAGCTCTTCTCAAGGAAGCGGAACCAAGGGGAGGGGAGTCCCTCAGGAAGCCTTGCAATGTGGAAGCATAGACACCGACAATGAGTTTTTCTTCAAAACCCCTTATGACCTTGAATTCTCTCCTCTCATCAGGCACCAAAGGGGCGAAAATCCAGCTCTCCTTTCTGACATTTGATCTATATCTTCCAAAGTCTCAGGGGAGGCCAGGGAGGCTCAGCTGGGGAGCAATAGAGCGAAAACAGCAAGTAGACAGTAAGTAAATCTGATTTTTGTCCATTCGAAGCAGAGCTGGTGTGCTATGCTGGGAAGTGAATACTCTTGCTTGTCGTTTTCTGGAAACTGTCAAATCCTGCCTCACTTTGCCCTCTGAACCACATCAACCAGCTAATCATCCAACAAACAATAGACCTCACAGAAATCTACCGTGTCCTTAGCCAGAGTGACAGTAATTGGCATTTAAAAAAAAAAAAATTACCTTTCCCAGTTACTTATCAGGATTCTGCAGTGCAAGAACCTCTTTCTTCATTACGTATATAAAAAAAAAATTCTGCAGTCCATTAGGGAAAGAAGAGAGATGATTTTAAAAGATTTAATCTGTAAAAGTCATGTAATCTTAGCCTAGCACCAGAAAAGCCCAAATACCGTTTCTCTCTTCCGCTTCCTGAAATGGGCTCCCTTTGATGGGGATCACATTCAGATACGTATTGTACTGATATTCCCCAGATAACATATCTTGAATTACAAACTCAGGCATCTTCCAGGTACCAAGGGTGAGAGAATAAAGCAAGATGGTGAACAAACACTCATTAGATGAGAAATGGAAAAGCAAGGGGGCATCTTTCCAGGGACCTCCATCGCCAGTACTTATCCTACAACGTCCACAGTATACAAATAATTGCCTCCAAGCCCTGACTTGGTCTGATAAATCTGCTCACTGCCTCCCAGAAATAGCCCAAGACCATTTCTCGCAAGGCTCACATCTCTCCCACAGCAGCTGCTCATCTCTAATGTAACAGTTGTGTGCTGTCCTCCAGAGCAGAGCGGCATTGTCCCAGGTATGAATAAATCATTAGCCCTAGCTTATTAATAAGGCGAAGTGAACAGTACTCCCCACCTGGCCCTGCTCTTCCTTTCCAGCAGTGCCTCAGAAACAAACGCCACACTGCTCTTCCTGTGCGGGGAAGGGCTGTAAGTCTCAAGGATGCGGCTGGCAGAATCTGGGGTGTGAAGCAACCACCAGCTGCCAGCAGATGAGACTTAACTCTGAAGCCTCAGAGGTTTGCAGCTGATGAGAGAGTTGGTGTTAAAGGGAGGTAGTTACCCTGGGACGGCCACTGCTTCCACTGGGACCACGGGAGAGAAGGGAGCTCTTGCAGCACCATGGGGAGAGAGTGTGGGTAAGGAGGAAGAGCAGAGAAACAACTCACCTTGGTCTCATTTATTATAAAGAAATAATAGCTTTTAAAAAGCTCTTTTCTTTAGAAGTAATGTTGGAGTGTTGTCTCGCCTCTTATACGACCTCAAATTGCACCCCCCCCAAAAAAAACAGGTGGAAATAGAGTATAAATTTTATGTTAAGCAACTTTATTAATGCATAAAGTACCTTACTATGTCATCAGTTTGTTTTACTATTTGCTGAGTTATATTTCTGATTGTATTCAGGCTTCTTTTGGAGGCAAATGACAGAAGCCCAACTTAAATAAGTGTAAGCAATAAAGAAAAAGGGGGAGAAGTCGCTGACTTGGTAATGAAGGCTTGAGGTGGGGTGGCCTGTAGGCCTGGGCTGAATCCAGCAGTTCAAAAACGATCATCAGATTGTTCTCAGTCTCTCTATAGACTTCATTTTCAGGGAGAGTTTTCCACATGGGCACACCCATTGGGAAGCTGTTGGGGTTATTGGACCCACTTGCCTGTGGACTAACTGAAGAGAGGACCCTACTGACTGACATTTCCATGGGAACTGATGAGGAGCTGAACTTTGGGAAATCTTGAGCAGCCCCAACCTGCTCTTCCCCAGCCTCCTCACTCAGCAAATGACAAGCAGCATCCACCCAAGGCTCCTCCAGGAAACATGGAGCCTTCCTGGGTTCCTCTCTTTCCTTTACTTCTAGCCCCAATCCACCAGCAAGTCCTATCAGCTCTGTCTCCAAAATGTATTCCAACCACTTGTCACCACTTCTGTCAGTCAATACCACCCTCGTGTGAACGACCAGCATCTCTTGCCTAGACCAGTGCAGAGGTCACAGGAGAGTGATCTGTCCCCCTACCAACATCCTTGTTCTCCCCAAATCCTTTTACCATGCTTAGCTATAGCGATCATTTTCAAAGGATCATAAGCAGAACTGCGTCCTTATCTGCTTAAAATCTTCTAAATTTATTTTCTCAGTGTTCTGAAGCCTAAATTTACCAAATCAAGGGGTTGTCAGGGTTGGTTCCTTCTGGGAACTCAGAGGGAGAATTTGTTTCATTTCTCTCTCTTAGCTTCTGGAGGATCCCAGCAATCCTTGGTGTTCCTTGGCTTATAGCTGCATCACTCCAGTCTCTGCCTCCCTCATCCCATGGCCTGTCTCTGTGTCAAGTCTCCCTCTTATAGGGATAACAGTCATTAGGTTAGGGCCCAGCCTAAGCCAGTATGACCTCAACTTGATCACATCTGCAAGACCCTCTTTCCACATAAGGTCACAATCACTGGTACAAGAGGTTAAGACTTGAATACATCTTTTGGGGAGACACAGTTCAACTCAATACTCTATAGCCTCTGGCTTCCCCCAAACTCACATTTTCTTGTGGGCAAAATACATTCACCTCCTTCCCAAATACTTAAAAGTCTTAACTTATTCCAGCATCAACTCTAAGTCTAAAATCTCATCTAAATATAAAACCAACTCAAAAAGTCCCCATTTTATCTCCTAAATCATCTAAATCAGTTGTAGGTAAGACTCTGAGCACGGTCCATACTGGAGAAAAATTCTCCATCTGTGGACCTGTGAAACTTAGAAAACAAATGATCTGTTTACAAATTACAATGATGGGACGGGCATGTGATAGACATTTCCATTCTAAAATGTACAAATTGGGTGGAAAACGGTGTTACAGGTCCCAAACAAGCCCGCGAACCAGCTGGGCAAATTCTATTAGGTTTCAAAGGCTCAGAATAATCCTCTGTGGCTCTATGCTCTGTCTGCTGGGCCAGCTGTCCAGAGGGACTTCAACCCTTAGGAAATTGTAGGAGGGCCTGGCTCCCTTGGAGATGAGGCTGAAGGGAGGTTAATATGCATTGAAAGGAGAAAATGACAAATATCTGAAAATAAACTACTCATTTTTATATATTGCCGAGGATGAAACCTGAGAAGGTTCTCTGGACTGGCTTTAGCCACATCTGCAGCTGCAAACACTCTGGCAGCCCCAGAGCTGCCCTTGAGGCTAGGAGAAGGGAAGGGAGAAGAAAGTCCTACAGCCGGTAAATTGTTTATGCTTCAGATGAGGGAATCCGCAAGGCTGGCTTTGTGTGTGCAACCTGCATGATGCCCCACCCTTAGAAGGATGCCACAATTGGTTTAAAGCTTTTTTGTCGCCATCTTGAAATTCTTAATATTTGAATAAGGAACCCTCCCCCATTTTAATTGTAGACTGGGACCCTACAATTATGTAACTGGTTCCACGTGTAATCACTACCCTACACTTATTTATGACAACTTTATATATACATTTTTTAAAAAACCCAAAAAACTGGAATTGATACCAAATTGCTGACATAGTTATTCTGTGATATGGGATTAAGGTCATGTTTAAGTTTTCTTTCTTTTCTGCTCATCTATATTTTTAAATTTTCTATAATGAACATGTATTACTTATGTAGGGAAATTAGTTTTTAAAAACACTTTGTAAATTATTGATGAAATAAATTTCTAATGAAGTATCCTTTCCATCTTGAACTCAATTAGAATGAGTCCTACAGGCCTTGTTTTGCATATAGTTTACTGGGAAGAGGTCCCCTATGGGGAAGGAGCTCTGCCAGGCAAGAATGCCCCCCTTGGAGGCAGCAGGTAGATAGAGGGTCAGGAAAGGTGATGCCTATAAGATCCTCAAGCTGTCTCCATATAGTTGTCCCTCAAGAAAGGAAAGAGGAACATACTTCCAACACTCACAACCCATTCCTTTAGGAAGACTTAACTACTGATTTCTGTTTCTGTCCCAGTTGCCAGCGAGTTATAGAAGAAAATCATGCAGCTCTGCCAGCGGGCCATGCCACACATTTATGAGTCCAACATCAGCTGGGGCCGGTGTTTTTCAGCATACCTTGTCCTTTTATTTGGAACCATTTCTCATTTTCCACAGCAAATGCCAAACCTAGCTCGGCCCTTCTCAACCCTGAGTAAACAATCATTCTTTTAATTACCTCAAGAAAACAAAGGGCATTCAGTAAGAACTTCCACAGCCTCTCCTTCAAACTTTTCTTTACTTTAAAATGTCTTTTGCTCCCCTGACTTCTACCTTTTACCTTCCAAATGAATAGGTCCTATTTCTCTTTTCATAATAACATAATGCTGTTCTTACCTGGAGTACATTTTCAGGATGAGAAACCCAAGGTCACCATCATACAATTCTTTGTCATGCAATATGTCTTTCAGGATTTAAAAACAAACAAACAAAAAAACAGAAAACAAAAAACCCTATTCATGCACTGTATAACTTTCTCTGCTTTGCTTATCTATGTACTTTGTATCTATACTTTGGTATCTATGCTTATTTGCTAGTTGACATGCTTTAATCTATTCGTGAATTAGCTCTTTTTGTCTGCCTAAGCTCAGAGTTCACGTTACTTACTTTTCTGTCACTGATATTACCTTGGTATTATCTTTTTGTTAATGGTATTACCTATAGTAGCCAGTCTCCAAAGATGGTCCCCAATGAACCCCACCTCCCAGAACTCATGGCTTTGTGTAGTCCCATCTTTTGAATCTTAGCTGGCCCTGTGACTCAAAATATAATATAATGACAAAACAAAATATAATGACAGTGAACTGTGCCAGCCTGGATCTAAGCCTTCAGAAGACCTGGCAGCATCTGCTTTTGCACTCTTGAGAGTCATATTTAAGAAGCCCAGTTAAAGAAGTCAAGCTAGTGCCATAGTGAGACCATATGGAGTTGAAAAGAAAGATGTCTCTGCCTTCCAGCCAACCCTGCCAATGCCTGAGACCAGTGAGTGGAGTCATCTTGGATGATCCAGCTCATGCCACCATCTCTCACTGCGTGAGAGACTCCAAGAGAAGGACTGCCCAGCTGAGCCAAATCAACCTGCAGAATTGTAAGAGTTGATAAAATTGTTGTTTTAAGCTCCCAAGTTTTGGGGTGGTTTGTTAACCATTAATGGATAATTGAGACACTAACTCTCTTTACCAATCTCCTCTTGGAAGCTTCACAACACCTCAATCACCTCCATTACCTATGTCAGGTTCACATAGGCAGTCAACATACTGGATAAAGGAATTCCAAGTGGATGGAATTCCAAAATGTATCTGCTTGCAGAGTTTGAATTTCTTTTGGGAAGTTACTTCCTAACCTTTTAAGGCATAGCCCTGGGCTGCCATTCAAACATTTGCCAACGATCTTATAATTTTGGCAGTTGCATTTTGCTTGACATTTTTGTGGACCTCATTTATATTTAAACTACTTCAATATGGGTATAGCAGTTATGGTCTAAAACACAGAACGTCATTTAAAATTAATGTGTTTTGATTGCTGTGAATGCCCCATCTGATATTAAGGTAATTCATAAATGACATGATGAGACCATTCTTCCAGGGTTTCAGGCTGTTCTGTAAGTATGTTATTTCTAGCAATGTCTTGCAGGCTTTTGAAAGTAATAGTCTACAGTGCATACCACAGGAAATGCCAATTTGAGGGACTGAAAGAAAAGTGTAACAATCTGCCATATTTGTTAACATTTTGAGGTAGAAAAATCTTTGTGAAATTTCAAACACCATCCATTTTCTCAGGCCTGTGTATTCCAATGTGGTAACTTGACAAATCAGAATTCATAGCCTGTTGCCTACAGAAATATTTCCAAGGAATGTCTCACGAGTCCCCAGTGAGGGTCTCGTGTCCATTCTAGAGGGTACTGCTTCTTCTCTGCCATCTTTCCCCAGGAATCTGATGGTACTGCCATAACCTCCCAGAACAGATGTTTCCCCTTCAGTGGAGGCACCAGAACCCTCCACCTGCCAAACTGTTCAGTGTTCTGTTTCCTTTCACATTCTATTAGGTAAACATAGCAGAGCTCCTTGAACACAAAATTTTGTAACGTTTTCCTAAAATGACTCTTTCAGATTTACTTACTTCTCCCTTGCTTCCCACAGGAATTGCATATAAACTCACTGGTCTCAGAGAGGTCTCATCTTCATGGACACTAAGTGACAGACACCGTTCTGTTCTCAGGACTACTCCTTATTCTCATACCTCTGAAGTTTTAGGACGAGGTCACACTTTTCAAGCTTTCTTTCCCTTTCGGAAGAAGCTTTCTGTCTACTGGTAGACTCTTCTAGCAGGCCTGTTCCATCAGCTAGGAAATACCCAGATACTCTGAATTGTAATCATGTACCAGCTTAAGTTTAAAGAGCGTCTTCTGCCACAAAAACATAGTAAATAATTGCATGAGATTCTGAAGACCTGAAATGTAGGCATAGTTCACTAATATTCCCCTAGTGAGGAATGCCAAGAACAATGGAAGTGGGAGGTCAGAGGCTATATGGATTCCTAATTCACTCACTCACTCAGGTTGAGGAACTCAGGTAAGTTAGTAAACCTTTCTCTGCCCCAGTTCCTAGATGATTCCAGGGAAATCAGCCCATAATTTTGCCTGATGATTAAAAAGACATGGTTTTCGGGCCAGCCCAGTGGCTCAGGTGGTTAGAGCTCCATGCTCCTAACTCCGAAGGCTGCCAGTTTGATTCCCACTGGGCCAGTGGGCTCTCAACCACAAGGTTGCCAGTTCAATTCCTCGAGTCCCACAAGGTGGGCAGTGCCCCCGCAACTAAGGTCGAACACGGCACCTTGAGCTGAGCTGCCACTGAGCTCCCGAATGGCTCACTTTGTTGGAGCACATCCTCTCAACCACAAGGTTGCTAGTTCGATTCCTCGACTCCTGCAAGGGATGGTTGGCTGTGCTCCCTGCAACTAGCAACGGCAACTGGACCTGGAGCTGAGTTGCACCCTCCACAACTAAGACTGAAGGGAGAACAACTTGAAGCTAAATGGCACCCTCCACAACTAAGATTGAAAGGACAACAGCTTGACTTGGAAAAAAGTCCTGGAAGTACACACTGTTCCCCAATAAAGTCCTGTTCCCTTCCCCAATGAAATCTTAAAAAAAAAAAAAAAAAAAAAAGACATGGTTTTCCTTATGTACCTGCTGAGAACACCCATCCTAGAGAGGGATGTAGACTTGGATGAAGTCATAACAGGCTCGCTTCTCACGAAACATAACACATGGCCTGGTGATGCAGTGGGAAGAGGTGGATAGCTTAGTCCTTGGAGGGGAGGCCTGGGAACTGTGAAGCAATAAAATGCAAATGCAGGACTTTCTTTTGTAAAACAAGATGCAGAAAAAAAGATGAGGAAGAGATATTTCATTGAAACACATCAAAGATAACTTCTCCTGAATTTCCTAGAGGGCTAAGATAGGACATTCTTTTTAGGATTAAGATGGAGATGGCATGAACTGAAGGCATCTTCTCAAGACTAAAGAGAAGGTCAATTTGTCTCCCTAAGGCTAGAGGGGCTCTATATAATAAAAATAGCAGCTAACACGTGGTGCGCTTAGCAGCTGGCACGTAGTACATGCCAGACACTGAGCTAAGCATTTTATATGTACTATACATTCAATTGTGACATCGACCCCGTGATGGAATATTGCTATAGTCATACCATTTTAAAGATGAGAAGACTGAGGCAGAAAGAGGCTAACAAACTTGCCTAAGATCCTCAGCTGGTACACTGCAGAAGCAGGATTGGAATTTAGGCAATCTGGGCAAGAGCACTTAAATGACATGGCACCAGAATTTCTCAAGCTTCACACTCATGACACTTTGGGCTGGATAATTCTGTTGTGGAGGGACTGACCTGTGAAATTTAGGATGTTTAACAGCATCTCTTGCCTCTACCTACTAGATGGCAATAGCACTCCCCAGTTGAAACAATAAAAAGTGTTTCCAAACATTGTCAACTACCCCCCCACCCCCAGCTGAGAACCATCATTTGGTGCTAAAAGTCCCCACAGTCTGACAGTGGCTTCTATCATAGCTCTGGCCAGCAGTTCCTGTCCCCAGGTTCCTTAAGATCATAAAATAGGTTGTGTGTAGATATTAAACAAGTTAATATAGTTATTATGCTTAGGAAAGCTCCATGCACATAGCAAGCACTAATGTAAGTACTAGTTATTGTTATTGCTGTTTTTGTTATTTTCATCATGACACTAAAGAGAGTTGGAGCAGGGTGGAAGGGAAGCTGTTATGGATAACTGGAGATTTGGGGAGCGAATCTCCCCACTCTTGGATAACCAAAATTAGGGCTCCAGGTTGGAAGGTCCAGCCATCAGTGACTAACTCCAGCAGCCATAGCCAGCAGGAAAAAAATAATTCCTTTCAGTGAATCATTATTAGAAAGTCATTCTGAGTATCTTATAACTTTTTCATTCTTGCAATCAATGTTTTTCATTGGAGTCTTGGGTGTCTCTGGCCTTGATGCAATCAAGTTACTGGGCTTGTTGAAAAACACATGTCATGTCAAACAGGCAATGGCTTGAGCAAGACAAAGTGTAGGCCTGCATTGGTTGATGTGTGAAGGGGCAAAAAAGTAAAGGGAGTCATCATATTTTGTTGCCCTGTTGCTCATAAGTAGGCAGCCATCTTTAATGGGTGACAGAGAGGAAAACCTTAAGTCAGGAAGGCTGGAATATTAAGACACCTGTGTGAGGTAAGCACTGGCGCTCATTCCAGAAACAACCACAGAAGCTTTCAAGAGACACAGACTCTGAGACGCTAAGGAACCCCCGAGAGAGCTTGTGAACTGCTAGGTAAAATCCACCCTAAGCCTTCACCACTAAAACTAGGATTGACAGACAGTCAATGTTCAATGGCATCTGTTACTTTAAGCAAGAAACAAGCAAGAAAGCACAAGGAACATGAGAAAACAGGGCATGCACAAATATTTTGCCATTTTCATTAAAAGCATTGTATCAGCTTTGTAATGTTTATAGATGTAGAAAAATCACATATGGGGGCTCATAGGTCAGAGTTGTGAAAAAAAAATCTATTCACTGCAGTAAAATGACCACCTTTCTGTATGCCCACTTAACTTTCCTGGGTCTGTTTCTTTATCTGAAATCACAGCTGTTGTTGTACATGGTTTTACCTTTTTCACATGTAATATTTAATTTAGTTCTCATAACACCTTGAGAGGTGGGTATTATTATCCTTAATTGAGAAGTAAAATTGAGGCTCTGAGAGGTTAAGTTACTTATTTAAAGTCCCATAAACTGTCCTAGCTACACCAGTCTTGCTATTTCCTTCTGCATATGAAAACAAGACGAATGAGAGACAAGGAAAATTATCCTTCTGGGATACAGTTCAGAAAGGACCATTTAAACAGTGCAAGGAGCCAAAATTGGCTGCGGGGTTATTTTAGAACAGGACTCAGGTTCTCAATGCAGGGGGAGGGGGGAATGAATTTTCTAAAGCCATGTAGCCTATCTTGAGGCATTTTATTTTTTTTAGATTTGCAAACATTTTAAAATTTTGATTTTACATGAAAAGCCCAGATTAAACAATTTTCGGAGTACGGTGTTAGTTCCTTGAGTTTTGGAGGGGTCTATGCTTAATCTGTGGGCTCCATAAATATTAATGAAGGGTCCAGACAACAGATGATAATGGCAGTGGTTCTGGGCTAGTTCTCATGCCTTATGTTTGCACCCAGGGGGGCTGGCTGTGATTTCATGTTTAAAGAGCTGAGTTTCACAATACAATATATCAGGCTCAGTGATGTATGTCTTCCTGCTACTGAACAATGAACTCTCTGCAGACTTATAGCTAGACACAGACACAGACACAGACACACACACACACACACACACACACACACGCACGCACACACACACACATATTGAAATCAGTAAAAACCAAACTTGTTGAATTTATACAACTGTTTATTTTGTGTCTGAGTTCCATTTTTGCCAATGGGATTACATTTTTTTTTTTTTTTTGCCTTAATCTGATTAGTTTGTTCATGTCTTAAAAGCCTCGATATGGTGGTTTCTGGGAAAAGCAGCTTCTGTCCTTAATTTTTCTCACCCTACCCCAAGGTGTCCCATACTTTTCTGTCACGATAACCCCTTCTTCACCTCTCCCCGCCCCCCATCCACACACGACACTCAGTTCACCTGTCTTCTGTTTATTCACAAGACTATGGACATGTTTCTTTAGTAATGGGCTAAGAACCTTTGCATCTGTATTTGCGTGTGTCTTCATGGCATATGCCATCACCATGCACAGGTCTGAATATATATACACTGCCTGCTGTTGGCCAATGGATGGGGGACCCTTTTTCAGACTTAATGGGGATGAGCCACACTAGGCCTCAGTCTTGCATTCACATTGCACAGTCCATAGGACTCATCTAGCTGTTTTGTAATTTAAACTCCAAAGCAAATCCAACATATGTGCCTGCCTACAAACTACCCCAAAGTCACCATGCCCACACAGCATAATTAGCTTGAAATCACAAAATCATTACAGAAAATCATGAAGAAACTTAAAGAAATGACCCTTCGCAATTTTAGTTTTGAACAGAAAATAATAACTAAAATCCAGGAACTGTAAGAGGACAAACAATTTGACAAAATTATCATCTATCCATAGCATGACTTTTCCTTCTAGAAGCATCTTACATAGTAATTAGATATCTTTTCTGTATCATGGAAAGGCAGGAAATAAATACATAAACAGCCTTTTAAAAAAACCATACCATGGATACATCCATGGTACTTCTCATTGGTATGATTTTCTAGAAGACAATATGAGAACACATATCCCAATTTCAATCATTCATAATCTTCAAATCAACAAGTCTACTTCTAGAAATTTATCCTTAAGATGTCATAAATGTGGGCACAGATGTATCACAAGTGCATTATAGTAATGTGAAAAGAAACCATTCAACTAATACTAAGAAGCTATTTGAGAGAATGATGTAGAACATAATTATGAGCATGGGAATTTGGGCATGATGTGTTTCTAAATGAAAAAAAGTTTTTTGAAAGAACATGTGTATGTTCATTTTTGCTTGTATGTGTTTGTGAGTATACATGCATAGAAAAAATATCTAGAAAGATATTTACCTAAGATAAATACTAGAAAGTATTTAATGTGTTATCACTGAGTGGTAAGATTAGAGATTATTTTTACTTACTTCTTTATACCTCTTTGTATTGTATAAACTGCTTTGCAAGAGAATAAAAATAAAAATATTTAAATTGGGGAAAACCGCATAACAATAGGGATATGCAAATAACAATGCCAAATTGAAATATCTTAAAGTCAACTCCTAACAAACAAAAGTCCTGGACCAGATGGTTTCACAGGTATATTTTACCAAATATTCAAGGAAGAATTAACACCTACCCTTCTCAAACCAATCCAAAAATTTCAAGAAGAGGGAAGGCTCCCAAGCTCATTTTACAAGGCCAAAACCAGACAAAGACATTACAAAAAAAGAAAACATAGGCAGATATACCTGATAAACATAGATGCAAAAATCCTCAACAAAATATTAGCAAACCGAATTCAGCAAACATTGAAACAATCATATACCATGATCAAGTGGGATTTGTTCCTGGGATGCAAAGTTAGTTTAATATTGCAAATCAATTAATGTGATACACCACATAAACAAAATTAAAGATAAAAGTCATATCAATAGATGCAGAAAATACATTTATCAAAATACAGCATCCATTTATGATAAAAATTCTCAGCACAGTGGGAATAGAGGAAAGTTACCTCAACATAATAAAGGTCATATATGACAAAAAATATAAATACTAAAAAATAAATAAATAATATAATAAATAAACTAATAAAAATAAATAAATATATATATGTATGTATAAAAGTCAACCATCAGAATCTACCACAGAATCTCCACGGCCTAGGATAGTGATTGAAAATCCCCTCTGTGTACAGAAAAAATCGAGAACCAAAGGACTTCACTGATATGTGGGATACTAAACTGAAAGCAACAAAGGAACAAGACAAACAAATAAAGAAACAAAAACTCACAGACACAGACAATAATTTAGTGGTTACCAGAGGGTAAGGGGGGAGGGGGGTGGTAGATGAGGGTAAAGGGGATCAAATATATGGTGATGGAAGGAGAACCGACTCTGGGTGGTGAACACACAATGTGATATGTAGATGATGTGCTATAGAAATGTACACTTGAAACCTATGTGGCTTTACTAACCATTGACACCCCAATAAACTTTAATTAAAAAAAAAATAAGTGAAAAGTCTCCTTCCCAGCTCCCAGTCCCTTTCCTATTGGGGAAAAAAAAAAAAGAGAGAAAGAAAGAAAATCCCTTCTGTGTTCACCTAAGTGTTGTGACTTGGTGAGGATTAGGGGAAATCATGACTGTAGAAAAGAGTGGGAGTTTTTTCGATCATGTCACTCAACACACATCCTTGTCTCATTAGTGATTTAACATTTGCCACCTCCCCACACTTTCCCCGATAGTACTCATGGGTAAGGCTGCTGGTAACTGATGGTCCCTCTATTTCCAGAAAGGTGAACTGGACTGTCAGGGGAGTGCAGGTGAAAGTGGAAAGGGGCGTGTTTCTCAAGGCAGGTGAAATCCAGGAACACATGCCCACATACCACATACCTCCTGTATTCAGAAAGGCATTTACTCATTAGGACACAACCAGGTGAAACATTTAATACAGGCATTAAGCATTCCATTGCAAAAAAATGAAACAGGCATAGAAACTAAATCCAACCTTTATGTTTTTCTCTCTTTCTTTGGCCTTTTCTTTCGTTTCTTTATCTCTATCTCTATCTCTCTGGCAAATTTCAAACTTTCCTTATAACCTGCTATATAGGCCAAGCCATCCCTGGAGAGAGAAGCTAATACCGGTAAGCCTTTCTAAAGTGGCAGGTTAGGTTTAAATTTAAAAGTTCCCTTTCCCTCCTGCATTCTGGTGTCACAAATGGAGTAAGTCCACTTTGCACATGGTTGGCCACAGACATGACCAGCACCCAGTCTGTGCATCCCAACACTTCTGCAAACATTTCCAATCTGATTGCGGCCACATTTCCAAGCTGTCTTGGGCTCAGACACTCTGCCAGGCATGTGACGGGCCAGTTAAAAATGCATACCAAGCAGAGACAGAGCACGTAGATTTTATTTAAAAGGAACATGGCTATCCACTCAAGAGGACAGGCTGTCATCCTGGTCAGGCTTGGATCCAATCTATGTGGGACAACTTGAAAGGACCCCTCATTATAATAAGGAATCACCATGCGCTAATATAACCTAGTCAGGTACACTACTATTTCTTGCCATTTTCTTTTTTCTCATATGAAGTTTGCCATCATTTCACACACGTCTGGCATTGATAAAGATAGTTCCTTTCTAACATGGCAGGTTATCATATTTAAATTTAAAAGTTCCCTTTCCTTCCTGTCTTGTAGGGATGAAGGAACAGGCAACTTATAACTGGGTTTCAACAACTTTGAAGTTACTTCCTCAAATCTTTCTCCACCGTACCGCTATCCTCTTTGCATAACATTTTTTCTTTAAATATAAATGGGATGTTCTTCTCTGTGACACACAAACATACAAAGTCTGGAGAAATAGCCAGGGGATTGGGGGCTGTGCTCCATTTTTGAGTGTTGAAAATGGAATTAGGAAACTCAAACTATGACTCTTTCAAAGCAATTTGAAGGCGAGCCACCGCCAGATTAATGAGATGTAGGTGAAGCAACAACTCACTCAAAATGTTGGAAACTGGAAGTCAGCTAGAGACTCTGCAGCCCCTTGTCTCTGGAATTTCACCACTCACTGATCCTGAGAAGTCCAGCCCACTGGCCTTCAGGCCTAGAATGTGATGGTCAGTGCAAGGAGAGAACGGGGCTCGTGGTGCCATTAAGTTGATTGTTGCTGTGGTTTATGTGTTTTTAACAACATGCTACAAATGAGATTATTTAATGAAATGTTCATTTTCCTCTATGTTATTGCCATGACACTCAGTGGTGAAAGGGAAGCAGTCAGATATGCAGTAACTACATATACTGTCTCCCCTCCTTCCAAAAGGGAATTTCTCTTACTTTCACCTCCCAGGTATGATACAATGTGCTTGAGAAATACAAAGGGGAAAGAACAGTGTTTACCATCCAAGTAGCCTATGAATCAACTAATCAAGCAATAGTAGTTGGCATCAACATTCACAGATGTTAACCCGCAGCGCTGAGCCATACAGCAACGAGTGAGATTAGCTCCATTTCAGTTACAATAACAACAGGAACCAAGCCCACATGCGTGTATCTTCATCGAAGCAGGGGACAGATTGCAAAGAAAATCGAGATTCAATGATCTGACAGGAAGGAAGCCCTCCTCCCGAAAATCAAAATGAAATAATTGCCAGTGACGGCTTGCCCTGAGTTCTAAGAGTTAGGAGGCAAATGTTTTTTGCAAAAGGAACTATGGGGAAGCAAAATGAAAATAAATTGCTGCAATTCAAGGCATTCTTTGTGCCTGGGCACTGGCTTTCTTTTACAAAATCCTCAGAAGCATGGATGGTTCAAAAACAAAACAAAATAGAACATGTTAGGGGGCCATATTTTCATTGCCCTGAATAAAACAATTCAGGTCTCCCAAACAGGTGTCTATGGTGTAATGAGGCTTGGTGATCTACTTTACAATATTCCTAGTAACTTCTCTACAATTGAGTCAAGGCACAAAGAACCCTAGTTGTAATAGAATTTTCTACATTAATGCTACACTGGAAAATAGAAATCAACGTCAGAAACTTTTTTTAAAAAATGAATGTCTAAGTAGCTTTCATGGTACTCTGAAAACAAGCAACCCTGAGGAGGTCTGTTCACTGGATTTGATTTGACAATTTGAAATCTACCTTTTCCTACCTCTGCCAAGTTAATCCCACCCTCCTTTCCTCTCCCACTCATGGGCCCTTTATGATTTCCTCCCTCCTTTACACCCACATGCAGAAGTGAAGTGTGAAAAGCTGTTTAAGTACTCTTAACTCACTGGGAAAGGAAACTATCTGGCCATATTTTATATTCCATGATATTAAAGTAATTCATCTGAGTTTGTGCTAATGACAGTAAATCTCTCTTGCTGACAAGCTATGGTCAATTATCCTTTCCACAGCCTTTTAAATCTGAAGCACTAGGAAATGCGTCAGTGTTGGAAACTTGTGGCTTGCTAATTCAAAAGAAATAGCCAACCAGCTTGAGAAGCTCTCTTAATGGTACACCACACTCCACACCCCCAAACAGCTCTCCTAGAGGCCTGCAAATGCTGTGACACTTCCGCTGGAATTTACATGAACTGCACAAATGGAGGAAATGGTTTAAATAAAGTGGTGTGTTATTTATCCCTATAATGAGTAGTTTAAGGGCGACAATTAGGAAGGAAATTCTACAAGTCTGAACTTCAGTTACTCATTACTGCCACTGAAAGTCAATTAAAGTATCTAAGTAATTACAGGGATTGGGATCATCTGTCATCTGGCAAATCATATGAGAGGGAAGAGGCACTTGGTTTGTTTTGAAAGCATGTGATCTAGTCTTCGTCATGTTGGTTCATTTTTGGACACGGGAGCATGCGAGGGGCTTGCCCCACACATCCGCAGGTCTGTTCACCTGGGAGTGCAACAGTAATGTTTGCTGGATTTCCATCCCGCCTCAGCTGCTCTATGAGAAGCAAGAGTCAGCCAGGAGGTGGGTGAGGAGGTGCCCACTCTGCCACAACAGTTGCCTGGGACGTTGCTCTTCAACATAAGAGCCAATGGTGCCTTGTTCCTCCCTCCTGCGCTCCTAGTCGCCACGTCCTAGCTAGCCCCTTGCCCACTTCAAGGCCTACCAGCTCCTTTCCACCCTCCAGTACCCTCCTCAGTCACGTTCTCATCATGATTTAAGCCACTTCTGTGCTGTTTTTCAGCCTGTTACCTAAGATACATTCTTCCCCTCTCTTTGGTCTAGCCAAACCTTCTTCACCTTTCAAGGCTTTGCCAGACTCCCAACTCCTCCTTCACGGAGAATCCAATACCAGACCTCTCCTTCTATGAATCGCTTATGGAGTTCCAGATTTATTGCTCAGAGATTCTCAGACTGGGAACCTAGCAGGGGCTACATCACAAGTCTCTGCTTCTTGCCCAGCATCTGGGATTATTTACACCCCCAAAGTGGTAACCCCTTCTGATCCTTGGTTTCTGTGGTTGCTCTCGTTTAGCCTCATGTTTGTTGAAATACCTTCATCAGGCCTAGCTGGCAGTTCTTTGTTTGTTCACTCTGTCATCCATTCAGCAGCATGCTGTGAATGGCTCCTTACAGCGGGACACCAAAACTATGGCTTCTGAGTGCTTTGCCTCTTACCACACTGCCTTGATGGGAAACTGTGTTTGCTCACACCACCGTGCACAAATTACGGAGTTTCTCAATGCTCATCATTCCTTCCTTGGCTAACGCTTTTGGGGAAATGGCCATAAAACACATATAAATGAAAAAATGAGCTCTCTGCCCTGTGGTTCTACATGGCTCTCCTCAGAGCACTCTCAGTCCAAACCAGCAGACAAAGAAAGTATTTTCAAATGAACTTCCAAACGACTTCAGGGCTTACATAAGGTTCAAATGTGGTTCAAGGGATGGGCAAAACTTGGGTCAGCCAGCTATGTTAGGGTCAGCCAGACATTGGGGTCAGCTGGCCATGTTTGGGTTGAGTCAAGAACACTTGCTTAATCCCAAGGCAGATATTGGAATTTTAACTTTCCTTCTTGCAACCTCTTGATGTTGTGAAAGTTCATTTCATCTTGGAGTGAGACTTCCTAAAGGATCTATTTTTCTCATTCTCTCTTTCCATGGCATTTTCTTCGGTAGCTCCTGCTCTGCACCTGTGGTATTTAGGCTTCATATTTCCACTAGCATTCACTGCCAACATACTGACTGTGTCCAAGGAAACTGACCAGGAGGAAACAAAATATCTGACTGATGGAAAAACCCACAGAATGTTTTCCTTAAAGCTTCTCACTATTTTCTGCAGGAACTATTGCCCATAGAATGTTCTCAGGCCTTAAAAGTACAGGTAAGACTGACAATTTCAACACCACCAGACCATATCAAAGGACTGCTTAAAACCCTTCAATGGCTCGAGGCCTTCTTACAGTAGTCAGCACATTGCATTGAAACAATTGTACCTGCATTGTAACACCCACACCACCAACCATCAGAGGTTCGTTCTGTGATGGTTCACCCTTTACTATCTCCTGAGTTGGGATTTTCTAGGCTAAACATACTAAAATCAGACCTCACTGGGCCACTGAATTATATATACACACACACACACACACACAAATTCAGACCACCATTTAAGTGATTGGTTTGTGAGGCTACATGCTTGATGGGAACCCTTCTCCTTTTAAATTGAGCTTCACAGCCAATGGTACATTCATTTCAACCACAAAATATATATCTACTGACCTCTATTACTACATGGCCCAGAACTAGGACACGATCTTATGTTGTAGTGGCTGCAAAGATGGCCAGGGATCCTCCTGGGGAGGTACTTGGCACTCGGTGGCTTGGCACTTCCCATGGACAGGAGCCCAGTTGCAGCCCTAGTCGTGCCCACTTCCCACCGGACATAGATGAAGGCAAGGGTACGGCTGGCTGGGCTGTGGTAGCCCCTAAAGCCTGTATGGGGATGTGAAAGTTTGAGATTGGAAGACTAACTCATACTCTTTCCAATACCAGCATCTTCTGTGATCAATGGGATTCACAGGAACTTTTCCAGAAGCAAATTCTACAACCAGAAGCATGGACTATATGTGACTTTTATGTTAGTCTGGGATTGTCTGTGTGCTTCAGTATTTTTCTTGGGGAAAACTGCATTTTGAAATAAAATCAACAAAAACACGGTCTCTTGTGACTTACCAGAATAGGATCCATGAGAGCAGGTCAAAGTGGTCATGCAAATCTTAAAGAATGGCTGTGTTGGGCTGGATTGCTTTCAATGGGAGCTGGTGAAATTGGCTACTTTGCTGCTTATGCATTTGCACCAGTCACCTTAGGGCCTGCATTAGGAGTTCTCATTGTCCTGGTTAAGAATTACAGTCATTCATGCTCCAAAAGAAGAGGACACAGAGACATTAAATAAAATGTCTTACAAGCGAGGTGATCCACATGTTGTGGGTTTTTGCAATACTTGTGGTCATTAGACCCCTGATGTTAAACTTTTTGTAAGGACTTCACCACAAAAACAAATATTCTTGTTACATAACCATCTGCTCTGCAAGGGAAGTGCTTTTTTGGTTGTCTATGTTAAAGCCCAGGCATTGCTTTAAAGAACTTGCTGCTGGAAAGCCTCTGCTGAGACATCCTTTGGCCTGGATTCTGCTGCTAAGCCTCACAATCTGTGTAAGCACGCAGATTAATTATCCAAACAGGGCCCTAGACATACTGAACCCTTATGTATGGAAACTCCCAAGGATTATGCATTCTTTACAGCGTCAGTTTTAATTTGCTCATCTCTTCTTAAGGAGGGGCAAGACATGCCTTTCGATGACATCACTGAGACTTTGAGTGGCTTCCTTAAAATCACGTGGGGATGACATGATGGCATGCCTTTAAAGATATCCCTCAAGTCTGGCAAGACCGCCCTTGTCATTTTGATAAGATGAAAAAGCAGTGAATGTACTCTCCCTAATATTCTTAATATCACTAATATTCTTAACAGAAATGAATAAAGTTTAACCTGAGAAATTGATGTGTCAACAGGTGAAAGTATCTCCCACAGAAATGGAGAGCTGACAGGTTTTTCAGAAACAAATTTAATTAAAATGTTATTCTGTAATTCTGCCAGAAAAATCAGTCCATGTTTCAAAATGTGTCTGAAAGTGACATTGTCTTCTTAAATGATATTCTCTAGAGACACGCTTTTTAAAAATGTCACTAATTTGAATCAAGAAAAATTGTCTTAAATTACAGCAGTTAACTACAATGATCTTAGTTTGTGGCTGGTTTCTGTTTTTATTAGCACTGTATTATCATATACGTATTTTAAGTCTTGATTCTTCTGTGAAGAACTAATATATTAATGCCAATTTGAAATGTAAAAATTAAGGGCCCAATTTCTTTATTTTGAAAAATAAAAAGACATATGTCTGCCCCAGGGTATTAGTTAAGCAACCTACAAGCTAAGTAAGTGTAAAATTTTTTTCCAAATATTGTTGCAAATTTTTGTTTGGGGAAATTAACTTGGGGGGGATTTTTGAAAATAGTCTTAAATGATGTGGAACCAGATCTGGTAGATAGAGTGGTTATCAAATTTTATAATAACATTTTGGGTGATTTGTAACTATAATAAAGAGATCAGTTTTCCTTTTGGCTCAGAGATGACTCTACCAAAGGGAAATTTTGAAAATGTTTAGAGAAAGGGCAGTACCAGCAGAAGACACAATATGTATGGCTTCATGCATGACTGCCTTGAGGTGGCTCTCATTTGAAGTTAAAGATTATGTGATGTTTACTTACAAATCATCAGTTCAAGAACAGGATGGGAGAGGTCATGTTTACAATAGCTGATGTTTAAATTTTTTGATTATCAAAAGTGAGATCTTTTATTCTTTAAGAAAATAAAAAGTTCTGTGTTTTTTTGTTTGTTTGTTTGTTTTTTGCAAACAATACCAAAGTGAAATTATTCTATGATCACATCTTAGGCAAAGAATCTTAAGTGCTTCTTATTTCCTAGGTTTAAAAATTTAAAAACCACACACACCCAACGTTCCTTTCTATGCCTAAGAGATTAGTTTCTCACCACTTTGGATATCAGCGAAGTCATTCTGGGGTTAATCAAAAATTTTAATGCAAGGAATATGCATTTAATGACATGGGAACACTAGTATATACACGCCACGGTTAACTAAGAAGTGTTTTCTTAATACATAAGTAACGTAAGTAACTGAGCTGTCCATTAAAAACTTCAGGGGAAATAAAAAAGCTTGGAAACTTGGCAATCTTTACCTTAACAGTAGTTGATGTTAGTTGTCTTCATTATTAGTATATTTATTTGTTAGGGTGCATCAAATAAATTCTGTCTGAATATATCTATTTTTATATCCTTTATCGATTTTTATAGCTGCATATATTTAAGTATACAATTTAATAAGTTTTGTCATATATAAATATCCATGAAACTATCACCACAATCAGCACAATGAACACACCAGTCACACATCCCCAATTTCCTCATGCCCCTTTGTAATTCCTCCCTATCCAGATAACAACTGATTTTCTTTCCATCACTATAGATTGTTAATATAGGATTTTATATGAATGGAATCATATAATACCTACTCTCTTTTGTCTGGCTTCTTTCACTCAGCATAATTATGTTAAGATTCATCCCTGTTGTTGTATATATCAGTATTTTATTCTTTTTTATTACAGACAATTTTATTTATTCTTATTTATTCATTTAATTTCATTATGTGTTTATACCAGAGTTTGTTTATCCATTTAACATGTTGATGGTCAATTGAGATGTTTCCAGTTTTTGCTTTTTATTCATGAAGCTGCTATGAACATTTATGTACAAATCTTTCTATAAACATATGCTTTCTTTTTTCTCTTGGGCCATAGGTAACTGTGTGGTAATTTTTAAAGAAACTGCCAGTTTTCCACAGCAGTTGTACCATTTTACATTCCCACCAGGAGTGTAGGAGATGTCTGGTTCCTTCATCTCCTCCCCAACATTTGAAACAGTGAGCTTTTTTCCATCTTAGCCATTCTAACGTGTGTGAAGTGATATCTCATTGTGGGTTTCATTTGCATTTCCTTAATGGCTAAGAATGTTGAGCATCTTTTCATGTTTTTATTTGGTTTCCATATTTCTTCTTTAGTAAAGTGTCTGTTCAAATCCTACCAATTTTTATTGGGTTATTGATCGTGTTAATTAGTCATAAGAGTTCTTTATATAGCCTAGAAACAATTTCTTTGTCAGATATATAGTTTGCAAATATTTTCTCCTAGGCCGTGGCTTGATTTTTCTTTTTCATATCAGTGTTGTTTGAAGAGCTGAAGTTTTTAATTTTGATGCAGTTCCACTTTCTGACTTTTTCTCTTGGGGTTTATGCTTTTAGTGTCATATTTAAGAAGTCTACCAAATTAAGTTCACTAAGATTTTCTCCTGTGTTTTCTTCTGGAAGTTTTATACTTTCAGTTTTTACATTTAGGATTATGATCATTTTGAGTTAAATTTTGTATGTAATTAAGGATCAAGGTGTATTTTATCTTATTTTTGCATAGGCTAACCAATTGTTCCAGCACCATTTATTGAAAAGATGATTATTTTCCCCACTGAATTGCCTTATCTACTTTATCAAAAATAAATTGACTGTATATAGACTCTCTAGTGAATGGAAAAATCTCTATTAAGTAGAATATATTCCATTGATCTATTTATCTATCTTTACTCCAACATTACACTAATCATTTATGTAGAAAATCTACAAAATCTCCAACTTAGTACAGGAAGGATGGGTGGTTTAATGAATTACATTGGTGTAATTAGTTAATAAGGAATAAATATAATTAGCTACTTACCTCAAACTGTATGCAAAAAGCAGTTCCAAATGGATTAACAACTAAAGAAGAAAAGCAAATTTCTAAACTTTTAGAAAAAAATAGAACACTTTTATGACCATAAACTAGGGAATAACTTCATAAATAAGACACAAAAAATCACAAACCATAATAATAACTTTAAAAAACTGATAAATGTGACTGCATTAAAATGAAAATCTTTTGTTTGACAAAAGACACCACAAATAAAGATAAAATACAAGCCACAGACTCACACAGTTATATGCAATAAATACAGTTGACCAAGTATTTATAACCAGAATATAAAAAGTATAGCTAAAATTCAATAAAAAGGACAAACAACCCAACAGAAAATGAGCAAGGAATATAAAGATGCATTCACAGAAGAAAAAAATGTTCAACTAACATATTAAAAGATGCTTAATCTCAATTTTAACTAGAAAATAACAAAAGCATATTTTTCAACCATCAGATTAGCAAAAATTCAAAAGCTTAATCATCTCTAGGAATTTAAGTCCACATGTTACAGAGAAAAAATATTGTTTTTGTTGGGATAGTCCAAAAACAATTTTATAAAAATTTCCCCAACTGGACACATTTGGGAAGTCTACAGTAAGTGAAAGGAATAGTTCCTTGTTCATCGAGCAAAGGCTTTTGATCCCTCTGAGTTTTGATTTATACATTCATTCACTGATTTCTAAAGAAGATATGTAGTTATTTCCCCCACCTTTCCTCCTTAATTGTGGTTCTTCATTCACCTCAGTTTTTTAAAGTTTTTTTACTGGTTTCTCTAAAACACAAAGAAAAGAAAAGCAAACAATATACCTCCGTTATGTTTCATTTCCCCAATCTGTATTAAATGTTACATTTTATTACAGACAGCATTTCTTAAGCAGCTGGAGTATATGGGTCCTCTGATAAATAAATTGAGATGTCCTGCATGTTTAGCTTAGTGTTTAACGTAAAGACAAAGTGGAAAATGAACGATGGCAAGACAACCAGCAGCCTTTGCAACACACATTCACCCATCACTCCCTCTGAACCTACTCTTTATTCTAATTAGTACCAGATTCCTCCCAATTCTGTCATCTATTATCTCTCTACTGGCTTCATTTTTCCTCCCTATCCAGCCTTGTATGGAAAAATCCACTACAAACGAAGTAAAAATGCAAATAACATATAGGGGAACAAAATGCTTGCAATTGACAGTGCTAATCACTTTGCTCATATTTTTATTATTTAAATCTTGTAGTAAGCTTTTAATGATATATAAATAACTCTTAGAAACACTAAGTAAAAGGTCAATAGCCTAATAGAAAAATGGACAAAGAACACAGAGGTCACACAGAATGAAATACAAATGGCTCCTAAAGATAAATGAAATAATTGTCAAGCTCACTCACAATAATTTTTAAAAAATGCATATTAAAACCATCCTGAGAATTCATTTTTTATATATCAGCTTGGCCACAATTAAAAATTATGATACCAAACTTGGTTGGCAAGGCTATGGAGAAAGAAACACTATTGTATATTGCTGATAAAAGTATAAATTGGCACAAACCCTGTGAGGCAATTTGGCAATGTCTATCAAATTGCCAAATGGAAATTCTGGGAGTTTCTGCTACAGATATACTTAGGCATGTGAAATGATATATGTACAAAGTCTTTCATTGCAGCATTGTTTGTATAGCCAAAAATTTGAAATACTATAAATGTCAATCAATAGAGAACTAATTAAATGAGTTATAATACGCCTACACAATTGACTACTACGGCCCTGTTAAAAGAACACGGAAGTTCTCTCCATAATAATCTGGAAAACTCTCCAAGATGTAATATTAAATGCAAAAACAACATACCCAATAATGTATAATATATGCTACCTTTAGAGTAAGAAAGAGGGAAATAAATCATGTTTGCATCTATGTGCATAGAAAATCTCTGGCAGAATACACAAGAAACTAACAGCAATGGTTGACGAAGGATGGAGAACTGGGATCAGAGAGAAATTTTACACTGCATACCTTTTTTATACTTTTTAATTTTTAAAACATAGAAATAATTTACCTATTCAAAAGTTTTTAAAGAAACCAGTAATAAATTTAGTTTACCAACAACAATAACTAAAAAAAGACACTAATACCTACATCAAACAATCGTGAAAATCAGATGCTGTTCCAGCTCTACCTCATCCTCATTATGTGAACTCCCAAAATGTCACTTAACCTTGGTGAGCTATAGTTTTCACATCTGTAAAATGGGGCTGCATTTTTCATCTCAAAAATTTGTTGTGGAAACTAAATAAAGCAATACATGTACAGTTCCTGGAAACTGGTAGGCATTTAATGAATACAATTCCCTTCTTATAACCCCCAAATTTTTAAAAACGATGAAGTATTATTTACTGTGTATTAGAAAATGATTTATCACTTAGTACAAGATTTAATAAATAAAAATATGAGCAAAGAAATCAGAGACTCTTGAAATTTTGGTGCTAAAAAGGTTTTCAGAGCTTAGCTCATCCACCCTTCTTTTTAAGAAAATGGAGGAAATGAAACCCCGAGGGTTTACATGATTTACCCAATGTCATTCACCAAAATGGTGGCAGAGATAAGCTAGAACCCAAACCTTAACTGTCATCTCACCTCTTGCCAACATTACTTAATTGAAGGGTGGGCTACAAACAACTTTTTCAGAGTCAACATCACCACATACATTGAAAAAGAATAGTAATTTCCTCACACAATTATTACTAATTACATCTCCTAGCTTAAAAGTGTTAGCACACAATCTCCTAACCAACACAACTGATTCTTTATAGGTGGCTATTCAAATATTTGGGAGTAAAGGTTAGGAGTAGATTCATAACATTATTGAGTTTATTAAATAAATAAATAAAAGAGGAAAATATTCATATATTTGACTATGTGAAAATCAAAACTTCAGATTTTCAGGAGATATCATAAATAAGGATATTTAAAAATGAGAAAAATTAGATAAAAATAACAGGTTATATAACAGGCAGTGGAACAATACATTTAATATATAACAAGCTGTTACAAATGACCAGGAAAACATGAAGACCACAGCAGAAAACAGTCAAGGGGTATGTACAAGCATGTCCCAGATAAAGAAATCCCTTAACCATGAAGCAGGATGAAAGAGTCTCAACTTACTAATATTTAAAGAATCACATCTCAAAACAATGAGATATATATTTACCTCAGCAGTTGCCAAAGATTAAAAAGAGTCATAATATCTCATACCTTCCTGTGGGAAAAGGGACCTTTTCATATATGCTGTTGCTGCAAGCTTAGTATTCACACGGCTTTTTTGGAGGGCAATTTGGCAATTTCTATGAAATTTTTATGAAAAATACTATGAAATTGTTGACCCAGAAATGCCATTGCCATGAGTTTATCTTATAAAAATACTTACCCAAGTGCCTAAAGATATTTTTACAAAGACGTACATTGCAGTCTGGGTTGCAATATCCCAAACTGGGAAACTAACAAAATGTCCACTCATTGATGAATAGTTCAAAAATAAATAGAGGAACGATGCGTTCATATGTCATGCTCTGCTGTTTTAAAAAGAATGAGGTTGCTCTAAATGTACTACCTGGAAAAGTGCCAGTGACACATTAAGTGAAAAAGCAAGTTGTTGTAAAACTATATATATATATATATATATATATATATATATATATATATATATATATATACACACACACACACACACACACACACACACACACATCCTATTTTGCAAAAGTGGGAATGGGGGCAATAGGTGTTCGAATACACGTGGAAGAACGTTTTACTCGGAATCCTTTCAAAGTGACAAAACTGAATAGAAACTGGGTAAGCCAAAAGGGATGGTTTGGCTCAGGTCATCGGGAACCCATAAGTAGAGTTGGCCCAAGATGGGCCAGGGGCTCAGGCAATGTCCTCAG
The DNA here is from genome assembly GCF_057876585.1 of Rhinolophus sinicus. Taxonomy (NCBI): domain Eukaryota; kingdom Metazoa; phylum Chordata; class Mammalia; order Chiroptera; family Rhinolophidae; genus Rhinolophus; species Rhinolophus sinicus. The sequence continues at coordinate 34,562,916 of NC_142504.1, forward strand.
TGTCTTTCCACTGACCCTGCCTCTCTCTGTGTTTTGTCCTCATTGTTTTTCATTCTAGACAGCTGCCTTCCTCATATAGCTAAAGAAAATACAGCCATTGGTAAGCTAAATTCAGATCTTCCTAAGAGAATGACCTGCAAGTGCAAGATATAGAATTTCCTGCTAACTCCAGCAGGAACTCAGGCCGGACTCTGAAAGTTTACTTCCAAGTAAATTAGGCATAAAGCCCTTCCTTGAAGCAGTGACCAGGGCCAGGGCCAGGGCTCATTCTCAGTGGCCGGCGAGGCTCCTAACTCCATCTCTAGGAGCAGTGAGGGCACACACTGGGGGCCTGTGGTTCTCCACAGGAAGGAATTCTGATAAACAACCTGTGTCTACTACACACAATGGACATCTTTAATAACAGTAACGTTAGGGAGTGGGTTACTACTGTTATTGAAAAAATATGCAAAGGTTGGGGTTGCAGAAAACGGGATGAAAACAAAACAAAATAAAATACAGCAAACCAGGAGTCCTAACTCACCTCTGTTCTTACTTTTTAAGATATTTATATGATATTTTTAAAAGATAAATGAATGGCAATGGCATTTCTGAGTCAGGAGTCTCACGCAGTGTTTTCAGAGGGTGCCCCATGCGTGCACTTTTCCATTATTTGTTCAAATTATGGCCTCTGTCTTGCTTGGCAACAAATTGGTTAATTTTTTCTAGAAAGATACTGGGAGAGGAATTTTTATTGAAGAAGCTGATTCAACCTTTTTTTTGTGAGCAGAGACTCTTAGATTTGGTGAGCTAAGGGGAGGGAATGCACAGGCCTGGGGTGAGTACTGAGATGGCTCTGCATGAGCTTGTCCTGGAGCCCCCCTCCGGGCAGGAGGACTGGAGGGCAGGGCCAGCCTCACAGCTCTGCTGCAGCCCCTGGGACTTCTGACAGCTTCTGAACAGGCTGTAAACATCCCCAGGATAGATTTTTCTCACCAGAGAACAGTTAGTGCACTCTCTCTGTCGCACTTGCAGCTGACTGCCTTCTACCCCTTCACTCCTCCACCCCCGCCACAGACATGTCAGAGAGAAACAGGAATGCAAGACCTAACAGTTAAACTCATTAGTTTGGATTCCACAAATCCAGCATTTCAGATAATCAGATAGGAGCAATAATGAAGTTCCTGTATGTGTTACCTCTCAATAAAAGATTTATTTTGCAAATCACCAAGTAAATAAGTATGCAGAGAAATGGGGAAAACTACTTTTCAAGCATCCTTCACTATTTCAGAAGCATCATTAATTAGGTAATCAACTGATAAACCAATGACTAATTATAAATCACTGCTGTCTATTCAATCAAGTATTTTTTTTAAATCCTCTTCTACTGGACATGTTGTAGCCTGGTTCCTAGTTACTATATATATCCTTAAAAGTAATTACACTAGGTATAATTCAGAATGTTTTACTAATACAGATTAGTGGAGAGTTTTTATTGTAGAGTGGCTAAGACTAGTTTTCAAACGTGACATCTGGCATAGTTATAGTGGTTAAGACGTTTGAGTCAGACAGATCAAATTCAAGTTCAGTTTCTTTCATTTAATGTCGTCTTGGGCTAGTTCCTTGCCTTTCTGAGCCTCAGTTTTCTCATCTGTGTAAGGGGACAACAATACCCACCTTATGAAAACCACTGTGAGGATCCAGTAGGAAGCTTGGTACATAGTAATCTATCAACAAATATTAGCTTTTAATCTTTTTAATCATACTGTGTTTTACATGTACCTGACTCTCCTAGATCTCCAAGACAATTCCTTTTTAAAATTTTGGTGTAATGAGAACAGAATAGAGCTGGCTCTAAAGACACATCAGCCAGGTGCTCAACTGAACACTCCTTTATTCAGTACAACAGGTCATGTAGTATCTGAGGGGGGAAAAAAATCTATTACTCTAAATCAACCTGTCAACTTCTCAGTTCATTGATTTCGCAGGATCTGTGGATTTTTTTTCTTAAGAAACCAACCTTCCCTACTATTTTTCTATTAACAAACAAACAAAACTCTTCTCCTTCATAGAGTGAGGCAGTATTTTTATCTATTCCACCTTGGCGGACTCCACCAGTATAGACTGTTCCCATTTCGACAACATCCTCATGTATGGAATACACAAGTAGTGTCTGCCCACAGACAACACTGAGTGAGATGCTAGGAAATCGAGAGGCAGATCAGACAACTCCAAAAAAGTAGAATGAGTGGCAAGAAAGTAAAATGACAAATAGCCAAATGGGAAAAAATATTTGGCACACATATAACAAGTAAAGGCTATAAAGTACTAGCATCCAAATGTAAAAATATAAAAGAGATTTTACAAATCAATTAGGAATGTCAAACAACCCAACAGAAGAATGAACCTTGGTTAGTCTCTGCCAAGTCACAAAAGAAATTCAAAGGGCGAGGCACATACACAAAGAATCTGAGCTCATTAAGAATCAGGGAAACTCAAGGGAAAGCAACAGTGGTTCATCATTTTTGACTGTCAGATTTGCAAAAGTTAAAAAGACTGATAAATATGTAACATTAAGAATTTCAAAAAATGAGTTTTCTCTTAAATGAATTATATTTATTTTTTATTGCTGCCGTAACAAATTGCCACAAATTTAGTTGCTTAAAACAATACAAGTTTATTATCTTACAGTTCTGGAGGTCAGATGTCCAACATGAGTCTCACTAGGCTAAGATCAGGAGTTGGACAGGGCTGCAGTCCTTCCTGGGGGCTCGACGAGAATCCATTTTCTTGCCTTTTCCAGCTTCTAGAGGACATCAGCATACCTGGCCTACTTCACCCATCTTTAAAGCCAGCAATGTTGCATCTCTTTGGTCACTCTTCTGTAGTCACAGCTCCCTCTCTGACCACAGCTGGGAAAGATTCTCTGCTTTTAAAGATTCATGTAATTAGATTGGGCCCAGCTAGATAACGCAGGACAATCTCCCCATCTCAAGGTTCTTAACCTTAATCACATTTACAAAGTCCCTTTTGCCAGGTAAAATAACATATTCACAGGTTCTCAGAATTCAGATGTGGACAACTTTGGGAGGGGATATATTCTGCCTATCACATTAACAGTACAGACTATTTGGAGGATAGTTTGGCAGCATATGCATAACACTGACCCAACAACTTGACATTTGGATACCTGTCCTACAAACACTTGCACATTTGCATAAAAATGTATGTCCAGAGATCTTTATTGCAGTATCATTTGTGAAAGTGAGAGATGAAAATATTAAATCCCCTTCAAAAAAGAATGTTTAAGTAGATTATGAGATGTCCCTATTATGTTACTAGATAGCAGCTTTAAATACAGGTAGATCTCTATGTACTGATATAAAAAGATCTCCAGAACGTATGGCCATATAGTGAAGCGAAAAAAAGAAAAGACAAGTTGAAAACATACTAAAATAAAAATTGAAATTTGCAGTTTAAAGTTTAGAAAATGTCTAGAAGAATCCCCAGCAAACTTTTGAGAAGAAGGATGAAATTGAGGATAGGGGACGGAGGGGATATTCACTTTTTCTTCTGTAGGTAGATGGATGATAGAGTTAGAGATATGTGAACATTCACATATCTCTATCTCTATTATATGTTTCATGTTTAAATTTTTATAGGCATATATTCACATATTATTTATATTTTTAAAATATTAAATTGCTTAAAAAACAAAGTGCACTGGATTCTAAGTCATGAAAACTGCTATATGACTTCGGCTACTCACTTTGTATCTCTAGGCTTGAGTTACCTCCTCTGTAAATTAAAGGGGATGAACAAAAAGACTCTAAATTCCAACTCTAGATTTTATGAATAGATGTAGCAAACATTTTTTAACTCACCCTACTAGTACTTTTGTCATTTGTGAAAAGGAAAACAGTAATTTTTTAATTGATTTTTAATATCATACTCCAAATTTTCTGGAATGGGCTTGACTTTAAATATTTAAAAAGTGGATTCTGTAAATACATTAGTACTTGTCAAATTATGTGGTTCAATTTGGATTCAGAAAATATTACCTCCACAGTCATTCTAGTACACTGCTGGGTGATAATGTAAATTGGTACATCCTTTCTGAAAAGCAAATCTCAACAGGTGAAAATTTTAAAACAGTTTAATCTTTAACTGTTCAAATTAGTAATCTCAAACAGTTTAAACTAGTGATCCCACACCTAGTACTTCCTTCTAAGAAAAAATTAGGAGCAATCTGAATGTTGAAAAAATAGGGAAATGGTTCAATAAATTAAGCTGTATGTGCAAGGGACATTATTACAGAGCCATTGGAAAAACCTCAAAGAAATGTTAATAAGACAGGGAAATTTCCAATCAAATAAAATATTGATTGAAACAACCTACAGAGATATATTTCCTCTCCACTATATAAGTTTTATGCATATGAGCGTTGAATAAACATTGGAAGGGAAAGTACCAAAATGTTAATGATGGTTAACTCTAGGTTGTGATATTTAAAACATTTTTACTCAATTTCCAGTCTTTCTACAGTGAACTAATGTTGCTTTTATAATCATAAAATAAAATATAAAATGGTTTCTGTGCTTAAAAATTAAAATAAGCTCTTCAAATGAAAATTTTCACTGAATTTATAGAATTCTCTTAACTAATTCTCTTAACATTTGGAAAATCATCTTTTTCTTTCTTCCTGCTCTTGCTTTGAGCTTATTCTTCTTTTACTAGTTTCTTAAGATAGGAAGTTAGATATTGATTTGAGATCTTTCTTTTTTATTTTTATTTTTATTTATTTTATTAAATTTATTGGGGTGACAATTGTTAGTAAAATTTCATAGATTTCAGGTGTACAATTCTGTATTACATCATCTATAAATCCCGAGATCTTTCTTTTTAAATGTAGGCCTTTAGAGCTATAAATTTCCATCTAAGCACTAATTTAGCTGCATTCCATAGATTTTGATATGATGTATACTTTCTCAAAGTACATTCTACTTTCTCTTCTGATATCTTCCTTGACTCAAGGTTATTTAAGAGTATTTTTTAAAATATACACATAATTGTGAATTTTCCAAATTTTATATATGATAACAGTCCTCTTTAATGTATTGAGACCTTTTTTATAGCTAACATATGGTTTATCCTGGAGACTGTTTCATGTGAATTTGAGAAGACTTTTGCTGTTGTTGATTGGGGTGTTCTATAGAGGTAGGTCTGGTAGGCCTAATAGGTTTATAGTGTTGGTCAAGTCTTCCATTTCCATATTGATCTTCTATTCTTTATTGAAAGTGGGAGATTGAAGTCTCCCATTATGATTGCTGAATTATCTATTTCTCCTTTTAATTCTGTCAGTTTCTGCTTCATGTACTTTGGGGTTCTGCTGTCAGATGCATATATATTCATAATTGCTATGTTCTCATAGATTGACTCTTTTATCATTATAAAATGATGATTTTTCTCTCTAGTAACAAGTTTTGTCTTAAAATCTATTATCTCTGATATTAGTATAGCCACTCCAGCTCTCTATTGGTTTTTGCTTTCATGGTATATATTTTTCCATCCTTTTGATTTTCAACCTATTTGTATCTTTGAATATAAAGTATGTCTTTTGTAGGCAGCCAGGAGTTGGATCATTTTTAAAAATCTGTTCTGGCTATCTCTGGCTTTGAAATGGAGTGTTTAATCCATTTACATTTAATGTAATTATAGACAAAGTAGGATTTACAGCTGCCATTTTCTATTTCTTTTTATGTTTTATCTTTTTTATTTCTTGGTTCATCCATTACTGCCTTATTTCATATTAAATAGCTATTTTCTAGTCTATAATTTTTGTTTATTTTATTATGTTTGGGGAGTTATTTTCTTAGTGTTTATCCTGGGGATTACAAGTAGCATCTTAATTTAAAATAATCTAGTTTGGATTAATACCAGTTTCATTTTAATAGCATACAAAACTGTTGCTTCAGTGGAGCTTCGTTTCATCTTCCAACTTTTCCTATATCAGAACAGCCTCTAGGGGTATGTTCATTCTATTAATAAACACTGGTTATATCTCACTTTAACTAATGAGCATATCCTAAAGAATTTCTAATTTCTAATTAGGAGTGAAATGAAAAGATAAAGTAACCAGTTTAGATATTTAAGCAGGGAACATGGAAGCTCCATTTTACAGAGGAGGTTTTGAAGGAGGCATCCCCATTTACTGAGCTTTCCAAGGTTTCATTTGGCAGCTCATAAGGTGATTTTATGTGCAACTGAAAAAATTTAAATCTGTTTCCCACAGTGCTTTAAACAAGGTATAATGCATTTTCAGATACAAAGGGCTATGGAGAGATTTCCTGAAAAGCTTGAATAAAGGTAGGAATTTCAATTTTTAGGAGATTTTTAAAGCACTGACTTTAAGGTGGCAGCAGCAGTCTTGCTCTTACTAGCTATGAGCACGTTGTAAATCTCAAGCTCAAGAGGGGTAAATCAGCATTCCAGGGTCCGCAAAATGAAAAAATATATATGCAATTTGCATATCACAGAAACAATTATTCTTCAAGTTTTATCATGAGGAAGTGAGAAAGGTAGATCTCCCTCTATATACACCTTTACACACACAAATTTATACAGTGTATAACGTACCAGTTTGTATCGCAATGGTATTTGGCCATGGACTGAAACAGAATGTATGGTTGACATATAGTAGTTTCTGTATTGTCTTCTAAACCATGGGTATCAGTTTGATTCAAAATAACTTGGTGTTGGTGTTAGGCAGATTTGAACTTGCATCATGGCACTGGCACTCAAATCCTAGCATGATTTGGTACTTCATCTCTCAATCATTTAATCTCTCTATGCCTCAGTTTCCTCAACTGAAAAATAGACTTAAATTCTGTACCCCCCTCGCAGAGCAATTGAGATAATGAATCAATATGATTAGCTATTGCCGATAATATAGATATTAATAAAAAATAACAATAGCAACTACTTTGTGCACTTGCTACATGCAAACCAATGTACTAGGCCTAAAGACCAATGGTAGATGGGATAGACTGGGCCCATTTGACTCAAACATGCCTCAAGAGAAGTGTGAGAAATGAGGAATAATGACATACAGCACGCTGATACAGATCAAAGCAAATCTCAATGGAAGTTTTAGGGGAATTGGGGACAACAGGATTAAAGTAGAAATGGAGTTGGAGTTGGAACGTGTCTATTTGCCAATTTTCAACATACTAGTGAAAAGAAAATAGCTTCACTCTACTTCTACTTTCTTCAATACCCTAAAGAAATTCTATTAGTATTAAGGGGACTTTGAGTTCAAAAATAGATTACCTTCATTTTTTACAACAAAAGTTTCTTCAACATTATACCTAAAAATAGTTGTGTAGTAAATTATGGTTTAAATGGTTCTGAATGAGCTTCATGCTTTGTCGTCATCACATGTTCATTTCACTCCGTACTTAAAATATTTTCCCATCTCTTCTCTGTTAGCTCAAATACTATCCAATCATTCAAGCTCACCACCAGCACCACTTCTTCTCTGACCCTTCTTTAAGCTCATCCCAGTCCTGAGGGTTTTTTTCCATTCGTGAATCACTATCCGATCTGCATTTTAAATTATAAAGAAACTCAGCAAGAAACTGTTGACTAATTATGAGACAGGCACTGGAATTTGTGCTGGAGACATAGAACTGAACAAGACAGTCCCTACCCTCTTCTTAGGGAACATAGAGTCCAGTGGCAGCAGACATACTAAAAAGTCATTATTCCAAGGAACATTTTTTACAAAATGAAGGGCACATTTATAGAGAAATACTTCCACAGAAAGAAAACAAATCACCCATTAACCTGTCTTTTTGATAAATCTGGGTTTTCATCTGGAGCATAGTGTTCAGCCAGGCTTTTAATTTTTTTTTTTCTTCAGAGGTGGAAAAGTGATCTCTTTAAAAGTAGTTTTTGGTTTTCTGTCTCTACCGTTAGAAGAAAAATTCACCTTTATAGGAAAGACTTCTCTGTTTATTTTGAGAAAGCATTGCAACATGTATTTGATTAGTATGCAAAGATAAAACTTAAATGTTACTCTGGGATGGGGACACTCAGGACAGTAAGCTGCCAAACTACTTTGCATCAAGATATAAATATTTGACTTTACCATGGAAAGAGTTATATGTGATATAAATTAGCTTTTGCCACAATACTGGTGTGTAATCTCGAAACACAACACCTGAAAACTATGATTATTTTCCACAGACCTGTGAGTCAGCTGGATTGGTTTTGCTTCACATTGCATGTCTGCAGGTCACTTTGGTCCCAGCAGGCTGTTCAGGACAGCCTTCTCATGGTGATGGCACAGCCATATCGGGGCAAGTCGAACCGCATGAGCACTTTTCGAGCTGATTTTTGCATCACAGCTGCTAACATCCTTCTAGCCAAAGCAAAACACACATCCAAGCCTAGTCAAGAGGTTATACAGGGAAAGACGCTCTGTTACTAGTGGGAGAGAATGCAAAACAGTAAGGCAAAGGGCGTGGATTAGGAAGTGATGAAGAGTTGGGAGCAATGACTCAGTCTACCAGACAGCTCCATAGACATATTGATTGAAATGTGTTTGAAACTTGAAAGAAAGTTTTGGGATTTGGAGTTCCTCTTGTTGGATAAGAAAAAGGAGCCATCTGAGATTTGCAGCAAAGACATGCTTACAGCAGAACAGAAACAATTCCGACAGTGTAGGAACACGTGGGAACTAACAAGAGAGTCTAACATTTTGTTATATCCAGGTTCCTTGGCAGAGTTTGTTAAATGTCACTGCTTGAGAATAGCTGGGTTTTGGGAACTAGAGACAGGCCCACGAGCAAAGTCAGAAACATTGGATAGACCAGCTATTTTTGGAATGACTGTACTATTCATTTACAATAAGATGCCTGGCCATGAAGACAAGCGACAATGAGAGTGGATCATAGGAAACATGAGTTTTCCTCCAGGGGTTTTAGAAATATTTCAGGTGGGCAGCACTATAGAACACTAGACTTTCTGTTAATAGGGGCAAATAGAATCTGCTCTTTGAGATATCACAGTTGAGTAATAACTGTGAAGCAGGATATAATTAGGATTTGCCTAGTTCAAGCAACTTTACCAGTGATACTATTAATTATAACTTGTCTGTTTCAGATTAGACTAAATTTTAGTCCCTTCCTAGATCTTAGAGCCCAAACTCATTTATTTGGGTACAAGAGCAACATTCTCCTATAGGTGTAAGTCACACATTTCACGATCAGTGGTATCTTTTATCATTTACTCAGCGCATAAAGAAGAAGCCCAAGCTATACACAAGATAAGCAGCTACGTAAGACAAAGTTTCTAATATCAAATTATCAGTCCAAATAAGGTGATAAAACTATAAGACAGAGGAGATATAAAGTCTAAATGTTTTGAAGAGACACAGGCGCTATTCAATGAAAATCTTGATCTATAAAAGTCTAAAACAAACTTGATCACAGTAACAAATCTCCTTACTGTTTTTAAATGGACCGTGACGATCAGTAAGTAGCAGCCTCAGCATTCAGAATGTTAAGTACATAAGCCAAGCATATATCATCTAAATGTTGGAATCCATCATGGGACTCCCAATGAAGAATACACCACAGAAAACCAAAGCAATTAAATATACACATTCACTTACATATTTGCTCAAAGACTAACCATGGAGCTCTTCCTATGTGCCAGTGTCGTGAGCGTCTGTAAGGCAGTCGCCACATTTCAGTTTCTTCCTGAAAGCCAAGGGGACATTAACCCCTCGGCAGGGCCCTATGTCCCTGCGTGGTACTCGTGACGTGAGTGGGGAACAAAGTCCTGGCACCCAGGTTCACATAGAGTGAGTGACACAGCTTTATTTGGGAACCAATGTCCCTCTAGAGGCCAATGCTCTGGTAAGCACAGAAGGTTATATAGAATAGAATTTAATAACGAACCAAGTCCCAGAGTCAATCGGGATGGAGAAGGTTCCTGGTCCAGGAGAGACGACTGGGCCCATGACGGGTCTGAGGTGAGCTGGTCTTGCAAGGAAGAGCTTCAGAGAGTCCTGGAGCATCATGGCTTGCACCTCACAGAGGGCTCTGTCGGATGGTCCTGACGAACATCCTGGAGGAATGTTCCGGAATGTCTCGCTCAGAGCCTCGCAGAGGGTCTTAGCTGGAGCGCCCAGTCAGACCACTCATGGCATTGCTCTGGAGTTCTGCCTTTATCCTCTTTTCCTTGGACTTGTTTACTTCTTAGGTGATAACCAGAAGTTGTTTGCCAGGAGTTGTTTGGATGAACGTGTTTACCACTCAATTTTGTTATGCTCAGGTTCACACATAAATATAAACATGTTTACTTTCATTTTACTCTTATCAGTCTCACACATGTGCAGCCGTAGTCCTGCCCTACTAGTAAGCAACTTATTTTGCAAACCTCAACCCACGTATATGCTCTAGACAGCCAGACACACACGAGAAGGTAACAGTGAACAAGGTAGACAAAAGCTCCTCCTCTCTTCCAGTTAGTTGAGGGAGGAAACACAAAAATTACTAAGCAAACATATAAAACAAACAAATGTGTGTCAGAAAAACCAAATTGCTACAAAGAAATTAAAGAAGGGTGCTATGATGAGTGTGATGTGTAGAGTTCCTTTCTTTTGGGTTGTCAGGGAGGGCCTCTCTGAAGAGGTAGGTACCATTTGAGTTGTGACCTAATTGGAGCTAATTGTGCAAAGAAGATCTGGGACAAGAGCACTGCAGGCAGAGGGAACGGCAACTGCAAAGACTCCTAAGTGGGGGTGAAGAAAATAGGAAGGACTAGCTTTTAACATTTGTTTCTTTTACTTCTTGTTAGGTTTAATAAAATCCATTTTTAATCACTCATAATAATGGAGAGAGTCAATGACTCTTTTAGCCCAAGACTCATTATCGTTATTAGTATTTTCAGATTTGTAGATTTTGTAGACACAACTATGTCTGACATTTTGGAAAAATGAAGCCATTTAAAAAAAATAAAATAAAATGAGCATAAGGTGTCAACTCTGAAAAAAGTGAAGAAGCTGGCCAGTTATCCCATCTGATTTACCCTTTTCCATCATATGTTTTCACATCATACTTGGGCTGGATAGAATCACCTCTCCACCCAAGAAAAAACAGCCCCAGCAGCAACCTTCCCTCCTTCACTTTCTTTCTCTAAACTTGCTATTCAGAGCCCCTTCCTGAAGACTCTCCAAGGCTTGGAGGAAGAAGGTAGCAGAGGAATGTAAAATAATTCTTTGGAAATGCTAACTTACCCCAGTGGAGAGGATGAATGTCAAATCTTCTTCTTATGCAGTTCCTGTAGGACTACAGACTGCCAGAAGAGCTTCAGTCAAGAGTGGAGGCGTTCATCTCCCTTACAAAGTAGAAAATGGCCAACAGATTGAGTAGATTTTTGCCTTTTCCCTGCTGGGGAGAGGGGAAAGATCTGTACTGTGAAGCCACAAAGCAGACACTGTACATTATTTCTGCTGTGAAAGGATTTCCACCTGAAATGGAACCAAGGGATGCGAAATGGATAATCTCATGTGTGTGCTCTCAGGAAAATGCAACTGAAGAACCAAGAGACTGATTTCCCGGAAATGTCTGACTTACAGAAAACCGGAACTTATCTCCTGACTAATGGACATCTGCAGAGACTCTCTCCCCATCTCAAGCCAATGAACTTTACCCTCACCATACCTTCCCACCTGTGGTTTGCTACAGTTTCCATTTCTGGAATGCAATTCCTCTGATATTCCTGAATAAACTCAACTTCTGGTACCTTGGTTTACTTCTTTATTTAGGGTAACAATAGACAACTGATTTTAAACTGTTTTTGTAACTATAGGATAGTGCCTTGCACAAAGTAGGCATTCTACAAATATTTGTTGAAGGAATGAATGAATGGTTAAGTGATTCCATAATTCTACAGGTCAATGAGGAGATGCTCAAATAAAACATAGGACAATAATAAATAACACCAATGTTTTCATCATTCAAGATTTTTTCTTTTCTTTTTCTTTTTGCAACCCAAGGGGATGGCCATCCTAGTTTCTGTCTTATGTCAAATTTCCTGGCTTCATCTCACTCTATTTAGGGCCAACTCCATTAAGCTAAAACAGGAGGTTTAAACTAAAACATGTTAAAAGAAAATCCATAGCACTTTTCTTTAAAGAAAAAAAAGTTCTTCCTCCAAGAGGCAAACATTTTAAGAATGTTAATTGGAACAAATTTTATATTGCAGTCTTTTGTCACATTGTAAAATAATCCTTAACCAACTTCAGGACTCCTGTTGCTGAGAAGACATTATTTGTTAACAAAATTTAGGTGAAAGGAGAATAATAGTTGTATTCTTTTATTAAGGGAATTGAATTAATTCATGTGTATGTTAAAAGATGACATCTTCTAAAAATTATTATGTACAGTTTAAAACTAAGTTGTTTCCAGACTATAGCTGTCAAAATGGTAGTCAAAGAGATTATTAAATTTATAGTCTACCATTCTCATTGATAGATTCATGGACTATGTAAAGAAAATATATAATTTTAATGTGTTCAATTTTGGTAAATTTTGAAGACTTGATTTCACATGATCCTGATTGCAATTCAATTACATTAGAGTTCTATAGCCAGTTTGCTCCTGCTCTCATGAACTGACGGTTGAATTTTGTGAATCAGTTGTAAAAACACCCTTTATTATAAATAAAATTATGTAAACTTACAAGTAAATTAAAAGTAAAACAAACATAATAAATATTCAAAATTCATCACTTCCTAGTGATTTTACTACCTCGTACTATTATTTATGCTCTCTGTAGGGAGGAAACATATATAGTGGGGCAATATTGAGCAGCTTTTCCCAACTCCTTGCTTGTTGATGTCGTGTTGAAATTGGCCATGGTGGGAGAAGTACCCTGTGGAAATTAGAGAACACTGAAAATCAGGGCTTGATTTACTACTTTTTTGATTGTCCAGATGGAGAAAGTGATGGAGAAAAAAATATATATAATGATAATAATAATAATAAAACTTAAAATATGTCCCATAAATACATCGGACAGCCAGTTTTTAGACATTTACCAGAACACCATCATAGCTAAGGATTCAGGATTTTCGGGTGCATTAGCCTGGAAGCCCTATCCCAGGGTCAGGGTCCATTCTCTGACAATGAAGGTCCTGACCTTGGCATAGAAGACTACTCTTGGTTCGGAGTTTAATATTCTTTGGAGTTTGTCTTCTCTTGCAATTAAGTCTTAGGCCTGTTTCCTCAGCTTCATATCCCTTCCCACTGCAGGAAATGGGAAGCTTTTTATATGCTATCAAGGAGGCCCTTTGGCTTTCAAACTTGAATTTTAATTACTGAATAATCACCCTCAGTACTTAAAAAAAAAAAGAAAATCTTTTCCCAGAGTGTGAATTGAGCTTAGCAATAGCTACCACTCAATTCCAAAGTCCTAATAGAATCTATTTCTCCCATACTTCTTATATGCCTGTATAGACATTTGCATCAACTAAAGCATTTATTTTCACTAGTATACCATCCTGGTTTACCACCAATAAAAAAATTAACAGTTGTACTTCTCCCTAGTGTGAGGGACAAACCACATAGCACCAGTATTGGAGTCCTCATTGCCTGTCAGTTGACAGGTTGTTCTCTAAAATCCCATTCAAGCACCTATTTTCTCAGTGCCCCTCCTGACACCACTCAGGTCAGATTCCCTGAAAAGTAGACTATGAGACATAGCTTAGCATGCAACATGTCAAATACGGAGTGCTCTTAAAAATCATCACCTATGGAAAACAGGGAATGGAAGAAGAATTGGGCAGGAAAAAAAGGTTTAGCTCTGCTATAGTCTTAAGGAAGGCTTCAGACAACTCCATGGAAAGTTCTGGAACTTGGGTGGCCTTTCAGGGTTGTCCCAAGTTAGGGCACAACATCCAGGCCTTTATAACCCTGTATTGATCAGTCTTTGCAAACTGGAAGGAAGGGTGACCTTGTGCAATTTTCTTGGCTGCAGTCTGCGGTCTCCAATGAGACATGATGAGAGCCATCTTCGGCAGTACTCCCCGTAGTCTTCATTCCTGAAGGGGAATCTGGGTGGCAAAACACAGCACCTACCCAGGTGCCTACTATGTGCCAGGCCCTACTCTGTATGCTGGGGATATGAACAATAGACAAACCAATAAGAAAATATATTGCATATGTGACAGTGACGAGTTACAGGGAGAAATAAAGCAGGGTCACTCAATTCCAGCCACACAACATCCATGATGGTCTTCAAACCCACTCTGGATGCTCCCATCTCAGAGTCTTTCCTGTTCCCTCTACTTGGAACGCTCATCCTTCCCACATGTTACAGCCTCACTCCCTGTAGATCTTGGCTCAAATGATACCTTCTCAATAAAGCATCGTGTGACCATTCTATAGAAAATTGCAGTGTTTACCCCAATATACACACGTCCTGTCATTCCTTACCTCCCCTTCCTCACCTGGCCATTTTCTCTGTTCTCCGGGAAAACCTGCACACTACTCCCCTGACTACTTTCTGCCTTTCTGAAGCTTGAGCATCCTTGTTGGAGCCTTGGTAACAATACTTCGTTTAATTTCATTTATTTCTCCCAAGTAAAGCAAACATAGCAACATGAAGGAACAAGAGATTTTACTCTGCTCAGTTCCCCTGTCCTCCACTTCTGCCCTATCCTACTCCTACCCTCACCCTTAAATGATAAAATAATTTTTCTCAACCCAGGAAATCAGCTGGGAATGAAACTAATAGGAAACTCTGATTAAAGCAAATTAAAAAAAATGATTTTAAATGTTTGCAGAGCGGTATGTACACACACAACTGGTGTCCTGTGAGGCAGTTTTGCTCCTCTCCTCTGCAGAACCCTGCTTTCCTTAGCAATCTCCTCCCTGGCTACGTCAAACCCTGTTTCTGAGTGCTCCTTGACTAATGCAGCTGTTTGTTTAGTACTTGCCCCTCCTGTCTCCCTGACTGGCTTCGAATGCCTTCTGACTTGAAAAAGATCTCTTTAAATACCTTTCATTCTGTTTTTCCCAGCAGATGAACAGCAGCATGAGCTCAGGCTCTGGAACATGGGGTGGGGAGAAGTTTAAGCACACTTCTTACAGTTCAGTTCTCAGTGTACGTTAAAAACAAACAGTTTCAGATCTTAGGAAAAGAGGAATGCCATCCTTTCTAGGTGGTGCGCTAAGTGCACATCCCAATTTTCTCAGTCAGAAAAACACAGGCATTTCCCACCTATAACTTGAGGCCTTGTCATTTACAAGGGTTAGGTAGTTGATGCCCTTTCGAGCATATCTATTTTCCTTCCACTTCTCTTTCCACTTCCTTTTCACAGCCAACCCCCTACCATGCCCATTCTAACCCACCACTCTCCATGCTCCAATTCACAAATTAAAGCGTTTCTGCTGGGAGCTATATATTCCACTGGATGACAGGGGTTCACCGCAGGAGTTCATGTAGCTGAAATATCCAGATGGTTGTCATAATTCTTCATTTTACTTTTCAGTGTGTCTGGCTATTCTTTCTCATTTTATCCATCATCAAAACATTTTTGAGTCATCCTCTCCAAAGAATGGAAAGGTGAAGCTTCAAGTAAGGTGCTCCAAACCAATGTTAGAAATTACACTTGAATTCAGAAAGCAAGCTTTCAAAACAAATATTTACTAAAGTAAGATTAATAGGCCTTTAAAATGTTGGCCTTTTCTATTTGGATAGATTGATTTATTAAAGGTTTTGAACAAATATTTATTGAACACCTACTACGTGCCCGACATTTTTCTCAGCACTTGGTATATCTCAGTGAACAAAACAAAGACCCTGACACAGTGAAAGCTTATAAATAGGAATGCTGGTAATAAACACAAACATGACAAATAAGTAAATTACATAGCTTGCTAGAAGTTTTCCATGTGATAGGGGACACTTTCCCATATGACATAGGGGCAAAAAGAATGAGAAACACAATAAGGAGGATCAGGAGAACAGGAGGTGTTGGGGGTATAATATAAAGTAGGGTGAACAGAGCAGGCTTTGTTGAGAAGGTAACATTCACATAAGGAGTAGAAGAGCTTTTCAGGCTAAAGTAACAGCCAGTGCAAAGGCCCTGAGGTGAGAGTTTGCCTGGTATGTTTGAGTAATAGCAAGCAGATCAATGTGGCTGGAGTGGAATGTAGTCGGGGAGATGAGAAGGAGAAAGCTTAGACAGGGAACTGGGGTCAGAACACATGTAAAGACTTTGGCTCTCACTCTGAGTAAACTGAGGAGCCGTTAGAAAATTCTGAGCAGACATGTAATCTGATCAGATTTAAATTTAAAAGAGTCACTCTGACTGCTGTACTGAGAATAGATGGTGGGAGGGACAAGGATGGTGGCATGCGAGGACTCTGGTCCCGCTCCCCGCACAAGAACGCGGGATATGGTGAGACCACAAAGGAACACCCACGGAGTGATAGATAGGGAGTCATACCACTATAATCTCACTGGAGGCTGGGTTGGAGATACGGGAAGCAGGATCCACACGATCCGCAACCTGCTATCTGCTTCTCTGCCAACTCACCAACCCCCCAACGTAGCCACCGCAGTTGTATCAGTGGCTAATGGCCAACCAGCAACAGCTAATGGCCAGCTAGTCACAGCTGATGGCCATCTACCACCAGAGTCAGTACCTTTCCACGTGAGGCTGAGAGCCCAGAAACTGCTCTCTGGGACTCTGTCCCCACAGATGGAAACAGGGATATAAGTTAGGACGTAATGGTGCAGACCAAGGTGGTAGCAAGTGTGGTATTGAGAAATTATCAAGTTCTGGATATATGATGGAGGCAAAGTAAGAAATGTCCTGGTGAAGTGGATATAGGGTGTGAGAAAAAGATAAGAGTCAAGAATGATGTCAAAGTTGTGGCCTGAACCCCAGGAAGATGGTGTTGCCCTCAACTGAGTGGCGACCACTCCAGGAGATGCAAGTGCAGGGCCGTAGCAGGAGATCGGGTTTGGACATGTTCAATTTGAGACAATCAAATGAAGCTTTGGCAGGTAACTGTATGTGAGACAAAAGACTGATTAGAGAGGATTCAGGAGTGAACAGAAGGAGAAGAATCAGAAATGGCAAGTAGAGACATCCCTTTCCACTGCAAAGAAACAAAAGAAATGGAGAGCTAACTGGTAGGGAAAGATGGGAGAATAACAGCATGTTTGTATGCTACTGGGAATGATCCAGCGGAGAATAAACACCTTGATAAAGTAAGAGAGAGAAAGAATAATTACTGAAGGAGTTAGGTGAGAAGGGATGGGATCTAGTGCTCAGGTGAGGCGCCGGCTTTACTGAGGACCATGGATTCTTCATCTCTGTTAGCAGGTGGCACAATAGCATATGAGGAGGCAGATGTGAGCGTGGAGAAGGGATTGTAAGAGTCAGTGGAAGTTCTCTTCTGAATGCTTCAGTTTTCTCAGTAAAGTAGGATGTAATATCATCAGATAAAATGGTAAAGGTGGGAGGTAGAGATATTGGAGGTTGGAGGAGGGAGACAAAAGTATCAAATGGCCAGTGAATAGGTGAGTGAATGGACTAGAGACATATGGAATGGTCACTGTAACCCCCAAGGGTTTGTTGAGTTTGTGCTGATGAATTTCAAATGAGACCAGTCAGCACAGTTGTGTTCTTCTCCAGCCATGATAACTCACCCAGGGGCAGGTACAGTGTCGGCAAAGAGTTGGATTTAAGCAGCACTGTGGTTTCACCAAACAGATAGGACAAGCAGAAGAGGGGCAAGGAAATGGAAGGTGATTGCTATGAATGGAACTCAGCTGGATAAAAGAGGGCCCGGACACGAAGGAAGTAAGAGGTAGTGAAAAGGTGGTAAAACCAGAGATCCCAGTGGGATGAAAGAATTATAGTCAGAATACTAAAGGAGGTGACCCAGAAATTCAGGAGATGTTGGTCAGAGTGGGATACACAACAGAGAGTGGGAATGACATGGTCTACCAGGGACTGACCTTGGGAGTGGGTGACTGCAGAAGGTAAGGGCAACACCACTAGAGAAAAAGAGTCAGGGATCTGAGAACCAAGATGTTGGAAGGATCATTCAAAGCATATTGAAATTACTAAGAAGGTAAGATCCCAGGTGGCAACTAAAGGTAAACAAAGTAAGGGTACAATTGTGCAATGAATTATTATGCAGTCTTTAAATGATAAAAGAATGCTAAGGGTAGAAAAACCAAGATACATAATTTTGTATGCAGTGTAATCTCATTACTTTAAACTATATCTTGATGCATAGAAGAAAGATGAAGGAGATAAAACAAAATGTCAACGGGGCTAATCGCTGTGTGAAATTTATTTTTTGCTTTGTTTCTTTTGTGATTTTCTAAATTTCCTACAAAAACAGGAAAATATTATATTAACAAAAAGCAAGAAAATAAAGTAAATGTTATAATTCTAGTACATTAAATTTCCAAAGACCTTTTTTCAAAATAAAAAAATAAATATTAGTCATGACTCAGATTTCCCATTGTCTTTTAGATGATAGTTTACATAGGTTATGT
Source organism: Rhinolophus sinicus (assembly GCF_057876585.1). Classification (NCBI taxonomy): domain Eukaryota; kingdom Metazoa; phylum Chordata; class Mammalia; order Chiroptera; family Rhinolophidae; genus Rhinolophus; species Rhinolophus sinicus. The sequence goes on from NC_142504.1 coordinate 34,581,492, forward strand.
AAAATATGACACAATTTTGTGACTAAAATTTGAATTTTCTTTCAACTTTATAGGATTTTTTAGTAACAATAGTTTTTTTTTTTTTTTTCAGTCAGTTGGGACTCTAGGAATTTGCTTTTCTGTCCAAAATTTCTATAAATGGATGTTCAAATTTGAAATGATCTTTCCTTCTGGATAGGACAAATGTCTTTTATAGAAGATATGGGAACATAGTAACTATGTATCTAAAGCTTTAAGCATCTAGATCTGGCATTGAGAACCAGAATGGCTATAACTTAGATGACTTCTGTAGAGCTGCTGACATACAAGGCTTCTAATAGGTCTTTGTTCCTTAGTAAGGCACATGGTGGCTGGGCATTTTAAAAGCGAATGCAGTTAATTTTAAATTTGTTATTAAGTCTGGCTTAAAGTAAAAGCAAACACACACACACACACTTCCCCCTAGGAACAAATAAATGTTGATGTTTGTGAACCTAGTGGTTCTCTTAGGTTGTTTCACTTTTACTTCCAACTTTTCCCAAAGAATGTTTTTCCTAACCTATTAAGGGAAATTATAGGGGAAAAGAAAAAGACCTCCTTTTGACTCTCAGTTGAATAGATTTCTGCCAGTCCTTATCTATAACACCCTTGGTAGTCTCATGTTGACAATAGTGGACTAGGTAAGGGAAGATATTTTAAGAAAAGATTTAGGGTCCAACCATATAACATTTTGGAAAACATTAATCTTGTACTGACCTGTCCTGAGAAACAAATCCCGTTTACTATTTTAGAGATTTATTTTATTGTTAATATATAAAGTTAAAGACAAAAACTTTTATTTTTACTTTAAAGCCATTTACAATACAGTTGACAAGAGAAAACTAAAAAGAAAAGGTGATTGAACTTTAACCATCAAAAGTTTGTGTCTACTCGTCTCTTCAGAAAAGCCTCTGGGGGTAATTTTGAGAGGAAAAAAAAAAGCATTTTCTAAAAGCTGAAAAGCATCAGTTTTAAACATGAAATTTCATAAGTTTTGAGGGTCTAGAATCACAATGCTGTTTCCTTGACAACCAAATCCTTTAAATCTTTGGCACCCTTTTCCAAAAACCTCGTGCCTAAAGCCTGGACAAGGAGGGTGATGAGGATGCTTATCTGTAAAAGATTGCTCCCATCTCATTTTGCCGTTATCTCTATCCCTAACCACAAAACAAAGGCTGGTGCAAAAGAAAACTCCTATTTCTATACTAATTTTGTATTAAAACTTCCATTACAAAATGTAAACTTTGAAGTGTCCAGGCACTCTACAGTCCCTCTCATAATAATTCAGTTTTTTTCCACTTTCATGGTAGTATGAGCAGCCTGAAAGAAGGAGGAACGACCTGAGCCCAATCTTGCAGACTTGGAAGGCACGTGACTTATTCAAGGTCATGAGGCTGAATAGGAACACAAGGAAAGACCCTTAATTAGGTTCTCTTGTATGCATGTATCTACAGTATAGATTCTCTCCTTCACACACACACACACACACACACACACACACACACCCCTTCGAAGTCTTCAAATAGCTCTATATTAAGGATTAAAAAAAGCAAAAATAGAAAACTTGATTATAGTTACTGGTTTAATCATTTGCCCCCTATCGACTAAGATCCCTTCCTATTTAAATGTAATTTCAATTGCACGAGTCCAGACACTTTGTATTCTGAATAATCCTAAATGCACAAACATTTCAAAATCATGTGTTAAGTAAAAAACTTGTCTTTGGTATATTAATATTGAGTTTTTCTATTTCTTCCTGTGCGAGCTCATGAAATTTCTATTGATTCTAAATGGAGTAAGAATTTGGTTGTGCAATCCAAAATTGCCAAGAACCTCTGGCCTACATGTTCTAAGATAAATGGAAATTTGTACAACTGACATGATTTGGGCAAAAACATAATCTTTTTAATTAAAGGAGATATATAATTATATAAAGAAGCTGTTTTTATTAACACTGAAATCAACAACAATAACAAGTATTTACTAAGTGATTATTACGCGCTGGATAATGTGCCTAATATGTTACATACATTCTCATTTAATACTTTCAACAATCCTACGGGGAGAGCTACTGATCCTGTGCTCATTTTATAGATCGGGCAACCGGAAAAATTATGGAATTTGCCAAGATAACAAGGTAGGAAGTAGCAGAGTTGAGATTGAAACCAGGCAGCCTTAATCACTCCTTCAACCAGATAGCACACAGCAGTTATTAGCAAATTAGAAAAGTATGCTTTTGTGTGAATTCAGCTCTCAGTTAAATGGTCTGTGTATTTAACTGAGAGCCGATACTGTGATTAGCACGGTGTATGCTTCGGAAATGTTGCTTGTCAAGCATGGAAAAGTAAAATATCTGCGCTTGCTCTTCTGTTCCCAAGACTAATTTTTTTTTTTTAATTCCACTAACGTATTCAGAGAGCAATAATGAAAAAAATTAATTACATAATCAAACCATTAGGGTAAGAGTCTACACAAGCACGACCTACCAGTTTTCCAAACTGATGGTAGAAATTAATGGGTTGATGGACTTTAACCATTGTATGAAAACACCCAACATGCCCTTGTAAATCATTGTTGAACTCATTACTCATTACACATCGTACTTCTCATTATCATGCCACACGTAAAACCTTGACAAGATTTGCCTGACATCCAAACCAACTCTTATAACTCAAGCAGCACGTTTCTCTGGTGTGTCAGGCCACTGCAGGTGTTTCTCTATCACCATGAATAATTACATCAAACAAAGACAAGAAATACTCTAAAGCTGACAAAACCACACATCTGAAATCTGTATTTTCTACCTCTTGGGAAATTAAAATCTACAAGTATAGGGGCTTCAGTGCCCATGTCTTGGGGCCATTCCAGGTTTATAAAGAAAGATCTTTTCTTTGCAAGCCCAAAGATTGCAATAATACAGGAAATTAAACTATATTTATAGACTGAACACCAAGCACGGCAGCATGCTTTCTGAGCTCTCTGAATCTCGTAACAAAAACAAAAACACTAGCAATCAAATGCGTGAGCAAGAAATGACAAGTGTTTTGACAGCTCTAGAATACTTTGAGGTATTTTTAGCATATTTCTGAGTTGTATTAGCTTAACCTGTAATAGAATATAAATGAGCCCATATGGCACAGATGTAATTATGTTCCATGGGAGGAATCCCTGTGGTAGGTTGGGGAGGGGAGCTGGGGAGAAGAATACACCGGCCCCCTCCCCTTTCCCCCCTCGCCTCCCCACCACATGTGCCTTCTGGAGGGCATGATTTACACATCATTTGCATTGAGAAGAATACCAAGAAACACAATGCTAACAACACCGTACTGAAAAGGGCAATGGAAAGATTGGGGATCCCTTGGGGTGCTGCTCTCTGTGACTGACATCCAGTTAGGAGCAGAGGCAGCTTCCCCTCGGGATCATGTGTGATGAAGCGATCTTTGATTATGTGGGCACAGCAATCATAAGGCGTAATCATTATTACTGCGAGAGAATGGGCAACACATCTCTGGGGAGAGCCTCTGTCACAGACACTTTGCTGGCGCACGCTGGAAGCAAATGTTCTCCCAAGGATCATTTTCATTCCAACCTGATATTTAGCTGAAGCTCCTTTGACTACCAGTCATGAAACATTAAATATAGATTAGAGCCAGAGAGATGTTGAAAGTTGAAATTCACCGGAGGTGCACACTTGTGTCCTTGAGAAACAACCACAACCCCGAATGCTGTCCAGATGTTGCAGCAGCAAGGCGGAAAGGTCCCGAGCTGCAAGGAGGCCACAGCAGAGGAGAGAGGGGGTGCTTAGCATTCCACCGGCCTTCTGTTTGGTTTATTTGTACTACATTAATTAAGCAGAGAATCCTAACAGGCTGTTAGTGGTAGATGTTGCAAAGTGTGCACTGTCCCGAAAGAATGAAGAAATGCTTTTGTGCCAGGGAAGGGAGTCATTCAAAGCACGTAATTGATTTTCTACAGTTTCAAAGTGTGATAAGACTAAGGCCTAGCAACAGAAACATATGTTAGCAGTTTCATCTGTGTTTCTGAATGAATCCACAAAAAAAGAGCACCCCCCCATAACTTGTAGATGGTTAACTTGCTTTGAACATCTCACTAGATATTAACAGACCCTTGTGCTGGAATTTGGAATAAATTGGCCTGCTTTGGAACAGTTTGTAGAAGGGCAGTTGTGCTGTGCAAACTTAACCCCCAGGTGTGTGATGGGGAACACTTCTTCCATTCCCTCAATGAATTTTGTGTGCTGTGTTTATATGTGAGGCTCTCTCCACTCCCTCACTCCCCCCACCTCACTCATTTCTGCAGAACACGCATCAGACGTAGGCTCTTCTGGTATAAGATAGAAGCATGTAACTGGCATTATTCAGGGGAGAGTCTTGCTCCCTAGCAGTCCTAGTAAACCAGAGGTGTTAAACCAGCCACCCTAGAGATAGCAAATAGAGTGAGAGGAGCTGAGGAGATGGGCAACAGGCAGAACAGGAAGTGAGACCCAGGAATTCCTCGCAGGTGAGGGCTGACAAGTGCTTGCATGGATGAACAAAGGATTTTTCATTCCCACAGACCTCTAGAAATAGGAGGTATTGGTTAGTTCCTTGGTTTTTTCAGAAAGCAAAGAGCTGAATTAGATGACACGCTGATCCCTCCCCTTTTCAGCTCTAAGATTTTACCTTTCTATCAAACCTGCTCCCAGGATTTCTGAATCTCTCAACAACAACAACAACAACAACAACAGCAAGGTTGGAGGAGAGGGGTTGGAACCAAAACCTTTTCTGAAGTTGAAGAGGGAGGACTCTCATGGTTATGCTTCAGGGCCTACGGGGATCCTTAGCATCAGCAAGCCAAGTGCCCCAGGCTCAAGAAAGCAGGGAGCTCCGAGCTCCTAACGCCGAAGGCTGCCGGTTCCCACATGGGCCAGTGGGCTCTCAACCACAAGGTTTGCTGGTTTGACTCCTCGAGGCCCCCAAAAGGGATGGAGGGCTGTGCCCCCTGCAACTCACAACGGCAACTGGATCTGGAGCGGAGCTGCACCCTCCACAACTAAGATTGAAAGGACAACAACCTGACATAGAAAAAAGTCCTGGAAACACACACTGTTCCCCAATAAAGTCCTGTTCCCCTTCCCTAATAAAATCTTTAAAAAGAAAGAAAGGAAGGAAGGAAGGAAGGAAGGAAGAAAGGAAGGAAGGAAGGAAGACAAGAAGGAAGGAAGCAAGCAGGGAGGTGCAGAGATCTCGTAAGCGCCCCTCTGCCAGTTCACCGTGGACGGCCTTTCTGCAATGCCAATCCTTCTGTTTATACTGATGGTGCAAATGGATTTGTTTTGAATAACCTTGAAGTCCGTTAAACAAATATAACTCACCAAAAGGTGGGAAAACCAGTCCCTACCAACTTTCATCAATCTTTAGCCCTTCCTATAACAGTTCTAGGGTGGCGCAAGGAGTGGAATGGGAAATATTTCACCAGAGAGGCACCCTTTGAGGTGGATCTAAAGGATAAAAAGGATTTTTCTGAGTGAATGGGGTTGGGGGTGTGGGGTGCTAAGGAGGGTAGTCCTGCAGTTGGAAAGGGACATAGAAAGGCACAGAGACTTGGAATTACAAGTTGTCAGGGAGCTGCAAATAGTCTGGTTTGGCTGGAAGGTAATCTGTGTCATGCAGGGTTTCAGCTCCCGCACCCCATACAACAACACAGAATAGGGTGAGGACAAAAAGGAACACCAACGGAACCATAGATAGGGGAGTCATACCACTATGTTCTCACTGGTGGCTGGGTTGGAGACACAGGAAGCAGGAGCCACATGATCCACAATCCACTGTTAACTTCTCTGCCAGCCAGCCAGCCAGCCAGCCAGCCAGCCAGCCAGCCAGCCAGCCAACCAATCAACCCCTTGTTAACTGCAATCCTCTCCTGCTAGCTCAGCCATGGCAGTTATATCAGTGGCCAATTGGCAAACTGGTTACAGCTGATGGCCAAGTAGTTACAGATGATGGCCATCTACTACCTGAGCCAGCACCTTTCCATGTGAGGCCAAGAGCCTGGAAACTGCTCTCTGGGACTTTGTCCTCATAGTCTGTAAGTGGGAAGTTTAAAATGACAGTGTGGGGACAGAGCCCCAGAAAGTAGTTTACAGGCTCTCGGCCTCACGTGGAGGAGTGCTGGCTCGGGTAGTAGATGGCCGTCAGCTGTGGCTGATTGGCCGTCAGCTGTAGCCAGTTAGCCAATTAGCCGCTAATATAACTGCTGTGGCTACGGAGGCGAGTGAAGGAGAGTGAAAGAGAGTCGTCGGTGGGTTGCAGACAAAACGGAAAGCAGGTCGCACGTCCAGTGAACCCAGCCTCCAGTGAGACCGTAGTGGTATGACTCCCCTACCTATGGCTCCGTGGGTGTTCCTTTTTGGCCTCACCATATCCTGCGTTATGTGGGGAGCGGGACCAGAGACCCTGCAGGCCTCCCCGCATGACAGACAGGTTAAATCTGGACAGATGGATGGTGACCATTCTGAGTTTTCCTGCCACTGAAGTATTTTGAGTAGGTGGAAAAAGAATTATCAGAGCTCGTAAGATCAATTAGAGGGTATTATAGCAATCCAGATGAGAGAGGCTGAGGTCCTGAATCAGAGCAGTAACAGTGGGAATGGAGAACAAAAATGGATAGGAAAGAAGTTAAGCTGGTGGAATCTAGTGGACTTTGTGGCTTTTAGAATGAGAGGAATAAAAAAAAAAGAAGTGGTAATTATGTATGTCATGAAGGAATTAGCTAATTATGTGATGTGATGGTGGGCAGTAAAGAGAAGGCACACAGAGGAAGGGGTGGGAAGAGGGCATCTAGGCTGGGAGTCTCTGAACTGTGGACAGAGGAGGAAAAGTCATGGATAGATGTTTTGGAAAAGTAATATGACAAATTGCATTAAAAGTCTTCAAAATTATTATACCTTTTGACCCAACAAGTTACACTTATAGGAATCTATCCTAAGGAAAAGACCCAACCTACCCAAACTCTGTGCAAATGCTTACTGTAGCATTATTATGCTACTGTAGCATTGCTTACTGTAGCATTATCATTCTAAACGATCAGTAATTGAGTAAAATTATATAATTGCTCTAGAAGTAATAGTTAATATGGTTACATAAGAGAACAAAAATGTAAAAGAGGCAAAATCATTATTCACAAAGGTGAATGTCTTTGTGAAACACCCCAAGAGAATCAACTAAAAAACTATTATAAATAATAGGAAAATGCAATAAAATGACAGATTACAAGATTTGTATGGAGCGATCGGATGGCTCAGTTGGTTAGAGCGCGTGCTCTGAACAACACATTTGTCGGTTCGATTCCCACATGGGCCACTGGGAGCTGTGCCCTCCACAACTAGATTAAAGACAACGAGCTGCTGCTGAGCTGCCAGAGGGGCAGCTGGATGGCTCAATTGGGTAGAGCGTGAGCTTTCAACAATCAAAGTTGCCGGTTCAATTCCCACATGGGATGGTGGGCTGTGCCCCCTGCAATTAAAGGTTGAAAATGGCGACTGGACTTGGAGCTGAGGTGCGCCCTCCACAACTAGATTGAAGGACAACGACTTGGAGCTGATGGGCCCTGGAGAAACACACTGTTCCCCAATATTTCCCAATAAAATTTTAAAAAAAAGATTTGTAAAGAATGTTCACAGATTTCTTACAATGTGTAACCAGTTAAAAAATATAATAGAATGAAAAAATTCTGTTTGCAAAAAATCCCATTTGCCAAGGGGACATAAAATGATTGAATAAATGTAAAGATATAACCTAATTGAAAAAAATTTAAATAGCCTCTTTTGGGAAAAAATGATCCCACAATATAAGAAAACCAGTTCTTCTAAGCCCACCTATAAATTTCATGAGTTTCTCAATTAAAAAAAACAAAACACTAATAGTTTTTTGTTGATGATGGTGGTTTGGGGGTGTTTTGTTTTATTTTTCTTTTGAATAGGCAAAATGATTCTAAAGTTCATGGGGCAGAGGGGATGGCATTCAATATAATCTGGACATTTTTATAAAATTAAAAAGTAATAAAGGGGGGCTATTCTTATCTGTCATAATAGTTCAGTAAACAAAACCCTTCTGCAGTGGTAATTAAATACACAGCCAGATCAATGGGAAAGAATTGAGAATCTAGAAATAGAACCAAATACTCCCTGGAATTTATCATATGGTAATAGTCCAGCTTCAGCCTGGTCTTAAATTCCAAGGAGATGCAGTCCCTTCAGAAACAGACTTACAAAATTTCAAAATTCACTGGATTTTAAGTGAGGAATTATTTGCCTATTGGAAAATATTATAATTTGGTTCCATTCTTTACAACAGTTAGGAGTAAGGAGTATATTTGTTTCAATGCAACTGTTTTTGCCAGTTAATGTATACAATTAAATAGCTGTATGAATATCTCACATTTGTATTTGTACATAACCCGATACCCAGTGAGCAGCCTATGTGTGACATTTTTGCTACATGCAGACATTCTTGGGTGCCCAGAGAAATAAAGCCACCATATTATCATTTCTAGCAAAGGGTTTGATAGGTGAGGCATTTCAAACTTCTGGCTAAAATAAGGTTTGGGGATTATTAACGGATTTAATTTCTGCAAGCCAGCCCCATGACACATTATCATGGCTAGCTAGCTAAGCATTAACTGGATTTCCCATCCATTTCCCATATTGTTGGGCTCAACTTTAACTTGTCAGCTTGGGCAAATCCCTTAACCCCTGTAAGCCTCAGTTTCTTCCTCTGTCAAATGAGAGGGTTAGGCGAATTGATCCTTCCAGGCCCTTCTCACTCAAAAGCTTCAGTTATTCTGGGCACAGCAGCCCTTTGCCATACTCTGTTGCACTAAGCCTAAGGTGCAACAAAAGGAAGGGTGTGCTTAGCTAAAAACAGTGCAGACATTTTAGGGAAAGGGTTACCAGTTAAGAACAATGGTTTCCAAGCTTTTTTGAGCCTGCAATTCTGTGTTAAAAAACAAAACAAAAAAAAAAGACCACACATCCCAGTATTTATAAATATACTTACTTGTAAATTATACACATTTATTGCTACATATGTATGTGTGTTTTATGTATATATGTATTAAGGTATACTGTCGTGATATACTATGTTCATTTCAACACATCCAAAAATCTAAAACTAAAAACCAAATATTTTCTTTCCATACCCCAATGGATCATCTTATATGTCCTCTAGAATAGAACGAGTTTACTCTTCGATTCATGTATTTAATAAGGAGCAAACCAGTGGAAACCAGGAGATTTTTCCATTTAATGGCAAAAAAATATATATTCAAAATGATTTTGTTTTTCAGCTTGCCAGATGCCACCAATTAATCTGTGGTTGCGAGGCAGCCAAGTATGGTTTTGAAAACAAAAAAAATTATTGAATCTGAAAACCATGGTTTGAATCCACATCTCCAGGGGCTTCTACCACTATCCTTGTATCTTAATTCTTTGTGCTTTAGTTTCTTCATGTATTAAATTGAGTTAATATTACATGCCCTACATACTTCACAGTTATTGTGAATATATGTGTGTGTGTGTGTGTATATATATATACACATATATATGGCATTATACAAATGTGAAGTGTAAGAATTGTTGTTATTATTACCTAATGCACAAATAGTATAAATTCCAACCAAACTTAACCTTCTACAACTAACCTGATTCTTACATGCATAACTTAACCAACAAGTACCATGTTCTATATCCTAAGTAGATAAAACTTCTAGTAGGAAAAGGAACAGAGCAATTAAAGTAAAAACCTAAGTTAAAAGGATAGGAAACTAATAGTTGAATAGTAAACAAGCTCGGGCAGGTGGAGGTGGGGGAGTGCATTTGACTTTGGCTCTCACCTCATTGCTCTTGCCTCTATTGTCACCAGTTTCCTCAGAACTCACCTCACCCCCACCCCCATTAGTCCCTTTTCCTGGCAGTGAAGTTGAAGCCTGGGCACACAAGACAAGGGTTACAGCAACCTTGGCAACTGTCCTTCCCCACGATCAGGTAGGACTCAGCATGAACCGTTGCTATTGCCTCTCAGACTTAGGGGTGCCCACTACGGGGCTCCTGCATTGTTCCCCAATCTTCCTGGATGCCAACCTCTTTGTCTTCCAACTGATGGCTGCTAACATTTATTGGACTGCTTGCTATGTGTCAAGTTCTATTGTAAGTGCTGTACATGTTTTAAATCATGCAACCCTTAAAACAACCCCGTGACACTGAAATTATATGTCAGAATGGAATCCAGCTGAATATCAGTCCTGGTTACACGTACTATTTCTATTCCTGTTTTTAAAGATGGAGACATATTAGTTTATTAAACAACAATTTTTGACCTTCTGCTACATTCCAGGCACTGTTATAGGACTACTCCTATGAACAAAACACAAAAATGCATGCCCTCATGGATATCAGATTACTGGGAAGGTTAATAAAGAGAATTTTTAGAAAGATTAGTGGCAGAGATCTTAAATCAGACCAAATAGTCAGCTACCTCCCCTGCTGAGCCTTGCTTTATACAGTTGATAGCTGCTTCTCAAGTTTTGTAGGGCTATTGGGCCTAGAGTGAGTGGACTGGCAGCCCATCTGCTCTCATACACTTCAGCTTTATTTGCACCTCTGTGAGTACTGGAGAGCTGAGTAGCCAAATGTCATCTCTCTCCCAAAGGCGGTTGTTCAAGGAAGTGGGCTGAGACAATGGCAGAAGACTGCATAGTTTTATCTGTACCAGCCCTGTGGACAGAAGAAGAGTTCAATTTTGGACCTGAAACTTTGTAACAGTTATAAAGTCACTTGAAAAGTGCTTAAAACAAAACAAGTACAGTTTGCAATGGAAACTCCAAGCTACATGTTAGAATTCCCTAAAAACAAAACCTCAACTTAGTTTAAGAAAAGAAGTCAACTTCTCTTTGTGAATTAGGAACAAAGCAAATTAAGATCTTGATCTCATGGGTATTCTATTTGTAAAGAATATTTCTACCATTTGTATCTTGACAGAACTGACGGATGTGGAAAGCTGTGATGAGAAACATTGTGTTTCTAAACTTGACCCCTAGGATTTTAACATAAAAACATCCCTTCGGGCCTTCAAAGGTTACTATCTATTGCACTAGGAATATAAGGCAGAGAGTAAAATCAAATAACTAAAGTAGGGCATACCACAGCTTTACAGTGTGGTCACACATGGGACAATGTGACCATGCTAAGCAAGGTAGGATGATTTGGGGTAGGACACTGGTGGGTATGAATTATTGACAGACTATTTTCTAGACTATAATGTGGGGTTAGGAAGGGGGTTACTATGGTCAACATAACAATGCAAACATTATACTTCTATCTTTGCCTTGTCACTCTTGTGAGACCTCATTTCCCTTGCTTCATTTGGTTATGCAAGTTATATAATTTTATGTATTTTTCCTATTTATAAAAATAATACTTGCTTAGGCTAAAACTTCAAACATTACAAAACTAACAGAGTTGAAAGTGACAGCGCAATTATTCATTCCAGTTTGTCTGGGACAGTCTTCCTTTACATCTGTTGTCTCGGCATAATTATTAGTAGCACATCCTTCATTCTCAAAGTCATCCCTATTTGGATGAAAAACTGCATGTTCTCCTATTCATAACTCACACTCCAGACTTAACCATGGTTAACTCTTTCCATCCATTTTCAAAATTCACCCTCAACCACTAATTTCAAGAGCTCTGAAAGGTGTCTCATGTTCTCAAAAGCATGGTTGTCACAGCTAGTGTTTGATGCCCACCATTTTCCTCTTCCTGACCTGTGCTTCTGAAGCTTGCAACATACATGGAACGTCCATGAAGGCACTCCTGCAACCCCTCTGCTGCCCCCATTGGTACTGGGACCCTTCCATTTTATGTCAAACCCTGCTGGTTCCACCTGCACTGATAATGCTGTAAAGTAATAGATCTAAGTGGACCAGATGCACCCAAATTGCCGAAGCTGCCAATGAGCCAACACTCTCAGCTCCACAAGGTCTCAATGAACTCGCCAATGAAGGAGGACATGCCCCCCATGGTGGGATTTCTCAATCAATGGGGAAGGATGCTACTAGTGTCTTTTATAGATTTTAATGAAAACAGCACTTTCGGTATTCATTCTCGGCTGTCTTCTTGGTAAGCTTTAGGTACGATTCCACGGGGATCCATCCAAAGGCAGGAAACCTGTATATCTCATTCCTGATATTTGGCCCCTAATCTCCCACCAATCTGGGGGGATTTCACTCAGCCTAAGGTGAGTTGTTTCCCAAGAGGTGCCTTGGTCCTCATTAAAACAAAATTCTGTCGGTGTAATTGTTAATCATGCATATTTGAATCATAGTATGATCTTATTTGCCACACACAATCATTTGTTAATCTGTTTATATCCTTGGTCCCCTTTCTCTTTACCTTTTACTCATTTGTTTCCTTCCCTCGTCCACATTTTCTTGACAGTATTCCAAGCTTCATGAGTTTTTTTAAATTATTATTAGTGTAATGTTTATTCATTTGCTTAATTCTTGTACTTTATTTTATTATTTTTATTGTGGTGAAAGAAAGTGGAGGGTGGGGAATCTTGTTGAATGACATCTCTTCAACTGTAAATTTCTAGAGAATAGGACCACGTCTTAGCACAGATTCAATGCCATGTGCATATTAATCCTTCATAACTGCTGTTCTGATTCAGAAAATCAAGCTCAGGATTTATAATAAATCCTTCATATTATTAAAGTTTTGGACAGAGCATAAATATAGATGTCAAGATATTAAAAATATTGGGTAGGTTTAAGAAATATAGATGCATTTTCTCTTTCATGGCATTTCATAGCTAACCAAAGATAAAAAAAGTAGACAGGAACAGTACTTTTGTCTCTTCAGCATCTGCTAACAGAAGACCTACTTTTTAATAGGGCTGCTTATGTGAATGTATGTTAGGAAGCAAATCATATCTGAAAAACTTTAGTTTTGGTAGTTTTCCAATTCTTACATTTTTCTGCCTTGATGTTTCAGAAGTTGCTCTTGTCAGTTAGCCAGTAGCTGGCTATTGCATCCTGATGATATATTCAAACATAAGAATTCAGTGTAAGGTCAAAAAAAAAGGCGCTCTCAGATCTGGAGGGAGCTCACACAGCCTGCCCACATTCCTGCATACTACAGCTCTACATTTCTTAAGACTCTGGCTTAGTTTGCCAAATGGGACAAGTTAAGATAATTTTAAGCAGCCTTAAATTACACTGCAGCATTTTGTATGAAGGAACTGAAATTCTGTGCTAATTAGGAATATTTATATCATGGGGATGTCTTACAGAGTGGAATTTTTTAAAAACCAAATTATACTGAGTTCTCACCAGAACACTCTCTTTAGACTTCCCACTGTGGGACCTTCTTTGGGGTCTGAGTGGCTTCTCATAAGATCCTTTTACTGCTTCAGGAACAAAACCTCTTGGATAATGGCTAAGATGCCCCAATTGATCCAGCGTTGCAGCTGAGAGTTATGTAAAACTTTCAGTGCAACAAATACAAATTATCGTTTGGTTTATTGATAAAATATTATATTCCATATTTTAGGGGGCTTTAAATTTTACTGAATGTAAGTCCTTGTTTGATTAGTTTATGGTAAACCGGAAACGGTGCTATCAGGGAAATAATTGGATCTACTGACTTCTTTAACCTTCCCTCAGATGATGTCTGTCTTGCTGTTTTGAAATAGCATATCGCCTCTTTTTAGTTAGTTACTGATCCAATGGTGAAACCACATGAAAGAATATAGTATTTATACATATTACATAATTGATCTAAAGGAGACTTGACTCAGGCAATGTGCTAAGCAATTGACATATTGAGTAAAATAGAAACTATAGACTGGCAAGGGAGAGAGACGATTATACAAACTATTACATGAAATGTGTCAAGCTCGATGATAATGACGCTTACATTAGGATGCTACAGAATGCACAGTGCAGACATATAAGCAAGTCTGTGGGGGTCAGAGAGACATATCAGACAGAGGACACATATATTAAATGATGACATATTTTTCCAAAGCTGTATAAAGCTTTGGAGAGAGGGTGGAGGGGGAGAGGAATGTGATATTTTAGAATCTTGAATTAAAAGAACAACAAAAATTTCCCAATAAATAATTAAACATACTGGATGTATTTTTCCTATGGCACTATGTACATACTTACATTAAAAAGGCAAATGCACATAATTTGCATTATCCCCCCATACGCAGATGACATCAAACTGGTTGACAGAGCGGATATGACAAATGACAATTAAAACTGAAACTGATCATTTCAGTTTGGCAAGATGAAGTTATCTTTTCCTGCAGGAAACCAGATTATGTTTATCAGGGATACAAATAAAGACTTCCATTTAGATCAGAAAGTGGCAGCTGAGGAAGGCCTGGTTTCCAGAGCAGATGGGCACTTTGCACACTGATGGGATAAAATTGCAGTGATTTTTTTTTTTTCATTCTGGGGGTCACTTTTAAAGAAAGATAATAATTATACCAAAATTAATTCAAAATGGATAAAAAAACTGAACATAAGACCTGCAACAATAAACAGCATAGAAGAAAGCGTAGGTATTAAACTTATGGACCTTGGGTTCAAAGAGGATTTTATGAGTTTGACCTTAAAGGTAACAGAAGCAAAAGCTAAAATAAATGAATGGGACTATGTCAAACTAAAAAGCTTCTGCACACAAAAAGAAATCATCGACAAAATAGGCAACCAACCGAATGGGAGAAGATATTTGCACAACACCTCCGTTAAGGGGCTAATATCCAAAATATCTAAAGAACTCATACAACTCAACAACAAAAAGACAAACAATCCACTTAAAAAAATGGGCAGAGGACCTGAACAGAAATTTCTCCCAAGAAGACATACAAATGGTTAACAGATATATGAAAAAACGCTCAACTTCACTAGCTATTAGGGAAATGCAAGTCAAAACCACAATAAGATATCACCTCACACCTGTTAGAATGGCTACCATCAACAAGACAAATAATAACAAGTGTTGGAGAGGCTGTGAAGAAAAAGGAACCATCATACACTGTTGGTGGGAATGTAGATTGGTGCAGCCGCTATGGAAGGCAGTGTGGAGGTTCTTCAAAAAATTAAGAATAGAATTACCATATGACCCAGCAATCCCTCTCCTGGGTATCTACCCCAAAAAATCTGAAAACATTTATCTATAAAGATGTATGTACCCCAATGTTCATTGCAGCATTATTTACAGTGGCCAAGACATGGAAACAACCAAAGTGTCCTTTGATAGATGATTGGATAAAGAAGATGTGGTATATACAACCAATGGAATCTTATTCTGCCATAAGAAAAGATGAAATAGTGCCATTTGCGACAACATGGATGGATTTTGCGATTATTATGCTAAGCGAAATAAGTCAGGCAGTAAAAGTCGAGAACCATATGACTTCACTCATATGTGGTATATAAAATTGAAATCAACAAAGGAAAAAGACAAACAAATAAAGAAACAAAAACTCATAGATGCAGACAACAGTTTAGTGGTTAACAGAGGGTAAGCAGGAAGGGGTGGTAGAAGAAGGTAAAGGGGGTCAAATATACGGTGAAGGAAGGAGAAGTGACTCTGGGTGACGAACACACAATGCAATATACAGATGAGTATTATAGAATTGTACGCTTGAAACCTATGTAATTTTACTCACCATTGTCACCCCAATAGATTTAATTTTTTGCATTCAGGACACACAGGATGGAAGTCAGGAGCGACTGACAAAAGCATTTGGACACAACCACCCTTTGCTGAGTACCTGCTCTGTGCCAGGCACGGAGGGTCTGAAGAAGAATTCTTCCCTCCGGTGAAAGCTGTCCATGGGGAAGACTGACACATAAACAGATCACAATGAGAAATTCTATGCAAAATGACTGTGGGAACACAGAGAAAGGAAAATTAATTCTGTCTGCGGGTATTAAGAACCCACCAGGAAAAAAATAACATATGAATTTGGCCCTGAAGATTGGAGTTTGAATTTCCTCAGTGGTAAAGAGGCAGGGCATAGAGAAGGAGAGCAGATATGAACTTGCTGGGCAGAAGGACGTTAGAGACTGACTTTAGCTCTTCTATCATCTGGAATAATCAGCAATGGGAAGGAATGCAAAAAGATTCAGGATCTCCTTGATATTGGAGGGATCACACAGAGAATAGATAATGACTCCACAACAGTCAGTAAAGGATTCTAACTTGTTTTTAATCTTATGAGCATTATGGATTTTACAGTTTGTTTCTTTACTTTGGCTCTGAGTGAATTTGGAGACAAAATTTTAACCCCCCTCTGGTGAGAGTATAATACATCCATTGCATATTACACGTTACCGCACCTATTTTCCACTCACGCAATATCGTAAGTCCTATTACTGTATAGCAATATTTTATATTTTTCTACATTTATGTTATGCTATACATTTTCATAAGCTGCATGCATGCTTTTTATTAATGGAGTGATATATAAATAGGTAAGCTATGAACTAATTCTAGAGTAACTTTCCTTTTTTCTGTTTATTCAGTTTTAACACTACCATTTTGAAATTAATTCATCGGTGAAAAAAGGAAGGCTCCTTTTTTCACCATTGAATTAATTTCAAAATATCAAAAAAAGTAAAATGCAAATCAAAACCACAATGAGATGCCATTTCACACTTATTAAAATGGGTATCAGAAAAAGACAACGGGGGGCCGGCCTGTGGCTCAGGTGGTTAGAGCTCCATGCTCCTAACTCTGAAGGCTGCCGGTTTGATTCCCACGTGGGCCAGTGGGCTCTCAACCACAAGGTTACCTGTTCAACTCCTTGAGTCCCGCAAGGGATGGTGGGCTCCGCCCCCTGCAACTAAGATTGAACACAGCACCTTGAGCTGAGCTGCCACTGAGCTCCCAGATGGCTCAGTTGGTTGGAGTGCGTCCTCTCAACCACAAGGTTGCTGGTTCGACTCCCACAAGGGATGGTGGGTTGTGCCCCCTGCAACTAGAAAACAGCAACTGGACCTGGAGCTGAGCTGCGCCCTCCACAACTAAGATTGAAAGGACAACAACTTGAAGCTGAACGGTACCCTCCACAACTAAGACTGAAAGGACAACAACTTGACTTGGAAAAAAGGCCTGGAAGTATACATTGTTCCCCAATAAAGTCCTGTTCCCCTTCCCGAAAAAAAAAGGAAAAAGACAACAAAAAGTGTTGGCGAGGATGTGGAAATATTGGAAACCTCATTCATTTTTGGTGGGGATGTAAAATGTTGAAACCATTTTGGAAAAGAGTTTAGTAGCTCCTTATAAAATGAAACATAGAGTTACTATATGACCCAGCACCACTCTTAAGTGTATACACAAGGAAATTGGAAACATATGTCCACACAAAATCTTGTACACAAATATTCACAGCAGTATTATTCATAATAGCATAAAATAGAAACAACCCAAGTATCCATCAACTGAAGAATAGATACGCAAAATGTGGTATATGCATACAGTGGAATATTATTCAGCAAGAAGGAGTGAAGTGGATGAACCTAGAAACCTAATGGTGAAATGCTAGGTGAAAGAAACCAGATACAAAAGCCACATGTATAATTCCATTTATATGAAATATCCAGAATAAGCAAGTCCACAGTGATAGACAGTAGATTACTAGTTGCCAGGGGGGAGGGGAAGGAGTGTCTGCTAATGCGTCAGGGTTTCTTTTTGGCATGATAAAATATTCTGGAATTTGATATTTGTGAGATTGTATAACTTTGTGAAATATCAAAAACCACTGAACTTTACACATTTTTAAAAAGTGACTTTTATGGTATGTGAATTATATCTCAAAAAAAAAAAAAAGAAGTTGGAAGAATTAGTTGGGGCAGGTAGACTGTGTGAGAGATAGATCAATTTTATTTTTAAAAATGAAATAAAGCCCTACGAAGGGCTTTATTGATCATCATTTCAACTATCTCTACTTAAATTTAGGTACTTTCTGTTGTAACTTTCTTTAAAGAGCTCATAAAATTTTTTGTTTTCCTTGCCACCAAATGTATACAATTTGTTATTTGGAAGGAATGGCTACTAAATGACTAAATTTTTTTCTTATTAGTCATGAACTGTCCTTTGAATTAAGAATCAAGACTATGTATAGGTACTAATTTGATGTAATAAATATTTATTTTTGAAATTCAATATCTATCTTACTAAAACCACAAAAACATTTTTAAAATAAAAAATTATCAAAGATTGTTTTCCATATTCCCTTGCTCGATGTTAGCATGGCACTCACTATTCTTGGAGGAGTTATTTCTTCCCAGTACAAAGGAAGAGGCTGCTTGAAACTTTCCAAGCTCCAGTAAATTCTACGGAATAAAATCACTTCGTTGTACAAAGATGTGACAGGCCTCTCCTTTGTACTGTGATTATTCTTTCCTATGAAGCAAGTTCTTAACATGCTTAAGACAACATGAGTTTAGATATCTTAGTTTTTCTTGTTTGTTTGTTTTTTCCCTTGTAAAATCAGCTGGGATATATTACAGTCCTGTCTGACTCACATTTCCCAGTTACCTGGATTAATTGATGTGAAGAACAACAATGGTGCTTTGAAGCACTCGGGTACAGCAGTGAAAATGATCGTATTTCTTGGAGAATGAATGAACTGCTCTTTCATAGGCTTTGTTTATGGAAATAAATAGAGTATTTCCTTGATTAGTGAATTCCCTGGGAAGGAAGAGCCTTCTAAGAATCAGCTGAATTAAAAACCCAAACAAACTCAGACAGGATGAGAGGCTGAGCTGCCTGAGAAGCCTCTATGCTCAGCTTCCACCAATGGCTACCCCACTAAAAGTGACTAGGCCCACCCTAGGGAGACCAGGAGACTTTTGAAGTCCCTCCTCTGCTTGCCCATCAATCCCCCACCTGCTGCACTGTCCCTCCTTTCTGTGTCACTGTCAGAAGCTGCATCTAAGCAAGAGAGACTCCATATCCTTCTCCTTCCCTACGCAGTGATCCATGAATTGATTGGACTCTGAAAGTCTAACTAAGGGATAACTCTCAGTTAACCTCTACTTATGCAGTTAAAGCCCATACCTTTTAAAAAAAAAACTAAAATGAAAAGAATTTTAGACCTGAGTGTACCTCTCACATAGCCTCGGAGGGAGGCCCGTTGGGCACACAAGGCTGTTCCTGATTTAGATTTTTAGGGACAAAGACAGTGCAGACAGGACAGGTCTGCTCCCTAGTGAGAGTTCTGAAACTCTAGTTCTCCTAGTTTTCAGGCCCTGAGTCCAGTGAAGTTTTCACAAGACTTTATAAGTGGAGGCTTGCTCGTGGGAGGAATGGCTAGGTGCTTATCTTGAAGCTGTGTTTGCTAAACTCTTCATACAAGTTTGAGAAATATCAGTCGTCTCTACCAAAAACTGGGGGAGAGGCTGGCAGAGCAAACGGTCCTGCCAGCATTGCCACTCTTGGGTATCTTATCACCAGTTTCATCCAAGATCACCCTGCCCCCACTTGGGTCTGCTATGTGTTCCTTCTCCAAGCCATCTCCCTTCCTATCGGTCTTTTCCCCATTTCCTTAACTTTACCTAGCCCAATGCTTCAAAGAGCAATTTAAAAACCTCCAGTGTCAGAATCACCAGAATAGAGGTTCCTGCACCTTTCTTAGCCCACAAAATCAGATTTTGTGCAAATGAAGCCAGAAATCCTCATATTTAATAAGCTTCTTGAGTGATTCTTATATGCACTCAATTTTAAGAATACCTCGTAACCCATTGCCAATTCTGATAAATATTGTATATTTTGAGGATCATCTGGTTTTATTATTAGCTATCTTTGGATAAGGTTTCATTATAACTTGCCTTATCTGAGATTTTCAGACACACTCTACACCTTCTACATTAATTCAACATGGCTCTAATGAAGATCTGTATTATTATGACATATCTTCTTTATAAAACAGCCATTACTGTTTTCAGGTGACCTCTGGTCTATTACTGACTTATCCCTACTTGGGAAAAAAGCCATAGAAAGGATAAATGGTGTAAAAACTTAAAAGAAGATAAACGATAGTGGTATTAAATGATAATTTTCTATATGTTAACTCATTACTGATTTCTAGAAATACTACAATATCTCTATATAATCCCTGCAAATTCAGATCCTTGCAAATAATGCGTATTTGGAGATAGCTATGAAAATTTGAAATCCTTCTTCTTAAATAGTTGCTGAAAAAAGCATTTTTTCCCAGACAGAGTATATGTATATGGGAAGAAAATATGTACTTTTAGCCATACAGTCTAGATAAAAAGAAAAGAAATCTTGCAGTTGGTTTCTAGTGTAGAATAAAAATTACATTTTAGAGAACATTTTTAAGCATGTGTTATAATGCTAGAAAAATTTCTTCTCCAAAAATGTCAACATAACATTTTAAACTAGGGCACCTGTATTCATTACCTGGATTTGTATAAAATGCAATGCAGGCAATCGGGATTTCTTTTTATTTTTTGGACAAAATGTTTAAATTAAAGATCATGAGAAAAAAGTTTTCCTCTGTGAACATGATGGTAACTTCATAAAGAATTAAGATCTATAATCACAGTCAGAAATACAGATCTGATTACTCAGAGATGAGATGAACTGCCTTCACTATCTCTCACATCCAGCCCTTCACCAAAGGGCAAAAATGTAATAATTTGACAGATGTATTTCTGATGAAAACCATACAGTTATATAACCCGTAGTAAAAAAAAAAAAAAATAGTGGGATTGTATGTGTTCACTTGGAAGAAGAGTGTTGACGTTAGTCAATCACCATCTGTTTCTGACCTATTTCTGAGACAGACACAAAACATGACTCTAAAGGGATATGTATTGAAACGACATATCAGGTAACAAAAAAGGTAGCAAAAGGAGGATATGTAGCAAGGCAGACAAAGAAAGATGACATCTAGAATATAAAGAAGCTTGGTAGAGTTAGAGGATTAGGACTGATCAGTAGGCTGCTTAACAGAAAATTGGGGAAAAGGAGGCATTGACCACCGACAGAAGCATACTTTGGCAGAATGAAATAGAGAACAAGAAATTCAGTAAGCCACCTTTTTTTAAAAGTATAGTTGGTATACAATGTTATATTACAGTATAAAATACAAAATATTAGTTTCAGGTGTACACTATAATGATTCGGCATTTTTATACCTTACAATGTGATCACCCCCTAATTCTAGTAATTATCTGTCACCATACAAACTTAGCACAATATTATTGACTACATTCCCCTTACCTTTTATACGCATTCCCTCACACCCCTCCTCTCTGGTAATCATCCCTTTGGTCTCTGTAGGAAGCCAGTTTTTCAAATATGGAATTATAAAGAATGAGATGTGGTGGGAATACTTCTAAAGGAAAGATCCTCTACCTATTTCCAACAGCTAAACATAGATGTGGCAGGTAGAATAATGGTTCCCCAAAGATGTCCACACTCTAATCCTTAGAACTGTATCTGTAATGATCTAATCATATGAGTCCTTAAACACCGGGGACCACTCTCAGCTGGAGAGATTCAGACAGTGAGAGAAAAGACTTGACCCAATGTTGCTGGCTTTAAAGATGGGGGAAAGGTGTCATGAGCCATGGGGTGGCTTCTAGAAGTTGGAAAAGGCAAGGAAATGGATTCTCTCCTAGAGCCTCCAGAAAGAAATTCAGCCATGCAACACTTTGTAGCCCAATGAGACCAATATTAGACTTCTGACCTATAGGACTATAAGATACTAAATTTGTGGTTTTCAAATTTGTGGTAATTTGTTACAGAGGCAATAGAAAATCAATACACTAGACCATGGGGCTGACCCAAACACCAAATGGCTAACTCCTCTTCCTATATGAGGAAATAATGAAATGACTAATCAACTGCTTTGATATAAGCCCTCAACCCTGCTCGACTTTATGCATCATAATATATTCAGTATGTTTCAGTAGCATCAAAGGAACGTTTTCATAATGCTACTGAATAAACCCCCTTTGGCAATATAGTCAAGGACAAACAAAAGACTCCTTCAATTAGTTATCAGTGCAGTAGAGGAGCACATTTCTAAAAGGAAATTATGATTCTCTTCCTGGTCATGATTTGGAGTGGCCTCGAAGGGCTGTTGCCATGTTACCCAAGTGTATAACCTACCAATTAGGTCAGAATTGTTAGCAGCTGTAAAGAAATTGAAATTGAAACAGTGTATCCAAAGTGAGCATGACAGCATAGAAATGCACTTATACTTTGACAGCAATATCACTAGTTAATATACAGAACATTATTTGTGTCATCTAACTTTAAGACTGCCCATTAGCTTAATCTCTTTTATCTGAATAAAGTCTTGTAAAACATGCTTAGCCCAAAAAGAGGATGCAGGAACAATATGGCATTCGTTTGTGTCATGCCTTTTCAATTTCCATCAGCGATAATGGTGAGCTGTAGAAGAAAGAAGATAAGGGAGAGGGAATTATGGAAGACAGAGAAGAGAGGAGGAACAGTGGTGAAGAATAGGTATCAGAGGAAGACAGAAAAAGATATGCAGGGGGGAGAGGAGGACGAAGATTTGTAGATGACTCTCTAGTGCTAAAAATACCATTACATACTTTATTTCTTTGATCTTCCCCACAACCAATTTAGTAAAAAATTATTATTACCATTTTAGGTAAATGAATCTGAGTCCAAGATCTAGTTAGGATTCAAGCCAGGTCTTACAAGTCCAATATTCTTTCCAAGATGACATTCAACTTCTTTGTTTCTGGTTCCCTATTATAATTGATTTTTTTTTTTTAAGGAGTATGAGGGAAGAAGGTAATATTTCCAATCCAGAGTTATGGCCCTTCAGGAGATATTTCCATTCAACCACTCTACTCACCCCCATGAGGGCTAGCCCCAGGAAAGAGCAGTTGACTTTGGTTTTCATCATACCCCTTTACTTTTTACCCTTTCCATTGCCAAATGACCCCAACCTGTCTGCCTTCAGGACAGAGAACACACCCCGCTAAGCTGTTTCTCACATCTACTCCAACACATCAATGAACGAATAGACAAACATAGCTCTTGGGACACTCATGAAGCGTTTCAATCCAGAGTGTCTGTCTGTGACTTTGCTACATTTGGACCTAAGGTAGAACATATTCTTAGTTCCAACTCCTCTGACCCTAAGACACTCCTGTAGCAGAATACTTGCCCCAAACCATCCCTCTCAAAAATAGTCCTTCTTTTTCCCTACTGGGACCCCACTCCTCTCAAATGACACAGTAGCTGCACTACAGATTGATTTATATTAAATTGAACCAGTCTCATAAAAACTGGGAAAAAATCCTACGCGTGTCTGGGATAGCCCAAGTGTAGTGACAAAACCGGGAAACGGGTGGTCAGGAAAACTTCAGAAAGGCCCCTGTCACCTTAGTTTCCTTCAGTAACTGGAATATCCTTTCCTAAATGTTGGAGGAGCAGGGGGCAGTCAAAGCTGAGAAGGAGCCTTCAAGATATTTCAATCTTCTTCTTAATTAGCTGAATGGAAATGATAATGAAAACTCCTCACATTTGTACAAAGCTTCATTGTTTATAAAACGGCTTTCACATCTGTCGTTTCATTTGACTTATGAAATCCTGTGGGTCAGACTCACCCGAGGTATCTTAACCGGCTCAGCCCAGTCAATACGGGAATCCAGGTTTTCTGGTTCCAGGCCAGAGGTCTTCCTTTATATCATCACACCTTCAATGACGCAGGAAAACGTGTAAAAGAAAATGAGAATGTGGGATATGAAGTATAATAGCATAATATAACAGATACCTTTAAGAGGTGTTCCAATAAACTTGTTTGTTATTTACAGATTCATTTCCACTGGAATTAGGATATAATATGTCCCTGTATAGATTTAAATAATAAAAGATTTATTTTATTGACTGTGATAGGCTGAATGCTTGCCCCGCCCCAAATTCATATATTGAAGTCTTAATTCCCAATGTGCTGGTATTTGGAGGTGGGGCCTTGTGGAGATAACAGGGCTGAGGGCTGGTCCTGAGTATGGGATCCTCATGATGGGATTAGTGCTCTGATGAGGTGAGATCTCTCCACTTCCATAGGCACCCACTCTGAGAAGGTGACTGTCTGTAAGCCAGGAAGCAGGATCAGAACCGTAGTATCTGCTGGCACCTTGATCTTGGACTTCCCAGGCCCCAGAACTAAGAGAATTGAATGCCTGTTGTGTAAGCCACCCATTCTGTGGTGTATTGTTATAGCAGCAGCCCAAGCCGACAAAAACAATGACCACTATGCAATACCATCAGGCTATTCATCAATTTAAAACACAATTTTCAGGTCCAAAGTTAAGCCCATGCTGTAGGCACAGTAAATCTGTATTTTCCCTCAATTCTATTTTATAAATTTAATATATTTCATCATTTAAAATGTATGTTTTTCAATTTTAATTATTCCTCTAGAGCAGGGTTTCTCAACTTTGGGACGTTGGATCGGATCAGATCATTCTTTGCTGTCCTGCACATTGTAACCTGTTAGTAGCCTTCCTGTCCTCTACTCACTAAAATGCCTGTAGTAAACCCCTCCCCCACCCAGTTGTGACAATCGAGAATGTATTCAGATGCTGCCAGATGAGAATCACAGCTCTAGAGTCTAATGTGTAGGTACCTCCTGAAATAATTACATTATACACGTCTTTTTTTATTCCTTTACATGGAGTTTAATTAAAAGGTAGCAAGAATGGTATTTTGTTTGAACAACAAAGGCAGAGAAATTTTATGTGCATTTCCAAGAAGGATGATAGGAATGGATAGATAAGAAGGATGAACTCAATAAAGAAAGGGGTGAGCCAGTTCTGTTTGAAGAGTTACATGCGAATAGAAATGTGAAGGCTGTGGAGTGCCTGGTCCACTTGCTACATTCTACAAGTTCCAATTATCATAGAATTTTAAGTTCATTCACTTCTTTTTCCTTTCTGTACATACAACTTTTCATTTCAGGAAAAGTATGGGTGCTAAACCTACTTACCTCTGAGAAAAGTATGTTGATCTATAACCATTTATGATAATCGCTGTTTAAGTTTGTAATCTCATTCCAGCAGACTGCATTATTGTACAGGAAAATTAAATAAGTATTAACATATGTACAAATCTAACAGTTCCTCAAAATCTAATAAACTGTAACATCAATTAAAAAAAAAAGAAAACAACCCTATGCATTCCAAGGGAGACTCTGTTATGAAAATAGCCGCAAAAAAAAAAAAAAAAAATAAGCCACTTAACCTGATTTCATGAGTAGCCCAAACAGGGCTCTGGTTAGATTCCTGTATCTAGGCCCCATGTCTTCATGAGGCAGACGGCTGAAGAAAGAATGGCCAAGACACCAATGCGGTTTGTTCCATTAAACCTTCATATTCCACTCAGATTCCATTGATTGGTTCTCACTGTGAAGATCAATTGCAAAGGGTTGTGTTCTTTGGCTTTTCACCTGGTAATGAAAAAGGCTGAAGCTACAGTGGAACACTTTTAATGGTGGACCACCATAGAAGCTTTTACGCTGTTTTAGGAGCACAATTTAATCCATGGAATAGGGTGACTCACCATCCCAACTGACCCAGGACTTTCCGGGATATACTACTAAAAGTCCCACATCCCAGGAAACCCCTCAGTCCCAGGCAAACATGGACAGTGGGTCACCCTATCGGAGTTACGAGTTTTTGACAGAGTATTTGTTGAAGTTAACTTTTAAAAAATGTTTCCAAGAGTTGGAAATACAAGGTTGAGAATCGTCTTCAAGTCTACCTTTAAAGAAAAGAAAAAAATCCTTCTGACAACCAAATACACTTGGCATTTGGAATATGCCTTTAACTAGCCTGTATGACTTCCAGGTATTTGCTGCTGCATTTGTGAAGACGAGCATTTCCAAGGGCAAGAGAACAATCTGTCTCAGAGAGCTTCATTTGAGCAAGGACACACTGCCAACTTGAAAGGAAACAGAGGCTCACTTTGTCTATGGGGGGATCCTGCAGTTATTCCCCTGCAAATTTAATTCAAACAGGTATTGAGAGATCTGAAATATGAAGATATCCACAAATTAGAGGATACTTGGTTTTTAAAAAGGAAAGAAAAGAAATCCAGGCCACAGAGAACTACCTCAAAGCAGCAATAGTGTTTCCTTTTCATGTTAATCACTGTGTGGCTGTGAACATGTTTTGAAAGTCAATACTGTGAATGAAATTTCTTGAGATCTTCTTTATATGAAATATGCATATTATAAATTTTAAAACTTAAAAATGTTTGTCTTCAAGCAAACCAATTTTATTTTTAAAATATCATATATGGGTAAAATGTGCAAGTCAATGCTGTTCTAATACTTCGCTTTTAGAATTATTTGTCATAAAAATATGCCATTCGACTAGTGTATTAATGATTCCTTTGAAAAATGCAGTGCTGTTTGAATTTTATCACCCAAAAATATACCTCTTTAGAATAGCACCATCTTAAAATAAAATGTTTTATTTAGAGAAATCTCTATTGGGAAATGTTATCTTTCAAGCAATTTAAGAATATGCTCGACTTATAAAACTGATAACCCTTAGAATATTTATTATCTGTTCATTATAGAATGTACTTATAAAGTGTACTTGAGCCTATCCATTACGTGGGAAAGAATTCTGTGAGAAGTCCTTTGATTTAACCTGTAATTAGGGTCCCAAACCAATATGTAAGCAAAAATCCCCAAAGAAAGTGTTATATTTAAATAGAACTTGATTCTGTAATGCAGTACAAGCACTTGTCACCAGAGATCATGATAAAACTTAAGAAAATTAGTCTAGAGTCTATCTGTCTTTTAATCATCAGGTTCCAAATAAGCTCTTGTCACTATAATTGTTATGGTTTGACACATCCATTGTCAAAAGTTACGACCAAAGTGAATAGAAATATTTAAGCCCAAAAAGTTTATGGGAATTCTGAGTAATGATTGAAGCTCAAGTACTGCTTCACAAATTGTAGGGGCTATTGGCACCTGCCAACAGTTCCAAATATTGATATAAATCTTAGGAGTCACCAAAATAAACTTTGGCACTTCCCTTAGAAGACCCCATTTCAAATGTAAGGGCCTTGAATTTCAGGTAGTACTGCAATTTCTTTTTAGTAATATAACTGTATAATTCTTATATGTAGTCCACATACTATTTTGGCTCCTACAGGTTAATTCTGCAAGACTTTGAAATTAGTATATTCTGTGAAGTACACAATAACGATATCACTAGTATCCACCTCAAGATATAGGAAATGCCCACATTCTGATTATCTTTCAAGCCCTAGTTACTTAGAATATTATAATCAGAAATGTATCAGAGCTATCCAGTGTCATACCACTGGTTTCAATTAACTGCATGTACATTACATAAAATGTGGCCTACGGCCAATAGATGGATTAGAAAGCAATAAAAGTTAGAGTAGCTGAAGTTGAACCCAAACACACACACTGAAAATATGGCATCTTTTAAAAAGCCAAATGTCCCAAGATTGAAACATGATATCAGGGAAAGTGATCGGAAGCCATCCAGGTCCTAAAATTGTTTGTGGTTTAGGCAATTTTTTTTTCTTAATTAGATACCAACTTTTCACTGTGGTCTCCTTTCCTAGTTAAATGCTAAACTTCAGGAATGATGCAACTCCAGCTTCAGTGCTTGCTGGAGACAAAAGGACCCGGACTGTAAACTCAGGCTGACAAGTGACTACCCCAGACAAACTGAAAAATCCGGTCCAGCTGTTTAGCATATGTTTGACACTGGCTGGCTTTGAGATTAAAAATATGACTTTCTGTCTTTACAGAATTTAAGTAAAAAAATATCTTAAAAAGAGCATCAGAAGGCTTTTATACTATGTATACCTTTACTACAAAAGCTGAATCAAGCACACTGTGAGGGGGAAAACTGACTCCCATTGATAGCTGGTTTAAAAAAAATAAAATAGGCAAACCAAACCATCTGAAAATAGGGTTTGTCATGGAAACAGCATGTTAATGGGACCATATTCCCAGTAGCTTTACATTTTTCCAGGCAAGTCTGATTTTGCCACCAGTGTTGAAAGAAACAAAATAATACACTGGCTTTCCATATGCTACATAATTTAAAATAAGTTGTTTTCCAAAAGTAAAGCCTGGTGTTGACTTAAAAATGTCTTTTAAAGCTATTACAAAACCTTTCTGCATCAATTTATAGTTACATCATTTTAAGGACACCCACAGTAAGAATGCTTTATATTTATTCCTTGGATAGAGACTAATAATCTTATTTTTTTTTCCAGAAATTATCTGATTGAATTATCCAGTAAGGAGACATGTTTTAATTTGGTCTAAGAATTGTTATTTTTCTGAGTCTATACAATAAAACCTTCTCAGATATCTACTATATTAGGTTAATGTAACAAAGAAAAAAAGAACATAAAATTGCATCTTGGTACTTAAAACTGAATGCTATATTTTCAATTAGATGTAATTTTTTTCATTTGCCTTAAAATAAATAATAGTGACTTATAAGACAATTTCTTTATAACCATGAAAGTAACTATTGTTATCAATGGTCTTCATTTTAGCCCCTTGTCATTTTGACATAAAGTGTTTTCATGGAAAAATTTACTATATCTTTAGTCTGTAAAGGAATAAGAGACTTGTTTTTCAAAAGTATCTGAGGTTTTCCATCTGGCTTTTTCCATTTCACATAATCTATTTGCATATTATAAAATGTTTAAGTAAACTTTGCATCTTTTATAAAAATTAATGTGTATATACTTATTTGTATATGTATATATAGGTATAATATAGATACATATGTGTATATCTATACATACTCTACATATATATACATATATATAAATTCTGACTAAGAGTAGACTAACTAGGCAATTTCTCTGGAGAAGGTTCCTTGAACAATATAAAAATGGAGCCTTCAGAAGCAAACAACAAAATAGCCTTAGACACCCAACTGCTGTTTAAAATGCTTATAAACATACAGTCAGTTAACCATTTATTAAATACCTACTTATGGTTTTGGAATATCCAAAAATATGGAAAATATAAGGCAATACCTCATAAAAACCATGACAAAGGTGATGGATGACTTAAAAACAAACCTCCATATTATAAAGGTAATATAAATATACCCCTTGAAAGAAAAAAAAAGCTTTAATATTAAAATTAGAGTTGTTTTTAATAATCTTTGCGTAAAGATATAATTTGCAAACTTCGATTTTATATTGTTACTGTCATGAAAGCAGCTCTCTACTAAGGACTTCACAATGTCAATCACAACAATGCAAGGAGGATAATTCTTTGGGAGGACTGATCTGAAGGTTTAAAGATAATTTTTTTTTCATTGAATTCCTGAATTTATATACTGTGGGAATAGCCAAGAGACACTATAAATTGTAAAGATAGTTCATAGTTCAAACAGTCCAACTCTACTATTTTCAGGCACGAAAACCATATAATTTTGTAAAAAACTTTGACTTTATTTGCGAAATTAAAAATATGGTATTATATATATATATATATATATAAACTTCTATTCCTCTATAAATATAGATGATTTCGTGATAGTGAACAGAATAAATGCATACCAAATTCAAAGACCATTGTCATTTTAGGGTATGACAGACATAGATAAATTTAGGTCCTAAGTACCGGCATTTTGATAAACTCTTAAAGTTTACAACAATACAACCAGGAGGATTGCTTTTCTCATCGTTTTCACAGAGAACTAAAGTGAATATTTTTAAATGGCTTTGAAAGATTTACATTTGATACATTTCTGTAAATCCAAAAGGAGCACACAGGATTTAATGCAGCAGACCTGCACAGTCTCCCCTTAGCATGCATGTCCATATTTTGTTTGTTTCAGGAGCTAATCCCACCAATTATTCTACCTCCTTTACGGTCCAGAATCTTACCAGGTTGTTCTTAGTGATGTGGATTGTCCCTCCCTCAGAATGTGTTGCTAAATAGCAAATGTAATATGTTGAAAGTACAACTTTTACATTTTAAAGTTTCTGATATATGTCTAATTATTATTTGATTAAAAATAAGAAAGTATCACTTCATTTTGAGGCAGTCCATTACACTGAAATCTTCAACTTTTTATATTCAGTTTACATTCTGTTGTCCTGTTAAGGAAAGCAAAGATCAACTCCTTAACAAAGCTTTCCAGGTGACCTCAATGTTTCCATTTTACAGAACAGTAAAATCTAAACGCGGACTGTCTTAGTCCTAGAGGCAGGTTGCCAGGCATCAGTATGCAATTAGAAAGAACATTTTATAACCTCCATCTTCAGTCTCTCCCAACCCACACAAAGCTTCATGCCTCTTCCCAAATCTCAGTAACCACATCTTTCCATGACGCTGGCCAAACCCATACATACCAGGGTTTAGACACTAGAGAATGAAATGAGCTCATCCACCAAAAATTAGACTTTAAAAAGTTTGGCATTGGTTATCCCACTCACCCTCTAACCAACTTAGGTGGAAGGAGGGAGTGTCTGGGCGTTGGAGGCCCGTGCGGAGAAAGGCTGGGACTGACGGCGCCCACATACGTAAGCCTCCTTGAAGCTAGGGGAAAGGTTCTCAACAGTGAAAAATTCAGCTTCGGGAAGTCAAAGGGACAGGCCTTCGAAATCTAGTCCCAGACAAGGGCGGATTTGGAAGCTTTAAGAAGTTCTGCACCTTAAGAGCCCCAACTTCAAGCAAGGAAGGGAAGGGAGGGAGCAGAAAGTGGAGGGAAGTGACCGGGCAGTAGCCCCAGACGCACCCCACCCGCTGCAGGGAGGGGCGAGCAAGGACCCGCAGGAGCACGCCGCGTGTGCGCTCCAGTTTTATCTGTGCAGTTCTCCGAAAAGGACAGGACGGGGCCTCAAATGGTGCAACCGCCCTAAATAATTCAAATTTAACCAAAACAAAATAAAAAGGAAGGAAAGGAAAACGCGTTATCGGTCGTCATTTAAATACAAATATACTTACAAAAATCTTACACAGGTTATTTACAATCATAAAAGCGTACAGTCCAGGTATCAGAGTGTGAGAGCGAGAGAGGTCTGTCCATCCCCCCTCTTTGGCAGTTGGGCCCTAGAGTCCGTTTACCCCCAGGGACAGAAGCTTTTGCAGGAGCTGTGTTGTTAAAAGAAGCCTGCGCAAGTGTCTAGTGAGGGCGCCTGAGTAGCCAGGCTTGGCAATGATTCCATGGGGCCAGATTTTTGGGGTGGCTGTGACCCAGCAGAGGGCTGGGAATGTGCTGAGCACCCGGGTCTCAGACGGTGGTCTCCCCCTGTTTGCTGTTGGTGAGTCTGGTGTAGAACTTCCTCCAGGAGTTGAGGGTCTTGCCGGACCAGATCCAGAAGCCTGACGTGATGCCCACGATCAGTGTCATAAGGTATTTGATCATAAAGACTGTGAAGTCGGGGCTCATAGGTGGGTGAGGAGGGGCGCCTCCACCTGCCTGGAGGTGGGGACAGGGGATGGCGTAGCTCTTGCAGCTCTGGGCCACCCAGCTGCGCTCCCACTGGTCCCGGAAGGCCTGCTCGTAGAAGTAGCAGGCGATGACTATGGTGGCTGGCACCGTGTAAAGCACGCTGAAAACGCCAATTCGCACCATGAGCTTCTCCAGCTTCTCGGTCTTGGTACCGTCGTGCTTCATGATGGTGCGAATGCGGAAGAGTGACACGAAGCCGGCCAGCAGAAAGGACGTGCCGATGAACAGGTACACAAAGAGGGGTGCCAGCACGAAGCCGCGCAGCGCGTCCACGTTGTTGAGCCCCACGAAGCACACCCCGCTCAGCACGTCGCCATCCACCTGGCCCAGCGCCAGGATAGTGATGGTCTTGATGGCCGGCACGGCCCAGGCAGCCAGATGAAAATACTGCGAGTTTGCCTCGATGGCTTCGTGGCCCCACTTCATACCGGCCGCCAGGAACCAGGTAAGCGACAGGATCACCCACCAGATGGAGCTGGCCATGCTGAAAAAGTAGAGCATCATGAAGAGGATGGTGCAGCCCTCTTTCTTGGTGCCCTGTGCCACTGTGCGCGCCCCGTCCTCGGAGAACTTTTCGTTACACACCACCCGGTCCTCCAGCAGGAAGCCGGCGATATAGGCCACGGCCACCGCCGTGTAGCAGCCCGACAGAAAGATGATGGGCCGCTCCGGGTAGCTGAAGCGCCGCATGTCCACCAGGTACGTGAGCACCGTGAAGAGCGTGGAGGCGCAGCACAGCACTGACCAGATGCCGATCCAGGTGCGCGAGAAGCGCAGCTCCTCGGGCCCAAAGTACATGAGCCCGTACACCTTGGTCGGCTCACAGGGCGCGCCGCAGTCCTTCTCCCCCAGGAAGTGGTAGTTGAGGTAGGAGGGCACCTTGAGAGCGCGCGGGCACGAGAACTTGCCTCGCTCCGACGCGCCGGGGCCCCCCGGAAAGCCGCCGCCACGGTGGCCCCCGCCGCTGTGCTGGGGGTTGCTGGTCCAGAACTCCGGTAGCAGCGAAGGTGTCGGGGTGCCCTTGTCCGACGTGTTCTGGCCCACGCACAGCTCGCCGGCGCCGTGCACCGGGAACTTCTCGCACTTGAGCGTGTCCGGCCACTGGAAGCCGAACTTGTTCATGAGCGCCTCGCAACCCTGGCGCGCGCGCTCGCAGAGGGAGCGGCAGGGCGGCAGAGCCTGCTCTAGCACGGTGCACACGGGCGCGTACATGGAGCACAGGAAGAACTTGAGCTCGGCCGAGCACTGTACTTTCACCAGGGGGTAGAACTGGTGCACCTCGAGGCCCGCATCCTCCTGATTCGTGTGGCCCAGCAGGTTGGGCATGATGGTCTGATTGTAAGCGATGTCCGTGCACAGCGGGATGGAGATGGGCTGGCAGTAGCCATGGTCCGGGATGGAGATGCCCCGCTCGCCGTTGTACTGCTGCCCGCTCTGTTGCTGCTGAGGCGGCGGCGGCGGCGGGGGCTGCTGCCCCGGCCCAGGGCCCTGGCCCGCCGCCTGCGCGCGGACCCCCAGCAGCAGCGGAGCCTCCAGCAGCCAAATCAGCAGCAATAGCCGGCGCGCCAAGCGCCCGGAGTCAGCTGGGGGGCGGCAGCGGCAGCGGTGGCCGCCCGAGTCCCAGCTCCCCTCCGCCACCGGCCCTGCGGGGAGCGCCCCGGCAGAAAGTTCCCAGCTCGCGCCGCCGCCGGCGGCCCGGGACTTCTTAGGCGCCTCCTCCTCAGCCATACTTTCTCGGCTCCTTTCTTGGCGACGCTCGGCTGGTGCTGGCAGTGGCGCGGCCCGCGGCGGCTCCCTTTACAGCCGGGGAGATCTCCTCCGTGCCCGTGCCCACCGTCGAGCCCGAGCCGCGCTCGGCCCGCTCCCCCGGCTCCCGCTCCGTGTCCCGCAGCCGCCGCTGCCGCGGAAACTTGCGATTCATGAAGCGCGGGCGGCGGGGAGAGCCTGGGTAGTTCGGGCGCGCCGGAGTCGCGTCCCGCCTTCCTGGCCCTGGGCTGGCTGGCTCCTGGCTGGCGGCGCCGCGCTAGTGGCCGCGGCCCCGTAGAGCGCGCAACTCTCGGCAGCCCAGCGGCTTCGGCTCCCCCCAGCGCCTCCGCCTCCTTCTCCGCCGCCGCCGCCTGACCATTTGTGTCAATCCCTCAACTCGCTAGCTCTCCTCTCCCCCGCGCGCCCTCGGACCGGTTTCCAGGCGCCCCGCAGTCTGTCTTTCACCAGGAGGGAGGAGCCTTGAAACCGACGCGAAACTGGAGGCTCAGGGACCGTCGCCCAATCGCCGCTCTGGCTTCCCGGCGCAAAGGGCGCCCGTCGCCTGCTTCCCTGAGCGAAAGTCGGCGGCGGGCGGGAGGAGGAGGAGGCGGGAGGTAGAGGAAGTAGTAGTGGTGGCAGAGGCACCGCTCGGGCACAAAGAGTGGGCTTGCTATGAAGAGGGACAGGCCTGATTGCTTTTGCTTTTGCGGAAGAAAAGACGAGTACAAGCAGCAGAATGGTCCCATATGCTGCTGGAGATAATGAATAGGAGTCGGCGGACCGCGGGACTCAGCTTTTCTTTTCTTTTAGCCATTTTCATGTTTAAAAGTCCTGCTCTTAACGCCGGTTACAAACAGCAAACCGAGCGCTTAGATCAGAACAGCTGCCTTTGACTTAAGGAGCGCACGGCTTTCTTTGAGTTTATGTTAAGGTTTTATTTAAAATATTACTCTAATAAATCCTAGAGCTCTCAGGCTGGGCTTGGCGGGCTTTGGTCGCGCCATTTCCCCCAAGGAGAAGTTCGTGGGATCGCTGTCAAACGAAGAAAAACAAGAACAACAAAACACAAACTTTGATGGAATTTAAAAAGTAAAGCCAGATGCGCCGTCTGCTACTATTCTTGTAGTCAAACTCCCTTTTCTCCTCTTTAATCAAGTCAGAAACAGAAGCAATGGGAAACTACCCATTAAATATTTAGAGAGAACAACTTGGGAACCCGACGACGTGCCCCACACCTCCCCGGGAGCGACCCCCGGGGTGGCTCGGGCCCAGCTGCGCTGGCAGACAGCCTGGGCCCTGGGGAGCTATTCCGAGCCCCCCAAGGCTCCCTTCGTCCACTGCTCTGGGGAACTTCTGGGAGTGTCAGACCCGGCCACTTAGGTGCCACAGGCTGGGTTGCAGCGTGGTCTTCCACCGTAGGCAGAGGTGGGGAGGTCAGTTTGGAAAACAAACAAAACAACAAAGTCTGAAAGCACAAAGCAGACAGCCTGCAACATACCCTTCCTAATTCCAAATACCACAATTCACCTCAGCAGACTACATTCTACTTGTTTTCGGTGTCAGATCTATCAAATGATGGTTTAACTACGTGACTCAGTTTTGTCAATAAAATGCCATTGTATTATTAATTAACCTAGGATTTGTTGGCGTATGATTAGACTCTCTGTTGGAGTACTTTCACACAATTATTTTCTATCTTTTGTTTATCAATTTATTTTTCTAATAAATTCCTACCAAGCACCTATCATGCTATAAGAGCTGTTGGGTAGAAGAGTACAAGATGAACAAGACATGGCCCAGTCTTACAGGAAGACAGAATACAGTAGGGCACACACAAAGGT
The DNA here is from genome assembly GCF_057876585.1 of Rhinolophus sinicus. Classification (NCBI taxonomy): domain Eukaryota; kingdom Metazoa; phylum Chordata; class Mammalia; order Chiroptera; family Rhinolophidae; genus Rhinolophus; species Rhinolophus sinicus. Next base: position 34,616,678 of record NC_142504.1, read on the forward strand.
AGATCAGTTATCCTAAGGCCCATCTCCAAGCTGAAGGAACAGAAGGGAAGCAGCCAGCCTGTGGAAAGGGTGGGGAGGATTCTGACAGAGAGGTGAATGGAAGGTGCAAAAGACAGCACCTTAAATTGCTGAAGAGGGGCAGGGTGTGAGTGTGGCTGAGATATTTTGGGGAAGGCAGGAGAAACTTTTAGTCCTTGCTAAAAAGTTTGGGCTGAATTACACAGACAATAGGGAGCTATTAAAGGCCACTTTTCCCCACATCAGCAGGGGGTGGCTTCAAGATGACTGTGAAGGAGGGAACCTGGAGCACACTGTCACTGAAAAGCTTGAACATTATTAGTCCAGACATAAAGGTCATTACTTAAGATGGGTGCTACTTGTACTACATCTATCTATCAGGGCACTATGAATTTCATCACCATGCATGTTGGTGTCTCTAAAAAATGTGCAGTCATATCTTTATCTGTTAAAACAAAATGACACTGTTTCAGATACAATATATTATTGTTTTTCAAATTTTCATGGGTGCAGTAAATTCATAAAATACTTGTTTGTTTCTGGATTCCTAGTATTTATTAAAATAAAAAACAGCAGGTACTAAATACAATAGGTATCATGTGAGTGTGTGCATGTGCGCATGTGTGCGTGTGCATGCGTGTGTGTGTTGGCAGTGGCTCATGAAACATTTTGATATTGAAAAGAAGGTTGGGTTGCTCTCTGATGTTCTCTGAGTGTGCACAGTTCATAACTGTTCATTTTACCTTCTAGCATCCGACTCACAGTCTCCGGGATACTTTTCTCTTTCCTCCCTGACGCTCATTCCTTGGCTGATCGTATCCCATGCTTAGAAACTTTACCAAGCCATCTTCCTTCTAACACTTATTTCTTGTAAAGACTTATCTGTCCTGTGTTCCATTCTGTCAAGGTCATTCTAGGTGACTGGACTGGGGGAAAGGTGAATTTATTCTAATGTATTATTTACCAAGAAGCATCACATGAATTAAGAGCATCTACTACCATTATTACTCCAAACCCTTCTCTCCCAATAGAAGGGAACAGGGAATATGGCAGAGTACTCAGTTCAGTTCCTCAGACTAGGTGACATTCTCCTGCTTCAAAAGTTGTTTTATTGAAATTCTCGAGCTTATTTTGTCTTCCACTGGGCAGTGAAGTTTACTAGGGAGGAGGCTCGGAAGTGCAGCGGTTGGAGTAAAAAGAAAAAAAGAGTCATTCTTACCAGATCATGGAATTGCAAGAAACTAAAGGCATTATATAGGAACTAGTTAATTTTCTCTAGTTTACAATTAAAAATACTAGGCCCGGAAATGTTAAGGGATGTGCTACAGGTTAAATGGCCTTGCTTGACTTGAATTTTATTAGATGCTTATTTTAACCCTTTTTATGCCTTTTTCCGAGTAGCTTACCATTCTTTTTTTTAAATTAGTTTTCTGAAGAAGCTCTCAATGGTTTGTGTAAAAAGACGTCGTAAAATTAATAAAAAAGTATTTCTTTTTAAAAAATTATTATTATTAGTTTCAGTGTACAAAACAATGCAATAGTTAGACATTTATACCCCTCACAAAGTGATAACCCCTCTCCACCAATCTACTACCCCTCTGACATCGCACACAGCCATTACATTTCCACTGTCTCTATTCCTATGCTGTATTCCACTTGTGAATATATATATGTGTGTGTGTATATATATATATATAATATATATATAATTTATATATAATTATAGTTGACATTCATTATTATTCAGCTTCAGGTGTATAACACAATGATCAGGCATCTACACTGTCCCTGAAGTGGTCTCCCTAATAAGACAAGTGTCCATCGGATACCCTACAAAATCTTTACATTATTTATTATATTCCCCAAACTGTCTTTCATATCCCCGTGGCAATTTTGTGGTTACCGATTGTGCTTTCTAATCCCCTCACCCTCTCCCTCATCCCCACCCCCCTCCCATCTAGCACCCCACAGCTTTTTCTCTATATCTCTGAGACTGTTCTGATTAGCCTATTCATTTATTCTATTCTTTAGATTCCACATATAAGTGAGATCATATGGTATTTGTCTTTCTCTGTCTGACTTATTTCACTTAGCATAATGTTCTCTAGGTCCATCTGTATCATTGCAAATGGTAAGATTTCATTCTTCTTTATGGCCAAGTAATGCTCCATTGTATAAATGTATCACGGTTTCTTAATCCAGTCATCTACCGATGGGCATAGGAAAGTATTTCTTGAAAGTTGTCTTCCAAAGTTAAAAAATTTAGATTTTTCAAATTTATTTTTATACCAACCTTATGTGATACAGAGGAAGCTGTTAAAATTAGGAACAATTCATATTTGTAACCAATAACAGTGAGTGTTACGGAAGGTCTTTCAGGGAGGTGTGAAGGTAGTGGGTAACAAAATATTAAAAGAGAAATATAAGCAGCATATTTTTACTTTAATCTAAAATACATTATTTTTTCAGGTTGTGGAAAGGTTTGAGGTTCACAGATTAAAAATTACTAAATAAGTATGAACTATTATTAACTTCTTCAAAAAAATTTCAATTAGGTAAAAACTATAAACATAACCCAATTTCTCCTTGATATTAGTCCTTCAAGCATCAGACAGTCAAATTTTCTTATATCAAAGATCTTGTTTTATCAAGCCTTTCCCAAATCTTCTGAAGTTTCTCTAGACTGCTCATGTCAGATTGAATGTTGACAATTACCAGGGCTGGAGACCCAGTTTCAATTACATACAGTTCAGTGCACAGGGTCACCCAAGCAGTTAGGTGAATGCTCCTGGAGGACCTTGAGCTTCTAGGTGAGTTGTTTTGTTGCTGGCTTGTAGGTGGCAGGCTTGAATTGTTTTTGTTGAATAACAGAGTTTATAACACTGTTTAAGACTAGACTTTTGAGTGCCTACTGTATGTATTTGACATTGCTTTTCTTAATGTACACATGCTGTACATACCATGTGTACATACATTATGTCACTTAAACTTTACCAATCTTTGAGGTGGGTATTAATTATTATATTCTTTTAATAGCTGAAGAATCTAAGGCTCAACGCAGTTAAGTAATTAGTCCCATAGCCAGTACGTGCAAAATCCATGGACTTCCATTGAGTGAACATGTCCATTCCTAAAAATTACAGGGCGAAAGGTGGTTTCTGGGTTCAGATCATAGTGAGTCCTCAATATTTAACATAGTTTTCTATACTGGGCTATAGATAGTAGGGGTATCAATGCTGGGACTCACTGACGAGTTAGATCAGCATTTTCCAAATTGTGTTCTGTGAAATATAATAACTTCCCTAAGGGTGTTCTGTGAAATACATTTGTTCAAATAAGTTTGGAAAACAGGGCATAGTCTATGTCCTTATTGGAGATTCATGTTAGTCTAATAAAATCTCTGAGAAGTCCTGAGGTAAAGAACTCTTTTTAAACTTTGTCTTACCTCGTATTTTCTACATTTGGAATATACATATATACCTGCACACTTGGAATGCGCACACACACACGCACACTATATAAATATTTTGCTTGACACTCATGCACTGTGAAATACAGTCTGAGTAATGCTAGATTAAACCTAACGTATTTTGAAAATAAATTTTATAGGGTTGGACTCTCATCTCTGTATCACTTTTGTATGTCGAGAGTAGAAAGTGAGAACTTGGCCTGATTCTTCTCTTTGAATTCCTGGTGAAGGGATATTGTTTGATTAGGGAGATGATAATGATAAAGAATGCCCAGACTATGCTATTCCCTCTTTTATGGGAGGCATCACCTAGGAATCTATTATAGTGTCTCTATAGAGACGCTTTAGGCATAACTTTTGTCTGAGATCTCAGTGTAGATCTCTGCCTCATTTCTTCCCTTGAATTTCCAACCCAGGAATTTATGCATTTGCTAATTCTTATTTTCCAATACATCTGTGTTCTTGTGTAACAATTCTAAAATTAAATGTCTTTTCTTCATTTTTTTAATCCATTCTTACACAAATCTGTTCTTGACCTGGTTGAGAAAGTTCTTGTTTTCATTTATGAACAGAGCCTCAGTTTACAGACTCTCTTTGAAAGGTCCATCTTTAAATAAAAATACATTGCTTTCCCGAAAACAACTTATCAAAAGAGATTGTAAGTTTGATTATCTTGACTCTTATCTGATAGGGCACTTATAGCTGATTCTCATTAAACTATCTTTTGAGAATGAGCCATAATTTGTTACAATTTACATTTTAAACATGGTAAAACTCAAATATTTAATATAGATGGGTATATTTGGTAGGTCTTAATATGAATCATGTATTACTTATATACATTATTCACAAAACACATTTTAAAAAATAGAAGTATGAAAGAAAAAAAAATCACCACCATCACTAAATTATCATCAACAGCGTAGGATAATAATTACCCAAAATTTTCTTGTGATTCAAAGATTAAACTATAAAAGCAGAATTTGCTAAATCTGCTACTTAAACCTCGTGTCTCAAAAAGACCAGAGGTAAAGAACTGTCTCATGAGTGCTTTAATTAGTTCTGTTGTTGCATTGCAATTGGAAATAGTGTATATTATCTGGGAAAACGTTTGCAAAACATACAGGCGTTTGTATTGGATTTAAAATGTAGTCCTTCTGTCAGGCTCTGGGAAAGAAACATAGATGATCCCTTGTAAATTAAAACCTTATGTTTCACATGCTTAAAGAGGCCTCTCTGATTGGCTAAGGTGTGGAGAGCTGAGTTTGGAATCATTTTGGAGCAGAAAGACGTTAAGCGAACAAGTAAAATTTGTGTCTCTAGAAGTAAGCATTTCTGCTCTCCCTTCTGCATGAATTGACATTTTTTGTGTATGGGGGAAGTATGTTATATATCTTTTAAAATCAGAGTCTGATCAAATGGTTTTCATTCTGTTTATTTGCTTCTTGCTTTAACCTGAAATCCTCTGGCGGAAGGTAACATGGAAGTCAATCCATGGTTTCTAAAGCATTAGTACAAATTCTTCTTAAAATAATATCTTTGGAATTATGATTAAGAACAAATGGAACATGCAACCCATCGTTTTCATTTAGGGCCTGAGAACATGTCTTTGGCCAGGGTAAAGAAAAGCACTGGACAATTTATACTTTGTTAGACAGCTAAGGCTGAATTGATCCTAATACTTGAAAAAATTAAAAAACAACAAAAAAATGTCTTCACCATGAAAGTTGTCCTCATACCATAGCATGTGGCTTTATCTTCACAACAATGCTGATGAAGGTAGCAAGATGACCCTCCCTCTGATAAGATGCAGGAATGGAGGTTTAAGCAGTTGGCTTTCTCACACAGCCTGTCAGTGGAGGTACCAGAATTCAAATGCAGTTACCACATGCATTACCACAGCAACTAGCCAAGGGAAATACGATCAACTCCACAGATTTTGTAACCTAATTAAATGAAGTTCGTTAGGAAATACGAAATTCTGCCAAGAACCTAGCTCTAACACAATTATTTGGATGTTTTAGCATAAAGGAGATCAAACATCACAGGGCATTGTCAGAGAACCGTTCCTTATACCCACCCATGATAAAAAAAAAAAAAAAAAAAAAAAGACAGAGACACAATAGTGCATCTTAGATGGGGGAAGTTGTTTGCTTCCGCAAGGAGGAAAAAAAAAGATTCAAAGTATAGCTTTCCTGTAATCTGATTTGATCCAGGGGTAGACCTTGAGGGGATATACTTGCCATTCTTACATTCTGCATCAGAAAAAAGGCCTGGCCCTTGGCGTATTATCTGGGGCTGGGTAAAGGGCACTGCCATTGCTTTTATCATGGTGAGTTTTCTTGCTTTTCTGAGCCTCAGTTTCCTCATTTATCAAATTAGGATGTTAATCTAGTGGGCATTGTGTATCTTGCTACCTTTAATATACTGTAATTCTGATCACAACAAAGAGGTATGCATGTTTACATTTAAAAGTCAGAATATTAATCAGTAGGCAAGTACATTTGATAAAACTGCCTCAGCACATTGATTTTAGGGATCTCTGCAATATTGATCTGATAGGTTGGAATGCAGTCAGGGTCCTTTTAAACCAAGGGCTTTTCTTTTCAGCTTTCGAGTCCTCTCAGTTCTCTCAAGAAAAGAAGTCTGTCTACAGGGGCTAGTGAGCTTGCCGTTGGGCCCTTGTTCTCTGTGGCATTTATATGGCATTCTGTTTGCTGCAGGCCCTTCAAATTAACAAAGGACTTTTAGCTTAGAGAGAAGAAAGTAGACTTTGTCATCAACAAAAATTGATATAGATTTGAAAAATATACATACAGATCAAGATCGGATCTGTTAATTTTCATATGGTCAATTTTCCCTTTACCCCATTATTACCCTCCAATCCATGATTTTCTAAATGTTTCATATACCTGTTGCTATGTAACAAACCACTCCAAATTTAGTGACATAAAATAATAGCCATTCTATTATGCTCACAATTCATGGAGTCAGGAATTTGGACAGGGACAGCGGGAATGACTTAGAACTCAGCTGGAAGGTCTCCAGCAGCTAGGGGGTGACACAGGGAGTTAAGAGCTGAATAGTTAGGGCTGGAGGATCGATTTATTTCCAAAATCCCTGGCTCCTAGCTAGGGATGGCTGGAGTCTGCTGGGACTGTCAGCTGGGCTTATTAGTGGCCCCTCCAGTCAGACTTTGTACATGGCAGCTCAATGTTCCAGAAGAGGAGGCTGAAGCTAGCTGCATGCTCTTTCATGGCCTAGCTTTGGAAGTCACAGAGTATCACTTCCAACATACACAAATGGCAAAGCAGTCATAAGCCTGACCAGATTCAAGTGATGGAGACATAGATAGGAGCAGTGTCAAAGAGTTGGTAGCATTTTTTAAAAACCGTCACACTAAGAAATCCGAATGTAATAAAATAATTTTATTTTATATTACACGGTTAAAGATAGCTATAATAATCATAGCACTTACTGAGTGTTTACTATGTGCTTGTTAATTCTCACATTCATTCCATGAGGGATGTCCTATTATTATCTCCATTTCATGGAAGAGGTGAATGAGGCTTAGATAGACTAAAGAACTGGTCACAGCCTAGTGAACAAGAGAGTGGAGATTTGAACCAAGTTTGTCTGGCTATAGACTCCAGGAGCTTAACCACTGGGATATGTAATTCCTCCTTAGCTAACTATAGTAAAGCTTTTTAAGAACTGTTACATTTAAAAAAAAAAAAAAAGCTATGGGTCTTCGCTAAACATTAAATAATGTTTTAGATAAAACTGTTACTAAAACAGATTTGATGGTCTCAGACCCACAACAATTGAATAAAATGTCTCACCTTTACATAGACACCTGTGCGTTGGCAGAATATTTTCCTAACAGGATTGGACAGGCTTGAACTTGTAGAGCTGGAACTTTCAGAGCTGGAACTTTCACCAAGAAGAATGAGGTGAGTCATGAGGCTTGAGGGTTACTGTATTGTGAATGCTGGGAAATCAGGCTGTTGTCTTTGACTTTTAGTTGGATATCATTCCAAAGTTCACAGATGGTTTTGCATCGAGAATTGGGCTGTTCTCAAGACATATTCTAATGTGAATTTGTTTCATCTTTCAGGGCAATTAGAAAGTAGATAGCTAAAGCACAGAAATACAAAGCTCCTATTTTCTGAACTCAATTTTCACACATCAAACTAAGTGATCGAGCAGGTTCATGTCCTACAAAACGGATAAAATTGCAAAGAGACACACCCCTGAGATGAATTAAAAACCTGTGTCCTGCAGGATCCCTACCTCTAGAAAACCTTAGCATGCAGCTCAGATAGTGTAACCCTTGTGACACCAGCCTGGAAGGGCTGAGAGCTTGAGGATTAGGGGGCAACATTCTGTGTAGAACCAACATGGATATTGAAATTTCAACTCTGCCGGCCCTGTTTCCAGAGAATTGGAGTAGACAGAAAAATGGGATCTCCTCTAGCCCTTCATTTCCACCTACCCTTACTCTCTGCTGCAAATGGCTGTCACAGTTGCTCTGTCCTCACACATCAGCCACCAGAGAGTGCCAGCGTTGTTCCTGCTGCACAGCTGCCCTCCTACCAGTCAGTCAGTGATGGCTTACAAAGCCCTACAGGGCCTATCACTTCACAGAGCTAACATCCTCCTCTCCTGCTCTTCCCAAGTTTAGAGAGATTTTTTGTCTACAGTAAAAAAGCTCCTTCAGCTAATCCCAGTATCCAATGGTAAACAGGGTCTTTATATTTTACTCTTTTTGCCATCAGGTAAAATATGTCTTCCAAAAGTTGATCTATATGCCACCTTTATAATTCAAAGGTTTCCATTCAAAGCATTTCTCACCAACATTGAATCCAAACCCACAATGGCCCCTGAACCCTCCCGCACAGCCATAATGAAGTCTCATTCTTTCCCAGGCACTTTGCAAAGAGCCACATCAGTTTTGTATTTCCATTTATTCGTTCATTCAACAAATACTTATGGAGCACCTATCATGTGCCAAACACTCGGCTTAGTGTTCAAGATATAATACCAAACAAGACAAGCATCTCTCCTGTCTTTACAGAGCCTTCATTCTAGCTGAGTGAAAGCTATAGAAAGGATAGCTGAAAAGGATACCGAACAAATACTTATACCATTTATTATACATGCGTGCATGAGTTCATTCCAGTTGGTATAAATTGTGTTGCCTTTCGTTGGGAGTTATAGACAACTCTGGATAACTTCATCAAAGAAAGGAATGCATAGGAAAGTCATAGAGGTGTCTAAGAGGATACAGAAGGAAATGAACAAAGGCAAGGCTCAAATGAACTCTAGATCTCTGATAGAAGTTTACGGATCTTCCTTCCAATGTGCTTCAGTTATCAAAACTCCAAGTCTTTCAGTCCAAAAGGGAATGTCTTTGGCCCATCTTGAGTGTGGGGTCTGCCCCTGGACTAATTGATCAGACCCAGGGAAGCTGGTCTCCATGTACAGACATCCCCGAATAATGGGTTAAGATCCCAGAGATGAGGTGAGGCAGCCTCAGCAAAATTGTTTATAGAGCAGAAGCAATAATTGCCCCAAGAGCATCTGACCTAATTTTGGGGAGGAGGTGGGCTCAAAGAAATTTCACTGTGGATGAGAAATATAATCCCATCACCTAAAAGATGGACAAGAGTTAACTAAGCCAGAAGGAAAGCATGGAAAGGAGAGAGAGTAGGGCATCATGATAAACAGAAATGGTGTTTGCAAAACCTGGGTAAGAAGAAGTAAGACATATTTGAGGACCCATGAGAAGTCTGGATTATGGCAAACAGCATATCTTAACTCTAGTGGACTGGATGTCTTGTCTGGAGCCTCACATCCCTTTCATCAGCTCTCCCAGGAAGCCAGTGAGACTTCTGGTGGCCAGCAAGGTCACTGCCCAGCTCCTGGGCAGATTCAGAATGGGCTCTTCTCTACTGTTATAATAGAGATAGCTCCTACCTCTGATTTATGGTTGTTTTCGCCTTCCAGAAATATTCATCCTCTTTTCAGAAATACATTAGCTTTTCTTTTTGAAAAAAGGGTTAATTAAAATTCACTTTACCTACTTTCTCTAGATTTTGTAAATAAGCCAATTGATCTTTGTATGCATAAAACAGACCTATGTAGATTCTAGCAGAATTTTAAATAGTTTTCAAAGCAGCTCTTGAATTGTAAGAGCCTATAAAATTATGTTTCTATTAACCTAAAGCCAGACATGGAGCTATTTTCTTCTTTTGAAGAAATAGTATCTATTAGGAGTTACATATGATGATCTGACCCAGATTTATTAACACTTTAAGGAATAATTCCAGGTAGCTATTGTGATAACTGCAGTGGCTGGAGCTGAGCAAATGTGGAGGTCTGTGGTGGATTAAAGATGACTGCAAACTCCTCACCATTCCTCACATTCAGAGATGGAGTCTAGTTCCCCTCCCCTTGGTTCTGGGTTGGCTTTGAGACTTGCTTCGACCAGTAGTACAATGAAAAGGAAGTGACACTGCTAGTTGCCAATGTCAGCCTTCAAAAGCCAGGTGTTTTCTGTTTTTGTGCTCTTGGAAGCCAGCTGCCATACTGTCAAGAAGCTCTAGGACTACTGAATGATGAGAGGGAACACAGCAAGGCCTGGGAGGCTGAGGTGCTATCTTGTGCATTCCAGTACCAGCCATGCTCTCAACTGAGTGCAGCTCCTAAGAGATCTCAATTTTACACTGTGAGCAGAAGAACTGCCCAGCTGAGCCCAGTCAACCCACAGAATTGTAAGGCATAATAACATTTTTGTTGTCTTAAGCCATTCAATTTTGTGGTGGTTTTTTACACAGCAATAGTCACTGAAGAGATTCTATGTGGATTTCTTTACCATTTCTTTAGGAGGCAATGGATTTTTTGTTATTGCTGTGTGTTTTTGTTTGTTTTTAGAGGGCTTTTTTTTTTTTAGCATTTTTGTTTTACTATACTTTTTATTGTTTTACTAACAACTATTACCAAAACTCATATAGCAAAAAAATTACTCTTCCTCTTACCCTTTACCCAGTTCCACTCCTAGAGACAACCTCTTATGGCAGTTCCACAGGTATTTAAATATAGGCACAAATGTATATATTGTCTGTTTTTCATTTTCTTCCTCTTTACATGCAGATGGTTAGTTAGTATGCACATGGTTTTGCACCTTCCTCTCATCACTTACCAATGTATTTTCGAGGTAGTTCCATACTCAACACACATAAAGCTGCCTCATTCTTTTTAGTGACTGCATAATAGTCTACTCCACGATGTACCATGATTTATTTAACTAGTCCCTTATTCATGGGTATTTGCTTCTAAGCATTTATTACAAATAAAGTTGCAACAAGTATCTTATACCTATATTAATTTGTACATATGCAAGTATACGAGGTCTGACAATTAAGTTTGCGAACTTGTTGCAACGATGTTGCTAACCTGTTTTGATATCAGAGGGATTATTCAATATGAATTTGTACCAACTAGACAAACAGTTAACCAAGTTTACTATTTGGAAATGCTGAAAAGGCTGCATGAAAAAGTTAGACGACCTGAACTTTTCACCAAAAATTCATGGCTGTTACATCATGACAACGCACCAGCTCATACAGCCCTGTCTGTGAGGGAATTTTGAGCCAGTAAACAAATAACGGTATTGGAACACCCTACCTACTCACCTGATCTGGCCTCCAATGACTTCTTTCTTTACCTGAAGATGAAGGAAATATTGAAAGGAAGACATTTTGATGACATTCAGGACGTCAATTGTAATATGACGACAGCTCTGATGGCCATTCCAGAAAAAGAGTTCCAAAGTTGCTTTCAAGGGTGGACTAGACACTGGTGTTGGTGCATAGCTTCCCAAGGGGAGTACATTGAAGGTGACCATAACGATATTCAGCAATGAGGCATGTAGCACTTTTTCTAGGATGTGTTCACAAACTTAATTGTCTGAATACATTTCTAAGACTGTATTCCTGAAAATCAAATTGTTGGGCCAAATGTATATATTTTAATTTATTTTAATTTTAATAGCTGTTACCAAATTGTCCTCCATATACGTTGTACCAAATTGTACTCTTACCAGCAGAAGGTGAGAATGCTTGTATCCCAACACATTGTCTAACACATCTAGACCAAATTCCTGTTATTTATTATAGTTTTACAAATTTTCTGATAACCATCTTTTTACCTCCTCCCCTTTACTATTTTATATTGTATTTATTTCTCTTCTTTAATTATGTTGGCAAGTTTTTTTTAGAATAACATTATATAATACTGGTGATATGAAGCATAATTGTCCTATTCTTGATCTAATGAGATACTTCTACTATTTTCTGATAAAGGATAAATGTGGCATTTGAGATGAGAGATATTTATTTTATCATGTCATCATCCATCTATTATCAATATTGAGAATTGTTATTAGAAAGGATGTTAAATTTTATCAAATTGCAACATCTATTCAGTAATCATATGAGTTTTATTGCCTCTAACCTGTGAATATGGTGAATTATGTTAATAAATTTCCTAATACTGTGCTATCCGTCCATTTTTAGGTAAGCCTCATACACTTGGTCATAATGTATTAGTCTTTTGATATTTTGCTGTTACCTAGCTGCTAATAATTTAATTTAGGGCACTGCATTTTTATTTATAAATGAAACTGATCTGTTGTTCCAAAGGAAACTTGACAAACAAAATATTCCATCAGACATAAGAGCAATAACTATAAGATGGATAAACCACCAAATGAGAAATTCTAGAGAATAGAGAAAATACTGAGGACCAAATTTTGGAGACTATTTATGTTTTGGGGTAGGTGAAACAGAAATGGCAAAGATACAAAAGCTAGACTTTAATGTCATAAAAGCCAGCGAAGAGAGCGTGCCATGCATGAAGAGAAGTAAAAAGTCTTATACCTCCTGGTGGATTAAGAGAAGTGTTCTAGTAAAGAGAGAAAGGCTGAGATACACAGTGGATGGGCATGTCAGGAGATGTGTGTAATGGATAAGGTGAAGAGTTCAAGGTCATGGTAAGGTAGGGTCTCCAGCAGAAGTAGAGGTTGATTTAATCTTGGAAGGGAGGAGTCCACTTCTTCCCAGAAAAGAAGGATGGGGGGGGGGGGGGGGCGGGGCGGGGAGAAAATCTAGGAAACCCTGAGGTCTCAGGTAGAAAAACCAAAGAAGCTCACATCAGATCATTGGATTCCAGTCAATTGGAGATAAAGATCTTATGCAGAGAAGGAGGAAGCCAATGCTTACAATAATGACCTGTTTGGAGCAATATCAATAATAAAAGAAATAATTGTAAATAGGCAGAGTAAGAATTTAAAAAATCTTAAATCACAAGTGGTAATTCACTGCAATTTTTCCAGCAATTGGAAGACAAAAATAATCAATTTTCTATAGAAAACATTTAAAAAAGAAAACAAAAGTTGGCAGATTTGACCTCCAGGGTTCAATGCCTAGCCCATACATTACTCATCCAAGAGAATTGCCTTTTCTTTTCTTCTGGAGAGGAACTGATTTTCCAGCATACAGTGTCTATATTCAGGGAGAAGGGACACAACCTGAAACAAGAGAGATGGCTCTTCTTTGGACCTAGAAGTCCCCTTCACTGAAAGGTGGGCAACCTCTGGGCAAGCAAGCAAGTACAAGAGCCAGGTTTGGTAGAAGTGGCCACATGGAAGCTCTTCTCCTTCCTGGAAAGTCTATTTCATGTTCTCTCAAACAAGAGAAGGGAGCTGAACATGGAAATCATTAAATGTTCTCAAGAGTCCTGACTGTCTGCAACGCTGAGGAAGAATCACTCAGACTTTTATTTATTTAAATGGCTGGTGTTAGTTAGCAATGATATCACCAGAAGCTATTAAGCTTAATATGAGATGAGATAATTTATAGGGCTTATTAACATATGACACTGGACATATTGTGCTCCTGTAGTTCATTAGCTGGTGATTTTGGACAAGTTTATTTAATGATACTGAACCTCAGTTTTCTCATCTGTAAAGTGGCTGTTATAAAAATAGCTTCCCTGATTACCTCATTGGGGAGTTGTGTAAGGATCAAATGAAATAATGAATATATATAACACTTTGAAAACACTCCCCAAACTAAGGTATATGTCATAAGTTATTTGTGAAAAAAAAAAAAAAAAAAAAGCTTTGCTTGCTATAAACACTCATCCCAATCCTGGGGCAAACTGGTGGGAGAATGTCCCTCTTCTTCCTTTTCCAAACGCAAATGAAGACAGGATTTCCTTTCTTCTATACTTTTGGGAAGTGCCCTGTTGCACTCTGAATGGAATGCATTGATGATTTGCTGAGCTTCTGAAACCCTCTTTTGCAGTCACTCTGCCTGAGTACCAGCTAGTCACCCATCTAGACTATAAGCACAATTTGAGGGCTAGGATCGCTGGCTAAATAGGAAGTGTCTGCCTGGAACAGGGTCAAGAGGATAAACACTGACATAGGGGAAAACCTTTGATTGGCATGAGGAAGAGAGAAATAGTATATTTTCAAACAAACAACTATTAAATGCTTGATGGATGCAGAATGTTCTGGTTTAAAGATATGAACTCAGGCACCAGACAGTGCGGATTGGAATCCCAGCTCTGCCCTCACCAGCCGTGGGAACTTAGGCAAGTTGTCTAACTTCTTTAGTTTTCTTCCCTATACAATGAGGAATGTAATGGGCCCTCCTTTGTAGGGTCACTCTGAGGTTTCAATGAGTTGATATTTATAAAGCACTTGGAACAGTGCCTGGCACACGCACGTGGTACATAGGGATTTAGTAAATAAATTATCTGGAAGATGGTATTTAGTCAGTCAGACTCTGGCATTAAACCTCTGTTTGTTTGCTAATTAGAGAAGGCACAAGCCATTGATTCCACACTGCATGCAAGGTTTAAAGAGCCTATGAGTGTATAAACCTAAATGTAAATATTTTCAGAGACATTCCTCGCATTTAGTGTGAAACCCATACACAGGCTCCTTACAGATACTTTCTTTAGGCAACATCAAACCAGGATGGAGACCTGGTGTCAGATTGGGCAATGCGTGTAACCTCTTCACTCCTCAGCTTCTCCCTCTGTAGTAACGCAATAAAAAGTGTGGGCTTCACAAGGGTGTCATGATGATGAAAATGAGATAACGTTTGTAAAACTCTCATTGCTTACTGGGAGAGACGCCACCTAAACACAGATTATAATTATTAACATCATCTCATATCGTAATGGAGAATGGTTTGAACACCATTATCTTATTAAATGACTAAAGCCGATCTTAGAAATTACAATGTTGGGGGGAGGAGGTAGAGAAGGTGTTGGATAGTTAGGAACCACGACACCAGACAGCTTCCTGTGTGAAAGTTGTTAAGAAGGCGCCACCAGACTCTGCTGTGTGAAAACTCACTAGCAGAACTATCCCGGTTCCCCTGGGGCAACTCTAAGAGGAGAGCTTAAGCACTTAGCAAATATGGCTCTCTTGAGGTTTCCCTCTCTGATTCCTGAGCATTACCAAATCCACAGGAATCTGGAGTGGGAAGATTTGGAGCGTGAATTTCCTACCTGCAATTCATTAGCCACATGGGCTCACAAAGCTTTTCAGAATGGTTTAAGATTTTTGTGGAACCAATGATGTTAATCTTTTCCTGCCTATTCCAGGTTTACATGAGACAGACAGTAGGTGACAAATACTAAATAAGTAAATTAATAAACGGTGAGAGGCAGAAAATCTTCCTATGAAATTCTACTATTCCTGGGGGACAGAATATTCCAAAATGATGAGAAACATATAATTGGTGATAAGCAAGTTGATTTGGGGTGGTACATAGATGAATATTATATGTATATGTGTATATATACACACATATACACTGTGTGTATATGTGTGTATATGTACATATACAGTGTGTGTATGTATATATACACACACATATAAAGTGAGTATACATGTATATGTATGTGTGTGTGTATAAAAGTTAAATATTAGGACATGAAACCTGTGCATTCATGGATATTATTGCTTAGGACAAAGATAAAGTTGGTAGTTGAAAAAAACAGTTGGTAGTAAGGAAAAAAATGTATTGGACTTAAAGAAAGAAGTTAGGTAACTAATATTAATAGAAAATAATATTGCAGTTTTAGAGCAAAAATCATGACTAAAGTTAAGGAAACACCATCTTAGAAGAAAGATAAGAGAGCTTTTGTTCCTTGGTTTCAAATTTCTAAGTACAGGATTTAGATCCCCCGGCAGAATTTATAGAGAACAGTGATTTCTTACATCTGGATTGATCGTCACTGTTTGTAAAGCAGTTTTACAAGCTTTCACTTATTTTCAGCTCAGGCATAATTATTTCTGTTTAACAGATGAGGAAACAGACTAAGTGTCCTTGAAAAGTTGTGCAACAGCAAGCTGACAAGTGAATAAAATCTGCATATGTTAGAATACTGTTTAGGGAAAAGAGCCATATGCGAAGCGGTTTTTACACAGTAGAGAACTATTTACAAAAACTAGGGGTCAGTCACTTAACTCTTGGAAACCTGCATTGTTACTGATGGTTCTGTTTCTCCAGGGTCTTCCATGTACCATGAGCACTGTTTCAGGAGCTGAGGTCTCATGGGGGATCACCAAGTCTGTTATTTCAGGGGTTTAATTCTGGACGTAGGTAACACAGCAGGCCCAATTAGGCTTCTCGTCATGTTTTGCTTGAATAGCAGGGTGTTAAAGGTTTTTCTAAAATATATTGTTCGTATCTAAGAATCTGGAGCTATCATAAAAAATCTGGTTCCTGGCTTTGCTTAAAACCACGTGAAGATCTGGCAGGGCCAGGTCTTGGGTTCCTGCTTAGCTGGTCCTTGGTGCAGGCTGTGTGCTCTCCAGGCGGACATGGTCCTTAGCTGGGCTTACATCTCTTTCACTTTAGCTCCTACAAAATTTCCTAGCAAGGTTTTCTGCCTCTATCAGTTAATTCATTTACCTATTCTCTCGCTCATATCTTTTGCCTTTGGAAGCCCAGGTGCAGAGAGTGATATGGACAAGTCAGCAACTCTTACAAATCAGCTCTTATGAGGGAGTGATAAAACGAGCACAGTGGATATTAACCTAAAGAGTGAAAAAACACAAGATGGGAGAATTCTACCATATTTTTATAGAACCTAAGGTTAAATATTAAATTGATAATACATCATGTTGCTGGCAAAATAATTTTTACTGCTTTGGCTGTTTACAATTTTTTCCCACACCATTTGCCATTCGCACCACAACTTTGAGAAATAGACTAGGCAGGAATTATTATTCATATTTTATTAGGAAATTGAATGTGTAAAGTTGAAAGACGTTTCTTAGAAACAGAGCCTGAGACAGGGATTTGGGTGCAGGCAATTTCTTTAGCAAGTGCTCTTCAGGAAAATCCTGTGAGGGAGGGAGTGAAGCAGGAGAGGGAAGGGGAGGGATGTGGTCTGGGAGAAAGTCCACCAGGGCCTGGACCATGGTGGAGGGTTCTGGAGCATTAACCACACCATAGAATTGCTCCCTCTTGGGACCAGAGTGCTAGCCTTTTGTAATCCTTATCAATCAGTCATTGGCTGTAGCCACCCGACTAACGACTAATGTCCTGGGGGAGCTGGCTCCTCAATTAGCCCAGGACAACTTTCTCAGAAGTGGGGGCATCTGTGAGCCTGCAGCAGCCACCATTCAGCAGCTGGGGGGTGCTTCACCAGCTCAATAAACAGATCTGGGATGGGGCCCCACAACAGCATCTCCCAAAACACAGAATGCGTAGTTACTCGCAGTGAGATTCAACTAATAGTCCTATCTACTCAGGCAGTGCATATGTCATGCAGGGACTCTGGTCACTGCACCAGAACACAGGATATGGTGAGGCCAAAAAAGAACACCAACGGAGCCATAGATAGGGGAGTCATACCACTATATTCTTACTGGTGGCTGGGTTGGAGACACAGGAAGCAAGAGCCACACAATCTGCAATCCACCGTCCGCTTCTCTGCCAACCAACCGACCAACCGACCGACCGACCGACCGACCGACCGACCGACCGACCGACCGACCGACCAACCTCCTTGCCAGTGTAGCCACGGCAGCTATATTAGTGGCTAACGGCTAACTGGTAACAGCTGATGGCCACCCAGCCTCAGCGGATGGTCATCTGATCACAGTTGATTGCCAACTAATAACCTAGCCAGCACCTTTCCACGTGAGGCAGAGAGCCTGGAAACTGCTCTCTGGGAATCTGTCCCCACAGCGTACATATACACGCATGCACGCACGCACGCATGCACGCACACACACACACATACACAGTATGTTTCAGGAGGTGGCAATTTCAGAAAATACATGAGGGTTCCTTCCCAAACCAGAAAGTTCTCAGTCTACATTTTAAGAAATTGAAAGAAAATGGTCCCATCTTTATTACATAAAGTCCAGTTTCATAACTTATTCTGTGCAAACTATGGAAAGAATTGAAAATCAAAGTCAATAAGTTTTATATATTAATAGATAAAGATAAATGTATACTTATACATATACATGCACACAAATATAAAATATATATATGGATATGTAGTATATGTACGGATATAAATACAGATAGATACAAGATGTGATTGTTTATGTTTGTCTGGGAAAAATACCTTGCCACAGAAAATGGAAAAGCGTTGTGTTCAAAGAGTTTAGAAAATAAATTCTCCTTCGACAGAGTCTACTAGCCTCTTGGGATTTGTCATAAGAAGGAGGAAAGAATTTCCAAGAAATATTAGGTTGTCCTTTTGGCATATTCCTACTTTGTTCTGAAACAATTTGAGCTCAGAAGCACATTTCATCGAGTGCAGAAATTATAGGTTTTGCTAAGTGTGAATAGAAGAGAAAAAAAATGAGACCCAAAACTATATTTTTACCCTTAAAAAATTGAGATATTTAACAGAATTCTCCTTTTTAAATGATGCTAATTATGTGTACATCCTTCATGATGGGACATGGTCAATATTAGCAATTGTGGCATATAAGGGAGGAAATAAACAGGCAAAATTTCAAGGTAAAATACAGTTTATTTTATTTTATTTCTTCCCTGATTTCTTTCCATAACACCTTCAAGATACCATCCCAAAGCTATTATCATAACTGAATATTTTACATAATGGAAAGCGCAGGCACCTCAGATCTCCTTTTGCATGACAAATGCTTAATTAGAAAAATAATAGGATAGAAATGAAATTGGTATTTACTATGACTGGAACAGAGAATTATCCTGGAGAAGAAAATTCAGTTTTAATTCACCAAAGGCAAAAAAGAAAAAGAAAAAAAAAATCAAGCAAGCAAGCAAAGAATCTTTACATGATGAATGCTGGAAACAAATCAGACTAGAAGTACATGGCTTGTGTCCATAATGGGGATGGGAACTCATTCTCTCTCTCTTTCCCTCTCTCTCTCTCTCTTTCCCTCACCTATCTACCACCCACCCACCCTAAGCTCAACACAATGAGAAAAAAGAATGTGATATTAAAGTGCTTAAATTGAAGAAGTCCTTTTTAATTGCTTATGAAAAAAAGTCAGGCCCTCTAAATGTTGCATTTCCATCAGATTAGATAAAGTGTATAACAAATTAGTGTATCATCCAATTCTGCACTGCATTAGCAACCTAATTATAACTGTGAAATAATTCAGTGTGGAACCACATGCTAAAATATGGTAATTGCTATTGTATGATTTTTGAAGAAGTAGTTGTGTTTTCTTGTGTCTTTTTCAGTTAGTGGTGATTTGCTGTCTTTGGCCCGTGAGTCAGAGCCACGAGACACTTCCTTACCACAGAATCTGAGAACTACATTAGTCTCCCCTTGGCATTTATTTGCAGATTTTCATTTCTTTAACAGGAATACATCTTGTCATACAAAAGCAGATGGGGTTCCACACAAGTTGGGTCCCTAAATCCTTTGCCTGTCTCAGTCCTGCTCTTCCAAAGGTATCTAAACATGTGCATGGGATGTACAGTTTTTGTCAAAATTCTTTTGGGGAATATGTACAAAAAGCAGAAAGCATTGAGTTATTTGCTAAAATGCTGGGCCATGCAACGTTCTGTGTACTTCACTCCCTTGCAGCTGATGTCATTGAATTTACTCCACAGTTGATTTTGTGTTTTCTTGTCTTTTTGAAAATTAAGACAATTTTTTTTAGAGCAGTTTCAAATTAACAACAAAATTGAGGGGGAAATTCAGAGATTTTCCATATACCTCCGGCCCCCACACATGCACTGTCTACTCTCTTATCATTACTCACCAGAAGGTACATTTTTTTTTAACAAGGACGATGCTCATAATCACCCAAAGTCTATAGCTTACATTACAGTTTACTCAGTGGGTTGGACAAATGTATATATAATGACATATATCCATCACTATAATATTGAACATTTTCACTGCCCTAAAAATCCTCTGTGCTCTGCCTATGCTCCCCACCCTCCCTGACAACCACTGATCTTTTTACTGTCTCCATAGTATTGCCTTTTCCAGAATATCATATAGTTGGAATCATCCAGTATAGAGCCTTTTCAGATTGGCTTCTTTTATTTAGTAATGTGCATTTAAAGTATTTTCATGGCTTGATAGCTGCTGCTTTTTTAGCGCTAAGTAATATTCCATTGTCTGCATGGACCATCGTTTATTTATCCATTCACCTACTCAAGGAGATCTTGGTTGCTTCCAAGTTTTGGCAATTATGAATAAAACTGCTATAAACATCTGTGTGCAGATTGTGTTTACTTTTTGAAATTTTTGCTTCTTCTAGATCAGGACAAATTGAGACCACCAGGTGGGAGAAACTATTCAAATTATTAGCTATGAATTGTGTTGCCTGCAAAATGCTATACAGTAGGTACTCAACTGATTGGAATATCTCAGCTATCTCTCTGTGTGTATGTCTAATTCGCTTGCCACCATCCCACCAGACTTTGGCCCAATGTTTAATTGGGAAAATTATGAAAAGAGGGCCCATCCCTGCTACTGTCTCTAAGTAAATAAGAAATTGCACAGTATTAATCTCTTAAATTCTACTTCTTTCTCTTCTAGCTGAGGGGTCTGAGCTGCATACTGTTTGGTATCTATCACTTAGCGTCAAATCCAAGACAGAGAAAATGATACTATGTGTCATCAAGGATCGTCTGCATCATGACAGGCAGATTGCTTACATCTCAGTCTTGATCAGAACATCCATCCAGCTTTCACATCACCTTTGAATGAGGACAGCAAGAGGACTGCAGTGGTCAGGACCCCAGAGTTTATTAAACAGGATTGAAATTGGAAACTATTTCAGTTCACTATTCCATTTAACTTTTTTTTTTTTTTTCCAAAGTGCCTACCACTATACAAGGCTCTGGGACTTAAAAACAAAATAAGATGCAGTGTAGGGTATGGGAGCGTAAGGTAACCCCAGATAGGTTTGAAGATGCAAGATCAAAAGGAGCCCTGGAACCTGATCTGTAGGTGCAGTGTTGGAAGCAGGCATCCAGCAGATGAAGCCACCAGGGAAAGCCGGGGGAGGTCCTACCTGTCTGTCCTATTGCTGCTGCCCAAATTCAGGCCAACAACACTGCTTATAAGTACCAACTGCAAGGGACTTCTAACTGATCTCTCTGCCCTCAGTTCTATCCCCTCAAATCTATCCTCCTCGCAAGTGCCAGAATGGTCTTTCCAAGATGCAAATCAGACTTTTCTTAACATTACTTAAAACCCTTCAGCGGCTTGCCTTCAGCTCGAGGACCATGGCCAAGCTCATCAGCAAGGTCTCCATGATCTGGCCCTGCCTCCTCTCTCCATGCTGCAGCTCACACTCACGTCCTGGGAAAGCAACCGCTTATGTGCCTGTGGCGCTAGGGCACTTGGGATGCCCCCTTCCATTCAGCCTGTGCTCAAGACCCTGGAATTTGTGGTCACACCGCTCTGGGTTTGACTGCAGGCTCTGCAGCTTCCTAGCTCTGTGACCATCTGTGACGAATTTTGACTCCTGAGCCTCAGTCTGTAATGTGGGCATGATAATAGAATCTGCTCCCTAGGACACTGTTGTGGGAATTTAATGAAATAATGAAGGTACAGAAAGTCCTCATTTACCGTCGTCAATGGGGTCTGCAACTTTAAGTGCTATGATGCATAATGAAACCAATTTTACCACGGGCTAATTGATATAGACAATAGTCAAGTTCCCACTGTATCTCATCAACGTTCTAATGAAATGACATTGAACGAAATGATGTATTTAAGGATCTGCTGTCCAACACAAGCCAAGTTCCTCATATTCAAGAGTTCAGCATATTTTACCTATTACTACTATCTTTTTTTTTTTTTTTTTTTTTTAAGACTTAGCTTTGGCTTAACCTTCTCCAGGAACTTTTCCTGATTCTGCCTTGAATTTCACAGGCTGTATTAGACACTTCTCTCAAGCGGTCCTATTACCCTGGGTATAGCTCCTGTGGTAGTGTACAACAGTCACTGTCTTACATCCATGTTTTTGTTTTAGACTGTGAGCCTCCTGAGGGCAGGGACCTGTCCTCATATTCATCCTCAGTCTCACATTGTCTGGCTCTGTGCTGGCACCGAGTGGTGCTCTGTTTGTGCTGCTTGGACACCGAGTGACACAGCCCTGAGAAGACAGTTGAGGCAAGAAGGAGCCTGCATGGGATTTGCCCCACAGAGGGATGCTTCTGTCACCACAGCAGGATCCAGGCCGGGACATGGCGTCACAGAAGGCAGACACCCCAGAAGGCACCCGGGAAATAGGTGGCAGTATCCATCGAAAGAGGCTGGATGATGGGCTCAGGACCCAGAGGCAAGACAGTGAGCCCAAGGCTTCCCAAAGCACATCTCCCTCTATTCCCTTCGGGGAGGGCCCCTGGGGTTCATCCTGATTAGAGTTGGGGAGAGGGGCAGGAAGCAGGGCAATTTCTCACATCAAACAGACACTGAAAAGAAAAATCCTGGAAAATCAGCAAAACTTTTTCTACTTGATCAACATGGTGTTTTTACCATTAGAAATATCATGGAAAGAAAAGGACGTCTTCTGTTTTGGAAAGTTCCACCTTGGTGACCACAGAGAGAGTTATTTCAGTTATGTGTACTGCATTATGGTTTTCTAGATTTTGACTCAAAGAAAGAAAATGTGCTCTGAGATGGTCACGGGCCTTAGCAGGTGCTCTGGCTGAGCCCTGCCCACACAGAACAGGACAACAGGTTGAGAAAAGACATGTGACATCAGCAGAGGCAAGCCTCTCTTTTGCTATGGGTCACAAAATGTATGTGCATGCTTTATGGGCAGGTCTGCTTTGGGCATCTTTTTCCATGTGACCAACAGAAAAACAGAAAGTCAGACAGACAGAAAGGCACGAAGTTCTGAGAGCCGCTTCATGGTTATTGTTACTAAGGAAACCAATTCTTTCGTATTCACGTGTTCAGCACACAACCCCACTGAATCTCTGAGGCTGAGGTGGTAGCACACAATGGCACGTGGGAGAGGAAGGGACGAAAACAGCCAAACAGAGAATTATGGAAGCTGTTGGAGACTATGTCAGTAATTCAGCCATTATCTGTGGTTTCTGGTGGCTTTAAAAATGAGATCATTGCCAGCATCAAGCAATTTAGAGTGATCAGGAGCTCGTCCTTCCGCTGTATTTATATAATCATATTCATGTACTATCCACACACTGGGAAGAAAAGCCTCTCTGAAGGGGATGAAGATCCTTGAAATCTGGGTCTATTTTGAGAAAATTATCATTGTTTGAAAAAGACCTCTGAAATGTATCTCTGTCTGTTGTCCCTAGTCCAAAAAGCCTTTCCCTTAGTATCTAAAGATGGGGGTGGTAAATGTACTGTTAAGGACCTCAAAGGCCACATTTTCTTTGGCAGACGGTGGAAGCATCGACTCTAGTTGCGAGCATCCATCTCAAAATATAAGAGAAGTCAGTCCCACAACTCCCAAAGGACACCTCTCATCCGCTGACTGGCCTGTGGTGGGGGAGAGGGGCAAAGGTCTTCAGAATAGAAAGAGTGAAGTCGCTGATCAGACTCTGAGTGAAGGAGCAGAGATAGAAGAGACTCGGGGGAGAGCATCCACTCCTCATCCCCACTCACCCCCTATTATCAGAGTGATGCTCAGTGAGTTTTGCAGTTGGGATGTAGGCCAAACAACAATTTTCCTAATGAGAATTCAAGCAAGGGGATAGCTAAGACCTCCTTCTCTCCTAGAGAAATCCTATGAACTAAAACACTTCTTAAGTGAAAAACAGGGCCATGTCCCTTCATCTCTTGTCTGCATGGCTGAGGGGAAACCACTGTAGATTCTAGGACATCTCTTGGCTTGGACATGCAAGCATCCCATTGCATGGTCATGTCACTGACATCCTTTCTCATGTTCAATCAGCATTCGTTGAGTACCACCAGCATTCAAAGCCTTCCGCTGGATGCAGTCAGAGATGTAAAAGTGTCATGCAGCCTCACAACTCAAAGAACACACAATCTACTTGCTGGTAAACAGTGAAAAATGTAAATGTGAGTAGATCATATCCTTCGTTAACATTCTTAAAAATTAGTAATATGACCTGGGTTTCCCTGGTGCCTGGCAGTCCAACTCTTCGCCCTCATCTCTGTGGACCCCTTGCCCATGCCATTCCTCACACTGGCTTCTTCAATTTTTCAGTTTCTGACAACTCCTGTCAACTTTCAGATCTCGGTTCCAAAGTCATTTCCACCGGGAAGCTTTCCCTGGTTCCCAGGTCAGGCCCCCTGCTACATCTTCTCATCACACCCTCTTTTTCCTTTGCTGCAGGAATTACAGTTTGGTGATATACTTACGTGATTGTTTGATATTGTCTGTCCTCGCCCATTAGATTCCAAGTTTAATGGAAACAGAGGCAGAGACAGCTTTTCTCATCACTGAGTCCTCCGTGCCCATGAGAGGGCCTGGTATTCAATTGGCTCTTGACAAACATTTCTTAAATAAATGAATAAATGTACACAATGAAGTATGTTAGAAGGTAAGAGAAACAAGATCCTGAAGCAGAGGGCTGTTAGACACCGTGGCTGGGGGCTGGTTCTTTTTCTCCTAAAGATTTACTACGTGCCCTGAACATGTAGAATGCTTGTGAAATGAATGACGTCTGAACTGGGAAAATCATCTGTTATTTTTCTCCTGTTTGTGTGCTTGCTTTCATGATTATATAATAGTTGACATAAACAGTGACATTCAAAAACCCATTTTGTGTGTGTGCATGACTCAACATTATGAAAAGATAAACAGCAAACAATAACCAGGCAAAAATTCAGGCTTTAGCTGAGTGGCACCTCTTTGGCATTTCTACCAAAACTAGATTCTGGCCCATAAGCTCTGTAGTCAAACACTGGACAACTTCAGTTTTCTAAGAAAGAACTCCTGACTGCTTTGGCTGCGAACATTGACCTGAAGCTTCAGTCTCATACATTCTTAGAACTGGAGCTACTGCTCATTCATTCATTGATTAGTTGACTCACTCATTGATTCATTCAACACCCGTTTATTGAATACCTATAATATACGAGTTCCTGAAGTATAGTACCCACCATATACCAGGGATAAAGATAGTCAAGGCCTCTAACAGTTTACTCTGGACACTACATCTATGAAAAGGTGAGTCCACCCTGGCATGAGAGTTGGGAGACAGATACCTTTAGCACTCAGCACTTTCTCCTTTGTAGGGTTGATGAAACTCATCACACTTACCATGGCAGTGAGCTCCACAAAGGCAAGCGCGCCTTTATCTTATCCATCTTTTTACCTCCAACAACTAGCACTATCTCTGGCACTTAGTGGGCCCTCAGTAAATATTTGTTTATTGACTGAATGTAGCTAACATTTATTATATGAGCCAAGCCCTGTGTTCCGTATTTTAACATGCAGGGCTTCTTTTAATCCTCATACCACCACTATGATGCAGTTGCTATTATTCTTTTCATTTTACACATGAGGAAACTGAGGCATGGAAAAGCTAAGGAGCTTGACAAGAACACACAGCGAGTGAAGTGACAGACCCAGCTTTCAGCTGAAGTCTGTCTGATGTACGAGGGTAGACAATTAAGTTCGCGAACTCATCCTAGAAAAAGTGCTACACACTTCATTGCTGAATATCACTACAGTGACCTTTGAAGTCCTCCCCTTGGGAAGCTATGCACTGACGCTAGTGCCTAGTCTACCTTTTAAAGCAATTTTGGAACTCATTTTCTGGAATGGCCATCAGAGCTGTCATTGTATTACCCTCAATGTCTTGAATGTCATCAAAATGTCTTCCTTACAATATTTCCTTTATCTTCAGGTAAAGAAAGAAGTCTTTGGGGGCCAGATCAGGTGAGTAGGGAGGGTGTTCCAATACAGTTATTTGTTTACTGGCTAAAAACTCCCTCACAGACAGTGCCGTGTGAACCGGTGCATTGTAGTGATGCAAGAGACATGAATTGTTGGCGAAAAGCTCAGGTTGTCTAACTTGTTCACGCAGCCTTTCAGCACTTCCAAATAGCAAATTTGGTTAATGGTTTGTCTAGTTGGTACAAATTCATAATGAATAATCCCTCTGATATCAAAAAAGATTAGCAACATTGTTGCAACAAGTTCGTGAACTTAATTGTCAGACCTTACATACCCACTATGTGCCTCTGCTTTTCTGTTACGTTGAACCATAATAAATTGCTTATATTTTTAACATACAGAAATAGCAAATGTATAAGTAGGTCAGTAATATCAGTACTTATAACCTAATATAAGGAGATGAAATAAATGGCTATACACAGGGTGCTGGGGAAGCAGCGGGAACAGGACAGGGGCAGCCTGCAGGCAGCCTGGGGTTAACTGGCATTTCAGGTGTAAGGAGGGGAGCAGCACAGATACTCACTTACTCCCTCACTCAGCACATGTTTTTTATGGCCCCACTGTGAGCCAGACCTTGTGCTCATGTAGAGAACAAGCAGAGCTTGGAGTCATGCAGAGGAAACAAGCATCTAAAAAAGTGTTAATGTTATAATGTATTTAGTGACGATCAATCAACCAGAGGTTGTCACAGAACAGAAAAATGGGACATTAAAAATTTAAGACAATTGGGCCGGCCCAGTGGCTCAGGTGGTTAGAGCGCTGTGCTCCTAACTCCGAAGACTGCTGGTTCGATTCCCACTGGGTCAGTGGGCTCTCAACCACAAGGTTGCCAGTTCAACTCCTCGAGTCCCACAAGGGATGGTGGGCAGCGCCCCCTGCAACTAAGATTGAACACAACACTTTGAGCTGAGTTGCCACTGAGCTCCCGGATCGCTCAGTTGGTTGGAGAGTGTCCTCTCAACCACAAGGTTGCCAGTTCGACTCCTCGACTCCCGCAAGGGATGGTGGGCTGTGCCCCCTGCAACTAAGACTGAAAGGACCACAACTTGAAGCTGAACCGCACCCTCCACAACTAAGATTGAAAGGACAACAACTTGACTTGGAAAAAAAGTCCTGGAAGTACACACTGTTCCTCAATAAAGTCTTGTTCCCCTTCCCCAATAAAATCTTTAAAAAAAAAATTAAGACAATTCAGCAAAAGACCGTATTCTGGTTAAGTGTATGATCATAAATTTAAATATGTTCTTCGAGATTCTCTGATCAAAAACAGGGCTTGACCACTGGACTTTCCCTGGCTATAATTAAGGCAATCTGTGAGCAGGCTGTGTGGTTATGAACAAACTTTTGGGATAAAGGTGGCCAGCTGTAACTACCTCATCCGCTATCCTGGAAGACTGAACAGACAGGAAGTTGTAGAGTTGCTAACTGGTAACTTTCATTCCAGCGTTAGCTTTCTATTGCTGTTGTAATTCCCACAGCCTTAGCCAACAAAATTCCCCCTAAAACAATGAAGCTTCTTCACTTCCTGAAGGTAAATCTAAAAAGCACCCTTGTGGGAAATAGTCACCTCTAAAGTCCCATTCACCGCAAACAGCAGCAGTAGCAGCGCTGGGAATCCTCTAAGGGAGGAACAATAGAGATTGATGGTGCCATCTGTGTCTGGTAGATTTACATGTTTATGTCACCTGTAGCTATAGGTTTTAGCAGCAGTACTATTGATACCCAAGGAGGAAAGACGTTATTAAAATGAAGAGACTAAGAGCTGGAAGTTGATCTGATTCAATATGAGGTTTAATTGAGCTGAGTCTCTATCAAAACTTCCTGGACACCAAACACTTGTTAACAATGAAGACAAGAACATGGACAAGTTGTCCAAATGAAAGGAGTCCCCTGGAATTATAGAGAGCCTCAGCATTCAAAACAAGAATAAGGACACCATTAAAAAACTTTGAATGAAAATTGTCCCTCACTGTTTTCTCCAAAGCCTTGTATATTTCAATCATTTCTCTTCTGGTCTCCAATACAGTAGTCTTATGGATAATTTTAAAATGTCATAGTTTCTGTACAATTTATTTTAATATAAATTAAATCTTTAGCCATTGAATAAAGAATGTATACAAAATCTCTACCTTTTTCCCTCCTCTGGAGTAACTAACTCTCCCTAAGGTTGTGAACAATGGGATTTGTGTTTGAGCAAGTTGTTAAAACTAAATCTTAGGCTTTAGGAATGAATCACATGTGGCTTAGTTATTTTTAAAAATAAATAAAGTCTAGGGAGGGGGGCAGAGGAAGAATGGTCTAAGGCGGGAAAGAACAAGCAATTCCTTTTCATGAATTGCAAGACATAGTCTAAATACAAAAAAAGAAGCCTCCAGTCGTCTCTGAGGGTTGAACATCACTCCTTTACACCCCCACACCCATAAACATACTTTCATTTGTCGGCCGGCAAAGAAAAACCTTTGCACCCCTAGAATTTCTTTACACTTGGAAAATTGATTGCACACTCTCCCTAGCTATGGCTACGAAACTTGTATTCCACAGAATCAAAATCTTACAGAAAAAAGATTTTGTTGCCTTGAACGAGGTGGGGTTGGGAACTGGCTTGTCTGTCCCTAAAGTTGTTATTTTAGTCCCCTGTGAAGCATGTAATGCTAGACAATGGCTTATTTAATTCTTTTGCACAACAGGATTTCTAAAAATTAGTATTATAAAGCTTCTTACCCAGCATAACTCAAATCCAAGCATTAGCAAGTCTTAGAGACTAGAGATGGAGTGCTGTTTGTTGGCTACTTGAGGATTCTTTTTCCTTTGGGACAGGGGCTGCCTGGCTTTGTGAAGCAGGAAGCCTATGAGGGACATAGAACAAAACCCCTCTGTATAATATGTGGTTTCCTGTGAGGCAAGTTGTCACCTCCAGATTCAAAAGCAACAGGGTAGGCAAGGTTTCCCAAGTGCTTATGGGGGATAACATTCAGTTACAGATAATTTTAAAAACAGAGGCCTCACTCCCAGAACTCCAAGAAAGTCACAGTCTTGGATTTTCTCCCAGTCTACAAAACTCATCTCGATCAGCGAGCGAACACATACTAGACAGTGCCTCTATGTTGTTCTAATCCAGAGGCGGTGGTGATTTTTGAACAAGTCTGCAAATGTTTTAAAATACCTCGCCTCAAGAGGTGGAGTCTAATTCCCCTCCCTTAAAACATTGGGCTGATCTGAGTGACTTGCTTCTAATTAAGAGTAAGTAGCAGAAGTGATTCTTGTGTCTTTCAAGGCTAGTTCATCAAAGGCAACACACTTCTGCCTGGCTTTCTCTTGAGGTACATTCCTTTGGAGCATGGAAACCACCACGCTAGAGAAACCACAGAGAAAGACCATGTAGACACACAGAAAGATGGCTGCACAGAGACCCAGCAGTTCTAAATCTCCCAGCTCATGTGCCAGATATTTGAGCAATGAAGCCTTCGAGTTGGCCCCAGCCTCAGCAGCATCTGACTGTAAAAGATCATTAGTTAGAACTCCCCAAACAAGCTGATCGAGAGTGTTTGATCCACAGAGATCATGAAAGATAAGACAAATGAATGCTGTTTTTAGGCCACAAATTTTGGGGGTAATTTGTTTCATAATAGGAGATAACTGCAAATTGGGGGGGGGGTACCTAGAAGTGAGCCATTGCTATAATAAAACTTAAAACATATGGTAGTGGTTAAGGTCCTGAGTGGAGGGAGGAGATTGAGAAAGCTTTGAAGAGGCTGTCTGTGAGAGGTTAAAGGAAAGAGAGGAAAGTAGTGTGGATGAAAAAGGGGCTACCTACTAAACCTGACATGAGCAGGGGAGGCCAGCATGGCAGGCCCTACAAACTCAGAGGCCGAAATTAACCTCATGGGATGGTCTGAACATAAACATTCCTAACTAAAAGGAGTTCATGGTGGGTAGTCACATCCTATGCCTCTAGCTTCCTTGACAAAGGTCAATCTTTACCTTAAGGGAGGCTGGCTAGTATCTTTTTACATGTAAGATAATAATATACCCTTGGCATGTCAGAGTAATCCCTTTTTCTGGACCCCTCGGTGCACATGCACCACACCAGAGCAGCAGGCTACGGAACCCCTCATTATTATCTTGTTCCCCGAATACCATCTCTATGAACTGTAAATGTTAAGTATCCTGTACCCACCATGTAAATGAAGTGTGTCTCTCCATTTTACTTTTTTCCAATCCCAGAGATTTCCCTGCTTTGCTTTCTCCTACCCCTTTAATCTACAATTAATGGATTTCATGTAACCCTCTGTCATACTAAGTCTCAGCTCTCGCTCCCCTCACAAAAACGCAGGATGTCGTGAGGACAAAAAGGAACACCCACGGAGCCATGGATAGGGGAGTCATTCCACTATACTCTCAATGGCGGCTGGTCGACACACAAAAGCAAACATTTGCCAGTACCCCAACGAGGGGTCTCCCTGTGCCCCCACCTTGCTGGCGGCTGGGCGAGACACAGGCAGTAGGATCAACAAGATCCATAACCCACAATCCGCACTTGCTAACTGCAATCCGCTGTCTGCTTCTCCGCCAACCAATCAACCAACCCCCTTGCTAATCGCACTCGGCACCTGCGAGCGTAGCCACGGCAGTTATATCAGTGGCCAATGGCTAACTGGTTACAGCTGATGGCCACCTACTACCCAAGCCAGCACCTTTCCACGTGAGGTTGAGAACCTGGAAACTGCTCACCTGGCTCTGTCCCCACACCCTCCTTACAACTCCTCTTTTGATTCTAATGTATAAAATAATCCGCAAAACTGCCATTCTCTGGAGCATTTTCTTAATTCGTTGAAATTTTGCTTCCCAGCAACTGTCATCAGTTTTAAACTCGTTAAAGTTCTCTACAGGTTTGGACGTTTCTACATCGACAGTGTGTTGGAAGCTGAAAGAAAGGAAATCCTGGTTATGAAGTGGTGGAAAGTCTAGTAGTATTTTCACTAGTGATAACATGGAAAATAGAAAATGTACATAATAAGCTCATGATCTAGCATGAGTATTAAAAGTGTCGCCTGATTCTTTCAGCTGCCCGTAGTAAAATATGAGGGGAGAGAAGTGACCTCAGGAAAGAATGGTTAAATACAAAACAGCCAAGACTTTTGGGGTTCAAAAACTAAAACTATTTCTCAGTTTTATCCTCTCCAGATGGATAATGAGGCTAACATTAAAATATGTAATTTCCGTCTAAAGATGAAGGCAAGGGTATGGCTCTAGAACCCTTTGTTAAGACCACAGACTTAAGGTAGTGAGTGCCTCACAGATTTTCTCAATCAAAATCCTCTTAAGATCTTAAGGGCACGCCTTTCAGTTATCTCCATTAAACAGAAATGCTTCTAAAAATCTTAAGGGCACAGTCCCACCGTTGCTTTTAAAGAAGTCTAATGAAGAGAAAAATCTTATCTCAATGAGATTTGTGGATGTGGTTTTTGTCTAATGGAGTGAATCCCAGCAAGATTGATGGGAATCACATAAAGTGTTGACGAGATTTGTACTAATGAAAACATTGTCAGATCAGACTAAAAGGGGCAGGGCTAGCATAAAATGAAAAGGGGCTTTTGGACTCCCAAAATTCTATGAGAAAGAAGCAGGCTGAGAAAACTATTCAGCTATAAACATGGCGGTACACTTGATCTAACAGGAAGGATAATTTGGAAGTGGGAACCAAGAGCCCAGAGAGCAGAGCCAAGAGCCATGGAGAATCATTCCTAGGAAACTATACTGAGCTCTAATCAAGGAACTGGCAACATGTACCTGGCTGGATTTCAGAACTGCTACAGACTACTGATGACCTGATGGCCACAGACCACTGAAATATGTATAGTGGCTATCCTATGCCTGTCCTACCAAAGTATGTTGGGTGAGGGGAGCAAAACAACTTGTCACTTGAGTTCACAGATCTTCAGATCAAGAATGGTACTCAAGAAGCTGTCATTGAGGGTCCCCCTTAGGGCGACTCACGGCAATACCTGAACCTGATTTAGATGATGGAATGCTGGACCTTGAGCCCAAGATGGATGCCATCCATATGAGCTATTTGGGGTCTTAGGAGGGGATGAGTGTATTTTGCATGTGGGATCAATCTAAATAATTTGTGGCTGAAGGGCCGACTGCAGTGGTTTTAAAACATGCCTACAATTCTGACATTCCTGCCATCAAAAGATGAAGTCTACTTCTCCTCCTCTTAAATATAGGCTGGCCTAAGTGACTCACTTTTAACAAATAGAATGCTAGCTCGTTAAAAGCGATGCAGCTCCCACCTGGTTCTTTTATTCCCTTGGCACGTGCACTTTGGGGCGCTGAGCTACCATATAAAATGTCCAGCTAACGTGAGCATCATGCTTCAGAGAACTTGTGGAGAAACCTCATTAAGTTAGAGGGGATCTGCTCGAGTTCTTTCAGGCCCCAGATCCTAAGTGATGAGCCTTAAAGATGACCCCAGCTAAGCCACCATCTGACTGCAGCCTCATGAGAAATCACGAGCCAGAACCACCCAGCCAAAGTGCTCCCGATGCACTGAAATTACAACAGATAATAAATGATTGCTCTTTTAAGACACTAAATTTTAGGGTGATTGTTATACAGCAGTGGATAATCAAAACAAGGGGGCACCAGTCACATTTTACTCTGTGAAAATAGAAATCCTTGGAGTCCTTCAGAAAGCAATCCTAGGAGTCTGTGCAAACCCAATTGTAAGCGTTGGTTGACATCTGCAGGCTTTGCCCAGCCTACTCTGTTTCTCACTTTATCTCTCCTATCCCTTTTCAAATTTTTAACCTCCATTTGATTCTGTGTCTTAACTTTGTCACTAAACTCCAAGGCTAGTCCCTAATAAACTGGGGACTAGGTTTACTAATCTATTTTGGGCATTCTAGTCTAGTTCACCCTGGGATTCCCCCCAATACTGCCCTGATCTCCACTTTAGCACACCTGTACCTGACAAGACAGTAAATGGAGGCCCCTTCTGTTCCCATCCCCAGATCCTCTCTGTACTGTGGGGATCTGGGAGACACATACATTCAAGATTCTTTCCCACCCCATGCAAACAGCTGCCTCTTGTCTATTCCTCAGTGGGGACTTAGAAGGTGGGATTTGTCTCCAAGCTTCCGGACAAACCCTCACCCCAACCAAGTTGTTAATTGTACTCAGGACCTCAGCCAGCAGCCGATGACCTCCATGGACAAGTAGCAACATTTTAATCAAGTTGCACCTGTATTCTTAGGGTCTGTTTACTGGCCCACAAACTGAGAAGACCCCAAAATGCCATGATTTTGATGATAAACTTGTGAATAAACTTGAGCTAGGAATGACACAGGATATGTAGTAATGGGACCCTGAAATGACATTACATAGAGTACCATATTGGGTTCTCAACTGTGGCAACAATTGAAAGCATGCGCCCTCACCTGGAGGTTCCTGATCAACAACAGAAAAAAAAAAAAGACAATTTTTTTCAGTGTCCTGTGAGTTCCCTGGTACACTTGGCAGATTAACTGACACAGAGACTGAAGGGTAATTTGGCCCCCTCCCGTCAGGACGTGGCTCTCCTCTGGGGTCAGTAAGATGAGCATGTCAGAACACCTGTTGGAACTCCAGCGTCATGTCGGAGAGTCATACACTCAGTAGTGTGCCCACGACTTCCAAGAACGTGGGAAAGAACTGAGAATTTCATTCTTTTGTTTCGCTTTGTCAAGACATAGGAAATAACTTGCCAATATGCTCTTCCCTATGTAATTAAAGCAAAATGCTCTCTCTGCGCCTCAGCAATCTGGGAGCACCTGAGCTGTGCTGCACATGAGCTACAGACATGAGTGAGACCAAGTGTGCACGCTTAGGGAGCTCAGGGTCCCCAGGGGAATCAAACAAGTACGGCCCACAGCGGATGGCCGATAGGGAGAAGCTGCAGCTCTGAAGAAGGAATGTGCAGAATTCCCTGGGGTATTTATTATTTTATAAGGTTAAGAGACACCTTGAATTGTACCAACTAGCCTTGGTAGTGAAAATTGAGAAACCCTGATGTTTTTGCTACAGAATCTTGGAAGTGAGTTTGAATTAATATGAAGGAAGTACCTGTTGTTGCACCCCCGTGTGTGTTTGTATTTGCTCAGGAAAGCCTGTATGTCCCTTTCATTTGCTCAGGAAAACTCCCGTATGTCCCTTCCAAGATATCCTCCCCACCGCCCCCATCTCCTGCCCCAGAACCAAAGCAAAATGTCATACCTTCTCTGTACTACTTCTGTAACTCTCCCTTACAACTTTTGCCACATTAATGCCTGCACAGTTGTCTGTCTCAACGAGACTATGAGGGAAGGACAGTGTCTTTCTGGTTCAGGTACCTGCTGCACCCAACTCAATGTCTGGCATCTATCAGCACTGAACACGTTTGGTAAAATGAAAAACGGTAAGAAATCTGTGCGAAGTGGTTGCTCCCAAAGGAGAATGCAGATTATGCCATTTCTTTGAGTGATAATCCAGAATAAAGTTCACACTTCTTGGAGTCTGGCATCCAGTTGTATTCCAGTCTCCACAGCCCAGCTGTATTCCTCCCTAATCCCTCTCAGATGCCTTATGCGCCAGCCTAAGCACAGCTCCTTGGTGTTCTCCTGAACACCCTGCCCTTCTCTCACTTATGTCTTTCTGCATGTTTTCCATGTTTTCTAGTGTGACTTTCTGCCCTACCTCAGTTTATATATGCTGAAATAGTAATCGATTTCTAAAAACCTAGCTTAAGTGCCACCTCCTCCAGGAAGTCTTCCCAGTTACTTTCAGCTACAAGGGACATCCCCCTTTTAATGTTTTCTCCCCTTGCACTGGGTTTCATTGCCCCTGTCACATTATGCCTTGTGAGCTCATTCATTTAACCAACATTTATTGATGACTTACATTAGCGCAAGCTCTGTTCTAAGAATTGGAGACAGAAAGGTGAAAAATATCCAGTAGTTAACCTCAAAAAAACAGATACATAAAAGTAGTTACCTATTGTAAAAGGCGACAATTGATGTATTAGTAACTGGGAATAAAATGATGAGTAAGACCAAGAAAAAGTAGTAATAATAAACTGGAAAAAAAATGCCATGGCAGGGATGCTCAGAGTTTTTTCATGGCATTTATCATGACTTGAAATTATGTTCTGTATTTTTAAAATGATCTCTCTCACTGTGAAAGAAGGTGATTCACCACCATATCTTCAGCACCCAGAACACTGGTGCCATATAGTATCAATTCAACTATCTGTTGAATAAATTGGAGGAGGATAACTTTGGTGTTTTGTTTTGTGTTTTACAGTTAATTCACAATGGAAGTTGACGTCTTGCTCATGTAAAGTCCCCAAAGGACATTTCGACAATCACGTGCCTCCATTCCAAGTAGTAATTCTTCCATACTGTGGTCCCATCTTCTTAAACACGTGACTTCCAATTGATTATGTTCATCTGCATGAAGAGGTCAAGAAAGGGAAAAAGACGTGGGAATTGGGCACAGAATTCTTTAATGGGCCAGGCCTGGAGACGGCACAACCACTTCTGTTCATACTTCATTGGTCAGACCGTGTAAAGCGGGCTGGCAAAGGTGGTCTAGCTGGTCTAGTACAGGAGAAAAACACTTAGCCAGTCTCTGCCACCCTGTGTGAATGAAGGGAGGGAGGAATGAAGAGAAAATGGTCAACTAACCAGAAGGAACCTTGTCAGTGAAGGCTTCATGAAGGAGTGATGCAAAGATCTTAAAGGATGAGTGGTATGTAGCTACCTGAGGAGGTGTAACAAGGAATCCCAGGTAGAGGGAGGACAAATGGGGGACACAAGCAAGCATCCCCTGAGGCTGAAGGTGAAGTGAGAGGAGAGGAGAAGAAACAAAGAGGAAGGACGGGGAGATCATGGAGTGTAGTGGGCTTGATGCCATTCCACACAGCTTGGACTCTATTCTGGCGGGGAGGGGAGCCCCTGCAAGGTTTTCAGCAGGAGTGGCTTTCCAATATTCGACAATTTGAACAGTCTTCAGGTGGAGAGGGTGGAGGAAAGATTGGAGAGGGAGGCATACAGAGTACTTAGGAGGTTATGCATCAAAACTTTCCTACAGGGTGGTTCATGGATATGGCTGACCACTGGAATCACTTATGGTTGACCACTGGAATTGCTTGAGGAGATTTTAAAAAGTACACACACCTGGACTGCCATCCTGGAGACTGAGTTTCAGTAGGACTGTTTAGAATGCTCCCCAGGTGATTTTGGTAGTCAGTCGAGAGTAGGAATCACTGCTTCAGCTAGCTCCTTGAGGATAAGCAGAGATCTTTCCTCTTTGGTTTCTCTTTCTCCCATAGAGCCAGGCAGTACCTTCTGTATAATTGCATATCATAGCATGTAGTATACATATTTGCTTTATGTAGTATAGTATATTTACTTTGTTTGCAGGCTTATAAACACTTTCTTAGGAAGGCAAACTATATTCCACTTCACTCTTCTTTAATCTGTATTATCCTTTAATAACTGATTCAATTTTTTAAAAGTTAAATAGTATCTACTATGTTTCAGTCACCATTTTAGGGTTTCAGGATATAGGGATTGAAAAAAGAGCTGTATTAGTACTATTTTCATAGTGATGTGGGGACTTGGAAGAAGGAGAAACTGTTTTGAGGAGTTCTGGAAGGCCTTTCAAGATATAGTTCTGGGACAGGGTCTTAAAAGGATTAATGGGAACTTGCCTGCTAGAAAAACGGGAAAGGCCATTCCAATCAGAGGGAACAGCGTGTGCAAAAGAAGAGGGGCATGAGGAGCTCTGGAATATCCAAGCATCACTAGGAAGTTTGGCGTGGAGCGTGCGGAGGATGTGCGCATAGAGAGATGGGAGATGAGTCTGGAAAGAAAGGCATCAGAGGCAGTGGTGTGTTGGAAACTGGCTCTCAAAAACAAAACAAAACAGAAAACAAAACAAAACAAACAAACAAGAAAAACAGAGGGAGGGAGACCTGATTTGTAGAGTTTGCCTATTTCTGTGGTGTAAGTATTCCCATCTGTTTTCAAGTTATCAATGATTTAACAATTGGCTCACACAATTCCTAAATATTAACAATTTGGTTTTAGTGAAATGGTACCAGCAAGTTCTGCCACACGACTGACAAGAGCCAGATCCTTTAATGCTAAGAGATAGAAGCAATTTTTTGCCCTTTCCTGAAAATGGCTCTGCTTCACGTCATGAGGTCTGCTTCTACGGGTGTGGAGTAGGTTGGGCCAATGCACAAGGGGGCTGAAAACTCATAGGAGCTGATTCTCAGGGTCCTATCGCCCATCCGTACTGCTCTTAAACCCAGGCAAGAGGGCCCTGTTTGGGTTCCATGTTTAAAGGTCAGGGCTGTTATCCTCCTCAGGCATAGCCTTCCCCACGGAATACAGAATACAGAATCCATGGTGCCATGACTAACATGAACCTACCAATCCCACTTCTACGCCACATATGCCAGATGTCTGGGACCCTGGAATTCTCTCTGCAAATGGAGTCTTCCCTCAAATCACTTTCCCAGAGAGTATGAACCTGATCTCAACGGCTGGCTAAGGAGGGGCTGTTTATAAAGAGTATGGATGTGGGAGCTGGGGTGTTCACACACATGCACGTGTGTCTCCTCACACTGGATACACACCCCTAGAGGCAGGAGTGAGAAATGAGGAAAAGACGCTGGTCTTGAACTGGGCCGACTGTCTGCACGCCGCCCGCCATGTTTTGGTGAATTTTGAGGAGTCCAAGAATTCTAAGTGCAACCCTGGCCTTCTAGGTCATTATAAAGCCATGTTTGTCAAGGCAAGAGATGGAATATTTTTCACATTATGTTGGTCACATTTATATTTTTAAATATTTAGATATATAGTATGTGAGCCTCCATTTGGGCCCAGCCAATGTCAGGGGTGGTCCTGCCCTACCCCCATTACCAGGGCTGCATTCTAAGCCAAGGTAAGCAACCTCCAGCCCCAGGCAAATTCCTGCCCACTGCAAGTTTTTATACAGGCTGTGAGCTAAGAATGGGTTTTATATTTTAAATAGCTTTTTTTCTTAAATCAAAAGAAAAATATTTCATGACATATGAAAATTATATGAAACTCCAACTTCAGTGCCCATAAATTGTTTTATTGGAACACAGCCATGCTCATTCATTTATGCGCTGTGTGTGCATGGCTGCTTTCACGCTATGACAGCAGAGTGAGTAGTTGGGACTCACTGTACGGCCTGGAAAGCCGCATGTATTTACCATTTGGCTCTTATAGAAGGTTTGCCTACTTTCTCCCTGAAGTAGCAGGCAGACAGGAGGATGGGAAGAGTCCAGCAGTTCTCACCTGAGCTGCACAACAGGTGAGCTGTCAACAGAATCACCTGTTGAGCTCCCCAAACAGACCAATGCCAGGGCCCCACTGTCGATATTTCCAGAATAAATGGTCTGGGGTTGAGCGTGTTTTTAAAACTTCCCCATGATTCTAATGAGAGCCAGGCTTGTGAGCCACTGGACGAAGGGAGTGGATACGTGCAGGTCTGAATTCCCCAAACGTTAGGCAGAACGAGGGTGTAGGACTGGTGCTTGCTTTTCCCCAAGGACCTGAGTGGATTAGAGCCTTTCTTGGAGGATGCAAGGTACCCAGTCACCTGATTTGGTTGGAGATGGAGAGAGGGCAAAGTCCGTGTTTCACACTACAGTGTGATGCATACAGTTACGTTTCCCTTGGACCTCTCTACATCCTTGAACGGCAGGTTCAAACACGTGTCCCTGGATGTCCCCAGCATTGTCTGCCTCTGTCAGGCAGGTACACCGTGGGCTGTTGTAGCACATATCCCCGCCGGGACTCTCACTTCTCAGGATCCACTCCCACAGAGAACCCTGACCCCCTCTCTGCTTCGTGTCCTCCGTAATTATTGGTAGTCTCACAGGCAAGGAGAAGAAAGACAACTCTCTCAGAATCCCATCCTGCACCAGCGCAGTCAGCACCATTGGCAGAGGCTGGCTCTGGGGCAGCAAGGCTGCTCCCAGCTATTATTGTGCCTGGCTCGCTCTCAGCATGACTCAATGCAGACAATATAGCACACGGAGAGCATGGGGGATGAACAGTAAATACGATGCCGAGATTTTTTTTTATTTATTTTTTTAATCTTGTCAGTTTTCCCCTGATTTGTGTCCTTTATCCTAGCCCCCTCTGCTGTATAAGCTTCTCAAAGCTAATGCCCAGAACGCCACCACCCACTGGTAGCAGCAGGCAGCTGGGCCGCTGTGGGGTTCTCATTGCACAGCCATTATTCAGTGTTAACCTAGTGGCACAGGGCTGCTCTAACACCTTCCCCTCTGGTTTCTCTTTACTCGGGGGGCCAATGGCAACACTAGGACTGCCGTCCTCCTTCCTGGAACTGCTCGCCTCAGGAGCATACATCACCTCCTCCAGCCTGGCGGAGCTGGAGAGCCCCCACTGAAAAAGAACGGAACATCGGGCCATAATGAAGCTGAGAGATGATTGTCATCTCTACTGCCACACTTTAAAAAGTTCAAAAAATATTTCTCAAAGCTATTTCTTTGGCCTCTTGTCGATACCAGCCCTCCACCTTCTTTCTTTTATTTGAGAGCTCACGGGATTAAACCAACCCAGACGCACAGGCTCTAAAATGTGAGCTTACCCCTGAGGCTGTGGGAATGGCCCCAGCAATGGGCCTCTGTGCTGCTGGAGCTGTTGGAATCGGGATGGTGGCATACATTTCGCACCCTTGAAACAACTCTGAGGAACAAATTATTCTTTCATGTCCATAAATCTAATCAGTTTCCAGGGTAATATTTGGCTCCCATTTAACGAAGAAATGTTGCTATTATCTCTACCTTGGGTACTGTCAAGTCTGCTCGATGCAATTTCTCGTGTCAGAATCCACTGGTGGTTGCGGGACTGTATGAAAATGCTTGTGCCTTTGGCATAGGTGAGTCACTGCTTTGGGGGAATCAGCAGAGATTTTAGGGAGCTAAAGATGCAGCAGCTCTCCTGAGCTTTTCTGGAATGGAACATGCATCAGCTGAGAATACACACAGCTGGGTTTGTGAGAATGTTAGTTTGCAAAGGGCTTATGAGATCACAGAATTTCCAAGAGAGGAGCAAGAGAAGGGACACTTGAAGTGGCTGCTGCTGGTGTGCGGAGAAGGGGGTCTGCCCCAGTGGAAGCAAGGGGTTCTGGCTCTTTTTAACATGAGATCTGAACTTTGATTTTTACCTTCAAGGGAAAACATTTTTAAATCACCAAATAGCATATTTATAAATTGATGACTATATCTGAAGCGAACTTGATTAGCAGCTTATCAGTTCCTGGGGGTTTGTTTAGGGTTACAAAGCTGACAGATCTGACAGAAGGAGGTGATGATGGCAATGAGATCGGCCTCCCAAGGCGACACTGCCAATCCTAGTGTGAGGACAGTGCCCCCTGCCCATTCAGGTGTAGACTCCCACTAGCTGCTGTTCAGGGACCTGTGCTCAGCTCAGAGAATAGCAACGCTTCTGGAAGAATGTTGGCAGGCTGAAGCTTTGATTTGTATTCAGTGGAGCGAAAACCACTCACCTTATCTTAGGATACATGTAAAAAAATTGAAGAAGAGGCAATAAAAGAAAAGTAGGATTGTTATTAGACAAAACTAGATCGGCTCCAGCTGCATATAACATGTCGTGAACATCAGTAAGGAGCCGGGGGAATTG
Organism: Rhinolophus sinicus; assembly: GCF_057876585.1. Taxonomy (NCBI): domain Eukaryota; kingdom Metazoa; phylum Chordata; class Mammalia; order Chiroptera; family Rhinolophidae; genus Rhinolophus; species Rhinolophus sinicus. Next base: position 34,657,308 of record NC_142504.1, read on the forward strand.
TGAAGATCCTTGAGCTCACAAGATTTGTTTTGCACGGCCTCTACTCCTTTCCCTAAATTTGGCTTAGCAAATCAAGGAAAGGGAGAGTCTGACAGACTTCTGGAACGTTCCAACAAACTCATTCCTTCCCACATCCAAGAGCATTGTGTGTTTGGTCTCTTATTTCCCTCTTTAAGAATGGCTGTGTCTAAGAATTTTTAAGACAATGCTTCTTTGATACAGTATATAGTGTTGCTTGGCACCTGCCAAGAAGATGCACCAAGAAAATGTACAGAGATTCTGCTATATTTTATTCCATATCATGTTACAAGAAAACAACAGTGACAGCTTGACAAACCATTACATCTTTCATAATACAGACAAATTACAATTGGTAACAAATATGCAACATGTATTATTCCATTCTCCGTACTATGTGTCATTTTTGAAGTATAATAATTTTCTGAATGATGCTAGCACATTTCTTGGGCGCCAACCCCGTTAGAAAGTACACATCTCAGTGTATCATACAAAAACAAACACAAAAAAAGATAAAAGAAAAAAAATCCACTCCCAACTAGAGAATGTAGATTTTATATGTGCCTATAACATATGTTGCTGTGGGAAGGGAATGAGAATAGGAGATTGTTTATTTAATTTGAGATTTTTGTTTTGTTTTGTTTTTGGTGTATGAGAAAATTACAAGGCAGTAACATAAGTGGTTTCTTCTGCCTACAAGCCAATAAGAGAGATGGAAGTTATGTGCGATTATGCCACATATTCCTATGTATAGGGGACAGGCAATAATCTACCCCAGTATGTACAGCCTAAACATCCTCTTATATAACAAAGATTACAAAACCAGTAATATTCACAGATGAGTATCTTATAGACGCATAACCTAGGGTACTGATTACACTGGCTATCACATACTCACTGAGGAAAGGATACCCAGAGGCTGTGCTTTCTCTGCAAGCCGGGAGGCACCCCTGGAAACTTTTCTCATCACTCTTGAGAGGTAGAAATAGCTTCTCATCCTAGTATCAGTGAATGGACAGCCACCCCTGCCTTATACCCCGTTTTCTTCTGAGCGCTGCAAACATGTTTTTCATGTCCTACATATCTTGTATTTTTAAGTCAACCAAACTGTTCCTTTAAGAACATGGAAATGAAGTCCCAAAGTTCCTTTTAGAAGACTGTGTGTGCAGTGATGTTGCATTGATGCAATCATGCTAATGTGTTCTTCCTATTGCAACTGTTTGAATTCAAGCTACTCCTTCATATAAAAATAATCTCACACAACATTCCAGTGCTTTCTCAATAGAATAGCAAATCTGCTAATGAACACATTCTGTAACGATTTTCATGACTGCCCTCAGCTAGAGAAGGTGGGAAAAGAAAGGGAGAGAGGACGTGATTGCCAATGGGAGAGGAAAGGAGAGAAAGACAAATCAAACTTTGGATTTCCTATACCAATAGCGAGGATGGGTAACTCAAACCTCCTAAATAAAATCTTGTGAGAGGTATGTCTCTGTAATAAAACAGATCCCCCCTACCCCACTGAGTGTATTATATTTCATTTCCCAAGAGAAGCTGGCTATGACAGGGACATGTATCTCGGAATGACTCTAACATTCCTAATTGAAATCTTTTAACACCAAATATTTTCAAATTAGAAAGCTTATTAAATAGCAAGATTTAATGATCAGTTGCTCTTGGTTTTAAACTTAGTAAAATCCAAAAGTTATGCCTCTTCCCCAAATGAATAATAATTCAAGGTAAGTCACAGGCAAGGCTGTGTTTGATTGCATGTAAGATTTTCTTCTCCATATTTAGTTTAAGAAATCCTAATTTAAGTACATGTGGAATCAAAATACCTCTAAAGGTTTCCAATAGGTTGGAATGTATGAAAGAAGAATGGGAAAGATTTCTAGGTAGCAAACACTAAACATTCTAGCCATGTGTAACTTTTGCTTTCTGTAAAACCAATCAGTAAATAATTCCTTGCTTAGCACTTAGAAGCTTACAATGAAAGCACTTAGAAGCTTACAAAGAATGCTACTTTTGGACAGGGTGGATTGTGACCTTGAATATATACTCACACCTCACTCCAAAGAAGGTACAATTTTAACGTTTAGGAATTCTGAGTCTAATTCCCTAGTTATATTGGGTTTGGCTATAGGGAAGCTTTTCCCTCACTTGACTCGCATAGAAAGTCTTTCTCAAACTGGCTCATTCTTCCTAGTCTTGATATCCAAAAGTGCGATGCATTTCAAGTTCTTGGTCTCTCCTTCTATCTGAGTAATAGGAAAATGTAAAACAATGTACACGGAAGTATTTCCATAGGAATTTGTGTCCCAAGGAGCTAGGTTTCATGCTATAGATGAATGTCCTAACCACTCCGTTGGCCTGGGATTCTGCAGCCAGGCCTGCCCCACTGGGAGACTGGCCTGCATCAGACAGCTCTCCCTTTGGATCAAAGCTCAACAAATGCCCAATCCACTTTCCCCTCCATGCCACACGCTTGCCTTCATCCTCCAGGGTCTCTCAACTCTCTTTAAACAAAGGAAGTCTGGCCCTTCTTTTTTCCCCTTTCCATCTTAAAAGCAGGACGCCTGTATTGCTTCTAAAACCTGCATTCAAACAGTTTTTCCAGGAGACTGTTTAAAGTTAGGGTTCCCAACGATGATTTCCAATCAGCTTGGAATGTTTAAAAAAATGTAACTTAAAGGTGCTTTGGTGTAAATGAGCAAATGTTTAGCTCTTGATAACTTTGTAATTTGCTTTTTAAACGTTAACTCGCAACGATGGTTTTCAGGGCTAACCCAGCACATCCAATTCTTGTGCACCTAAGTTTTAAACATTTTGTTCCTCACTCTTTTCTCCATTAAGAAAATACTGACAAAATGTAAAAGAGTGGATGGAAAAATAAGATGTTGACAAGACCCAGAAAACATGTAAAAAGTTACCTCAATCTCCAAAGGTTGAAAAGTAAGCAATTTATTATCCCTGTCTTTGTTGTCTTAATGCTTGATACTTGTCTCTCCACTTTCAACCTACTTGGAAAACAGTCATGCTATGTGGCTTGAAAATGCTAAGCATATTCTGATATCCTATATAAATGTGCAGTTATTTCCAAGAGAGAAAAAAACAAAAACAAACAAGAACACATTTGCAAATGTCCTCAAAAGGTAAGCGACAAGTCGGGCCCCAAGGCCAGGGACCATGTTGTCATGACAGTTGGAGGACATGGGTTTGCTTTAGCTAAACAGCTCTTTCCTGGTAGTTGCGAAATGTGCCCTGGTCTCAAGGAAAACACACATTGTTTTATGCCACTATGTGGCTTTTAACTACAGACATTTCTGAACAAGTGTGAACACCAAATGTGTTGTCTTAATGTATTTAAGACGTGGTTGGTAAAAGCATAAAAACCTTTACAGAGACGCTGTGCTGCAGAGGGGGAAATCAAACAAAATCAAACACAAAAGACTGAAAAGAATACATGCCATGTATCAGTAAGCAAAGCTTAATCTTCACATAGTTCTTGGAAATCACAAGGTAGCCAAGTGCGTGCAAGGTTTTAAATAAATTGCAGAGAAAACAGGGTCTTGCCAGCTTCAATTTTCTTGTAAGTGAAATCCACCACAGGGAGTGAAAGGAAACCGATCCGTGATGCCTTCCGTATTACTGGCCACTTCATTAATGTTTTCTATTCTTCCCAGAATGATGACAACTTAATCTTGGAAGGAGAAAAAGAGAAAATTGTTATATGGTTTTAAAAAAAAACAACAAAAAAACTTTACATCATTCATTTTTCCTAAATTACATGAGACATCAAAATCGGTCAGGCCAGAGTGAGTCCATCCGTTTTCTTCATAGCCACCCCGAGCATCTAAGGAAAAATAGTCTCCTTCACCCAAAAAGTTCTTATAATATGATAAACAAATGTTCTGACTGCATTTTCTTCCCTTAGGAGAATTTAACTCCATGAATTTAGATGATCTAACCTCCTCTTGGATTATTTAGAGAAAAAGAAATTCGGCAAATTTCCCTCCCCAAATCATCAATAGTAATACTGGTCTTAATCAAGTGTCTGTAGCATCATACAGGCAGTCAGAGGACATACAGTATGTTCATTGTTCTGAACAAGAAACAGAAAACTGGATCACATACATGCTTAAACAAAAAAAAGAAAAAAACCCCAGGTGTCTATAATTCCTCGGTTGCCTGTTATCAGACCTAGTTTCAGCAGCATGAAAATTGGCCAGCAGGACCTGAATTGCTAGCCTCTTTCCAACTTCCTGTATATGACGGTGTGTTTTCAATGATGCCTGCTGACACTCGGTAACTACTTCCAACATGAATGGTTCAAGAAGAGAAAAGGGACGTTTACGCTGCTCCTGTCCACATCTCTTTCTGGTCCTTAAGCATTTTAATCAAGTCTCTAGGGTGGGAAAAGAATGTCTTGACAGGAAAGCCGAAAAGAAATACAGTAGTACCTCGGTTTTCGAACATCTCTGTTGACGAACATTTTGGTTTATGAATTATGTAAACCGGAAGTAAATGCTTTGGTTTTCGAACATGACTCAGAAGTCGAATATGTCACTCAGCTTCCCCTGAGTAAAAGATCCTGAGGCCTAGCTGTCGGCTGTTTTCGAATGTTTCAGAGCTCGTGGATTATGTTAGAAAACCAAGGTACCACTGTACTCCGGGTTCAATTCACACAGCCCAGAGATTCCAAACATCAGCTCCACTGAGGCCAGAATCAATCCGTCATTTTGGTTTAGAGGCTTGCGGTCATCAAGGCCTGATCAGGCTTGCTTGTCCCCTTCTATTATTCCACACTGTCATCTTCCCGGGCAGAGAGCGAACCTTGGCCTTTTGTGGAGACCTCACAGTGCAGTTGCCCCACTGTCCCCCACACGGGCTGTAGGACCAAGGACTTCATCTCTGCATGGCACGACCTTGACCATGAAAGCCAAAAGCTCCGATCCTTCGGTTGAGGATAGTATCCTCACCACCCTCTCTACTCATCTCTCCTACTAACTATGATGATTTTTTTAGAAGGTTAACCTTCCATCTTTTGTTTTTATTATTGAGGTGAAATTTGTATAACAAAATTAAACCTTTTAAAGCATATAATTTAGTGGCATTTAGTACATTTACAATGTTATGCAACCATCACGTCTATCTAGTTCCAAAACATTTTGTCATCCCTAAAAGAGACCCCATATCCTTTAAGCAGTCACTCCCTTTCTACCCTTGGCCCAGCCTGACAACCACTGATATGCTTTCTGTATTTATGTATTTACCTATTCTGGATATTTCATACAAATGGAATCACACAGTATGTAACCTACTGTGTCTGGCTTCTTTCACATAACATAATGTTTTTAAAGTCCATCTGTATTATAGCATGCATCAGTACTTCCTTCTTTTTCTATGGTGAATAATATTCCATTCTATAGATATACCACATTTTGTTTATCCATTCATGAGTTGATGCATATTTGGATTGTTTTCACATTTTGGATACTGTAAATAGTGTTGCTATGAATATCCATGTACAAGTATTTGTTTGAATACCTGTTTAAAATTCTTTGGGGTAAATACCTAGGAGTGGAATTGCTGGGTTATATGGCAATTTTGCGTTTAACTTTTGAGAAACTGGAAAACTATTTTTCATATTGGCTGAACCATTTTATATTCCCACCGGCAATACACAAAGGCTCCAATTTCTCCACACCTTTGCTTTTGTTGCTTTCTATTATTATTATTTTTTTGATCCTAGTGGGTGTGAATTGCTATCATACTGTGGTTTTCATTGCATTTCCCTAATGATTAGTGATGTTGAGCACCTTTTCATGTGCTTGTTAGCCATTTGTATATCTTCTTTGGAGAAATATCTAAGTCCTTTGCCCATTTTTTAATTGGGTGATTTGTCTTTCTGTTGTTGAGTTGCAGGAGTTCTTTATATATTTTGGATATTAACCCCTTGATTTCCAAATATCTACTCACTTTCCACGGAATGCCTTTTCATTGTTGATAGTGTTCTTTGATGCACAAAAAAAATTTATTTTGGATAAAGTCCAATTAATCCATTTTCTGCTTTGTTGCTTGTGGTTTTGGTGTTATATCTAAAAATCCATTGTCAGATCTAAGGTTATACAGATTTACCCTTATGTTTCCTTCTAAGAGTTTAGTCCTTACAACATTTAGATCTTGAATCCATTTTGAGTTAATTTTGGTATATCGTGTGAAGTAGGGATGACATTCCACTCTGAAGAGCTCTCTGTTCTCAATAACTGAGCCAAATGTAAACAGAAGTCCTTACCTTATGTTTTGGGAGAGGCCTGGGAGTGGATGGGTACCACACATAGGCCCTTCACTACCACTGAGTCTGACTCCTCAGTTGCTAGCTCACACACTTGCTGCTTGTGGAACAGTTCTGTATGTGGCTCATTTGGCCACCCCTCACCTCTGCCAGGTAGCCCAGATATGCCTTTATTAAACCTCTTCTTTAAAAAGTCACCACTCCAGCAGAAATGATTACATGGGAACTATGGCCTTAGCCCCCATCTCATCTCTTTCTCTTCCAGGGAAATACAGAAAATCTACCCTTGTTCATTGCGCCCATGTGATCATGCATTCTGGTTTAGGCACTGACATCTTTACTGAGGTCCCTGACATCAGGGTGAGAGAGAGTACCTGTCCCCGCAGTATTTCAACCACACCTTTCCACAGGCATCTCCAGCCCAATCCCACTATCAACCTTGATATTTTTATTAAGCAGATAACCAAAATTCCCTTTCTCTTCCATATGGCTTAAATAGCAGCTGAGATTCCAGCTTTCCCAGGCTGCCTGGGAGAGCTGTGGGCTTGTCCTGCCATCTGCTTGCCTATGCATGGAGCCCGTACAGTCACACTGAAATGGTAAAGTCATGGCCTAGCTCTCCTCCACGCCATCACATTAACCAACAGAATGCAGACCTAGTGCCCAAGATGACCGCCTGAACTAATGACTTCATTTAGTCGCTCTTGAGGTGTGGGGACACTGCCTGGGAGGCGGCAAGGAAGGGGGCACATGGCAACATTATGTTCTCAATTAAGCTTGGTTGTGTTGACCATTGTGTCTCTAGAGCATAATCCAGACCCAGCTCAGTAAATAGTTGTTGAATGGATAGGAAGGGGAAAGGTAGACTCTGAAAATGTGGGAGAGGAAGATGTTCTCGGATGTAGAGTTCTCTCCTGGCACATTGGCTGAGGGCATGCTGTGCCTGAGCTCTAGAGCACAGTCCTGGGTACAGAGCAGACCACCCACAGATACACTACCGGCGGAGAAAGGTGGGCAGCATTAGCACCTCCCCGTAGGCCAAGCTTCGTTTTTACACCCTATGGCGTTTTATTTGAGAGGAATGATTTGCGTTTCAGTACATTTGATTTCATGTCACAATAAACTACATGGTCACCAGAGTCCATCGCATGTTACTATCCTGTTGGGTTGATTTAAGACTTTTTTTTTTTAGCCATTGATGGTGTCTGTCCTTGCCTCTGACCTGATTCTTTGAGTGGAATCTCTAAGAGAATTGCATGTTCCTAACCCAGGGCATAAGCAGAATTGGATAATAAAGGATAATACATAACAATAATAATTGAATAATAAATGGTGAACACAGTGATTGTGGATAAATCCATGACTTAGGTTTGGGCTCAGACATTTAATGAAAGGAGGCAACAGTTAAAAAAAAAAAGAAAAAAAGAAAAGGAAGAAGAAGGGAGGTGCCAATGAGAGCCAGACTCTTTTCCATCTCTGTGAGATGACTCTATAGCCCAAATTGTGCCATATTGGTCACTAGCCGCATGGGATGTCCCTTCTCCCTCTTTGAGAAACATGTTTCAATTTTCAAGGACTACATACATGTAAGGTAGATCAGTTTACTGCTAGAAAAATTCTTTAAAATCTAGATGTAATCATACATTGATGGGTGGAGATATAGGTGGAAGGAGAAGAGGGTATACGACATTCGAAGGGAAGCAAAATATAATAGCAATGTAAATCCATCCCTTACACTTAATTATCAAAATAGACTGTATACACAATACAAATGAACACTGAATATGAATTCTAAGATCAGCTTTGTGTGTATCAACTCATAGGTATATAAATCATTAGATTAGTGGATGCCATTTTTATCTCGCTTTCTGCTTTTACAATGTTCTTTCTCTAGAAACGAATGTTTTAAACAAGAAATTGGATTTTATTGATAAAATCCTTATTCAGAACTATCTACATAGAGCTTCTCAGCTATAAATATTAATTAATTGGATCGCTGGTACCCATAATGCAACTTTGTTCTGACCCATGTGCCCTATGAACTAGATATTTTTTGGATTCAATTTTCTTAAAACCAACTGTCAGCATCATGTGATGGAGGAGATGAAAAATGAAAATGAGCAGTCCTGCTGTGCAGGTGGGTGACCTGTGGGAGAGAGTCGGCCTGGTAGGATTTTTACAGGAACCATCAGACACAGACCAATTGATTAGATCATCTCATACCCGCCACCAACTAGGCTCAAGAGACTAATTAGAGAGAGTACTGCCTGCGCAGGCACCCCATTGACACCTAATTTGCTCAGCCAAAGCCTTTGGGGAAAATGTATTATCTCTGCAGCTGCACTTCATGCATTTCTGATTTGAGGCATAAGCAAGGAGAGCTTCATCACTCTTTTGAGCAAACTGAATGTAGAGCCCTTAAGTGCTAAATGCAAGCAAACAGACCCAAATTAAAAATGGGCCAGGCTCTTTCTAATTCCCTCTGTGCTCCCTGTTAAATCTCCATGTGTACACACACACACACACACACACACACACACACACACACACACACACACATACACAGAGTTTACTCGTCAGTGGGATGACACAGCCGAGGAGCCCAGCTCAGGGTGCTTCCGTGGGATCAGATGGTCTCTTTCACTATCCTATTTACCCACTCTAAGGTGTTGTGTTGGTTTTATTGTTCTTATTTTCTAACTTTTAATTTTTTTTCTGCTGCATTGCCCTCTCACAATTTCATAAAGTATTTGTTTTTCTACAGGAAGACTCGCCCCCCACCCCCATTTTTTTCCCTGTAAGTCTTCACTGGAGACTAGTGATTATTTTGGTTCCAAATGAAAACAACTGTAGGTTTTCCTTTCATTGCCTACACTGTGAAAGGATATTTACAAGGATATATGTGAAACTCTGTGCTCATTTCTATTTGAGAGACTTCCTTGTAAAGATGCCTAATGGAGAGGGAAGAATTATTAAAATTCGATAGAAAGAAAGCTACCTCATGATAGCAAAGACAGTATACAATTATAAAATGATTAAATTCTCTTCAAGAAAGACAATGTATATCATTTGACCAAGTTTAGCTTTTATCTGTTTCCAACCTAGAGCAAAACTAATTTCAACCTTCTTTTCTAATGTAGAATCCAAAATGCTGGTACATAGGAGGCATTTAAGAATAGATATATAATTAACTACATGTTTTTTTAAAAAGGAAATAAAAGGTAAAAATCCAGATGGTATGGAAGAATTGGGGTATCTTGTGCCAAATCCAGTGGCTGTGGTGAATGAATTTCCATAATGCTGGAATAAAACAAATAACAAAAAATCCAGGATTTGCTATAATGGTGTTCTAGAGTAGACTTACTGATTTCCCACCTTTTCACCTCCATGTTGGATTAATGATTTTACCCATGTGTTCTAGTAAATTATAATTCTGCTTTGTAATTTTCGTATTTCTTATTCATAAAAATTTGGTGAAGATTTGCGGGGATCATTTTAGCTGTCTACTTTTTAAAGCAGCATTCAAGATCGGCCTAAATTGGGCACCCAGATAGTCAGAGGATTCCAGTGGTCATGGAATATCTTTCTGAAGGTATATGGAGTATGGTTGTAGGGAAGACGTTGGAAAATAGTTAGAAAATCAGGACATTAACTAGCACATATAACTTCCTTTAGAATTGTTTGTTTTCATGGAACACAAAGTTCAGAATACCAAATACCATGATAATAAGAGTTCACATGAAAAATAGCCAGGAAAAAGAAAACCTACCAGGCTGGGCCACTTTGAGTTTGATTTTTCTTAAAATACTAAGAAAAACAACCAAATTAATCTGTTGTACCTAATTCATCTTCAAGCAGAGTTGGCTACCGTAGAAAACTAAATCCACAAGTTAGGTGGCTAACCCCTAAGTACCTAGGCAAATCCGTATCTCTCTGAAGTAAAAATATCATGTATATCTACAAATACATACATATATGACACATGTACTCATTTGTATATATATATATATATATATATATATATATATACACACATATATATATATATGTGTATATATAATTAACACATATAGACAAATTTTATACTATATATTTTATATGAACGTTAGCCTCCAAATGGTAAGTTTTAAATTTCATATTGACTTCACAAAATCTGGGGCCAGCTTAATTTCTTCATTTTTCAGTTGAGTTTAATTATGTTACGATTTGGCTAGAAATACAGGTTTTCTTTTAGAACATCTGAAATCAGTACTTTCAGTTACCTGACATTGCACTGAAGCTCCTTAGGGGGTAGGAAGGAATGGGATAAAGCAGAAGGAAGTAGAAAATTAGTCAAACCTACTTCTGTAACTTATTTCTGATTTATGATAATCATGCTTCTTCCCTCCAGAAGAGAACACATCTTTGAGACCAGCAAGAGAATATTAATTAAAATGAATGCAGAGATAGACAGGCTTTTGTTTTAAGCTTAACAGAAGGTCCATCATTCAAAATAGCCCAAATCCTTTAAGTTGAAAGCTGTTTGGTAACATCCATATGGATGCACAATGGACTAATTGCAGCAACTTTGCACATTTTCAGCTTCGTGCCAAGTGGTGATTTTAATTAAAATTGTTGAGGCAAAGCTATAAGTCTAACATTTTAAAACAAAGCATTTCTCACATGAGGAGACTGACTTAACATATCATTTCAATAATTATCATTATCAACGGACATTTATTGAAATCCTCATTAAAGACCAAGCATTATATGATGTGTAATTAGCTATGATTGAAAAGAATGCTCTATTTTAATGGTGTGACTGCTTATTAAATCAGATTTATGTAAATGTAAAATTCTGGTCATATTTTAGGCACTTGTGGACTAAAGAATGGCAATTCTGGGAGCCTGTCCCGTTTCAGAGAAGGCTGAAAGAAGTGCAGGGAAAGTAGTAATCTAGGTCTTTTAAGAACCACCAAGACACAATCTTTTAAAAAAATCATATATATGTATATATACATATATATGTAAATATGTATATATAATCATAAATATAAAATCATACACACATACATACATGCGTATACTGTTTCAAATAGTTCATTGAAATAGTTGTAATGACAAAGTTAAGAATAGAAAAGGCTTTACCAAATATTGCTTATTCTTTTCAAGGATTTCATATTTGAAGCGTTGTTTGCTCAGCACACCTTTACACCTGAGTGGCTCTCAAGTGAGTATAAGTTAATTAAATAGGATTCTGACAACTTAACCTTCCTTATATATTACAATTCTACTAAAATATATTTAAATAAACCAAATACAAAGTCATGTAACCCAGCAGTATGTACATTTTTAAAAAATAAAACACACACACAAATCTCACAAAACCACTTCTAAGTATTTAGCAGTCAGAGAAACACAAGAGTTCAGGTCTGACTTTAATTAAAAGATCTGAGAGGAGATGTGCCTTCATTTTGGACGAATTTAATTTTTCAAATTAAAATTTGATTAGTATTATTGTCCAATGTGCTGAAGCACAAGCAGTTTTCATGCTAAGGGCTTGAAATCAGTATATATGATGACATACAATTTGAATCTGTCTCGTGAACCATCTTATTCAGCAGAAATTTGCGAAGTTCAAACACGCATTTCTGTAGCGTAAGTTAGGTCACCTATAATTGGTAAATAGAGAATGGTGTCAGCATAAACCAAAAGCCGCATTGGCTCATGGGAGAGATTTCTTCCTATTGTTAAAGTTTTGAGCCACCAAATCACAGTAGCCATGTGCAAGAGACATAAACACAGTTGTATGCAAGCTGGAGTATGTACGGTACTGTACACGATGTCCATTTACTCCACATGCTTCTTTCCTTGTTGGCTTGGTCTGGCCACATGCTGTCTTGGAATTGTTTTTGTTTTTGTCTTTTTACACTTTATTTATATATTTATTTTGACATTCGAAATTATTTTATATTGATTTAAGGTGTACAGCATAGTGGTTAGGCATTTGTTTAATTTAAGAAGTGATCCCCCTCACTAGTACCCACCTGGCACTATACTTAGTTATAACCATATTATGGACTATATTCCCTCTGCTTTATATCCCTGTGACTATTTGGTAACTACAATTTGTACTTCTTAGTCCCTTCACCTTTTTCACCTGTCCCCCAAGTCTCCTCCCACCTGTCACCCTGATAAATCTAGTACCCATCCAACACCAAACATAGCGATTACAGTATTATTCACTACATTTCTTATGCTATACCCCACATCCCCATGTCTACTGTGTAACAAACCAATTTGTACTTCTTAATCCCTTCCCCTTTCTCACTCACCCCTAACCCCCCTCCCATCTGGCAACCATCAAAATGTTCTCTACCTATGAGTTCGTGTCTGTTTTGTTTGTTCTGTCTCGGAATTGTTTCTTGTACAATTTCCCTAGATCTTGGCACATTTTGCCCCTTCATCCAAAGTTCAGCATCCTCAATCCTTCCATCCAGCGTCTTTCACATGTAAACTGTGCTAGTAATTCTTATTAGTGTTTATACTGCTTTTGCGAGTGCTAGAGACTGAATGTTTGTGTCCCTCCACCCCCCACCCCCACATTTGTAGGTTGAAACCTAATCTCCAATGTGATGGGATTTCCAGGTGGAGACTTTGGGAGGAGGTTAGGTCATGAGACCACATGAGTGTGATTATTGCTCTTATAAAGACACCCCAGAGAGTGCTCTTGCCCCTTCTGTCATGTAAAAACACAACAAGAAGAGGAAGGGGGTCCTCACCAGACACAGAATCTGCTGGCACCCTGATCTTGGGCTTCCAGCCTTCAGAGCTGTGAGAAATACATTTCTGTTGTTTAGAAGCTGCCCAGTCTACAGTATTCTGATAATAGTACACTGAACAGACCAAGTTGAATACATTTTGATTGGTCTGCCCTTTATTCTCTTTTTTCCCATAAGCCATACAATTTTTACTTTAATATTTTGCTGAACACAGGTAGGAACATATCACATCACGGATATCATAGCAGAAACATCTATTCCCGTGGGGCACATTCTGATACTGTCACGTGGTGACACACTGTGGACACTACCATTGCATATCATTTCTACCAGGAAATGTCTGCTGACAGCAAGAAGGGTCCAACAGCACATGCTGAGGGGTGCTGATGCCGGAGAGCCCGCTAAGCTCCCCACCAACTCTTCCCCATGTAGCTGCTTTTCAGTATGAACAGTGCCAACGAACAACTTCTCAACAGAGGAGAAACCACCGAGTAAGGACTCACAAAAGCTAAGGCTTGATCTACATGCAAAGACATCTGACAAAGACAACATGCAACTCTCCACAAAATGATAATTGGTTATTTTAAAGTACTTGGATACACATTATGCTACTAGAAGAAGTTGCTGTCTTTCTATAAAATGCAAGATGAGTTCTGATAGGTATAATCATGACACATGTGTATCAGTGGAAGAAAAGAACACCAGCATTTTGTGCCCATGTAGCATTTCCTCCTACCTAAAGTACCTTTCCTTTTATCCTCTCATTTAATGAACGTGCCTGAAAAAATAGGACCAGGACCCTAAGAAGAGAAGAGATTCTATAAATTGTACTTTTAAAAAAGTTCTAACCGTTTTAGTCACTGGTTCAATGTCTTCTGGCATAGCGGCAGCAAGAGGTATGTTCCAGGGTTAAATACCCACTATAGGATCCATGATCTTTATGGGAACCGGGGTGACCACCTGTCCTGGTTTTTAGAATGGAGAGGGTTTCCAGGATGCAGTACTTTCCGTTTTAAAACTTGGGCAAACCAGAATGAGTGGACCACCCCACCAGAAACAACAGGATTGACATAGTGTTAATTTCCGAGTTTGTTATAAAAACAGAGCCAGCAAGTTTGGCACTTTACTACATGAACTAAAACACGCCGACATTCCAATTCCAAAATGTGCATCACGAAAGTATTACAAATGCTAAACACTGAGAATGGCAAGAGATTTGCTGAAGAGCAGGTGGGAACTAAGCCCACAGCCTTCTCTCCTCTCAACTCTCCCAACGGAATTTTCACTTATTGCCTTGACTCGGTGTTTTTGACTTTCCCCTGCAAGATTTTTTAACTGAAGCCTTGGTGGATCACATTCTGCTCTAATGAGGTTGTTGAATTCAAGACATTCAACTTGCTCTTCATGACAATTCTCAGTTGCACTTATAATAAATCCGTCTATTTATATTCACACATGATTGCGCAGTGTGGCACGGAGGAGATGGCTAAGGCCACCACTCTCAAACGACAAGAAGTGTAAATACTGCCTGAATCTCTGTGGCAAATGACCCCCGGCCCCCTTCAATGAGCAGTGGCAGAGCCAAACCATCAGTTCAGGAAACATTTACTGCGCGTCTATTTTTTTCTTCTTCTAATTTTTCAATTACAATTGACACACCACATTATATTAGTTTCAGGTGTACAACATAGTGATTAGACGTTTATATAACTTATGCAGTGAGCATCTACTGTTAAGCAAAGCACAGGGCTTTGGGTAGAAGGGGAGAATAACGAGGACTGTTAAAACCAGGTCCCAGTTGTGGTCTAGAGCTGGCTTGAACTGGCCCACTAGTCAGATGTTAACATTTTCAAGAAACAAAGCCATTCTTGAAATGGGCAATGGAAGAAGGGATTACACCATGAGATACAAGAGAAGCATGACCAATTAGGGCTTTGCTGCTTTCTTTCTGGAGAGCCGGCTGTTAAATATTTACCAGCACACCACTGCTGCCCTTCGGAGCCTCGAGAGTTTGGGAGGGGATGCTGGCCAGGTTAGTAACAACCTATAAGTCAAAATGGAAAATGCAATGTTATCCTAGAGGTACCAGGCCAATGAGGAAGAACTGGGCTTTGAGCGAGAAATAAAAACGTAATGTGTAGAAAGGGAGGAAGGAGAGCCTTCCTGAATAGCCAAAGGCTCTGGGAGGCAGTGAATGCCCAATAAGGCAGGCATATATTTGGGTGTCAGAAACCAGATGCAGGGGAAGCGGAGAGGGTAGGTGAAAGTGGTGGACTGGAGAGCCTTCCACGCTGTGCTGAGTCTGGGCTTTATCTGTGTGGTGAGGAGGTCTTAGAGGATTTTGAGTAGGGAGCTGTCAGGTTCCAACCCAAGGACAATTACGTAGTATTTTCACACAGATGACGGCTCAGCTGCTTCTGTGAAGTTTATGGATAAATAGCTGTCTTCTTCAGGATGCCATCCAATCAGATAATGCAACCAGTTCTTCAAATGACTGTTGCTCACAAAGCACCAGGTGTGTAACAGTTAATGTAGAAAAGGTCTTAGTCTACCTGTGTGAAATATCCTAGATTAATGATGACATAGAAACTAAACTGCTTCCCAAGGACTGCAGTTTTCAAAACGTAGCTCACGGGGATACTTTGGACATTTCATTCACCAGAAAGATGCCTTCGATGCTCAATAAACAGTTTGTTCGCTTGTGTCTTTATATTTGTCCATGCATTTAAAAAGAAAAGGAAAACGATATGCACTAACTCCTAGCTTTACTTCTCTGCTGTCCTTTCGTAACTCAAACACGATTCACTGTTTTTGATTAGCACACAACCTCAGACAGACTTTAAATTGCAGCATTTGGAGTTCTGAAATACCATCAAATCTTTTAAAGAGCAACTGCAATGAATTAGCAAACGTCATCACTACACTTTTGTCTTGATTCACTGGGGCTGCTCACTGTGGACTAGGAGTTCCAGCTCATTAAAAATGTGAAGGCTGTAATGTCTGATGAATAAACCATTCACATCAACATAATTACTTTCCACCTGGTATAAAACAATTAAAGTGCCAACCACTCAGTGGTTTAGTGGCAGAGCAAAGAACAGTGGTTGCAGGCCTGGGTCAATGTCTCACTTCCATTGGCGACAGAGCTGGACAGTGCAATGACAGTAGCTGGCACACACCAGGCTCATGGATTAAGGGATGCTTCCTGTGTTTTTAGTGTCCACTTGTGGCAACAATGGAGTTAAGAGTATTGAACGCTCATGGTGAGAGGCAACGCAATCCCCTTTTCCTTGCCCCAAACCAGGATCCCACACAAAGTGTGGTAAGTCAGGAATGTGACAACTTCTCTTCCACATCTGTGAATGGGAGCACATCTCAGAAAGCTCTTATTTCCTCTTCACACAGATGCTGAAGAACAAAGTCCTGTCTTGTCTGGGTAATGCTGCTTGTTTTCCAGTCTATTGGCACTAAAATTGCACTCTAAGCACCTATATGTCTCATGATGCCCTGTTAAATTCTTTTCAAAAGTTGTGACTTTGAACACTGGGTCATTTGGAACAACAACAAAAAACCAAATCTCATGACTTTGTTGCTTCATGTTACCATGGTAAAAAAAAAAAATCACCACAGTTCCATTTTTCACATTATAAGTAAATAGAATGTGTATTGTATGAAGTATACAAATGTGAAACAAACAAACAAGTACAAAAAAAACAGCCCAATAAGATCTAATAAGCTGGTTTTGTTTCTTTTGCAATTCTTAGATTTTGTGGCTCTGCATGAGATGTTATGCACAACAAGCCAGGACTTGAGATACTAAAATGGAAAAGCTCTTCGTTTTCTAATTCCTAACCTCCTGAGTTTTAGTGCTAGAGTGTGTGTCGGTCTCATAATCAATTATTGAATACCTTGGTCCAAGCAGGATATAAAACTACTCATGCTTGGATTAACACAGTGAAGTTAAATCTCATCTCTCTCAGTACTTCCTTATTAGGGAAAATGCTAACAGGTTGATTTTTAGGGACTGACGTATGCCCGGTAAAATGTAAAGAAGAACAGGGCAACTCTTTCTTTAGGTCCATGGGATGTGGTGTGGTTAAGACTGTCTATGTACTAGAGATGGGTGATTCAGTTAAGACGTATTTGAAGCAGATAGGGTAGAGGGGAATTACTAAGATTAATGGTGTGAAGTCAAGCAAAGAAATATTTAGAGACTAGAAAACAATGAATGGCAAGAAGAGCTTTATGTTAGAACCACTTTCAAATAAAACTGTATAAACACTACCCAATCTGGAAAAAATACGCCATCATGTTCACTGTTTGGAGGGCTGTCTTGCTAAGCCCTACACATACTCATGTATCACAGTCATCCCTCTTGACCATAAATTCTTTGTACTTGAAATTTGCATACAGATCGCCCCCAATTTAATGATGGTTCGGCAGATGATTTTTTTTTCAATTTACAATGGTATGAAAGCGATACACATTCAGTAGGAACTATACTTTGAATTTTGATCTTTTCCTGGGCTAATGATATTCAGCAGGATACTCTCTTGTGATGCTGGGCAGCAGAAAGCTGATTTTGTACAAGTGTAGGCCAATGTCAGTGTTCTAAGCACATTGAAGGGAGGCTGGGCTAAGCTATGGTGTTTAGTAGGTTAGGTGTAGTAAATGCATTTTTGACTTACGACATTTTCAACTTATGATACGTTTATTGGGATGTAACCCCTTCCTAATTTGAGGAGCACCTGGATAGATTTATTTCTATGCACCAAACAATTGCTTCTGTTATATATTTCTGCTACCTGCATTGTCTTGGGTAATTTGATAGGATATTTTGTTTTAGTAAATCAAAACAATAAACATGCTTTCTCTCAGGAAAAAACCCAAAACAAAACATTGCCTCTAAATTAACTCAATAAATCACTAAATTATGAAATAAAATACTAAATTATAAAATAAAACCAACTTCCATTCACTTATTTTAATGCTTATTCTGTCTGCTGTGATATACATAGTTGTATGTACTCTAAATGTGATGATCATATATTTTTCCAACATTTTATTAAATTTTTCAAACATATACCTAGAAAAACGGAAGAATTTTACAGTAAACATCCATCTACAATGAACATTTTGAAATGTCTGCTTTGCAACATATCTGTTAATCTGCCTACCCGTCTATTCATTCATTAATCCATCCTGTTATTTTGAAGCATTTCAAAGTAAATTGCAGAAATCAGTATACTTCACCCCTAAACATACATATCATTAATTAGAGCCCAATACAGATTTATGTTTTTTAGGTAAATTTTACTCATATTATAAACTGCACAAATTTTAAGTGTATCATTTGATGAGTTTTAACGGTATTATTCAGAAAAATACTACATTGCTATATAATAGGAGATATCACTTTTAATTCAGAACCTGAGAATATGATTTTTCTTTCCATAGAAAAATATTTAATGTCACCCACTTTCCTACTCTCACCAACTCCTCAGTGGGCAAAACACTGATAACTACAACTGCCAATAAAAGAACAGGAGCATTTAGATTGTGATAACTCTTAACCTTTTGGAGGCACTGTCACACTTGAAAACCAGATGAACACCAAGGAATTCTTTCCAGAAGACTGCATCTATATAACTACAGGCAGATTTTTTTTTTTCATACAATTTCAGTTGGTTGACAGACCTTCTGAATTCCATTCATAGACCCATGGAACGCAGGTCAAGAACCTCAGGATTAGAATGCCAGAATGCTGAAGCATCAAGCAGTATTTCCACCATCGAGCCAAAATTTTAGAGCATAGTGCAGAGGAAATACCTTCCATGAAAGTTAAGTACTTAAAAGTAATTTCTTTTGAACCAGTGGCACCGTCTAGGGACAGTCCTGTTTAGGGGGGTGGGGAAGGCTTGCGTGACTTCCTATACCTTCCCTAGATAATAAAAATACAACCAACTAACCAAAAACAAAACAAAAAACCCCAAATCTCATTCAGCATGTGCATCATATGTCCTTTAAGAGAGGCAGAACCTGGACCATTCTATCTTATGAAGGAAACTGTCAATAGGAGAAGCATAAATGGGGACTGTGGATCCCTAAATAGGGAGCTAAGTCAACGATCCTCAGAGTCTGAGGAGCTGAGTCAAAGATTCTTTTCCTCAAACACAATCCTTCAATCATCCCTCCCTTTTCTTCTCAATTAAAGTCGTTATCAGCGATGTACCAACATTAGTGCAGGATAAAAGATAAATGGAACCTAATTCCACAGCACTCATTCTTACTGATTATATTAAATACCATTAACAATCACTTTATTTCATGTGCTGTCTTTGTTACTTTATTGTTGTTGAAAACAAAAATGATTATTATGGCTTCTCATGGCTTTGCCAATGACCCTGAACTCTTATTTTCCCTTTTAAGGTGAAAAACAGTATTAGCCAAGAATGTGCAATTATTTTTAATATGGCCACCCATGCTTCCCCTCTCAGAAAGGGTCACAGACATCTCATCTGAGCAGCTGGAGAGGATTTATCGTGCTTCTGGTCCCCACAGCAACCTTCAAGGCAGGTATTTCATTTTATGGTTGAGAAAGCTGAAGCCGTTAGAGAAGTACTTCCCATTTCTACTCTCGGGACAAACCTCTTGTTTCTTTGATCAGTAATAATGTTTCTTCCTATCATCAGAAGACCAACTTAATGGTCTTCTACATTTGCTCTTCACAGACTGATCTGGTCTCTATGGTCTTACTTTGGTTCTGTCTTTTCAATTGTAGTGTATCAGAACTTGGCCTGGACGCTTGGCCAAGAAGCTGATAATTGTTGCAAAATTTTCATCTCCCTGTCTCAGCCTTATCTACGCATGTATGCTGTTCATCCCGGGCACATGAATTACTTGTGCCTTCCTTGTTAGGGGACAGCTACCTCTAGTGACATGGTATTTCTTTGTGACCTGCCTTGGTAGCAGCAAGACCCCAAGGACTGCAAATCTTCAGGAGCCAGTTAAGAAAGGAAAAGGAAAGTGTGAAGTCAGGGATGAACCATGACTCCTCAGACTCATTCCCATCAGCATAAGGTTGCCATAGCAACCACACCACACTGTCCTACTGTTAATACCTTGCTCCTACCACTGATCGGCCTGCTGGTTTGGGTGCCCACGGAAATTTGCACAGAATTGCTACAGTTCTCTGATCAATTTTACTTTTATACAACTTAATTTTATGCCATGTCTTCCCCTTGAGCATTACATAAATAAGAGACTAAGAGTTATAAAATAAAAGTACATATAAGGCTTTTGACCAGTTTTCGACCTGATCAAATGTGACAAGATCATTCCTCCTTTCCCCTTCTCAGAGCTTCACATTTCCTCTTCCCTGATGCATCCTTCCCTTAACACACCCACACACACAGACGCACACCATTCGAATGTCAGTTCTTGATATTTTTGAAGGAATAGTACGAAGAGACATTCTAAACATACAGATATGGGATCCTAAGTTTTACAGACTTTAAATCCTTCTACAATTGAGCCAAAAGAGAGGAAGTCTAAGGAAAAACTGGACTTGGCATACTAAAATCGAAACTTTTTTCATTTGACATGGCTTCCTTTTAAATAATAAGGAAGGCTCACTTCCTTTACGTTTAAGCACCAAGACCATAGGATGTTCTTTAGAGGTTCTGAGGGAATAAAAGGGAGAAAAACCTGCTGTGATTGTTCTCGTGGCTTGTGGAGCCTGGTGGCCATGGGGGTGCTGACCCGGGCCAGGTAAGGGATCTTTCACGACAAAGGACCAAGAGCTGTACAAAGCCCAAAACAAAAACACAATGCTGACAGTGAGACCAGACACCAGAAGCACGACCAGGGACCGAGCTCAGAGACAGAGTCAAGTGGCTTTGAGGTCATTTGTGTGGGGCGGGCAACCTATATCTGATGATGTAGGGCGGAGATTGAGGGGGAGCATTCACTTAGGCTGAAGTGTGCAACCCTCTTCAGCTCTAGAGGTGTGGGGCTTGATCTCTAGTGACGTGTGAGACCCCGCTGTTTCATTCTGACACCATCCCTTCCTTTATTTTCTTTTCTTATTGAAATCCTCAACTGAGGTTCCTTTCCATGCCGGACACCCACATAAGACTTCCATTTTTGTCCCCTGACTTATTTTCCTCTTTTGGAAATCCTTCTTGAAGATCTCTGGGATCAAAGACAATAACAAGGAATGACTTTTCACCCTGCCCTAGAAATGCTTTACGTTATCTCTAGTGTCTGCAAACCTTTCTGTGATGGGCATTCGTGCTAGTCACTAATTTTCAGCTCTCTGCCTTCTGGACCCTGAGTGGAATGCCCTTCCCAGCTCTCTTGGAAGTTAGGGGTGGCCATTCGGCCTGCTAGGACCAATGAAATGTGCACATCCATGTTTCTGCTTTAAGGGCCAGTATTCATCTTGACATGACTCTTCTCCCTTCCAAGATGACTGAGGAAGCATGTGTGGAGATACAGTGTCTGTTAACCTGTGTTGCTGCGCAGGGTCCCCCACTGACTACTATTGAGTGTGAGCAAGAAATAAATGTTTGTTATATTAAGCCACAGCAAAACCCAGCCCATCCTGAGTGATACTATGCCTATTATGTCTAATTTGGGTCTTAAGTCTGTGGACAGAAACTACAACTGACCTACACTTCAAAACAATCCTAGTGAGCTAGTTGGTTTTGTCATTCTTTATTGCAATAAGGAAAATGAATGAGAGAGTACACATAATTTACTTCACGACTCACAGCTAGGTAAGAGGCAAAGTTGGAACTTGTAGCCTGATTTTATTACTCCAAATCCGATACCCTTTCTACTCTATTGTGAAGGCAGTTAAGTCTTAAATGGAGAGAAGACTTACTTCTGGAAAGTAACAGAACTGGATTTGATAAGGCAATGAGAAAAATACTACAAGCTATACAAGAAAATTCATGCTTTTATGTGAAAAAAATGAATAGTTGTACTAGGTGTAACTGCCAAATTTTACGGTGTTTTATTTTTGCTTGTGTTTCTTCCTTCTAGCAATGGGAAAGTTTCCAGACATCTGGTGTAAAAAAATTGGGATTCTCATATGAATATCACACTCAGGTTGGGTAAGTTAAACTTTATATAATTCGAATCTGAGTAAAATTCAAGTAATAGTATTCTTTGAAATATAAGCATGAAATGTCATGTAAATAAAAAAGGAAATGGAAAGATACATGCAAACTGTTAATATTAGCTACCTCTGTGGAGGAGATTAAGATTTTTTTGTAGGGTGGGAACTTTAAAGTTTTACTAGCTATGCTTATATGTTATTTGGATTATTTCCCATAAGAATGTGTTTGTTAATTACCTGTATAATTAACAAGATGTGATAGATAACTGCTGACCCCATAAATGTGGGTTGGTGATATGGTAGCATTTGGTAATTGCAATGAAAAACTAGACCTGTTTGGTATTTGGCTCAGTTAATCAGTATTGTTTAAGCTTTGCTAAATATTCTAATATTGAAGATAAAATTATTCAGAAAAGGAAGAGGTAAAATATGTTTCATGCTGCACATTGTATATCTAAATTGAAAAATTTTGTGATTTTTTTGGTAATGGTATTTATTCAAGGCAGTAATGATAAACTGAAGTGATGAAGAGGAAAAAGAGAGATAAGATATTAAAATAAAAAATAATCATGAATGCCAAATGTTGCTCAACCTCTTTTAACTAGAAACTCCTAAGACACATGTATGAAGAAAAAATCAAATAACGACATACTTTTAGGCACTTTGGTCATTACTAAATTAAAGATGAACCTTTCAAATTTAACATGTTTTTATTTTATCCTTTTTTTTTTTTTTTACAGAAAGTAAACTAGGTTTGAATTTCTTATTTCTAAATTGATCAACGATTATACAACATATTGATAAACAGTTGTTCCATAGTCACACCTTATTTTGAGGTAAGATAAAATGTTGGCAATAAGGCAATGGAATTATCTTTTTCATCCAATGACTAGTTTCTTTATAACCATATTCTATAATGAGCATCAGGACAAAAGCTTTGGACCTGGTAATTTTTATGTAAAACTTTAACTAGCTTTAACTAGATATTCTATAATTCTTACTCTAAACATAACAGTGGCATGTTTCTTATGATTATTTATTATCTATCTATCATCTATCTATCTATCTATCTATCTATCTATCTATCTATCTATCATCTATCTATCTGATCTATATATACTACACCTTGGTCCTGAGCATCTAGCTCTTAGCTGGTGAACTCAGAATCCAGGGGAAGTAACTGACAACTTCGTACAACTCTAGTTAATTCCACTAACACTGAGGGCTCTGTTTTGTCTGGATATTGCTTTCAGTTGCTTCGGTTGGGAGGAGATAAACAGTAGATTCTCTTTACTACTACTTTCCTCTCAATTCCATCAAGGGTTGATTAACATTTGCAGTTTGTTACACTGGTCATCATCAGTAATAAAAGAGTAGGAGTTAAATACATGCAGAATGTTTAAGTGACACTTCTTAAAAATCTTTATTTAATTATTGGAACTCAAATTTCTTTAAAAAAAAATTACAATGAATCACACGTAAGTCTCAGCACTCAGAGATCACTCAATAGACGTTGGTTCCCTTACTGTTCCTGAGCTAAAAATGATTCCAGTGCTTGACAAATAAAAGTAATCCTTCATAATAATGAGGAGGAGAACAATGGGATTAACAGTGAAAGGAATGTTACTGTGTTCAGAAGTTTAGAAGAAGTTGCTGACCATGTCTTAAGAGATTTCCATGTACTTCCCATAACACCTGCCTTACTGAAGTTGGGATTGGAAGCAAACATTGGAGTGGCTGTTTATTGATTCTCATGTGTCCTGAGTGCAAAATGAAAAAGAGAGGCATGTCTTCATTGGAGCATGTGGCAAAGAGCTTAATCAGAGAGGTGCTTAACTATATTTTTAATAAAAATAGAGTAATTTATTACAAGGGCAAAGAGGAATTATCATATTTAAATGAATTAGACGAAGTTTTAAAGAGATGTGATGATATAGATATAATTATATACTGTTTTTAATAATTTAACTGTTTTCTGTCACTGCTTTATTTAATCTTGATATTCCTATGCTTTAATTGAGCAATTATTTCACCTTTAACCTGCTTCTGGAGGTATTTTCCCCTGCAGATCTATTATAGCTCTGTTGTTTTCAGAAGTGTTGCCAAGTATAAAATCTCATGTGCCTATTTTTCTCTTCCGGGGTATAACTGACCCTCGAAGAGAATGTTTTCATTATCACAGATGCTACAGGGTTGGCAGTAGCCCAGAACTTCTGATATCTAAATTCGAGCTCTTTCCCTGTCTCAGAATTAAAGAAAAAACAACAAACAAGCAAACAAAAAAACCCCACCTTTTGGATTCATGTGATTGCTGAAAGAGAAAGACTATAGTCAAATGTGTCCCTTTGTTGAAGAACATTAACCCATACAAATATTCTTTCCCCAAAGACAAGGATTCACTCAAAAGCAGTAAGCAGTTTTTCAGACTGTAACCTGGAAGACAAAGCTTTTGTAATTTGCACACATACAACAAATGCACATTAGCAGCCAACCTGCCCACCTCAGAGCCTTCTATTCCAGAGCAGAGGCAGCCCCTTCTTTGAACGGAAACCTGCAGAGAAATTGGAAACCTCATCCACTGTTGGTGGGGATGTAAAATGGTACAGCCACTTTACTGTTCATAGCAGCACTATTCATCATGGCCAAATAGGAAGTTACCCAAATGTCTATCAACTGAAGAATGCATAAATAAATGTGGACTATCTATAGACTGGAATATTGATAAAGAAAGAAATATTGATACATGCTGCAACATGGATGAACCTTGAAAACACACTAAGTGAAAGAAGCCAGTCACAAAAGGCCACATATTATTGGATTTCATTTATGTCAAATGTCCAGAAATGGCAAATCCGCAGAAATGAAAAGTAGATTAGTAGTTGTCTGGGGCTGTGGGGGATATAGAGAAGTGGGAATGGGGAGTGACTGCTAATGGGTACATGGTTTCTTTTTAGGGTGATAATATCACCACATTAGATTGTGGTGTTGTTTGCACAACTCTGTGAATATACTTAAAAACCACTGAACTGCACACTTTAAGTGGGTGAATTTTATGGTGTGTGAAATACATCTCAATAAACTTGTAAAAATAAAAGAATTCTATGCTCTCTCCACGAATGAAGTCTAAAACCATAACTTTGGAAGCTATTTGCCCATTTTATAATGATGATGATGATTATCTCCATGATGTTTTAGTGGCTGTAGAAAAGTAACATATTAGAGGAATACGTACTAATGGAAAGCAGTTGTACTTAGTGAATGAGATTATGGGGTACATTCTCTTCATACCACGTACTTGTTTTTGAATTTGTGTATTTAACATATATTATTTCTGTAATCAGAGAAAAGGTTAAGTATCAGAGTTTTGTTTTAAAACATTTTAAAAGTAGAAGCTCTGGGGAAGGATATCAGTAGGGGCTATAGTTGGGTAAGGTGGTTGGGAGTGAGTTGGGCTTTGTAGGGCTGGCACATTGGATAGAGAAAGGCCACAGGAAGGGCAACAGCCTTCTAAATAGTTCTTTTATTTCAAGCACCATTTCTTACTTTTGTTGGGCTCTTGGGGTGGAGGTGTATTTATCTTATTTATCACGGAGTCCGCAGCATTGAGAACGCTGTCTAGGACAGAGAAGGTGCTCAGTAAACATTAACTGAATCCATGAAAGAATATTTGTTGCTAGAATCCTTTTCCTAAACTACAGATGACAACGGGGGCTACCACTTGCAACATATGTATGTATTTAAGCAAATCAGAAAAAGGTGCCCCTTCTCCTAGGTTGGTACAGCTCCTCTCTAGGACTTGTGGCTGGAAGAGTCCATCAATTGTTCACCCATGACCTGTCCTGACCCTGCTGCCTGGCCAAACTCCCTTCTCATGGCCCCACCCCCAAATGCATACAGGCTAAAGCCCATGCTTCTAGGGCTGGCAGTCAAAGCCCTTCTCAATCGTCCCATTCATAACCATTTCCAACACCTATTCTATGTTTAAGCCATAGGAATCAGCACACTTCTGTGTGCTGGCTCTCACAATTGCCTTCATCGTGCCAATTCAATGTTTTTAAGACAAACAGCTATCACCTAATAAAGAAGAGCCTTCCACATTCTAACATTGCTCTCAGGGATTGTCCAGGACCCGCTTTCTCGTCCTCACGTGTTCCCATTCTGACGCGCCCCTTCCATCTGACTCGTGCTTCCTTCCTCATTTGAAGTTCTATTCCTGTTCATGGATTTAGATCTGGATTTTAGTGCTAGGTAAGCAAACCAGCTTTTGACTCTCAGCTTCCCCATCCTTTGGTCTGGCCTTGGCCCCCTTTTAACATTTCCCTGGCTCCTCTGGATGAAGCCATCAGCCTGCGTCCTCAGCCCTCCTTAGGTGGAATCAGGAGTCACTTTCTTCTCTGAACTTATCCAGCACATTGTACAAACCTTTACTAAATGTTGATCATATCATATTATATTGTTTCCTTATATAGACTTTAAAAGCTTCTAATGGAAGGAATCATATCTTATTCTTAGGTGCTTATTAGCACTGCGTCAGGCATAGAGCATGTGTTCAGTCAATTAGTATGGAGACAATGAGTAAATGAAACACAGATACAGAATCTGGTCTGATAGAGAAAGTGGGACTTCAGGGGGTGGCTTCTAATAGGATGGAGTCAGAGTGTGAAAGGCCTTGACATTCAAACAGAAGAGGCTAGACTTGTGGTGGGAAGAAATAAGGGGTGACTTCAGATCTCTGAGAAGGGAAATGGCATGATGCAAACACTATTTTGGAAGACTTATTATGTGTCACCGTTCAGGGTGGAGGGGAATAAAGGAGAGCCGGGGGTCCTAGCAAGCACTCAATAAATGTTGGATTGATTAACCCTGAAAAACTCTTACAGAAACACAGGTATGAGGTGAGAGAATGAAGAAGAGGGCAGACATTCAAGAGACTGTTCAAAGCAAAGATGGGCAGATCTTAGGAAGCTGATAGGGAATGAAGACTAAAGGATAGGTAGAGCCGCTGTGAGCAGTGTGGAGCCCAGGATGCCCAGAGAAAAGTTGAGAGAGATGGCTGACTGGCAAAGGGAGAAGAACCCCACTCTGATTACCCTGAGTCATAGTGGCGGGTCTGTGTGCACACATCTGTGTGCTCACACGACTGTGCAGTAAGGCATCTCTGTGACACAAACCCTGTGCTGTTCCAAGCAGGCCTCTTTCCCACTGCGCACCACCGCTGCCCTGAGTTTAGTTTTTAGCCAACAAAAACAAAATTACTCATAAAATTAATGGAAACAATCTGCTTTTGAATCATATATCCTGTAGCTTGATTAAACCCCTTAGAAGTCAACTAAGCATTAGAGGTTTGCAGCGTGAATCTCAGAGCCGGTGTTTACTTGTCGCGTGTAAACAGATATGCCCTGGAAAGCTGTACTTCAGCTGGGGTAATAAGTGCCAAATTTGTTCCCCAACATTTTCAAAGAAACAGGATCTGGTTAAAATGTTAATAAAAACGGAGTCTCTGGATAATCTTTCAATGTAAAGTTAGATTTCCTAATATGAATTTCTTATATTTATACAGGTCTTTTTTTTTGTTTGTTTGTTTTGTTTTCCATCCATATTTTCTCCTTTTGTTCTCTCAAATTCTCCTAAAAGGAGGCATGGCAGGTGGTACAATCCCCATTTGAAAGATATTTCCTGATATCAACTTAGACATTAAGGAACTTTCCAGATGATCTAGCTTATAAGGACTGGAGCCAGGTCTCAACTACAAGACAAAGTTCTCTCCACTCTACCAAATTCCCCCCTCCTAAACCCCTGAGTGTAAAAATGTCAAAATATTTTTTAGCAATGGAAGAAGTGGTGAGAAACCTGGGACGGAGGCGGAAGATAGGGTGGTGTGCATAGACGCTGACTGGCCCTCCTGCAGGTACTCGGTCCTGCAGACCACGGATGGCCAGGGCCTATGTGGGGCCACGTGGGAGCTTTAGTGCAGATGGTTCGCTCATGTCTCCAATCCCTCCTGGCTTCCCAGCAAGAATGGAATTTTTCCCAGAGAACAGAAACCTGAATTGGGGCTGATATGAGTGAGTGATGGGTGACTGACCCTTTCTACAGGTAGATTACCTCCGCTCTGACCTCCAAAAACACAAACAAGAGAAGCAGGTTCTCCTGTTTGTCTGAATAGCCTATTCTCTTGTTCACGGTCTATAGCCTCATACTTAAAACCTAGAGTGATCCCAGGCCCACTGACAACAGCTTCACTAGCAAAGCGATCGCCTCATTGTAGATGTTACAAATGAGCAAAAAGGCAGTTAAGCTCACCTATGATTCTACTTGATCAAGAGAGAAACATTGTTAATATTTAACTTACAGTTTTCTGTCTTCTTTCTATGCATAGATGAGTACATATTAGTTACTGAAACGGGGTAGTACCATATAGAGCTGTTTTGCAACTTGCTTCTTTCACTTAGTGATAGGCATAGAGCACATTTCTCTATGTCATTAAATATTACTTCAATGCCTATTTAATAGCCACAGTATGAACTGCCTTATTATTGTAAACTTTTCATCAAAACCAGAAAGTAAACTCCTTGAAGGCAGGAGTGATGTGAATTTGTGATGCATTTTGCATCCCAAGCAGCTGGCAAAGCATCTTTCATGATAAACGTTGATGAGGTTACTTGAGGGGCAACATGTGATGGAGTTCACCATGGGGCTGTGCTTTGGTAGCTCGGCTGGGGATCCTATTACACACTTAACCCAATGCCCATGAGCTCGTGGTATCTGAGTGCAATAAAAAAATGTCAAGGCTAGAAAGTTGTACATTTAATGACAATGTTGGATGTCACTGATTTCTCAACAATGTAATTCTAAATCTAAATAAGAACACTGAACGCTTGCCCCAGCTTCTTATATACTAGATCAGTGGCAAGGGCAGGAATTAATGAAGTTGGGAAGAGTAGTCATATGCTTACGTAAGAAATCCAGTAAGTTCTGTGCCCACTGGAGATTAGCAAGGGCCTCTGGCTTAGGCCCGACTACAGTGATTTGCACAAGTCCTGTATCCTGGGTGGCCATTAATTAGCCTTTGGATAATACTTATTGTTTGGCATAATTGGGAGGAAAGCGATTTTGCCCACTTACCCATTTATAACACTAAAATAACAGTAAAAACAACTCTTTTTAAGGTATAGGGATTACATTCCACACATTTGCTTAACATTTTTAGAATTGGAATCTGATCATTTTAACAGTCTTCAACCTTTTTTGCTTAAGTACTCCATAAATGTGCGTTTTAAAGTTGAAATAGGATATTTTTATGATAAACTTACATAGTAGCAAAGGATACAATGTTTGGCTTACTGAAAACATTGAAATTTTAAAATGAAGATTTTATGTATCTTTAAAAATTGGTTCAATGGAATGTAAGTATATTTGGTCTACCATCCTCCATTTTAAAAGGTACATGAATATATTATTCTTTAACAGTGGGATATTTTATATCCTACATTTTGCTTCTTTAACTAGAGTTTCCATTATACTTCCCTAATAGATTTTTTTCCTAATATAGTCTTATCCTGAAATGTCTTTATTTATCAATCTATAATACTCCGTGGCATAAGGAATTTAATTTTGATTAAAAAATTTCCCAAGACAAATTGTCAAAGTGACAAAATATTACAAAATTGAAAATTGTGAAACATAAAACTAAATTTTTACTGGAAATGCTTCTCTTAATGAGGTAGATGAGGGTGGCCTCCCCTCTCTCCAAGTTGTTGATGCATCTCTAGAAGAACTGTGTGTATTACTAGAATGAGTCTGTGTGCTTTGATCAGAGGACACTTTCTGGGCACGTATAAGGGGATCCACCCTTTTGTTACCTGGAGGTTTGTACAACTCAAGGTCATTCTACACAGTAAGGTTGGGATGGATGCAAGGATGCTTTCTTTGGTAAATGGGAAGAAAGACTATTGGGAAAGGAGAAGTAGCAGGTGTTCTCAAGAAGATGAAGCTTAGACTACAACAGCGAATTAGGAAAGAGTCTGGGTTGAGAGGGGTGCATTCATTCTAGTTAGGAAACTACAGGAATAGGATGGGATCTGTGTGTTATGGAAATTCATAATTTGATGGGAGAGACATATAAATGAACAAAAATACAATTTGATATGAGTAAAATAGTAACGTACAAGGTAAAAGAGGAAGAACAATGACCAATTCCTGGAGAAGTAAAAAAAAAAAAGAAAAAAAAAAAGGCTTCTTAGAGGAATAAGTCTGAGAGAATAAGGAAGGAGGCATTTCCATGCACAAGGAAAACAGGCTTAGGGAGTGGGATAGTGAGGTGTGGTTAGCACCACGAGCATCTCCATGGCTGTGGCACTGAGTGGGTTTGGAGGGCCAGATGAAGGTTTAGGTGGAAAGATCAATCAGGGACAGGTTATGCAGGGTTCAGAATTCTTTACTCCACCCGCCAGCCAATGGGACCCACTGGAACAT
The DNA here is from genome assembly GCF_057876585.1 of Rhinolophus sinicus. Classification (NCBI taxonomy): domain Eukaryota; kingdom Metazoa; phylum Chordata; class Mammalia; order Chiroptera; family Rhinolophidae; genus Rhinolophus; species Rhinolophus sinicus. Next base: position 34,687,981 of record NC_142504.1, read on the forward strand.
TTCTAAGCAAGGAGTGACCGATCAGATTGGTGTTTTGGAAAGAAAACTCTCTTAGCAAGAAGAGAGGAAGATGGATGGTGATGGTGGGCAGTAACCAGGGGCAGAGAAAATATTTAGGAAGCAGATGAGGGATAAAAGAAGGCCTCGGCTGAGGCTAGAAGGCAATGGGGAGTGTAGAGAAGAAAATGGATTTTGAGATAGTATTTAGAAGGGATTGACAAGTCTTGGTTGCTCACTCAATGTCTGATGAAGAGACAGGGCAAGTCATGCAGAATACTGAGCTTTCTAGTTTGGCAACTGCATTGATGATGACATAATTAATAGACAGAAAGGGAATATGGAATTTCTCATTGATGGTTGTTTTTACTGTCTCACTCATGTTTGTTTCTACACCACCTAACAGATATTACTGAATAAATGAGTAAGTTTATCAGTGTATTTGACCTCATTCACTCCAAGTTCCACAACAAGATGGTACCTTTTGACAGGATTTAATCTTGTTTTATGACAAAATTTGTAGACTTGCACATAACGGACCCTTAATAATAAAACAACAATCTAAAATCTACTCAATTATTGAAAATAGTAGTACACCTTTAAAAAAAAACACTAAGTATATTTTTAAAACACTAAATATACCATCCAACCAGAAATAAAGTAATAAAATATTAAAATTAAGCAGTTTGGCTTAAAATTATTCAGTATCTATCAAGAAAGTTAATTCCAAGTGTCACTGTGTTTACATATTAAAAGAGACTATAAAGTGGTATTAAAATTTTAAAAAACATTTATTCAATTTACTCAAAAAAGCATCTTTTAGTTATTTGACAACACTAGTTATGGTGATATGAAAATAGCTTGCTTCACTTGGAAAATGATATATTAAAAAAGAAATTCTCTAAAGGGATGGTGGTGATGGTTGTACAACATTGTGAGTATACTTAATACCATTGAATTGTACACTTAAAATTGGTTACGAAGATAAATGTTATATATATTTTACCACAATAAAAAATTAGATTGAAAATCCAGGAATTCAAAAACGAATTTTTTATATAAGTTACTTGGTTATAATATAATCACTTAAAATGATGTTTTCCTTTTTATTTGGTATATTCTTCATTATAAAAAAATCAAATACAAGCAAAACTAAAGTGAAATGATTTAATTGTATCTCCCAACTTAAAATCTATCTTCCTATGTGGGCAGTACCAAAGTGTCTAATATTGCAGTCTTTAAACTACTCTACATTTTATTTTACTATTAGAAAACCTGCAAATTTACAATGCACATTATCTATTATACACGCGCACACACAGTCACTTATTTCTGCCATTATCAGAACTCAAGGGTAGATTTTGACACATTCAGGGGAATCATTCATGATGCAGAAACAATAAAGTTCTTTAAAGCAAGTACATATTTCTAAAAGAGCCCCAAACCTGGTATTCTGGGAAAAGTATGCCAAAATGAGCATTTATCATTATTTTTAGGCCTAAGATGAAATTTGGACTCCAGTCCTTTTCCTATCTGTGAACACACGGGGAACAACTTATCACAGAATCACTATTTGACCTCTAAGGAACAGCTCATGTCATCACAGAGCAAAAGTGCTGGCGAAACATTTATCTAGATGAAAGACCTCAAGCAGTTAACCTGCTCAGCAGAGGCAATGCAACCAGGCAACAGGATAATGACCTCTATCCAAATGTGGAAGGTACATCAATTTAATACCCTGACAGCTTGACAAAAGATGATGGCAGCTCAGCAGGAAAACATTAGCCAAGATAACGAAGGGTACTGTATGTGAAAAGAATGAATTATAAAGCACAATGTTATTTGGGCTGGGTAGGGATTTTTTTTTTTTTTTTTTTTTTTTTACCAACTTCACATTTAGGATGGTAGCCGTGCCTAAAGCCTCCTTCCATGCTTTTCTACCTGAAGAATATCCCAATAAAAGTAAAGAGACAGTGTGGATTAAAGTGATAGCTTAAACACAACTGAGTTTCCTAACTAGTCCCAAAGATACTGCACATCATTGCTGGCAGGTTTGTTACTGTTCAGTGCAGAAGGTTCTGGACATTGGTAAACTGGCTTAATCCATTTGAAAAATATGGGTAACTCAAATAAATGTGGACAAGACCAGGCTTACTGTGTGTGTGTTGCTTCGTTTTATTTTTAAAGGGAGAGGCATTTGGCATACTGTGGGGTACTTCGGATCTTCAGCCGTAAAATCTCCCCTCTGCAAATCCAGTTAAAAAAATTTAATTTTAGAGTAGTAGCATGATCATGCTTGTATGTTTATTTGAGGACCTTTCCTCTGTGACAGGGTTTCAGCCTGTGAGGTTTTCTCTACACATGGCAGGCAGCTGTCAGAACCAGTGTGAGGGGTGAAAGGGCAGCCCGGCTGCTCTGTTAAATCACGGGGTTCCATCAACATCTCAGAATTCCTGCCGAGTGGGAGCTGGGAGACCACAGATTAGAGTACACTGGAGTGTGTATATTAGGTCACTCAGTGTCTATCAAAGCGATATCACGCCGGCGAGCTGTACAATAGATTTTACTGTGTTCTGTTCAAAGAAAATGTAAGGAAAGTGGACATGTGTGTAGCAGACCACAGCTGAACACTGGATTCCTCTTGTCTTTAAATGGATGGATTTATTATCCACAAGATGAATGAAGAATAGGGGCACAATTAATAGCTTTGGAAATCATGCAAAGCTGGTGGTTTTATGCAGTTCTTGGAAATGACTGTTCAGCAGATGCAGGATGAAGCACAGTCCAAGGGCTGAAATTGAGGCCCCGCGCGATCAAGGGCGGGACTGTGGGTGTGGCCCTGGACCGTGAACTTGTTTTATGATCTTGGTCACTTCACCTCGGTTTCACCCAACTTCAATGTCCTCATTTATAAATTGCAAATAATAATTTCGTATTATTCCTGGCCTATCTACCTCCCGAAAGGGGAAAACAAAAAAATCAATTCCTAAATGAGAAAGGACTTTTGAAAGTTGAAAAGAATGCAGCATATGCTGTAATGGGTGATATTTCGGAACTATTTAAGAAATGGAATGCAACTTGTATCAATGGATATTTGGTCTACATGTAAAAACAGAAAATATCTATTCCCTATACTTGTTTAATTTCTTTTTAACAGAGTAAAATATATGTTCTCCAAGAAATCATGTAGTTTTTAATAAGATACTGGATATAGGTGATTAATACCATGCCTGACAATTATAATTTTGAAAAAGCTTAAAGAATTTGTTTTATGTTTTATTTCTCAATTATGACTTCTGCAAGGGGCTCTTTGTGATAAGAGCACACTTGAATTTATATCAATAACAATAGGTAACACTAGTAATATGTTGATTATGTGGCGGGCACTGTTTGACCCACTTTACAAAAGTTAATTTATTCACATAACCACATATAAAGTGGCCTCAGTTATCAGCTTTTAGGCTCCATCACCATCTTGCAAAAAAATGTCTGTCAGGCTCTGTACTATGATTTCCTTTTGGGTTAAACACATTTGCCAATCTTGTAAAATGTGAACAGGCCAACTACCTTCTACAAAACAACTTAATTGCATTGCATGCCCTATGATAGACATGAGTGTCCACTTTTTTTTTTTTTAGATGAGAATATTATGCCTCCAAAAGTTAAGTGATGTGCACAGCAAGCAAGTGGCAGACTGAGGATTCACACCTAGGCAGGCTGGCCCTTACCACACTGCACTGCCTCTCTGCATCAGAGGGGCCCAAAGCCCCTATTATCTGGGGGCAATGTCCTGGTGACCACTTGGCTGATTTGGAATCCAAAACTGAGACACCATGTTGAGACCTAAGAAGTCACCTAGAAAATAGCTCCAAGTGCAACGTGGCCTTGAGACTGGGTTTACATTGGAGTCACGGCCCTGGTCTCCATCACAGCAATCAGCTGGTCAGTTAGCTGAAAAGATACCTTATGTCTACACTCATGCAGGTGAACTGCAACTTGAAATGTCCTTCTAACATTTGCCACTGGGAATACAGAAAAGATACCATGTAACAAGGCCAATGTGGGGACCTTTGTCCTTTTCTATTTTAAAATTAGAAACATTTTTCATTATGTTTGGAAATAAGTCCTTGAAAAACATCTTTAAAAGACAGCCAAGAAATTCCTAGATTGAATTCCATTTGGTCTGTTACTGACTGACAAAAGGAAGTGTGAAATACAAACAGGCATCTATAGAGCTGCATGTACCGGCTTTGTAGCTTCCCCTTCAATAAATTCAGAGATTGTCTTTGTATTCAGTGACCTTTTAGGGGGAATTTAAAATAAGAAATCAAAAGACAGTATAATCTGTCTATACCAAAGACCCAATTATCATTCTCAGCCTCAATTTACAGTTACTTCTCAAAATTCAGCATAGGTGAGCAAGAACTGAAAAATATTCCTTTTTTAAAGATGATATTCTCCAGTGAAGTCAGGATCTGGGTGCTTCCTTTCCAATTCTTGTGGATGGATGCCCTCATTGGTGATTGATTCTTTAATGAGTTTCACGGGCAGGTCCAGGAACACCGAAGCTGCCCAGCTCTCTAAATTTTAATAAGTGATCAATTCAGAAGTAGATTGAGTTGAGTTGTTGGGACAGGTCAGAGAAACCAGTGTATATACTCTATGAATAACAAAAACTGAAATTCAGATGCATTTACAAACACATTACCCATACTCAGAGACCTTATGAATAAAAAGGGAAAATGCCAACTTACTTGGATGGTAAAACCAGGTCTAACTTTCAGCTCTTAGGCTAGACCAGCATCTGACCAAAACAATATAAGGCTCTGTATTATGATCCTATTCTGGGTTAAATTCATTTCCTAATCTTGCAAAATGTGAACCATCCAACTGCCGTCTACAAGAACAATGTCATTTCACAGGTTTTGTCACCGGTAGGACAACCGTAGAGCACTGCATTGCTTTAAGAAAATTAAGAGGCACTTCGCAAGGCTATCCTACTTATTTATAAATTTGATTAATTCTGAAGCCAGTTGCTCCTCAATGGTGTTATTTATGTTCAACTAGGTCAGGTCCACTGGGATGATGTTTAGTCGTTCACAGCAGACACACAGACCCTGTACGGGCAGCAGGCACAAGCTACCAAACACGCTTTCTTTCCTAAGATTTGACTACATGAATCTGTTAGACTTTTGTAAAAAAAAAAAATCTATATAGAAATCCAGATATGCATTTCATGAGCCTCTCTGCATGAGATCTTCTACACATAAGTCTGTAAGCAACACGTTGCCTCCTTCTTAGGGAATCAGGCATTTGGCAAATAGTCCATTTGTGACGGTTTGTGGGACTTGGTATAGTTTAACAGTGAAAGGCACCCACAAATACAAGTAGAGGGAAATGCTGAAAACTGCTCTTTCATGTCACATTAGTTTGCTCAAAAAGTATGCATTCACTGACCAGACCTACAAACCACAAATTCTCAAGCATGATGTAATAGAATAAAATTGAGTAAAGACTTAGGTGAGATTAAAAAACACTCATGTTTATAGTCCCCAGTAACGCCACAACTGACTAACTTTGATAATGAGAGAACTTTAGAAGTAAAACCCACGCAGAGGCATCTGACATTTAAAATGTTTAAATGCACGTTAACATTCTCCCCTCTCCTTTTGGAAACGGGGGTGCACGGCTTACTTTGGGAACTATTTGAGCCATCCTCAGTGGATGGGTAAATATGACAAGCATCTGGGATGTCCACTTTCTTGGTCTTCCTGCTCTCTCATTTTACTCAGTGGAATGTAAACACTATTCCCTTTTGAAACAGTTAGGAACCAGAGCTCACTGATGGCTTTACATAGAATATTAGAGTTGAAAAGGCTTCTGGAGACCCAAACTCTATCCTTATTTTACAGAAAAGGAACCAGAGGCATCATACATATTAAGTGACATGCTCAAGGTCACAGCCAGTTGGTGACAAGGTTAGCCTTAGTCTAAAACCCATGTCTTTGGACTCCTAATACGGTGCTCATTCACCCTATCAACCTAAAGGTGATGAAAGGCAGATCAACGACACCAATTCCTGACAGTTTCTATGTCAGCACATGCTTATTAGATGTACACTGTTGACTCCATGAGTTCTCTGAGGTTAGAAGAAATGTGCAGCACTCTAAATGTCACAGGCCTGGAAGTAATCAAAAGGAAGCTGAATGTTAGATACTACTGTGCATAACGCTTGCAATGTATCTGTGGTCGGTTGCAATGTATTATTAGAGCTCGGTTTTTGTTGTGACTGTAGGAACCAAGCCACACAGGGAATGCTGAAGAGTGATCACAAAAATACCTTTCTTTCCCTACTGTCCCTCAAGCAGCAGGGATCAAATAACTCTTCCTCAGCTGTCTGTCTTTTAAACAAAAATATCTCCTTCACTTTACATATATTTGTGGCAAGTTGGTGTTTGCTTCCTCTACTCTGTTCTGTTCTATTTCTTAGACCCCAACCTTGGATCACCAGGGGATACTGGGACTAGAAAGGGCCTGAATGATGTTTTACAAATTTATCTTGGATTCCCTTCAGTACATCGCAGTTTGTGTTCAAAAAGGCAGGCAGCAGAGAGCAGACAGGCAGAAAACGGTCTGCAATTGGACACTGGGCTTGCAGAATCATTGGCCACCAATCTTGATACTTATAGGGCTTTCTACTCCGAGGATGGCAATTGCCATCGACATTTCGGGCCAACTAGCTGCTATTACTGCAATAATTGTGTGTTTTATTCACCTGCAACACTGCTAAGTCTTTCTACATTTGTCTAGGGAACAACAGAGCTAGATGAGGCTTGGGGGAACCATCTTCAGTCCACTCTACTTCTTACTGATACGCAGTCCCCAGTTCCTTTCCCCTGACTCTGGCCTAGACAGTTACTGCTGGACATGTTTCTTAATCTTTGCCCCACTAACGTCATGTGTAAAAATGGGTATCAATAATAATAGTCTGTCTCTTAGGGTTGTTCCGAGGATGGAATGAGTAGTTGTAAGTGTGGTACTTACAGAGGACCTGGTATGTAAGCACCATATAAACATTAGTTATTGTAATTATTATTTCCACTCCACGAAGTTAAGACTTCCTCACAGTTTTGGATCTCAGCTGGCCATAGTTACTTTTACATCAGTGAAAGAATAACTTGTTAAGCTAATGAACATCATATGGCTATACTGTAACTCATTTAACCATTCACCTATTATTGGACATTCAGTGTGTTTCTAGTGTTCTGCTATGTAGATAACGTTGTATGCTCTCTGCCACTTCTAGCATCTCACCTTATTACTTCCTTACGAGGTAGATGCTCATAATATTGTCATTTCCCAAATGAGGGGACTAAGACTTATACAGTATCAATACAATATGATCTCGCAACTGGATAAGTGTTATATGCAAGACTCAAGCTCAAGCTTTTGGATCCCCAAGCCTTAAACATTTCCCTACACAGCTTCTTTTATAAAATGGTTATAACAACTGGTGTGTGCCCCTAAAGTTGAAACTCCATCTACCTAAATGTTTTCTTATATGGACCATCTCATTTCTCACTAATTCAGAATAATTGCAGTGTTCTTTCCCCCTGGGGTCCAAACTCAGTTTAAAACCTTTCACCTATTATTAGGCATGCTTACATTGCAAAACCACCAGCATCTTCATAAAACCTTACATTGGCTTCTAAAGGATCCGGGCACTTCCTTGCATCAATTCACTCCAGATTGCTTGGACCAGCAAGACATAGAGTGGACATGAAGAGCAATCTCAGGGGCTGGAGGACACAATATAATTACATCCCAACAAGATCTTCGCTGCTTTTCACTTGCTACAGGCTTGTACAACACAGTTAATAAAATCTGACTAAATACCTTGTGGTCAGGGGGGAAATTCCTGTCATCACTACTGGGAGCTGTGTGAATGAATCACACAGGTGCTAGTTTAAGGAACATACAGATACATTTGCTTTTTTGAAGATAGAGATGGTAATTGAGGAACAATTATGTAAGAATTTGTATTATTCCATACACAACATCTCCCAGAGAAAGGAATCTGAAATGGCTTTGGCAACACCACACACACATCCAAGCTACAGCTGGCCTTTCTGACTACCCGACTCTTCTCTAAGAGGACCGAAAACTATAATAATAATAATAATAATAATAATAATAATAGCTAAAATTTATTGTTCATTTACTATGTGCCTGACACTATTCTAAGTGCTTTACATATATTAATTCCATTTAATCCTCACTACAACCCTATGAGATAGGTACGATTTTTATTATTACTATTACTTTCTCCATTTTATACACGAAGGACCAGAGATATAGAGAGGGTAAGTAACTTCCCCAAGTTACAGTCAGTAAGTGGTAAGGCTGGGATTTGACCCTGGGAGTCTGGTCCTAGAGCATTTGCTCTTCATCATGACCTTGGGCCTATAGGAGCTCTTGATCCCTGGGTCGTCCACCCTCCGCCCTCCCAGCCCAGTTCATAGCAACCTCCTCCTATTCATTCCTCCCATTTGCTCCTCAACTGGTACCTCGACAGGGTCACCCCAAACGTGGACTTCCCAGTCTCATACAGCCTACCTCTCCCTTCCTTTCCAAAAAGGTCTTTCTACCTGTTCCATAAAGTCTTCCCTGAGAGTGAAAACAATTTAAATGCACCACTGAAACATGACAAAAAACACAAAGCTTAAATGATTGTGTTCCCCTTCAACACAGAGCTTAAATGATTACTAGAAATACATGGAGAAGAAATATTTAATATAAAAAATGAAAATGTAATCATTAATACAAATACATAGTCTTTGAGACAGCAGTGCTTAAAGATACCATTGCAACTAGTGAAATGTCTTATACATACAAGAGGCAATAAATAAATATGTACTGAGTAACTGAATGAATAAGGTCGACTCAGTCCTGTGCAATTTGAACAGAGGTGTTTGAAAACTTAAACTTGGATGTTTTTGTTGGCTTGTTTTAAGAAGATGCTCTTCTGAAAGAAAGACCATTTTGTCAGAATATATATAATCTAATGTTTCCACGTGTTATAAAGTCCTCCATTGAGGGTTTTCTAACAAGTCTGTCCATGCTAATGCCACTTGCCTGCCAAAGAAGGCAACAACTGTTCTCTCTTATGTGTCTCTCTTTCATGAGTTTTTAAAAAATAACAAACATTTGAGATACCAAGAGAAAAGTTAATTTTTTTTAAAGTATCAAGCTTGGAGAAGGCAGAATAGCTAATTTGGTTTCTCAACTTCTATAGAGATTTTATTACTTTAGTATTATATAAAAAATGTCCTTAATTTCATGTTGACATGCCGTTTTATGAAGTGTTAATAGAAGCTATTGACTCACAAACTGAGGGAAAAACTAAGACTAATATTTTATTTATTATGTTCTAGCCATGTGCTGAATGCCAAGAAGAATTTAGCAGTGTCTATAGCTCTGCTTTTTTAATATTCAGCTTAACTATTTATTTTGCAATCATATCTTAGATTTTAAAAGTCATTTTAGGCTCATTGGTTTTATTTATTAAATACAAGTTGTCTGCCTCGAACTGTCTGGAAAGAGTAAAGTAGAGGATTTATTAACAAGGGAGCATAATTAAAATAATGAACTTGATGACTTCATTGGAAAAACATGGTTTGGTACCTTCACTCCATAGCCGTTTTAGGATCAGCCTATCACAGAAACAGCCGAGTGCTGTTACGGAGAATTGATATACAGTAAGTCACTTAACATCACTGGTAGGTTCCACAACTTTCACCGCAACAGGGATGTATAAGGAAACTAATTTTACCATAGGCTAATCGATATACACAAGAGTGAAGTTACTACAACATCTCGTCCATGTTATAACAAAATGACGTTGAACAAAATGATGTTATTCAAAGACCTGCTGTATAAAGTTAATTCTCAGCTCTGGTATTGCAGAAAAATGAACAACAAATCTTGCATTTTGGGAACCTCATCAGTTAGATTTTTCTCAGGATATATTAGATGTACATATACATGTCCATTATACAGAGACTGTCTTGATTTCTAAAAGAAGTGAATTCATCTGTTTGCCTCCCTTCCACTCTGTCTAAGAAACACGTCCTCTAGTCACCTACCTGCTGCCCTGTGTATATGCTGGCTGTGTTACCACTGATTCTGTGCCCAGGGAAGCTCCTGCCTGAGTTCTCTCTGTCCAGACACCCACTTCTAACCTACAATATGCATAATTCTACCAACTCATCCAGATCCAGATCAAATTCCAGCTCCACTACGAGTCTTGCAAACCAGACGCAGTGTCCGCAGACTCAGAATATCAACAGCCATTGTCTGTAACGCTTCACACTCGTTCTCTTAGGACTTGTCTGCCCAGGGTTTATGTGGGTCTCCACATCTCCCTCCCGAACCAGACTGGGAATTCCTGGAGATAAGGGACTCTGGAGACAGTCAATAATTTATCTTCTGCATTATATATACATTTGTGAGCTGCCCTCCCTCAATCACATGATGAACTGTGGCATAAATATGTAACATTTATGATAGGATTGTGAAATAAAGAAGTGTGGCTTGGTTATGTATGGCCTGTAGGAACAACTGCGTTATTGTGTAGGGATACCTTGTGCTGTGTAAAATTTGCAGCATCCATGTACATAAGTGGAGTTGACAGGTACATTATAACAAAGGAAATAAAAAAGGAAATAGCAAGCATGGAATATAGTAAAAGGAGCTTGAAATTGACAAGGAAAAATCTTAAATATACATATTTATACATACAGATATATGTATACACAGTACATAGTAAATATTTGATTACCTGTAAACCTGGACAAGTAAAATCAATAGATAACTACAAACTAAATTTTAGCTACAGGCTTCAATCATCTGTTGAAATGAACATTTCTGTACAAGTATTTGTAGGCCATTTATTTGAATTTATTTCCCCTTCTTGTTGTAACACTACCTTTATAAGTATATTATACCCAGATGGTAGCTGAGGATTTTTCTGCCCTTTAAGTCTGGATAAAATGGGCAGGGAACCTGCCAATGCCTCAGCCCATCGGAGTCCACAGTCTCTGAGATTTCTGTAAATTCCAAGGACGGGGGTGATACTTATGTTTTCAGGGCTTTGGTGATCTCCCACCTGTTGGGACACGCACACTGAAATTCCGCTCACAGCAGTTGACATTAGTGAAATATTTCGAAGATTTGGGAAAGGCCAAGCCAAGAACACAGTCTTTTATCACCCAGATGTGTCTCCTCTCTCCCTATTATCTTGTTTTTATTTTATTTTATTTTAGTTTTATTTGTTTTTCATTCTCTCTACATTGGATAAAGTAATTCAGATTTCCTAGAGGAAATCTTGGCACCCTCTCATTCTCTCAACGTAGGTGGATCTCATTTTTAAATGCAATTTCTAATCAGTATTTCTTCAGACAAAATTAGTATCCTTGAGGCAAATTCTGATTCTAGCCGTTAAACATTGTACCACTGTCTCCCCATTACAATAATGCATTAAAAGAGTAGTATATGGTCGAAAAGCTGGAAACTCGAGGAAAACCGGGAGCTCATCTGGCCTACTGCTCTGCCATTCCCTTGCCTTCCGTGAATGAAGCTACAGGTGTCCTATAAGCACCATGAGCATATTCTAGAGTCCACCATCTTGCCGCATTGGGAACCTCCTGTGCTAGGCTGGTAACCCTGGTTTTGATTCCATTACTTGTCTGCTGGATTCTTCCCTTTTTTTTTTTTTCCGCTGGACTCTTGGTTGTGATACACAACTCAGACTTATGTCCAGTTTTGTTTCCTTTCCTCTCTCCTCGAGACCACCATGCTCTTCAACCCACGGGTCAGTTACACTTCTCCTTGAAGCTGTGGTTCTATCTAGCACAGCCTCTACTCACATCTGCTCAGACAGCAAGTTTGGGACAGTGCTTTAGGTAATATGGACTTTGGATAATTGGCCTATGGATAATTAATAAGTAGAATTACTTTAGATTTCAGATATTTTCAAATTTCCAAGTGTTCATGATTCTCATAATGGTGAGGTATTCATCTGTCCAGAATGCTCTTTTTCATCACTGAGGCATTAGGCAGGAAGGAGGGTAAGTGATCATATCTTAGAAAATCCCAGCAGGTAATAGCATTGCCATGCTGAGTCCGTTAGTTAGTATAGCAATCGATGGCTGTAATGATGCTGTTAGATCTGAGCCTCCATTCCTATCTTCTAACCACCTTCACTTTTTTTGGCAAAACTGTCTCCACAATTTGTTTTTAGTTAGAAAACACAGTATCCCGTAGTCATGACACCAAGCCAGCATTCTCTCTGTTTCCAGTTAAAGGAAACATAAAGATGCCAGAAAATATTGCCCAAACAGTGCTGTTTTTCATTAGAAGGGTACTTTTAGAGCCTAGGTACTGCAATATTAACTCTGTATTACCTTGAAGCACAAAATTGAAATAGGCGTTTTCCTCTCCTATCAGCAGCATATCACATTTGTTGGGTATTAAAGAAAGTGTTCAGAGACATTAAAAGTTTTTCTCCTGCTGGAAAAGGCATGTCATTGAAAATGTAACGTAATTTCCACTCTCTTGAGGAGCCCTGAAGTTTAAGGATGTAATTTTTCGGAGTTGCTTCAAGATACCCAGGGCAGTAAATACCAGCCCTCCCCCCCAGCCTGGACTTGACTATATTTAAGATGGAGAAAGATTGTCAACCGTTTGCCCATCAGTTCTTTACCTCTGCCAGGGCAGAAGGATCACTCACTCATACACGTGCCCTGGAATGGCCTCTCACAGTCCTTTTTTCCTATAGCAATTTGCAATATCATGTAACTTATCTTGGAAAGGACACATTACTTTTCAGAGAAAACTGCTCAGAAATTAGAGAATGTTTCATAGTTCCTTAGTATGTAAGTTGTGATTAATTCCACATCGCCAACCTAACAAGTCTGGAAGTGCCATCGCCTAACTGGATGTCAAAAATGTCCATGTTTGGCACTATTGCTAGAGACAAAGAAAGTTTCCTGAGAGATGTGGAACTCACGATGGCTTCGGAGGAGGACAGCAGCATCACAGAGGGTTTAAGTGCTGGATTGGATGCTTCTGTGGCCATGATGAAGTCCACAGGGATGAGCCAGGGGCATCTAATCAAGAGTGCTCCCTACGAGGTGAGACTCCACATTGGATTATTTTCAGATAACCGGACTGCAGCGCTATTGACTGCGCATGACGAGCTAGGGGTCACAGACATTAACACCCATCTGTCCCAGCGTCCTGAGAGGTCAGCTGGTGGGAGCACTGAGTCCTTCCCATGTACTAGGTAAGTACTGGTCTCAGTGACTTACATTGACCATCTCAGTCACTCTTCATCACGAGTCAATGAAATATGAATGTGACTGCTACCACTGTCTACATGAGGAAGTGGGGGCCATGTTGCTAAGGTCACAGAGCTAGTAAGTGTCAGACCCAGACAGTTGACTTTGGAACCAGAACTCCTGATGGCTATGTCACAATGCCTCTCATGTAAGATGAGGCACTTGACATCCCTCCTCTCTCAGTTAATTCTCCAACAGCTTTGTACGATAAGTGTTCCTATCCATACTTGGAAATGAAGTAAACAAGCCTCCGAGAGATTTAGGGACTTGCCCATGGCCACCCAGCTAGCAAAAAATAATGACTTTGCTGGAATTTGGACCCAGGTCTGTAAGAACCTGAAATACAATTAGAAGCACTATTTGGCTTTTGAAGGACAAGCCACCATAAGTCACTTGCTAGTCATGGATAAAAGCTAATTGTGGCCAGAGTTGAGGTGTTCATATCCCCAAATCTCAGGGGACATAAGATCATTTTCATTAGAAATGGCCTTTCATTCTTATGTACATCTTTTCTTCTTACAGAGAAAACATGAAATGTGTGATTCAGCAACTTCTCTGATGAACCTTCTCCTCCATCCTAACCTGGACCCAAATTCAAAACTCCACATGTTTCCCTGTTTGAAATGTTTTTCAGCACTTAAGATACCTAAGTCACAAGGGTAGAAATTAATCACCGGAGACATGTAATGCACAAAATATGGAAATGATAGCTGCTTACAATAAAATATAGGTTGTATCATCCAAATGAAGACCAATCCAAAAATGGCAAGTCAAACCACTAACATTTCCTTAAATGCTATTTACATGTTCTTTAGTTTTGTCTACAGCGTTTGCATGGGTCTGCTCGTACTCCAAGCCCAGGCTATGCCAAGTAGCTCGGCATAAACGGTTTCAAATGCACAGAATGTGATGGGAACCTCATTTGAAACCATATGGCCTTTCACAAACGCTCTAAAAGGCCACTACTCAAAGGTACAAGATTTAAAAAATAATCTCGCCACCATTAAAAATATATGAATAAATAAACGATGGCAATGACTTCCTTTTCCCTACTGAATTCATGGATGGGTTGACGAGTATGAATTGCTTCTGCTCTGTGGCTGATTTTCAGTTCAGATAACTCATCTTTATTCATTTCCTTTCAGTCATGATGAGCCATATTGAGAGCAGCTGTAGGCAAGAGGGAAAAAAAAGGATCTCCTCACTCCCTCCTTCAAATTGTCAAACAGCCCTTATAAAGAATCCATCTGGGATCATTGCTGTGCTGGGCACACAAGAAATAATAGAAAACAGGAGAAAAACAGTTTCAGCTGACTCTAACAAAGAGAGTTAAAAATTACCCAACTCCATGTTTTTTTGGGGAAAATCAACCTCAGGATGATTTAATGCAAAGTCAGGTAGACCAAGCCTAAAGGAAAATTATCCTTCAAGTTAAATTCAAAACAAAGCAAAGTGTACTTTAAAGGTGATGAGAAACACCAATAGGCAGGTAACTAGTAGCCAATTTCAGTAAGAGTTACATATACAGTTAGAAGGTGATAAGTGAGTGCCAATAAGCTAAGCCTTAAAAGGTAAGAGTGAAAATTATCATGGGAAAACAACTTGCACAGAGTGGAATAAAATAAGAAATGATTTACATCAGTGATTGAATTTTTATATCTGAAAAAGTCTTTCCAGGTTTACATAGCAAATGATTTGGGGATCAAAACTCAGTTCTTTTTAAATTTTGGATACATGATGAATATTTTTTTGGATCAAACTTGGTCTGAATTAGGAAGTAAATGCTTTTAACATTTTACTTAAAATGATTTCATCTGTTTTATTATATAAACCCAAAAGAAATCTTGTTTATGGATCATTCTACTATACTTCAATGACACAAAAATGGCTTCAGTTTCAAAGGGGAGACTTGGCAAGTGATTACTGCATAAAATATTGCAGTCTTGTTTATTTTACAGCATTTTTGTTCATGCCTTTTTAATGGTTACATGAACCAAATGCTTGAGCAACTGGTTGATATGATTGAGAAATAAAGATTTGTTAGAAGGCATGTTGGGAGACTAACTGCTTTGCAAAGCTTCCTTAAAATGTAACTTACAGAGTAAAAAAGAATTCTAAGTAGTGTTTGAAAACGACCAAGAAGACATAATGACTAAAATTTACAAAGAATGTTTAAAAAGCTAGAAGAAAAATCAACAAAAAGAACCGTCACAGAATACACAAAGAAAATTCAAACTCTCTTACCTTCAATTTGTTGACTACAGTTAGTCATGGTTTGTATTTCCCATCATGTCTGCACTCTCTGCCATTTGGCACGGACAAGTATACCCCACATTTTGATTCTCTATCCCCATCTGCAATAGCATCTTCTTAATCTCCGTGGCTGGTTTGTCTTCCCTCCTGCGACTCTGTATCTCCACTTGCCTCCAGCAGTCCAGGACCCTAAGCCTTGCTCTCCCAACCCTCACTTTTCCTGGGAGTCCATCTGCTTCTGTGGCGACAGGTCCCATCTAATCATTTCCCAATTGATATGTCCTTCCCCAGTCTCCACCCTGTAACCTACAGACACCACCAACCAGCTTGTGTCCCTCTCGCACTGCATCAACTTCAGCATGCTTAGAGCCACCTCCACCATGGACAGAACTGCTTCTCCAGGGTTAAAGACTTTGACTCATTTTTCACTCTTTTCTCTCCTTTGTCCAATACAGCCAATAGGTCCCAGAGTCCTACTGATTTGTCAAAGATTTCTCTCTCTGTATTTTTCTTCTCATTCACTAAATCTAGGCTCTCATCACTTCGATCCTAAATTATTGCCATCATAACACTAACAACAACTCAATAATGCCAGCTATTACATGCCAAGCACTGCTCTAATTGCTTCATATCCATGATCTTATTACGCAGGAAGACACCACGGCACAGAGATGCATTTATCACACAACAAGCAGAGACAGGATTTGAACCAAAGCTGCCTGATCCTAGAATTCTTCAGCACTAGATTGAAATACTTTTCACATGCCATGCTGCACACTATATCCACTCTATTTTTCTAAGTTAGTGTTTTAAATGTGGCAATACGTATCGGTAACCTCAATTATCCATACCTGTTGGCTCAAAATCTGAGTTAAAATTTCTGAAAATTTATCCTAAGGAAATAATTAGTAATGTATGGAAAGATTTATATACAGAGATCTTCACTGCAGCATGATTTATAATCCTAAACTGGAAACAACTTTAATGTTCAGTGGTTGGTTAAATAGAACTGTGGCACATTCACATGAGGGACACACACCATTAAGAATGACATTGCAGAAGAGTATTTGACGACATGGGAAAATGATCAAGATTTACTAGGGGTGGAAAAAAAATTATAAAAGTTATATAGAGTAATATAAAGTATTAATCCAATTTTTTTTTGCAAAACAAAAACAAAAAACACCAAAAACAACCCACCTCCTCAATAAAACCAAATATACCAAAATGTTAACCAAAATTGTTTCTAAGGTATTGGGACTCTAAGGGGTTGATTTTCATGCTTTTCCAAAATTTTACAATGAGCATATGGTACATTGTAATAGAGCCCCCTCCTATGATAAATGTTATTTAAAAAATAACATTCAAATCCCACTACTTCTATAGTGCCATGCCCTGCTCAAGGACAGGGCAATAGACAGTGTTACACTGGGTTGAATGTTTCTCTGCCTACAGTTCAAGCCCCTTTGTCTAGGGCTTCTTGTTGGTTCTTCAATCCCAACCTTTGTATCTTTCCAGGAGAATGTTCGACCCCAGCCAGACTGATCTCCTCATCACGCTTCCCCTCCCCTCCCCCTCCAGCTCTGCAGTAGGTCAAGGCCCCACCACAGCCCCACTCCATCAAGCACACCTCACAGATACCGAGGCATCAATTCCTCTGTTGGATTCTTAGAGTATAACTTGGATTTATTTATCAACGCTTGGGACTTTCTAGTTTTACCATGTGTGGAAAACGGCACTAACCCGTGGGCCACACAGTTTTTACAAAGTCACAGGTAATTACCATACACAGGCCAGGCAAGTGGTATGAATGATACTTCTTACATTGTGCACTGAAGGTTTATTACTTACACGCTGGTCTTGACTGCTATTTTCTGTCTCCTACGTCACATTTTTCACACTTCCCATCATTTCTGCACTTGTCACCTAAATTAAACTGATATATTTACATGTATGTCTCTCATGCTCAATTGTCAGTTCCTTTAGTTCAGTCATAATATCTAATTAAGCTTTACAGACCTAGCACATTGTAGTTACTCAATAAATATCTGTTGAATGAACTACAGATTAGAGGAAATGGGTGAACCTGTATCTAAAATAAATATAAGTTATTTGAGGAAAATTCTGGAAGCAACTTTCACGTGACTTATGACTGGAATACAACACCAACACCAGGAGTAATTAAAATCTCCATGAGTGAAACTGTTAAAGATAAAGAAAACGTCCTATGTCCACCTAGCTTTGCCAGATATCTAAGAGATGAATAAAAGTTAACCTGAAAATGTACTATGTCTTAACCATCATATTGATTTCTTACAAGGTTGTTCTTATCTAGAGATTAAGTGATAAAATGGGGGAAGGAAGGAGGAGGAAAAAAGAATTTTTACTGGTTGTTAAAATT
Source organism: Rhinolophus sinicus (assembly GCF_057876585.1). Taxonomy (NCBI): domain Eukaryota; kingdom Metazoa; phylum Chordata; class Mammalia; order Chiroptera; family Rhinolophidae; genus Rhinolophus; species Rhinolophus sinicus. Next base: position 34,706,032 of record NC_142504.1, read on the forward strand.
CCCAAATGGTAATTCCAGTTGCTACTTTTTCCCACTATATTCTAAATTACTCTTAAGTTGCTATGTATCAGTGGAGACCAAAGGATCATACCACAATTCACAAGACACAACACTGTATGAATAAGTGGTCTATATGGGAAGCTATAATTTTTCTGTGGAGTTCTGGAGGAGTTGTAACCACATGAGGAAAGTCTGACTGGTTAATATACCAATTAAGCCATTGGTTGCATTTAAGAATACCATAATCCCAAACACACAGGCTTGGTTTTATATAATGGCTGGGTATAACTCCAACCGAGTCTGCAAGGAGTTTTCCATTTCATGTTGGCCTTAATTCCCATTTCTTTAGACTACTTTACTTCTTTGAGTTCTATGGGCCATAACATTACATCATAAGTGGGCAAAACTGAGACTCCTCTTTCTACCGTGGAGACCATGAAATGTAGATATTTAGCTACCACTGGATCCTATCATCCATCCAGGCGTGAACTTGGAATAAAGGGAAAATATGCAGAAAGAAAAGGGAAGCATTTTTACTCTTCTTCATCTATGGGGTAATGAACAAAAATGCATTTTTGGAACCAAATGGGGAACTCCAAAAAGGAAGCTATTCCAAACCGGTTTTTATTTAGAGTGTTATAAAAGCATGGAAAACATTATTTAAAATAGAACTGCTAAGAAATCGAACAGAGAAATAAAAATCAGGAAATAAAAAAGGTTTAGCTTTACATGAAACCCCATCATAACTCTAGAGTTATGGACACTCAGGTCCAGCTCCCCGGTTTATTGGCTAACCACATTCCCTCAGGCTTTTAACAGGTGAAGTTATGTTTTGCGTGAATGAGAGCATAATGAGATCCATAGTATCTGGATTTGAATAACAATGAGCCACTTTTAATAAGGCCATTCTGCATCCAGGATATACCGTCTGAAACAAATGGACTCTGGGATAAAGATGCTCCCGCTGGACCTATAACTGTTAGCAAATCCGACTCATTTTAGAAATGAGAATTTGAATTCTCTGTCCCAAACTATGAGACAGTCTGAAGACTGGGGTATGGATGTGAGTGGGGTGAGAGCAAGGGCTGAACACCAAAGCAAAAGCAAAAGGAGTGGTCTCCACCAAGGAACTCCGGTTTTAAGAACAAATTACCTGTATGCCTGCTTCATGGGACATATAATCCTCAATATATTTCCGGCATGAAATAGCAAATAGTAATAATGACATCTGTGAACTATGGCAGAGTGTTCTCCACATAAACAAAATATTTTATGCATTAATGAGGCAAAAAATAAAAAAATATGAATCTTGTGTTTGTTACAGTAAAATCTAATTTGGATTAATGGCCTGAAAGACATAACTGAATCAAAATCTGAATTCGAATACTCTCCAAAGACATACAATTAGGGTAAGTATACACAGAAACTAGAAGAGAGCTACTTTAATCAAGTAGAGGTCCTTCACAGGTTTACTTGCACTTAGCATATCAACAGTAATTTTAACATGGCTGAAAACAGGTTTCTGAAGTTTAAACCCTTGTCCTTGTGTTCCTCTTCAGAAACGTTACTGATTTACCTAACTACCATTCATAGATAAAGGCCAAGTTCACTAGGCTGCTTGTCTCACCAAAAATTATTATATACTTAAGTTTAAGTGTTTAAAAAGTTGTAAAAATGTAGTAGTGGTCCCATATATGTGTGTGTGTGTGCGCATACACACACATGCAGACCCATGTGCACACACAAGCAATGCATGAACACTAGGCTTTTCTGATTCTTTTAGATTCACACGTAAAAAAAAAATCGCCAGTTGTCTGAAAAAAGAATGAAAATATATTACATTATCTTGTTACAAAGCAGCAAAAGCGAATGGATTGACTGACTAGATTTCACCTAGGTAGATAATTAAGTAGCTGATCTAATATGTTTTAATTTAAAAGGAGACTTAGAAAGAGGAATTGCATTTTAAAAAATGATTTAAACACAAAACGCCCCCTTATAAACAAAACAACCAGCAAGCTGGAGTTCTTACATCTATGGCACTAAAAGGGTTAAAGTGCACCATGAAATGTTTCTTCCATTTCCTCCCAACTGGAGGATGTTGTTATTTTTTGAATTTATGAATTGGTCAGGCCAGTCAGCATCTTGAACACGACAGACTGTCTAGATCTATCCCTTACCTGCTGGGAAGAGACAATTCCCCTCACACTTGGAACCCTGAAGCCCTTGAAGCTGCTTGCTCTGCAACCGTGGCAGCTGGGCCTTACACAATTCTTCATCTCCTGCCACCGGGCCTCACTAAATAAAAGCTATGACGCCTTGTTAGCCAACAACTGAGCGTGAAATCACTACATTGCAATCCCCTACTCTCTGAGTCAATCAATTTTTTTTCCCCCATTATAGATCTGGATGCATTGGGTCAATAAAGTGGGGGAGGCAGGAACGGAGTAGAATAAAATAAATGTATCAGGCCAACCGGAACACACCCAAAAGGCATATTTAATTCCACACAGTGAAATTAGTGCATTCATATCAAACAGTTTAGAGCTAGCTAACAAAACCAAGACATGTGCTATTAATGTCATCATCATGCTTTGAACTTGCACAGGATATATAATGGAGACAGATATGTGGCCAAGAACAAGCTCTTGTCAGGTCTAAAATTGCTAACAGATTAGAGTGTGCTTGACAAGGCACTGAGATTGTAACATATGTTCTTTTTAAGGCGTATTAACATTTTATACATTAGCTACAAGCTAACTGAGAGAGCCTGAACTGCTAAAAACGATTAGAATGTCATTTGCAGAATGTCAGCAGCTCTTCTTCACGTTAGGGATCCTGTGTGTGCAGGCTCCAGAGGACGGAAGATGCACGGAAGGGGGCAGAAGGCGGAGGAGAGTCACAAAGGCAAGAACACAAAGAAATAGGCTGTAACATGTGTTGAATGTGGTGCTAACTTTTTTTTTTTTTGAAGAAGCTCCCAATGTGAAGGGCATGTTCAGTAGAGGGTTTCGGAAGAGGGACGGGATGTTTTGAAATGAAGCTCTTCTCAACATTTCATCCCACCTAAATAAGACCTCATCTCTAGTACTTCCCTAGTTGCAGGGCTATTTACTCAGTATCATGAAATGGCCCTTTCACTTATATTTTTGAAATGATTCTTTTTCAAGGGGGCAAAAATTGTTTTATGGCAAAAAATCAGAGTGTTGAATAAATAGTGTTATTAAAAATGAGCTAGGACTATCAGTCCATCCAGAACAGTCAAAAATCCTGGGACTTCTGATACATAGTAATAACAGTAAAAATAGTCTTCCTTACTGTAAATTTTCACATGTGGTGTGTTATGTTTTATATAAAGTTTCAATAACTTTTGCAGTTAGTCTGCAGGCCCCTTACAGACGGCAGCTATATCTTGTTTCCCATGATGCCTGGCAAATGGCAAGAACTGAGTAGACATCTGTTGACTTGTATTGAAATGAAGGAAATAGAAAACATAAAATAATACTTCTTGGCAAGGGGTCCACCTGAAGCCCTATTGACGCAGCCGTCTTCAGTGTCCCTACGGACTCCTGGGCATACCTGACCCCCGTCCTTGTTACTCTGGCAAGACTCATTGACCGTTGTCTGTCTTCCCCACGAGACTGCAATATCCCAAAGGATGAGCGCTCAGGCTTATTTGAGTTCGTAGCCTAAACATCTAGCACAGGGCTGTACTTATAAGGGTCACACCACTTTCTGCCCTCAGGCACCAAAGCTAATTATTACGTCACAAACTTCATACCCACCAAAGAAGCTACCATCATCTCTTATTAAAGGGACTGGAAATGGAGAATTTTTATATGAGTAAAATGTAATTATGCACACATCACTGTCTGATTTGCAACTTGTATTTTAAAATAAAATTTTATTTTATATTGTACAGCTTAATTTTATTTACATGTTATCCAGAATCTGGAGGTAGTTATTAATTATATATGTACATGTGTGTATATACACAGATGTATGTGGAGACAGATATAGAAAAAGATAAAGATATATGAACTGTTAACCCTTTTAACTCTTTTTACTTCTTGACTGATGCCCTGATGGTGATTTTAATGTTAAACATGTTCCTTTTAAGGTTAAACATCATTAGAAACACAGATTAGAATAAAAGCTATGAAGTATTGTTGTACCAAAAGAGGAATAATTTCAGAGTTGGTTGTTATCCTGGATAATTCGTACACCTATCCCTATTTTTATGGGGGGAAAAAAAGAGTTTGGTTTGGATCCTGGGACTAATAGCCTCACTTCTATGTGGTAAATTGGTAACATCTACAATAAAGCATAAGATATTGACCACATATGCAAACATCATCTATTAGGGAAAAGCAACATGGCTTCTATGCAGAGAGGGCCTGTCTCTGCAATCATTTTGAGTTATTTGAGAGGGTAAATAAGCAGGGCGCATAATTTATTTAAACTTTTAAACCCTTTGACAAGATTCCACATCAAAGACAGTTTATAAAAACAGAGTTAACATGGGATTGGGGAGAGTATTTTCTCAGGAAGACAGAACTTGATTGAAGATGGGAAATAATGAGTAGAACCAATATTTTCCATCGGAGCAGTTGTTAAAAGTAACTAGCAGCCACCATTAACTGGATTTTCTTTTTAACATTAAAAATTATCTCGAAAAGAGCACATTCAAAAATAAAGGCAAATCTGCAGGACCCATCTGCTTCTTAAACCATATAAAATTCTGTGTGTGTCTGTGAGTGTGTATGTGTGTGAATGTGAGTATATACTAAGTGTGAGTGTGTGTGTGTGTGTGTGTGTGTGTGTGTTTGTGTGTGAGAGAGAGAGAGAGAAAGTTTGGAGATTTAGGTGCTGGTGGAGGTGGGGTTGTTTGGGGAACCTGAAAAAATGGTAAGTAGATGACACCCTTAACTTAGCTGTACCAAGCTGGCTTACCTGCACCCACCCAGTATGTACAAGTTTAATTACTCTGTCCTGCAAGATACTTGATTAGAAAAGTCTAGTGAAAATGGGGAAATAAAATATTCTAAGTACTATTTTTAAAAACGAGGGAAGGAGGGCCGGCCCAGTGGCTCAGGCGGTTAGAGCTCCATGCTCCTATCTCCAAAGGCTGCCGATTCGATTCCCACATGGGCCGGTGGGCTCTCAACCACAAGGTTGCCAGTTCGATTCCTCGACTCCCGCAAGGGATGGTGGGCAGCGCCCCCTGCAACTAAAATTAAACACGGCACCTTGAGCTGAGCTGCTGCTGAGCTCCCGGATGGCTCAGTTGGTTGGAATGCGTTCTCTCAACCACAGGGTTGCCGGTTCGACTCCCACAAGGGATGGTGGGCTGCGCCCCCTGCAACTAGAAAACGGCAACTGGACCTGGAGATGAGCTGTGCCCTCCACAACTAAGATTGAAAGGACAACAACTTGACTTGGAAAAAAAAGGCCTGGAAGTACAAACTGTTCCCCAATAAAGTCCTGTTCCCCTTCCCCAATAAAATCTTAAAAAAAACAAAAATAGAAAATGAGGGAAGGAAACCTCATTGATAAAGATGTGTGCGTGTGTATGTGTGTGTGTGTGTGTGTGTGTGTGATCAAAGCAAAACGGAAGTAGATAGAAGAGGATAGAAAATGGAGGTTGTTCAGCCTGGTTTTCCAAGAGAAGTTGAGAGGAGCGACAGGAAAAGTTTATAAAATCACAAAGGACCCAAGTGGGAGTATCCACTATATGCACTGTCTGAACAGCAAAGCCAGGTAAACCCTTTTGAAGTTCAAAAAACTCTTTTAGGATGCCTGATAAGAGGGCTTAGATTTACACAACAGGTGGCTCTTCCAGAGAAAGCGTCTAGTGAAAAATGGAAATAGGCTTAAGAAGTTTGGGACATTCAGGGAGGCTGGATTCTTACCAGGTTAATAAAGGAAACGAGGAGCTTCTAGTTGCGTCCCCACCTTTTGAACTTCCCCTCCCCACCACGCCTCACAGACAGGGGCTGAAGAGTGGCTGGCCTGGCAAGCCATTGCTTCGTTCCCCTCCATTACTGCAGAAAATTGAGTGTGGATTATGCATGCTGCATTTAGCTGTTGTCAACATCAGTCACTAATGACCCAATTTTGGGGGAAGAGGGGGACCGGAGAGAAGGTCCCAGTCAAACAACAGTACTGTCTGAAGATGTAAAAGATCTTTTTTGAGGTAATTAAAAAAAGAATTTTGGCGACTTTAAAGACTGGCTTTCTTATGTGCAGCGCGGCATAGAACAGCTTGTAGGCTGCAGATCAATAAATTCTAGTTAACTTTCAAGTCATGTCGACATGCAGCCCTGGCTGGTTTATTAATTTAAATTTCAGCCCTCTAAAAAGGTATATTTAAAGAAATAAGGCACTATATGAATCGCGGCGAGACTGCTCAATCAGAACAGGGCTTCGCCCATACTGGTGATCAACATCAGTAGGAAATCTTAAAACATTGAAGAGAATAGGTCAGCCCTCCTTCTGTCTCATTCAGTTAGTGTTTTCTTTTGGAATCCTGAGTACCATCCCTTTTGTTTTGAAGAGTACTCGATATCTGAGCAGCAAATACCTATGGCTTTCCTCACACAAGCTTCAACAATTAGTTAAATAAGAATAAAAAGGTGAAAACAAAAGGAGAAAACACTATCTCGATGTTCAAATCTCTATGCAGGAAGGAATGTCTATAATAATCTCCCTTGGTTTCTTTCGGTGCCCCTGTGTCCCCAATACCTATATAACTATAATGATGTAACCTAAAATTCTGATCGTATCGTAGAAAGGAAAAGCTAGAAACAGCTCAGCTCATGTTTTTCCTTGCAATCATCTTTCCCTTGCATGTTTTCTCCTCTGATTCTTCACTTTGTTTGTTTTTAATACACAGTTTTTAAAAGCTCTCCGATATATATCAGTGAATTGATTAGTCCTTTTGTGGACTTGCTCCAGGCATCAGGACATTCTGGAATTCCTGCTCCAAAAGGGTTAGTATTTTCAAAAGTACAAATTAATTTTACTATTAGACAACGCCAAAAATTACTATGGTAATACAGCTATAGTTCAAACAATGTATCCTCACACTCAATGATTTCTAGTTTATCTGTGTCACTTGTCTCTTGTATTGACATAAATAATGGAAAGCTGCCTGAATCTATGGAAACTGGTCTGAGATGAGAGTTACAGTTGAATTCTACTGTACCTACTGCATTTTTAATTTTCACAGAAATATTTATAAAATGACAATGCCATCTGAATTGGGCCCATAATCACAGTATTGTAAGTATATGTTTTAAAGAAAACCGGTGCTTAGGTGGAAATCTCAGATGTTTTCAGTCTAATTGTGCCTTTATGAAATTTATATAAAACATTGTCATTTTATTAATAACTGTGATATGTATTTTAAGAGGCAACTGAAACAATATGAAACTTATGCCACATTTTCATGTTGAGAATTTTAGATTAAAGACAGAGTTATACTCTTTATTTCTGATTGCATTCAGTTTTAATCAAGGTTCCTGGAACTTCTCACTAATGGTGAAATTGTATTTAAATAGGGCCTTTAGGGTGTTGGAGTTTTGGATTAATTAACTCAATTTGGACAGGGTTTTGGGGGCACTGTAGTTCTTGCATCACTAATTTTATCTCCAGAGGTAGTCAAAGTTCCTCTAGACACTAACAACTCAATAACTGCATAGGCTTAGACTGATTATGATTGAAACATCTAAAATAAAGCAGGCTTGTCAGAATCAGAAGACAAGGAATGAGTGCAAAGAGATGACACATCATTTTGTCACATGTCTAGCACTTTGTTCGTGGGCTATGGCTGCAGCTCCACCTCTCACTCAGCTGTGGGATGCTGGGGACAAGAACGAACAGCTCATGCCTCAGTCTCCTCTTCTGCAAAATGGAGGTAAGAATACCTACCTTAGAGGGCTGTTGTGGGGACTCAGTGAGAGTGTTCATGTGAAGTGCTCAACACAACATAATGCCCAGCACACAGTAAGCACTCAGAAAGTGAGCTGTTGTCACTATTACTACTATTAACCTGATTGTTGCGCTTTATGGCAGAATTTTCTGGAAATAAAAGGCAAAGAGAAAAGGTTTAGGCAAAGAGTAGCTCGTGCTTGTTTGGACATAACCTTGAATGGTCTTTGGTCAGATTTTCTTTCCAGCCCTTCCCCAGGCACCCATTTAGCCACTCACACACCTTGCTGTTGAGGGCATTACATTTCTTTTCCAGCTTCAAACACACCCTGGGCTTTCCAGACTTTCTGTGCCTTTTGACAGCCCTCTCTGGTCCCTGAGTATAAACATCCCACCTGATGTTCAAGCTTTAGCTCAGATGCTGTCTTCTCCATGAAGCATTCCCTTATTCGGTGAGGTCTGTCCTTGCTCAGTTTTCATTCATTTTATTTGTACTAGTATAATGGTACTTTTCACACTTTACCTTGGGCTAATTATCTGTATCTTATGTCATTGACCGCATTGTAAACTGCTTGACAGTAGAGACGATTCTTACGGACTGAGTGTTTGTGTCCCCTCAAAATTCATGTGAAAGCCCTGACCCCCAGTATGATGGTGCATGGAGGAGGGTCCTTTGGGAGGTAATTAGGTTCAGATGGGGTCTTGAGGGTGGAGCCCCCATGATGGGATTAGTGTCTCCTTCTCTCTGTGCCCTATGAGGACACAGTGAGAGAAGGTGGCCCATCTATAAGCCAGGAAGAGAGCTCTCACCAAGAACCAAATCTGCCAGCACTTTGATCTTGGACTTCCCAGCTTCCAGAACAGTGAAAAAGAATGCCAGAAATAAATTGTGTGTTTAAACGACCCAGTCTATGGTATTTTGTTTTGGCACCCCCAGCTGACTAATACAACCATGTCTTCATATTTCTCACACATCTATCTACGTGACTTCTTGGCATTTAATAAATGTTTGTCAATTGTCTTTTGGTTCTCGTTCATCTGGGCCATTTATTTCTATGTATATCTTTCTTCCCTGGAGACCTGTTATACTCTCTTCAGTTTGCTCCTGGTTCCCCAGCAACTATATGCAAATCTTTCACTTTGTATACAACATTAATACAGACACTGAAATAGATCAACTTTACCTCAAGAAGCTTCGTGGACCCTTAGGGAATGGAAAGTAAACACATATAATAGTAAACCTGATTAATTGCCAAAAAATTCGAAAAGATTCTCAGACAATCCCAATAAGGGCTAAGAAAGTAACACGTGCGTAAAGTGGGTTATGTTATTTACATATAGAAATATGCTCTCGCCAATTTTTTATGCAACAAAAAGCTCCTCTGGACTATTTTCACACTTGTCATTCAGGATAGAGACATGGTTACAAAAAATATTTCTCTTTTCTTTTCCCTCTACCTTGAGATCTCAGCCTCAGTGGCACAGATGTGAGTGGCAGGGATTGTGGCAAACTTCAAAGCACAGCCTTTTCTAAAGAAGGCAGCCACTACTCAATCCTATCAGATCACTTCAAAAATGCCCAGAATGGCTCAATCATCCTTTTCATTTAATTGAGATGCAGAAAAATCTGGACTTTTATGTAAAATTTACATAATTTCACATGTTGGCTCTTCAAGATTTAAAAACACTATTTTATGTAAATACAACATGTATGGGCAATATCTGTTAAGGCTTCCAGGTTACTGTCCCCACAAGTGTTTTGGAAAGTTTGAGAAAGACAGCACAACTGTAGTTTGGAACATGCTGGCTTGGTGTAATGGAGAAGCTGGCATTGGGATGCATCCGCAACTTATTTCTGTCTTTATTCCGACCTTTCTCTCTCTTTTGTCTGTGCTGACATTTGCCAGCAGCTCAGTAATAGCGACCCAGCTTTTGAAACTTTATGTTGATCTCATCAGAGCACTATTGTGCTGGAGGCACCAAATCTTCAGCTCTGCTTTGAATTTCTTCCTCTCTCTCTATTGATACACCAACTTAAACTAAAAGTCACTTCTACTTTACATCCCTTGATGTGCCCTAATCACCCTCACTGACTGCTTACCCCTTTTGAGTTCTTCCAGACTACCAGTGAAGGTGCCATCTGGCCAATTCTCTAGTTTTACAACATGGGAGGCAATTTTAACTCTTGTCTGTCTCCTCCCACTCCAACCATATGACTACATCACATTAATGATTTATTCGGAATGGTTTTCAACAATCCCTTGTTGAGGGCCATGAAACTTAAATAATCTTCCTTAAAGACTGTTTGCACGTCTTTGCTTCTCTCAAGTAAGTCTTTGTCATCTCCTGCATGCCACACATCTAGTTCTACTTTTGTGATATTTTGCTGATTAAAAACAAAACAAAACATAACAAAACCCAAAACTCTTAGATGTTTTTTCCTAATTTCCACCAATCCCTTTTCTTCATCCTCTTTAAAACTCAAGCCAAACCAGCCCCAATTTGCTCTTCCTTCTGTCGCGATAATGTATGATTTGTACAAAGCAATATGCTGCATTGTAAGAAGGTCTTGTAAGTGCAAGGGTGCTTACATTTTGTATGTGTTTAGTGATTGCGACATCATAGACCCAAGCACATGTGGTTTGGACCAACCCTCTACAGCAGAAAGCAATGGTAAGCCATTGCTGCATTTCCTTTGCTGATTCCTTTTTCTTTTTGTTTTACCTTGAAAACCCTATGATGAGACAGTCCAAAATGAAATATGTGATAGTGCTGAAAGATGAGACTCACAGGTTGGAAAGCACTCAAACAGTTACGGGGAAGAGCAAAGAACAAGTATGAATAGCATTGTTGCTAATGACCCAACTAGATCAAAGCCGGAAGGATATCTAGTGGCTGATGTGCACAAAAATGAAAGGAAAGTGTGACGCTGCACAACATATACAATTGGAACATGGAACGTAAGAAGCACGATCCAAGGTAAACTAGAAACTGTAAGGCAAGAAATAGAACGTCTAAATTTTGTAGTGCTCAGTGTTAGTGAACTAAAATGAACTGGAATGGGACAGTTCCAGTCAGGCAACAAAGCATTTTACTCTGAAAATGTATTCTACTCAAAGTATTTTACTCTGAAAATGATAAATTCAGAAAAAATGGAGTAGCTTTAATACTGAGGCAGGATGTAGTACAGGCAGTTACCATGCAAGACTGGACTGAATAATATCAATTAGTCTTCTAGGAAAACCTATTAACATAACCATCATTGCTCCAACTACAGAGTCTGAAGATGATGAAATTGTAACCTTTCTTTTTTCACCTTTTGCATTTGCCTCTTGCCTATCTCTAATGGTTTTTAGTGTTTCTGTCATCCATGTTGTTTTTTTTCTTGTTACTTCCAGCACTGTCTTTTTGCATTTTCCCCTAATGTTTCTAGTTTAAGTCCACAGAGTTAGAAAGTTTTTACACAAATATTCAAGAAGAAATGGATCACATGCCAAAACAAGACATGCTGATAATTATAGGTATTTGGAACACAAAAGTAGGAATAAAGCAGAATCAAATGTCATCAGAAAACTTGGACTAGGGGTCAGAGACAAAGCAAACTGGCTTGTGGATTTCTGCGAAGCCAACAGCTTGTCCATGTCAAACATATGCTTCAAATAACCAAATGGATGACTATATACATGGACATCACCAGATGGCCAACATAGAAATCACACAGGCTATGTCATTGGAAGCAGGAGATGCAGAAGCTGTATTCTCTCTGCCAAAACAAGACCAGGAGCAGATTATGGCACTGACCATGAACTGTTAATATCAAACATTAGAGTAAAGCTGAAGAAGAGCATTAAAAGAACCGTAGTGCCAAAATATAATGTAACTAACATTCTTGATGGATTTAAAGCCACATAAAAAACAGATTTGCACTGTTGGTTGACTGAGAACCAGAAGAACTGTGGACTGAAACTAGAAATATTAAGGGAAAATGTGAAAAGACAATGCTGGAAGTAACAAGAAAAAAAAATCAAGATGGATGACAAAAACACTAAAAATTATTAGAGATAGACAAAAGGCCAATGCAAAAGGTGACAGAAGGAGGGCTAGAGTGCTGAATGCAGTTTTTCAATGACTATCACGTAGACATTAAGAGAACTATTACATATTTCTATTAGTCAACAGAAAGGTGATAAAAGACAACAACAAAAAAGGAAAAACAAGAGATCTCTACCAGGAGATTCAAGAAATAAAAGGGAAATTCAAACTCAGATTAGGAATGCTGAATAACCAACAAGGAAGCACATTATCTGACCATGAGAAAATACAAGGAAGGTGGAAACAGTATAGTAAAAATCTATACAAAAGAGAGAAAAGAATGACAGATACCTTTGAAGAAGATTCCTATTAGGCAGAACCTCTAACTCTAGAAAGTGAAGGGTAAGCTGCCCTGAAAGTATTGGGAAGAAATAAATCACCAGGGGTAGAAGTAATACCTACAGAATTATTTCAAGACATGAGACTCAATTTGTCAAAATCCTAACAAGAATATGTCAACAAATATGAAAACAAAACAATGGCCTACAAAATGGAAACATTCACTATACATCCCAGTCTTCAAGAATGGAGATGCCAAGGAATGTAGCAACTACAGGACCATGACTCTAATTGCCCACACAAGTAAAAGCAATGCAACAAAGTTGTCTATCTTATATAGAGCGACAAATGCTGGATGTTTAAGCTGGATTCAGAAAAGGAAGAGGCACTCGAGACCTAATTGTGAACATCTGTTGGATACTGGAGCACTCCAAAGGATTTCAGGAGAAGGTTTGTCTATGTTTTATAGACTACAGTAAAGCCTTTGACTGCGTCAATCATGCAAAGCTATGGGCTGCTCTGAAAGAAATGGGTGTGCCTCGGCATTTGATCATCCTGTTGTGTAAACTGTATTGTGAACAGGAAGCCATTGTCGGGGCAGAATATGGAGAAACAGGATGGTTTCATATAGACAAAGGTGTCAGACAAGGGTGCACTTTATCTCTCTATTTGTTCAATCTGTATATAAAACACATCACCTGAAAAACCAGGATAGAATCAAGAAGGAGTGAAAATTGGTGGAGGAAATACCAATAGCCTAAGATATGCAGATGACACCATCTTACTGGCAGCAAGTAGCAATGATCTGAAATAACTTCTGATGAAACTAAAAGAAGAAAGTGCCAAAGCAGGACTGTATTTGAACCTCAAAAAGACAAAATTCATGACTACAGAAGAAATACACAACTTTACCACAGACAATGAAGATATTGAAATTGTTAAAGATTTTGCTTCCCTTGCTTCAGTCGTCAATTCAAATGGAGACTGCAGCCAAGAAACCAAGAGAAGGCTGAGACTCGGAAGGTCAGCAATGGAAGAATTAGGAAAGATCATCAAGAGCAACGATGTGTCATTAGCGACCTAGGCTAAGGTCATCCACACCCTCATATTCCCAATTACTCTTTACAGATGCAAAATTTGGACAATAGAGAAGGCTAACTGGGGGGGAAAATTGATTCATTTGAACTGTGGTGATGGAGGAGAGCTCTACGGGTACCCTGGACTGCCAGAAAGACAAACAAATGGGTCTTAGAGCAAATTAAGCTTGAAACATTGCTAAAGGCAAAAATGACAAAACTGAAGCTGTACTACCTTAGGCACATCAAGAGAAGGTAGGGTTCTTTGAAAAAGAAAATAATGCTGGAAAAAAAGGAAGAGCAGGAAGAGGGGAAGACTAAATATGAGATGGACTGACCCCATAAAAGAAACCATAGGCTTGAGTCTCCAGGAGCTGAGCAGGACGTTGAGGGCATCATTCATTCAGAGTCGCCAGGAGTTGGCAACTCAACAGCATATAACGCACGCAAGAATGTCTAGCTTATTTATTTTTTGTTTTTCATTTTAGGGAAAGGAAATGGAAAGACAAATGAAAAAAAATAATTATCATGAAAGAGTTCAAATAAATCTATCTTTCATTTGTCATGGACTTCATGAAATTTGGGATCCATAATTGTTACGAAGCACTTGTTATGAACCAAGCAAGTCATTGTGCTAAATACTTTGCATCGACCATCTCATTTAATCTTCACAACAAGCTGACAAAATAGGCACTATTCCTAGTAGTCCAGGTCACAGAACCCATAAGCAATGCAGTGAAGTTTCAAACTCCAGGCTGCTGGTCCAAAACAGAGATCTTAATCCCTACCCTACATGGCTTCCCTGAGTTAAAGAATTTCCTGTACTGAGTGGAGTCACCTCCTTGTAATAGGACTGATGCTAATGCAATGAATGACTAATACAAAGCTCACTAACATAATGTCAAAATAAAGGAAGCCCTTAACTGCTTCACTTTTTTTTTCTTTTTTTTTTTTTTACCAATAGGCACAACAGAACTCAGAACTAAGCAAAAGAGCACAACATTAGATCCCAGCTTTCAGGACAGTCTGTGTCACCCAGATCCCCTCAACAATGTCAAGGGCAGAAAAAGCGATGGTGAAACCTATTCAACTTTTCAAGGGAAGTCATAAGAAAATGCACTTTCAGGGAAGTCAGTTTGTTTTTCTAATCTAGTCTTTGTTTTCTTTCTATTCATTTCAGTTAGAGAGATTATTTCCGTCCATGATTCTCAGTTCTCCAAGGACCTTATTCTGGCTCGTGAGGAGGCTGCCCAGAGCCTTCTCACTCATGTCACCAGGGCTCACTTCTACCTTTCAGTGCTCCCTAAAGAACTGAACAGGAAAAAGTTCAGGGAGATGAATTCACAGCTTCCCTGCTCCCCTTTTAAATTTAAAGCTGTTTAAAGTCCATTCAGATTTAGTGTTGTCCTGGTTATATACTAAGTCTCAGAGATTTTTTTATGGGAGGTTTAAAGTCCATTCAGATTTAGTGTTGTCCTGGTTATATACTAAGTCTCAGAGATTTTTTATGGGATAAAGTAGGGAAACTGCATGTCAACTTTAGGAAGAAAGAAAAAACGAAAGAAAGAAAAAAAACCAAACCCAAGTAACCGAGGGCTGGATGGTTTCCCAAGCCTTCTGAGTGCAGAAAACCAAAACAATGCTGATCTGGTTCCTGTGGCTACTGTACTCAGCTGTAAAAATCCCAGGAAGAGACCTGGGAAATCATTTATTCCAACTTTTGGCTACTGCATCCTTTGTTTAAAAGATATCTGAGGTGGAAACATAAAGTATAAAGCAGATTAAAGTAGAACCCCTTTGATGGGAAGAATGATGGGCTTGGAGCCCTGCCCAGCGTCTCTTTCTCTCCCCCTGCCTCCCAAGAGAAACCTTGAAAGGGATCTGAGGAGCAGTTACTGGCTTTCAAACTTGTTTTGGCCACCACTGACTGTAAAAACACATTTTATTAAGTGACTCAGTGTAGGTGCACTTGGGCGCACACACACGCACACACAGCTGAAACAAAAATTCATGAAGTAATCCTTATGATACATGCGATCACTGACATTTTCCCTTCTCATCTAATCTATTGCATTTAAGAAACACTATTTCCAGGTCTATTAGATTGATATCACTACCCATTAGGGGAGTTGAAAAACACTGCATTCAATGACTTCACCCTCTATAATTCTATAGAGGAAGAAATGTTTGCTTATGTCTGTATTTCCTCCCTCTCTAAGGAACTAATGACGAAAAGTGCCAGTAAGAAATGGTAAGTAGAGGCATTCAAGTTTGGAGTAGGATTGAGTCACTCGATCGAAGAAGAGCAGATTCCCTCTGGAGGGACTAGAAATGTGGACCTAGAGTGATGTCTGTTTTTTTTTTTTCTTATGACAAATCATGGAACAAGCCAATTTGGTTTCCATTACATGGACCAGACAAGCAGGGAATGTCAGAATCAAGGCAACAAACAAAGATGGAGAAGGCGAGAGAGCTTGTCTGTGCCTAAGTCCCTGCTTTCAGTTTATGCCCAAGGCTACTTTTTATTTTTGTCCTTGGTTTCATAAAACATCCTACATCCTAGTAATCTCCCATTTTATTAAAACAAAAGAAGAAAGGAAAAGAAATCACAGCATAGTCATGACAACAAGTTCCAATATAAGTTGTCATTAATATACATAAAATCTATTCATGCTACAGAATTATCACCAACATAAAGGGGGAAAACTCACCCCCTTTGATGAACAATACAGAAAATATTTCCAGTGGACTTAAAGAATGTGAAAGAGAATGCAAATAAAATTTGTGGAAAAATTCCCAATGTCTACTACTTTTCTACCCTTAGGACTGTCGACTCACTATGTCAATCCAGTGGCAGCCACAAGATTTAAAGGTTGCATTGATCTTTCTTCACTAACTTAAAAGATCATCTCAAATGCCATCTATTTAAATGTGTGCCCCTTTTCACCTTTCATTTTAGCAAGAGGCTGTAAAAAACACACCTGAAAAACATAAAAATCTAGCCGTGTTAAACCTATAACAAGGCTTCCAACATATGTACTTCCACCCCAAATCACAAAATGGGCTTTTATAAATTTCTTTCTACAAAAATAAATAAGAGAAAGTAATAAAAAAAAGATAAAGCTTTCATACAGAATTGCAGCAATTATATCCCCACAGCTACACTATAACCCAAAACTTTGCAAAGGCTTTGATTACTGAACCATGGCTGAAGTGAATAATTTGCTTTTCACTAAGAAAACAAGCACATTCATTCTTACCACAATGGAGAGAGGCAGTTTTAATTAAACCTTATCAAAAGATAAATAAAGAATAAGCTCAATACCCATTCCACAGAACTCTATTTTCATCTGTTTAGCTTAAGCTTGCCATGTTCATGCAATAATTATCCACTGTCCAAGGAATGCTGGAGTTGTGTTAATGTTGGTAAAGATTTAATTAGCTCAATTATCTGGAGAGTATTGAAGTGAGGCTCAGCACAGCACAGATTTCTTCAGGCTTTATACCTACCTCTGATCCAAATACACGAAACTGAAATCTAAGTGAACAAAAGACTCTTACTTCTACAATTCTACTATTGAAACAGTTCCATACTTCATAATTTTATTACTCCAATTAAAAAACAAAAAACCCACCACATCAGTTTTGAGAAGGAGAACTCACAAGTGAAGGCTTATCTTGGGGGGGTGTGTGTGTGTGTATACACAGCGCCTACAGTTAACTTCCTGAATCTGTAAATATCTTCTTAGGAAGCTAATTAAATTTGTCTTTTAGATTAGTACTACCACCCGAAGTCCGGTCTTTCTAAAAATTTTCTCTTTTCAGTGGAGCCTATATGGATTACCTTTTTCCTGGAAAACAAGGCATTTACTAAACATTGAAAGTGCAGGAACACAGACAACTGTTTCAATCTGTCAGACACCAGGGACAGACAGTAGGGTTCATTTCAGAAAACAGATTGGCCCCCAGCGGCCTGACCTTCCTGGTGGGAAAGAGAACACAAGACCGTGCTTGACAAGCTCAGCAACAAAGAGGTGTATTCAGGTCCCCCCAATGCAGACACGCTTCTCACAGGCAAAAATGCAAAGCGGGAGAAAGAAATGCACCACTTTCAGCAAAGCAGAATTTACTTAGATCAGAGACAAGCATCTCAACCATAACAAAAATAACGTATTTAGGAAAGTACCAAGCAACATTTTATCCACTCATTTATAACTTCAGAAAGCTCTTGTCTGGCCATTGACAATGTCTTAACTTCCAACCTCACCTGTGATCTGCAGTCCCTGGCATTATAACACCAGTGGAAACCCCAAAATATGATCACAGTGATAAAATGGTTCCTAATTACCAATGAAGACCGCATAACTTTCTCTCAGAAGCTAGCTCATATTCATTTCAAAGTAAGCTTTCTCCTTCTTTTTACATGTTACAGGTTTTGCCTCTATTTTGAAACTCAGGTGGATATTTCCTTTTTAGGCCCTCAGACAAGAAACAGATTTTTCATTAGTTATTTTTATTTTGAATTTGTATAGGGTCTTCTATGCAGGTCTCCAAATGAGCCAAAAGTCTAGCAAAAGGATCAACAATAATAAAATTAAAAAAAAAATAGATAAAGCAATATCCTTAATAAAAAAATCTCTCAAACCAAATTAGTTGCTATGTATAAATACATACAATTTTTTTCTAACTTCCAAGGACAAGTTTTATTATATATCCTGCTTGATCAGCTACAAGCAATGTTTAGTTTGTATGTTTTCAATTACTTCCATAATGTGTTAAGATACCACATTTTTTGAAGCATTAAACCCCATGTGTAAGATCATAAACTTAAAAGGCACTCACAACTGCCCACATTGTCCTTATAAACAAGTACACTGCTCTTTTTTAAAACCCAGATTCTGTGTTTTTCGCACAGACTTTACTGAAGTATAAGGATTATGGGTACTTAGGCTCTAACCAACTAGTGAAGTTGAAACAAATTCTGATTTCTTACCTATAAATATTGTGATTTACTGTGTATGCAGGTATTTATTGCAGACACACAATCCTCACTATAAATATGTAAATTATTAGAAAAACATATGGTGAAGAGTAGACCATCATAATTTAGGAAAGAAGGCATAGTTTTGAAAATTGGATGCAGACCACAATCATAAATTCGTGTTACTAGATAAAAGATAAAAGTTGGTCATGTGGTCAGAAAACTTGTACTGCTTAGCAGTCCAAATAATCTAGCTTAATTTTAGACTTAGTTAAATACTTTAATCTCAGAACATTTTGTTAAGGAAATAGGGCAAAATTATCCAAGCCAATCAAAAATTGTTTTTTGTTTTTTTTATCTGCCATATTTTGCGGAGCCATCTTTCTTGGGAATTACATGAAGGCCTTCTTTGAGCTGGCAAAGAAAGACAGAAATGTGGGTTGGTTTTACCTTGTTTTCTACTCTGCAAACACTTTCAGGGTACGACTCACTCGTCTGGTTCGAAAAGACATCCTTGGAACTTCAGAGTATTTTATTCAAGAACAAAAGGTGCTTGGGTTCAGTTTGCAACACAAGTCATTTCTACCACACAAACTACCTTCTTTTGTGCTGGCAAAGGGGGATACTTTGTGTCCTTTGGGTTTAGAAGCTCTTCAAACAGACAATCGTGTGCAAACATCCCTCAAGAACATAACTTTAGTAGAACAACCTCAAGGCTGAGACCAAGGCTTTGAGAAAGGCCCCTTCAGCAGATTTCCTTCTGCTCTTCACCCTGAACAAAGCCTGCGTGACAATACTGAAATCTCCTCCTTTCTTTGGATTAAACCCCCTTTGCAGGAAAAATATGCAAATGCTATACGTGACTCTCTCATCTGAGGCTACTCTCACCCAGCTATCTTTTTTTCTGTCTGGCTCACCCGGCAGACCGTCCACTGCCTGACACAGAGACCAGCCTTCCAATTCAACATCTTTCACAGCTCTGACAGTCAGTTCCCTGGGCTTGCCACTGCCTCTAAAAGGGGTGCATTTAGTCGCAATTAACTATTCCCTGCATATTTCCTAAGGTATGGTAATTGTGCTAAAAGCCAACAAGTGAAGCATTCATTCTATTTCTCATTTAAATCTCCTCCCCACCCCCCCACCCCCCAGCAGTCTTCCTCTCTCTGCCTTCTTTTCACCTCACTCCACTGCTCCCCCCACCATACACAAACACTTTTATTTTTTTGGCTCCACCCTGGTAACATTTTAAGTAAAGAGATGGAGTGAAGGTGGAAATTGGAAACTATGGAAAAAGAGTTCAAAAAGCAAAGCTTATGGAATGGTGAACTATCTCAAGGAAAATCATAAAGAAAATAAAAGAATTAAAAATGAAACAAATTGTTTTTGTTGGCACAAATATATAAACATATAAAATGTAAATTTATGTGTTTGAATAATATTTATGTAAAATGGCCACACAATAAGCTGGTTTTGGGTCTCAAATATGTTTGTGTTTTCATATACCTGTATATAATATGAAAATTATATAAATTCATTTTCTGAAGGTGTATTTTCTTTCCAAAATTTATTTTCACCCTGCATTACAAATGAAAGGTACAAAAAAAAAAAAAAAAAAAAAAAAGGCAGTGATTTTTGTCTCACCAGCCTCTCTTCTTTATCCTTAAGCTGCAGACAACACAGGTAAGGTCGAGAATCTTAATTTCTGACCTCTTGCAAACATTTCAGGTCCTGGCAGATGGGCAGTGGACCACTGAAGATTGTACTATGTTCTTGCACACAGACTAACACCTACTATGATCCGGAAGTACTTTGGAAGTGAGGTGAGGTAATAAAGAAATTATTTACTGCGAACACTTCCCATCAGCCACGAGCTGTTAGAATTATAGTTAAATGGATCAAACTGGAAAACAGTCATGGCTTTCTTGCAATGCCTCCATCCTCTCAACCCACAAAACTACACTGTGTGGTTGGTTTTGACATAGGAAAGGGGGTAATATTCCAATAAAAAAGATTTGAAAAACAGTCTTTGAGAAAGGTATTGAGATAAATGGTAGGGGAAGAATCTGGAGTCCCAAATTCTTATTCTGATGTGATTACTGTAGCTCTTCTATTTGCTTTTGTCTAAATTATGTTTCTATGCTGTCCTTTAACCATCTGGACACTGCTATCTCTAGTGCCAATGTACCAGCATTTCTTAGGAGTAACAGAAGTACTTAAAATGCTAAATTTTGAAATGCTCTGTGGTTGTAAATAAGTTTCACTGGCTTGGCATTTGACTCGTCATCATACACTACTGTCTACGGAGAAAAGTCTGGTAATGAGACCGCATCAAAGAATTGGGACCCATCCAAGGGGGTTCTAAGGTTGGAATTATAGAGAGAAACTACTATGGCTATAAAACTGTAAATTGACTAACTTTCTAATTATACAATAAAATTTGTAAAACCATTTTTTCTCTGCTAAACCAGGGATATACCAGTTTAATGCATTTCTTTTGATATTTTTCCTTACATATAAATTTTATGTGTACAAGCAGAATATTGTATTTTTTCACACTATCACATGTATTTTGCCTTTTTATTTGCCTTTATGAGTACAGTTTTAAGACTGCACAATATTCCATCTAGTTTGGTATAATTTAATTTACTTAATAATTAATTCCTCCTAAAAATATTTAAGTCGTCTATTCTAAATAATTTATGTTTAATTAGTTGTTAGTTGTTCCAACATTTTTTTCTTTGTTATCATCATCATTATCATCTTCAAATTATTGAGTTACTAAACATTAGGTGGTTTTAAGAAATTGGTTAGACACTTTAAAGTCTTCAAATACTTAACAGTTTATCTGCATTTATGGAAAAATGGGCATGAAAACTAGAATTAACTCTTATAGGAATTTGAAGTACATAAATATCAGTATGAATTTATTTATGAAAATACTTGTGCACATCTACTGAGTGCTGAGCACATTATAAGTAAGACCATGAAGATACTAAATTCTTTAATATTTCTTTCAACTGCAAAAATTGTTTTACATTTTTATCCCTGGAAAACCAGTTATCTCACTTTTTAGTTGTTGCATTTCCCCTAAATGGTGTCAATATATCTTAATACATGAAATTCTACATATTCACAAAAGTTAAATAAAGGGGATACTTTTGATTTTACAAAAATATATGTGAACAAAGAAGTCATATTCTTTTAACTAAAATAAAGAATTTATGCATAACTTTTCAAGAAATGTGTTATATACATGTTGAAAAATGTACAATAGAGGAAGTATACCCATAATAGATTCAGAAAATTTCAGTGCTGGAGGATTAATAAGTTTTCAGCCAAAGAGAAGGGTAAGTGTTAGTGTAATTTCTAATATTCTAACATCATGTTAGATACAAGTGTGAAAGAAATTTTACGCATTTTCTTTACTTACTCTCAAGACATGACCTACCATAATCAGAAGTTCAAATGAAATAAAAAATACCACATCTTCTTTTAGGGTTGCTATATAATCCTTAAAGGATCTTCCAGCTTTAAGATGTTTTGATTCTACTGTGACTACAAAGTCATATATATTTCCCCATGGGCAATCACATTAAAATCCATACTCTTTAGCATGGCATTCTAGACCCTTCACAATATAGCTTCAAATCACTTTTTCAGTCCCACCTCTTCTGATTCCCCCATCTCCATGTCTTTTAGCTTTATCAGGCCATTCCCTAAGATGCTACACTTTGTGACATGACTTTGCTTTCAGTGTTTCTTTTGCTTGAAAACACACTTCTTCTCCTTCATGCCCATGGGAATTCTAATTCCTTCTTTTGTTCAAAATCTCTTCCTTTGTGAAATCTTCTCAAACATCCCTGGCAGAATTAATTTTAACCTCATTTATTCTCCCATGTAGATTCATGCAAACTTCTACTGTAGCCTTTATTATCCTGAAATTTAAATGTTTATATCTGTGTCTATAAATTGTGTCTTGAAATTAAGAAATTGTCTTATTCATCACTGCCTAGAATAACATCAATATAATGGCTACTCAAATATATATTTCACATGCTGTCAGACATCTTGCTAAATTCTACTACTGATCCTGAGTCAGAGGCTGGCACATCTCAGGATTCTTAACTCGGATACTGTGGACGAAAAAGGGGCCACCTACTAAACCTGACAAGCTCAGGGGAGGCCAGCATGGCAGGCCCTACAAACTCAAGAGACCGAAATTAACCACGTAGGATGGCCTAAACATAAAAATTCCCATCTAAAAGCGGGTCATGGCCAGTAGTCACATCCTAGGCCTGTAACTTCCTTGACAAAGGTCAATCTTTAAGGTAAGTGAGCCTGTCTATTGTCATTTTTGCATTTAAAATAACATACCCTTGGAATGTCAGAGTAATCTCTTTTTCTGGACCTTTCAGGGCACAACCCATCTGCACCAGAGCAGGAGACCACAGAACCTGTCATTGTTATCTTGTTCCCCGAATACCACCTCTACGTGCTGTAAATGTTAATTATGAACTATCCTGTACTCAACAATGTAAAAGAAGTATGTGTCGCTCCGTTTTACTTTTTATCCAGTCCCAGAGATTTCCCTGCTTTGCTTTCTCCTGTCTCCTTAATCTGCCACCAATGGATTTCATGTCACCTTCTTTACATCTCCTCCTTTGATTCTAATGTATAAAATAAGCTGCATAACTGCCATTCTCTGGAGCATTTTCTTAATCTACTGAGATTAAGAAACTCATTAAAGTTCTCTACAGCCTTGGACATTTCTTACGTCGACACCTTCCTTTCTTTCCATGACTCTTCTCCATTTCTACCCATTTTCAGCCAGGTGTGAGCCTTGAGAGTAATTTCACTCTCTCCCTTCTGATTCTGCCATCAGGCACCCTGTCCTCAGTTCAGTAACTCATCTTGAATTCCTTCCATTTGATTGAGAACTTGTGCTAGATTTCTTGTTTCTCTGACTTTATTTCTGGGTATCACCTGAGCTTTAAAACCTCACTTGACTTAACCTAGCGATCAAGGTCAACATGACCAATGATAAGTCATGTGCATATCATGTACTTCCTGACATGATATGATGAGAAGAGTACTTCATCTTGGTGGTATTCTTTTCCAAAACCCATCACCCCAGTCTAATCATGAGAAAACATCATAAGGGACATTCTATAAAATACCTGAACAGTACTCTCCAAAAGCATGAAGGTCATGAAGAATAAGAGAAGACTAAGGAACTATCACAGAGGAGACTAAGGAGACATGATGATTAAATGTAATGTGGTACCCTGAAGGGGCTCCTGGAACAGAAGAAGAACATCAGTGTGAAAACAGGTGAACTATCAATAAAGTTGTAGTGTAATTAATAGTATGGTACTTATGCTAATTTCTTAAGTTGATAAATGTACCATGGTTATAAAGGTTGTTAATATTAGAAGTCGGGTAAGAGTAGAGCTCTCTGCACTGGCTTTACAACTTTTCCATAAATATAAAAGTGTTTTAAAATAAAGAATTAAAACAAAATAAAACAAAACAAACAGCTCCTTGCAACTCAAAAACCCACAACCCTAATCTGACTGCTACTCATGCTGAGTAGTTATTTTCAATTCTGAAACCCAAAATGCACCCAGATTTCCACGAGCTACTGCCTAATACCTGGGCAGAGAAAGACCCGAGTCACTTTTTCTGAAAGAAGTTGTATTCACACAGAGTCTGATGAGGGTGTTGTATTAAAAGTCCTCCTGAGTCTTATAAACAAGCTATGAAAATGGCCGTATGCATTATTGTTACATAGTCAGAGTCTTTCCATGCAAGGTCAAACCTAATGCATATAAAAAAGGAAAAGTTACAGCCCAAACGACTAATATGTAGCAAAAATCTTTTCAGACTTGAGCTACTAATCATCAAGGGCATCGTAAATGGCACTCTACTGTAATTTTCAGGTGGTATTTGTGTGAATACAAGAATAGGAATTTTATCCATTGTTCCCTCATAAAAACTGAGATATTCATTAGATGTATAGAACTAGAATAACTTTATACAGCAGAAAAACTTTTTTTTAATTAAAAAAATCAGTGAATAGTAATTTATTTAAAGAGGAAAATGTTACCAACATAATTTAGCACGTTAGAGTTAAGGCATACATAACACTAGTGATATAGAGCAGTGGCTCTCACACTTTTTGGTCTGAAGGACTTTAATACTTTAAAAAAGTATACAGGAATCCAAAAGAGCTTTTGTTTATATGGATTATAGCTATTGATATTTACCATATTTGTAATTTACATTGATAACTTAAAATATTTAATTCATTAAAAAAATTTTACACATTACATGTTAACATAAAAATATTGTTTTAATAAAAAGAACTACGAGTATATTTTCCAAACAGAATAAGCGAGAGGGATGGCACATCTTTACAATTATGCAAATATTTTTAATGTCAAAGTGAATAGAAGACAGCTGGATTCTTATATCTGCTTCTGCATTCAATCTGTTCTGAATGCAGACGTGTTTTTTTGTTGAAGCAACTGAAGAAAATACTGTTTCTCACAGATACGTAGTTGGAAAGGTAAGATGTATTTTAATAGCCCTTTCAAATAATTGTGGACATGTATTTTTCTGTTATAGTACAACAAAACTCAACAAGTGGTAGTTTCTTAAAGATTAGTTAGTTGCATTGGGAAATCTGAAGCCATATCAATAAAATCTTTGTATTCCGTTAATTTAACACCTGTTGGTTTTACACTTTTAGTGAATATTTTATCCATACAATGATTTTCTAAATCATGCATTGGTCATTTGGAAAACACCCATTCAATGAGTCATACAGGTCTTTCTAATGTTGACACATTTCACTATATAATATCAAAAAATCCCATTTACTTATATCACCACCCATCTCGCTTGAAAAGTGTTTGTGAAATTGTCAAGTTCACAGTGGCCACTAGTTATCTCAAGCTTCCCCAGACTCTAATTTTCTATTGAAAGCTTTAACCTAATTATTGGCAGCGAATACTATGAGTTGTTTCCCTTGGGTGACAGACTCACTTTTTGTTATTTTTGAGAAAACATCTGCCAAATATCCAAGTTTAAATAACCATATCTCTCTGTCAGTCAGTCATTCTTTCAAGTGGAAACCATACATATTTCAGGAAAAAAAAAAAAAAAAGCAGCTAGTTAACCTTGCAACTCAAAGACCTGCTCCCAAATGTTTCCTTGATGCTGCCATAGTAAGTAGGTCTACAGTGGAGATGATTTATGTAAACTTCCCATTTAGTTGCACTGTAGATTAACAAGTCATTTACTCAAAGGGAGAGATTTAACAAAATTAATAATTTTTACCTCTTCATGAAGGACATTATTAAGTGCAATCGGCCTTTAAAAACAATTACCATTGTGAGGTGTGAGGTGGTATAGAAAGCAGTGCCTAGGAATACAGTAAGGAGACACTGCCCTGATGCATGTTAGGGAGTCAGCAGTGTTACTTACCAGGCTTTTGCACCATTAGCGCAAATGTCAACACAGTGAAAAAGGCAAAGAATATTTTAGTCTTATTATGAAAACTGTTTTGACGCCATGGAGTCTTTGGGGATCCCTAGGGTATATGGGCCATACGTAGAGAACTGCTGCTATAGAGGACAACGACAATGCTATAGATGCCATTTCTTTGGAACCTAAGGATTTCATCTGAGGGGAACCCACAAATTGGAAAGTGAAACTTTTAACAACAGGATCACTCAATCCATAGAGTTTGGAAAGATTCAACACAGGGAATGATAAACATAAGAAAGTCACTATGTACCAGATAGTATTTCAGTTAATGGAGAGGGGAGTGAGAAGAATGCAAGATAGTGGAGAGTCTATGATGTCCACGAATGCAGTGCTGACTTTGAAGGCCAAGTTGAGGGCAGGGGACGGAATAAAAGGAGGGCAGTGAGACATGCCGTGCACAGACCCCTCCATTCATCTCTGGCTTGCCCATCTGAAGAGGTCAGGGCATCTTACTTAAAGCTAGTCTAAAACTAAGAAATCCACTTGGACACAACTAGACACAATTTTCTTATTAAAAAAAAAAATTCTTGACAATGCTTTCTCTCAAAATAGTTGATTTATTCATTTTCTAATAAATCTGTCAGTTATCAACAAATTGAGTTACTGTGGAAGAATAAAAAAATCTTAACTTTTGATGAACCATTTCAAATAGTATTTCATAAATTTTTTTTTTCAAAGGCCAGCTTCTGGACCACACAATAAAACTCCCAAATGAGGGGATGAGTGAATTCACACTGATGTTTAAATATTCAGATTTGACAAAACTAATGCAGTATATCTTGACAGCTATATTCAGTAGCTTAATGCTAAGCTTTTTATGCTGAATACAGAACAGAATGAATTTTCCACCAGTGTTTGGACTAGGAGGTTTTAAGATTCCTATTCACTTAAGACAGCAGTCTGAGGCTGCTTGATAAAACAAGCATTGGCTATTTCATAACTGCCTCATAAAATGTCTCAACATTTAAGAGAAAAGAAAAACTCAAGGGAAAGATATTTTGAAAATATATGTTTTAACCAAAACCTGGATGCTAAGTAAACATCCTTTAGTGTTCAGCCAGAAAGACTTGCAGCTGTGGCATTTGTGACTTGAAATAACAAATGAAGATCTCCACGTAAAAGATGAACGATAGCATAAAAGTTTTGTTATCAAAAGGAAAAACATTTTCTGATGGGCTTTATGTAGAAAAAGGCTGTAGGTACACTAAAGCCCATTAATACATTGTGAAAATCCTGGAACCTTTAAATTTGAAGTTTAGTTTGAGTCCATACTAGGCTATATATTATTTTCTGTTTTGCCACTACTTTCTCTTTTTACAAACTGCAAATTAATTTTTCCTATAAGGACATCTTTGTAGCTTATTTTGTTTGTAAATATGTCTACTGTAAGCTGCTGATTTTAGGGTAAAATGTCAAATTCTAGGTGAACTGACGAGGCAGCAATGAAATTGGAGAGCTTTCCCTTTAAAAAAACATTAAAATTGTAACATTGTACCAATATATGGTACAGTCATATTCTAAAGTATACAAATATATTTAAACATGGATGAGATCTAGATCTCACATAGGGCAAATACTCTCCTCTATAAATGATATGGAGTAAGAACTGGGAGGCCGAGTTTGGTTTGTACAGGGCAGCTAACCACAGCCCTGTTATAATTCAGAATGCAACTGAGCTAGTCTTCCACACCAGCAGAGGAAAAAAAAAATCCGTCTTATTTTCTAAAGTTGCCCATCTCTATCCATTTCTGTCAAATTGCCACAATCGCCCAGATAAAACATTTGAGAGTATGTCAGCTTTAATTAATGTAACATGACCCGATCATTTCCACAGTTAAGAATAAAGAAGTTTGATTTCTTCAAATCCAAAGCTCAACCTGGAGATTATGCTAAGTGGCTTCATTCATAGTCCATGCTCCTCTGCTCATGTCAGAAGGACAGCATTTGTCCCCTCTAGTGATAAACAAATTATACATGAAATCAATTCCACTTCACAATCATTTTCCCTATTGGGTATTATCTTTCCTTCTCTGCTCCCTCCAGTTAAGCCCGTATCCTGTAACTTGCTAATGAGCTGGGGGCTTTCTGTTCCAGGTGGCACCCCCTGCCTGGAAGTCATGACATTTCCCATTTCGAATGCTGCTGGCATTTTTCGACAGCTCCTGCTAACTAGCCTTTTTGACCTGCACTAAGAGGAACTCATCTGATCGAATCCTCTAACCTGCCAATCATTCCAGCAAATGATCTTCACAGTCACTCCCACGGCAGGAATGGGGAAAAAAAAAAAAGAAAAAAAAAGAAACACGAGTGAGAGAATGAAGGAGTAGGCAAGCGGCTGCCTCTGCAGCTACCTAATGAGAATACTTTAAGTCTCTGAGGCAGCTGAAACACTGAAAAACTGGTGGGAAAATTAGGACACAACTGCATGCCTGGCTCTGTAATTACTGATTTCTCTCCATCCTGAGATCATTTTGAGAGCAACACCTCTGAGATGTGCCAGTTTCTAAAGAACACAAGAACAGCCTACCTGACGTAGAGAAAATAGAATTTATTTCTTCTGCCGCTATCAATATGCAAGTCTCATAATCCCACTCTGTCGAATAGCATCCTTTGCAGAATTAATTACGTGCTATAAGCTTGTTAAGTGTGCATTTGTAAACTAGGGGTGATTATCATGTTTGCCACACTGAAGAAAAGATCTCCCCACCCTCCTCAGGCCTATTTTAAATGTTACCATTATTTAGGGGTGTTGACTTTTACACATTTACATAGAAACAAACAGGTATGGTGGAACTTGGCATTGGGCTCAAGGAAGATTTAACACGGACAACATAGGATAATCTGGGCATTCTTAATGAATGGAGGTAAAATATTTTTTTCTTCTAGCTTTTTCTTGCCTGTGTACCATCAGTTTATTTAGTGGGTTCCAGCCCACAAAATAACACAATAACTTTAGGAAGAAAGAGCTGGTACACAGATCTTTGACAATGGGTCACAACTCTAGGTGTCTTAATATAAAGTAGATTTGTTGACCAAGGAATGATACAATATAATTAATCATTACACCATTGTATGTTAATAATATAAAATAAATACTGTACATGATTTAATTGCACATGATAATCACAGATCTTTCCTCATTTATAGTAATTAGGCCAATAGCCCCACTTACAGTAATTATTATATGTAATTGAGGGCGTTTTACTAATTGCATTGAAAATGATAATCCAGAGCTATTAAAAATCCAAGGGCACTATACATAATGCAAACTACATTAAATGAATGGCGATAATTTAAAGGGAAAAAATTCATCCACAGTATTTGATTCTATGACTGGCATACACGGTGATATTGTAAAATTAAATTTCCACCAGTTTCTCAAACGTTTGTATTGTTTTTATCCTAGACCTTGTACATTATTTCCTTAGATGGAAAAGTAATCCTTTGACTAATCTATGATGTTATCCTAACGACTCCAGGACTGTTGATAAATTATTCTATTTGGCTGTGTGAGTATACAGTGTGTGTGTGTGTGTGTGTGTGTGTGTGTGTGTGTGTGTGTGTGTGTTGGTAGAAGAAACAGCTATCCTAAATTCCAAAAGAGACTTGGTAAATTATTCATTTGCACAACTGATTTGATGTTCTTAAAAGCTTTATTCATAGCAGCATCTCTGAGTATTGCAAACATTTTGTTAAATACACTTGTAATAATTTAGCTAAAATGTTTAACTTTGTTAGACTTGCAATACATTTGGGTTGTGGTTTTCATTACATTTGCTATCTGTCTAGAATTTTAATGTGTCTAAAGACCTGAATCCCTGGCTTTTGTCCCAGAGCCCGTGTCTACCCCTCCTTGATCCCACTCCCATTTTGACCCAGACAAAGATCCCATGTGAGGAATACCTCAGGAGGACTGATGAGCATCTGTGGGACAATGGGAATAGTTTCAAGCTTCTTTTCGCCTTCCCTTCTCGACATTGTCATTTAGACATTGTCCTCCATGCATTCAAATGTCATCCCAGACCATCAGCCCACTTCAACTCAAACAGCCTCCTTTTATGCTCAGACACTTCTTAGAGTATCCGCAGACCACAAAGACTGTCTAGTGGGACTCAGCTGCTATCCTGGTATTAATAATACAATACAGTGCACTTAGGGCATAGACGATTCCCTC
The DNA here is from genome assembly GCF_057876585.1 of Rhinolophus sinicus. Classification (NCBI taxonomy): domain Eukaryota; kingdom Metazoa; phylum Chordata; class Mammalia; order Chiroptera; family Rhinolophidae; genus Rhinolophus; species Rhinolophus sinicus. Next base: position 34,736,117 of record NC_142504.1, read on the forward strand.
TGTATCCCAAATTCATAAGAATCAACATTAAATGAAAAGGAAAAATCGAGTACCTGACTGATTAGAACTACTTGTTATATGTGACTGCTAACTTCATAATAGTTTGGCTATGCATTCTAATAATAGATATCTTGCTTACTAGCCACATCACATCCTGTGCCCACTATTTATAAGAAAGCTTCACTAATATTATGCTGCTGGCTAAATGGTCCCTAAGAAATTAATTTGGGTTTTAAAAAGACAGAAGATGGAAGTTGTAGCGCTATCCCTCCACGCCACCTCCCCTTGCCACTTTGAAAGCTCATCTGACCTCAAAACACTGAATCACAAATATGTAGCCAGTTTCTGAGCAGTGTGGACTGATGAATCAATTTGTGGAGCATCAGACGTTTCTTCTCTTTTAGCCATTTTGCTTTTAAAAACTCTCAACCAGAGAAGGAAAAAATAGGGCAAAAAAATTATTAATATTTTTAATTAAAAAACTATCACTCAATTCTTTTTAAGAAAAACACATGGAAATATTTAAAGGCAATGGAGTGTCATGTGAGTTAAAACAATGGTTTAGAAAAACAATGTGTAAATGTGTATGTGCACATATTTGTGTGTGACAGAAATGGGGCGGGGAGAGAGAGAAGGAATAAATGAATGAATATGGTGAAGCAAATGTAGTAAAATGCACACATTTGGGGTAAGTGAGTAAAGGGTATCAGGAATTCTTTGTACTATTCTTGCACCTTTTCTGCAAATTTGAAATTATGTCAACATACAAAAATTAAATAAATACATAAAAATGCACTCTGGATAAAGAAGGATATATTTGACTTTATTTTCATTCTGCTTTGTGACAATGCCAGGACATAATGAAGCAGATTAGATAGTAAAGGCCTTTGCTAAGCCACTTATAGGGTTGGTGGTGATGGTGCAGGGGACAGATCACAGATGACCCAAAGAAAGGGAGAAGTGGAGAAGCAGAGAAGGGAGAAGGAGGAGAAAAGAGACAAACTTCCTTAGCCTACTAATTTGCATCAGAGTTTAGAGGAGATAATAGACACTCTAGGGCAGAGGGGAAGCTAAGGAAAAAGGGGTGGAGGTGGGGTGGGGAAACTAAACAACATTCCAGCCTCTTCTTAATCGGGTGTTCATAATATGCATTATGCATTTGTGGTTTGAAGCACTGTCAATTTCCTGAATAAGATGTACTTTTTAATCTGCAGCAATGTAGGGGTAATGACAAAAACCAGGGATTCTTTCAGATAATACCTTCCAGGAACACTGTTTGTTTCCCCCTCTGCCTGTTATTTCCAGAACTATTGTTGTCAACTATAGGAGACAACAGAAAGAATACAATTGCAGTTGTTTGATAGGAAAAAAATTTGCAGGATCATGCAGAAAAATAACAGTTCTTGCAGAAAAAAAAAAAAAAAATCAGAAGTATTCCTGCTACTGTAAGAAAGCTAGATCCAACACTCAAATTTCTTACATTGTGATAAGTACTAATTGGTATTATCTCCTTTTGTGTCTATAGTTGAGAAAATGCAACATGGCTTAAAAAGACCGTTAGCCAAAAATATCACACAGTGAGGATGTTGTTACTCTATTAAAACTGGAGTGTCACCTCTGTACTGGTTTGATGTTTTTCCTTGGTAATATACAAGCAAGGTACCTTCTGGTTATACTGCCTCTTCATACAAGCTTCAGAGACCGCTGTTCCCAGAGCCCTCTTCTGGGGGTTTCCTTAAGAAAAAGTTGGCCACCTAGTTCACAGCCCAGCTGACTGGATCAGAGCTCAGCGCCTGACCCAGGCTAGTCAACAGTCAACCAGCAGCTTCTGGGGGTGACAGCCTGGCTCAGTGCCTGCTCTCTACTTCATGACAATGACTAAACCAATCAGAGCGGCTCTGGAGGAGGGTCTGAATCTGAGACAAAAAGCTAAGTAATAATAGGCTGCCCCCAAAAAAGAGAGACAAAGAGAAATGGCGGTAAGCAGGATTCACGAATAAGCAAAAACAAATCAGCAGAAGCCATGAGGTGAAGAGACAATGAGAGCAGTGTTAGCTGATGTAGAGAAAGAAAAGTGAGATGCCATAACATAATAACACGAAGAGCAATCAATAGGTGGGTGTTTCTCCAGAAGCAGTGACCAGGGAAGAGATGGCGGTTGAGATGGCAGACAAACTAAAGCTCCGGTGGGATTCTGAGGGACGTTCAGTCTTGTGAGGCCTGCCACTTAGACTGTCAACCTATTCTTCCTTCCCCGACAACCTCAACAAAAACCACCACTAACTGAGGAAATCTGATCGTGTCTCCTTCTCCTGAGAGATCCCAACGCCCACTTTCTTGGGGTCTCTCCTGTTCCTGTGGCACAGCTCTTTGTCATTCTCACTGCTCTGTGTCTCTCCTTCTCATTTTGCTCCTCTCATTGGAGAGTTTCTCTTCCTCAAACATTTTGAATTTCTCTTCAGTGGCTGTAATCCAGAACTGAAACATAGTTTTGCTAATCGAATCCAGTTTAATTTTCCTGATTCCTCTTTCAAACACCAGGCAGGAGAAACACTCTCCACCAGCCCTCTCCAGTAGAATGTTCTATGAGGTTGGAAAGGTTCTGTGTCTGCCCTGTGCAATATGGTCGCCACTAGTCATATGTGGCTAATGAGCACTTGAAATGTGGTGCCGCTACTGAGGAAACAAAATTGTAATCAAATTTAATTTTAATCAATTAAAAATTAAATTTAAATAGCCACATGTGGCTAGTGGTTACCCTGTCAGATAGCATGACTCTACTCTCCCTACTCTTCCTTGAAAAAGAGGGAAGGGAAGAGAAGGGATGCATTTTCCTAGTTTGTCTTTATTCAATCCTGACCCAACTAAGTTGCTTATTTTACTTAATAAATATACAACTCTTGAATATTTACTGAATATTTCATTATGTGTGGTTCAAAGGCTACCTGCACCAAAATCTTTTGGGGTTCTTTAAAGTGCAGAGTCATGGACCCCAGGAACCTGGATTTTTAAACCTCCCCAGCGGTTCTGGCGCCCCAGAGAACACCACTCTACTGAATGTTCAAACAGTGATGCCAGAGATCCTTAAGCACCAGCGAAGTGTATTCTGTTTGGAGTTTGGTTTTTAAAAAATCTTTACCTTAGTAAATTAAAATTCTGGAGCAATTTATATATTGTACTGTTTACCTGGCAGACTACTTTTAGAAATTATTGCTTGATGACTAAGTCAGGCAGAGAGAGTCTATCATATTTTTTTCATTGCCATATAATACTTAAAGAATATTGATTAGCAAGGAGAATATGTTATAAGGCGAGGAGAGAGTCACCAAAATATGCATGCATTTAACTTGCACTTGAACCACATACAATTTTTTCATGCACTAGACAGATAGCTGTATGTTTATTACAAATTTCACAGGGTCTGAAGACTAGCTAATTCATTGAAAAGAGAGGTACCATACCATTTCAGAGAGCACATACCATTTCAGAAAAATTATAAAACATCTGCCTAAAAGATTAGAGTCCATTCTTATTCCATGTATTCAGCAAAAAGAGAAGTAGAGCAACTGTATATTTCCTGTCTGTTTAGAATAACTGGAAAATTAAGCTCAACTTTGGGGTGTGTATCGTATCACTGAATGCAAATATAGGTGATACTAATGGATGTGGTATTCAATATAGCTCCTGGTCTTTTCCTTGGGGAAAATCTCTAGGCACATTTAAGGCTCTCGCAGACATTAAGAGTGTCTTACCCATCAATGCTGATAAAAAGAGTGGGGCCAGTCTATGAAATCTTTAGTCTATTAATATCTTTAGAGGATAACAAAATTCAGGAAGCAGTACTTTGATCATCCAGTGGCACCTATCCCATTTTTAACTTAGGTGCATGTTTTGTTTTCATTTAATTTGGTCACAGGACTCTGAAATCAAAATTGCTTTCTGCTGCAAAGAAAAATGCTTCTCATTAGTGTTTCCGCTAAGGCTAGTTTATGCAAATCCAGTATGATTAACTAAATAATGAAGTGACCTAGTATGCAAGTATAAAAGCAATTTGGCATTGAGGTATGGGAGAAAAATTAGGACCTGAAATACTGTCTACTCAGTCCTCCATCATTTCAAAAAGAATGACCCTATGAAATTTGTAATAAATATACAGCTATCTGTCTAGTGCATGAAAAAGTGATACAATGCATTTTCCACATTTCCCCATGTAACTCTCTAGAGAGATGGCTGAAATGCTAGCCTTAGCCTAGTCTTAGCCTGTCTGGGTCCCCAACCTCTTCCCCTTTACAAAGATTTGGGATATTTGAGGAAATTTTAAGATGCTACATCCTACTCTAAACAATCAATTCATCAACAACAGTACACTCGAGAGAATTCCATGTTTTTCTCAATGACTACCCTTACTAATGGAGTCTTTTTGTTCTAAAGTGTCTACAATTTGATATTCAACTATTGGTCAAAATAAGTTCCACTGCACAGGATGTTTTAGGACAACGTATAGGCTATATTTTACCTGATCTCTAAGATGGCCCCATTTGATTAAAATATAAAACCCACAAAGGTGAGAAGATAAAATTTCTTTTTCTGCTGACTGAAAACTCTTAGAATCCAGCCGCCCTGCTGCTTTCCTGACAAACGAAAAATTTCGATATTTTCTCAATATATTGTTGAATCAAGCTGAAGTATTTGGATTTGGAAGAAAACAACAAAAACAATAACAACATTAAAGCTTTATAAGTTGATGTGAAAAAGATGAAAAACTCATGCAGAAAATATTTGTATTTTTATCAAATTACTTCTAGAGGAGACGCTTCCACCGTGCAGATATAACCTTAGTTTTAAAAATATACTGAAAAGAAAATACATTTTTAAAGGCTTCCAAATACCGATGATTGCAGTTCTGAGCATCTTTTAAAATCTCTTTTCAATTAATTTTTGAGACTTGATAGTCAATGTTTCTGTTTCGTGAGCTTGATTTGATTTTACAAGGAGAAGATGACCTGAAACATGTTCTAGCAGCTTTGATTGGCCAGGCTCAGGTCAGAGATCTTAAAAGAGCAGAGAAAAGGATACAGCCCTACAAGTGAACTTCAGACTTGCTTGTGTGCATATGTGTATGAGGGAGCGATGCAAATGAAGTCCACTTTTTGTTTAGTTCTATTGAATTGGTTAAGTGATTTATAAAGCCAGGGCCCTTGCATTATGGTAATGCAAGTTAAATATTTTAAAAAGTATATGTCACAACCCTGAATTAAAATCATTCTCAGAATCAGGAGGTAACTGGTCAAAAACTCAGCCCCATTCTTTGTCTGACCAATTGAAAATTCTGAATGGGAGTACAAATGCTTCCTGGGGGAGCTATGCTTCTAGGTAACTTTAGCCAATATTGAGAAATAACTGGAAGAATGAAGAATCTTACTCTTAAGGACAGAGTGGCAAGTTTACTAGTAACACTTCCTGCCTGGCATTTACACACCATCTTTTATCTGGGACTCTTTTCTTTCCAATCATTCATAAATCACCACCATACTCCTGAGAAGCCAAAACTAGCCCCCACTTTGACTGCATGCAAAAGCTAAGTCCAGAAATAGCCGAAGCTACTGGCGAATCATCCATAAGACAAGGTGGACAGTTTAATTGGTTCTCTTTGCCAAGCTGCCACTTCAGCCTGTTAGTACATTTCAAATTAAGGGATCGAGGAAGGGGGAGGAGCTCCTGCAGTGCTGCATACATACATCAACCAATTCACCTGAACGATGACCAAATGTCCACATGAGCAAGGAACAAATACGGACAAGCAAATACAAAGCCTTCCCCACAAAAACCTTCTTTCTCTATTTGCTTCTGAGAGTTACATCACATTGAACGAGAAGATATATATAGAAGCACAAAATTCTAAAAATCCCGGACATTTCTCTCTGGCAATAAAGAGAAACACAGCCTTTCCAGAAGTTGCTCTCCTGTGATTATTTCTGGGTAGCACATGTGATGACTCGGGTGGGCTGACATGCCTAGATATTGCCTTGTTCAGATTAGGCTTCCTATCTGCAGAATAGTAGAGGTCAAAGGTATTGAATAGGAAACAAAGAAAAGCTTCACCATGATGAGGTCTGTACCAGGGGCCTGGCAGGCATCAGAAATGGGTGAAGTGGCCTACATGGCAGCTGAGCAAAACCAGGGAGCCCGGGTCCTTTCCAAGGCAGGCAGTCACACACACAAACTTCTGGCAGGAACGTGAGCACGATATTGCCAGAGCGGCTGGTTTTCAAGAAAAGCCAGAAATCTAGACTTGGTATAAAATCTCCCCATTTAAAAATGAGAGCAACTAATTTAAAAAAAATGGTGTGTGCCAAAATAAAGCAGGTTGTTGGCAAGGTTAACCTTTTACCCACCTCAATGAAGAATGTGTGAATAGTTCAAATGATTTGCTTACCACGAAAATGGTTTGTCTCTGACTACATAAATGAAATACAATTTTGGTTAGAATCCAGTCATGCCTGAAACTATGGAAATGACTGACTGGACTCTGCCTCAGAAGAATCTGTGATGAATGCCATAATGAACACAAGACACTCATAAGATCCTTGGGGGGAAATGAATCTGAAATATTTCATTTAAAAGACCTATTTGGTATCTACTCAGTATTATTTTCCAAGTAAAGTAGGTCATCTTACCTGTGCTCTCTTGAGAACGTTGTGCTCATCAGTGCTTGCTGTTCGATAGACATTTGCCATAACTATTGTTTTTCCCAAAGGCCCGCATGCTTTCTCCAGATTCTGGTTGCAATCTTACATTTGGGACGGTAAAAATAGAAGACACTGGGAAGAAAATGAAAAGTTACATTTATGTATTTATAGATGTATTTATAGTCTTTTCTTTTTAAAAATCCATATTGAGATGCAATTCTGGATGTCTAGCATATGGAACAGTAAGTACGGTATGTGTTCGTCTTTGAAATGTCAAGTGGTCACAACCACATACACATTTACACAGATTTATACACACATGACAAGATAGTCTGCTTTCCTCTTAGAACCACAGCTCAGTTGATGAAAACAACATATTAATATTCTGACCTTTCCTTGCGCCATTCTTTCATTCATTCATTAAAGAAATATTTATTGAGCCCCACACTGTTCTAGGATTTGGGAATCCTACAGTGTATAAATCAGAACGAAAAGAAATTCTTGTTCTTGTAGACTTCGTTTGGGGGAAAGAGCTAAAAACAATCAAATATATCAATTACTAGTAAGTGTAATGACGACAAATAAATCATGGAAGAGAAACTGGAAGTAGATCAGTGAAGGCTTCCCTGATAAAGCACATTTGAGCAGAGACCCAAAGGAGGTGAGAGGGCAAGCCATGCCTTTACCTAGAGGAGGAGGAAGTACAAATGTTAAAGAAGAAACAGTAAGAGCCGACTCTAAGGAGGCAAAAAGAGAAGCAGGCAAAACAGGAGACTATTGTAAAAATACAGGTGAAAAAAGACAGTGAGTGACTTGAAACATAGTAAAATCAGTAGAAGAGTGAGAAGAAATGTGATTCTGGATGTATTTTTGAAGGTTATGCCAATAGGGTCTGTGGAAGAATTGGGTATGAGTGTGGCAAAAGGAGTCAAAGATAACTTCCACTAACTGGACGAATAGCATTGCCATTTATTGACAAGGGGAAGACTACAAAAGGAACAGGTCTGGGGGGAAAGATCAAGAGTTCAGTTTTCGTAATCGTAAGTTTGAGATGCCCACAAGACGGCCAAGTGGAGATGCTGAGTAGTCAGTTCGATATGCAATCTGGAGTCAGAAAAGATGGGCCTAGAGATGTAAATTTGGAAGCTGTCAATGTATAAATGATAATTAAATCATAAAACTGGACGAGATTATCTAGGTTCTAAGGAATGCATGCAGACAGAAAGATTTGAGGAGTAAGCCCTAGGGCTTCTATCCAGGAGAGGTGTGGCAGATTAGGAGAAATCTACAAAGCAGTCTGAAAAGTAGTGGCGAAAGGTAAACCATGGAAGAGTCCTGTCCTGGAATCCAAGCGAAGGAAGTGTTACTAAGAGGAGATGGTGGTCAGTGGTGTTCTGCTGAAGGATCACGATGAGAGCTGGGACAAGATCAACGGATAGAGGCTTTGAAAACAGTGGTGTTGGAGCCTCGGGCCCAAAGGCTTGTTTCTAAAGGATTCACGAGATAATGGAAGCCTAACCACTGAAGGCAGCCAAAACATTTGAAACAGGTGCGCTTGTTTCATTTTTAAAAAGATGGCTACATTAATGGTCTAACAAAATAATATATAGGACATATTTAGGCATATTTAGGAAAACCCGCACACATAGCTGGAAGGGTCCTTGAGGATCACTGTGTTTCTATATGAGAAATCAGAAGCACACAGAGAATAAGGCACTTGCCCAAGTTGCCCGGCTCGTTATCAATGGAGCTGAAGCCAGATTCCAGGTGGTCTGATTCGAACGTCAGTGCTCGTCACATTGCACCACTTTGTTGGCCTTCTTTAAGTGCAGATCTGAGTTTTGTGAATTAGCAAATGAATGTCGTAAAATCAAGGACTCTGTGCTATGAATGTATTTTGTTCATTTATTTTGACAAGGGTAGTTCAGCTTCAATAATTTATGTAACTTTATAGTATACACAGGAGAATGCCCTGTGGTGTGTTTGGGAAAAGTAATGAATTTCTTCTCAATCAGTCTTCCATTTACTTCCCTGCAATTAAATCTTTGTGAAGAAGTGGGGCAAGGCTGTTAGGGTTTCAGGACAGGGGGAGAATGACAGGGTGCCACCAGAATCAGCCAGCTTTAACTGCCAGATCCCCAGGTTACTGTACCATTATTCTTGCTTGATAAATTTATAATTCCTGCCTTGCTGGCACACAAATACATTGCTTCTAAATTTTGGTATTACGTAGACTGACGAGGTTTTAAAGAATAGTACAATGAAGAAAGATATTATACTGTTACATGCTCTTCCAAAGCAAATAAGAGTCTGGCATAGGTATACAACTTCATTTTCACATAATCCATGAAGTGACTGCAATACTCTGTGTCACCAAGGCTCTGACAATACTTGATACTCTTTTCACAAGGTCTGGTATATTATATTACAGTGGCCAAGAAGGTCCAAGTCCACTTTGAACTTGTTTTTGTTCCACTCTCTTTCCTTTAACCTGGTTTTGTTTCCTGCTTGCATACATATATTTTTTCCCCCTTTGTGGATATTCTTTTAAAAAAGCTATGAACTATCTTTAAGAATGTGAGTGCTATGGACTGAATTGTGTCCCTCCAAAATTCATATGTTGAAGCCTTCACCCCTATTGTGATGGTATTTGAAGCTGGGGCTCTCGGTAATAATCATTAGGGTTAGATGAGGTCACGAGGGTGGGGCTCTCCTGAGGAGATTAGTGGCTTTATGAGAAGAGAAAGAGAGGAAGAGATCTAGATTGTTCTCCTTCTGCCGTGTGAGGATACAGTGAGGCGGCTGTCTGTAAGCCAAGAAGAGACTCTCATCAGGAGCCCAATTTGCTAGCACTTTGATCTTGGACTTCCCAGCCTCCAAATAAATGTTTGCTGTTTAAGCTCCCAAGTCTAGGGCCTATGGTTATAGCAATCTGAGCAGACGCATGCAGTGAGGTTCCTGGAATTGATAAATTTAAGTCATGACTTGGTTGCTAAGACAATCCACTTATTGGTTCTGCAACTTCTTCCCAGGTGGACCTCCTATCAAATCTCCTTGAAAGGGAAGCACATGAGGGTATTGCCACCGCTACTGCCATTTGCCAGGTGGTGAACTTTTACAAGACTCCATACTAATGGAAAATTGAATTTTAGAATTTCTAAATATAGTTTGCAGAATATTAACCCAGATAACCGAGTCACCAAAACTAGTCATTGCACTTCAAAGAACTGGTTCCCAAAGTCTCAGAATTCTTTGTTTGGTAAACATGTTGACAAAGATTACCACGTTGCTAAATGGAAATGGCTGTAGTATTTAATATTGGGATTGTCCTTTCTTGCGACTGGATTTATGCTTCATAATGATTATCTACTAGACACAGAAATAGCATTTCTGTAACTCAAAATTGTTACCAGAGGCATTTAGCAGAATCTTGCTTTAAAAAAATATAATGATTTTTCATCTTTATTCTCCCCCCTTCAAAAGGTTTCACTGCTCCTGATGTTTCACGTTATGCAAAGACGTGTTTCTGCCAATGAATATCGCCTTATGGTTATGCTTCTGCAAATAGCCTGCTGTGAGCTGATAAAGGGATTAATGCAACCAAAATTCTTAATGTGTGAAATTACAAATTAAATTCTCATATTAAAAATACCACCCTGAGGTATTTTTTGTGGTTTTAATTCCCCTCTGGTGTTCTGCATACATTGTGCTTGTTAATGACAGGGACGAGGCTGTTTCCGCTGGCAGCCTGCTGCCGAGTGATAATGTGTAGGCATTTCCTTCCTGATAGAAACTGGATTGAACCCACTGGCTGATAAACTAAGTGGCAAGTAGGTAATAAGTCCACATTAACAGAAAAGTACTACTACAGAATTCAGAATTCATAGACCATCAAAATCCTGGCTTAAATGCAACCACGGAATCAGATGGGATTGAGATGTCACCAAGGAGGAGTGGATATCAAGTTACAAGTTACACTAAATGGGAAAACAAACCATATGTTTGAGTCTCATGGGCCATAAACTAATGAGCCCATTTGCATCATTTATTTTTTTCAGCATAGGAAGATGTGTCAGCAATTCATTATGTTTTCCATAGGGATTTCATCTTTATTATTATTTTTTTAATGGGGATGGCTGTTGTAATGGTCAGTGGCTAGACTTTTAGGAAAGAAGTAGGGCAGAATAGAAATGAAGTATGGATTGGTAACATACGAGATGTTAAAGAAGATTTACTAAGCATAGGGGGAGTAATATATCTATAGTCACTTTAGGGTGAAAAAAAGTAATTCAAATCAAATGCAGGATTATCAAAAAAGATTTAGGGTAGGAATACCCAAGAGGAATTTTTACTGAAGACTTAGTTCCAAAATAAAGGGTTATTGTTGTCAAGGAGAATCCGATATTACAATGGGAGGAAAAATCTAAAGTCCAAGAGATTAAAGAAATAACTTTATGTATGTCCATGGTAAGTGATGTATAACCCAAAGATTATAAGCAAATTATAAATATCTATGCATACATGCAGTATATTAATTTTTAAGGCAATCCAAATGAGTATGAAAAGACGTATCTCCAACTGGTGTGTGGAAAGTACGCATCACAACTGGAAAAAAATGTTCTTACTGCAATAGTGTTTTGCAAAATTTCACAAGAATTCTGTTTCACACTTTGGAAGAAAGATGAGAACATCCTGGCCATAAATCCACCCCCAAATATTTAAAATGTAATTGAAAGAGGCTGTATAAATATGAATACTTCTGTAAAAACAAAACAAAAACCCACCCAGGAATGTGTTTTGTTTTAAAAGATCCAGAGAAGTTCTGTCTGTATGAATACCAAGAGCATTTGTAGTTAAAATGAATTACACGTCTTTAGCTCTTACATGTCAATTCAGTGCATTAACCAATTGCCAACTCTGTTCGTCAGCTCACTGCATAGCAGTCCTTTTTAAGGTTATTGTTACAACCAAGATGGTCTCTGAGAATCAAAGAGAAATGAATCATTTCTCCTCTGTACTGCAGCCAGTTAAAAAGTACTGTATGCATAAATATGTAAATCATATTTTCCCTTTCCTTTCTGACTGCTCAGATCATTTTTTTGGACACACACATAATCAAATACAAAGGCATGCAGCTGCAGACTGCAGAGCAGAGATAGCAAAAAAGGAATCCATTTTCTTCCTCTGTCTGGTTAAGCTAGCAATCGAATGGCAGGATTCCACTAAATATATACCCACACAACCCCCCTTCTCCCATGTTCTCATTCTCTCTCCCCCCCCGCACATATATGTAGACACACAAACACACACACACACACACACATAATGCACACAAACATAATCTTATACGCACGTACATGTAAACATCTTAATCTCTCTACATGTATGTTACACATAAATGCTAAAATGATGTCTCTGCTTTGATTGGATGTTGCCATTTGTCCTACTCACTATCGGTCAGTTCCCATAGCCGTGGGGGCAGGTCACTAAAATACTCATGGCTCAAGGCAGCCTGGGCCGATAGTCTGTTCTTTGGGGAACATTGTAGGAGCTTGGAGGCCAGATCCTCTGCATGATTCACATAGCTGAGCCTGAAAACATAAGCACAAAAGAGACAAATCAGAACAAACATGAAAAGTCACTAAATAAGACATGAAGCTCACCTAATTTTTCTGGACTTATTTATTCCTGGCGCAGAAGACAAGTTAAATTACCTGCTGAAAAAAAACCCAGCCTAATTCACATTGGTTCTTAGATTGTTACTCGAAACTGGTTTTTACTCTTGATATCTTAGTCTCATTGATTTAAACTATCCTTACTATAAGCAAAGGGTTGATACTTTCAGGCTAGAACTAGGTCCAGAGGTAGAAAATTTCAGACGATAATTTATCAAATAGTTGCCAGAATTTGTTCATAGGATCTATGTACTGCATACACATCTGGATACATTTATAGGAAAATTAATACAAAATAACTAGGAGAATTAAAATAAAACTGCTATTAAATTCTCTAGTTACTAAAGTTACTTTTTCTCTAAGAATTCACATTTTTTTACATTGAAAATAACATTATTGGAATAAGTACACTGTCAAATGTCAACAATCAAAATATTAACATGCAGGTTAACAAAGGGGATATGCTTAAACCATATGGGGCCGAATCAATTCAAGATGACCTTTAAAACAACAGTAGATAGAAAATATCTCAAGATTACCAAAAAAGCAGAGAAGTAAAGTTTTCCATGTGGTACAATCCTCAGATGGGTAGCAGACCACACAGCCCAGCTCAGTCTTTCTTTCATTGGAATCTCTATGTCACTGCTCAGCGCAATCAAACCCAGATAATTAACATAATACTATTATTCTTAATAATGACTTCCATTTATGGATAGTTGAACATGTGTCAAGCACTTTCCTAGGTAACTGTGCACTCTCTCATTTATTCTAGTCCAATAAAGTAATCCTGTTCCCACCTAATAGCAGTTGGAAGCTAAATGGGAGACAGAGAAGGTAGTGGATTGTTCAATGAGCAGATTGAATGGATTCAAGCCTATCCAGAATTATGACTCCCAAATGGTTTGAGGGTGTAAAGTACAGCATAGGGAATATAGTCAATAATATTGTAATAACTAGGTATGGTGCCAGATGGGTACTAGACCAGTCAGGGGGATCACTTCATAAGTTATATAAATAGCTAACCACTATGCTGTACACCTGAAACTAATATAACATTGACTGTCAACTGTAATTGAAAAAAAAAACCTAAATGAAATGGTTTGCATTTGCCATGCTTTCAGTTTGTTTCCAAAGGCTTTTTATCCATGGATTCCTGAGTTTCTGCAACAAGGTAGGTGCAGTGACTTATAAGTGCAGCCAGAAGACTGTGTACAAAGTTGCACCTGCCCGTAGGTATTTGTTCAAAAGTCTTGAAACTACTAAACACACAATTAGCCAATAAACATTTTTCCTCAGTGACCAACTCTCCTGTGCCTCTCCTCACACAGTACTGTAGTATTGATTTAAAACTGTTATGGGGTGGGGAGAATTGGCAGTGAGGAAGAGGAGAGAAGGTAATGCATTTGGGTAGAGAAAGAAAAAGGGAAAAGAGCAAAGAAAAATATTTCTACAAAGATCCAGTCTAAGAGAGACTTTCTCTCTAAATCTTTACACCTGAAGGTCTCACAGATGGGTTCAGTGTCTGGCTGCTGCAATGGCTGTCTGTTTGTTTGTTTTTTCTAAAAAATAACAAAAAACAAAACTGATCAGTGAATTGGTCTTAAATGTCTCTGCCTAGCAAAGAGAAATTAGCAGGAAAAGGAGAAACTGTCAAAATTCTCTAGAGTTTTTTTTAACCCTTCCCTTTAAGAGGGGTCAGGGCCATCCAAACTATTCCTTCCTCTTCCTCAGACTCTTCTCACTATTATAAACTTTTCATTAATATTTTTAAAATATCAAATGGAAAGTCTGAGACCGGTAGACTTCATGGTAAAGGTTGCACTTTTACTGAATGTACAATTTATATAGAATCATGGTGAAGAACATATTGGTATAAATTTATATAGCTTTAACTACTAATACATTGCATGTTAATCATATTTTTAATAAAAATCTTTTAAAAAAATAAAAAAAAAGAGTAAATTTTATATAGCTTTGATAAAAGAGAACAACAGTGCCACACTGAGACTAGATCTGAGTTTTAGTCCTGACAGACCCCATTATGTCTGCAGAATCTCCAATAAGCCATGGATCGTACTTGAAGCATGGTTTCACTATTTTGAAGAATTATAAATATTTATAGTTGTATCTTTGTTTTTGCAATAGATTGTTGATCATATTTAAATTGAATTCATATGTACCTATGAGGTATGATAAAAAATATGGTGAATGTTTAAATTAAAAAAATGTATTCAGTAAAAGACACATTGCCATTAATCCCCCTCAAAATATCCCCTCTTGCTTCAAACACACTTATCCCATCGTTCTTGCTACTTTCTGAAGCAGTTCTGGAAGTCCTCTTTCATGAGTGTCTTTGGTTGTGCTGTCATTGCTGACTTGATGTCCTGAATCGATTCAAAATGTTTATGTATGACATGGAGCCTTTCTGTTGTGATCACAAAATATGGTGAATGCAGCTGCCCAGTGCCATCCAACAGAAAGGCAGGGATCTTCAATAAGGGAAGTGACGTATTGAACCTCAGTAACAGTGTGTGACAAGTTTCAACTTGTTCGGTGCAGTCAGTTGGGTGGGAGCTACGGTTGAGTGAAGGTATGTTTTAAAGTGTGCCGTAAATCATCCTCCATCATGACAATGCTCCATGTCACACATTGTTTCTGGTATGTGGCAATTTCTGTCAAATAAAAACATTACGGTGTGTCCTCATCCACCATATTCACTGGATCTGGCACCGTGGGACTTCTGGCTCTTCCCCAAAGTCAAAATGATTCAGAACAATGAGGCAGCCACGACAGCACAACTAAAGACACTCACTGAAGAGGACTTCCAGAACTGCTTCAGAAAGTGGCAAGAATGATGGGATTAGTGTGTTTGAAGTGAGGGGGAGTATCCTGATGGGAATTAATGGCAATGTGTCTTTTATAGTAATAAATTTTTTTTAAACATTCACTGTATTGTTTGATCACACCTCATAATTATAAGGAATTCACCAATGTAAGAATCTCATTTCCTATCTCCCAAATTGACTAAATTTTAATGTCAATAATCAAATGCTTATTTGTGATATTCGGTTTATATACAAATATTTATATATATAATTTTAATTTAGAAAGTTTGCTATTTCCTCACTTGCCTTTCAAGAACCACTTTTATTCCAACTCCCCACATGCATTTTCAACATCAGATTTTTCGTCATTACCAGAACCACTCTTTGAGTCCATCCAAGTTGAAATATGACCCTTCGGGATATCTTATTTGGAAGTTTTAACCCAAGTCTTAAGTGTGTACCATATCAGAATGTTAGAATGACTGTGTTTGTTATTTGCAATCTCCTACTGCGATGGTAGATTTTAAAATTTTCCTTTGTAATTGCACCAATTTTTGTTTTATATATTCTAAAGCTGAATAATTAAATGCATAACAATCTAGTGCTATTATCTCTTCCTGGTAAATTAAGTCATCAAGGCTTCTGTAGTCCCCCTTTTACCTTTAATAAAGCTTTCTGGGCTAAAGTTCTGTTTTTCTTCTTCTCATATTAATTTAATGACCTCAGTTTTCTCAGCTTTGTTTAATATTTGCTTGGCATACCTTTTGTTACCCTCTTCATTTTAATGTTTCATATTCATAATTTTAAGGTGTCTCATAAATACTATATAGGTGGGTTTAATACTTATCTAATTAAACGACCTCCATCATCTAAGAAAACAATTTAGTCCATTTACTTTTTGTGATTACTGATATATTTAGAATTACTGCTATCATCTTAATGTTGTGTTCTATTTTGACCTGCTTTATCTTTTTTTCCTTTTACTGCCTTTTTTTGGATTGAGTTTTAAAATTCAACATTTCCATCTTCTGTTTTAGAAGTTATACATTCTATTTCCATGTATTTAGTGATTACTTCTTAACTTTTTCTCTTTTATTTTATGCATTTAAATATTTATTTAGATGTTTAAACTCTCACACTAAGTTTTTACAAGCTGGTGGACACTGACAAATTATTTCTCCCCAAAAACTATAATCATACATTCCAGACAGTACAAATATATGACTGATTAACATCAATACACAGAACCATTTTATCAATTACATAAGATAAATTATCAAGTATACAAATATTAAGTTATACAGCTGAATAGGAATATAAACTATTAGATATCTGCTCAATTCATTAGCAGAAACTAACTTCTCTTTATTAGCAAGAAATATTGGAAGAGAAGGAAAAAAATCATACTTCTAACAATAGTTGGCAGACAAATCCAATAAAAATGGGGGGAAAAAGGATAGGATTTTCAGAAATTTTATGATTAAGTATTAATTTAGATACAACAACAAAACATGCCTAACTAAAAAAAAAAACTTACTAAAGGGCATATTCCATATGTCCTAGACCAGACAAGCAAACTATTTTGCTGAAAATATTTAATAGCTCACTCCCATTCTCTTTTCAGGCCATCTCTTTAAGTTGCTCCCCAAAGTGCAAACAGTAAATTAGTTTTAAGATGTTTTGTCTGGAGACATTAAAGATGTGTGCTTCTGTACAATGTGGATTTTACATGAACTTTTCCACCAGAATTTTGTGATTCTCAAAATCGAGGTTTTCAAAACTTCACAAAATGAGATAGGAAGATATTAAAAAAATTATCATGTGACTTGGTCACAAGCCAACAAAATCAGTGGTTACACAAACCTGATGTATATTGTTTTAAATATAGGAGATATAAACATAAAGTAGCAGGCAATAGCCATATTGGTCTTACTATCAATGTTTGAAATGACTGAAGGGATAAACCACAGACCATCTAGACTATTTTTCATAATTCCTGGGATTTTAATTATGTATGGTATTAAAACCACACAAGTATTGTGCTGGGTATTTCGGCACCCAATCTCTCTACATTTCTTATACTTTGATAAGATTCTGGCATGGGAATATATTTGAAGAAGGCTTATAACTCAATATTGCATGGTTTTAGGAAAGGTCAATTGACAAAAATGATAAGCATTTTTTAAAATGATGAACAGCAAGAATCTTTTGCTAAGTTTCCAAACAGGCTGATTGTAATCAAAACAGAGGCTACAATTCTGCCAAGCATGAGGCCTGATAAAACTGTTTATCAATGCTCCTATGAAAGCTTCCTTAGACGAATCACTCACCAAGCCGACAGCTGCCTAATTGTTACAAAAAATTGGGACCTGTCTTAACTCTTTTGCTATGGTGTTCACATATGTTTTCCTGTGGCTTGCACTATCAACAACAATCGTGTTTTTTATGCCATAGTGTGTAACATTTTGTAATAAATTTTTTTATGTTTTCAATGCCACTAGATTCTAATTTATCTATACTTAAATCCAATTGATGCCACTTAGTATATTTTGAGTATTTTTTTGTTAAAATTCAATATAATGGTATATATTGACTATACCATTATAATTACCATATACCCAAGGTTTAATTAAAAATAATGTCATTTATGTACAAAGCAGTTTCAAATGTTATTAAATGCTTAAAACAATCAAAAGATCAACTTTTCATTTTGTGTGGATTTTTGACACAGTTTGAAAAAAAACTTGAAATCAATTAATGCAGTAAAAGAGTTAAGTTCCATTTCCAAGGCAATAACATCAGGCAGCCCAGTTTTATTGATTGCAATGGTAATTTCTATGACTGCTGGTATCTATGACATGCAGGTAGATTTTAGGACAGTACTTCTCCAAATACCAAATTGGCTTGCTTTTAAAAGCTCCACTCTACTTTTGTCTTGCATTCGAGTTCTCTCAAGACCTGCAACATGATGACAACAATACAACCAGGTTCTTCAAGAAACTTCATTTTTACACGTCATAACCAGTCATCAGTAGTCTGGTTGGATGGCAGGGCACCATCAGATGGCCAATCCAGAACTTGACACCTTCTTTCTCCACAAGATCAGGCTTGTCAGTTGCTTCACACAGTCTTACTATTGTGGTAATGCCACACTTTTTAAATTCCTCTATAAATTTGTTTAAGGTCGCACAGGTTGGACTGTCCTGTGGATGACTTCACAAGAGTTGGTCCATTCATTTGAGCCAATTTAGTTAAAACACACTTAATAGGATTAGGAAAGACTTGAAATAGTTCAATACAGAACACAGAAGTGATGTAAAGAATGATGTAAAGAAACTGAAGTCTACTTCTGTATACTACACATGAAATTCTCAGTGCTTCTGAGTATGAGCTTGGGAGTAATGGGAAGTGAAACAAACCTCTTAGCAAACAGCGGCAGTTCTTTAATTCAGAAATGAGGCAAGAGAGAGGAAGTTCCCCACAGGTTTAGCCCATCTAGGTCAGAACTCTTGTAAAATGCTTTCCTTATTTTAATTCAATCATCCTGTGTCCTAGTTAAACACCTCTCATGGAGCTTCTTGGTGGAATAGTAATGAATTGCCACAGTTTCACTTGTCTGTATAGGGGTTATACCGTGTTCCTGACAACACTCTCTGCTGCCCTTCAGAAACTTAATAAATATGTGACCAAGGACACCACAGAACCATCCAATCTGTTGGGGTAAGTTGGCTTGTGTTTGTTTGTTTTATCATAAAAGATATCAGAAAAAATTTTCACCCTTAGTTCTCCAAGTGAATGGTTCCTTAATTTTTTAACATTTAACTTTATTTAAAGTTTAGAGTTAAACTTCATCTTTACCCTCCTGCCAAACAACACAAGAGCCTTAGAACACTTCAATTCTGACGACACTGGTCCCCTCTCTCATGTTGTTATTGTCTAATATTTTATTTCTGTTTTTTATGCTTTTTAGGGACACAGATTAATCACTGTTATTATTATTATTATTTAGGTTTACCCATGTTTATCATTTATTTAACCATCTTTCTTTTCAGGTTTCAGATGTTCTTTCTTAGAACATATATATGCATATATATATATATATACATATATATATATATATATATATATATATATATATATATATATATATATTTAACCTGAAATACAAACCTTAGAAGTTTTTTCCATGATGAAAGAATTTAGTGGTCAATTTTCTGTTTTGTTTTCATACTCGTATAAGGTAATAGTTGGCTGGGGATTAATCTAGGTTCAAAGCATTTTCCCTTAACTCTGAAGATATTATTTCATAGGCTTCTGTGGTTGCTGCCTGTCAGGTCTTCTCTTCTTCCTTATGGTTAGATCTGAGATTGCAGTGTAAGGTGTTCTTTTGATTTAACCTGCTTGGTATTCATAGCGTTTCCTGAATTTGAGGCTTCACATTTTTTGTAAATTCTGGAGAAAAATCTTAGCCATTATTTTTCGAAGCCATTGCCTTACCCCAATTCTCTCTCTTCTCTCATCTTATAACTCCAACGTCATGCCATCTTATTAAATTTTCCATGTCTTTACTCATTCTTTCATATTTTCCATCTGTTAGTCCCTCTGTTCTGTATTCTAGGTAATTATTTCAGAGCTATGTTCCAGTTAAACTAATCTTTTAATCAGTTGTGTCTAATATGCTGTTTTCACTGTTCATTTTTGTTCTTATAAGTTCTTTTTAAGTCTTTGACAAATTTACATGTTCAGTTTTGATGGTTTCTTGTTCAAGTTTTAAATTTGGTCTTTTATTTCTTTACAACATTTTTAATGTAGTTATGTTCTATGTCTCATAATTCTCAATATTTGAAGTTCTGTGTGAGGGGGAGTCCAATTTTGTTGCTTGTGCTACTAACCCTCACTCAAAATGACTTTTTCTCATACGTTTTATAATTCTGGATTGTGAACTCATGCTTGGCTAATGTTAAGCTGTGGGAATCCTGAGGGATCTTGGTTGAGAATATTTTTCTCCATAGGTATTTCTTTTGCTTCTATCAGGAGTCCTGGGGCTCTCTCAACAACTAAGCACTGCAAGTTCTTTGTTGGTTTCTGAGACCATGAGAGTTATACAAATTTGAACCTAAACTCATAGAATTCTCAAGGGAGACTTTTTCATCCTCATCTAGAACCAAGGCCAACAAAAACAATTGTCCTTGCAGTCTCTCTTTGGTGGAAATAGTTTATTTTTTTAAGCCAGCCCATTACTGAGGCTGAAGTGCTTTGAGGGTCTTGACTCTACATGGGGAATCTCATTTCCTATGCCCCATCTTTCCCAAGCCCAAAGCCTTGTTTCCTGACCCCCAAGTGGTTCCATGTTCCTTTTTTTAGCAACACTGCCAAGGCAGTTGTAACTGTAGTGCTTATCACTCTGGTGTCTTCATTCTTGGCCCCTACAGATTTCACTTTTCTTCTTGGTTCAGCTATGCACGTACATATGAACGGATGTGCTTGTGGTATTTTATGCAACATTTTAGGTGATTTTTAGTGGTAGTAGAAGAGACTTTGCACTCCCCCCTTACAGGTGTATACTTATAATCGCCACAATCTAATTAGCTACTATAAAATCATTAACACATGTAATTTTTAGGTCTTTCTCACTGGAATAATCCCTAAATCAGTGTTGTTTGCTTTTTTTTTTTTTTTTTTTTTTTAACTTTTAGGTCACCTCTATTAAGTTTCAAATTAGCTAACAGAGTTGTTCCAGGCTAATGTTATTTCACCACTCAACTTTATTGATGCATCTCAAATGCATCATTCTAAGTGAAAGAAGCCAACAGCTAAATGCTATATAATTTCATTTATATGACATTCTAGAAAAGGCAAATTTATAGAAACAGAAGAGGGAGCCGTGGTTATCAGAGGCTGGGTGTGGGAGGGGTTAGCAAAAGGACACAGGAGAATTTTTTCAGGTAGCTCTGTATCTTGATCAAGAAGAACAGATATCAGGCCATCTAGAAATGTGAGAAGGCAGGTCAGGGGCACTTGCCAAGGAAAGTCAGTGGAGAGAGCTGTTTAGAGAGACAGGGTATAGCAGGTTTTCAACAGGGAGCATTCTGGCATTAGAGGTACAGTGCTGACCCTCTGTGAGTGGCTGACATTGGGACTTCCATGTCTTAAGGGAGAGGGCCTGATGCCTCAGGGATGTTCTGGCAAATAGGGAGATGCTACTGCCAATGGTGAGGCCCTCCTATCCATTTCAGGGCTCAATCCCAGGATACTAAGTGGGGATCCACCTCAGGTGGGCAGAACTGCTTCTCAGCTCAGATATGTACTAAGTAAGCTCTACATTCATGAAGGTCGCATAAACCGGGCAGAGTCTGTGGGACAGGAAATCGTCAATGTTTATTCCATATTCATATTATAAAAAGTAAAAGATGTTGTCTGTGGAAACTCTTTGGGAAAAAACCTAAGAAAATTTAAAATTTAAAATTTAAATTTAAATCTGTATGGAAATGAAGAGAAACAATCCCTACTGAATTCAATGTGTGTGTGTGGAGAGAATCTTATGAGTAATTTTCAAACAAATGCTTTGAATACAGTTGAAAATAATGGAACCCCTGCTATTCTAATCATAATGAATTTTCTTGATTTTCGTGGTCTTTATCCTGTGCAACACACACACATACACACACACTTTACCTGCATAAAAATCTATATATATGAAAGAATATATCTATGAAGATACATATATATGAAAGAAGACAACATGAATAGTGACAAACAGCCTTTAAAAGCTCACCTAAGTTTCTAAGCCATCCTGAAACAAAGAGCAAAGCAAATCCAGAGTCTTTTGCCAGACTAAAGGAGACTGTCAAGGTTGAGAAGAGAAAATTGAAAACGGAAAATAAAAATGATGCCGCAAAAAAGAGGAAGACCTGGGCTATGGCAAGGTGGAAAGGGCTCCTTCCTATAAGGTATAGTTTCCGGTATAGTGTGGGGACATGGTATTTATTGAATGACTGAGTGTTTGCTTGAGGACTGAGTATAACAATTGTTATACTTACAGAAATTTTACCTTACCTAAGAAACATAAATTTTAAAAAGCAAACAATCATTTTTAAGCACAAACATCTAAAGGTCAAGTCCTGGTCCTTAACGAACATCTTCAAAGTACATATACCCTGGAGGATTTCTTTCTTTCTTTCCTTCCTTCCTCTTTTTTTTTTTTTTTTTTTTTTTTTTTTTTTTTTTTTTTTTGAGGTGGGAAGAAAATTGGCCCTTGTCTTTTTAAAGTTACTTTATAAACTGGGACTGCAAGTTTTATGGTTTTTTTTTTAAACAATGTTCCAAAAGGCTGCCTCTAAAACTCATGATATCTCTGCTTGTGGAACAACTAAGACAAGGCACATTTTGTTCCCAAGAATTGACTTCTAAATCTCTATATAAAAGTCTTTACTGGGATTTATTAATGTTTTAGCTCATGGAAGCTGGATTAAAGAATAGAGGTGTAGGGCCGGCCCGATGGCTCAGGTGGTTGGAGCTCCGTGCTCCTAACTCAGAAGGCTGCCGATTCGATTCCCACATGGGCCAGTGGGCTCTCAACCACAATGGTTGCTGGTTCAACTCCTTGAGTCCCGCAAGGGATGGTGGGCTCCGCATCCTGCAACTAAAATTGAACACGGCACATTGATCTGAGCTGCCTCCTGGATGGCTCAGTTGGTTGGAGCGCATCCTCTCAACCACAAGGTTGCTGGTTCGACTCCCACAAGGGATGGTGGACTGCACCCCCTGCAACTAGCAACAGCAACTGGACCTGGAGCTCAGCTGTACCCTCCACAACTAAGACTGAAAGGACAACAACTTGACTTGGAAAAATAGGAGTCCTGGAAGTACACACTGTTCCCCAAAAAAGTCCTGTTCTCCTTCCCCAATAAAATCTTTAAAAAAAAAAAGAATAGAGGTGTAGTAGAGTCAATTTACTTATTAGAGCATTCAATGAAGGTACTGATTTCCATATAAAAGCTTAAAAGGAAATAAAAGAGAACAAAAAAGTTCTAGAACATTCCTCACATTCTATAATGTGATAGAACTACATACACTGTGGGCCTATATCTATCTGAAGAATAATAGTGTGCTTTGTCTCTCAGAGTTGGAAATAAAGCAACCTGGAGTGAGTGATGTGGAGGGTATCTATCTTCATGCTTTACTTTCTGCCACACTCTTCACAGAACAAAACCAGAGGGCTGGGATCCTTTCATTTGATAATGCATACATTGTCTCTGTGGCAAAGTTGCCCAAATGGGCACTGGCCACTGGATTGTACAACAACTGATCTCTTGAAAATGATTTGTGAAGAAGTCCACTCACTCACAAAGTCTGTACAGTTTCCTCAACTGTACAGAACAGACCTGTCAGATGAAGCACTCTTTCTTGTCTATATATCAAAAGGAAAATGCTCATTTAATCACCTTCTTATAAAAGCTTTTCACTTAGAGGGAGGACTGCAGTCATAAAACTGCTCTGATTTTTCAAAAAGTGACTTATTTTTAGAAAAAAGGCTCAAATGCATTCATTTTGCAAACAGGGTCAGTAACTGGTCAAGCAGAGCATGAAGGGAATCCCTGATAATGGAATAAACTCTTGGGTAAAATAAAGACTAATATAAGGAAAGATTTAGGCCTGTGCAGTGAACTTCTCTGTTCACTGGGCTGTGCAATGAAATGACAGGCAAGACTCTTAGTTACATTAATAATGAAGAGACAGACTTGTTTAATGCTGAGACTTTCTTTGTCAATGCACTGCTGTAAAAAAAAAAAAAAAATTAATGAGATTCCTCCCCTCAAGGTAAACAGATAACATTTTTATTAGTTTCCATAAATAGGTTGTGTTTTGTTCTGCACAGAAAATTGTTCAATTCTTATTCATTTATTCTAGTGAAAGTGTTTAATGACACACTCTTCCTGGCAGACACTCATTCCCATAATGGTCAGCTCACTTGACTGTCAAAATGCTGCATAATGATAATGCTATTTGTAGGGAGCTCTACAGTTTACAAAGTGCTTTCACATGAATTATTTTATTAGATCCAGATAATCAAAGGGTCACATTTACAAAATGGGGAATATCCAGACGTCTGATTCTTAAATCTTAGTCCATTACATGTCATGTCAAAGATTTATTGCTAATACACCAAGCTGTATGTTAACCAGTTGGTAAAGGGATTATGGGGTGATTGTAAAGTTTTCCATAAGGTTCCCTTACATTTTTTGATATTTCTCTCTTTTCCTTTAATTCTCAACTCTATTGCTGTAAAGAATATTCTTTCTATATTCTTGTTAATGCCCCAATTGCCCTATATTAAATAAAGACAACAGGAAGAATATAGCCTTAACATAACAGACAAAAATTCCCCAAAGCCAGTCATACTAATCTGCCCTGCTAGCTCTCCTGCAGCTCTAACCCTTACTCAATACATAGTCACCCTTTCAGTAAACTTGATCTGGTGGAAAAGTACAGAAAGTGCTGAAGAGCCTTCAGCAGAATGTGAATGAATCAAGTTTTTGAAAATGCCAACGCTGCCACTCTTAAGCGTATTATAAACTGCCAAAAAGTGGGCCAGAAAAAGGAAAGTATTAAATTCTTGTTTTGGTTTTCAGAGCTTAGCTAGATATTTACCTCAAATTTCCTAGCTTTGATTTCATTTATTATTATTTTCTACCCTCCCTGGAAAAAAGAGGTGTCTCTGAATGTTTAAGTTCACTTTTAAATAAATACATTTTAAAAAGAGTGGTCTGGCTTTAAAAAATTGGTTCACTTATGACATAATTAATTATAGTAGACTTTCCCATGTACTAATCTGAGGCTATAGATTTTCATATTTGCACTTCATAAATCCACTGATGCAGATATTATAAAATATTCATGGAGAAAGCTAATATAAATGAACTTGATGTTATATTCTTTCCAAAAAACTCCCTTGTGTGCATGTTTAAACTTATTTTTACTGAACTACCACAAGGTAGATCATGCTTCCTTCCCTTCAACCTGCTTATAGGAAAGAATCAGTTACCTACTTCACTGCGTTGTTTTTACAGGGATTCCTGAATGTCCTCTCCAATTCTTCTCCAGTACCTAGTAGCAGTGACTTCTTTGAGTTGTAAAGTTTTATTTCTTAATAGCTTATATAAAACATTATAACCCATATGCACTTAACCTATCATTCTACATGCTTAAATAATATAATTTTTAATAATTACCCTAAGATACATTAAAGCTTGCCAAACATTGACATTTTTCTTACAAAGGATAGTACAAACCTGTCAGGAATTATACTTGTACCTCAGGTATATTTTAGAAAAGAGTCTAGATTTAGTGGACTACTGATTATATGATTCTATAATTTTTGTTCAGTGTTTTAACTTTAATAACGTGGTTAACAGCAGAAGAAGCACAACCAGTTACTTTTCAATCCGCTGACTAAAGGACATGATAGAAAGGGTTATATTTTATTTCATTAAAAGAAATAAAAATACATGAATAATTAGCCCTTGTAATCAGAATGATAAAACTTACAGAATACTTAAAAGAAAATTCTAAATTCACACGTCAACGCAGAATATCCTCAAAACCCAAAGGATGTGCAATTGACTTAATTGATTCCCAACTTCTCAGTTACTCTGTTTATAGTTATAGCCCATCATAAACACTAGAACTTCATAACCACGTGATCTTCCCCCACGTGGCCCTTCAGGAATGCCATAGTTACCTGAAGGGCATTAGGCAACTTGTAACCTTTCCAACTTCTGTATATGCATCAGGATAAAATTAATAGCCTTCTCCTGCTTCACAGGACTGCTGTGAAGGTTGACCTTTCTTACCATAACTTGCTTAAATTGATTTCACCTATTTTATCTGATCATTTTACCTATTTCACAAGTTTTCAAAACATTTTTAGGAAATCAAGAGTGAAGCAAAGTAAATTGTTAGAGAATGTCCTATCCCTGTGATGTTATTGATATTTATGCTATTTAGAGAATAAAGATTAGCCAATTTTCCTGAGTTCAAAGTAGTTAATTTCTGCACCATTTGATGTGAAATAGACAGCTCTCATTTTCGAAGATAAAAGACTGCATTAGGAGTTTAAATTCAAATCTTCATTTATCAAATACATATATATGTATATATATATACACACACATATATATACATATATGTATATATATCAATACCCATTAAACTTTAGCAATGACTAATGTTTTTCATTTAGATGGATCAGTTAGAAATATTTAGTTCAAGTGTATGGGCAGTGTGAAAAACATTTTCACTATAAAAGGCTCCTGAAAACAGTTTAACTTATTGGTGCATCTGTATTATGGTAAACTGAGTTAATAGAAATGGCAACTTCATAGACTTTCATTTCTCTAAAACCCTACAGAAGTTACAAATCTCATCACCAGAGGTTGGTTTTGGAGGCTGATATCTGCTTCACCAGGATGGTACAATGTGCTCCTCCACTGTAAACAGTGCTAAAAATAGCTCCTGAAAGGCATCATTTTGCGTGATATTATTTCGCCAAAAGAAAAGGAAAAAAATGTATCTTTAATCCTGAACAAAATCTCTTCAAAGTTTATGTTCTCAATAAACCTTTCACTGAGAACTGAAAATATAACTTGGTAATGCAATAAATACCCTAACAAATATATCAGATTTTTCACTTAATGCTTTTTACAGGCTTAAACCAAATGGAGTAAGAGGAAATCACCTTTTACAGTCCGACTCCTACAGGAAGAATGCCTTGCTGTTACGCTTTTTAAAGAAGGCATGGTGAATTTATATCAACTTCAGCGAATCTTGGGGCATGATAAAAGGAAGAAAAATACCAGTGCAGTTAACATTCCCCAGAACTCTTTCTTCACATGTTTATTTCCTTAGAGACTGGATATGATCCAAGATAATAAGAAAAATATAAAAAGGAAAGATTTTTTTTAAGTCAAAAGATACACAGTTTAGCACCCGTTGCTAATATAGAAGAAATAATTTTTCCCTATTCCATAAAAAAAAAGAGAGAATTATTGTCTTGTAAAGTTGTGAAATGGTTGAGATTGGAGAAAATCACCAAAAACAGTTATCTATCCCATTTAAATTAACATGAAAGAAAATTCGGTTAGGTCAGAGCTTATGGGTTATTGAAGATTTGTCAGTTCAAGGCAAATGATCAATCGATTTGCTGGGGACTCTAATTTCAGCTTTCTTATAACATTGCATCTGGAATTTGAAACTATATGAGCTCATTATGTTGTAAAGAAGAACTGGTCTTATGCCTAAAAAAATTGGATTAAGACTGTTGAATAGTTGGGTATCCTCTACAAGGTCTGATGCTCTAGAAAGAAAAGTCAAAATACATTTTAATGCTTACTGCTCCTCCAAGGAGCCTCCTGTCTGTCTTCCCTGTCACCCAGTGTCTTCTAGATTGCAAACTGAACCACTATCTATTGAACTAACTATCTGATCTCTGATTATTTCAAAAGACATGACCACCCAGCAAATAACACCCTTGTTTGAAATACTACTGTGGGAAAGAATACAAAGGAGACAAAGCATTTACTGAGTAGTTAACTATGTGCTAGAGACTTTTCACATGTTATTTCTCTTATTCTACAGACCCCAGCTATGAGATGATCCTCATCCCTCTTTACCAACAAGGGAACTGAGGCTCAGAGAGGAGTAGCAACACTGCTGGGGTCAAACAGCAAGTGAGGGATGGAGCATGTTAGGTGCCTCAAGCGCTGATGTTCTTTTCTCTATACCATCATTATAAAGGCTCTATTCATATCTTACTTTTTTCCTCACTATAAAAGTAAGACACGATTACTTTAGAGAATTTTAAAAATCCTGAAACATATAAAAGAAAATTAAAACATCTCGTAAGTCTGTAATCCAGAGATGATCATTTCTTTTTTTTAATCGATAGGTTACTCATATGTGGATAGGTCTAAGCACATACATAAATTTATTTCTTTGTAATTTTTATCACTATGTACATTTTTTCACATGATAAAATTTCCTCTCAAAAAATTTAAAAGCTCTTCTCAAACTCCGGAAAGTCAGGCGCAAGTCCTTTTTGAGGTCATTTTAGCTTTTTGTTTTCCTCCTAGTGAACAAAAAAATTTTTACAACCCCCAAATTCAGACATCCATAAATATTGTATCCTGTTGAGGGTGTATGCTTTTTGGTTTTCACTTGAAGTTTTTATGTTGACTTGCTTTGCCACTCAACGTTCTCTTAATAGTGTAGTTTCACCAAATCTCCTTCATATGCATAATGTGAATCCAGGCATTTTAATTAGGCCAAGTCCTAATGATGCTCTCAGCTGTGTGACTCTATACTGTGGATGTCATGATGAGAGAATTTTTTTCTTAATTTTACCACACCTTTCTTGTAATATACTTGATTTCATAAAGGTAGCTGCACCGAGAACTTCCATTAAAAGAGGAGAAAATAAGACTTTAATAAGACGAGGAGAAAAACAGTTGGTTATTATTGCATACCCATGAGGACAGCTAGATTGGAAATTCGATAGCAATTTTTGTATTTTTTTCTTTTTTTTTTTAAGAAAAACAACAAATATTTCTTACCACATAGTTTCAGGTCAAGAATCCCCGAGCAGCCTAATGGGGTACTTCTGGCTCATGGTCTCTACCAAGGCTACAGTCAAGCTCGTGTCCAAGGCTACAGTCATTTGAAGGTTAATGGGGCCTGATGAATCCACTCCCAAAGTGGCTCATTCACAGGGCTGCCGGCAGGAGACCTTAGTTCCTCATCCCGTGGGCCTACTGTTCACGTGGCATGGCAGCTGGCTTCCCCAGGGCCCGTGATCAGAGGGTGGTGGTGGTGGGAGGGGCGTCAGAGCTAAGACGGGAGCCTCAATCTTTTATAACTCAACCTCAGAAGTAATGTGTCATCATTTCTGCCGTATGCTATTGGCCACCAAGACCAATCCTGGATGTGAAGACTAAAAGATGGGGCTCACTGAGCGCCATCTTGGAGGCTGCTGAACCACGCTGATGATTATAGAGAATATCTGTTTTTTAAATTGTGGGAATATATATGTAACCTAAAATTTGCCATTTTAACCATTTTTAAGTATACAATTCAGTGTATACGCCAATTCAGTGACATTAGTTACATAATGCCAATTCAGTGGCATTAATTATAGTCCCAATATTGTTCAACCATTACCAGTATCTGTTTCAAAACTCTTTCACCACTCCAAACAGAAACTCTATACTACTTAAACATATTAAAATATTATTTAAATAATCTGACAATAATATTAAGATAATTTTTGGAAAGTAGAAAAACAATCACCCAAAATTCTACTATCTTAACACCACTATTTTCATGTTATATTATTTTTTAGTCACAGTTCACAGATAGAATTTTAGAGTTAACATTATTATGCATATAATTTTTCATTTTATTTTTCAGAAAACATGAAACTTTCCCTATGTTTTCAGAATCTTCATAATACCATCATAACCTTGTTGTGTAATATTACACTGGGTTAGTGAATCATGATTTATTAAACTTTTCCCCATTCCCTTAATTTTGGTTAAATTGGTACCAAGTCATCTTAAAAAAATTAATAAAATTAATATAAAGAAATGAGAATATTTGGGCAACTAGGTTTTTAATCTGTTGATTTATTTCCTTGGGAAAAACACCAAAGAGTGAAATTACTAGGTCAAAAACTTAATTGCTCTGGCTTCCTGTTGGAAGACAAGTGACCGCCACTGCAGCCTATGAGGCTATTCCTCTGTCTCCAGTCTGCAATCTCACGTCTGCACACTCCTCACACTCACTATACTCTTAACCACTGGGCATCTTCTTTCTTCAACCCCTGTTTCTTGAGTATATACTGTGCGATGGGCTCTGTTGTAGGTGTGAAGTGTAGAAAAGTAAAGAAAACAGTTGAAATCCCAGGGCTCACAGCTTGCCAATGCTATTCCTTTTGATCACATTGCCCCGTTTTATTGTTTTCACGCACTACCACTCTCAGAGGTGGCTTTGCTTATTTTATTACTCGTCTATTGTCCCCGATACTGTGGAAGGTAAGCTCTATGAGAATAAGAACCTTGTCTGTGCATTCCCAAGCACCCAGAACATTTAGATGACGCTAAATTAAATTTCTTGAATGTGCCACGGATAAATATCTGTACGACTTTTAACGCGGTTCCATAAAGTTTTCCACATTGTTTCCCAGTTCACTGTGCCATCAGCAGTGAATATAAATGGGTCCATTTCTCTAAAACCTCATAGTATATAAATAGGTCCATTTCTCTATAACCTCGCCAGCACTGGTGTTTAAGAGGAGGAGGTTGTGGATCCAGGGAAATAGGTGCTAATGAAGCATAGTTTGATGAAGAAGACAGAAAACACTGACACCATCTTTGGATTTTTTAAAATATTGCATTAAAATGTTATTTATACAGTTTACTTTTTTTTTTTTTTTTGGCATCACCTTAAATTCAGAACCCAAAGAGAATGCCTTACCTGCCTCAGTGTGGTCTCAGCCCAGCTATATACAAAATGGCAAATGGGGGATACATTTATAGATTTGCTCTCGAGGCTATAATATAATTGAAGACAGAGAAATAAACTGTCTAAAATAAGCTTAACCATTCCTATCAGAAATATATGGAAAACTATTTGAGAGTTATTTTCAGGATTAAATGAGATAATGCAGAAGAAGCAGTTGGCAAGCTGCAGCCACATCCATGTGTGCCATGAATGAATGCAGCTGTTGGTATTTAATAATAAACATTACTGCTACTTCTCCACCACTTCCAGACATGTCAAAAAATGAAACTGACCATACTAAATGCAGTACAAGGAGTATTTTAAGACTAATGTTCTTTCCCAAATCATAGTATATCCCTGAAAATCCTCACTGGGAGACTTACAATTAATGGAATAAATGAGAGGATTGGGGGCCTGAGTAAACTTACACACAAAAAGTCTCATATTTTTTAAATGCTCACTGCAATAAAATGATAGAGCACCTTAAGTAAACGTATTTTCAGTATTAGTTTACATAAAGATCGAGACATTTTCTTAATAGATACACTTGAGGATCTGCCTCTCAATTTTAAGATTCTGTAAATGTGTTTTGCTGTGTTACACACCAAGGTATCTTCCCCACTTTGCCAGTCTCCCCTTTACTCCAGGTATGTTTGTGCTCATTCTAAATGTCCAAGGTCAGTCTCATTTCATGGCTCACCCTGATTTGTTCCCATTTCCCTGGCCTGTACTACATGTCTTGATTTCCTCCTGCCGAGCAGGCACTAAGGTGTTGATCTCAAGCCCAGAATTATCAAGACAACAGTGAGAAAGCATGTCTTCTACTCAGCCATCCTCATCCCTCTTTTTTTGTCCCAACCGTTCTATTCAAATGGTCCCCAAATGGGGTGACTCACAGTCATCTGAACCAGGGCACGCAGAGCTGTAGAATATCAAACTGACATCTATTACTAGAATTCTGAGTAACTGTACCATGTGTTTGGGGAAGATTACTGTAACTTCATACGTGGCTGGGGCTGATACTAAAGTTAGTATGGAGAAAACATTTTTATTTTCTGTTGTGTTTTAGTTTTGCAATTCAAGGCCTGGAAAATAACTTATTCTACTCTGTGATGTGATGTATGCTACAAATATGAGAACCCATCAGAGATTTTTAAACTTGTAGAAAAAAATATGTCATACATTTCTATCACAAGATATCATTTCCTCCTACAACAGAAAGTGTAATTTAAAGAGTGATTTTTAGCAACAAATTTGCCGGGTGTATTCCAACTCAAGGAGAGCTAAAAACTGGTACCCTACATCCTTCTCCTACTTCCAAACCCTTGCCTTTGACCATCCATTTTCTCTCTCTTATTAACTAGATGAACCTGCATACTAGTATGATGGTATCTCTATTATCAAATAGCCTAAAGTGTTCTTGGAGTTTGCAAACAGCTGTTCCCAATACAAAAATAATTGCTACATTATGGAGACTTCAGTAGATAACACCCATGTCCATTAACAGAAAGACTGCAAGTCTTAGAATGGCCTGGAACTTTGTGCATGGGGGCCCAGTCCTAAAGCCCATTACTAACAAGGTATCGACAAGAAGGTATTGACCTGATCCTTCTCTATTGGCTTTGCTGTGCCTTGTGGTATGGGGATGCCTATGCTTTCCCAAGAGGCGGGTCTCTTAAAGAACACTGTGACCACCAAACACCCCTGCTTTCCTGTCTCATCGTGTGGAGGAGGCTATGGATCTGGGGCCATGGGTGCTACAAAGGGGGGTTTGATGGTGAGCAGAGAATAGGCTGAAGCTGTCTTTACTGAATGTGAGTACAACCTTTGAATTGCACATTCCTTTATTCCTGCCTTAACTCTATATCTGGCTTTTTATAGGAAATGATTTGTAACAGAAGGGTGCCATTGTATAATCATGGCTTAAAGCAACCCCAAGTGCTAGAGGTGGCATAAGTGCTAGAGCTGTTTATCTCTTTGAGCACTAATTCTATCTTTACAGCTGAAATAAAAGAAAGATATATGAATAGCATTAAAAAGCTGCACATTTATTATCATCTGGGGTCTAACTACTTCTAATTGCCAGGTATGCGTAGTACGAGTGTATTCAGGCATGGCTGTAACATGAGGCAGAAGCTAGTGAGTGGCAAGACACAAACCATTATACAAAAGTCTCTATGTCTTAAAACCAACGATATCAGCCTAATGTAGAAAACTGAAAATGTGCATTTACAGATCATGTGTAAAGATATGGAAGCATTTAAAAAAATTATTACTTGGGAACTTACAAGAAAATTTTCAAAAGCATATTGAGATCACTTCAGAATGGCTTTATTATTAGTCAATGTAAATAATTATTTTATCTATCTATCTATCTATTATCTATCTATCTATCTATCTATCTATCTATCTATCTATCTATCTATTGAAAGAAAGAAAGAGAGGGAGAGAGGGAGGGAGGATCCAATTTAGGAAATACGCTAACTTGTGTCAAGTTTGTATGCAGCTTGACAGCTTTTAGCACATTTCCTAAATTTGTTTCTATGTTTAGAAAAAACTAGATATAAAGAAGTGACTGAGCTTAGACAGCGAAATGGCCAGTGCCTTCAGAATCAGAGCTGCCGAAATGTCACACTTTGAAACTCCATTCTGGATACCCAAGGGAGATATGTTCAATATTCAACAAAATCAAAGAATTTGAAAATTGAGAATCTCTCAGATGTTCTGAGAGGGAAAATCCTGGACCGAGTCGGAGGATTTGGATTTAAGCCTACAGCCATATGAGAAACAAACAAGCAAGAAAATAAAAGTCTGGACAGTAGGTTTTTAGCTAAAAAATCAAGTCCACCTCACAATATATTTTGGTAACACATTTGTTATAAACTGACCAGAGGTCATGCTCTATTCTACTATCCAATTTGGTAGCCACAAGCCACATGTGACAATTTAAATTTAAATTAATGAAAATTAAGTATGATAAAAAACTCAGTCCCTTAATTGCACTAACCACATTTTAAGTAACTCATTAGCCATATGTGGCGAGTAGCTACCAGAGTGACAGTGCAGACATGGAATATTTCCACCAATGCATATGCTCTATTGGACAGTGCTGCTCTATTATCCTGAAAAGATCTGCTGTAGCTTCCAGAAATTTCTAAAAATTTTAAAAAGAATTATGTAGTGTATACACTGGGAGGTTTGGGTTCTTTAAGTGAAGAGTAGAGATTAGATTGAGAGAATCATGACTGTAGCCATAGAGAAGAGGGCCGGGTCAGGGATCACGTCAAAGATGAGCTGGCCGGTAAGGGAATGAGCCTAAAATCACAATGGATAGAAAACGTCTCTGTGGAAATGTTTTCCACTTCCTTGGGAAAAATAGCAGACCTTAGAATTCTTTCAGGGATCACAACCAAAAAGTAAGGGATGTAAGGAAGCTGAATTCTAAGGCAGGAGAGGAAAAGCCTCATCTGACCACCAAATAAAATCAGAACTGTGGGTATGACTCAACTCAAATTCTAAACTGCAGTTCAGGGTGACAAGAAATGAGAGACAAATGGAAAATCCCATTTGTATTCATCCTTATAAATAAAATGATGTGCTTAGTTCCACTTGGAGGCAAAGGCATGGAACCTGGTGTAGTCCTTACTTATGTAGCCTCCAAGATGGCTGAGCCAAATCATAAAAATATTTTCCATGGCAGACAGAGATGGACAATCAAAGCATGAGGCAGCTCAGGCTTTTCTGCTAGAGATATTTGACTTGTTTTGCTGAAGGAAAAAAAAAATCAGTTGCTTATTTCATATTTTACCAGATAAGTAGTTGTCTTCTTAACTTTTCCCCCCACCAGAACATGCTGCCCTCTACAGGCCACATGGATATACACATGCGTAAATATATGCATAAATAAGGGTTCAGTTATATCCAAATTAGTAGGATCTGCAAAGGTATGACAGAGAAGAGGAGGGGCGGTTGGTTATATCTGTTGTCTGAAGCCTAATCAACATTTATAAGCCTCTAATAAACCTCTTGAGCTGACATACGTATGAGAAATCATAAATAGGACTATAGTCCTATTATGGCATTTTCCCTGAGAAACTTAGCTGTGTTGACAGTCATTTTTCTTTTGTTTTAACTAGACAGGAGAGGATGTGGAAGAAACAGGAAGAATGGTTGATAGGGTTTAAAAGCTTTTACTAACATCTCCAAAGTTTATCAATTTTGATCTAAAACTCAATATATTAAAACTAGGCTCTGTGTTGGGAAATAAAAGGCAATGCATTTAAAGGAATACAGTATACATTATTTTATCCCTGCTAAGAGTTTAATCTTTTAAACGTTGGCTGCAGTGAAGTGGTCAGAATCTGGCCTCAGAAATGAGAATTACTCTTTATCTTTACTTGAAATCGATTCTTCCACAACAGTTATGCCATAAACACATATACACACACACACTCACACACTCTCTCTCCCACATGCACACACGCACATGCACAAACACACAGCTGGTGTGTTTATTGGTTTAGCCACTAAAGGATTGAGCTGGACAAACATCACAAAGATGGTGGCTGATTTAATTGAATTTATGATCAAATGTTTTCCATTGCAGGAAGAGTGGGAAATCACTTATGGGGAGATTTAAATAATTTAAGGGACGTTCTCTATTTGGCATTGTGTTTGTCTATCAAGTCTTGAGGGATTAAATACAGCTGAGGACTAGCAGAGAATTCACATACAGAGACACAAAGATACGCTGGCTAATAATGCAACGTAGGCCAGAATATTGGTTCCTTTGCGTTTCTATTTCTATTCATTCATATCTAATTTATAGTCTGAGTAATAACATCAATACACATATATACTCAATGTTAAGACTTCAGTTGTAAATTGGTACTGGATTTTTCTGAGATCCTAAAAATGTCAAAATGGTCTAAAAATGTTCTTTTAGATAAGACAAAAAATTGATTTGGGGATTGTATACATGTGTTTAAGGCATTTTAGTGTACCTTTGTTGTTGTTAAAGACACAATGAAATCTATTGTTAACGTCACCCCCATGATGGATGTAACAGGGTAACATGGGATTTGTGCCGTAGGGTCTGGTCTTGATTCAGTGTTTCGAAGACAAAGGCCAGTTATCTTTGGAGACCCTCCCCCACCCATTCTCTCCCCAGTGATGATGGGTATACCAAACCATGCTCCCAGCCTTTATTCATTGTGTTTCTGCATATAAGTCACCTACCTTCCCCATTTAAAAGCCGTAAAGAGCAAGAATAATTATTTTCATTCTCACCACTGAAACCTCTAGGTTAAATGGACACCCAGGCCCTACACACCTGGTTTAGGCTTACCCTTCGGCTCACGTACAGAGAACATCATGGAAAAGGTCTAACAGACACTTTGAATTTGGTAACAGTGTTTGTCTACGAGTTTCTTTCAATCTAATTAGTAAAAGTGTCTAATAAACGTGTTTCAAGACTTAGTAGGATAAACCACAGTTTCACATTAATTATGTACAGTGCTATTTATTAACACATGACTCTTAGGAACTGTTGGGGAAGGGGCAATCTTGTTTCTGAACAAAAAGTATTTTTTAAAAATGATCTGGTGACCAAATAGTTCAGCACCTGCTCCTAGAAAGGTAGAAGGAATATTCCAGAAGATGTCTGAGGATCCTGCATAGCAGTGGTATTCGTGTTCAAGGAAAGTTGCTTATTTAGAATTGAATGAAACTCTGACTGGCAGGGGAGGGCAGGTTGTGCTGAAAAACAGAAGGGAGGTAAGCTCCTTTGCCAGAGGGGCCTCGTCACACCCATACCTTATTAAACCCTCGCTAAATCCTGCCAAGGGTTCTAAAGATTGAAAAACTGGGGCTCAGAGGGTCAGTGAGCTTCCTGAATATTACACAATTCAGTAGTGGATCTAGGATGGGAACTTGGCCCCTATGACACCAAAGATTATACTGGTTTTAAGCATTTTCTTGCCATTTGTGTCAATAATGGGCTTTTGCAGACTTCCTCTTTTCTATTCTTTTGTGGTTCGTATCAATAATATTTATAGTCTGCGGATTCTTACATGGTCTGTAGGACCACTATATACACAGTGGATGTTGGACGCACACATCAACAGGAATAGTCTATTAACTGTATGTTCACCAATGAGCCCCAGTTTTATAGAAAGTCTCCCCAAATGATGAGGGGGTGCCCCTTGTCCCCACAAATGACTGGGCCTCGTGTCCAATCCTAATTTTCATAATAAGCAACCAAGAGAAAGTGTGAAGCGGGT
The DNA here is from genome assembly GCF_057876585.1 of Rhinolophus sinicus. Taxonomy (NCBI): domain Eukaryota; kingdom Metazoa; phylum Chordata; class Mammalia; order Chiroptera; family Rhinolophidae; genus Rhinolophus; species Rhinolophus sinicus. The sequence continues at coordinate 34,773,142 of NC_142504.1, forward strand.
ATCAGTGGGTACAAAAGATGACGTTAAAATCATCTCTTTCTCCAACGACTTCTCATGTTCATTTTAATTTTGAGGCCGACAATTCATTAAATTCATAAACATCTTTCTTAATCAAAAGAAAATCATATAAACAAATGTTGAGGAAAGGGATCTTGTATCTGGTGAAAAAGCAGTGAAAACTTCTGCATTTCTGTTCATGCTTCACTTTTTAAAATGTGGTAATTTTCAATGTTCTGAAGCTGAAGAATTAACAAATGTCCCCACAGGGGCCCAGGGGAGGCTTATTTAGAAAATAGAGCCCCTCTCAATAGCATCTCCTTATGTGGTGAAGAGGAAGCTGAGCCTTGACGATATTTTCTGAGTAGAGTTAGGGGAGATCAAGGGGGCCGGGAACAACAGCAGAGAGGTGAATTCTTAAGGGAGTTCAAAAAGGGGAGAGAGCTGTGTGTCTAACCCCTAGCAGTTCGCAACAGAAAAGAGAGAGAGAAAAGGAGAAAGAGAAAGGAATAGAGAGCCTTGCAGCCGGCAGTGCCCCTCAGGAGGGAACCGTGTGGCTTCTAGAGGGGAGGAGGGGAACGGATGTCTGCTTGATGTGCTTTGATGCTTCCACTATTCCCTCTGCAGATTTATTACACTTATTTGGTCCTCCAGTAAGTGTAACAAACTTCTCAGAGTACTATTTACAAATAAAAGACAGGGGTGAGAAGCAAAAATACAAAGCAAGATCTCTGGACACTCGAGTGCAAAATGCAAGGACTCTAGAGCTTGGGATTTCCAAAGCAGTAGACACCCCCACTTGTCTTACACTGGTGGGCACTGAAAATAAACAAATAGCTTACATGTTGATGGCAGCTGTGCTGCCCAATATGGTAGCTAAGCATGTGGCTGTTTACATTTAAATTCATTACATTTAAATAAAATTTAAAATTCTGTTCCTAAGGCACACTAGCCACATTGCCAATGCTCAATCGCCACAGGGGGCTACTGGCCGCTGCAGTGGGCAATGCTGACAATAGATTTTCATCATTGGAGAAGACTCTATGGGACAGCACCGATCGAGAGGAGACAGAAATGTGAGGCCAACTTTTTAGTTTTATCAGAGACTGTGAGTTTTCCTGAGAACCATCTCTTTTTTTCTCTATGCTGGGGGTGGAAAATAATTTCTTCCTTACACATTAGTCTGAGGCGACCTCATGTGACCCAGGCAACGTGGAACCATCACAGTCCACCTAATGAGCCAGGCAAAGCGGCCTGTGTGTGACCCGGGGAGCGCTGGGTTTGTCCCTCTGCTCTGCCTCACCCTCTGACTCATCACTGAATATAGGACAGCTTAGCACTCACTTGTGGAAAGCACAGTAGCCCCAAAGACGTCCACTTGCCAACCCCTGAAGCCTGTGAATATATTACCTTTCTAGATGTAATGAAGGTTACAGACCTTCAACTAGAGAGATTATCCTGAATTACACAGGGGGACCTTAGAAGCAGAGAACTTTCTCTCCTTGGAGGCAGAGGGAGAGGGCAGAAGGAGAAGTGAGAGAGACTGGAAGCATGAGAAAGCCTGCGGCACTGCTGCTGGTTTGCAGAAGGCGTGGGCAGCATGGTGAGGCACACAGGTGGCCTTCGAGAGCTGGGCGAGCCTCCCAGCTGACAACCAGCCAGGACACAGGGGCTCCGCCTGACGATCGCCAGTAACTGGATGCTGCCAACAGCCTAAAGGAGCCTGGAAACAGATTCTCCTCTAGAGCCTCCCGCAGAGCCAGGCCTACCAACACCCGGAATTTGGCCTTGTGAGACCCAGATCAGAGAAACCAGCTGAGCCCATCCTGACTCTGCCCAACAGAACTGTGAGATAATACCTTTGTGGCGTTACACCAATACATTTGTGGGAATTTGTGATTGCCGTCACAGAATACAAACGCACTGTTTCATATTTTGGAGAAGCAGAAGAATTTCTTCAGCTCACACTTCTAGAAGCTGTTTTGGGGAACAGTTTGAGAAAGTCTAATTCTCTTGGCCTCCTTTCAGGGAAAGGCGCAGCCCAGCTGCTCCCAGAAGCTGAGCCACTTCAGGAGCATGGTTGGGTTTTATTTCTTAATGAGCTGGATGGCAGAAGGAAGGTATTAGCTGCACCATGAGAGTGTACTTTTGGATGAGGAATCCAATACATAATAAGAAAGGATGAGAAACAATGGCTGTTGCCAACTTCTAGGCCTGGCACATTCTACCAATTAGTGAGAGAGTAGACGGATATTTTCTGTCTATCAGAAGGGGAACAAAAAAAACTTGCACCCGACCGATTTCAAACAGCACAGGGCCTACCCTGGGACATCACCAGGGGTTATTAATGACCAGAGACTTCTTCCCTTCAGAAAGAAAGACATGGACAAGAAATCTGGCAATGACACGAAATGACAGAGGATAATCTTGTGGGAGCTGTGTGACAAACAGCTGACAAAACTCACTGCTAGGGTCTGAGTGGGTGGCTGGCAGGCTTTTCATCTCTAACACTGAGATGGTCACAAACCCACTTTATCCAAATGGCGTACTACCCAGCAGTGGCTAGGTGGGAGGTCAGCAGGTGGGTGATCAGTGTGCTGTGAACACTGTTTGGTAGGGTTTGAGGAAGTCAGGCTTATATTCTATCCCAGCTCTTCAGATACCTAAAAGCTAGACTGAGACTGAACGACAGCAGTTCCCAGAACGGATCTCTCTACCCAAAGTTGTAGTGAAAACAAAATAAAATCAGATAAGCCCACTCAAATACCAGGGTTTTAAATTGGTAATATTTCTTTCATAAGATTCACTTAGTCACCCCAATAAACTTCAATTAAAAAAAAAAAGATTCACTCTGGGGCATACATTCCAAGTTATAATTTTCAATAGCATTGATCATTTGACCTCACTGAGCAAGTTTTTTATGTCAAGCTATAGAATGGAGATGTTATCATCTCTGATTACCTCCCAAGGTTGTTATAAGGATATGAGGATGTGACAACATAGTTGAAAGCAAATTCTATATTGCCAAAGGCTGTCCACAGTTAATTACCACTCCATCCTCACACAGCTATGACTGTGGGGCAATGAGTGTATGGTAGGCCTTTGACTAGGAACATTTCATGTGTTATCACATTTAAGCTACCGTTAGTGAGCAGGATTAGGCCTCTGGCACACGTGCCAGCTTTCTTTGGGTCCTCCTGGCACTTGCCCCAACTTGTATTGTGGGACAGACCTTTATGCTGTCTACTTTGAGGCTCTCTAGGACTCCCACCAAAGCCTGGAAAGCAGCTCCTATTCTTAACCTATTGCTTTTCCCTTTCAAGAATCCACTCTGCAGTATTCTAGAACTGCTCTCTGTTAGGTGGCAAGCGGTTTAATAGATCTGATAAACATCTCACCTACATAATGCTTTCAGTATCTGAACTATGGTTCATTCTTGTGAAAATGAACATCCCGAGAAATTGCTCTGAACTGTGACTTTCAAGCAGGCCGGTGACACTTTGTGGTCTCCAAACATTACCATGTGTGACTGTCCAAGGTCAGGACAAGAGACCTGCTTGGATCTGATTGTCCAAGGGTTGAAAACGATATTTTCAAGGGTGTGTTGAGGAACTACACCCCACATAGCCTCCTAATGCTGGAGCTGAATCCACAGAGCAGGGCAGTTGACAATTGCTGATCCAGTTCATCCTTTGAGTGAAGAGAATGGAATCCCACAATGTCTGCTTCAGAGCTTGTGACCTCAATAAAGCCATCACAAAAAAAGTGCATTGATGATGTAAAGAATAATTTCTTTGAAAATATTGTGAGAAGAAATCTCCAGGCACTAAATAAATTAAAACTGTGACTTTGAAGTAAATAGAATTATAACAAAAATGATCAACAATGAAAAAAATTGTGAAAGCGGAGAAAGATGATTTAAAGATCTGGCTTAACTCAACTGCGCCCCCTCGTGTCAGTAACCATTCTTACCTTTCCCTAACATTTGTGAACTGGTAAAGAAATAGAAAGCTCCAACTTACTTGGCAATATACTATTACTTTAGAAAATCTGAGATCAATCTAGAATAAGGTAGAGTAAGAAAACAGGGCTTCTTGGTTTCTTGAGAAGGTCAGTTGATTTAAATCTTAATAGTAAGCAATTAAATACGATGAGGAGATTATAGTAGAGAACCAGTAACGTAAATATACAGTGATATTTGTTATTCTTCTAAATATTTTAAATACATTTTCTTTTATTCACATGTAACACAACTTTCTAGCAAGTCACCTTTAAAATATATATTGGAAGTTATCAAACTTGATGAAATAGTCAAGGGAAGTTCAAGAACATAAAGTTAGGAAACATTTCTAAATCTTCCAAATTAGGGTTTGTGACTCTGTTGATACATTCAAATACACACAGGTAAACGTTTTCTTCTCTATTTTTGTATCTCCATAAAGGGAGCTTCCTTAGAATGTCTCTGTGTTTATCACATATTTCAAAGTATCATATATATATTTTTTAATTCATAGGAGAAATCCAGTTGGATTGAACCAACAAGAAAGATTCTAAGGAGAAGTAGAGCACGTGGGAGGAACAGGTAGGACAGGTTGGCCTGTATCTATTCAAGTCTGTAGACACGCTCTGTCTTATCAGCCACGAGCTGGGTTTTCCAATCTGTCTTCTGTGATTTTGGTGGTTTATCCTTAGTTTTCTTTTTGCTACTTTCAAACCTCGAAAACTGTTCAGCTGTTATAAAGTTCCAAAACAAGCAAATGTGTTCCTGGAATCCTACCCTTAACTTTGCTGGAGAACATACACTAAGGCTTCTTCTCCAGCCAAAATAATAAAAGGTCTTTAAAGTGGCTGAAATTCTTGGTTGATTGCACATACATGCCAGTGTCAGACAACTATAAATAGAGAGATTTGGAAGAAAAATAGGGAGTCTTTATAGCGCCAATGAAATAAAAGAAAGTTTTGAAGGCAGTCAAAAAACAGCACATGTATTTATAAAATTACGATTTTTGTCCTTTTAGTCCAAAATCCCCTTTGAGTAGGAACAGCCCACCCAGATCATGCACGGCCAATATAAGGGAAGAAAACAACTTTCTTTTCTTTACTAATGTACGTTTATTATTCTCAATCCTATAATTAAGGTTTCTTCTTTATATTATCCTTTAGAGTTTATGTATCTGCTAGATCTTTTGATATTTTTCTCCCATCAGTGCTTTGTTTGCCCAGAATACTAAAAAGTCCTTCAAAGGATAAAATTATGCCCATGGTTACTGATATAAATGAATTCAGCAGGGAATTGCCTGGGTTACCTAGGGCAGATTTGGTCCCAAAATAGTCTGGGTCACATGTTAGTTACAGCCGTTCAAAGAGACTTGAGGATTCACTTATCAAGAAATTCTTAATCTCTTAGGCAGGTTAACGTATCCACTTGCTTTAATAGGTGAGTTAATATATATTTTAAAAGACATTGTTACTTAATGTTGAATAGTGACTTGCTTCTTTATATTAACCTACCCTTCTTTTATTAACCCATTGAAACTGAACTCAAATTAGTTCTTGCAAATGAGTTCACTCTACGTTGAACCTATTACTGCTGGACAAGAGAATTTACTAATTGCTTCAGTTTTATAATTGTGCTGTTGACAAACAAATTAGTCAGCAGCGATGGAGAAAGCCAGTGCTGGCTTAATAGTGTTTAAATACAGTTCTTCCAAATCTAGACCTCACTCTGAAGTGAGAAATGTTGAAATGTCATGAAGGTTGCTGGGTCACAAGTCCAGTTGGAGGAAGAATCAATAACATAATTAATGTCTCTGAATTCTCAGTGCTCTCTAAATTGCAGTGGGTTCAAACTGGCTAGAGGCTATAGCTTGGCTCTAAGGATTCAGTACGTAACATTGGGATACCAGAAAGTAGTATTTTTTAAATAATATTTTTAGCGATGATTTTATTACTTAGTGTTTTCCAAAATAAATCCTAAGGCAACAAAGATAAGACTTAGGAGGCCTTAAAAATAGCATGGTTCTAAACAAGTTATGTTTATAATTTAAAAATTTTACCTCAAGCTCAGCTTTTAATATTTCACCTAAAATGTTTTAAAAGTAATCTAAGGTTGGGATTCAGTTTATTAAATAACTTTGAATTAATTCTAATTTTTTAAAAAAGCATATGTGATGGTAGAGAGTTAAAAAAAGATCATTAACTACAATTCTATCAACTGATTATAAAAACTTTACATGAAAACATAATATTTCCTTTGGTCTTTTAGACCTTGTTTTTGCTAGAAAATTCATTAAATCCTATGTTCACGGAAAACGCAAAAACAAATCAAATATCTCTATAGTGGTATCTTAAATAGAAACTATATTCCTATTTTGTGAAAAATAATATTCTGAAGAATTCTTATTAGCCCTCAAAAGCACATTTACTCATATTTAGCATCTTTTAAGAAAATTTTAGAGAACTGAGAGCAGTGCACATAGTTTTTAAAATTTCCAAAGCAGCACTACCAGAGGATTGTACATTCTGATTTTTGTTAATGCAATTAACTACTTTTGTTGTGACATAATCAATACCTCTCAGAGAAAGAAAACTATCAGGTTGTAAGTGGTCACACTGAAGATAAACAATGCAAAGTTGAACATTACTTCAATTTTCTTTTTGTTTTTGGAAGCCATAAAATAACCTAGCGAAATAAGTCAGTCAGACAGAAAAAGTCGAGAACCATATGATTTCACTGACATGTGGTATGTAAAACTGAAAACAACAAACGAACAAGACAAATGAAGAAACAAAAACTCATAGACATAGGCAATAGTTTAGTGGTTACCAGCGGGTAAGGGGGAATGGGGAATGGTAGAAGAGGATAAAGGGGATCCAATACATGTTAATGGAAAGAGAACTGACTCTGGGTGGTGAACACACAATGGGATCTATAGATGATGTAACACAGAATTGTACACCTGAAATCTATGTAACTTTACTAACAATTGTCACCCCAATAAACTTTAATTAAAAAAAAAAAGTGAAAGAAATAACCTAGTCTCTCCTGGGATAAAGTAATGGAAATGGACCAAAGTATCTTCTCTGAGAGGTGTCCCACTAGTCACTGTGAAATGGTTGAATAAGAAAGGCCATTCATTGGGGAATATACAGAGGATCCCCTAAAAAATGTATACATATTTTAAGAAAGGAAAGTGTATTAAAATGGTAATACTCAATATATACCGATAACAAAAGATGAATACAAGTCATGTTTGACTTCTGCAATTACAAGAGGTACTCAGAGTGGTTACCATCAGTGTCTAGATACTTCTGATTACGGCGAACTACTGCTTGAGCAACGTTGACCAAAGTGTCCACTTGTATACAATTTTTTGGCACCCCAGGTATGTTAGAGTACCTATGATGACAGATGCTGAATAGAAGTCGCTAAAAGGAACGAATGGAGTGGGCCAGGTATAAATGGTGAGGGATCATATCCACAAGAAGACAGTGGAAGAAATATCACAGCATTGTCCACAGACCTCCCCCAATCTTTTGTCGATGATTCTAAGTGGATGAGAATTGCCATATATGTTTTCCTGGCTAATTTGGAGGCCATTCTAGCTATGTCCCTCTGAAGGAAGGAAATTCAGAGTTATCCAAATTGGAGGCTATTCTCCACAAATGCTAGTATGAGTGGATTTGCCAGATTTCCCTGTTACTTCAAAGATAGGGTTAGAGATTCAACTGCTTTATCAAGAGTTGTTTCATAAAGAGGTTACCTTGTTGAAAAAAATGTATTAAGCAGTGATGAGAGAGGAATGTGTTTGATCATTTCATTAAGGTAGGAGCTGTATACTGTATACATTACCTGGTATATGAAAACATTTTAAACTATGTTAGACCGTGGATCAGTTAAGTGGAGGCGGGTGAGGTTAAAAGGGTGAGGAACACACGAAGAATGTTCCAGGCAAAGCGCATGCCTCCCTACATAGTAGGGAGACTCTAGATATTAAGAATCAATTCTTCAAATGACAAGTGCAAAGCCTTAAAGTAGACAAAACTAATTATACCAGAATGTTCTTCTAAGTATGGATTGACTCAAAATAAATTGCCAAATCTTCCAAATAAACCACTGTAAAATTTAATGTATTCATTCCATGAGTTCCTTACAATAAGCTGTCTACTCTATCTACTGACAGCATCAACTAAAGGTATTTTTATTATAAAAAGGTTTTTTCTTACTTTTTATTTTCATAACTGATGATATCTAAAACTAAAATGTCATAACAGTAAAAAGTGAGACAATAATGCTAAATTCCCTAGAGACTAAATTTTGTTATGACAAATTATAGTTTATCAAAGTAGTTCCAGTTACCTTTCTCCCAGCATAATGCTTGAAATGTGATACCCCCAAGAAAACTAGTGACTCTGTTACTCTGCTTTCCAACTTTTAATGATTTACTAACAGGTTGGCTTGCAATAAAAGACCTCTGAATAAATTGAGAAACTCAGATCTACAGATTTCATCAAATTTCGAAGCCAATAAATAAGCCTATTTCAACAAGTTGAAATGAGAGAATAGAAATTAAATAAATGGAGTACATATACTTTAAGTGATATATGTACTTAGTTTCCCAATAAGGCTTAGGGGAAAAAAATAGGTAAATTGAAAAAATCTGAAAGATCAATTTTATCTAACTCAAAGGTTGTCATCAACTTTACTCAGATTAGAAAGTCAGTCATTATATTGTACTCAATAAATGCTATTTTGCTGATGCTAAAATGTTTCTTGGAATCTAGTTACAAGAAGACTGAGCACAGTGAATTTTAGGATTTACAACTCTGAAGCAATGCCACATTGCTCTAGGAACCCAAACTCATACAACAGTGTTGGTTCAAGGCTGAACATGTGCTGGCACACAGTTAGGGCTTAATAACTGGTTAATGGTTAAATGAATGGATGAATGAATAATTGGATGAATAAATAAAAAAGATGTCATGACAACTTATCAGGGGAGTTATAAAATTTGTGCATGCATATGTGTGTGTGTGTGTGTGTGTGTGTGTGTGTGTGTGTGTGTGAGAGAGAGAGAGAGAGAGAGAGAGAGAGAGAGAAAGAGAATGAGTACAATGAATACAATCTGTACAAAGACTTACTTATTCCATGCTTGTCTAAGGTTTTTAGAGCTGTACACGGTAAAGCGCTCTGAAATAAAAAAGAAAAAAGGATAAACAATCTTTGTTTCAAACGTACAAATTGCAAACATGTTTAAAAAAATCAGCTCTTAAAAAGGTAGTGATCGGTTTAGTCCTATGATGCTGGCCAACATAGGTCTTCACTTTTAGATGGGACAGTTATGAAGAGTAAAATAGGAAGCTCTTAACAATGAAGCATTATTTTCTTTTGTTTAGAGTGATTTGTTTCATAATGTGGTTTCCTAGTGATTATTTCTTAGAATAAGTTTTACTTGAGTTGGAAAAAAATGTAAATTCCAAACCTCTAAACTGTAATTAGATTTATAGGAGAATATTGATACATCAGTCAAGTGAGAATATGGATACATCAGTCAAGTGTTTTCTCTATGAAAAAAGATACCTCTGACCAAACACAGTAATGTTGGCTCTCCTTTCATACACCACATGGTATTTACACATGCGCAAAGCCAAACTACCAATATCCTACAATGTATGTTTATTTACATTTATCATTGAACAATCTTTATTATATTTTTTAAATTAAAACATAACATTTGTTTTACCAAGTTAAACAAAAAAGTGCTATAAAATAGATATTGATAATCTCTCTTGTTCCCATTTTTCACTCCTGATGATATGGTAATTGTAAATATCTTGGTATGTCTCTTTCTACATATTTCTTATGTTAATAAACACAAACCCATCCATCTACACAAATACATACACTGCTTTAAATTTTTAAATGGCTTGTACAATAAATAGTCTCTGAAAAAATTTTAGGTATTTAATAACATAGGTCTTCAAATCAAGAAAATAAGTAACAATTATTTTAAAACTCTGTTAATATTCCACAGGATAGCAGTACCATAAGTTATTTAACCATTTCAAACAGATGAAAATTTAGGTAGCTTCCAGTTACTTTTACCTTAAAAACAATGCTTTAATAAATATCCTTGCACATCCATCTCTATACACTGATGCTTTCATTTCTGTTGAATAGCTATCCCAGTACAGAACTGCTTAGCAAATGGCAGGCACATTTTACATTTAAATAGATGCAAACAGGTTACTTTTCATTTTTCCACAAGCAATGAAAAAACAATGTCTCTTTTATGCTCTTTTAGTAAGTATCCTAGGATGTAAGAATAGCTCAACATACGTAAGTCAAAAAATGTATCATATTAATAGAATGAAAGATAAAAATCACATGATCATCTTAATCGATGCAGAAAAAAATTTTCACAAAATTCAAAATCCATTCATCCTAAAAACTCTCAACAAACTGGATATAAAGGAAAGTACCTCAACACAATAAAGGCCATGACAAGCCCACAGCTAACATCATAGTTAATGGTGAAAGGTAGGAAGCTTTACCTCTAATATCAGGAACAAGACAAGGGTGCCACTCACCACTGCTATACAACATAGTACTAGATGTCCAAGCCAGAGAAATTAGGCAAGAAAAAATAAACAAATGAAAGGCATACAAAGTGGAAAGGAAGAAGTAAAATTGTCTCTGCTTGCAGATGACATGATGTAGAAAATATTAGAGTTCACTAAAAAACAGAACAAATTCAGTCAAGTTGCAGAACACAAAATCAATATACAAAAATCAGTTGTGTTTCCATATACTCACACAAATTATCCAAGAAAGCAATAAAGAAAACAATCCCATTACCAATAGTGCCAAAACCAAAAAAATAACTAGGAATAAATTTAACCAAAGAGGTTATAAGACACTGATGAAAGAAAGTTAAGAAGACACAAATAAACAGAAAGATATTTCATGCTCATAACTGAAAGAATTAATGGTTGGTAAAATGTTCTTACTACCCAGATATTTACAGATTTGATGTGATCCCTATCAAGATCCAGTGGCATTTTTTTTTTTTTTTTACGGAAATAGAAAATACAATCCTAAAGTTCTTATGAACCAGAAAAGATCCTGAATAGTCTAAGTAATCTTGAGAAAGAAGAACAAAGCTGCAGGTATTGTATTTCCTGATTTCAAACTGTATTATAAGGCTACAGTAATTAAAATAGTATGGTACTTGCATAAAAAAAGACACATAGACTAATAGAACAGAATAGAGAGCCCAGAAAAAAACTCATGCATATAAGGTCAATTAATATTTGACAAGAAGCCAAAATACTCAATGCAGAAAAGAGTGTATTCAATAAGTGGTGCTGGGAAAACTGGATATTCACATGCAAAAAAATGAAACTGGACACCTATCTTACACCACTCACAAAAACTTACATAACTTGAAAAGAATTAAAGACTTAAAGGTAAGACCTGAAACCATAGAAGAAAACAGGGAATCTTAACAATGATTTTGTGGCTATAATCCACAAAGCACAGCAACAAAAGCAAAAATAAACAAGTTTATCAAATTAAAAACCATCTGTACAGCAAAAGAAACAATCAATAAAATGAAAAGGCAAACTTTTCATGGGAGGAAATATTTGCAAACCTCATATCTGATAAGAGGTTAATATTAAAAATATATAAGGAACTCAAATAACTCAATGGCAAAAAAACAACAACAAAAAACAAAAATAAAAATACCAAAAAAAAAACCCGCAAAACAAACAAAAGCAACCAAATAATCCAATTAAAAAGTGGGCAAAGGACCTGAAAAGACACATTTTCCAAGGAAGATATTCAAATGGCCAAGTACATGAAAAGGTGCCCAACATCACTAATCAACAGGGAAATGCAAATCAAAACCACAATGAGATATCACCTCATGTTCAAATGGCTATTATCAAGAAGACAAGAGTTAGTGGTGATGAGAATGTGAAGAAAATGGAATCCTTGTACACTCTTGGTGGGAATGTAAATTGGTGCAGCCACTATGGAAAATGGTATGAAGGTTCCTTAAAAAATTAAGAGTAGAACTACTATGTGATCCAGCAATTTCACTTCTGGGTATATATTTGAAGGAAACAAAATCACTATCTCGAAGAGATTTCTGCACCCCTATGTTCACTGCAGCATTATTCACAACAGCCAAGATATGGAAACAACCTAAGATGGATAAATTGATAAAGAAAATGTGGTGTATATATACAACAGAATACTATTCAGCCCTGAAAAAGAAGAAAATCCTGCCATTTGTAACCTGGATAGACCTTGAGGGAATTATGCTTAAGTGAAATAAGTCAGACAAAGAAAGACACATACTGTATAATCTTACTTACATGTGGAATCTAAAAATCCCCAAACTCATAAAAGTAGAGAACAGATTGGTGGTTGCTGGGGCCAGGGATGGAGTGGGGGGTGTGTGTGTAAATGAGTGAAAGTAGTCAAAGGGTACAAACTTCCAATTATAAGATGAATAAGGTCTGGGGATGTAATATAGCATGGTGACTATAGTTTACAGTACTGCATGGTGTATTTGAAAGATACTGTGAGAGTAGATTGTAAAAGTTCTCACCACACCAAAAAAAACAAGAAAATTGTAACTGTTAAGTGATGGATGTTAACTAAACTTATTGCAGTAATCATTTTGTAATGTACGAGATCTGACAAGTTCGCAAACTTGTTGCAATGATGTTGCTAATGTGTTTTGATATCAGAGGGATTATTCATTATGAATTTGTACTAACTGGAGAAACAGTTAACCAAGTTTACTATTTGGAAGTGTTGAAAAGGCTGTGTGAAAAGGTTAGATGAAAACGACCTGAAGTTTTTGCCAATAATTCATGGCTCTTGCATCACAACAATGCACCAGCTCCCATGACACTGCCTGTGAGGGAGTTTTTAGCCAGGAAACAAGTAACTGTATTGGAACACCCTCCCTACTCAGCTGATCTGACCCCCAATGACTTCTTTCTTTTACCTGAAGATAAAGGAAATATTGAATGGAAGACATTTTGATGACATTCAGGACATCAAGGGTAACATGACCACAGCGCTGATGGCCGTTCCAGAAAAAGAGTTCCAAAATTGCTTCAAACGATGGACTAGGCACTGGCATCAGTGCATAGCTTCCCAAGGGGAGTACTTCAAAGGTGACTGTAGTGATTTCAGCAATGAGGTATGTAGCAGTTTTTCTAGGATGAGTTTGTGAAGTTAATTGTCCGATCTCGTATACACATATAAAATCATTATGTTGTGCACCTTAAACAATGTTATATGTCAATTATATGTCACAAAATCTGGAAAAAAAGACAGTATTCTAACAAAGTAAAACAAGGAGATGTAAAGTGATCAGTTTGAGAGGGGCACTTTAGGTACGATGAGGAAAGGTGAGTTTCAAACAAAACAGCGAGCCAACAAAAGAAACAAAGGAAATTCCCGTTGGAAATGTAGTTGGAGTTTCTTTAAAATATATATTTATATGAAAGGGATAATGCAAAATCTTTATACATAACAATATGGTGTTGCTTTCCATTTAGATAGGATTTGTGTATACATCCTCTAGTAAAATTAAATGGTTTCTTTTTCATATTGATCCAGTTTCTTTTTAATAATTTATACTCAATAGGCTTAACTTTGCTTAATATTTGTTGGTATGTCTTTTGTTAGTGTTGTCTGCTTCTGATTATAAGCTTTTTAAAGGAGAGAATCAAAATGATTTATATTGCTTTTGTTATGGTATGTTTCATGTAGAAGAATGCCATTAGATAAGAACAACAACAAAAAGTTTAAGAACACACTCAGCTTCCTATCTCCACACACAGAGTTTATTCAAAAGGATTGACGGAAAATACTGTGCAATGATTCTTGCATTGAATTACTGTTTATTGAGCAACTACTGTGTACCAGGTATACATCTTGGGGCTGAAGGTACAGGATAGAACCAAACAGAAAACCTTCCTGCCTGCAGGGAGCTCACATTCTAGAAGGGGATGTCCAAGGCTGGAGTGACCCTGGAGGAAGGGTGGCTGGAGCAGACAGAGAGCGCAGGGAAGGTGAATGGAAGCTGAGAGAGATGGGGCAGAAAGGCAGACGATCTACTTACCCAGAGACTTTGTGGCCTTTAAATATGATCTAGACTTTTTTTTAAAAGGATCACTCTGGCTTCTGTTTGGAGAATACACTACCAGAGGCAAGATTAGAAGCAGGGAGACCAATAAAAGGTTATTACAACTCTTCAGGAGAGAGATGATAGCACTTGGGCTATGGCAACAGAGTGAATGCAATGAGAAGGTGTCAGTCTGAAACTTTTCTAAAAGGTAGAACCAGTAAAATTTATTGATAAATTGGACATGAAGTGTGACAGAAAGGTTAGGGGTTAGAACACTTACTGAACTCCAATTTCCAGGTTTCGAAGACTTGGAATTACATATACAACTCAAATATTCCCCCAAGAATACATTATTGTTCTAGTGGAGTCCCAGAGTCATAAGCAGGGGTAAACTGTAAAAATATTTTAATAACCTGCAAGGCTATTAATCAATCCGTACAGAAATCAGCTATTATGCTACAATGGTGTGCACTAGCTGAAGATCAGGCCTGATTATAAATATCCCTTGTTCTAAAGCTATAGGCAAAGGTGCTCACCAACAATTATGTATTTATTTGTTTCAAAAAAATGTCTAAAGTCTGAGTTATTCTCTACTAGACTGCATGATGTAAGATGCAATATAGCCAGTTGGTGTACAGCAGAAATTTAAAGACATGTTCTAGGTTTGAGGATTAACTGACAAAGAAAGGATAAATGGGAAAAATAGTTCTTTTTATAAAGGTCTTTTAAAAACCTTATTATTATGTAAAGTCTGGTATTAAAAAAACAAGATACATTTTAAAAATTAATTACATCAAATGGCCTTATAAAACAAATTTGATTTCCTTAACTTTGTACTCCCCACAAAGCAATTTTAATAATTTGCTAGGATTTCGGGAGGAACAAGAATTCCATTACAGATAAAATTAATACAATCTTGCATTTACGAGTAAATTATTATTCTTAGCAATTAATGACCACACATAAATATTAGTTCTAAGAATCACGTCTATGTAGAGCTGGCCAGGATACGCTAACAGAAATGTTTTTCCTAAATACGCATACAGTATGTCAATTTTAGCTGTGCCTAAGAGCCAGAATTGATAGTGAAACATGCCATATGAAAGTAGGAAAAAGTAAGGAAAAATGAAGGCTTCCTATGTTTACCTTCCATCACTTCACACAAACTCTTAATTCTTTTTTTTTTTTTAATTCAAGTTTATTGGGGTGACAATTGTTAGTAAAGTTACATAGGTTTCAGGTGTACAATTCTGCATAAAGTCTTAATTCTTTTAGTGAATGTCACTTAGGCACCTGCCTGTGTGCCAGGTGTTGCATGGGGCAATGGGCCCATGAACACAAGTAAGTCCTGGCTACAGTGTAGGTGCACAAAAATGTAAACGAAGAATTACAAATACAGGGTGAAAAGTGTACAGTGTGGATATGGACGCAGTCCCCTGGGAGCCCAGAGGCAGAGCCACTAACTACATCTATTTCTTTTCCAAATGAAGGCAGGATAAACTCAGATATCTCAAACTAGCTCAAGTAACATACAGGACCTGATATCTTATATTCAACAGCATCTTTCAGATCTTAACTGCCAAAGTACACCATTTCAAATGGAGCCACTTCTAACATTTTCTGCATTGTGCACACATTACATTTATATGAGACTAAACACTATTTTAAAAACTATTTCCATCATGAATAAACGTAATGTTCCATTAGAATGAAAACAACTTAATGAGCCATGTAAGTTTTGAAAACAAAAAGGGGTTTACATTAGTGTCCCAAATCAATAACAGGTGTATTTAATAAAACAGATATCCAACTGCCTATGAATAAATTTATCAGATTATTTGAGTATTTGCATATGAGTGTTTTACATTGGTTTCCTTCAGTTAAGTTTACTCTGTCACTTATTACTTCAATGTCAGCTTTCTCTTTGCAATTATGTTTAAACTACAAGCTCAGAATGTTGTGCTTTAAAACATTGGCTAACTCATATAATAGCATAACCAAGGAATGCAATTAATTTAAACCTGGAGGCTGATTTTCACCTTCTCTTATTGTGGGGACACTGCAGAGGGTGGTCACACACAGCTGGAGACCAGGGAGGAGAGCTTGCAGGGAAGTAATCACTTGCTATGCGACATGATGAAGGTGTGGGGACAGAAGGCTAGGAAGGTTTTCCATCAAACTGCCATACTTATGCACCACATCACAATTCATTGAAATTCCACAGGAAAACAACTGGAGAACAAAGCTATGTAGTCTAAAATTGCTCAATTTAAAAGAGCTACACCTGAAATGGCATGATGCACTGTGAAAGCAGACCTGAATCTACATGAAGATAACACCTAAATTGGAAATTACTCATTTGCTTATTGGTATGCACTATATGCTCCAGGAGAACAATTATAATTGTTATTCTCTAAAATTCCTTTTCACCAATTTTGTTTTTTTGTATATTAAAAGACATTGCTGTATTTTCAACTTCAATAACAAGAAAACATAAATACTTAAATCAACCAAATAAAAAACACCAAGTATGTTCACAGGACTTGAAAGGCTAAGCCAGGATTTGTAAGCTAACTTTCTTTCTTTCCTTCCTTCCTTCCTTCCTTCCTTCCTCCCTCCCTCCCTCCCTCCCTCCCTCCCTCCCTCCCTCCCTCCCTCTTTGGTGGGGGGATGAAGGGAGGTGAAGGAAGAATAGCAATAGAAATGAGATCATAAAAATGATCAAACTTAGTATGTCTTTTAAAAATGGATTTACTATCACCCAATGTAAATAATACCATGGAATAAATGTGTTAATATAAAAATGAGTACATCCAACATGCCATAAGAAATGTTAGATGCACTTCATAATTGACTCCTTTAAACCACATATTCAACTATTCACAATTTTTTTTTAAATCACTTATTTATTTTTTCAGTCACAATTGACATCCAATATACCAGTTTTAGGTATACTGGACAGTGGTTTGACATTTACATAATTTATGCAGTGATCAACCCCCGCCCCACCATTACTCTAGTACTCATATGGCACTAAAATAGTTGTTGCAACATTGTTGACTGTATTCTCTGTGCTGTACTTTACATCCCCATGACTATTTTGTAACTGCCAATTTGTATTTCTTAATCTCTTCACCTTTTACACTCAGCTCCCCAACCCCCTTTCCTTCTGGCAACCATCAGTTTGTTCTCTGTATCTATGAGTCTGCTCTTGTTTTGTTTGTTTGTTTATGTTGTTCTTTAGGTTCCACATATAAGTGAAATCATATGGCATTTGTCTTTCTCTGTCTGACTTATTTCACTTAGCATACCCTCTAGGTCCATCCATGATGTTGCAAATGGAAGATTTCATTCTTTTTTTGGCCGAGTAACATTCTGTTATATTTATATATACCACATCTTTATTCAGTCTTCTATGGATGGGCATTTAGGTGGTTTCCATATCTTGGCTACTGTAAATAGTACTGCCGTGATCATAGGGGTGCATATATCTTTTTGAATTAGTGCTTTGGATTTCTTTGGATAAATATCCAGGAGTGGAATTGCTGAGTCATAAGGTAGTTCTATTTTTAATTTTTTGAGGAACTTCTGTACTGCTCTACATAGTGGCTGTACCAATTTGCAATCCCACCAACAGTGCATGAGAGTTCCCTTTTTTCCACATCCTCGCCAACGCTTGTTTGTTGATTTATTGATGACAGCCATTCTGACAGGTGTGAGGTGATATCTCATTGTGGTTTTAATTTGCCTTTCTCTGATGATTAGTGACATTGAGCATCTTTTCATGTCTATTGGTCATGTGTCTGTACTCTTGGGAGAAATGTATTCAAGGCCTGTGTCCATTTTTTGATTGGATTGCTTGCTTTTTGGTGTTGAGTTGAATAATTTTTTAAAATAAATTTTAGGTATTAACCCCTTATCAAATGTATCATTGGCAAATATCTTTTCCCATTAAGTAGGCTGTCTTTTTGTTTTGTTGTTGGTTTTCTTTGCTATGCAAAACCTTTTTAGTTTGATGTAGTCCCATTTGTTTATTTTTTGTTTTGTTTCCTTTGCCCGAGGAGATAGGTCAGAAAAAATATCACTAACAGCAATGTCAGAGAGTTTACTGCCTGTTTTCTCCTAGGAGTTTTATGATTTGGGGTCTTACATTTAAGTCTTTAATTCATTTTGAGTTTATTCTTATATATGGTGTAAGGAAGTGGTCCCATTTCATTTTTCTGCATGTATCTGTCCAGTTTTCCCAACAATTATTGAATAGACTGTCTTTAATATGTTCTTGTCTCCTTTGTCATAGATTAAATGACCATATAGGTGTGGGTTTATTTCTGGGCTCTCTATGCTGTTACATCAATCTGTGTCTGTTTCTATGCCAATGCCATGCTGTTTTAATTACTATAACATTACAGTATAATTTGATATCAGGTAGTGTGATACCTCCAGCTTTATTCTTCTTTCTCAAGATTGCCGTGGCTAAACAGGGTCTTTTGTAGTTCCATATAAATTTTAAGAATATTTGTTCTAGTTCTGTAAAAAATGTCATTGACATTTTGATAGGGATTGCATTTAATCTATAGATTGTTTTGGTAGTATGGACATTTTAATGATGTGAATTCTTCCTATCGGTAAGCACGGTATATGCTTCCATTTATTTGTATCTTCTTCAGTTTCTTTCTTCAGTATCTTATAGTTTCCCGAGTACAGGTATTTTACCTCCTTGGTTAAGGTTATTCCTATATATTTTAATTTATTATTATTTTTTTTTGATGCAGTTGTAAATGGGATTGTTTTCTTAATTTCTCTTTCTGACAGTTCATTATTGGTGTATAAAAATGCAACTGATTTCTGAATATTAATTTTGTATCCTGCTACTTGACTGACCTCATTTATCAGTTCTAATAGTTTTTGGTGTAATCATTCAGGTTCTCTCTATATAGTATTATGTCATCTGAAAATAATCACAGTTTTACCTTTTCCTTTCCAATTTGGAGCCATTTTATTTCTTTTTGTCTTATTGCTGTGACTAAGATTTCGAATACTATGTTGAATGAAAGTTACAAAAGTGGGAATCTTTGTCTTGTTCCTGATCTTAAGGAGAATATTTTTAGCTTTTCCCCATTGAGTATGATGCTAGCTGTAGGTTTGTCATATATGTCCCTTATTATGCTGAGGTATGTTCCCTTTATTCCTGCTTTGCTGAGAGTTTTTATCATAAATGGATGCTGATTCTGTCAAATAGTTTTTCTTTTTAGCTTTTATTTTGTTTACGTGGTATATCATGTTAACTGATTGTGGCTATTGAACCAACCTTGCATACTAGGAATTATTTCCACTTGATCGTGGTGTATGTTCTTTTTAATGCATTGCTGAATTCAGTTTGATAATATTTTGTTGAGGATTTTTGCATTTATGTTCATCAGGGATATTGACCTCTAATTTTCTTTATTTTTTTTGTAATATTTGTGGCCTGGTAAAATGAGTTTGGCAGCTTTCCCTCCTCTTGAATTTTTTTGAGTAGTTTGAGAAGGATGTGTGTCAATTCTTCTTTGAATGTTTGGTAAAATTCACCTGTGAAGCCATCTGGTCTAGGGCTTCTCTTTGTTGGGAGTTTTTTAATTACTGATTTGATTCCATTAGTAGTAATCAGTCAGATTTGATTTTCTTTCTTCTTGATTCAGCCTTGGAAGATTGTATGTTTCTAGAAATTTATCCATTTCTTCCAGATTGTCCAATTTGTTAGCATATAACTGTTCACAATATTTTCTCATAATCCTTTGTATTTCTGTGGTGTCTGTAGTCAGTTCTCCTCTTTCATTTCTGATTTTATTTATTTTGATCCTCTCTCTTTTTTTCTTGATGAAATCAGGCTAAAGTTTTACCAATTTTGTTTAATCTTTGCAAAAAATCTGCTCTTGGTTACATTGATCTCTTCTATTTTTTTTTTTTTTTTAGACTTCATTTTATTTATTTCCACTTTGATCTTTTTTATTTCCTTCCTACTTCTACTCTCTTTGGACTCTGTTGTTCTATTGCTAGTTCCTTTAAGTGTAAGGTTAGATTGTTTATTTGAGATTTTTCTTGTTTCTTGAGTAGGACTGCATTGCTGTGAATTTCCCTCTTATGACTGCCTTCACTGTGTCCCATAGATTTTGGGTCATTCTGTTTTCATTTTCATTTGTTTCAAGGTCTCTGTTGTTTCCCTTGATCCCATTGTTGACCTATCCATTGTTTAGTAGTAAGTTATTTAGCATCCATGTATTTGTTAGTTTTACAGTTTTTTAAAATAATTTATTTCTAGTTTCATACCATTGTGGTCAGAGAAGATGCTTGATATGATTTCAATCCTCTTAAATTTATTGAGACTAGTTTTGTGGCCTAACACATGGTCTATCTTGGAAAATGTTCCATATGCACTTGAAAAGAATGTCTATTCTGCTGCTTTGGGGTGAAATGCTCTAAAAATATCAACTAAATCCATCTAATTTACTGTGTCATTTAAGGCTGCTGTTTCCTTGTTGATTTTCCGTCTGGAAGATAAGTCTATGGGTATCAATGGGGTGTTAAATTTCCCTACTATGATTGCGTTACTGTCAATCATTCCCTTTATGTCAGTCAATATTTGCTTTATATATTTACGTGCTCCTATGTTGGGTACATACATGTTTACAAGGATTATATCCTCTTGTTGGATTGATCCCCTTATCATTATGTAATATCCCTCTTTGTCTATTATAGCCTTTATTTTATTTTAAAGTCTATTTTGTTTGATATAAGCATTGCAACTCCAGCTTCTTTTTTCATTTCCGTTCACATGAAATGTCTTTTTCCATCCCTTTACTTTCAGTCTGGGTGTATCTTTCAATCTGAAGTGAGTCTCTTATAGACAGCATATGTATGGATCTTGTTTTCTTATCCATTCAGCTACCCTATGTCTTTTGATTGGAGCATTTAATCCATTTACATTTAAAGTTATTATTGATAGATACATAGTTATTGCCATTTTATTATTCATCTTTATGTTCTCCCCCACCCCTTTCTTCTTAAAGAAGTCCCTTTTACATTTCTTATAATACTGGTTGGTGTTGATGAACTACTTTAGCTTTTCCTTCTCTGGAAGGCTCTTTATCTCTCCTTCAATTTTAAATGAACAGCCTTGCTAGGTAGAGTAGTCTTTGTTGTAGGTCCTTGCTTTTTCATCACTTTGAATATTTCCTGCCACTCTCTTCTGGCCTGCAAAGTTTCTGTTGAGAAATTAGCTGAGAATCTTATGGGAGCTCCCTTGTAAGTAACTAGTTGTCCTTCTCTTGCTGCTTTTAGGATTCTCTCTTTGTCTTTAACCTTTGCTAC
Source organism: Rhinolophus sinicus (assembly GCF_057876585.1). Lineage (NCBI taxonomy): Eukaryota > Metazoa > Chordata > Mammalia > Chiroptera > Rhinolophidae > Rhinolophus > Rhinolophus sinicus. Next base: position 34,794,642 of record NC_142504.1, read on the forward strand.
TTTAATTAAAATGTGTCTGTTTGGGTTCATCATGTCTGGGACTCTCTGTACTTCCTGGGCTTGTATGTCCATTTCCTTCACCATGTTAGGGAAGTTTTCCATCATTATTTATTCAAATAGGTTTTCAATTCCTCCCTTTCTCTTTTCTCCTTCTGGTACCCTATCATGTGAATGTTGTTACACTTCACTGTGATGTTGTTACACTATGATGTCCCAGAGGTCTCAAACTGTTATTGTTGTTGTTGTTGTTGTTCTGATTGGGTGTTTTTCACTACCTTGTCTTCCAAACTGCTAATTTGATCCTCTTCTTCATGTAGTCTGCTGGTGATTCCTTCTAGTGCATTCTTCATTTCAGTTATTGTATTCTTCACTTCTGACTGGTTCTTTTTTTTTCTTTTTTATGGTTTCTATGTCCTGTTTTATCCTTGCTATCTCTTTGTTGAAGTTCTTCTCAAAGTCCTTGAACATCCTTATAACCACTGTTTTGAACTCTGCATCTGGTAGATTGCTTGCCTCCATTTTGTTTAGTTCTTTTTCTGGAGTTTTCTCCTGTTCCTTTATTTGGGACACATTTCTTTGTTCACTCACTTTTGGCTGCCTCTCTGTGTTTGTTTCTACATATTAGGTAGATTTGCTAAGCCTCCAAATCTTTTCTAAGTGGCCTTATGTAGTAAGTGCCCTGTGGGGCCTAGTGGCGGTGTATTCCTGGTCACCTGCACTGGGTACTCCAAGAGTGTCCCTTTTGTGGATTGTGTGCACCCTCCTGTCACAGTTGAGCCTTGACTGCTATTGGCATAGCAGTTGGTGGGATTGACCCTTAGGCTGACTGGTTATGGGGTTTGGTTATGTCCATAGCTTACTGGCTACTGTGTGGGGAGCTAACCTCGCGTAGAGGGATTTGCCTCAGTGGGCTGTGGTGTCTGTTGAGACTTCCTTTTGGGTGTGCAGCTTGTGGTGATAATTGGGTAGTGCTGTGCTGTGGTCTGAAGCTGACCTCCAGGTATGTTGGTTCTGGGGTCTCTTGCAAGGGCTCCACTGCAGGCTAAGGTCATTCACTGCCAGTTACCAGCCAAGGACTACCTGGTAGGAGCTACAAAGTGATCTGTGGTTGGTTGCTAACTGTGCTGGACCTGGATGCACATAGGCGAAGCCACACTGCAAACTGAGTATGGCTGCCACCAGTACCAGGCATGGTTTAACTATAGAAAAAGACTCAGATACCCCAAGGCCTACTGCAGCCTGACAATGCCTGTAAGGCTCAGTCACTGATAGAGCCTCGTGCAGTAGGTGTGTTGGGTGAGGCGGGGTCTCAAGGAGTCACTAGGGAGGGAAGAGTGGTATTTAGTAGGTTAATGTAGATTCTGGTTTGGTGATAGTGCTGATCTTGGAACTATCCATCAAAAGTCTCAGAGCACCCACCATAGGGCCACAAACCCCTGAGAGTTGTCCAAGTAAGAGTGCAATGCATGCAAGTGGGGTTGGCTGTTCTCTGGGCAAGTGCCTCTGACGTTGTGTGGGTTGGGGTTTCAGGGAGTCACCATAGTGGTCTGAGAGGAGTTCACCTAGCCAGATTTAGATTTGGCTGTGTGGAGGAGGGCTCAATACAAGAAAGATGGCACCCACCTGCCAGCTGCACAGGAGAAGGGCTCTACACAAGTAAAATGGTAACTCTCTGTCCTTCCAGTCCTCACCTCACAGCCACACAGTTCAGTTTCTCCCTGTATGTCTCCAACACTACCTGGGTCACTGTCCCTCCACTGGAGCCCAGGGTGGGTACCTGCAAGTAAGTTTGTGTGCCAGCCCATTAAGAGGATGTCTGGGTTTACTGCAGCTTTCTGTCCAACCCAGACGGTTGGAATCCGTACTGTTTTTCACAGCAGATGTTGTGGGGGGGAGGGCATGGGGACTCCTTTTCCTAGCACCGGTATTATGGCCTGAGGAGCCCAGTGTGGGGCTAGGGTCTTTCGCTCCTTGGGGAAGGCAGGGAAGACCTCCACGGCTGACATATCCCTCCTGATTCTCAACCGCCACATGCAGGCATGAGGCTAGCCCATTCTACATCTCGGTCTCTCCACCAGTTTCAACATGGCTTCCTCTTTATATTCTTAGTGATAAAACTTCTGTATAGCTAGACTTCTAATGATTCTCCAGGTTGATTGTTCCACAAGTTAGTTGTAATGTTAATGTGGTCTCAGGAGGAGGCTAGCACAGTGTTTATCTACTCCACCATCTTGAATTTCAACTTCCACAATTAAATTCTTTAGGATTCTTTTGTGTTTGAACCAGTGCATTTACTTTTTCTTACTGAGCTTGTATGAAAGTAGTAACGATTTAAGCTGTGTTCTGTCATCTGGCAGAGGTGTGGAACCTGAAGCTTTCTTAAGATTGCTTCAGTGGAAGAAAGGAGTTCCAGTCCTTTATAAGGGTGAACAATTAATGCAGTCATGAGCCACTCTGGCGACATTTTAAACAATCACCCTAGTTATTTGTTTATGTAACAGATAATATCCTTAAATCCTTCAGAATAGAAGGCACAAGTATTCATTTATTCTCTCATCCATTTTACAAATATTTATTGTCTGCCTGCTGTTTGCCAGGCACTGTTCTAGGGATTGTGGATACAAAACATATGAGGTCATAAGTAGCCTATAATAAATAATGGAACCCAATTCTAAGGGACCACTAATAAAAGAAAACTATATTTATAAGTATTCACAAGACTTCACCTTTTTATAGTTACTAGGAGAACCAAGCTAGCAGTAAACATTTCAGTTGAAACTGTGATCAAAATATAAAAAAGCCTGATCAAAACCATCTCTAGTCCTTAAAACAGAAGTAAAGCAGAATTCACGTACAATGGAAGAACATTTATGTCAAATCGATAAGGCTAAGCTTGTTCTAAAATATGAAGATTTTAGGTATCTCAACTGCAAAAAGCATAGTGATCCAAACAGGCATTTTGGAAATAATATGTATGTTTGCACAATTGCAATTCACAGCTTTAAAACACTTGATACTACCAAAATATATAATGATTGCCATTTGACGCAGTTCCAGTTTTATCGGCGAGAGGATCTGATGTGACGTATTAGTGCTATACTTCCCTGTCCCTGTTACCCAGACGACTATCTCAAAATTCTGAAGAGCCATCTTCAGTCCTGAAAGAAGGGGACTGCAGCATCCTGACCTGCCCTGGCTGCAGCAAATCATCCTTCAATTACCAATGGTGTGCATTTTAAAATGAGTAATCTTTGAGCAACTTCTAGAAACAAACATTCTGCTATATACATTAAACAGTCTAACTTCTGATGGCATTTGGTTTTCTAACATACATACAAATGTGTGTTTGTTGCTGGTGAGGTCTTCAAACTATCCCCACCTTTCTCAACCTAAAAATCAGGGACCACTTCTCTTTCCACAAGATGTTTTTCTCTAGAGAGAAAGTTTCATCAGTTAGGCATCTATCCAAGTCTAAAGTGTACTATTCACAAATCAGTATGAAACTTTCCAGCTCCCAGAAAAGAAAGGAGAAAAAAGGTTTTGTGTCTCACTCTCTGTGTGTCCCATCCCTCCATCCAAACATGCAAAGGGGAAAAGAGATCAGGAGGGGAGACTCAGAACCTTCCAGGGGAAGTGTGAGTTAGACAGGACCACTTCATATTATAAATAAGTAAACTGAGGTTAGAAAGGTTGGGTTGCCTGAGGCCGTGAAGCAGGCTAGTGGCAGGGGCTGAACCAGGACTCCTCTCCCAGTCGACTGTTACGCAAGCAGCACAAACAAATCGAAGCTCCTTTAACCAGCAATAAAAAAACTCACTTTCAACTATATGGCATTCTGGAAAAGGCAAGACTGTGGATACAGTAAAAAGATCAGTGGTTGCCAGGGGCTAAAGGGAGAGGGAGGGATGAACAGGTGGAGCACAGAGGATATTTTTAGGGCAGTGAAATACTCTGTGTGATACTAGAATGATGGACATGTCATTGCAAATTTGACCAAACCTGGTGAATGTACAACACCAAGAGTGAACACTAATGTAAACTATGGACCCTCGGTTGTAATGATGTGTCAATGTAGGTCCACTGATTGCAACAAATGTACCCTCTGCTGGGAGATGCTGTGAATGGGGAAGGCTGTGCATGTGTGGGGACAAGGGGCATATGGGACACCTCTGTACCTTCTGCTCGGTTTTGCTGTGAACCTAAAACTGCTCTGAAAAAAAAAAGTCTATTAAAAAAACAAACATGCACACAAACAATACTCTCTCTATTCCCAACTTTTCTTTCCACATGCTGCAGGTGTCTTACCCTTTTAAGTCTAGAAGAACAAATCTGTTTCGTGTACACAAGCCAGGCTGAACAAACAAACGTCTTCCAAGTTCTAATGGCCTTAGACATATTACCTACCAACCCTCCCAAAAAATTCTCTCGTTGCCTCAGTTCCCTATATCAGAGATAGAAATAACAGCAGAACTTACATTATAGAGTTAACTGTGAATGTTCGATAAGAAAATGCATCTAAAGAGCTAATAAAGTGCCTGACACATAATAAACCTTCAGTCACCTGTTACCTGCTATTACTACCTGTTATTATTACAACTGTTGTTAATAATATGCTTGGAAACTGAGCATCTGGTACAGTTATGTTACACATATATGAGGAACACATATGGTCTATTAAAAGTAATACTACTTTTGGGAGGGTAAATGCTAAGCTACCCAAATTATCCCTCCTGAGGCAATAGTCAAAGGAATGAATAGAAATCAGACACATTGATGTTCTTCTAAGTTCTTACATGTAATTCTGTGATTCTAATTTACTAGTGAAGAGTGAGGATTGGCATTCTGAGAGAATATCAACTGTCCTTTTTCCCAGTCAAGAGGTTATTAATTGGGTTTACAAAGCTGGCTCTAGAGGCATAAGTGTCTGTGTACGTACATACTTACGTCCTTTCAAAATACTCTCCACTGCAAACGTTATTCTCTGTTAGCTGCAAAGACTCTCTGACAGTGCTGAATCAAGGACACATAGAAGTGAAGAAAGTTTCATCACAGTTTACAACTGAGCTAATTTTCAGTAGTTTATCACCCTATTGTTCTAAGTTGAATATTTAAAGTAAAATATTACTTGCATCTTAAATAATGGGAACCTAGATATTTTCTTTCACCTATATATTAGCCTAAGAGTTACTATTCCATAGTCAAGTATTTGTCTTGCAGCAGAAGCTCTATGATAATGACTTAACAGGTTTTTTTAAATCAACATCATTTTAAACAAATCAATTAATTTGAGTCACTTATTTTAGCCAGGAGTAGCTGACAAGCCTACTGAGTGAGAAGAGCTAGTATGGAATATTAGATTATTATTAATCAAATATTTCCTTTTTCCACTCTTCCCACCTTCATGAGTGGGGTACTTCTTTGCCCCACTAATACTTTGTGTGTTGGGATGTTAGTGGTAGTGCCACAAGCAGGGGTTTGAAATGTGCCTGTGGTGTTGGGCCTGCCCCTTGTACTTCTGTGTCTTCTCACAAGAAGAACATTATTTTGTAGTGGCTGCTCCAAGGAGGACGAGAGATGTGTGGAAACACCAGAATGCAACCTGTACCTGGAAGGCAAGCCCTGCAGAACTCAGAAACCCGACTGACCACACAGGCGTGAGCAATAAACACGCCTTCTCAGTGAGGGCACTGGCTCTGGAGAGGTGTGTTTTGAGTACTATCAGGCAGAACTGGCTGCTATGTGTGGTTCTGGTCCAGGGTTACCTTGAACATGAGGCAGAGCTATCCTCAACAAGCTTCAGCTCCATCCAGATTCCTGTCTACCTGCCCTGCTATGAAGACCTCATGAGATAATACATGTGAAAGCCTTTGGCAAACAGAAAAAAAACTGTACAGTGCATATAGCATCGCCAATCAATCAGCATTTAAAATTTTTGTATTATTCTGTGTTTCTAAGAATTCTCAAATGCAAAAAAATTTACACGAATTCGCAGATTACAAACACCAGGCTGTTCTCTGTGCTACCCATGCCCCAGAGACAGAAGAGACAAAATCCTTCTTTTATCCTACCCTTGATTCAACCACTCAGTCATGAATCTCTCGTAGAGGTATGAAATCACCTCTCAAGATGGTCAATTGCGCAAAGCCTTGATCTTGTGGAGGCCCACAACTTCCCTGGAGACAGTTTCGTACTCAAGGTACGGGAAGTCAAAACCCAGACCGAACATGGGAATAGAGTTTTCTTGTTCTAGATCTAAACTTCCAATCCCTTCGTCCCCCTTCCTAAAATCTTGATTTTTAAAGTTGGTCAGGGTCAGGAGATATGGAAGACTTTTTGCAATGCGTAGATTTCTAGCTGCACATTTGCTGGCGTGTATTGTGAGCAGGACAAATATAAAACATCAGTTACAAAGAAAGCAATAAAAAATGTATGGCTGGTTTACGGTAATGACAATGGTCTATAACAACTTAAATGTTCTATTTTTAAGATGACAATTCTCTCAGTACCTTGAAAACTATCCATGCCTTCATTTAATTCTGATCTCCACCCTTAGGATGAAACTCTGATTTCTTAGGTATGATTTTAACCAAATCACACAAACTGAAGCGTATACAAGGACTTCAGTCCTCTTGGGAAACGGGTAGTAGGATTATTGAAGAGACAGAGAAATTTTCATTTAGTGATTGGCATTCCCTGTCAACTTTGTGATGAGGTCTGCCTAACTACCAAACTGGTTTTACAAAATTCCAACAGCAACAATAGTGCAATCAGTCTACTTACAAGAGGATTTTATTTTGTTGTTGTTAAAGATGCAATGAGAGGAACTTCATTTCCCCTTGAAAATTTAATCTTACTACATTTTCTAGACACTATTAGTCTCCACCGTTATTGATGCCCTCTAGTGAAAATAAATGTAAAATTCCTCAAGAAGATACAGAGAAAGTCAGTACAGATATTCTCTGCTTTGCACTGAAATGGGTTTCTACAATTCATAAAGATAATCCCACCCACGGGGCTTTCTATTGGTGAGGAACTGAATTGCTACAGTCGTGCCCCCTTGTCCATGAGGGATATGATCCCCGGAGGATGCCTGAAACCACAGATAGTACAAACACTATGTTTTGTCCTATGTATACATTCCTTCCTTTTCACTTAAAGGAAGTACCTTCCAGCTTCTCTTTTGCATATCTGAATTTCCAATGTCACTACCCTTGTGCTTTGGGTCATTATTAAGTAAGGTAAGAGTTACTTGAATATAAGCACTGTGTTACTGGACAGTCAAGTTGATAACCTAGATGATACTGAGTGACTAACCTGCAGGGGATGTATTCAGTGTGGAGACGCTGAACAAAGGGACGACTCTGTCCTGGGCGGGACAGAGCAAGGTGGCGCGAGATTTCATCATGCTACTCAGAACTTGAAAAATTTAAAACTTATGAATTGTCAATTTCTGGAATTATCCTTTTAATGTTTTCAGACCTCGGTTGACCACTGGTAACTGGTATGCAGAAAACAAAACTGCAGATAAGAAGGGACTACAGTATTTCACGTTTTTGAATGATTATCAAGATTTGGGGCTATTTCTTACTTTTATGTTATAGCATTGGCCACATCTATTGACTTGTTTCATATCAAATCCTTGGATCAGCTATGAACCTATGGGGAAAAAAACTATCCCATGTCTATGACGTTACTGCCAACCAATGTGAGACTCATTTCCCTCAAGCCAGGACTTGCCATTATAGACCCTTCTCAACCCAGAGCTCAGGAACTACCAATCAAGAGAAGTTCACACTTGCGATGAAGCCTCTTTCTATCTCTTGCGTAGGCCCGTGACTTTTTGTAGCCAGTTAGGGTCCTTTTGAAAAAATAAAACATCAATTTCCTTCCCTTTTCAAAAACCCACTCATGATTCCTCTCACATGTCACATAAAACCCTAATGCCTCACCTTGGCCCCCTAGGACCAGCCTCTCTGAATCACGTGCTGCCCTCTCTCTGTGGTCACATGCTAACCTGTAATTTGTCTACTATCTTGTCTCCCCTCTAGCACATAAGCTCCATAAGGAAAGGGGTTTCTCTGCTCTGTGCATGACTGCCTGGCACCTAGCAAGGACTTGAAACATGGGGAGAGTGGACTGAAATGTGGCCTCTCGACGTGAGCATTCTCCCTGCAGCCTGCAGCCACCAGTGACCGCCCAGCATGACGGCCACCACCAGCAAGTATGAAAGTAAAGACAGACTGCCCTTCCTGTCTTTTTAAGTTCTTCATTTATTAGGAATATTTCCTCTGCTCTATAAAGTTCACTTATTTCTTACATTTACTAATTAGCTGGCTTTTTCACTGTGTGACCAGAGTGGCATTTATTGGCGGGAGGAGGGGTGGCCAAGTTGAAGAAGGGGGTGGTTGATGGTGGGTGGTTACATGTCCTAAGCCTTGGGTCAAACAGACCCACAGCGTTTTTAACAATACTATCTGAGATGAGTCACATATTTGCATAATCATTTTAAAGCCCATGTGTATAACCATCACATGGTTACACCCTTGTACCATCAGATGTAGTCCATGATCCTTACAGTTGCTATCAATCCATAGGAAAACAAGACCTAAAAAAAGATTCTTGAGGGAAAGCATAAAGGACAAGTGGGACAGGATGTACCAGGCAGAGGACACTGTATAAATGGTACAAAATATTATTTTATAGGTACATGCCTTTAACAGCTTAAAAGCACTTTTATAGCAATTATGTAGCTAGCTCAAACCCTCTTAAAATTAAAGTATAAGTAAATAAAAAGTAATGAAGAGAATATAAAAACAGATAATCTCATTTAATTTCCATAGGAATTCAGTGAGCTGGATGGAGCAGATATGATTCTTCCGGAAGAGTATGGAAGGTGTCTCTGCATGGCCCCAGGTTTCCCCTGACCGCAGGTGTGGTCTGTGCAGGGCAACATCATGGCAGGAAGATGCCCACCTCACATCCTTCCTGCACTGACTATCCCATCCAACAATTTCTGCTGCTTCCCCAGCTTTTCCATCACCTTAAAGACCAGGGGAAAGCCCAGACGGTGAATAAAGGGGAAGGGTTCAAACTTCCTCAGGTCGACAAACCATGAAACTGGGCAGTTCTCTGAAACGAAACATCCACAGAGGGCACTTCGTAGTTGACAATTGATTAGAAGCACAGGTTTAAAGGGCTTAATGCCCATACTTAGTATGTGGAGGGTGGGTTCTGGTACCTACAAGAAGATACAGATCTTTGCCAAGATGCCACAAGGCAGGGCTGAGAAGAGTCTGACAATTCTCCCTCATACTTCTTTGTCTACAGCTGGGGAAGCTCTTGCTTCAAGAAATACACAGACTGTTTCTGATTAGTTCATTCATTTATTCTTTTCTTTAGATTCCACATATAAGTGAGATCATATGGTATTTGTCTTTGTCTGACTTATTTCACTTAGCATAATGTTCTCTAGGTCCATCCATATTGTTGCAACTGGTAAGATTTCATTCTTCTTTATGGTTGCATAATACACAAGATTGCCATGGGGATACGAAAGTCAATTTGGGGAATGTAATCAATAATGTTATAAAGATTTTATAGGGTATCCAATGGACACTTGTCCCACTACGGAGACCACCTCAGGGATGATGTAGATGCCTGATCACTGCACTGTACACATGAAGCTGAAGCAGAACAATAATGAATGTTAACTACAATTTTATACACACACATACACACACACACACACACACACACACACACATATATATATATATATATATATATATATAGTTACAAGAAGTGGAATTCAGCATTAGGAATAGAGACAATGGAAATGTAATGGCTGTGTGCGATGTCAGGGGGGTAGTAGATGGGGAGAGGGGGGTTATCACTGTGTGAGGGATATAAATGATAAATGTCTATTACATTGTTTTATATACCTGAAACAAAACAAACAAAAAAAAGTCCCCCCGCCCCCCCGCCAAAAAAAAAAAGGATACACAGACATTAGTGGGGATTCCAGGCCCGGGGTCTGAAAGACCTGGGTTTGAGTTTTGGCTCTGCTACATACTGGATATGTGGCCTTGCCAAGCCACACAATCTCTCTAAGCCTCAGTTTCCTAGTTCCCTTGTCTGTAAAATGGGATAATGGTATTAGGACAATAACATTATCATAACTCAAAGTTACTCTAAATACCAATTGAGATAATATATTAAAGTGCTTTGTAAATAATAAAATACAACATAAAATGTAAGGCGCTATCAGCATGGTATAATTTACATCTTCCCTCTGGAATTACAAAGTCTAGATCTATTTAGTTTTGGGGCCCCAGTCAGGCCTGGAAATAGGCAGGACTGGAGGAGAAGTTTTTCAGCTCATCACAGAGGGTTAGTACAACTAAGCTCATATTTAAATGTTGCCTTCGAAGTCACTGTGTCTGTGGGCTTAGTTTTAGGCACAGAATGTTTAAAATACTACCATTCTACAATGTGCCTGCAATGGCAAATTCTTGTTTTTATCTTACTTCATTCATGGTAAGAAATTCTTCTTCTTCCAACTTGCTTTAATCAAATAGCCTCTTGTATTAGATAACTTTCTCTTAGGCATGATATAATCACTTTAGAAATGCTCTGTTCTTTTGCTTGATTTGGGAAAATAGAATTATTTTAGTCTAAATTTCATTACTTTTAATCACTTCCGCTCTAGCAGCATTTTTTCTCCCTGAATTTTACAGTGCCTTTCTTTTTCAAACTCCTGAATAATAATTTGTCATTAAATAGCTGTTGAATGCCCCTTTTGTTGGAAGCATTTAAGAGATGATTAAAAGTATCAGACATGGAGTCTACATGTTATTTTGGGGCCAAACTATTTTACACTAAGTGATATTTGTGGTTTGATGTATTTCGCCAAATACAGAGATCAGATTCTCTCTACTTTTCTGATATGTTCTTTACAGACTAATTATCCATAAAACATTCACTAGAAGAAGGACAGTGAGAAATCATGATACAGGTCCAGTAGCATGATCTTCCATGATGTAAACTGGACAAAACAACATTGAACTGAAATCCAGGGAGAACTGGATCTACTTCCACCTCTGACACTAACTTCAGGAAAGTTCTTTAATGTCGCTGACCTCAGGCTCCTAACCTTACAAAGAAAAGAGCAGGACTAGATGTCCCCCTGGAGGGCTGGAGGGTCTTCCAGCTCTAATGTTCAGTTTGCTTAGTTGTGGCACAACCACAACACCACTCATACCCCCAGCTCAAGCGACCCCAGGGTTTTCCATGACAGCAGGAAATCCCAGAGTCTTCTCTGAGTTCTCAGTCTCTCATGCTGATTCTACCAGTTGGGAGAACCATAGGTGTCTACCTACATTCGGTCCTGACTTAGGGTTACCACAATTCTACAAAGTCTCTCAAATAGGTACGCAAGATGCGTTTTGAAAAAAAAATAATGCTACGTCGGTCTTATAACGAAGAATTTCAAGCATCACTTCCCCCGAGGTAGATGAGCCATGTTGCTTTTCTCGGTAAAGAAGCTATCCCAGAAAGAAACTGAAGCATTATTATGTAAATGCATCCCATTGATGAGTAACTGTGACACAAGTGAAAGGAAAAATGTCTTTCTTTTGCTGTGGACTCTTAAACTTTTTGTTAGAGAATGGGGGTTGGTCCGTAATGAGTCTAATCAAAGGTGACAGAATTACTGAAGTGCTAAGGATGGCACAGTGTAATCTCTCTCCTCTGAGGCTGGCCCACAGGAAGCATCCTGAAGACAGTGATAAAAGGAGACACTTCAGTGTGAGAGTAGGAGAGAGAGAGAGAGGAGGTGAAAGAGGGGGTAGCGAGGAGGGTGAAAGAGAGGGAGGGAGAGAAGGGAGGAAGGGGAAGGAGAGATGGATGCTTTTGAGACCAGAATCCTGAGGGCGAGGGAAAAGAAATGGGGAGGCAATCAGGTTCAAAGAATAAACAGACCCACATCCCATTTTTTTAAAAGAGAAATTTAAATAGAAGTAAATGATAGTTGAAAAGCAGTAGATTAGATTCATTATATGTAGTACACAGACATGTACATGCACACATACACATGTGTGCACATTACATATTTATTTAATTTATGGAACTGTGTCTGGCCCAGCTGCCTGGTTGCTATGGGAATAAGCTGACGTTAAGGAATTTTGTGTTAGCATAAATGTAAGAGCAGAAGAGGATAGATACAGGCTAAGTACTAAAGAATAGAACACAGTGTTACATAATTATTTTTTCACTATTTTAACAATTGCCCTGGCCCCCCATTCTCAGCACAAGAGCCATGATGATCCTACTAAATAAGATATCACCCAGATCATGTACTGCCTTGTTCAAAACCTTCCAGCGCTTTCCACATCATTCAGAGTAAATGATGAAAGACTCCCTGTAGCCCTCAAGACCCTACGTGACCTGCCTCAGTCCCTGCTGCCTCTGACCTCATTTTCTACCCCCATCCTTCCCACTTCGCGGCCTTTGCACTTGCTGTTCTCTATGTCTGGAAAGTTCTTCCCTCAAATATTTTGATGGCTCTCTCTCTCATGTATGACATTCTAGAAAAGGCAAATCTATGGAGACAATAAAAAGGTCAGTAGTTTCCAAGGGCAAGAGGGGAGGGAGGAACAAATAGGCAGAAGACTGAGGATTTTCAGGGCAAACTACTCCGTACGATACTATAATGGTAGGTACATGTTATTATACATTTATCTAAACCCATAGGACGCACACCAACAAGAATGAATCCTAATGTAAACTATGGACTTTGGGTGATGTTGACATGTCAACGAAGGCCCTTCAATGTAACCAACGCACCCGTCTGGTGGGGGACGATGATGTGGGGGGAATGCTGTGTGGGAGTAGGGGTACATGGGAAAGTCTATAACTTCCACTCAATTTTGCTATGAACCTAAAACTACTCTAAAAAATGAAGCCTATTAAACAAAACAAAGTATGCACTCATAGCTCAGACTTTTTTGTTTTCCCTCAGATTTTCCAAGGCACTCTTTGGGGGTAAAACAAGGAGGTGACCAGTAGGGGTGAAACAGTGGCTCCTAGCACAGATATGTTTCTCCTCTGGGAATGGGTACCTACTTTCCTTAGAGTATGAGGTCCAGGGGTCAGAGACGAGGACCCCTATGGTCTGGTTACATGCTACATGAAAAGACTCATAGATTTGCTTCCTTTGCCTCAGTCCCAAGCCAACTCAGGAAGCATTTATCACATCTACTCTTATCCACAAGCCAAGCTTTGCCCAGAATATCTTTCTTTCTTGTCAGTACCACACCTTATACCATCCAAACACGTTATTCTTCTGGACCACCATTACCTTCTATGTATTACGTGTCTGTAGTGGCACTTGTACATAATATTAATAACTGCAACATATATGTGTCTATGAGAAGAGTCACATAAGTAATAATTGATTTTAAACATTCAATATAATTCAGGGCAACAAACATTTCTTGAACACCAAAATCATGTACTATGCACAGTTCCTGATCTCAGGAAATCCCCAATTTGTTGACTTATTTTGCACTACATCATATGAATTTCCAGAACACATTTAATAAATGCTTTTGTATACTGTTGATGAAGATAATTTCCATTTATACCAAAATAAACAAATTACTCCATGTTTTACAGTGCAGAAACTTGGCAGGCCAAATGACTGCCATAATTGTTCCTTTCTGCATCTAACTTTATTTATTTAAAATCTTTTCATATCCTCCTCTGTTTTATTTCCCAAGACTTAACAGTTTAGATACTAACATGGGGGACGTTAATCTTCTTTAAGAGCCCACATTTGGAACATTTATTAAGAACTGTGTTCTCACTTCGACTCCATTAGGAAAAACTGGAGCAGTTAAGAGGATGGTTCCTACTTTGTTAAAAAAAAAAAAGAAAGAAAAGAAATCTTTCTTAAATTGTTAAGTTTCTATAGTCTTTTAGAACACAGAGTTATTTAAAATTTTCAGTAAAAGTACAAATAGTCCTTGGGGCACTGAAGAAGATAAAAGAATTCTCAGCACACTCTACACTTTCAGAAAAAAAAAATATTAAGAACAAAAATAGTTTCCCAACTCAGTCATTCTTTGGGATTGATAATTTATTCCTGATGGTCCCCCAAAAGAAGGGGAGAGAAGAAAAAGAATATACTTGGCTCCTATAACAGAAATTATTCATAGCTCTTTTCCCTCATAAAATAATGAACTATTAGATCTTCCATAAAAATCCCTTTCAGTAATTTTATGGTGGGTCTGCATTTTATAATGCATGTTTTGTAAAGGAGAAAAGAAAAAAAAAAAAACACAACCAACAAGAGAATCACTTTACAATAATTCATTCCACTGATTTTTATTAAATTTCCAATTCCAAACCTTTCATCCCTCCTATAAAAGTTAAATAGACCATGTTTGAGATTCTTCTTCTGTTAAGTGTAATTATTAAAACTGAAAGTTTCTTGACTGCCACCTACTGGTGAAAAACATGTGACAGTTTATTTTTAAAATTCTGCATTTTCTCAAGATTTTCCAGTTTAGGAGTTTAAATATTTTACATAATAAAGACTGAGTGCTGTACAGTAGGACATTCAGAACATTTCATGTCTAAATACAAATTAATTGATCACATATTTCTAGTTTTTTAAAAAGAAATCAAAATGTGATGTCTTCATTTTTACAATTTAGTACTTTTCCTAATATTATTACAAGAAGTTACACAGAGTTTAGTAGCCTGATTTAAATTTAATTTTTATAGACATGGCTGCTAGTTTAACTGATGATGAAATGAATATTTATGTCAAGATTAGCCAGTGAAATCAAATAAGTTACATATGATGAAAATCTCTCATGAGGGATGTCATTAATTTGATCATTACAGACAAAATGTGAAAATCAAAAGACGACTCCATTAATCGGTAGAATACACAATGGCAAAAGTAACCAGACTTTTTCAAGGCAATATATTAGCTTGAGGAGGAACATTTATATCTTCACCCTTTGTGTATAGGAAGCACTTAGTCATTTGTAATTAATGAAACATACCTGGCTTAAAATGTGGTAAAGAATGGACTCCAGGCCAAGTGTCTTCATTTGGCGTTCCAAGAACCTAGAGGAGAACAGGAAATTGTGGAAACAGACTTATTATTTCCAAAGCACTCAAAATTCTCCAGTGTAGAAAACAGTACACTGCATATGATGAAACTCTGGATTTTTTTTTTTTTCCATTATCGTGTGCCAGGAATTTTATTTCAGTAAAAACAAACCCAGCTAAAGAGCCACCCAAGATGAATGTCTGTGTTTTAACAAATGCAGCTGAATGCAGTAAGACAAGTTAAATCGGCTGCATTTTATCAACTCCAAACTTAATAAGTAGGTTTAGGACTCAGACGATAAGCTGTCATCTTCCTGGAACTGAACAGAGTATGTCCGTGTCTCTCATGATTATTTCATGAGCTTTTGTCCTTCACTCCAGTATCTGATGTCTCATCATTGAACAGTTCTAAGAATGCTGTCATCCCCCCACCATCCTCTGTCTGAACATCAGAATGTTTCAAAGAAACAGGACAGGAAGCTCGGGGGGCACATATCCTCCACTGACCCTACTGATCAGTAGTTAATATCTTTAATTATGTGACTTACAGTTTTCCTCTTACCAAAACACTGCTCTCCCTAGTCTTTTTCTTTCTCTGCCCACACCTCCACCTTCTCTCCCTATGTGCTTTTCCATCGCCATGTCTGATCTGGTTAAAGGAATTAAAGGGTAATTCCAGCTTCCATATAGCTGAGCATACTCCCCTTGAATTTCCAGGTCCACCATCCATTGCTGTGATAGTCAGTGGTCATGGTCAATTGCTGATTGAGAACAGGAGAGGTGAAGGGTTAAGAGCCCAGACCCTGGAGACAGACTCCTTGCTCCCCTACTTACATACCGGTCATGTGACCTTGAGTAAAACATAACCTCACTGAGCTTCAATTCCCTCATTTGGAAACTGGACATGGTAACAGTACTCACCTCATCGGTGGCGAGAACACTGCCTGGCATGCAGTAACCACTGTGTATGTATTAGATATTATTCAAAGCACCGAGAGAAAATGGGTCAGGTGAGGTTGGTGCTGGCCATGTGGGAGAATCTAGCCCCCCTACTTCCACAGTGACCCCTGGTCATGGGAGTCAGTGCCACATGTTCTAACTCGAATTATCATGGACCAACACGAAGAGCCAAACAAGTTAGAAAGCACAAGAGACAGAGCCAGAAGCTGGCAAAACAAGAGAAACGGCAGGTATCCTGGGAGGCAATGGAGTGTATTCACTTTATCTCTGAGGATTAGCAGGTGCTACTAGGCAAAAAGGAAATACAGAGCTCTGAGGATGTATGCGTTTACTTACTGGGGTGAGGGGACGGGGCTGTCAAGTCAAAGGGTGGCACACATAGCGAGGGCTTCACTTTGTTTCCGACTCTGGTGAGTCGAGTTTAAACACGTGTACTATGTCCCTCACTGAAACACTGAATCTGGGTTCAGGGATCTGATAATACAATTCTTTTAAATTGTAACTAGTTAATCTTATAAGTACTAATAATACTAACAGTAACAGGCAGATCTACACAAATAAGGTCACACTGTTGGTGGGCTGGGTGGGATGAGGAGGAGACAGGCGACAGGGCCGGAAGGGCTGGAAGATAGGGGAAGAGACCAAGACACTGCACCAGAAACAGTGTGATAACCGTGTCTCCGCAAAAGGCATTTTCTCTTCTTTTCACGAATTCCGACATGCATTCAAGAGAGGGAGATAATCAGAGTGTGGGCAGCACCCCCAGCTCATTGGGGGACCCCCCCACTTTGAGTTCACACTGGATTCTGAATGAAGGACAAAGGGATTCAACGACATTTGACTTTAACAACTAAAAAGGAGAAACTTTCAGCTCAGAAATCACAACTCGATCACAACTGATCCATCACGTATGAAACAGACCTTCTGAATGTTTTACAAAGAATGAAAAGTCCAGCCAGCACCTGAAAGCTTGTCCGCTCATGCCTAGTAAAGGAAGGTATGACTGTTACCCTCACTGCATCTGCTTCTACAATGTTTGTGTTCGCAAAACCTTTTCATAGGTACTAGCTTCATCCAAATCCAGTGTTCTGTTTCAAAGCGATGATCAAATATAATGGCCATCTCACAAAAATTACCTGCAAATATAGAAGACTCTTTTTTTGTTGTTATTATAGCATTGACTCATGAGATTCCAGACCTCAAATTCTTCTCCTGCTTACAACTCTGGGGCAATGGCACAATAAAAACAAAGTGGGCAGAAAGTGGGCAAAGGAAAAGAAAAATTGAAAGTCAGATTTGCTTTTTGTAAAAGCCTTTTTGGGAAAGGCAGTGCAGATGAAATTCATGGTTAGTGATGATGGGTTACTTCTGTGCTAGAGGAAGTGTGTGTGTGTTTTCTCGGATGTCAGAATTTCATTTATATTAATCAACTAAGAAATTCCACTATCAAGATACTTTTATGTTGGAAGGAAAAGGTGGTGTTCTCTAAAAGCCAAAAAGAATCTTTTGCAAATAAAAGAGCGCAAAAAAAAAAAAAAAAAAAAAAAAAAAAAAAAAAATGCATCCGGTGTGCCACCAACATTTAAACTGTGGTTACCACATCTGTAACTAAGCATCTGAGGCCCTTTGAAATCTTAAGACGACATGTTTTGATACGCTAAATGTCTTCTGCATGTTCATTTAAGCAGCTTCACCTTAAACCTGTGTCATGGCTTCAACATCTCCCGGTTCCTTTACTGGTTCATCTCTTCACTGGGCTAACCTTTACTGTGTTCATCACAGAAGACAGGGATGAACCTGGGGCTCCCACTCAAGCGAGGCGGTCGAACAGGCAGTGATGAGCTGCCTTCAACACAGGTGTTCTCTCGGAAGTGTGGGGAGAGGGAGGTAAGAGCCCAAAGCTGGGTATGCTGGGGGCAGGGAGGAAAGCTCTGTAGGAGAGGATATTTAAGAACACTGGGTCTTGGCTGGCCAAGTAAAGAAAGAGTGGGAGTTTCAGCAAAGTGTTCTGGCTATAAGGAAAAGCTTATGTCAAAATGCTTTCAGTTCTCCAAATTCTCCCTCTACATGTGCCCCCAAGCCTTCCCACCATTCTTTCCTCTTCTGAAATGTCCTGCCCAGGATTGGCCAGCGTAACTCCGATCTTTGATTCTATCTTCCGCTCATGGGTCACCTTCTCCTGAACGACTTTCTGGACTCTCTGGTCCATGTTACATGCAGTGGTCTTTGTGATCTCTGAGGGCTTTCTGTAGATGTCTATTATTGGACCCACTCACTGCCTCATTTGTTAGATTACTCGTGTCTCCCCACTGGACCGTGGACCTCAGAGTGGAGACCGTTATGTTTATCTTTGGATCCCTAGTGCCTACCACCTGCCAGGCATCAAATATACACTCAGTAAATGCTGGCTAATGAATGAAAGGTGTGTCTGGGCAACAGCAGGAAGTGTGAAGTCTGGTATGACTAGATTGCAGACGAGGTTATGGAATGGGAGGCCAAAGGCCAGATACCGAATCCAAGGCAACTGTATTTTATCTGTTTTAGATTTTCTCAAACTACAGGTCTCATGACCCATTGGGAGATGGTAAATTTCATTCAGAGTGTTGACAGCATTTTTCAAAACAAGAAATAAACAGAAACTATCAAAGGATAACATGCATGATAAAGACATATATTGATTTAAATGAAACTTTTGTTCAAGTTGTATCTCTGTTTCTCTCTCTTGTGTGCATTGTGAATCATGATGCAAAGTGCATTTCTTACTGTTTAGAGCCATTCTATAGGGAACAAGAAGTTATTAGCTGAAATCGGGAATGCAGGCAATAAAGCAAGTTTGGGGGCTGAGGGCAATGTGTATAGTTCTGGGTCTTTTAATTGTTAGAAATGCCTGCAGGTCAAGACAGGGGATGTATAAAGGGCAGCTGGAAATACAGATATGGATCTTGGGAGAGGGATATAAGACCCGGGAAAACATTTGGAATTCTTCAGCATATATGTGGTAGTAGAAAGCAAATGCCAAAATACAGCTACAAAATGGTCTTACTTCCCTATATTCACATATATACAGTTCCCAGAAGGGTGGCTCTATGATTTCCTGGACTTTCAGCATCTGCTAAAGAAAAACAAGGAACAATCTCACTTTATCAGCAGAGGTTCACATTGCTTGAGCTTGATGAACTATGATTTAAGGACCTTAAACTTATTCCTCCAGACTTACCTATGTGCTGACTGGTATGACTTAAATCTCACCCTCTATGACAGGCTCTGTGACAGGCAGAGGAAGACACTAAGAAAAAGAGGGCCTCTCTGAAGAAACATCTACTTTATAAAGAAGGAGAGAAAAACAAATTCTAAATTTGTAGAGCTCTAAGTTCAAGAACGAGGGTTTGGCTGAGATATTTACTTATCACTCTATATTATGAATAGTAACACTAATTCTTAATTTGATAGTCTTTGCTTTTGCACAGGCCCAGGGGCTGCTAAAAACGGGTCCCTGGGCTTTCCCTGAGAACGACTGTGGTTTAAGCAGAACAAGAACTGCTGATAGTTCTTTCTGGGTCAAGGCGTCAGAGAGTATCCAACAGAGACTCTGGCACAGAGGCATCCTGGCCTATGCAGTGCAGATAGAGGGGCTCACCCAAGTATGTACTAATGAGGTGACATGGAACATGCTGGGTTCCCACTTTAGAATTTTCCGTTTTGTGAGATGGGAACCCTACAGGTACCCTTGATGATTTCAAACTGACTTAGCCAGGAATCTGAGGAAACGGTGAACCGAATAACTATTAGGATTTTTAAACTGAAACTCTGAAAGTGCACACATACAACCTCTCTAAAATAATGACTGCTTCGTAGCTGTACTACTTTAGGTTCTGGAAGATTTTTTCTGGCTCCTCAGTGAGAAGTCCTCAATGAAACTTGTTAAGAGGCTCAGCAGAGCTCGGCTTGGTTATTACACACTCCACTCTGGGACAGATGGTATGAAGTTCAAAGAGGAGCCAGAGAGAAAGCAGGACTTCCTAACTCTTATCCTGCTTGTGTGCTCTTTATCTAGAAAAATAATTATCAAGTGGGTGGAAACTGGAATTCAAAATCAGGTTGGTTTGAATAGAAAGACTACACTCTTAGGATCTGTACTGTGTGCTCCTGGGAGGATCAGACAGAGAAATGTGGCTCAGATGGGGTTAAATCATTCACAGCCAACTGACCAGACTCTAGAATGAGGTTTTGCATATTAGAAGCAAGGCTTTTTTCATTCTCTCTCCCTCCAGTCCAACACACACACACACACACACACACACACACACACACACACACACACCAGGTATTAACCTTTTCAGCAACTTAAAGGAAGACAGAAAAATGTCTTACGTTCTCTGATGACACAAAATAGAAAGGATGTATAATATTCTAATCGTTGAGTCAGGATTAAAAATATTTAATCAGCTAGGAACAGCTGGCTGAACTTAACACTGGGGAATTTAATACTAATAAACATAAAATCTAGGACGTAGGTTCTATTAATTAATTGTTCAAGATGGGAAGACGTGGCAGGAAACAGTTGGTATAAAAAAAAAAAATTCATGGCTTTTAGCTGAATATAAATTCTATGAGACCACCCAGTGGAAATTACAGAAGACCGGGGTGGGCTGACTTTAACGTGGCCCGATAATCCCCGTCTCCTGGTGTTCATACTCTTCCCTTTGAGAGTGGGTGGGACCAGGGATTTGCTTCTAGCCAACAAAATATGACAAAAGGGACAAGATGTCACGTCTGTGATCATATTGTGTAAGATGCTAACTGCCATGTCGCTAGGAGGTTCTCCCTTGCTGGCTATGAGGAAGCAAGCAGTCACATTGGGAGGACCACAGGGCAAGGAGCTGAAGGTGGCCTCTGCCAATCGCCAGCAAGAACCTGAGGTGCTCGGTCCAACAGCCTGCATGGAAACGGATGTTGCCAACAACCACGTGAGCTCAGAAGTGCATCCTTCCCCAGCTGAATCTCAGACAACTTGCAGGCCCAGCTGACACCTTGATTGCAGCCCTGGGAGACCCTAAAGCAGATCATCCAGCTAAGCCAGGCCTGGATTCCTGACCCACAGCAATTGTGAGCTGATAAGTGTGCACTGCTGCTGAGTTTGTGGTAATACTGTTATGCAGCAATAAACAACTAATATAGATTTCATTGTTGGATCATATCAGACGAGTCGAGGCCATCTGGATTGCTGTGCCAGAACCAGGGGCTGTCTGTGAAAGGGACACAAATAAACAAGGCAGTCTGCTATGGGACACAGCCAGAAAGGTCAGAGGATGGTGGAGCCATGTTGCTTGAGGTGGATTAAAAATGTTTACCTTCAGTGACAAAGATGTGGCTTAGAACATCCCTTAGAATAGACTGACTGACGCTGTGCTGAGTCAGATGGAAAACAAGGGAAATGGGGTAAGACATAGTATACAACAAAGAAGACCATTCTGACAAGAGCTACATAAAATGGAATAGACAGGCTTCTGAGGTTTAATTGGAGCTAAGGGTCGCACTGCACCACGTTTTGCATCCAGATATAATAAGGATCAAATTCTGCCTCCATAGACATAGGGTGATATGTAGTAAAATTCTATGAAATACTACAAGAAATCGTCTGGGCGATAAGATGAGGACATGCATTTATATCTAGCTTTGTTTTTATCTGGTCTACCTAGGGTAGATAGTGAGAAGTGAGTTGATAAGGAAAGGGTATGATTAGAGGAACGAGGGTAGAGAAGTTATGGATGAAAGCTTTCCTTCTCCATTTTATATCCAAAGTAAGTATCAATATTCATTATTTTTCAGAGAACCAGCACAATCAATGGTGGATATCAGAATATTTTCTAGTAGCAAGATAAGCAAAATACATGTGTGTATGTACACACACACACACAGACACACACACACATTTCCTCTCTTCCATCATTCCCTAAGGTCTAAGCTAAAGTGTCACTAGATAAGAGTTGGAGTGTTCGAATTGTTCATTTTTGGCAATGGCGAATGGCATGGAGGTTGGATGTGGGATTAGAAAGGCTGCTTTAAAACGCTGACTCAGGGTTGTGGTTCAGAGCAGCAGAACGTGGAGCGAGGTTCTGCAGAGTAGGGAGCTTTACCTGAGAAAAGCCAGCAGGGGGAGCCACGGGACTGAGAAAATGAAAAGTTGCCAGGGCTTCTGAAAGCTCCTTGAATAATCAGCAGCTCAACTGAAGGTACTAGGTTAAAGGAGATGGTGTTTCCAAAATATTGTGCAGAGTTTTCAATATGGTAAAGGTTTAGATGAAAAGTCACCCAAATAAGTAAGGGACAGCTCTTAAAGTTTTATTTAAAATGAGTTCAAGTCACCTGCTAGAAGGTAAAGGTCGGTTTGGGAATCATCTGGGAAGAATTAAAAAAACACACACAAAAAAAACACATAAAAAGTACTGAAGACTTGGACACACCCCAGAGATTCTGATTTAATTGGCTGAGCTGCAGCCTACGTATGTGGAATTTTCTAAACCACCCCAGTGTTTCCAATGTCAGATAGAGTTGACACCACATATTTTTATTTTATTTTAAAGTCTTCTTATTTAAGGGCCAGAAAAGATCTTCAGTAGGTGAATAAACAAAGCAAGCGTTTGGCTGTTAGAGAAATTACAGGATCACTGGGAAAAAACATTTGAAACTACTCCAGCAAATGGTCTTAACTGGAAATTTCTGCAGCAGAACAGCTCATTTAAAATACGTTTTCTTCCAACTACATGTTCATTCTTTTTCCTCTCTCTTTTTCTCCTACTGTTTCTATTCGGTCTACCCAAACCCGGACTCCCTCATCGATTTCACTCTCATCTCAGTGGCTTTCCTCTTCTTTTCACTGAGTGATGTTATTGTGACAGGGCTTCAGATTGTCTGTCGCCAACTGCGCGCTGCGGGAGCCAGGCTGATGGAAATGTACGCGCGCGTTGTTCCAAGAGCCAGAGGGTGAAGGCTGCAGACACTGGAGGGGGGCGGTGTTGCCAAGCAAAGGCAGCAGAACTAGGCTGACTGCCTGAAGCAGCGGCACAAAACGCAGAGAAATGAAGTCAGGGAGAGGGACCTGGAGGCAGGAGCGCCAGACGCTAGAGCCTTGCTGCTTCAGGCAAGGTCCACGAACACGTCCCCCGCAGAAGGAAGCACAGGCCCCATTCCTGACCTGATGAGTTAGAATCTATAATTCAGCACAAGCCCCCGGTGATGCATACGCACACTGAAGTTTCAGAAGCACTGCTTTCAAACATTCATTCTAACTGGAGTTTTTAACCTAAAAAGCACAAGCAAGAATGAGGAAGCTACGGCTTCAAATATACCTTCATCTTTATTTATTCAGATACCATTAGGAAAAGAGAGGTTGTGGGCAATTTCAAGTCAGTGGTGTAGGCAGTTCCTATGAGGAGCTACTACAGATGACAATGATTGTGTGGAGGACAGGCTCAGCATTCTATAAACCAGAGCTCATCCGCCGGCACCTGTTCTTCTGTCCTTTCTTTAACAGCCTTATACCCTAGCTGTCTCTTACAGCAAGAGGCGTTGAATCATTGCTGGAAACTGACAGAATGTGAATGATAATAATTTTTTTTAAATACTCAGTTCATCCACTGATGTTCCTTACTTCAGTTGTAAACTCGAGGCCAATTAAAATCTTATGACATATATGCGCTTACTCAGTGGAAAGTTTGTGAACTTAATTGTCTGACATCATATGTGCCATATATGAGACATAACACATGCCCAAATTGACCACCATTTTCTTTTTCTTGAATGAGTTTTCCTATTTACTGAGCATCAACTGTGTGCCAAGCAGCGTGCTTATTAGTGGGAGACATAAAAAGGCAAAACTATAACTTCTCAAAAATGTAGTCTTTTAAAGATTCATTTTTATGACATTAAAATTTTAAATAACAAAGATTTTGAACTGATTTATAACCCTGTGAAACTTTGTGTTTTAGAAAATATCTTTAAAAATATGTTAATGGAAATGTATTAGTTTCCTGTAGGTGCCGTAACAAACAATCACAAACTTGAGGGCTTAAAAGAACAGAAATTTAATTCTCTCAAAGTTCTGGAGTCAGACGCTGGAAATCAGTTTTATTGGTCTGAAATCAAGATGTCAGCAAGGGTCACCGTCTGAGGCTCTAGGGGCTAATCTGTTTCTTGCCTCTTCCAGCTTCTGGGCCTAAGGGCATTCCTTGGTTTGGTTTGTGGTCTCCACCTTCATCTTCACACTGCCATTTCCTCTCCTGTATCAAATCTCCTTCTGTCTCTCTCTTAGAAGGACATTAATGACTGCATTTAGGGCTCACCTGAATAATCCAGGATAATCGCCTCATTTCAAGATCCTTACTTAATCCCATCTGCAAATACCCATTTTCCAAATAGGTAAAGTTACAGGTCCAAGAATAAAGGTCTAATATCTTTGGGCGTTTGCTATTTAGCCTACTACAGAGTAAAATTACCATTTACAAGATATTATTTATAAATGATACTCAAAACAGATATTTGATACATAGAAAACATGAAGTTAACAGGAAAAGTTGTGGAAACTTGTGGACTGGTCTGTTCCTCTCTTGTGGGGGACGTAGGCAGGTGCCCCTAGGCAGGAATAATCACTTCATATAAGCTGCTTTATTCTTGGCAATTTTATACCTATTATTTCACGTGAGCTGTCATCAACCTGATTAGGGCAATATTGGCTACTGGGCAGATAAGACAACGATGACGTGTGATCAAAAAACACAGTCAATGCTGCTGCCAAGTGCCATCCAACAGAAATATTTTCAATATGGGAAGTGACACGTTGAACCTTAGTAACAGTGTGTGACAAGTTGCAACTTGTTCAGTGTAGTTGGGTGTGAGCTATGGTTGAAAGAAGGTTTGTTTTAAAGTGTGCCGTAATCATGGATCACGAACAACACATTAACATGAAATGGGAAAACAGTTTCATCCTCCATCATGACAACACTCTGTCACACATCGCTTCTGGTACAGCAATTCCTGTCAAATAAAAACATTACGGTGTATCCTCCTCCACCTTATTCACCGGATCTAGCACCATGCAATTTCTCGTTCTTCCCCAATGTCAAAATGACCATGAAAGGTAAATGTTTTGAATCGATTCAGGACATCGAGGCAGCCACAACAGCGCAACTAAAGACACTCACGAAAGAGGACTTCCAGCACTGCTTCAGAAAGTGGCAAGAACAATGGGATAAGTGTGTTCGAAGTGAGGGGCAGTATTTTAAGGAGGATTAATGGCAATATGTCTTTTACTGTAATTTTTTTTTTAAATTTAAACATTCACCATATCTTTTGATCACACCTCATATACTGCAAAGAGGGGCACCTGCCTAGGTCCCCCAGAAGAGAGGAACAGAACCAGGACACAACCTGGATATAGCCTGGTGCCCTTCCCACCTTGTCACTCAGATGCTGGTGCAACATTATTAATAGGACTGTTAATTCACCTCAGTTGGCTCCTAAAGCAACTTATGTATGCAAGACCAGCAAAGACCGACAGTCTGAAGCTGAGGTGACCTCACTAGCTAAGCAAATCCTTTCCTCTCAGCAGGTGCTGCTGTGCTTCTGCTGACCTACTGGACATGCTTAGGTTAGCTTCAAAGTCACGGACTAATACCTATTAGTCCATGTAGTCCATATAGGCTAAAAAACCAATTTTGTCATTCATTCGTATTTGATCCTGACGAAAGTAATAGAAGTGTTTATCTTTCAAACCAAAGAGAAAAAAATGCATTTATTATTTTTTCTATCCGTGCACAGAATTTTGTTTTAATTAACATAATACTCATAAGCACCAATGAGCTCGCCACCCAGACAAAAGCTGGGTTATTTAACTACTGTGTTTCCCCAAAAATAAGACCTAGCCAGATAATCAGCTCTGTCTTTTGGAGCAAAAATTAATATAAGACCCGGTCTTATTTTACTATAAGACCGGGCCTTAATATATAATATAATATAAAATAAAATAATATAATATAATATAATACAATACTGGGTCTTATATTAATTTTTGCTCCAAAAGACGCATTAGAGCTGATTGTCTGGCTAGGTCTTATTTTCGGGGAAACACGGTACCACATCTAATCCTATGGTTTGGGCCCCATGAAATCACCCAGCCTTCCCCACCTGGAGTAAGCAAGCTCCATCCTGAATTATGTTCATTACTCTCTACCTTTCCTTTTATATAATTTTATCATCCTTATAAAGATTGTAAAATATTTTTATTTAAAATTTTATATTTAGGATATAATGCCATAGCAATCTTTGGGGATTATTTTTTCACTTAACATTGGTTGCTAAGATTTATCCAAACTCTTGTGTGACATGTGACTAGAATATTATTCATCCACTCTCTGATTGATGGATATTTGTGTTGTTTAAAAGTTTCTGCCCAGGATTCAGGAAAGAACATTGCATTATGTGAACATGGCAAGTTGAAAGCTCAGCAGCCATCTCATTATCCCTTTACCACTATAAAATTCCATAACGCAAAAATAAAAGATTGGCACCTAAAAAGGAGCTGTGGACCAACAGTTTGAGACTTGTTTGGGACTCAATATATTTTCCCATAGAAACGATTTTCTACATGGTGGTTAGTCCCCTGGCAGACACACAGAAGGCTGTTAAATGCATAACAAACCAAAAAGCACTACAGAGCCAAACCACCCCGTACAACACGGTTTCCAATAAAAGCGCAGCCACCATGGAAATCACTACACTCTTCCTAGGGGAGGTGGCCAGGGAACCGGACAGGGCTCCAGTCCTCAAGCCTCACCAGGCTCTAGCCTGGGGCAGCAAATGCAGCCCAGAGGAGGCAGAGCAGCCTTGCCTGAGGCTTCCGAGCCCATGGGGAGCCTGGGATGGACTGAGGCCAAGAACGGAAAGGGAGCTGTGACTTGGGAGAAGTGACAATAATTCTCAAGGAAGCGGTGAGGGGTGGTGAAAAGTGAATCACTTTCTCTGCATTTTTAGCACTGGCTAACAAGGGGCAGTGCCACAGCAAGGTGGGGTCCAGAGGCTGCCTGAAGGGTGCCAGGTTAGGTTTTCTTTCTCCTCTTCACAGCCGTTTTACCTCCTTTCACAGGGGCACCTACTTGCACTTAGGATGGGGCACTGGGGAGGCAGAATGGAGGTTCCTGGAAGAAGTGGAGTAGTGAAAGGAGTTGCCGCTGCCCCTGTGCTGTTGTTGTCTGCAGTGCTGGGGTTGGGGATGAGATAGAAGAACCGAGTAAAGGCTGTGCCTGGACTGAGAATATGTAGGTCAGGGCCTGCACACTGAAAGGAAATCCATACACTTACCTGTTCTAAAAAAAGATGCTGCTGTTTTTTAGAGCTTTGAATGGGGTATACAGGAATGTGTGAGTTACACCTGAATCTATGCTAAATTTACTAGCAGAAAGCTGTTAAAAAATTTAGGTCAAGACAGTTCTACAGTATGTGCTGCACTGGCCATATTTTATTATAGTTTATGCAACTGTATATATATATATATATATATATATATATATATATATATATATATATATATTTGGATATTTACAACTACAATTTCAACATGTGTATATTAGTACGTATTTATTCATGTTTTCATAAAAAAGGTTTTGTGAACCTGTAATTGCCAAGGACTTGTGTCCTAGGAGCTAGGATACAACCATGGAAAAGATGGTCCCTGAGGAACTCATCTCCATGATAGCTTTAAGTCTCCGGCCTCGTCCTGGTCAAGAACAGACTCTCACTCTCAATGCAACACTCTCTTGGCAACTGACATGCAATACTACAGACTTTCACCTACAAATGGGCTACTTATTCCTAACAGAGCCAGTGGGTCATGAACTGGTAGTTAGAATATCACGGCTAAAATTCATAATCTAAAATGAGTAGATTTCTTCAGAGGTGAAAATGAGGTATTCTCTCAGGAAGTATGGCTGCCACTCAGGTCCTGACAACTTTGGATGCTCCTGAGAACTCCTGGCCCATTCAGGGAGTTGGGAGTTCAGCAGTTCTCTGGAAAACACTGAGCTGCGGGCTCATCATCAGCGCTACAATGAGTTGGCTATAGCTTTCAGCTGCTGTTATTCTTGATTTTAAATTCTAAACAGGTGTTAATTTAGCCTCATGAGCACCAGCTTATGTTATTGTGAGCTATCTGGTTAACTTCACGCTATATTTTAATGCATTTCTCCATTGACGGCATATTTGGCCAATTATTTTCCAATAACTAGAAATTATGCCATTATGCATGGTGGGTTCTATATGAATCAGCTAAGAGACTAATGCAAACACTTACTGTTATGGACTGAATGTTTGTGTGCCCTCTTCCACCCTGCCAAACTCATTATATTGAACTCTACCTGCTACTGTGATGGTATTTGGAAAATTGGGTCTCTGGGAAATAATTAGGATTAGATTAAGTCAGGAGGGCGAGGCCCTCATGATGGAATTAAGATACTTATTGAAAAAAGGAGAAAGGTGACCTGGGATCTGTCTGCACACACACTCCAAGGAAAGTGATATAAAGGCAGAACCAGGAAAGGGCCCTCACCAAGAACGTGGACATGCTGGCACCCTGATCTTGGACTTCCAGACTCCAGAACTGTGAGAAATACATGTTTGTTGTTTGACCCAGCCAGTCTATGGTATTCTGTTATAGCAGCCAGTACTGAGGGAGACACTTACTGTTATCTCCAAAGTTAAATAGGAAAGGGTGGAGTGAGAAGGCCTAGAGATCTTTTGCCTGCTTGAGCGTATCAAGGAAAAGAAAGTGAGAACCTGTCCTCAAAGAGCTCCAGGTGAGAAACACACAAACTAATTTATTCTGCATTATGATAGTTTGGAGGTGGTGGCTTCAGCATATGAGTGTATGAATATGAAATGTGATATAATGAATAATAAACCCTAAATGGGGTTCTCTGATTAATACAGAGACATACAAATGATGTCTGAAATGGGCTGAGTGACTTGTAAGCTAATGTTGACTGGTGGGGGAGGGAAGGGAAAGGATGGTCTCTGGATTCCAGAGAACTAATGGATTCCCATTAGATTACACCATAAAAATAATTTAAACACACATGGTGACCCTTAACCATGAAGTTTATCCTCATGTGAAAGACAAAATGGAGATTAAAGATACTCAGACAAATCAGGGGTTGGCCCAACAATGGGTATCTCTTCCTATTCTCCATCATACTTCTGTAAGAACATCCATCGTATTTTGTTATTTCTGGATTATCAATACATTACAACACATTTCTAGGATGGCTCATCATTTTCAGTAAAGGATAACATTTCCCTAAAGTTAGGAATCTAACCATTGATACAGCATGGCCTCTGTACACAGTTGAACTGTCAGCTGCGGCTCTTCCTCTGATTTCTCCAGAAGCCAGCATCTCCTGATTCCCTCTCCACTGCCCCCATTTTTCCTCCCACTGACAGATTACAGGGGACAAAGGACAGCCTTACAAAATTGCCTGTCAACAAACAGGAGCAAAGGGCCAGTCCAACCAAGGTGCAAAGTCTTCTAATGATCGTATTCACTAAAAAGGCAGGTAACCTAGTCCTTTCAAAGAGTTCATCTAGACTTTTTAGTATTCAGCCACCTCTGTCTTAAGGTTTCTTGTGATTAAAATAGGCTCACAATGTGATAAGTGGAAGAATGGAGGTTGAGGGTGGGTATGAATTTTTGAAAAATAAAAAAATTAGGATTTTGGCCAATGGTACTGCTGCCTAAGAGTACTGGGGACTCATTCCTTTAGGTGATATAAAATTAAATTCAAAAGGGAAGAAAAAGAGTGGCTCACCGCCACTCTTATTTTCCTATATTGCTTCGGAGACAGTGCACAGGCAGTTGAAAAAGATTGTCCTCTGTAGATGAATTTTCAGACTACACTGTAATTTGCAAACAGAGTCATTTGTGTCTTTCTTTCTCCTACTAGCCTGTCAAAAGGAGGCAGCAACCATATGATAAAGCCATCCACAGTCGCTTAAAGTACCAGACTTGAGTCCAAGAACAACCACCATCATTTCGAGTACTTTCTCATTCCAAATACCATGCTTACATGCATGCAATTTAAATAAAAAAAGCTCACTGTCCATTTCTAAATTATTGACTAAATAAGCCGTAAACCACCTCCTACTTGAACTGACGAGCTGCATTTTCCCAAGATGCCTTTGAAGATGTACTTTCCTATCTTTGTACAATCCCTTGCTGGAAAACCATCTCTTTTTTAATAAGCTCTTCTGTCGCTGACTTCAGAATTAAGAAATCCGAACAAAGTGGCAGGTTCCACTGTAGTACAGAGCAAGGCAATTTAAGGTTTGATTATAGCATAGTCATAATATAAAGCAGAATTTGATTCTCTTATTTATGTGTGCTATGAAACGTGTCATTACTAGATTAGGAACAAACACTTTGAAAATACACAGAGCCTTCCACCCCTGACCAAGAAGACCTCACTTATTTTACATGATGCCAGTGGTGATGCAGGCACCTCAAGACACATATCCCCAATTCTTAATTTACTTTAAAATTATTCACCATCATGTGCATTTGCGGCTAGGCTGGTCTGTGTTTGGAGTGAGGGAAGGATAGAAAATCTTAGTTGTGTACAGGAATGTTCATGGTTGTAGATTTCAGAGCGGCACATATGCAAGATAAGAGTGGTAAGTACTCAGGGTTGCTATTAAACTAGGAAGAGGTGTTTGGTGAGTGCTGGGTGAGAGCTGAGGGAAAGTAGGTCTCAGCCACACCACCAAGCTCTCCTTTTGTGCAGGGCGTGTTGATCCATCATCTCATTTAATCCTCACAACAATGCCTCTGAGTGGGTCACTTTCCTCCATGTTACAGATGAGGAGACTGAAGCTTCGCAATGTTAAGGAACTTGACTAAAGGCCTCACCAAGCAGGCAGAAGAAGGATTTCCAAAAAGTGAGTGGCTCTGAAGTCCGCACTCCTTATTTAATATCATACCGCTTGTAGAATCTAGGCTCGGTCGGTATCCTTCCTTCTGGGATGAAACTGTTCGGCCCCATCCAGTCAATTTTCTGGTTGTGAAGCTGCCATCACATCCTGGAGGCAGCCAGGGGGAAAGGGAGGATGTAACCCTAGCTACAGAACTCATTTCTTTCTTATCCTGGACAACCTCTTGCTGTCCTATATTCACCCCATTCGGTTTAGAAGAGAGTTAAGTAATCACATCACATACTACAAGCCAATCCATCAAATGGAATTAGCTTAACCATCTAGCTCTCCTGCTTGGTGTTTAAGAGACTGCCTAGGAGATCTGTGTGTGCCATTTACTTACCAACTGCATGGTCTTGGTAGACACTCTGATAAGAGTGTGGCCTCCAAAATCAATCTACACTCCAAACTCAACTTACATATTTCGAATGCTATAAACTAACCTCTTTCCTCTTTGGTAAAATGGGGATAACAAAAACTACCTATCTGGTTGGATTCTTGGTAAGACATTAAATAAGGTAGTACATGCAAAGTATTTAGAACACCATGTGACACATAGTGGCACTCAGTGAATGTTAGTCACCATCACTATCATCACCATCATCATCATTATCATTTTGAAGGCTTGCTTAGCTTCTATAAGACACACTTTCCTTTTATGGTCATGGGATAATAACACCTATTTTACAACATTGTGAGAGTGAATGAGATAATGCCTATAAAATGCTTAGTATGGCACTTTGTTAGCTAATAGCAGCAGTAGTAATAGTAGTAGTAATAAAAATAACTTATGTGTCTGTTTTCCCATTGTTGGACTTTTCTAGTCAGAAATCTTTGTGCCCTTGTGACAATTTAGCAACTCCGAGAAGGCTACTTTCTAAGCCAAATGATAGGAATATTTTAATTTCTTATTCTAATTTTTTTCTGTAGAATCATTATGTCAATTTAAAATTCCATGAGAAGTATGAGAGTACTTATTTCATCTTGCCAAGAGTAGGAATGATCAGTTTGAAAAATCTTCCCTGAATTGCATGTAAAAATATACATAGTTGAAGATCTACATTATATATCTTGCTGAAGCTGTGGAAGTCAATTTTACGGGCAGATCTCCACCACCATTACTAAGACCAACAAAAATCAAACAAATTTCATGTGACTATAATACAGAAAACAGATTGATGGAGTAGCAGGAACAGCAATGCATTTATTATGAAAATGGCAAATCGTACATACTAGCAAATGAACAAGCCTTGATAAGAACACTGTATTCCACTGTGTGAGGAGGTGGATATGATGTGAAAAATACCACCTCATGAAGTATGTAGTATCCTCAATAGGACAAGGAAATCAATAAAAACCACAGTTCACGTACTCCCAACAAAAACCCAGCTGTTAGTACTTTTGAAGGACTCAGTTGTTTCCTTAGATGAAAAATGTCTACGTCGAGAGCTTAAAATATTGATGCCCTAAAGAATTCTTTCTAACTGCCACATGGCATCAGTCTTAAAAGAGGTCGTGATGAGAGGCTCCGGAGGCCAAGGAAGTAAGTTAAGGGGATGCAGCTTCTCACTGTGCAGGAAATAATTCTTCCTGAACGACTATATATCAATCCAGAAAGGGCTGACAAATTTTTTTTAAAAAAATACAGTGGGAAGAAACTAAAGGAGATTCTGGAATGAGCTTTCTTTTCATCTCGAATACAAATTTTTAAAAGTTGCTAATAAAAATACAATACACATACCTGTGTACCTTATAATAACTAGATAGTCACATATGCATTTATATACATTTCAGTGCAATCTCCAGAGATCTCTGGGGACCTAAATAATGGGAACATGCTCTGGAAGGGGAAACCTGTTGCTACGGTTTTGGGGTACGACAGGTTTTTTACTGTTTACCATTTTATACTATTTGAATTTTTTTAAATTATGCATGCTTTAATTATTTTTTTAAAAAAAACATGGTAACTGTGTAAACAAATAAATATACAAAATGTTTTGGGACATATGGCAACATCTATAGACATTTTTGGTTGTCACAATGGGGGATGGGATTGCCAATGATATTTGGTGGCTAGAGACCAGGTCTGCTGTTAAACCTCAGCACCGGGCAGCGCTGAATATCTAGCTCGAAAGGTCAGTAGTGCTGCTGCTCTGAATTATAGGCCTTCACATCGAGAACATAAACACACGGGATATGAATTATACAAACAGCTACTGAAGCTGCCTCTTGGCTCCTCACTACTACAGACAGAGTATATCACCCAAAAAGACAGGGTATGGAGAGACTGCACACTCCCCAACCCTCACACCCAAGCAGTTTCTGTCTGGTTAGGGGAGAAACAGCTTTCATTCGTTGCTTTAGCAGGGGAAGCAGTAACGGCAAGATCTGGACCCTTTCTGTTGCCTCAAGGCATCTTGGAGCAATGACCATAAGGCTCTCTCTTCAGGGGCCTGTGTGAGTGGAAGAGGGCATTCAGGGGCTGTACTGTTCCCGTTACTCGTGTTTGAACAAGTACGGCTGAAAGCCACTCACACTTTTCCCTTGCAAACATAGCACTAATGCCTATATTCAAACTGTTATGTTATAATCCAGTGGCTTTATCCATTGATCTAGTTGAGATCACAGGCTTCAGTTAATTTAGAGGACAGTATAGTGACCAAAGGGGAAAACTTTCTTACAAAGTACTATTTGGTTAGAGAGCCTCTGGTCCCCTCAAAGATCCCTTGAAAGACAATCCACAAAACCTCACAACAGGAAGTACTTATGGAAGTCCCACTGATGGCAACGTAACGGAAGAATGACTCTTGCCTCCTTGAAGTGTAGTCCATTTAGGCTCATTTCAACTTATCCCTTTATTGTGCTGTCTCGTTTTTTAAAAAAAAAAAAATCAGATTTCTCATCTTGTTCATATTTACAGTATAGTGTATTGTAACAAAACCATATAATGTTTGAGCCAAAAGGGATCTTAAAAATCATGTAACAAAATCCTCACATTTTCCCGATAACAAAAATAGGTAACACATACAGGGATTTCTCTGCAGTCAGCATTGAGCAAAGTGATTTACTTCTATCAGGTTGGTTCAAAAGTAATTGTGGTTTTTGCAATTTTTTGAACCTTTTTAAACCACAATTACTTTTGCACCAACCGAATATTAATTCCTTTAATACTCAAAACCACCCGATGAGGTAGATATTATTTTTATCACCCCCATTTTCCTGATGAGGAAACTGAGACACAGAGAGGTTAAGTAACATATGGTGGCAGGCAGAATTCTAAGATGTTCTTCAGTTAGTCATGGCCTTGTGCAGGGGAAGCAGTAACGGCAAGTCCTCCGCAATAGTGATGGGAGAGTCACTCCCATGACTATGTTATTTATGTAAGGCTCTGTCTTAGTACACTTACTAGACTGGAGAGATAGTTCCCCACTGATCTTGAAAAAGCAAGCTGCCATGTTGTGCGAGGAACTACAAGAAAGCCACATGGCAAGGAACTATGGGGTCCTATAGGAGTTGAGAACAGCCCCTGGCTGACAGCAAGAACATGAGGACATCATTCTGACAACCATATGGAACTGAATTCTGTCAACCACCGCCTAAGATAGAAAGAAGCTCCCAAGCTGCAGAAAGGAAGGCTGTCCAGCCAACACCTAGACTGCTTCCTGTGAGACCCTGCTCAGAGGGCCCCATCTGGGCTGCAGCCTGCACTCCTGATCCACACAAACGATGAGGTAACAAATGTATGTTGCTCTAAGGCATTAAGTTTGTGGGGATTTGTTATGCACCAATGGAAAAAGTAATAGACATGCCCAAGATCGTAAAGCAAGTAAAAGGAAGAGCGGGATTCAAACCTACGACGATCAGACTCCATTATCCATTCCGTTACCCACAAACACCAAACTGCTAACAGTGGCAATCTCTGGGGCAAGGAAGAGGTGAATTATTTTACTTACCCTATTTAATTTTTCTTCATTGTACTCTGTTACTCTCTGACAAGTTACACACTCACGAACACATATACATACACACACATTATTTGCTGTCTGTCTCTCTGACTAGAATATGAGCTCTCTGTGGGCAAGGACTTCCCATTATTTTGTTCACTGTTGTATTCCCTTCACCTAGAGCAGTGTTTGGCGCCGAGTAGATGGTGAAATTATTTGTTGAATGACTGCAATCCAGGAGAAGTTGAGGTTTGGAGACGTGCTCCAAGTCCCTGGATGGTTAGTGGCAAAGCCAGACATGGTCGGCTGTATATTACTGATCTTGAGTCATCATCACCCCATCGTATACCCAGCCTCTGCCACAGCACTGTGCACTTTGACTGGCTGGGCCAGTGGAATGGGGCTGGAAGTGAAACGGGCAGTTGCAGACTTAGGACTTAGGACGTAGCACATGTTTCTAGTCACTCTTGTTGTCCTTTTGTCATCACCAGAGAAAAGCATGCCCTGATGAACCCCCTGGTCCAAGGAGGAAAAAAAACATGCAGCTGATGAGCTGCGCTTGGATCAGCCAACCCCAACTAACCCATGAGTGTCCGAACAAGAGTAAATTGGTGTTTTAAGCCACTGAATTTGGAAGGGGTTTGTTATGCAGCATTATCAAGGATCAGGAAGAGTTCTTTGCACTTCTAGGCCACCTGAGGTATTATTAACATGGAATTTCCTAGCACTGGCTTCTGGGGAAGAAAGCGCTAAGCAGTAAAGGAAGACATCATGAATGCTTTAATAGTACGTTTGTTGGCTATAGGATGCTTTGAAACCATTCTGCTAAAAGCAGCTTTTAGGATAGAACATACCCAAGATCATAGTTCTGCTAAATAACAAAACCAATACATAAATGCTTTCCTGAAATTCAGGCACTACAAAAAAATTACACAAGATTACAGGGAGAATGGAGGTGTGAATTGGAGCCGGGAGTTCAACAGCTAAGAAAGCCCAAGTCAAAGTAGAACTGACCTTGGTCAATCATTTACTTCCAAGATCTGAAAAGACTAAAAAGGATTTGCAGCCTGGAGTCTGGCTATACTTTAAAATACAGTATTATTGTCCATAATGCAGTCAAAATTGAAAATAGATCAAAGCTAGGTCTATTTGGTGTGATTTTCCTTGGGGAAGGGTGCAGAGAGAGCATCAAATCTTAATACTATAGAATGAAAGAGGAAGTCCCATGAAGCTAGTAGTCGGATGGAGCTGCCCTTTCACAGAGTGGAGCCAGCCCACGGGTGATGCAGACACTGTGAGTGGAAGCAGACTTAGCACAGAGGCTGCTCATCTCTGCCAACAATAATAGCCAAGTCATTCTTACTTACTGGGGACTACTACGTGCCAGGCTCTCTCTGCTAGAAACTTTTCTCTATTTTATCTTCAGCCATCATGATAATCCTAACAGGTGAGGTCCTCTTGTGTTCATGACAGACAAGGCTCAGAAAGTGAAGTTTGTTGTATGAAGGCAAACAGTTCGTAAATGGAGGATGAGGAGAAAGAATCAAAAGCTCTGACCCCAAGGCCTAGATTCTTTCTGCAACATCACAAGCTTCCTCCAGTATCTATACAAAGATGTCATCTTTTCCTTTCCTTCCTCTGCTTCTTTTGTACTCAGGATTTCGAATGTACCAGTTTGTGTTTACTCATCATTAATGTTATGAATCATATCATAAATTCACTCAGAAATACCACTGTCTCCATGCCTCTGTTTAGAAAACACCACCGCATTTATGTGTCTATTGTTTGCCGGCACAACCTCTGGCTGATGGCTAGCCAATCAAATTTGGTTTCATCCAAGCTCTGACACTGGATGAAGTGGGTTAGTAGTGCCATTCTTCAGTTATGGAAATAATCTGGAAGGCTGGCTGGCTTTTGCACCCTGGTGGCTCTGTCATTCAAAAGGCTCCGTTATCTCTGTGCACAGACTCACCTACTCACACAACACCACTAATAATAGAATACAGCGGTGGTGGCCTTTCCTAGCAGAGCTCTTTGAATGCAGAGCCTTTCCAGAAACTCTGACATTCATTCGTCATAAAGCATTGCCCATATGCCCTGCTTATGTCCAGCACAAACACCTATTCAGTCAGCCAAAGGAATCAATAATAGCAATACACAGACCAAAACTCCAGCATTCAAGCAAGCATCACAAAGCATTCAGCCCACTGCTGAGCAAAAAGTGTGTATGAAAGCTAACCAGGAGATGTCTTGTTTTAAAAAAGGCTTTCCTCTCTAAAAACTTGGTTTTCACTTTCATATTTAAGAACTGCTTTATGAAAATATTGTATGCAAATAGAAAAGTAATAATAATAATTAACAGTATATGAGTCGGCAACAAAAAGTGAGCCTGTTAGCATAGGCCCAATCCTGAACCCTGTAGGAAACCTCCATCTGAAAAAAGCTCTGGGCTCTCCCTGGACATCACATCACATCCACCTGTTCAGCATATTGCATCCGTCATCATATCATATCCGTCTGCTCTCTTTTCTTCCACTAATGGGCACTTAGACCTATTCTGTACTTTGCCTTTTTTCTTTTACATATCTTGAAAAATCTTTCTATACTGAGAAAACAGTGGGGAACAAAGTCTTAGGTCAATCTCTTTTGAAAAGTGGAATGTATCTCACCAAGAAATATTAACTTCAGGGGAAAGAGGCCGGTGTCCTTAAATCATTTTTGCTCATTACAGATGGATTCCAGCAGATCAACTGAAGAAAGGGACCATCACTGAGGACCCAAGAACAGACAAACAAGAGTCCCATAGGGATTTAGACTGCCTTCTTCCTTGATATCAAGACTTTGTTTCTTCCTTCCTTTTCCTCTGTTGCTTAACAGGAACAATAGGCATATTGATGTTTGTGGGAGGCTTAACAAAGACCGCTTCTAGGTCACTTTCTGTGCCTCTACAGGCACTCAGTGCGTGCATATAAAGTTACTATAGACAATGCTTTGCTTGAAAGTTTGACAGTTGAATAAAAAGTCAGACACACACACACACACACACACACCTCCCTCCTCTCACTTATCCTATAGAATCTGGTTTCCAAAACCTTAAAATTTGCCATAAATGATGAGTATAAAAGGTATCCAGCATATAGTAGCATTAGATTTATCACAACAAGGCCTGAGAGAAACCACATGTATTTAGGTTTCAAACACACCCTGCAATTCTGCCTATGGTCTGGATTGCAAACCTCCCCAGAAGTACTGATCAAATAGCTGATATGGACGGGTTGGGTGGGCTACAGAGAAGCAGTCAAAATGCACAACTCCCATTTCAACAGAGGCTGACAGTCCAGGTGGAGCCACATGGCATACATTAAACACTGAGAGTATAATCAATAAAAAATATAAATCAATAAATGTAAATATCCATCTAGGGGATATTTACACCTTCTGATAATGGTTCAATGGCTTTTCATGAATCCTTGAGGACATGTTTGGAATAGCCGTCCTTAAAACTGGGAGATACACAAAATTCAGTCCTTGAGGCCTGAAGGGCTGCCAGACCAGAAATGGTAAAATGAGAGGCAGGTGTAAAGGGTGACTGGTAGAAACATGTTAAGAGTATTATGGTTTTGCTAGCAGGTAAGACATGTCAGATTTCAAATATTCCCAAGACAAAATTGGCAGGGGCAGAAGCTCTAAGCTGCAGGAGTTTGGTTCTCCAGGTGGAGATCAGCTGGAGGGCAGCTCTCTGTCACTCCCAGCATTCTCCAACGTGACTGCAGTAGGGACCTATTTATTTAGCAATGGTTAGCAGAGGCCTTGTTCACCTTAGGTCGGTAATCCACTACTGAAAAGCCAAAGTTCTGCATGGAATGCTGATTGGAGGCTATTTCCCATTACTTTAAGTGGCAGAAATTTTGACAAACTACATGTCAACCCCAATCATTCCCCCAAATGTAATTAAAACATAGTAATCTACTAATACATGTCCCCAACTATCATTTTTAGGATACTTCCTGTAAATGAAAACAGATGTTTTGTGGGATGTTCATATGCAGTTTTTTGTATGTAAATGTAGAACTGAGCCCTAACTATATTCCATGAAGTAGGGTATGACCACTAAAGACGTGACCTACTGGAAACAACACTGTCACGGGGAAGAAGAATGCTGCTGGATGTATCTGTAGTGATTGTGAACAAGGCTGGGTGCAGATGGCACGTAGCGGTAGCACAGCCTGTGTGATTGGAATCGTGAGTAAGAGGAATTGGTAAAGAAAGAGCTTCCTGAGGCGGCAGATACCATGGCGGTTAAAGAACATGAAGAACGCAGGTAAGAGAGTGAAAGCAGGGGGTGCCTTGAGGAAGAGGTAATGGCCTGAGAAAAGAAAGGAAAACAAGAGTGAGCTTGGTAAACGGAGGGGGCTGAATAAGGAGACTGACCAGATTTGCTAAAGAGGAAAAGTGGGCATGTGAGTCAGAGTCAGATGAGAAGAGATGAAGGTGTCTGGACCTCCCCTAACGCAGACAGGGAGCAAGCACAAGCACAGGGGACTACGGCAAAGTCAAATGACACGTTACACAGAACGCTCTCTGTTAGATGAAGAAAGCATTCTAGAAGGGAAATGTACTAAATATATTAATATGTATTAGTGACGACAGTGAACAGAACTTTTCAAAACTTAAGTTTCGAGGATTATGTGTTTTAATAGGAATAAGAAACAAAGACTTTGAGAGCAGAAAGGGGGGTCCAGAGTTGCCTCCGTCAACAGTTAATCTTTCTAAATGGTTGGTCCATACAGCTCAGCAGGTGGGCACTCAGACACCCTCACCCCAGATCTGGCTGTCTCCTCCCACACCACAGTGGAATTTAATACTTACATCTCACCTCCAACAAGTCTCTGTTAATAACAATGACAACTATGCTTCACTGTCAGCTAACTTAATTTATGACAATTAACCTATGATAAGTTTGTTTAAAATATTAGTTTGTTTAATGTACACAAAATCCCTATGCTTGGTTAGTATTTTAGTATATGTGCTGCTGAAGTGAGCGTGATTGGTTAGTATTATTGCCACCTATTACATCACATTTAGCCTAGTGACAATATATGGTCTTCTAATAAAGATCACGGGGGAAAAAAATCATCAGTGTATGTCATGGCATATTTAATGCTGTAGAATTGGTAACATTTATTTAAAAACCTTGGGGAAAAAACAAAACATGAACTAGACCATTATTCTAAACATGCTCTCATGTTTTGACGCCAAGAAAAGAATGAGAAATTCACAAAATAATCCCTATTTCTGTTCTGGATTACCTTTGTGGTTTAGTTTTCCCACGTCTATAAGAAAGTATTGAGTTACAAAACAGAAGATCCCTGAAATATAAACTAATTTGAGGAAACAAGGGGACATAAATAGTGGATAGCTTAATGTAAGCGAAAAGAAGTTTGTTTCGCAATTAAATTACATTCCCTTTTTCCCCAACCCCCAACATCTCTCATACCAGGATTGTAAGTGTTAAAACTTGGTTTACCTAATGTGTGACTTTAAAAACCAATGTTGGATTATAATAAAATAAAGGCAAAGGTTGGTGATGAAACCAGCAGAAAGACAAAACATGTCATTTAGCCTGATGTTTTAAGGTTCTTATATCTTGACAACTAACAAAAATGTCATCAGCTTAAACACTAGAAGAGTTTATGTGAGATACTCTCAGCACATCTGTAATGGTAAAAGAAAATAAAATTAGGTCACCTACTTTCCAGTCCAATTTTCCAATTTTAATAGCTATTTCACTGGTCACACAGACTCATGCAGGGCTGGAAACATTCTAGCATTCTCTCTTGTGCAGAGCTAACCTTCTTTAGATTGAGTCTTAATTACATGTTACCTCAAATTAATCTTGTTATATAAAGTTTGTGATTATTAGAGTCAGACCCTAAGATTCTCCTAACTCAGAACTGCCTTTTCTTACCACACTGTAAATCAAGGAGAAGAAGCAGGAATAAAAAAAACCCCACAAGGATAATAAGACTGTGGTCTATAGAAAGATCTTTCTTTAAAAACACTGGTGAATTAATAGGAAAGGATCCTCGGTCCCAACTAGATTGGAGTTATTTTTAAAGAACAGAAACTCAAATATTGTCAATGCTAGAGTGACATAAAAACAAAACAAAAAAACACACACAAAAAAACACAAAAAAAACGGTTCCATGTGGAAAATAACCTGGCAGTTTTTTTTGATGATTTCCAGAATGTCTTCCTTTAAATCTTGATTCAGTTTCTGGGCTTATAAAATTTTGAGAGGCATAGGTAATAAAATAAAATACAAAATTCTAATCATTGGTAGAAGCCAGTGGACACAAGCAAAGAACAATCTCTTGCCAGAAAGCAGAACTTAAAGTAGGAAGGCAGTGAAAACTAGATTAGTTCAACAGTAGCGGATGTGGGGGCATCTGTCCCTTATAGAAGAACAAATCAGAAGCCCTTCCTGAGAGAGGCATCAGGCAAGAACCTGGGAAGAGGAAGGAAGGGAA
Organism: Rhinolophus sinicus; assembly: GCF_057876585.1. NCBI lineage: Eukaryota > Metazoa > Chordata > Mammalia > Chiroptera > Rhinolophidae > Rhinolophus > Rhinolophus sinicus. The sequence continues at coordinate 34,836,211 of NC_142504.1, forward strand.
CAAAGGAAGACGGGAATTTGGTTTTTGTTTACTATGTTATAAACCTGAGCCTGTGTTTGGGACCAATTGGGATTGTGAAAACTTGATGCCTCTCCTGCTGGCTTGGATCTATCAGGTTAGGTAATAAATTACGTAGTTTAGTGCTCCTGTTAATTCTATTTGGCAGTGCTGAAAGAAGGGGAAATTCAGATGCACTGTTTCCCTGAGTAACTAACTGACAAGGGCATGGAGTAATTCAGTAAATCCCAGGAAAGCCCTGCTCAGAAATGCTGTTGTCTAACATTTACTGTCACATCCTCTCAATAAGTTACATATTTTTCTTTCTCTTCCACCCTCCAACCCCCAGTTATTTGCATATGGATCTGTGTAAACGACTCCTTTTAGTCACTCTTTGAGGGCTATTTACTATGTACTTAGCAGCATGCTAAATGCTATGGTGTATGAGGAAACAATCACCACTTTCAACCAAGATCAAGCAATAAAGACTGAATTTACCCTCCTGCTTGAAACAACTAAAACATCAAAGAAAATGTATGACATAATGGCTCTCAAGCATTTAAATACCAGGCAATGAAGGACAGTGACTTCTGAGAGAGGAAACAAACAAGGTGAGATCTATGATTGCTCTACTTTACTGCATAGAGACAATTTCTAGGTCACAGTGCAGAGAGGGGAAAATCAAGGGGAACTTAGTAACCTCTCTCAGTTGAAGATATGTAGCTGAAAATTCAGGGAAGCTAAGGCTGCTAGAATTTGCAAAGTGGACCATCAGAGAGGAGAAATCAGTATAAGGTAAAACTCTAGAGGTCTTAACTGATGATTCAGTTAAGTACTGATTAGTGCATAAAGTTAAAGAAACTACCCAATGCTAGGGAAATGAACCACCCAAATGATTAGAGGGAACAGTTCCCAGAGCCTACCCAGGGCTGAGAATAGTGCATATTCCCAATAGTCAGATTGGAAAATCTCTTATTTCATAAAGATTGTTTAGAGTACTAAGAAGAATCTGGATTCAGTAGTAGAGAAAAATTCATCCTAGGCTAAACACAGCTTGTGTCCTGCCTGTCAACGACTAAAAGTAAGATCTGAAAAGGTAAAACTGTGTCAAGTATCTTGTCCATGTCATAGAACAAGCTGAAAAATATTTTTTTGGAATACAAAAATACACAGAACTGGGAAAGAAAAAATTCACAATATATGGCATTGAATAAAAAAAACTACCAGGTATACAAAGGAGGAAAATACAACTTACAATGAGAAGAAAAAATCAAACGAAGCAAACTGACTCAGAAATGACAAAGATGATAGAATTTGTAGAAAAGGAAAGATATGGAAGAGATAAATGGCAAACTTTTACAGATAAAATTTATAATATGTGACATGACAAATGCACTGGATGAGATTAACGAGTAATTAGACAATGAAGAAAAAAAGATGAGTAAACTTGAAGACATAGAAACAGCAACAGAACTGCTCCAATCTGAAATGTATATGGGGGAAAAGACAGAAAAAAGTCAACAGAATATCAGCGAGACATGTGACAATCAATGACTCGAGTGGCCAAACAGACATGTAATTGTAATTCCTAAAGAAGAGAAGTGAGAGGGGGAAGCAGAATAAAATATATTTAAAGACAATGACCAAATTTTTTCCTAATGTGATGAAAATTATAAACTGACATATAAGAGGTTTAATGAAGCCTAAGCACAAAAGTATACCAAAAATCACATTATAATCAAATTATTTACAACTAGTGATGATGAGAATATTACAAAACAGCCAGAGAAAAAACACAATACATGCAGAGCAACAGAGATAAGGATAACAGCATATTTTTTTGTTCAAGATGATGCAAAATGATATGACCATCTCAATAGATGAGAACAAACATTAGACAAGCCCAACATCTATTCCTAATAAAAACTCTCAATAAATTAGGAATAGAAAGAAACCTTCTCAACATGATAAAGGACATCTACAAAAAGTCTAAAGCAAGCACCATCTTTAATGGTCAAAGACTGAACGTTTTCCCTCAAGATCAAGAACAAGACCAAGATGTCCACTCTTACCACTTCTCTTCAGTATTGTACTGGAAGTTCTAACCAGTGTGATACAGCAAGAAAAACAAATTTAAAAACTACACATTGGAAAGGAAGAAGAAAAACTATCTATTCAGAGACAACAATCATTTACACAGAAAAATCGATGGACTCTACAAAAAAGCTACTAGAATAAGCTGATATTAACAAGGTTGTAAGATACAAGAGCAATATATAAGAATCAATTGTATTTTTATATACTAGCAATGAACAAAGGGAATTTAAAATAAAAATACTATTTACAATAGAATAAAAATATTAAACAGTTATAAATCTGCCAAAAGATGTGCAAGACCTGCTCATTTCCAACTATAAAACATTGCTGAGAGAAATAAAAGAAGATCTAAATAAAGGTAGGAATGTATTATGTTTATACATTGGAAGACTCAAGATCACTAAAAATGCCAATTATCTCCAGACTGATCTATAAATTCAATATAATCCCATTCAAATACTCAGTAAGCTTTCAGTGGAAACTAACAAGCAGATCCTAAAACTCATATGGGAGTGCAAAGGATCTAGATGAGCCAATCAACTGAAAAAAGTTCTCTACAGTAAAATTTTGTTAGGTTTCTGATAACCATAAAAACAAACAAACAAACAGACACACACGAAAAAACCCCAAAGCTGAAGGATTTACAAAATCTGACTACAAGACTTGTGAAGTTACAGTCATCAAAACAGTGTGGTATTGGCATCAAGATGGAACAGTCTAGTAATACACATACATGGTCAAATGATTTTCAATACAGTTTCAAAAGCAATTCAGTGGAGAAAGAATAGTCTTTTCCTTTAGCCTTTTGTTTTCCACAAATGGTGCTGGAATAATTGGATAGTTATATAAGGAACTTTGCTCTATCCCTGGCAACACATACAATAATTAACTAAAAATGGATCAGCGAGCTAAATTTAAAAACTAAAGCTATAAAACTTCTAGAAGAAAACACAGAAGAAAATCCTGGTGACCATGGGATACACCAAAATTTTGTTTGACTTCATTAAAATGATGTACTTCTGCTCTTCAAAATAAACTGTTAAGAGGATAAAAACAAGCCAAAGAATACCAGAAAAATATTTGACAATCACATATTTGATGAAGTTCTCTATCCAAAATGTATATTAAAAAACAACAACCCTCCAAACTCAATGATCATAGAAAATAACCCAATAAAAAGTGAGCAAAAGATTTGAACAGACACTTCACCAAAGAAGACATACACATAGCAAATAAGTACATATTAATAGTCATTAGGGAAATGCAATTAAAACCACTATGAGATATCAGTACACATCTATTGAAATGTCTAAGATTACAGATACGGAGCTGGGACTCAAACACTGCTATTGGCAATGTGATATGGTACAATAACTTTGGAAAACTGATTGGCAATTTTTTTTTTTGTAGTTCAACACACCCCTACCATATGATCCAGCCTTTCCAATCCTAGGTATTTACCCAAGAGAAATGGAAACATTGTCCATTTAAGGATATAGTCATAGCAGTGTTATTTGTAATAATGAGAAACAACAAATTTGGAAACAACCAAAATCTTAACAAGTGAATGGGTAATTGTGGTGTACCCATACAATGGACTACCATTCAGCAATTAACAATGAACTATGGATACTAACAACAGCATAGATTAATCTACATAGCTATGCTCACTAAAAAAACACCAGACTCCCTAAAAAAAAAAAAAAAAAAGAAAGAAAGAAAAAAGAGTACATACTCTACATTTCCATTTATACAAAATTTAAGAAAATGCAAACTAATCTATAGCGAGAGAAAGTGGATCAGCGGTTGCCTGGGGGCAGAAAGAGGAAAGCGATAGAGGGATTACCAGGAGGTATGAAGAAACTTTCAGGGATGATGGATTTGCTGGTTCTCTTGATTGTGGTGATGGTTTCATGGCAAAATGTATCATACTGTTCACTTTAAACACAATATGTCAAAAACACCTCAAGAGCAATTACATTTTTAAAGAACAGACACAGTCATCTTCAAAATGTAGAAATTAAGCATAAAATGCAACTACAAAGAACAAACACAAGTACAAACACTTGTCCTAGGGTACTGTTTCTAAAACTTTAGTTAAATCAGTAGCCTCTTTTAAACATAAAATCCTCAAAAAAAAACCAATATAAAATCCTCATGCCTTCCATAAATGTTATGTACAATTTCAGAAGTAAGTATTCTGAGAGGAACAAAGAAAAGGTAACTGAACACACTTTTTCAACTGCAAATTCTCCTTCAGTCACTTTGATATGCTCCAGTCCCTTTTAGATTATGATTTCAGGTTTTTTAGAAAAAAAAAAATTACTGCCAATTAGGCACTTGAAGATAGCATGAAAGATACAAGGGAAGAAAAGGCAGGAAGAGAGGGAAGAGAGGGAGGGAGGGAGGAAGGGAAGGAGAAAAAGAAGGAAGAAAATGAACAACTAACAACACAGAAGAAACCAAAGAATGACCTCAAATGTAGTCTGAATTTGACAAGGTTAAGTTTGGGCCTTTATTCTAAACTTGAATTGAAAGCTGTGATGCTTATTTAGGTAGTTGTTTGTTCATTTTTCCTCACCTGCCTGCCTTTCTCTCATCTTCCGTTACTCTGATCATCTCCAGCCACACTAAATTCACAATTTCAGGCTGCTAGCTGGCTTCATCTTGAGTGAGCAAGCTTTGTGTTGTGTCAAACAACAAATTCCACAGTGGAATTACTGCAACTAAGTGCCACTGTCCCATCCACGTTTCCTAGCCTTTTCCCTCCCCTGGCCCCATGTTCCCAGACTCTCTGTAGCTTTGGTGTGCCCAGAAAGAACAATCCTAATCCAGTAATAGCTCATTGAAAGTGCCATACGTCTTTTCTGGGGAGGCCGCCACCATCTTTACCTGAACTAACATACCATGACCACAAAGGCTGCAGCTGTTACTTAAAAGAGCTAATAAAATGTCATGTGTAAAGGGAAAAAAAAGGGATGTAAAATTATATTCATAAAATAATTTTAACCACATAAAAATACTGACAGATGGACAAAAATTAGAAGGACATGTGTAAAAGTGATAATAAAGTAGTTGTTAGTTTTTTTCCCTGCCTCCTGTTTTCACTATTTTTATTGATGTTATATTGTCTTTATGGGGGAAAAAAACAGTTTATTGACAGCTTCTCAGCTGCTAGCTTGAAGGCTTTTCTCATTCTATTCTGCTGAAATGAATCTGAGACTTCTATTCATCTGGGAAAAAAGGAAAAATAACATTTATTTTGCTCCTGTGGTGGGTGGTGGCAACTGTGGTGGATTTGTTTGACTGCCAGTTACTGGTAACAGTTATATGATTGTTATACATTTTATAAATGTGTCTAGCAGTGTTCTGTCTGGAAATGTATACAGTTTAAGAGCAAAAAAAAAAAAAAACAAAACAAAAGAAAAAAACAAAAAACAACAAATATCATGACATTATCTCGCATTCCATGGGATGAAGAAAACTGACCCTGGTTAATTTAGTGATACGACCCACACCTTACGATAAGCACTATGTATGTTATAATAACTCCCAGGAAGGTTGGTCTGGATGTAGTCTCTAGGGAATGATGCTACTGTGACAAATCATCTAAGATAGGAAACAAGCTTTTGTTGGGTTTATTCTGAGGGTAGCAGAACAGGTCACCCTCAAATATGCTGCTTTGGTATATTGATTATTTTAAGCTGTAGATACTTGAAAAACAGCAAATGCAGGGAGAGGCTTTTTCTGAACTCCCCTATCAGCCTAAAGACAGATCCTCCAAAAGGAGCCCAAATGTCATAGGTCCCCCTCCATGGAAGGAAGTTCTATCAACCAGGAAAGACTGACTCATCACAGGAGAGGAGACTAGAAGTCAACACCACACCCAGACAAACTCTGTCACAAACTCTCATACCTTCCACCTGTTCTTTGAAGGACCCCTTCATCTGTGATAAAAATCACTTACTCTCCTCTCAGAGGCCTATCTCCTCTCCCCTTATTAAGACAGTATTTAAGTCTGAATTCTAAGTGACTATGGGGAGTGACTCATTTTCCCCTGGGTATCTGCCGTGTATACATGTTAAAGAACTTTTGTTTTTCTCTTGTTAATCTGTCTTTCCTCACAAGGAGCTCAGCTAAGAACTCAGAAGAGTAGAGAGAAAACAATTTTTCCTCCACTACAATGCTACCTCAGAAAAGCAAATCATGGGCTCAACAATGAGGTTGGCTTGAGTGCCAACCAGTCCAGGCGGCGGGGAGGGCAGCTTTGGGGGAGAAGTCAGTAATACTGGCATCACAGTGGGACAGGAAGGCACACGCGTCATTGCTGATGGGCGCGTTAACGGGTTCAGTATTTTTGGAGGATGATTTGTCAAAATCTATAAAAACTTTGAAGGTGCACCCAATAGTCTTCTCTTACCATGTTTCCCTGAAAATAAGACCTAGCTGGACCATCAGCTCTAATGCGTCTTTTGGAGCAAAAACTAATATAAGACTCGGTCTTATTTTAATATAAACCCAGATATCATATCATATCATATCATATCATATCATATCATATCATATCATATCATATCATATCATATCATATCATATCAAATACTGGGTCTTATATTAATTTTTGCTCCAAAAGACGCATTAGAGATGATTGTCTGGCTAGGTCTTGTTTTTGGGGAAACACGGTAGAAATGTTTCTGCAGAGATAACGTATGCGTGCATAAAGCTCTGGGTGTACACCCAGCAGGCCCTCCCTTCCATGATTGGAAAAAACTGGGAACAACCTGAATTTGCAAGACTAGGTAGGTTAAAACAGCCATAGAATGGTTTATCATGCACTAATTAAAACAAAATGGGGTGAGCTGAAAACTGTAACATTTTTTGGTGAAACACACATCACTAACGAACACATACTGTTTATCTAAATGACTGCATAGGCTGGAGAAAATTTAGACTTTTACCTTTACATCCTTCCATAATATAGTGCAATTTGGAGTGCTTTTCAATTAAATATATCAAAAAAGACAAGATCCAATAAATTTAAAATAAATGGAACAGGATATTGATATGGAGAACACACGATAAGAACAATGGAATGTGATCAAATTAAGAAAATGAATTTGGTAACACAGGTGTTGGTAGTAAGGAATTTCTATCAAGTAGAATACATAATGTTTTTCTGGGGTAAAAACTGAGCACATGTTAAATGACTTTCTCTCTCCTCTCTACTAACTAACCAAAATCCAAGTTTCTGGATCAGAGCAGCCAAGGTAGCAGACAGAATGAAATATTAAACAACAATTAAAAGAGGGGAGCTATATGGGGAAGGGGAGTTTCAACATTAAGTTATACCTTTAAGAACTAAAGAGAGCTATGAAAAAAAAAAACGTTGGAAGTTCCTTTCCAGATCAAAATAGGCATAGTTATGCTAATTCCGAACACTGCCAGCAGGCTGAGCTCCCACCTGCCCTGCAGTCTCCTCTAGGGAGCTGCCAGTCTGCAGGGTTCTACAAGTGTCCACCCCCAGGGATGGTTGACATCATCCAGTAGCAGAGTCGCCTGGACCAGTCTGCAGCCATCACCGCCTCTGGGCTGGGACCAGGACAAGACTGGGTGTCTTTAGAAACCGCTTCAGATCTCAAACCACAGCCGCCCACATCACCATCTGTTTAGTGACATGTGGACCCTAAAAGAAAGATCCGGTTTGGTTCTAAAAATACGATTTGCCTCACCAGGAATCGTCTCCTTGGGCTCTGCCTCACAGGCCTCTGTTTTACATAACATTAATTAGAGATGCTAATTCTGTGTTGGAATGGTGCAGTGGCCACACCCTAGAACGTGAAACTGTAAACCTTAAAAATTCTGCCAAAATATGTGATTTTATCCAAGTGTAGCAGTTTTAAATCGTTTACCTTCCAAGGCTCCCTGACCACGAGTTCTAACTGGGCTGGAGTCATAGTTTGGGCTCTTCGTTTGAAACATGTAGATGTTTTTCTCCTTTACATAATAACAAAACTACCATTTAATAATAAAATGAGCATATGTATTCACATGTGACTGAAAAGGAAAGAAAGTCCCTGAAAATGTTCATGAGTACCCGGGGCAGAAGTTAAGAACTGTGCCCTTTATCAATGTAATGCGACTCAGCTCCGAAGGCACTTTTCATTGTCTACTTGTGATACCAGAATAATTCTCCCTTGGCAGCTGGCAGGATGCTAAATTTTTGTCAGTAGATGGTGCTGGAGGGACCTTGGAGGAGGAAGGGTCTTAGCTTGACCCAGTGGCACCTGACCCTAAGGAGTACACCAGCCATGCCACCCTGTGGCACTCACCTTCCAGCCCTCCAGTCCTGGCGGGAAGTTCTCTGCCTGCCAGAACCAGGAAGGAATTTCCTGATTGCAATGCCCTGCCCACCAGCCTAGGCCCTCTGGCACCCCAGGGGGGAGGCTAGCTAGTCTTGGATGGGAAGTTCATGCTACTAGTCTCTGTTCTGTAGCTGTGGACCAGCTGTGGCCCAGGGCAACTCAAGGAGCTTCTCTGCCATCTAGTAAGAGGCTGCAGACACACCTTTCCCAAGTTTGTTCCTTTCTTGGGTTCTGTTCCTTAGCCTTAGGATATTCTTTAGAATTCTCTTTTATACCCTCTTCATAGCAAATCTCCTGTAAATAGTTAATAACTCTCTATATTAAATCATCCCTGCTTAAATCACAGTATGGTTTCTGACTCCAGACTAGACCCTGATTCAGTCAGGGTAGCAACTTTAAACCCCAGGTTGGCTCTTAACACTGTTCATTAATTTCATCATTCATTTCTCACTCTCCATCTGGCACACTGCTTACCAGGGTTAGACCTTCTCTTAAGTCCTCTGGGTTCAATTCAATCAACTTACCAACAACTATCAGAAGATGACATCAACTGATATTTATTAAGGAAAAGTGGGAACTTCCTTCAAAATCCATATTTTTAAATCCTTGATTTGTCCTCTTACTGACCTTGCTCACATTCTTCTCAGGTTAATAGAAAAAGTCAGAATTGCACCTCACCAATTCTCCCCCCTTCCCCCTCGAATACATAATATGGTTGTTCTTTATTTTAGATTTTATTAGTCAGGACCTCCTTAGAGTTATTGCCTCATTTTTTCTTTCTGTCAACAGTTTAAATCTGGAGATCAATTTTGGACACTTCACAACAATATTGAATCTTCTAGTTGATGAACATGGTATATCTCTCCATTCATAGTTCTCATACTATGTTCCTTGGAGTTTTACAATTGCTTGGAGGCACAGGAGCACGATTGTGGAGGGGAGGAAGGTCAAGCAGGAGGGATTTGGGGTCTCAGGGTTATAGGTGAGATTTATGTTGAAACAGAATTACATTCTTAAAAAATTTTTTTGAAAGCTCTGGATACTCTAGCCTCATTCTATAGGTAAAGAAATGAATCCTGCTTCAGCATGCCCAACTACAAACAGAGCTAAGACTAGAAGTTGGGTCTCCCAAAGGTAGTCCAGAGATCGTGAGCTTTCATTCCAGAATTTATCTAAAAAAATCCTTGACATATAAATCCTTTTATATTTAGTATCTAGCATGACTTGGAGATATAAGTTCTATAAATTTATTACAGATGGTTATATTTCTTATACCTGGCTTAAATACAGTATTATGCCAAGAGAAAGAACTTTGACAACAATAGTCGAGTTTAACTTCTGATGGTTACAGTTATAGGAAAGATTTATGTGTGGATTATTTTAATGGAGGCAGTACAGAGCATTCAGATCAACCAACTTTGCTGCTCAAACATGCTAGGAGAAGAATACACAGATTACTGCATCATATCCTAATTTTTCCCCTTGGGTTTCAGTGGAATCAATTAAATATTAATCTCCTGGTTAAAGTACAGAGTGATAGGATAAAAGGAAGTCTCTTTTTATATTCCTATTTTGAAAAAAGTATTGCTTTTTCCAAGAAGGAAAAAATAAAAAGCCAAGCTACTACTGAAGGTACCTTCATGTTATGTTTGCATTAACACTATATTATTTCTCAAGCAGGTTATGCTACAACATACTGTGGATAAAATCTCTTCATTTGCTTTCTTCTTTCTTTTCTGAGTGATTTTTTTTATCTTATCATCGGAAACGACAGGCTGGTATTATCAAAGCTATGTATCCTGAGAGTCAGTAGCAGGCCTGAATTTCCTTTTTTCATTACTTTTGCTAGAACACACAGACCTTAGGGGTAAGCTATCAGCACTGATATGTCTTCAAATCCTTACTGGGCTCCCTTACGGGGAACAGGTAATTAATCTGTCATCCTAAGGACAGTGCTCTGTTCCTTCACAATATGTAAAAATCTATTTCATTGGGATAAAATTTTATCATAAATAGATGAACTAGAACAGAAGAGAAGGAAGCATTTCTAATCAAAAGCTGCTGAAGAGAGAGAGAAGGTAAACACTGAGTTTTCAGAGACTCTAAGACTAAAAACCAAATCCAAGAACAACAATAACAAACAAAAAATAATACTTTTGCCTGCTGATTTGTGGTTGTTTCTTCACTGAGTTACATATTTCTGAAAAACTGGTCTGCTATATGCCTACCTTGCCCCCATAAACTTTATTCCAGTGAAGACCAAACAAATATAAATAAAAGATTTAGAAATGCACTGATTTGTAAAATATGCCTTCCTCTTAGTTAACATGTTGGCCTTAGTTAGTATGATGTTTCCCGAAACACGAGGAGGCATTCTGATTCATTCCCTTTACAAGTTGCTCTTGGACGTTGTCAGCCGATGTGAAGACTTCACTTAGAGTATCTCCTTCTTTAAAGGTTTAAGAAAGACCCTCTTCAAATGAATTCTTAACTTTGTCTTTTCATACTTTCTAAAACTTGTCCTAAAGATTGCCACAGGCAGCTCTGAAGCATAACAATGTACCAAAGAGCAGCCTGTGGTATGTGGGAAGGAAAAAAGCGTTCTCGGAGAACAAACACTTTGAAGAACTACTTATACCGACGGGAATTCAGCATCTTTTTCTGTACCTGCAAGAGTAGCCACGTCCTTCTAATACTTTCTTGGATTCTATCCAGTGCTATAAACATATGGCTTGGCTTGCCAGGCTTGGCTGACATCGGTGGAAATAATCTGGAATAAGTGTGCACATCAGCGAAAATAAAGCACAGCTGTTTGGGGGCGGGGCATGGGCACAAGAGACAGTCAAATACTAAGCAGTGAAATGGAAGTAGCTTATGGCAGACATATTTGTAGTTCTTTTTACCTTAATATAGGGTTTTGGGCAGTAAATTCAAATTACAGGCTAGATTCCTGGCATCTGTCAAATTCGGTTCTTGGCCTGCAGGCCTACCAGCTGAAGGTAAGTCAAAAGGCAAGAGGAAATGAACGTTCTGTGTGTTTCTTTCAGCTCTCTAACTTTCTGAGCAAAGGAATAGCAAGCCATTTATTTATTTATTTATTTATTTATTTATTTATTTATTTACTTATTTTTCAAAACCAGCTTGCTTCTTGTAGCATTTTCATGAATAAAATCATTACCTTGGAAACTAGAATACAAAGAAACACACGTATCAGTAGAGAAAATGCAACCATTTCATGGTATGTATGCCTGAGTCATTTTCTTTTCAAATTGGTATTAAAGAAAAGCTAAGTGTTGCCTAAGACAGAATAGTTTACTACCATGTTTCCCTGAAAATAAGACCTAGCCGGACAATCAGCTCTAATGCATCTTTTGGAGCAAAAATTAATGTAAGACCTAGTCTTATTTTACTATAAGACCGGGTATAATATAATATAATATAATACAATACAATATAATATAATATAATACTGGTCTTATATTAATTTTTGCTCCAAAGGATGCATTAGAGCTGCTTATCCGGCTAGGTCTTATTTTTGGGGAAACAGGGTAGTTAATAATAGTTAAGTATTTGTAAGTCAGAAAATATTTACGTTTTAACATATAGAGCACTCTTTATCTTACAACTCAAAGGCAAAAGGCTCACTGATTTCTATCAAAGTCAGTGAGTTTGTGTGATGGACAATATGGTGTAGATCCTCTTACCTTTTTTGAATAACATTAATATAGATCTTTTCAAATAAACAAATACTCCTATTTTAACCAATTCATATCAACTTAAACACACAGGAAGAAGACTGATCATCAGCAGTGCCCCCCAACCCTACGCCCTTCTCCCCAAGTAATGATTATCAACCTGATCTCATTACTATACTGCTAGCCATTTTGATTCAGGACCTGATATTTACTGATCTTTGTGCCCTGCCCCACCTACCACAGCTTCCATTCAATTGCCGGCAATACATATTTTTATTGCCTAAGTGTCTATTCCTTTCCACACAGTGACTCACTGACAGAAGTAAGACATAATTCTTGAAAGGGGAATCTTATTATTGACTCAGAAGAGGAGAATGGATTTTATGGACCGTATTCTGCTTTGATCCATCCACATCATCTTTTATTTTTTCTTTTCTAATAGACTTTATTTTATAGAGCAGTTTCAGGTTCACAGCAAAACTGAATGGAAGGTATCAAGATTTCCCATACAATAGCATCTTTTATTGTCTACAAAAATTGAGCTTAATCTTTGAAAAGATGAACAAACACTATTACATTCATTTAACATTTCTGTGTTAGATAGAGGATTATAATTTCACTAACGTTAATTCCTTTCCCATTTCACATCCAATTTGACGTCATGGTATATCAGGAAACTCACAATGAAGAGATGAGACATTCTATACATTACCTGATTCTGTCTAAACACAATTCTCACTATAAGGAAGAAAACTAATAAGGAATTGTCAATCATATTTAGTTTCCTTATTTTCGCTTCCTGGTTTCCTCAGAGTAGCACTCCCAGTGTAAGTACTACAAAGAAAACTCAATGAAAACTGTGCCAAACTTCTTCAAAATAAAAATTCACTGAAGCCCACTGCTGGGCATATCATAGGCACTCACAATTGCTGAATGAAATGAATCACATCCAAAGAGTCAATAATCAGATTCAAATATGCATACTTCACTACTCTATGTGAGAAATAATATTTCATTTTATTGGGAATAAGATGGGATCTGAGAAATAAGCTCAATATTATTCTTCAAAAAAGGTTTTATTAACAAATTTCAGCTATTTACTTTTCACGTGGCAAACATGAAAAAAAAATTTTTTGATGGCTTAGGTACATTTTATGGGTTTTCTTTCAAAGCATGAAACATTTTAAATAATAAATTTTAATTAGGGCAAATTGGTAGTAATTTGTTCTACTGAGCTTCAATAAAATGAACCATGCATTTGAATGTTAAATGATAGTGATTTACATATTATTAGAACAAGAACTGCAAAAGGAAAAACTAAAGGAAAACATGAGCTCACAGCTATTTTCAAACAAATAAATGAAAGAAGCAAAATTGTCTTTAATTTTTAAAGTGGTTCTTAATGTCATCTCCACAGAGTTCTCCCAAAAGATGCATTTAAAAAAAAACCAACACAGTGAAGTTTAAGAAATGCAGTAATTCTATTGTCATGAGTCTATTTCTGCAGCGTCAGGGTACACGCTAATATCTGATCCACATAAAATACTCCTTTCTCCCCCACCCCTACTCCCAAATCCTAAACTCTATTAGGGGAATAGCAAAAAGAATTGCACTATAAGATCAAAACTGAAGGAAAACAACAGAGAGGTTTGGGTAAAGAGCAAGAGGTCTAGGAGAAGAGGAGAAAATTTATAATTGGGAAATCAGAGGAAAATTCACGGGAGAGGGAAATATTTCAAATATTTAGAAAGATGGGTTATGTTTACCGTATTTTGCAGGGTATTACACATACCCTGTTTTGCACAAATTTGTGAGGGAAAAGTAAGGGTGCGCATTATACATGGGTAGTACTAATTTTGTATCTACAGAGGGTGGCAGAAAAATGTATACACATTTTAAGAAAGGAAAAAAACTATATTAAAATTGTAATACTCAATATATACCAATAACAAAAGATGAATACAAATCATGTGTGACTTCTGCAATTACAAGAGGTGCTCAAAGTGGTTACCATCAGCATCCAGACACTTTTGATTACAGTGAACTACTGCTTGAGCAATGTTGACAAAGGTGTCCACTTGTATACATTTTTTTGACACCCCTGGTATATATGTTTGTGTGTGTGTATATATATATATATATATATATATATATATATATATATATATATAATTGAATATATACATATATGTAGTGGAATATTATTCAGTTGTAGAAAGAATGAAATCTTGCCACTTGCTATTACATGGATAGATCCTGAGGGCATGGTGCTAAGTGAAAAAGTCAGACAGAGAAAGACAAATACCATGTGATCTTACTTATGTGGAATCTAAACAAAACAAAACACAAAGCTCACAGATATAGAGACTATACTGGTAGTTGCCAGAGGCAGGGGGTGGGAGATACATACCTCCATTTATAAAATAAATAAGCTGGGGGTTTAAAATAAAATAAATAAATACATAAAATAGAAGGTTTTCAATACTTTCCAGTACAACTAAATTTATAGATAAAGAGATTCTTAGGAAAAATTTTAAAAAATGCCATAGCCTCAACACTACCTCAAAAACATATGCCTGTCATTTTCAAAAGAGATGAGTGAGATAGAGGACAAATTCAGCTCCAAGGTCAGATAATTTGTTAACTTGACTTAGGATAAAACTGTTCTCTAGAGGACATGCTCCAATGAGTTGGGTAGATTATTCTATATGATAAATTTTAATCAAACAGCCATAGCTTTCTATCAAGATATATGATAATGAGACATGAGAGATCCATTTAGGATAGGATGTTTTGAGGAGGCTTTTTTTTTCTGGCAGGGGGTCAGGCAGGAAATGATACAAGGTCAGATTTTAAATGAACTCATGCCTCACAATAAGATTAACAGCCTAGACAGATTTTTTCCTTGCGGGTAAAGTCTTCTGAGGTATAAGAAAATGTAGGTTGCAAACTGAGGGAGGGAACCAGAATGTTCATCAGTGATCAGGACAGATGTGAAGTTACAGTGCTGGGATGTGATGATTGCAGATCTTGGTTTGCTTGTGTACACAATTCTAATAATAGTCACCTAATGTTATAACACAAAGCCACGTGAAAGAAACCCTCAAATATATTCATTATGAGGACATGCCCCTGGAGGGTCATATCAAAACTATCCCTGTAAGACACATAGGATTTAGTCTGACTGAATAAAGATTTCTATATTCTAGAGAGTATGTCTGGAGAATCTAGGTTTTTAGGTTGCCACATCAGGCCAGAAAATTGAAAACATGCATCTCTTAGACTGGAGTTTTTCAAGCAGGAGGACTCATCAACTAGGGCCTGCTTGTTTGTTCAAAAGCATAGAGGCCTGTCCCAAGGTTCTGATTCAGAGGCCCTGCGTGGACCTAAGAATGTGTATTCAGACGATTCCCTAGTCATCTCCTGCATATTACTGGTTACGAATCAGAGAAAAAACAACCAAACAACTACGAAACAAGAGTTTTTGGTGAAAAGGTCAGCAGATTTAGGATTTAGTCTCAATTCGAGCACTTCTTAGCAAAGTTCATACGAGTATCATCCCTGCAGCGTTTCCTCAGGTATAAAACGACAGTAATAGTACCCACCCTGTCTTGGTCATGGGATCAAAGATGTGTTAGTCATCTATTGCTGTGGAACAAGTTACTCTAAAACCTCATGGCTTTCAGTAACAAACATTTATTATCTCAAAGTTCCTGTTGGTCAGGAATCCAGGAGCACCTTAGCTGGGTGCTGCTTCAGGGTCTCTCACAAGATAGCAATGAAAGAGTTAACTATGGCTGTGGATTCAGAGGTTTGCTCACTTGGGGGAAGAGCCACGTCTAAGCTCGCTCACATGGCTGCCGTCACGCCTCAGGTCTTCACCAGCTGCCACTCCTTGGCATGAGGGTCCCTCCATAGAGAAACTTACAACATGGCAGCTGGGTTGCCTCAGAGTGAGCCAGCAAGACAGTAACAGAGGGCGAGCAAGAAGGAAGTAGCAATCTTTCTGTAACTTAGTCTCAGAAGTAATAGCTCATCACTTTTGCCATTGTCTGTCCATTAGAAGCATGTCTGTAGGTCCAGCCCACACTCAGGGGGAGGGGATTCCATAAGGGCAGAAATACCAGGAGGTGGGGATCACAGGGAGCATCTTAGCTGCCACCTATCACATGAAGTAACATATGTGATGTTCTGAGGAATAAAAGACTTAGATGTGGGAGCATGTTACAAATGAAAAAAAAAAAAATTTGAGGCAGAATTTGAGTTATAAAAATCTACTTTATGGATAGCATTCTGAGAATTTGCTAAGAAGTGTCACCACCTCCTCACTTGCCTCAGATGTGTTGCACTATGGCAATACTTCACCATCTTTTTCAGTCCGACACATCTGTGAACTTGTTAGTCAAACAAGGAAAAAAAGGAGGGTGAGCAAATGAGGGACCTTATGACCCAGCAAATAACACTCTGACAATTCACACTTTCATATTATCATGGGAAGCAGTACCGTAATGACTATAAGGAGTGTGAGGGAAACGATAAAAATTAAGAAGCTCGAAAAAATTGTTTCCCAGATTGTTTTTTTCCTACAAAGCTGTTCATCAGCTCAAGTTGGTGATATTCCCTAATGAAAATTTACATTATTTCAGTTTTAGAGTTTTAAAATATGGCCCTGGCATTCTTGCCATTCTTTCCATGGAGAAGTGGGGTCTGTGTCCCCTCCCCTTGATTCTAGGAGAGGATTTGTGACTGCTTTGACGAACAGAGTCACTGTACGACTTCTGAGGCCAAGTTAAGAGAAACCATGCCGTTTCCATCTGGTCTTCTTAAGATACTCACTCTTGGAACCCAACCTCCATACCATGAGGAAACTCAAACTAGGCCCCATGAAGAAAATCCATGCAGGGCCTCAAGACTCATGAAGAGAGAGATGTTTGCCAGTCCTCAACTGCTGCAGCTTCTGACTGTTTCCGATCCACTCACCATCTGTCTGCAGCCATATGAGAGACCCCAAGTCCAGAACTACTTGGCTTATACCTTACTGAATTCCTGTCCTTGACACGAAGACAGATCATGTTAAAAAATGACTGCTATTAATTTAACCCAGAGTTTTGAGGTGGTTACATGACAAGGAATAACTGCAACAGCCAGTAAGTAGTCATATACTGACAATAAAGTCATATATACACAAAATAGGCATACATTAGGTTAACACATTTTCAAGACAGACCACAGATGTGAACCACTGCCTACAGAAGTCTTTGGTAAAAACTACTACAGTTGGGAAATATTTAAAGGTAGGATGGATATGCCAAAAAGCAATCTTATGGTAATAAAAAAGTAAACTATTACAAATCATAGAAATGAGAAATACAGCATTTCTGTTTCTATAATACAAGTATCAGATCCACAATTGATTAACAAATGTGGTCAGCAACTACCTCTCTTGTCATATCACAGTTATAAACCATGTGATATTACAGCAGCATTGCGAATATTACCCATTCCCTACAAGATCGGATCCCCATATGCACATCACTGTGTTCGCCACACCCCCTCCCTTTCATTTAAGAATCAGGCAGATCATGAAACCATCAACTTCCTCTTTTCTCATCTACAATATTTATTTAAATCCTCCTTTCCTTCCTTCCCTTTCTTCTTTCTTATCTTTCAGAAAAGCTTTTCATCCACATTTTCAAGGCACCAGTGCAGGACTACTCTTGCCTACTCCACACCTTGATCCATCAAATATGCTTTCTCACATATTTGGTGTCCTTTACCTTACAAACATCCTAGTCTTCATTTTTTTATAAATACTTATATTATACAATTTGTACATCTTGATTTTTAAAATACCCTCGAGGTGACATCCAATCCTGTTCACTCAGCCAATTTTCAATGAAATTGTCTATACTCAAAGCTTCCGATTTTTCACTACCTACTTCCTCTTTAAACCAATTGTAATCTGACTTAAAATACCCAATGCTATTGGAACTACTCCCTCAGAAGTTACCAACCAGTGGCCTTTTCTCAACACTATCCTCCACTGACCTCATTGTAGTATTTGATGCAGTTGATAAATCTTCCCTTCTTGAAATTCTACTTTTGACTTTCAAAAACAGTGTTCTCTGGCTTTCTTTGTCCTCTAGCTATTGTTTCTCCATTCTCTCCTCTAAATCACCATCTACTCTCCAAAACGGAAACATTCCCCACTTTCTTCTACCTATACCAACATTTCCGGTGAACTAAATCAGGAAGCCTAAATCTCTAGCTGCAGCATAAGTCCAACTTGAAACATGCATACAGGTGTCCTCAAAATCTCTTTGTTGATGCTCTCAACCTGATGTGTGAATAGTAACAGACACAGGAATTCAAGGCTTCACACCAAACAAGGGCTTCTCGTACAAGAAAATTCTTTATATTAGGGTGGTGCAAAAGTTATTGCAGTTTAAAAGGCTAAAAATAATTGCAAAACCACAATTACTTTTGCACCAACCTAAGATAGAGGAGGTCAAGAGTATTTGGAAGCGCCTTGATGCACGAGGAAGAATGATGCTTAATTCACCAAATTCAGGCTCAGGACCCTGATGTTCAAGTTATTATGACTAAGCACATACAGGTGGCTGTTCCGTCCACCTAAATGCTCTGTTCTCTGGTAGCTGCAGGTCTTGTGCCTTCACTACCTCCACTCTATACACAAGTATCACCTTCTAAGAGACCTCTCCAGAACACCATATGTAAAGTAGCTCCTGCCATGCAATGCTTAGGAGACTCATTATCTATTTATTTGCTTATTGCCTATCTCCCCTTGAGGAATATAAGTTCCATGAGAACAGGGACTTCCATGTTGTACGCGGCTGTCTCCCCAGAATATGGATGAGTATTTAGCCTATAATAACAATAACCACATAAGAAATATTTGTTGAAGAAATGACTAACAATGAGAAAGTGAATGATTTCAGGAAACTGTTCTCATTTTCCATTTACAGAAAGTTTGTAACACTATAATGTAAATGCAAGATCACTTAGGGTAAAAAATATTTTTTCACCATGGGACTAAATTCAGATCTCTACATAACAGCCAGCTAATCTTCAAATAGAAGTTTCTCTGCAAAAAGTAAAGTGATGAGCTATTCTATAGTGGGATATCCCACTGTCCTATTGTTTTCATAAGACAAATGACCCTAGTGAAATTTACTACTAAAATTTCTATTGGCTTATGAGCACAGAACTTTCTTTATTAGAATATCTGTCTAATGTCTCTCCATATATGAATCACTCAATTTTTATTTATCTAACATCTTCATTTGCACTAGATCTCCCTTCATTTTTCTTCTACGTGGAGTTTTTTTTTTCCTTCTTCGAACTCCTGACATGGGAGGACCTTAGGTATCACTAGTTCAGGGGTTTTCAACCTTTCTTTCAGCAGTGGGATCTATTTCACAATTAAAATCTTAATGAAAGCAGAGCCGGGAGTGGAGGGGCTGGAACAGTGCCTCCTCGAGGCCACGCCGACCTTGACTCCAGCATCTCTCAGACACAGGAGAATCATGAGTCTCCTTTGAAAATCATGGATAGTCTAAACTTTCCTCATTAAACTCAGATGTATTTTCTGTGTCAACACGTCCATTTCTTGCACAGGAAACCCTTCTCCTCCTCTGGGCTAAAAGCATTAACTGAACAGATACACTACATAGTGTGAGGAACACGCCAAGGAAACACAGAAAAGAAGGGCTCTGGCTTCATATTCCCCACCCACCACTTAAACAGACCTGAGTTGATCTATAATTTCCCTAAAGGGAGCGATTTTTTCCTCCTTTCTTCTCCTTCACTTCTCTGCTGCTTGCCCTCACCCTTGACTTTGATGTCACTGCACTGGTTCTCTCCTGGTCACTCCCCCACCCCCAGACCATGAACATCCCTAAAGCTTAGGCAGGGCTCCCCCTCCACCTTCTCCTCAGTCAGGAATGAGTATCGTTTGGGAGTCACCATTGTCTGGTTTCGGTGAATGGATCCCTTGACGATCATCTTTCTCCTGATTCTGTATGTTCTGTGTACAGAACATCGCCACCTGGGGTCACCTGTTAACACAGGAAGCCCAGAAACCTGAGCTCTCTTTTTCCTCTCCCTCCACTGGCACTCCCGTTCAATATCTCCATTGTTTTCAATGACCTCACTAATCACGTAGTTCCCCAAGCTTGAAACTCTGAAGGTAATTTTGACTCCTTTCTCTTCTTTATCATTTGCATCCGGGACATATCACAACAGTTTTACAACATCCTTCAGATTTGACTTTCTGGAAGCTATTCAAATGTAGCCCAGCTGACAGTACATCTGAGAGGAGCAAGGACTGTGTCTATTGGTTTACCACCGCCTGTATGCACAGTACCGGGCACAGAATAGATGCCTAATAATCCTGCTGAAAGAATAATTGAGCGGGACAAAAATATGTGATGCTTACTGTAGCATAAAAACCACAAGCAAATTACCTAATAATAGGGCAATGTGTTAATACATTTATAAGATATTATAGTATCATTAAAATAATATTTTCAAATATATATTAATGGCTTGGAAATTGCTCCCTATTTAATGTGAAGATAAAGAGAAGCTACATACAAAAACCATACATTTATTATTAACCCAACTGTGAAAACCTAGAAAATACAAAAATGTGTAACATTGGTTATCTCTAAATGGTGATTTTTATTTATTTTCATACTGCTTTTAATTTTTTAAACTGCTTTATTTTTGATAAATTTAACACTCCGAAAAAGAATTGCCATTGCGTAAATACCTATGCCTATTGATAAAGCTTGAGAGAAGCATGTACAAATTAAAAGACGCATTTGTTTCAGGGTGGGAGGTATATCTCCCCCACTTTGTTTTTCTAAAATTGACTTTGAAAACTATTGTTTAATATTTTCAATAGCCTTCACCCCAACATGTATTGCTTACTGCTCTACTACTGTCAGTCTTTATACAATTGAATTTATCATTATATCATATTATATGAATTTTGCTAAAATGCCATTTTAACACTCTTTTTAAACAAATTGTACTGTCTCCTTATTACTTTATTGATAAAATAAGATAAAAAGTCCTTAATCTATTGAAGTCCAGTCTTGACCATCCAGGTTGCACATTCCACCCATACAGGACAGACTCCCACTCTGTACCATCTTACTGCCTGATGTCCTGTCTCCCTTAGTCCACTTCAAAACTTTCTTCAATGCTTAACAAAAATTTACTTAGTGATTTGATCTTTAAACACCCACAGACCTTTACCCATAATCCTGTAATGTCATGCATTTTTAGAATTAAAAATGGTTAGAGCTGTAAGACATTATTGAAATCACATTTCCATGGTAACTTGTGCTGCAGAGAGAGTGCTGAAGTACAGTGGAAATGACCTCAAGTAAATCTAATAATGGTAGTGATGACACAGATCTGTGATACCAACAGTCCATCTTAATAATGTGGCTGCTATATCCAATTGGATGGTAATGACCATCTAAGGAGTCAGTGTCAGCTTTCTCTCGCAGGCTGTATGGCTATCCTAGCAAATCGTGAAATCTCAGGGTTACGTTTTCAGCTAAGATCCTGGAAACAGAGCCAGGATTGGGAAGTAAGGACTGGAACTGAGTTCACTGCAAAACACAGAGGCTTAAGGAAAGATCTGACTCTAAGGCCAGGCTGAGTAGAAGCTTTCAAAGTTGCAAGTGGCTCTTTTCACACACACTCACACCCACGCACTTTGAAATTCTGAGTGACATACATTAAGAGAAACATATTAATAACTACCAATCAAATAACGTATTACACAAAGGTTAACCAACAACTGCTGGATAAAATTCTATTACAAGCCAGAAGAGCCAGAGGACAGGGAAAGTTGAGACTCTCAGGGCTCAGAAAATTCAAAGGCAGGGAGAGGAAGGACAGGCCCCCAGGCGGAATCATGCTAGCCCCTCTGTAATGGCTGTTGGGCCAGGAGACACACAAGCCCAGAAGTATGTGCCAAAGGTCTCAGGTGGCTGTGCAAGCACTTTCTGACATTTGTCCAGCTGTTGTGAATTGAAAGAGATGCATATTCCCAGGGTTCCACCAAGCAGATTTCTTCTTCAATTCAGAATAATGTGATTAACATACAAATTTTTTTTATTAGTCCTGATTTTGTCACTCTGAATATACAGAGGGTGCCAAAAAAAAAAATGTATGCACATTTTAAAAAAGGAAAAAACTGTATTAAAATCACGCTGATGGCAACCACTTTGAGCACATCCTGTAATTGCAGAAGACAAACGTGACTTGTATTCATCTTTTGTTACCAGTATATACCAGTACAGATTTTTCCTTTCTTAAAACGTGTATACATTTTCTTTGCACCCTCTGTATATTTACCTGGATGAATATATCTACTGCTCATTTTTGCAATTAACAGAGGTGAAGGGAATGTATCATGCCACATTAAAAAATGGGAAATGCTAAAGAAATGAAAATAAATCACTTTTTCACCTAACAGTGGTGTTAGTGCTTAGAGAAGTACCCATTCACCTGGCAATTCAAAGTATCTTGAATATAATTTGTCCAAATTCCATCACTTTCTTCCTTTCTTGCATATGAACATCACAATTTCAAGGAAAATTATGTAATGGTGAAACCTCAGATTAGAGCATAGCCAGCTCACTTTAGACATATCACTGGAGTGATGATGTTGTAGAAATGAATTCATTGGACTTGTTAAACATGTGAACAGCTCCTTTCCATCAAAGAGGAAAAAAGAAAACAAAGAAAAGAAAAGAAAACCTTCAAAAGAAAAATACAAAGGCTTTACTGACTGATACGTGTTGCCTTTCACATTCGTTATAAAGACTCAGTGTATGGGAGTTAATTATATTAGGTATCTTGGGTAACAAACTACTAATTTTGTGCTTCAAAGTTATTAACTTTTATATAGACAGCTCACAGGTGAATAAACGGACTTAATCCCTGTATTAAAATATAAAGCAAACCAAATAATCCCATGTTTCACAACTTCTCAAAGTTGATTATCTCCTTGGCAATGCTTTACCCCAGGCTCGATACACAACTGCCACTTTAAAAAAAAAAAGAGTTTCTAGCAGTTTATATGATAAGCTTGTGAAAGTGGATTTAATTACACTTTAACAGTCATTTCTCTTCACACCAGATGTAAAAGGCCACCAAGGAAGAGCATTTTTTTCCCTGTGATTCAACCATATTGGGTTAATACAATGTCCTCTTACAGTGATCTCAGAACTCCTAAGAGAGTCTGCTTGTAGAACATGACATATAAGGAGTATTTCCAAAGTTAAACAATTCAGCAGAGGAAATAAAATAGTTAGGATGATAACATTTACTGTCAAAAGAAAGTTGTAGATTTCTCTTTCTTTGAACATGTCTAATTCCTCAGGGTAAAACATAACATTTTAATTGTAAAACAGCAATTTTATATAGATGATGATATTTATCTCCTAATTACCAAAGGGCATTTTGCTTGTAAAAAGCACTCCACATGTATAATAACTACAGTAAAAGATGGAGTTATTACCATCAATCGTGATGCTTATCTGTGTTTAAGGGTCTCTGTGCTCTAACAAGAGCTAACAGTAGTTTAGTATATCAATATTCCTATGGGAAATTCACAATGATTTATTTCTTTGATTTATTAAAAGCCTCGCATAGCTCAAAGGGCCCTGAATACCCATAAAATTAAGAAACTATGGCCATAAAATTAAGACATAATAGCAAAATCTCCATCCAGGAAACAATGCAACAGGATAGCACCTATTGCAAATTACTCACATTATAAAAAACATTTAAAATGAAAATTTTGACTAAGCTTTAATCAAAAACTATGCTTTCATGAAATTCATTTTTTTGGTTTTATTGCTATAAAATATACCTAATTTCTAGCATAACCATATCCTTTTATTTTAATTTTATTCTGAAGTAATAATGTATAAGTGGAGATATTCTTTCTATGTGATTCCCTTTTGAAGTGTGCTAACATAAAAAATTCAGTAAACTAATAATTCGACCATAAAAACCAGTAATTTGACAGGGTTATTTAAGTATTGTTCAATAGCTATAAAAGAGTGAACAGTTTAGTGCAATCTAAAGTTTAGGAAATTATTCTCAGAATATAAATAAGTGATATTATTACTATTATAATACTTTAGCATTTAATTAAATTAAAAAGCTAAATATTTGAAGATATGTTTTAGCATAAAAATCTACATGATGTGAACTACAGTCCATTAAAATTCCCTCTTCTATTATTTTTTGCAATGATACAATATTTGAACAAATTTATTTTATTTTAAAGAAAACAACTGGAGAAAAGTTATTCAAAATAATTGAATGAAAATAAAGGATAGAGTAGAAAAAAGGAAAAGAAAATATGGTTAAAAAAACATTTATGCTAGGGCCATAAAATATGAATAAAGAGATATAATTTATTCTTGGGTGGGGAAGCTCAATTTTATATCATTTCTTCCTAATATAATCTATAGGCTCAATACAATCTCAGTGAAATCAGTAAGAGATATTCTTGGGAAGAGGAAGAAGAAAATGTTTCATGAGTTTAGATGAAAGGATGGATACGTAAGAATAGTCAATAGATGTATGAAAATTAAATTTTACTGCATTAAGGATTTTCAATTCTAATAACTATTCTTTACTAATAGGATAACTGGCAAAGGATGTTTCTGGAAGCACTTTATACAGTTAAACACTATAAACCAGCTATCACATAGGGTTGATTATGCAAATAGTATTTTATCCATACAACGAAACACTCCCCATCGTTAAGAATGATGGTAAGTTTCTGGATTTATTTTTCAATGAAAGGTGTTGATTACATACTGTTAAGTAAAAAAAGAAAGTAACAAAATATATATAAGATATGATTCAATTTTTTTAAACTAGTGTAGCAATGCAGGATATATATCAAAATAACAAATGTGATCGTCTCTGGGTAGTAGGGTAAAGTGATTTTTCAACTTTTATACTTTTTGATATAGTGAGGATTTTCCATTCTAAAGCTGCATTATTATTATAATCATAAGACATTAGTTGAACATTGTGTGGGACTTTACGGATCACAAAAAATAATTAAGTGAAATGGAAAAGAAGTGGCTACAGACAGCGTCTGGGAGAACAAACCAATAGGGCAGCACCTCAAAGAAGGTTTCTGCAATGTTAGGGACTGTGCTGTTTGTCCATCTGTTGGGAGTGGACAGGGATGTCTGGCATCTGGGATACTGCATGGATGAATCACATGTGCTTTGATTCCCTAGTTTCCATTCTCCTTTTCTTATCATTTTAATGCTGACATCAAGGTGAACACAGGAGTGACACTCAGTTCATATCTATTAACCCTATGGCAGTCCTTCTACTTACTATGAAAGCTACATTTTAAGGGTGGACTTACATAACTAAAACGAATGATAACCCAGTAAGTACATTTCCTGGCATGGTCCATACTGAAATGTGCCCCAGTCATTTCATATGGGAGTTTTATTCAAGATGAGAAAATAATGACAATGCGGTTGACTGTAACAAGGTATATGGTTTGAATCCTTTGAACAAAAAACTTACGTTGTCTAGCTCTTATTCCATGTTTTAAATAAATAAGTTCATGTGAATGCTCGCTAATGCGGAAGTTCCATTGAACAAAAATATTTGGTACAAAAATGACTTGATAAAAATGATAACAACTTATATTTATGGGTATTTACTATATGCCAGGCATAGTTCTAAAAGCACTTTATGTGTCTTAAGTCAATTATTCTTCAAAACGACCTGTGAGGTAGGTGTTATTATTATCCCTCATTTCACTCATGGGGAAACTAAGGCTCAAGAGCTAAGTCCCTTGCCTAAGGTGACAAAGCAGGTGACAAACCCAGATTGTCTTTTATTTTTATTTTTTCAGATGTTAAAAAATTTAAGTATTTTAATTTTAGAACACTTTTAGAAAAGATATGAAAAATAGTACAGAGAGTTCCTGTATAACTCTCACCAGTTTCACCTATTATTAAAAATCTTACCTTATATGAAACATGTGTCCCAATTGAGGACATACTGATATGCTGGTATCTACTAAACTTCCCACTTTGCTAGGATTTCACTAGTTTATTTTTAATGTTCTTTTTCTGTTCCAGGATTCCATCCAAAATATCACATTACGTTGAGCTGTCATGTCTCTTTAGCCTCCTCTGGATTGTGACAGTTTCTCAGACGTTCCTTGTTTTTGGTGACCTTGACAGTTTTGAGGAATACTAGTCAGTTATTTTGTAGAATGTCTCTCAATTGGGTTTGTGTGATGTGTTTCTCATGATTAGACTGGGGTTACGGTTTTGAGACAAAGACCACGAAGGTGAAGTGCCATTATCAATACATTCTGTCAAAGCTACATGCTACCAACATGATGTATCTTTGATGATACAAACTCCGAAGACCTGGCTGAAGAACTGTAGGCCTGGCTTCTCCTTTTTTTTTTTCTTTTTTTCTCGTTAAACTTTGTTTTAATGGGTCTCAAAATTCTGTGACAAATTTTTGATCAAGTTGTTTCCATTACAAAGTACTGATTTTCAAAAC
This sequence comes from Rhinolophus sinicus, assembly GCF_057876585.1. Classification (NCBI taxonomy): domain Eukaryota; kingdom Metazoa; phylum Chordata; class Mammalia; order Chiroptera; family Rhinolophidae; genus Rhinolophus; species Rhinolophus sinicus. The sequence goes on from NC_142504.1 coordinate 34,862,978, forward strand.
TAATAACTTAAAAACTGCCACACAAAAAAACAAATGGTCCACAAAACATTCTCCTTTCCTTCTGAAGGTTTAACGGTGCATTGTAATCATTAGCCAGTCTTTTACTATTACACTTAAATGGCCAATTGAGACAAACAGCTCTGAGACCGTTCTCCCACCACTGATTAAGACTGGGGTGGCAGGTATTGGGGATAATATTCATTTAGCCTTCTGAGCTTTCTGGGCAGACTTGGTGACCTTGCCAGCTCCAGCTGCCTTCTTGTCCACTGCTTTGATGACACCCACAGTAACTGCCTGTCTCTTGTAACGAACAGCAAAACGGCCAAGAGGAGAGTAGTCAGTGAAGCTCTCAACACACACGGGCTTGCGAGGAACTGTGTCAATGATGGCAGCATCACCAGATTTCAAAAACTTGGGGCCATCTTCCAGCTTTTTCCCTGAATGACGATGAATCTTCTCCTGCAGCTCAGCAAATTAGCAAGCAATGTGAGCTGTGTGACAACCAAGCACAGGTGCATATCCAACACTGATTTGGCCTGGATGGTTCAGGATAATCACCTGAGCAGTGAAGCCAGCTGCCTCCATTGGTGGGTCATTTTTGTTGTCACCAGACACATTGCCACGATGAACATCTTTGACAGACACATTCTTGACATTGAAGCCCACATTGTCCCCAGGAAGAGCTTCACTCAAAGCTTCATGGTGCATTTCAACAGACTTTACTTCAGTTGTAATATTAACTGGAGCAAAGGTGACCACCATGCCAGGTTTGAGAACACCAGTCTCCACTTGGCCCACAGGGACAGTATCAATACCACCAATTTTGTAGACATCCTGGAGGGACAGACACAAAGTCTTGTCAGTTGGACGAGTTGGTGGCAGGATGCAATCCAGAGCTTCAAGCAGTGTGGTTCCACTGGCACTGCCATCTTTACAGGAGACTTTCCATCTCTTGAACCAAGGCATGTTAGCATGTGGCTCCAGCATGTTGTCACCATTCCAACCAGAAATTGGCACAAATGTGACTGTGTCAGGGTTGTAGCCAATTTTTTTAATGTAGGTGCTGACTTCCTTAACGATTTCCTCGTATCTCTTCTGGCTGTAAGGCGGCTCAGTGTAATCCATTTTGTTAACACCAACAATTAGTTGTTTCACACCCCGTGTGTAAGCCAGAAGGGCATGCTCATGGGTCTGCCCATTCTTGGAGACACCTGCTTCAAATACACCAATCACAGCAGCAACAATCAGGACAGCACAGTTGGCCTGAGATATGCCTGTAATCATATTTTTTATAAAGTCTCTGTGTCCTGGGGCATCAATGATGGTCACATAATACTTGCTGGTCTCGAATTTCCACAGGGAGATATCAATGGTGATCCCACACCCCCGTTCAGCTTTCAGTTTATCCAAGACCCAGGCATACTTGAAGGAGCCCTTTCCCATCTCGGCAGTCTCCTTCTCAAATTTTTTGATGGTTCTTTTGTCGATCCCACCACATCTGTAGATCAGATGACCAATAGTGATAGACTTGCCGGAATCTATGTGTCCAATGATGATGTTGATGTGTGTCTTTTCCTTTCCCATTTTGGGTTAGATTCAGCGGTGGTTTTCACTACACCTGTGTCCTGGTGGCAAACTCATTGCGAAAAAGCTCCATTTTAAAGTTACTATCCTCTCCACCCCTCACCCTCTTTCTATGTTCTATTTCATGGAAAAATGTTACTGATCCAAGCCCACATGTAAGTGGGTGGGAGTGGGATGGAGTCAGCTACACATACTTGAAAGGGAGTATGTCTATAAATTATTTGCAATTTTTCTGTCAGAAACCTCATTTTTATCCACTACTCTATATTGCCTCTAACATCCTATCTTTTTTTTTTTTTACCATTTTTGCACATTTTTCATGTGCAGTAGTTTAAAAACAACATAATTTTGAACTAATTTCCTGCTTTTTCAAAGATCCAAAAGTATGTTAGAATTGAATGTGACAACCAATAAATTTGTTTAAAATTATTTTCCACTAGAGTGTGTCACTAATGGATGAACTAGAAACCAAGTTTTCTCAAAAGAGTTCTGTAATGAACTTACCAGAAATATTCGTTCAAGTTGATCCTGAATGTCTTTCATTCCTGGAAAAGCAGCAACTCCTTGGATCATTTCAACAAAGATGCAACCAACTCCCCTAAAGAGAGAAGAAAGAATTGTTACAAAATTTCAATATATTCTGCTTAGAAAACTGTCTGGAATGAAAACATCTACAGCTACAAAGAAGAAACAATGAATCAATAATATTCTTACTGAGTACCACCAGCTGGGCTGTGTGTGACACATATACCTAGATCCCAGAACTTTCCTCCCTATCTCTGCCTACTGGCCTGAAAGGACTTGAAATAGATGCAACTGTATTGGGCTCAGAACACAGTGGGAACCAATAAAATGTAAGCCTTGGTGGCTCCACCTTACTTATGGACACAGTCAAGGAACTCCTTAGCCTGATACACAAAGCCTCCACAGTGTTGTTCTAATGGCTTTTTCCAACCCTATTTCACAAATTCATAATGTATTCTCCTCCCTAGCTGCCCAGGACTCATACCTCTCTTTGTATCAAAATCATCTGGGAAACATAAAAACTGCAAATAATTTGAACACAAACCCCAAAGATCCTGTTTCAATCAGTCTCAGTTGAAGCCCAGGCATTGACTAGGGCTGCTCTGGTACTTTAGGGCAACTACGCCGGGGATCTCTGAGCCAGACTGATCTGCTCACGGCCCAAGCAGAAACCTATATACCTTGGCTCAAACTGCTCCACTACCTAGAACTTCCTCCTTCTTCATCTATTTGCTCTTCACATGTCAATCCAACCCAACCTCTATAATCTAATTTAAATGCCATCTCTTCCATGAAGCCTTCCATGAATGTTCCAGCAGGAAGAACAGCTCCCTTTACGAGTTTATTTGTTAAGCTTTTATTCACTATATCAGCCATCTACTATGGTCAGCTTCCTCTCCTAGCTGAGCATTCCATGCCCACAGTTCCTATCTAGCAGGGCGGTTCAGCAGCGTACAAGCACCACGAGACCGTGCCTCCCAGACACAGCAGCCTGCACCTAACCCAACAGGAACAACCAATCCATTGTATGGGCAGAGAGCTAGATACCCCTGCTGGGACTCTGAAGAACAAGTCACTTGGGAACAAAGCGGAAAGAAATTAGCATATGTAGATGGCATAATTCACATTAATGGCAGAGAACTAGCAAGAACGGTCACTTTCCTATGACTGATGTTCCCTGAACGGACTTGGTTCCCGCCTTCCTAAGACCTGGATGTTCAGATAATCCAGGGTTTTTGCCAGATCTCTCTACCTGCTAGTAATTCTCCAGGACTTTTTTTTTTAATGGCTCTATTTTGAATGGGTTTACGTTTCCTGAAAGTATACTAATAATACCATGAATATATCGGGACACTTCTTCAATTGCTGCACTTATATTCAATTTAGGGTGAGCAAATCCTTGTGTCTTTAACTTATTTCAGACCCTTCCAGAGGTTAAAGACAAAGGACCTACTTTTCTACAACTGCCCCAGTTGTTATCACAATTGTAAATAAACAATGTTTTGAATGAAAGAAGTAATACATTTGCAGAAATCTCTTCTCTATTATGCCACATAATTTCTATCCAAATTGAACACCAATAGTACATAGAGTTGCAATGACTAAAAACAAACAAATGTTACTTTAGATCATAAAGAATAATTTTATTAAAGTAGCAAAAATTAATTTTAAAATCAGTGTTCTAGGAAGATGGGTTTTAACACAAGTTGTTTTCCTTTAAGATTTGAGAGACGACATAGGCATTGAGAATTATTTTATTAGCATATTAAAATGCAATAATATTCTTATAAATATTGGGACTTCAGATGTCCAGTTAAATCTAAAATTTCAGTTTGGTAGTTTTCCAAATTTTTATGTCAAGAATTCTTTTCTAAGACTACTGACCTACATTTCTACCATCTTCTTATTTAAGTTTATACAAAATATCTTGGACCTCATTTTTTTCACATTGAGAATATATACCCTCTATTCTCTTTCTCACTACAAGCTACAACTGTGAGTAAGATGACCCTCAGCGGAAACCACAGTTGACCCCACTGTGTACTCAACTAAGCTGGCTGGTAAGGTAACCATTACACTGCCAGAGCTACTTAGAGAAATTCTTTTGCTACTGCTTGTGCTTAGTTTATATCATCTTCATAATGTGATACTTAGGACAATTAAAAGACAAATCTATGCTGTAATTTTACTCAGTTGGTATGTAATGATATAGCACATATATAGGCTAGCTAAGGGACCTGACGTCTCATTTCTAATGGACATTTCTATGACATCATTTTTCAAAGAAGCCTTAGGGTACACTAATGAAGCTGAGAGAATTATACTTAAAAGATTTATAAAAAAGAGATAGAAAGCTCAAGACAATTAAAAAGTAGAAGTATAAAACACAGCAATATATTAACATAGCAGAATACTTTATTACTAGAGCTGCCTTATGCCAAAGAGCAATAAAAGCCCTACAATTTAATATGAAAGGACTATTACCTGCTTTCCTCCCCCCACCTTCTATTTTCCATTAGCTCTCTGTTCTTTCTCTTGATGGAGTAAGTTGATTGTTCTGAGTAGTTTACTCAGAAAGAATTCATCCACTTAAGTTCTATATTTATGATACACACACACACACACACACACACACACAAACACACACATACGGGGTGCCAAAAAAATGTATACAGATTTTAAGAAAGGAAAAAACTGTATTAAAATTGTAATACTCAATATATACCGATAACAAATGATGAGTACAAGTCACGTGTATACATTTTTGTATACATTTTTGACACCCCTGATCTATCTATCTTTATCTATGTATCTATGTATCTATGTATCTATGTATCTATCTATCAATCAATCATCTATCTATCTATCTACCTATCTATCTATCTATCTATCTATCTATCTATCTATCTATCTTATTTCAGGATATGTCTCCTTTAATTTGCTCCTTTTCTTTTGATAATTTGAATAATTATGTAATCATCACCCATTTAGTCTAAATTTTTCAAGAATAAGAACTGGACACAAAAGGTTACAATTAAAACTGTTATGGATGCGGTGTGTTCATGAAAACCACCAGTACCAAATAGCTGCACTGGTGAATTTACCAAATGTTTAAAGAATTAATATCAAATATTCTCAAACTCTTCCTGAAAATTGAAGAGGAGGGAACACTTCCAAGTTCATTCTACGAGGCCAGCATTATCGTGATACCAGAGCCAGATAAGTATAAGAAAAGAAAACTACGATACAGACCAATATCCCTAATGAATACAGACGCAAAAATTCTCAACAAACCTTTAGTAAATCAAATTCAAGAGCACATCAAAAGAATTATACAGCAGGACCAAGTGGCATTTATCCCTGGAAAGCAAGAGAGCTTCAACATATTTATGTCAATCTATGTGATCTATCAGATTAATAGAATGAAAAATGAAAATCACATGATCAATAGATGCAAAAAGACATTTGACAAAATGCAATCCTTCATGAAAAAAGTCCTCAACAGTTGAGTACAGAGGGAACAGACCTTAACATAATCAAGGCCATATATGACAAAGCCACAACTAACACCATACTTAATGGTGAAAAACTGAAAGCTATTTTTTGAAGATCAGACAAAGCAACAATGTCCACTTACTCTTATTCAAATATAGTAGTAGAAGTACTAGCTGGAGCAATTAGGCAAGTTGAAGAAAAGCCATCCAAATCAGAAAGAAAGAAGTAAAACTGTCATTAACCGCAGGTAACATAAGTTTGTATATAGGAAATCCTAAGGACTCAACCAAAAAGCTGTTGTAACTAATCAACAAATTAGGTAGGGTTGCAGGATATAAAATAAACATATAGTAATCAGTTGCATTTCTATATACTAATAATAAAACATCTGAAAAAGAAATAAAGAAAATTATCTCACTCAGAACATAAAAAACAAAACAAAAAACAAAATAATCACATACTTAGGAATAAACTTAACCAAGGAGGTGAAAGATCTCTACATTGAACAGCAGAGTACATTGATGAAAGACACTGAAGACATGAACAAATGGAAAGACATCCTATGTTTATAGATCAGAAGAATCAATATTGTTTAAATGTCCTTACAAAGCCATGTATAGATTCAATGTAATTCCTATAAAATATACAATGGCATTCTCCACTGAAGTAGATAAAAAATCCTAAAATTTGTATGAAACCACAAAAAAACATGGATATCCAAAGTAATCCTGAGAAAGGACAAAGGCAGAGGCATCCCGCTCCCTGATTTCAAACTACACAACAAAGCTATAGTAATTAAAACAGTATGGTAATGGCATTAAAACAAATACATAGACCAATAGAAGAGAATAGAGAGCCCAGAATTAAACACCCATACCATATGTTTAATTAATATTCAACAAGAGAGCCAAGAAAACACACTTGGGGAAAGGATAGTCTCTTCAACAAACAGTGTTGGGAAAACCTGAATAAACACATGGGAAAAAAAATCAGACACCTACTTATACTACTCACAAAAATTAATTCAAAATTGATCAAAGACCCGAAAAAAATACTTGATACTATAAAACTACTAGAAGAAAACAGGGAAGAAATTCCTCAACATTGGTCTTGGCAATGACTTTTTAGACATGACGCCAACGCAAAAATTGAAAACTAGGACTACATCAAACTTACAAGCTTCAGCACAACAAAATAAGCAATTAACAAAATAAAAAGGCAACTACAGAATGGGAAATTTGTGGGTGGATTTTAATTATTTTTTATTTTTCAATTACAGTTGACATAAAATATTATATTAGTTTCAGGTATACAAGATAGTGATTAGACATTTATATAATTTAAGAAGTGAACACCCTGATAAATCCAGTACCCATATAATATCATATATAGTCATTACACTATTACTGTCTATATTACTTATGCTATACTTTGCATGCCCATGACTATTTTGTAACTACCAACTTGTACTACCTTCCTCTTTTTAACCCATCCCCAATCCCCCTCCCATCTCCACAACCATCAAAATGTTCACTGAAGCTAAAAAAGAAAGATGCAGTGTGTTCAAACTCTTATTTTAGGTTTAGTTACCTGGTAAGGTAATATATGAAACATCTACCCATACTTACACATCTTTCAATTCTTTTGAACTCAAAATTTCCACATTCAATTTATGCTATAGATATGTAAATAGTTTTTATCATAATTCAAAACAAGAAATTAAGCAGAATCGATCATTGTCATTATGAGCAGAGATGGACTTTTTTAGGCCTAAAGGTCATACAATTTGAGAGTTCTTATTTACAAAAAAGAATACAAAATTATGAATAAAAATAGGGTACAAAATTGAATTTATAATGAGGAATAAATCGAAATCATAAATTTTTAAAAGCTAATGAATACGACAATACAAAATTCAGAAAAATAATGTAACATATTTCTTAACTGCTGGACACACCTCTCTAATACTTTTATTTCTACAATTTTGGCTGCATAATCTTTGATTACTTCACTTATAACAATTCTATAATAACATTTTCTGTAAAGAAAATACACAGAATATGGAGATAACTCGGTCTTTCCTCTAGCATAATGATGACTATCTTTTCTGATAATATAGAAAAAGTTTCATTTTTTTCTTTCATCTTCGCTTCTCATTATTGGTCTAGTCATGTAAACTTTTAGGACTGTGTTTAATTTTGGAAAAACTTCTATCACGTTTCTTTCAAGTTTACCTGTGTACTATAAACACAGTAATTCTAAAACATTCTACACAATTCCCATGATAAGATTCCAAACGAACATGAGAGGATATGCTCAGCTTAATGTGGAGAATGAGGAAAGAATTGTTGCCAACTGATTTAGAAGTATAATCCGATAGATTATGAGTGATGGGGTAGAAATGGGGTATTCAGGTAAAGATAGGATCTAGTATGTGAGGAATCCTGAGGGAGCCATATGCTATTGTGTGGGAGATGAAAGGAAAAGTTCAAAAGAGAGAAGTCCATATTCTATACTAAGAAGTTTGTGTTTTATTCCTAGGCTAGAAGGTATCATCGTTTTTCTGCATCCCAATATTCATGGTGGATAAAGCTCACACGAGTGGGGAACCCATGTTACAGTGGTGGATTAGGGAATAAAATAGTTTTGTGGACAGAAGCAATTACAACCACTAGTTGTAAAGCCACCTTGTTTCCCATACAGGGCAGCAAGTGAATGAGACTAACAGTAGTATAAGCCCTCCATCTACTGGGGAATGAGGGACAAAACACAGTAATGCCCAGGGCTCCACAAACTACAGACCACAGGCCAAATCCCACCCATTGCCTGTTTCTATAATGGCCTATGAGCTAAGAATGGCTATTACATTTTAAATGGTAGAAAAAAATCAAAAGAAGAATATTTGGTGATATATGAACATTATATGAAAGCCAAATTTCAGTGTTCATATTATATTGGAACTCAGCCAACTCATTCATTTACGTGTTGTCTGTGCTGCTTCATCATCATCATAGAAGAATTGAATAGTTGTTACAAAGACTAAAAGACTATATGCCCTGGAAAGTCTAAAATATTTATTATCTGATCCTTTACAAAGTTTGCCCAACCTTGATGTATGTTATGCTCCACCTGTATAAAAACTTACTATACTATAAATAGAAGAAATCATCTTCATCAGTTATGGAGAAAAAAAATAAAAATTACATATTATGATTATTTATGAGTAATTATTAATAGAAATAGGCTCTCAAATAAGATCTGGTTTTCACTATTTTCCTTGTCAGTTTTCCCACGATAGATACTTGTATGCTTTAGAAGTCTCCATGAATTTTGTAAATAATTGGTATTCTTAAAACTTGATTAAAGATGAATATTTTATCTTTACAGTATTTTAACTTAGAAATAATTTGGGAGAAAATATGTAGTTAATTTTTAATAATGATGAGTCTACAACCAGTCCTATACGAATTTCTTCTCAAAATAGAGGATTTGGTGAGTTGATTTGAATATTGGGTTGGGTGCAAGGAGAGTTTACTTTTATAAACTTTTTTAGAAGCTTTCATTTTGTGTTTAGAAGATTGGGGAGCAAAAGCTTATGATTGGAAGTACTACCTATTGTTTTATAAACAATAGGAAATTTCACCTGATAAACGAAATTTTATAAATATAAGGTTGCTGTGTTCTGAAATGACTTCAAGTTATTTTCTTTCCATCTGTCCTCCCTTTATCCACATCCAATATATATGTCTTTGTGTTGATGAAAAGAGAGGAATCGGATTTATCAAATTATATCTTGAGCTTTTTTCCCCCCTTAAAACCAAGAACAGGGACTGGAGGGAGTGAAGGCCCCACATGCTCTAAAATTCCACGTTCACACCTCTGCCCATGAGATATCCTCTGTTCCAGCCATGCTGCTCTGCCGTCTGTTCCTAAAACACACAACATTCTTCACCACGTCAGGACCTATGCATGAGTTGTTAACTCTGCCCAGAATGCGGTTCCCCTCACTCTGTGCATAGATAATTGCTTCTTGTTATTCAGGGGTCCACTCAAATGGCGCTGTTTAGACATGTTTTTCCCTGTCGCCATCTGTAAGACAGTTCCTCCTTGCTGCCCAGGCCCTGTTTCTCACCCTACTATCCCTACTTTGTGTCCTTCACAACACTAAAAGGATGTTAAGTTGTCTTTGCTGTTTTGGGATGTGTTTCCTCGAGGTGGAAAACCCATAAGACCAGGGGAAAGGATGTGTCATCATCATGTCCCAAGAGCACAGCAGAGTGTCAGGCACACACTAAGCGCTCAAACATATTTGCTGAATGAATGAATCAAAAGCAACGCAACCCTCCCTCCCCTCCCCTTCTCAACTATAGAGTGAGAGCTAAGCTTAGAGACTTGTTTCCGAGGAGTGCTGTACGGAGGCAGGGGAAGGGGCGCAGAGGAACTTTACAATGGAGAAAACTGGCAAACAGCACCTTGACCATGTGAACAGCGCTAACACCATCAGTGAGAAGTCATGTGGATAATATACACCCTTGATATGATGTGGGGAGAATGTCACTTCACCTCTGCGGTCATCCTCCCCAAAACACTAGATGATTCCAGATTGATGGACAGTCTACAAATGCCTGGCTAGGACTCCTCAACACTGTTAAGGTCATGAAAAACAGGGAACATCTGAGAAACTATCGTTAACGCAGAGGAGGCTAAGGACACAGGACCGCTGCATGCAATGTGGGATCCTAAAACAGACAAAAGCAATTAGGGAAAAACCAGTGAAGTGAAAATAAAGTTGTTTAGTTAGTAGTAATATACCACTGTGGGGTCCTTAGTTGTGACAAATGTACCCCAGTAATGTAAGATATTAACAACAGGGAACACCAGGTGAGAAGTATATAGAAACTCTCTATCATCTTTGTAAGCTTTCTGTAAGGCTAAAACTATTCTAAAATCAAAAGTTGATTTTTAAAGAAAGGCAAAATGAAGACGGACAGTATCTCCTTGGGATAGTGTATAGAATTAGTCTTTTAAGTAGAAGAGCCACAGCATTTTGAGTTTTCCCTATATGAGAAAAAAAGAACCTCTGTGCATTTCGATGAACTTTTTCTGGAAAACAAAATGAGCCATCTAGAATTGCATGCTAGAATGTGAAATGTCAGTTAAGGTTAACCTGAAATAATTTGTACAGCAAACTAATTAAAGATTAATTAGGTTTGATATGAAGATATTTGAAAATTGACATATGTATGCACTCTACAGCAAATGAATTCAAGATGAAAAAATTTATCTAAACTATTAGATTTGGGGCAATGCAGAGAGTGTGGAATGCAGAGAAAAAATGGACTTCTCCAGGAAGGGGCAAGACATTTATCCATCAGAGTAGGAAAGAGCAAGTTCAATGGCACTTCTCTGGGAAGGCTTCCTGGTCCCTTCGACTGGGTTAGGTCCCCTACCTCCATGCTTCTCGTGGTACTTCCTACAACTGTAATTTATTTATTTGTACATATATTAGCCACTACCATCTTTCTCAGAATGAGGGTTTGGTCTTTTGCTTTTAAAGATAAAGTTCAAATGAGCCAAAGGGTTATGGCAATATAGCAGCCCTCCCAGACCTGAATGAAATAGGGTTAGGTCACTACAATCACCAGCTAAGATGCACTGTAACATACCTGTTTATTAAAGTTCTGTTGGGATGTTACGGTATAAAGGACAACTTTATGTCTCTCAATTAAAATAGGGTTTAATTAGATCCATCAACTCCTATACTCAAAAAATACCTGCATTTGACACATGGCATTTTAACTGAACTGTACTCAATTTTCTCGTAAACACATCAATGTTACAAGATGTGAATTAACCCAATAAATGATTATCCCACACGAAGCAGTATAAAATAGGACCTAGAGGTTATTATTTAGCTAGACTACCTTAATCTTATTTTGGTCATCAAAAAATAAAACACTGTTTTCCTTCTCTAATTCTCAGGTTCAATCAATGTACAAAGGTTCAGACAATGTAGAAAGACTTTAATATCTTACAATATGGTTCAATTAAAATCCCCCCAAAAATCTCCTGGATTTTAGCTTCTAATTTCATCCATTTATTAACAATGGCTTGTGATTCCTCGGGGTGGAGAGCTTGAACCAATTTCTCTCTCAAGTGGCAGCAGTTGGCCACAGAGCCCACGAGGGATCCTGACACAGCAAAGGAGCACGTTGAGTGTGTGCAGAGAGGACAGTGACCCGCCCAAATCACACTGTCACCACGAGGGGAGACCTGCCCCTTCTCATATAGACCTCCCTAACTGAAAGTTAGGAGGCCCCTATTCAAGTTCAGAGACTCATTTAGAGCCACTCAGAACCACCTGCATTGTAAAAACATTTGGGAAGAGGGCTGTAGATAAAGACAGTGTCAAGCTGGTTCTGACAGGGCAGTGGATGGACAGAACCAGAACTCACCGCAGGTTCTGCCTTTCTCTTTCAATGTTATACTGGCACCAGAAATGCCCTCAAAGCCTGTGCGTCCATCGGAAGGAAAAAAAGCACCTGAAGCAGTACGTATCACCCTCTAATGTGGATGCCAATCACGTGGGGATCTCCTTGGAATGAGGATTCTGACTAGCTAGGTCTGCACTGAGCCTGCGGTCCTGCGTTTCTAACAAGCTTTGAAGCAACGCCAGGGCTGCTGGTCACAAGACCAGACAGCAAGGAGCAAGAATCAAAAGGAATCAGGGGAATTCTGTTTTGAAAGGAGTTTCATGACTTGGATTAATTCTCTGAATATGGATGCAGGCTCGAGCCAAAGGGACAACAAAGAAACAGTAGACTGGTGAAATCAATTAGATTAAATACTAAACACAAGATGAACTTAACCTAAAGGAATGCAATACTAACTCAGAAAGATTCCTCATTAATTAACCTAATAGGTAATTCTATTTGGCCATGGTCCACTGAAAGAAACCATTAGGCTATGAAAACTAGTCTGATTCCATGCAACACGGCTGCCATTTATTTATGTCACTTCTCTCTTCTGGAATGTATATGTTTGTAAAATAGACCAAAGAGGTTTGTTCCCTAGGAGGTTAGCTTCTAAAAGATCAATTTTTTTTAAAAAAAAGTTTTTTGCAATAACTTGTAAGAAAATTGATTACACATGACAGATGTGATCTTTTCAAGTTGGCATTTGCAGTATTTGAGAGTGAAAGATTAAAAAATTACATTCCACATGCCCTTGGTGACGACTGAAGGGACTGAATTGATTAAACTGTCACTCATCATTTACTGTGGTTAGTGCTTCATTAGGCACAGATAGGCACAATATATCTTAGTCAAATACTTCTGTGGAGTACTGAGTTCCCAGGGAATGAAAACCAAACCAAACCAAACCCAGACTGTGGGTAAAAGCCCATCTCAAAAACAAAACAAAAAAAACACACTCAATTCAAAACAACAGACTTTTTATATGAGGAGAACCTTGAAGATATATTTTTCAAACAACCAACCAAAATTGTATCTCTAAGAAGGGGTATTTACAAATTGAGCGCATCAGAATCAAAATTAAACAAAAGCAAAACATGACGCACACGCACAGGAAGCTAACGTAGTTCACTAAGGCCCAGGCCCAGGCCGGTCTGCTGCTGACCTGGGAACAGGTAGCAGGCAGGCGAGTGGGAGTCCCCCACCTGCCTCCACATCTGAAACAAGACTTCGGGTCGCTCAAGAAGCCCAACCACCTGAAAGTACCCGCTGGCATTAATACTCCTTGAGTTGCAATGATAACTCTTCCTCACACATTATGACATCTGTCTGTCTATCATCTATCATCTATCTATCTTAGTGTATAATAGATACATTTCAGTATACATATATTTCAATACATATATATTTTAGTATGTGTATATAATTATATACATATAAAATCAGATAGCAAAGCTATATTTTTGCTTCCTGGTCTAGTTACCTAAGCCAGAAAGAGGAATCATCCAAAACCTGTGCCTTTCCCTTGCTACTACCATTCAGCCATCTAGTTGTCATAGCCTAACTATTCCTAAATGTCCCCCCATTATGGTCCCTAACCTTTTCCCACCCCTTCCCCCATTCCTCCCTTTTTCTCCACCTGCTTCTTAAACCATGTTCTTCCTACCCACAAATATCAACTGTTTTACCCCTTGGTGGGATATTTTTGTCCACAGTATGGCCTCCATGTTCTTCAACCTTAGCTTCTGTCAACTTGGAAAGACGGCTTTGACAAGTCAGGCCAAGTAATTACCACTTGGTGACACCTCCTCTGACCCCCACTTCTCAACCACCTTCAACTCTATGCTGCCATTGTACCAACTGTATACCTGTGCTACAGCTCATCACACTGTCTTTCCCTCTGACCTTGAATGTGTGAATGGATCTTTCTCATCTCTATAAGACCTCGGACCCAATTCAGAGCCTGGCGTACTGAAAAGAAGATGGTTATCGATGCTTAAAAATGCTTGAAAATTCAAAACAGACTCTCATAATGAAGATCCCAGAGATAAAGTACAAAAATAACAGCCACAGATTATATAGCTAACAGGATGTTCAGATGAGGAACGTCCAGGAACCAGGCACAATAAATACAAACAATGTAAACTGCAAAGTTCCTTACTGAGGACTACTATTAGTAAAAAATGTAAAACTCAAAATATTGCATTCAATAGCAGAGAAATATTATTTCTTGTACTATGGAACAATAAAGGAAGAGAGAAGTCCCATTTGATTAGTCATTTAAAATGCTACCAGTGAAAGCTCCTTCTCTAAGGAATAATTGTCGACCAGTCTGGACAAGAAAAAACAAATTAATAAGCCTTGCACATCTTTAATTTCTGCTTATATGACAGCTGATGCAGAACAAGGGAGTCATATTGTAATATTTTTCACTGCAAATGTATTAATCCTCCTGCAATAATGTGGGGAATTAGGGGGAAAAATTGCTCATGGGTAATTATCTTAAAAGATCAAGCAGGCAACACATTTACGCAATCTTTTTAGAGAAACCACATCTAGCATATCACAAAGAGAATAACTGCTGAGACAATATGTGACAGTAAAATACTTGACAATCATCTGATCTCTTGGATAATATACGGAAGACCCAAAGGCAAAACCTTTCCATTGTAAATCCTAATTGTCCATTTTGTTGGTGAAGTCTGTGGGCTTCTTGAAATATTCTCAGACTTGCCCTGGAATGTTGCTGTTTAGACTACACATTGCACACAGCCTACACTGTGAATGATGCCCAGTGGAGCTGTGCAATGTGGTAGCAGTAGTGGGTGCTGCTTGAGGGCAGGAACCAGGTCTTTTCCACTGTTGAAACTCTGGAAAATCTGTCAAATTTTGTTGAACGAATGAAGATACGCACATAGAGTAAGAGAGATCTTTGTGGGAACGGGGCTACCCTGGGATTCTAGAAATGTTTTATTTTTATTTCTTTTCTGTGCCACCACCAGCCAGCTCATGTGTGCAGTATAACCAAGCACCTTCAGATTTGGGAGGTAGGAGGTATAAAATAGCCACAAAACAACAATAAAACAAAATTACAAATTGATTTCACTAGGTTGTTAAAATTCTGAAACAATTTCTAAATTGAACATGTTAGGATTAAACACGACAAACAGATGAAAATGTATATAGTTGATAAAGTTTTTTAATTTGTTGAGTTTACATGAGGCTATGAATATATTCTGCTTTCAGAAACATGGCAAAGCGAGCAATGAAGAATAACCATTGAATTAATAGGAAACCCTTGCCAAATTCTACAGAACATACAAACATCTCATTCTTGCAATCTACTGCCTCACATGGAAATATTTTAGAGAAACATAAAATGCCATAGCAAAAGATGAACAACACAAATGTGTATAGGAAAATAGGCAGCTATTCAGATTCTGTCTTTAGTAATTACTAAGTACCTTTCACAGACTATGATTAACTTTTGGTTTTTTTTTTTAAATGGAATTTAGCAGGCTGTTTCTTGGCCACTGATAGGTTATTTTAGTTAAGTTTGACTTTAATTCTTTTTCAATTATTGTATTATTTCTTTTTTCCCCCTGTGGTATCCTTTACCAATAGGAATCTAAGGACACTACATTTGAAGAGCAAAACTGAAAAAACAAAACAAAACAAATATTTAAGTTTATCAATTACATAATATAACATCTAAAATCAAGACAGCTACTAGTACATTAAGTTATATTAATTCATATAGAATACCAGTAAATGAAAATGTGATTCTTAATTAAAATACAATCCGGATAATGCAGTGACCTGTGGAATTAACCCACAAATGTTACAATAGCACGGAAGTCGCCTCTTCCATCTTTTAACGCACAATATGAATTAGACAATAAAGTCCATTTACTAACTATAGTCACAAATGATGTTTCTACAAAATCACATTCTCATTCAATCAGATCTTTCCTGTGCATGTAAGTGAACAGTCGACCTTTGCACCTTCATTGGATTAGAAACTTTATATTGACTGGAACATTTGTTAAAAGAGTTTCACTCATTGCTTCTGCTTGTTTTAACAGCAACCTTACGTTGGATTCACACATGCCATTGATCCAAATGACTACTTTCTACAATCAATTCTTTAAATTCATGTAAAATTTTTATCTTTTTCAGAACTATCCCTTCACATTCTATTCCCTTTCATCACTAGCTCATAAAAAAAGCATATGACTTTTTTCGAGGATTTTTTTTCCATAAATGAAGTTGTCAGTATTCCACTGACAAGTAGTAAAGATTACAAATTCCTACCACCACACTAACATGCCAGCAGTCAAGAGGTGCCCGCCTGCACTATACTGCTTGATTGGCTCTCAGCCACCAGCACCTACAATTCAAATCTGTGATGTTTGAGCAAAATCACAAATTTCCACAGGGCAAAGACCTTAGCAGTCAACTGTCTATAGTTAAACCAATGAATATTAAACTGCCAACAAGAGCTGAACATGCAGTAAAATGTGCATATGCAGACTCATCTTTCCTCCCTAAAATGACTGAAATGTCAGTTAAGGAATACAATTTCAAACAGAATAAAATAAGTAGAGGAGGAGACACAAGTGGATGAGAGAGAACCTTTTTCAGAAGACGCAGAAATGTAGGCAGACCATAGGCAGTTACAACTTCAAGTTAAAGTCCGAGTTTTTAGTTACAACAACTCAGAAGAGGCTCAGGACTTGGGGACGCAGCTTCTAGGAAGTGTGCAGGTGAGTCTGACAGCTGGAGATAGGGTGGAAGATTGAAAGTTTGTACAAAGCAATTGACCCACAGGTCTTCTCTGACCATCTCCCACTGCAAACCACCAGCATGACACTGAGTATTTATTCTCTGGAGAAATTAAAACCAAAAGATTTCAAAGTGAGGATTAGAAGTGAGAGCAGGGTAAGGCACAGAGCTGAAAAAAAAAGGGAAATTAAATGAAAAATATGTTTATTGGTCTGTGTGACAATCACACCCTTTCCCATCATGCTTTGAGGATGTCAGCTGCCAGGAATTGGTATCTGATGAAGAACAAAGAATAGATCTTCAGACACTGACATTTCAGGATCTCTCAATGAGAAGTCCAGCTTTTTGCATGAACAATATATAATGAACTGACCAATCAATTAGTGCCTCATTCATAAAAGTAATAGACAGTCAAGGGTCTTCCCCACCCCCATATTTGAGGAAAGCCTCCAATAGAAACCAGAGAAAAAGGAAGTGTGGGTTATACTACATAGGATAACAAATTTTGAAACAAAAAATGGAAGGTTTGTAAGGTAAAAAGTTGTGAAATATGAGAAAAAAAGGTTTAAAAAAAGAGGATTAATATAGGAGCTCCAATATCAAATTATTACATACTTTCCAAAAAAGCAGACAGAGAAGATGGAAGGAAATAAATTTTGCAAAAAAAGAAATTCAAGAACCGCTCTCAGAACTGAAACAGATGTCTCCATATTGAAGGGAAACTACCCAACACCAACAGAAAAAGACACTTCCAAAGTGCATTGTCATGACATTTCAGAATAGCAGGGATAGAAAACAGAGCCTAATACTTTCCAGAGGAAAAGCATGAGGGGGCACATACTGGCGGTGAATCTGAATGGAGTCAGACTTCTTAGCAGCAATAATAGAAGCTCTAAGGAAATTAGCAATGCATTCAAAACTCTGAGGGGGAAAAGGCTAATTACATAGTCAGATTGAAACTGTATCAATCATGTGTGGGAGTAGAATAAAGGCATTTCGGAAAACAGAATTTGAAAACCGTGTCTCCAATGCATTCTTTCTTGGGAAACTAAAGGGGGAAGACATGGAATGCAGGAAATAAGGAATCTATAATCAGTAAAGATCCAGAAGGAAAATAAACCCAAACCAGAAAAGACTTTAGTGACTACTTCCCGCGGTGCAAGGGAACCAATAAATTGAAACACTAACAGGATAGCAACAGCAGGAAGCCATTATTCTAGGGAGCTAGAAGTAAAAAGGTCAAATGTTATTGAAATCCACTGACAGTGAGAGCTACAGAAAAAGGCTTCCCCATAGAAGTTGTAGTCAGCCATTTCCAGAAATATGGACTAAAATAGGGAAGATTTAGGGCTGAATATACAATCTCCCTCTCCTCCCACTTGTCCATTGCCTGACTCCAGCTGGAAACACAGCCAAGATAGCTCGGAAGATGTTTTCCCTAGGGGTCAGCCATCTAGGACATCGGGCAGGGCAGAAGGGGGTAAAGAATAGATTTGGAGGGAAACAGATAATAACTAGCTTAGGAACAACGTACAACAACAGGAGAGGGGCAAACGGAAGTCCCAAGATGACAGATGTTCAGCTGTGCTAAGGCAAGAAATCAGAGCTGAGAGAGGAGAGCTTCAAGGAAAAGGCTGAGGGAGGAAGACGCCAAGAAAATTAAATGGAATTGATGGATTTGCTGATGTGTTTGAGCATTTGGAAAATTTTTTTCATACATAATTGACAAATATTTTATACCTATATATTTAATAGGAACAAAGGCAAGAGAACTACTGAAAAGCAGAGACAATTATAAAGCACAAAATGAAAAAGGTTATACAAGAAACTATACATATCATGAATACTACCTGACTTAAGCATGAATAATATTTACATATTAATGTTTCAAAATGTGACATAGATTCTATACTGGGAGAATAAGTTGAAAGTGGAGTGGGGGAAGGTTGATGGAAAAAGATGAAATTCTCATCTACCATAACACCTACTTAATAGATAATGTCTAAAATAGTAAATTAATAAATAGATATCTAAATGATTAAAAACATACAGAGGTAGATACTAAAAGAGCTGAAAATAGTTGCTTCTGGGAAACAACATTAGAGGTTGAGTATGGATGAGCCAGGAGATTACTATTTTTGTGTTGCTACTGTTGTGGAACCTATTAGTTATTGGTTATACTTGAAATAGGTTTTATTAATTATTTTCTGATTAGGAAACTTAAGATAAGGATAGTTAAGGGATTTGGTCAACCAAGGTTACACAGGTAAGGAGTGGTGGAGACAGAACCTAATTTAGGCTTAAAATGTGTTTTCTACTATAAGATTGCCTCTCCTTTACACAACAAACCACTGCTAGTTACATGGTCAAACAATTGATTTCTACATGAATAAAGATACAACTTAAAACATAAAAGGCGCTAGTGTATATACAATGTTCTCTAAACTTTGAGCAATTGTATATCTAAATTACAACACACACACATAAGATGAGAAAATGTTCTCTAAAGTTTGAGCACTTGTATTTCTAAATTACAACACACACACACACAAACGTAAGATGAGAACATCTTAGGCCAAAATTTCTCCCTAATTCTCTAGACATAAATGGTATGTTAATCTGCCTGAAACCAAATAGAGCAGCTTCCATTTCTTCAATATGTCCTATAGCAGCACCCTTGGATGCTATGTAGGCATACCTCGTTTTGTTGCGTTTTGTTTTATTAGGCTTTAAAGATGCTCCATTTTTTACAAATTGAAGGCAAGACCCTCCACCAGCAAACAGATTACAACTGGCATTTTGCGATATTCACTTTATTACGGTGGTCTGGAACCAAACCTGCCATATCTCCAAGGTATGCCTGTACTCCAATAGAAATGCAATATATTTAACTTGGCTGATTGATATACTATGAACTGATAAGAACACTATTCTCAACATTTGTGGAATATTAGATTTCTTAAAGAATTTCACATTTAACCATCTGTTGCCATTCTCACAAACCAGTGAAGCTGCTGAGTACATTAAGGACTATCAAAATATCATGAAACTTAGTAATTGTGATTGGTTATTTAAAAATCATCCAAAAATCAGATTGTGGGTAGCCAATTACTTTGCCAATGTTGATAAAAATAGGGAAATTTTTATTTAAAAAAATGTTTAGTAGTTAAGACTACATATAATGCTTCACTTTATGTATTATTATTCAGCTAACTTTCCACTAATAAATGACCAACCATATCAATTGAAAACACCCGTATATTCTTTCTTTCACAAACACAAATTAATAAACAACATGGGATGTAAAAACCATAACCATGCTAAGCTTTTGATAGAAAAATAGAACTGGTTCCCTTCAGCACTCCAAAGCCATCACTAAATTCAGCACACTGGCAGCCACTCTATAATTCCATAATAGTTTAATATTAGTGGATTGTATTTTTGGAGCTAATTCATCATTAAGCAGTGTTATAGAAGCTTTCCACGAGGAATTTGAGTTTGTAGCCAGCAGTCCTTGGGTGTGAATGAAGCACTCAAATGCATTAAATCTCTTCTGATTACTAATATTGAACAAGTTATTGCTCTCGTGCTTTCTGAAAAAAGATGACCACATATAACAGTTAAATCCCTGTTTTACATCTACTGTCCTGGCAGCATTACTATTAACTCTCAAGGGTATCCTAGTATGGATGATATACTACAAGGTCATCTTAATTTTGAGGGACTTGGGTAGTGAAAATAGGCTCAGAAACCATGGCTGCCACCGTCAGCTCAGCTTTCACCCACATGGATGCCCTTCGGACTGTCTCCAGTTCTTCTGTTGTGCACAGTTTTCAGTGGCTACACCAACAAGTCACGTGGATCATGTATTATTTGAGCAGCTCCCCAGAGTTCTTAAACAGTTGTTACTTTTGACAGTCACTAATTCAAACCCTCCTTGGTCTTATGACCTGATTAATTAGAAAATGTGTAAATAGTGTTGACAGATAGATGGCTTTATGTAACTCATGAACTCAAAATTCTCCTTCTTACTGGCATTCTTTTTCAAATGGATTCATTCATTTTAGCAGAAGTGGTAAATGAGTAATGGTTAGGGGTTGGGAAAACACATGCCAGCATAGCTATTAGTCCCATGAAAATGTATTCATTTCATTGATTCGTGTCTTAAGTTTATTTCAAAAACATTCCTCCTTGACTAAAACTGCATAATACAGAATACTGATGTGAGGGGAGGACGGCAGTCCTTAAGGCTGCTGAGTGAGAGTGAAAGCCATTCACTCTACCTGGAGCACGCGAAGGACCCAACATAACTCAGAGCATAACCTAAATTACAAAATAGCTTTTGCATTTGGGAATCACTTTACTAGTAAAATAAAAGCTAACTGCTTATGAACTATCTTATGAGATTATATAATATGTTGTTAAGGAAAGGGCTTTGCAGTCGGTTAGCCCTGACTTTGAATGCTAGCTCTGACTGACCTTCACCATCCTTCTTAGTCTTCCTGGGTTTTGTTTCCTTCTATTGTATCATGGTACAGTAGGCAAGTAATTCAAATGCATAAGCGAGCTTAGAATATAGCTCATGTCCAAGAAAAGTATCTACTATTGTCACTGTTATTACCATTAGTTAAGACTCCATTTTTACCGCTGTTATTACTCAATGACTAAAGACAGGACCTCATACAGAACAAATTTATTTTCAGGGTGGGGGTTAGGGTAGGATTCATTTATGATTCTCTCTCTTAAAACACTGGTAAACAAACCTGAGTCCTGAGAAACCTTATTTTATTGCATAAATTTCCTTGGTTCAAGAGAGATCATTAAGGATCATGTCAGAACTCTGTATGTTGCCAATATGCATGGTGATTTGCCTTACTTAATAAAAAGCAATGCTAAATGGCCTTATAATACTCAATAAATAGGTAATTTGTTTTCTGATATATGCAAAATCCATGTTGATGCAGACATTTTTTTCTATATATCAAGACTGGTATGGAAATTTTTTTCTAAGCACCCAGCTGCTACAATGTTAAATAAATTAATTTTAATCTTAAATCAGAGATGTAATAGAGAAAAGGGTAATTTAATATGCAATCTCATTACATTTGACAGGCTTATTTATAAATGATTTGCCCCACATTTTGACAAGCATAGTTAATATGTTAATTAGCTTTTAAACAGATGATGAAAGGAAGAGACCGACACGCTATCATTCTTCACATACCATGTTGGGGAGCACTGTAATTGATACCACAAGGTAGTGCTAATAAATACTGGGACCCCCCAAAAGCACTGTGATCTTGATGAGATAATTGTTGATTAGCTACAGATAACTTAGTCACTTTATGTTAAAAATTAATCCCTTAAAATAATCCCAAGTGACCTTCCATTTTAGTAAACAAATGCCGGTCTAAACATAGAAATTTCTGGAAAGGACTATAAAGCTTCTTAGAACAATGATATCCACAGCTAGAAAAGAACTCCCTGACAAGGGAGGAACTACACAGATAAGCTGCTTTTCACATTTGCACTTCTCTTAAAGTGAGTTTCAGCACTTGGTAAGCCTTTTTGGTTTAGAAGCTTAAAAGATAATTTCCTATGCCTTGACTTTGAAAGAGTTATAAAAATCCAAGAATTAAGAGCAGTTATACATGAAACAATGCCCAATTTGAGTTCTCTGCTTAAAGCTTCGTTCACAGAGGGAGACAAAAGTATAAAAAACTAACTTTCTTAATGAGTGCTCAAAGCACACAGTATATTCAAATACACCATGGTGCTGGAGACCTAGAACAGTAAATCATAACACAGCAAGCTCTGATTTCCATCACTTGCTGCCAATGTTAATACATATGTGTCTTCATTAATATTTTTATTGCCTGGGGCTATTTAAACAGAAAACTGGAAAATGTAACACTGTGTAGGGATCGTTAGTTTTTAGTTACTACCCTACTGCCCCAGGATGGTAAATGAACTGTAAAAATAGCCTGAAACCATGGCCACCTGCCTCCCTGCTATTGTCCATGGGTTAATATTTGCACTTCTCTTGGGTGCAGCTGAGCCTAACTCAATTATAGTCCCATTTCTAGGTCTTTGAATACGCAGCATTGATGTCATTGATTATGCAAAAATCAGTGTCTTGTGAACTTCTCTCTAACTGGAAAAATATATATCTATATGTTACCCGACTTATAGGATAGTAACAAAATGGCTCTTAGAAAATGGCTTGCAATGAAATCAGATTCAGAATGACAGGCATAGCATAGACATAACTCAGATTTTAGGGCTTGAAAATGAAGGGCCAATAAGCGTGGGGAACTGCTCAAACATAACACATTTACTATTTATTTTTGCCAATGAATAATCTTGGCATGCAGACAAAAGGGCATTTGGGGTCTACTATTTTGTATCAATTTTCCTCCCTTCCACTTAAATAACAGTTTTCTTCTTATGCTTCATTATGTCTCTGTTTCAAGCAAATTGGCAGAAAGCGTCCAAGCCTTTCTCCCTAAGAGAATTAATGCACACACACATGAAAGAAAAAAAGGATGGGGGCAGAGACGGGAAATCAAATACTATATATCAGAAACAGACATATTAGCAGGTCACAATCCATGTGGTTCTTTGTACTTTATAAAGGTTTGGGGAAAATTAGCCAGTAGTGTATAAAAACAGCTTCTCCCGATTATGAGAGTAGAGCATGAACTGCCAAGCACTAAGACAAAACTGGCTCCAAGCCACAAATATTTCCAAACAATGTTCTATTAGCAGAGTCCTTAACTGACCTCAATGAAAGACAACCCAGAATTTCCATACTCAAAAAATAGAGAAAAACACTCCATAACTCAAGATTATTAAGTAATCATTACTTGTATAGCCTACTCTCAACTATAAGGCAGGAAGGAGGAAGGGAATGAGAAAGAAAACTGATGTCCTGGTGTAGTCTCTGACCTTTATTTCCATTTTTTCCCTCCATTTGCATTAATGATCAAAATACCTATTTTGCCTAAGCTCTTGCCTAGTCTTAGAAAATAAAAAAATCTAACTGTGTAAAAAAATTTCCAAAACAAACAAACAAAAAAGCCAGGATATTGGATGAAAATATGGATTAGCTCAGCTCCTCAATGATAGATGGTCTTCTTTATTCTCAGTGTTTTGGAAATGCATTACGATGGTATTAGATTTATTATAAGGCATTACAAAATTTATGGCAATAGATCTAACGCTGTTTCATGACCCAGATTCTTTTATAGCTCTATTGAAAGCTACAGATCTACACCCCATAAAAATAAATATATCCATGTGCACACAAAATATTGCATATATTTTCAGTGGTTTCAAAGATCCCGAAATCCCATTCCTAGGAGGATGGGTTGCTGGAAACTAAATTAAGAAAATCTACACTGTGCCCTGTATCACAAGGAACTTGACTGTTTTCTCACCATAAAATATTTGGATCAAAAACATCAGGGAAGAAGCCAGGCCTCATCACAGCCTAATTTGCTAAAAGCCAAGATTACTGAGGGCAGACCTGTGAAGTAATTATATGGCAGTAAGATAAACAACACATGCTGAAGTTTTATTGAGGTCATAAACATTATATGAACATGTAGCCGAATTCTGTATATGGGTGCATAGTCATTCATGGATGATGATTCCTGCTATAAAATAACAACGTGCTATGTGAACTGTTTTGCTTCGAACACAACTGTGAGTCTAGAAAAGGGATTTTTTCCTATCAAGAAAGGACACTTTCAATAGTCACTAGTAAGCCTTTCCTGAGTGCTAAAAATAAGATTATTCCCTTATTTGATTCTTTGACTTAAATTACACTGGACTGGGAATTCATCATACTTTATCATTAATAATAATTATGCATTAAATCTCACCAGTCATTGGGTCTCCTATGGTAGATGTTTAAGTTTTGCTAAACCATCGTGGGAAACTGAGACTCTATTGAAATTCAACTTATTGTGCCATTTTTAAAAAGAAATTGTTTTATTTAATTTTTGGATAATTGGTATCAACAGTTTTCTGGGGTATACTGCACCAAATTTAGTGCCTGATAATTACAACAAAATTTTCAGACCACTTATCTGAGCTTTGTTGTGAATTTAAACATGCTCCCTATTGCTTGCAACTCGTATTGTTGTTTGGAGATATATACTTCTTATTGTAAAATAAAGCCACAAATTAAGACCTTTTAGGAGAAAAATCATTGTACTGACAGAAAAATGTCTCTGCCCCTGTCCATCAAGAACCATTACCAGACCCCATCTGCAAAGCAGCCTCTGATTAGGGAATATTCCCAATCATGTTTTTTAAAAATCCAGCATTATTGCCACACACAGGCAAACACGCCTCCACCATTAATCTTCATTCAGACTGTTAGGATGTTTGTCTAGGCTTGACTCAGAGTAAGCACTACAGATAGATTAGCTAGAGCAAAGCTTCCATTTCTCACCACATGTCAAGGCAGGTGGAATATTCTGTCGAGCCCAGGAGGACATCTGGAGGTCTGTACCATAAGGTAACCACTTCATTGGAGTATGTGTGGCTAGGGACAGATTTTGCTCTTGCAAGACCTGTGGGTTACATGAAACAAAGAATTTTAATAGGCATTAATAGAACAAGGGAATTTAAATTTGAATGTTCACAGTTTTAAAAGGTCAAGCATGATATCGTAATACAGAACCACGAACACAATGTTAAGGTTACTAGAAAGGTTGGGGACAGCATATTGTGATCCACTTGTTTCAAATACATGCTAATAACCAATAAGTCGTTTATATTATAAAGCATCATGCATCTAATCAAAACCCAGGGGAGTAAACAAATGATTCACAAACAATTAGATATGACACAGAAGCTTAGAAATCTCCTGGACTTTCCAAAGAATGTTTCACAGAGCCCTAGTTCTGAGGGTCATAAGCGTTATTAGAAAGCATTCCAGGGCAAATAATTTTGAGAAAAGATGGTTAAAAAAGTTAAACAGGTCTTCATACAGTGAGACTTTTCTCAGTGTCCTTCTCATAATGCATTGTGAATCTGAAAGAAGAGACTATGACACTTTCCTCAAAGGGTTTTTCTAAAAGTTCTTTTGGTTTCAGTGTTCTGAACTTCCATATTCAAGAAGCTCACTTGAAAACTACCTAAATAAATAATAATAAGAGAATAGATAAATAAACTGAAATGTTTTCTAAGAATTTTTTAAAACTGGGAAAATGGTTACAGTAATATATTAAGTGATAATGCATATGCAGTTTGACCATAAATCCTTATGCATAGAAAAAAGAATGACAGAAAATACATTTTTCCCAAGTTTCCTACAATGACTATATAATTCCTTTAAAAATCACAAAATCTATAGATGTTACTTTTTAAAAGAAAAAAAATATGCGTGATAGCTTTCTATCTGGGTATGTTCATTAATGAAAAGTGTAAAGTAATTATTAGGTTGGTACAAAAGTAATTGCCGCTTTTGAAATTATTTTTAACCTTTTAAATTGCAATTATTTTTGCACCAACCTAATATAACTATGATGCTCAGAGCACATGTAACATTTTTACAATATTTTACCATAACACATTCATTCATTTTAATATCCTGATTATTTAAATTTTTATGTAGTCTTTAGGAACATGACTTTTTTCCTGTTTATTAAACACCTGGTATTCCCTTTACTATATTCTATGTAAATATTAAAATTAATAGGATAGCTGGTGAGACAAAGGATTTCTAATGAATTCAACTATGGTTACAATAACACCATTCTTTCTACAACACAGTTTTTATAATAATATAACAGCAAATTATAAATTGGTTAATGTTTGTAAGTATTCCATATTAAAATGTACAGATTATACACAGACAAACATACATACACATGTGGTCTCCAACTTTTCTGCACATGAATAGAATAACTATTTTTGATAATAGAGTCCCATAACAATCTCTACTTCTTTTCTTTTTCTTTTTAAATTATTTTTCAATTAGAGCTGACATACAACATTAGTTTCAAGTGTAGAACATAGTGATTGGACACTTATATACCTTATGAAGCCATCAGCCCGATAAGTCTAGTACCCACCTGACACCGTAGTTTTTACCGTATTATTCACTATATCCTCTATGCTGTACTTTACATCCTCATGACTGTTTTTATAACTGCCAATTTGTACTTCTAAATCCCTTTCACCTTTTCCCTACAAGGTTCTTTTCCTACCTCAATTCAGGCAAAACTGAACAACAGATAGGACAACAGAATGGTAGTGTTTCCACAATTTAGTAATCCCGTCAAAAGGTTTAGCTCCTCAAGTGAGCATGTTTCTATACAGAACCAAAGAGTTAAGCACACTAAGAGCTAAGCTATCCTGAAATAGGTGCTGACTCATTCCATATGCTGTTGTCAAGTCAAAAGGGATACCCCACAGCATTCAGGCTGGATTCCCTTGGTTTTTCTGAGACCCTGTTGACAGGAAGTGGGGCCAGAGGGACAGGAGAATGAAAACATCTGAGATTTTCTTTGACAGCTCAGAAGACCAGGCTAGTTAGAGAAAATCATGATATTCCCAGTTTTAAAGGGAGAACACGACCTGTAAATAACTTAGAAATAGTATAAATCTAAATAATTATATGTGATTTCAGGTCAATTATGTTCCCTCTGTATGTAAGTTTATAAAACTGGTTAAATATTTCTGGAAAATGTAAATAGAAAAGGCTTTGTCTACATTATTTTCCTCCTTCCCACATGTTTAGGTCAAGGACTGCCCAAACTCCATTCACATGAACCATATAACTTCCCAAGTCAACAGTGAAAATGAGTTTTCCATGCCTAACTCTTCAAAGTGTTAAAACAGTTTTTGAAAATAGGCTAACTGTAAATGTGTCATATATTAAAGAATGTTATTATGTTTTAAGATACATTTTTCTGCATTGCTTGAGAAAAACTCATCTCATTTTAATAAAATCAATTAAAACAGTTTCTTATGAAAAGTGTTCTGTATATTGATAAACAAAAGGTTTTCACCCTACAAATACTTCTGTTCAGTTAAAAACATAAATAAATGCCAAAATTTGTCATGGAGGGAGCAAATTACTAAAACAGTGACTCAAAAAATGAATATAAAAGAAGTATACTTTGAAGTAGGAATATATAACTATACTTTTTTATAAATATTTCTGGTATGCATTTATACCGTTCATGCATCAAAACATGCTTACTCATGCAAAATTTATTAAACTGCATCCTCCAGCTGACGGAAAGCTGTAGGACAGGATTAATTAGCACAGCATGTGTGAAAGCTTTCTTTCTCTGTTCCTTGTCAGTTGCTATGGTTACACTACAGGAAGAGAGCTACACTACCTTTTGAAAAGGATGAAGTTCATGGGTTATTATCAAAACTTCTCACATTAATGTTTAGTGTAAATTAGGAGTCAAAAAGCAAAGCGAAATGCTAACCAGTTGAGTACCGGTTATTTGCACACCGCTGCTTCGACGGAGCACACGCATGTGAAACGTTGTGTGTTGCTATGAGCATCTAAAATATAGCTTGTATAACAATTCACAGCATCCAGCTTTAAGATGTTACAATTTCTAACTAATCAAAGACCCTAAAGTAGAGTAAAAAATCCTGCTATTCAAGCCCTATTGCCAATTATTCAAAGTTGGGCAACCTTGATACTAGCTAGCATAGCAGAATCCTAGGTTTCCAGAAGAGTCCTGAAGTGAACCTCTTATCCAATGAAAGATTTCCTTTTCATGTCTCTTTAAGATGGTTATCCAACATCTACTGCCACCCTAAGCATGGCTGTACCCTCTGGCAAGGACACAGAATAAATCATGCGGCAATGTTTCTAACACTTGCCCTAAGCTAACCATTCAGCATCAACCAATGGAGACTCTTCAGGACTTATCTTAATAGCTTTCCCAGCTACAACGGACACTGTTGACCACTCCTCTTCTTTTAAATTTATTCCCTTCACTTCTCAGCTGTAGAATCTTCCTCTATCTGTCCCTTTACTGCTGGTTTTGTCCAGGGTTATATATTCAAACCAGGGCTTTCTCAAATGCATACATGTGATAGGTAACTGGTTAATGCCATGTTTTAACTGTCATCCATAGGTGATTTCTCACAAGATTTGTATCTCCAGCTTATACCTGTCTCTGGGCTTCAGATCTGGGTCTATCCAATTCCTCAGTAGACAGAGGTAGGAGGAGGTCCTGCAGGCACTCAGCACAAGCCTAACGACAGTCTCTACAGCCATTTGCATCGTTCATACAGGGGCTGTGCCATGAATCCAGGAGCATTCCACTAGTAAGCTGTTTTCGGTTCCCAACACAATAAAAGTTCTTTCAGCTGTACCCAGGTATACACTAGATTTTATATTTTATGCACATCTAATTATGCTTTCAAATTTCAACGCATCGTTTTTGCAAGTGGTAAAATTGCTTGCAGACTTGAGTAGTCTCTCAAACTCTATGGAGAAAATCACAAAACTAGGATAGGGGTTCAAGAATGATGTCCATGTCTCTGCTTTGACCAAGAGATTGAAAAAGAACTGGCAACACTGACTTGTTTCTTTCTAATTAAGTGGAATAATGGCAAAAGTTAGATGAACTTGCAAAACTCAACTAAAATATGATATAAAGGAATAATCTTTCACCACTTCAGTCTTTCCAGAGCACATGCGACAGTTTTGAGCTTGTCAGTGGTTTCATTTTTATGAACAACTCCCACAGCTCTCGCTCACTATACTTCATTCCCCAAACTAAATCAGAAAAGGAGGACTTTGTTTTCAGTTCATCACAAAATCAGTATTTCTAGATGAGGAGCTCCTTTCTTCACAACTTGATTCCAAACAGACATGAATTACTTAGGTAATATTTTACCATCTGGCCGTTAGGCTGGAAAGGGAGAGACTTCTCTATTCCATGAGTCAGTCCCTGGAGAAGAGCAAGGAAGGCTGTTATATTTCTTTCCTAATCCACAGTCCTGGGAAATGGCCAGGAATCTCTGTTTCCATACCCATTTTTTTTGGAATCCTCTCCGGCCTAGAGAATTTATATTAAATATCTTATGATGTGCTAAAGCTGCTTGAAAAGTCTTTATTGCTGCTCTTAGGGTATATCAATAAACAACCATTGAACAACACAAAACAAGACAATATTTTTTTTTTTTCTGGTGTTCTTTCAGGTTCTGGCTTTAACCTCTTCCCTCTGCTCTTGACAAGTTTTCCTGGATGATTTCATTGAATCCTGTGGCTCCAATTACTATCTATATGCCGATGATCTCAAATACCTATCTGTAGTATTAATCTTCCGCTAAAACTTTAGGTTTTTACATAAAAAATATCCACTTAGATCTTCCATAAATATGTGAAACATGTCTCCTGTCCCTAAGTCTCCACCAAGTACTACCAGTGTGCTGGGACTCACCACTAAACATCACCATCTATCCATTCTCCAAAGCCAGAAGTCTTGTTTCATTATAGGCTCCTTCCACTTACAAAATTACAAAATTCAATGGATTTTACTTTATAGTTTCCCTCTTTTCTTCTTTCTCCTTAGGTCCTCCTCATCACCTCTTGCTGGATGGTTACACTAGCCTCATGTCTGTCCATGGCAAATAGTGATGAATTTCCAAATACATTTTAGACAATAAATTATCTACATTTATTGAAATTGGTTTTATTGAAAATTAAAGTTTAATTGGAATACTCTTCAGTGTGAAGAATAATAAAAAGACTTAAATTGCCAATATTCCCCTATAAACACAATAAAAGTTGGACATCCTGCAATTCCCTTGTCCCATATCTGCCATTACAGGAAGCAGGAAATGTGGGTGTTTTATGGACAGGTCTATGCTTTTTTAAACAGGTGACCATTGAACAACACGGTTTGAACTGCATCGTTCCCTTATACATGGAGTTTTTTCAATAAATACTCTAAATGTATTTTGTCTTCCTTATGATTTTCTTAATAACATTTTATCTCTGGCTTACTTTATTGTAAGAATACAGATATATATGTAAAACACATAAAATATGTGTTAATCAATTGTTTATGTTATTGGCAAAGCTTCCAGTCAATAGTAGGCTATTAGTAGTTAAGTTTTGGGGGAGTCAAAAATTATATTCAGATTTTCAACTGTGTGGGCGTTCGTTGCCCTCAACCTCCACATTGTTTAAGAGTCAGCTGTATATTAACATCATATGGTATTGTTGAAAGTGGAAAAAAAATTTGAGATTACAATTTTATTTTTCTTTCCTCTGAATGAAATATTTTTGGTTTTGTTTCTACCCAGACATCTACTTTAACAGAAGCTACTCTTACAGGATACCAAAATCCCTTAAAAATGTTTTGACTGGCACTTCTCAGCATCTTTCAACTGAATAAGAGGAATTTTTGAAAATCAATTCTAATAAAATAAAATTAAGTCCAGAAGATATTAAAACATGTTAAGACAATATTTTATTTTGCTCTGATTTTATTTAATCATCTTTGAATTTTTTAAAGTTAATAAATTATGCCTAATTTCAGGCTATCCCAAAGGGCACATATTTTTTTTTATATCTTTCATTTTTAAATAACAGAAATGATTGTAACATTTTAATACAGACATTCTAACCAAGAAAGGAAATATTCAATTAAATTTCATACATAGGAAGATTTTATATTTTCTATTTTGTATAGAAGATAAAAAACGATATACTTCTCTAGGAAATGGTGCTTTAAATGAAATGAATAGTTGTGGTGGTAAAACCAATTAGTTAGCATTTTTTGGCTGGATACCACACAAGAAACATTTTTTTTGGTCAGAGCATTTGCCTACATATTGAAGACTTGTGATATGAAAAAACAAAATGTTTGATAGTGGTGCCGACACTAGTTAGTTGTATCTCCTTGAGTAAGTCATTAAGCTCTCTTACTTAGGTTATGTATAAAACAAGGGGGCTGAGATCAGAGGCAGCAAAATACAGCCTGCAAGCCAGCTACCTGTCTTTGTAAATGCAGCTACACCCGTTCCTTCACGTTTCATCTGTGGCTGCTTTTGTGCTAAATAGCAGAATTGAGAAGCTGACAGACCCATAAGGCTACAATAATTAGTATCTAGCCCTTTAAAAAAAAGTGTGCTGACCCACAGTTCAGATTAAGGAAACTTCAGCGTTCATCCAAGCACTGACATATCTTGTTTTATTGTGCTTTGCTTTATTGCAATTTGCAGATATTGCATATTTTTACAAACTGAAGGTTTGTAGAAACCCTGCGTGGAGCAAGTCTATTGGCACCATTTTTCCAACAGCATTTGCTCACTTCGTGGCTCTGTGTCACATTTTGGTAATTCCCCTAATACTTCAAACCTTTTCATTATTATTATATTTGTCATGGTGATCTGTGATTAGTGATCTTTGATGTTGCTACAGTAATTGTTTGAGGGCATCATGAACCCTAAGCATCTAAGATGGTAAACTTAATCAATAAATGTGTGTGCCCCCAACCCCTGTCCCATCTATGTATGTCAGCTATGTTTTAATAAAAATCTTTTTTAATAAATAAATAAATAAATGTGTGTGTGTGTGTGTGTGTGTGTGTGTGTGTGTGTGTTCTGACTGTTCTACAGACTGGCCGTTCCCGTCTCTCCCCCTCTTGTCAGGCCTCCCTATTCCCTAAGACACAACAATATTGAAATTAGGCCAGTTAATAATCCTGTGATTGCCTCTAAGTGTCCAAGTGAAAGGAGGAGTCACACATGGTCTCTCACTTTAAATCAAAAGCTAGAAATGATTAAGCTTATGAGGAAAGCATGTCAAAAGGCGAGACAGGCTGAAAGCTAGTCCTCTTGTGCCAAATAGCTAGCCAAGTTGTGAATGTAAAGGAATAGTTCTTGAAGGAAATTAAAAGTGCCACGGCAGTGAACACATGAATGATGAAAAAGCGAAACAGCCTTATTGCTGATATGGAGAAACTTTTAGTGGTCTGGATAGAAGATCAAACCAGCCACAACATTCCCTTAAGCCAACGCCTAATCCCGTAAGCCAAGGCCCTAACTCTCATTATTTCTGTGAAGGCTGAGAGAGGTGAAGAGGTTGCAGAAGAAAAGTTTGAAGCTAGGAGAGGTTGGTTCATCAGATTTAAGAAAAGAAGGCGTCTCCATAACATAAAAGTGTAAGGTGAAGCAGCAAGTGCTAATGCAGAAGCTGCAGCAGGTTATTCAGAAGGTCTAGCTAAGATCTTTAATGAAGGTGGAGTCATTAAACAACAGATTGTCAGCACTGTACTGAAATAAGATGCCATCTTGGACTTTCCTGGCTAGAGAGAAATCAATGCCTGGCTTCTAAACTTCCAAGGACAGGCTGACTCTCTTGCTAGGGGTTAATAATGCAGCTGGTGACTTTAAGCTGAACAGTACTCATTTATCATTCTAAAAATCCTAGGGTCCTTAAGAATTTTGATAAATCTATGCTGCCTGTGCTCTATAAACGGAACAACAAAGTCTGAATGACAGCACATCTTTTTATAATATGGTTTACTAAATATTTTAAGCCCACTGTTGAGACCTACTGCTCAGGAAAAAAAAAAAAAAAAGATTCCTTTCAAAATATTACTGCTCAGGGACAATGTACCTGGTCACACAAGAGCTCTGATGAAGATGAACAAGGAGATAAATGTTGTTTTCATGTCTGCTAAAACACATCCATTTTGCAGCCCATGGATCAAGGAGTAATTAGACTTTCAAGTCTTATTTATATAAGAAATATATTTTGTAAGGCTATAGCTGCCATAGATAGTGGTTCCTCTGATAGATCTGGGCAAAGTAAGTTGAAAACCTTCTGGAAAACATTCACCATTCTAGATGCCATTAAGAACATTCGGGATTCATAAAAAGAGGTCAAAATATGAACATTAACAGGACTTTGGAAAACGTTGATTCCAACCCTCATGAATGACTGTGAGGGGTTCAAAGACTCCAGTGGCGGAAGTAACTGCAGATGTGGTGGAAAGGGCAAGAGAAGCAGAATTAAAGTGGAGCCTGAAGATGTGACAAAAGGGCTGCAAGCTGATGAAAAAAACTTGAACAGATGAAGAGTTGTTTCTTACGGATGAGCAAAGAAAGTGGTTTCTTGAGATGGAATCTATTCCTGCTGTGATGATTGTTGAAATGACAACAAAGTATTGAGCATATTACATAAACCTAGTTGATAAAGCAGAGGTAGGGTTTGAGAGGACTGACTCCAATTTTGAAAGAAGTTCTACTGTGGGTAAAATGCTATCAAACAGCATTACACGCTGCTGTGAAAGGAAGAGTCAATCCATGCAGCAACCTGCATTGTTTTATTTTAAGAAGTTGTCACAGCCACCCCAGCCTTCAGCAACCATCACCCTGATCAGTCACCAACCATAACCACTGAGGAAGACTCTCCACCAGCAAAAAGATTACAACTTGCTGAAGGCTTGGATGATGCATTTTATAGCAATAAAGTATTTTTTAATTAAGGCAAGTACAGTGTTTTTTTTAGACATAGTACTACCATTGCACACTTAGTAGACCATAGTATGGTGTAAACATAACTTTTATACGCACTGGGAAGCAAAAAAAGTGGTGTGGAACTGAACCCAGAGTATCTCCAAGGTATGCCTGTGCAGTTAAAACTCAGTGATCCTAAGAAAATATTACTAAAAACCTTGTTCGTTAAAGGTATGAACATCATATATGCCCAATTTCTTTAAAAAACCCTTTAAATAAATGTTAAAGGAATAATTCCACCTCAATGATCCCATTACATCACATCTGCATTAACAGGGAATGCAAAATCATTTTCTACAGTGTATATGTGAATCTATTATCATTTTCACAGTTCACTGGTTTACATTTCATTTTCTACTTTCTGCTTCTCAGTTAATGAAACTTGGTGTTATTACTCTAAGGCTAGATGACAACCCAATATAGAAAATAAATTTCGTGGACTGATTAAATTGGCAATTTTGATGAATATCTATATTCATGCAGATTTGTTTCCAATTTTTTTAAAATTAAAGGTAAAACATACTAAATTCATCATAACAATCTAAGTTTCAAATCAAGACATAAAATTCAGAACTTTTAAGCCATTTGCTCATAGATTAATATATACACAACATATATGAGTAAGCACTTATATGTGTTAAAGAGATTATTGAACAATCACAAGTATAATTAGGGCAAATAATGTAAGAATAATTATTTTATGCCAGAGGTATGCTTTGTACTTAATAGGAAAGAAGCTAATCTATAAAGATCAAATTATCATACATACATGACATTTGAAATGACAACATACGCTCTCAATTTTTTTTTTTAGGTTTTAAGAGAAATAAGAAATTCGAGTGAGTGTTCCTCTGGGAGGCTTGGTAGAAAAGCATTCCCATTTCTTTCCTAAACAACCCATTTTTTTTAAAAAAAAAGATTTTGTGTGTGTGTGTGTGTGTGTGTGTGTGTGTGTGTGTGTGTGTGTGTAGGGGGCAAATCCTTACCTGGTGTTACTACAGATAATACTAAAATATGAAAACCAGTGGATATGCTAGTACTTATAATACAGAAGCAACCTGACAAGAATTTATTACAATCTATTGTAACAGATTACAATAGCAGTTACAATCTATTAGGTACTCTAAGGGTTTTTAAATATATGATATCATTTAATCATTACAACAACCTAGAAGATAGTATGATTATAAGTATCCGAATTTTAACAGGAAGAAAACTAGTTTTACCCCAGGTCACACAGTAACAAGTGTGTGAGGATGTGAATGCAGGTAGTGTCACTGCCTGCCCAAGAAGACTGGGAACTCGGGAACAAACGTGTTCCTGGTCTCCAGATGGGCAGTGTCAGAGACTGTGTGTCACTGCCTGCCCAAGAAGACTGGGAACTCGGGAACAAACGTGTTCCTGGTCTCCAGATGGGCAGTGTCAGAGACTGAGTGTCACTGCCTGCCCAAGAAGACTGGGAACTTGGGAACAAACGTGTTCCTGGTCTCCAGATGGGCAGTGTCAGAGACTGAGTGAGTCCAAAGAATGGTCACAGGTCAGTCTGGTGAGAGAGGGTGATGGATGGGACAACGACAGGGAGGCAGGGGAGAAAGGAAAGAAAAGAGAGGAGAAAACACAAGCTGGTTTTACAGGAAGGAGGTTCCAAAAATGTAAGTAAACTCAAGAGACAATGACTGACGTTGTCCATAGAGCCTCGTAGAACAGTCAGACAAAAAGCCCTCAAAGAAAAGAGAAATTTGATAAAGAAGAACTCAGGAGAAACGCTCAGGAACCTTTAAGTAGGGTTTGGTTGCTGAAATGATAACAATTTTTATCTGCTGCTTGCTTTCTTCATTTTAAAGTGGGAATTGGCAGAAGGCAACAGTAGCCCAAGAAATGGAACAGTTAGCCAGAAAGCTGTGACAACTCGTAGAAATTACAATATAATAATAATAAAATGTGGGATAGGGAGAGGCCTATTTATCCTACAGGACCTTGAGGGCCCATTTTTTTCAGATACCTCACACACTTGGGTGTGGTTAAAGCTAATCTGAAGGATACATAATAACAACACAAAGAAAGTTCTTCTGAGATGTCCTTTCTAAAGTAAATTTTTAAAATATTCCATGAGATGAAAAGAGGCAATTACTTTCAAACTTGAACTAAGAGATTTTTATGTTTTTATAACAGTAAATGTCTAACTGAATCAGTTCAAATTAATGAGGCAATTATTGGGCCAATTCAAGGGAAAAGAGGTTTGAGTCGTACTAAATCCTTATTAGATAGATAGATAGATAGATAGATAGATAGATAGATAGATAGATAGATAGATAGATAGATAGATGTATATATAGATGTATATATATATATATACATCTATATATATATATTTAAGTTTATGGTTGCTGTCCAATTTTTCTGTACTATTTTCTCTCATGCTTTCACTTTTTTTCTTTTATTATACTATTTGAGCAGGAGTGAAGTTGTATTTTGGGGGTCTCAACACTGTACTTAGTATAGGATGCCAGACATTATAATTAGAAGAAAATGTCTATAATTAGAAGATACGCACGTTTATTGTTGATGGTTTGATGTCTTATGATATTTAGTGACAATCTTGGTTGTCATGAATTTGGACTTGGGTATCACTAATGTAGTAAATAAATAAACTTCAAATCTCCAAAAGTAGGTATACTGAGCATCAGGGAAATATTTTCAAAGATACATTCATCCCATGAAATAAATACGCATCACAATCACTGCAGAGATGAGCCACAGAGCTTTCATGCTAGAAAGGATCTAAGATAGCCTGTATCAGTTCTTATGAGGAAGGAAATTGAGGTCCACAGTTCTGCCCATTCTCCACTGCTTCAAATGCATTCCCTGTTTTCTGTCCTCACTGCCACTGCCATTTCCTGCCCTCAATCTTACTCTTCTGGGTCTTGAACTTTGGAAAGAGCTTCCAACTGGTCTCCCCACTGCCATGTTTGCCTTTCCCATTCCTTTTCCATAGTCTGAGGAAGAGACAGTTCCATATAGTGTGAGAGAGCTTCCTTTGTGGGGTCAGGTGGGACCACCACTTACAAGCTGTGTAATTTCTCGACACCCCCCCACGAAATTCCCCCCACTCCAGAGCCTGGCCTTAATGAGCTTGTAATTACAGTCCTTGACTTCTGGTCTCAAGTTGGCTTTGGCCAGTGGGAGGCACACTGACCAAAGCCCACAAGGAAGGAAAAGAGGGAGGCTGGTGTATTTGTGCCCTGGCTCCTTCCAGCTGGACGGGGAAATGGCACTGGCTAAGTCCACCCTTGGAAGGCTACTGCTGTTACTGACTGGGTTCCAGAATAATTTTCTCTCTTAATTCTGCAATGGAGGAGTGATAAAGGCTCCCCACTGTTGCTAGCCTGAAGGGGTTTCACATCTTTAACCCTGTCCACAGTTTCATAAATAGTCCCTCCATCAAAATTCTCCTCAATCACCCCATTTGAGCTGTCCTTTGTTTCCTTCTAGGATCTCTGATACACTGACCGCACCACACAGAGCATTTGTCCAAATTAAATGAGAAATGCATGGAAAATACTTAATTGTGCACTAGCATATAGTAACACCCAATATATATTGGCTGTTACCATTAATTAAAACACCACCTGATCAGGTCACTCCTCTGTTAATGCGTTTAATGGATCCTCTGGGCTTTATCCTGAAGGTCCAAACTCCAAGGAATAAATCCCTGCTATTAATAACTCCAGCTTTGTTTCTGCTTATTCCTTTCTATGTTCTAGCCAGCTGTTAGCAGCCTATCATATTAAGGTAAGATTTGCTTTCAGGTCAGTTTCTTTCCACAATCTGGTCTCATCTCTTGGAATGCCTCACTCAGCTGTGAACTCCTACAAGTCCTTCACAACTATACACTGGCCAAGTCCTCCAGAAGCTTCCCTGACTTGCCCTCCCCTCCCTGGTCCAGGTACTGAGCCTTCTTGATCTCTGACTGACTGCAGCCCTGACCTTGCATGGGCATCCCCAGCCGTTCATTTCCACGTCAACCCCCACCTACCCCACATGTGGCTGCAGTTTCCCTGAAAGTAGGACCATGGTTCATTTGCCCTTTTGTCTCCAGCTCCTGGTATGGTGTCTGGCTCACAGTGAGAGTATTGTTGGATGGACATATACAGTGAGAATAGGCCTTATCATGAACCCCTGAGACAGTGTTCCCATAGCAGGTAGCATATGTATGTTGTCCTGGCCAACAGGGAGAATAACCACGTCAGCCAGGGCACCTCCACTTTGACCTGTTTTATACTTTGGGACTTTGTGTCAGGTTTCAACAGAAAAATCTGTGCCTGGATTTTAAAATGTTTAAAAACCTAATGTGAGTAAAACTGAATCAAAAAAACCCCTCATCATCCATACTTTTTGGTAAGAAGCCAGAACATACGTAAAATATTTGAACCCCTTTATGATGCCCACATATACATTAAATAAAAATACAAAAAGACAACATACCATAAGGCATTTATATACAAACCACTAGTTCTTAATAACGTAAGTTACAGACCTTCTTTCCTAACAAATTCCATAATTTCTTAAACTTTGTCTATTTAAAATTTAGATAAATGAAACCTCAAGAATTAATCTCTCCTCTAAATTTTTATATTCCATCTCGTTCTTTATTCAGCTCACTGGGTAGTAAGCATGTAAAACTGTTTTATTCATCTTTTTATCTCTATGTTTACCTCTCCATCTATTAGTATAACCCATGAGCAAGTATCATTTCTTACCATTGCTCCATTTCTCCCCACCACTCCCCACCCCTTCTGCATCCTGACATGACACAGAGTCTTCTGTAAAATGCAGTCCCCTAAGATAAGACTACGTTGGTCTAAACCACAATCAAATCGGGGATCAATTTGCCTCTGCCTTACTAGGATCCCACTTATGAATGGCAGTATTCAGATGTTAAACCTGCGTAGATCCCAACTACTATAACATGTCAGGTGTCTCTAACACTGCATGGAAACTTAGCTGCCTCTCAAACAGTTAACTAAAGCATAGAAAGAAGTGTGCCCAGACTGAGAGGCATTTTTTGTTTTGTTTTGCTTTTTAAAAAAAACCCATCGAGGAGAAGTACAAAAACACTAATTTCAAAGCTTCCAGCTGTTCAGTTTTACTGAAGGAAGAGACCTGAATTTACCTTTGGGGCTGACTGTTACTTTAATCTAAAAAAACAACTTAATGGCAATTTCTGTTATATAAATGTAAAGCAAGTCCCTACCCACTGTTCTGGGGCAAGCTGTGAAATTAACCTGAATCTTGGTGTTTTAAAAAGAGCAAAGGGTTTAATGCAAATGGGGTGCATGTTGTGTCAGAGCTAATAGGTTTCTCAGGCTCTGTGTTTCTTTAAGGATGATGTTTGCTGCCTTGAGAAATACAGACACTGATGGTTCCCTCAGCTCATGAGCAGAGGTTTTCAGGAAAACAGAGGACCTAAGTAAGGGTATGTAGGCTATTCTCCACCCTACAAAGGACAGGACCAGAAAGCCCAACTTATAGTAGCACTTAAGTCTCAGTCCTACTGGGAGTACTGATACTGGACTATTGGTGGTGTTATGGTATAAATATTAAGTGCTATGATTGTTTACTGGGGCTGCAGGCCAGAGCCCCCAGTTCTGTGACTAGGGGGTGGAAGGGAGACCCCAAGTTCTGAAATTAGACTACCAGGGGACTTAGATTATCACGAGGAGGGAAATTCACCTTTCAAGGGCCTTGGGACCTGAATTCCAGGTAGCATCATTGGGATACACTCCCTTTGGGGAGAAAGAAGCCAGTTCCAGGCAGAGAGGAGCAGGAGATAAACAGCCTAAGGGAAAGGCCTGTGTTGCCCTTGGGCAGATGGAAAAGGAGAGCAGAATGGCCGTAGCCACGCAAAACACCACGAAGAAGCCAGCTGTGCCATAAGGCCATCATGAGACACTTTTATGGTAGCATCAGAGGAAGGGCCAAGTAGGAACAGGAGGCATATATTTCTCACATACCTGGAGCACTCGGGCAAATAAGCAGGGCCCATGCTGAGGAGCCCTGATGACCTGTGGGCATTGCTGTTAAAGGGGAAAAGCCATAAAGAAATCTAGGGGAAGGATCCCAGGCAGAGGGCACAGGGAGTGTCAAGGCTCTGAAGCAGGAGTGGGCCTGTCATGTCACAGGAATGGTGAGGACGTCCAGGTGGGGAGGGGGGAGCGGGGCAGCGTATCCAGCGGTGCAGCCGTGCTCCCCGTACCCTCCCCATAGGCCCTCTCTTCCATGTCCCACATCTAATTCTAATTCCAACCCATCCTCAAATTCCTCCCTGACCCCCAAGGTCAGAAGTCATTCTTCTTTGCCGTGGTTTTACACAAAATGCTGCTATACCTCTAATTTGTCACCCAGGCGTTTACCCTGAAGCATCACGGTCCCTGGAGAGTGACACTAACCAATTTAAGACAGAGGCTGTGTCTGATACTTGAAAGTCCCCAGGACCAGTGCAGGCCTAGAATGAGTAATGTGTTCACTGAGGTGACTGAGTGAACTGGACTTGGAATTCACTGGGCATGTTTCAGAAGTTTCAGAGAGTGATCGATGGCACTTTTATTCTAGTCTTACCTATTTATACCCACAAAGACTTATGTGCGTGGATATTCACTGTGACACTGTTTATAGAAAAGCAATAAAAATAACCTCAAATTCCAGGAAGAAAATAGCTAAATAAATGATGGTATAGCTACACAATGAAGCCAATGGGACCAATAAGTCTCTATGGACTAATATGGAACCAATTACAATACATTGTTAAGGGGAAAGGCAAAATAATGAAGAGTGGGCACGTTATGTACTGTCTGCATGAGGAAACGTGAGCTTATGCACGCATATTATATCTCTGGAAAGAAACATAAGAAACTGGTCCAAGCAACTGCCTGTGGGGAAGGGAATAAAGAAAGAGGAAGGAGAAGGAAAACTAATTTTCACTATACTCCCATCTTCTTTTTGAAATGTCTATTACTGTGCGCTATTGGAAAAAACCCCAAAATACTTGTTTTTAAAAGAGAGGAAGAAAAAGGGTCACATAAGTCCTCACCCAGCCCTGTACAATCTTAGCACTCCTTTTCCCGCCTCTGACCTAAGATTCCAGGGTGTTTCTTTATATTTTATCGTGTGGGTCCTAAAATAGCCATTGGTTCTAAATGACAGGCTTTCCTGGTGCGGCAGGGAAACTGATGGCTTGCAGCAGGGAGTTAATGACTGGGTGGAATAAGCAAAAATAAACTATTATTTAAATATTCTCACCACTACAACCAAGCTGCCTTCTAAAACTCAGGCTTGTCTGCATAATAGCCAGTTTAGCTACTAAGACCTATGGTAAGCTGGCGTGAGCAATTTGAATCATCAGGCAATTTTGAACTTTAAAAAACAAAACAAAAAAACTTCCTTGAAGGGAAACTTGCTTGCAAGTATAAAACTTATAATAGAGTTCTCTAAAATGAAAGTGTCCAAGCTGTCCAGGCAGCTAGGATACATATATATATATATATATATATATATATATATATATATATATACACACACACATTTTTTACAATTCATACAATGAAGGTTTCATTTCTACTTCCAAATTAACCACATGAAAGCACGCTGTCTAAATTATCAAGAACTAATGGCTGTAAGAACACAGTTGGGTAGATTTTGAGAAGTTTGAACTCAGAATCAGCAACCCGACACTCTATTTATCCTGCTACGGTTTTAAAAGAGCCGTCAGCTACAAAGTGTAAATTCATCTTGTGCTATACTAGACAACTGTCTGATTCTTTAAGAATTACAGACAGAAACCTAACGTCTGAAGCACATGTCCTTTTTAGAATCTGATAAATATAATTTAAATATTCCCATCTAGTCATTCCAAATACCTTCTCTTTCAAAGCATTTATCTTCACCAATAGAGCTTTATTTAAAATCTTACAGTGTAGCTGAAGCCATTTTAAATTTAGAAACTTTCTTCAAACCATATTTGAGTTCCAGAATGATAAAGTGCTTTCTATTTTGCTATCCATTCTTTTATTGATCTCATGACTTCCTTCATTAAATATTTTGTTGAAGGAGCACAAACGGAAAAACTATACTTGAACTATAAATCTGGAAGTTAAATAAAATTTAGTACATGAGGATTGACCAACATTTGAATTCATGATTGTATATTAAAAGTCAAAAGGACAAAACAATACCTCCTTGGTACTAAATTGTTTTAAATCTATTACATAGTTTTAAAGATGACCCTACATAAAATGTTGTGAACAAATGTAGCATATATTTCTAAATAGAAATTTCAAGGGAATTAATCTTCAAAACAAACCACCCCATATTTTTAAAATAGATATTCTTTACACTAGCAACCTTTTTCTATAAACCTTTTAGTCTTAAAAAAAGGGCAACTTTACATATAACTCACTTTTAAATAAAAAGGTAAGTCATCTTATACAATAACTTTTTCTAACAATACTTTTTCTATGCTACCATCCATTTTTGCAATAGTTTTATCATGAAGTAACAAGTGACTGTTTTCTATTACAACTACTGACTTAGCGCCTATGAAAAGCCTATTCTTCACCAATGTGTGAATTGGTAAGTTCAGGTTGAGTTATTATGAGATTACTGGGTTTTAACTTAAAAATTGTGTGGTAAGGATAATATAACATCATGTTGGACTTTTGAGGAAAGATGTTTATGATAAAGGCCATACATTCAGAGGTTAAAACTCCAATAAGTAGAAGTGCTTTAATCACAGATAATCCATAGATATGCTCAATTAACCCAGGGGTCAGGGTGACATTTTTCTTTCACAACAAGCTCTGGCATCCTCAGGATTTAATCCTCAGGACACTGTTCAAATTGTTATGAAACATTCACAAAACAAAGTAGACTAGTTATTCTTTTTTCAAATGCCATTTAGTGCAGCAATATTACATGAAAAAATACAACATGACATAAATCAACAATTTGTTAAATTTTATAGGTTAGTTGTATGATTTAGGATTCATAATTTGCATATTAGTTTTATTTTTTAATTAAATTTATTGGGGTGACATGATTAATAAAATTATATAGGTTTCAAGTGTCCAATTCTATAATACATCATTTATACATTTCATTGTGTGTTCACCACCCAAAGTCAAATCTCCTTCCGTCACCATATATATGACCCCCTTTACTCCCTTCTACCTCACCCCTCTTCACTCCCCCCTTACCTTCTGGTAACCCACTAAACTGTTGTCTGTGTCTATGAGTTTTTGCTGTATGTCTTGTTCCTTTTGTTGCTTTAAGCTTTACCCCACTTATAACTGAAATCATATGGTTCTCGACTTTTTCTGTCTGAGATATTTTGCTTGGCATGACAATCTCAAAATCAATCCATACTGTCGCAAATGGCAGTATTTCATCTTTCTTTATGGCTTAATAATACTCCATTGTATATATACCACATCTTCTTTATCCAATCATCTATTGAAGGATACTTTGGTTGTTACCATGTTTTGGGCATCATGAATAATGCTACAATGTACATAGGGGTACAGATACCTTTACAGATAAATGTTTCTGGATTTTTGGGGTAGATACTCAGAAGAGGGATTGCTAGGCTCATATGGTAATTCTATTGTTAATTTCTTGAGGAACCTCCATATTGTTTTCCATAGTGGC
Source organism: Rhinolophus sinicus (assembly GCF_057876585.1). Lineage (NCBI taxonomy): Eukaryota > Metazoa > Chordata > Mammalia > Chiroptera > Rhinolophidae > Rhinolophus > Rhinolophus sinicus. Next base: position 34,907,068 of record NC_142504.1, read on the forward strand.
TGTACCAAATTACATTCCCACCAGCCGTGTCTGAAAGTTCTTTTTACTCCACAACCTCTCCAACACTTATTACTTGTCTTATTGATAACAGTCATTCTAAAATGTGTGAGGTGGTATCTAATTTTTGGCAAATAATATCTGACAAAGGAGCCAAAAGCATACAACAGAAAAAAGAAAGCTCTTCAATAAAAGGTGCTGGGAAAATTGGAAAGCCACAGGCAAAAGAAAGAAACTAGACTGCTATTTATCACAATACACCAAAATTAACTCAAAATGGATCAAAGACCCAACTCTAAGACCTGAAACAATACAATACATAGAAGAGAACATAGATACTAAACTTAAAGGATTTTATGAATTTGACCTCAAAGGCAAGAGAAGTAAAAGCAAAAACAAATGAGTGGGACTACATCAAACTAAAAAGCTTCTACACAGGGAAAGAAACTATCAACAAAACAAAGAGGCAACCAACAAAATGTGAGAAGATATTTGCAAACAATACCTCTGATAAGGGGCTAATATCCACAATAAATAAAGAACTTGTACAACTCAACAACAAAAAAAACAAACAATCTAATGAAACTATGGGCAGAGGACCTGAACAGACACTTCTCCCAAGAAGACATGCAAATGGCCAACAGACATGAAAAGATGGTCAACTTCACTAGCTATTAGGGAAATGCAAATCAAAACCACAATGAGATACCACTTCACACCTGTTAGAATTGCATTTTAGTTTTCAATATAAATACATATTCCAAACTACTCTTTTTTTGTTCAGTATTTCTTTGCTACCATAAAAAAATAAGAAAAAGAAAGAAAGAGAGAGAGAGAGAGAAAGGAAGGAAGGAAGGAAGGAAGGAAGGAAGGAAGGAAGGAAGGAAGGAAGGAAGGAAGGAAGGAAAGAAAAAAGAAAAGAAAGAAACTTAGCACCATTAACTTATTCTAATTGCACTTTGCAGGTTTTCGGAATACCATATAGACTGGATACTTTTAGAAATAATAACTTTCAAAAGACAAGTGTACCAAATGAAATGCTACAAATGATTTCATCATCTGATGCATTCTTTTGAAAATCCCACTGAATTAAATGTTTTACAACCAGCTCATTGGCTATGAGTAAGAAAAAATTAATTTCTAATGTCTAGAATAGAGGATGGCAAATTATACCTCAAGGAGCAAACCCAGCCATATCCATAAACAGTGTCTGTGGCTTCGTCATCACTAAAACAACAGATTTGCATGGTTGCTACAGAGACTTCATGGCTAAAAAGTTTTATTATCTAGCCCTTTACAGAAAAAGTTTGCCAACCCCGTTCAAGAATATCTCATAAGACAGAGGTTTTGTTTTCTAAGCAGTGTTTTACTTGTGATCCCACTCTTCCAAATTGACTAAGGCCAAAATTTTAAAAAATAATAATAGTAAGAAAAGTAATATTTACTTGATTGCTCCAGGGAACCAGGGGACTTCCTGAAGTGAACAAAGTTATCTAAAACTTGTTTATGAAGGTGGTTTTACCACTAGCTACATTTATCAAACTCATCAAATTGTAATGGGTAAACTTCATTTTATGCAAAATACAATGCAAGAAAAACACTAAAAAATAACATTTAAAGACAAATTCACCTCATTGGTATAGTTGGTTAATAAAATATTAAAACTGAAAAGTAGAAGATCATAATGAGAAACTAGTCATTTATAAAATTCCTGAAATGTTTCTATAGTTTAAGTTATGACTTACAAAACACATAACAATGTAGAATTATAAAAAAATTATTCTTAACTATTATTTACAAAGCTCTACAATCTGAGTTATTAAAAATAGTCTAATTTAGATGCCAGATTCAAGATGAGTATTCATCCATGTACCAGGAGGTAGAACATCAGGTAGCAGTAATTATTTTGTAATGAAGACTATTCTCTTCCTGCAATGAAACCTGGATGGTCTCCTATGTTAATACTATTTCTCTTTATTTCCTTTGAACTCATGGTAGTTATTAGATTCTCTTCATAGATAATAGATTTGTTGAAGCTTATTAAATGGATATTACTTTAATTGTTAATGTGTATGTAAAGCTGAATAATTCTTTAAACCCTTCGATTCTGAAACTTCACCTTGGGTACCCTCAGTGCCTTGCCATAGTCCCAGGGGCCTATCTATGTAGGGATTAGGCCTGGCCCAGGTCCTGCCTAATTGGCAACAGGTTCTAGCTGATAGGAGGCCAGAGAAACCAGTGCTAAAACACTCCGTGCTACAGCCCTCCAGCCCCTGGGATCTGCTAGCACTGGCATCCAGTGCCTTTCAAACACAGGTGCCTGAAAGTGGAACTTAGAAATGAAATTTGTGGGGAGGGGGAAGGGTGGGCAAGTGGTGGATGGGAACAAGTCTGCCTAGAACAGCCTGCAGGCTAAATATGAATAAAGCAAGTGGACCATCCGATCAGCAGCTGCTTCAGGGCCATTTTGGAAAAAGGCCGGGAATAAATAAATAATAAAAAACATAACCAAATAGTTGCCATCTGCTGTTGTGGCCACCACCTAATTGACATTTAATCTACCCTCTAGCTTTGTTGCCCATATGTCCACCAACATCTATGCCTATGGCTAAACTGTAAAGGCTCTGTCCTTTGTCATATTATTTGTAGAGGGATTGTAGATATTACCATTATGTAAAACTACTTACCTTTACTTATACTGGGCCCTGTCCCTGTGTTTGTCTCAGAAACCTCATAAAATCCTACTCATTCTTCAAATTGTCTCCTCTAAGTTTCCCAAGCAAAAAGTATGGCACCCGTTTGTGTCAGATACTATAAGCAGAGTGCTCACCCCAGTATCTGACACAAGCACCAATTAATAAGGCATACTTATCATCACCATCATCATCATCATCATCGTCATCACCACCACCACCACCACCACCACCACCACCAATTTGCTTTATACATCTTTATACTCCAGCATAAGGTTTTTACATGCTCAGTGAATTCTTATTCTTAATGGAAAATTATAACACATGGTATAATCACCATGAAATAATTCAGTAGCACTTTTTTTAGGAACAGTGATTGACAGACTCTTAGGTGCTTCCCTCGACCCCCCAGCCTCCTGGTATTCATGTTTTTGTGGAATCTCCTCCCGTTGAGCATGGGTGAGACCTACTATTTGTTTCTATAAAACAGAATATGACCAAGGTGATGATACATCATTTCTAAGGTTAGATTTACATACGACCACCACAGTGTCTGGCTGCAGACTCTTTATTGCCTTCTTGGTTTGCATGCTTTCATGAAGCAAGTAGTCATATTGGAGCGGTCCATATGGCAAGAAGTGAGGGTGGCCTCTGGCCAACAGCTAGCTTGAAACCGAGGCACTCAGTTTCAAGTACCTGAACTCTGCCAAGCACCATGAGAGCTTGGAAACACATCCTTTCCCAGCAGAACCATCAAATGACACTGTAATTGCAGTCTTGTGAGAGGCCTGGAAGCAGAGGCACTCAGCCATGCCCAGATTCCTACTCCACAGAAACAGTGAGATAATAAATGTGCATTGTTTTAAGCAGCTTAGTTTGTGATGATTTGTTACACAGCAATAGATAACTAGTACACTATCATTTCCCCAACTTAAGTTCCACAGACTCAAAAAATCTGTCTTTAATGAAACAAATCTGGGAGATACAATGTCAGATTTTATTTTAACTGCAGAAAGGGAGAAATAAAAACTTAAATCACTAGCTAGTGTAAATTGTGATTTCACTGGGCAAGGGGAAGTGCAGCAGACGCACATATGCAGCTCACCCTAAATTGATTTGACCATAGAATATATTTGATTTTTTTAAAATTATTTATCATTAAGGTATGCTTGATGGACCACAGTTTTAGGAATGTATTTTCAGGTTTATAGAACCAGTAAAAGACATAGCAATGAAAATGATACCTCTGAAGAGGGGCTAACAACTCATACAACTCAACAACAAAAAAACAAACAATGCAATTTTAAAATGGGCATAGGACCTGAACAGACGCTTATCCCAAGAAGACATCTGATATATGAAAAAAATGCACAACATCACTAGTTATAAGGGAAATGTAAATCAAAACCACAATGAGATACCACTTCATATCTGTTAGAATGGCTATTATCAACGAGACAAGTAATAACAAGTGTTGGAGAGAATGTGGACAAAAAGTAACACTCATACACTCCTGGTGGGAATATAAATTTGTACAGCCACTATGGAAAAAAGTATGGAGCTTCCTCACAAAATTAGGAATAGAGCAACCATAACACCCAGCTCTTCTGGGTATCTACCTAAAAATATTTGAAAACATTTATTCATAAAGATATATATACTCATTGCATATATATGTTCATTGCAGCATTATTCATGGTGACCAAGACATAGGAATAACCAAAGTGTCCTTTGATAGATAACTGGATAAAGAAAATGTGGTTCATATTTATTAGGTTGGTGCAAAAGTAATTGCGGTTTTTGCAATTATTTTTAACCTTGTAAACCGCAATTACTTTTACACCATGCTAATACAATGGAATATTACTCAGCCATAAGAAAACATGAAATTTTGCCATTTGCGACAATAGGAATGGATCTTGAGAATATCATGCTAAGCGAAATAAGTCAGATGGAAAAAGTCTAGAACCATATGATTTCAGTATGTGGGATATAAAACTGAAAATAACAAATGAAAAAATAAGTCAAACAAACTAACTCAAAGACACAGACAAGAGTGTGATGGTTTCTAGAAGGGAAAGGGGGATGGGGGAGGATGAAGAGGGTAAAAGGGGTCAATTATATGGTGACAGAAGGAAACTAGAATTTGGGTGGTGAGCATGATATGTTATAGAATTGTACACTTGAAACTTATACACTGTTATTAACCAATGCTACCCCAATAAACTTAATTTTTTTAAAAAGCTAGATCTGAATAACTCAGTAAAAAAAAAGCAGGATAAGTGTATAAAGGGGACAATAGCCATCCAGCTAGTTGGGAGGAATTGTCTGGTTCCTTCTAAAAATAATACAAGGATTAAAAAGTTTCACTTCCAGTATTTCTATAGTCTTTTCTGGTCTTTTCTCTCTCTAAATATACCAAGTGTGACATTTTTATGAGCAAAACAAATTATACACTTGTGTTTCTCAAAAAAAATTACAGGTATGATAAAGTCATAACAGTAGATCTCATTCTTTCTTGCCCTTTCATTCCCCCATCACATCAGTGAAATACATCATCTGTTCCAGCATTGAGTGTGACTGTCAGTGAGCTGGGAGTGGGATGGGGTAGCTTGAAGAGAGGAAGTGGGAGAGTAAAGTCTAATGAATACCTTGTTTGTTGTCACATACGTTTAAAAAAGGTTTTGAGTTTTGTTTTTTAAATGCCTTTCCTGATTTCTAGAAATTTTATCTTTGGCAATGACAGGGAAAGTTGGCACACAGTAGAATGTTTTATTGCATTGAATGTTTGTACCCACCATTTAGAGCTGGTGGGTACTGTGCTATTTTGCATTCACTTAGTGATTAAAAGACAATTTCAAATTTGCATCAACCTGTCTCTGCTTCTCAAAGGGAGATCAAAGAGCTCATTTACAGCTATTCCCATTGATAACGTGCTGGGTAGTAAAACGTATTTATCTATATGTTTCATATTTAAAAGATCACTGATCATAACAACAATTAAAACTACTTGAATCCTCTTCATGTTGTTATTTAAAAGACATAAAAGAAGTCATATGAGCTTATCAGATGATTTCATGATGAAATATTTTTAATTCTACAGACTCAATAGAAATGCCAGTGTTAAAATATCGGTCAATCTGATGCCCAAGTTGAGCTAATATTAAAAGCACAAATCAGTGTTCCCATATCAAAAAGAGGATAATGAGACCTGTATTATCTACTTCAGGGTTATAAGGATAAATAAAATAAGAGTTATGAAATCACTTCACGAACTATAAAGGGCTGCTATTATTATTATCAGCAACCACAGAGGTTTGAAACCATTTCATTTCCTAAAAGCAATCTAATGTCAAGTACTTCAGATAAGATGTTTCCATAATTCAACTACTAGATGCTTCCAATTGTTGAATTCAATAGTCAAAAATAAAAATGCTTTCAGACACTGGAGTCTAGAATGACTTCTACATTTTATACTAGGCAAAGTGCTCACCATTAGTTTCAACACTGTACAGCACAGATGCCCATATCCAAAGGAGATCACAAACACGTCATTCACAAAGAAGGTAAAACAAGCTATTCTTAAAACTGAAGAAGTGACTAAGTTTGCTGTCATAGCCATTGCTGACAAAATATAGGGTACTCATACTTTTACTGGAATGAAGGATGCACGGTACAAGAGTCCTTAATTTATGAATCAGCTAAGGAATCTACAGTCTCCCATTATCTTAAATTATTCATTTTAACAATCTACACATACCTTTTTTCAAAGACTACAAATGCATTCCTTAACGTATGTCTATTTCTAGTTGTGTATTTTTCCTCTTGAGATTTAAAGACTGGTCAAAGGAACTTTGACACCAAATCTAATTTCAAAAAACTGCCACATAAATCTTAGAAAACAAGTTATAATAGTCCTACATTGTTTTCTTATAAACTAATTGGGCTGTTTTACAGAGCATTAAACCTCTGAAGACTTTTAAAAATCAATATGCCATTTTTCGTTTAGATTTCTACATTATCTGATAAGGTAAAAGTAATTCCCAGGGCAAGACCTACCCCTAACAGACTGCATGTACTGACACTGGACAGAAGGAGTGCTCATTCTAGTAGTGTTCAGGCTTTACTCATTTCTTTATTAAAATGTACACTGAGGCGTAATTATATTTTTCACTGAGACTGATTTTTCTGGTGGTTCACAAAATTTTCTTACGTCACAGGTCTCCCCTAAAGAAAAATTTGGCAGAAGCGTTCAGTTGTAGTTTATGAGGAGAAAATGGGTAATACAGTAGATTCTCGGTGCGTTAACAGTGCTCTGACTCTTAAAAAATTAACACAAAGTATAATTTTATTCTCAAAGAATGACTACAAATCTATGTTAACATCTTTTATTGTAAGAATCATTCCCTTTTAAAGAATTATCCTTAGTCCCTTTGCCAGGGAAGCTAAACTGAACGGCACTGTGGTAGAGATATTTTAAAATCTGAACTACAAACCACAGAAAGAATTTAACACTGATTTGTAGATCACTATTTTTAAAATCTTACCTTGACAATAATTATACTTTAAAATAGACTATGACAATTTCCACAAAATATACAAGACAATGACCTAAGAATAAGATCATTTAAAAAGTTCATTAGCCCCCAGGGCAACTCTGTATAACACAATAACTAATACTTAAAATGGTGACTGTGAGACTGTACGGAAGCTCGGGTAGGATTACAAGAACCATGTTACCTTGATTTATCACCATATACTCAGCCATGAGCGGTTTGGGGTATATAGTAAGCACTCACTAAAAATCTGTTGAATGATATACATAGTCATGGGATATGGAGTACAGCATAGGGAATAGAGTCAATGGAATTGTAACAGCTATGGGTGGTATCAGGGGTAGTTGATTGAGGGAGAAGGGTTATCACTTTGTGAGGGGTGTAAATGTCTAACTATTACATTGTTTTCTACGCCTGACACTAATTTAAAGAAAAAACTGTTGAATGAACTATTGAATAATATTCCAAATTATATCCCTGTTCAAGAAAGTATGTTAAATATTTTAGGGGAAAGAAATTCACATCAAAAATAAATTAAATTTTTCTAACTATTACAGTGTTTTGTACACACAAAACTAATAAAAAATTAAAAAAGAAAAAATAATACTTAGAACACTTAAACCCTAAACCCTAAAAGGCTAATAATAAACCTGACATTTATATAGCCTGGCGCTCTTTAAATTTATAAGTATTAAATTATATAATTCTTTAAACACTTTTGTGAGGTGACCAGTAGTATTATCATCATCCTCATTTTCAAACAAGTAAATTAAGGCACAGAGAATTTCAGTAATTCACCCAGCACACAAAGTTTGTCAACAGCAGAAGCAGGATTCAAATTCTGACATCTTGGCTCCAGAATTTGCACCCTAGCCATTTGGGGATATCTCACGTTATTATATCTTTTCATGTGGGTGTATTTGCTTCCATGTAAAAAATGTTCTCTTTCAGACTTAAATGTTTTCACTTAGTACTTCTGTTACAGACCCACCTGCCCTGGAATTGTGTGCTGTTTACGTCTAGCCCGTGGAAAAGGTAAGATCTGCACAAAAGATTCCTCCCACTGGGAGACATCATGAGCATTTTTCAGCTACTGCCCAGCACTGCTGAGTCCTAAAGGAACATTGTTATAGCCTATTCAGCCTTCATCTGCCCACAAGGCTTCTCAATGCTTTCATTTATCCCTGGAATATAATTAGAGAGGTGGTTCCTTCTAATTCATAAATTACCCAGGCTCCATTCCAACAAGGCTTCCTACACGTCTGCTGTGAGAATTGTTCTTTATATTGTGTCTTGCAGTTTCCTCAAGACACCTGTCCTAGTTCCAGTGTTTAGTATTGAATGATAGCTCATATTACGGATCCCACCTTCCTGACCAGGATCTTAGTGTTCAGCTGGCACAGGTATTAGACCAGCAGCGGTTACTTTGACCTGAACATCAGGTTAGCATCTCTGCCTTCTCACATGTTTGGGGCACTCAGACTACACATGTGCAAAATAAGGTATCAACATTCTAATAATCTAGGGCTCTACAGATGTTGGTAATATAACACTGGATTAATAATAATTTAACACATCACTTACTCAATCACAGGCACAATGTTAACTATTTTCCATCTCTGGGCAAAGGTATATTATTTTAGATTGGTAAGCTTGATTATGCACGTCAAGGTTTTATTTATAGTATGTGGTAAAACAAACATGGACTATTTTTCAGACATGTATCTAAAATTCCTAAAGTAGCAGAGATCAATAGTTCTTGCATTTCATTCTTTAATTTTCCAGTACTTTTTTTTCATTAAAATAAAAAAGAGAGAAGTCCTAGCTTCCTATGTTTATATAATATAGCAGAAGAAATAATTCAAGTTGAGAAGGAAATTTTCAAACATTAAATATGCACTATTTCAAAAGTAAACCAACATATACGGCATAAAAAAAAAACTTGGAGAACAAAAGAGGAAAGCAAACTAATATTAAACTGATATTATTAAAGTGAGAAAAATAAAGGATCAAAATCACAAATGTTTCAAGTATGTCTAACTTTCAGGATTTATAGCACTATCTCAGATTTCCCATAGTAGCGGTCAGTTTTTCTTACTTCCAGTAAAAATTTTAGAAAGCATGTGCTTTAGACACAATAACTCACTGTCATCCAAAATTCTAGTACAAATTAGGCATATTGATGTATAGATCAGTAGTGTCTGGTTTTGGCTGCATTTTAAAACGTGGCTTCTTGGAAGGTAAAGAGCAGGAGATGGAGGAAGATCCATAAATAAGGGACATTAGTGATTTGCTAAACTCTAAGCAACCTTTTACCCTTCCCTATAGGTTAACAAAAGTCATGTTCAAGTGTAATCATTGTTATCTTGAATAGCACATGAGTGTTACATAATTCTACAATTCATTACAGGGCTATTCTTGTTTTCATGACCATATTTCTTTCACTCTGGTCATCACTGCCAGCACTTAGGGTGCCAGTCATCCCATATGCAGATTTTTTTCCTAAGGATATATGGGTATATTTCAACTCATACCCCGTATCACTTCTCTGATTTACTGCCAACAATTTTGCCCCTCATATTGTATAAGAACAAGAGTATTTTTGATATTGAAATCCCTTTGGCCAGAAGGCTTCCATATACAGTAGAGAATAACAAGATATCAGCCCTATTTGGAGCAGTCTGTTCTGCATTTTAAGATGTATTGTTACCTCACATGCATGATTTGGCTAAGAATGAATGAACACAGTTTTGAATTTCCTCATTTCCATGGAGTTGGAAGCTGCCGTTCTTAGCAATCACCCCTTATCCACATTGCTTCAATCTATTTAATGGTGACTGAACAGAGATTTCTCATAGAGTAGAATATGTATATTAGCTGCAGTTCATACATTTCCTTCTTGTTCCCATTTACAGTTTGTAAAAAATCCATAAAGATGAGTTTTTTAGAGGATTTGTAGGGCAGTGAAACTCTTCTGTATGATACCACTATAATGGCAAATAAATTACGTGTCATTATAACTTACTAAAACCCATAGAATATACAACACCAACAGTGAACCCTAATGTAAACTATGGACTTTAGTTGATAGCAACATGTCGGAGTAGGTTGATCAATTGTAATAAAAGTACCACTCTGGTGGAAGGTGTTGATAATGGGGGAAGCTATGCATACGTGGGTACAGGGAATATATGTGAATTAGCTGTAGTTTCTGCTCAATTTTACTATGAAGTTAAAACTGCTCTTAAAAATAAAATCCATTTAAAACGAGAAAAAAAATCTCATATATGTCGCATGTTAACATATCTGGGAAAAGTTACATATAATTAAATGCCATCATCTCTCTTGCATGCAGGAAACCTTCTGAGAGTATGAGTGGGGTATTAAACAAGATTTAAATAATGAAGCTAAGTGATTAATTGATCAGAGAGAAGACAATTTCCTTTTCAAAAGGGTTATCACATTGTTAAAATAATGAGTTAGGGGGAAATAACTTTGTCTAGTTCATATATCGATCAAAATTATTTCTAACATGTAATCTTGATAACCTGATAGATTTTAAGATATGTACATTTTGATTTGGAGTTTTAATGAAGTCTTGAAAATCGGGGAAGAAAAATAGTCCTTCCTTTGGTTCATATTGTGGCATTAATTATTCTAAAAATATTTTTTAAGTTTTCCGATCTATATAAAGCAACTTCCTGAACTTTGCATTAAAACTGTTTATGCATTAAACTGTTCAAAGGGCCTTTTTAAAAGTACAGTGATATTTTATTGGTTAATAAAGATATTTTTGCTAAAAGATAATATTTTATAATACAAAGATACATTAAAGCTGAATACTACAGGCCATAATGAATGCAGTAAGTTATATCTAACCTTGAATTTATAACTATGGCATCAATGGTGAATTTTACATGCTAATGACAACAAAACAGTTAAAGGTCTATACCTTGGGGACTTACGGGCTTTTATTCAGAGACTTGGTATTTATCAAACTGACAGACTCTTCTCTGCATCCGAAGGCAGTTGATTTCCTTCTGTTTTCTGCTATTCCCTATGTGAATTCTGAGAGGCACATTACAAACAAACCCTGCACTTGCTGTGGCCTCTGCAGAGTTACATCTCTGGTGTGTTCTGCAAATTAATCTCAAATGTGATTTACAATAATTTCCTTTCTCAAATCAAGACAAGGAACAGCCTGGAGGAGGGTAATATTTTAGACCTCTGGTGGGAAAGAGACCTGTGTAATTTTACTTGATTAAAACCAATGAGCTATTTAACTTGGTTTCCACATTGGGAAAGTCAGTGAAATAAGCCAAGACCTTAAATGCTTATATAATAGAGTTGTCACTGTCTCTTTTTTTTTTCCAAGGGTAAATTTAACCCAGCTATCTTTCCATACAGCAAGGCCATGACCCTTCAAAATAGTGAAGGAATGACTGGGGAATGTGGATGACACCATCATCATCTTGCAAGAATTACAGGAAGCAGCAATTCTACAGACTCATCTATTTTGTTTTAATCTCATTTACACGGGAAAAATACCTTTTAAGTTTTCATACTATCATGCTGCAAATGAACATTAGTTTCTCGGTGAATTTATTTATGCATTTACTTGTCACACTTCAATGATTTTCTTTTAATGTGATCTCAATGCATATCCCAGAAGCGTGGCTCTCATCTATTTGAACTTCCAAAAGCTAGAATAAAAAATTAGATTCTAGGGAGGGATGGTATAGCACTGATTCCAGATTCAATGGACTGATTTTTATTCACCAGAGGATAACTGGTTATTAGAAAATAAGTTAATAACTTCAGAAATGTACAACATGAAAATCCAGCACTGAAAAGGATCTTAGAAAGTATCGGTTCAATGCTCTTTTTGTCAATTGAGGATCCTAAGGCTCAGAGGGGATAAATGACTTCTTGAAAGTCACAAGTGAGTTACAGACAGAGTCAGGTCTCTTAATTCAACGCTCAACACACTTTGTTCTCAACCACAATACAATCAGACAATCATTTGAGGTCTTCAGAGTAGGAACTTCAAAACTTATACATCTTTTGTGCATGTTTACATTAACTCAGTGATATTTATTTCTGTAGCCTGAGGTTACAAACATAGTAAATACCAAGCAGGTGTGTACAGTCTATACATAAGAGTCTCAAAGCAATCCTGGGGCTCCAATGCTATCTAAAGCCATCTAATTTCACCGACACTCATGATGGTGACTAGCCAGGACAGCACTGATGAAGAGAAAATTAATTTGTAAACTGCTGGTTGGCCAGAGTAAATCAAGCAGAAATAGTAAATTCAGGTAGGTCTTAGTCTTTGCACTAATACTTATTTTAGTCATGCATATTTTTGGGTCATATTTACTGAGCACCTACTATGTGCTAAGCGTGGTTCTCAATGTAGTGCACAGAAGAATTGAGCAAGACAGGCCAAGACCCTGCCTTCACAGAACTTACATGTATAGAAATAAAAAAACAAACAGATAAACAAATGAACAAAAGCATTTCAATGCACTCTAAGGGCTAATGAAGAAGTGAAACTGGATGATAGTGATGAGAAAGGTTCAAAAAGTGGCCTCTTTGAACCAGGTGACATATGATCTATGATCTGTATGATGAGAAAATGGCCACCATAGTGGAAAAGTACTCCAGGTAAGGGGAAAGGCTAAGTTTGGGTTTGGTTGCAGCACACAACAGCAAGAAGAGGCAAGGTGGTGAAGACAGAGGCCAGATAAGGGATTTGAAATCCTTTTTCCTCAAAAATAATGTAAAGATGAACCCCTTTTTAGAAATGAGTTTGATTGCCTCTCCATAATTGTATGATTTTATTATATACAGGCAGGACAAACCTCTAGTTACTCTAAAACCTGTGGGATTTACTTATTCAAAATGCATAGAGAAAATAAGGTTCAGGTAAGTGCTTAAATATGACTTTGCTTACAAGAAAAAAAAAATAGTTACAGCATTGTGGTCACGTGGAAATCAGAACTGCATTTTGTTTAAACCTGCATGGGTCTATAAATACATTATTGTCTGTTTTACCTTGAACAGCAGGTAAAATTCCCAAAGTACTAAGGTTAAATTCACTCATTATTATTGAATTACTAATTCAAATGATAAAATGTTCTGTGATGCATTTATTTTTGGTATTAGTGCAATTTATTTTGATAGCATGGTGTTATGTTTGTTGTATGTGGAAAACGCATATACTCATATACTGAGGGTGCCAAAAAATGTACACAAGTGGACACTTTGGTCAACATTGCTCAAGCAGTATTTCACCATAATCAGAAGTGCCTGGAGGCTGATGGTAACCACTTTGAGCACCTCTTATAATTGCAGAAGCCAAATGTGACTTGTATTCATCTTTTGTTATTGGTATATATTGAGTATCACAATTTTAATGCAGTTTTCCTTTCTTAAAATGTATATACATTTTTGGCACCATACACATATATATATATGTAATGATCAATAATTTACTAGAAATTAGGCAGCTCTGTAAGATAACATGCTTATGTATACAAATATATAGACCCTAGGCCATCTGAGATTGTAGGATATGGATCAAACCCCTGAATTCCAATTTTGCAACCACCTACCTATGTTATCAAGGCAAGATCATAACCCTCTCTGAATCTCATGTCTCTCTCAAAAATATAGATTACTATACCTTACTAGGTTGAAGAGACAATTTGACAAAAATATCTAAGTGTCTGTACATAGAATAAACTCAATAAATTTTAGTGTTTCTCCCTTTCCCCAACATATTTTTCTAATAAAGGCAGTAACATTCACAATATGGGAACAATAATCATACAGATTTCATTTGTCTATTATAATAAAAAATTTTATGGTATTTTTCACATAAGAGAATGAGGGAGGACAAAGAAACTATTTCTAAAGCTCTTCACACACCAAACTCTGAATTAAGACCTAGTGATTCTCATTATTCTGCTGCCTGGAATCATCCCATTTTGACTGTCTGATTTCTCCACAGCTTCCACTATGTTTTCTTCATCGCAGACATAAACATGTGCCCAAGTGCAGTAAATTACAGTTAATTGCATGTCTTAAATTAAAAGTCAAAAATAATGCACAATTAATTGGGGAAATTGTCAGTTGGTGAATGGATCTCACTCATTACACTTCGTGCACGTGATGGGAGCCAAGTGTGTGTTCCGAGCAGGATGATTCAGTCCGTGACACGAGGGGAGGTGCACGGCACAACCTTTCTGCCTAAAGAACCACAGGCTTTCAAACACTCAGCACTGCAACTGCAGTACAGGCCACTTTCTCTACAAGAGTCTTTAATATACAACTGTGCATAATAATGAATAATCAGAAAGCACGAGAATTTTAATTGATGAGGGGTTGAATAATGAGACTAGGCTTTGGCCATTAAGGGAAAAATCTAAGCTGTTACAAATGTTTTTTTAATATTTGATAATATGATAAAACGTTCAGAGCACACTCTTATATAACAGTGCTTACAAAACAATATTTTCATTTTTTTTATTTATAATAGGTAGAACAAGCAAGAAAAGACAGAGAGGAGGAGAAAGGTACTGGAGAAATATACAACAAAAATGTTAACAATTATCAGCCCTGAGCTGTTCATACTTTCTAAATTTTCTAAAAAACTTTCTAAGCTATTTAAAATTACATTTAAATTTATTTCTGAATCCAATATTATAAATTGTCAGTTTTAAAGATCCATAAGGATTTTTTAAGATGAACTTATCTGTTATAATAAAAATGTCATCATAAAATTAAAAATAATCCCCATATATATAATCCTTTAGTGTCCTTTAATACCCTTGTTTATACAGAAAAAAATCAACTTTGTAAAAATGTATTTTAAAAATATACAAGAAAACCATGTTCAATACAACAACTTATTCCAACATATACCTTATAGTATTATTAAAACACTAGAAGAAAATCACTATAAATCCTTATTAATTTATTTATTGCTACTGACAAACTACAAATATGTTCATAGCAAATCCAATAACCTTGAATTTGAAGAACTGCAAGTCTTCTCTCCTCCCACCTACTCTCCCATTATTTTCTACCCAGTAATACCCTGTTTCCCAGAAAATAAGACCTAGCCAGACAATCAGCTCTAATGCGTCTTTTGGAGCAAAAATTAATATAAGACCCAGTCTTATTTTACTATAATATAAGACCAGGTCTTAATGTAATGTAATGTAATATAATGTAATGTAATATATAATATAATATAATACTGGGTCTTATATTAATTTTTGCTCCAAAAGATGCATTAGAACCGATTGTATGGCTAGGCCTTATTTTCAGGGAAACACAGTTGAAAAACTTCACATCTATCTACCTAGTACTGTTCTGATGCTACCATCTGCAGAAACAACACACACACACACACACACACACACACACACACACACACACACACGGTTTCATCACTTTTACCAAACTAGATGAGAACAAATGACAAAGTTTTACAAAATACAAATGTTCACCTTTGTTGTATTTCAAATTTAGAAAAAAAAGACATAGAACACCCAACAGAGTAGATTCATTCCAAAGGTATTGAACAGTTTACTCACCTTGAAATAAGAAATAAACAATTTCTGCTCTCTCTTACTTATTGGGGTGGGGGGAGAATTGGAGTGGGAAAAGATCATCATATTTTAGCAAAAGCCCATATCTCACCCTCAGGTGTCTTTATGTCTCAAGGGTAATATTTCCATTCCACTCTTAATGGAACAAATTTCTAATCAGAGTATGTATTCAAAAATAATTGAAGCAATGCGATGTCAACACATTATGCTGCCATTAGCATTCCCTGGTGCTAGGAATCAACTCAGCACACTCTGCTGTGACAGAGAGACAGGCAATGCATAAATGTCAGAATTGACAAAGGGATGGGAGGTAGCAAGGATGGCACAACCATTTTGGCTCCTCTTTGGGTGCTCAAGACAGTGCTTGGAAGAAAGCTTTAAAGCTTCTAATCTTAAAACTTTTAAGGAAGGGATGACTTGTAAAACAGGTCAGGACCTCAACTTTTAAATCCGAAGGTGTCTACCTTTAGAAAATTATTGAGAATTCTTCAAACAACAATCATTTCCAAAAAGGTGAACACTGCCCCTAGATGTTTCAATTATTAACAACTTAGGGCAACATATACAATTGAATATATTTTGTGATGCCCTGAAATAATCCAGAGACTTAAATTCAGGTTCCTTCAATTTTGACAGTATATTGATAATTGTAGAAGCTGGGTGATGGGTAACAGGGGCTCATTATACTATTCTTCTACTTCTGAATGTGTTTGACAGTTTCATAATAAAAAGTGAAAAACATAGACTTCCTTCACTATATTTTATGCTCAAAATTTTACTGACTTTTTCTTTGGAAATATATGAGATGTGGTTTATGCTGATGATGACTAAGACTCTAACAAGCAGTCTAAAAGCTTTAAAAATCCACCAAGCATGATGTTGACCATAAAAAAAAAAAAAAATTCCTTCATTCCTGAGAAAAAATTGTACCGTGATCTATAATGACAGAAGAAGTGCACCTAAATAAATGCAATGCCACCATCTGCCTGGCATTCTCACAGTATGACAAAACAGACTGGTAATTAACTGCTTTCCTACCGAAATCTGCCAGCTTTAACTCCCCCGTGTCACTGATGAGAAGGTTCTGTGGTTTCAGGTCTCTGTGCAAAATATAACGCTGGTGGATGTAAGACAGCCCTCGCAGCAACTGAAATAAAAACAACTGAAAAAATAGGGAGACAAAAGTTAAAATCTGAACATAGATAAATGCCAGTTTCTACATACAGTCTGCTGAGTATTTGTATTTAGCGAAAAGGGGTACCCATCTCTCCCTTTCCTACCAAAGTATTTAAAAAGACTGTGCATAAAGGCATGGACACCTCTCATTCATTAAAAACTAAATCTGAAAATTTCTAACAACTCATTATGTTAACCCAGAGTGGTATGTCCTCAGCCACAGAGATCTACAAGCCAATCTGTTCTATAAATTAAGCAAAATGTAAAGAATTTGATTTCCTCAGGCTAAACTGATGTCTGAGACAGAGAAACAACCCATTCATAACATTATAAAAAGCAGAATTATTTTTTACGAGGTTTATGTGAATGTATACATATTTAACTCCATGGAAACATCATAAACATGGTACCCAAGGATATGCGTATTAACATGCTTTAAGGAATGAAAAGATAAGATGATTTCAAATAGTTAAAACAAAAACAGTCACATGGTCCAATTAATACTACATTGTAATCATATTGCTTTTGCACATATGGCCACAGAGATTAGGCTGTTGCCTAAAGACAGACATGTACCTTCACTAATTACAGAGCAGACTCATCCTAAAGGGAAAACAAACACAGAAAACAGAGAAATTAAGAATTCAAGAGTAATACTTTTTTTAAAAAGTGACTGATGGCCTTCTCTGTTTAGTTTCATATTGGATCTATCACATATTTCTATTTTGTGGCCAAAAAAAAAAAAAATGTGCTTCACTAGGCTTTCCAATATTCTTTTTATGAAAAAGGGAATTTTTTTAACCATTTACTCGTCAAAATAATCCTAATTGACATTGTTTTTAAAAAATAAATCTCCTAAAACAAAAATAAAAACAAATGTTTTAAGTGCCATTAGTGTCCTAGTCTATATAGTCAGCTAGTAACAAAATGTAGTGTCAGGGAAATTTTAAATTAGTTAGTTGTCAAAGATTGATGGTATAGGATTCCAGAATATTCAAATGGAAAAGACTGGCAACTCTTTGAGGATCCTGGAAGGTAGCATTGATGGAATATTTTCCAACTAACTAGGGGGCTATAAAAGCCAACTAAATTTTTTTTTTTTTTTTTTTTTTTTTTGCCAACTAAATTGTTTATAGCGCATATACCTTGAAATAACAGTAAGATGAATTCATTTCAAAATCTCTGTATGTGATAATACGCTGTGGAGAAGTAAAGGCCTAGGGTCAGTATTTCCAGAATCTAAGCATCACAAAGTAAAAGTCTGATCTGTGTTAGCCTCGATTAAATTAGTGGCTAAAGAACCTCCGTAAGCAAACGTTTCTCTCAGACTCGTCCTCTCAGCCTTTCCTGTGCAGCAGATGCAAAGACACCACCATCACCAGCCGCTTCCAACCTCATCCCTCATGTCTAATAGCCCCTGCATCCTGAAGCCTGATGCTTACAAATTCTAAGAAAATCCATATTCCTTCAGTTTAGACAGGAGAAAGAGTGAGCAAATAAGGCCACTTTTTGTTTTCAAAAGTTTAAAAATACTATATAATAAACACAAAGGCAGACCACATAACAAATAAACGTAATTGATGAGCATACAAGGCAGTATACAGATGATGTATTATAGAATAGTACACTTGA
Source organism: Rhinolophus sinicus (assembly GCF_057876585.1). NCBI lineage: Eukaryota > Metazoa > Chordata > Mammalia > Chiroptera > Rhinolophidae > Rhinolophus > Rhinolophus sinicus. Next base: position 34,925,743 of record NC_142504.1, read on the forward strand.
AACTTACATAATTTTATTAACCAATGTCCCCCAGTAAATTTAATAAAATAAATAAATAAGCTGATTTTGAAACGACAGTCTGGCATCGGCAGGGTGCTAACTCACGTTTGGGTTATAGGAGAGACTTCTCAGAATATGACTGTCTAACCGTTGCAATGCATTTATTTTAGTTTAACACACAGACACCAAGTGTCACTACCACTCTACGCATCATCGAATATGACCTGATTTAATTTATATCACAATTTTAGTGAAGAAGGTACTTTTATCATCTCTTCATTAGGGAGGAGGAAACTGAGTGGTTTCTCCAAGTCACACAGCAGAGCAAGGACTCTAACGTCCATGCCCTTAGGAGTCTTGGCCAGAAATACAAAATGTCGATACAGAAGCAGCTTTACAGAATGAAGTCCAGGCACTGAAGACCAGGGCGTTCAAGGCCACTGAGCTGAGCCCGGATTCCAGCTGAGTGCTCAGGCGTCATCACTGGACGTTCTCCGACTCCAGGCAATTTCACCCACTCCCACACTCAGAGCATACTGCTGTTCAACACTTTGCCCTTGCTCTTGACTCTGCTGAGAGAAAAGCCCTTTCTCCCCTTTGCCTCTGAGCTCCATGTATATCTTAGTTATCGCCTCAAGAATCACTCCACCCTGAAGCTTTACTTGACCATCCCCAAGGCCTTCACTCCCTGGACAGGTCTTCACAAGGAGATTCTCCTCGGTGCTCCTGTGGCAGCCTCTGCAGACGTCAACGCATATGGTATTATCCCCCCTCCCACAGACAGTGTGCCTTCACCATCTCCCTAACCTGGGTACACAGCTGACACTCCTCTACCAGATATGTGATTTCTGAACTGAATTTAGAGACATCTGGATGAAGCAGATACAAAAATCACAGATAGAAAACAACAAAATGGGATTCTCTAGAAGCTAAGGGTAGAAGTGGGTAGATCAGGCAGTCCCAAGGGCTCTTCTTTTAATACCTTTACTAATTAGTGAAAATATATAATCCTCACGCTAATACAGAAGCTATTCAAATAGGGTACCATATTAAAGGAAATTACGAGAATCAGTGTTAGGAAAAGATGTAATGACACACTCCAATTACAATTGTACAAACAAACTAAGCCCCAAACATTAAGTGATAGCCCCAAACAAATGTTTAGATCTTTGAGCAATACACAAAGTAAGAATGACTCCCCATGGAATGAATTCATTCAGGATTTATTAAGTGCCAACCATGTGCCTGGTGCTGTTATACAAGAGGGATGCACAGAGGAATAGGATGTAAGATGCAGTCCCTGGACTCGAGGAACTCACGGTCTACAGGGTACGGGGACACATACAGATTACTGCTTAAAGACGTCTGCACTGTAACAGCAACACAAACGGAGGATACTGAGGGCACAGAGATGGGAGGATCTAATGACAACAAAAATGTAGAACTGATCCTGCCATTATCCGAAGACTAGCCTGTGGAAGAGGTGACTCATAGGGAACTTGTCACGCTGAAAACAGCTTATTACACAAAAAATATTAAGAAAAAACCTAGTGGATCATTCACTAGGTGCACGAGTTCAAAGGATGTGTTACATGACAAACCTCTTACTGTTCTGAAGGAAAATATTGAGGAAAACAAGCAAGCAGATCACTAGATAAACTAAGAAGAAAAAGTTAAACAAATGAAAAGAAGAGAATATATGAATCTGTAAATCGACCAATTCATCATCAAATAATTATGGGTGGCAAGAGGACAATAGAAGACTTCACTGAAAATATTAGAAAATTTGGTGTTTTAAAAATAACATTTTAATGTGCTTAAAAGAACGTGCACTCTGGCTGGGGGTGGGGAAGCTGTAAGGAAGCAGCAGCCATGCTGAGTTACGTAGATTGTCCTACGGAATATTCTTTGGGAATGCCCTGAGAACTCAAGTCTTGGAGATCTCTTCCTGCAGACAAGCAGGCAAGTATCTAACTTTCCCACGTAAATGTCTGAGAAAGCCTTTTCACTTGGTTATTGTATAAATCACCATACAACAAGATATACTTGGTCTTTGTGAAAACCAGAGGACACTGTGAGCACAAGAAGGGTCACCAAAGAGGAAGGAGTCACAAGCAGAGAAAAAATCATCATCATCTTTGATATTTGCTAATAAAACCTGGTAACCATCGATGGGCTCTCAGGCCTCAAAAAGAAAAGGGGGACTAATCCTAACTGAAGGCTTACTCTAGTTTCAAGCCTGTCCCAAGTACTTTTCCATATATAATTTAATCCTTTCCATCCATAATCCTGTATTTTTCCTTTTCTGTTAAACAAAGGAGAAAACTAAAGTTCTCAATGCACAAGAAACTCACTCAAATCCATCCAACCATCACACAGTGCTTGTGAACTTTCCACTACACCTCATTATCCTAAATCAGGTTGATGCTTAATAAATACACAGATGAATACAGTTACACACGCAATAAAATCAAAGTCCTTTTATTAACTGAACCCAACTTTGCAAAATTCTCAATTAGCATGTTATGTAATGTGCCTATGATTCTTGATGTTCTGTTTTTGCTATTTAAAATGCTCTTAGAAATAAATAACATGGCAGAAGACAGCTAGTATCCTGGAGCTAATAAATTAACATATTTGAGACTCTCTTCCTATTTATTTTTTACTGTAGTAGCCATAAGATCTTCCTAAGAATAACTTGTCACCTCAGGATAGTCTATTCAATTGTATTAAAGGAGAGTCCTACAAATTCTTCAGTAAGATAATTGAAGATTTATATTGTAGTTTGAATGTTCACTTTGTGCAACATGGAAACTACCAAACTGTCCTTCGATAGATGAACGGATAAAGAAGTTGTGGTATATATACACAATGGAATACTATTCGGCGGTAAGAAAAGATGAAATAGTACCATTTGTGACAACATGGATGGATCTTGAGAGTATAATGCTAAGCAAAATAAGTCAGACAGAAAAAGCAGAGAACCATATGATTTCACTGATATGTGGTATATAAAACCGAAAACAACAAAAGAACAAGACAAAAAAATGAAGGAACAAAAACTCATAGACATAGACAATAGTTTAGGAGTTACCAGAGGGTAAGGGGGGAGAGGGGCTCTAGAAGAGGGTAAACAGGGTCTAATATATGGTGATGGAAGGAGAACCGACTCTGGGTGGTGAACACACAATGGGATTTATAGATGATGTAATACATAATTGTACACCTGAAGTCGATGTAACTTTACTAACAATTGTCATCCCAATAAACTTTAATTTTAAAAAAACAAAACAAAAACCCCAATGGGAAAATGCCTTACATAGAAATGATACGGTGAATGGGGACACTTCTGCCAGCAGCAGGTCTATCTATAGTCCAGTTGTCTTGTTGTCTTCAATAAGAAGCAACTCAAATTCTCATTGCCACGGCATAGCCTTCTTAGGAATAGACTCAATTCTTCATCTATTCCCTTCTGAAACACTCAAGACTTTAAGTAGGTAAAAAATAGCAAGATAAGGCCTTTTCTCAAACTTTCAGGGTAAGTTGATAAAAAATACTCATTATTGGAATCATTACTCACAAGAATTACTGGCACTTGCAGTCAGCAACTGGTTTTATAATCTCCCTCGCCCCTTTTAAAGTCTAAAGATGTTTAATCAGATGCTCTTTGTCTCAATGTTTAGAGTCATCAGGTCCCAGGAATAGTCTGAAATGCATGCATTATTTAATATATGTGGTTTCACTTAATATAAGACTAAGCACAGTGAAAATCTTGCAGATCTTCAAGGCATTGGTCGACTTCCTTTAAGGAATGTTCAGGGTCTCTTAGGGCTTACAGGAGGCTTACTAAAACTATTAGCAATGGACACCACTCCTTATGGCACACAATCAATTCTTACAAAACACTTATTACGCTACTTTCCTGCCACCTGGGGACCAAGCTTAACATCTCTATATTTTAGGTTTCTCATCTTGAAAACAACTAATTGAGTCTTCAATGCCTTTAATAATTATTCCTGTTGTAATATTGCTATCCTTCCATAATTTTATGACTAACAGAAATGGAAGGGACTCTACAAATCAAACAACTGTAATTGCCGTTTGTTAAGTGCTTACTCTGACAGACATTGCACTAAGTGTTTTATATTCATTTAGATAATTTAATCTTCCCAACACCTCTGCCAGACAGATATGATTATCCCTATTTCATAGATAAAGAAACAAAGATTCAGAGAAACTAAATGAATTGGCCAACGGGACATACATTATAGCAAGTAAGAGGTAATACTGGTTATTTCAACCCATTTTTGTCTGGCTCAGACACCCATAATTAAGAGTACTGCTTCTGTACTATTTGATTTTTTTTTTAAGTATATGAACTAAAGTAGTTATACATTGTGTGAACCCAGGCTGGAAAATGTGACACTGGCAAATAAAGCAAAGTTATACATGGCTAATAAATACTTCAAATAATATGCTCCATGTTTAACACTGTATTGTTTAAAAACCCATAGACTACACAAATATTAAATTACCCAGGCATCAAACTCTCTAGAAATGAAAAATAATTAGAACTTTGAGACCTCAAAATATCTAATAAATGTCAAAATATTTATAATATGCATCAGATAATGGTTTTATTACATTAGGTGTTCTTCAGTTTTTCAAAGCCACGGAATGATTCATCATGATTCATTCCATTGAGTTTCAAACTTGCAAATGTCTAATGCAAATATTAAATTCTAATGTGTAATACAATGTACATAATTCCTACCCAGACAGTTTCTATTTTACAAACATCACTGCAATTCTAGCTGTTGAATTTTTTATAAAGGATACTTAGAAGGTTATATACAAAGATATAAATGAGACAAAAATATAACTAGATATTCAACATTAAGGTATAATTTATGCATCCCTTTGGACATACTTGACAGCATTAAGTGTGCTACTGGGATGGTATAAGACACAAGTATTCATGCCCGGGCAACAGGTCAGAGACGTGCGTTTTTTTGCCATGTACTTTGTAGATAGGTACAGCTCTTGGAAAATCTGAATAGCATGAGAAGTTTGTCTTGCCACTTTTTGTCCTTTTTGAGTTCTTCCATTCAACTTTCTGTTTCAAGGTCCTGAGACACACCTCTAGATCATGGAACAATAATTTCATTTATATTATCTAAGATATTTGAATGTTCATGTTCTATGCCTAAAGATGATAACTTTCTGGAAAGAAATAACTCAAAAAATGAGAATTTTAGGTACTTAGGCAAGCCCTTGGGGGAAAGATTGTGCACACTTTCTGAGATCCTTGAGCGTACCAGGTAAGCTGGCCTCCCATTCTGCCCTTTCTTCCAGTGGCTATCAACCAAGATGCTGTTCCGGGCACGGAGCCACCTAAGTGAGCAGGCAGATGGAAGCCGTGGGCACCAGAGCTGAGATACTTACAGGGAGTCAAATGAGGATGGTAAGACAGCTCTTTGTTTTGCCAAGTTCCTTGAAAAATGCTCTAATATAGCCAGTAGGTTTCCAAGTTATTAGGGTTTGTATGTATGATGAAGAAAGTGGGGGAGGGGGGAGGATCTTCTTTAATAAAGTTGGTTAGCAGCCTAAAATTAGTAGAAACATTCCCTCGCTGAGTAGAAACAAGATGATCAAACTTAAGCTATTGGCTTTAATAGTTAGTTACCCACCATAATTTTCCCAGAGAAAAACTGAAACAGTTGTTTCCAAGAATTTCAATAATATAATCTTAAAATCTGTCATTGTCATTGTCACGTTTCTGTTTGTCAGTATAGTTCAGAATTATACAACTGACCTGACTGATACACACTTTTTAGAACAGAAAAGAAATAGCATGAAATAGAATTTTTTACTCAGCTTCATTTGTGAACGTACAAGTATGCTGCTCTCCCCCAACTCCAGGGCCATTCCTTTTTACACACAATGAAAAGGAATAAATAGAGTTAGAAACGGTCTTACTGTCTAAAGTAACATCTCAAACACTAAATTAACATGAATTGTCTTAATATCAATTGATAAAGCTAAAGTATGTTTTTAAAAAAGAGAGAGAGAGAAGCAGAGTGGGATGACTCTTGAGTCTAAGAGTCTTGGGAAGCTCACGTGTACAAGCTGTAACAGAGAAAAATAAATTTCAAACGGAATGCAGGAAACACTTTGAGTTTGGATAGATATGATCAGCACACCTCTCTATCTTCTCACAGAGGCCTCAAGTAATAGGAATGTATGTATTAATGAGAAACTATCTGAGACGTCCTGGCTAGTCACATGAAGGCTGTACCTGCCCAAGACAATCAGAAACCCCCTGGCAGCGTGTGTATGCTCTGTTACTCTTGCTGAATTCCCTCCTGGGTCCTCATGTTTGTCTTGAAAACATGCAAACAAAGGGGTCAAATGCAGGATCTATCTTAAACAGGAGAGAGGCAAGGTCTATGGCATGAAGCTTGAAACCCAGGAGGGTCTATTCCCCCTGGGTACTCCCCAAACTGTGTGTTTCCATCTGACAATTAAAATACCACATGGCATACTTCCAATGATTGTTATTTCATCAATCTTTGGGGTGATTTCTTTTCAAACTGGGTTTCAAAGCACCTCTAGGAAATAGTCTGCTGTTTAATTAGCTGCCTTGATTCCTTTGTCTGATCCAAATTGTTACAAGCAGATCAGCAGATGATATCAAGGATACAAAAGACATATTCTGAACAGCTCAACACAGGCGTCCCATGTTAACCAGAAATTCACTACTTAGACCTGGTCCGCAAGTCCAACACAATATGACGTGACACACAAAACATCGTTTTCTGTAGTTGGGAGAGAGCAGCATACATTCACAAATGCAGCTTTCTAGATATGGAAGACTACTTTCTTATAACAAAAATAGGCTCTGAAGGCTCAAAAGAAACCTGGACAGGTGCTGAGAATAGGTGTCAAAATTTTAAAACAATCTTTAAAGGAGTCATGAAAATAATTATATTTCCCAAAATACAGAATGAGGAAAAGCTCTGTGATACAGTACTGCACAGTTGGAAATCATTACCAGCTAAATGAGAGCTCTAATTCAGAATATGGAGAAAATCAGGTGTTAGCTGATTTTCGATCTGAACATTAGATAGTCTCATTTAGGACTCAATTCTCAGTGCCATCTGTATAAGACAATCTTAATTTGGCATAACATTGTTCTGTCTGTTATACACCTGCTTGTTCTCTGGACTATGAAAGAAAAACAGCAATTTATCAATCATAATAATCCTCACATCTTTTTAATATAAATATTGAAATAAGAAATAAAACAACTCAGCTTTCTACCAATAGGATTTCAGATAATTCAGAGAATTCAGAGTTACTTTGGTTATTTTGGATTATTCCAAAACAGTTTTGTTTAAAAAAAAAATAAGGGAAATGTGCTTTTGCAAGGAATCTTCTAGAAAACTCATTAAAATAACATGGAAATGGAGGTACATTACATAAAAACATAGGAAGATCCAATTTCATTGTGGTAATAAGATTCAAGCATCTACATTTCTGGATATCAGCTGGAGACAGCATCAAGTAATCTTTGTTTCCATGAACCTTAATTTTCAGTTTCTTATGCTTATCAATTTTTAAAGAACACAAGAAAAACTGAATGAAGGATGAAATTTAGAATGTTATAGTCATTTTTTTAACTCAATGATGAATCTATAAATCACTGAGAATTATAAAACGAAGAAGTATTACAAGTTCTGCATTCAGTTCAACTCTGATGGCCAAACCCCAATAAAATTCACAGCAAATGGTTTTTAAAGAGGGAAAAAATAAACTAACCTACCAAAAAAAAATAATCTAACAAATTTCCTACATACCAATTATCATGTTATAGCAAATGGTTGCTACATCTTTAATCATCATAAATATTTATAACAAGGCCAATGTCCTCAGGTTTCTGATTCAGGTTTTAAATTGCTCTCTAAGTAATTAACTGCTAAAATTACCCATTTGTCTAAAATTGATATTATGCTAAGAAACAAACCACTAGTTAATAGCAAATATTTATTTCATATTGAGAATAGACCCATTTTGTAGGCAATTAAAGTCACAAAGTGATTCTAGAAATTTAGGGAACATTGGCAATTTTTCTTATGAGTTTATTCCAGTGCTTACAAGGAATATACATCAAGAAAAACAAAGCTTTGACAGATGTTTTGCTGGGAATTCATATAAAATTACTGTGACATATTCCATGTTTTGTTATGAAATTGCAAATCATGTGCTGTTCCAGTTGTTCTTTTTCTTCCCTTCATTTTTCAATGACATATCACCTTTGAAATTCTTGAAATTTTACCTGATTCACACTGAAAAACGATCTCCTCAATTCTTAGGTGCGCGACACCACACATTTTTACAATAAACAAGGATATGTGAAATATAAACAGATACGTATATTTGTAGAATCCAAGATGGCTGTTTAAAATGTTTCTATATAGTCATGCTGCATAATGATGAAACTAAAAGTCAAAATTGCCAAATTTAGAAGCAAAACAATTTGATCACTCTGCTTTCCTTCTGTTCACCATAATAAATACTGAATATGTTTTAATCATTTAATGATCTATGAACTATTTAGCCAAATACAGAGCTTTAGAGTTATTAAAAGAACATCTCCTCTTAAAGATAATAGCTTATCTCACCTGGTTTTCCCATCTCCTTAAATTTACAGAAAACCATTACAAGGTCTTATTTTAGCTCAACTGTTGTTACTGTTGTTGTTGTTTTTTTTAATTAACATCTAGCCCAGCATTATGAACAGCTGTTAACTTAGTAAATATTATTCTTATGTTCTTCATTTTGCATTCATAGAGTTAAGTGACAATAAATATCACCACGTGAAAAAAATATGGTAATACGTCAAACAGAAATACCCGTGGGACATGTCACTTTGTCATAGTCAGCCTTCTTTGAGACTAATTTCACCTGCAGTGTAGGCCCTAAATGTAACACTGGAGGACTGTATTGTCTCTAAGCAGACAAACGGTGAAGAAAAGTCAGTGCATAATTAGCTGAGTGGCCTCCCATGGAAACCAACATGTAATAAGGGCTGTCTGCGTCTGTGCACTGCAATTCAGATGCCAAAACACAGGCATTAACAAGCTATTTTCTATTTTTTAACCTCCCATACCCTCAGAGAAGGTGAAACTATTATCTTCAATAGGAAAATGATGATAAATCTATGTGACTGAGTGCATGTAAAGTCACAAATAATAAGCTAATTACAGGAATTGAATGTAATAATCATGCAGTGTAGGAAAAAGAACATTGGACAAAGTGTCAAAAAACCCTTTTTTATTTCAATGATCCTGATTTTTATTTTATGTAAAATGTGGCAGCTGAAACGGATGACAATTCTAGGATGATACTCCTAGAATGGGCTTGGCTACAGCAGAATCACTTAAAGAGATGTTTTTCTTTTTAAATTATATCAACCTTTAATCTTTAAATTATTATGATCATGGAAATTTTATTTACAGTTGAGTTATTAAGTTTAATATGAATATTTCCCCCCCTGCACAATAATTTGCTTTTCCTGGTGTTAATAGGGATCTAGTTCTTTTGTTTGTTGGTTTGTTTGCCTTTGTTTAGTTCTCTTTGTAGTTATCACTAATACAACACGAAACTCTTCTCCCATCTTGTAAATCTGCTCAAACACATTAGGTGTTCTACCTAACAATTTCATCTTCTTGGAAAACTCTCTTGGAGACTTCTGACATGCTCCAATTGGACTGGTGTGTTACCCTCCCAGCCTGATGCATAACTGTCATCCTGGGTTCTTTTCATCATTGTTCTGGCAATCTCCTTCATCTTTCTTCTGTGTGGCCTCTGTTACCTGGTTTTTTGGACTTCTCTGCCTTGGCATATGCCCTGCGCTCTAGTGGAGTACATCATCACGTAGCTTCCTGAGGGTGAATGCAGAATTTTCAAGTCCTTGAACATCTGAAAATAATTATTTTACCCTCACTCTTCACTGATAGCATGTATAGAATACTTGGTTGGAAATCATTTTACATCAGAATTTTCAAGCCACCATCCCACTGCTATCAGTGTTGCTGCTGAAAAGTCTAATGCCACTGTAATTCTTGATCCTTTGTGGTAAGCCTGGTTCCTTTTCGTAGGATTTTTCTTTGAAGCCTGTGTTCTAAAATTCTGTAATAATAACAGTATTGTAGTCTATTTTCATTAAATGTTATAAGGGCATTTAGCGAACCCTCTGAATCTTAAAATTCACATCCTTCACTTCTTGAAAAAGTATGGTTTAATGATTATTACTTTAATGATTCCTTCCTCTCTATTTCCTCCAGTTATTCAGATGTTGGAACTCCTGGACTGGATTTCTAATTTTTTGATATTTTCGTTCTCATTTTTCAGATTTGTATTTTATGCTCCATTTCTCTGCCACACTTTTTCAATTGTATCTTCCACCCTTTTTTATCATTGTAATTTTAATTACTGTCATCATATTTTTAATTTCCAAAGCTATTTTTGTTCACTAAACAAAACATATTCTTTGAAACAATAACATATTCTGGATGGATGTAGTATTTTCTCTTACCTCTTTGAGAATATTAATTGTAGTTTTTTTGAAGTTCTCTTTCCTATATTTCTCTGTCTAACCAATGCAAGAAACGCTGCTTCATCCAAGTCCCTGCCACTCTTGGAGACACTTCACCACAGCTCCCTCACCACAGAGAGAGGAGCAGTGGAGGCAGAGAGGCTGGAAGGTTGTGGGACGCAACAGGCCGGGATTGCTAACAAGCACTCTGTCCTCCAGGCTGGGGGCAAAGCCATGCAGGGCCACAGGGACAGCGGCAGGAGACTGTGGGTCCTGGGAGGTACCGACACGCTCAGCCTTGGGTCTGAGAAAATGCCCATCCTTTTCTACATCATGATTTTTTTCTTTTTAATTTGATTCTGATTTTGGGAGATGAGAAGACAGAAAACAGACACACACACACACACACACACACACACACACACACACACACACAGAGGGTGCCAAAAATATCTATACACATTTTAAAAAAGAAAAAACTATATTAAAATTGTAATAGTCAATATATACCAATAACAAAATACAAGTCATGTGTATACATTTTTTGGCAGCACACACACACACACACATATATATGTGTGTGTGTATAAATATATACATATATACATAATTTGTTTTAAAGCTTTGCTGGTGTCTTTGCTGTGGAGCCAAACTTAAAGACCTCTTAGATGACTACTGAGGTTTCTCATACCCTTAAATATTTCAAGAACTGAGACTGTCCAACGTATTTTGGCAACTCCTCAAGGAGCCAAGATTTCAATAGCTGTGGGGAAAGGAGTACCCGTATATCAACATATTTTGCTGCCTTTCAGTGATTCAAAACATCATAAGAAGAGGTAAATCATATCATGCTCTTTCAAAAGCAAGAAATGTTGTAAGGCATCAATTTGTGACCACATTAAACAACTTCTGAGTGGCAATAAGGAACAATTCCTGCTCTGTATGACTAATATGTAGACTTGCTGTGGTGTCGCATCTAATTTCTGAGACGTTATTTTTAGGCTGACTGCACATCTCATTCACCATTAAATTTCTCACCACACCCTAGGAGGCACAAACTCTTGCAGTAGTAAATCCACTTACTGCCAAATACAATCTGGACTTGGAATACAGATAGAAAACACTAAGTATGTAAAATATGATGAACAACCAAAGGGTGAAAGAAAAGAATATGAAACTTGAATAAGAACTATTGGAATACAATATCAAGAATTGCAGCCTAGTTACTGAAAATCAGCCACCCAGAGATCAATCTCCCCATGACCATTAGGAGAGAAAGGAAAAATAAAAAGTAATGGAAGAAAGAGAACTTACAAATACTACAGAAACCACCAGTGACACAGGCCTAAGGACAGTAAACATACAGCTGCTTTGTGAAATGAGCTTTCTTTGTTTCACCAACAAAATGTTCAACCAATGCTAGCCCGTAAATAATGACGCACAGAAGGTGGTGAGAAAACCAAGCAAGAATAAAAATCCAGTGATGCCCTAGTTCTTTAAAAAGGTACATTCAGCTCTTTAATCCCATGTTCCCCCCAAAATAAGACCTAGACAGACCATCAGCTCTAATGCGTCTTTTGGAGCAAAAATTAATATAAGACTCAGTCTTAGGGTTTTATAGTAAAATAAGATCGGGTCTTATACTAATTTTTGCTCCAAAAGACACATTAGAGCTGATGGTCTGGATAGATCTTATTTTCAGGGAAACACGGTCTCAATCCTGTCACTGAATCTGGAAGTCAGGAAGTCAAAGTTAGCTTAGAGTAGTTGTTGATTTCCACTGAGGCTGTGAATTCCCTGGGCTTCCCCAAGCTAAAGGTCTCTAACTGGGCTCTCTACAGATGCCCACGGTCAAACTGAGAAAGAAGAATAAGGATGTACTGTAGTGTTAATTTTGAACCCAATCAACACTAAGAAAAGGACATTTAATGTATAAATAAGACAATTCGTGATGTTTCAATGTAAAAAATTTATGTTCATATTATATCAATGTTTAAAGTTGGACGTAAACATGGGCAAGATTAATAAAACAAGTTTCTTTATCTGTTACAATTTCTCCCCCAATCTAACTACTAAAAATCTATGTCAATGAATACAGATTTTGAAGAAAAATGAATAGTCAAAAAATCTAAAAGAAATCTATCAATAAAATAAAAAACAACAAAAAATGAGATATATGAAAAAAATCAGCAAAGATAATAAGTACATATCAATTCTATTAGTTATTTTTAAAACAAAATTTTTCAGAGTAGATACAAGTTCCCACATTTTAAAATGGTACCTCGTAACTCACCACCACAAAACCCCTCATTAATGCCATATATATTAATAAGCACCTACAACTTATTAAAAAAAGAAAACCCCAACAGAAAAATGAACAATATATAAGGACAGACAACTTATAAAAGTAGAATTTTAAATGATCAAGAAATGTATGAAAAGATGCTCAATGTCACTAGCAGTTAAGAAAACATCAACATAAAAGACATCCCATTTTCAGTCATCAGAATAGCAAAAACTGAAATGATTGGTTACAGTCAATGTTAGTGAGAATAGAGAAAAACAGTTCTGCAATTTACAACCTTGTGAGGAAATGTTCCTGTCAAATTCATTAAACTGAAATCACGTCTCTTATTTAGTAAAGAAAATTGATTAACTAGACATGCAAAAGAAATAAGAATTTAAAGGTCTTATACTAACATTTACTCTAAAATCATTCATAACACTAACATTCTGGAAACCCAAAGATCTGTGAATAAGAAATAGTTGAAAATTATTCATACTATGTACTAATAGGCAGTTATTAGAAAGATTGAACTACACAGTTATGTATTGGCTTTAAAAGAAATGCATGAGATGTTTTAGGTTAAAAATAATATAACATTTTTATAGAGCAAAAAATAACAAATAAACACACAAAACTCCATATCAGCATATATACTTCTATAAGCAAAGGGAAAAGCACAAAAGAAAAAAACATGCCACGTTGCAAAGAGTGGTGTATAGATAATGAATGGGAAGAAACTGAGACAAATAATTTTACTTCAGATACGTCTATAGTACTCAACTGATTCTCAGGATCGTGAAATGCAGTTCACTTGAATTACAAAATGTGAGCACATCATTAAATGTTCAGATATAACTTTGGAATCTTCTAACTCCCTAACATATGCCAAAAAAGAGACTGCTCTTTTAAGCCTGAAATTTTGGGATAATTTCCCAAAATAGTTGTTAAGTCAAATCTTATTAAAAACTTAACTTCTTTTGACATATAGTAATCCAATTTGTAGTGGAAGAAATGAAAGAGAGCAGTAGGGAATATCTGTTTGTACATACAAATGAAACGTATGCACTGTGAACTCACCACAAGACTATTTTGGATCATAATAATACTTTGTATTGAAACCAAAGGGTACTTCAGTATGGGGTTCTAAGGTAGAGATACCTGAGATTCCCCTCTTTTGAAAGTAGTGCTACCATAGCATTCGAATGGATCTCACTCAACCCTGGCAAATGTTTTCCCATGAAGGAAAAATAGGATAAGATCTAAACAGTAATACTCCAGTGAAAATATTTAATGTTAAAACATGGTTTGTAACCACTAAATGAAACAACGGCAATAGTTCACTTCAAATTATTTCCCTTTATTCAAAAATTTAAAAAAAGAAAAAGTTATGGTAGAAATTAGGCTTTGGCTCAGAAAATACACATGAAGAATGCTAACCCTCGGCTTAAAAAGATCTTTTCCTACCTTCACATTATCTGGATGTAGTCCCCCGGGGTGCTTGTCCATGTACTGACATAAATCAGTGTGCTACAAGAAAAAAGGGAAAATGTATGAAATCCTTCTGGCTATAACATGATGAATCAATATTTTTCTACTTCAAAGTCACCATTACATTCTGAACAAAGCAAATGTAAGATAAGAGGGTGGATTTTTTTTGTTTATGCAGTTGCGTGATCCTCCAACCCCCATTTTTAACCACAATTGAATCATTATCTTTACTTCTAGGCTCTGTTTTATGTTAAACATATCTGTGTATTAGGAGGAATTTATGTCCATAATTTGTTAAATGCTTAATTTCTTTCTCATTAAACATATGTATCTATTAACGAAAAGAAAAATCTTAACTAAAAATATACTTTAACTAAAAACACTAAACTAACGCAATTAACCAATCCTATTACAATTTCAGTTATCTTGTGTTTTTCAAGTGCAAATGCAGGTTAGGATTATTCTGTATGAGATGAAAATACTACAAATAGATCATTATAGTAAAATTAATCATTGGATTTATTTAAATTTCTCTTAGCTGTATTCATTAAAAATTAATTTTTAGGTTTTCAGAACTCCTGAATATACTTGACAAAACATACTTATAAATTAATAAAAATACGTTCAAAATTATAAATTAAGGCAAAAATACATCCAGATATAACAGAAAAGGAATAGCTCTAGACATTATTCTTTTAAGTATGCAAGCTCTATTTGCCCACGATTATGTATTTTCTTCTTAATTGTTTTTTTCTATTATAAACTATGTAGAATTTTGGGGGGGGAAAAGCATGAAAGTTGCTACTCTAATTTTTCTTGTCTCTTGGAATGTACTCTAAGATTTACAACATTGAAATATTTAATTATTCTGTAAAAGCCACAGAACATGAGTATCCACGTCCCATTGTCAGGAATCAATTATTGAGGAATTATGAGTTTTATGACATATTCAAGAACCTTGCTGTAGCCATGGTGACAACAGTTCAGATTCCTTTACTGAGTTTTTATTTCATGCCAGTTGGTAACTGATGAGGACACAGAGCACAATGTAGCATTCATTCATTAAGCACCATGCACGTCTGGAACCCTCATTATGTTCCAGGCACTACACTAGTCCCTAAAGACATAGACTTCAATGAAACAGTTGCACATGGGAAAAACCAGACACGCCAGGATGTGTAGCACAGTATGCTGTGTATTACTTTACAACAGTATTGGATAATGTTTGAGGGCTTGGCAGGGAAAACATATTATGGTTTGAAGATTTCAGAAAGGCCTCTGGAAGAAGTTCCTTTTAAGTAAGACATGAGTAGAGCACCAAAGAAGTTGGCCATTGAAGGGCAAAAGGTAAAAAGGGGACAGAAGAAATGCTCTTAGGTATGTCCTAGGCAATATGGCCTTTATTTTGGACCACACTCAAGGTGTTTAACTTCCACATCAAAGTCAAACTCTGTAAGGACAGAAACTATGTTGGATTTGGAAGTTATTAATCTTTAGTCAAGGGAAAATGTCAGACACAAAGAACAGAGTAAATACAGGTGGAAATCATTTTACATATAGTATATAGCTCATTAAAAATGCCCCCAAAATATAACTATAATGGGTTCCATGGAGTTTTCCCTGGGTGACTATATAAAAGTTTTATATCATGCATTTAACAAACTGAGGAATGAATTCTGTATCCCAGACTGCCACTTTGTAATGCAATATTATTAATTTCTGTCCTTTCAAATAGGGCTAACACCTCCCTCTCAGAAAATGTTTGAAGAACAAATAGTACACAAGAAAGTACTTTTTTAAAACCTATAGCATGATATACAAAAATACAGTATTATTTAAGATACTGCCCATAGATAGCACAGTAAGAACCACAAGCGAGAGAACTGTATCTAATGTGTTCATTGCTTCACACACAAGTAAAATGGTAAATAGAAAGTACATTCATATCAATTATTATATAACAAAGAATGCTAAAATTTGTATTAAAAAGGTAAAAACTCAGTTTATAAAACAAAGAAAATCAAATTTGTACTGTTTCCATGATGTGGAGTAGGAATAATGAACAACAACAAAAAATAACAGAAAATATAAAATAAAAAATATATTTTCTATTATATACTCATATTATTTATATTTTATGTTAGTGATAGTGGTCAATATCAATAAAAATGAATCAGAGTATCAACATAAATATTAGACATAGAATTCAAGGAAAATGTATTAAATATTAATGCACCTAACAGCATGGCATATCAATATAAAGTAAAAATTAGTAAAAATATATGAAGAAACTGAAAATTCACAAAATCTTGACGGGCTTAGCTTCTTTCAAAAATCAACAAGTGGAATTGGCAAAAAAGGAAGGTTATAAAGGATATGAATAACACAGTTAAATTCATACTTTTGTGCCCAATAATCTTGTGTTACACAATTCTTTTTAAACACAAATAGCCTCCTCATAAAAATTGACAATATATTAGACACAGAGAAAGTCTCAAAATTCATCAGAAAGCAGAAATCATACTAATATCACATCCTCTCCCACCACTAAATCAAATTAACATCAAGGTATACTATATTTCATCAATCTAAGATATATAATTTTTTATCTTAATGTTGTAATAATAGCATTAATTTGCTATTATCCAGGCAGTAGCTGGAATACAGATGTCATTGCCTGTGTTTGAGCAAACTTTTTTTTTCTCTAATTGCAGAGTTATTGCTTTGATGATATGAGTCATCAACAAATAGTTTAAGGACCAATTGAGAAAGAAAGACGGGAAGATGTAATTGTTATCTGGAGACCATTTATTGACAATTTCAGGTTTTGTGCCAGAATTAAAAGCTATAGGGCCCTTTTAATAAGCATAAAGTAAAAATTCTAAATGATAAGGAAGCAATCATAGTTTGAATATGTTATCTTTCTTAATAATATGTAAAGTGGTGTTTCTTCCAGTCAATGAGGTCTTAAGGTCAATAGTAGCAGAAATAAAATAAGGAAGAAAAACAGTCAAAGGGAAGGAATGAGAAAAGAAGAAGCAAAGACAATCCATAATCCATTTTCATGGAAATTTTAAAAATATTAAACCTAAGTATGTTTAGATCATTTTTTTAAAAATGATAGTAAGAGCGGAGTACAGCATTAGGAATAGAGACAGTGGAAATGTATTGGCTCTGTGCGATGTCAGAGGGATAGTGGATGGAGGAGGGGGTTTCACACAGTGTGAGGGATATAAATGATAAATGTCTAAGTTTTGCTTTGTCTTGTGCCCTGAAACTAATAAAATTTAAAAAAAAATGATAGTAATATATTTAAAAGCAATGTAAAGTTGTCAGAGCATTACCGTCAAAAAAGTTTTCACCTTTAAATACATTAATTTTAACATAAGAAAATAAATAAAGCCAATAAATTCAAGATAGTGAATACCAAATAACAAAAAGACCCAAAGAAAACAGAAGTGATTAATGTAGTTAATAGCAGAAATTAATTAAATAGGAAAACTAGAAAACAGCAGGCTTGATTAAACAAAAACCCACTTCTTTGAAAAGCCCAATAAAACAAACCATTAGCAAGTCTGATTTTCTTCTTAAAGTGAGGGGTTTTGCCAAAATGTAATCAACATTAAGAATGAGAAAATGACACAACTAAAAATGTGGAGATTTAAAAATATACTATAAACATATGGTACTATAAACTAAACTAAACAGAATTATAAACATTTTTAAACATTTATAATACATTTGATATCTAGACAAAACTTCTTTTTTAAAAAAAACATAAATCATTAAATTTGATTCTACAAGACATAAGAATTGAAGAGCTAAACCTAAAAAAGGTACTAAGTTCAGAGGGTTTTCATGAAAAACCTTCCAAAACTTCAAGTAACAGATATAAATTATTCCACAACAAAGTAAAAGATAAAAATGCTTCCCACTCCTCCTTTATGGTTACAATGTCAAAGCATGCAAAAACAAGGGTGAGGTGAACAGAACTAAACCAACCTCTTTATAACCACAGATGTATACATTCTGATGATAGCAGGTACTAGAATTCAATAACATGTATATTAAAAGACTAATACCTCAACACCAAACAAGGTGAAACCTGAAAATGAAAAAAGTGCAACGTAAGCACATCTATTAATGTGATCCTCTAAAATTAATAAATTAAAGAAGTGGAATGGTGTTGGGTGCAACACTTTTGTGGTACTATATATGACATATATTTAGTAAATGCTGATTTTGTACATATAAGGCAAAAGTTTACATTCTGTGGATTTTGTCTACTTATAAAGTATCGTAGTTTTTTCCAAGAAAAAAGTATTTAAGCTTTTTGTTTAAAATTATAAAAGAAACCAAAACCATAAAGAAGGAAACGTATCAGGAGTAGGGAAAAAAGAATTCCGGATCCTCAAGGAGCACATGCTAGCCTTCTGAGCCACATAATGTTAGCATCATGAACTTCAGAAAGAAGGACTCTTCAGAAATGAGATGTTGGGAAATTTAATAGAGATTTTCCCAAACCTTTTAAGTTTTAAAATTCCTATTTCCTTAGATGTACAGCATGAAAATGTGTGTGTGCATACCCATCACACGAATATACACAGTTGTCATTAACCGTGTGACCTTGGGCACAATATACAACCTCTGGATATCAGTATCTTCATCTATGTAAACAGAATAATCCTAATACATCCTACTCACGTGGACATTGTGAAGATTAATGAGTAAATACCCAGAATGCTTTCAGAACATTGCCCAGCACATGGTAGATGTGACAGATGATGATGATGGTGATTTTTCTGTGGTGTGTTTCAAGTAGGAAGGGATATTTGGGAGGATTATCATTAAAATGGAATGATAAATACAGTCAGAAAACTGGAGCTCGTAGGGGTAGCAGTTCACCTTTCTATCTGTATGTGTTCTTCCGGTCTCTGTGCCAGACATTTTCATTCACACCTCACTGATCTCTGTACACAACCACTGAAACTACATCTCGCAAATATATGATTGATCTGAGATTACTCTGAATGACTAGGGGTAAGAATATGGAGAATCTCAGATAGAGGAAGAGAGAGGAGGTAGTACAAGGTCCCCTTTTGTACCATAACAAACTTCTATCTGCATTAAAAATAGCTTATTTTCCCTCTCTCTTTTTGAATATACAGTACTACATCTGGGACTGCATTATATGTGCCAAAAATTATAAATTTCATCACATCCTTCTTTTTAACTTTGGATTATGTGCCCCCCCTTATGATTTGCACTGGTCCATAAATACAAAACTAAACTTAAACATAATGCTAGAAGGTACTCTGTCATCCCATTTTTTAAAGTCATCCTGGGTATAAAAGTTTAGAACAGAAGGCTCCTGAGGCACATGACCAACAGGTCACTATCCTCTGATGACACACAGATAATCTCAGCTACATTGGGCTTGACCTCTGGCTATTTCTTGTTCTGCTAATAAAAGGGGCACCTTCAGGCTAGATGCCTGTAGATCAGGCATGCTTGCTCTGTCTGCATCCTCCAGTCTCTATCTTGGCTCTCGGCTAACATTTCCTCTTCCCCTCACTGCATTAGGCCTCACCCCATCTCCCCACACCTTATTCACTCCATCACGGCTGCTGCTCTTCAGGGTAATGCTTTCAGAAGCACTTGTGTCTGACACAGGATTATACCTGAATGCCTAAGAACACCTCATCCATCTTCCGTGGAGTAGGTGGTGTTAAATGAAGCCATCAAGTGTGGCGAAGCTTACAGGTGAAGCGGAAGGCAGAGAAAGAGCAGAAAGAGGCTCCAAAGGCTCAATCCCCACCCCAGCACATACGTCTTTCAAAATCTGGTTCCTCCTTCCTCTCGGCTGCATGTATTTGGTTATTGACATACAAGTAAGTGCAGGAGTGTTTCTAGGGGAAGGAATTTGAGGAACGTGTGTGAAACCGTAACAGCCTGAACATAAATGTTCTCTGTTAAAGAAGTCTGCCACAGTTACAATTTGGGTTTCCCCATATTGATTTGATTACTTTGTGGCTGGATCAATTTAGAAGGCAGGAGAGAAATCTCCTTTTGTAAAAAGGCAGGAGGTAGAAAGACCACAGAAAATCGAAAAGACTTTTTACTCACGAGCACTTTCACACAGTACAGTCTCAGTTAATTTCAATCACATGGAGAGCTGAGAACTGCATGACTCATAGTACACAGCCATGCGACTTCAAGGAAAAGCCATGAAAAAAAACTACCAAGGTAAATTATGAATGTAACGCCAGTTTCAAAACAGGCCTGAGCGATAACAGCCCTTTAAAAGAGGACTGGGAAAGAGAAGCCAGCCAAAGAACAGATGACAGACAAACTGGACTATGAAATTCATCTCTTCATATTTTTTCCACTCTCCATCCCTTGCTCTTTTTGAAATTCACTTTGGATTAAGAGAAAGAAGCAACATCCCTCCACTGAAAGACACTGGTAAAAAGGCTCTCTGAAGAGCACAAACTCAGACAACCTCTTGGGTAGGAAATGAACCCACGCATAATCCAGGGTGGAAATGGGTATAAGTCAATTGTTACGTAGGCATAGCCATTCAGTACCTCCTTGTGTTCCTTTTTCCTCAACATATTATCCACAAAGTGAGGTTTTCCCATTGTAGGCTCTTCAAATAATCAAACCTCCTAATCAGGAGACATTAAGGTCCTCAGAGAAATTATGCTTCCAGACTGCACTTCTCTTGTTAAGCAGCAGTCCAAAAAAAGCCCCTTCCCAAACACACACACACACACACACACACACACACACACACACACGCACACGTTTCCATTCTCCTATAATGTTAAGCATAATGTCCACGAAATCTGTCAGCTAATTTTGATGTTCTTCGGAAGTACTGCCAAAATATGATGCTGAAAATAGCACAGCTCTATTTTTAGTATCTAAGCTAAAAGTAAGAAAGGGTTTCTTGGGATAGCCAGTGGAAATCCTCATTGTAAGTTATGTTTAACATAGCCTCCCCATCCTTTACTTCAGTTTCATTTAGCTTTCCATTTTGACAGCAAGAGGAGGTTCAGTATATTCAAGCTTGGTGTATTTTTTTTATAACACCAAAAAATTGCTTCACAAGAGTAAGAATATGGGAAGATTCCAGAAGATAATAAAACTAATTCTGAATTTCTTTGTTCTTAAGGGATAGGTTTACTTTATGTTTAATCACCAAGGTTTAGTTATACATTTATTTCAAAATTAATAAAAACTTGATTTACAAAAAAACAAACAAATTAAGTGGAACCACGTGGGATAAAAAGGGAACTAGTTGATAACATGGGCAAACTGGAAACAAAAAATATGGAGTGTTTCTTTCCCTGATTGATTTCTGATTATTTTAGAAGCTCCTTAGTCTTCATCCCAGTTTGATTCTAGACACTCCTATCTCCTCCAGGTAAGTGACCCCATGAAGAACTTTTAAATAGTACTCTGTCTGGTAAGACAGACCAAGAAATTTGCAACTTCTAAAGGACAAGAGCAATTATTGCCACTCTTCAGTGGAACTGCATGTGGTCCCAAAATTAATAGTAACTGTTAGTATGACCAAGGAAGCAGGTGTGGCATATACTTACTGGTGATGCTTACTCCATTACTGTCTAATATCACCTTCAATGACATTGTCCCAGGTCTTGGACACACCACACACATTCTAAATAAAACCATACCTGAAGGGTAGTTATGAACTGTGGTAGAACGCGCTGTCATTTTAGTTTTTAACCCATTTCACCTGTAGCTCATTCAAGTCATATAATTCACTGGGGAATTGTTGCTGCTAGAGGAAACTGAAGAAAACTAATAGAAGCTGAGTTTTCCCTTCCTTTCTTCTATAGCAATCAATGCCATTTTCCTCTAGCTATAATCTGTTTTAATCAGCCTACATTGCTGTAAGAATTAATACATCAAATTACTGAGCAGTTAGTTTCAAACTGCTCTTATATGAAGTCCACAGGTTTAAATTGACTTTGAAATTGCATTTTTCCCTTAAACTTTATAGTAACCATATATTTCATTCCCAAATTATAATTAATGACATTTTAATGTTGTGAGTTCCAATATGTGAGCATCATTCATTAGTGAGAATAAGATGAAAAGAAACCTTAATTAACTTTTCCTTTAAAATAAAATCACAACCATTCAATATGCTTTACATCACTTTGTATCCACTATACATCAAAGGGGTCCATTTTTAAAACAGTGGTTAAAAAATAAATCTGTAAGTATTCTATCAAATGTTATTTAGGCTTTATAATAATGCATTGAAATCCCTATCTTTAATGACAAAAAAAACACAAAAAAATACAACAACAAACAAACCAAAAAAACAAAGAAAAAGACATTCATGAACAGTACAAAAATTCTATCTCTTCCCTTTGAAGTAGAAATTCTAATTACAACTTGATTATTATGCCTCAGTTTGTACCATAGGACATGGTATGCAAATAGAGACAATACAATTTTCCAATCTACTCATATTCCATCATCACCAAAAATATGTTCTCAAATGGAATATTATCAAATATTTCATTGTTCCTGAACAGTCTTATTTTACATATTACAAAGCCTGCTTCTGGGTTATTTTCTTTGTACCTGGTTTTAAGCCACTTAGGAAAGTTTGAAATTCTACCAGTAAACCACACACATATACTCCCTGGGAGCACAAGGGTGGTTAACACACACAATAGTTGATACTACATAAAATTCCTCACAAAGCAATCACAGTGCTGTGGTTTATTTCTAATTAAATTAGTCATTTAAAAAAAATAGTATAATGTATTCTCCTTTTTGGTCATATTAAACCTACATGTGACTTAGCTATCCCATAAGTCGGCCTAATTGGTTTCAGCTGTCATTTCTGAATCCAAAATGCCTGGGCAGCCTGGGGCTGGTGACTGGAACAGGAAGCATTTCCAACCACATTCCCATCATGTAAAACCAGCAACCTGAAAGATCTTTTCCATTAAAACAAAAAACTTATTATTTGGCTTCTGGCAATGACACCATGGGTAGACAGATTGTATAGATCTACGCAGGCAGTCAGACTGTGGTGAACCGCGCTTCTCTGATGAAAAGACATTCGCGCTCCAATAGTTCGTGTCTGAAGTATTTCAATATCGTAGGGTTGTAGGGGCTAATTCATAAATTGAACACATATCCTTTCCATAGCTCTATACCTATATATTTACTTTACAAAACTTCTTGGAGGTATACATGATTTTACTTTATTAAATTAAATATAGATTTGGAAAGTTTCACGAAATTTGGGGAAATTTCTAAAAGTAGAACAGTGTTGTTCTACAGAACTGTATGCTATTCTTGCATTAGAAGAAGGTGTAAAATGTGCTCTCTTGAAACAGTGAAAGAGCTATCGGTATGGTCTGTATGCCCTCTGGCAAACCACGCATGAGCCTAAACCACATCATAAACTTTAACGGAGTCAAATAACCCCTTTAAAAAGATGTTCATGCTATTTTGAAGCCACGTTGAATTTTTAAAGGAAAAATAAAAAGCGCATGGTTATAAACAATGGAATGTTCTGATCATCCAACATCCTCAAGAATTTGAGGGGGAAAAAAAGGTTAACAAAGTGGGCCACATAAAATATTTTGGAGTCGAAGCATGAAATGGAAGAAGAAAAAAAAAGGGAGCTTCAATAGTTCTTAGGAATATCTTAACTCCAAAAACAGCTTCTGGAGCTGCCCTGCTAGAAATATGGAAGATACCGGAATTATAGGATAAAAGCAACATGAGCAAAAAAAGTTAGAAACAGTGAACTGAAGTGGAAGAGAGGAGAGAAAGAAGAGCAATAAAGAAAGGGAGGGAAGATAGAGAAATCACAGGTGGCCATCCTGGAATAACGTTTGCTGGCTACAGAGTAGAGTAGAGGAGCCTTGCATATAACCTGGTTCTAAGGGTAAGAGTAACACATAGGGACGGATCACACTAGATGTGTGGGTCAAAAAACTTTATGAAATATACTCTAATGCGCTTCAGGTACATGTTCTTGTAAATTAAAAAATTGTAATTCTTGAACACATAATCAAACCAAAAAAAGTAAGCAATTATAATTTGTTCATTTGTCAACCCATCTTTTTTACATACCATCTGAAAATCAAAATATAGTTTCAAACTCTTATAATGGATGAAGTACTGCAAAATGTACAAAGATGAATAAAAAGTATACAGTAGGAGCTTACTGACGACTCTGAGAGAAACAAGAATGACAAATGAATGTGAATAATACTCTTCCCCTTCTTACCTAAATTGAAACATTTTTAACTTTTTGCTCATATCATTTGACCCAGTAGTAATCCTTTTAGGCGGTTTATTTCCCCCAAAGAAGTACAGAGGGGTGTGTTAGAAGCAATGGCATTAAGATTTTAAAACGCAAAATTCTTTGGAGTTCTTAAACATGGTTATGAATAGCTAATTTTTTATGGGGCAAGGGTTGTGGGCTATAGATTCCAAAATGGGATAGATTGAAAAAAAAAAAACAAAAAAAAAAACCTCTTTAATCAGAATAACAGTTTGAAAAATTTTACCAATGTAGAGTTCATTTAAATTTTCCTGGCTGGTGGGAATACATAGAGTATAGAATGATAAAGCTTTCAGATAAAGTCCTGGCAAATTATGAAGTATATGAAATATTTGATTGTTATTTGTGATTAATGAGATCATTTATATTGGTATTCTTATTCCACAAGAACAGCATAAGCACATTTATGCAAGATCTCTGCTTTAAAAAATATTTTGCCATTATTTCAATATAGTAAGTAAAGGGGCAAAAGTAACTGATATTTCTCAAACTCAGTGAGTACAAGGATCGCGCCAACATTATTTTCTATAATGAAGTTTTTATCTACAGAGTATGATGCTCTGAAGCACAAGAAATTGAGGAGTAGCAAACATTTGTTAAGAATCCACAATAATTGTGAAAGTTTTGTTTCAAGTAGCTCTTTTAATATCAAAAATAAAAAGACCTAAGATCACAGAAGGGAAAATAATAAATAAAACTCATGAATTCTTGTATCATGAGTACTGCCAAAAGATAAAATGGAGTAGAAATTCCAAAGTATCTCTCTTTTAGGATCTAACAGCAAAAGTCAAACTGCTGACATACGTGTAATAAAAAAATGAAAATAAATAAATTGCCAAAGATCAAATCATCACTCTTGTCTCTTTTTTTGCTAGTAGATTTCTCAATTTATTGACAAAGAAAATATGCTTAATTCCTTGCTATACATGAGTATAAAATTAAAGATACCTTGGGGGGAAAAAAAAACTCTTGTATTTTTTTTTCTCAATTATTAGATACTTGCAAATTTGCCAACATAATAACTTTCCCAAGAGCTTGACATATTTGGCAGATATAGTTGATGTTTTAAATATGAACCCTGAAACTTCAAGAAGCAAAGATCAACATTATTGTTCCTCATGATATGTTTTAAGCTTTTATGCCAAAATCTAGTTATGTATTCAGTGAATCAGAGCTAAAAATATCTTCTCATGCTCTTGACTTAGTGCAATATGTTGTAAAAAGGTTACAGAAAAAAAATTTCAAGAGAAAGAATAAAATTTCAACAAGTCTGTCTGGGACAAATTCAGGTAGTGCTTTCCTGATGCTATGGTTGAAAATACCATTTGAAAATCAGTCTTACCAAAATTTAGAAGTTATTAATGCTCAAATTTGAAACACTATAAAAATTATTTTCAGAAAATCATACTGGAGAATTTTGGGCAAAATATAGAATATTTACTTCAAAATAAACTAGTAGTCCTGGCATGTAATTAACATAATCAACATATAAAGCTGGTTGTAATAATTTCTATGAAGAAAAACAGGTGAAATCGTACTTGACATGGAAGGTGATTACATTAGTCCTTGAACCTCGACACGATCTATGAGCCAAAAGCTTGTGGTAAGCAAGCTGAGTTAGTGCCCACATTTATAAAACATGGGGATATCCATGTTAAAAAGCCAGAATTAAGTGTTTAATAAACCTTTTTAAGTCATCATTATTTGAATTTGTTTTATTAAGAATTTTAAATTTATCCAAGATTTAAAATTATATCAAGGAAAAGCATGGGATGCTTATATTATACAAAGGGTGCATGCACTTTAATATGCAGATAAACGTTTATACTTAACTGCAATTATTGATTTGAAGCAATGATAGCATTAACTTCTGTGAGTATAAAAGGTTAAAAAACAGCTTATGGTAAATATGAGTATAGTATAAATATAAACATACATACATACACACATATAACATGCATGTGAATATAAATTATAAAAGAAGGTAACACATGGTAGCACTGGCTTTCTCTGGGGTGGTGGGATAGTATGTAATTTGGGATATATCAGTCAGGATTAGGCCAGGGTATGCTGCAATAACAAATAACTTTTACTCACAATTTATTAGCCAAAGCAAGTCACATAGCCATGCTTAAGTTCAATAGAGACAGGAGATAGATACACTCTTCCTATAGGTATTGCGATTCAAATATTAGAGAACAGTAGTAATAGTTTTCTGTATTAAGCAAATCACAATTTTTTTCACTGATAACATAGTAAGAATATTGATACATATAAGTATATATTTGCATTGAATTTTAATAGAACCTTTTGTCAAGGATTTAGTAACTTCAAAAGGATGCTACAAATTTACAAACTCAATTACTTCTTATCTAAAGTTTATTTTTTGTAGAAATTCATCCTATACCATGTGACTTTTCTTCCCCCTCTGAACCCTGAAAATCTTGTGATTTTCTGATATAATATCTGGTGGACTTTGATACTTAAGTCAGAGCCCCATATTCGAACAGTACTTCCCTAAAAGATGACAAATCCTTGTTAAATCAAATAGTTAAATTGCATTGTTACATTAACCTTAATGACTCTGTGATAGGTTGAGTTCTCCAGATGTAGTTTAGGGGTACAATATGTTTATTATATAAAAAGAATACATATGTTTATTAGTTGAAAGGAAGGAGAAAGAAGCAGGATTGTACAAAGGAAGTCAAACTAATGCAGGCCAATAAAGCCTTGGCCAGTCTAGCACCAGAGTGGCCCTGCATCGGGCAGAAACGACCAGACCTTTCTGCCCCTGCCGCTAACAGTCACCAGATACAGAATGTCTGGGGAAACGCGTGAACTCATTCAAGATGGGTCTCTGCAGCTGAGACAGACTCTGGAGTTGCTGACAACTCGAAGCATTCTGGTGACCCTATTTCCTGTATCTATGTAGCAAGTCCTTTTTTAAAGGAGGGTGTAGTCTACATATCTCTATTTGTCACACTCTGCAAGGGTGTTTTAATGAAAACCTTAAAAAATGACTCTACCTCTCTCTCTCTCTCTCTCTCTCTCTCTCTCTCTCTCTCTCTCTCTCTCTCTGTCTCTCTCTCTCTCTCTCTCTCTCTCTCACACACACACACAGTCTCATGCATCTACTCTATGGAAAGAAATAGCCATATCAATTTGGCAAAGATTTATAGTTTCCACTGTAATTGTACTATGAGATACACCAAATGAGAAACCGTCCCCTGCCCTCAGGGAGACTAGCGAGCCACTCATCTTTTACAGATGTCATGATGACAGACAAGAATGATCACATTGCCCTTTTACCATTTACAAGATAGAACTCATTTCATGGTATTTTTACTCAGGTAAAACCTGAATACAAAAAAAAAAAAAAAAAATCCTTAGACCTTTCTTTTCTCCTAACAAATATTCTGTCACTAACCATCTCTCCCCACACCTCTTTCCCCCATCACTGTTCACTTTTTATCATGTTGTTAAAATTAGATGTCTTTCCTCAATATATTTCCCAAATAGCTTGGATACTCAACATTTTGCCTTTCCTTGCTGCTTCTAAATTCCTTATCCAACTAGAAAGTGCAGAGAAATAGAAGGAGGAAAAAGAGAACAAATTCTGTCTTCCAAATGTTCCTGATGATGGCTAAAATGGAAGCTAATAACAGATCCAAAGCTTTAAAACAAAGATCACATATTTAAGAAAAAAAGAAATCCCCAGGAGATGGAAAATTCTTAGTTAGCAAATAAATGCCATGACAAATTATTTTTTCACTTCCTGAATTATGAAATGGAAATGAGGGATGTGCACCTGTCGGAGATTTGTAACTGGACTTGTATCTGCCAGTGAGAAAGGAGCAAATTATTCACTTGAAGTTCAATGTTCACATAGAACAATAAAGTTCATTTTCTTTGTTTTTTCATTTTTTTATTAAATTTATTGGGGTGGCATTGGTTAATAGGTTTCAATAGGTACAATTCTGGAATACGTCATCTGTATTTGCATTGTGTTTACCACTCAAAAGTCTCCTTCCATCACCCTTTATGCTGTTCTACTTCTCCCTACTCCTTTTCCCTCTGACAACCACCATACTATTGTCTGTGTCTATGAGTTTTTGTTTGTTTGCCTTGTTTGCTCATCTGTTGCTTTCAGTTTTATATCCCACATGAGTGAAATCATCTTGACATTTTCTAAAAGAGAGGACTCTAATTATACACAGCACTCAAAAACACAACGAACCTGCAAATTGAGCAATCTAGACATTCTCAGAAAAGTTTTAAAATCAGAACCCTTCACCATTGTTTATTTGCTTATACACAGTTACATTGTAAAATTCTTATTGGCTTTAAAATACTGTCTAATGTACTGAGTGTGTGTTTATACAGTGTATCAACATCCCATAATCATCATAACAAATTATGAAAACAAACAAAACAACAACTAACTAACCAATTAACAAACATACATATTTTCCACCAAGACAGGATACCCCAATAAAGGCACACTTGCACTGTAGATACTACTCACGTACCTATTCACTGATGAGTCCATAATCTAATAACAGTTAATTCAAATATCTTCACTTCCACTGGACTTGGCACATTTGACAAATTTTGACAATTGATAAATAACAAAGATTAATATGTTTCACAAACATTAATGTGAAAAAATTATCTAATTACACAGTGATTTACACAATGACAAGCTCAAGCATTTGTTCACATTTCAACTTATTAAGAATGGATGAAATTCCAAGATAAAGATGGCAAAGTGAACATACATACTCTACTTTGTACTGTCTTGAATCCCCGTTCACCAAATTTTAGAAGTACCAAAACAGAGAGTAGCAAGTTTATCATCCGAAAACAGAATAAAACAAACATGGATTAGTACACTGGCAGTGGGGAAGGCCTGGAAGCAACCGCATTTGTACAACAGAACCAAAAAGGCTCACGAGTTGGTGGCACCAGGACGTGAGAATGAATAGAAGGACTACACATGGAGGTTTAAAATATGGAAGACTGGTTGAAAGTCTTTTCCGCAGCTATAATCCTTGTACTCCTTCCCACTCTGCATACATAGGTAACTGCCTCTCCAAAGCTCAGAGAGGGGGGAAAGCAGAGAGTGTCTGAACTAGGAAACCCAACCAGTTAGGAACAAAGATACAATCCTAAAACAAGAGGATGATGTGGGGTCCTATCGCCTTCTCTGCCTCCAAAGACTGGCAGCTAAGCCTCTATCCTCCACAAAAATCATCGCTGGGAATCTTACAGCGTTGCAGGCAAGATGGATACCGATATCAAGGGTTTCTCATATAGCTTAGTCAGTTTTTATGGTGAAATTCACGGTGAACCAGCCATCCCCACACTTGGAGATCCCAATCAGGTTGGCACTACACCACTTTTAAGTATGACCAGACAGCCAAGAATCACCAGCTAGCAAACAAAGCCTCTAAAATTAAAGACAGAGACCAAAACAAACTAAAATAATAATAATAATAATAACAACTTGGTTGAAACAGGAAATACTGTTAGAAAAGCTTCAAAAAGACTATTATTAATATTTCCAGTGAGATAGGAAAAGATACTGCAACCTTGAAACAAGAAAAGGATATTATAAAATAGAATAGTCTGAGAACAAAAAGGTATCTTGGAATTCACAATATTAAAATTTAAAAACTTCAATAAAACAGGTGAAACACAAAGTTGAGAAAATGTCCCTTACATTCACCTAAAGGAAACAATAATTAGAAAATAGGAGAGATAACATAAGAAAATTAAGGAGCCATCTATGAGGCCCAACTTTTAAATAATAAAAGATCCAAAAAGAAAATGGAGGGAAGAAATCATAACAAAATAACTTAAGACAATTTATTGGAACAGAAGGACATATGTACATTAAAAGATGTTCAACATCATTAGTCCTGAGGGAAACACAAAACAAATAATAATGAGAAACCATTAAATACCCACTGTAATAAAAATAGACAGACAATACAAGTATTGGCAAGGGCGTGAACAAATTAGAACCTCCACACCCTGATGGTTAGATTGTAAAATGGTACATCCAGTTTAAAAAACACATTGACAGTCCCTCCAAAACTTAAAGATAAAGAAGATAGAGTTATCCGATGACTCAGAACTTCTACTCCTACATATATATATATATATATATATATATATATATATATATACTCAAAATAACTAAAAACAGGTACTCACACAAATGCTTGTATACAAATGTTCATAGAGCTATTCACAACAGCCAAAAGGTAAAAACTACTCAAATGTACATCAACTGATGAATGGATAGACAAAGTGTGGTATATCCATACCATGGAATATTATTCAGCCATTAAAAAGAATGAAGAACTGACACACGCTACAACATGGATGGATTTCAAAAACATTATGCTAAGTGAAAGAAGCTTGTCAGAAAAGTCACATATTAATGATTCCATTTACATGAAATGTCCACGCAAATCTATAGATTCTATAGATATATAAAGTATGTCAGTAGTTGCCTGGGGTTAGATGGGTAGAGAATAGGAAGTAACTGCTAATGGATATGGGGTTCTGCTTAGGATGCTGAAATTTTCTAAAATTAGATAATAGCGATGGTTCCATACCTCAGTGAATATACTAAAATTCACTGAATTATAAACTTTAAAAGAGTAAATGTTGTAGTGTGAATTGTATCTCAATAAAACTGTTACATTAAAAAAGGGGGTAGAAAGATATGTGTTTCCAGATTTAAAAAGTGCACCCAACAAAAATAAATTTGCACCTTAGTCTATTTGTTGCTTCATCATGAAATTTCAGAATACTGCAAACAGAATTATTTTAACAGAAACAGTAAAAACTAGACAACAATGGATCAATGCCATTGAAATTCTAATGAAATCACTTCCAACCAAGAAGTCTCTATCTAGCCAAAATGTCAATCAAGCCTAAGTGCAGAATAAAGATATTTTCAGAAATGAAATGTCTCAAAAAAAAAAAGAAAGTCTTCCACACACTCTTTCCCAGGGAGCTATTAGAAATGGCTCCAAACAAAACAATATGAGATGGAGAAAAAAAGAGCTCCGGCCCAAAAGAGAGGGGAAGAGCATCCCAGGAAAACAGTGAAGGGAGATGTACTAGGCGGAAGCTTGGTGAGGCCTTGAATTATTAATGGAAATAAAATATGGAAATTATTATTAATTTCAGGGAAACCAAAAGTTGAACTTAAGGGGGAAAGTAATTACAGTATACTATATGCCGCAACTACAAACAAGATTTATATTGACATAATAATGTAAATATTGAATATCTGATTTAATCAAAATTATAATATAATTATATTGGGAGGATGGGAGGTTGGGCGGATGGCAGGATAGAATTGGTTCAATTGTTTGAAAGTGAAAGAATGAAAAAAGAGATCATTATATTTCCCTTTTTCACTGTAGAAATCAATGGATGATGCCAAAAGGTAAATAATCAAGAAGTGGCAATAAAAGAAAGTCTTATTAGATATTCAGAGGAAATAGGAAAGAATTAGCTAAAAGAGTTGAAAGTTGAAAGTAAAAACTGCTGTTTTTCATAACAAACCATAGAACTAATGGATTCTATATGTACGTGATGTATAACTTGCATAAAATCAACAATCACATCAACAAAAATGAGTGATTTAAACCTGAAGTGGGTTTAATATCCCTTTACCAAAGCACAAAATGCATATTAAACTAAAATATTACGTGATGTTAACTGTTCTTAAAATGTAAGAAATAATAATATGAAAAAAGTCTAAATGGATATTGTAATTATATGCGTTTATCGAACTGCTGATTTTGAAAATTCATAAAGTTGAAGACACCCCATTTTGTATGATACATAATAATGTATGCTTTCTGACTTAAAGACAAACTTGCTGATTTTTTTCTCTGATTACTTAACGACCTAATCAAATAAAATGTGAAGGTAACTGGAATTATTGATCATTTTCATCCAGATCTTGGGTACTTGGCATCAGATGACAACTTTAGTGTAATACATTAGCTGTAAAGTTCCTCTAGTTTCTCCAAACTGATCATTACTGTCAGCCTTATTACATTAATGCATCATTCTCCTGCTTCCAGCTGCCCCTGAAACATGTCCAATTTTTTGAAGACTATTTTCTTAACTTAAGAAATAAGGAAATAATTCCTATCAGAAAAAAATCCCCAACTAATTAACATGTGCAGTATGTTCTTTTCTTTCTAAAGGAATTCTCTTTTTATTACTGTTCTTACATTTCATCTGATTTTCCTCTATCAATAATCTTTTATCAGCCTGTTCTCTGCAAATAACACATATTACGCTAGCTTTCACATTAAATGTCTGTAGTTTAAATGATGAAATTCTAAATAAAGAAAATAATTTAAAAATTTAAAAGCCCATAAAGGCATAGGGTATTCTAATAAAAAGTTCTCATCGATAGTGGGATGTACTCATAAGTGTGTTTTTGTAGATAATCCAGCATCTACTATTGCAACAGTTAGACAAGCTTCTATCTTAAATCATGTGAATTAAAATACTGAACTATGATTAGGACTTCCTAATAAGGATGCAACTATATGAAATAAAACTAGAACATAAAGAAAATAGGTATTATGTAAAGAGAAAAAAATAAATTAAAACCTCAGAATCCAACATGATAGTGAAAAAACACAGTTGAAAATAACTAAAAGGACCGTGGTTGCCTACTAGGTGAGAAAAAGCCATTAGGGAAAAGGACAGAAAAGAAGTTAATTGACTTTATCCTATCAATTAGAGAAAATGAGAAGTTCAGAACAGATCACTGATTGAAAGCTAACCTTTTTCTTTTTCATTTCTTTAATTTCCCCTTTTGGTTCAGAATTTTTCTATCTTATGCTGCATGCACATTCAGTGATCCATAATGTTTACATCTGTTCACATTCGGTACTTGGTTTTGAACGACAACCCTCCCATTCAGAATACAGAATCATAGTATTACACTGTATAACTAGTTCTCCATATGTGAAACTAAAACATCCTTGAAACTCCTCTACAAAAGAAGTTCATGAGTCAAATCCAGTTTTCCTATTGTTTTCACTAAAACACTAATTGTGTTCTAGTCCCATGACACATGAAGTTCTGTGACAGCAATTTTTAACTCAAGTGGCACACAAAGATTATCTAGTTTATGGTCACAATCTTCCAGAGAATTTCAACCTCTTTAAAAACAAGGGCTACATATTTGTATCTCTAGAGTTTAAGGATAGTCACTGGCACAGAGAAGACAGCCCACATATGCTGGAGGGAAAAATAATTAATTAATTAATTAATTAATGAGCAAATGAATTATTAAGTGAATGACCATAGCAAGTTGTGTTTCTGCTTCCAAAAATTATGCCAAATGAGATGAGTTTACATAACAGTTGCAAAAACTTGAGGAGTCCTTTGCTATGTACACTTGGAATTACCTGGATTCACACTTGACGCAGGAAATGATATGATGCAGGCACTGGAGAGGGTGTGATTGGAGTACAGTTGACCCTTGAACAACACGGGGCTAAGAGGTCCTGACCCCATGGACAGTGGAAATTCTATGTGTAAGTTTTGACTCCCCTACTGTTGCCCAGAAGCCTTACCAATAATATAAACAGTCAATTAACACATATTCTGTACGTTATATGTATTATATATTGTATTCTTACAATACAGAAAGCTAGAGTAAAGAAAATGTTATTAAGAAAATCATAAGAGAAAATATACTTACAGTATACTGTAAAATATATACTTATTACTACATTATTACATTATACTACATACTTATTAAAATAAAAATCTGCATATAAGTGGAACTGTGCATTTCAAACCTACGTTGTTGAAGGTCAACTGTATTTGACATTTTTGCCTGAATTTCCTCACCTTATACCTACTTCATGGTTTTAGTTGGAACTACATGGAATAACACATCTAAATTATATATTTCAGTCCTTTGCATAGAGTACAGGTTAGGAACCTTTCTCCCAGTATTTCTGTGGATCCATTTATCCTCTGCCTGAATACTTTTAGTAATAAGATGCTCATTACACTTCAGGGCACTGAATTTAATTTACAAAAAACACAAACATTTTAACATTCTTCCCATGATTAAGTTAGAACTAGACTCCTCAGAACTCTCACACTTGGTTTTCTGATTCTGTCTGGAATAGATGTTACCTTTTAACTACTCTCCAATATGTCTTTAATTTTCCTGAAGAAGTCTTCCTGGCACTTGTCCTGGGTTTATGCTGTACAAGGTTCATAGACCTCTTGCCATCGCATTGGACCACCCAGTGTATACTCCTGTTGGTTGCAGTTCTTTGAGCCAAAGAAATTACTAGCCTTTTACACATGAATTGCTTTTAAGTTAACTCTCCTCCACCTTGTTTTTCTGGATTAGGTTGGGATGTCTTTTTTTTTTTTTAAACTTAAACAGATTGTTTTACTTATCCCCACAGCAATTCACCTTGTAGGTTTGGTCATCATTTCATCATATTATTTTTTGACCCCTGATTCCGTCACTCCAACTGTTAATCATGGCTTTTAGGTACCACACACACACACACACACACGCGCGCGCGCACACACACACACACACACACCAAGTACATCATCACCATATCTTTATCTGAGTTATTAATAAAAATATCAAATAGGACAAGGTCAAGGTCAATGCCTTCCAGCATACCCTGATAGACTTTTTTCCACCCTGTCAATTCATTAATCCATAAGCTTTGGGTGAAGTTGTTCAACCAGCAATAATTTAAAAGATTAATAATCTTCTAACAACTGGATTTCAATTTTATTCTATTTAAAGGATTTACTGAGAGTCCCTGTCATAAACTTTGCTGAAATCAAGAAATAACACTGTTTCTTACTATAAGGGAAGGAAGGTTATTAGACTTTAATGTCAAAAAATCAATTTTTGAATTTCACTAGTGTTCTATAGTAAGCTTATATGTCTTTAGATTCAGAGGTTTGTTCCCCACCACCCTTTAAATATCAGCATTACTTTTGCTCACCTTCATTCTTGATGATTTCTCTAAAATTATGAACAATGATTATATGAACATACCATCCGCAATTCTTTTCACATTCTAGATGTAATTTATCTGGTACTACATAATGAATTGATTCTAGTGGACGTTTATGAGATGTTTTTTTGTGGGGGAAGGAGCAGAGATCTGAGGGAAGTGTGTCCTGTATCTGAATGTATTCCCTCTGTTGGGAAAATTCCCTGTTTTATGAGTTTTGGTGGGAGGCAAGACTCACCTGCCATTACAAAAGCCAAAGGCCAGATACTCACTTTCTCAGGGGCCTGTGCAGTCAAAACATGGGCATGTGACCTAGTGTCAGCTAATCAAACACAACCAACTCTCACTTAGCATGAGGAGCCAACAACTCAAAGAAGCAGGGACTCTGTAGACGCCATTTTGACATCATCAGCACAGGTAATAACATCCAATTGCCCGAGCTGCCAGGCCAGTGAAGTAAGAAATGATGTCTGGAGCCTGCACTCTTGGTTCTCAGGGTACTCAGTGGACAGTTCCATGGCATGATTTTGGCTCTGGTTCTGGCCATCCAACCTCACACAATTCCTGACCATTTTTAAAGTCTTCCAATCAGATTTGTTGGCCACATGATACCCTCTCAATGAACTTTTCTGATTAGTTCAACCAAAGAGAATTTCTGTTGCTTGCCACAGAAAACGCTGACTGGTACATTGATTCAGAGTGGCTAGACACTTTAATTCTTTCGACACAACTAGGTGGCATTGTCTGAGGTCTGCTCTAATTGCTATGAAGTCTGATTTGTTCTTGATCTTCCGCTTGGAAGAATGTTTGCTTTGAGAGGAAAAATAAACTATACACAGAAACTAAAGATGGCATATAGATAAATGGAAAAATTAAGACAACATTTAAATATGAATTAAGTCGTTCTACTTTCTCTTGGTTGTTTGCCCTTAGTAATAACACTATTATAGTCTCTTGCTCTTCCTGCTGCAAATGCCACTCATTCATTCATATAACATGTATTTGCTAACCACCTACTATATGCCAGACACTCTGCTAGGCACCGGAGAGGCAACCCCTGCTCTTCTGAAACCCAAGTCTATCTAGCTCAGTCTCAGATGAAACAGTTTTATCTGAGTTCATGAATAATCTCCTTTCTTCCTGGTGTTTCCTTTTCAGTATCTTTTGTTGGCCGTTGGGCATCACTTTGACCTTTAAGGTGGAAGTGCCTAAGTGCTTAGGCCATGAAACTCTCTTCCATTTTCTGTGTTCATTGACTCATATGTTGCTTCAATTATAGTCTGCTGCACAACAAACTAACCCAGAACTTAGGAGCTTAAAGCAACAACCATTATTTTATTTCTCACAGTTCTTGGGTTGTAAATTCAGAAAAGGTATAGCAGGGATAACTCACTGTGCACCTTGCACCTTGAGTTGCACCGATACCTGTGCACCTTGAATGCAGCACCCCTCTCCCCCACCCCCCATCCCATGTGGCTTGTTCAGTCATATGTCTGGCACATAGTTAGGCTGGCTGGGCAAACGGCTTGGCTGGGGTCCCATGTCTAGGGCCCAATTTTACACTGTCTTCTGGGTTCTCAGTTCTCCTCCATATAGTCTAGGGACTCTCCCTCTCTTCGTTGCCTCTCTACGTAGTCTCTCCAGCAGGACAACTAGAACTATCACACGACAGTCAAGACGCTGAAGAGCACAAAACAAGGTGTCAGGACTGCAATGGGCATAGTGTCACTTCCATCATATTGTTTTACTGGTTACAGCACAAGCCCAGCCTAGACTAAGGGGCATAGACTATACAAAAGTATGAGTAGCTGAAGGCATAGGTAATGTAGGGCTATCAATGCAACAATTATCTCACGTGGTGGTCTCATTCCAATCTCTTTGTAAAAATTTATAACCCAGACAACTTCCAAATCTCTATCTCGGATCTCTCCACTAAATTCCAGACTCATGTATCCAGCTGCCTTGTGACATCTCCGCTTGCATATGTAATAGGCACCTCAAACTTAACTCATTTAAAAACGAGTGGCATCTTGCCCACAGTGCTCCTGCCACAGTCTGCCCCATCTCTCCTCAAAGCAGCTGCACTATCGGAGTAGCTCAGCCAAAATCCTTGGGGACCTCCTTGACTCCTCCTCCTCTCTCAAATCCCACATCAAATGCTATCAGCTCAACTTTGAAAATATATCCAGAATCCAACCCCTTTTCCCCACCTGCACTACTGACATCATCTCATGCTTAAGTCATTGCAATAGCCTCCTGACTGGTCCCCTGGCTCCAGAACATGTCCACCTGTAGTCTTTTCTTAAGAAAGAAGCCAGAGAGATCAAAGCAAAATATAAGTTGGATCAGATCCTCATTCCTCTGCTTAGCACCCTTTAGTGGCTTCTGAGTAAAAGCGAAATTCATTAACACAAAAGCTTACAAGGCCTGACACAATCCAGACCCCACTGCATATTGGACTTTGTCTCATCCTGGCCTGCTCCATTCCAACCACAGGAGCCCAACTGCTCCTCACACGAGCCTTCTCTCTAGAAGGTTCTTTCCTAGAATTTATGTGGTTTTCTCCTTCAGATCCTTCATATTTGTCCTTCAGATCCTAGCTACCTCTCACCTTCTCAGTGAGGCCTTCCCTGATCATCCCCATTTAAAGTTGGCTATGCATGGACATGTACACGCACATTTTATCTCATAGGAATGCAGAAAAATGTTCAGTTGCCCCTGGATAGTTTAATCTGGAAACCAGAATTCTGATGGAGAGCTCAAGTAATCAAGAACAGATGTAGCATAAAATCATGCAAATTAAAGCATTCCTCATAGATTTAGAAATCAAAATGTATGAGGCAGAGAAACCACACAATTAGGTAGATAGTGTCACAGGGTGAAAAGACAGAACATAACTCTCAGCA
Organism: Rhinolophus sinicus; assembly: GCF_057876585.1. Classification (NCBI taxonomy): domain Eukaryota; kingdom Metazoa; phylum Chordata; class Mammalia; order Chiroptera; family Rhinolophidae; genus Rhinolophus; species Rhinolophus sinicus. Next base: position 34,964,432 of record NC_142504.1, read on the forward strand.
GCACGTCCCATATCCTAGCATCGCACATACCTCAGGCCATCATATCAAACTATGCAGATGCTTGACACCAGCAGGCTGCAGGGTGAAATGGAAAAACAAGGATCTTTAGGTAGAGAAGACTTAAGCTAAAGTCTTCTCTTTACCCTTTTAGTCTATCTGAGTGATTTTAGTAAATTTTCCAAGTATTATTTTTCTTCCTCAGTAAAATAACTAATTAACAATATTACAAGCCTTACATACTTCAAAGGGCCAAAGAGGGACTCTAATGGAACAACATTTTTGAGAGTGCATTGTAGAATGTAAAGTACTATAAAAACACATTATGTGATCTCTGGAAATCCATAAATCACTTTATATGATATTTGGTGACACTTTGTTTTGTGTGTGTGGAATACAGATTTTTGTTTTACATAATGTTGCACATTTGTTTGGGTTACTTCACTAGTTTACAGCTCAGTAGAAGAAAGAAAATGATTGCTCTAATAAATATCATGATTAGCTGTAAGTTTGTTGCTTTTCTTCTTATAGATAATTATTAAATGTGTAATGAAAAATGCTATTTTACTTACTTTACTCTCATTAAATTTAAAATAGAACAAAATAGTTATGCACTTTAGCTAATGATAATACATATTTACATAATTATGTTGACTATTAATATTTGTATTTCCACTTCTGGAATATGTTTAAATTTTTCAGCATGGTGATAGAGTAATGCAGCACTTATTTGTCTTATGCAAAAAAAATAAAAACTAAATTACTTTACTTTCTGTTTAAGTAGAAAAAAATGTGTGAGCACTTTCACTATTTTCTATATTTCTCTTCTAAGTCTCAAACCCATGCAGAAAAAAAGGTAGTTATAAGAATACATTTTAGACCATTATGAAACCAGATACCTTTTAAAGCTGATCAAGCCACTCCTTGGTTGACGATTCTCCTTTGCTTGACAACAACTGGAGAAAGGTAGTCCTCCAAATAGCACGCACCACAGGACTCGCATATTACAGCATTGAGACATGCGCTGCTGGGACAGGATATTTCCTAGTGTGTTCCCAACCTTGCAGCTTGCAGATCATATCTACACACTTTGAAAGTGTATAACAGTCTATATTTCAGATGTTTTAGGAGCTCTTCACAATACTTAAGAGGTATTAACAACATCCTATTACCCACTGAATTACTTTAATAACGACCTTCAGAGATCTGGTGAAGACAACGGAGTAGGTAAACACTGTACTCACCTCCTCTCATGACCATATCAAAATTACCACAACAAAACTATAGAACAATCATCACTGAGAATCACCTGAAGTCTAGCTGAACCGAAGCCCTACAATTAAGAACATACAAAAAAAAAACAAAAACAAAAACCCACATTGAGACTGGTAGGAGGGGCAAAGACACAGAACAGGCTGATCCCACACCTGTGTGTGACTTAAAAATTGGGAGGGGTATCTTGTCTGTGGAGGTTCCCCCCTAGAGAAGCGAGGGGTCCCAGATCCACACCAGGCTCCCCAGTCTAGGGTTTCAGTGCCAGGCAGAGAAGTCCCAGACATCTGGCTGTGAATTCCAGCAGAGACTGTAGCTGATGAGATGAGGGAGGGTGCAGTCCCAGGCGCTCTTTTTAAAGGGACAACACACGGATTTACTCACTGACGGACTCATTCACTCTGAGTTCCAAAGCTGGGGCAGCAGCTCAAAAGAAGCCAGGGACATACAGGGAGGAACTGACTTGTCTGGCTTCAGGAAAAAAGGCTGAAGGTGCAGCTTTCTCCTGGAGGAAGATGCTGGCAGAAGCCACTGCTTCTTTGTAGAGTCCACTTCCCTCATGATGCAGGTGGCAGCGATATCTGAGTCTCCATCAACCTGGCTGACACTGTTCCTTCACACTGATTCCCTGAGACCCTGCCCCACCCAACATCAGGCCCACCCAAGCCACTTCCAGTGGCTTTTCCACATAAACAGCCTATCTTGGTTCATGCTGCAGACTTTCCAACAATCTCTCAAAGACTCTCAAAACTCAAACAAGCAGTATCTGGCTTTGGCGTATCCTTTTCCTCTGGTTGAGCAGCACTAAGCTGGGCACTAGCCACAGCCGGCCTCAGTTTACGGCTTGGCCTCTTGAGGCACCTCCAAGCACAGCACAGGTGGCGGCCTTCTGCAGATTGCTTTGTGGCTCATGACAGGTGGCCCCCGGCAGCTCACAGGATGCAGCTAAACTTGGCCTGCAGTGGGGGTTATCCAAGAAGGCCCTGGGGCTGGCATGCTTGGTGGCCAACTTTGGCCAGAGCATCAACCTGCCACCTCCAAGGACGACACACACAAAGGGCACACTGGGCAGGCACCAGAGCCCTATTAAAGTGAACCCTGCTCTGTACCGTCAGCCCCTACACAACAGCTCCTCCACTGTAGTCATGGTCAGTCCTCACAACCAAACAACCTGAGAGGGTCAATCCCTCCACCTGACATGCAAACAGCAACCAAGGCTCAACTACAACAGGGGGGCACACACAACCCACACAAAGGAAACACTTGGGGTACCTGGCTCAGGTGACCAAGAAGGCTGCATCACTGAGCCCCACAACACACCTACTGCATAAGGCCACTATACTAAGACCAGGAAATATGGCAGCTCTACCTAATATATAGAAACAAATACATGGAGGTAACCAAAATGGGGAGACAAAGAAACATGTCGCAAATAAAAGAACAGGACAAAGCTCAGAAAAAGAACTAAACTAAAATGGAGACAAGCAATCTACCGAACACAGGGTTCCAAACACTGGTTATAAGGATACTCAGTGATCTCAGGGAAAACTTCAACAAAGAAATAGGAAACATAAAAACAGAGATAGAAAACATGAAAAAGAACCAGTCAGACATAAAGAATAACTGAAATGAAGAATACATTACAGGGAATCAACAGTAGATTAGATGAAGCAGAGAGTTGAGTCAGCAGTTTAAAAGATAAGATAGCAGAAAACACCCAAATAGAACAGCAGGAAAAGAAAATGAGCCTAGTTTAAGGAGCCTCTGAAACAACATCAAGCGTACCAATATTTGCATCATAGGGCTACCAGAAGGAGAAGAGAGAGCAAGGAATTGAAAACCTTTTTGAAAAAATAATGATGGAAAATGCTCCTCACCCAGAGAAAGAAGTAGACATACAAGCCCAGAAAGCACAGAGAATCCCAAACAAGATGAACCCAAACAGGCCCACACCAAGACACATTATAATTAGAATGCCAAAGGTGAAAGACAAAGAAAGAATCTTAAAAGCAGCAAGAGAAAAGCAGATAGTTATCTATAAAGGAGCTCCCATAAGACTGTCAGCTGATTTCTCAACAGAAACTTTGCAGGCCAGAAGGGATGGTCACAAAATATTCAACGTGATGAAAAGCAAGGACTTAGAACCACTACCCAGCAAAGCTATCATTTAGAATCGAAGGACAGATAAAGAGCTTCCTAGACAAGAAAAAGCTAAAAGAGTTCATTAACTGCAAACCAGAATTACAAGGAATCTTAAAGAGACTTTAACATTTTTTAAAAAGATAAAAAGTATGAATAATAAAATGACAATAACCACATAGCTATCAATAATTACTTTCAGTGTAAATGGAATAAATCCTCCAATCAAAAGACATAGGGTGGCTGAATGGATAAGAAAACAAGACCCTTACATACGCTGCCTACAAGAGACTCACTTCAGATCCAAAGACACACACAGACTGAAAGTAAAGGAATGGGAGAAAGATATTTCATGAAAATGGAAACAAACAAACAAAAAAAGATGGGATAGCAATACTCATAGTAGACAAATGGACTTTAAAACAAAGTCTATAACAAGAGACAAAGAAGGGCCTAGTAATCTCACTTCTGGATAGTTATCCGGAGAAACCCAAACGCTACTTCGAGGGGGCATGTGCACCCATGTGTTCATCACGTATTTCATTAGTCTGGCCATTAGAAGGCTTTTATGTAATTAAACTAACATGTCATTCATTTGAATAATATAAAGCAGCTAGGCTTAGAGTTCTCTTTTAATGCAAAGAACAGAAACATATTATGCAGTGTATAAACTATCATAAGAATCTTTTACTTTGTGGAACTCAAATTACATAAGTACCTCAAAAAACTCTTGAAAACTTAATTCTAATCCAATGGAAAAATCCAGTAGTACCTAATGAACCTTAAATTATTTTATTTTCCCTTCATATCTAGGGTTTTAATGGGCAGCATTGTTTACAATGACCAAGATATGGAGGAAGCTTGGGTATCCGTCAATGAATGAATAGATAAAGAGTAGTTGGTACATATATAAAAGGAATATTGCTCAGCCAGGGAAGGGAATGGGCTCCTGACATCAGCGGTGCCATGGATGAACGTGCAGGGTTTATGCTGAGTGGAGTATGTCAGATAAAGAAACACAGATGCAATGTGATTTCGCTTATTCGTGGAGTCTAAAGAACAAAATAAACAAACAAAACAGAAACAAACTCAGATACAGAGAATATTTTGATGGTTGACAGACAGGAAGGGACTTGGGGGTGAATGAAAAAGGGGAAGGGATTAATAAGTACAAAGTTGTTGTTACAAAGTAGTCATGTGGATGTAGGGTATAGCATAAAGAATATAGTTAATAGAATTGTAAAAACTTTGTAAGGTATCAGATGATACTAGATTTATCGAGGTGATAGATGGGAGGCGGCTGGGGAACAGGGTGAAAAAGGTGAAGGGATTAAGAAGTACAATTGTTAGTTACAAAATAGTCATGGGGATGCAAAGTAAAGCATAGGGAATATACTCAATAATATCATAATAACTATGTATAGTGCCAGGTGGGTACTAGACTAGTCAGGGGGATCACTTCGTAAATTATATAAATGTCTAACCACTATGCTGTATACCTGAAAGTAACACTGAATATCAATTGTAATTGAAAATTAAAAGGGGGGGGGAAGGTGAAGGGGAAAAAGAGGTTCAAATTTCCAAGTATGAAACATGTAATTCATGAGGATGTAATGTACAGCATAGGGAGTATAGTCAATGATATTGTGACAGTGTGGTACAGTGTCAGATGGTTGCTGGACTTCTGGTGATCACTTCTTTAGGTCTATAAATGTTGAATAACTATGTTGTACACCTAAACTAATATAATATTGCATGTTAACTATATTTTAATAACAATATTTAAAACATAATTTAAAAAAATAATGACCTTCAGTCATTTCCTCAAATATTTTTTCACATCACAAACTTTTCATTACGTATTTCATTAGTCTGGCCATCAGAAAGCTTTTATTAATTAACCTAATATGTCATTCATTAAAATAATATAAAGCAGCGAGGCTTAGAGTTCTCTTAATGCAAAGAATAGGAATATATTATGCAGTGTGTAAACTATCATAAATAGGAATCTTTTACTTTGTGGAACTCAAATTACATAGGTACCTCAAAAAACTCTTGAAAACTTAGTTAATTCTAATCCAATGGAAAAATCCAGTAGGACCTAATGAACCTTAAATTATTTTACTTTCCCTTCATATCTAGAGTTTTAATGGGAAGGATGTATTTATTTGTCTTACACTGATTAACTCCCTCAAAAAAGGTACTATTAATTACATGAAACTACAAAACCAACAGTTTTTAGAAAACTTTGACGTTAACAATTCAGAAATATGGCAATATCATCACGAAGTTTAAGAAATTGTAGATTAAATGTTTGATATTGATTTTAGGTCTTGCTAAGTAACAAGGTTCTCTGTGTATGTATGTGTGTATGTGTGTATGATTAAGTAGATTCCTACAATGTACCTTAAAAGTTTGTTTTATGGAAACTTAAAAAAATCTCATAATTAAAATAAAATGACCTAGTTTTGACCAGTCTATGAAACTTATGTATGCTGTAAAGCAATTTAACTATATTTAGGATTTACTGCACTCAGGATCTTAAGTGAAGAGGTTGTACAAAAAGGGTTGTAGAAAGAAAAAAAAAAGTTTCCTTTTTCTCCAAAGGCTCCACCTAAGTAAAGTTATAAAAATAAACAGGAGATATAATATTACAATTAGGATTCAGAGTAAGATGGGTCTGAGTTTGTCTTACATAGCACAAGACCTGGAAAAGCTCTTTAATCCTTAGGTTTCTCCTTTGTAAATTGGTGATATTCATAGTTCCCTAAGGCTGTTGAGAACATCAAAAGTAACAATGCACAGAAAGCCCTGATCAGAATGCCCAGCATAAAACTCAATAAATTTTGGTTCTTGGTTTTTTGTGTTGTGATCATACTTGTCTTAAAGACTCTTTCACTTCCCTTTCTGATCTCTCACCCATCATCCCAAGCCTACAGTGCCCTCCTATTTCCTGTCCTATGTCCCTCACCTAGATCTGCTCTAATTCCCAAGACATTTCATGCTTTGAAATTACTACTGCCTTTCCACTGCTATAAAGCATTCAATAAAAGAGTAGAATTTATTTCCTCTAGATAGTGTGAGGAAAGCAATATAATTAAACTAATACGTTCAAGTATGTTCAAACCTTAATTTTGCTTGAGGTATCAGCATATATATGAACAACAATCAATGAAAAAGCAATGTACGAAAATAAAAACTTTAGGAAGTATTCAGGGAAGTTATTTCTGTACTGGGCAACTCCCACATAGACAGACGAATGCTGCCAAGGGGTTTACACCTTCCCCACTCTAACTGGTAAAGACTCTCGTAAGATATTTCTATCACCTGGAGATGTTCTCTACCAGCCTCACCCCCAACTCTGATTTCAGAGATTCACTGAAACATTTTATTTAAAAGAAACAAAACTAAACAAACTTCAGTTGCAGCAACGAAAAGTTCTTCACCAGAGAGAACAAAAGGATAGGAAACGAAAAGAATAAAAAAGAACAAAAGGATATGAAACGAAAACTATAAAAAAGAGAGCCAAAGAAAAATGGAAAGGAGGAAGACCAAGAAACAATGGGAAAGTAAGGAAATAAAAGTGGAGCAGAGAACTGAAGAGGTAAAGCAAGGTAATCATAAGCCACGGATGACACAAGCTCGCCTCATCCTGTAAAAGAGAACAGGTTCATGTATGTGTTAACTCCCACAGAGAAATTAGGAATGAAATGTCGCCTATAGAGTACTGCATGTGTGCAGGCTGTCTGCGGTTGATTTAAGAGGACCTGGGATGTATCCACAAGAATTGGAACCAGAGAAAATTTCACTCACACAAAAACGATTGTTTAAAAGTCAGTCTTAATTCGTTAGCAAATATTGCAAGACAGTGAATTTCTTTCCTTTTATGTGGCAACATCCACAGACAATAAAATCATCAAGTGTCATCTGATCTGATATGCACAATTTTATCCCCACAAATATATTTAATTTTTTTTTTTTTTAAGATTTGGAGGATATATCTTCACATTGTTTTTGTTAGTTTCTCTATCAATGTTACTGATTTTAGGGGCAAAACTATTTTTTTCCCTTTTTATTTAATTATCTTGGAGAGGGAACAAGTATATTTTTGAAATTTCTTTTCTACAAAACATTACAAAAGTTAGTCAAGTATATAAGAAAAATCTAGATTTAACTGAAATATTGCAACTAGACATACTGGATAATATGAAAAAAATTCCAATTCCGAATCAGCTGAATATATTATTGACTCCAAAATCATCGATTAAACAAAAGAATTATATTTGCATTGATGTGTGAATCAGCATCTATTGTTGGTAGCATGTAATATATTCAATTGCTCAGCTCTAGCTGTCCTTGTAGCCACATTACCATATTATTTAAATGTATCTACCATTTATATGTAAATAGACAAGATGAATGGCTTCTTCATAAGACAACAATTTTCAAATGACAGACAGGCAGACATTCGCAAAATAAAAATGTTGCAAATATTCATTCTATTATGTATTTTTAAGGAAAGATGAAAACTATTTCAAATTTTTAAAAGAAGTAGTGTGGTAATTACAAGTGGGATCTTAATACATTCACAATACCAACAACCATTCTTCTCAATAAAAGTCTCCACCAATGTCATCTGTATCTTATAAATTATATGTTCTCAGATCCATCTGTGAAAACTGGGATGTTAATTATCATGGTTACATTTCATGATTCCACAGTTAAATGCTGAAGTGGTGCTACACAAATACCACATGTTTTTCTAAGAGAAATGGAGAAAGATTAATTATGAGTTCAAGTCCAAGTCTTCTAGCAGTAATACTCTCAACACAATAAGATCATTACATTGTGTGCTTTGCAAATTGGAAGTTTTAATTAATAGTTGAAATACCAACTGAAGGGGAAAACTATGAAGTCTAAATTGTAAGTATCAGGCTTTCCTTCACCAGAAATCCTAATAAGGATGCCTTTAAGGAACCAAGCTACAAGTACACAGGGAAAAAAAGAAAAAAAAAACATTTTTATCATTTGTGAACTTCCTCTGATGGACTGATAACCATCATGCTGTTTAATCCTATTTATAAACCTAAAAATAACAGTGTATCCATGTAAGAAATAGGTTATAAATAGATAATATATCTTATGGAAATTCATTCAACTTAACATTTTTCTGGATTTTTCTCTTAAGATTACACATCACTCAAAATAATGCAAAATTACAAGTACTCAGATAAATTATATGTATTCAGATAAAATACTCAATTCAGTATAGCAACCCCAAACTGAAACTCTATGGCAATACTTTAAGATTTGTATTCATATTGACAAAGTCTGAATTCTTGTTTTACTCACCACATATTCAAACACAAGTGTCAGCGTCTCCTTGGTGTGGATAATGTCATGAAGCAACACTATGTTAGCATGTTTTAGTCCTTTTAACAGAGAAGCTGTAAAATAAAGTGGACAAAGAGATAAATTATCATGGGTAATAATCAACTGACAATGTTGTTTCATTACCATTTTGGCACACTGTCAGATAAAATATATCTATTTTCCCATTTTTCAAGCCAATAACAATTCAGAAGCAAGGGCAGAGGAAAAACATTTTCATTTAGATGAAACTCCCCCCAATTATTTCACCTGTTGTTTTTTTTATTAATCTCCAGTTAGAGTCCATTACGGTCAGAGAACATACTTGGCATGATTTCAATTCTTTTAAATTTGTTAAGGTTCGTTTTATTACCTGGGATACGGTTTATCTTGGTATACATGTCATATGTATGCAATATATATTTTGCTAGTGTTGAGTGGAGAGTTCTATAAATGTCACTTAGATTATGTTGGATGATGGTTTGTTGAGTTCTTCTAAATACTTGCTAATTTTCTGAAGAGTAGTTCTATCAATGACTAAAAGAGGGGTTTTGACACCCCCCACTGTAACTGGCGATTTGAATTCTGCCAGTTTTTGTTTTGTATATTTTGAAGCTCTGTTGTTTATTGTAGATACATTTAGAATTGCTGTGTTTTCTTTGTGAATTGGACTGTTGATCAATATCAATGTCTCTCTTTGTTCCTGGAAATTTTCTTTGTTCTGGTAGTCTGTTTTGTCTGATATTAATATAGCTATTCCATCTTGCTTTTAATTAGTGTTTACATGGTGTATCTTTTTGTATCTTTCTTCTTTTAGCCTACCAATAGCATTATATTTGAAGTGAGTTTCTTATAGACAACAATCTCTGACTTTTAACTGATATTTAGACCATCTACATTTAATGTAAATATTAATGATATTGGGTCACCGATCATTTGAATCTATTTTTCCCTTGGGCATCTTGCAATTTAGTCTTCATTTCCAATTTGATTTTATCTTTTCTTCTATATTTCCCAGGAGTTCAATTAACTCTCATTTCATTTTTGTTTTTTCTGGCTCTCTTCTCTTAAAATTTGTATTTGTTTGCTTCATATACCCAAGAGCCTACATTAATACTTAATTTAGATTATAGGGTTGGACACAGTTTTCTTTAATTTCATGGTTGATTTTTTAAAAAGCATTTTTTATCAGCAGAAATGCAATGATTTACATTTTCTAATTTTTTTACACTTCTGTATACATGTGGATCACTTTGTTCTATTTCTAGTCATTCAATGGACTGGGTTCTTAGTTTCAGGGGTGTCTCTTCCATCAGTTCTTCCTTATTCTAGGCAGTTTTTATTGATGGTGCTGGTGGGAGAAAAAGGGAAGAGCGTGGGGTGCCCTCTTTCTTTTTCATTTCTACAGGATCCTTAATTTCTCCCTTTTCTTTCCTTGTTCACTTTCACTGCCTTGTCCTCAAGAGGTACCACCCTTTTCCTATATATCTGAATCTCTCCCAGAAGTAATGTTTTCTAATGGCTGACAGTTTCAGTCCCACTCACTTTTGATCTCCTTTCCTGTAGTCAGTGCTGTGAACTATACAGAGTCCCAGCTTTCTCTTTCTGAAGTGATTTCTCTGTGCTTTGTCTAAGTCTTACATGCCCCTTCACTGTTGTCACAGTTTCTTAAATCTCTTTTAAGCTTTCCCTGTACCATTCTCTGCAATCACAAGCTTACTGAGTCTCTTAATGCTCTTGAAGGTGTGGGTCATGTGTGCTTTTATTTCCTCTTTCTGTTGGATTTATGACTTTTGGAGGAGTGTGAGTGAGAAGATTCAAGATCAGGCAGCCATCATTCATTCTCCTCCAAACACCTTGTCCTAGATCAAGGCCTGCTAAACAGTAGCAACAATAAATTCAGTCGAATGTCATTCATTTAAGTACTCCAGTGTATGTGTGGGGAAGAAGAGAAAGACAGACAGACAGACATACACCCTGTCCCATATGGAGCAGGGGCTTACTCAATTCCTTCAATGAGAAAAGGGCCTGCTGTCATCTGGCAGGTCTTCCTCAAGTTTGATCTATCAACCTTTTACTATGAGACCAGCACTGGCCCCAGATCTCAGTCTGATGACAGAGGACACTCATTTTCAACATAAGGGCCCCTTGATATCCACGCCTCCAAAAACCCAAAGACCAGCTAATAATATTTGCAATTTCAAAATCTGGGAAAGGAACAGCTGGTTCTGCCTCTTGAATTCCATTTCTCCCCCATAGAAGCCTCCTTTCCTTTGATTGAAAAAAGGAACGAGACAATCCCATCACCATAATCAGACTCAGTGTGGCACTGCTCATCTCAAAAAAGAAAAAAAAATTATTGTCTAAGATTTGGGTTTTTACAAATAATACCATAAAAGACATAACTGAGCTTTTAAAAAATATTTCTTTAGGATTATCTCCCTATAACAAATTTTGAAAAATGGAACATAATTTAAAAATGAAATATGATTGTAAAACGTTACTTATTAATAAATAATAAGTGGATTTAGTCTTACATCTTTCTAACTTTGTATAATAAAAACAACATAAAAGACAGAAAAAAATGTAAAAAATAATGAACCATGCAAGTAACCCATTTAATCAAATAATCAAAATCAAAACCCTTATTAAATTAACATAAGAGCATTTTATATACTATAAGTGTTAATTTAAAGATAAACTCTTCTTCATCCCTCAGTAAGATTAGAAATAAACAGAATGAGTTCCCTCTACATCAAAGACCATTCAGGTAGAATACTCAAATAACAAGCTTCCTCTATCATTGTTATTTATTTTAGTAACTCTGTCTTTAATTTTGATCTTTGGTATACAACCTGGAGAGAAAAAAGAAAAATATTTTGCATGTGTTCTGTCGAGACCTTATAATCATTCATTTATTCAGTCATTCAGAACCTGGTTACTGGCATTGGTGGCCCTGGGCAAAACTTGAACCGTTGATAATCAACAATACTCCAAGACCACATCTTTAAAAAGAGATTTAGAGCAGTAAGCATGAACCCTAACGTAAACTATGGACTTTGGGCAATAATGATATGCCAAATTAGGCTTATCAATTTTAACAAATGTACCCCTCTGGTGAGAGATGTTGATAGTAGGAAAGGAAGGCATGGGCAAGTTAATTTTACATACTGAAAACCTTACAGTAAAAATATCTACAAACTCATTTTATCTGAGCTTTGTAAATTACTGTGCATGAGGAAATAATTTCAAAAATTATAATAAAATCACAGCATATGCACTTTGAAGGAACAGCCACTACATAGACTGAAGATAGCTTAGTCTCGTTAATTCCAATAATTTACACTCTTCCTTCTTTTATTTATTCAACCACTCCATCAGCTCTAAACAATTAAAGCTTTTTTTCAAATAGCTAGCATTCAAATATTAATCTGGGGATCAACTTCACGTTTGCTCATTTTTAAAATGGACATTTACAAGGACACGTTAAATGGCATTTTTAAAATAGACACCTGCTGCTGCACTAGTCTTCTGAGGCAGACTCATCCTCAGATCTCAGTATTTCAAAGCACCACGGGATATTTGAAAATAATGGCCAGGAACAGTACTACACACCGAGTTTGTGCAGGAACATGTGTAGGTGAAATGAATTAAGCACCAATGACTCTGATGTTGTATGAAAAGGAACCTGGCTTTGTGAGGGCAAATTTTGTCATTGTGTTATATAATACCATTTGCAATCTTGTCCTGTTTCATTTTTCAAGTTATCCCTCAGCTTGTCAAATTTACTGATGATCCATCCTGATCAGCAACAACTCCAAAAAGGGACTGAAGCTTACACTTCATTGAGAATTTCATCCCCTGAGGATCCTTTGCCTTGAAATTTTTTTTTCTTTTTCCCCCATCACCACCTTTCTTCTCTGACCACTTATACCTAAATTGTTTCTCACTTCTCATCTTCACACCTATCATTTCCCCTTGTGTTTTTCCTGCAATTTCAGTAAAATCAAATTCCTGCCATCACTCATCTTGGGAAAAAAATATTGTTTCCTGACAGCAATTAGTATTATAGGAAAAAGTCCTACCTTTTTTCATGATAATTTTAACCACTCCTGCAGGAAGACTCAAAGCCTCTGCATTTCATTCTAAATAAGCTTCAATTATTTCAGCTTTTGAGATTTCTAAATACATTTAAAACACACTATCAGTTAAATAAATACCAATATCTGTTTTTGAAAGCAAGCCCTCTTTCTTTTGAGATGAACCTAATAAATTCACATTTGGAAAAGGATAGGGCCACTAATTTCAAAGCTGATGGCAGAAAAATGGCACCTGGGAGCAAAAAACCATCTATAATCTCTACCAACATCAGGGTAGGTGACAGACCTGATTACACTGGAGGCTGCCAATGCAGCAGCCACTGCTCCCAGCAAGATGCCAGAGAACTGTCATCCCTGCTGTCTCCTGGGCTGCCCAGTCAGTCCAGTGATTAACACCTACAAGTCCTAGTGCCAGGATGTCTCCTTTTTTAAGACAAACACTGTCAAAATAAAATTCCGTGTAGTCCTAATGATATCACAAATACACCACATGTTATTTTCTCATCGTTTACATACAAAACAAATCCTGTAACACTCATGTTAGCAATGCCAGCATGCTTGGTTTCCCCACAAATTTTGAGTAAACATATGGCAACATTTTAAATTCATTTCACTGATGAGGCTTGAAAAGGTATAATTGTACACGATGTAAAAGACTTGTAATTAGGGTTGAGAGTGAAAATTCTAACAGTAGTTTTGGGGTGCTGCTGAAACAATACAAAAACAGACAAACAGTGTTGCGCATAAGATTAACTGTGCCTCTGATAAAGTCCCAGTAGGACAGACGGATACAGGCAGTCCTCCCTTAGTTTGGTAGCAGGATTCAGATATCTACCCATCAGCCATATTGAAACCTAGACCTCCCACTTTGAGAATAAACATCTTAAGTTTCCACTCCAATTTGGAAGAGAGAAATTCCACCTAAACTCCAGTCTCATCATGATTAAAATAAATTTTGAGTTAATGGAAAAACTCAGAGTCTGTCCATTTTATCAAGTTCTCACTGTAGTGGTTATTTTTAAAAGCAACGTTAAAAAAGAAAAGACAAACACAACCCTTCTTTAATATTTCAGGTAGTTTTCTTGGTCCTTATTTGACATCCTACTAGGACAAGGGAGATCACAAATAAATACAACCCATCCTTGCTCATTCCCCCTTTAGTCTATGGAAAGAAACAGTACAATTCACCTTCTTCCTCTCATATTTTCTATGTGTTCTTTTTCAGTGGGGTACACTGCAGGGGCTGCTAACAGACTTTTCTAGAAGACAAAAATTACTACCCATTAAACCCAAGGAACCAACCATATCTCAAGCAACCATTTCTCAAGCTATAACTGCAATAGATAAACTTTTTCTTCAAGCCCACAGCTAGAGAGCTTTGAGGCTACTAAAAATCGCTGTACCAGAAATAGTAAAACTACCTACTTTCAACGAGAAGTTCTATCTCACTTACTTGCCATTGGATTCTGAATCTTTTCATAGCTAAAATATTCTGAATGGGAAAATCTTAGGAGCGAAACACAACAACAACAACAAAAATAGACACAGAGAAAAGACAGATGTTTAACCGAACAATATGCAACTACAGTACAATTACAGTTAATGAATCATTATGACTGCAGTGTGATTCTTCACTGCTAGGCCCTCCTTACTCAGGTACTGGTACAAATCCTTGCATTCTCAGGGTCTCTTTTCCTATCTGGAACACTGCAGGCCCTGTTAATGTGACACATTAACACAAAATGCTGAAACTATTTCTTGTATAAATAGTTACTTCCTTGCATCAAGATTAATTTTCTCACTGCAAAAGATTCCTAGTTTTATTGTCTCCAATTACTCCCAGTTGAACCTGTAAATGGCCGTCCGTCCAGTTGCCTTTCCATGCGCTAGCTAATCTGGAAGGATCCACGCATATGCAGGTCGTATGCGAATGTCACACATGTGGTTCTTGAATGGAAACATCTTGCTAGGAACTTCTGCAGAAACAAACCTTGGGGACAGTGGTGGTTATCCTTCAAGTACTGTCTTGAAGATGGAAAAGAGACAGCTTAGGGGCTAAGAGTTACCAGGAGACTGGATAACAGAAGAGTTGTTTTTTTGTCTGGCTGTAAAAACTAGGTTTAAAAGCTGTTAGGTAGTTTGCTCAATTTGAGCTATTTTACACTGTATTACACATGGGTTACATGTAGACTCAAGAAGAATACTAAAAGTATGCAATGAAAAAAAAGAAAATGTGTGGTTTGGCACCTAGTCTTCTGGTTGAGAAAAATAAACATACGTATCATAATAGTTATCACTGTCTGACTAGACTTAAATCAATCTCTCCTTATATGAACAATTATTATTACATTCTTTCATACAGATAAATCTAAAGTCAGGAAATGTTTTCTCTGCCACGTCCTAGTGCATAAGGGCCTGCACACAGAACACGACTTTGCAAGGTACCAGTAAAGTGGTGGAGCAGTCAGATTGCTCCCTAAAGCAGAATAATTTTGCAGCATATTTCCACACAAGAGACTCTATCTGCCCACCTCCTCTGTCAGGAAGTAGGCCGTTCCTGTCATCACAGCCACCACCACGAGGTGCTTCCCAGTGTGTGGTCCTTCAGCCACCCACATCAAAGCCAACTGGAGTGCCTCATATCAAATTCATTAGCTCCTATCCCAAACCGACCACATCCAAATCGATGGGGTGGGACCCAAACATCATCCAGCAAATATTTATTTAATATCAACTACATGCCAATCCCTGGGCACAGGGGAGACACAGACAGAATTCTAGTCCCCATGAAGCATGTACTCTGTATTTCAACCAAGTTTTCTATTTAATGCTTATGTATCCTAAAGTTTAAAACCCATTGTGTATGGTTTTGATGTGGAGGAATGGGTAGTATGTTTATGGTGTGTGTGTGTCTGTCTGTGTGCATGTGTGTTGTGTGTTTATGTGCTTAGTTACATTGCAGGCTACTCATGGTTCCACAAGCAAATCAATCAAAACAGCAAGTCAGGGGCGGCTCAGTGGCTCAGGCGGTTAGAACTCCATGCTCCTAACTCCGAAGGCTGCCGGTTCGATTCCCACATGGACCAATGGGCTCTCAACCACAAGGTTGCCAGTTCAATTCCTCGAGTCCCGCAAGGGATGGTGGGCTCCGCCCCCTGCAACTAAGATTGAACACGGCACCTTGAGTTGAGCTGCCGCTGAGCTCCCGCATGGCTCAGTTGGTTGGAGCTCGTCCTCTCAACCACAAGGTTGCCGGTTTCGACTCCCACAAGGGATGGTGGGCTGTGCCCCCTGCAACTAGCAAAGGCACCTGGACCTGGAGCTGAGCTGCGCCCTCCACAACTAAGACTGAAAGGACAACAACTTGAAGCTGAACGGCACCCTCCACAACTAAGATTGAAAGGACAACAACTTGACTTGGAAAAAAGTCCTGGAAGTATACATTATTCCCCAATAAAGTCCTGTCCCCCTTCCCCAATAAAATCTTTAAAAAAACAAACAAACAAAAATAACAGCAAGTCAATCGATCAGTTCATTTCCCTGGTCTGTCTGTCTCTCTCTCTCTCTCTCTCTGTCTCTGTCTCTCTCTCTCTCTCTCTCTCTCTCTCTCTCTCTCTCACACACACACACACACACACACACACACACACACAGCCATTGAGATTGACTCCACTGAAAGATAGAAAGTCTTGAGCTAGAAGGCAGAGAAAACTCTTTATTCTGAAAATTTGGTGGTATTTCGATATGTGTAGTTTTTTTCCTTTTCAGTTCAAAAACCCCAAAAATGTCAGCTCATAAAGTTTTTCAGTATGAATAAAATGTGGATAAGGTCATGATTACATCACCTTTTTAACCCCACAACAGTTTCTAAAAGCTGTGAAAAGGTAAGGTTTTGTGTAAAAGGCCTGCCGTTAGCACCAGCGCTGTGAGAACCGCACAGCAGCAGAGGTCAGGACTCAGTGGGAGCAGGTTATGAGCACAGAGGGAAGAGGAGCACAAGACTGTAAGGAATGAATGTGACTTTTAGTGGGGTTAATTCTTACCCTTGCCTATCCTCTGAATTGGAATTGTAAACATACCACGCCTTCATTTGCCTGTACAGCAAAGTCAAAGCTATAAAAATGACAAATTACAGTATAATGCAGTGGAAAGTGCACAGAGCCCGGCGTTCCTCACAGCATGAGGTAACCTTCAGGCAGTCACGGCACCTGCACCCTACAACCCCAAGAGGAAGCTCAGTAAACCATCCCAAGGCCTGGACAAGGCCCCAAGTCCTTCATGCTGATCAGCAGGGGCTCTGGCGGGTGCCCCAGGTTCCTTTCAGCTCTGAGTGAGCTCGGCCACTATAAGAAGGTCGCTGGTGCACTCAGTCCCAGTTTGCTCCTCTCCCACCAGTGCTTCCTCCAGCTCTGTGTCCAGGGATGCGCCACAGGTGAATACACAACACTTGGCCCACTCTGGCACCACTCAGATATTCAGAGTTTTACAAGGTATTTAATCTAAGAAAGGCAATTAAGAATCGAGTCAGGGGTTGCCTTCCCATGTATGGTGGCAGGACTGGCAAATCCCAGTCTCCGCTCTCCTTTCTCTTGCTTCACATTCTTTCAGCTACTGCAGCAAATGAAAGAGACTTGTCTCTGTTTGGAAATATACAGACACAAGAGAGAAAAACAAATATACTGACATAAAGGGTAGAGTGTTCAGTATTCAGAGGACTCTGATGATAAAATCAAAACTAATTATGCAAAGTTATGTGGACAAAATGATATTTAATGAGTTTAAGGAAAGCTTCCTCCCAACCTTGCTAAATTTCTTCTACATCAGAGAAGCCACTTCAGTTAAAAAAAATAAGAAGAATTTTAAAAATTTTTATTGAGTCTCATATTATCTTCTTTAAAGTCACTATCTACTTGTCAGAAACTGGCATCACCTTAGCAATGCTAGAGCTCATGCACTGTATTGTACTGTTACTTAAGATAAAACATTTGTCTACTATGGTAATTACATAAGTAAAGTATAAGAAATGAAGTTGTACATTATGTGTTTTATGTCTCTAAATTAGCAAGGTAACTTCAGATTAACGTGGTAGTTAAAACACAAACAAACAAACAAATGGCCAAGCAAGAAAATGACAAAGGGGAAAAAAATAGTTTCTCTAATATGGTCTCAAATTTTCCAGAAATCTTGCACACCTCTGTCCAGCACTGCAAACCTGTGGAACTGGATGAAGGGCTAATTTGATTATACATTCATCTGGTAGGAAACGGTTTGACTCCTGACACTTTGAGCCTCCAATGTTGTGACCGTGGGGAAACCTTTCTTAGTGTCTCTGTCCCTACACTTGTGTCTGATACTGACGCTAGCTCCTGCTCAAACAAGCTGCCTTTCCATACAAGAAGGCAGCTCCTGAGAACTAAGGTGAAGGTCCACCTGTTATTGGCATTGCCATCGTTTTCTCAAATGTATTCTACCTTCTATTGGCCCACATTTCCTTTTCTAATAAAATTTCCTTCTGTTTTATATACAGTATATGTACACACATACATACACATACATGTAAAATCTTAGTGCAGTAAATACATCTGTGATTGGACTTTGTACACAGGGTGATGGACTCATCAAGCACAACTGAAACAATTCCTTACAGAATTGTAAAGCAGAATGTCACCTTCAAGAGCAACTAACCCAAACCTTCATTTGATAACTTGGAAAATAAACTATACAGAAATTTGGCCACAGGTCTCAAACCCTGGTCTCCTGATGCCTGACACAGTACAATTCTGTTTCTGTAATCAAAATAAGCATCGTTGGGAAGTCCCGGTGGCTCAGGTGGTTGGAGCCCCATGCTCCTAATGCTGAGGTCGCTGGTTCAATTCCCACATGGGCCAGTAAGCTGTGCCCTCTACAGCTAAGACTGTGAACAACGGCTCTCCCTGGAGCTGGGCTGCCGTGAGCAGCCAGCAGCCAGCGAGAGCTGCGGTGAGCTGCTGTAAGCAGCCAACCTACGACTGGCAACCGACTACCTCAGATGGGGGCAGCGCAAGGCTCAGAATACCAGCATGGGCCAGGGAGCTGTGTCCTACACAACTAGACTGAGAAAGAATGGTTTGAACTGAAGTGGGGAGGGAGGGGAGGAGGAAGAAGGAGGGAAAATAAAAAAAGCATCGTCTATTTCTCTCATTGTCTTGGTTTTCCTGTCTTTGTTCCCAGTGTTTTGCCGTGGTCATGGTTTCCCTTTATCTTCACCTTTCAGGTGTTGAGGTAATTAAAGCCCGAAGAAGACCACAAAGACAGCAGATATATCAGATATATCTGTCAGCTGTTCACTTGCAGCATCACCACCTGCACTAAAGCAAAAAGTAACAAAAAGAGCTAAAAAGGAAATTGCTGTTCAAGTTGGCTTTCTTAAATTGCCTTTATCTGATCAAGTCACTTCCTAAAACCTTTCAGCGGCTGTTTAACAGGACTCACAAGGACCGCACAACAGGGCCCCTGATGAAGCTCTCCCCTAGGCTCCTCCACCACTGCACCGCTCGGAACTCCAGCCATATGGTGCTTCTTGCAGATCTCCAATTCATCATGTCTTGTCAGACCTGTAGGATGTGTTCTAATCTCTCCCGTCTCCTACAGCCTCTGAGCCCCACACATTCCTGCCATCTCTTCAGATCTTAACTTAGTATTTGCTTTGGAAGTCTCAAGTTAGAAGCATTTTCTTTCAGTCCCTTGGCACCATGAGTTGTCCTGTCCCGTGTTATAATTACCTGATGACCTATTTCTACCTGTCTGCATCCCCCACTTAGCCATTATTTGCTCTTAACTCCTGCTGTACTCACAGCACTCGATTCAGTGCTGAGTGTATAGAACATGCCTATTAAGTGCAGGTTGAAAAGCGTGTGCACAAACGAGAAAAATAAAATCCTTACGTGATCTTCCAGTAGTCCTGGTATTACACTGTGCTACAGATTTGGTTATCTTATTACAATGTGTTAGCTCAGCCTGGATATGTTGATGGAAATAAATCCATTCTCACTGTTGTAATTACTGACAAACACCGGGCAATATATTTCCCTGAATTTTGAAAAGAAACATCCTATAGGACATCATTAGGAGTTTTCCTTTCAGTAAGTAGGTGAAAGAAACGCTGCCTACTAATGCAATAACTAAAAAGGCATGGTTTTATTTCTACTCATGTTTCAGATTATGGGAAGATGGTTGAAAATTTGTTTGAGATTATAATTTATTTTTAAAAGATCATGATAGAAACTAAAATTACATCCTAACATTATACCCATCATGAGATATGCTCATAAACAATAAGGCAGTATCAATGAGAACAGGACGATGTTCTAAACCATAGCTGGGTTTACAGCAGAGTCAAATCCAACCCACAGACTTGGTTTGCTTGGCTTGTGTAATGTTTTAGAAATTTATTAAATATTTAGAAAAGAGAGGATTTCACATAAATGAGTTTGGCTTTTCTAGAATAACAAGATGTGGGTAAAAGTTGTCTGTCTGGAGATACACAATTGGCCTCTCATACAAGACATCACTGCTATGGTTCCCCACCCTCCTTGTCCCCCCAGAGTGACAGATGCTCTCATAGCATGTTATTTGATGAACCTCCAAATTTGTGATCTCTGAATATTTGAGTGTCGTGTAAAAGTCCAATATCACTTGGATTATTGTGTAAACTACGAGTAAAATACCAATTATGAGAAATCTGGAAGCAACCATTCAAAGTGGGTTTCTGAATCCCACAAACCAACAGAGTAAGAAAGTGGACTAGAAGGAGAACAAGGAAGAAGTATTTGTTACAGGAAGATCACAGTTTCTACCAAAGAAGAACAGGCAGAAATGAAATTATAACCATTTCAAATGTTGACCTCAAAGACCCACTGAAACCAACGAGGTGGAATAAAGACCCCTTAGGAATACGAGCAAAGGACTATTTTTTTCCGAGTCATTTTGAATAGAGAGTCATTGACAGATAGATCTAAACAGAACTTGGAGGACATTTAGTCCATTCGATGTACTTTTTTCAGATAAAAATATTATGGTCCAGAAAGACTGTGAAAAATCACATAATTTGGTACCGGCTTCCCCTCTCTAGCCCTCTATTTCTGCAATTCATTCTCAGAAACTTAAGAAAAATGTCAAGTAGCCATTAAGCATTTGATACTTACATCCTAGGAAAGTGAGAACTAAAGCAACAAAATGGACTTATTCAAGGCAGCAACAATGAGCCTATGGCCAAGCTGGGCCTAGAGCCAAGTCTCTGATGCTCAAGCCATCATGCCAGGCTCCTAGCGTAAAACTGCAGAGGTAAAGTCCATACAGGGGATGCTTCTGGCCTGACAGACCCCACCCCCAACACACAAACAGAAGGACTGGCTGGGGAGGAGGCCAACCATCAGGAGGAAAGCCTAACGCATGAAATGCCAAGCAAATTAATCCAAATTAATATTTGATATCGACAAGGATGTCAGGAAATAAAGACACTCATACACTATTTGAGGTCAGGTATTATTGGAGTGGGAGGAGAGACTGGTAAACATCTATCAAAAAGAAAAATATTCTTCATAGCTCTTGTACCAGCATTTCTCCTGGGGATTTATAGACATAGATGCAGAAATAAGCAAAGATAACTTACTAAGAATGTTCTCATCAATGCTCTCAATAAACAATGGAAATTTTGAAATAATCTAGAGTATCCATTTATTGTGTTCTGGTTAAATAAAATATGACACATCTGTGCAACAACAAAAAATGGGTAGCCATGAAAAACAATGCAATAATTCTAGTCCCCTGCCAAATCTTCTGACAGAGTCTTGGAAGGAAAGAAGGTAATGAGAAATAAGGTCCTGCTTGCCCCTCCCCCATTCATATATAACAGCTTTGGAGAAATGGACCAGCCAGAAAGCACACTGCTCTTGATAAGGGTAAGGGGAAAGAAGAGAGGAAATGGCAGAGCAGGAGTCTGTATAGAGGCTGAGCCCCAACATGAGACTGCCGGGTGCCATTTTGGTTACTCAGATGATGTACATTTATCTCCCAATTGTTTTCCCTCAGAAAACCAAGGCAAGCAGTGGGCCCAACCAGGTGATGATTGAGCCTACCCACAGCTGGCCACACCTACCCTCTCTCCAGGTCACAGTCCTAACCTATCCTGGCGTGGGAGACCAGGCAATTGCTGTGTTTGTATCTTTTTCCTCTTTTCTTGCTTCCTCAGTAAATAAAGAGATTTCTCCTTCCCATTTTTAGCACCCGAGGTACTGCTTGGTTTGATGGAAGCATACTGTTGAGCTGCTTTGGGCAAACGGAGATGGAACTCCTGCTAACATTCCTGGAGCTAGTGTAGAGAACGTTCAGCAATAGCACATACTGAGTCACCTCAAAGAAGAATCCTACCTAGCTCCTTACTTTAAGCCTAACTTCTACACTCAAGTGGGGGAGAAGCATATAAGCAACTATGACCACAGGTCGTGTAAGTACTACGAGAGAATACCAAGTGAACAACTGAAATACTAAGTCAAAGAAGAGGGAGAAGAGAGAACTCCCTGCCGAAGCAAAGAGTGGAAATCGTATAACACAGGTCCTAAGAGTGGTTCCAGAAGAAATCATGGAGATGCGATAAGGAGATGGAACATTCTAAGCTTGAGCAACTTGAGTGTGGGGAACGAACAAGAGTCATAAAGGGGAAAATATTACATTCCTTATATAGTTTATTTTGGCTAAGAAAAAAAATGTCTGAAGGGAAGTAATGCAGGCAAGGTTTGAGACAAAGGTTTGTGTTCCTATTTCTCAGGTTTTCATGGAGCTTAATTATTTTTGTGTACGAAGAAGAAAGGAAGGTTAAACAGAAGCTCTGGAAGACTTATCCAACAGGACTACACAGAATGGTCTACCGTCCGAAAATAGGAAGTCCTTGCACATAAAAGTAACCACCTGAATGTACTATTCCAGCAACAACTTGAGAGAACAAGTTAATAGATAGAAACAAAATTACTACCTGCCACCCTAGCTCAATGACATAATAATGTCACCAAGGGGAAAAAAACAATTCTCATTTCAGTTTTTTCCAGAAAAAATCATACAGATATATTAACTGAAATGAAAATGTACATGCCTAATAAAAGGTTAGCATTGAGTGGTGCCAGTTACTTGCTTTTTAAATAATATAATTTACTACAAGTCTTATGAGAAGGTTTGTCGGGAATGTATTCAAATGAATGGCATGAGAAAAGAGAGCTAGTAAAAACAATTTCTGCTTTCCTACATATTGTACATTATAAATTGGACATGTTATTTCCTGCTGGTTTTCTTCATTTTGAAAGAAAGAAATGGATTACAAAAGGGATTCAAAATAAGAAGCTTACTCAATTTTCTGATGGAAATTTGCCCCAGAAAATAATATTTCCACTTAATGATTTTAAAACATGAGGAGTAAAATGAAACTGTTTTAAAAAGTGGGATAAGAACACTGATATCCAAAAATGTTTAACCAGCTTTACATACTGTAATTACTATCATTTAAACACCTTCAAAAATATAGAATATGCAGTTTTAAAGTTCAAAGATATATGTCATGCAATACTTATAAAATGTTAAGAGAACTCAGTCATTCAATAAATGTTTATTGAGCAGTTACTATATAAGGGGCACTGAGCTAGGCACTGGAGACACATCAGTAAACAAAATGCATAAATCGCAAAAATCCTTCCCTTATGATGCTTATCTTTTGCTGGGTAGAGACAACCAAAGGAATAAATAAAAAGTTAAAAAAGGGTGATGTAGTCTGTTAGAATGCGATGAGTGCTAAGGAGAAAAATAAAAGACTTCTACACTTGAGGTTTCTCTCTCTTTCCTTGCTGCACATGGACAAGGGAGCATTCAGCCACAGGCTGCCATCGTACAACTGACATGGGTTTGCCATTTTACACACAAGTCAATACTAAGGAGAGACCTGTAAAGACGTGGCAAGAGGAAGTGGTTGTCACACAGCATCTGGAGCCCCACCTTTCCTCTGGACTTCTAACTGTGTGAGATAATACATTTCTTTTTCATTTAAACCATATGAGTGAAGGTCATCTATGACTTGCAGGCAAAAAGATGCTATTCTTATGCATAAATGGAACTGAGATTTTCTTATCCATCACTTGTTGACTTCAGAGAGGGTCTGGAGCTTAGACTTGGACCTTGATCATTTCCACCATCTTTTCTGAAAATTGGTGCAAATAAAACATGAACCTAAGCAGGAAAATAGGGCATTTTCTACCTAGAAGTTCTGAGAAGATAATTCAGCTTCATCCTTCATTTAGGGAAGAGACCACTTCCTAACTCTAGACCAGTGCTCTTTTCACGCTCTGTCCCAGACAAACACAATGTTGGCTGAAAGGGAGCTTTCAGATCATTTAGACTACACCCCTCATTTTGTAAACTGAGATCCCTGGAAGTTAAATCCCCTGGCCAAAGTCAGGGTTTACTGAAAACAGATTTCAAATTCACCTTTCCAGCTCCCAAACCTAACTACACTTCCATAGGTCGACTTTCTCCGGTCTCCGGTATTAACTGCCTATGCAAGTAGCAATTAAAGTGCTTTTCTAATTTTTTCAAAATCTCTTGGCTAAACATACATAGCCTGTTATCAGTCTATTGCTCTGTTAATGCCTATTGCAAGGCCAAGGCGCAGTGGGAATATATTTTGAGAAATCTATTTTATTTTAAACTACAAAATCAAAATTATAACTTGGTAGCTCTGTGACAGTAGAATGAAAACTCTTCCCTTTTGCTTAGTAAAGTTTGCAAGATGGTATAGCAATAGAAGATTGGGGATGTGATATAGTTCAGTAAAAAGCAAACTATCCTAGACACAACATAGTTAAAAACTTCATCACCTGAGGCAGAAATAATATAAGAGCCATCCAGATTAGTTCCTGGCTGTGGAATCCCTCCCCCCCCCCATACCAGTTCTTTACAAAGATTTTCCTCCCTCTCATCAGAAAGTGGGCTTTGGCTTCCAAACCAGAACGTTCTCAATAGATTGCTCCTGGCTCCTTTAAGCACAGGGGAAGTTCCTTCACTCCCAGGAAATGGGGCCCCTACGTCAGACACCCTCGCCACAGGTCTGAGTCCCTAAGGATCCCCTGCCACCATCCTAGCACTAAGGAGACCAGAGCTACAGTGGCTTTCTCACCCAGGATGCTTTTCACTCAAGAATGCGATTCAATAGGTTGTTTTTCCTAACAAACATTATATTTAAAATTCAGAGCTGTACAAGTATCTCCCATAGGTGCAAGGTCAACTTACTGAAATGGAGATTGTTCATTCCCAGCGACTTAAGACTATCACCATCAATTAACTTTAATAAATAAAACTGTCAAGCCATTAATCAAATTTCTGGTAAAGCTGCAAAATTAATCTGAAAATATCAAGATAAATCACTACTTTTAAAATTGAAACTTGCATCTCTCTGTTATGTGACAAGTATAGATGACTTCCACTGAACTATAAGTATGGACTTTCTGAAGGAAAAGAAGACTGAAACAAATGACTAGCAAGCCGAAATATTAGAGCTGAGAGAGACATAGCATTATTTGGTGCCGATTTTTAGTTTATATCAAATTCATACGACCTCTATCTAACCAAACATCAATAGCTCCCATTATTACTGAAGAAGATGTGAATTTAAGGAGCTATTACAATTTATTTCATCTATTTAAAACAATCAAAGTACATAATTAACAACAGAACACTCCTTACAGTGCAATAATAATAACTTGGTTCCAATAAAACCAAGTGGGAAAATCACCATCGCTGTGCAAATCTCTCCAGTAAAAGCAGCATTGGTCACAAGGGTATTTGATATTCCTGTGAAAGATCTACAACTCAGCAAAGGCCATAATGCTGCTTCTCTCAGACTCTCATACAACTCAGACACTAACAGAAGGATTAACGAGGTTTGCAAAGCAGGATTCCAGGTCCTAACCATTACTTCTGGTTAGAAGAATGCTCAGTACTTGCCACTTGTTAACTGTGATACCAACTTATGCAACTGAGTGCCAGCTGTGTGCATGTGTATGTGTGTGGATGTACGGATGTCAGATTTTCTCTAACACACACTGGTCCTTCTGAAGGAAAGACGTCTTTTTGTTTGAAAAGCCTTTTCTAGAGGACACTGCTTTCTCTAATCGGCAGCACTTGTTTCTAACCCCCTTCCTTTCTGCCTTCGTCTTCCTTAGCTGTTATTACCAAATTATCTTCTGGCACACATTCTCACCGCCTTCTTTTGCACACTCGCTATTAAGTGAACATTTCCCACCTTATGACGGCTTCTTGCAAACCCTTCACCAGGCCTTCACAAGAGTTGCACACGGCACCAAGTACTTGTGAGGAGCGTTAGACAAGAATAAAGAAAATGAAGTCAGATGCCTCACATTACTGCCAAGTGCCAAATGATACTTTCACAGGATCAAATGGCATCTTGTGGGAAAATACATAAAGTGAAGGTGCTAAATTGGGCGAATGCATAATTAAGCATTAGCACTAGAAAAAGTCAAAAGAACACAGGGTCAGCTGGGTCTGAATGTTAAGCTCTGGTCTCTGCTAGCTGTGACCTTGCTCAGGCTCTTCCTCATTTAGAACACGAGGATAATAATATCTGTATCAGAAGGCTGGCCGCAGCCCTGTGAAACACTCAGCACAGAGTGACATTCCATAAAATTGAGTTTCCTTTTTCCCCAAAGCAGGTGTCTGGGACAACTAGGGATATAAGAAACACCCTCGATTAACCACAGTCCATCTTCTACTCCTCCCAGAGCCCTCTGTGCCGCTGGGGAAAGTTGGTAGTTGGGTAGGTACAATGAAAACACTACTACTCTACCAGAAACCTCGTAAGTGCTACAACAGGTGAAGTTCCGTAACAGCAGCAGCTCAGCAACGTGTTCAGCCACCATCAAAAATTTAACAATACTCTACTACTCTTAATTTTTAAACAATAGACTCTATTTTTTTTAGAGGAGCTTTTTAGGTTTATAGGAAAACTGAGCAGAAAGTTCAGAGGGTTCCCATATACCCCTTCTTCTCCCCACCCTTCCCACAATTTCTCCTATTAACAACTTTGATTAATGTGCTGCGTTTGTTACAATAGATGAACTGCTAGTGGCCACTGTTATTAATTAAAGTCCATAGATCACATTCACTCTTTGTGTTGAACACTCTGTGGGTTTTGAAAAATGTGTCCACCATTACAGTACCACACAGAAGTTTCACTACTCTAAAAATCCGCTGTGACTTTTATTTTAAATAAGAATAATATATTCACGGGAAAAAAAATGTTTTCACAGTTTCAAAAGGTAAAAAGCAAAAGATCCATCATAATCTCAGCTGGCAGATAACCTCAATTATGGACCTTTCTTCCTTTTTCTTTCCCCTATACTTATGCCAGCAAGTGTGTGTGTGTGTGGGGGGGGGGGTTGGGGTGGAGGGGTATTCTCTTGTATCTTGTCTTTATTCACTTGCATGTTAATTAAATAGACATAGCGTCAATGAAAAAGTAAAGACAAATCCCTCAGAATTTTTACAAACGCAGTACTAGTTAAAGCTGTCAATGGAGACCAGCTGTGTACTTTTCAGTATATGAGAATCTATTTGTTAAGTGGTCTGACTCAGTTTGAATTCATGCAACTCTTCAGAGCTTCTACATTGTCCTACTTTGAACTCGGGCCACAAATTTCCCTTTTGTTTTCAATTCCCCACCCAGCAGCCCTTCCCAAGCAAAGCGAAGGATGGGAGAGACCATCCTTTTAACCACAGTTAAAAGACATGAAATTACTTTTATTCTGATTCTCCCTGCCTACCTAAGTTTTAATATATCAAAAAGGAGTTTTACAATTTTAGGAGAATGTCTTCTTCTGGTCAATCTGTTGGACGCTCTTGGCAAATCACGAAGACTTTAAAGAAAACTAAAATCCTTCTTATACATTTTTTATTTTTATTTTTAAGGATCATGACTTTTCCAAACTTTGTTGTTCAAATGACAAGTAGGACTTGAGCTCTGGTCATCCCTTGGGTCTTGAAAATCGAGCTGACCATCTCCCCAATGAAGGATAACTACACAGCTATCTTCTTCACTTGTTTAAAATAAAATGGGGCTTTGAAAGGAAGATAGGGAGTTGCTAGGCTAGAAAAGATAGGAGAAAAGAACATCTCGGTTTGAAAGGCTGACAGCTTCGGTGACAATGACAAGGTAATAAGACAGCCAGTCCTTCTTAGATGGAAAAATAGATGTAGCCTGTCCTATGAAACAAGTAATTTCCAGCCAGTCTCTCATCCATCTATCCCAAAGTTTAAATGACAGTCAGCTTAACTCCCACCCTTTATTCTTTTAATATTGTTCCAGATGTCTACACTAGACATACAATAAATGCTGGCTGCTGTATGTTGGACTGAATGTCCCGACAAGCAAACCCATGTGTCAGTACAGAAAGGAGGGATGAAGAATCACTATAATGTTAAGAAAGAATTTCAAATAGGGAAAAAAATTCACTATTCACAAGCATTCGGTAACATATCCTACTTTGATTCTGAATGAAAACCATGCCTAAAACTCTATTGTCTGTAATAAATTACATTTCACTGAAACCAGTAGTTTATACTAGATAAGTGGAAGTAAGCCCAGCATTCAGTAACATCATTTGGAGGAAGTTTGAAAGATGACCAGAAAATACAAATCTTTATTTCTTATGTGTAATACGTGATTTCTACAAGACATTCTAAAAATCCTGAGGCACAAGTGTGCCATTCATTTTTGAATCTTGAGAAACACTTCACAATAAGTCAAGACCATGAAGGTATGTATCCCAGGGAAAAGAACAGATGGGGTGGGAGGAAGTAAGCAAATGGGCTTCTCTGCTTACAAGCTTTATCACTAGCACACTGTGTTGCTGTGGATTCCACCACACTGGAACAGCAGGACTGTTCGTAATGGCTAACGAACTTTTTAGGGAGCCACGGCCATCAGCATAGAGGGAAAAGCACAGGGTTAGAACTCTGGAGACCAGGCACTAGTCTCGATTCTACGCTATTAGCTGTGCAACGCTGCCTAAGTCAATTCACCACCGGGACGTGCTTGATTCCTTCTTACCTCTTCAATGAATAGATGGACTAGATCGCAACATTTTTTTCCCTTCAACTTTCTACAAAACTTTCTCACTTGACCAGTGGCATATCCGCCACAACCAAAAGGATTTTGGAGAGTGTCTGCCTGTAATTTCTATTACAGCAACAACAGTCATACTATACAGGCTATTTTAAACAACACAAGTTTTCCCCTCCCCACCGCAATTCTTAAATGCAACCCATGCAGGCTTTAAAATCACCACACTAAAAGGTGCTCAATGTGCCTTGGGACACTAATGTTTTGAGAATCTGTAAATCTAAGGTTCATTCTGTAAAACCCAAGCACACCATCAGACCAGAGAAGGTGTCCACACATCCTTCTGAATCTAACTGCCCTGACTGGGGGTAAGCAGGAAACTGAAAGGCAAAATCCAATAAAAAATAAAAAATAAAAAAGTCAAAGAAGGACAAGGCTCTTTCAGCTTCTAAACTTCTCTCTGACACTCTGGCCACGCTCCTTTGGGTCCAACATGCCTCTCTCAACTACATAGATGACCTCTCCAGCATTTGACTATGAAACCAGAAGGCAACAAAAAAGAAGCATTGATGGGAAAGGGCAGCTGACCCATCTCTGACTCTGTGTAATCTGTAATGACTCTGATATGTTTCAACACACTAAGTTTATCATTCTGCATTGTAGAATTTTATTTCATTTGTAAATATTACTAAAAAATATTTTGCAGAAGTGTACCGCATCATGGCATAGAAACTCTCTCTCACATAAACCTGGCACTTGATCACAGGGCCCAGTAATTACCAGTGCTGTAGTCTGTAGGACTGAGAGAAATGGTTCAGTATTTCATTAAACTCGAGAAGTGAGTCTTAATCTGAGGACCACAGGAAAGCATTGGGTATCCAAGAAGCCCCTGAAATGTGTGCTGATTTTCATGACTTTGGATTTTCCTTATAGGGGAGAGATGATTGCTTACATCAGATTTCAAGAGCCTGTAATCCAAAAGAGGTAAACATTCTACTTGCTATTCATGTTTGGAGAAACACACTACACTACACTACACGCACACACACACACACACACACACACACACACAAATACACACACACACACACACTTTGTGCTGTACTGACCAATTTGACTATTCTCTCCTTCAATGTCTTTATCCTCTTGTTTATCTCGTTACCCTAACACTCTTCTCAGTATTGTATGTGACTTGGTAGAAGGTGAGAAAGGGACAGGAGGCGAGGTATGGAAAGCAAGCAGTAATCGTGGAAGTACTTGTAGAATGATGGGATCACATCACATTTATACGGCACTTTCCTGCTTACGATAAGCTTTGACTCTCATTAGCACTGTCTTGGCACAAAGTCTTCCAATATAGCACACGCGTCCGTATTCATAGTCTCTGCCATCCACTGTGGGGAAATTCAATCCCCTCTCTTTCAACTTCCAGCAGTTGTCTGTTCTCTCTCATTACTTGTGCTTCCTCTCTTTCTACCAGATCATTCCCATCAAATGTACCCGAACATCATGTTAAAAAGTTCTTCCTTGACTTCAAGTTCTCCATCCCCACCTACCACTCTTAATAACCCATAACAACCATGACTCAGGTGCTCTCCAGAGAGACACCAATCCTTGCCGATTCCTTTGATCATCTCCTGTGTGGTTACAACCCATTTTAATTTGGCATCCACTCTTTCAGAATTTCTAGTCAATTTCTAATTCTTAAAAACACCTGACAAATTGATCATTCTCTCCTCCAATGTCTTTACTCACTTGTTTATCTCTTGTTACCATAACACTCACCTTTGCTTCCTCCTTCTCTCCCTCTTCTTCCTCCTTTCTCCTATGCCTGACGTCTAAACACTGGGCTGCGTTCTAAGCTCTCTTCTCTGTCTACATTCACTCTGTAGGTGATCTCAGCTATTTACTTGGCTTTAAAGACCATCTATTCCAGTTTTCCCTCTAGCCTGGGTGTCTCCTTGAACACCACCAGCCTTACACATCTAGCTGCCAAATACACATCTCAAACGGATGACTGATGAATCCTGGATTTCCCCCAGATATGTTATTCCCATAATATATCACATTCCAGTAAATGCTAAATAAATAAAACATAGGAGTTGACCTTGATTCCTATCGTACCCTTACACCCTGGATCAATCCAGCAGCAAGACCCATTAGTGAGTGGTCCCACCGAAAAAAATATCCAGGCTCCATTTGTTTTTCCCCGTCTCCATACTGTGACCCTAATTTAAACTACCAACATCTTTCTTTCTGGTCTTCTAAAAATACAAATGCAAAGTAGTCTTTTAAAACTTCAATCAGGTATACCATTTCAATGTAAACAACAACAAAAAACTCTTCAATTTCTTCACAATTACTCCAATGTCTTCCCATTATAGTCACAACATAATAAAATCACAAGTTTTTACACACAAAATCCTACTTTACCTGAGCACTCCCCATGCCTCAGTCTTTACACTTCAGCCTTTAGCATCACTTGCTTTTTACTAATCTTCAACTCAATCTAGATGTCAGACATACTGCCATTGTTGAAATAAACTGAACCTGTGATAATTATGGCTTTGTTCTCGGAATGCCTGTTAGTATTGTTGATTATTATCTTTTCCAAAGTAACTTCTAGGAAAATACATTAATCGTGCATGCTACATAAGAGATAAAGCAGAGATACAATTACCTGTAATTGAGTACATCTAATTTTCAGATCATTTACTTGTAAAAGCCCTTAAAATAAGTTTCAGAAAGTCATTGATCTTTCTGACTATAAGAACATGAAAGGACAAACATCAAGAGCTAATACTTGATTTGATTACCACCAAGGAGTCTTTCAGTCACGGCCTAAACAGTTTTGAAACAAGGCAATTGGGTAAATTGATCTAAAAGGTTTTAAATTGTTAAGATCATAAGAACTATTATGCAGTATCTGAAGTTCACATTCTTAAAGGAATATGAAAGGAGATGCAACTCAAATTTATACAAGGTATGAGGGCCTTTATTTTCACAACAGAAACAAATTTAGCCAAAATCGTTGGGTCTATTTTTAAGTCCTTTTTGAAAAATCTTACCAGCTTTAAGTGGGAAGTGGGGGCGGGAAGGGAATATTTGTACATAAAAGAGCTACTTAACATTATATATGTTTTGAAGCCATACTAATGATAGTTATACTACAATAAATCTTGCTATACTGATCAGACTATCTGGTACTTTTCTACTCAAACTCTCAAACCCAAGAATAAATCAAGGACACCCAACCCCATGCTGTCTTATCTAGACTACCCTCCATTCACATCAACCAAATAAAGAAAAAATCAACTCCATCATATTGTCTAATTGTACCACTCACAATCTTTTTGTTTTCTAACTGAACACAAACATAATGCAGAACTAAGCCTTATAATTCTTGTTGTGTCCCCAGAAGAGCAGTTTCAAACATCAAAACTAAAAAAATGAGATCGGGGGCCAGCCCGATGGCTCAGTTGGTTGGAGCCCGGGCTCTCGGCCACAAGATTGCAGGTTCAATTCCTTGACTCCACAAGGGATAGTGGGCTACGCCCCCTGCATCTAAGATTGAACATGGCACCTTGACCTGAGCTGCCACTGAGCTCCTGGATGGCTCAGTTGGTTGGAGCGCATCCTCTCAACCACAAGGTTGTCGGTTCAACTCCCTCAAGGGATGGTGGGCTGTGCCCCCTGCAACTAGCAACAGCAACTGGACCTAGAGCTGAGCTGCGCCCTCCACAATTAAGATTGAAAGGACAACAATTTGACTTGGAAAAATCCTGGATATACACACTGTTCCCCAATAAAGTCCTGTTCCCCTTCTCCCTACCACCAAAAAAAAAAAAAAAATTTAAGTAAAAAAAAAAAAAAAATGAGGTCCGTGTACCTAAGCCTCAAAGATTCTGATTCAGCATACCTGAGTGAGCCCTAGAATCTGTGTGGACTCATGCTCCAATGCTTCCCAAGGGATTCTGATGTGTGGAATGTTCAAGAACCACGGCCCCAGAGCCCTTGCATGGCATTCACATCATAGCCATTGTTTACTTAGTGGTTTCACCAATCTTAGAAATGAGGTGGTTTCCACCATCAATCAACTCATAGTTGGAAGCATTGGTCTTTATAGGATATGAATTAAATCTGAAATGAAATAAGCCCACGAAACAGTAAGTGGCAGAACTGAAGCTATACCCAGGCCTGGTGATTCTGAACCCTACAATCTCACTACCCTGCTACTTCTCAGGAGAAAAGACAAGGGCAGGGTCAAGAGCTAAGTGCTGACACGGTGGATGACAAAGTGAGGGCTGGAGATAAGGGAAGCAGATGGCTGCTAGCCTGAGAAAAGACCGTGCAGGCGCCATGGGCAGCTCTGGAAACGTTCACCAAGTCCTTATCCACAGGACCTTCCCCATGTCCTCTGGCAGTAGGGACAGTAACCACTGCTCTCAGTGCCTTTCTATAAAATAACTTCTCCAAAGCGTTTTGTATAAGCTCCTACATCCTAAAGCGAAAAGTATTTTTATCAAACCCGAGCTCAGGTCACATCTCCTTAAGATAAAGTAGGGGAAAGTGCTGTGTGTACTGCATGGCACTGTTCAAACAGAAGGGTGTATTTTGTCCTCAGTGGTACTTCAATATTAAGAACACATTCTTTTATTTTTCATCTTAGATGACATTGTAAAAATTCAAACTTTAAGGGATTTTCAGATTTAAAAAAAAAAAAAAATTTTGTCTTCTTATAAATACTAGGTATTTCACTATAAGTTACGCTGTATATAAAGAGGCTTTAAAAAAAACAACAACAACCTGGAAGTGGCAATGTCTAATGTAAATTCCATGCTGAACATGACAAGTTATGTT
This sequence comes from Rhinolophus sinicus, assembly GCF_057876585.1. Classification (NCBI taxonomy): domain Eukaryota; kingdom Metazoa; phylum Chordata; class Mammalia; order Chiroptera; family Rhinolophidae; genus Rhinolophus; species Rhinolophus sinicus. The sequence goes on from NC_142504.1 coordinate 34,998,323, forward strand.
AGCAACCCTACGTCTTCAGAAAATTTCAAATTTTCCATTTTATTACCAGCTTTGTGCTTATACCATTAATTTTGTTTTTACATTAAGGACACGAGGAAAACTAAATCAATCAGCTAAGGGCCCACTAACAAATGTTTTCATCAGACTCTCTTATACGTAACTTACAGAAGACTCCTTTCAGCCACTTCATCATTGGGGCGAGGTGCAAGCAGCAAGGGAGGTAGGGAGAAAGGTTACTTTGAGTAAGTAAGACAAGGTCAAGGGAATCTAAGACCAGGAATTAAAATGCTTCACAGACACTTGAACCCAAATCCATCCATCATTCATTCAATAAATATGTATTGAGTGCTTGCTATGTCAAACACAGGGAATGCAGCTATAAGCCAGGCAAAGCCTTGCTTTTATTGAATTTTCATTATAACGCGGAATTCATTCATTCATTCATTCAGTAAGTAAGTAAGTATGTTGTTACATTCTTGAAAACTTGCTAATGTCAGGAACTATGGTTGGTGCTGAGGATGCAGTAACGAACTTGCAACTCTAAACAAAGAAGTATACAGGACAATGCCAGCTAATGGTAAGGACTATAAATAAAAATGTATCAGTAAGAGAACACAGAATGAGGCAGACTAGGGTAGAATGAGAGGAAGGTACAGGGAAGGAGTTTAAATTGAAAAGGGTGATGAGATATTCTCTGAATAGGCCTCTGAGGAGGTAACCTTTGACGAGGGGCATGCTAATATTCCAGGGCAGAGAGGCACAGCAAGAGGCACAGTAAGTCCAAAGGTCCTGAGGTAGAACCTCATGCATGCTACATGGCTGGGAAACAGGAGGCCAATCTCGTCAAGAGCATTGATCAGACATAAGGTGGAAAAGAAGCCAGGATGTAGAACATATCGGTAAAGAATCTGGATTTCAGTGTATTATGATTAAAGCCACTGGAGGGTTTATAGTGGTAGAAAAACAATCTGCTTTATGTTTTAAAATCGTGCCAACTGCTGTGGAAAAGATAGACAATGGATGGAAGAGGGTGTAACTGGAAACAAACAAACCAAAAAGCCATCGAGAGGCTATTTGACAGTAGAGCCCAAACTAGAGATAATGGCAGTCAAGGATGTGGTGAGAAGGTATTAGATTACAGATATTTCTGCAGGAAGAGCCAATAAAATTTATCGTTGGACAAGATGTGAGGGCCGAGAGAAAGAGGCAAGTCAATCCTAACAACCTAATCTAAAATTGTACTTCATAATACATCTTTTGTGAAAAGCCTTGAGTTGCACTTGACACTCACTCCCCCACTTATAGATACATGTATAAACAATATAAATGTCATACAAGACCTCAAATATCTGAATTCTAAAAGAAAACTACACCTTTACCTTTCCTTAATAAGTATGACTCATAGTGACGGTTCTACAATGAGTCATTCAACAAGCAGCTGAGTAGTATCTCAGTCAGATATAGCTGGAAACAGCACAGCTATCGTGGACAAGACTTTAGTGTGTGGTTGGAGACAGAGAGAGGTCTGAGAGATAGGGGGAACTGAGTAGTATTAGATTAATATAGCTTTAAGAAGTGTGACCTAATCAGACAGGAAAAATATGAACATAATGTAGAATTCCAAATAATACAGCATTCCATGAGGAGGTGAAGAGATTAGTTGAAAGAAGTTAAGCGCCTCCTGATTTGGAGAACTGCAGATTCAAATGAGATAAAATAATTATTTAAGAGGAGAGATGTGGCATCTTCGGTTGTGATACTGACAATACACAATGGTGCAGCTTCTCCTTCTGTGGCTGGGGGAGAATGGCCCTGGACATCCACGGCAGCTCTCCACCAGCTCTCAGATCTCAACTGGTAAGTCACCTAACTCCCTTTATACAATAAGCCTGCTCTTGCAGGGATAACTCTAAATCTAAATCATTCTGGTTGATGAGAACTCTAGTAAATATTTGGTTTTAAATAGAGACATAATGATCAAATCAAACCTACAGTATTAAAACCTTTGATGTTAAGGTTAGGAATCAATGTGTAATTACTTGGACATGGTTCGATATTTAGTTGGTAACGTGTTTAACATGTTTAAGACAGTCTGAGATATTGACAGGCTATGCTTGTAGTTCCAATTCAATTTATTTTAAATTTGTGATTTTAAATTGAAAGGTATAAAAAGAGTTTTACTGGGTTCTCCCCAGTATTAGAATTCTTAAGAGGAACTATACTTGTAAATTTTGTTTTATCAGATTTACAAGAATAGTGTAAGTACTTGGAGAAGTTATGGTTGTTAGATCAAGCATCTGAATGCTTCAAAGAACCAAATATATTAAATTTATGAATGCAGTGTAACAGTGTTTATGGAAATTTAATTAACTAGACTGTAATTAGGACTGATTAAGCCCATTCATTGGTACTCCTCTGGATTGTTCTGAGCTGTAACCAAGCAGGAAAACATCCTTCCGGCTTCTCCCTGTTGGTCCACTTACAAGGTCTGACAATTAAGTTCTTGAACTTGCCACCATGTACTTACACTGGCAGCCCTGTACAAACAGCTCAGTAAGATTCGTAACCTTGGTATATCAGTGTCTCACAGCTGTGTTCATGTCGATGTGTGGTAGTGTCTTGCTGAGTGACACTCATTATTGTTGTTGCGTGTTTTTGTGTGCCGTCGCAAGAATGTCTGAGCTTGAATTAGAGCAACGAACAAACTTTGAATTTCTCGTTAAACTTGGCAAGTGTGGAAGTGAAATCAGGGCCATGTTACTCCAAGTTTACAGGGATGATGCCATGAAGAAAATAACTGTACAAATGGATTAAACATTTTTCTGAGGGGAGAGAACGTGTCACTGAAAAAGAGAGGAAAGGGCGGCCAATAACGAGCAGAACTGACAAAAACATCACAAAAATTCGTCGAGTTGTGTGTCAAAATTGTCAGCTGACTGTAAGAAGCATAGCAAACCAAGTAAACATCGATAGAGAAACAGTTAGGAAAACCTTAACTGAAAATCTTGGCATGAGAAATGTGAGTGCAAAAATGGTCCCAAAGGAGCTCTTGCATCACAACAATGCACCAGCTCACACAGCACTGTCTGTGAGGGAGCTTTTTTTTTTTTTTTTTTAAAGATTTTATTGGAGAAGGGGAATAGTACTTTATTGGGGAACAGTGTGTACGTCCAGCCTTTTTTTTTTTTTTTCCAAGTCAAATTGTTGTCCTTTCAATCTTAGTTGTGGAGGGTGCTGCTCAGCTTCAAGTTGTTGTCCTTTCAGTCTTAGTTGTGGAGGGTGCAGCTCAGCTCCAGGTCCAGTTGCCATTTTCTAGTTGTAGGGGGCGGTGCCCACCATCCCTTGAAGGAGTCGAACCGGCAACCTTGTGGTTGAGAGAACGCATTCCAACCAACTGAACCATCCAGGAGGCAGCTCAGCTCAAGGTGCCGTGTTCAATCTTAGTTGCAGGGGGCGCTGCCCACTATCCCTTGTGGGACTCGAGGAATCGAACTGGCAACCTTGTGGTTGAGAGCCCACTGGACTATGTGAGAATTGAACCGGCAGCCTTCGGAGTTAGGAGCATGGAGCTCTAACCGCCTGAGCCACCGGGCCGGTCCCTGTGAGGGAGTTTTTAGCCAGTAAATACATAACTGTATTGGAACACCCTCCGTAACTCACCTGATCTGGTCCCCAATGGCTTCTTTCTTTATATGAAAATAAAGGAAATATGGAAAGGAAGACATTTTGATGACATTCAGGACATCAAGGGTAATACGACGACAGCTCTGATGTCCATTCCAGAAAAAGAGTTCCAAAATTGCTTTGAAGAGTGGACTAAGCACTGGCACTGGTGCATAGCTTCCCAAGGGGAGTACTTCGAAGGTGACCATAGTGGTATTCAGCAATGAGGCATGTAGCATTTTCTTTAGCGTGAGTTTGTGAACTTAACTGTCAGAACTCGTACCCACTGGCAGGACACAGGTTGGCAACTGCAAACTTTTGCTAGACCTATACTTTAAATGTGAATAGTCAAAATTCCCCCCCACCCAACCTCTCACATCCCATCCCCACCAGAATGGTATGTTTATCCTGACTCTCATGTATTTGGTCAGCATCTACTTGCTCTCTAGGTAAAACGAAGTTAAGTACCCAAAGGGGTTGAATTCTGATGTCTACACAAAATCCTGCACAAAAATGTTTATAGCAGCTTTATTCATAGTTGCCAAAAGTTGGAAACAACCAAGGTGTCCTTCAGTTAATTTAACTGTGGTATATCCAGACCATGGAATATTATTCAGCACTGAAAAAAGAAAACGAGCTATCAAGCCCTGAAAAGACATGGAGGAACCTTAAATGAATATTAGTAAGTGAACGAAGCCAATCTGAAAGGCCACATACTCCAACTATACGACATTCTGGAAAAGCCAAAACTATAGAGATAGTAAACAATCAGCTGTTGCCAGGTGTTGAGACTGAGAGTGAAAGGGATAGAGCATGAATAGGTGGAGCACAGGGAATTTTTAAGGCAACAAAACGATTCTGTATGAGCCAGTAATGGTGGTTACCTATCATTATACATTTGTCAAAACCCATAGAACTGTATAACACAGGGTGAACGCTAATGTGAGCTAGGGACTTTAGTTAATAATAATGTATCAATATTTGTTCATCAATTGTAACAAATTTCATGCCAGGGGAGAGGGGGTATATGGGAACTCTATTTTCTGCTCAATTTTTCTGTACACCTAAAACTGTTCTAAAAAAAATAAAGCGTATTGTTTTAAGAACACACATACACATATGCAACTGAGTATTCAAAATTAGAGAAAAAGAAAAATTTTAAAAACAAATTTAAAACTTAGAAATTAAGCTTTTTTTTTTTTTTTTTTTTTAAACCTCCCCCAATCTTCCCTTCCTACTAGACCTGGCATCTCCACAGAGATGGCCAACATGCCAGGGATACTGAGCTCGTGAAAAAGGAAATGGAGCAATCAGTGCTTCACTTGGGAGTTCAGTCAAATGCGTGAACTAACAGCCTGCAATATTTTTTGGTTGCTAAATTACAGCCTTTAAGAGCTTCTCCCTAAGTTATTGGAAGTTGAACTCAGACATTTACATACAATTCACTCCAACAGCTGGAATTAATTGGCATCCTTGCTCAATTTCTCTAGAAAGAATTCTCCTAAGATAGCTATAATTACAGAAGCAATTTCTTGAAATTTCTATCCAGAAGACCAATCAAGACTTCAATTTAAAAAATAGAACTGCTAGGAGTTTTGACTAACAGAAGCATGACTACCACATTCTCAATGGTCATTTTTATGCTAATTTACTCTCAAAGGATCCTTGTCAAAACATAAGTAAAAAATATTTTAAGCAATGACAAATTAATGATGTAGGAATTTTGTCAAACAGAATTAGTCCTATTAGCAAAGCAGCTTATTAAAAATAACCCACACTTTTTTCACAAATCCCTAACATTAACATTCAGACTATCTAAAGAATTCTGTAAGAACTATATTTGGTATAATTTGAATATCAAGCAATCTTCTTTTATAAAAAAAGAATTATCCAAAAAGAATTTTTTTTCCTAAAAATAATCACTTCCAAGATATCAGTTTGTATACACGTCTCCACTACTTACACATGGCAAAAAAGGCCAGGGCAATGACAACTTAAAGAACGAAATAAATGTTTTCTAGCTCTGAAGAAGTCCTTCTAAGAGTACTTGAACTTAATTTTTAGAAATAATTATACTATGATTTTAGTGGTTTTCATAAGGCATTTTACTTAAAAGAGATGACTTGTAAATGACTAAAATGTTGCCATTATCTCTCAATTATACAAAAATGTCCCTGGAGAGCCCTAGGGGCCCTTTACAAATCTCAGTGGGTAAATTGGACGCATCCTCCGCTAAATTAGCAAGTTCCAGCCCAAGTCAGATGCTCATGTTCATATAAACACAGTCACAGACCCACAGATGGCTGCATTTTAGTCCGGGAAGGGGAGTACGAAGTGCAGAAGTACAGTCTCTACCTCCTGGCAGTAGTGACACTCAAGTCACTTTAGCCAAGTACATAAACTTTAGTTGAGTCCATAATCCTATTCTTTATGAATCGGCCTCAAGTGATTCACGTGTTAATTTGGCCATGACTCTTGATCTGAAGCCAAAGTTTCAGCAGTGTAAGCGGTACAACTAAAGGTAACCTTTCATGATTTCCTGAGGAGAAATTAATTGCTTGTTTGAGCCAAGAAGGGCATAAACTGCAAACCTACCAAAACAACTTAATCAGCAAATACTTGAAATATTGCCAGCAAAGGGCAAGTCAATCCTTGTGGCCATCTGACACAAAACTGTTACTGTCTATTTTTACGATTTTAAATTAGTATTATTGTTGTTACTATATCACCATCACCATATTATTATCACCATGTCTATTACTTATACTATTAACAAAAAGAACTTATTTTGTAGCCCTTGACAGTTTAATTTAAACCCAGGAGATGGTTATCAGAGTCCTATAGAGGTAAAAATGGCAGGGGACATTATTTCTCGATCTTCTGTAAAGATATGGGTGCCCAGCTTTGTGGAGTAACTTGTCCACGGTCATTGGGAGTTAAGAGAACAAAACAGAAGTATTAATTCCCCAATTGGTTGACAGCTCCCCTGAGAGCAACTGTTACCACAATTTTGGTGCTTTTCCCTACAAATACCACGTTCACTCGTAGGATGATGCAGACGGGTACAAGGGTTCCGACATCTGCCACACTCGTTTACTAACTGTGCGGCTCTGGGCAGGCTGCAGCCCTTCCTTGAAGCTTTGGTTTATCTCACCTATCAAACGGAGACAATGTCAGCAGCTACACCTTACAGGGTATGTCAGTGGATTAAATAAGCTCATACATATAGAGTAGAAAGTCAAGTGCCCAGCTCAGAGGCCATGCAGAATCAATATGGTAGGTTGTCATTATGATTAATTTTCCAAAACTCAGTTCTAGGCACACCTACCTCTATTCAGACAAACCTTCCCTGACAAACCCCATCTCACAAGAATCTTCATTTACTTTGGACCCCTTGGTATTACTTTGGACCCCTTTGGAAAGATTTTATACTACTTGCTAATACATGGCCATAAAGTTGTTGCTTAGTTCTTTCACAAAATTCTGTGTTAATTGTTTGAAGACAAAGGATTGCCACTTTCTACTTATTTTTATTTCCCAAGCATGTGGGAATCGCTTAGTGTCTCATACCTAGAGTGAAACACTGTGCATTCAAAATAGCAATCGGAAAAAGTGGGTCCTCTCTGTTCCAGCTCTAGGTTACCACCACAGTAACCATCACAGCCTTTAACTGAGCACTTACAATTTGAGCTTTACAATTATTAGGTCGAGTCCTCACCAGAATCTGGTATGTGAAGAGGGCATTGCTATTGCCCTTTTAGAAAAAGGCTGAACGATCTGCCCAAGCTGCTATACCAAGTGCCAGAACCCAGATTAGAGACCACGCGGGGCTGACTCAAACCTACTCTCCCTCCCTATGGCTTGCTCCCGACACTTCTCCGGTGTTTGCCTTTCCAACCTGATTACATTAATTTACACCACTCAAGTAAAAGTGAAAAAGTCCAGCAGGGTCTCTTCTCTCTGGTGCTGTAAGCCTTTGTGCCATGAAAAAGTACATCCAAGTTGAATGATACAGCCAGAGAACAAATAATAATTGTTCCCTCTACTTCAACATTCCCTTCCCAGATATTTTGAAGTATTCAATGGGAGATTTTTTTTCAACGCAGATTAATTATTGCTCTATCTAGAACACATAAGGAAAATCATGAGCAATTGTTGTCTAACTCTTCCTGAAAATAAAACAAGAGTAAAGATATTTCCTTTGGGGTAGGAGGAATTAATAAGATTTACGGGAAAACAATCTGATAACTAGGCTCTGTGTGGAGAAAAATTGAAGACTTTGAGCATGAGTTTTTTATTAGTAATGTATAATAATGTCCAGTAGCAGACGGATGAATCTGATGACCTCTCACTCTTCCCCAGAGCCACCATGATGAGGGTGAATGAACAGGGGCCAAGGTCATGACTCCTTTATTTCTATTATCTCTAAGTCAGTACTTCTGGGAAGAGCAACACATGCCCTGTTCACAGAAGGGCTCATGAAGTGATCGGCTTGCCAAGCAGAGAGATAATTTTTAAAAACTTTTTATCAGAGTATAACATACATATAAAGACGTTCCAATCCTAAGTATGTAACCAGCACTGGATCAGGAAAGAAAGGATTCCTATCATTCCAGAAACCCTGATTCACTGATACATGTAAGTTTTGAGGGGGAGAGTTGGCCAGGAGGATGCGCAAGGGTTTTGCCAGGGGGAAGCTGCTCTGTGGGTAAAAGAGGGGGTTCCTGGGCAGCTAAGGGAGAGGAATGGAGAGGGCCACAGCACTGAGTACAGAGACTGGAAGAAAATTCCTGAAGGGGGATTGGAATCACAGCGAAGGACCTGCAGGCTGGATTGGCCCAGCACAGTGTGAGAAAGTGAACGGGGACAAGAGGTAAGAAAACTGCTATTAACTCATAATTTTACTTTGGGTCATCTACTCAGGAGCTACACAAACCCTTAGAAACTTATAACTCTGAAACTCTTTTAGAAAATTGCATCCCTTGAACTCAAATACAATCTTTCTAGAAAACTGCTTCTATCTTATCTCACCAATCTATTAATGGGAGGGGTGTTTCATTTAAAAATAATCAGGAAATAAAACAGCCACTCACTAATCTTCTACTACGTATGAGACCAGCATTCTGCTAGATTGTCAAGAATACCCAATAAATTAAATATAAGCCTCACCTTCCAAAATTATATGTTAAACACAAGAATAGCATCCATGAAACTAATGAAGAATTATAAGAAAATATTCAGCAAAGTACAGAATTGTATAGTACTGACTATTAGCAGCAGTAATGGACAGGGTATGAAAGAAGAATGAGGAGAGGGGACATTGAGGGAGGGAGGGCAGCAGAAGCAGACGCCTGAGGCCTTACGGCTGGTGCAGAGTGGGCAGTCGGTGAGCAGGGATCTCAAGGAGGCTGTAGACCAGACTTCACTGGTGGGGCGACACTGAGGATGACCCACATTGGGCAGAGGGTAGGCAGGGAAGATGGTGAGAAACTGAGTTCAGTAACAGGTAAGGTGGGGCCAGATCATGGAGGGACCCTCGGAGTCAGGCAGAGACATTTACCTCGACGAAGCAGACACTAGGAAAGCACTTCAGATTCCTACACAGGGCAGCGAGATGTCGGGTGTGACCGCACTGGATCCTGTGGGGCTCAGCCCTCTTGAGCACCCACACATCCACCCCTCAGCTGCTGCTCCACAGCTTTGTCCTTTTCGCAGGGAGGTGACTTGCTGAGAGCCAGGCATTTGAGGAGGCAGAAAGGGAGAGACTTATATGGTGGTTCCAGATGAAAAGATAGCCACGCAGGAGATTAAATCAGAGCGTCTTCGAAATGGATCCCATCAGGGGCCTCTCAGGAGAACAGAGTAGGTACAAGGGTCTGGCCCTTTGCCTCAGTTTGCAACTGTGAAGGCCCATTCCAGCTCTAGAGCACTCTGGAGGATGAGCTGAGGCTTCGGGTACAACTTCATGGAGGGTCAACTTATCTCTGTCAACCCTGCCTTCCTCACTTCCTGGCAGGCGTATCTCCTGAAGCACTCACCAATAAACACTCATGTCATTCTGCCTCTGAGTCTATTTCCAGGGAACCCCAATCTAAGACTGTGCTTCAAGAGGACTAATTTAGCAGCAGAATGTAGGAGAAACTGAAAGGAGGAACACATGAAAAAGAGGGACCCAGAAAGGATATTTCAATGACCTTCGCTCCTTTATATCTGGATAGGAAAACAGCAATTTTGAGAGAAAAGAGGGGAATAAAAGTGGTAGCCATTCTGATGAAAACTCTACAATGGTGACAGATCACTTATGCGCAGAGAGGAGTCTAACAGACAACCTGATTTATTTTAGTCAGTGAAAATAATATCAACCTTGAACGCAATGGGATAGTTGGTCTGGGGCATTCAAAATAGAGTTCGGTTTGGTCATGTTAAGTTAGAGACAGTAGCAGTACATTCAATAAAAGTTATATTGAATTCAGGCAAGTTAAGTTGCCTGAATTTAGGGCTAAAATAGTCAAGGCTAGAGATGCGGAATAGGAAATCAGTACAGAAAGGTGACAGCTAATATCACAGGGTAGTTTAACTCTGGTGAGGAAGTGAAGAGAGTCAAGTCCATGGGCTCGTGGGATGCCCAAAAGAAGTAGAAAGAGGAGGAAGCTTCCACAGAGAAGAGAAGGGATCTTGGGATGCCAGGTTTAACAAATAGAAAATACAACACAGGATGGCCAATTAAACACTGCATGGGTCACACAGTTCTTCTCTGGTAGCAGCAACAGTGTCAAATTACAAAACAGTGTTAAGGATGACCAAACATTTGAAAAGGTCATGGGATTTTGCTAAGTGGAAGTCACCTGTAATCTTGAAGGGAAAATATTCTAGTTTTTATTTGAAAAATTCTATAAAAAGTTGATTGATTTCTATGTTTGAATTACTGTGTGTGCTTTCTTAATTTAACTTGTGATCAAATTATTCTTTTACCAAAATTATTTCAAAGGGGGGAATTTCATTGCCCCTCAAGAGAAAGGGCAAATGTTCAGCATTAGAAGCTTTCTTCTTTCTACTGAGGGAAGGTTAATATTCCTCAAAACTCTGGAAGCTCTCAAAAGACTGGTTGTCTACATTAATACATGCATTATAAATTACTATCTTAAAATCTTAAAGAAATGTCTTCCCTCTTTTCTCTAAGGGCCACAAACTGCTCAGAGTAATTCCATGGACTCAGGGGATACACAGCAATTAAAAAGAAGACAGTTTCCTACATGTTTATTTCTATTAAATATTTTTAAAAATCGCACACATCAGGGAAATGAAAACCATGAATCACACTTATTAAACATGAGTTATCTAAACTAAGCTTTTAACTTGCAGGGATGTATCAATGCCTATTTATATATGTGCATGTATGCAGAAAGAACTGTATCCTGGAAATATCAGCATTAGACAAAGCTTGCTGGCTATCCTCTGGATCACACATGCATAACAAATCACTTCAATTACTTCCTTGTAAATAAAGAAAAATAAGCATTCTTCATAGGAAAAGTCCATAGATTTGAAAATCTCTGCTCTTGACTGTCATCTCGAATTTGCTTTTGCATTATACTTCATCTCTGAAATATAAAGACCATGTACTGCCCTCCAATGACACATAAAGCTTCCACTAACAACTCCATGCACAGACCAAAGCAATATATCACCGTACTTAAGGATTTGCCTGGATGCTTTATGAAGCCCAAAAGCAATACACAGCTTAATCAAATCATTGAAATAATATACCCATATATTTCGCTGGCTCAAGTACAGCAATATAATAAAATGGCAGCAAAGGAAAAGTTTGTGTAACAATTATATGTAAACAAACAATGTATGTTTTCCATTTGTTCTTTGTGGGCTTTAAGATTTTGTTTCACGCAAAACATTTTAGATTAATGAAGATTTTACTAAGTAAGCCAGGCAGGACTTCCTGTTAAACATTGCAGGTTTACTGCCAGTAATTTTTCCATCTCATGCATAAAATTCAGAGTTGAGGGAAAATATTCCTAACAAACAAAGTTTACCATCATTTATTTATTCAGAATATTTTTATGATTTTATTTTTAATGGCTTAGGTAAATCTGAAATTATAATAGCATCAACTTATTGACAAGTATTTCCAGTAATCTACTACTGAGATAAAAATCTTCTGGGAAATAAAAGACAGTGTCTGGAAGTCTAGTTTCTCAGCCTGTAGCTAAGCTCCCAGAGATCCCCAATTCTGAAAGCTTTCAAGCATGCATCTGACAACAAAATTGTGTAATAAGCAGCTGTACTTTCATGTTTTTCTACTATCAGTTTGATTTAGTTCCCTTTATAGAGCAACACTTTAAAAATATTTTCTTTTGCACTAATTATTCAACTATGTGTGATATCAATAGTTCCTGTTATACTAACTGCCTTATGAAATAGCAGGGTGTTGAGTATTTGGTTCATCTATGTTCCCCAAATTTAACTGGTTATGGGTAAATCCCTGGCAGTCAAATTTCAATTGTTTTCTAACACATTCATGATCCTGTTAAAGGACTGCATGTTAGGCTAAGAGAGGAAATCTGGACCAGGAGTTGAGTACTGATCTGCGGCTCTGGGCCAATCAAGTAGCAAATCACTTAAGGGTTAAGTGTTAACCTCTAGGATCCTGCCTCTGGGAAGCAGCATGTGCTAGTGTTAAGAGCTGTGCTGTAGTCAGATGGCTCTAGCTCTGCATCTATCTGGTAGGCAATCCCGTGGGTTTGCGATCTGCTGGTTAGATGGGTAGATGGGGGAAGTTACGGGCTCCCCTTACCCCCATCAACCATCTGCAACATTCCAAATGTATGAACATAAGTGGGACAGATCCAAATGTACCCTGGAAGTCCCTGAGAGAACAGAAATGTATAACTGCTTTCCATCAGGCTTACCATCTTTATAGTATAATTAAAGGCAATTAGAAAGCAACGTCACAGACAACTATTTATGAAATGACTAGTATGCAGTTAGAACTTTTAAAAAAACATTACCCAGGTCATCTTAAACAAACAAACCCAACCAATCTGCTACTCATCATGAGAACTGCCTCAAATCTCTGGCCAAAAGAACATGATGCCCCTACAGAAAAATGAACCCTGGTCTTCATCAAGAAAATTTGATAATCCTAAGTACTTCTATGAAACCACGTTGTCATCATTAACTCTGACGCCTGCTGCTGGCTCCTGCCCACACTAGCCCTAAACTTCGGGACAGAAGGAAAGAGTGTCAGCTCACAGACAAGAGAACCACTGCCAAGTTCTTGCTTATTATTTCCTTTAATTCTTTTTCTTGGGTCCTATTCAAATTGTTGGGGCTTTTTTAAAGTGCTGTTATCAATTTAATTCTTATGAGTATACTCAGGGCTTGCCTGAGATGGCATGTGTCCCGAAAATATAAATGTCCTATACTAAACTATGCTTTAACTTTCTACTTCTAAACTTTTCCCATGATAAACTATATGCTACATTTTCTCCACATATGGTATTAATTTGCATTTTAAAAAATTACAATGGGAATTATTTGATGGTCTTTTGAAGAGTTCCACCACATTCCAAGATGTCAGAGGAAAATGAGAAATACAGAGAAACCTAAATGACGTCTCCTTTTGGCACGTCTCACCAAAATCAGATACATTTTGTGGTGAGAGCTGCATTTTAAAGACATGATTCACACCAGATCTCTGACCATCCTCTGTACAGTGATGACTCCCACGACTTTCACTCCAGGTCTGAACTCTCCTGATCTTGGTAGTTCAAATGACCTTCTGAACTCTCTAGGTCTCAGTTTGTTCTTTTATTTAATGAAGGAACCGGATTACATAATCACTAAAGTTCTTCTCAGCTCAAAATCGTACGAGCTAGTGATTTCTTCTGGGATAAATGGTTATCACCTCAAGTTCAGCATATGTCACATCTGTTCAAACACTTTGATCCTAAAATGGCTGCCACTTCTGGCTTCCTTGTTTCTTCTGTAAATGGTTCTATCAACCTCAAACTCACCCTTGCTCAAGACACTCAAATCATTCTCAGCTCCTTACTAATCCCCCTAGACTAGACACTTTCTTCCTTTTCAGCATCTTGTTCTAGCTTCTCTTTCCCAGGCTTCATGACATTCTCTTGTAGACCCCTGGTGTCTTGGTTTTCCCCTCACCAATTATCCTAGATGCCCTGGCCATATAAATGTACCAGTATCAACAGTGAAACTCATGTCATAGTAACAAATGTGGGAGTAACAAAACCCAAAAAGAACAGAACTCCAAAAACGTAAGATTTTGCACCGAACGATATCCAGATTATCTTTTTAGAATAACAGTGAACACAACAACAGCTAGTTTTCATCAGAAAACATTTAGGAACAATCCACACATCCCACTATAAAGGGCTTTAACTTCCTCTACACCGGTCCAATGGGTGTTGAGAGGAGCAGCAAGTGATATTTCCTTAGTCAGCTACTCTAGAAGACATGCCTTTCTCTGTTCATTTCTCCTTGTATGAATCCTACTTACCTATATGCTATCATCTGAATGTTTGTGTACAGACCACCCCCGCAATTCATGTTGTAATTCTAACCCCCAAAGGTGAGGGTATTAGTAGGTGAGGCCTTTGGGAGGAGTTTAGGTCATAAGGGTGTTGCCCTCAAGTATGGGATTAGTGCCCTTAAAAGAGAGCCGACAGATGGGGTGGCCATTTAGCTCAGTTAGTTAGAGTGTGTTGCTCTTAACAACAATGTTGCCGGTTCGATCCCCACATGGGCCACTGTGAGCTGCACCCTCCACAACTAGATTGAAACAACTACTTGACTTGGAGCTGATGGGTCCTGGAAACACACACTTAAAATACATAAAAGTTAAAAAAGAGAGAGAGAGAGATCCGACAGCAGTCTCTAGCCTCTTCCAGCATGTGAGGATACAAGAAGTCTGAGACCTGGAAGAGGGCCTTCACCCAACCATCCTGGCACCCTGGTCTCGAACTTCCAGCCACCAGAAATGTGAGCAAGAAATTTCTGCCATTTATAAGCTATCAGGTTTCTGATGTTTTGTTATAACAGCCTGAGCTGACTAAGACACTATCATGTAAGCTCAAGCCAAATCCCATCTCTTCCAGGACCACACCAGAGAGCTCTTTCCCTTTTAACTCAAAAACTACTATGGCCCTTTTCATTACTGCTTAAATTCCATGAAAACACTAACTGGACTCTGGGTCAGTCCCATTTTGTCAGCAGTAGGAAAAGAGCTGGCACATGACTAGTCAATGCTTGCTTCACACAACAACCCTCAGAATATAAAGGCGCAAGAGTTATCAACAGTTTACAATTGAACACAAACGACTATATCAAAATGTAGAATGTAGTAAGTGCTAAAAGATAAGTGTATCAGCAAAACAACAAAACAAGCAAGCGAAAAAGCACAAAAAGAAAAAGATTATTTCTGTGAAAGCCAGAAAGTTTTCAGGAAATAGACAACACTTTAACAAGGTCTTAAAAGATGGTCATAGCCGAGTTGGGGAGGGGTTGGGGGCACTCAGGCTTGAGAAGGGCAAAGGACATTTCTTTCTCCAAGATAGAGCTTCTCTGGCTGCTTCTCCACTATACAGTCATAATGTTCAACCTGTCAGTTGCCGTTTACAATCGGCTTCTTGGCTGCATAAGTTAAACCGTGAATTTCTGCTACAATTGGGTTATTTTGTCTCACTGAACAAATAGTATGTTGTGATTAAAGCTGTTTGTCAAAAACTGACAGCAGTGACATGCAGCTTCAAAAAGTTCCTCAGTATAACCTTAGAGGATGTCTCTTCCTTCTTCCAAGTGGTTGGGGGCGGGGGGTGGTCCGTTCAGCACACAGAGGCTGCCCCTCCGTTCTCCACCATACTGGAATGATGAAGGCCATAAGAGCACTGGTGTCAACGCTGTTAACTAAAAGACAATTTCTGACAAGTGATTGGAATGATGTTATTTTTTTTTTAAGTTCTGATGTAAAATGTGACCCATGTGTCTTGTAATGACAGAACAGGCTGGGTAATACCAACAGGAGACCCTCAAAATCTTCCTTCTGACGGAATACATTGCTCAGGTGTCACCTCTTCTATCACTTTAAAGCAGGGGTGTCCAAACTGCCACCCGTGGGCCAACTGCGCCCGCAATCCATTTTTAATTGGCCTGCAGCAAATTCCAAAAATATATTTAGTTTACTTAAATAAACCAGGTGAGGCAATACGTACTTCACCTCGAGTGAGTGGCCCGGCTGTTTGTGTATTTTACCGCATATGGCCCTTGGTGAAAAACGTTGAAAAAAGTTTGGACACTCCTGCTTCAAAGGCTCTGACTTACCAACACGTTCCTTCTCACTCTTTCCCCTCAATAGACTTTTTGTTATCATAGTCCTATAATTCAATTGATAGCACATTTATCTTTCTCCACTAATAAACTTTTCTAAATCCACAAATAAATTTTAAGATTGAAAATTGGAGGTATCAGCTTTTATACTCAACAAAATAAGTTTATTTCTGATAATAAAAGTAACAGAGTTTAGAGAAAGTGAAAGAGACAAAGGCTTTATAGATTTTATAATTTAATAATTTATTGTCAATTAAGATGTAATAATCACCAGTTAACACATTATTTCCTTCTATTTGTAGCTAAGCATATATATTAATACAACGAGGTGAAAATTTACTTGAGGTATAAATTTATAAACCATAAAATATACCCACTGTGTGTATAAAATTTGATCATTTTAAGTAAATCTATATAGAGTTCTGCAGCTATTACCATAACTCAGGTTTGTCCAACCAAAGAACAATCCAGCACTGGAACAATTTCATTTCATCAGAGAGTGGTGACAGTTACAGCCAATCCCTACTTCCACCTCCAGCCCCAGGCAACCACTGATCTTTCTGTCTTTACAGATTTGCCTTTACTGGGAATTTTATGTGTACACACAAAGTTCGTAGAACTAAGCCTAATGTTTTCGAGGTTCAAACATGCTGAAGCATGTTATTGATAGTTAGCTCCTTTTTATTGCTCTATGGATATTCGTCATTCTGTTTATCAGTTCAACAGCTGGGGGACATTTAGATTGTCTCCTGGTTTTGGCTATTATGCACAGTAATGTTAGGAACATTCATGTATGTGTCTTTGTGTGGAAGTATGTCTTCCTTTCCCCTGGGTTGATGATACCAGGAGTGAAATGTTGGGTCACAGAGTAACTTAATATTCAATTTTTAAACAAATTGTCAACGTGTTTCCCAAAGTGACTGTACCAGGTGATATTCCCACCATAATGTATGAGGGATGGTGCACCCCACTTCCTTGCTAGTACTTGGTAGTGTTGGTCTTTTCAATCATAGCCATTGTATCGGGTGTATAGTCATCTTTCATTGTTTTTTTACTTTCCATTTATTTTATGTCTAACTACTTTAAGCACCATGTTATGGGCTTATTAGCCATTCATATGCCTTCTTTAGTGACTTCAAATTGTTTGCCCATTTAAAAACATTGGGGGGGGGTCTTCTAATTATTGTTTTGGACCTATTTACATATTTTAGATTTTTTTAAATATAAATCCTTTATCATACATATTATTTCAAAATATTTTTTCCCCAATGTGTAGCTGATCTGAAAATACCTTTAGCCTTTATTTTTGAAGGATAGTTTTGGTGGATGTGGATGTTTTGGTGGATAGGTTTTGTTTTGTTTTGTTATTAAGCATTTTGAATATCTCATTACATTGCTTTCTTACCTCCATTGGTTTAAATGAGAGGTTAGATCTTAAACTACTTTTTTTTCTCCTGCATGAAATGAGGTGCTTTACTCCTCTTGCTTTCACTGTTTTCTCTTTGTCTTTCAACAGTGAAACTAGGATGGGTCTAGGTTTGGGTCTCTTTATGTTTCTCCTAATTTCAGTTCATTTATCTTCTTTGATTAATAGATGAATCATATTTTCCAATAAATTTGGTAACTTTTTGGTAATTAGTTATTCAAATGTTTTTGCCCCTTTCCCTCTCTCTCCTCTTTGTGGCACTGTCAAATTCCTCTCCATAAAGTGTTTCCATATACATGGCATATCTGTTTTTAAAAATTAAGATTAAAAAATTTCCTTGCTTACTATCTTCTTGTATGTTTCTCAATCATTCAAGGAAATTTATCTTAATCTAGAGCTTGAAGCCATATGACACTAAATCCTATCAGTAGTCATGACATTGCTTATGAATTAATTATTATTCATAGTTTGTCATCCTTTCACTATTTCTGTTACTAGATAGTACATAGTTTAGGCAACAAGAAAATACAACAGCTTCTCAAAAACTGAAAAGTACATAGATATACCAATGGATTGCATTTTTATATAGCAATTTGTAGTGGCTATGATAATTACTATTATGAAAAGCAATTTATATGTAGATTATGAATTCCTACCAGATATCTAAATTAGTTAAGAAAATTTTAAGGGAAGAGGTATCATCTTTGCAAGACACTTCAGTTAAAAGACTCCTTAACTTGAAATATTAATTTAGCTGTTTACTAGCAATTGTTTGACACAAGACAATGTATTTATCTCTAGGCCTCAATTTCCTCACCTGTAATTTGGAGATACTGATATCTATATATAACATAGGATTATTGTGAGAATTAAATGAGGAAGCATTTTCAAAAGGTTATTAGTACAGTAGGTATTGAAAAAGCCCATAGAGATTTTTATCCAGTTATAAATGCCTTCAGATTAGAACTAGTTACATAATCTTTCTAAAAATGTTTTAAATGTAAATGTATCATAGCTCAATTTATATTTCAAAAAAAATTATTTCCAAATATAATTTAAAATTTATATTTCCAAATAAAAGAGGATACAATGTAATATAAATTTTTGACAAATTTAAAGCAGACAAGAAGTCAACTACTTGATTTAAAAAACTTTACCCTTTAAAATTAAAGACATGAAAAAGAAAACTTGATTTTCATAGTTTGTGAAGTCACATGATCTAATGGCTTGCAAATTTTTTGTTGATAACAACTGGCAGACACCCATCAAATTACGCAAACTTACAAAGAATAACAATTTTGGCAATTTGCATAAGCTTATTTAGAATCAAAGTCTAGACTGGTGGATTTTTATCTTCCATTTACAAAATTTTTGTCTGTCAATTGTCACATGCTCTGAAGCAATTCACATTAATTTTTGCGGTGACAGACATAAAGGGTTATTATTAAAGGGTTTAAAAGAAACATTTTAAACACAGTAAATGTGCATCACATTACAGCATATGTATATGAATAATACTGATGATACAATTATAGATCCTTTATCCAGGTAAAGATTCATACTGGTATTGTTATTTTAATCATGAAGCTGTAAGATCAAATAGTCTAAACCCTTCAAAGATGAAGAAACTGAAGAAAAATATGTGACTCATTAATGATCACATAGCTAGTAGCACAGTCTCTATGAAGACTCAAAACTTTCCAACTTGCTGTACGGTGATTTCCCAACCTCATCTTTCTGCTTCTTAGTAGCCTAAAAAGAATCTATATACAAGATCATATAAGTTCCTGCCAACTGTACTGCAGTGTAGTAGAATAAAAAGAAATGATTTGGAGTTTATTCACGCACTTTGATTCACTCTCTCGCTCATTCAACAAGTACTGTGTGGCCGTCATGTGTCAGGCACTGTTCTGTGCACCGGGTAGACAACCCCAAGCTGAACTCTGTATCTGACCTGGGACAAAAATTTCTTTAGATCTCAGCTTCTCAATTACTGAAGATAACATCAACCTTCCTTAAGATGTTGTAAGATGAAATGAGATCATGTACTTGAAAGTGCCAAGACCCCCATTATAGGTACAATGACCTAGTATCTAAATTGCACCACCACATAAACTGCCACATGAATGTCAGTCTTCAAATTTAACATGTTGAGATTGAATTTATCTTTCCCTTCTTATACCTGCCCCCACTCGGTAGTCCCTTTCCTATTATTGGCGCCACTATCTATCCAATTACTCAAGCCAGAATCCTGGAAGTCATTCTGAATATCTCCATCTCTGTGAAGCTCTATGCCCTGCCCAGGTTATCCTCTTAAGTCCCTCCCAAGCATGTTCATCTATCTCTCCTTACTCCCAAGGCCTTTATACAGGCCCTCATCATTTTTTGCCTTACATACTCCAATACCTTTCAGTCCCTCTACACTAGCTGCATGACCTGAACTGAAAATAAGGAGATTCAGTAAAAATGTTGAAGGGTGAGAGAGAGTACACCCACAACATCCATCTCTTACTCAATTCCCATGATATGGGCAGCAAACTTAAATCCTATAGGCAGGAGATTACATAATCCTTTCTGTGGAAACTTAAGCCTCTTCCCAAGAAAAGATGCCCACATATTGACATCTGAGGGGCTATGAGGGAGAAAAACTGGTTAACCCACTGCCATCACCCTACAATAAAGCCCACCAACCGACGCTTCCCATCCATGCACCCAGAGCTTCAAGTCAGCATATTAGTGTCTCATTCTTAAATATGAGTTGAAAATTGAGATCTCTGGGCAGTAGAGGATACTTCCGATAAGAAAGAGAACCAAACAGACAAGCAGAAAAAAAATGAAACAGAGACAATACAGAAGAAAATTAAAAGGAACTATATCACTTATCCTCAAAGAGACAAGAAACGATAACTCTTCTTGATCTTCTTTTGGGAGTTTTCCGTGAGATTATATCCAAATCTTCTCCTGAATTTTTAACTCTTGTTAATGCAATTTTTGTTGCCAAACAATCTTCATTACTCCTTGGTTGTTTCTCCTTTATGGCCTCATCTTTACATTTAATGGATAAAATACCCCCCAAATCCTGTAAGGGTAGTAGTATTTACATCCCCCTTTTACAGATGAGGAAACTGAGGCACAGAGAGTTTCCCAGAGTTGCTCAAAATCACACACTTAGGAGGGAATGGAGGCCAAATTTGAATCCAGGCAGTAAGGCTTTAAGAGCCCAGGTGCTTAACCACAAGTGAAACTAACTCTTTGGTTGGTCATTCATTAGTCAACTGCAAGAGCCAAACATGCAGTCTGAGTGCCACCAAACATGCAGGTAACTGAGAGAACCCCTAAACAAGGTGACCTCTAAAATCTGACTAACTTCCAAATTAGCTCTTATAGGAGTAATACATCTCAAACAATGATGACACAGTGAGTGCCCTAAAAAGCATTTGCCAATGAAAGAGCTGAATTCAGAAATGTCTAAGCCGAACACAGAACTGCTAAATCCTAAGAGTTATTAAGACCTTTGAAAGACACCTAATTTCACCTGTCACCCACCGTATAGGGTCAGATGTTGCATTAGCATGGAGGAAAGGCTCATTAAATATTGTGCTTATTATCTACTTGTTAATTTAGAAATCAACACAAGATGATGAACAATGTCACAACACTAATATTGATAAAATACAGATGGGAACATACAGCTGTCCTCTCTCCCCACTCCCCAGCACTGTGGTCTGGTTCTATTACAGGAGGTCCTCTTCCCATCTGTGCCCACCTTCTCCATTCAGCTTCCAGGAGCCCAAATGAGAAGGTCAGGGAAGAAAGAGGAAATGGAAGACCTGACTTCTGTCTGGCAGATATCCTCTCTCACCAGAAAAGTGATAGGGGTAAGATGTGTCTTGGCATTTGGACACTTGGAATTCAGAAATCATCTTGTCAAAGAGAGGATATTATAAACCATGTTTCCCCGAAAATAAGACCTAGCCGGACAATCAGCTCTAACGCGTCTTTTGGAGCAAAAATTAATATAAGACCCAGTATTATTATATATTATTATATTATATTATATTATATTATATTATATTATATTATATTATGTTATATTATACCGGGTCTTATTTTACTATATTAATTTTTGCTCCAAAAGATGCATTAGAGCTGATTATCCAGCTAGGTCTTATTTTCGGGGAAACATGGAAGGATATTTAGGTTCTATTTGATTGTAAGAATTATGTAGTTGTTCGACTGCATATCTGGATAAAAAAAAAGACTCCTGTGAAACAGTGTAAGATCCCAATCAAGATTTACAACATTTTGTCTTTGAGTAAATGCATTTGAAGTCCCAACAATAAATATACAGAATTGTGGAAGTAGACCTTTGTCATTTCGCATCTACTTAGTAGCCGTAGGGATCTCCATTATATCAGTTCTCCCTGCTTCCAACTCCAGACTATCAATGCCTCAATCATATTCACTGCCCTGACAGATATAATCTCTCTCAACATAAGCTACAGTTCATTCAAGAGTCATTCAATCACTCAGAAAAGTAGTACTTTTTTAAAAAACAAAAATTCACAACAAAAGAGCCTCGGCAGATAGAAACAAGAACAAATCACCCTGAAGAAAGCTAATACATTTATTCATTGGTCTAATATATGTCTACATGGTTAAAAGAAAACAACAAAGAGTATGTTCAAAACCACTATACGGTACATGTTTCTCCTAAGCTTTGCAAGGTGCAATTCACGTCCCAGTCCACTATTATCTACGAATCTCTCTGTGAAACAGAGGATAAAACACCTGTAGTGGGTGGAGTAGTGTCTCCCCAAAATTCCTGTCCACTCAGAAGCTCAGAATGTGACCTTACCTGCAAATAGGGTCTTTGCAGATGGAATTAATTAAGTTATAACGTACTATCCTAAGTTATAACATACTATACTAAGTTACAACATACTATCTAAGTTATATCGTACTATACTATGGTAAACCATAAAGCCAACAACTGCTGTCCCTATCAGAACAGAAGATACACAAAGAAGAAGGTCTTGTGCAGACACAGCCAGAGATTATAATAATGCAGCAACAAGCCAAGAACACCAAGGATTGCTGGGAGCCACCGGAAGCCAGGAAGAGGCAAGAAAGAATTCTGCTCTATTTCTTTCATTGGGAACATACCCTGCCAATACCATGGTTTTGAACTTCTAGCCTTCAGAACTGTGAGAGAATAAATTTCTGTTCTTTTAAGCCACCAAGTTTGTGGTGATTTATTACGGCAGCCCTAGGAAAGTAATACAATACGCCAAACATGAAATGCAGAAAATGAAACTCAGATTGGTTAATTACCAATTGAATTACAACTCAGATATCAAACTTAACATTCACTCTTCAAAAGCAATTATATCAAACACCTATGAGGAAAAAGAATTGTGTGGTTATAGAAATGAACAAAAATAAAGAGGCTGTGACATAAGATGAATGGGATTAAGAACATCAAATAGCAGTCAAATACCAAAATTTTTAATGGCTCATTTAAAATCAGCCATATTTTCTGTTTCATAACTTTACCAAATTCATAAAAAATAATGCCAACAGATAATTTATCTACCAAACCTACTGTACTATTAAAATATGTAATTATGTAATTAAATTAAAATTATGACATAATTAATTAACCATTAAAGGGTCAATTATTCATTTTACCAGCAGTTTAACTGTTTCCAAATAAAAGAGGTTGTATTTCTCTTTTAATCTCCTCTTTAATTTCTATCTACTTTTGCCTCCCTGGATACCTCAGTTTTTATTTGAAATCTAAATGCTTCCCCAGAATTATAATAAACAGTGTGTGTGTGGGGTGGGGGATAACTGAGGAATAAACCAAATAAAAGATTCAATTTCTGAAAAAGGGTAGAGAGAGGAAGAGAGAGAAGAGCTGGGTAAAACTACTCAGACCTGTATTGAAAAGAATATATTCAAATGATGAGTTCCACACTACACAGTTTACCACTACAAGGTTCTTTTTCTTCGACATGCTTAGTACTGGCGCTTAACTACACTGCTGAGTCTATTTTTCCTTTCCTGTTTTGTACCTTCCCTTGTCCTGTATGGATACTGCCCCACTGTCTTTATTGAATAATGTGCCTTCACTTTTATAAGTAAGCTTTTCCCTTCTTCCCTCTGCCCGCCAAATTTTTACTTACCTTAATTGAATGCCAATACTATAACCCTCTGCATGAAACAAAACGCAGTGTACGTTCAAATTTTCTACTTAAAATCTCTATGACAGTGTAATGGTTAAGTGTGGTATTTGGAGTGTAACTACCCAGGTTCAACTTTTAACTCTTACCACACACTAGCACTGACGTTGGATGAGTGACTAACCTCTCTGTGTCCAACTGTCTCCACTTTAAACTAGAAATAATGAAAATGCACATCTTTGAGGGTTTTGTGAGAATTAAGTGAGATAAGGACCTGGCTATGTATGTACACTGTGTAAGCACATGCTAAATATTGTCTATTGATATTGTTACTGTGATAATTTTAAATTGTTCTCTATTAGAGTATCTTTAAGTATAACTCTTGAAGCATAACTCTCACCGAAGAAAACCATTAGATATTCAAGAACCCAAAAAAGGAGACAATTGGTTCCCTCACTTTCATTCCTCGTTCGAGGAAATCTTGGCTAAAAAAATATGTTTGGACATCTAGAATATAATATCACAGAGTAAGAACATAGACATTTTGAAGTTGTTTTAAAGCTGGTATATCCTAAGAAATTTCATCTACTCCATTTCAAACCTGCCTCATGACTCTTCATCAGTACCATTAAAACCATGCCAATATCATAGATGGATTTTAAATTAAAATAGAAAAGCTGGCCCTTAGCACTGCTACTTAATTTCTCTAAACTGCCATCAAAGATAGGATGTGTTTCAAAGCACCTGCAAATGAATTAAGCCATTAAGTACTTGAACTCTAAAAGATATAATTCAAAGTCCATCTTTGGACATAAATTTAGATAAGATCAGGGTTTCTTACAAGTGTTTCCACTTTAGGTGAAAATTATGTGTTAAAATCTAAATTCCCAGGTAAGTTTATAAGTGGCAAGCAGCCACTTGAAAACTACTTTACTGAGCATAGTGCTTTCCTATTTTGAAATCATCCTGCTGTTGACATTTTGTGAATGAGGAAATTGACCAAAACAGCAGAAAAGAGGCAACTAAATTTAAAGTGCTTCATCGCAATTGAACAAGCCATGCCTCATCAATGTAAAAATATGTAAAAATGAACATATCCCAAGCACCTCCCACCTTCGTCCTAAATATTTCAAGCTCTACCACTAGCCACACAGAGGAGTTACTGGGTACCAATTTCTAGAAGTATTCTAGCCAAAAATTATGAGCAATGGTGACAGCTTTTGCTTCCACACATAAATAGGAGACAAATAAGACTATGAAAGGCAGGAATGAGAAGGCAAGAGAAAAACAAATAAGCAATACTGACACAGAGTTTAATTCTTCTTACTATTACTATAGGGTCATTTATAACCATTAAAAATCACTAAGGAGTCAAATTTTATTAGGAAAACCTCAAACTATTTTATTCAAAAGAAAATACAATGTCATTTTGTGAGCAGTTCCTGCAGGCCTCAACAATTCTTGTACCACTTCCTGCTCTCCAAAGCACTCAAAACTGAGTTTAAAAACTCCTTGGGAAATCAAAACCACAATAAGAGTACATAGCTCCTGAGAGATGGCAAAAACCAAGTCCTGTCTTCCAATTAGGGTTACTGGGACCCAAAGCCATTCGGCGGTGTCATGGACTGAACTGTGTCACGTAAAATTCGTATGCTGAAGTGCTAACCCCAGCACCTCTGAATGTGACTGTATTTGAAGACAGGAATTTTTCAGAGGTAATTAAGTTAAAGAGGTCATGAGAGTGGGCTCTAATCCAATATGACTGGTTTCCTTATAAGAAAAGGAAATTTGGACATAGACAGGTATAGAGGGAAAATGATATGAAGACACGAGAAGACGGTCATCTATAAGCCAAGGAAGGAGACTTGAAATAGATCCTGAGAAAGAGGACCATGACACGCTGATCTTGGATTTCTAGCCTCCAGAACCATGAGCCAATCAATTTCTGTTGTTTCAGGCACTCAGTTTGCGGTACTTTGTTATAGCCCTAGCAAACTAACACAGGTGACATGCCTTATATGGTACGATGATGAAAAACAAAAACCGGATCAAAAACCAGCTTTCCAGACTAACATTCATGGGGCTTTCCACCCTACTGCACTGCTTTGCAACTTAACTCCCTGTGTTCACTCAAATTTCTCTCCCACAAAAATCTTATACTTGTTCAACTGTTAAGGACAATGCTAAATACATACAGTTTACGCTGAACTCTTGTGAGCTACACTCCTAAATCACCAATAAGACACTGTCACATAGATATCTCATGAACTCAAAATGCCTAAAACCCAAATCAACTAACCCTTGAAGTTAGCATGATACCGTTTTGGACTCTAAGAACATCTAGGTACAAGAGTCAACTCCTTGGACAAATCATCTAAACTCTTTGAGTCTCAATTCAATATTTATAATACAGATTCTATAAAAAATATAAATTCTATCCCCCCCAAAAAAGCCTTCAAAGGGGTAATGTGAAGATTAAATTGGATAACAGCCCTTTCAAACTGTGAAATGTTAAAAGCAACTCTCCATGCAATCACAAATCATTTCTGTCTAGCATTTTTTTCTCATTCAAACTCAAAACTATTGGTATTTCCCTCTCAAATCACCTATAACCAATAACTCACCTAGCTCTGACAATTCTTTCTCTACACATCATTTTTCTAATAAACCTGGGTCCTTATAATTTCAAATTTATACTACGTTGAATGACTGATTTATCAGCTTCCAGGTTCCTCCTTATCTAATCTCTATCATATCTTAATATCAGGTTTATCTTCCTAATCCACTCAGCTACAAAGTCTTCAGCTGCTGTCCAACCACAGAACAAAGTCCCAGCCCTGCAATCTATAACACAACTGAATCCCAGGGCCAGTTTTTAAGCTGATCTCAAGACTTAACTTGTGCCCAAGGAGCCTTGCCTCATATCCAGCCAGTATGAACAGACAGATCATTAACAACTTCACTTGACCTTGAACTTCCCATTGATGGACCCAACTGTCACAGCGGCATCCAGTTATGAACTTTCTCTTAACCTTGAACCTGGAACAGCACCAAGAAGGTTAGGATGTTTAATCCCTATGTACAATCCACATGCTACAGAGCTTATCTGCTGCCCAGTTTCATTTTCTTCCTGCTTCTCTCTTGGCCCAGAATCTCTTCGCCACTCTCCTACTCCCTAACATTCAAAGTCTACCATAATCAAATTCAATAGCACTCTTAACCTTGCTTCGCTCCGTAGCTCAATGAGATCCCACTGCTCCATCTCGGCCAATGGTTTTCAATCTCATCAGACCCATTACCCTCTTTACATAATAAAAACTTTATAAATATTCCTTTACTATTAATGAAATGAAATTCATAGATAATAAGACCTGCGTACACACATAATTTCAAAAATTTACATATGAAATTTCAAATATATATCTATGCATAAATGAAATTCAAAAAAGAAATTAAAAAAATAACTTATAATAAAATAATGTATTAAATATATAAATAGTCAGGCAAAACTGTACCAGAAAATATAATAGAGTGGTACTAGCATCTATATAGAGTATCAGCAGGAATATACTACTACAAATTCAGACTAATTGAGAGTGTTATATTAGCTACTTAAAGAAAACAAGCAGTAATGCCATTAGATGAACAACTTTCCAAAATGGTAAACACATTTCACTAATGTTTTAAACAAAACAAAATATATTTTTCCTTTGATTTACACTGTTGTTGTATTCTTAGAAAATTTGGTACATATTAAATGTGCGCAGGGCATACTTTGGGATTATATGTGAAATAGTTGAGTTATAGCCTAAGATAAATATAAACAGGTTTTCACCTGCATGAATGCCCAGTAGGACACCCAAAAGGTTTATGGGACATAAAACAATTGTTCATTGTATTAAAACAGGAGTTGACAAACTTGGTAATGTGCCGGACTATATGTACTTTAGGTTTTGTGGACCATACACTCTGTCACAACTACCTGATTCTAAGAAAGCAGCCATAGACAACACATAAATGAATGGGAGTGCTGTGTTCAAGTAAAAGCTTATTTTCAAAAACTGGCAGTGGATCTAAGACTGTAGTTTGCCTACCTATGCATTAGAATGTCCTACATATTGCAAGATGCCCAGCTCCTATCTACTTAATGCCAGTTGTAATATCCAACTATTGTGATGACACCTCCTATTCAGCAATAACCTCCCTACCTTCCTACACCCACCAAATGAGAACTCATGACGTAAATATTCCTATTCACTGCACTTGAACTTTCTTGTCTCAGCTCCTTTTCTATACCTATCTGGAATGCAACTTGTCCTCAATCTACTCTTCACTTGTCTCTCTTATGCCTAATTCATGACCCAGCTGACACCTTGCCTCCCTTGACTAATTAAGGTATTTCTTTAAAAATTAAAATCTTTTAGAAAGGATTTGGCATTATAATGCCACCTAATATTACCTAATATTATTCCCCAATTATTATCTATATATTCTGTTTCCTACCTGGAAGGCAGGGTCTGTGTCTAATACTCTGTCATATTTAGACTCTAGCTCAATGATTTTCCTTAACTCACTCAATAAATATTATGATTAGCATGCTAGACATTGAGTATATAGCAGTGAACAATCAGCAAGGTCCCTGATCACACTAAGATTATATACTAATAAAGAGGAGTGAAAATAATTTCACATTCTAATAAGAACTATAAAGAGAAGAGGTAGTGGCATGGTGAGTAAAACAGGGAAAGCTGATGATCAGCTGTGATGTCAGATATGACGGTCAAAGGAAAGTTGTGTGAAAAGAGAACAATTTAAATTGATACCTGGCATCTGGGAAGAGCCAGAGAAGAACAGTCCAGCCATGGAGAGTACCATGACGGAGGAAATTTTGTAGCATGTTTGGGGAAAAACAGGTCATACGTTATTTGAAACTGAAGCTTTTAAATAAGAAGTGGCATAATATGATTTAGGTTTTTAAAAAGATCACACTGATTACAGAGCAGGGAAAGGGTAACAGGAAGGCAAAAGGAGAAGTAGAGAGCACAATTAAGAAGCTATCGCAGAAGTCCAAGCAAGAACCAATGATATCCTGGATTGGGGGTGGCAGTAAAGAGAGAGAAAGTAATCAGATTTGAGATCTCTTTTAGAGAAGTAACTTACAGATCTCCTTCATGGGCTAGATTTGGGGAGGAGGAACACTTGGTGCTACTACTACAAATGTTGAGGGAGAGGGAATGGTTTGAGTGATGGTGGGGAACCATGAGTTCCATATGGATGTGTTAAGTTTGAGCTGACTGTTACACATTGACTGATTTTTCAAGGTTGAACCAGACTTGCATTCCGGAAAAAAACCTCACTTGGTTTATTATCATATCAAAAGGACATGTTATCCTTTTGATATATTGCGGGATTCAAGAGGAAATGCCAGATAGGCAGATGGATATATATGAATGAAGACAGAGATAAGGTCTTAGCTAAAGAGAGGCATATACAGGTCATCAGCTTATAGTTGTTATTTTAACTCATGAAATAATAAAATCACATGGGAAAGAGTACTGATTAGAGAAAAGAAGACCCTTTCCCTGTCCTAAAAATCCCTAATATTTAGAGAAGGAGCCAGCACAAGAAAAAGAGAAAAAGCTACCTATTTGGCAAATCTGGCATCACAGAAGATAATATTTCAACCATGCATGATCTGCTAAAAGATTTGGCAAATTAAGACAGAGAGGTGTCTATTTGATTTGGCAATAAAGAAGGTCATTGATGAAATTTACAGGAACATTTCAGCTGAATAGTAATGATGGAAACCAAATGGACGTGACATGAAAAAGAGAATGAGAAGTGAGAAAGTGAAAACAGAAGGGAGACTTCTTCAAAAATAAATATAAATCATAAAAACAGTTGTGGAAAATAAATCAAACCAGTGACAGAGCACATTCAGTTCATCAATACCTTAATATTGTTATTTCAGTAAATCACTGACGTTGTAGATCAGCAGAACAAATGGTTGTGGTTTCTTGAAAAAATAAACTGAAGTTTATTTCAAGATAATCTGCAGTTAAAAATGTAGTAGAGGTAAAGCTATTAATACTAAAAGTTCTGAAATTAAATAAAAAAGTTCCCACTAATAAAAGAAGATTTTTATTTTCTTGGAGTAGAGAAACTATGCAGGAAATAATAAATCAAAAGATAGAGCAATTTTATTTAATAAAAATTAAAAACTTATATGTAACAAATACCTATACTGTAAAAGAAATTTTTAGGAAAATGACAGAATAGAAGAAAACATTGTAACACAAATGATGCTAATATATAAAGAGTATCTAGAAGTCAATAAGAAAAAATAGAAAATATAGTAAAGAATAGGAACAAAGAAATCAAGAAAGAAGAAATACAAATGAGTAATAAGATAGTATGATCGTCCATTTTTAAGGACTTTCCTTAAAAGTTATGAATATAGAGTAATGCTAGACTAGTATGTACCTTAGGAACACTGCAAGCAAAATCAAGTATATAAAATTCCTCAGTTAGTAGTAGTCTCACCATCAATACAGAGCAGTTTGTTTTTTCCCCATACCTAAGTATACAGCAGGATAGTCTTATTTTATTTAACAAGACTTGATATGATTGCAAAACGCAGTGATTTTTAAATTTTAGTTTATACATTTTAATGAGAAATATAACCATATGATTTAGAAACCCAGCATATTCAGAGGTGTATACTATTTAAACAATTATAGGCATCATGCAAACACAAAAGCAAAGATAACAAGAGAAAATGC
Organism: Rhinolophus sinicus; assembly: GCF_057876585.1. Taxonomy (NCBI): domain Eukaryota; kingdom Metazoa; phylum Chordata; class Mammalia; order Chiroptera; family Rhinolophidae; genus Rhinolophus; species Rhinolophus sinicus. The sequence goes on from NC_142504.1 coordinate 35,028,742, forward strand.
CTACCTTCCCTGATAGCTGTAAAAGGTGTACCTTCTTCTTCTTGCAGCCTGATCACCTTCAGGGCTACCAACTTCCCATTTACCCTGAAAAAACAAAAGAAGAGAAGCAAATCCATTAAAATAAGTTCCTGTTATCTATAGTCATCTTCCTTACAATTTATATTTTCTGCACTGAAAATGTCAGTGACTCAATTATGCTGCCACAACAAGATTAATTTCAGTAATGCTGGGAATTCTTTATCATCATAAATATTCACACTTTAAATATTCACATTTTAAATATTCACACTTGAGTAGTCCAAGATTTAACTGAAGTTTTCTGTGATTCACTCTACGTTCCTTCCAGAATGAAACTGGTGCTTAACAAAATCACCAACCTTGCATCGACAATTATTCTCTGATTAATTAGAACTCAAGCTGTCAAAATAACTCTCTCCCTTTGTTTCTCCAATAGCTCCTTTGTTTCTTTTGCTGAAATGTCTTCATCTTCAGTTTTAAAATGAGGTCATTCAGTCCCTAAGGACAGAATCTTAACACTCAGCCTTCCCTCTTCCCTCTTTCTCTCTTCCTTCCTCCCTCCTTCTCTTTCAACATCACCCATTTCTCCTTTCTTCATGATTTTTTCTTACTAGGGCACCCTAAAATTCTATTTGGTCTGATTGTGTTTTATAATACAGTATATCATCAAAATAAAAATTATGCATATTTTACTATTACAAGATTACACAAGACCTATCCAAAGCAGATGGTTCTTCCAGACGCATTCTAAATATGTATCAGCTCTAACTAAAAGTAAGAATGTGCTAGGCAGATAATTTTTTATCCAGTCAATTCTGTTAAAAAGACATGACTATCTACATTAGTCTTCTAGTTGACTGCTCTCCTTTCTATCTGTACTAGAGCATGCAGCATATTTTGTTAATTAAAATAGTTAAAACACGCATACATTAAAAATTTTGTTAAAAGATACAAGAAGGCATTTGACGAAAAATAAATCTCCCTGCCACAGCCTCCCAGCTCCAGCCCTCAGAGGGTGCCACTTACCATTGTTCATATGCACTTACACACACACACACACACACACACACACACTTATACATGTACACGTGTACATATACATACATACACATGCATACACATACAGACACACATATACACACATATATACAAATGGCAGTACGCCACACTATCAATACATTGACATTGTTTTTTATCACTTAATACATGTTGGTGACTTCCTCATAAGTTCATAAAAAACTCTCTTGCTTTTGAAAGACCACAGGGTATTCCTTTGTCTGAGAGTGTAACATGTTTAATTTAATCCTAGTCCTCTATTGATAGGCATTTAGCACATTCCCAATTTTTTGCTACTAAAACAATAATGCAAGAAATATTTTGGACATCCATGTAAAAATATGCTCATAAGAAAATTCCTAAAAGTGGAATTGCAAGGTCAAAATGTATGTGCACTGGTAAATCCTAATCCAGATGAACACTGGGAAGTTGTCCTGCATAGAGGCTGTGCCAGTTTTCACTTCCTTTAGTAAATGAGAAGAGCTCCTGTCCCTCCTTCACCGGCAAGTTATCAACCACTGAATGTGCCAATCAGGTAGTTGAAAAATGGTTTCTCACTGCAATTTAAAATTGCAACCAAGATCTTCCGAGGCTGTGGAACTAGCAAAGGAGAACTCACGTGGCCCAGAGAATCCAGTGCCTGAGTCTGAAATAAAGAATTTGAAGGTCTCTTTTTTTTAGAACTGCATCCATTTGATCTGTTTTTGCTCAAAAAACTGCCACAGACACAAAAGTTGAAAGTCCAAGGAATGTATCACAGCCCAACCATCCTAGTGGCGTTTCTCATTAAACTGATGGCTGAAATACATTATTGGTTACAGCGATCGAATAAGGACATGTGATTATAAGGCTCCACAAGGCGCCATCCACACAAGCATGGATGCTGTGTTCATTTTTCCTTGTGTTTCAGCTGGGAGGACAGCCTGCTGCGTTTTTGCCCTGTGACTCTCTGCTCCCAAGTACATTACTTTAAGTTTTCTAATCCTGACTGTGCTCTAGGTACCCAGGTGCAGGCAGAACATTAATATGCACATGGGGTTCAACTGGAGACTGTACCTTGTGCTCTTCCTTTTGTCCTTTACGACTAAGGGAGGCCTTTGGCAGGGCGGGAGGCTGGGATGCAGTCAGTGCTGACATCTGCACAGATTATTCTCAGCCCAGTTGCGCTCATCGCTATCTCCCCAAGGAGGCAATAACTGATTCCAGGAATTGCTTGGAATTTTCCCCTCATTTACTGATATTTTCCCCTCACCCATTAAAAAACACACACACACACAACCCACTTCCCACAAAGCCTTTCCATTTCCCTTGAGATCGTTAAATTATATGTATCATTAACCGAAAATCCTGGAATACAGGGAATTCCTTTTTTGAAGGTTATATACTTAAAACACACTCTCAGACCATGAAACTATGATTGTCCTGTAATACACTGAAAGAAGACAAACCTTCAATGGATGCAACACTCACACAACTAGAAAGGGAACACCTTTAAGTAATCTCAACGAATGTGCATCATTTTTGTGCTGAAACAACATTTGAACATATTTACTACGATAACTGCATAAAGGAACAAGATCTAGGTTAATGGAATTCTGATTCTGAAGCATAATTCTCCATGAATTAAACCTCCAACTATTAATTTCTCGTAGTTATGATAACCACAACAGTTAAAGACATTGAGATTGTATGTATTGCATTATATGGAACTAAACATTCCCTTAAGATTTATGCTAGACTGTTAGCTCCAGGAGTGAAGGAACTTTTTCTGTTTTGTTAACTCTTATGTGCCCAGTGCCTAAAACTGCCTGGCATAAGAGTAGACTCACATAATATTACAATGAATGAATATTAATAATGTTACTACACTTACATTCCCTTCCTTATATCTTCAAGATAACTCAAGAATAAAAATTATTGTTCAACATCGTCAATCATCAGGGAAACGCAAATCAAATCCACAATGAAATATCACCTCCCACCTGTTAGAATAGCTATTATCAAGAAGTCAAGAGACAACAGTTGCTGGCAAAGATGTGGTGAAAAGGAAACCTTTATACATTGTTGATGGGAATGTAAATTGGTCCAACCACTATGGAAAACAGTATGGAGATACCTCAAAAAATTGAAAAATAGATCTACCATAGGATCCAGTAATTCCACTTCTGGGTACATACTCAAAGGAAATAATAGGATTTTGATGAGATATATGCACTCTCATATCTATCTTAGCATTATCCACAATAGCCAAGATATGGAAACTACCCAAATGCCCATCAATGAATGAATAGAAAGGAAAAAAGAAGTACTACACATACACAATGGGATATTATTCAGCCACAAGAAAGGAAGATATACTCCCATTTACAAAAAAACATGGATGGACCTCATTGAGCACATTATGATAAGCAAAATAAATTAGACATAGAAAGACAAGTAAGTGCTGTATGATACCACTTATATGTGGAATCTAAAAAAGTTAAACCTATAAAATACAGAGTGTAAAATGGTGGTCCCCAGAGGATTTTTGGGGGGAGAGGGTGATAGATAAGACAAACTTGTAATGAGTAGGAAACAAGCCATAGAGATCTATTGTTCAGTATAATGAATATAGACAATAATACTGTACTATAATTATGTAATGTATAATATGAAAAATCATATTATAATAGGTTAACTAGGCAATCACATTATAATAGGTCAACTATCAAAGTAACATGTCGTATACCCCAAACATACACAATGCTCATGTCAAATTTATTCAATTAAAAGTTTAATTGCTTTCAAAAATTTCAGAAATCTCAGATTTTTATGAAACTTTCAACATCTTTCACGCTTGGTTTAAATACTTTTCTTTTTTCCAATTAAAGTTGCCGTCTCTTTGTTTTTGATGCACACAGATAGGTAAAGTTTGCACTTCCTTAAAGTTTCAGAATTTATAAAACGCTGTATTAATGAACTTTTCTACACCCAACAGACATGTTTCAAAACCCTTACTATCTTTTAATAATCTGAGCCCAGACCACTAATAAGTATCTCCCAACTGCAGTATTCTCCAACTGCTTCACTGGTTTCCCATTAAGAATCATATTGATTATCAAATTGCTCTTTAACCTAAGAGTCATTGTGACTTTCTCTTTTCTTAATTAGTTTTCCTCTACATGTCTAGACACTCACCAACTACTGCATTACTCACTTCTAAAGTCTAGTAAAAATTTTAGGTCACTGGCTCCACTTTTGGAAAAGGTACCTCTGGAAAAAACAACATTACAAGTTTTCTAATGTTCTATTTTTGGTGCATATTTTCTTTTTAACTTTAGTATGGGCTGAAATACTTAAAATTCTAAGCTACTACTCTTACAAAACGTCAGTTTTTAAAGACATAAAAGAAGATAGCTATGTATTATTCTATGAAAAACAAACTAATCATTGTATCTAGTAATTAGCAGTGTGTTTAAGCTATTTTATTAAAGATTCAAAACATACGCTTCAAACAGCTTTAAGTTCTTAGAATAATTACAAAATTCAAATTGAATAAATAAATTAGAGCTGTTTACAGGAAAACATTGGAGATTCATCTTTAACAAGTTTTATTAATTAAATCAAAGACTAATGAACAGAAGGCAATCAAGGCCTGATTGGCAATGGAGACATAATTCAGGTAAATAATGTGGTTAAAACAAATGCTTTCAATTTTGTTAATATTACCACAGAACATTCTATTGGAGATATTGTCAGGTTTGTATCTAGTTGTTCTAAGCTACATAGGGAGCTGTTTTAACTTCAGGCATTTTAAAACATTCTCTAATTCTTCCAACAAATGCCGTTGCCAGCATGGCCTCACTGTGCAGCTCACTTTACACCCAAAGACGAGTGGCTCACTCCTCTGGTCTTCCCATCAAACCAGACAAGCTGTCAGGTGCAGCAGAGGAGGACCGAGGGGATGCCCACGCGTGTGCATGGAGCTACCCACACACAGAGATACGGGGACACTGAGTGTCCCAGCAGAACCATGTTGAAGTGGATCCAGCTTTCAGAGTGGTTCTAATCACAAATACCAATCTCAGCCAACTTCAGAACTCTGTCCACAGTTCTACCGTGTTTCCCCGAAAACAAGACCTACCCCGAAAATAAGCCCCCGTTAAGATCGTCAGCCAGACGGACGCATTTAGTACATTATGACGATGTTCCAGAAGAAGATGACATGATTCTATTTGAATAAATGTAGATTGTTGTACATGAGAAAAATAAGACATCCCCTGAAAATACGCCCTAATGTGTCCTTTGGAGCAAAAATTAATATAAGACCCGGACTTACTTTCGGGGAAACACGGTATGTGCTGTAAGTTTGAAAATGATAAAATTCTCCTGTGAGAGTGAAGCAAGATGGAGAAGCTTTGAATAAGAACAGCCTACTCATTTTTTCATGCATTTCTTCATTTGTTCATTCAACACTGTAAAACTTACAAAGGAAAACTCCCCAGTTAGCTCAGGGTAAATTTTCCAGGTTTGAAAGGTGATGCACAAAGACAATTTCATTACAGGCAAACAATTCTCAAAGGAAAGACTAAAGATTTTCTATTTTATTAGTTACTTCAAATTAATAGGATATCTTAGTATAATACAACAAAATTACAAATATTATCCAGGTCATCTTTGAAAGCAGTGTCCATGTACTAACACCTAGAAGAAATTATGTCTAGGGGATATAAAGGAAATTAAGGCAATATACCTAAAAGAAATTTAATATACTCTGGGAAATTTAATATATTCTGCCTCACTCTTCCATTATGATTTTGTCTCAGAGAAGCTGCTAAGGAAAATAATACTGAGTGCAGGCAGATACAATGCTTTTGTTTCCTTTCTGTATTAGCTTAGAAGCAACAGAAGAAAATGAGATACTATGGGGGAGTGACAATGACAAGATGGAATATATCAAGGACAATATTTAGGGCTGAATTTATAAATGTTTGACAAAGTGATTAAAATATTTTAAAGGTTTTAATAGTGCTTCTTTTATTAATTCCTTCTTGAGAGACTAGTTAAAATGCTGACTATACTGCATTACACACACACTTCAAAAGTTAAAAACTTCACAAAGTGTTCACGGCCTTGCTCTTCCCATCTGAATTTAATTTTTATTCAGGTGTAAATGAGAAATCATCTCAATACTATCTAACCTTTGCTATTCTGAAATACCCTAAAAGTGCTGTCTATTATACTTTATTCTGGAAAAACAAATTAGAATTTCAAGGTAAACTGTCAGTAATCACACCTTGTCCTAATCTTTATCAAAATAACATAGAGAGAAGTAGATGACTAATGTTATTTCTGTTAAATTATTTTTTTTAACAAAACCCGAAGATTAGAGAGAGAATAGTGTAATGGCTACTTATTAGGATATGACCAACGGTGCAAAAAGTCTGAAGACTTAATACAATGGGAAAAGGATATGCTCAATCAACAATTATTGCTTACAAAAGAAATTATGGCTGCTAAAGTATAATTTATCACTATCAACGTCTTATCAAATGTACAAACCCATAATACGTTGAAACATAAAATTAGTGACATATAATGTTCATAAGAGAAAAGAGAATTACGTATATTTCAACAATTTTAGCCAACTTTGCACCTTTCCAAAATTAAAATCTGTCAATAAAGGAGTTGAGCATTTTTTTACCTTACAAATAAAATAACCTCAGTGATCATTTAGGCTTCCGAGCAGATAAAATGATCCTTACTGCCTTGATTGTTTATCTTTGTCCTCTCACTGCCTGGAACAAAGTAGCCCCCGAAAAGGCTGCGACAGAATTCAAACTCCCTACAATACCCCCAAATGATTTAGTTCTTCCTAAATGTTGAACTTAAATTTGCTTCCTGTAATTTCTACTCTCTGACTCAAGTTGACTCCAAAGAGACTAAACTAAATGCTCTTCCACAAGACAGCCCTTCATTTAATTAAGTTTTGATATCCTGCCTTTCAAGTCAACTAATTCGTTGAGGCTATGATTCTGTGCTTGACATAAAGGATGAACAACGCAGACATGGTCCCTTCACTTACATCTCACCAAGGAGACAGACATAAAGCACAGAAATACAAAGATGGCTGAAACACGTCAAAGGGAGGCAGAAGGCCCCCACTCATCAAAGATGAGACAATTTTAGTGTCACTAAAGTAATACATGTGACAGAAAGGTATCAAATATGTTTAAGTCCATAAGTTTATAATGAGACTGAAAAAACTGTTATACTTGGGGGCGGGGGGGTACTATGAACCATCTCACTAATTTAAAAACTGTTAAATATAGAGACTGCATCAAGCATTTACCTTTCCTTTATTTTCATATATACTGTATCTCATGTAAACAAATCATTGATATGTGCAAGTTTCTCTTTATAGATGCATTGCATGTAACAATAGGATTTGAATAGCATCATTTTGCTAACCATAATCATTGAATGGATTATTAACAGTTGCTAAAATCACACAAAAAAGACTACCAGATATTATGTGCTTCTTTTTTTTAAATTAGTTTCAGGTGCACAAAACAATGTAATAGTTAGACGTTTATATCATTTATATCCCTCACACTGTGTCAACCCCCCTCCCCACATCCACTATCCCTCTGACATCGCACACAGCCATTACATTTCCACTGTTACTATGTGCTTCTTGATGGAAGCACTCATTCCCCTCCATGGGATAAATCCAAATGGAATCTGATCAAGTCTTTACCTAACTACTTATTTTAATAAAGAGATAGGGAACAAGTTAAATAACATCATTGGGATACATCAGAAAAATGCAGACTACAGGTAATTCTTCATACAAGAGAATGAGTGTGTTTCTTCAACAAATAAATTTCATGAAAAATGAGAGGGGAAATCCATAGATTAAAAGAGAGAGATATCAACTAATTGCAATGTACAGATCCAACTTTATCTTTACTCCAGCAATGTATTTTAAAACTCACTGCATGTATATTTGATAATATAAAGGAACCAATAAATTTTGACATGATTTTGGTTATGTGTTTTAAAATAGAGTTCTTAACATTTAAAGCAGGGATGTCCAACCTTTTTTCAGTGTTTTTTACGAAGGGCCATATGCAGTAAAATACACAAACAGCCGGGCCACTCACTCGAGGTGAAGTACGTATTGCCTCACCTGGTTTATTTAAGTAAACTAAATATATTTCTGGAATTTGCTGTGGGCCAATTAAAAATGGACTGCGGGCCACAGTTGGCCCGTGGGCCACAGTTTGAACACCCCTGGTTTAAAGGATAAATGCACTATGAAATAACATGATGTTTGGGGTTTGTTTCAAAATAATTGGGAGAACAAATATAGATAAAACAAGATCAGAAATGGGTTGTCAATGTTTGAAATTGGGTGATAGGCTCATGGGAATTTATTATAACTGTGTTTTCTACTAATTTTCCATATTAAGATCTATAATTTTTTTTAAACACTCAATAGGAATTAGGATAAATGCAATGAAGGAAAATTGTAATGTACTACAGAAAAGATAAAGAATCTATTTTAGATTAGACAGTTAGGGAAGGTTTCTCTGAAAGCACGACATTCAAGCTGAAACAAGACATATAAAAGAACATTCCAGACAGATGGAACAGCCTGTACAAAAGCCCAGAGGCAGAGAACACAGTGCATTAAACCAAAGTATAAGAAAGAAAGAGTGGCTAGAGCTTGTTGGCCGGGAGTTGGGGGCGGGGGTACCTGGAGGGATAAGAGAGCCAGATCATGGAGGTTCTTAAAGACCATAGAAATAACTGATTTAAAAAAAAAAAAAAAAACACTGGGAGATCTTAAGAAAGGGGATGATGTGGTTAAATTATGTGTCTACAGCTCAGTCACTAGTGTGGAGAATGACCTGAAGGAATACAATCAGTGGGAGCAGGGAGGGAGGTCAGGGAGCTGTTGCTATGGTCCAGGAGAAAGATGGTGGCCACAAAGAACCAGGAAACTGGGGAGAGGGATGGGGAAAAGGTAAGCGATATTCTGAAGACAGAATCAACATGCTGTCAGAATAAATCGGATTTGGTGTAGAGAAAGGTGTAAAGGATGACTCCAGGTGTATCCGCGTAAATGGAGGTAGTGTTTATCATTTAATATTCAAGAGTCAAGAAAAACTAATGGAGACGAGATATAGACAGAGGGTACTAAGAGTCCTGTCAGGGAGGCTCTCAGTCAGGGAACATCCAAGTGGTGATGTAAAGGAAGCACTGGTATTTATGGCTCCTGATCCCAGTACAAAAATCTAGGCCAGCTAAAAAAATTTAAGAGTCAGTTGGAAGACTTCAAGGGAAGTAATAACCTCAAGAGAAAGCCAGTTTTCTGTTAAAGCAGAAAAGAGAACCCTCAGAAAGAGGAAGAGAATATGTAAGAGTTTGTTGGTCAGAGAATAATGTTCTGGGTCTAGACAAGGAAAGAGAATGGAGGATAGGGGAAAGGGACAACACAGATGTAGTGACAAAATGGGGTGAGGCCTGAGAGACAGTGGCTGGTCAGGCAGTTTTACCCCTGGGGGAGTGCCTGGGCAGAGGACATTCCGTCCTGACAGGCCCTCGGAAGCCACCGGAGTAGGGGCTGCTGTTGGGCTGCTGCTCAGCGTAGCTGCCCCTGTACACATGAGGTAAGGCATTAGAAGCCGGGACAGCCTTTGCCATGTCAGAAGATAAAGTACAGGTTTTCAGCCCTGGCTACATACCATGGTTCCCCGAAAATAAGACCTAGCCGGACAATCAGCTCTAATGCGTCGTTTGGAGCAAAAATTAATATAAGACCTGGTATTATATTATATTTATTATATTATATTATACCCAGTCTTATATTATAGTAAAATAAGACCAGATCTTATATACAACCCGGCCCTTATATTATATTAAAATAAGACCAGGTCTTATATTAATTTTTGCTCCAAAAGACGCATAGAGCTGATTGTCTGGCTAGGTCTTATTTTCGGGGAAACACGGTATTAGGATCAATCGGGGAGCTTTAAAACAAACTATTGCCTGGCCTCACCCTGGATTTACTTGGTGTGGGATTGGATCCTAGTATCTGTACTTTTTAAAACACCCCGGGTGAGTGTAATGCACACCTGAGGTTGAGAACCACCGTGTTACGTCTTCAGGCTCCTATAGCAACTTCTCATTGTCTCTCTTTGTTTGTCGGGTCTTTCGAACATTGAAGTCTCCTTGTTATGATAAACATTCAAAAATTTTTTACTATTTTGAGTGTCCTCCATCTTAGCTGCAAGCTTCTTTTGAACATGCTTGGGTGTACCCACTGAGACGTGGTGTAAGTGCTGAGTGGACGTGGACAGTCCAGAAACCGGACTTGTACTGATTTGTCCTAAGCTTGAAGTAAGCTGTCACAAAATACTGTGAGTCACAGAGTCACAAAATACTGTGAACTCATAATGACCTTACCAACAACCAAAACCCCTGCAATCACACCATCTCTAACTTGACCTATGCCATACAATTCACTTTTTAAACATGATTTCAGGAGTTTGATTTATCCCTAAAAAACGTCCAGCTTGTCAGCAGCAACCATCTTGCTCAAGTCTCTTGTGTCTACGCTCAATTCCAATCCTGTTTATGACAGGCAGTGGCCACACATCCTGTCTGTCGTCATCAGAGGTGGGGATGACAGTACTTAATGGGATGAGGTTCAGGGCCGTGCTCTTTGACACCACACTCTCAAGTCCCATCCCATCCACCTTTGGGGCACCTGGCTTCATTAACCTTTTCTCTGTCTCTCTCTGACCTCCCTCCTTCTCTCTTCACTTTCGAACTCTCCAGGCCAGCCCTTCCTCTCCAAAGTCACTCTCAGTCACACCTCAGCTTCTGTCCCAGACCACAGCACAGACCTTCTATTTCTACATTGACCTGTGCTGAAAATCTGCACCCAGCACTATTTCTGGCCCACATTAGGGCTCAGGGATGAATGGATGAGCCAACCACTTACCACGTAAAAGAGGTACTAGAAATCCTACTGCTCTTCAGTATGGTTAATTGGCTTGTTTTCAATCCACCAGCAGCAGCAACAGCATACCACCCAACTGTCTGTTTCTCCATTATCAATCAGAACATAACTGTGAACATTTACCTATGTTCGATCAACAAGCAGATATACAATACCTACAGCATTCTGCTCGTCCACCAGCTTAACAATCTGATTAGAAAAAGGAATTAAGGTTACTTAGGTATGACATAATTTTGTAATGACCTCCTAGATCACTAATTTGCTTTCTAACTATGCAGAAAGCATCGGGACAATAAGCTGTCCTAAAATATTCCCCTGGAGGAGGGGGAATAGAAGGACATTCCAGGGAAGGTCACACCTTTCCCTTGGCTCTGATTCACAAAAACCATCTTCTTCCATGAATATTTGGACATCTCAAAGCTACAAAGGCCTCTCCAATTTTTCATAGTTCCTCAAAGATGACTGACAACGATGGGACAATCTCAACTCCCAGTTTCTTTGAAATTCTGTGAAACAGTCATCCCTGGTCTTCAATCAGCACTCCTTAGAGAGCCATGGTACTGTCAAACTTCCTAAGACAGCTGATAATTGAATTCATTCCTACATTTGTTCTGCACTTTGGTACCTGAGGCCAACTCTTCTTGGCAGCAGTGATGTAAGCAGCACAGGTGAGTAATTGCACTTGTTCTCTATCACCTGTCTACCCAAGTAGCATCTTCGCTATGCAAACTTCAAACCTGAGCTTTTCTTGGATTTCCAATGTTTCCTCTCCTTCCCTCACTTAGCTGAACTGTATTGTAGTTATCTGATCTAAAGTTTGTTGGGTTTTGAGAGACTTTTATAATCCGTTTTGATACATTAACCTTTGGAGTTTTAGGGCAATGGATTATACACTTCTCGGTATTTTTCTGGAATAACTCCAGATGCAAGGAACCATTCTGAGTAGAGCAAAACGTCACATGCATACAGCCCTTGAGGAGATTACCAGCCAAAGAAGAAACAATAGAGGACCGAGCAACTAAAATGCATGACCAACATAGGTAAGTTCCTAAAAAAAAAAGTAAGGTGAAGTTATCAAAGACAAGGAATAGAGGAATTTTTAACATATCAAGAGAAGGCATGAACCCAGAAAAGATGCCAGGACACCTACAGATGTAAAAGCAGCTAGTTACACATGCTCCTGGAATTACTAGAAAAGAGCCATGTTTATTAGATGAGATGGGAGGGTTTCATAAAAATAAGTAAAAGGTAGTCTATTATGAGGAGATTTTAGAGATTGATTTTTCACATAGTGAAATCTGAAAGTTACTGTGTTAATTACTTCTAGAAGTTTTTTATCGTTAACATTCAACAATGTATATCACTAAATATGCAGTACCCTAAATATACAAGCACTCAGATGCACTGAAAACTAAAAATGAAGGGATAATGTAACGATAAAGAAAAAACAGAAGTTGGGTTTTGTTTCATTTTTCCCTTGTTGCACTTTCAAGCACACTTGTCTGAAGAAACATATTACTGAGGTCTTTGAAAAGGCTGCATTTAACATTTGTAAAGAAATCAAATTTTCTCATTTGGAGGTCAAGTTGCCACTTCAAATAGATTTTCACCTCCAGTAGCTTTTCTCCCATAGAAAATACTTCAAAAAAGCAGAAAAGAAATGGATGTACTTCTGAAAGGTATTATCATTTTTTTTCCCTATCTTGGATTACCTATTACAGATGGTCCCCAATTTACAATGGTTCAACTTACAATTTTTTGACGTTATGATGGTATAAAAGCGATACACATTCACTAGGAACCATAGTTCAAATTTTGAATTTTGATCTTTTCCAAGGCCAGTGATACGCGGTACAATACTCTTTTATGATACTGGGCGGCAGCAGCGAGATAATTTTACCCAACTATAGGCTAATGTAAGTGTTCTGAGCACATTTAAGGTAGGCTGGGCTACGCTATGATATTTGGTAGGTTAGATGCATTACATGCAGTTTCGACTTACAATATTTTCAACTTATGATGGGTTTATTGGACTATATCCCCATCGTAGGTTGTGGAACATCTGTATTTTCTGCTAAATTATTACATATTACAACTAAAAATAAAAATCAAATCCACTCAGTCATAATTTTCTTTTTCAAAAGCCTAACTACAGCATCACAATCACAGTGAGTCTGGGATTAAATAGATGAGCTGGGATTAAAGAAAAGACAATAAAGTCTGATGCTCACCTTACAGCATGTTAAGCTTCCCAGTTCAAAGATATGTTTAAAGCATAATGGTCCTATTTCTCTAACAGAGTCATATTATGTTCCCCTTTCTCTAGGAGAAGAATACATGCTTCCCATCACAAGAAAGATGTCAAGCTTCTACTCTCAGGAAAAAAAAAAAAGTATCTCCAAAGGAACTAAACGAGATGCACCAGAAAGCACATCACTGATTCACCACAAGACTGTGAGCAGTCCCCAAATACTCATTGCCAAGTAACGTTAACCACAGAGATCTTGCATTTTCTACTCAAACATAGTCATACGAAATTAAATGAAGTTTGGAACAGCAGGACAAAACAATTAAAGCAGCCCTGGAGAACCATTAGTGCAGGAGTATTCAGAGTTCAGACTATTCTCAACCCAATTCTAATAAAGACACAAATTCCCCCACCTCCCAGTATGCACATGGACGTGCGTGTGTGCTCACGTGTGCACACACATACACCACCTCAAGTTTATATTATAACCAGGACAGAAAGTTAGTATTTTCATTTTTTTGGTTTGGATGCAAAGGCCTATAGAGAACAAACAAAACTGTTATAAAGACACAGTAGCTTGGTTAAAAGACTAAGACATCAAGTCAAGAGTATTACAAGTAATTTTTATTTCCTTCAATTAAAATGCATTACTTCCATAATTATAGAAGTTGTCATTTTTAAATATCTTTAAAATGAAATTAAAAAAACAATACCAAGCAAAGCGAAATTTACCTAGTTTGATTTTAAGTCTTTTATGACAAAAGGATTGGAGAACAATGTTATCCCACCATGAATTACCTAAGTCTAAGACTGTTCTCCTAAAAATAAAAGTCACACTAAAATAGATTGCTTTATAGGCAAGCAGAGTGTCAAAGTAAAAACTGATTCAATTAAATATAAAGTTGAAAACAATCTACCTACACATGCTGAAGACTGCATTTTATTTTAATTGGCTCCTTGGTAATATGTAGATTAATATAAAATATAAAAAAGACCTTCATAAAAATTACATATAATTGGTATGATAAGATCCATACTAGTATTATTTCTTCCAAAACCTAGCAACAGAGCCAAAGTACAAATTAGTTAACCTGATTCGGAATGAAAGGGTTTTATACACAGTCAATAAAGTTTAAAATCAAGATAGCTGTCTTTAACTCAAAAATAGCACTCGTGTTCAATTACCCCTATTGTTAAAGTACCAACAATGCAGCAGGCCCTGGGCCAAGGACCTTATTTACACTGTCTCAGTTAGTCCCTATATCACCGCTGTTTAATAGGCACTATTATTATCTCCACTTTACGAAGAAACTGAGGCACAGTTCTAAATCACACAAGAAGTGGCAGGTCCACAATTTGGACCTAGGAAGTGGGACTTCAGAGTCCATACTCATAAAGGGTAGCGATAAGTAAAGTGTCAACCACAGAGGAAAGGTGTGCGGTCCACATGCTCGCTCCTTCATTAAACAGAGGCACTCTGCTTACGCCAGTATATATTTTTATCAGACACTTGTGATCAAATTATTTACTCCCAAAGAAATGCCACTGCTCTGTAATAATTATTTACAAACATCAAAATAAATCGATGTATTTTAGAATTGATAAGTCTTATCCAAGTCATAAAAGTAATATGTGTTTGTAGAAGAACAGTTGGCAAATACAGAAACATTTTATATCCACAAAACTCAAACTATTCAGAGGTAAATTCTTCAACATGTATGTATGTTCGTGAATTTTTTTCTCTGTGTAGATTTTTCATAATGATATCCTACTTGGTCATTTACCTTCTTGTTGTGGTTTAACAAAATATCCTTTTTACTAGATGGGCTAAAATAAGAACACAGGAAGCATCAAGTTCAAACAAGTTCACACTTTCCTCTTAAGAACACGGCCCAAGTACTTTTTTTCTTAAAATTTCATGACTCCTGCATTTGGATTTATTGAGGAAAGCAACTCTGCCAGCCAAACAACAGAGGCCTGGCTGAGGAAGCAATGCATGAGCCTGCCAGTTGCATGGGAGCAGGAACTATGGGACACAGTTCTTCTGAGTTGGCCTGGCTAGAATTCAGTGCTCCATACCCAGTGACAGAAAACCACCAATCAAATCATCTCCAGGATAGATATGCTAGCAGACTTTGCTCCAGGAACCCAGACACATGATTTTAGACTTGGAAGAACTGAAACTCATAGTAATCAAATGTCAGTTGAAGAACTTCCAATGTCCTGACTACAAATCTCTGTTCCCAAGTGCCATCTTTCAGTCTCTTCTCATCAAACTTAAAGGGCATGAGTAGAACATTCCTAAACATTGTCCCCAATCATTACATAGTTAATTATTAGTTCAACATCTATTAACAGTGCTGTGATAGGTGCTAAAGAATAAGTTATATACAGTTGACCCTGGAACAACCCAGGTTTGAGCTGTGCGGTTCCACTTATACGCAGATTTTTCAATTGAGCTCAGTTCAGTTGACCAGCACAGTTCAAACCTGCATTGTTCAAGGGTGAGCTACGCAGCTGGGAATACACGTATGTGGAGGGCCAACTGTAGTTATATGTGGATTTCTGACTGTGCGAGAAGTCAGCGCCCCTAACCTCTGTGTTGTTCAAAGGTCAACCATACATATAAGGGTAAGTTATACACATATGAGAATAAGTTATATACATATGAGCAAGTAAAGGAAATACCAAGCAAGGCAGTAAGTAAATCATGAAAAATAAAAAATTCTTCTGACATTTGTTAAAACAATAAGGCTTTATTCAAGTCTATTGCAATAAGGGAGAGAGAGATAGAGCTAAACTCTGAATACAACAAGAACAAGTGGGGATTTATAACCAAAGAGCAGGTTATGGGGTCACTGAGGATGGAAAATTACTAAGAGGAGACATCAAGTGTAGGGATAGTTCTTAATAAACTGATCTAACAGGATTATTGCTGAGGGCAGGTCAGAGAAATCAGATATCAAGGCTGGGGGCATTTTCTCTAACCTGACTTAGCCAGATTCCTGCTAAAACTGAGCTATCCAGGCCTGGCAAGGACAAGGTGTGTGGGGGGGGGGGGGGCGGGGGGCTAAAGGGAGTAGGTGGCAAATCAAGACCTAGTCAAGAAGACGATTTTAGGGGAGCATAACTCAAGTTTTAGTCAAGAAGAGAATCTTGTCAGAAACAAGGAACATTTCATAGTATCAACGGTACTTAAGTTGGGTCTCAAAGATGGAACAAGAGGTGGACAAGTGAAAAGGAGAGGTAACCATTTACATAGAGAGATCTATCGTAAACAAAAGTGCAGAACGGGAAAGGCACATTTAAAGTATAGAGAGTAAAAACTAGGGAAGCAGTAGGGCATAAGGAATGAAAAGCAGAATCAAGAGGAATTTGGGTGTCAGGTTCTCTACAAAACTGATCCAACAAAGTAATTAGATATTTGATCTTGCTGGTCATCAAAATTTTTTTATATGCTACATTTGGGAGGGGGGAGAGCTTTGAATGAAGTAAGAGTTAATGTATCAGCAACGTTCATTTGAAGAAGTTAAATACACATTTATTCTTAACCAATAAAGGTAAATTAACTGAGCTATAAGTCTACTAAATATACCTCATGATATAAATAAAGATTAAAATTTAAATATAGACTGTAAAATATATTTATAAATAGAAATTAAAACACTAAAAATAAATTTCTAGGATTTAAATACTGTAGTTACGTATACATATTATAAAATATTTCGTGGCAAATCTTTATTGTAATAACAAAGAAAGCTGAATACTCAATTTGTAAATCTACCTATTGCTACATCCAGGGCTTTCCAAGCAATAACCTGTATGTTTATCACCATCAAACAGGACATTAGCATCCCTTTTCCAAAGAGCAATCTGTTTTGCATGGTTTAGTGCTACAAAATCAGGAAAAGGTCTTAAATAAAAAACTATTTGGTAATGTTAAGCCTCTGCCACCAACTCTAGCTTCTAATAAGAAATTTAATTTCCATTCAGTGAAACAACATAACTTTGAGGAAAAACCATGTTGTATGGCTTTTGCTTGGCTTTCGCTGAGTGTGGCTTCAATAAACAGTGCATGCATGAATGAATGAAGTCAACTACTTCAAACAAAGACTCAACCAGTGAACAGCGACCGATGGGGCACATTACACCAGCTTTCCCTATTAGAACAATTTCTGTAACTAAGAAATCACAAAAGTCAGCTTTCCTAAATGTCTCTCCTTTGGCATGTCTTTCTTTTCCATCATTAACAGAAAGCTTTCAGATAGGATTTTCATTTAAGTTCAAAACGAGTGTTGGAGGAGCAAAGTCCCTGACTTCCAAGGCAACATATACTCAAAAGCAATAAGATATTTTCTCAGTTTTCATCTAAAATGAGGAATGACTACAACTGCCATGACTCTTCTCCAACTGAAGCAGATGGCAAATCATCAGCAGTCATCCAGTGGAGGAATTCTTCCGTAACAGCACCATACATACAAATCCTAGCCCAGAAAACCAATGAGACTTTAGCTAGTGTACTGTGTTATCTTATGAGTTGTTTTTGTTTTTTAAATGAGTAGTATATCTGTAAGTTGGGTAAATTGAATACATATATGTAAATCTTTGCATGTCAAATATCTGCAGATATTTAGTCACTTAGCAACTGTCCATTTTCCTTTTTTTAAAAGATTTATTTATATTCATTTCTTGTTTAAAAAAGAACTGAATGTAGCTACATAAAGATTACTACAAAAAATGGACACTATAAAACTAATATCCTGTGTCCATGGTAGATAAACAACTTTCTGTAGTTATAACACATAAGACTACCTTTCCTATTTTCTTTGTTTTTAAATACACAAATTTTTAAAGAAAATACATTCGTTATCTTTTTCTTTTTACCACGATCTTTAAAATCCAGACTACTAATTAGTCAATTGGACTCAGATTATGAATGTCAGGAAGTGAGAGACTATGATTAGTCATGTATCAGATAAGCATCCAATCATTATGCTATAAACACTCACTCATTTTTGAGTGACTAAGGAGAAAGTATGACTAAATTACATAGGAATTTAAAAAAAAAAAAAAAAACAGAGTCACTCATCTCAGATAGATGGCATAGCTCTAACTCTGAAGTATAGTAAGAAAGTGATAGATGTGAAGTTGAGAAACCCACGTTTTCAGTGCAGCTCTGTTACTACTCAGGTGTATAAACTTAGGCCCATCATTTAACCTGTCAACTCGGCATTTTCCTTTGTGTGTGTGTGTGTGTGTGTGTGTGTGTGTGTGTGTGTGTGTGTGTTCCTGTACTATATGAATATATAATACAATGGAAAGTTTTTGAAAAGTAGAAAGGGAAATATAACTGTATAGGTCGATTATTATAAGTGGCTACTAGCATTATCTGTATGTAGAGATCTGGCCACATTGGCTTTAATAATTGCATTTATGATGAAGCATCATCCACATAACTATATTCATTAGACAAAATGAGGTTAAATAGACTTGGTCTCTCCAGGTGTTATTAATTAAACAAGAAACCCCCCCCTTTTTTAACAGATAGGTCAATAGTAAACTAGCTCAGGTAACATCAATCATAGCACACACACATACACACACACAAAGATATATATGTCTAAATTATACATATATATATAATTTAATCAAGTCATCTGTAAGTTTGTGTGAATAAATACATACAAACAATATAATTGTACCTGCTTAGATACAAATACATAAGGAAGTGACTGAAAATAAGAACAAGACCATGAAAATTTGGCGAGACTTTCAAGTGACATAACAGATGGAGAGAATTATTTGGTCCTCTTAATTAAATTCTGAATGCTTAACCACATGCACAGCTAGTGCTAGGAATATACTTTGAGTTGGGGGTTAAGGGTGCTGAGTTTCTGATTTACTCAAAAACCTATTTGAAAGAATTTTATTTTTTAAGGTACTGTTCTTACTGGTATAATATTAGTTCCTCCGTTATTTATGAGAAAGATAAAAGGGTTGTAAAGGTGCTGGCAGATCAGGAGTTATGTTTGCCATATGAGTAGAATAAAAAGGAAGTAAGAAAAATGGGTGCCATCAAATTTTGGGCTGAGGTCCACAATGAGATGACAGCAATGGAATGGAAACTCTTGTCCAAAATAAACTTATCCGCTCGAAGGGAAAGGGGAACAGTGAGTGTTCTATTTCATGCAGGCACCTACTATATGGAAAGCCACAAATCACTTGAGTGAAATAAAAGGGCGAAATAGCTATGATGTCACTGTGAAGCTGCCTAAAACAGTGGAGAATACGAATGATAAACGACTGAAGAGAAATTATAATGCTGGCACGAGGGGACGATATGAGAATCAAGGGAGACATTGGCTATGCTCCCTTAGCGTCAATCATTAATAAAAGCATACAACAAGAATAGATTTTTTAAAAGCTAATTTCAATTTTTTTTTCAAAAAATTAAAGTAAAAGAAGATAAAAATCGTAACAGCTCTCTAGTTGGACTTGACTGGGCCTGAATTCTGGCTCTGCCACTTAGCTCTGTGATTGTGGGCAAGTTATACAAAGTTTATGGACCTTAGTTTCTAAATCTTGAAAATGGGGAAAATAATCTTATTTTAAAGTTTTTCTAGGATTGTTATGAGAAACAAATAAAAAAGTAATAGCTAACGTTCATTGAACATGTGCTATATGCAAAACAATATTCTAAACACTCCAAATGTATTCATTCATATATATTCCTCACATCTGTATGGAATCAATTCTATTATTAGCCCTATTTTTATAGGGGGGAAAAATGAAGCTTAACCCAGTGTTCAATAAACATCAGCTTTATTTCATAACCCGAAATAACAAAGAGGAAGGTAACACCAAGATTAACAGAAGATTCACAAAAATTGATATCATCATGAAAAAATTCACAATTAGTATCAATGAAGTAAAAGGGGCCCAGAAGAGAAACCAATGTGCTACACAGAGAGTTCAATGAGGTATCTGAATTTTAAAGAACACAAATTAAAAAGGAAGAGATATTTAGGAAGGATAAGATTCTTATAGGTCTAAGTCCTAAATGAGATGAACCTGGCAATAAAAGCTTACTCAGATCTACAGAGGGTGCCAAAAAAATGTATACACATTTTTAAGCCAACATCTCTTAAAATGTGTATACATTTTTTTGGCACCCTGTATACATTATCAAAACAAGAAAATTGGAGACCAATTATCTGGAACACACGGAATCAAGTTCAAGTGACAGAGGAAACAAAGCTCCTCAAATTTCATCAAGCCTATACTTCACATGTTTCCGTAATCATTTTCTCTCTCTCTTTTTACTGATTCCTTGTTTATAATCTATATCATACTCAATTCTTACCCATTTAGTTTAAAACTAAAAGAACAAAAAATACTTCTCTCCTTTTTTGTTCTTACCTTCCCTGCCTCATGTCTAAAGCAGTACCTTGCATTTCAGCCTCCATTTATCACTTTCCTTTCTCTCTTCAACCCAAAGCAAGTAGGTCCCTTTCCCCACCAGTCCCCACACTTAAGAAAAACCTTCCTATTTGCAAATTCAATGGATTATTTTCAGGACGCATCAGATTTGACCTTGCTGAATACTGTACCTGATCATCTACACTCTTCTGTAACTCTCTTCCTTCCTTGGTACTTGGTTGGTTTTCATGCTACCTCTCTAGGCAATCCCTCTCATCTTCTTTATGTCTTCCTTTGTCTAACTCTAAATACTGGCATTTTGTTATTTGACCTATTTCACTCGAAGATGAGATATATTCTATTTTAATTTAATAATGCTCTATGCTTTATTTTGGGCAAAGCCCGAAGTGCCCGCAACTCTCTAGAGCTTACATTGAAACTTTCCCAGGAACATGAAGTTAAAAAAAAAAAAAAAGCCCATTGCCTCCTCATTAGGAATTCAGCTTCCTCTGGGATCCCAATAGGGCTCCTTTGTAACACTCACTTGGTTTCTCAGTATCTCCATTTCCCTCTTCTTTCTCCCAAGAGGTTTGATCAGAAGCACAACAAAAGCCTTTGGTTCCTTTTCTGCTTCCTCAGGGGCCTTTCAGTCAGTCAGTACCTGTGCTGGCTGCTAAACTGCTTCCAGAATTCACTCTCTTGTCTCACCACCCATCAGGCCAATTAGGAACGTCTTCTATCTTATTCTCTGTTGAGTTACAACAGGGCTTTCAACTATTAACCAAAGTATTCAGTGTTTACAATTTTCCCTCAGCTTCAGACAATGCTGGTAGATCTGTAGGACCATTGATTTAAATCCCTGAAAACAGAGATAGTTAAAAACACAGCAATCCCAAAGAGACCATTTTGAACTACAGAGAGAATTACCTTTTAAATTTTCGAAGAATTTGTTTATACAGGGAAGTAGATGTCTGTTTTCTTAAACCCTGGAAGGAAGGGAGTACTTTATTTGCTTGGGAATCAAAGCATGAAAAATGTCTCAAGCCTGAAATCTTTAAAATAATTTCCTTTCTGTCTGAGACTTTTTTTTTTTCAAAGCTCAGGTATTTTTCTGGGTAGAAGCCACTGAGCTTTTATCTTTTCCATTTTCAGATTTTACTGACAAAGGTAGATATCACTGTTGAGCTCAATGATGAGACAATAAACAAGAGCCTGAAATTGAACTTTCCGGGCAAACCGAGCATCCTTAAGGAAAGAATGAGATCAAACCCCACTCCTTTTCCTTTCTGATCCTGGCCCACAGGACCTTGTATTCCTCAAAACTGTCCCAAATCAACAGTGTCCATAATCCAATCTTGCACTTGATTAATCTATGCAATTTGTAGTTCTAGATTTTTTAGTGACATGCCATGTCTCCATTATTATAAGTGCTACCAATGCTATCATATACTTTTTCTATGCATCAGTGCTAACCAGACTGTAAGCATTTGACTAAAACTCATTGACGCTACAACCTACTATTAGCTTTGAGCTCTAATAGCACCTGATTTTACCCAATCCCCAGTTTATGCATTAATTCCTGCTTCAAATTTCCAGCATTTCCTCTATCTTAACATTACTCTGAGCCTATCATTTATATTATGAGTAGTAAGGAATAGAGGCAGGGCATTTGAATTTTAGACTGATCAGTTACTATTTCACAAAAATCATTAAGTCTAGTCTCCATACCTTGCTATCCAAGAGCATGTACTGTACCTGACGCTCATTAGCCAACCATGAAACATGTTAAACTGACAAATCTGCATTAGAGGTTCAAGGACAATTACGAACAATTCACAAAAGCTCTCAAAGATTCCCTGAAATTTATGCTTCTAAATACTTAAAATGAATCCCCTAATAAAATATTTTAATCAAATTTTGGTTTTGGGCAAAATGTTTTCTCAAGTTTCTAAAGGAATAGAACATTACCTAAGTAATGTGATCATAGAAGGTATATCCAAATGGGGACACTGACTAGTAAAAACACTGAAGTAGTAAAAAGAAGCAGTATTAATTATTCCTCAAAGACAAAAGCAGAAACCACGATTGTCCCAGGCAAACCAGGAATAAAGTCCCCCTCAACACAAGGCACCTTATTCCAGACAGAACCCTTGTCCTTTTCAAGAATGTTATCTAAAACTTAGTGAGGTTCATTCAAAAAGCAGTCAATGAATAAGTGGTCAGAAAAGATAAATGAAAGACTGTGCACAGCTGAAAGCAACGATTTCATTCCAGACTAGAACGAAATTCAAACTCTTCCAGGAGGTTTTAAACAAGGTGTCAGAATTCTTTGGCACCTCTCACTGAGGTGCAGTATGTCCCCTACTCTTGAATGTGGTCTCTTCAAACACTTGATCAATAAAATCGGTGAAAATGACCCTGCCAATTCTGGGCACAGGCCTTAAAATATTGTCAGCTTCAACTTTCTGTGTGTTGATAGTGCCGTTCAGGCGATTTTTTCCTTCCTGATCTTTCTGCCTGCTAAATCTATCTACGACTGACAGAGGGGTGTGGAAGTCTCCAACGACAACAGTGGATTTATACATCTCTCTTTTCAGTTCTATCAGTTTTTGCCTCCCATATTTTGACACGCTATTGTTAGGTGCATACACATTAAGAATTGTTATGTCTTCTTGGGAAACTGACCCCTTTATCATTATCTAATGACCCTCTTTATTAAACCCTGATGGTTTTCTGAATCATCAGAAGTGTCTGCTTAGTCTGAAATTAATGTAGCTACCCTGCTTTCTTTTAATTGGTGGTATCATGGTATATTTTTCACTATTCCTTTACTTTTAACCTGAGTCTTTATATTTGAGGTGGGTTTCTTCTAAAAAACCATATAATTGGGTCTTGTTTTTTTTATCCACATAGACAATGTCAGTCTTTTAATTGGTATATTTAGACCAATTACATTCTAAGCGATTTTGATATGTGTATTAATATCTATCCTGTTTGTAAACATTTTCTATTCATTCTATTTGTTCGTTTTCCCCCCTTTTCCTGTTTCCTCTGATTTCAATTGAGCATTTTATATGATTCCATTTTAAATCCTCTTAGTGTGTCAATTAAACTTTTTAAAAGTATTGTACTGGTTGTCCTAGAATTGACCTCACACATTTCTAAATAATCTAAGTCCACTTTCAAATAGCACAATGTCACGTCGTGAGTAATATAAGCACCTTGTAACAGAGTATTCCCAATTCCAGTCACTCATTCCTTGTTACACTGCTGTCATTCATTTCCCTTATCTACATACTGTAATCACCCAATACCTCATCACTATTATTCCTTTAAATAAGCAGCTTGCTTTAGAGGAAAATAAAAGATTTTATTTTAATTTTATTTATTCCTTCTCTGATACTCTTCATTCCTTTATATAGATCCACATTTCTGATCTGTATTATTTTCCATTTGCCTAAAGAATTTCTTTTAACATTTCTTACATGAAAAGTCTACTGGCAACAAATTTCCTCAGTATTTGTCTAAGAAAGTTTTTATTTCTCCTTCAGTTTTAAAGGATATTTATTGGATATAGAATTCTAGGTTGGTAGGTTTTTTTTGTTGTTGTTTTTTAAGTATTTTTCTCTAAGTATTTCTTTCACTCTACTCTTGCTTGCATAGTTTCTGACAAAAAGTCTGATGTGATTGTTATCCTGTTCCTTTACAGGCATTTTTTTCCTCAAGCTTCAATCAAGATTTTCTCTGCTTTTCTGCAGTTTGAATATGATATGCCTATGAGTGGATTTTTTTTGTTTTTGTGTTTTTCACTTTTGTTTTTTTGGAGATATATATATATATATATATATATATATATATATATATATATATATATATATATATATATATCCTACTTGGTGTGCTCTAAACTTCGTGAATCTGTCGTTTGGAGCCTGTCATGAATTTTTGAATGTTTTCTACCATTATTACTTCAAATACATCTGCTCCATTCTTTCTTCTGTTGGTATTTCACTTATGATATAGCTTTTTCCCTCCTATCCCCCTATTTCCTTCCCTGACTGCAGTATTCCCAGTCTAGTTCCTTGAGGCCCTGAGCATTATTTACTATGGTTTCTCCCACTTAAGTGAGACAGAAAGCTGGTCAGACCTTGAGTGAGAGAAACTCCCTTCCATCAGCTGGGATGAGGCTCCACAAAGACTCTTCCCTGCCCAGTAAGGAGGCTTTTGTGAAGGAGAATGCTTTGGGTATATTTTAGAAAGATTACCCTCCCCCTCCCCCTGCCACAGCCACAAGGGAACTTCTTTCCATGAGCTTCACTGTGAGAAACTTGTGGGAGACAAAGTCCAAGAAAATGTAGCGGCTTCCCTAAGACTGCAGCCCCCAGGAGTTTGCACTCTCCTCTGTCCACACTCAGCCTCCAGCACACCATCAGAGTTCCTGTGTAAGTGTCCCTACCTGTTTCTGGCTCCAGCAGCTTGTGCTCCAGGTAGAGACATCTGAGCTGTCTACCTGGACGTGTCTGTTTCTTCAGAGTTTAGTATAATGGTTTTCCCTGTGACCTCTGTTCTTGGATGAACTGAAGAAAACATGTTGATTTTCAGTTTGTCCAGCTTTGTAAGGATGAGAGCAACAACTCCCAAACACTGTACAGGTTGGAGCTGAAGCCAGAAGTCTTACTTCCTATGTCTTGGGATGTTCACGCTGAGAAGCCAGTCACTATGCTATTAGAAAGCCCAAGCCATGTGAAGAGCCAGCTCCAGCTTTCCAGCCATGAGAATGAACTATGTTGACCATGGATCCCTCATGTCCCAGTCAAGCTGCACAAAATGATACCATATGGAACAGAAACAAACCTTTCCTGCCCAGCTCTTTCCCAACTGCAGATTCATGACCAAATTATATGACAGTTATTGCTTTAAGTCTCTAAGTTTTGGGGTGCTTCCTTTTATAGATACACACACACACACACACACACACACACACACACACACACACACACTATTCCTAAAATGATTCTCAAGGCCTTGCCAACTTCTCAAAAATAAATTCATACAAATCTCTCCCGAAAACATCCCATGCCTCCAGTCACATGGGGCTCTTCAAGGCTGCAGAGCCCACCAAGCTCTTCTCAGGGTCTGGCCTGAAACACTTCTTGTCTTTGCTCTTTACCTGGTTGGACACATCTCCCTCAGATGTAAGCATAGCTGTGCCCTTCTCAGCAAGGCTTCCATTGTCCATCCATCTAGAGCAGGGGTGTCAAAACTACAGCCCACGGGCCAACTGCGGTCCGTAATCCATTGTTAATTGGCCCGCAGCAAATTCCAAAAATATATTTAGTTTACTTAAATAAACCAGGTGAGGCAATACTTACTTCACCTCGAGTGAGTGGCCCGCTGTTTGTGTATTTTACCGCATATGGCCCTTGGTAAAAAACGTTGAAAAAAGTTTGGACACCCCTGATCTAGAGTATACCTACTGTCTACCCCTCTCGCTCACACAAAAACATATAACCCACCACTCTCTATTTTAATTCTTTCTCATAGAGCTTCTTCCCTTTATGCAATTGAAAATTACAAATATGTCTGCTAACTTGATTCATTTTTGTCTCCCCAGCTAGATGACAGGTTCCACAAGAAGAGAAACTCAGTTTTATTCACTGCTACATATCCACTGCCTGATCTAGTACACAGAATACATTAGGGACTTAGTGAATACCTCGAAAGGAAGGAGCTCTTTTAAACAGACACCGCCTCCATGCATCCCTTGTTTAAGACAAGGGTTTCTCAGCCTTGGTACAACTGACACTTTGGACCAAATAATTCTTGGTTGCAGAAGACTGTCCTCTTCATTGGTAGGTTGATTTAGCAGCACTCCTGGCGTGTACATTCTAGATGCCAGTAACACAACCACCACTTCCCAAGCTGTGAAAACCAAGAATGGTTCCAGATATCCTCAAATGTATCTTGGGGAGAAAACTCGAGGACTAGTTGAGAACCACTAGTTTAGACTAGAAAGATGCTACCTCCCTAGCTAGCATCCCGGTGCAAATTAATAGGATGACAATAATAATGAAGCAACTCAGGACAGGGAGTAGGCTTTCAAATGACACCCATCTTATCATCTTATCCTTCCCCTCGCCCTCCTCAAAAACCACTTCAACTATGGAAGAAAAATTCTAGGAGCCCTGACGTTGTAATAATTGCAAATTTCTACGCTCTTTCAAAAAATTCTTCCACTAGCCAAAGAATGCCTCCATTTTCACCAGCTGGGCATAGCTGACCTCAATTTAGAAGATAACAAATATCACTGATTGTTTTGAGGGTCTCCTAATCAAGCCATCAAAGAACCCTAATAATAAAAATGACCAACAGAGGCCAATACATCTAAACACTGCCTAATAGGAAAGTTATTCCTGTACAATTTAGTCTGATAATTGAAATCATGCTTCTTGCCTACACAATATCCTCACTGTCACTTTTGTCAAAAAGATCAGGCATTGTTTGTTTATCTGCTGCAGGCTAACTGAATCCAGCTGTCCCAATGAACCAGTCGCTAATGCCTTACATTCTTCCTCTAAACAAACTCAGGGCTGAATCTGCAATTTGGATAGGTTTTAGGGGTTTTAAAAATAAAATTAACAGATGTTGGTGTGTGGGCTATTATCCTCCTTGGCCTAGGTAAAGACAAGAACTCTACTTTTTCAACTTTTACTTACACACAATAAGCACCCGATCTGAAACCCACTTGGGGCAAAGCAAACCCACTTCCATTTACTCCATTAACTGTTTTTTCAAAGTCCAGTTTCTCTTGAACGTCGTAATGCCGTATGTTGTGCATTAAATTGCAAATCTCACACTGACTGTATTATCACACTGTGATGTCATTTTCATACCCTGTAGTCAGTGTGGAAACAGGCTTGATCTTTGGAGTGAGCTGTGATAGGTAATTAGCTTTGGCCTGAGGACACAAAGTCAAAAAGAAATCCAAGCAGACCTAAGGATAACCAGAGAGTGGGCCTTGGGTGCACCCTGCATCAGAGCTCATACAATGTAATCAGATTTGCCTCATTCGTACAGAGTACCCATTGGTGGGTAGTAACCTCCCGGGACACTGGAAGTCAGCATGACCGTCCAGGTGTCAATACATGAGATGGAAACCAGTGAACCAGGAGTCCTGTGTTTTCCATCTGGGCATTTCTGACTTTCAGAATTCTTCAGACTCCTCCTGATAGTGTTTCAATGGCTTTGACCTTCAGGTCAAGCAGTAAGAGCTACCTCTTTAATCTCACATATTCTAAAAAGGTGGTTAAGTGCCACTGTCTTTCTTCTGACTGCTGCTTGTTTTAATTAACAGCATTTCTTCTCCCTATTTCTCCCGGGGCTTTGAAGTCGTCTTTGAAATGTACTTAGTATATTTTAGTCTTAGTTTGGGGTAGTCTCTCAATTTAGAAGGTCGTTTAATTCAACTTCAATAATTCAGCACAAATTGGCTGAATGAAACGCTGAAAGAAGATTGGCACTTTCAATCACATACAGTCTCATGTTACATAAAGTGAGCAAATTCCTCCATTGTTCCTATTCACCTCTGAGATAACAATTTAGGACTGGCACAAACCAGTGTGGGCAGGCTTCTCTGTTTAGCAGGCTCCCACAGGAGTAAAGCTTTGCATCTTTACCTCAACAGAAACAGAAGATAAGCAAAGTAAAAAAACAAAACAAAACAAAAACCAGATATCAGGATCACCTGTGGGATAACTTAGTCAGAGTAAGTCCAATACTATAATTCCAGAGACGGAACCAAGAGCAAGGTTTCTCCCTCTCTAAATTAACACTAGACGTAACAGAAAAGCAAAAGCAAGCGGCTCCAGCCTCACAGCCCGCATACCTAAAGTAGGAAGGAAAAGAGGACTCTGTCCCAGGCAAGAGTAAAGGCTCACGGCATCTCACCACTTGTGGCAGGGCGCAATAACCCGGGGAGTTCGGGCATCTGGAAGGGAGTGAGGTGTGCTCCACCAGCAGATCCCGGGGCACTGAGGAGCATATGTGTCCCACCGCATCTCATGTTTGGGAGTTGAGGTCACTGGTGATCAGAGCTTTTGTCTACCACAGCCATGCATTCATAGACGCTCACATAATAACAATCCACCAACACTTCCAAATTATATGCCTTAACGCCAATTCCACTTTAACACTCAAACATAACACTTTCGCTTAATCAAAATTTGCACAATAATCAAAATGAATCAGTTTGCTCTTACTTGAAAGGCCCCCGGGCTTTAACAAATTCAGTGGAGTGTCTAGTAACGAAGGGTGAAAATCTCATTGTATTTCCTTGGAGAACCAAGCCCCAAAAGGAACTGTCCAAGGAGTCCTACGAATGAATACACACAGTGATGGGGGAGGCTTGATTGAAAAGCAAATGAGGCTGTGAATTCAAACGCTGGCCACTGGAGAGAACATATTTTAAATACTTTAGTCAACTCCATCCTCCCTTCCTTCCTTTTGAAACGCCTACCATTTTACCTGCCCTTTCTTATTGCATTCTTCCTGATAGAGAGTATGTTACATTCTAACTTTATATAGAGAGTACTTATGTATATGGACCATCTCCCTTCAAGATTGTTAAGTTTCCTGACAGCGGAATCCGCATCTAAGATACCTCTTTTTCACATACAGCATAGAAAGGGCATAAAAACAACATAATAAACACTCATAATTGTTGAATATGCTCAGAAAATGTTAACAAGTGTCTTAATGTACGAAGTCCCTGGGAAACTGTGAGGTAAAAAGATGAGGTCAATTTAAGACATTTTAAAATGCCACGCTTTAAAATGCTGAGTATTATACAATACATGAGTTTTTAAAACCCTCTATTAATTGCTGTAGGGATTTAGAAGAGAGAACATAATCAGGAAACCAAACCAGGACAGTGACTGGTCGAGGGATCATAAATGGTCTCCTTTCCCCAAATATAAACACAAGCCTGCACAAAGAAAACAATTAAGAACCTGGAGAACATTTGTTTAAAAAAGAAAATCTCTACTCAAATATGAAAATGTGGGAAGTTCAAAGCTTTTTTTTAAAAAAAAAAACACAACTTATTTTTGAGTGTTGTATATCGATATGGTTGTAGATAACCAGCCATAATCGATAGAGCCAAGCTCATTACCAAGGGGGTTACACAATACAGGAATCTCTGTCAGATTCTCCCCAGCCTATGTGTCCCTACAGGAATAGGAAACTCAAGAGAACTAAAAAGTAATAAAAAGCCTTGCTAAGTTTCTAAATTAAGGCTAATAGCAACAACTACTATACCAATCAACAATTACACAAACCTCTTGGAGGGTGGGGGGAGGGAGAATGTCCTTTGCTTAATTATTTAAAAAACCACGAAATAAAAGATGGATTACAAATACCGAAAGTAGGAAAAGAAGAACATTGTCGTAAACACAATGCCGAATTAGTGAGGTTTGAAATTCCTAATTGGATTGAATTGTGTTGTCCAAAAGAAATATGTTGAAGTTCTAACCCCCAGTACCTCAGAATATGACCGTATGCGGAAAGAGCGTCTTGACAGAAGTAATTAAGTTCAAATGAGGTCATTAGGCTGGGCCCTAATGCGACAGGAAATGTCCTTATAAAAAGGGGTATTTGGACACAGAGACGGACACATGGAAAGAGGACACCATGTGAACATGAAGGCAGAGATCAGGGTGATGGTTCTAGAAGCCAGGAATGCCACAGATTGCCACGCACTGCAGAGGCTATGAGAGAGGCAGGGAGCAGATACTCCCTCACAGAATTGACCCAGAAGGAACCAACTCTGCCAACACCTTGATATTAGACTTCTAGACTGCAAAACTATGAGATGATAAATTACTATGGTTTAAGCCATGCAGTCTTCGTTTGGCAGCCCTAGCAAACTACTACAATAAGGTTCATGGCAAAATCCAAAGTTGACACACATAAATTAACACATATATGTAAAATGCTCTCAAACCAAAAATCAGCGAGATCTCTGCAAATGCCAGGCAGTTTTATTGCAAGAGAATGATAGCTGCTCTTGGAAAAGATGCTACAGATAATGTTTAGAGATGGGGGCAGTTCATTCACTTATTCTTTTCTTTAGATTCCGCATATAAGTGAGATCATATGGTATTTGTCTTTCTCTTTCTGACTTATTTCACTTAACATAATGTTCTCTAGGTCCATCCATGTTGTTGCAAATGGTAAGACAGAAACAGTTTTGGAAACATGGAGGAAAAACAGAGGGTTGCTAGAGGGGCGGGGGGGTGGGGATAAGGGGAAGGTGAGAGGTTTTGGGAACGTACAGAGGGATAGTGGATGGGGGGAGGGGGGTTCACACAGTGTGAGGGATATAAATGATAAACGTCTAAGTTTTGCTTTGTCTTGTGCACCTGAAACTAATTAATTAAAAATAAATAAATAAATAAATAAATAAATAAATAAATAAATAAATAAAAATTAAAAAAAATAAAAAATAAAAAGATGGGGGCAGGACTGCAGACATTTATGGGAGAGTGGTTAGGAATATAGTAACAGGAATCCCAATGCTTAGCAGGCTCTTCAAATCATGCAGCACCAAACAAATGCAGCTCTCTAGTCCTGCTGGATGGCATGTAACTGTTGTTCTCTGGCCTGACCTTGTCACCTTAAAGCAAGCAAGCACAGGCAACCTGTCACCTCTTAAAGGAGGTGAGTGGTCAATGGCTTTCATCTCCAGCCGGTGCAAATTAAATACTACATGTGAACAGCAGGCTTGAAACTGCTTGAGAAACGGTGACGAAATACATTTAGACCTGCTGGAGTGAAAAGTATTAACTGTCCAGAACCATCCTTCTCAAACATTTCAGGTACTTAAAAGGCAGTCTTTCTTTTATTCAGGCATGGTAAATGGAGGATTATTCAACCATCTCCAAGACTGTGACATAAATCTTAAACATTTAATAGAGTTATTAACTTACATTTGGAAATCAGCTGAGCACATCTTTTGTGGGAAGGCATTTCAAAGTGATTGGTTTGTTTCTTTATAATAAAATAGTACGTTTGCTTCTGTTGGACTCAGAGCACATGTGAGAACCATCTGGAATATTCAACAAGGACCAAGTCTTTTCAAGGAAGGCCTTATACTGTGGAAGCAGTGTAGTCTACTGATTAGGAGAAGAATGTCTTCAAACCAACGAGACATGCACCAAAACAAGTATTGCCACTAACTACCTGTATGGACTTGGACAAATGGCTAAAACGCTCTACGAACACAGATTCCTGGTCAAGGGGAGATGATGCTAAGAGGACCTATCTTATAGGGCATTGTGAAGAGTAAATGAGACAATGATTACACCAGATTATATATAACATAATTGCTTAATCCAGCATTGTTATCTTCACATTATTAACATTAAGTATACAAGCAATTTTTATACAGTAGAGTCATAACTATTTTTCTTTAGGAAAAAATATAAAATTTGAGACACAATTTCTACTAAAACTAGCACAACCATTTAGACTATTACCATTGCATTCTATAATGCTCAAGTAATATAGGTAGTTGAGTCATTAACAGCCCTCTAGATTTTGTTGTTATTGCTGTTTATTCCTTATCATGTTTATGCATCATTCAAATAAAAAACACAGACCTTTTTTTTTTTTCCAAATACCTAGGATCTCAAAACTTATACTATTATTTTTGACTTATAGCATTTCTGCACTTCCTTACTTATATATCTTCCTTTATCAGGAATATTCCTTCATCTTAATTCAGAAACCATAAACAAAGGTATTAAGAATACATTCCACAAAAGACAAAGATTATTAAATCAGCACATTGTCAAAATTTCTAATTATGTGTTTAAAATCATAGTTCAGAGAGTTTTCTTCTACATCTTTTTTTATCAGCTTAGAATTTCCTAAATTTTACAATGACTTAATTGAGACAAAAACAGGGATGATTTACAAAATTATTTTTCAACATTATTTGGTAAAGTGATTAAAGTAAAACAAGGCTTGTTTGTCTCCAGCAATTATTTCAGAAATAGCATTAAGTTTTCTTAATAAAGGAATAAGCTACACGCCACCAAATACAATAACTCTGTGCTCTTAATCAGTCAGGGAAAGGGAGGGAGTCTATTAGAAACGTGTGGGTGAACTTTTTAAGGGTCTAAATCTGTGCCCTCACTCTGGGAAGCATAAGGGAAGAGGACAAATGGGGGGAAAGTTGTTTCTCTTTGTGAAAATATATGCAACATGATGCCAGAACAGACAGGTAGAAAAAAGAAAGAGTGTGCAGTATTTTTAATTAAGTAACATTTGAAAGACGGAATAAAAGTTCATTTGTAATAAAAGGACATCAAAAATGGCCAATACATTTAGCTTTGTCAAATCAGTACTCTTACCCTTAAGCAAACGCTAAATCTCCATGAGAAATTAATCATATCCTTTACCTGGAAACAAATTCTCATCCGAGGGTTCCAACTCCAATGAGAGAAAGAGAAAACAAAGTTGGCGGGAGGAGATAGGACAGGAAAAATAAATTGGATAAGTCTACAAAACTGTTTGCTAGCAGGGAAAACCAATTCTGCTGAGTTTTACTTGTTAAAAGAACAACAATAGCAACAACAAAAACCTGAGAGGGAAATTTATTATACATTAAATAAAAATTATTTAAATATAGTTACTTAGTATTAGGAGATCATATTTTACATGTCAAATATTCAAAAACTAGTGAACTTACTTGCTTTTCCCTTTGTATACTGTAGCATAAGATCCTTCCCCTAATTTTTCCAGTTTTTCATATGAGTCAGCTTTTCCAAATTTGGGACTTGTCGGCTAAAAATGGAGCAGAGGATAAACAAAACAGATTGTATCAAACTAATTA
This sequence comes from Rhinolophus sinicus, assembly GCF_057876585.1. Classification (NCBI taxonomy): domain Eukaryota; kingdom Metazoa; phylum Chordata; class Mammalia; order Chiroptera; family Rhinolophidae; genus Rhinolophus; species Rhinolophus sinicus. The sequence continues at coordinate 35,062,390 of NC_142504.1, forward strand.
ACAATAATCCAATTTTGCTAAACATATACAGATCCTCTCTCACTTTTTAAATAACTTTTTTCTGATATGACTGTTTATTTTTTAAAAACAACATAGTAAATATTCAGGGTACAATACTAAGAAAATACAAATGAACACAGTGTAGAAGTTTAAATTTACCCAAAATCTAACCACCAAGAGGGAACCACTGTCAATATTTTGATCTCCTTCCAGTATCTTGATGATTGCTTTTTTACATAAATGGGATTATACTATACGTACTGTCTTATAACCTGCTTTTTTCCACTCAGTAAGTTATGAATATTTTCCATGTTATTATATAATTTTCTAAATTAGCGTCTGGCAAATCCCACCCACCATCCGTTTTTGTGTATCTCATAAGCTTCAAAAGGGTTTTACTTTTCTTAATGGGGAATGGGGGGGGGTGAAAAGAATAAAATGTCATAGCATGTGACAATAATATGCAAATAAAATTTTAGTGTCCATAAAGTTTATTGGAATACAGTCGCAAACATTCATTAACACACATAAAGTTTATTGGAACACAGTTACACATATGGTGTTTCCCCGAAAATAAGACCTAGCCGGACAATCAGCTCTAATGCATCTTTTGGAGCAAAACTTAATATAAGACCCGGTATTATATTATGTTATATTATATTATATTATATTATATTATATTATATTATATTATACTATACTATATTATATTATACCTGGTCTTACAGTAAAATAAGACCAGGTCTTATATTAATTTTTGCTCCAAAAGATGCATTAGAGCTGATTGTCTGGCTAGATCTTATTTTTGGGGAAACACGGTATTCATGTCTTACAACTCTCAAACTACAACAGAGTTGTAGTTGTAACAGAGATCACATGGCCAGCAAAGTTTAAAATGTTTACTATCTGAACCCTATTGTAAATCACTGTATAAAATTCAGTCATACAAAGGTATTCCTCCATATCTTTCAGTGATAATGCAAAAAGATAATCAAAAGCATATCATTCATATATCATGAATTAATACAAAAGAAACTCACTAAACCAATTCTTCAGATTTAACAGTGACAAAATAACTCTTCCGTGAAAAATGGTACATCCTGTCACAACCATAAAAGTGCTAAGAGTGGGTTATCTCATCACTCTTGCTATGCTCAACACCCACCTCAACTTTCACCAGAAGGCAAGAAAAGGAGAATGCTGTCCTCCATAGGAGCAAATTTTAATATCACTTTAAAAGAGTAAAACCAAAACATATTAGAAAATGATACCTATATAAGGAATTAAAAGCATCTAAAGGGATGATAAATTGTCAAATCCACAGTGATAATGGGAGAAATACATCACTCAGACATCAACAGAGCAAGCGGACAACTAATATATAAGGGATATGTGGGTTTGAATACTGTAATTATTATACATATTAATATACATTCAAATATATATTTAACATTCACACAAAAAAATGACCATAAATTAGACACCAAAAGTAACCCCACAAAAAAACTCAATATTGCAAACCACAGAAACAGTTCCAGTTACTTTTTATAAACACAATGCAATAAATCAGAAATAAAGGATAAAAGGAAAACAAGATCCAAGATGGTGGAGTAGATAAACACTGTGCCTGCTTCCTTTCATGAACAAATTAAAATTACAACTAAATTACGGAACAGTCAACCTGGAGAACCATCTGAAGTCTGGCTGAACAGAAGTTTCATAACTAAGGATATAAAGAAGCCATATCGAGACTGGAAGGAAGGGCAGAGATGTGAAATGGGCCCCAAACCTCCTTGTGGAAATTGAGAATCAGGAGAGATATCTCAGCTGCGGAAGCTTCCCCCAAAGGAGCGAGGGACTCCAACCCCACAATAGACTCCCTAGCCCCAGTACTGGTGCCAGGAAGAAGAGCCCCCACAGTATCTATCTATAAAAAAAAATGGGGATTTCCACAATCCATATGGGACAGAAGGCTGAGGGAAACTCAGGCATCCTCTGAAAGGGTCTGCACACAGACTCTCTTGCTTGAAAACACTCACCTTGAGCTCTGGTGGAGGGACAGTAACTCAGGGGGTATCAGAGACATCTGGGGGACTGACTGAGTTGTGTGGCTTCTGGACGAAGGCTGGAGGACAGTCAGCATTTTCCCTGTGTGGGGTCCTTCTCCCAGCCAGCCTGCAGGTGGGCACCCTTTTTCCTGTGTTGAGCCTGCCTCCTACGCTTACGGCCAAATCTGAACCTGATTGGTCTGGTGAGCTCCACAGCGCTACCGTGCTGACTCACTGAGACCCCTCTCCACTCAACTCCCACAACATCTGAGGCAGTTTCTCTCCAGCAGCCCACACCACCCACATTGCACTCTTCCTTGGAAAACTATTGAAATCCGCAGCACACAGGCTGGCAGCAACTGGCCTCGGTATACTCTGAAACTTTTGCTGAGTAGCTTTAGGTTCAGCACGGGCACCAAACCAGAATTTACATTAACCTGGAGACCACAACTCTTCACACTCTAGTGACTTCCTAAGACCCTGCCTCACCCATTTGCGGCTTTATCAGTGGCTGAACCTTGAGGGAGCTGGCAGGTAGCAGCAGGCTTCAGGTTGTTCTGGCATTTTGCAGAGATACCCCAGGCCCTGTGCTGGTGGCAGATGTCCTCAGTTCACAGTGTGGCCTCTCCCACCCAACTCCAGGTTTAGCACAGGGAGCAAATAACCTCGGATCACTTTGTAACTCCTACCAGGTAGTCTCAACCTGGTCATAGGCAGTAGGTGACCTGGGCCTGCACTGGAGCCCCTTACCAGAGGCCCAGAAACAACATATTTGGAGATTGGCTTCAGACCACATCAGAGCACCACCCAACTAGCCCCACAAGTGGCACACACATAGGGTGGACTCAACAGACATCAGAGACCACCAGAGACCACAGTGGGCAAATCCCACTCAGTAGGGTAAACCACCCACACAGTAGCCTGTAAACTGTGGACGTGGCCAAATCCCATATGCAATCAGCCTGAGGGTCAATCCCACTAATTGACGTGCCCATAGCAATTAAAGCTCAACTATAACAGGAGGGCACATACAACCCACACAAGGGACACACACAGGGCACCCAGAGCAGGTGACCAGGGAGACTGTGCCACTGGGCTCCACAGGACACCTACTACCATGTTTCTCCGAAAATAAGACAAAGCCAGACCATCAGCTCTAATGTGTCTTTTGAAGCAAAAATTAATATTAAGACCTGGTATATATTATATTGTATTGCATTGTATTGTATTATATTATATAAGACCCGGTCTTCTATTATAGTAAAATAAGATTGGATCTTATATTAATTTTTGCTCCAAAAGACACATTAGGGCTGATGGTCTGGGTAGGTCTTATTTTCGGGGAAACATGGTACATAAGGCCACCAGGCCAAGACTGGGGCATGTGGCAGATCTACCTAATATATAGAAACAAGTACAGAGAGGCATTCAAAATGAGGAAACAAAGAAATACATCCCAAATAAAATAACAGGAGAAAACTCCAGAAAAAGAACTAAATGAATGAATGGAGGCAAGCAACCCACCAGAGACAGAGTTCAAAACCATGGTTATAAGGATGCTCAAGGAACATAGTGAGAACTTCAACAAAGAGATAGCAAGCATAAAAAAGCACATAGAAACCATAAAAAAGAACCAGTCAGAAATGAAGACTACAATAACTAAAATGAAGAATGCACTAGAAGGAACCAACAGCAGACTATCGAATCAGTGATATGGAAAACAAGGTAACAGAAAACACTCTATCAGAACAGAAGAAAAAAGAATCCATAAAAATGAGGAGCGCTTAACAGTCCTCAGGGACAATATCAAGCTTAACAACATTCACATCTTAGAAGTACCACAAGGAGAAGAGAGAAAGCAAGGCTTTGAGAACCTATTTAAAGAAATAATGACTGACAACTTTCCTAACCTGGTGAAGGAAATAAGCATACAAGTCTAGGAAGCGCAGAGTCCCAAACAAGATGAAAACAAAAAGGCCAACACAAAGACACATTACAATTAGAACGCCAAAGTTTAAAGACAAAGAGAGAATCTTAAAAGCAGCAAGAAAGGCAATTAGTAACTTATAAGGGAGCTCCCATAAGACTACCAGCTGATTTCTCAACAGAAACTTTGCAGGCCAGAAGGAATTGGCACAAAATATTCAATGTGACGAATAGCAAGGACCTACAACCAAGATTACTCTGCCCAGCAAGGCTATCATTTAGAATTGAAGGACAGATAAAGAGCTTCCCAGACAAGAAAAAGCTTATGGAGTTCATCAACACCAAACCAGTATTACAAGGCATGTTAGAGGGACTCTTTAAGATGGAGGAAAAATAGACCAAAAATATGAAAAATAAAATGGCAATAACTACATATCTATCAACAATTACTTTCAATGTAAATGGGCTCAACGCTCCACTCAAAAGACATAGGAGGGCTGAATGGATAAGAAAACAAGACTCTTACATTTGCTGCCTACAAGAGACTCACTTCAGATTGAAGGATACACAAACTGAAAGTTAAGGGATGGAAAAAGACATTTCATTAAAATGGAAATGAAAACAACAACAAAAAGCTGGGGTAGCAATACTTACACCAAAAAAAATATATAGACTTTGAAACAAAGGTTATAACAAGAGACAAAGAAGGACCCAATAATCCCACTTCTGGGTATTTATCTGAAGGAACCCAAAATGTCACTTCGAGGGGACCTGTACATCCATAAGTTCATTGCAGCATTATTTACAATAGCTAAGATGTGGAGGCAGCCTGGGTGTCCGTTGATAGAAGAATGGATAAAGAGGAGGTGGTACATATATACAATGGATTACTGCTCGACAATAGAAGGGAATGGGTTCTTGCCATCTGTGGTGGCATGGATGGACCTGGAGGGTATTGTGCTGAGTGGAGTGTCAGACAGAGAAAGACAGATGCAATGTGATTTCACTTATATGTAGAATCTAAATAACAAAATAAACAAACAAAACAGAAACACACTCATGGATACAGAGAATATTTTGATAGTTGCCAGACAGGACAGGGGTTAAGGAGGTGGGTGAAAAAGAGGAAGGGATTAAGTACAAATTGATTGTTACAAAGTAATCATGGGGATGTAGGGTGTGGCATAAGGAATATAGTCAGTAATATTGTAATAACCATGTATGGTGTCAAATGGGTATTAGATTTATTGGGGTAATAGATGGGAGGGGGTTGGGGGCAGGATGAAAAAGGTGAAGGGATTAAGAAGTACAAATTGGTAGTTACAAAATCATCACAGAGATGTAAAGTGAAGCACAGGGAATATAGTCAATAGTATGGTAATAACTATGTATAGTACTAGGTGGGTAGTAGACTAGTCAGAGGGATCACTTCTTAAATTATACAAATATCTAACAACTATGCATACACCTGAAATCAATATAAAATAAAATTGAATGTCAAATGTAATTGAAAAATTTTTAAAAAGGGGGGGAAGGGTGATGGGTGATAAGGGGTTCAAATTTCCAGGTATAAAACAAATAAGTCACAGGAATGTAATGTACAGTATAGGCAATATAGTTAATAGTATTATGAAAGCATAGTATGGTGCCAGATGGTTGCTGGACTTATCATGGTGATCACTTCTTTAGGTATAGAAATGTTTAATAACTATGTTATGCCCCTGAAACTAATATGATACTGTAAGTTAGCTATATTTTTAGTAAAAATCTTGAAAATAAATAAATAAGTAGCACTGAGGACGTGACATTTTAAGACCCATGGGATGTGGCCACATCAACACATGAAAGAAAAGTTAAACATACATGCACATACTAGAAAAGAAAAAGGATTAAAAGTAGTATGAGTTAGACATTTAAGCTGCAGACAGAAAAGGAACAACATAGTACATAGTAGGAAGAGATTAATAAAAACACTGGACCACCTATTCTTTTCTGTAAGAAACTTACTTGTAAAGTACTAACCATACGTTGAGTTGAATCAAGTAAAACTTAATGGAAAATTACACTCAAAATCGCTTGACTAGTCCTATGTGGGTTATGTTCTCATGCATTTTTCATCACCAGGAAGAAACAGCTTGTGAATGTTACACTTTACCATCACCCTCCTGAGCCCAAGTTTTAAATAGAAATTTTAAAACCTATATTAAACTTCAGTATAAAATGATCTTCAATGGGGAAAATATTGTGTTCACAGTTCCACTCTAAATTATTTAAAATCAGAATGAGAAGTCTGCTTGCTTTTGTGCTCCTTTAAGAATAAATCCAATCTAAGTTGAATAAAAAAGCAGCAGCAGAAATTATCTCTTTACTCATATTAGGAGATAAACTGCTAATGCGTATTTAGAGCAAGTACAAGACACAGTTACACAAAATTTGTAAGAGAATACTTTCTCTTCCTGGAAAGACACAAATAATTTCTAAAAATGATAGATTTCACTCTTCATGAACTGCCTATATAACAGAGATGATGTAATCATTTTGAGACACATCATATGAAACTTATGAGTTGAAGAAATTGAATTGAGGAAATTAGAAAAACAAGTGGAATATTTTTTAAAACGTAGTCCATTTATCCACAAGAAAAATCAAGCAAGAGAAGATGCTAATGGCACAAAGTAGTCGATTTATCTAATTAAATAAATTTGGATGCATTAACTGCTATAGTTAAAATACATTCTATGAAAACTGTGATGGCAGAAAATATTTCACCACCTTTGGTGGTAATACAATCAATGTTATTTGTCCTGTGAAATGGATATATAAACATTATGAAAATACACCATAATTTACAGATCAGTCATGCTAGTTCTATAGCAAGAATTGCATACATGTAATGCCTTTATAAAAGTTGTTCTAGTATACAAAAGAATGAGCCAATGAAATACGCCATGTCTACGACATAGTCTGAGCTGTAGGAGTTAGATTCTTGCAAAATTGACCTCTTATTTTAAGTATGCGGTAATATTCTGAACTGTAATTACTATTCATATAAATAAGGCCAAGTGCTAAGTCTTTAAAGAGGCAATAATAAAACCATTCCTATCAAATGAGCAAAATTAAGAATAATTCAGAAGGAGAGATCCTATTTTGTTTAATAATTAAAATTCAAGTCTTTGGTTTCTTTTTTTCCCTTGTAACTTTATTACGTCATCACATTTAAATACAGATACTAGATCAAACCAGTATGTTGTCAACCCTAAACATTCTCTTTGGCTCCTTGACGACAGGCGCATGGATGGATGGGAAACAGCTTTATGGGCCAACTATGCCTGGCTTATCACTTCGCTACTTAGGGTACAGGCTTGAGATAGCACTTTAGATAACTGGAAACCCAAAGGGCTCATCAGCAATTGCTAGTGGACACTAACTGCACAGACACGTGGAATTTAACGAGATAATGTTAATACAGTTGTGTGTTTTTTTAACAGAACAAAGGTACAGAGAACTGCCAATTGTCTGGACCAGTGGAGGGGAACATTGGCATGGATAATGAAAAGCTGAAGATAATATTGCGGTTGAATGGTGTCTGCCACCCTGCCCTTACTAGCTCTAGTTCATTATTTGTGTAATCAACAAAAACAACTAGCTAATATCCACTGTTTACTGTGTGCCAGGCTTTGAGCTAATCCCTTTAAATACATTACCTACACGTAATCCCTATGACACCACCCTGAGGTTGGTTTTATGCAATCCTGAGACCTGAATGGGCTCGGCCATCTCCAGCTGCTCACATGACAAAGTGACAATCACAGCGGCGGCGGGCAGTAGTGTTCATAAGAGTCTCTAGCAGTGTGGTCAGACTAGAAAAGATGTAATGAGCTCTCCAGCAGCAGTAGAGGGAAAGACGTGTTTCTGTGGCTTCATTACATGCAAGGTAAAAAGACTGCTGTAACACCTCACTGGTGCAAGAGCCTCACTACCTTTGCCTTTTAAAACTGTAGCAACAATGAAGCAATGATATCTGAGAACAAAAGAACATTTGCCAACTGTCATCACAATTCAAGTGACTGTATAAGTAGAAACAAACTGCAGCAACAGACTTCTGCCAGCTAGTATAGAGAAGGCTTTCTTCTGATGCTGTTTATTTAGAAGCAGTTTTAGTATAGCACATGTAAATTATAATCCATATCAGATGAAATAAAAATGAGGGAAGCCCCCAGGTTCTTTCTTGGGCCTAAAATAGGGAATCAACCCGAAATGATAAGATATTTCTTCCATCATGCAAATGAAGAAGATGAGCATGAGTCTTCACCTGAAAGGTGATTATGGTTGGACAATGTTCCATGGCAAAGAAATCCAAACCAATGAAGGAAATTCTTGAACGGATCTCCTTATTTAAATATATCACAGTAGATGTGTTTGAAGAGGGTGTTATTTTGGATGAATCAGTGGAAACTGGTCTTCATGTGCCTGTCTTATTTCCTTCCATTCTAAAGTTATAAAAGAATGGGGAGGGGGAACCCCTTTATCCTCTCTGATTATAAAACAGTAATTGGAGAATATTAAATGAAATAGAAAACTAAAATTAAACTCACCCCCTCACAGATGGGTCATATTAACATTTTAATATATTTCTTTCCAGCCCTTTCTTCTGTGTATAGTTTTAAAAACATATTTAGTGTTATAGTGTATATGTAATTTTATATTTAATTTTTTCACTAATTATATAAAAATATTTTTTTTCTCCACATCATCCTTCAAAACCAGATTTATAATGGTGTTACAGTGTACCATCATGTGGCTGAACGATAACATTTAACAAATATCCTAAAAATTACATGGTTTCCAGTTTTCACTATTAAAAATAAGGTTATAGTGAATTCCTCCGATGTATATCTTTGTTTGTAACGCTAAGTTTTTTAAGATAAATTCTTGAATTATTGAATATTTTAATCCCTATGCTTTTGCCATATAGGAAATGTCTGTCATTCCTCATATGTGTATTCATACTTTAGTTCTTAAGAACTTAATATTTGAATTTTAGATTTTGCTTACTATCTTTTATAAATCAAACTGAAATATCAATTAAACTTAAGTATTACTTCATAGTAAAGTCCCCTAATCAAAATTATTGTTACAGGTGTAGCTGAAAATTTATAACCTAACACTCTGTGAATTAAATGAATTTCTCACTGAGAACTACCATTTAAAAGATGTGTGCTGTTATAAATGTGTTCATGTTAAATTGTTCTTGTTACCAAAACATGTAGTCCCCAGCTGTGTACAAGTCTCACTCTAGTTAGGTGTTCAAGAAGCGTCTCCTTCAGCAAGAAGGGGATGGGCCATGTGGAGACCTTTTGGGCTCCCATAGCTTTTATTGATTGTCATTATTCCAAAGAGAAGCCAAGACCCTTTACAGACTGAAGTTCATCCAGAGAATATTAAAATTTCCTCATCCTTTAGGGTAAAGTGTTCTCTCACTACCACATGATTCTTTCTACAAAAACCATTCGCCTATGAAACGAGGTGCTATCTAAGGTCATATCCCACATGCTGTCTTTGGTAAGGAAAACATTCCTCTTTCACAACAACAAAAGCAGAGAACTGACTGTTACTGAATTCTGTCAGGATGCTTCAAATCATAGAAACTGAGACATCTTTGCAAGAGCAGAACTCTTCTCTTTATATTTATAAAACTTTACTATTTATAAAACTTGAAGGGTTGTCATTTAAGTGGCCAAGTGATTCTTGGTACAGAGTACTTCTATTTAAAATTTTAAAACTAAGAGGAATTTTTGAATAAATCTTTGACTGGAAAGAAGGGAAGGAAAGGGAGGGGAAGAAAGGGGAAAACGAAGGAAGAGAGGGAGGGGGAAGGAGGCAGGAAGAGAGAGGGAGAGATAGAAAGAGAGAGAGAGGAAGGAGGGAGGGAGGGAGGGAGGGAGGGAGGGAGGGAGGGAGGGAGGGAGGGAGGGAGGGAAGAAGGAAGGAAGGAGATCTAAGATTCTTGAGTGGAATCAAAAATGGATTTTCTTTATCATTATTACATTGGTGGAATTTTCCCATGGAGATCTAACTCCTACCCAAATGGAAGAGATATTAAATTATGCTTAAGTCTGTCATCTACTGAAGTCTCATTCCTAGAGGCAGGAATGTGTTTTTGAACTGTATTTTTATAAACTACATGAGTATACCTTTGTGTTCATTGTAATTATACTTTGATGTGGCTATAAGAATGTCCAATTTCACCTTGAATTCACTGAAAATTGATTTTAACCTTCATACATACCCTTTAAGACTGTTGATGGCCACATGAATTGCAGGAAAACCACAAGTTAAGGATCACTTCTCTATTACAATATACTGTAATTGTGAGAGTGGGTGTGACGGTAAGGTGGGAAGGCTTCCCTAGAACTACCTGACCTCATTAAACAAGGATTTGAAGTGATACCTGCTTTGGCTAATTTTTCTTCTGCCTTTGATCTCTAGAACATCCTGCATTTCTAGCCCTATTAAACACAGCCACACAAAGGCAATTCACATTTGATGGGTGGGTTGGTTACAAAATAGATCTAGATGCTACACAAAGGGACAGACCCAAACACCATACATGATGACAGCCTGACAAGGGGTTCTACATGGAAATTGTCTAGTCTCCAAAAGAAGAAGGCAGTGCCAAGATGCGATCCCCAAGGACGACCATCTGAGAACTGAAGAAGAACTCTCATTTTCAAGTTTGCACCTTCTTCCCCTCCAGATTGGGCCTGCCTGTCATGGGATGTAGATTTCTTCTGGTGATGGAAAAAGGTAAATTTTGAGGAATTTGTGGAATGTACAGAGGACAGCAATCTCAATATGAATATCTGGAAAATATGGTCTCTTTAAGCTTGGCTTATGAAAACACAGTTCAATGAAATCCCTTCTAAACTGGGCCAGCAGGACAGGCAGTCTCCAAGAGCACTCCCCATCGTTCTAGGTATTGAAGAGCATAGCTGGGTTGGAGGAGGCGGTAGGAAAAGGGGAGGGAAAGTTTGTCCTGTCAGTAACAGTACTAATCACTACCTAAGCACTAGGCCCAGGAAGAGTAGGCACGCAAAAAGTGTCTGAAATAAACAAAATCTGCCAAATACCTCTTGAAATATACCAATTTAAATAAAGTCACACTCATTACATTTTGCATGAATTTTAAAGTGCCACTATCTGGACAAAATCGAGACGTATAGATGAGTGTGATGGTCACAAAGGCCAAGGCACTCTTGGTTCCTTGATTTTAGTCATGATCGTTTTTTTTCCCCTTCTTCCACCTTCCCCCAACCCCCATTCCAGTTCAAGCCGTTGTTTCTCAGTCTAGTTGTATAGGACACAGCTCCTTGGCCCAGGCTGGTATTATGAGCCTTGCGCTCCTCCCAGCTGAGGCAATCAGTCGCCAGTCATCAGTCTGCCACTCCCAACAGCTCATGGCAGCTCTCGCCGGCTGCCAGCTGCTCATGGCAGCCCAGCTCCAGGGAGAGCCAATGTTCACAGTCTTAGCTGTAGAGGATATAGCTCGTTGGCCCATGAAGGAATCGAACCAGCGACCTCAGTGTTAGGAGCCTGGCGCTTCAACCGCCTGAGCCAATGGGCTGGCCCTAGTCATGATTCTAATACAGACAATGACCAGTATGTAAACAGCATAGCGATATACGAGGTCTGAGAATTAAGTTCCTGAACTTATTGAAACAATGTTGCTAAACTTTTTTGATATCAGAGGGATTATTCATTATGCATTTTTACCAGCTAGACAAACAGTTAATCAATTTACTATTGGGAGGTGCTGCAAAGGCTGCGTGAAAAAGTTACATGACCTGAACTTTTTGCCAACAATTCATGGCTCTTGCATCACGACAATGCACCAGCTCACACGGTGAGTTGTATTGGAACACCCTCCCTACTCACTTGATCTGGTCCCCAATGACTTCTTTCTTTACCCAAAGATAAAGGAAATATTGAAAGGAAGACATTTGGATGACGTTCAGGACATCAAGGGTAATACATGGCCATTCCAGAAAGAGTTCCAAAATTGCTTTGAAAGGTGGAGTAGGCATTGATGTCAGTGCATAGCTTCCCAAGTACTTTGAAGGTGACCATAGTGATATTCATCAATGAGGTATGTAGTACTTTCTCTAGGATGAGTCAGTGAACTTAAGTGGCAGAGCTCATATATACAGTTGGGAAGCTGTGATATTGTATAATAGTTTCTAACACAATATATCCAAGAAACAGGAATGGCTGTCCTGCTTTCCTCACTAAAATAGAGGCTGCAATGTCACACTTCTGTTCAAGCTCTCCCTCCTCAGCTGTAGTCTTGGAGTCTATTCACAATAATTAATATTTTCAAAGAAATAACAATAAAATAGAGTATGACATTAATCCTGGTGTCCCTTGGGTAAAGGGACTTTTTTGATGCCTATCAGACTTTAAAATTATTTAAGAATAACCAAACCTATGTCCATAAAATTCCAATGCCAGTGGATATAAAATGATCAAACCCATACACTGTTGGATGCAAAATTGTGTTACACAAGAAGTTTTATCATCTCCATTTTCTGCCCAATGAGGAATCCAAAGAAAATTAGTCTTTCCATCTAAAAGAGTATCATAAAATACCTTCGCCCAACACAAAAAGAAGAATAAAAAGGCAGTAGGCAAAAAGGACTCAAAACAGAATACTGTAGCATCGTGTTAATTGAGAAATAGAGACTATTACCAGCTTAAGGAGGAAAGAGCAAAGAAATTTTTCCAGTAATGGAAGCAAAAACTCCTTAAATGAAAAGAAAGCAAAGCAATTTCCACACAATGTAATATAAATGATACATAAAAAAGACATCGCAGGGTGCACCAGGAATTGGTAAGCCCAATAATAATCTCAGAGGATCTAAAGGAAGTTAACAATAAAATAGGACAGAAACAGGAAATTTTCCAGTTAAACATGATGGCTTTAACACATATATTTATCTCCTCCTCTCACCAATTCATGCTAAAATGATAGTCAAGTTATAACGCAAAAGGACAATAGAATGAGTAAGGAGAAGACTGCAGATAAGATACCAACCAAACTTTGAAGATAGAAGACAAACGGCTGGGAGGTCGCTAACTAGAACCATGAGTAAAGACATAAGCCATTACAAAATAAGTCAATTCATACTTCAGAATCTCAGAAACACACAAGAATTAGAGGCTGAACTTCAAGGAGGGGCTAAAAATAAAATGATTAGTTGAAGTGGGTTTAAGGAACAGGCGCTTTCTCTTGGACTCTCCTAACCAGGTGTACCCCTCTCCCCAATCCTGGCAGAGGTTTATTCTCGGAAGAGGTTGAACCAGAAAGGCTTAGAAGTGGAACCAAGAACACAGTGGAAATCAATGTGAAGAGTCACACTGAATGAAAACAAAGCACAAGAAAGTCTGCATAAACCTGGGAGGCCCTGAGGCCCTTCTTGATCATTTCAGAAAAATTACAGCTAGGTTTACATATCCAAAAAACACAGGTTTGTAAATTCGCTTTGGGGGACCTACTTGGCCAAGAAAAAAGATGAAACAATACTGACATCAGAAATGACTAGGTCTTCACTGATATTCCCTACGCTAAGGCCGGCTAGTTGACAAGCACTGGCGGCCCAAAGAACTGCCACTCAACTTTTCAGTACATTACTCACAATGTGAATCGAGCCAACAGTTCTTTCCAAAACGCACGACCTAGACTCACCAAAATTAAAAAATCTCTCAACAGGCAAGGTGAGACCAAAACAAATGAACAGAAACAAAGAACTTAAAGGAAACTCAAGATAGTTTAGGAAATATATATATATATTCTTCAAAATTTTCCCAAATTAGATTTAGTATCCTCAGAAACATATAAGACAATATATTATTCATTGAAGAAGAACGGATTTAGTTTTAAAAAAGAACATTCCAAGAATAAGAAAGGGCTCTTGGAAATAAACGTTAGCATCCATTAAAAATTTAGTTGAACATTAAAGTGAAAAACAAAAACAAAAACAAAAACAAACCCATGAAGCAGAGAAAACCAAAAATGAAATTAACAAACACAGAATAAAATAATACATTCTCAAACTGAAAGAAATTAATTTCAAAATTGAAAAGATCTACTGAGTACCAAGAAAAAGGCCTACATCAGGAATAAAAAGAAAATCCTAGAAGGTCCCACAAAGAAAAACCACAGATCACAAAAAACAAATTAGGAATCAGAATAGTCCAGGGCTTTAAATAACAATACTGGGACTTTCAGAACAAAGCAATGTTGAAAGGCTAAAAAATAATTACTTTCTAAACTGTAATCCTATATCTAGTCATATCATTAATCAAGTAATCAAATATGGCTAAAGACATAGTCATATGTGCAACTAAATAAACCAAGAACAAGAAAGGTATGTAAGTAAACCAGAGCCTTCGTGTTTAACACAAAACGAAAGGAAAAGCAAATTCTCAGGAAAACAGTGAAGGGAAGCCTCATGACAGCAGGCTGCAGGCTGGGAAATCAACCAGTCAAGGCTGGATTGGAAGGATGGAGAACTGCAAGGCCAATCTCAAGGGAAAGAAAAACTGATAGGTTACATGATTCCCACTTGTTTCAGGAGTTTTATAGTTTTATCAAGTAGTCTGGGGCCTCAGTTTGTGATTAAAATTATACCAATTAATTACACTAATTATGAACAAATGAAAAGAGGAGGCAATTATGACTAGGAAAATCAAGTTGTTCAAGGAAGGAAACTTAACCATAGTATACTATGTGACCCTACTATGAACAGTATTTACATGAGAATCAGATTATAAATGCTACATATTAAGCCAAACAGTAAGAGAAATGTATTTGGAGCTATGAATGTAACAGAGAAAATCCTCTCCTGATGTGTTCCTTTGTACCCTGTAAGTCAGTGGTTATATCTAGAGTCTTGCTCACATTCGGGTTTAACGCTGTTGGTGCTTTTTGTATACTTCCATCAGTACATCATGTCTGGCTATCTCTCTTTTGGTGATGTCAGCAGGTATTGCTAATCACTGCCTACACGTATTAACTCATCTGGGGTTGCCAAATGGTGATTCTTAAATGTATTGTTCTTTCTTGATTTATTAGTGGGATTACATCTAAAAGAAACTTCCCTGATCCATGACTAGATTACCATGTGGTAAATTACATACAGGAATCACAGAAAATAAATGCTTAGTCATTGGCTTTATTTACTAGTTTTCCACACTGATTCTTCTTTGATTTTATAAAGGTTTATTGGGTTTTGTATGTAAATTTTATATAACTTGTTATTTGGCTAACTTTTCTCATTGCTGGTAGTATTTCCGTTGATTCTTTTAGACTTTCCAGATGCATTAAAAATGCACCAACAAAGATAAGTTTACCTCCTTCTAGCTTGCTTTCATTATCTTTTCATAAAGATGTTCTTCTGCTCCTTATTCTTTTTTCTTCATAGTTTTGTATGGGATTCAACCAGTAATTTTTCTATTGGTTATTTTTAAGTAAAATGAATTTTTCTGTAGTTTAAGAAGAGAGGGGTATGATCCAGATAGCTTTTCAAGCTTCATGGAACAAAGTTCTTTACTCTGTTTTCATGAAGTTACAAAAAAGCCAATCTAGCACACACTATCTTCCCCATCTGTTTCTCTCCAACACTTCAGCCTGGAACCTCTATTTCCTCTGCCCCTGTTGAATCTACGCTGCACAGAAGTCTACTCTCGCACTTTCTATTCGGTGAAAGGCTTTGGCCTGGAAAGGTGCTTCAGATGGACAGACATCTGGAGAAGTCACAGGAGAAAGAGCAACAGACCACTCCAACAGCAGTAGACCATCCATGGTATCCTGGCACCCCTCCACTCACAGGAGCCATCAAAGTCCCCTCCCAGCTGATGCCACTGTCCTAAGAACGGCCCAGCAAGCTGCCACGTGGAGCTTCCTGGCTCTGAGGACTCACTGGTCCCTGTGCCTTCCCTGAACTTCCCCCATCACACTGTCAGATACCGTGCAGTTTTAAAAGTTGTTCAGGATCTGTTCCCTTCACTCCTATGTCAAGGTTCATGAAGACACCTTGTGACCTTGTTGTCAATGTTATCCATTGGTTTTGGTTTTACTATCCTTGTTCTTCCATCTAATTACATGAGAAGTTTCAAATCCTATGCTATTACCATCCTCTCAGAATCCTTTCCTCTTTGATCTTTTAAGCTATGTTCAAGCATTACTTTAATAAACAATAAATTTAACTTTAAAGATAGAGATACAGAGAGCATCAGATGTCTCAACTTTCTTGGTAAGGATTTTAACTAATTCCTTATTAGAATTAAAAATAAATATTGAAATCCCATTACACTAGGTTGTACACACTGACTTTCAAAACTACATGACCCTCAGGAGCAACTAGCGTACCCAGCATCTACGTCTTGGTTTCTAAACACAATTTTCTCATAAAAGGAACCAACACTCTTTGGAGAAATGACTGATTCTACATCTGGGGCTGAGAAAATACAATATAAGCCAAGAGTGTCTTGTAAAGCCAGAAAGTAAGGAAGTGCTCAAAAAACAAAAGGATGAACACATCTCAAAAGGGCAAAGAGCTCCCAGTGGCCAAAGCAGAAACAATGGAGGAACAAGGGAAATAAAGCACCAGTAGATTGTAACTACTATTGCACATAAAATACAGGACTAGTTAAATTTAAATTTCACTTAAAGAGTGAATAATATTTTAGTTTAATTATGCCTGATTGCAATATCTGAAAATGCCAATTTCTACATATCATTATAAGCTTAACCATTTTCAACAATTCCTTTCATTTCTTCTAAATGATACAAAATCTAAACGTTCTCCCAGAAGTTAGTGATTTAGCTGTGACCTCGGTGGATGCTACCTTGCAATCATAGACAAGATTATGGAAACAAGTATGGAGAAAACCAGATAATCAATTCTCTTCACAAATGTTGCATTAATAATACTTATTTCAGCTTCACAAAATATGACACAAAATTTGTTCAGTGTCATACAGTTTAATTAAATTGAAGTGTTAATACTCTCCTAGAAGTTGACATTTCTTGCTCTGTTTTGGCTCTCATGGAATTTAATATTTAAAATTTGTGTTAATATTTAAAATAGCAGGTGTTTCTTAGCAAGATGACAGAATCAAAATTCTATTAGCATTCTCTTCTTACCTTTTCAACTCTTAGAACATCTATTCCAAAGATTCTTAAGTATAAGTTAAATCTGAAAATTACTTAATTTGAAAAGATCATAAGAATTTTTTTACAATGTCAAGTGCAGGCCAGCCCTGGAAATAGGACTTTCAGTAAAAATTTTACAGTCAAAAAGCAGCAATCACCTCAGATCTTAATACAACCTTAGGTTAAAATGCAAGACTTGATATAGTTTAAATTTAGATGTAGTTTGAGTTTAGAAAATTCCATTAAAATAAAAAGGATTTCTCTTTAAGAAGATTTGATCCTTAACTCTTAAAGTTTAAAATATTTACAATGAAAACAAACTGGAATCAGACAAGTGAACACATTTTAACATTCTTTGTGAACTTGCCAAATTCAAAACTATCCTTACTGCCTGCAAGCACAGCGAAGTTCAATGTCCTCGCCAAGGGTGTGAAATACCCAAGGATTTTTAATCATAAATTCCTCTAACAGGAAACAACTAGAAAAAAAAATGATTTTTCCAAAAAGTAAATTGAATCATTTCTCATTTGCTTGCTGGGTGCTTATGAATAAAGAGTGTGCATACAGTTTGCTCAAGCACACACTCTTCCAAAACATTAAACCACCCTGGGAGAGAAAGCATCATAATGCAAGGATAAAGCCACCTGCCTTCTTCCAGCACAGCGTGCGGCTCGTCTGAGAGCTACTCCTTCTGTTTAGCCACTGATAAGGGAGAAGCTGCACTTACCGAGCTGGGGCTGGAGTGCCGCCTAACTTTAGGAGACTCTTTGCCAGTGGAGGAGGTCTTAAAATTAATGCAAGCATTGTTCTCCGAATGCACCCTCTTTACTTGATTAGTTGGTTTCTCAAATGGGTCAAAAGTGCTCTGTGTCCTCTGAACCCTGACTTTTTTATCCTCAGGAATTGTGTCCAGGGGTTTGATCACTGAGTCCATTCCCTGGCAGTTCCGTGTAGACATCTTTGTGACACATATCTGGGAATAAAAAAAAGAAAGAAAGAAATTGAGCTCAGAATTCTACCTTCAAACTTTAATATCAAAAACATGGAGATTTGTTATTCTAGAAAGCATTCCACTTTTAATTCCAGGAAAGACCAAAAAGGCCACATTCTAAAAGCCACACCAGCTTAAATCACAGTATGAAATGTTCCTCATAATCATTCTGCTTATATTCACTTAGGGCTGATAGTATAAATACTATCCCTTTAAAACAGGAAACTTAAGGGCTGGAAAGCTAGTGTCCTAAGGTTCTTAACTCTAACATGTTTTACTATCTGACTGCAAGTGGCACTATTTTCTGAATCACTAAGAAGTTGGAAAACTTAATAAAAGTGAAAAAAAATCAGTTGAGCTAAATCAGATGAGCATTTTGACTGATGGGTCATCATGGAAGCAGCTAACACAGGCTAGAAAAGAAGATCATTATATTTTTCAAAAGTTTTATGCTTGAATATATGTTTAAAACCTGTCCCCATCTTGAATTAATCTCCAAACTGGAATACAGTATATTAAAAAAACTAATGTTTAGAGATGTTGAAAATTACAAAATAATGCTTACTGATACCAAAACTAGTGGATGAAAGAATAATACTGTAAAAGAAAAACACGGAATGACAGTTATCTCAAAATGTTATTTACATTACTGAGCAAGACCCTTATTTCCTTCCCAACTTCTCCACTCACTCTCTTCCTGCACACCCTGCCCCACTCTCTCATCTTATTTTAGTCTGACTTTCGCTCCTTGTTTTCTACTTTATGTTCTAACCCTTTCCTTCCCCCTATACCCCAGAGACTTTGTTGTTCTTATTAAATAATGCCATGGCCTCTAGCTTGTCTGTAAAGCTAGGTAACTTTATTATTCTCACTAGAGAAAAGATAACTCTTTAAAATCAAAGAAATTGATTTTAAAGTTTCTATTCTTCTTGTGAAAAGTTTCCACATCGCTATTTTAAAAGGCAGGAAAACAGAAGATAGTTAAGAAAATTCTATTTTGTTAAAGTAAAAATATAAAGTGCCTGGGTAATATACATAGGACGATTCCATATGGGGAATAAATGCATCTATGCGTACAAATAGATATTGGTAGAAACAGATATACATGCAGACAGATACAGACATAAATATAGATATCTGTATGTGTATGTATGAGGACAGTGAAATGTAAGAAAGGAAACACACCAAACTGTGTGTTATTTAGCAGCAACTGTGTAGCTGTTAGAGTGTAGCTCAACTACAAAGCACAGATTTGATTCTAATAAGTCAAATGCGGAGGATATCATCGTACTTTATCAGATCAGAAAATAGTTGAAGATGTGTTTAAAAGACTCAAGGTAGAGTCCTTTACTCATGATCAAAAACTCACCATTTATCACAAGGAGATTAGATGCACTCAATATTTTCAAGGGTGTATGTGTTATTCTTACAGGTGTGAAACCACCCACATCACTGAAGCAACTGAATTATAATTATAGTATATAAACACATGGGCCTGAGAAGCCAATGAACCCTAAGCACAAGAAACACAAAGCAAATGACACAAAGGCACATCAATATCAAATTGCTTAAAACCAGTGATAAAGAAAATATCTTAAAGATGCAGAGGGGAAAAAGAAGTACTTTAAAAGGTAAGTATGACAGCAAATATTCAGAAACTAAACAACACAAAAGGGAAATTAGGAAGTATCTGGAGCTAAATGAAAATAATAACACAAAATATCAAAATGGCAGGATGCAGCTAAAGTAGTACTTTAACTGTAAAAAAATTTATAGTACTAAATGCACGTGGTAGAAAAGAAGGTCTCAAAGCAATGAGATTAGACCTTAAAATACTAGGGAAAAAAACTACAACTGAAACCCAAACTAAGCAGAAGAATGAAAATAATGAATAAATATCAGAGTGGAAATAAATGAAATAGAAAATAGAAAACAATAAAGAAAATCACTGAAAACAAAAGCTGATTTTCAAAGATTAAAGATAAACCTCTAGCCAGACTGATAAGGACAAAAAGATAAAAAACACACAATGCCAATTTCAGAAATGAAAGACAGGACATCAATATAGATTGTACAGACATTATGAAGAACACTATGCCAATAAATTCAAGAACTTAGATGAAACAAATTCCTTGAAAGACAAAAACTACCAAAGCTCACAGACAAAAATTGAAAACCTGAATAGGCCTATGTCTATTAATGAAATTAAATTTGTAGCCAAAAACCTTATCACAAAGAAAATTTCAGGGCCAGACAGCACCACTGGTAAAGTAAACAAAACATTTAAGAAAGAAATATTAGGGTTAGTAATTGCGGTTTATAAGGTTAAAAATAATTGTAAAAACCACAGTCACTTTTGCACCAACCTAATAACACCAATTCTACACTTCCAAAAGAAATTGAAGAGAGGGAAATACTTCTGAACTTATTATATGAAGCCAGCATCATTCCCACATCAAAACCAGATAAAAACATTACAAGAAAACTACAGATCAATTTCTGTCATAAACATAGACACAAAAATTATTGGTATATTTTTAACAAATTGAATCCAATAATATATAAAAAAAAAAAAAGATAAGTAAATCATGAAAACATAGTATTAATCCCAGGAAGGCAAGATTAACATTCAAAAATGTATAGTTCATTATTTTAATATACAATGGTAGGAAGTCTCTCCAATGGCCCCCAGTGGTGGCCACTTCCACATTGTCACACTCTTATTTGTCACCAGATCTTGAGTATGGGCTGCATTTGTTGACTTTTATACAATAAATAGTCTAGGGCAGAAATCATGGAATATCCCTTGTGAGAAAAGATTATAAAAGACCACAGCATCTGTATTAGTATTCTCTGACTTTCAGTTCTTCTATCTTAGATCACTGGCTGAGGAAAGCCAGCTATCATAGCATAAAGCAGCCCTGTGGAGAGGCACATGTGCAGAAGGACTGACGCCTGAAAACAACCACAAGAGTTAGTTATGCTTTCAAGTTCGACCCCAGTCCTGCCCTTCTGCAAGCCCTAGAACTTCATGAGAGACCCTGAGCCAGAGGCACACAGCTAAGGAGCAGCTAGATTCTAGACCCACAGAAAATGGGAGATAAAAAAAATATTTGCTGTTTTTAGATGCTAAGTTTTGGGGTAATTTTTTATGCAGCAATAGATAACTAACACACAGGTCTTTTTTAAAGTCATGATTATTTCAGTAGACTCAGAAACAGCATTTGACAAAATCCAGTACCCACTCACGATAAAAACTCAACAAATTAAAAATAGAAGGAAACATCCTCAACTTGAAAAAGGGCATCTACAAAAAACTACTGCTAACATAAAAATTAATGATGAAGAAATGAATGCCTTTCTTCTAAGAACAGGTACAAATCAAGGATGTTCACTCTCATCACTTTGATTCAACATTATAAGTCTAGACAATGCCAAAAGGCAAGAAAAAAAGAAATCAAAGGCATTCACATTGGAAAGGAAGAAATAAAAGCAACTTTATTCACAGCATACCATTATAATCTATGTAAAAATCCAATAAAATCTATCCCCAAAAAAGCCATGAGAATAAGTTTATCAAAGGTGCAAGACACAAGATCAATATGCAAAAATCGTTCATATTTCTAGATACTGGCAACAATCAGAAATTTAAATATAAAAAACACACTATTTTCAACAGCTTCAAACAATATAAAATATTTAGTGATAAACCTAACAAAATGTGAGCAAAATCTACATTCAGAAACTACAAAACATAGCTGAAAGAAGCAAAAAACTAAAGGGTAAAAAACAAAATAGAGGAACCAATTCACGGATTTTTTTCAATTTACTGTGACACTTTCAGGAAGAAGCTAATCTCTATATGTTTCAGCCATAAAATATTGTTTCTTACTTGAAAGGAGATTTACATATACATATATAAATCAAAATGATGTGATAAATATGTATAATGATAACATAAGAAAATATAAAAAGGGGACTGGACTGATACATAGATAATGGAAAAATGGTAACCATGTTTGAACTCCAGCTCTATCCCTGGAAGTAGCACCAGGAAGCATAAATTCCACAGAAATAGCTCTTGGTTTTGCCAAGAAAAATATGGTACTTTGTATTCAACGCTGCATTCTATTTTTCATTCAGGGTCTTTGAACTATTTTAGTAAAATAGTCTTTATTAAATAGAATACTCTTTTTTTCTACATTTATGGGGAATTTTTTTCTAGATATATGGAGGAAAATATACTCTGAAATATAAATTTGTAGCACACGTATGGCACATAATATTAGCAAGGGCAAAATCACAAATGTCACTTCAACATGTCAGCAGAGAAAAGAAGAGCTGGAAGGGACCATCATAGAAAAGAATGAATTTAATTCTTAACCAGTTCAGGCAATCATATAAACTCATATAAACCTTTTATTTGCTGCCCTTCATGCTACCAATTCTGACAAAACCAAGACTCACAAGGCTGTTACGTTTAGAAGACAGACATACTACAATTGGAAAGTTTGACAACTGAGTCTATACAATTTAAGCAAGAGAAATTGTTACAGAATCTACTACAAGGAAAGCCTTCCTTCCTCCCTCATGCTTTACATTAGGGCCCAACATTAATGTGTTTTCAGTCAGGTAGCCTCTCATTTAATGGATCTGACTATGGCACACTTGATGATTGTAAAAATCAGTACAAACCATGCCCCTGTGGAAAACCAGCTTCTCTAAGGTATTTTACCACTAAGACAGAAGAGTGGCAGCCTATGCCTAATTTTTAAGAGGAGAAAGTATTTCAACAAAATTTTTTAAACTTAAAATAATTTCCCACAAACATTTTTGAGCATTTCACATTTATCAGTTTTGTCGTCTACTAGCAAAAGACAAAATACAAGTAGAAAACAATCATTAACAGAAAATAAACTTCTTGGACACAGTATCCTTATGTGGAAACATGCCTATGATAGTGATTTTACTACACTCACATGTTTCAATATACTTTTTGCTACTTAGTTCCTAGTTTATATGATAATTTTAAAATATACCAATATCCCACAAGGGTTTGCAGAGTACTATGTGTTCCAGACACCCCATCTGCAGAACACATTTGAGACTCAGTACGTTCTTTGTCCAGTGCGGTGCAGGCAAGAATGTTGTCCACATTATTGCACTCTTTCCTATGGACCCTTGTTCAGTGCCTAACACAATTTAAAGCTCAATAAGGTTCCGTCAAATTAATAAATCAGATTGAAGAAGAGTCATTCAAGTAAGTAGTCATTGTGCTCTCTTGCTAAAAAGAGCTGAAGCTCTGAAACATTTATTACCCAGAAGCTACTGTCAAAAAACAGCACTCTTGACACAAAACTAATAAACATGCATGCATAAAATGCTATTAACAAAAGTAAGATTTTTTTAAATTTATTGGGGTGACAATTGTTAGTAAAATCACATAGATTTCAGGTGTCCAGTTCTGTATTACATCATCTATGAATCCCATTGTGTGTTCACCACCCATAGTCAGTTCTCCTTCCATCACCATATATTTGATCCCCCTTACCCTCATCTCCCACCCTCCACCCCGCTTACCCTCTGGTAACCACTAAACTATTGTCTGTGTCTATGAGTTTTTGTTTCTCATTTGTTTGTCTTGTTCTTTTGTTGTTTTTGGTTTATATACCACATATTAGTGAAATCATATGGTTCTCTGCTTTTTCTGTCTGACTTATTTCGCTTAGCATTATACTCTCAAGATCCATCCATGTTGTCACAAATGGTCCTATATCATCTTTTCTTATTGCCGAACAGTATTCCATTGTGTATATATACCACAACTTCTTTATCCATTCATCTATCGAAGGACATTTTGGTTGTTTCCGTATCTTGGCCACGGTAAACAAAGCTGCAATGAACATTGGAGCACATGTGTCTTTAAGTATAAATGTTTTCAGATTTTTTGGGTAGACACTCAGGAGAGGGGTTGCTGGGTTATCTGGTAATTCTGTTCGTAATTTTTTGAGGAACCTCCACACTGCCTTCCATAATAGGTGCACCAGTCTGCATTCCCACCAACAGTGTATGAGGGTTCCTTTTTCTCCACAGCCTCTCCAACACTTGTTACTATTTGTCTTGTTGATAGCCATTCTGACTGGGGTGAGGTGATATCTCATTGTGGTTTTTATTTGCATTTCTCTGATGATTAGTGATGTTGAGCATTTTTTTCAAATGTCTATTTGCCATTTGTATGTCCTCTTTGGAGAAATGTCTCTTCAGGTCGTCTGCCCATTTTTTAATTGGGTTGTTTGTTTTTTTGTTGTGCTGAGCTATCACTCCCATGACTGTGTTATGAGATAGGTCATCCTGGGTGGGCCTGACCTAATCAGGAGAGTCCTTTCAAAGCAGGGCATTTTCTCCAGCTAGTCACAGAAGAGAAATACAGATGTAACCTGACTAGCCTAAGAGAAAACAAATATATTTCACGTTGTGAACTGAAATGGGAGCCCCATAGCACAGGGTCTGTGGGGTAGCTTCTAAGAGCTGACAGCAGTCAATGGCTGACAACTAGAAGGAAAATGGGGACCACCATCCTACAACCATGAGAAAGTAAGTTCTGCCAGCTAGTGAGCTTGTAAGAGAATCCTGCGCCCTAAGTGAGAACCACAACCACAACCACGTCCAACATCATGATTTCAGCTCAGTGAGACCTAGGGCAGAGAAAACAGTGCTGGAACATC
Organism: Rhinolophus sinicus; assembly: GCF_057876585.1. Classification (NCBI taxonomy): domain Eukaryota; kingdom Metazoa; phylum Chordata; class Mammalia; order Chiroptera; family Rhinolophidae; genus Rhinolophus; species Rhinolophus sinicus. The sequence goes on from NC_142504.1 coordinate 35,087,293, forward strand.
TAATCTACAGACACTGAGATAATAACCTAGGAAGTTTGTGGGAATGTGTTACACAGCAATAGAAAACTACTACTACACTCACTTGACTGCAATCGCTTGAAGCACTCTGCTATTTGAGCAGAATGTTCTTAGGAACATGTTGCAGATACCACGTTCTGAATTTGATACACTGTATCAGATCCATGAGAAAATAATGATTCTATCCAGAAATGAACAAAAACAGAGTTTTCTGCGTGGAGTAATTCGATTAGCATTATAAAGCCCACAAAGAAGTTCTATACATAATTAACATTTACACACAGTTTACGCTGGTCTCTTTGCCTGGGGTTTATGTGAATAAGACCAGTATCGGCATCTGCTTTGAGCATGCAGCTTCATCCAGGAAAGTAATCTATACTTGAGTTTTCCACATAGGGCAAACTGAAGGTTCTGGAAAAGTTTCAAGTTTCCAATCTTTGGGACAAACAACTTAAATGTGATCTGGCCATCTCTGTTACCATGAGCACAACAGAAAGTAGAATCCACACCCTTCCTAAAAACATGAGGCATCAGCCTTGTTGACCTTAGGCAACACACCCTGCAGTCCCAAAAGAGGACAGGGCAGGGTTTGTTCTAGAGAAGGATGCAGACAAGATGAAGTAAGACTGTGCTCATTCCTCCAAGAAGCTGCAAATGCTGGCAGCCCACAGGATAAAAATCACTGAAGTGCCAGCTGTACATGAAGAGAAGAGTGAGCAGACTGGACTCCTAGCGATGAAAGAGGGTTCGAGAAGCCAGATTCCACACTGGTGCTTGAATCCTCCTATCAACCTGCCAGCATTCGAAAGAAACATTTCCGCTCCCCAAATGAAATCTGTCTTTCTTCCCATACACAGTGCTTATGGTCAGTGCAGCAGCAGGTTTCGATGACAGATGTAACCTCCTACTATAAGAAAACTCGAGGGCAGAAGCATATGTCAAATTGGAAAAAACTAATGGGAACCCATAACCTCAAAAAGGCAGAGTTTTCCAACCACCAACAGTAGCCCTTTGGTCCACTATGAAGTTTCATGTGTACCCCCAGAGCCCAGATTTTGGTCTATGTTCCAGTGCTCCACTATAAAAAAAGAGGAATCCTTGGAAGTTGACCTGAGTCGAGTTCACAGGGCTAGAAGCACAAAATAGCTGCAAAATATCCTGCTGTTACCAGAAAACTAGGATCCTTTCCCAAATGTCAGAGACAATGCTAGAAGGACAAAGGCATCTGCCTATAGGCGTTCTTACGGCCCAAACTCTGATTATGTATTTGAGCATCAAAGGGAAAATAAAATGGTTAAATGCAACAAGTTGAGTTCTTGAAAAACCATGAGTCTATTATGATTTCAAGTGACAAAAGTTAATTTAAAGGACAAATGGCAGTTATAATATAAAAGGAGAATGGTTTTTATTAATACATGGAAATGTGAGTAAGCCGTGTCTAAAAAGTAGGCACTGTTATCAAGAATAGGAATAATTGATCAGGGCTATGGAGACAGTCTAAGCAGCATAAGTGTAGAAAGAGCAACAACACGAGATGTTCCAGTGATGACACACCAGGTCAATATAACACAGAATAAAGGGTATGTGATGTCACCTAAGCAACGTTTTACAAAGAAGATATCTGGTGGAGAGACACCAGATTGCAAAGAAAACTTATGCGAAACCAATGAGGAAGGCATTGTTTGGAAAGTTAAATTTTAACGACTGAGTGAAATTTAACCCTGAAAAAGAAAACTCAACTTAACTGCTAACCAGTGACTCAGATCTGAATCACTTTGGAAAAAGCCACCAAGACCCCAACAGCCCACAACTCAGATCCTACAACCCTGGCTATTCTAAGAAGGCATTGTTTTTCTTAGGGATTAGTAAAGATTACGCAACACCAAGAAGATTCAACAAATATCATTACAGAAATCCCTGGGAGGGATCTCAATAAGTAACTCTATAACCCTAGGAAGGTATAAGAAGAAATACAGAAAAGGTATAGAAATTATTTAAACCCACATTGTTGGTGTTTTAAAACAGGATAAGTGTAATAACATAATTTGCAATAATCATATTTGTGCATGATTTCTTTGCTTAAGGTTATGTTTGCTGAAATATGTTAAAATAGTCACACTAGATTAGTATTTGAAATTAAAGGAATTTCATTGTCAGTAATCAATGCTTAAATAGACTGAGACAAATGATTTTCAAAATTAAAAGCTTAAATAGATTGAGACACATGCTTTTCAAAGTTATATTTATTAGCTATATATATTTTTAAAGACGTGGGCATTTAGCCCAGGGCACAGAAGCCCCTTAGACAATCCGGACCCCACCAGCTTTCACAGTCTATTACACATACCTTTTCAGTAACCTAAGCATAAGGTACACCAAGCCATACACTTCCTCTCACACCAACAAGCCATGGACCCACTGTCTTGTACAAGACTTTTCTTTGCTCAGAAAAAAAGCCCCTGTCGATTAAATCCCATCCACTCAGACCAATCCTTCATTAAGAATCCACCTCCATGATCGTGCATTTAGTCTGTTCCAATATTTTGCATACCCTGGATTGTAATAATTTTTTTGTCATAATCTCAACAAACTAATTGTCTCCTCCAAAGGACAAAAACTGTGTTTTCTATTCATTTTTTAGCCCCCAAGAGTACTTTTTCCTTCAAATCTCTGCTTGAAGGGTCTGGTCAAGGATTTTTCACTAACTTATGGAAAGTAAGGGGTTTCCATTGGTTAAAGTGGTTTTCTCAAATCATGGGGTTGGAAGAAAACACCTTTGGGACCCCTACCCACAGCCAATCACAGTAAAGAGCTGTGTCGTCAGTATCGGCTGAAAACAACAGACATTCTAATGTTAATAGGAGTTAAGAAATACTTTTTCTATGACTGCATTTATTCACACTTCCTTGTTCCATTTAGAAACTAAGTGACAAAATTTATATTCGCAGGGATGTCTCTGTTTATTGTGAAAACAGATAAAAAGAAATCATTACAAATATCAAAATAAACTCCAGTTCTCTTATTTTTGCCAATAAAGTCAATAGAAGTTAGAATTTCAAACAAGTTTAAAGATGCACCCGCACATTTGGGCGTCCATCTGAATCAATTATTTTGGTTCACTCATTATTAAGAGGGGTCTGTACACTAGCTGGCAGACTCTAAACTCTGTAAAAATTGTTGGAAATTCAAACAGTGTTGGAGGTTCCAAAAGTCACAGTTTAACCTACAGTTTTAGCTTGGAGCTATGTAAAATCCAGACAACTGTCTACCAAACTCACAGCAGTGGATTTAAAACAGCGCAACCTAATTCAGTTAAGGCTGGCATTCATTTCAAGTGAATTCATTCGGGCTGAAAATTGTCCCTTTGAATCAACCATTTTCTAGTGATGAGCATTTTACTGAATTCAGACTGTGATCTTCTCTACTTCTTCACTCCACACTTTTCACAAAGGCAGACACCAGAAAAAGAATTTGTTTAAAGGACTCCGAGTTGACCCACAGCAAATATGCATCATGCATTTGGCATTAAGATAAGCCATGGTCTTCTGACATTCATAAAAGGAATACGATCATAGGTCCAGTGCAAAACTGAAATAGGCGAAAGTCTTGACACTCAGACCACCTCTTACATCTGTTCTTCCCTTTGCCCATTACCCAAAGAAGCCCTGACAGCTTTCTCCTACGCAATATCTTCTCTCAAAATCTGTTCCCAATAAAACAACCACCATCGGTCACTTAAAGCTTTTGAACACTCATATCAGAGTATTACTTCTCCCAGAATTATTTGAACTTTAAGCAATATAGAATCAAAAGCTTTATCCGTTGCAAAAATAAATAAATAAATACATTTCAGCTATCAGGGGATAGGTAGGCAAAGTATTTGGGATGGGGATTTCTGATTTCACTGGACTCATAACCCATGACCCCTGCTTTCATCTCTCATCTAAACCTGTAAGATCTAAAAGTATGCTGTCCTCTCTTTGGTTATAGTCTTCCCTTCTCTCCCCTTCCCGTGTGTGTGTGTGTGTGTGTGTGTGTGTGTGTGTGTACACGCACGCTTGGAGGTGGCAGTGTGAATAGCTATAAGGAGCAAAGACAGACAATGTGTAGGATGTGCATAGAGGAATGTACACGTGAATGTGCTTTGACTTACGGCTATGTTTTATTAGAACCAAGATCTAGCCCAAAATCACCTTGAGAATATTACCTAATATACAGGCAAGTCTGCTGCTCACATAAACCAGAAGTGACTATGAACAAGTGACTTAGAATAAGCAACTTAAACTCTCTGGGTCTCAGTTTTCTCATCTGTACAACGAGACAGCCGGAGTACACATCTCTTAAGATCTTTTACAGCTCGACTGTTCTATGACTTTGAACTAGGCAGCAGTGTATAGTTGGTAAATGGTTTTAAACAGATCAACTCGATAAGGCCAGGCACAAGAATTCACTTCTTAGTGCTTCCTTTTACATTCCATTTCCCTTCAGGTTTAGAAAGGAGGCAGACAGGTCCACACCATGCACTTACTTCCCTGACAGCTCCAGTTTTCATGAGTCTTCCTTAGCCCTAAGATCCTGGCATTCTCAGTGATGGAGTCCTGGGCCTTTTGGCTGAGGAATTATTCATAACAGCACGGTGCAACAGCCACGTTGCAGCACATTTGGCAACCCTGGTTCTGTCTACTGAATGCTAGTTGCGTCCCTATGTCACTGTCACAACCAAAAATGCCCTAAGAACATTTTTAGATTGTACCTCACAATTTGTCACTTAAATATATGCTGTCTGATATGCTTTCATATAAGCTACTGTGGAATTTGTTTTCGTGTGTTTGGTTTATTTTGCGGGGGTGGGAGGAGGTCTTTGTTTCACTCTGTTTCTCATGTGTTCATTATATTTCTGTGACAAGACCGTAAACCCCTTGAGCAGAGAAACTGTATCTTCCATTTCTTTAATGTCCCCAAAGCCCAAAAGGCAGCATGAAATGGGTATTCTGTTCATTTTTACTCAAAAATGGATTGTTCTTGTTATTAGAAAGCCTTCCCCTTTAACTACAGACAGGCCATTTAAAAAGTGAGTCCTAAGAAAACGACGTAACAATGAAGCACCTTCGGAGCCTAGATCTTTTCCAGTCAATGAACAGGCTTTCACCAGCTGTTCCCCACTCACCAGAATTCAATGTCTATTATCGTGATTTAATTCTTAAATGCTTATTTTTCTCCTGACTGGTTTATGTGCGGTCTGACCCAATTTCATTTAAACCCTGAATCCATGGCTAATGGACACAGTTGAATGGAGAACTCTTGAGGACACAGCATTCCCTTATCCGCGTCAGTGACTGCAGTTTTGTTACCACCCTTGCTAGGCTCAGTAATTAGCACACCAACAGGCCTGACAACTGCTTTGCCAATTCTATGATAAAATATTTAGGCGGTCTTCCCAGCAGCTTACATTTTTCATATATATTGCTAAAATAATTTTATTTAGTTGCTTTCCCTCTGTTATAAAAACTGTAAAAGATACAGTTTTGCTCATAGGCTCACATAGACAGATGCATATTTTTACTGACCTCTAGGTTCTGTACTTTATCCAAGTCATAATGATAACTTTAACATAAAGTTTAACGAACATTCATAGAAAAAGTAGAAATATCATCTCTATTGTTAGTTGTGCCCTACTTACGAGGTGTGATCAAACAATGCCGTGAATGCTTAAATTTTAAAAATTTGTTACGGTAAAGGACACATTGCCACTAATCCCCCTCAAAATACTCCCCCTCACTTCAAACAGACTTTTCCTATCATTCTTGCCACTTTCTGAAGCCGTTCTGGAAGTCCTCTTTTGTGAGTGTCTTTGGTTGTGCTATCATGGCTTCCTGAATGCCCTGAATCATTTTGACTTTGGGAAACAGCCAGAAGTCACATTCACCCAGATGCAATGAATAAGGTGGATGAGGGCACACTGTAATGTTTTTATTGGACAGAAATTGCTGAATACCAGAAGTAATGTGTGACACGGAGTGTTGTCTTGATGGAGGATGATTTATGGCACACTTTAAAACACACCTTCTCTCAACTGCAGCTCACATGTGACTGACTGTACCAAACAAGTTGAAACTTGTCACACACCGTTACTAAGGTTCAACAAGCCACGACGTATATTGAAGATCCCTGCTTTTCTATTGGATGGCACTCGGCAGCAGCATTCACCATATTTTGTGATCACAACAGAAAGGCTCAGTGTCACACATCACTTCTGGTAAGGCAATTTCTTTCAAATAAAAACATTATCATGTGTCTTCATCCACCTTATTCACTGGATCTGGCACCGTGCAACTTCTGGCTCTTCTCCAAAGTCAAAATGACCAATGAAAGGTAAACATTTGTAATCAATACAGGACATCAAGGCAGCCACAACAGTGCAACCAAACCTTCCAGAACTGTTTCAGAAAGTGGCAAAAACAATGGGATCCATGTGTTTGAAGCAAGGAGGATTATTCTGAGCGGGATTAGTGGGAATGTGTCTTTTACTGCAATACATTTTTTAAAATTTAAACATTCACCATATTTTGTTTAATTTTGTAGGTTTTTCAGAATGTAGTTATCTATGGGGAGCAGGATTTCATCTGGAATATTGTCTAACCCCTTGCTGCTTACAGACCAGGAAGCACTGGCCTCACCTGGGATATCAGGCCTCCTCCACTCCCCTTCCCACAGTCCCACTGAGCCAGAACCTGCATTTTAACAAGACCCCCAGGGGAGCTGTGTGCACGTTCAAGTTGGAGGTGCAGTGCTCTAAACCATATAATGATAGATTCTACTGCTGTGGTCAAATAAGAGAGTGAGACTGTGTGAGAGGTCAAGTCTTCCAGAGTCAAAATTTGTTTCAGTCTCTGAGTACAATACGAGTGATAATCATTTCAATATTCCTTGGGTAACAATTTTGCCCAAACGTCCCACAAAAGATCATGGTAATTTCAGATCATTCTTTAATATAATTTTGAACACTGAAATAAAGTTTTTCAATAAGCCACACTCTATTCAGTACACCCAAGTAAATATATTTATGAATTTTTTTAAAAGCAATAGGATAGGAGTGGGTAAGAACTAGAAATAGGAAAGTATACATGGGTTATAACAGCACAAGTAACAGTACTTACTGCATAGAAATATATGGATTTATAGGTTTATAATACAGAAGCATTGTTTTGCCATTGGCCACCATAGCTATGAAAAAATAATTATCATAAAATTGTTCTAAGGAGAATCGAATCCAGAATCTTGCTTTGCTCTTTATTTATCAGAGTTCATTTGGTAGCTTTAAAAAAAAAAAAATTACAAGGAAGTCACTTCAAGATCCAGAAACGAGATTTGAAAACAAACTTAACATTTGTGAAGAGTACCATGTATCCTAATACAGGTCCTCCCTGGAAGAAAACAAAAAAAGCCCTTTGCCTACATGGCATAAATGAACATATCCCACCTTATATTGGACAAAGGACATGAACCCCTATTCCCAAACACAAGGACATGGCAATTCTGTGGAAGCCTGGGTCACTGTCTCCCCTAAAAGAGTACTCAATATCCCAAAAAGGTCAAGGGAAAAAAGAAAAAGATACATGGATTTTCTGACTCCCACCTGACATCCATAATTATATGTTGGTTAAAATTCCCTCATGGGAAAAAGACAGAGTCAGGAGTGTAGCATTCACATCATACGGCCAAATGAAAATCCAGTGTGGGAAGGTGACTTTAGAAGTGACTCTATACTGCCTCCCCCCACCCATTTATAGCCAGAGGCACTGGAAATGGGGGACCTAAAATGAGAATTCCTATGCAAAGCAAGGGAGAAGCTCTGTTGAGATTCCACAAAGCAAAAGGCTATTCCAACCTACAAAATTCACAGAGCTGCCCTGGGAGGTAGAATATCCATTCTCGACAAAGCAGAAGAATCAGCTACACAAAGTGGCTCACACTGCATGGCCAATTAGTTTCTTCATCAAGACACTCTTCCCTTAAAGCTCGTATTCTAGGGAAAAAAGAAAAAAAGTCTGGTCCTGCAAATAAGGACTTTCACCCCCTCTCTCACGGAATTTCCAGGTTTAAATATAGATTTTCTTTTTATTCAGTTTTGTCTTGGCTCCTACCTGAGAAGGGAAAACCAGTGTGTGTTTTCAGAGGACCCATCACTGTGCAAAAGTGTGCTATAACCTGACAAGGGGGACTGAGTAATATGAGCTACAACCATTTAAAAACATCTACAATGTCAGAAGCACTAATAACCAATAAACAGATCAGGCTGAACTTACATCCACAGACGTCTCAAATTAATAACATGGTCCTGGATGCTTTCTACTTGTACACATATGCTTAGTGTTTGAGGGGTTTTAACATCATGAGGACCCGAGAAGATGTCATTTGTCTCAAAAGCTGTGCAAACAACAGTCTCAGGTGCCTTCTGAATTCTGTTTTGTTTCTCTTCTGAGTTTCACTGCACCACCCATAGCTCCTTTGTACTAAACCAGGCTAGTTCTTCCTTCATGTTTATACTTTTCAAATATCTGTAGCTTGCTATTCTTTCCCTCATGTAAGATAAAGCATCCAGGAGGCATAATAACATTAAAACTGGAAACTGAAAAGACACTACTGGAGGTACTGACTGATCCATTAGGACCTCAATTTCTTTCCCCTGGTAACCATATGAACAGCATTTAAAAATAAATATTATAAACATTTTTAAATTCCTCCCCTGAAGGAGAAATAAAATTATATACTATCTTCATCCTCTGAAACAGATGGCTGTATACATAAATACAACTCACATCGCCTCACCTACAATAAGCACCTTTTTCATAAAATTTAAATGTATTATTCATGTTTGGATAATAATTTAGTGATTAATGTCAAGAGTGATGTTACAAAGTTTAAAAGTTTAATGTTTTTATTCTAATAAAATAAATTGAGATGCAAACCCCACCAAAGAATTCAGAAAAATATAGGGCATCACTCAATATAGGATTGACTTTTGAGGCTCTTAAATTTTTCAGAGAAGCATATATGGGTCACTAACCACACAGAGCTTATGAAGAGAAACGCAGGGAACAATGAACCTTTGGGGAGGAAATAGAATGCGGCTTTCAATGCAGCTTTAACAATTGGTCCATCTATCATCAAGAGCTGAAATTTCAGCAATAGATTTGACAGCTGTCCATTGATAATAGTCCTAACTGAGTTCATGAGGACTGGTTCTGTATACCAGTGACTTCCTACGACTGAGACAAGTCAATAGTGAATCCTGAGATAGCCAAAGTGAATCGAGCAGAGCAGTGGGATACACATATCCTGCTGCTTGGCTGCTACCTGAAAACAACCCTCAGTGCTTCCAGGAGCATTTCACTGTCATCTGTGTATTTTTAGTGAGATTTCATTTAGCAGAGGAATCAGCCGCTGGGGCAAACTTGCATTGGCTGTGCAGAAGAGGGAGTCTGTAGAACACACACCCTTGTAAAACCTGCCAGATGATAAATAGCAAACTGGATCATTCTTTCACATCCTCCATTTATCCACTCAAACCCAATGAACATAAAGAAATTGTCATCTACGCACCATAATCAAGCAAACTGGAGATGGATCTTGGGCAAGATAGAATGCAAGTTGATAGAAAAGAGAGTTGGAAATTAAGTATTTCTATGTGATGATGACAACGATAATGTCTATTATTGAGCTCTTATTACATCACAGTTACTATGAAAAGTAGTTTACAAGTGTTTTCTCCATCTCTACAACAACTCCATGAGGTACTATTATTACCCCAATTTAACAGATGATTAAATTGAGGCACACAAGAATTCAGTAACATGTTCAAGGTCACACAGAAAGGAAGCAGAGGAAACGGGATTTAGTCCAGGATCCTAGCTCTTGACCACCAGGTTGTTTTACCTACATGGCCCCTGGGACTTCTATCCCAAGAGAAATAAACAAAGGGCAGACCTGATCTGCAACATTTCTCTGATTCTCTCTTCTCCTGAGGCAAGAAAGGGAAGGAGATAGGAAGGGAAGGAGGGAGAAAGGGAAGGAAAGAGGGAGGGAGAGAGGGAGGGAGGGAGAGAGGGAGAGAGGGAGGGAATGAAAAGCACTTTTAAAGCTGAACAAAATAAATGCTCTGGTTTAGTGTCCCCCTTCTCCCCCCAACTTCCACCACCCAATTTAACATACTCTTGACTAATCTGATTCTGCCTCACATGAAAAGTCAGGCCTGAAAAGCAAAGTAATTAAGGGGGCAGAAAGCATAAGACTCACTAAATAGGACAGGACTGGGAAGATGGGGTGACTCAGGCATGAGCCCTGCCACGTTGAATTTGCCTCCTCCATACATGTTTGCGTTTCCTGAATAGTATGTTAAAGGCATGGCTATAACCTCCTGACTAATCCAGTCTACGAATCATCAAAGCAGTTGATGGCAGATACATGGACAACTCTGGGAGCCTTAACCTGGCTTTCTAAAAAGGATCCTCTGTCAGAAAAACCATCTGGATTGAAGAGAAGCGGTATCAGGAAGAAATTTGAGAAACAGAATGCTATATGATGAAGCCAGGCTTACCTCATCGAATGGAAAACTGCTTAACATGGCATCAAGCTTACAGCCTCTCTCATTCCTCTCTAACTCAGAGGATACCTGGGGTTTTCGGGTTGACTATCCACTGAAAACAGCAGTGGGAAGCGAAAGAAGCTTTGCCCTGGGCATCAGGAGGGTGAGTAGAGTCTCACTCTCCCAGTGGTGAATGGATGATGATGAGCCAATGACATAATACAATTGCTGACATACCTGCCAGTTCTAAGAGTCTCCCATTCGATAAGCGGACCTCAACGTAATAATCAGTCTTTGCTAATGAAGTTAGATAGAGTAAAGAAGGGACCAGAAACATAGTGGGTAAAATTCGAATATTAACAATGACAAAAACCACAGTCCCGGTTCCATTGAATATTTCAGCTGATTGTTGTTCTCTGTCAGCAGAGAATTGACATGAAAATCTACCATGTTTCCCCGAAAATAAGACCTAACCGGAAAATAAGCCCTAGAATGATTTTTCAGGATGACATCCCCTGAACATAAGCCCTAATGTGTCTTTTGGAGCAAACCTTAAAATAAGACCCGATCTTATTTTCGGGGAATATGGTAAGTAGCCCAACACTGTGCTCAATTACCAGGCCATGTAAAGCATCCAAGTATAATATATCAGTAGATCGTCCCCCCACTGCATTTCTAGTCCTCACTCTTTGCCCATGCTCACTGGCTTTTGTTTTCAGTATCTCTAAATTATCTATTATCATGGCCATATAGGAACTTGATTTAATGAAATCATATGAGGGAGGAAAATTGCTGTCTTTTCCATATAAAAATCAAAGCATGCATTAAAAAGGAATGAAATTATGACACTTGCTACAACATGAATAAGTCTTAAAAACATGCTAAGTGAAATGAACCAAACACAAAAGGACAAATACTGTATGATTCCACTTGATGTGATATGAGGTACCTTGAATAGATAAATTCATAGACACAGGAAGTAGATTAGAGACTACCGGAGCTGGGGAGGAGGAAGAATAGGCAGCCATTACTTAATGGGCAGAGCTTCTCCTTGGGATGATGAAAAAGTTTTAGAAATGGGTAAAAGTGATGGTAAAACATTGTGATATACTTAACATATACACTTAAAAATAGTTAAAATGGTAAATTTTGTGTTATATATATTTTATGCCACAATAAAAAAAAATGAAAAAAAAATCAAAGCACACAGTATCTGTTTCACAAGTGACCCAAATGGGAAAAAAAGTGTCCCAAAATTTCCCCTTAAAATATTTTTAAAAAAGAAGTAGATTGTAAGTTCCTTGAGGACATGGACCAGATCTGTTTTACTTACTGATACACAGTAGTTACAGTATTACACAGTAGACTTCATAAATATTTCTTTAATAAATAAATGATTAAAAGAAAATAGGCCAAGGACTCTCCTAAGTAGGAAACATAACATTCAAAAAGCTTTAAATTTCTTTATTCATGAGAAAGGATAATGGAGCAAATTCCGGAGAAAAATACCAATGCTACTATATCTAAGCCTGTTCAGGAAAGGAAGTGTATTCGTTTCATCTGTGTTTCCTCACAGCATGTCCTACAATTTCTTACACATAGTAGATGGCTAATAAATGTTTGTAGAATGCAGAATAAAAACATGCATGATTGGCAAAGCGATGTCATATTACTGCTCTTCTATTTATTCCCCTTTTTAAAAATTCCTTACTTGTTTCAAATGCACAATTCCTTCTGTCACAGGGTGAAAAAAATAAACCTCACAGCTTTCGCAGAGTGAAGGTAAAAACATAAATAGCTAGAATACATTATTCTCAGAAAAAAAGAAACAGTAAACACAGGGCTACCTGCTGAATAGAAAGTTTTTTAAAAAGAACAAATGAAGTATGGAAAGGAATAGTGTATAGTCCATCTTGACTTTTTAGAACATAATAAAAAATGTCAAAATAGAAAAAGATTGAACTCTCTTTGGAAGAATATTCAAGTATTCATTCCCAAAACTTACTGTCCAACCTTTACAATAAATAGCTGAGTGAATACAAAAGCATAGGTAAGGCTCCTCCCCGCCAAATTCGAGTGAACCCCAACATAGTATTTCTCTTCATCAGCCTATCAAGTAATCAGGAGTTCTTTCTTAAAAATACCTATGTTACAAAATTGTACACAAGTTGCTGCTGGCCAATGTGCTACAGCAAGGTACTGGTGACGTTCTCAACTAATATTCCCTACCTACATCATCTACATTTTACATGAATTATTGAGTTCAAGTATACTTAGAGTATTTTTAAAGCAAAAATTCAAATGCTGACATGCTTAGCCCTCAGCGCCTGTGTAATAGATGGAGCCTTAAAAATTCACTAGGACCATGCAATGTAGTAGCCTCACGTTGAACAATATTAAAACATGTCCTTCAACTCCAACCGCCCCCCACCCCTAATAATACTGTGTGACAATTAACAAAGGAAAGAGGAATTTAACCTCTGTAGATATCAAGGTTTACATTTCTGTCTCTTGATTGTTATCTTCTCCTTCATGAGCAGATGAGCATCATTTTGGAATAGGCTGCCTGCTGCCCAGGTCCTTCGTGCGTGCGGGGGTTCTCTATTGCATCCAAAATGCTAATGGTCTACTATCAGAGCCAGTACTTCAAGCAGAACCGCACGAAGGATCAACCCTTTCATACATGAAAGCATAACCACCACAGGTGTAACGATGCCAAATACCAGCACACTGACCTCTGCCAGGCAGCACATACTTAACGCAGGTGCGTTTTGTGCTCCAGAAGGGGAGGGGGCAAACTGAGCAGGGAGGTAGCCCCAGATCCCTGATATATCAGAGATGTTTATTTCACTCAGATCCAACCCAGCTAATTCATGGACATCAGTTTACCCAAATGAAAAAAGTGGTCTTCTGTCCTTCACTGGCTTGACTCAGAGGGCATGCAGCCAAGCCTAGCCAGGCAAAACAATCTGTAAAATCTCTTTCAGCTGTAATCAGTGAGTTTCAGGAGAAATAAGACTCAGCTATGGCAAAGAAGCACAGCCACTAAACCTTTTCCTCATTTTATCATTGCTGCCGGTGTTTACAAACTAGCAGCAGTAGCCCGGGGAGCCTCAAGGGACTCTCCCATGAGTAACCTCCTGTCAGATCCCTAATTTAAATGCCCCCTTGATCAATCTGTGATGTTTTTAGCAGTTAAATGAGAGGAGATGAGTAACATGACATGCATAAAATGAATCCTTTTCAAGTTGTAAATGAGTGAGTCAGGATTCAGACTTGCCGCGATGCTCCAAATTAAAAACCCTTGCTCTAATTTTAAGCATGCTCCGTCTTACCGTTTTGCTGTTGTCTCTCCCAGGCTCGATTCACCTGGAACTCTTTAACATGTCTCTAGCAATGTGTTTGCACCAGGCCAGGCTCATCCAGCAACTGAATTCACATCTTTCTGCACTAGCAAGCTGAAATGGTACGGCCGTACTACAACCAAGAAAGGGGGAAGCAGAAGCAAAGGAAAAAAAAAAAAAAAAAAAAAAAGCCAACACAGAAATAACCCCAGAGAAGCTAACCTCACTGGAATAAGGCCAAAAATGGTTCAGAAGAACACAAAAGACTTGCTAACATTCAGTATCAATAGCTTTAAGAGTTCAATTTTTTCCCCAAAAAAATCTAATTTTTTTTTCCAAAACACGATGGACTTGCCTGTGGAGTTCCCAGGAAGGCAGAGTAACCGGGCTCTGCAGCAGCATTGCAGCCAAAGTAACTGTGCATATGCTGTCCAAGCAATTCACAACACACTGTCTCTTCGGAAAGATATTGATTTGCAATGCAGGGCTGCTTCAAAAGAATACAGAATTGGAGCCAAACAGCTAATGGAGATTGCATGAGAGGAAAAACATTTAATCAAGGGGATGCACCTCATCATGCTCAATTCAATTTTTTAAAAGCACTGGAGGAAGCCAGTAAGTGTCCTGAGTGACAACCCCATTAAACAATAATCTGAGGTCCTACAGAAGGCCACGTTTAGGCTACCATGCATCAGACATGCTGCAAAAGCCACTAAAATGGTTTAATGTGTCTATGTACATAACTTTTCATAGAGATAGGGCATAATGAGAACTCTAAAATAATAATGCACCAAATATGTGAGGTTAAAAAAATGCACAGGTGTAGCATGTATGGACTAAAGTGATAAAATACATAGATATGAGCCTGCAGAATTCTTGGTGGGGTTAGAGCTCATACCATTCTCAAAAGTAAAATACCAACATAAATAAACCAGATCTCACAAACCTCAGACTAACTGTGTCAAGTCATGCCACATGGTGTTGGGTGGCAAGGAAGGATGCCAAACTGCTACTCTCATAGCGACCCCTACAGGAGAGTGGTTGATCTACCATTGTTTAAAGTATTTCCTGTCCTCAGCAAACAGAACCACAAGAGTATGAATTAGATTAAGACACAAGGAAACAACTAAGAAATACGTCAGGCAGGAAATCAAAAAAGTCAGGCATGAAATCTGACCACATACATATTCACTTCGTTAAGAAATTAAAAGTACAGGCCGGCCCGGTGGCTCAGGCGTTTAGAGCTCCATGCTCCTAACTCCGAAGGCTGCCGGTTCGATTCCCACATGGGCCAGTGGGCTCTCAACCACAAGGCTGCCAGTTCAATTCCTCGAGTCCCGCAAGGGATGGTGGGCAGTGCCCCCTGCAACTAAGATTGAACACGGCACCTTGAGCTGAGCTGCCGCTGAGCTCCCGGATGGCTCAGTTGGTTGGAGCGCATCCTCTCAACCACAAGGTTGCCGGTTCGACTCCTGCAAGGGGTGGTGGGCTGTGCCCCCTGGAACTAGAAAACGGCAACTGGACCTGGACTGAGCTGCGCCCGACACAACTAAGACTGCAAGGACAACAACTTGAAGCTGAACGGCACCCTCCACAACTAAGAATGAAAGGACAACAACTTGACTTGGAAAAAAGGCCTGGAAGTACACACTGTTCCCCAATAAAGTCCTGTTCCCCTTCCCCAATAAAAATCTTTAAAAAAAAAAAAAAAAAAAAAAGAAAAAAAAAAAAATTAAAAGTACAAGAAGAGGTAACTAATTCTGTCAATGATGAGTGGTCAGTATTCCCACAGCTCCCAGAACTGGGTGCACGCTTATAATCAGAAAGCTCAGGGAAAAGCGTTTTCCTTCACATTCTAATTGGTTTAAAGGAATCACCTCCCTCTTCCCCCATTTGCAAACCATCTTCACCTTCACTGTTTTAAATGATACCATGAAGATATCGAACTTTATTTTTTTCTTCAACATAAAAGCTCATTCAAAAATTTTACAAAAAGTTCTTCAAACACAGTTATGCATTTCCTTCTTCAGCAAAGCTGAAAGTTATCTCCTTAATAGCTGAAAACTACTGCATTATATGAACATTATTTCTGCATAGCAAACTTCATTTCAACAAGTCTTTCAACAATCTGAGGTTTTGTTTGTAAGTGATCAACCCTCTAGCTCACAAAGACTCTCCTTTTACAGAACAAATAGTATGTATTTGAATATTTTAGGATTTAATCACATGCTCCTTCATAAAAACTCTCTTGTATTATTGGCATTTTCCCCATTTTAAGGCCCTTGAGGAACAAACGGTATCACTGAATCTTTTTTTTGACTCTCCACAGTACACCACACAATGTTAGGCATCTAGAAAATATTAAATAAATATTTAACAGATTAATAAATTTCCCAACTCCATGTTTTAGGGTTTAAATAATCTCCCCTCTCCTGTCATTCCATGTTCCCTGGGAAAAACACGTTAGAAGTATTATCTTCATTCACTCCATCTAAATAGTTCCTGTATCTTTTTCCTACAGAATTGGTGGATAAAGGCATGGACAGCGACCTTGTTCACGAAGCTATCCTGTATAAAAACCAACAAACTTAACACAATAAAGTTTCTCCTTTAGTCATTCAATAAGCATGTACTAATAATGTGCCTAGCAATGTGAACAACCCCGTCTCTGCATTCCAGGAACCCAGTGGGTGGTGAAAAATAAAGGAAGTGATTACAATACACTGAAATGAGTGTTCTGAGAGCACTTAGTTGGGTACAACTGTGAGTGGCTCACAGTGGACTTCGCTGAGGAAGCAGCATAGAGCGAAGGCTTCCAGGCACTGTCCAGGAGGGGATGGGTATTTGAGGAACAGCAGGCAGGACTGAAGGATCAGAGGCCTGAAACTAGAAGCTGTCTGAGGAAACCCCCAAGCAGTACCCACAGTGCTGGCAGCTGTGAAGGCTGAGGGAAAGGCGGCCCAGGGTCAGAACGGAACAGGCACGGGAAGCCATGCCAAGAAATGAGGAACTTTATCCTCCAGGAAGTTGCCACTTAATCCAATAGGAAGGCACTAAGACTCTAAGTAGAAGAGTGGCTGGAGGGGGTTTTCCATTTTATAAAGGGGTAATGGTGTCAAATGGATTGGAGGCATGAGGGAGGGGAGTGTGGAGGCCACTTGGGAGACTAAGAAAATGGTTCAGTCAGGGCCCTGAATTAAATCAATACAAGTGGAGATGGAAAAGACAAAGGAAGTGTGAGACATTCAGTATGAGTTCCTTGTTGACTGACTAAATATAAGGTCTAACGGAAAGGGAAAATCTAAGCACGACTCTGAATTCTTAGTACAATTAGGTGAAAAGGGGGGTCATAAACTAAAGGAGTGGACACAGGAAAAACAAAAGTTTGAGGAGAAGGGGGAAATGATCAGTAATACAATTTTTTCACATGTTGAGTTTTAGGTGTTTCTGGAACATTCAGGTGGACATGTTGAGTAGGTACTTTGGAAGGGTCTGGAGGCCAGAAAAAAAGGTCAACAATTCTCTTATGTGTCTTAGGTCAGGGTTTCCTAGAGATAGAGCTGAGCCAGGATTCTTGTTCACCTCATTCATTGAGGACACACTCTCAGAGAAAAGGAGTAAGAAGGCAGGACAGGAGGATAGGGAAAAGCCAAGGAAGAATGTGGCCTCAGGTGAAACAAGTGCACCCAATGTCAGTTCCAGGGAAGCAAGAGGGCTGACCTGGGGAACACCTGGACACCAGCACTGGCTGAGGCCTGGCAGGAAGGACTGCCATACAGCCTGGGCGCCCACTGACCAAGTGAAGCTGAGCAGGACACTACATTCACCACAATAGGCTTCAGACACAATGGACAATTTTTCCTTTCCACAGAGCTGATCACTGTCTTTGCTGTTCTATCTGCCTAGGACATTCTTCCCCAGCCAACTCCTTCTCATCACTCAGGTGGACGTCAGAGTCCTCCACGGGCTCCCGTTTTCTGTTGTTGCTTCTCCCTCCCCCATCACATTGTACTGGTTTTGCTTCGTTACCTAATTTACTTTATTTGTCTTCTTTCCCAACTAGAATGTCAACTGCTCAAGAGCATGGACTTTTCCTCATTTGTTCTCCTGGGTTTCCCCAGCTCCTACAACAGCACTTGTTGAATAAATAAATATTAGGAGGAGCTGCTAGTGACAGAAGTTCAAACAAATTCTTTGAACTCCTGTAGAGTGGAAATGGATAAGGAGCTTGAGAAACGTAGGAGGGGGCGGAAGGGGGTGGGAAACAGTGTCAACAAATACATACAACTATACAAGAAGTTTGACCATAGAGCAGAAGTTATGACAGAGGCTCGAGAGCAAAGAGGTAGAAAATGAATCGTTACATTCATGTCACACAGGATTCACAGTCTACTGCTATTAAGAATATCTTTATGAAGGGACATTGAAATGTCTCTGAAAGCACACCATAAAAGACCAACAGTAGAGGTTAAAATAAAGGGTCTATCTTCAAAGAGAGAGAGAAAAAGTTTTTTGTGAAAATAGCCTCTTAGTAGACGTAAAAGAAAAGGTAGGGAAAAAAAGACTACAGACAAAAATGCTAGAATATGACATCTGCTTAGATCATTTTTGCAGAAAAACAAAAACTAATTATCTTGAAGTGCCTGCCTTTATACGTGATTTCTAAAAATTGTAAAGAGTATTATGCACTTCTCTGACTTTTTAAATGAATGATAATAAACACAATCTGATATTCAATGAATGAGGAGGTCAATTATGAACATCAGTGACAGCCGTGACGGAGGGTATACAGTCCTGATCTCAATAACTGACATCTATGCGTTTCTCTGTTTCATTTTTATGGTTCATTCTCTGTTTGCCATCAGGCTTTCCTTCTTAGTCTCTAAATGTGCCACCTCCTTCTAATACCACCACACTCTTCTCAGTCTTGCCACAAGCTTCTTCAGCCATCCCTGTAGTGGGTAACTAGATAAACAAGCTTATTATAAAACTGTGTGAATTGAGGTTTAAGTTAATAGGTGGGTTCAAAGCAGAACTAGGAACTTTCTCCTGAGTGGACAAATATTAACTTAGGCACCGACCACAGGCTGTATCCTACAGGCTTTGTGGTTCTTCACATCTGTGCAGAAACACTTGTTTCATATCAACCTACCTGGAGCTACCTCAGCCATATAAGGCTTCCAGACGTCTGGCTTTCACTTACATAAGTAGGGTCTTACAGACAGATAGGGAGAAAAAAAAGTTGAACCTGAGAAGAAGAAGTAATTGGAGAAAAGGATAGACAAAGACCTTTTATTTTTACTGAAAAAAGAAAAAAAAAAACATTAAATAATAAAAGTTTTTAAAAATTAGGAAAGGAGTAAGAAAAAAGAGTACCTTATGCGTACAAATCTAATACAAGTCACCTAATTTATGAATTAATGTCATTAAAATTTAAGCCTTTGGGGGGGGGATTTTTAACTTATTTTTTTTTAATTAAAATTTATTGGGTTGACAATGGTTAGTAAAGTTACATAGGTTTCAGGTGTACAATTCTGTAATACATCATCTATATCTCACATTGTGTGTTCACCACCCCAAAGTCAGTTCTCTTTCCATCACCATATATTTGATCATAAATTTTAAGCTTTTAAGGAGGGAAAAATATTCTATTTTATTTTGAGAAGTGATAAAGATAAAAATTTCCCAAAAAGACTTTGAATTTCAAATTACTGGAATTCTACGTAATCCTAGCAATTTCTTTCTACTGTAAACTTTTACAGTGAACTGTTCATATGACTGATTTACTAAATGTTCATGTTTTAGTAAACCTAAACCCCAATTTTTTAATAAACCCTAAACATTTTATGACTTAATTCTTCTCCATTGATGCCAGTCATTACTTCTACTCCTATATACTTGGAGAAATGTTACTGAAAATACTTTCTCAAAACACTGAAATTCTGGAGGGTTTGAAATGAACGTTTAAAAGCCACTACTCAACCACAATACCAAAAATACCACTATGTCACTCCTGGCATTTCATGGAAACTTTAGGACTTCCCTACTTAATATTACACAACTTTGAGTGTTTTCTGGGTTCTAAACAGAAAAAAAAAACAAAAAAAAAACAACAAATTTTATCAGTAAATACACGTAATGCTTTCACAACCCAATAAATTCGTTCCTGAAAAACGTTGCATTCTGTTAAATTGCACCCTAAAAACAAGAGGGCCTATGGGGAAGACAAAATTGGGAGCAGACAATTCAAATTGCATGCATCCAGAGCACTAATATAAACCAAACAGTCCTACAAACACACCTATACAGACCCTATCTTCTTCTTCTCTCCCTTCCCTACAGTGCTGACACCGGGGCTTGCATATGATAGATGCTCTATATTTATTTCTTGACTAGAGATAAATCCTGTGTTGGTCACTGTGAACTGCAAAAAGTATGTCCAGGGGGAAAGTTCAGTTATGAACTTCATCTAAATTAAAAGTCCAAAGGTAGAGTTATACCAGGACAGGAGAACCTTAAATTATGACTGTTAAAAAGCATCGTGGAAGGTGGAGAGTCATGAATCTAATAACAGAAACAGGTAGATATAGATAACAATAATAAAAAGGCAGGCCTTCTTTTTGCCTTTATTTAAAAATCTGAAATCTGATGCTGCTACCCAAGGTTTCAGCCTACTCTTTTTTGAGGAATAATTTTTCTCCTCCCTGGATGTTGTGTTTCCTGTTTGTGTGCCCTCAATGACCCCAGGTAACAAATGCAGCTCAGTCTTTGCTTCTCCTCAGTTAAATTTCTAATCCTTGATACATAAGACTTGCATTTGCATTAAAACATATATTACATGGTTTCTACATATATACATGCACATTTATGTATTCATTATTTATTCAAGTGATACATAAAATGCATGGGCATTTATGTGGCCCAGTACAGGTTTTCCTATCCAAGCCTTGGCAAAAACACAACTGGATTTTTGATGCGGTGCCATGCCCCAGGTGTGTGAAATGAAGCAGAAGACCCAGATATAAAAGTGATTTTATTATGACCACATTCACAAAAGAATAGTAACACAGAGTTCCAAATGTGTCGCACTGATATGATCTGAGAAATGTGAATTAAATTATAAGGCTTCAGTGGCAGACACAAAATCCTCAGGTAGCAGCAAAAAGAAAAGCAAAAGGCATTGAGAAACGATGTGAGGATTTTCTCTCTTCCTAATGTCAGGAAAATGCCAATAAGGAGAGAGCCGACGTATCCATGACTATCAAAAAGCTTCTTAAGGAGCTACAGAGTGTTTTTTTTTTAAACTTACTTAAGTTTTTGAATTAACTATGAAAAGGGGAGAAAGGATTTTCTAGTTTAGGGTTACAAGTCAGCTTCATTGCTTTTAGGAACTTTATCCCAGCTTTCTAAAATTTCACTTAGTTAGAAAATCAGAAAAACCCCAAAAGGAAGAAAACTTCCTGCCCAATAGACATACGAGAAATAATTTTAAATTACATTTGACATTTTAAATTTAGAAATTCCCTGCCACTGAACTCGTATGTACTTAAAAATATTAAAATATAAAGGTATTCATAAAATAATTTGCTTCCTTTGTCTTACTCTATACACCTAAGAAATAAAATAGGAAGTAGGACCATGGGAAAGAATGAACAACAATGCTGTACATTCAACAATAAACACAATAATGAAAAGATAACCAACTCACAACTGAAATTAAAATATGTGCTCCCGTGTAACTTACTTAACTTTCCTGTGGTCGATGTCTAAGTATTTGCCTTTTCAAGATATACTGCTAAAATTTAGATCATTCTAAAACCACATGTTCATCACCGTCAAAGACCAGAAAGCAAACCAAAGTATTCATTCGTCTAAGGGAGAATCATCAGATGACCAGATCACCAGTCCGGGATCACTGGGTAACAGAGCATGAGGTCCACTGCAAAAATGCATAAGCAACTGGGATATTAAAGGCTCTGAAGTGTTTTAACTTACTCCTATTTTCCTTTTGTAGCCACTAAAAGAGTGACAGCATCACTCCAACACTGGTTGAATCCTTTCTGTCACTGCTTGTGCAATGTTTTTCTTGAGTAGTTATTAAAATAAGAATGGCTCCTGCCCGACAGCATCCACTGCAGTGTAGGGAGGTCCGTGCCCTGTCCAGGACAGACAAGGGATCCGACTTAGGCCAGTCATTCCTGGGACTTGTCCAACCAGAGCTGAGTTGCACCCTATCCCTCCACCCCTGATGGTGGCAAAGCAGAGAAAGCATCGGCTTAGAAGCCACCATTGTCAGTGTCTCTAGCTCAGTAGAGAAGCTCCACTGAAATCCTGAAACTACCACATAGTGAGAGTCTAGCGATGACACTAGAGAGACAAGGGACAGCACCAATAACATGGAATCCCTGGTCCCAGCTGCTGAGGTCCTCGGCACCGCCTTGCTGCCTGACTTATAAAGCCAAGTTGGTCAGCCCTTGTTGCTGTTCTGCCACACTTCCCTCCCAATAAATCCCATTTTTTTTCTTTAGCAATTTCAGATTGATTTTTAGTTTCTTGTAATCCAGAGTGCTAGTACACATGGAAATACATATACAAAAGGATGCAAAGGTACTTTGAAGCACTAACGCCAGAGCTGGAGCTAAGTAACTTAATAGATGTGTTCCTTTAAACTCTAGGAAAAGGAGATTTAAGATCGACGTCGACTTACATGATAGTAGGAAAGGATGGGTCTAATCACAACCAAAGGTTTTTATAAAGCTACTTTACACGTCTATTATATATAATAACACTTCTATATATTTATAGTAAATTATTATATTAAAATTTTTAATTTATTGTTATAACTTAACAGAGGAAATTGTGTAACTGCCATAAGTAACAAGAATATTAACAACTCTGAAGTGTTCTAACTTACTCCTATACTGCTTTTGTATCCAGTAAAACAGTGACAACAGCATCACTCAAATACAGGTGAATCCTTTCTGCCAGTCCTTGTGGAATGTTTTCCTTGAGTGGTTACTGAAATAAGATAGGTTCCTGGAATGGCTCCTGCCCCGACAGCATCCACTGCTAGGGAGTCTAGGGAGTACTACCTATTAATCAGTTAGCTACACCTGTAGGAAGCCTGAATACTTGGACCAATTAATTTAACTAGGCATCCAAGTTGCTGTGGTAGCATGTAGGGGTAGGAAGTTTTCCATAGGAGGTGTATTAGTTGATCGTATCGGAAGCGTCGGTAGGAGGCTCGGATTCATAGAAAGGAGATAGTGGGAGTAGGGATTTGAGTACGAAGCTGGCGGTGTATAGTTCTGGAATGAGTGGGTTGTGGAATGCCCGTAGGAAGAAGGTGGTTGTAAAAATGTTTATTATAATAATGTTGGCGCATTCTGCCAGGAAGAAGAGGGCGAATGGGCCTCCGGCATATTCTACATTGAATCCAGAAACAAGTTCGGACTCACCTTCTATTAGGCACAGAACCTAAAGGGAAATAAACTGACTTAGACTTACTGATTCCATTTAAAAGTGTTGGTAAATATCACCCCCATAAGTAGCTAAGAAATGTCATAGGAATTATGAAAGGGAAATCAGTTTGTTTCACCAACCCTGAGCTTTATAGGCTTCTGGTCATGAAGGAAAGAGACTTATTAAAAATTAAAGTAATAGCAAGAGGATTTTGGAAAAAGCCACAAAAGTACACTAGGGACTACGGAATATGTAAAGAAAGTGTTAAGAAGACATTATAAAGTAAACTATATTTTCTGTATTTCATTGCTAAAGGATTTGTTTTCATGTTCTATTCATTTCCCAACCATGCATTAACCTTTGTAGTAAGTACTGTAGGGGGTATAAAGATGAATGAGACACAATTGCTGCTGACAGACACTTATACAAATAAATATAATGCAAGAAGTAATTGCCATGAAGAAGAAGAAAATATTACGGGAGTTCAGAATGAGGGGACCCTCAGAATGGTGGATCAAGCAAAACTGGCAGATGTTCACCTTAGGTAATCAAATTCTGAATACTAGAAGAGTCACAACCAATTCAATAGGTAAGAATGGTAGGGGAGGAGGGAATGTATATCCAAAGACTCGCAATGATTACCCCTTAGCACAAGAATTGTTATCTATATGTGGATGTAATTTGATAATTTAACAAAGAACCTTTGTGGTATCATGGGAGTACAGCCTAAAAGAGTCGAACAATTTCTGTGATGTGAACAATGGTTCTTTTCTCCCCTCTGGTGGAAGATTATTTGGATGGACTCCAGGAACTCCAAGTACACTGCCTGCCCATAGGGTTCAAAGACGGGTTTTTTCCTGGTTACCCTGGATGCAGACAACCAAACTCCTTTTCCATTTTCCTTAAGGAAAACTGAGCTTTGGGAATTGTTGCGACAGCTAGTCATGAGGAACTTGTAGACCACCTTTGTCTCTCACTCCTCTCCCCAAGACTGATTCTAATCGAGGGAAGATGGAGTTTTACTCATCACAACACAAAGTCCAATTTGATTAACTTAGTTTTATCAATCCTCCCTTGAAGCACCAGATTCCCTCAATACTCACTGCTTCTCAAGGAAGATTAAGTTCATATACAAACAAAAATTCAGTTCATACTTCCGGACTGACCCCACCACAACCAATCCCTTCTATGGGCACATAGTAACTCCATCATGAGCAAAGGTCACCTGACTTCAAGCGCCACCATCTGGCACAGAACCACCTTGGTTCAGGTATTTCCTCTCATATCCACCAAGGTTCTTTAACTCAGAACTCTAACGGACGAAACAGGTTTGACAAGGAGAAAAGAGGCAACATCATGGATGAAATCATACAAACAGGTACACTGAAGCAGTAAGTTCAACACAAGTTCAGATGCAGAACAGCCAGATGGAGAACATGAATTCAAGAATCGAACAAACCTGAGTTCCCAATCCAAACCTTGGGCAAGATACCCAATTTACGGGACTACTAATAATAATTTATATACTTTAGAGGGTTGTTGTGAGGCTAAATGATGTATAAACTGCTCAGGACAGTGTTCAGGAAAACCAAAGCCTTTTACAATCCAGTGATAAACATAATGTGTATTTAGGGGTGACATAATGTATAGTTAAGCCTTTAGGCACTACAAACACCCCTTTATCCTGGGTCCGATACTTCTGCATGAGGTCTGGTAATGGCGTTGTTTCTCTGCCTTCACATCAGCCTGGGCACTTCCTTCTGCATCAGCCATGAGCTGTCAGACTCATTTTCTCAGTCACTCCTTAAGTCCATCTTTCCTACTGACTTGATTCCTCTCCAGTATCTACATTTCTATTTCTATTGCCCTTGTACTTTGTTTCTGCACCACTCCATGAAATTCAACCACTTTCTTAACAGCTATACATGCTACCTTATACCCTTTCTTCTCAATATTCCTTCGGTTAAAGGTAGAAGGATCTATTTGTAGTTCCCTGAGTTTTAATGAGGAAATTTAGCTAGCTCTCATTCTCTCTCTCTCTCTCTCTCTCTCTCTCTCTCTCTCTCTCTCTCTCTCTCTCTCTCCACCCCACCCCCTTCCCTCTCTCTCTCCCTACCTCCCTCCCTTCTATCTCACTATCATATTTCTCCATTGTAACTACAAATCTGCAGCTTAAGAGTCAAGTCAGAACTGACAACCCATAATGAAACTTCAAAGATAAGGTGTACTGAACAGATTAGAATGATAAGAGATTTACCACCATCAGGACACACAAAGGAGGGAAATTTCCTAAGTAGTTAATGCTGGCAGAGGTGAACTTTACATATACCAACAGGAAAATCAGCCACATAAAGTATTCTTACCTGGCTGCCACTCAAAACTTTGGACAAAAGAAGATTAAAAAAACAAAAACAAAAACTCATCAATTTTGTCAGTTGCAACCAAGTAATTTTTCAAATAAATAATTCTAAATCAGCCGGCACACATTTCCAAAAAAATGCGGGGATGTTTTAAGAGAACTGGTGCCAATCAAGAAGAACAGGACTCTATCCTCTGAGACTGCACTAAACAAAATGTTCTATCAGATCAAAACATGAATACAATGCTGAGGCAACAGCTTTCAAAACATACACAAATAATTGGCTTTCTTATTAAAATTTGGTGAATCATTCATGATGATATCTATGTAGAAACAGAGTCTACCCACGCGTGCTAAATCTCAATCAGAAGAACCCACCACCATTCTGCTTTCTCTCATTTACAAATGTATTTTACCACTACTTACAAACAACGTAAGGTAGTACAATAAGAAATTGTACTTTAAGAGTAGGTAAGATAATTTATCGGTGAAATTCATTATTGTACTATCACTGCAATTAGCAGGAAATTAAAGCAAGAAACAAAAACTAATCAAGTAATTAGTGTTAGAACAGTGTATATAAGCACAGGTGAAAATACCACCACTACAGGACTCAGAAGAATAGCCCTTCTCTAAGATACTCCCCACATGCACTGAAAATGCAAGGTCACCATATTTTTATGGGGATAATTATTTTAATTAGAACTAGCCCTACCTATCAGAACAAAACATCAAGCAGCATGTATCAGCTAATTTTCTTCAAGCATTTAAGTACTCGTGAATTTTTTTTAACAATCGACATGTTCATACAACACTTTTTATTGGGGAAATGCTTGATTCCTTTTACTCCATCTAGATATTCTAAAACAATTGGAATACTATAACTGTCACCAATTCTGCTTCAGACATAAACGTCCTCTCTAGAATTTTTACTCTGAAATTACTTCTAGGTTTATGAAAAATTTTACACAGAGCAGTTCAGCTTTATATTGGTTCAAAGACACCATCTAACATCTGAGAAGTTAAAAGAAGAAAGCACATTGTAAATGCGCTGAAATCTGGTACTTTATAAAAAGATTTCTTAACACCATAGAGAATGTAAAAAGCTCTATCTCTTTCTTTCAAAGACAATTTTCTCATGTTCATTGGGACTGTAAATATGAGAGCTAAGGACTACTTCAGCTAAGGCATGTCATCTTGTTTACCAAAAAGAGGGAGGGGAATGACCCAGTCATTATTCCCAAAGTTTTCCACCTTAAATCTATCTCCCTTGGTCCCTTAACCGTCCCAACTACAGCTTCATTTCTCTGTTCCCTTTTATAACAAAAAAAAATCCTCAAAAAGAGTAGTTAAACCAAACTGGCTCCACTGCCTCTCCTTACTTTCACTTTTTTTTTGGGGGGGGGGTTTAAAAATTAAGATATAGGTGACATATAATATTGTATTAGTTTTAGGCTTACAACATAATGATTTGATATATGTATATAGTGTGAAATGATTACCACACATCGACCTTAGCAATGATTTTTTGAGACCAAAAACAACAGCAACAAAAGCAAAAACTCCCTTTCATTCTTATACTTACTTTAATGATGCTTCTGTCCTCTCCACTCCACCATGGTCAGCAATGGTCTACACAATGCCAATTCCAGGGGCAATTCCCAGACCTCACCTGGACCTTTCAGCAGCAACTGACACAATTGATCACCTCCTCCTCTCTGAAACTTTTTCTTCACTTGGGCTCCAAGCTAGTTTTCTTCCTACCTCACTGGCTCTGTCTTCTCAGTCTCCTTTGCTGGCAGCTTCTCTTCTTACCAAGCTCTAAAGAGGGAGGAATCCCAGGACGGGGACCTTGAACCTCTTTTCATCTCTATCTGCAATCTCTCCTGAGGTGATCTTAAATGTAATGGTCTAAATGATTTAAATGTCATCAAAAATACATTGGGTGTTCCCAAATTTCTATCTCCAGGCCCTACCTTTCCTTCATCCCAAGACTCACATGTCCAACTACTTATGTGAGGATTCCTTTCAGATATCTAACAGGAATCTGAAATTTAACAAGTCCAAAACCAAATTCCTGATTCCATACCCTCCCACCCAGTAGTCTCCATCTCAATAAATGGCCCTACCATTAGTACACTTGATTGCTCTAGTCAAAAACCTGAGAATCCTTGATTGCTCTCTTTGACACCCTATATCCAATCCAATGGCTAGTTCTCAACTCTACTTTCAGAACATATTTCAAATCCAATCACTTCTCAGCACCTACACTGCTTCCACCCTAGTCTAAGTCACCACGTATATCTAAACAATCACAACAGCCTCCTAACTTTTCTTTCTGCTGCTACGCTCCTATTCTTCCCCCTGCTCCAGTCCATACACAACAGCTAGGATTTTTAAAACTATCTCTGTCCTGCTCAAAACACCTTAAAGAGTTTCTAAGTTAGAATAAAACGCTACATCCTAACCATGATCTTCTCACCAGTCCCCTTGTTCACTGTACTTCAGCCACCCTGAGCTGCTTCCACTTTCTTAATAACATTAAGCCACTCTGTATCTCAAGGCCGCTACACGCTCTTCCTCCAGATATTCCCACAGTTTGTTCCCTCCCTTCTTTGCGATCTATACTCAAACGTCACCTTCTCAGAAATACTTTCCCTGACCATTTTATCAACACTCCCCCCTTCTGCCCCGCAATGTCTGTCTTTCCACTTTCTTTGCTTTGGTTTATATTTCCTACACTTCTTCCTGACCATTATATTTGTTTATTATCTGTCCGTCATTCCCACTAAAATGTAAGTTCCATGGTCCCAGAAATGTCTCTCTCTTGCTCACTCTCAAGTCTCCAACACCAAGAACTGTGCCTGGCAAATAGCAGGTGTTCAATAAATATTTGCTGAGTAAATACATGAATGAATCATTTCTATTTTTTTTTTCTTTTTTGCTCTTTTTAAATGAATCATTTCTATACTCTTACTCATTGCTTACTGAGATAGAGAATACATATTTCAATTGTTTATTACTTCTATACATATAGTATAATGCCAAAAGGAGCCATTAAATATTTTTCAAGTTATATTTTTAGAGTCTCGTAATGTCAGCTAAGGGATTATTAGACAGAAAAGAGCAGCATGGGTACCAACAATGAGGTAGAAAATATTATAACATATTCTTGGGGAATACAGGTAGTTCCCTACAAAAGATCTAGGGAAAGTTAGGGGAGAAGGAAGCAGGATAGTTGAAAGGTGAGGCTTGGAATAAGGCTGACAGCAGATGATGGGCCATCATGAAGGGTCTTGTGTGCCAGCCTGAGTTTTGGGTTTATCTTGTAGGCAAGAGGGAGTCATGAGCAAGGAAACAGCAATCAGAATTTAATTTGGGAAAAATTGTTCTAGTCACATAAGATTATATAAACCATGTAATCTATTCTTAGTCGAGGCACCAAGTTTGCTGCCCAAGATCTCCACAGAAATAAGACGCCATACGAATCTTAAATGATTATTTAACACCTTATCATTCATACCTAAAAGTTATTCATAGTGTCTTGCTCACAAAGCTGTAACTAATTTTCCAAATGTAACATTTTCTCAGCATGTCCTTACTTGAATATTTTCGACTTTCAATCAATTAGCTCTTTAATTCAAGAACACTTACATGACAGTCTTTAATTAATGCACAAATTGTAGTGTCTGCACAATGAACCAGTTAACTTACTTATAATAGTCAATGTTACTACTACATTGGGTAGGAACATATTCAACAAGACTTTTCAATTACAGTTGTGTGTTGTTTTTTAATTAGTAAAAAACTGGCATCCGATCATTCAGATACTGAAATAGTCTAGAGTTTAGCCAATACAGTCTTCAAATTAAAGTAAAAGAGAGTTCTGTTGGTCTAGACGAGAGGCATATAAAAAGTCCTGCATTTTTAAGGTTAAGGCAATAGATTTGACTTTGACATTAAATAGTTACTTGCGTAAAGAAGCTTAATACGGAATGCATGTTGTCAGTCTACATTTCTTTTTTAATTAAATGCCATTCAAGTAACATTAAATGGTTTGTTTCCATTGTTTTTTAAAAATTATTGTTTGTCTTCCATTCCTCTGGGCTTTCTTGTATCCTTAGTATTTATAATGTGATCATTACTTTCCTTCTTAGCTTAGAGCTTACTCTCAACATCTCATGTGACAGTTACTCTACTTTTGACTGCTTCAAAAACATATATTGAACCCCTCCTACGCATCTGGCACAGCACCAAGCACTAAGGTGCGAAAGTGAAAAGATAAGAGTACCACCCTGCAGCAGATCCTGAGGGCAGAGATCCCTCTTTCCCTCCTTTCCATCCCTTGGGCATCCACCATGGTGTGGACTATCCTTTAATTTACATGGCACATCTCCACCTGCTTTTACCTCCTTATGCAAATGATTTAATTCCAATGACACACTTGATCTTCCTCAATGATCTTTCTTACATTAGCATCCTTACGCTGTAAGTCCATTTTTAAAGGAAAAGAAGTAACTCAAATGAACAATGTACGATATCAGAGTCAACTTAAACAACGTCTCTCTGCTCAGTAAGCAGGTTTGTGATTAATACCAAGTCAGAAAGGCTCTAGAAAGGGAATCGTTAAGAAGAATGAGAAAAGGCAGAGGACCCAGAGTCAATGACCAAGTGGATGCTCTCTCATGGGACTTCTTTGTGTGTGCCTGGGACACCCACTGAATTGACTCTAGGGACAAAAAAGCAAAAACAGCACAGTTAGGTTGTAGCACAAACTAGTTCAATTTCTGCTCTCCGGATCTACTTCCCTGATTAACCTTCCCAACAACACAACTGTGAGTATATGGTGGTAAAAGAAAGGTATCTGCATGCTATTCATTACAAAGATTCAAGGTACAGATAAATGGGGAAACCCCTGAGGATGTCTGTCCCGGGGGCAACGCTTACAGAGTGGGTGCTCATTCTGGCTCATTTCCTCCAAGTCTGTATGGGCATCACAGACTAGAGTCTATTCCAGGACTCACCACCAGCTTATATCACTTATATAACTTCTGTTCAATAAATATTTAAATATGAAGGAGTGCGGATGTTTTAAATTTTAAAACCGACCTTTAGACATCAACCTTAATATTTACATTCCACAGAAGTCATCACATTTTAAATACCTTTGGGAAGAACACACAGAGCAACCATTTCCAAATGGAAAAAAGCAAATATGTACAAAATCTGAAATACTACTTATAACAGCATGAAAAAGAAATCTGGAATTTCATACACAGGCTAAATGAACGAGTTTGTCATTCATGCACTTCACATTTTTATGCACCTCTTCCTAGTACACCCCACAAGCTACAGAACCCTGCTGGCAAAATGCTTCCCTCTGGGGAGAACTTTTCTAACTTCATATAAGAAATGCCTTGAATTTAAAGCAGTTTTTCTTTCTCATCATAGCAGTGCAGTGACCTTTATGCAAAATATAACGAAAAATGCAAGTCAATGTTATAAGGTGGAAAATGAAACCTGGGTTTACACCTACAAAGATGTCAGATCTGTACTTTCAGAGTTCACCTAATGGAAACAAAAATTAAAAAATCCTGTTCATATAGGAACCCTTTCTGATGGGTGCTATCTCCCAAGGGAGACCCACATACTACTGGGAAACCAATTCAGACTACCAGCTTTCTTCACAAATTTCCTACATTGTCAAAACAGATACAGAGAAATGCTGGTGGAGTCAAAATAAGATACTAGAGCCCACTAGTACATAGACTCTACTTGCTAATACATTCTAATAAAATTTCTAACCCACAGTAAATTCAGAAATTACTTAAATTGAAAAAGGTGAGATTTAAATGATCAGACGGAGATACAGAAAGTACAAGTCCAGTCTAATTTGTTCAATTCATGGACAGTATTCTATAAATACTTATTGTCTTGACTAAAGAGCTGTATGATCATTATTTCTTCCTTATCCAACTGGCCAATGATGCAATGAGGAGTGCTCAGAGGTTGACTTTATGATGCAGGACGTAGCAAGGAAGCAAAACTCTCTGTCCCAATGGTAGCCTGTAAGAGCTAACAATAACCACCTGGGGCTTATTTCTAAGGAGAGACTCTCTTCTTACAACTGTGAGAAGGATCGCCTTTATCCTGAAGGTTATGAGGAATAGCGAAAGGGATTCAGAGCTGAGGTGCATAGTCACATTTGAGCTTTAAAAAGATCACTAGGAAGAATTTTACGGACGGATTTTAGAGGTGTAGAAGGAGCCACTGAAGTCAGACAGAACACAACTGTAGGATTGCAGGTGAAAGGTGAAAACTGAAACTGAGGTGACAGGAGTAGAATAGAAATTTAGAAACATCTAGCACATGAAACCAAGAGGATCAGTATCTGAAGGAGACAGAGCTACTGCTGCTGAGGACGATTAATAGTATTATCATTACAATGTCCTGGGTGTTCCAAAGTGTCAGTCATTCCACTAAATACTTGTTCACGTTATCTCACTTTATCCTATTGATTACCCTAAGAGGTGGGTCCTATGCTCCTCACTTTATCTATGAGAAAAATGAAGCTTAGAGAGCTTGAGCAGATTGTCCAAGGTCACAAAAAGGGTGGAGCCAGGATTCAAGCCTGAGTCTGCTGATGCCAAAGCCTGCAGGCCCAATTGTTCCTTCCGCTCCAGATCTCCCAGGATTCTGATTCATGGATAACTGGAAAGTATTATTTACCTAAAAATACTTAGTGTTTATTAGAAGACACTTTAATGCTATACTATTCCGCATATTCTGATTTCTATGACTATCTGGACGCCACTATCTTTCATAATCACGGTAGTCTCTCCTTCACACAGCACATGGTGGGGGCCATGTTGGCTTTGGACAGAAACAGGGATATGCTCTGCTTCCAGCTGAGCTCTGTGGTCTGGTAGCTAGAGCTGCTCTGGGATTACATCGTGTGGCATCCTCCATCACACTCTTTATCTTCTAACATAGGAACCAGATAATCTACAACACTCCCTCATTGCCTATAAGACTTCATTTTTCCCCAAATTAATACAAGATCTGGGTAATTCTCACATCTATCTGCTAAGGTACAAATGTGAGAAGGACCCAACATCACACTGTCTATCTAAGTCTAATGCCCATGTGCACATATTAGGTCCTCATAAAGGTAAAATACAGACCTTCCAAGTTGAAGGCAGACAGACTTTTTACCACTTCTGAAAATGTGCCTTCCAATCCATCCTTTCCCAGTCATACAAGGTGGATGGTTAGACAGAGAGTAGGGTGTAACCCTGTGCCGGAGGAATCCATTAGCCTTGGTAAAAATCCATTCTTTTGAGACACCTTTGTTGTACATCCTGTCTTCTGTGTGGTTCACTGGCTATGGGAGGAATAAAATCTCCCAGGTTACTACCAACCCAAATTGGTCTGTGTCTGCTTTTAAGATAACCAAAGGGCCTCAGTATTATGAGAGGGAATCCTGTCTCTGTAAGTGTTAGCTGAAATCACAGCAGAACTGCTGATTTCTATCCCCCTACCTTCTGAGAGGGATATAAAAACAGTTTTGACAGCTTCATGTTTTCCTTTTGTAAGATCATTAAATGTAAAGTTTGACAAGGTTCTTAATTGGCCCTTATTACTAACTCCAAGACAGTAAACAGTTTTTGTTTTTGTTTTGTTTTGCAGACGTACTTTATTTGGAATCTTATAGTTACTCCACAAGCTCTTTAATATTTATCATGGTTCAGAAGAAGACTGAAGGAGCTGTTATGTTGACAGAGTGAACAAACATGCTGGTGTGAGATACAACTTCAAGTCATAACGGTCAAGCTCATGGACTCAGAAGCTAGACTCCCTGTGTTCACATGGTAAGTCTACTATTTCCAGCCGTTCCAGCAAGTTACTTCTCCACTCTGAGAAAATAGGAATGATAGTAGTACCAACCTCAGAGGATTGCTGTGAGAATTAAATTAGATGATCTTTGTAAAGGTTCTGGAACAGTGCCTTGTACACAGTAAACACGATACGCACAAAATTTTTCAGAATTTAAAATAAAAAATAGTTCTGACCAAACCCTAAGCTTTTGCTAATGCACTAAGCAGTGAGCAGGAAAAACCAATTACAATGTGCTGAAAAGCAAATTAACCTTTGAACAAAGTTCTGTTTTATATCTATATAGCAATATAAAAAATATACTCCAGCAAACAAAAAAAAAATGCTTTTATATAAATGTATTATTCCATTTAGAAGAGATACAAGAATGCACTCAATCTATATAATGTATAGAAACCAAATATGAGGAAGAGATAGTCTATTTTTTTAATTAAGTGTAGTTGACATACAATATTATATTAGTTTTGGTTGTACATCATAGTTATTCCACAGTTATATACTTTACCATGTCAAGTCTATTCTTAATTAGACTCCAAATAAGGAGATAATCTCAGTTATTCTATTTGAGCAAACACAAACATAAAATGGTTATAATATTTCACTTGCCTGTCTAAATTTAAGTCACACGACCACTAAAGATTAAACTTATCTTTGAAAATTAACAAGGTAGTTATTCATATTGTGAACTTTCATGAAATAGTTATGTCGATAAATACACACAGATCAAACCTAGAATCTATAAATCTGAATTCGTTTTTTTTTAAAGTCTATTTTTAGTAATATAATCTATGTTACTATACATAATCTGTAACCTATATTTAAAAAATTATGTTGGTCGGCAAGAATCACATACCTATTTTTCAGTATGCTCACATCTCTAAAGTACTAATACAGCATTGGAAAAGAGGTAGTAACATAAAGAAAATATACCTGAAGACACACTCTATTATGTGTCTTATTTATGTTATGAAATATTATGAAATTTTTTCATTTTCTTTTATTTTGGGGGGGACAGAAGGGTGGATAATCTGACTGGAAGGAATAGTGATTATATATTTCAGATATCTAAAACTGGAAAGGTTATCTTTAATCACACTAAATTTTATTTGCTATACCACTGTGTTAAGGCTTTATTAACCTTCAATTCTGTATTCCATTTCATGTTGCATTCTAATACCCACACACAGCACCATCCTTCGAAAGCAGCTTTTAAAACATTTTATACTCAGCCTTATTCCAGAAATGGTTTTAAGGTAGATAGTGAAATACTTGCAATCTAGCAAGATGAAATAAAAATTCAAATAATGGGATGGGACATTTGTTAAACGTGGCAGATTAACCATTCAGACCTTTTATCTTCTCTCGCTTTCAAAACACATGTTAATAAAAGAATAAAAAGGATGTAAATGCACCAGGACAAAGAGAAAGTTAGAAATATTTCTGGTTTGATACAGCAGAGAAAGCTGCTGGTCAAGTGCCTCAGGGAGATACCAATGAGATGTGAGCCAATTGATGCACAAAATTCAGACCTGCCAGGCAAACCAAGAAAACGGACAATGAGGAGGAGAACTGAAAACAGGAGACCTAGGTGAAGTCTCCTTATGGAGCAACTGTAACCCCCAGGCCTCCACCCCTACTCAATGCAACCAGGTTATTCTCTGGAGAAACTGACCTGGAGAGTCTTGAGGATCATTACCAAGGGCAAGTGGACTGAGAAGCAAGACTAAATACAGAGGGACTGAGTAAAAATTTGCAAACTGAAAAACACTAGGACCCTCAGATTTACTCCCTTGATCTGCTCCCACATACAGGGCCTAATTTCCCCATCCCGAGGGGGGAAGAATCTTCTCTGGAAAAATTAAACCACTCTAAGAAAAGAGGCTCCATATACTGACATTGGTGAGTTACCTCTCAGAGGGTAGGGGGGGGTTCTGTGCCAAGATATTTCTCCTGATTCTCAACTACCACACACAGATGTGGGGCCAGTCCAGTCCGTGTCTCCTCCTCCTCCTCCCTCCTCCCTCCTTCCTCTTCCCTTCTTTTTCCTCCTCCTCCTCCTCCTCTTCCTCTCTCTCTCTCTCTCTCTCCCCCCCCGCCCCCGTGGCTTCTTCTTTATATCCCTCGTTATAGGACTTCTGTTCGGCTAGATTTCTGATGGTTCTCCAGGTTAATTATTCTACAATTTAGTTGTAATTTAATGTGGTCATGGAGGAGGCAAACACAGTGTTTATCTACTCCGCCATCTTGGATCTCACTATGCTATTTAACATTACAAACTCTCCTATGTACTACCTTGCTTTATTTTCCACCACAGTACCTACCCCATCAGGCAAACTTTACCTATGTGTTTATTACCTGCCTCCCTTCACAATTAAGCACCATGATGGCAGAGCTTTTTTGTATGTTTTGTTCACTGCTGTATCCTCATTGTTCAGAACTGAGATAAACACACACTAGATGTTCAAAAAATACTTGTGAATGAAGTGATTTTTATCTGCAAATCACCAAATTGCATGTGACGAAATAAGAACTATATTTTAGAGTTTTTAAAAAAATACTTTCAAGTAATCATTACCATGAAAAAAATTAAAATAGAAATATCACAGTACAGAATACATTGAGGACTTAAATCCAAGTTGAACATCGAGAGAATGATGGTCACATTTATCATTAAACTTATAGCTTTTTCTTTTTTTGCTTTTATTTGCTTACATTCTAAAATAATCTTTGTCAACATAAGCCCTTACAATTATATTTTAATGCATTTTTGATGCTCTTAAAATACCTAAATGCAAAGATAATTCTCTCACAACCTAGTCAAAAATTATGTACAGTTGCCATATATCACTTTTTTAATTCCATGTTAATTTCATTTTAATGTAATGTATGTGATTTCTCCTAAAATGATACACAGCTCAAGGGTTCTTTGTTCTACAGCTAGAGAACGCCATCTGGCTCAATGTGAGAGAAACCACACTATCATATTGAATACTCTTACAAATACAGTATTCAGTGTTTCCAAAGGAATTTCCTTCTAAGATGAAATAAATTGGGTTGTGTTTTCTTTAATTCATTTAATAAACACTTTCTAAATAAAAATTACATAGATGTAGTGAAAGGAGTTAATAATAACAAAACACTAGGTAGTTCTAAACGTTTTGCTTAAATTGCTATACTTAATCTGTACAACAATCTTCTGAGGTAGGTAGGTACTATTGTTATTCCCATTTTACAGACGAGTAAACTAGAGCACTGCAAAAATAAACCACTTCATAGAATTCTATCCTAGTCGAGTTAGAATTTAAACTGGAACATACCCTATCTTGTCTGGCTCCAGTGCCCACACACTTAAGTATTATACTAACTGCTTCTTCTAAGACAGCAAACCCCAAGGAAATCTACCTTGGCATGTCTTTCAGAGCATTAAATATAAGGTAAGATCTGCCTTAGAGTGTTTACAATCTAAAGATGTGGGCCCTCAATTTTGGCGGTACATCACTTTATTAAAAATTAAGATTCTCTGAACAAATGCTCAGATTCTTCTAATGCAGTTTCATATATATCCATAAAAAAGTACATTAACTTTAGAAATTTTGAATAAAAACTAAACATGTAGGTTTAAGCATCAATAAAGCAGTTAGACTACATCTCTCACACCAATCATAAATTCTGAAATTCTGTATCTTCTTATTGGATCATCAAAGAATGATTTCCAAGTAATCTGCAATTTATTAGGAACTTTCAAATTCTTCCAACCACTCAGCAAACAATGATTAAGTGCCTAGAATCTACCTAGGGAGGGATCTAAAAATAGGTAAGATGTATTTCATGTCTCCAAAGTAATTGAAGTGAATTCCACAGGTTTTCAAATATTATTTTGAGGTAAAAATGCCCTAAGTTATGGGAACCTGGTTTATGAACATGGAATATACAAAAGCAGTCTGTCCCCCAACAACCATGAATTTACTACCCTTCCGCAAGGTACAGACTTCTAGTCAGAAACTAAACTACTTTGGGTTAACAGTTCCCCCTGGGGACCAGAAGGGGAAGACCTGAATTGTGAAAATGGTTGCAGTCTTTTTCTCCTCAAAGGCAATCAAGGACACAGAGACCACAGCTCACTTTAACATTTTTATTTTCATTCCTGCATATTCTCCCACTTGAATACCTTTCTTCCATTCTTGGTCATTTCCTACTCAACAACGTAAAGAGATTTTTCTCACCACACCCAGACATCCTAAACATCCCTTCAGTCCACATATAAAACAACAAATGTTCCCAATGATAATGAAAACAAAGGTAGTGTTTAATCTGTACAAGTACCATTTTTTTATAAACCATAAATTTGAGGTTAAATTAGTCATTAAAACCAGCACCATAATCTTCTAGGGCTCCTGAAAGTAACCACAAATGCCTTCGAGAACTGCACAGTATATTTCTACATTTTCAACTACATTTGGCCAAATTTGCTTCTCCTGGAGCACTGGAATTCAAGATAATCGTATAAATGACTCCAATATTCGCATCAGCGCTGTAGTGTAACTGCCTGCTTATCTTAAAAACTGGAGTCACTGAGGGTGGAAGAAGGTGAAAGCAGAGTTGAAGCTCCACAAAGGTGAACATCATGGGATGGCAAAAGACTTCTCTGTCTTGCCTATTTGTGGCTGTAACCTTGAACACAATGTCTGATAGATTTCAGGAGCACAGTCACTTAGGAAGGAAAGGAGACAGGGATGAAGAAAGGGAAAGAGGGAAGGAGTAAAGGGAAGGACTCTGAAAATTCATTATGGCATATGTGCTGGTGGAGAAATATAATCACATTGTAAACATGGTTTCTACACATGAACACTATTTGAAACTGTCTCTGAAGTGAGCATTGATTATACCAGTGTAGATTTTAATGCCTCCTATCTCAGAAATTCTATCTTGGGACACTATCCCACTGGGTCACCATGTATGACAGTTTTTATTACGATAAAACATTTTCAATACATCACATTTACTTATGCCACATTGTGTTTTCCAGTTTGCTTTTGCAATAATTTGTTAGCGGTGGGACTTTTGTTAATTGCTATTAATGTCACTGCCCATGAATTATTGACTTGGTGCTTTAGCACACACATTATGTCATTTCCGTGTGCTATATAAACAATGAAAAATAATTTTTTTATAAAATATAAATTATAAAACAGATTTTCAATTAAGTAGTTTAATAGTAGGGACACAGAGAGGAAGCTATTATAATTATGACCTAAGTGAAAAAGATTAAGTCTTCAAGTTGTTAGGTTTTTTTCACGTGACCGCAAAATGACATGCTTTTTCCATGTATATTCCCATTTCTTATCTATTTGCTTAGGTGTCATTAGAACTTCCATTAGAAATCTATATTCACTGGTCTGTGACTGATTCCAGATGTCAAAACCAGATATTGGACATCCACAGGAAACCTGTGAAGCAATAACTGTCTTCAGGTCATTTTAGATTTGGGAAAGGGTCCCAGGAATGTGTTGTACATGTCTACGCTGACTTTCCTTACATCCTGGGCTTCTAAACTGTTGATTCTAATATTGTTGATATTGTTGATATTGATTTAGGTGACATTGAGGAAAAAGAAGTCATAATTCTAAGTCACATTTCTCGGTTATCAATTCTGGTGACTTAAACCAAGTGTTTATTGGCTGTCTTTTCTGCCCTTTGGCACTTACTGCTTTCAGCTGCAGCAACTGTTCCTATTGTTTTAGGTCATCAGCAAAAGGTGCTTCATTTCACAATTTTATCAGAGTACCTCGGAAATTGCTTGTTAAATTCAAGTTTCTTCATGACCAATGACACCTTTCTCTTTCAAATTCCTTTTGAAAAAGCTAGGATTTAAAGGTACAATGCTGTTTTAAATAACTGCCTAAATCCTTGCTTGGGGGTTGAGGGGTGTGTTACCCAAAGTACCACAGCTAAAAAACCTACCTAGTTATCCAGATGCCCCCAAAACCCTAGCACATCTCTTCCCCATCCCATGACACATTTAGTCATTAACGTGCCTCTAAATCACTTCTTGCCCTCGTACCTCACTATTATTTTAACTTTCAGTACCACCGTTCCCATCTTTTCCCCTTGCCCCAAAAGCCTCCCTTTCCCATCTTCCACCCAAACCCTGCTCACCCTTCAGAAGAACCCTATTTAAACCCAGCCTCCTAAGGAAGGCTTTTTATCTCACAATTCTTGTTTTAATTAGCGTCCCTCAACCCAAAAGTCCAGTAGCCATCATTGACAAAGCAACCAATGATTGGAAGGGTCAGAGGATTCCAGTGAAACCGACCATTCAGAACAGACAGGTCCAGACTGAGGTGGTACCTTCTGTCCTGATCATCAAAGCCCTCAAAGAACCACCAAGAGACAGAAAGAAGCAACAAACAATAAGCACAGTGGAAATAACACTTCTGATGAGATT
Source organism: Rhinolophus sinicus (assembly GCF_057876585.1). Lineage (NCBI taxonomy): Eukaryota > Metazoa > Chordata > Mammalia > Chiroptera > Rhinolophidae > Rhinolophus > Rhinolophus sinicus. Next base: position 35,127,402 of record NC_142504.1, read on the forward strand.
GTCAACATTACCCAACAGATATGGCACCAATGTTTGGCTAGAGAACTCTCTGGAACCACTAAAGAGATCGTGGGGACTGCCCAGTATGGGCTGCAATGTTGATGGCTGCCACCCTCATGACATCACAGATGACATCAACCGTGGAATGTCCAGCTAGTTAAGAACTACAAAGGAAGGTATTTCAATTGAAGATCATTTGACAACCAAAAAAAAAGGGGGGGGGGGGAACACATTTCACTACTCTAGCTATCACTTAAATCTTCCTACTTTTCATGTTTACATGGGGCTTGCAGACCACCCAGAACATGAATTAAGAAATCCCTTTTGAATAAATTATCCCTTCTACCCTGATGTGGATGGTTTGATCTACTCGCAAGTTAACATTTCTAAATTGTATAAATCACAGCTGCTCCTTAAAAAAAAAAAAAAAAAAGATTCATTCATGATTAGATCATACATTCACTCATTAGGGGAAGCCACGATGAATGGGTTTTTAAGTCTTTCTTCCTCCCTGATCTCTAGTTCACAAATAATGTGGTATTTGGTTAGAGTTTTTCATGTTCTCTTGTTCATACAATATAATGGAACTGCATTATTCACTTAAAATTCACTTTAAGCATGAAAGAATGTTTAACACATGAGAGATTTTAATTGGAAACAATAATATTCCACTGATTCCCTCAACAAATCTCTATCTCAAGATCGATGGCCACTAGTAGCAATTTGAATGTATCATTTTCCCCACAACATCTTACTTTTAGAAAATAATAAAAGAAACATTTTAATATCATCTTATGCACTCCATATAATAATTTTTGGTTAATCCATTTAGTTGACAATATTTGCCGGTACTTAGGCAGAGAGATGAGAAACACTAAAGAACGAAACACAGTCCTTCTCTTTTAATAATATAATGTTTACTTCAGTTTTTAACAAGGCCATCCTGAACAACACACTTTTTTACAGATCATGTACTCCAGGAGCTGCTCAAGAAATAAACAAAACCATATTATACAATCCATTTTTCACAAATAATTCCCCAAATTCTTTCACATTTAGGAGATAGCTGACATTTTGATCAATAAGCCAAAGGCAACTGAAAATGGTAATGATCCAGGATACCTTTTCCCTGAATTAAACTGCTTTACAGAAAAGAACTTGGAAATCTTACCTAATGCAAAAGAAAAGGGAAAATGTTTATTTAGAGGTAAATGACTGAATATTTGGAAATTATGGAACATCAACTGAAAAAAATTACTAGAAACAATAAGAAAATGCAATAGAAAAACCAGTCAAAAACTAAAAATCATAACAGCAATTGATATTCGCTGAGATCTATGTGCTAATTCCTTTAAAATATCATCTATTTAAACTAAACAATCCCTATGAGAGAGTTACAACTATTATTTTAAAGATGAGAGAGTTGGAGCAAGTAATTTGCCCAAAGACATACACTATACTATTCTGTTTATTAAAATTACTATGTAGACTAAAACAGCTTTCTTATGTACCAACATTAAAACAAACAGAAAATATACTTAAATAAAAAGCATAATCAAAATATCAAGGAAAGGAAAAATATCAGGGAATGAATATTAATAAGAAATCCACAGTACCTGTATGAGGAAAACTAGAAAATGCAAATAAGAAACAGAGAAGAAAATAAATAACTGGAGACATAACTTGGTTTTGAACAGAAAGACTTCAATATTCTGAAGATATCAATTCTTCCTAAATTAATTTCTAAATTCAATGCCATACTAATGGAAATCTCAATAGGGAATGTTCTCAATTTTGAAAAAAATATTCTAATGTTTATTGGCAGACCAAATGTATGATAAATATATTATCATGCTTCAGTAATTAAAAGAGAAGTACTGATAGAGGAAAAGAAAAATAAATGTAATAGCATCATAAAGATATAGGCCCAACTATACATTGAAAATCAATTCTTATTGGCTTTAAAAGATGTTCATGACGCTTTTGATAAAATAGCAGATCTCTAGTTATCATACATATTGGAATTTATCTCCAAATAAGTAGGTCGGAGGACAATGGAATAAAATAGAGAACAGAGAAGCAGAAATTAATGGATTTTTAATGGAAAAAGAATAGAAGAAACACTCATGACTGAATTTTTTGGGGGGAGGAGGAAATAATAGATTAAATGGAGGATTTTCTATGGGGATGGATTAGAATTGGGATTGGGTGTGGACTCAAGATTTCTAAAATATGTATATATATGACCATGCATACATACGTACATATATATGGATATATGAATGGATATATGAGTGTATATATACATTCATATGTTTTCTATCTCTGTCTGCTCAAAGGGCCTAAAAGCAGATTCCCCAGAAGCAGTGAACACACGTACCCAGAATTTGATTTCTAACACCATTCCCTACTCAAAGGAATCAGAGCCCCTTAGAGAAATGCTGGAATACAAAGTCATAAGATAAGCCTGCAACATCTAGTTATATCATCAAGTAACAGTGCTAAAATGAAATGGTTTAGCATATCACAAAGACATAGGAGCCAGCTTGAAGAGGCTCCCTCCCACTGCCAATTCAGACAATTTGAACATCAAAATTATTTTAAAAACAGGAATGAATTATAAACAATTGTGGGGGGAAATGGGAATCTATGAGTTCACATCAATAATAAAAGGATTAAAAATAAAAGAGTAAATGGGAGGGCTTTTGCTTATATGAGAAGGCCAAGCACTAAACTTAAACTTGGCCTTCTCATGGGCCAATGTGGAAGGAAAAAAATCATCATTTTGCAACTACCACAAAGAATGATAGATGGATGCTAAATCTAGGGGGAATTTTTAACGAGGAGCAAGGTATTTACATGGAAATAAAACGTCCCTCCACACAATGCCTATTAGTAGGATGGGGGAAAAATAGTATACAGAAATCAGAGAACACCTTGATTGGCTGATCAAAATTAACATCAAAACTAAGGAGCAGATGGGTATCATGTATCTCCAGATGTGAGACCCTAAGGACAATATCAATTATGAAATATTCTGGCAGGGAACACATAACCTGAATCTAAACAAGAGGAAATACAGACATTCCATAAAAAAAAAAAAAAAAAAAAATCCCCTACATTTAAAAATGTCAATTTCATAAAATATAGAAGTCTGAAGAACTGTTCCAGATTAAAGGAGACTAAAAAGACATGACAACTAAATGCAATGTGTAATCCGAAGCTTGGTTTTGCACTGGAGGGAAAAAGATGCCATGAAAAGATATTATTGGATTAATTAACAAATTGTCAAATGGACCATAGATTAGATAAAAAGTATTATATCTATGTAAAATACACTTAATAACTGCACTAGGGTAATGCGGTAGAATATCTTTATTCTTAAGAAATATATACTACCTTATATGCAACGTACTCTGAAATATTTTTTAAAAAGATTGTGTGTGTGTGTGTGAAAGAGAAAGAGAGAGAGATTGTGTGTAATATATATGTATATATGTATATATAGTATATATACATACACACACACAGATTAGCTAGGTAACAGAAAGATAAGTAGAACTAATAACAAAGCAAATGGTAAAAGACATTTTAATGTTCTTTGTGCTATTCTTACAGCTTTTCTGTAACTTTAAATTATTTCCAAATAAAAAGTTTTAAAATGTATTTAGCTTGCTTCTACACATAAAAGAAAAGCCTCCTTTAAGATATTTACACATTCACTCTAAAGGCTTTTTGGGGTCATTACTATTTTCCAGATATTTTCCTCCTAGAAAGTGAAAATGTAAACTTTAATACTCAGGACTCTAACGAATAAGGCTCAAATATAATCTCAGTGCATAGACAGATACAGATAAATTGACGTATTAATAGAATGTAAAGTAATCTACTACTAATGGATGCCACTACTAAACGGACAAAGTAAAAATGTTATTTCAAGTAGTGATTGACCACAAAGGTATAACATATGCCTTCAAAATCTTATTTAACTTAATTCTTATACATGGGCAATCACTCAAGTATCTTTTGAAATAGAGTGAAGGATTTTTCTTTGAAGATGATCCAGGAATTCAGTCTTTTCTTCCTCACATTAACCATAACCATTAAAGCATCATCTACAAATTCCAGTAATGAGTTTCATAAGGGGAAGATTTCAAGACACTTGGGAAAAAGTCTTCTAAATTTGTACAGTCTTTAGTGCTGTCTCTCCTACACCCGAGTCAACAGAAAAAAAAAAAAAAAAGTTTAGAACATTCCTGTATATCTTTCCAATGCATTTAACTTACTTTTCATCTAACCGCATTCTTTATATATTTATAACTTTACCATTTATTGTTAATTATATTATATTAGAAACTGAAGTAAAATTAGCACAAATATGCAGTTCGGCCAATGAGAACAGCAGTGCATCGGCATTCTAGAGAGAAGGTGGGCACTGCCAGTCAGTCTGTCCTCAGAGGGAATGGCGAGTACCTACCTGTCAATCCCACAGGTCTATTAAGTGGACATCAGTTGTGAGAGTGTCTGGTAGATACCCAAATGGGGTCACCTCCAAGTGTGTAATAAAAATATTTGTCTCAAACAAGTGAACTAAGCACTTCATGAATAGCTCTTAGTTTGCCAGAAGTGCACAGGGATTAAAGTGACATTTGATCAAGTTTACAGGCAAGTAGGCGCAATTCAAGAGCCTCCCTGTGTTCTTATGGACCAGCAATATGGAGGGAAAACAGCAGAAACATCTGGTGCTAGATGATAAACAACAACTTGAAATTGGTGCCCCAAGTAGTCAAGTCTTAAATTATTTCATAAAAAACAAACATACAACTCAAGAATGACAAGAACGTAAGACAAAAGGGGAGTAACAACTCTGACTTTGACACCCTCTTATAAAAAAAAAATCCAAGCATCCATGCTTTCCAATATATACACTATGCCCAAATACAAGAATTGTCTCTTGCAAAATCCCTAAAAGAGACTTTAATTTTCCAGCAGAGTTTTTGTGTCTATAGTCATAATCTGCAGTACATCCAGGCATGCCTGAAATCTGGTTTGCCCCAAAGTTTTAAACCATTAAAAATGAGTTATTTAGTCTTCTAATTTGTGATCCCAATTATATTTCTGTTAAAAATATGTACCAAACAAGTAATGATACCTGTCAGCGTCTCTGGTGCTAACTTCTGTCACACCCACCTCTTCTCCACCCTCAAGGATTCAAAGGAACAAAAGTGTCCAAACACTCCAGCATCCGATCTGAATCACTACATTATTATGCACATCTGATATGTGATGACATCGAGACATGCAACTTAATGCGCTGTCTTGTTATGAAAAGCCTACGGAGGGAATCTGATTAATTTGCCCAATAGATTTCCAACATATAACAATGTGTTTGAGAGCAAGACAAATAGAAACTCATTCTGTCCGACCCCAGGGTTTCATGGCGCTTCTTCTACACTGTGATTTTAAATTTATTATTCATCCTATATTTCATTTCTCCAATCAATAAAGAACTGGTGCTCTTCTATCTACATGGTTTCCTGGATGAAGAAATTTAATTACATTAAATAATATTTGACAACCTAAGATAAGTATTTTTTAATCAGACCTTAGAAAATATGTCTAATGATGTAAGGAAATTAAAGTTCACCTCAAGAGGTTGTCGTCATGAAATCCAAGGGATATAAACTCATGTCATTAGCTGAGTTAATATTTCACAACATAAAGAAATTCAGATGTTACACAAAATGACATTTTGTTAATTTATTCCTCAAATGATCACACACACACACACACACACATATAGTGTAGTATATGTACACAAAATACATGTATATATATACATCACAAAATATATACGTATGTAAACTACAAATGAATATTACACAAATATGTATAAATATGTATAAACAAAATGCATACACACACAAAGGAGATACTAATGACATAAACCCTTCGTACCCAACTACATAGAATCATTTTTAATCATATCTACGGCACTAGGAGAAAGATAATGAAGATAATGGCCTCTGAGAGCCACAGCACATTTCTGAGTTGGGGACATCCATCCGTCACACTATGAGGCAGCCTCTTCAATAGCCTATGGTGACTATGAATCTATAGAGTACAAGACCATTTTAAAAACTCATTCTTACAAACGAGAGGTTCCGTGATTTATACAGCAAATCACATGACACAGCTGCACTATGCCAACAAAGTGGATTGATTAAAAAAGAAAATTACCTCTTCTGATGCAATAAATCTAGTGGGGTCACTTAAGAACCTTTATTGTACATTCACAATGTGCAGAGTATTTTAAGAAGTTAAAAAAATTGGATCTTTCTCCTTTCTTTGCAATATTGCCTGTAACTCTCTTGTAAAATAAACTGCTTTCGGGGATTGGTGTCTCTAGAGGCCTTTGAAGGGATAAACAATCTGACAAAATATGCATTTATTCAGGTTGAGATAATTTTCAATACAGGCTATTAAAGAGACAACACATTACCCACCCTAATAAGTCATTAGTATCAACATAAAACATAAATATAATAGAACTACACCGGGTACATTATCAGAAAAATGTATCTTAAGTAACAAGCTTTAGACTGTTATATCTGAATATGTAACTGAAATTATTTTGTTAATTCAAGTTTCTACATTCTAAGCTGATCACACAAATTACCTCTGAGCTAGGTTTCTTAAGAACTATTCTCAACTCTGTTTGTAACTCTTCCTAATATAATTCCTTTGGAAACAATTTAGGTGGATGATTATCCTCTGGCCTTTTTATTCCACATACAGAAGTCTGTGAGCTCCTTCTTTAGCCACTGAGTAAGTTGTGTTTTGCATCCCCAACATCTGGCACATAATAGGTAGTCCAGGTCTGATGAATGAATGAATGAATGAATGAATGAATGAATGAATGAACAAACAAACTAACAGTGAACCAATGATTACTTCTGCATTTATATGAAGATGAGCCTGCCCTCTGCTCTTGTGTAATCCTTCTTCATTAAATCCCATACCTTTAAAAGGAAGAAAAGTGATGTTACACACTGTGGGTTCCTAAGACTATATCTGAATAACAAGTTACCCTCAAACTGAAGAAGTTAAAAAAAAAAAAAAGGCATTAAAAAGAGAAATGCATCCCACCCTTCAGTTCATTTCAGTAAACAGTGGTGATATAAAATGAATGAGCATGAACACCACTCTTGGGCATCCATAGTCTAGGGGAGAGACATAAGCAAACAATAATACAAGTGATAACTCTTCCCTTGGCTCTTGCTATTACTCTCCTCTAAAGCTTCGGGTCACATTTACCTGCTCATGTGCCAATTGATGTGACTGTGCAGGGTCTCAGCAAATGACAAGCATATGGTGCCATGCAAACCACTCCCACTCTCTCACCCCTGCTAGTCCCTGGGCTCGGCCTCGGAGAACACACCAAGTGCCTGTCCTCCAATGCCATGGCTGCATTTGATACTCTGACCCAAGGGGCTTCCGGTTCAGCCCCTGTATTACATGCTTCTGACAGCACTGTTCTGCAACAAAGGCTGCAGCTTTCCTCCACTTCACTTTCATAATCAGCTAATAACCGGGGACCAGAAGCTCTGCTCCTAATCATGCAAACTAAACAAATGTTTACACTCGTCGCTGAGTCACAGCCTTTCTGACCCAACTGCTGGCTCTGCCAACAAAGCGCCAACGTGGTCCAGTTGCTTGCCAGCCACACAGCTGGTGCTGCTGGGCATCTTCCTAACCCGTTCCCCAGACAGCCTAAAGGAACAGCATACCCTGGAGTGAGTCCCTAACCCGTCCACAGCAAAGACCTGACATTCATAACACTTGCCCCGGCTCCCCTTTGCATAAACAAAGGGATCAAAATAAAATCACAAATGTCACTGAAATGGAAAAAATCAAGTCATCTTAGGAACCAAACATCAACTTCAGATTACATACGCATCAGGGCACAGATGGTAGACTTTCCTCTTCCCATTTACCAGGAGAAAGAACAGCGTCTAAGAAAACATATTATGTATTCTTCCCCATCACCTCGAAAATGCAAAGTGATTTGGTGTTTTCCCCTTTAGGAAATACATAGACGAGACCTCAGTAAAATGAGTACCCGGTGAGATTTCTGGAACAGAACTGAAACCATGATTTTACAAACATCACTCGACTTTTTTTACGTAAGCAGATAACAAACAGCCAGCAATACAATAAGACAGTGTGAAAATGACTACAGGACTTCAGCAGCATAATTTTAAGTCACCTTTGTCTGGAAAAAGTATAAAATTAGTCTGAAAATGACTATTACGAGCACCTTGAATTTCACAGTAAGTTTTATAGGAACCCATAAATTTAAAGGGAAATTGGCAGGTAGGTGAATGACAGGAAATTATATTTCAAGGATCATTATTTGCAACTCTGACTGTTTAAACAAGATTACAAACCACAGGGTTCGCCAGCTTACAGCACAATACTCTCTCACTGGGTATTTGTCTAAGTATTCATAATGCCAAGTGGATCCAGAAGTCTTTTCTTATTTGCTTCCAAAATCAACAATGATGTACCACATTTAGAAGTACATCCTAAAATATTTGCTACAATTTAAAAATGGCCTATGTCAAAGTAAATAGAAAAGAAACTGTAAACTTGTACCTGTATGCACTGGTACTTCTCTTCGTTCTTCAGGATACTGGGAACTCTGAGCACAGAAAAAACCCCGATACAAAACTGAATAAAAATTAGAAAGTATAGCAAGGCTAGTTTCTTTGGTTTTATTTACGGCCCTGCCTCTTCTTATCCAAACACCTTGAAACATTTAGGTAGGACTGGTCCTGGAGTTGCAGGTATCACCTCCTACACGCTCCCCTCACTCTTTCTACAAGCGCCTTCTCCCCATCCCTTCCTCCAAGCACACCAGGGCCGTTGCACTACTGTTCCCTCGCCACTACCTCTCCGCCCCTGCCATCCCTACCAATCCCTTGTGGCCTTCTGGCCATTTTTCCAAAGTCCGTTTCTCAAGGAGGCCCTCCCTGACCATTCCAGCAAAAATGTAAGCCTCCCCCAGCACCTCCTATCTCCCTTCCATGCTTTATTTGTTTTGTCCCTAACAATTATTACTATCTAACATACCACATAGATTGTATATTTTGTTTACTGGCACTCCACTAACATGTAAGCCTTATGAGGGCAGGAATTTGTGTCTGTTTCACTCACTACTGTATTTCCAGTGCCTAAAAGAGTGCCACATGGAGAGTAGGTGCTCAATAAATATTTCCTGACTAAACAAATGAGTCTACACAAACATTGTTCTTAGATTGGTCTACCAGTTTGCCTTTTTTTTTTTAATTAAATATATTGGGGTGACAGTGGAGATGATGTAGAAGTATTATGGAAATACACACTTGAAACCTACCATGTTTCCCGCAAATAAGACCTACCCAGAAAATAAGTCCTAGCATGACTTTTCAGGATGACATCCCTTGAATATAAGCTCTAATGCATCTTTTGGAGCAAAAATTAATATAAGACTCAGTCTTATTTTCGGGGAAACACGGTATGTCATTTTACTAACCAGTCTGCTTTCTTGATGAGCTGTGAAGTCCCACATCACAGGATGGTTGCCTAGCCAAAAGGTCTTGACATATCGCCTCACCTTTCATCCTTTCCTCTCCTGGTTTTCATCTTCCTCCCTGTATTCATTGTTGTAGGTCTTATTTAAAATGGCATTTTATTGTAAGCGACCTGGAATTGTTTGTGAAAGCAGAATGTAAAGAAATCAGGAAGCAGAAGCTAAGATCGTGGTTGCCATGTAAGGTTTTCACTCTCAATTTTACATGCTTTTGCAATCTTTGAATCATATTATAAGCTCCTGGACAGGTGGCTGATACTTAACTGATGTAGAAAATGGTGGATTTCTATACCTGTTTGCATATATAAAAAAAGAGAATAAATTACAATAGTGCACTGAACTGATTCTAATTCAAGAAGGTATGGTTTATAAATTAAGCATATAAACCCTTTTAACAGCGTTATAGTTGGCTGGTTATTTCATAGAGCACCTACCTCCCTACAATCAACTTTATGATACTCAAAATTAACTATGGATACTTTGCTAGCAATGGTCAAATTTATATTTCAAGAAAAAAGTTATAAATAGTCTATGCCAACATTCATTTGGGGTTAGGGAAGCCTATACTCAGACCTTAAAAGCAAAGCATTCAAACAGATGAAAATAGTGAAAACAATGAATTAAAGGTCAGACTAGCCATACCAGGTATTGGAATGTATGATATGCCCACAATAATTGAACAGCACAGTTTGGGCACAAGAATATACATGCAGAAAATTGAAAATAATACCTTAAGAATAGAATTCTATACATAAAAGGTTAACATACTGTCATGCGGGGGTCTCTGGTCCCGCTCCCCGCATAAGAACACAGGATATGGTGAGGCCTGTCATGCGGGAGACCCTGCTCGCTGCGCCATTTGTCGTGCGGGGAGGCCTGCGGAGTCTTTGATCCCGCTCCCCACATAAGAACGCAGGATATGGTGAGGCCAAAAAGGAACACCCACGGAGCCATAAGTAGGGGAGTCATACCACTATATTCTCGCTGGCTGCATCCTCCTCTCTGCAATCCGCTCTTGTTAGCTCAGCCACCATCTTCTTGCTAGCCCCCATTTTTTCTTTCTCTCTCTGCTAGCGTAGCCACAGCAGTTATATTAGTGGCCAATGGCTCACTGGTTACAGCTGACGGCCAACAAGCCACAGCTGATGGCCATCCAATCACAGTTGATGGCCATTTACTACCTGAGCCAGCACCTGTCTATGTGAGACCGAGAGCCTGGAAACTTTCTGGGGCTCTGCCCCCACAGGCCACAAAGGAACACCAATGGAGTCATGGATGGGGGGTTCATACCACTATATTCTTGCTGGCGGCTGGGTTGGAGATACAGGAAGCAGGCTCCACACGATGCTCAATCCGCCGTCTGCTTCTCTACCAACCAACAAACGTAGCCACAGCAGTTATATTAGTGGCTAATGGCTAACCGGTTACAGCTGATGGCCAACTAGCCATAGTTACTACCCGAGCCAGCACCTTTCCATGTGAGGCCGAGAGCCTGGAAACTGCTCTCTGGGACTCTGTCCCCACACACACGGAAAAGGAAGGTTGAATGGGTAGCATTCCAGGCTTTGGATCCTCATAACCATCCCTAGCCCCACATCTTCTCAGTACTGAAGAGACCCGTGTTGTTGATAAGCCAGTTTGAATTCCTCCGTCATGGCCAAACACCACAGGATGAGAATGAACCATACTCAACAAATGGAGCTCCTAAAATTAACTATTTGTGGGGGGTGTGGCAGGGGGATGCTATTTAAATCCTCTACAACATATGTGAAAATAAACCCCAGATGGACAGGGCTGGGCTCTACCTTCAGAGTAGGATGGGTGTCGCCTCCAGGCAGGGACAGAGAGAGAAGAGAAGTGCCTGGCTTGGTGGGACAGCCAGACTGGGATTGCTGGGGAGGGGTCTTGGCCTGTCCCAGAAGGTCTGGAGCTGCCAGTGGGCAGAACAGGAGGGGGCGGTGCTTCCTGGGGGGGAGGCAAGTATGTCTCTATGGTTTCTACTCATCATTTGTAAAATTGTCTAGACAAATGTTTTGGAAAAACATGCTTACACAAACCATAATTATGCATTTTATGATATTTTTTAGCCCTCTGAGAAGATAATCATCCCCAAAACATCTAAATCTAAAAGTTTAATTTTGTTTTACCTTCCCATTTCCCAGTATAATTATGGAAGTAAATTAAGCTGTTGAGGTTAGTCCATAGCTCATTTCTCTTCTCACCTTGAACATGTGTACATCTGCAGAAATTCATCTTTCATACACGTATTCTTCTAGAGGAATGTGTGGCCCCACCTTCCCTAACTGATCATCTTTCTCTAGTCATGGCGATGCTCTCTTTAGGTTCATATGTTTTGTTCAGAATGAAACTTCCAATACAAACCCTGACAATCCCACCAAGTGATCCCCAGTCCCTTCCACCAGCCAGAGGTCCAACTCTACAGAGTCTCTCTCGTGATTCTCTCTGGAGAACCCGGAGTCCAATAATTAACACATAGCTTTTTTTGAAAGGCTTTTACTTCTTGCCATAAATAACCATATTCTTAAAAATACTGTTCCATCTTTGGAAGCAGCCCTTTTGTAAGACTCATTCAAAATTTCCCTGCAATTTTATGTTCCCCTTCATTATGAACAATAGACTCTCTCATTATAGAACTAGGGTCCAAAACAGCCAACTTCATCAAATACCCAAATGTCAAATGGCAATTCCATGACAAAACATTCATCCTAATGCAATCAGCATGATTGAACATTCTAGAAAAGCATTAAGTGGTGTGTATATGGAGTGACAAACAAGTTGTTAAATCAGTTTATCGGATCCTTGATATCTATGTAAAAACAAGTTTTAACCTTGATATAAATTCAGTGGATGTCAGAATACTTTAAAATGCATCAATCAGAGTATGTCATTATTTTATTGCATAGTAGAAATCATGAAAGCAAAGTAAGGATGGGTTGCATAACAAATAAAGCCTGATATTTATAGTTTTGTAATTCATAAAAGGTGGGTTTGTGGTTGTTCACATCTAAATTTTTCTCAGTGTAATGATGTATGTTGGCATAATTCTCACACTGAAGTCAGAAGACTTCCAGAGAAAATCTTGTTAATAAGTACCATCTACCAAGTCTCTGAGCAATGGATTAATCAATTTGAAGAGTTTCTTTCAAATTCTGTAGCTTTTAATATAACGAAGCAAGCAATTCTCATAATATCTACAAATAAGAGAGTAATTAGTGTTTAAACACTAGCTTAGAATTTAAAATATCATTTTGTAGTGAAAAGACACTGAGAAGACTTACACAAAAATTGTATGAATTGTAACACTAGAACTAACATTTTAAACTCTGGTAAAATATATAGTTTCCACACTAAGAATTTGGTCTTCCCACATAAAGCTCCACATATGCCAGTCCGTTAACATGCAAGTTTTCTGTGCAGTAGTTCGATCAAAGAACAAAAATATTAGTCCAAACACAAATATAAAACAGCTCAGAAGACAGCATCAATAATAGAAGTTCACAGATTTCTTTCTCTTAAGTCTGTGCAACTCACAGGGTTTGGTAGATATGTAAACATGATTTACTTTATTTTTGTTTCCCTAATAAAAAGGGGGAGGGGTGGTATGAGAAAAAAGAAAACATATTGAGTGCTAAAAATAGTGATTATGACCATAACAAAAAAATCAGTGAGCAAAAATTTAAACTATTTTATATTATGACAAAAAATCCATGTTCTTGTTTAGTTTTTAAAAATCTGAATTTGAATGTGACCACATCTGTGAAGTGAAGTCTTCGCTGACTTCCAGGATGAGGGCATCACTCGCTATTCTTTCTCCAATCACTGGTACCCATAATGGTATCTAACACACTGAAATGTCTCTGTATGTTTATTTCCTAAACTTACTGCCTCTTCCTGCTCCTTGAGAATCATTACCACAGAGCCCCACAGCCTTATGGGAGAAGGTCCTATCCCTTCGGCACAGTGAAATGATAACAGTGTGAGAACCACAGTCTTAGACAGTAATATGTATGAGAAAAGAAATTTAATAATTCCTGAGAATAACAACAGTTGAAAAGTTCCAGCTCCATAACTTGAACTAAAATCAGTCTTCTAAATTTTTCATCTACTCCTTAGAAGTAAATACACAGTTTTTGTGTTAGAAAGGGTCAATCAGCATTTAAACAATGGCAAACTAAAATGTTTCTGACATCTTAGCTAGAATAATTTCCCACTAACCTTTGTATTATTGTCTATGTAAGACTGAAACTTATACACAAATGCTCATAGCAACATTATTCCTAATAGCCAAAAGGTGAAAACAACACAAATCTGCATCAGCTGGTGAATGGATAAACAAAATATGGTATATCTATACAATGAAATATTATTCGGCCATAAGAAGGAACGAAGTACTAATGCATGATACAACATGGAGGAATCTTATAAACATTATGCTAACTGAAAGAAGCCAGACACAAAAGACTACATATTGTAATTGTAGAATTCCATTTATATAATAATATTCAGAATGGGCAAATCTATACAGATGGAATGTGTATTAGTGGCTGCTTAGTGGGTGGGGCAGAGGGGAACAGAGAGTGACAGGTATAGTGTATTAGGTTTCTTTTTGAGGTGATGCAACGTTCTAAAGTTGACTGGGGTAATGGTTGCACAACACCATGAATATAATAAAAACCACTGAAGTGTATGCTTTAAATAGGTGAATTGTATGGTACGTGAATAATATCTCAGTAAAGCTATTACTAAAAAAAAAAATAGGGTCTATATTCTTATATTCCATATTCATGTATTCTTCTATATTCATCTCTCTTAGCTTTATTTAGATTTCACCTCTTCCAGTCACCTTTCTATACTAAGTCCAACTAATTCCAGAAGTTGTATCTTCCTCCCACTTCAATTATCCCCCAAAATAAACTGCATTCAATGTGAGGATAACTCACAGGCTATTCTATCCCCAAAGCTCTGGCAAATGGCTCCTGGACACCAAAGCGAACAGCATAATTTGCAACTGAGCTTAAACAGTTGTCTTTTTGTGTCATCCTCAGTTTCAGACAGCAAAATTTTAGTGGGCATATGTCACGTCAATTTAGTTTTTGCTTTTAAATACCATTAGTAAAGATGCTGAAGGAATTTCATATTTCTTAGGTAAGTTTCACAACTACAATGGTGGCAAATTCATTAGAAACAACTTCAATGAGCATCAGGAAAGATACAAAGAAATAACCAGCGGTGATATATACCAAGGTTTGCTGGGCAGGGGTGGGGGTGGGAGCATGATCCTTCCTCCCACCACGCCATCAACTGCCCCCTAATCAGCCACCCCACATAACGTACAAAATAAAAATATATGGCCTTGATATCCAAATGAAATTTCAAGGCAAGTCATCTTGATTGCCACACAAATAGATTTCTCCTTCTGAGCCTATTCCATATAAAGATTTTGAGTGCCCACCAGGGGAAAGGACCAAATATTAGCATCAATGTTTTCTTAAGAAAAAAATTAACTTTCCTTTATTTTGTTTGCTTACACCTTCAGATTTCCATACTTACTGCTGATAATCTTATTCAAAGCTACAATGAGTCTGTATAACTTTCTTATTATGAAAGTTGCAGAAGGGAGAAGATGGTGGCTCAGTAACGAAGATCAAAAAAATAATCCCTGAGAGTTAGGGGGAAACAAATCTGTCACTTCTAATAATTGCTTGATCTCGAATGAAGTATGCTGGAAATCCTCAATGCTGGAAATAGGTGTGCTGACAATCTACCTGAGGACCACAACTTCCCACCTGATTTAACAGACACAGGAAGCACCATCTGGGTGAAAAATGGAGTCTGGGTACCAAACTCAGAATGATGAAAACATCCAGCTGTCAACTTGCTAAACAAAAGCCTCATCCTCTTAAAATCCTCCCCTATTCTTTATTTTTTCCTCAAGAATTTTACTGCAAACCCCACTAACTTTTGTTCTTAAGAAAGAGATGTTTTCTTAAGAACAAGCCTCAATGTTTGGAGAAGATACGAAGCAGCAGAAAGACTGCACCAAGAATAAGGAAACCAGGATTGTAGTTCCAGCCCTGCTGTATGACTTTGGGCACATTCTCTAGCCGATAAGGGCTACGCGTTTTTTTTCTCTGTGAAATGAATGAGTTGGACCAAATGATCCTAAGTCTGCAGGGTTCAAGTAGCCTGATGCACAATACTACACTGGGCCTTTATCTCAAAAATACTAAGTAAAATAAGGTTCTGAAAACTTTAATGCCACTTCCCAAATTACCAATTTTATAACAACATACCGGTCCTACAGTTAGTTCCCACCTTCTCTTCATGTGTATTAGAAAAGTACCATGGTACAACCCGTTTGATGGTCAGTGCCACACCACTTACAGAGTGTAATAACACAGCCATCTTCAATAAAGTAATGGAAATTACCTATGCCGGCTGCAGTGGGGAAATCAGTTTTGTGGTTTACAGAAAGCCTTAGTGAATGCCAATTCATCTTTTAACCCCAAATTAAGACTGATTTTTTGAGGACTTTTTCCAGTTGCCTAACCTCTCCCCAATAGTTGTGCTGTCCATCTATTTCATACATACTGTTTCCCCAAAAATAAGACCTAGCCAGACAATCAGCTCTAACGCGTCTTTTGGAGCAAAAATTAATATAAGACCCAGTCTTATTTTACTACAATATAAGACCTGGTATTACTTATATTATATCATATATTATATTATATATTGTATTATATAAGACCAGGTCTTATATTATAGTAAAATAAGACCAGGTCTGATATTAATTTTTGCTCCAAAACACGTGTTAGAGCTGATTGTCCGGCTAGGTCTTATTTTTGGGGAAACAGGGTATGTCTACAACTGCATTTGTTATGTATGTATGTATGTATGTATGTATGTATGTATGTCTCTGTCTCTCTTCAAGGTTGTCAAGTCCATGAAAGCAGAAAGTATCTTATATATCTAATGTCTTCAGCTTCTAGCACTCTATCTGTGTAACAACCACAACTCTCTCAGCTGCGAAAATAAAAAGAAATACACCCACTCATGTATCTGAAAAGTCCAGGAATAGTCTAAGCTTCAGGCAAAGCTAGATTCAGCTGTTCAATAGATAGTTAAAAATCCATCTCTTAGCTGACCTTTCCTCATGCTGGTCAGATACCTCTTTCTGGTAGAAAGACAGCTGTATTTCCAGGCTATACCAGTTTTCTTTCCCACCAATTACATGTATCTCTCTCATAACCCTTTTTGGGTCTGTGTCCATCTGTGAACCAATCACTATGGCTCTAGAGATACAATCCTCATTGGCCAAGTCAGCACAGTTTGTCCACTCCCCACTCCTTGAGCAGAGACTCCCCATGCCTTTAGACAGAGACTGTGGAAAGGAGACTCCACAAAGAATAAATCAAGTCCTATTTCCAGAAAAATAGAAAGAGTAGGCAAGGACGGCAAATACAGCAGATGTTTATTACAACTTGGTTGTTTGCTTAACTAAATGTAATCACATTTGTAATAGACTTTGTCCTCTCATAAACTCATTGTACTCCCTACTACACAAATAGAATCTAATAAATTATGTCATGATTGGTTAAGGATGAAGGAGCTGGCGTGGGGTATAGGGTGCACAAGTGGATGTACTGGATTAAGCAGAAGGAAAAAAAAAGATCAAAATTATGAATAATAAAATGGCAATAAATACATCTCTATCAACAATTACTTTCAATGTAAATGGATTAATTGTTCCAATAAAAAGACGTACGGTGGCTGAATGGATAAGAAAACAAGACCCATACATATGCTGCCTACAAGAAACTCACTTTACTCAACAAACACACAAACTGAAAGTAAAAGGATGGAAAAAGATATTTCATGCAAATGGTAATTTAAAAAAAATCTAGGGTAGCAATACTTATACCAGACAAAATAGACTTTAAAACAAAGGCTATCACAAGAGACAAAGAAGGACCCAGTAATCCTACTTCTGGTTATTTATTCGAAGAAATCCAAAACTCTACTTCAAAGGGACGTGTGCATCTATATGTTCACTGCATTATTTACAGTAGCCAAGATATGGAGGCAACCTGGGTGTCCATCAATGGATGATTAGATAAAGAAGAGGTGGTACATATATCAATGGACTATTACTCAGCCATAAAAAAATTGAAATCTTGACATTTGCAACAACATAGGTACTCCTAGAATGTATTATATTATGGTGAGTGAAGTCAAACAGAAGAAGATAAATGCCATGTGATTTCACATATATGTGGAATCTAAAGGACAAAATAAATGGACAAACAAAACAAAAACACACTCATAGATACAGAGAACATTTTGATGGTTGCCAGATGGGAGGGGGATTGAGGGGGTGGATGAAAAGGTGAAAGGATTAAGAAGTACAAACTGGTAGTTACAAAATAGTCATGGGATATAAAGTATAGCATAAGGAATATAGTCAATAATATTGTAATAACTGCATGGTGTCAGATGGGTACTTGATTTATCAGGTGATCCCTTCATAAATTATGCAAGTGTCTAATCACTATGGTGTACACCTGAAACTAATATAATACTGTATATCAACTATAATTAAAAAATTAAAAAAACATTTTTTTAAAAGAGTGTGGCCATTCCTTATACCATATACAAAAATTAACTCAAAATGTATCAAAGACTTAACTGTAAAAGATAAAGCTTTAAAACTCTCAGAAAAAAAAAATAGCCATAAATCTACATGACCTTGGAGTATAATAGTCTTAGGTATGACATCAAAGCCACAAGCAACAAGAGAAAAAAATAGATAAATTGGACTTGATAAAAATTTAAAACTTTTGTGCTTCAAAGGACACCATCAAGAAAGTGAAAAGGCAACCCGAACAATGAAACAAAATATTTGCAACTAATGTATCTGATAAGGGACTAGTATTTAGAATATATAATGAATTCTTACAATTCAATAATAAAAACACAAATAGCCTACTTAAAAGCAATGCAAGAATTTGAATAGCTATTCCTCTAAGGAAGATATACAAATGGTCAACAGCTAAATGAAAAGATGCTTAACATCCTTAGTCATCAGGGAAATGCAAACCAAAACCACAATGAGATACCACTTCACACCCACTAAGATGGCTAAAATGTGACAGACAGACAATAACAGGTATTCATAAGAATGTGGAGAAACTGAAACCCTCAGAAACTGCTGATAGGAATGTAAAATGTTGCTGTCATTTAGGAAAACATTTAGGCAGTTCCTCAAAAAGTTATACACAGAGCTACCATATGACCCATCAATTCCACTCTTAGGGATATACAGAAGAGAAATGAAAAACATGTCAACACAAAAAATTGTATCTGAATGTTCATAACAGAACATCGCATAATAACCAAAATGTGGAAACATACCAAAAGCCCACCAACTGATGAATGGATAAACAAAATGTGATATATCCATACCATGGGATATTACTCAGCTATAAAAAGGAATAAAGTACCAATACATGCTACAATATGGATGAACTTCAAAAACATTAAGCTGAATGAAAAAAGTCAGTCAAAAAAGACCACATAGTGCCTAGAATAGGAAAAACGTGAAGACAGAAATTAGGTTAGTGGGGGGAGAAGTAAATGGAGAGCAACTGGTAAGGAGTATGGATTTCTTTTGGGGATGATAAAAATGTTCTGGGATTAGATAGTGGTTATGGTTGCATAATTTTGTGACTATCCTAAAAACCACTGAATTGTACATTGAAAGAGTGAATTTTATAGTATGTGAATTATAGCTCAATACATCTCAGCTTAAATATGGACCGAGTGTTAGACATTACCAGCAAATTATTCTAATTTTGACAACTGTAACAATATTTTTGAAGTCATATAAGGCAATGTCCGTCTCCTTTTGTGCACATGCAAACTGAAGAGTATAAAAGTCAAATGACACGATGTCTTGGATATGCTTTTGAATAGTTCAGCAAAAATAAAAAAGGGTACATGATAAAGAAAAAAATGTAGCAAAATCTTAATTGTTGATCTTGGTAATAAGTATATGTGGGTTCAATATACTCTCCTCTCTACTTTTGTGTGTGTTTGAAATTTTTAAAATAAAAAATTGTTAAAATAGATTATGACATAAATTTGGATTTCTTGTGGTTGGACTACGTGGCAACTAGGCCAGCCATGGCTTTAAAGGGTCTTTCCATTGACGTGAGTAAATACTGCAATACTGAAACCAAGGCATGAAATTCATTCAAAGAAAAGGACAAAATATGTTTGCTATTTCCAGCACTTCTAAGAGATTCCATCCTAAGATATTTCCTTTTATTAAGCAAAACCATGTTTCAAGGCAATATTTTGCCAAATTATGTTCCCAAAACAGCCATTCCTCAAGACATTAACACATGTACTCCAAAAGAAGTGTTCCATTGTGAAATAAGTTTGAGAAACTCTGGGCCAAACAAAGTTAATGTATTTGCTACACTAATTCTCAATGTCATTAATTCTCAATGTCACATGCACTGTGAATCACCCAAAAGGAGCTACCGTTATAATATTCCTAATCTGGGAAACTTGTGTAAATCCTCTTATTTATACAACATACTTATGAAGCTCATGAAATATTTCTCTTGCAACCATGGCAGAGAATCAAGTCATTTCTAGAGGCTGATATAAATACAGTGTTTGTCTGGTTTTTTAAGATTCCCCCTGAACCAGAGTTTATGAAATGCTAGTTTAGAGATAAGAAAGTCTTTGTTTAAAAAAAAAAAAAAAAGGTATTTGATCTGAGCCTGGGTAGCAGCTAACTAGGCAATACTGTATTCCTGGCAAAGGGAATACCAGGTATATGGACGCAAAGGGACCCCGTGAATCATCTGAGAACTGAGAGAACTGAGAGTAGCCCCCTACTCCTGGAAAACGGGAACACATGAAGGGGTGGAGGGGCTGGCAGAAGATGAGGCTGAAGAGGAGATAAGGGCCAGGAAGGGAAGGACTTTGTAGGGCTACTGAGTTTGACGTGTGACCAGTGGAGAGCCTCTGAAGCAGGCAGAGGAGTCATGTGGTCACCTCTGCAATTACTGTTGGTGTCCCCAAATAGTTCTACTGTATATCTACCTGAAGCAGGCTGATTTACTCTGGGTAAGTCATATTAGAACTGATGTGCTAATTGAAGCAACTTCCCAGTCCACATTTGTAATTATTCAAACTTCAGCCTAAGTATAATTCATTTATCCAATACTTCTATTCCAACTCATGCAACTGTTGGCTACAAATGCAGACATGTTTAAATGTGTGGTCCCCTTTACTGCACACATGGAAAATATCTCTACAAAAATCTCCCTTTTTCCCTCTAATGCTTGCATTTCTAGAATGAGGAAAAAGATTCCAGGATATGCTACCACTTAAAAGAATTTCCCCTCATTACTTAAAAGCTACTCAACAGTTATTTTCCATGTTGCACTTTTGATTATCGACCCTAACTGCAGCTGAGGTTAAAAACTGTCCCTTGCTGCCTGACTGGGGATTTGCTTTTTAACTGGTTTGTATGTCATCCATCATGCTCTTTAAAAAAAAATAATTTGTTAAAAACATTTAAAGATCTAGATTTTTAACATAAAATCTGGATGTCTTAAGTTCCTTGGTATTTTTAAAGACCTGTCAATACTGAGCTTGGATTTTCACAGGATACAATCAGCTAGAGATAAAAATAACATCACCCCCCCTTAGATGAGCCTTCTAAATACACTAAGCACCCAACTCACCCTGCACTTTGCACATTTATATTCATGCAATGTAGATTATGATGCCTGTTGCCTGGTTTTATTTTTATTAAATAGGATTATACTGATCTAAATTTCATCCAAAAAAATACGCAGTTTTATCACACTGAATACATAAGATAATTAAGAACAAAAACAATACCCACCAATAAAAAGGAACAAGCAATAGATTTTCCAGGCATCTAGGGATGCAATTACACAAAATGTAATAAGTAATTGCTGCAGTTGACTTAAGACTTTGCCTAAGTAAAATATAACTTCAAATTCTTTTTCCTCAAGTAAAAATTTCAGAGTTTCAAGACAAAACTGAACTGATCACCACCTGCGATTTACCAGAATTTTCCCCCAGAGTTGAGGTCCTTCAATTAGCTTTACTCTTCAGGTCTTTACAAGTTCTCTCAAGCACACTTGAGAAAGCAGACTCCATATTGTTAAGACCTTTCTATGTATTATCAATCTAATGCTTGTACTTCATGTCTAATAGAAGACAAAGGCCATAAATCACTCATGATTGATCAACGTTATCAAACGTGTGAAGTTCTGTTGACTCCTCCTTTAGTTACTTCAGTCCTAATAGTCAACCCTCCTTACCTCTGTTAAAAAAAGGAAAAAGAAAATATTTCACACTGGATATGAGTACAGCCTTCATCATCTCATTAAAGAGAAACAAAGGGGACTTGAAAGGATTGTTTACACGTGCTTTTTTGGCCTTCAGGAGGTGACAGTGTGATAACCCAATGTTATAATCATCAGCTAAATATCTAGCACTGAGTAAAGGATCTGAAATTTCACTTAAACGTGGGTTACCCATTTTCTTACAGAAACAGAAGAGTCACCTTGTCTCTACGTGTGGTCTTATGCTTTACAGAAAGAGGCTTCTCCCTTTCCCTGGACTGGCTGCATACTGAAGCTCAAACACTGTGCTCCAGGGAGTTCAATTTGTCACAGATGTCAGATGACTGCAGGACCATGTCTAAGATCCTTTGAGTTCTCTGCCACATAAAGTATGGTGAAATTAATTATTACAGTCCTTGCGAAAGTAAACAGTCATGGAGAAAAAATGCATTCATCCTGACTCATTTTCACAGTTCATTACATCTTGCGCAGATTTTTTTAAATATTCATTAATTTCAGTACTAGTGCAATTTAGCAACTTCTGCTGACTTCAACCTTTCCTTACCTATTACTTCATGTGAAGGCTATTTTTTTCCCTACTTTCCACTGGACTGTAAATTCTACAAGGAGTACAACTAACTGTGTCATTCACTGTGCCCCCAGAACCTAGCACACCACTTGCCATAGAATGCACAATAAATACTGAATGAATAAACGTTCCTTAAATATTATTAACATCAACATAATTTTAAGCAACATTCAGGAGAAAAATCCATTTCAAAAGTTTTTAAAGCTAAATGTAAGAAGTAAAATGTAAAAATTTGCTACAAAAAAAATTAGAAAATATTACATTCAAAAAAACTCTGCAGATTGATAATGTAAACTATTTCCACAGGTTCCGGAATCTATAGTTATATATTGGGTAAAAACCCAATATGTTTTAGAAAGCCATTTCTATTCTGCAGAGGAAAGGTACCATAACATACAAGCACTGCCAAGAAGCTCTTGAACCATGAAAATGATGGGAATTTGTTTTTGTTGTATTAAAGGTGACTGAAGGTTGCAATGAATTCTTAGAGAAACATTCTAAATAGAAGAGTATGACCAAAAATCTTAAGCAGAAATTTTGCTAATAAATATTCATTGGCTGGGAACATCTCTAGTTTCTTCCACTAGAACAAAGACAAAGGAACAATGGCTTCTCCTCAGAAATCAGAAGCAGAAAGCACTCACACAGAGGTACTGAGATTAAAAAGAGTGATTGAGAAAAAGAAAGCCGACCATGCTGGAAGGAGAAGACCCACTCCTTGGTTACTTCGATGGACTGTCTCATCAACAGCCACAGTTCCTTACTGAGCAACTATCACACCTTCAGTACTGAGAAGAAACTGATCCAAAACAAGTGCAAATCTTAATGCTTTTTCTCGAGAAGCCCACAATTTCAGAGAGATAAAGAGAGTAGACAACCAAGTATTTTAAATAATTCAAGACACTATGTATGAAGTGAAGGAAAGTGATGCAGAAGTGTTATAATCTATATGGACAGAGGTTTTTGAAATTTGGAGAGCCAAGGAGGGAAAGGGGCTTGGTGGAAAAAATAGGGGTGTGTGTGTGTGTGTGTGTGTGTGTGTGTGTGTGTGTGCATTCCACTTAATCCAAAAGGAACCAAAAAAACCTGCCACTGTGTGCTGAGGCTGGGTTTCACATCCATTTCCTCTAACTTTGACAACCTAATAAATACACAGACATATATTCCTACCTCCACTTGGCAGATGAGCAAACTGAACAGGAGGCAGGAGCTGAATCGGGTGGCATAGCCAGAAAGTGGAGGAGCCAGATTCAAACCTGTGACTATCTGGTGCCAAAGTCTGTCCCCCTTTTAAAATTCTTCGTAGGACCATGCCACAAGATGATGACTGCTCAAACCTCTCTACAGATACTTCTTCTCTTATACCGGCTTTTAGAAAGTTAAAAGGCAACTTTCTTTTTTTTTCCTATCCCCCCTGCAGCTCATGCACCTCCTCTGCCCAGCACTGCTGTGAGCACCTTGCAAGCACTGGCTCAAGCATCCTTGATGTGTATGAGAAAGTAAATGTGATTTTACAGATTAAGAAACTGCACCAGAGAGAAGTTAACTAACTGCCCAAGGTCACACTTCTAGTAAGTGACAGGGCCTTTTATAAACATTATTCCACAACATTCCAACAGTGCTCAAATGAGGAGTTTGTGATCAATGATATCAGAATTTTTCCAGTTTGAAACACTTATGGTTTAAATCAACAGACTTGCTTTATACCGATACTCCTAACTACCAAACATGAAGAAAAAAAGAAGTCTGGACATGAACAGTGATCTACTTCACTGACGAGTAAATATAAATTCATAACAACTTACACAAGCAAATATATCATCCTGGTTCCAATCACCCCAAAGTTAACAGAGTTATTTTTTTTCTAATTTCTCTAAGTCAGAATCACAGGCTTAAAGGATTCCTCAGAGGACCTACAAAATTGGGTAAAATAAAAGAGTACACAAACTTGTTGTCCCATGTGAAGTGACCTTATGGAGATAAGCGCCAACTTTTCTTACTCCTTTGTTGAAATACAATTTTGTTTTTCTTTCCTGGAAGTGTTCTAAGACGCTTGCCAGACACAGCTATAGCAAATAGCATACTTAATCCTTCTGTAATGCAGGAGAGGGCTTGGACAACTCCTAGGGCAGCTGTTGCAGTTGCTCGAGACCCCGCCCGGAGCAGCTGGAAGCCCAGCTCAGCTCGCCTTGCTGGATACGATAAGAGCAACGTCCTGCACACAAGCATCAATACATTTATAACCTTCCAGACCTTCCAGTGACCACGGAAGGATCAACCCCAGCAACAGCGGTTGTAGGGGGACACAAACCAGGCTTAAAAGTGAAGAATGCTTAGTGACGTCCCAGCACGCAAGGGTTAGAAATCCTTTAAACCAGTCACCAGATGAATTACAGTGGTGAGGCTTGCCATACCCACCTGGATGATAACAGAGACAGTCTGGGTGAATGCCACAGGCAGAGCAGGCACATGGTTAATACAGGGTTATCTGAGTATTTGGAGTTGAAGACCTTATCCAGTTAAAGGCCTGATTTCACCGGAAGGCCAGCACACATTCCAAAGCACTTGGAAGGACAGGTTCTAAAACAAGACAATTCAGGCCCGGGACCTCCCCGTGCAGCTGTGAGGCTGTGTACTGCACAGTTCCAGGGCGCGCACTTTTCAGAAACTATGCCTATTGTCCCCTGGAGTTGTGCACTGCAGTGGAGTTGTACACTTCTAAAATAGCGAGGAAGTTAGGAAAAGAGCAGCAGGACCCACGGGATCCTTTTGCCAACAGAAATTTTGCAAAACATACTAGTTTTTCATTTCAGCTTACGCAAACCTCAGCATCTCAAAAGTTTTGACATGGATCTTGGACACAGAATTCAATTCACCTGTGTCTCACCATTTTCTCAGGAAAGGTTGCAGAATCCCTGGGAAATGACCCAATGATCAACGTCTGTTCTGTCTCTAGGTGCCAAGCGGTATGGCTGAGGGTACCGCACATGGTGGTTTCTCCCTGGCTTTGCTGGTTTCCACTGCCTTAGACACAGGAGCCACTGTTTTGCAGCTGTGCTGTAAGAAAATATCCAAGAACCAGGAGCATTTCCTCCTAATTGGTACATTCACCAGTGACATGAGGGTAAAGGTCAGTGTGCAATTCTCCAGTGAGCTAAATAGTCAGATTTCACTAAATCAACCCAGCTAAGAGAAAAGGTCATTCAGAACGCATGGAAAAGTCTCAACTACAGAGCATGTGCTATGAAAAGCTATTACTTTTCTGTTATCTGAAATTATTCAAACCAGGTTTTTGAAAGTCCATTGATTACCACTTTTAAATAGCAAATGACAAAGAAAGTATGCACCTGTCTGTACTGTATTTTACTAAAGTTGTATGACTATTATGTCAATCAATACATGTTATTTTACCTGCTATTCTGTAAGATTTTTGACACCAGACATTCTCTTATATCTCCCCACTGTACTTGGCACAGTGCTAGGAACACATTAATAACATTTATCACTTAATAAGTGCTTATCAGGTACCAAGCATGGATCGAAGTATTTAATGTGTATCATTACATTCAATCCTCACAGCAAAACTGGTAGTAAGCAAGACTATTCTTCCCATCTTACAGAAAAAGAAACTGAGACTCAGAAAAGTAATTTGTCCAAGCCACAGAGCTAGTAAACGATAGAGCTGATATTTAAATCCAGGGAGTCTGATTCTGGAATCTATGCTCTCAGCCATCACACTATTCTTTCTCAACATTCTACATACGCAATAAATGTCACTGGAATGTTTATGCATGGGTCATTCATTACAGAAATACTTTACACCATTATCTTCTCCTAAATAGGTCAAACATTTACTTGATGTCATTGATGCTATTAATTTCTTAGAAAACCCTTTTTAAGCTCAATCCTTAACCAATTCACAAAAACGTCCTAATCAGTAGAGTCCAAATTAACAAGGTAGTACTTTTACTATAAAGAGTAAATTCCAGATTCATCCTTGGTTAAAAAAAAAAAAAAGAAAAGAATTGTACCATTCTGAGGAGTGATGTTGATAATGGAGAAGGCTATGCATGTTTCGGGGATTGGGGTGAATGGGAAATCTGTGTATTTTCCCCTAAATTTTATTATAAAGCTAAAACTGCTCTAAAAAAAAAGTCTTTAAAATAAAAAGTCAGCCAAAAGGCTCACACAGACACACACACACACACACACACACACACACACACACACCAGCTCCAGGATTCCAGCCCCTCCAAGGACCCCAACTGCTGCGTTTTTTCTGAACTACTTGAAACTTTCCCACAGCCCTTTGTCTCCTTCTTGGAGCTTTTCTTCATTTCTGCCTTATATCATTATTTGCATAAGCTCCCTGAAGACAAGAACAACACATAACAGTTTTGCGATCTCCTTAGCACATCGGATAGAAAATATACAATAGAAAATATTTGGATAAAATGGGGAAATCAGCAAAATATTGTAAGTGTGGAGATTTTTATCCTAGGACTTTTTCCCCCTTTTTAAACCAACTGCATTATAATTCAGGGTAATATTCTTGCAGGCCAAAGTACATCATAACTTTATTTTAATAAGATCATTTCTGGCAACATTCGCAGAGTTAAACTATGTGCAGTTTTAAAAAGTCGTTTCAGACTTCTGTCGTTTCAGCAAGAAATGTCTATTTATTGAACCAAAAGAAGCTATACTGCCTTAAAAATCTGCTGTTTCTTGCAGACAGATCAACAGGGAGACATGTAGTCCAACCCTTTAGGGTCTAAACATAATAAGGCCTAGAAAAATGCCACAAACCAATGGAAATTATTGTCCTGTTTTGAGTTCATAAAATTTCCCTTCAGCTATCTTTAATACTTAGTCAAAAGTGCAGATTCTTATTTCAACTGATACTCCACCAACAATCCATAGACTCTTGCTATCTACATTATATTAAGAATACCATTTATATAAATTCCAACCTGTATATGTATTTTTTCAAATAAAAATATGAAGAAATGAAAAGGAAGACTATCACACATTTTTTTTTAATCCCAAACGTATGTGCAGAAATCTGAAAACAGGCACTGATTATTTTTTTAAATGTTTTATGTGGCACTAAAAGGAGAGTATCAACTACACTATTAGTATTGTCTTGAATCTATACTCACTGTAACCCTAATTTATTAGTAGACAGAAACCACAAGAAAGAATGAAGAATCAATCACATTCATCAAAAAGAAACTACTCCTACTTCAGAAATACTAAACACAGAGTTATCATATGACCCAGCAATTCCACTCCTAGGCATACACCCAAGCAAAAGGAAACCAGGTATGGCCACAAAACCTTGTACATGAATATTTATAGCTGCATTCTTCATAACCAAAAAGTAGTAACAACCCAATTTTCTACCAACCAATGAACGCATAAACAAAATGTGGCATACCCAGGTGATGGAAATCACTCAACCATAAAAAGGAACGAAGCACTGATTCAGATTTCAACAAGGATGAACCTTAAAAATATTATGTTAAGAGAAAGAACTCAGTCATGAATGGGTAAAGAAGATGTGGTATAGATACACAATGGAATATTACTCAGCCATAAAAAAATGAAATCTTGCCATTTGCAACAATATGAATGGACCTAGAAGGTATTATGCTAAGTGAAATAAGTCAGAAAGAGAAAAGACAAATACCATATGCTTTCATTTATATGTAGAACCTAAAAATCTAAATAAATGAACAAGTGAAACAGAAACAAGCTCATGGATACAGAAAACAAATTTATGGTTGTGAGATGGAAGGGTGGGTTAGGCAGATGGGTGAAAAAGGTGAAGGGATTAAGATGCACAAATTACCAGTTATAAAAACAGTGACGGGGACATAAAGTACAGCATAGGGAATATAATCAATAATATTGTAATAAGTATGTATGGTGTCAGATGGGTACTAGACTTATTGTGGTGATCACTTCATTAGGTATAGAAATGTCTAATCACTATATATTGTATATCAACTATAATTGAAAACTTTAAAAAAGAAAACAAAGAAAGAAGCCAGTCACAAAGATCATATAATATATGATTCCATTTACATGAAATCTCCAGAACAGGAAAATCTAGAGAGAAATAGAGTCATGGTTGCCAGGAGCTGGGGGGAGGAGGAGATGGATGGTGACTGGTAGTAAGTACAGGGTCCCATTTGAGGGTGTGAAAATGTTGAAAAACTTCAATCTAATCATCATAAAACATAAGACAACCCCAAACTGAAAAATGTTCTACAAAATAATTGATGCACTAGTTTGAACAAACTTAGATCCTGTGACAAAACAGAAAGAGTGACCACATGGACTAGCTCGATGACCTGGTCGAGTTACTTATGCTCCCCTGGGCCTTGGTTTCCTTGCAGTACAGCAGGAGCTCACAGGGCTGCTGTAAATCATGAAATTAAATATCCAGTGACATCTCTTGCACAAAGTAAACAGATGCGCAATAACTTTTTATCGTTGTTGTTAAGGCTGCCAGGACATTGAGATAAAATTTAAGACAAGCCTTTAGTAACCAAACGACTCACTTGAGTTGTGCTGTCTGATACTAGCTGTCATGCAGGGTGGCATGCGGGGTCTCTAGTCCTGCTCCCCACATAAGAACACAGGATATGGTGAGGCCAAAAAGGAACACCCACAGAGCCATAGGTAGGGTAGTCATACTACTATAGTCTCACTGGAGGCTGGAGCCATATGACCTGCAACCTGCAGTCCGCTTCTCTGCCTGCCAACCGACCGACTCCCCAACCAACGCAGCCGTGGCAGTTATATCAGTGGCCAATTGGCTAACCGGCCACAGCCGACGGCCGATCAGCCGAAGCTGATGGCCATCCACCACCCAAGCCAGCACTCCCCCACGTGAGGCCGAAAGCCTGGAAACTGCTCTCTGGGATCTTGTCCCCACACTAGCCAAATGTGGTTATTTAAATTTAAATTAATTTAAATTAATTTAAATTAAAAATTCAGTTCTTCAGTCCTATATGCCACATTTCACATGCATAATAGTCACAGTTGTCTAGTGGCTCCAGTATTGGTACCATAGATTGAGAAAAAATATCAGCAGTTGAATTTCTATAGCTTTAGAACATTTTTACCACCACTGCACTAGAGACCTAGAGATATTGAAATGAACGATCGCATGTTAATCTTTACATCCAGCTTTAAACCTGCACATCTAGCTTAAGAAACTGTTAGCATCAAGTATGAAAAGTCAAGACAGTAATAAAATGGTCTGAGATGTTAAGCATTTCCTAAGTGTGAAAATCCTCCTATTAACTACAAAGTGAAAAGGGAGAAGGAATTGCATAAACGACCGACAGTGATCTCTGAAATTAACCAAATGTTTGTGACACCAATTTCTCACCCATAAATTATATCGTTTCAGAAAATATTTTAAAATATCTATGTCTCTGCAACTATGTCCAGTTCACACTTTTTCTGTTGGTGTCAAAAGGAAGGTTAAACCTCGGAGAGCAGTGAGATGTTATGTCATATTTTAGCCAGTGGTTTTCTATGAAATAGAAATGAATGTCTTCTAGATGCAAAATACTTCTTGCTTATGATTTGCATTAATAATGGAAAATTAGAAAGTCATTCGTCCATGGTTCTCACTTTTATTATCAGCACTAGATACAATGAACCACATGGAGGATACTGCAGACCAGAATGGTTCCATTAAACAGGCAAAACCAGATTGAGAAGCTTAGTCTAAGTGCTCTTCAGAAACAAGAAGGAGAAGCACCTGTCCCCTTTCATTTAGGCTAAGGAAGATTCTGGGCCACTGTGTATGATGTCTTTAGGTTCAGATACCAAAATGATAATGAGTCCAAATTTATGATGGAGTACTGACTAATAAATCAAAACATCCTCCACTGCAACTCAAATGCTTTCACATTCGAGATTTATTATCCCTACGAAGGAGCTAAGTGGAGTCCTCGGAAGAAAAGGGGGAGCATTTGGCTTTAAAGTGAGTGCACTTTGCTTGCCTTACTCCAGCTGGACTATACCCAGTAATTATGCCTGGAAGTTGCAAGGCACTTTCCCCTGGGGAGTTTTAAGTGCTTTAAAATCCTGGGCTAGTCCACCTTTATAATATCCCCAGGCAGCAGAGAGAGGCTTGGTATTCTCTAAAACACAAAAAAGGTGAAGAAGTGAGTTTCCTGAAGTTGCACTACTCAGAGCTAGGTGATTCAAAATGGGAATTTGTATGTCTGGCTCAGCACCCACGTACACTGAACCAAAAGATTTAAATAGACCACTAGAAACTCTAAGGGTGTTTCGGCATGAGTCAAAGTCTCAGAAGAAAGGTTGGCAAATTCCCAAGATGTCAGAACCCTTGGCAGAATTATTGGTGGCACAGGAAGTCCTTGAAACAATGGCTCTTTGCTTACTCAAAAGGAAGGGAGAACCACATTAACATGCGAAAGACATGTTCATACACTAGACATGCATTTATAATGTGTTTACTTTCCTCAATTTGAAATAAAAATCATCAGGTGAATTGCTCATATAAAATTATAAAACGAGTAAGTATTTTATACTTGATTTATTAATGTCAGATCTTTCAACTCTAATTCTCAGGTCATACATTAAGTATGTGATCAATTTAATGATTAATTAGGCTTCAGTGTGTCTGGCAAGGAAGGAAGCAAGTATTTGCCCTTGGCTCTGACTGGTTCAAAGAAACCCCTTTTCAGGCCTAGAGACTGGACTTCTCATCTGAGAATAGATAGTTTACTCCAGAAATACCTCCTTTTCCTTTTTCTGTGTTATCTTTTGATGTGGCATCCTTGCCTTATAGTGCTTGTCTCATTAGCCACGCTATATAACAGGGGGAGAGCTGAACACTGATGGAAACAAAAACTACACTTTTCCTTACTGTTAAAAAAAAAACTCTGATGGACCGTCCCAAACTCCACTTACATCTTAAATCCTGGGACACCAGTCCAAAACTTATGTCCATACAAAAACCTACACACAAATGTTTATAGCAGCTTTATTCGTAGTTGCCAACATTTGGAAGCACTCAAGATATCCTTCAATAGGTAAATGGTTAAACAAACTATGGTACACCAATACAATGGAGTATTACTCAGTGATAAAAAGAAATGAGCTATCAAGCCACAAAAATATGTGAAGGAATCTTAAATGCATATTGCTAACTGAAAGAAGCCAATCTGGAAAGGCTATGTACTGTATGATTCTGATTATATAAGATTCTGGAAAAGGCAAAATTATGGACACGGTAAAGAGATCAGTGGTTGCCAGGGGTTCAGGGAAAGGGGAGATGGGGTGAAGAGGTGAAGCAGAGAGGGTTTTTAGGGCAGTGAAACTATTCTGTATGATGCTATAACAGTGGATACATGAGTATGTCATTATACATTTGTCAAAACCCATAGAACTGTATAACACAAACAGTGAACCCTAATGTAAACTATGGGCTTTAGTTAATAATAATGAATTGTCTCATCAATTGTACCAAATGCACCACACTAACACAAGATGTCAATAATAGGGGAAATGGGGCTGGGAGGGGTGAGATGTGATATGAGAACTGTTTTCTATTAAATTTTTCTTAAACTTCAACTTGCTCCAAAAAAATATAGGTCTACTAATAAAACAAAAATTTAAAAAAATTAAAAAATAAACAAACAAAAAAAAACACCTGATACACCTTCCCAAACTTCATATGCATCTTCAATCCAGGGACACAAGTAGAAAAGTTTATTTGATTCACAGCTCTTATGGTGAACTTAACCTGTTTAGTGAGTATTACGAGTTTTAAAAGCCACACTTCCAGTTACTCACTTTTTCAAAAACACTTTACACCCTCCTTAATGTTTTATTAAACTAAATAAAGATAAGCTTTTCTAAATTCTGGCCAGGGAACAAAGCTAATACACAGGTAGAAAGAATAAGCAACTGATCTGTGAACTGCCAGCTACAATTCATGATGAATAATCAACACATTTCGTGTGCTAGATTCTCTCTTCAGTTACTCAGCTTCTCGAATACACTATTCATTTTCATTTCCATAATTATTAATCAAATTTTCACCTGGAAGTTCCCTGAGTGCAGGGTCTATGTCTTAGCTATTTCTTATCCTCTATGCAGGATATACTGAGAAAAGACAGAGGGGAAGAAGGGAGGGAGAAAGGAAGGAAAGCCTTACAAGGATTTCCTCACATCAGTCCCAACAGGAAACACAGGACACACTCAAATTGGGTATAATACATTCAAAATGAGTTTGATCAAGAGACAACTTCTAAAGTCAGGGGCAAGGTTAGTGCTACTAACAGCAACGAATCCTTACTCCCTCTGTGCTGGCAGGGACAAGGAGTGACAGTGAGTCCTGGAATTCAGAAAGACACAGAGGGGAGGGAGGGACGAAGGTTGCGGGGAGGAGGAGCTATGGAGCCAACAGGCCAGGACCCGGGAGAGAAGAGCTGGCGGGATAAACACCCTACATCATCTCCACCTGTCCTCAGGTCTCCTGAGTTCTTCCCATTGGTGGAATCTATCTGGAAGCTGACGGGCAAAGGTCTTCACTGATGTAATAATCTCCACAGGTCAGCTACCCAGGCACAGAGCAGAACAGAGAAGGATGGAGAAGGGAGCCAGGGGAGTAAACAGAAGAGACTCCACTCATCTGACACACACATGCAAACAAGTACAACACAAGTGCACACAACCTTCGCTTCTATCTATTAGAGTCTTTAGACTCAGATCAACCTAGGGCTCAGATCCTAACTTCTGTTACTTAGATGTGTATCCTCTGGCAAGTGATTTAACCTCAAAGCCTCAGATTCACCACTTGCAAAACAGGACTAACCAGAAGAACTGCATGAGAGTTGTAAGGATTAAATGAGACAATGTAAAGTGCTTAGTGCCTGTGTACAGGAAGCACTGTTATTATATGCCCCACAACACACATCTAAGTATGGTTTTTATCACATTATCTGACACTTATTTTGGTCCCTTAGCTGTTTAGTATTTGTGTTCTCCCTTCCCAGGTACATAGTACAGTCTTTCAAGAAGCAAGAGCTGGGTCGTTTTACTCGTTTGCTATGCCCCATGCACCTAGTGGATATAGTGCTGTGTAAATAGGGCAACAAGGTAAACATTTACTAAAGAAACACATAACCCCTCTAGTAAAAGTAGACTGGCTTAATTTATTTATTAACCTGCAGAAGAAAACTGTCATTAATGAAATCACTAGCTGTTTTCCTTTAGTCTATAAAATGGTCACTTGATTCAATAACTGAATATAATTATGCTTCCTCATACAGGAGTTTTTATATAAAATTCAAGTAATTCAGCAGACACAGCTTTTCAGCTTAGTATATACATATTGTGAATCATTCTAACTGAGGATAATTTTTTTTAAAAAAGGGAACTGGAGTTGGGACTAGAAAAGGGAAACAAAGCAGATGGCAGAGCTGGAGTACAAGTCTCAGGAAAGATAAAGGAAGATGAGGGATAATAAGTGCAGGTCCCACTGTCCCCAAGGGGGCAGTGTCTCTGAGGATGGAGGCCACTGAAAAGTGTGCCTGGAGGGTCCAACAGGTGCTCCCGGGAAAGCCAAGGATACACAGTGTATGCTCCTGTGCATTGGGAGTGAATGAGGAAAGTACTGAGGTTAAATAAATGAAACGCAACTACTCAGCCATCCCAGACAACCTGAATCTCTCAGACCACCATGGAAACAAGAAAGTAGGACCCCGAAGGCCTGCTTATGAGTACACATCCAAAAAACGAAGTCAACCACTATGAGCACTAAAAAAAAATCAGAAAAGCTCTACATATTGGGACCAAGACCCAGGTGAAGAAGAACAGCGGCCTCTCGCTACGACCTTACAAGAAAGAAACTTTAACTACAGACAGGTCCCTGTAATTGTGAGGATGACGTCTTTAGAAACCTCAGTAACTGTCTCAATCAATGGGAATGCAGAAACCTCAGACATTAGGCATTTTAAATGGCAGGGATTTAACAGAGGAAACTGACTACATAGGAGTTGGGAGACTGAAAAAGTGAAAAGGGGACCCAGACATAACCCTGATATTAGTAACTGCCAGAAGCAGCTACAACCGAGGGCTGAAAAAACGAAAGGGAGGCTGAGGGGTTACAAGAATCTGGGTGCTCAGAGAAGGAGCTGGGAATAGGATTCTAAGCAATTTGGAGGGACCAGGACACACAGTATAACGGAGACTTGTATCTTGGTTAGGGGCCATGGCAAAGTTGATGCCAAAAATTTTAAAGAAACTATAGACTTAGAGCTACAGTGGGCCACAGAAAAAATGCTGCCAGGATCTGAAAATAGCAAAGTCCTTTCTTTTCCTTCCCCCTACATTACAACTCTTCACCCAGTGTCTCCTACTGCCAGAAACCAACAGGAATCCAGCTGGCAAGGGAATCTGGGAAATGTATTTCACAGAGCTCCAGGCCCAGCCTCACAAAACAAATATAAAATGGTGGGCTTGAAGCTGAAACCACAAGTAAATAGCCAGTACAATTTGATATCCATATTTTCCCTATTAGGTTTCCAATTCCTCGACTGAGAACTCCCCAATATGAGTTTTCCAGGAACCTAACCTTCATTTTTGAGAATTAATGAATGTCATGAAGCTTTTCTGACTAAAAATAAGTTGGAATATTTCACTAGAACTCCTTTTCTCTGTCAGGATTATAAATTTATTTCCTATTTATTTGTGCCAGAAATCCCATAGGATAGATCCTAAAGAAATACTTCTATCATTGAGAACGCTATCCAAATACAACAATTTCTTCCAACAAAGGAAAATTCTTAATAGAGTCCTAGCATTTCCAAAAATATGTTGCAATATCTCCTAATTCTCCTACACAAAGAGTTGGTCTCTGTATATTCAGTTGAGATTTGGGGGCCCTGAGAGGAATCAGTGTATATTATTTTGTTGATAAATGTGAATCTTTGGGGGCCAGAGAGCAGTCATTCTCCTAGTACACTCCCCTCATCCCCCTCAGTGATCACACTCTGGCATAGTCCCCTCCCATCCTGAATAGGGATGGCCTGTGTAACCAAAAGGATATTGCAGGAATGACTACATGTGAATTCTAAGGTCATAGAAAACACTGCGGCTTCCACCTTGCTTTCTCTTGGATTACTCACTCTGGGAGAAGCTGCCAGAATGTGAGGACATTCTCTGTAGCTCTACAGAAATATTCATGTGGCAAGGAACTGAGGCCTTCTTCCAACCACCATGCGAATGAGTCATGGTGCAAGCAGACCCTCCAGGCCCAGTCAAGTGTCAGATGGCTGCAGCCCCCACCAACATCTCGACTACAACCTCTGACACACCCAGAGCCAGAACCACCCAGCGTGGTTGCTCCCAAATTCCTGACCCACAGAAATCCAATCAGAGAACAGACGTTTATTGTTTTTAAGTCACTCAGTTTAGGGGTGACTTATTATGGAGCAATCGATCATTCTCTAACATCCCACAAAAAGCCCTCCTTGGTTATGTTCTCACTTGGTAGTCAGAGGGACTGGATTCACTACGCATGCATTGCTTCTGGTCCCCTGATTGGGCCTGAGAAAATCTTCTCGCCTCATTACTGTGGTTTACTTAAAGAGTCCAGCTGCTCCCACCCTCTGTATCCATTCAACTACTCTTTTAACATATCTTGAATTTTCTGTCAATTAAAGCCAGCAGAGGAATTAAATGCCCTTGAGGTTTTAAGCCCCCTAATACTGGAAGCATTCAAACAGACAATCAAAGGTTATAAGATATTTCTTACACCAACTGGAAGGCGGGACTCGATGACCTCCAAGGTTTCTAATAACACTTAGAAGGTTCTAAGACACAAGTCTCTGGATGTCTCCCCAAAACTGTGCAGTAATTCTCATCAGGTATAGCTATATATTGAAAGTATCCTGGAGTTCACAGGAGAAAAAAGAATTAAGATGGCATATAAACTTAAAAAGAAAAGATGTTCAGCCTAACTAATAACTAAAGTATGCAAATTTAAAACAACTAGCAAAGCATTAATGTTCATGTGCCAGACTGGAAAACTCTGCAAACTTCAGAAAACACACCAGGGCACAGGGTGGAGAAAAATACATTGTGGGTGGGGCGTGAATCGGTCCATGCTCTCTGAAAGGCAAGTTTGGCAATATATGCGTATATTAAAATTTTAACTCTACATAGCCTATGCGACTCAGCATTTCCAGTTGTATACAAAACTGTCCACTCACCTTTGTTTGAAAGGATAAAATCCTATGAATGATCTAAATGCTCACCGATTTAAAAAATGCTTAAATAAATCATAGAACAACCATACAATGAATAGTATGCAACCTGTAAACAGAATGAATTGGATCACTACATGGGCTGATAGGAAAAACAAGACATGTCCCATTAGTATAAAAAGGGGGGAGAAGACTTAAGCATAGAAAACATCTGGAAGGAGTTTTTAAGATGCTGTTTATAGTTACCTCTACTAGGGAGGGATACTAGGGATGTGAAGGGAGGAAAGCTTTTTATTGTATGCTCTTTTGTATTGTATGCATATAGTATACGTTTAATTTTTTTTTAAGGTAGGGCGAAGAGCTTAATGCAGACAAAAAGGGCACACAAAAAAATGCCTAAGTTATAGCTATTTTTCAACTAATTTATCATGCAATCCATCAAAGTAGCCAGAGTCTGGCTTTGGGCGTAAGACACTCACATGCACATTCAACTGCTAAAAAGCATCTCTAAGAGAAAAAAGGCCCTTCACACCGTCCACGTGTCTCTCACTAGTTAGGAAACGAGAGCTCTCTTGCCACCTTCATGCAAACCCCTAACAACCCGAGGCGTCCATGAGATGAGCATCTTCCTGCCCTGAGCTTCGTGCCTCATGACAGGTGACAGAATTGCCCTTCACTGAATATTTAGGCAAAGAGTGCAAGGTTAAAGAAATAAGATGTCAGTCCTCATTTCACTAACCGGCGGAAGTCATCCCCAGCGCATACAACTGCTGTCAAAAAGCCGGCTGCTCCTGCCCACGGTGTCTCCCCATAAATGTCAGCTGTGATTTTCTTCTCCACTGACCAAACCCTTTCCGAGACCTAGTGAGCGCTTCCCAGATCAGTGATCTGCTTAAAAGAAGTCTAGGAAGTGGCTGCTAATGATTCTCAGTGTGTGTGACCGGGAAGGAAATTGACGTAGGACAACATGCTTTCAAAAAGAACTTTCTTTTGTTCTTTTGCCCAAAAATGTTAAAAATAATACCTTTATATCGTGTGTTTTTTTAAACTGGGGAATATTGGGGAACAGTGTGTTTTTCCAGGACCCATCAGCTCCATGTCAAGTCACTGTTTTCAATCTAGTTGTAGAGGGCGCAGCCACTGGCCCGTGTGGGATTCGAACCTGGGACCTTGGTGTTATGAACAACGTGTTCTAACTACTGAGTAAACCAGCCGCCTACTGGCAGCTCAGCTCCAAGCTCAAGCTGTTGTTTCTCACTGATCCATGTGGGAATCGAACTGGTAACCTTGGCGTTATGAGCACTGCACTCCAACCACTAAGCCAACTGGCCACCCAATACCTTTGTATCTTGAAATGAGCTTGTATTTGCTAACAGTAGAGGGCACTTTTGTTCCTTTAGCTATAACTATATATAGCTGTCTAAAAACATTCATTTAAGTGTTATCAAATATGTGCTATGACCTGTTAAAAAATGAGGAAAATACCCAGAGTTTTCCTCATACATTATTTAAGCACTGCTATCATGAGACTAGGTAGGAAACCCCCCTAAACACCTTTACCAACACCTTCACCCAGATGTTTAGATTCTTTTTCAGTGGTAACCTAACAAATTTTAAAACTCCTTTTGAGTTACAGAAAAAGGGGGGAAAATGTGGAACCAGTTTTAACCAGGCTCTTTAGTGATCTTAAAGCATCTTAAGGCTGTTTAAATGGAAACCATCATTCTTTTAATTAGAAATAAGGTTTATTTGTAGACTGACACATCGTAAACCAATTATAGACCCAAAGTGAGTTTCTATAATCAAAACATTAATGCCTGCAACAATGGAGGACTTAGTTATTAAGAAAAGGCCAAGTGTCCAAATCATAATGTGCAGAAACCTTCCAACTATAGTAATTTGTAGGGATATGTATAAACATGTTGAAAAGGACACAAGTAACCCCTAATCTCCACATCTCTGTACAATGTAAATTCCATGAAACCCCGGGCTCTCATCGTTTCCTGCAAAACGCCTGCCACATGCCAAGTGCTCAGAAAAATCAAAGAAGCTCATTTTTATAAAAGCATCTATTTTCTTTTCTTAGATGTAAGATATCTGAAGTTCTTAAATATCTACCTTGTGATTTTTGCCTAATCCTTATGCAAAAATAAAACTGAATTCACTGGAACTTTTTGAAGTAACATGAATGTATACTCTC
Organism: Rhinolophus sinicus; assembly: GCF_057876585.1. NCBI lineage: Eukaryota > Metazoa > Chordata > Mammalia > Chiroptera > Rhinolophidae > Rhinolophus > Rhinolophus sinicus. The sequence goes on from NC_142504.1 coordinate 35,166,505, forward strand.
ATCACATTTTTAAGTTCAATAAATTGTACTAAGTATCCATGCTCATCAAACATTTAGGTACATTATAAATTAAATAGGTCTTTGGTGGCCCAGCGCAGGAATCTGATGACCACTCTGGGCTGCGCTGCCCAAATGGGTGACCATGAAATGTTCTCCACAGCGAATCACAGGCAATGCCCCTAGGAAGTGATCTGAGAAACATGAGGGTAAACAGGTTTCTTCACTGAAAGATTTCTCAGGCTTGAATATTAAATGTGCTTCCACCAAAGCAGATGTAAGTTTCACAAGCTTATTTGAGCAGGAAACACTTTGTAATCTACGTGTGGGTATTGTTGGGTCTTTTTTCCCCCTAAAATACGTAAATTCATTACACAGAGCTATTTCTTCATTGGACATAAGCTCAACAGGGATTCACAGATTCGCTTCCCAGCATTGAGACCTGAGGCAAATTCCTTAATCATCAGATTCTTCACCTGTAAAATGGATAGAAAGATATGACTTAACTCATATTTTGCTGTGAAGAAATCCGTAATTGACATATGAATTCTGACAATTAAGCTTGCGTACGTGTTGCAAAGATGTTAACCTCTTTTTGATATCAGAGGGAGTATTCATTATGAATTTGTGCCAACTGGATAGTTAACTAAGTTGACTATTTGGAAGTGCTGAAAAGGCTACATGAAAAAGTTAGACGACCTGAACTTTTCACCAACATTTCATGGCTCTTGCATCACAAAAATGCGCCAGCTCACATGGCACTGTCTGTGAGGGATTTTTTAGCCAGTAAACTAATAACTGTATGGGAACACCCTCCCTACTCACCTGATCTGGCCCCCAAAGACTTCTTTCTTTACCTGAAGATAAAGGAAATATTGAAAGGAAGACATTTTGATGACATTCAGCATATCAAGAGTAATATGACGACAGCTCTGATGGCCATTCCAGAAAAAGTTCCAAAATTGCTTTGAAGGGTGGACTAGGCACTGGCATTGGTGCATAGCTTCCCAAGGGGAGTACTTCAAAGGTGACCGTAGTGATATTCAGCAATGAATATGCAGCACTTTCTCCTAGGATGAGTTCGCAAACTTAATTGTCAGACCTCGTATATTCAACAATCAGTAATCATTTAAATTGTAATTCCTGTCTTGGATTGCTCAGGCTGCCATAACAAAATACTATAGACTAGGCAGCTTAAACAACAGAAACTTACTGTCTCACAGCTCTGGAGGCTAGAAAATCCAAGACCAAGACTGGGCAGGGTTTAGTTTCTGGTAAAGGCTCCCTTCCTGGCTTGCACACGACCATCTTCTCACTATATCCTCACATGATGGAGAGAGCAAGCTCTCAGGTGTCTCTCCTTTTAAGGGCACTAATCCTATCAGATCAGAACCTACCCTGTGCCCTTATTTAACTTTAATTACTTCCATAAAGGCTCTGTCTCCAAATGTAGTCACAGTGGGTATTAAGGCTTCAGCATAGAAATCGGGGTGCATGTGGGGGAAGTGGGGTTCATAGCCATTCCCTTTCCATTTGAGTCCCATTCTCTCACTCCTTAGTATCTCCTATATTACTGAAACACTAAAAATCTCAGACTGTTGACATATGGACAACTTTGTTCCTTTACTGCTGACACAGATCCATAGAGTAGGTTGTTGGTGTGGTTCTTCGGATCAAATAAATAAATTAAGTCACCCTACCTGGAGAAGACAGGCAAGTAAAGAAAAACTGTCCTCTGGCCTCCTGGCTCAGTCATCAGGATAACATAAGGCTGTATTATTATAAAGAGGTCAGACAAGGAAAGAGCTTGGGTGTGGGAAACATGGGCTCCACACACATTTTACCACGCTTCTCACTGCTTTCAGAAACAAGAGTTTGCTGCTGCTGGATCAGCCAAATCCATAATTTTATGAATTAAGAAATTTCCATATGATACACATCAAAACAAGTCATCATAATCCTATGTGATGAGAATGAAAAAGATAAAAAACTAAAAGTCAAAGAACATACTTAAAATATTTGTCTTAAATATGACAAACATTAACAATATTACTATTTGAACGGAATATAAGAATGGGAGCATGTTAAAAACGCAAGTACTGAGGAATAAAGAGGAAATGCAAAGGAACTGACAATTCTTAGGCCAGAGGGAACCTCTGGGAACTCCTTGCCCATGTCACGATGTTTGGTGGCTGTGTCTATACCTTGCACTTGACGCAGAATGCCTTCTCTTTGTCCCTCATCCTTCCTCCAGGCAAAGGCTGGTTCACCTTCAAGCTGCACATGTATTTAGCCTTCTCTTATACTGGCCACATCCCCCAGGTTCTTCCGCAAACACCTTTTATGACTTTGTTTAAGCTCTCATTTTACCTACTGTAATTAATTATTTCCCCATGAAATGTGAAACGTTTTTGAGTGCAGGGGCTAAATAATCTTCCTCATCTTTACATCTCTAGTATCTGGCACAAGTCCTGACATAAAGTGGGTATTCAGCAAACGCTCACTGAATAAATAAAAATGCTCATCACTCATGAATAATAGGGAACAAACACAAGCTTAAAAACAATTTACTTAGCCAAAAGAAAAAAAAATACAATGTAAATCAACTTTTACTAGGGTGAGGAACACTGTATCCTTCATAAAACAGTAAATTTTATTTTAAATGATAAAAATTGGTTCAACCCTTCAGAAAAGTAACATGGCAATTCCTATTAAGAATTTCAACAATATATTCATTCCAGAGAGTCAGCTAGAATTTTATCCAAAGGAAATAACCAAAAGAAAAAAAAACTTAAGTGGATAGAAATTTTCATTATTTAAAATATCAAAACACGAAAACGTCCTTATATAGAAGGAGAATGAGCAAATTATCCTGCATAAACTCGATGAAATATTATGCAACCAAAAAACTGACTATGGTGTTTTTAATTTTTAAGATTACATTTGGAACACTTCATCATAAGTTTATTTAAAGGATGCAATGAACGTCATTGCTGGCATATTGTAAACATTGCCATTTTTTATTACATTATTTTTTAAACAGCTCTACTGAGGTATAATTCACATAAGTTAAATTTACCCATTGAAAGTATACAATTCAGTGGCCTTTAATATAGTCACAAAGTTGCACAAACATTAACACAATCAATTTTAGAACATTTTTATTACCTCAAAAAGAAACCCACCCGCCTTAGCTGTTAGTCCCAGGTACTCTCATCACCCTCCCACTCAGCCCTAGGCAATCATGAAGCTACTTTCTATCTCTAAAGATTTACCTATTTTGGACGTTTGATACAATATGCATTCCTTTGTGTCTGGCTTCTTTCTTTTAAAAGTATAACATTATAAAAATTCATTCATGTTTTAGCATCTATCAATACTTCATTTCTTTTTATTAACTAATAATATCCCATTGTACAGATACAGCCATCACATTTGGACTTTTCTCACTTTTTGGCTATTATAAACAATGTTGCTATGAACATTTGTATATGCCTTTTTGTCTGGACATGTTTTCATTTTTCTTGGCTATATACCTAGGAGTGGAATTTCGGGATCATATTGTAACTCTGTGTTTAAGCAGTTGAAAAACTACAGACTATTTTCCAAAACAGCTACACCACGCACATTCTCACCAGCACTTGTAATGCTCTCTTTTTTTCCTTCTAGTCATCCTAGTAGGTGGTTTGGGCTGATTCTCTAATGGCTAATGATATCGAGCATCTTTTCACATGTTCACTGGCCATTTGTATATCTTCTTCAGAGAAATGTCTACTCAGACCCTTTGCCGATTTTTTAATTAAATCATTTGACTTTTTATTATTGAGTTGTAATAGTTCTTGCTATATTTTGGATATACTAGTCCTTCATCAGACATATAATGTGCAAAAACGTCCTCCCATTCTGTGAGCTCTCTTTTCACTGTTTTAACAGTATGCTTTTACTGTCTCTAGAAAAGCCTAAATACCATGGAGATGTCATTCCCACAATAATCCCTTTAAAACAAACATGAACAAGGAGTAGGAAAATTTACATCATACCCTTTTCTCCTTGAAATCACATTTCTTTCCTCTTTTCCCTCCTAATGTATTTATGCTTGAAAGTCTTTTACTGATTTAGGAATACTCTATCATACTTCTCTGGAGCAAAACGTTTCATGCATATTTTAAAATTTTTAAATGCCTCTGATTTCCTGTGATCACAAAACTCTAAGCTTTAATATTCGTCTTCTGGATTCAGTTATTATAATTATTTTCACAGTTTTTAAATATTTATTATTCCTTAGAATTATTAATAGCACACAATAAACATAATACTGACTGTGATAAATAGTTATCGAACATAAGAAACAAATTTTATTGGTAATGCACTGCTCATTAAGATGGATGGGGTAAGGGACAGTTAAGACGCTTTAAGATTTGCCTGACGTTAAAACTATTAACTGGACCTTCATTTGATGATCAGGCCTTTGAAATCCCGGGGTCAGTAAGTCATAGTCAGATTATGGATGGAGGAGAGTATTGGGGGTTTTTTTGTAAAATAGAAGAAGGTTGTGGTAGAAAGACAAATGGAAAGAAGATTGAAAGTGATGCCCAGACCAAAGGTGTGTTTTCAGGAAGATCAAATTTCAGAAAGAACACATCAGAAGTTAAGGAGCTGGAACGAGATTCTCTTAAAGCCAGCAGGGCCTACCTACCTACTTAGAAAGTCTTTTGTACTCCCCTGTGTGTACACGTTTCCCAGTTGGAAAACAGCTGCTTTCAAGGGTCTTACGCTCCCTTGGATGATTATGAATAGTGAATATTTGTGATATCACACAAAGCCTCTCTTTGCTAACACCTCTTTTATGTAGGATAGAAGTGGTACCATAGGTGGAGAAGCAGCTTACTTTCTCCAATATTTCATAATAAAATAGGATGGATCAAAGCAGTCAAGATAATTCAAATAATCAAGGTTTGTGTTAAGCAGTTGGTAAGAAGAGATCCAAATGCTGATTAATTTTGTGTAATTTCCTATCTTTTATCCTAAAAGTTTATGACTTCAAAGCACTTGCTACACTAGACAGCGATATACAAACAAGCCTAAAATAGCTACTTTTAAAATCAGACTTAAGCTTGACAACAGCTTATGACTGGATTAATATTGCTTACACTCATCTAAATGCCACTTTAACAAACTACATGTTTGTCTTGATGACATTTCCCCCTAGGCATATGGCACATCCATTAACTCCCATTTTATCTTTGTAGCAGGAGAATATGCCTCATTGTTTTTTCAGAATATTCATAATTTACAAGGCCTCTCTTTGGTCATGATTCATAATTGCTCATAATAGTGAGAGGAGGGTTCCCTGCACAGATGCTATCCAATGTGTGCGTGTGTGTTGTTGGTTTTTGCTTTTTTTTAAATTATTATTAATTTCAAAGAACAAAGTATTTTCTTTGAAGCAAACATTTAACAGTCACCATCTACATTTTGGATGAAAATGTTACCATATAAAGTATAACATTAAAAAGAATGTTGGGCTAAGTTTTATCATGTCAACAACCTTGAGCAACTGAGAGAAACTTTGCAGTTGTGAAACCATGGAAGAATACAAATCCATGATATTCAACAATTCTATTCAATAAATATTTATTAAAAACTTACTTTGCATAAGACTGTGTACCCTTGATTCTATCACCAAACTGGCATCACAAAATACACAAAGAATCTGAGGGATATTAAAGGGATTTGGAAGCCAAATATTTATCCCTAAACTTAGGTTGTCATAATTCAAAAATATACGCTGAAGAACTAATGACTTATAAAATCAGTTCCACACTCAAATATCCCTCCCTCTCTTCCCTTTCCACCAATGGCATGAGAATACAAACAAAGCAACTACAAATCTTGCAAAATAGACAATATTTCATGAGATTAATGGAAGTGATTTTGGAAAACTGCTTATCACATAAAATACCACAGAAAATGAGAATCTATGGATCCTCCTTATAATTAATAATAAAAGATGGGGGAAATCTGCAATTTTATGGGTTCTTTAAAAGAGAATGAAATGATTACCAATTTTTTTAAAATCCTTTGGAAAACAAAAAAATAAATAAATAGGTCTTGCTGTAGGAATATGCTTAAATGAAGGATAGCATTATGTGTTACCATACAATAATTATTCCAAAAAAACTTAATTCATTTTTTTTCCCTAAGAATTAGCACAGTTACAAATAAAAATTAGAACTTTATCTGCATGATTGTCAGTTTATTTTCTGAAAGACCAAATCCTAATCAAACCTTAAATGCATATTAACCATGAAATATTGATCTCCTTTTTAAGTGGATTTACCTTCAGTGACCTTCTTCCAGTGCCAATTACCCCTGAGCCTCCTGTATCTTTCTAGTTCCAACTAATGAGCAACATTCTAGCCAGATCTAAGCTTACTTGAATTATTTGTGCCCCAAGGGGCTTTCTGTGGAACCTGCTGCCATCTTTCCTCAACTGAGTCCAGGAGTCTTTCCTGGCGTCAGGTAGATACTGTGTACTCCCCACTGCCTTCTGAGCCTGGTAGCCCACCCGAGCCATCTGCTGAGCAAGATATACAAGTCTGCCAGTTCATGAGGCTTAATGGGTTTTGTGGTTAATCCCTCTGGAATAGACAAACATTTAATTGTCAGAAAATTCTTACAATAGTGGCCCCTGGTTTGAAGGTCTTAAATTCTTCCTGGAAAGCTAAAACGTATTCTACTTTTATTCACCTGACAAACTTTAACTCCCACCACCACTACCAGCACTCCCTACACCCCTTCATACCTCAGTATATGGCAAACCCCTCCTCCAAAACCGTCTGTCTTCCCAAAATGAAAACAAAAGGGAAGCAGCATAGTGGATCTCCAGTGGGCAGTCTGCCATTCTGAGGAGCTCTGGGCAAGGAATCACCAAGTAAGCTAGGGCATTTTACCATGGACTCAGTCATTCACAAAACATTTACTATCACTTGTATGTGATGTAGACCATCTAGTGAATTCAGAGACGTTAAATGAGCAGCTTGGAGAAATAAGCCACAGCCAGGATGCAGAAATCCTTGATTCCGTGATGCCTCCACAGGAACAGGTTTTCAACCCTGTCCGACCAGCGCCACCTTTTGATAGCAAATGTTTGGAATCCACACAGTGTATACACACAGAGAGAGAAACTGTAATATAAAGGCAAAATAAAGGGGAGTGATTTTACTGTCTTCCATATATGTAAGTTGTGTGTGTGTGTGTATTTTAAGATGTAAATAGACATGACTACACTAAATGATTTAATGATGTAGCAAGATATTTGGAACTATATTTAATGAATAAATTTGAGTTTATAACAAAGAAAAGACATTCACCCGAATATCTGCAACATGTTTTATGCGATAACTTTCAAATAACGGCTGAGAGAGACAGAGAAAGAGAATACACATACGTATATCCATCACACTGCCCACAAATGTGCACTGGTACAATTCAAATACCACAGGCAACACTGGTGATGGGATGTGCCAAAATGTCTTTGGAAAGCCACTAAATCACATGCAACTTTTAAAGTACTCAGCACTTACATTCCTGAAAATTGCATATCCCATAGTAAAAATTGGGCCTCAAAATATTTATTGGCTTTATATGTTAAATGGGATTAGGTTTTTGCTTCAGGTAATTATAGGTAGGTTTTTCACCAACAGAATCTCTAACAGGGACATTTGAAGATTTTGCAGAATGCACAGAATACACTTTCACTTAGCTGGCTGTTCTGTATATGACAGAATGCTGGCACCTCTGGTCCTCTACCCACCAAACACCAGTGGCACACTCCATTCTTTTGGACAACCAGTTAGTTTCTCCCCAATTTCCAAAACACTCCATGAGGAGGCCATACCACTCCCACTGAGACTCACTGAATAAAGCAGTCCTAAAAGTATTGATTGGAAATTAACAGACACCAGACCCAGTGCTAGTTACTAGGGACAAAGAGATGGAAAAAAAATAAGAGCTTAGAGCATAGCAGAGAAAGTGACATTAGACACCTACCCAAGTAATCACATCAATACAAAATCCTATATGTGCTATGAAGGAAAATTATATACTGCTAATTTAGATGGTGGGGTGGCCTCAGACAGAGTTAGTAGATCAGTAAAATTATTTTCTTTTATTAACTTGGAGACATAAATAAGGTTGTCAGCTTTTTAATACTGCCATGAAAGGTCATTTTAAAAAAAATAATCACTACCAATTACAATCACCATGGCAACAAGAAGGCAGGAAAAAAATTATTTCAGAATTTAAAAAAAAAAAAAAAGAGTACTTTCAGCATGGTGGAAAAACCTCACTCACTACATTAGTTTTTACTTTTTGCTGCAGGCTGATAAAAACTTACCAAAGATAGCCATTTTGTTACCACAGCACAAGATCCGTGCTGCTCCCAGCGTGGTCTGTGGACTAGCACCATCAGCATCACATGAGAATTTTTCAGAAATGTGAAATCTCAGGCCCCACCTCAGACATCCGGCATCAAAAGCCCAGTCTAACAAGATCCCCACGTAATTCACATCCACAGTCAAGTGTGAGGCACACGGTCCCAGAATAGGTAATACTGACCTTCTAATGGCTGGATTCAGCCACAGCCATCTGTATCTAAGACTCAGTAATGCTCTTTAACACACAATAAGCATTTTCTAAAAGAAGGTAATTGAGGGCTCCTGGAAAAATGAGAGCACAAGATGAAACATGAAGTAGGTGAGCTCACATCCTAAAGATCAATCCTCTTTCACCTTCTAAACTTCATGACTTAGAAAAGGAATTGGGGGGAAAAAACAATGAAGTCTCGGTCACACACGACATTCACCGCTTTGCAGTTCACTTCAGTGGCATAAAACTGAGTCCCACAGCTTCTACATGAGAGAATGCACCGGGAATTGTGCTAAACGCTGAGTCTTGCCCTGACTGCTAAGTCTTGCCGTAAGACAAAGTAATTTTTATCACTAGCAGTCAATGAGTCAGCCAACTGTTGAGGTGACTTGACACGTGCTACATGTGAGTTCATGTTTTAAGGAGTTTTATCCCACAAATGGTTTTTCTAACAAAGGCAATCTCCCTAGATGTGTTAATTACAGGCAAAGACAGAGGCACAGACTCATGCCTCTTCTCTAAGCCACTTTGATGAGAAAATAATCGTCAGTAAAATACAATGCCTTTGCAAAACAGAAGAAAGGTTACACTGTAGCTCTGGGCTGACCAATAAGGTAGCTTCCAGCCACATATGGGTATTGACCACCCGAAATGTGGCTAGTCCAAGCTGAGATATTCTGGGAAGTATAAAATATACAAACAGATTTTGAAAACTTAGCACAGAAAACTGTAAAGCTTTCAATAATAATTTTTATATTCATTACATGTCCAAATTATAATATTTTGTTAAGCAATAGTCCCCCTTATCCAAGGTTTTGCTTTCTGTGGTTTTAGTTACCTACAGTCCACGATGGTCCAAAAGCATTAAATGGAAAATCCCAGAAATAAACAATTCAGAAGTTTTAAATTGCACGCCGTTCCAAGCAGTGTGATGGAATCTCACACCATCCCACCAGGGACATCCTTTGCCCAGAGTTTCCATGCTGTATACTCTGCCTGCCTGTTGGTCACTTAGCAGCCATCTCAGTTATCGGATCGATTATTGTGGTACTGAAGTGTTCAAGTAACCTTTATTGTACTTAATAATGTCCCATTTATAATTCTTCTATTTTATTGGTTTTTTATTTTATTTTATCGGGGAATATTGGGGAACAGTGTGTTTCTCCAGGGCCCTTCAGCTCCAAGTCGTTGTCCTTCAATCTAGTTATGAAGGGCGCAGCTCACTGGCCCATGTGGGAATCGAACCGGCAACCCTGTTGTTCAGAGCTTGCGCCCTAACCAACTGAGCCATGCGGCCACCCTTTTTATTATTGTTAACCTCTCACTGTACCTAATTACAAATTAAGCTTTATCATAAGTCTGCATGTATAGGGAAAAACATAGTATGTACATATAGGGTTTGGTACTATCTGGTTTCAAGCTCCACTGGGGGTCTTGGAACATATCCCTCACGGAGAAGAGGGGTCTACTATATGGCGCTGAGTAACATATATTAAAATCAATGTATTTCTTTTACTTTTTTAAAGTGACTACTAGAAACAATGTTAATTATACGTGACTTGCATTATAGTTCTATTGGGCAGTGCCGGTCTAGAAGCTCATTAGAATTACACATGCATCAACTTTAAGTTTAAAAAAAAATGTAGCTAGATAAATCCTAAATCTTACAGAATACCTGCAGAAAATGTGTATTTAAGAGATAGGCAAATGAAAAGAACAGGGGGTGTTCCATAGCAAATATTTTTATTGTAACAACTGCAGAACAAGAGAGCCCTTTATGAAATGTCTGCATGGGGGTCCCTGAATTTACATCCAAAGAAGAGAGAAATTGCAAGTATTTGATGAAAACAGAGCAAGGGGAGGAGCTGATACAAACTCAAGTGCAATCACAGTGATGATGAGTTCTCTCAGGGTCTAGGAATGTAGAGGAGTGGAGAAGATAAACAAATTCCATTGACAATAGCCAATAATTTCCTGGCCTAAGCCATTCAAATAACTAACCCTTCCTACCCCTAAGTAAAATGCGGAAGGTAAAACCACAATCACAACACTTGAGTCAGAGCGAGAAAAGCACTATATGTGGAAAACACAGCCAGAGGCTGACCATATTGATTTGGAGAGATGTAACTATAAATTAAAATGAAAAAATTAAATTAAAAAAATTTTTAAATGAACTCAAAGTTCTTCCATAGTACAAAGAAAACCTCTCATGGGATTCAAAGGTAGATTCACAATCATTTTCTTAATAGCAAAACCTCCACACATAACAGTGTTAAAACAACATTCCCGATACTGGAAAATGGTGCCAGGTCAGTCAGTCAGTTTGGGAATGAGAGGACGAATCTGAAGCAGGCAAAGTAGCTGCGGCCATCTCCGATCCGGACACATTCCTGTCATTCCTGGCCCAGGGAACAATCCCATCACTTAGGAAATCTGGACGCCTGCCAACAGGCTGCTTCTGCAGTCTGCTGGGGGAAGGGTGAGGAGGGTGGAAATGTCTGGGCAGCTGCCTTTTATCACAAAGCCTTCTCTCTTCGAAAGGCTTATAATGAATTTCCTAGACATGATAAAACACAATATTTTAAGTGATTAATGGTACAAAAATATCACACTTAAAAAAGAAATGTTCAAGGTGTAAGAGGCCAATGGCTACATGAATGAAATCTAATGCAAATATTAAAATATCATGTTCTAGTGGTTTTCAAATTCCTTTCATTCGGTTTTACCACAACAAATCTATATAGGGAAAAATTAACATATTGAGAACTTTACATAGAGGCACCAGCTATTCCCCTACCTTATCCCACTTATAAAATAACTAACTTTTAATAGGGAATTTACCGTGAGCCATTCACTGTTCTAAGGGCTTTACATGTATTAAAACACATGTGATTCTACCAACCCTGTTATTATCTCCCCATGTCAACGTGCATGGAGAGGTTAAGTGTCACACAACCAAGAGGTGTTCGAGCCTTGACATAACGGCAGGTTGATGACACCGGGCAGCTGGGCTCCAGGCCTGACATCTCGCCCAGAACATGAAACTACCTCACAGCCTTCGCTCTCCAATGAGGATTCTGGATTGGGGGGTGGGGGGAGTGGATTAAGAGGCTGTCTATTCATCGTTAACAAAGCTGCTAAATGGTGGGGCACAGGCTCGAATCCACATGTAATGCTAAATTCTTCTCCTAAGCAGCTTCCTGTTTTCACCAAACCTTTGTCCCAGTTTGTAATGCTGTCAGAAGTGTCTTATTTTCTCCTTATTCTCAAGGGGATGGTTGCTAGCAGCCTCTCCCTTTTTTCCTCCTAGCCAAACTGCCAATATTCCTCACATAGTTTAAAGCTGTTGGCTCTTGAGGCAACTGAAGAATACAAAATAGGATTTATGTTCTTCACAGCTATGGAAAATTAAGTATTTGGGTCTATAAATCTGTCACAGAATATGAAAAATAAAATGCATCTGTCTGAATGGACAAACTAGTGGGTGACATATTATTTGTCATTAATGTTACAATGTTGAGAAAATATCATTTTGAAATCCACATTACCAGGGCTTTTAGTTTACATACCTCCCCAAATTTGATCCTGAATATAATGTCCTTAAATCCTGACTTTCTCGGGTAAAGCAGAATAATAAGGTGAGGGTAGGAGGGCAGAAAACCTGGGATCCAGACCCAGCTCCATTGTGAGAAGAGTAAATTGTGGCCTGGGGCATAGCACTCACCTTCTCGGAGTACAATTTCCTCCTCTACAAAACAGGGATGAAAATATTTATCAATGAGTTCACAGGGTTGTTGCAAGAATTTACTGAAATAACATGTGAAATTGTTTTGTTAAATGCTGAAGCCCTACCAAATCGGCTATGAATATGCAGTGACACTTTCACCTGACATGACAAGGGGTTGCAGGACCTCTGATGATGGCTAAGAGGGAGACAGTGGTCTGTCCCTCTAACCACCTCCCTCCCCCCCAACACACACAGGTGAAACCATCATTGGATTTTAAAGTTCAGGAGCTGTGTTCTTACACAACAGTGAGAGATAATAAGCGCTGACATAAAATGAAAGGCTTGAAACCTGCAGGAGGTCACCACCACTGCAACTGCCATCCCAATCCGGTCTCCAAGGGATGGCGGATTCTCTGGGGGAGCTGCTCTGATCACGTGTGAGGCAGGTGGAGACTGTACCTTCAAATCACCTAAAATGAGTTGACATGAACAACGCTTGGGTGTTTTACTTTTTTTTTAATAAAACTGGAAAAAAAAGACTTAAAACAAAGCTATTACCTGAAAACCTAGTGCTCAGAACACTTCAGATATTCCTTTTCAGATGCTTCTGTTTTCCTCCTTGTTTCACATTATCAACATGCCAATATCTGCTATCAACCCTGCCAACGAGATGTATATACGGACAATAGCCCAAGGAACAAAATAACTAAAAGTCTTCAAATTCGACTACAGCAACAGCTGCCCCTCTCTTAAAATAAAAGATGTCTAATTATTGGTATTCATGTGGCGGGACTGTACCCGCAGAAAGCACAGATCCACTCTTTCAGTGCACGACACAAATCCTTTTAAGCCATGTGACATCCTCCACTGTGCAGATTTAGAGCTGCACATATGTCTCAGTTAGGGGCAGAAAACTCCCATGATTACAAACTCCAGGAAGAAAAAAACTTAAAGACAACAATTTTAAGGTAAATTTAAAAAAAAATAAAAAGATTTTTTATTTATTTATAGTACTAGGAAGCCAGTGAGCTGACAAATGGCATGCTACTACATTAATAATGTAAACTATGAATATTCATTACACAATAGTCATAAATAGAATGAAGGGAAACCAGAGAGTACAGATGGGGCAAAAATTCAGAAAGCTTTTAAAAGGAAAAAAGGAAGAAGAAGAAGGAAAGAAAACAGCCTCGGACAATACTATTTAAGTAATGGTCTCTGGGTGGAAACTTTGATCTAAGATAAGATGACACAGTAAAGAAGGAACTTCCTTACACAAAGGTAAATAAACAAACAATAAAAACTACCCAAAATGGCAGGAAGAGCTTTCAGTAAAAACAGAGTCAGGTTAGTCTTTGCTAGAATATTTGGGATAAGAATAATACATCTCCCAAATCACTAAGAAGATTAGTAGGTATTGCCCCACCCTCCACATCCTCACTCCCCACTTAGAGAAGGGACAATTTAGGTGAAAATCGAAAGCACGAAATGTGTCATCTCAAATGTTTAATTTTTATATATCTTGGGAATGAGGAGGGAGAAAATCAAAGATACAATTAGAATTAACCCCAAAACACGTGCTTATGGATCACAGCTTGTTTTTCTCCCTATTACAAGCTACAGACTTCTGAAAAGGTCACCATAGGATCCTCAGTTTTCCTAGAAGATCGTTTCAAGGTTAAGTACAGAAAACACATACGCTCTGGATGATCAAAAATACTACCACACCAACGGAGCACACTTTAAGGTTTTTTAAAATGTGCACAGATTAAATTATTTCCAAACTAACCATAAAGGCAAAGGACTTGGGTACTAAATTATTGACAGCGCAAAACATTCGGCCTGCACTTTTTAAGGAGATAAGAAAGAATCCTGAAGGCAAATGCCAGAGGATTGCTAGAACTGGAGTAATAAACACCTACTCGCTAAGTAGGAAAATCAATTTGTTTGCAGCACTTTCGTGTCTCAATTAGCCCCACAGCCAAGAACTACCCTAATACACACTTAGCATTAATTTGCAACTTAAAAGTCACACAATTCAACACTACATGTAACTCAATACCATTTAAATGCAAGAAACTTTCACCCTCCCTTTGAAAAAGCCAACAATCCAGTAGGCCCCTCCCAGCTTCCACTTCAGCGGTCAGCAAGGGGGCTGACTAGGTAGCCCCACCCCCGTGCCACCATCTCACTAGCCCTGCGCTGCTTGCTCGACTTCTCTAAACCTCAGCTCCCCCATCTGTAAAGCTAGAAATAATAACGACAAAATTATGAGGATGATTAAAAAATGTACATGACGAAAAAACATTTAAGGGTAAAGAGGGTCAAATAGATGGTGACAGAAGGAGACTAGACCGTGGGTGGTGAGCACACAATGCAATATACAGATGATGCATCATAGAATCATACACCTGAAAATCCTCTAATGTGATTAACCAATGTCACCCCGATAAACTTAGTTTTTAAAAAGATTTTTAAAAAATGAAAAAACATTTAAGGATTTGTGTGTGTGTGTGTGTGTGTGTGTGTGTCAAAATTAATAAATGATTGGTGAATTCCTGTGGCATTCTAAAAGAGAAAAATTTTTAAAAATAAGTCTTATCTATGGATTATGGAAGAATCTCACCAAAAAGACCTCAAAAGTGTTGTCTATTTCCTCTTTCAAGAATACTTATTCAGCACATACGAGGTACACAGCACTACGCTGAACCAATGAGAATGAACAAAGCCCACCTAGCTGACAAACCCTGCCAGGGGACATCCCTTCCTGCCAGATATAATCAACACATGGTCACGGAAAGGCCACTGTGATGAGAGAGGTCGGGGGCAGTGGCAGGAGGAAGCCTAAGTTTGGACTTCACAGCCTCAGTTTCCCCATCTTTAAAATAAGGAGGTTTCTAAAATGAGACCACTGGTGTCCCACGATAAAGTTAAGCAGGTGCCATATGACCTCAACTTGTGCCCCACAGATATGAGGGCTGACATCAAGAGAAGGATGACACAAGTGTCACTAAGTGTGATGGATGCTGTGAGTGGCAGAATCAAGTCCTATGAAGGAGACTGCTGCTATGTGCCAAGACCTGTTAAAGGATTTACAAGCATTATCTGATTAATCTTCACAATCACTTTGCCAGGTAGAGATTATGATCCTTATTGGACAGATAAGAAAAAAGAGGTGCACATAGGTTGGAGGGTGAGGGGAGGGGAATACCAGCTGGAAGACAGGAGAAGAGATCCCAACGCTCCTGTTCCTGCTCAGAGGGAGAGAGCTCAGGACGGAAAGCCCAGGAAAGCACCCAAGAGAGTGTAGTGTCACAACCAAAGGCAGCCGGCACCAATCAACCACTCGAAAATAAAATCCGGAAGACAAGTACCCAGGCATCACCCACTGAATCAATAATTCCTGTGACTCATCCACAAATTGGTGACGTTCCATGATCCCCCAATGGTGTTATTAACAGATGTCCCATCAAAAGTTCATAAACATGTTGCCGGTTTATAACTAGACAGAAATACTATGTGCTAGTTGCAACATCTTGCAGGACATATTTGTGGCTTTCATTACACAAACACTTAATATAGAGACTTTTAAGAGCAAAGAAATGTCAAGAAGATAATGAACAAAGAGGCACATATCTCTTTTTAAAAAAATAAATTTAAAAATTCTCAAAACATCCTTCAAATAATTAAACATGATCAGTAGTTCTCTAACGCAGCATACTTTAAATTCTCACCAAAAAAACTTAAGAGAAAATGTACCTGAGGACCCTTTGGTTCTTAAACATCTAGAAGTTGAAATAATCAGTATTTTATGTTCATTAAAATTGCTTATATTGAAAAAATACTCATCTGAGATGTAAAGAATAACAGCTTTAATTTAGAAAGTCATAAGCATCAATAGAAAAAAACTGATAAATACAAGAAAGGAAAAGATAAATAAATTGTTTGCCGATGAGATAATTATATACTTAGAAAACCCAAAGGAAACCACTGAAAAATATGGAAACCAACAGAGTTTAGTAAAATAGCAAAACATAAAGTAAATATATAAAAATCTATAGAAGCAGAAACAATAAAATTTGAGTCTCATTCTTAAATTAGTAATTATTTTTTAAAAGATGTTTCAAAATAACATGAATGACAAGTGAAAAAGCTGAGACACAAAGATTTAAAAACCTACTATACTTTATGAAGAGATCTGTATTTTAAAATAAGGACTTGAACAATAGAACATACCATATTCCTGCATGAAAAAAATAAATAACACTGCAAACGTAAATGAATATTCTTTTAAAAGTATCGAAAGAAAACTTTTTACTAAATATAAAATTTTATTTTTATAAACTTCCATTTTTCTACATTATCTGTATTTTTTAATCTTCTCATTAATAGCCAGCTGTTATTTTATATTGTAAAAAAATTAAAAACTACATGTTATAAGCGAGATTAGCACACCACACTAGCCACTGGCCTCAGAGGTAAAATGCCCCAATGGAAGTGGAAACTAGTCAGAAGCTCTCACATGTACGTTAAATGCTCCCCAAATAAACAGCAGGAAGGATTGGCAAATACATTCATTTTAAAAGTAAATATTAACTTAATGAGCTTGGTGACCGGAACACTGATTCTGCTCTCTTGAGAGATTCACTTCCCTGCTCCTCATCAAAAAGAAAAAACACTAAGAAAGCACAAATTCACCTACTTCTGAGCCCACTGGTACCACAGAAGAATCTAAAAAATCACTCTACATTTATGTCCTCGAATCTTCCCAACGCAACTGGTAGTAAAAGCAGAAGACAATCAATGAGACACATGCCAGAACTAGTCTATGAAATGCAGTGGGGAGCATAAGGATGTTCAAAGATTTTTCTTTTTAGGGGACGTACTTCTTCTAATTGCAGGGCAGGGGCCAATCATTATAAAGCATCAACATCTCCTGCCTCCTGCATAGCTCTTCTTCTTCTCTTGCCTGCACCAGTCATGCACCAGAAAAGAATTATGTCTGTCATGGTGCAAGGATGGCACAAGCAACCAAATGGTCATAAACAGACTGGACCCACTGCCTGAGCTGTGAAAGGGCTCAGGGGAAGAACGCACAGTGGCTGGCGGCTGAACCATTTCCTTCAGACTAGAAGGAGCAGACGGTCCGTGCCAAAACCAAGCAGTTTCAGGAAAGAAAGGGAAGAACACCCAATGATACTGGAAGCATGGAGAAGATAAGAGAGAAAGGAAAAAAAAAACGGTCTATTTTCTCAACACCCATTTACCAATAAAAAGGAATACAAAGCATTTAATGTCTCTCTCCATGCCCACCTAAAACCTTTCTTTTTTCTTACTAATATGTAAATACCGGGGGTGCCAAAAAAAAACGCATACACATGACTAGTATTCAACTTTTGTTATGGGTATATATTGGGTATTACAATTTTAATACAGTTTTTTTTTCCTTTCTTAAAATGTGTATACATTTTTTTGGCACCCTCTGTATTTAAAAGCTCTGTTTCCTCTATATTTCTAACCTTCACAAAAATTTTTTTAAAAAATGAAGCTAGAATCCCTTCACATGCACAAGCGAATAATCGAAATGTATATATAGTCAAGATTTCAAGAGAAAAGAATGAATTTATCATCTGATATATCCTGTTCAATATTAACTACGTGCCTTGTTTAAGGAAGGCAATTTACACCCTTTGAAAGATCTTCTGACACCATTTTTTGAACATGCCAGTTAAAACACCTACCAGCATTGCTCTCATGATGCCTCCCCCCTCGAACCAACATGTAGGCAGCCTGCTGATGCACGGTACCTAATCCAACCGTGAACCTTCTGTAACCTTCATTGTCTGCAGAGCCCTGATGTCTAGTTGGAAATTTGTATTGAACTATTACTACTAGAAGGATCACGCTTGTATTTCAAACAATTCCACCCAATCCCCACCCAAATCCAAACAAAAAACAACACAAGCAATGTAAAGAGTAACTGAGAAACGAGACCTTGTTGATCTCCCACTAACTAACCATGTTCTGGTCAGCAATTTATTTCATCTCCCTGGACCTCAGTTTCCCCTGGGTAAAATGGGTATAATTGGCTCAGAAATGACATACGCGTATATCTACTGCAAGAATCTTTTAGGTTCACTTCTTCTTCTGCCTTGTTAGGAAAACCATTCATCTATTAGAATTACTACTGCCTAACATAAGACCCGGTCTTATTTTACTAATTATCAGTTGCATGTAAGAACTTTAGGTCAATTGCCCATGTACTCCTATACACTGCATACCACACCCTTACTGCCTGTGAGTTGTTTTCCCCTTGTCCTGGGAAGCAGCCCAGTAAAATACTAAACATGTATGGGAATCACAGAGACTAGGTTGGAATCATGGATTAAACTACTTTCTAGCTGAGGAGCTTTGAGCAAGTCACAACTTAAGTGCACCTCAATTTCCACATTACCCTTTTGTTGTATTTCCTTTTTTCAGATGTTTCCCCCATGCAGAGAACAGATATGTTTTACAAAGCTGAGATTATACTCTATATACAATGGTTGTTTTCACTTAACATTTTAATTTGTATTTTTTGCTATTTAATGTTTTATACATTTTCTGCAATGAGCATTACTTGTCTTAATAGCAAATACTAAAATTACTCAGTGAAAAAGATGTAATTGTGATAAGAAGGAAAAACGCTGAACCTGAAAAAAAGTCTAGGGTGCGTTCAATATGCCTATGTTGCCTGAAAAAAATATTCAAATGAAGGGAAATGTATATATAAAACAATATAATGAGGAAAATAAAAGGAATGCTGTAGATACTAAAAGTGAATCATCTGAAATTGTTGTCATCCAATTAATGTCATTCATATGGGTTTTAAGATTTTTATCTTCAAATCACTGAGGAAAAATTAATGTAAAGCAGACCAGTACATCTTGCAAAGTATATATTTATTTACATTTTCCTTTTATGACTAAAGCACCTTTATGTTGCATATGTAACATACCATTTAGGTAAAATAATGCAAACCACTTGGGGAAAGTTCTGAGCTCAATTAGGGCATCCGGGGACAGGCCATATGTTACCAAGCATTTTGTACACCTGAACCCCAATATCTAATGACCCAAGGATGCTCACTTATAAAATTAAATAGTCTGCTTTTTAAGAGAAGAAAAGCAAGTACCGCAGAATCTTGCTCCATCATATTCACTTAAGACGATATGAAGGAGCCATACAGCTGAAGGTTTCAAGAAAACAAATGAGCACCCACAACTCAAAATAAGCTGTACTTCGTGCCTTGAATAACGATTACTAACACACAATTTTATCTCAATCTTATCTCTTCCTTATCTATAATTTTTAATCAGTACAATTTTCATTAAAATTGAAAAAATAACCGTTAAGTTATCCTTATTCATTTTTATCTGTGGTAGAATAATGTCTACTTAGCCCTTCCTTTGTTTAAAATTTCTTTATCACTGTCTTAGTTTTTCTTTTGGCTAAAATATCTGGAAAATTAGTGTGATACTAAGAAATATACAATTGTTGAATTAGGAATATATTTTCTGAACCAAAAATCAGGATGCATGATCTGAAATCAAGAACTATTCGAAAAAATTCAGACTGCATGTGACTGTACCAATATCCATCTTTAACTCCTTTCCCATAGTTCAGTAACAGATATTTTAAAAAGAGTCACCCTCCATCATTTTTATCATCCAAACACACTTGTGGGATATGACAGACTCTCAAAAAATAACCCTGGCTAACTGCAGCAGCAGTGTTCTCGAGGTGTGATTTTTAGGTAAGGGGAAGTGGGGAAGCCTGCACCAAAACCTTCAGGGGGTGTTTGGAAAACTCTCACCTTCCAGGCCTATCACAGTTTCATAAAGCTGGTGCAATCTTCTCTTTTTGAAAATCCTTTAAAACAGAACAAATAATGCACTCAGGTAACTAAGTTACAATCATATCCCAGCCTTGAGGCAAGGAACAGACTAGAAGAACATATTTCAGTTTGTTTCCACCACGATGTACGTCATGGTGATAATTTCATACTTGGCACATTCCCATGGACAAACTCTGGCACAAGCCAAATTCCCGGTACTCTAACTGCAACTCAGCCCTTTTCTTTCCAACTCGAGAAAATACATCAAAACATGATCGAGAGATTGACATCAATCTTCTCTACACTTTTTTTCATTATTTGCATACTTCAATATTTCAGCTGATCAGAACACAGTTAGAACAACGTGTTTGAGGTCAGCTAGACAGGAATGGTAACTCCCAAACACTGAACGTGAAGACACCCTCCAGAATCACACTTTACAGACATCTCACATGAGGGTACCCACAGATTAAGAAAACACAAGCATATGGAATTAGTGACTCTAAGACTCCCTGGGATCTTAGAGTCTCTTTTAACACTTACAAGACTGACTTACCAGCCTGGAAAAAAGTGTATCAGTGAAAAATCAAATAAGTAGTCTACCTGATACAACTTTGGCTGACTATATGTACAAATAACTTTTTCTACTTTATTTTAACTGGTCATAAGAGCCTAAATTTTTTTTTCCACACATTTTTTACCCATGCATATAAGTTTTAATGTCATAGAAGTTAATAAGCAGCTATTTTAATAACCACGATATTCATTTTGCCACGATGTTCGTTTACATCTGAATGATTATATCCAAAATTTTTATACCTAAAAATGTCATTTATATACAAAGCAGCTCAAATTGTTATTAGCACATGCATAAAATAGTCAAAATATCAACTTTCTGTTTTTTGTGATTTCTGACACATTTTGGTAAAAAAAAAACTTGAAATCAATTAACACAGCAAAAGAGTTAAAAGATTTACACATGAAAAAAGACTTATACATAAAAACAATTAATCTCATTAGTAAAAAATTAAGCACATGTTGCACTGTAAGATACTGTACTAAAGAGTACTGCTATATATTGTGATAAACAAAAATTTTAAGAAAATCTCCAGGTTCACATGCTTAAACAAAGAAAATGGAAGAAGGGAGGGAAAAGGGAAGAAGAGAGGAAGGGATGAAGAGAGAGAGGGAAGGAGGGAGGCAGGGAGGAAGCAAGGAAGAAGGAAGGAAAGAGAGGAAAGGGAAAGGGGAGTGGCGGAGGGGAGGAGAAAGTAGGGGGGGGAGGGGAGGGAAGGAGAAGGAAAACGGGCAAAAAAAAAAAAAAAAAATGAAAGAAAAGAAAATTTAAAAACTAAAAAATAAATTGAAAGAATAACCAGAACCAACTTTATATATTGAAAATAAAATATATTCAGAAGGAAAAACGGAGTATTCCTTCAATTACCGCCTTCACATGCTGAAAGAGCTCTTTCAAGAAACGTGACACTGATGTACCCTGGAGAACTCAAGCTTGCAAAATTGAGAGAGACTTGCTGGTTTCCAATTTTTTGTAATTGTGCCCTCCGTAAATTTTATGACATAAAGAATAAGAAGAGTTAAGTGTGTTTTAGACTATAAAAATGTTTAATGAATATATCCCTCAGAGAAGGATGATTTAGAAAGGTAAGTCTGTCACAGTGACAGCACACTCCAGATCAAACACAGATCTCAATTCCAGTCTTCAAACACCCTGACCTACCATGTTTCCCCGAAAATAAGACCTAGCCGGACAATCAGCTCTAATGCGTCTTTTGGAGCAAAAATTAACATAAGACCCCGTCTTATTTTACTATATGACTGGGTATAATATAATATAATATAATATAATATAATATAATATAATACCACATCTATAATATAATATAATATAATATAATATAATATAATATAATATAATATTACTACCCGATCTTATATAAGACCAGGTCTTATATTAATTTTTGCTCCAAAAGACGCATTAGAGCTGATTGTCCGGCTAGGTCTTATTTTTGGGGAAACACGGTAGTGAGCACACAATAGAGTATACAGATGTCATATTATAGTTTCACACCTGAAATTTATACAATGTTATTAACCAATGTTATCTCAACAAATTTAATTTAAAAAGAAAATCTTTTGACCATAAAAAAAGAATGATACTTCTTTGATCTTACCAAAAAAAAATAAAAAAAAATCGTGAACCCCACCCCTCCCACCCCCTTAGCTGACTTCAATTATCATATGGCTCTTAGAATAAGGGCCATCTCAAACACAACCAAGCAGTTTAAGGATTTGTAGATTATAAATGAGTAACTCAAATTTCTGTCGAAGGCAAATGGGTAGCTGAGCCCATTTTGCACTTCCTGAAGAAAATCGTAAGTACCTAGAGACTGAAGAGACTGTCTGAAGAGACTTCTTATACCAAAGGTCAGCTTTCTGCAAAGGAATTCAAACATACAAATCAAAGCACTACCCCAAAGGGCACACCAACTACCCTTACAGGGAAACTTCCTATAGGCTAATGGGCCTGTCCATCAGGAGGCAGAGTGCTCTGGAGGAGAAACAGGACACTACTCATGCTTTCAACATCCATCCGTAACATTCGGTCTTTGGGGAATTAAGAATATGAAAGTGACTAATTCTCCCAAATGTCATACATTTTGCATTTTGGGACATAAACTTCCCCTCTGAATCTTTACCCAGACATGCTAGCCACTGTCTGGGACTAGACATAATGATGGTAATTATGACTACCATAATTAGGGAGATGGTAAATGGGATCAAACATTTATAGAAAAGAAAAACTGAAGCACAGAAAATTTCAAGCTTCTGAAAATTTCAACTACATTTCCAATGAGAGAACTAAGAAGAAGTAACGTTCTTTTTTAGTCATGCATCCACAAGGTTGAAGCTGAAACCTAATGACTTGGTGAATTACTGGCATAATCAGAGAACAGTCTGGACATTTCTAGACATCTTGCATGGGATAGGTTCATATCATCCAGGATTGGCAGGCATGACCATGGTGAAAATAAACAGGATGTAAAGGAATGTAAAATCTTACAGTAAAGAGTGCGATTGAATCTGTGCCCAAGCCCAATACTGCAAGGTGACAGAAGGTGGCCAACCTGTAAAGACCAGTAGGATCAAATTCTGTGAGAATGACTAGTTTGAGAGTCGGGTTCAGAGCATATCCAGAGTCCTACATAAAACAGACATCAATAAATACTTGATGTATAAATCTTAGAATTGAAGGGAATTATGACAAGAAAGAAGTGTGGGGAAGGTGGGAGTGGAGGAGTGACAAATGGAAAAGGGAGATCAATTAAGAGGTTACTGTGATAAAATAGGTAAAAGTGACAAAGTCCTGAACTAAGGTCATGGCAGGGGGAATGACAATGAAGACATTAAAATAAGAGATGACTGTTTGATAAGGGTAGAAAGGTGGACAAAAAGATCATGAATGGCCTTGAAAACCAAGCTAGGAGTTTGAACCTGCAGCTGACAGGGAGCTTTTAAAGGATTAAGCAGGAGAAGAACGTGATTTGTATTTCCGAGCTGTCATTGTGTTGGAACAGGAGACAGCAGGGAGGCCAGTGAGACCAGACTACCTCAAGTCCTGGCAAGACAGGATGAGGCTGAATGTGCACCTCCGCCGTGGGATGGAGATGGCAGGAGGGCACAAGAGCCAAGCCAATGTCTGAAGGGAAGTTTAGGATGCTGCCAGATTTCTGCCTTGGAAACGCACGTGGCTGTTAAAGCCAGTCACTGAGACAGGAAAGAGAATAGGTACGGGTTTATGAAATATATGAATTAGTAATGTTTTGTAAGTGCTGAGATTGAGGTGACTAGGAGATGCAGACGCAGAAACATCTAATGGGCAGCTGGTTCCCTAGGAGTGGAGTTCAGGACAGAAAGCTGAGTCAGCCACACAGATGTGAGTATAATGACGGAGTGGCCAAAAGCAAGGGATACACAAACCACTAGAGGAGAACATAAAAAAATGACCACAGAGGGTTCGGTTGTGATGAAAAAGATGGGGGAAGATTTAACCATGCTCAGAGCCCACGGGGAAATACCTACAAAAAGGAAGAGACAGGAAATGCAGATAAGAAAGAATCAATGATGCCAGTTTCTGGTATGCAAAGGAGGGAAAGGAATCCAGAGGACAGGAGGAGGTCTCCCCTGAAACAGGAGAGATGACCCTCCTCTGAGGGGGGCAGGAGGGGCAAGGGGAGTAAGGCTGGAGCAAACCGAGGTGCGTGTGTGGGCAGGGTGCGGACGTCTGACAGTAGGAAGGCAGGGGGGGCACTGAGTTCAACAGTGTCCACCAAAAATTCCTACGTGGACGTCTTAACCCCCAGTGCCTCCGAATGTGATCTTCTTTAGAAACAAGGTTGTTGCAGATATAATTAGTTAAATTAAGATGCGATCACCCTGGAGTAGGGTGGGCCCCTAATTCAATATGACTGATGTCCTTATAAAAAGGGGAAATTTTGGATACACAGACACTCATTGAGGGAAGACGATGTGAAGACGTGCAGAGAGAAGACGGCCCTCTACAAGCTAAGGAAAGAGGCCCAGAAGAGATCCTTCCTTCACAGCCCTCAAAGGAACTGTGAAACAGTCAATTCCTGTTGTTCACTTTGTAGTAATTTTCTATGGCAACCCTAGCAAACTGATACAGAGAGAAAGTCATCTACTAAAAGAAGGAGGGCTGGAGGAGGGAGGCAGGAAGGTCTGAGGGGAGTGGAAAGGTTTCGGCAGAAAACAGGCCAGCCACACAGTACAGGACTGTGCACAGCTGCCTTAGGTTCCAGCTAAGGCTGGAGACGATAAATTTATTTATAGAGTGATTTCCTCAAGCAGCTCTTGGCAGCCGGAGGGTGAGAGGAAAAGATGCCAGGTCAAAATCAAGGGCTGGCAGAGGAGATTACAAGCAAAGTACAAAGGGGTAAGGCCATGAGCATCCTGGCACAAGAGCGATGCACCATGAGTGAACAGAGGAGAGGGGCTGGGGCTAGGGCAGGCAGAGGATGGGTCATCGGGAAACTGGAAGCCAGCAAGGAAGAGGCAGAAGGAGTGCAGCAGACGTGAGAGAGCTAGGAAAGAAAGACTGTTGCTGGGGTTTAATATTTTAGGTGAGGAAGTCAGGGAAGTCTAAAGCTAGACCCTTGTATACAGCATATACGTCATTCATATAGATGTGGACGCCTCCTGTGATGGCGATCTGATGATGACGATGATGATGATGATGGTGATGATGATGGTCAGGATGAGAAAAGGCTGCAATGGCTTCTACCACCCTCAGTGTATGGAAAAGAATGAACAGGAGTACCCCAAAATCATATTTGTACCTAACCGCGAGACTCGAGTTCTCACAAAAATCACTGCCACATTTACAGCAGGTATTAGTTACATCTTTACACAAAATAACAAAGAGGGACGTGGACTAGAAGCTGAGACCCGTGTACACTGCCCCCATCTATCTCACAAAATGATTACATTAAGCAGAGAGGAAGTATAAGTTAACCTCTAAGAATGTACTTGAAGAAGTTACAGATCAGATATAAAGATCTGAAGATATTTTATATGCTTTATTCGTATTTTCCTAGGGTACAAAAAACAAAATAGCTGGAAAATGCCAAAATAAGTATTGGCAGCCCTTTCTGATTCATAAACATGACACAAATGAGCAGAGCAGAGAATAATCAGAAAACTCATAAATGATCACTCTTTTTTTTAAACAAATAAGTGCTTAATCATCTGGATTATATATCATAAACCAATGAAACTTCACATCTCAAAGGTTGATTTCAATTGCTAATTTTTTTTTGTATTTCTACCCAAAGAGCCAAGCACTTGCTGCTGACAACTTATCTGAGCTAAAATAACAGAGGCAGGAAGCAGAACTAAAACTACCCAATTTACCATTTTAATTTATGCACAAGAATCATTCATGAATTGCTGTGGCTTTAAACACTGCCAACTCTTTCCATAACGCATATGTTTACACTTAATTGGTACTCTTTGCTTCCAAAGTTCAAAAAGTTTTGCATGTGGCAATTTTACATTGGGGTAGATTAACTGTATTTCTGACCTTTTATATTTTAGGCATCATGATTATTTAAAACAAGTCATAAAATCAAAAAATAAGATTCAAAAATTTACTTGAGTCATGTAGCTACTGTTCACTGCCCCAGGAAAAATGGGGCCACTCAGGGGATCTGCCCTGGACATTTACTGGGGACCAAAAGGTGAGAAAGAAATCTGGAAATTTCTGCATGCACTAGTATCACAGATATAAAGTTCACACTTACTAGAAGCTCTCATCACAATGTCACCAAAATCACTGTACCCACTTAAAATTACGACACAAAAGAGCAATCTTCTTTCATCTTTTAATCTGGCTTAACCATTTGTTTCTCCAACAATTATTTACTTAGCCCCTTCATTTTGTCCATGTACTATGCCAAACCCTAAGGCTACAAAGATCAAGAAGTTTTGTAAGGAACACAACAAAAGCACAAACTAAAACCAATAAAATTTTACTTGGGACATCCTTTATAAATCATTAGCCTATCCACATCAAAAGTGTAAACCCACAGAACATAAAATGCTTCATATTTGAATAGGGGCCCAGATACACATTGAATTAAGGGCAAAATGCTCATCCTTAAAACATCCTCTCTCCAAATATGATGGCTTTGCCAAAATTCTCTATTCTAACAAAATTGCCTGTCATTGTAAATTTCTGAAGCCCTTAATAGTTAACTTCCCAAGTGCCTCAATTTCTCTCTACAACAAGCGTTAGCACGCAGTTCCTGAATACAATTCCAGGCTGGTTATGAAAATTACCAGTCATGGTATTTCTGCCTATTTAAGAACAAATAAATAAATATACTTTTTCAAATAAGTCCATATTTCTTTTTCTCCTCTGTTCAAAGTCAAACATTTGTACACATCCTAGAGAAATCCTCCACATAAATTAGGGAGTAGCAACTAAATTCCAGCTCCTTGAGATA
Organism: Rhinolophus sinicus; assembly: GCF_057876585.1. NCBI lineage: Eukaryota > Metazoa > Chordata > Mammalia > Chiroptera > Rhinolophidae > Rhinolophus > Rhinolophus sinicus. The sequence goes on from NC_142504.1 coordinate 35,193,797, forward strand.
AGGAGCCCTCCAGCTCATAAATACTGAGTAAGAAGAAAGATGCCTCACCTTGATACCTATCTAAGAAGCTGCCCCAGACCCCAGGTTTCAAGATTCAAATCTTCATTGAATTCCAACACACTAGAATTCCCCCACCTTCAAGAGCAAGACCACAAAACGAGTTCAAGAAAACTTCTACCACTATAATCTGAAGATGACCTTAGAAGAAGTCAGTGACATTCTGTTTATATACATATAACAGATCCGACGCTCTTTCCTGAGCTTGGGAAAATTGTAATTTTTTGTTGATTGTTATATAAGATTCTATCCTACATTTAAAGATGCAGACACATGTGAAGATCATAGTCTAGCTGACTGGTTTCACAAAGGAGAAACTGAGCCCTGAGTAAATGAAATGACTGGCCCCAATACCCAGGAACTGGCAAATGAGAATCCACGTTGTCTGACACTCAGTAAAACAGTCTCTCTCCTTAATCTGCAACAGGCATTTACTCATTCAACAGATATTGACTGAATGTTAATGTGCAAGACACCCAAGGGATTAAGAAGCTGGGTCTTCCTCCCAAGAAATCTAAAACACGGTAGGTTTCAGACAACTTTCACAGTTTTTATTAATATGCAAATCACCTCACAAAACCTTATATGGTATTTTAGAGGAATATCTGAGAGTACTGCTCCTCAGAGGCCTAATTCTTAATTTTGAACTAAATCCATCCAACCTCCTCATAGCCCCCCCAATCACATGGGTGGATGTCATGGTGGCAGCATCGGTGAGAAGATGAAGATACGGGCAATAATAAAACCAGTCATGAGACATTTACTACATGAGCATCACTATTCTAGAACCTTCATATACTTCATTCATTTAATCCTCACAATAATTTTATAAAAGGCTTGGAAAGAGTCAGTCAATTGCTCTTGAGAGGATGATTGAGTTAGGGTTTGTTTACACCCAGGCATGAGTTGACAGCTACTATCTCCCAGGCTCCTGACCCTGGGTCTTCCCCTGATTACCTGGGAACTACCTGGCCTCCCTGTACCTCAGTTTCTTCATCTATGAAATGATGAAGTGGGACACATGACCATTTCAATGGCTCTTCCAAGTGTAGGATTGTGTGATTTGTTGATCTGAGGTATTTAACCAATCTCTGTGGTACAGAGGAAGGAAAACACTTTGTAAAAGTTAAGGATAATTCTGTCCCCAATTACAAAATGTAGACTTTGCGCAGAGGTTTCAGGGTAATGAAGATGGATAATTACAGGTTTGATTTATATGTGGTCGGACAATTAAATTCGTGAACTTGTTGCATTGATGTTGCTATCCTTTTTTTATCTCAGAGGGATTATTCGTTATGAATTTGTACCAACTGGACAAACAATTAACCAAGCTGACTATTTGGAAGTGCTGAAAAGGCTGCGTGAAAAAGTTAGACAACCTGAACTTTTTGCCAACAATTCATGGCTCTTGCATCACGACAATGCACCAGCTCACACAGCACTGTCTGTGAGGGAATGTTTAGCCAGTAAACAAATCACTGTATTGGAACACCCTCCCTACTCACCTGATCTGGCCCCCAATGACTTCTTTCTTTACCCCAAGATAAAGGAAATATTGATGACATTCAGGACACCAAGGGTAACACGATGACAGCTCTGATGGCCATTCCAGAAAAAGAGTTCCAAAATTGCTTTGAAGGGTGGACTAGGTGCTGGCGTTGGTGCATAGCTTCCCAAGGGGAGTGCTCTGAAGGTGACCATAATGATATTCAGCACATTTTCTAGGATGAGTTCGCCAACTTAATTGTCCGACCTCGTACATCCTTAACTTTAATCTAGGCTCCTGACTCAGATTTTTTTGAAAGCTAATGTCACAGCCACATGACAGAATAAAATACAATCATTAACAACGACATTTAAACCAAACAGAGGTTTTGTACATTCCTAATGGTGATTAGGAGTCTAATATAAAAGCACGGGGACATATGCATAGGTGAAAATTTAAAAAGTATATATATGGGCTGTGGTATTTTTTGTTTTTTAACATGAGGAAAAAAACAAAAAGACCTTTCAACAGTGGTTGCCGATGGATAACAGAATTTGGGAGATTTTTTCTTCCTCCTTTTCCTTATTTTTCTTTTTTATGTAACCTTAAATTACCTCCCTAATTAGGGGGAGACTTTTCTTAATGAAGAGAAAAAAGGTGCTCAATATTCCGCCATTGATTTCTTCTGAGAAGAAAGAAAATACTCTCCTAAAAACATCTCAGTACCACTGCCGTAATTCCAGACACAGGTTTAGAAGAGAACATCATTATTACTACTACACATGGGGAAGGGAAGATTTCTCTATTGCTTCAGGTCTACAATAGCTAAGTTTTATAGGATGTTTCAGGAAAGCTGGCAGGGGAAGTGGCTTTGGAGTCCAGGGACACACAGCTTTGCAGAACTGAGCCCGGAAAAAAAAAAAAAAAAAGAGCAGGTGCAGCAGACGAAGTAGCAGACCGTGAGAGGCAAATGATGCTGGCCTCATCCAGAAATCCTGGTCTGGAGCAGGTTCTCCCTGAGTGGTCCTGCCCTGCAGGCAGCACAGCGAGCCACATAGCCAAGGGGACTTTTCATGAGCACAAATGTCCTTTCCTCTCTGAAGCACTACAGCAGAGGGAGAACAGGTAGCATATTTCATGGAATCTGTTAAATCAAACAACCACACCGAACTAATCTATGCTTTCATTAGGTTGCAGGATAAGCACCTAGTACAGATACATCTATTCACATAGTATAAACATGCGGTGCACATATACACGTGGCCCAGTTTACAACACAGACCAATTACTGTGGCTTTGGATGGCGACAGTGAAGCGCCACTCTACAGCACTCTTGAGAACATTTCGTAAACATATTATTTCTCTGGTGATTCCTACTGATGCACCAGAAAACTCTGGAAAGAGTTCAATTGAAATATCACATTCAGAATGCTATTAATTACATATAACCCCTCTGCCTTACTTGAACAGGCTTTTTTGCTACTTTGTAACAAATAGATAAAGACAGATCTGTCTGATACACAAAGAATAGGAAAACTAGAACGGGAAAAGTCAGCTCCTCCTTTGGGAGTCTGACAGACAATATGTGGCGTCAACATCGCATCACGACCTGATTCAGAGAGGGGCTGCAAGGAAGCCGTGATGCCCAACTTACCAACAGTTCCAGAACTGCCCTGAGCACCCCCATCACGTTGGGTTGGGCCAGCACTGCCACCATCAAGAGGGCAACAACACAAAAGCCTGTGGTGTCTTTTGTCAATTTAAAAAGACATATTTATGTTGATTGCTACCAAAATTCATTTGAATGATTATTTTAAATTGGAAGACAATATATTGTAACTAAAGAGATGTCACTTCTTTTTTTTAAGGCATTCTTTTTTCTGTTTCTAAGTGCAAAGTTGGCACCTATTGACTTTACCTGGCAGTAATTAAATACATCTAACATTAGATAAAGAAATTTAACCTACCTCATCAAAGGTGGTGTCATCTTTCTTCAAAGCTATAAAATAAAAAGGGAAAGGAAACAGTTATTGTGAAACATCACAAAGAGACAAAATATCTAAGATCTAGAAAGCAGAAAAAAACAAAAAAAAAAGCCAAAACCAAAGCAGTATGGTGTTTTCATTTCAGAAAGTAAAACTGTACCCCAACCTGAATAACAATGTTATGATACAAACAGGAAAACTGCAAATAAGAGAGAGAATTGCACAGCATGCATCTTTGTGAAACACTCTCATAAATATGTAAATGCTACTGTCCTCCCAAGTATGGAAAAGAAGTATGCATATCTTTCCCTTATCTCTTTTTTAGTAGGAAAATGTTTTAATGAAAGGATGAAAGAATCAAAAAGTAATCTTAACGAAATTTCCCCTTAAACTTCTGGGTTTTGAGCATATATCATTATGCATGGTGTATGGACCTCCCAAACCAATTGTTAAGATGACACTCACTCTACACAGAGCCCTGAATGAGATTTTCCTGCTGAGAAAAGTTTAAGTATACTTAACTTAAACTTTTATACTTAACTTTTATACTTAACTTAAAGACCAAGCATGTAAAATAGGCGGTACAGAGACATAATTCAAATATTTCAACATAATAAATTTTATAACAAAGTATCACCAAAGGAAAGAATACATTCAGAATATTTTATAGTAACTAGCGAATACTTGAAATTTATTTTAAATATACATGGCGTCAGAACTAGAATTTTATTACTCTAAAGAGAATGAGAAATATTTCATACATGGTTGGCAAACACCAAGTTCCTTAAATCCCACAATTACTTAGAATGTTTCATATTAAGGTAAATGTACAAAGTAGCTAATTTAGCTGCAACCACTAGTTGTAGAAATGTTTCAAATGAGTGGAATTCTGCACAGGTGTTTACTGGTCTATACCTGATAGTTCTATTCCAGATACAAGCACTTGGGTAGCTCCTACTTGGAAAGCTATGTTCTGACAAAAGCAATGGAAAGCAAATTATTCTGAGAGAAGCCATGTGCCTAAACTGAAGTTATCATATCAAAGTTTACATTATATAGTCAGCAATCTAGAAAAAGTTATTTTTTTCTGTTTCATACTATAACTTTGTCTTTTTAAAACATCAAGAAGTATGGGGTTGTGGTCGTGAGTTAAGGGGGACGAGGGCAGGTTGAGGGAGATAAAATACTTCTGAAAGTTTAATTCTTAATCTTTTCCATTTGCCTAAGAAACTGATCTGTAAGAGATTTCTCTATTTCCTTTATTAGAGAACAATTTCTTCTGAATGGAAAATTGAAAAACAGTCCTTAGTCCCTGTCTCAAATGGCTTATCTCACATTCAATTACACATATTTTATTATGCATTTGACTAAACTTACATTAAACTTAAAATAACCTATTTTGATAGACAGATATAAGATCCTAGATGTTCTTAATGGTTAGGGTTAGTTCTTAATGGTTACATTTTAACTTAGAATGTGAAACTTCTACTCTAGGATGCTTTCTTTAAATACCAGTCAACAATATTACTAGATTAAACCCCTCACTCCCTCAACCCATGGCACATTCTTTAATTAACATACTTGACTAGTGATTCTGTTATAAAATATTCATGACATATGTAAATATTGACAAGTTGGTCCATCTAAAAAAAAACAATTTTTTGGAATAAGAAATGGTTAGCTCATTGATTTCAAACACAAAGTCAATTACTGTACAGCCTCATACCTAGCACATTTAACAAAAATTAATTGAAAACACATTATTGGGCTGCCATGGAAGATGCAAACTGCGGCAAGCTTATAATTCACAGCACACTTTTAAATATATTTACTTTGGACATGATAAAAGTTCTGGAAATTCAGCCACGTTTCTTCCTAAGCAAAGCATCCAGTAAGAACTCCAGCTGATACTATCACTTAGAGAATTGCAAATAAGGAATGAAGACCCTCAAGTTAAAAGATGAAGAAAGCAGAAAACTAGAATGTCCTCAACATCCAGACTGGACTAATTATTTCCTTTTTGCCCCCTACCAATTTCCCCAACATTCTGGATAAAGGGGTGAGGTCTGTAGGTAGAAAGAAAAGGAAGAATTAGAGGAGGGAATTGCAGTGTTTTATTTAAAATATAAGGAGCAGGAGGGCAGATTCTCAAGGCCAGGATATAACGGAGAACATTTTAAGACCAATTAGTTTATCACTTCATTTAAGCCCTTCATTGCTAACACCTTCCAGTTTCTTCTACATATTGAATCCTTGCCCTAAACAGAGTTAATAATAACAATGAAGGCCAATCATAGGTGTCATCGCCAAATATTTATCAGGTCACTGATGAATAAACTCTGACCTAAACAAGCACACAACATCTCATTATTGATTACATTCCCTGATTGTCATTAATCATTCATGTAAATACAAACCAACAATTTGAGGATATCATGGAATAACAAGCCTACCCTGTTTCCCCGAAAATAAGACCTAGTCAGACAATCAGCTCTAATGCGTCTTTTGGAGTAAAAATTAATATAAGACCCAGCCTTATATTAGATAAGACTGGGTTTTATATAATAGTAAAATAAGACTGGGTCTTACATTAGTTTTTGCTCCAAAAGACGCAGTAGAGTTGATTGTCCGGTTAGGTCTTATTTTCGGGGAAACACGGTATTACATGTTTCTGGGTTAACAAAGGGGTATGCATTAAACCATTTAAGATACTCAGATATTCTATTCAGTCCTCTGCACAGACATTGCTTCCTCTAGAAAGCTTTCCACAATCTCACCAAGGCTAAAGTGGTGTCTCTCCTATGTTCTCTGATAGCAAATTATGCTAATCTTCATGGTAGAATTTGTCACTCTATACATATTGTCAATGCCCATTCACTGGCCTGTCTTCTCTTAAAGCCCCTGAGGACAAAGACCCGTAACAGCGGTCTCTGGATCTGAATGCCAGCACAATATCTAGAACAGAGGCAGCACTCAATAATTATTTGTTGAATTCCTGAGTTATACCTCAATGGCAAAAGGACAGCACCTTACGTTTTGAGACATACTAAACTTTTGGCATACGAAAACCATATACTATATTCTCTTATTAAAGGATCATCGATTTAAATTCCATTTCATAGTTTTCAAATTAAAATTTTTTGAAACGACACCGGGAGAGGACACAGTACAAGCTAAAATTTTGTCTGAACCTTTAACCTTACATTTCTCTTTTCTGACAGAATGGACTTATCAAATGACAACTGGACTCTAGAATTACACACTTACAGTACAATGTAACAACAAACTCCAAAATTCAGTGTAACCACAGCCTCTTCCTTTTATTCAGTTCTCTCACTAACTCTTTTAAAGAAATGGTATACATGGATTTCATCTCAAATGTCACAGAGTATAAACTTCCTTTTGGAGATAATCCAAATAAATGTGAAGAAATGCATTCACATGAGTATGAAGAAACGTCACTTTGACCTTAATCTTAAACCGGATATTACAGAAAGCCTTTCTCCTGCTAGTCTACATTCAAAAACAAAAAAAAGAAACAACAAAAAAGGAAATGGACTTTAATACAAACGTTTTTAACAATGAAGTTCCCATTTGTCTTTGTTTATGCTAACCTAAATTAAAAAAAAAAAACAAAAAAACATGTGAGACAACTATAGTAATTCCTAAATAAGTGAAGGTACTGACACTATCTGGCAGAAAACCATAAATACTACTGAAATCAATGGATGACTTTGAAATTCAATTACACCCATCTTATAAAAGAACCATAGCTGTATAATAGTCACTCCCTGGCAGATGTCATAAATTAGAGTGCTGTGGCTTGAAAGTCAATGTGTTTTATTAAACCCTTTATAATACAGTAATCTCAGATCAGCTGTATTTGAGGTGGGCAATGACAAAGCTGGTGTGATCTTTCATGCATGAATAAATTAAACATTAGCATTGCCACTTTTATATAGTCAGAATTATTATTAATAATAAACATTGGTTGGATATCACATACTTCCAAAAATTGTCTTCATTTTCTGTAGATGAATGATTACTACTTTCTATGGCTAGACAATGATATTGTATATTTTATTGTATAACAAGCTACACTTTTGAATCACACTGAAAAAGCAAAATAAACTCAGTATGTTGATTTCAAAAGCCATCATGGATCGGTTAACGGGAATGAATATGTTGAGATGTTGGATTATTCAACAGGAATAAACAATTTATTCTTTGATCTCCTCATGAAGTACCAATGAAGAAAGGAGGAAGATAGGGGATAAACGGAGAAATTGGAAGGAATAATAACAGCCTCCTGTAACAATTTCTCCCATGTGACAGATACTCCACTAGATATTTTATGTATTTTATCTGATTTAATCTTCAAAACAACCTTAAGAAAATTCACAAACGGGAACTCTGGGATTTAGGGAAATTCTGCTAGTTTCCCAAGGCACACAGCAAGCAGAGAAAATGGGGTTCAAACCTAGACCAGCCCAACTCCAAAACCTATCCTGTTTTCAGATTAGCTATATTGTAAAGTCAGTGGCCACTTCTTCCCTTACTGCTCTTGCTTTCCACCTAGATCAATTATGTCAGTCTGATACAATCACTGAAAATAATAACATATTATCCTTTCCACCTAAAAGATCAATTATGTCAGTCTGATACAATCAGTAAAAATGATAACATATTATGATAACATAACATCTGCTGAGTCTTTATTACATACCACACAGGACATCATACATATTACTTCATTAATGCCAATAACAAAACTGAGCTGTACATGAAAAATTGAAGCTCAGAAGTTGAGGGACCTGTCCAAGGTCACTCAGCTACAAGTGGCAACACCAGAAATCCCCAGTCCATCTGACACAGCCCACAACACCTTTAATCTATGCACTACATAATCCCATACTAAAGCCTCAATTCAACAGCTTCCAGCACCTGAAAAATCCTAAAATAATCAGACTGATTTCACTGCTTTTTGATTTTGCAAATAAAACATCAAGAAACTATATAGATCACAAAGATTGATTTTTCTGTAATGCTACTTCTAATAAATGTCTTGGGCCTGGTATTCAATCATAATCACTTCAAATCTCTTTATCTCCTTTTACAGGATTCCAGAATGAGATTTCCTATTCAGAATCATGAGGCTCCATCAATACAAGAAATAATCAGTTATGTTTACCACAGTGTACTGTTCCTGAAAGGGAGGAAGTAAAATCTACTAGATCTTAGAAGACATTTTAACAAGAGTGGGAATCAAAAGGAATTTCATATCACTAAATCTCAGTAAGCTAGAAAAATCCAATTAACTATAATACCCCATTTGCCAAAGTTTGTAGTTAATCCAAATTTTACTGATTATTGATCAAAACCTTAAAATGATTAAAACATGAGGATTTTTTACATCAATATCCATGGTTTCTTACTGAGATTCTATTGCAATGAATTATTTAACACAAAACTGGAAGGGCTCCAACAGAGTCATTAGCATTAGTAAATATACAGTTAATGTGTTTTAGAACAAGGCTTAATGGACTCCAGAACCACCTCTGTGACAGTTTGGGTTGGGGGCTGAAACATCCTCCTTAATAATGAACACCTACTCAACACCTCTACCTCTACCTCTCTCTCTCTCTCTCTCTCTCTCTCTCTCTCTCTCTCTCTCTCTCTCTCCCCCCCCCCCATGCCTCCCTCCCTCCCTCCCTCTCTCTTTTCTTGGCTTCCAAGTTCATTTGAATGTTCATATTCTAACCCCTAAGAGTAAAACTGCAATACCCCATACATGTAATATATAAAACCAGGACTACATATTGGTTTCACACCATGACTTTACAGTCATCTTGTTAAAGATTTTGTATCTATCCCCAAAGAAAATTTTCAGTCAAAAGACAATAAAGAAAACTAATCTAAATTTTGACCCATGTTTTCTCTGACGTCAAGAAAGTTGGCATATTTTCTGCACTTATATAATGCTTTTTTGAATGAATGGATGGAAGGATGACTACAATACTCATATGCAGTTCAGGGTTGTATTGGAAGGAATGAAGCACCTTATGCTTAATTTCCATTAACACCTTCATTAACGTGGATGACAAGTTAAACAAAGGCTAGAAGGCTTCTTAGGAACTGAGGTTATTTTTAGTACTTGCAGGATTGTCTTGCTGAAAGCAGCTACCTGTGTAAATGAAAGTTATGACAGAGGAAGCAGCCACTGTCTTAAGATTAAAGATGGTTATCACCTGCCAATCCGAGAAATCTAACAAACGCATTCATTCCACGTGATACTGTTGTCACCTTGTTATATAGTCTGTGACTTGGGTTTATTCTTAAATGTCCTAGACATTTCTTGGTCCGTTTTTATTCGTTCGTCAGTTGGCTGGTTGGTTTAAAGACAACAGTCCCGAGCGCTAGTAAACCGAAGAAGTTCGGAAGACTTCTTCCTAAATGTTCAGACAAGTTCACAGCGCGCATTTCTCTGCAGCAATGGAAAAATTCAGAGACCTCTGGACTGAACACCCAAAGTACCGAACGTAAGGTCCCAAGGTATCTGCCCCACTTCTCTTTAGGTTGCATGTGTTAAACAAAACCAAGGCACGACTCAAAATTTCACCAATTTCCAAAGTTAAATTATTGACTGAACACCCAACACCAAAGCATGCGCCCAAACAAATAACAAGTGACCCACGCGGCCGCACAGCCCGTGTGCGGCGGGAGCCGGGGCGTCCCCTCTCCCGTGTCCCCGCGGGCGCGAAAGCCCGAGCGCTAGTGCCGAGGACGGGAAGCTCAAATCGCAGGCTTAAGACCATCCACAAGTCAAACCCCACATCCTGAAAGAAAGGGGCGTTTCTCCTTTCCGTCGTCACCCTTCCCCAGGTCCCGGGCACTGTTCCCTCCACCCTCCGCGCGCAGCTCAGCGCACCCCGCGCGAGCCCCGGGTCGCCGCTGCATTGCTAGTGCCAGCAGCGCGGTGCCGAAGCAGCGGGCGTGGGGGGAGCCGTGCCAGGTGCCCCCGGGCAGCGCGCCACTCACCAATGCGGCTGAAACTCTCCGACAAAGTTCTGCGCAACTTCTTCATCTTGCCGATCTTCTCGGCCGGCTGCGGCTCAATGAGGTCGCACATCTGGGCGACACAGAGCCGCGGCAACTTCCCCAAACTGGTCCAGAGCGGAGCGCAGACAACAGCGGGAGCGCGCGGCGCGGGGAAGGCGGCGCCTCCGCCCCCTCCTTCTCCTCGTCGGGCCGGGAGGCGACGCGCAGGGCTTGGGAGGCGAGCGGCGAGCGACGGGCGGCGGGCTCAGCTCAGGCCTGGGCCGAGGCTGGGCGGGCGGGGGCGTTCTAGGTGGTGCCGGGGGCGGCCGCGATCGCCGCCGCCGGCCTGGCTCCGCGCCGCACCGCCGCCGCCCGGCTCATTTTCCCTCCTTTGTAACCGAGAGCTGCGCAGCCGGCAGTGGGGGCGGCGCGGCTGGAGGCGGGGCGGAGGCGGGCCGGGGACAAGGTGCGGGAGCCGGGGGTCGCCGTGGGCGCGAGGCGCGGGCGGGGAGAAGTTCTCAGCGGCGAGTTTTGGGCGGTCGGGAGAAAAAGCCTCTGCGCGGAACCCCCGCCGCCGCCGCCGCCGCCACCCAGCTGCCCCCTTGGCGATGGCCCCCGGGCGCGGGACCCCGGCGCGACCTCGGCTCCCCACTCGGAGCCCGCGTCCTCTGCGGGCCTCTCCGCCCCGCTGGCGTCCCCGCGGCGCCCCCTTCCGGCCGCCCCCGCGCTCCTCCCTCCGCCCTGCCGCCCCGCCCGCGCGCTCGGGGACCCGGGCCCGCGGAGGCCGAGAACCCACAGCGCTGGGAGCGGGCCGCGACTGGAGACCCGGTTTCGGGCGGTGGAGAGGCCACCGAAAGGAAAGGGGCTGAGTCTAGATCGCTCATCTGAGTGGTTTTTCTCCCTGCCACGAATGCGTGTGAAAAGACTGCGGAGTTGGGGGTAAGGAGGGTGGGCGCCACGGCTGTCTCCAGGTGGGGGGATTGGAAAGGCCTCAAGGGGTCACTCAGGTTTAACGCTGGCTGTTTGTTTGTTTGTTTGTTTGTTTCAATTTTGCCAAGGAAGCTGTGAAGTGAAAGATGCAAAGGGAAAGGTTTTAGGCGAGTCGAGAGCAAAAGCAGAAGCTGCAACTGTAGTACCCCATGACAACGCTAGTGCTCTGTTTCCTTCGTCCCCATGTCACACTGAGCGACAGACGGAATGTAGATGTGGCTGATTTATGTTATGAATAAATAGCAAATAACAAACAGAACTCTTTAGTATATTTCTCATGTTTAGACTACATTCCTAAATTGGAAGACTTAGAGGCCAAAAAAATTCTGACCTTCTCTTCCCCACCTCAAAAAATGAACATTACAAACGGGAAAGTAGGGATGCTTTATAAAATCCCAGAACAAACAGTTCAGGCGGCAAACACACATCATCATCTTCGTTCTACTAAAATGAGTGCTCCAAATGTCAGTCTCCCAGGGGAGAGAGGAGGAAGATGGGGAGGGCCTGAATGTGTTGGTATGGGGCCAGCAAACTCCTTTTGAATGGAAATGTAGTAATCTTGAGTCATCTGGCTGTGTAATAAGAGCTTGTGAGCGTGTGACAATGCTGTTTGGTTTAAAGGAAGTTTTGGGGAGTCTGTGTTTTGTTAATAGATTTTTATCTTAAAACAAAAACTAGCCCCCTGCCTTCCTTAAATTGTGAGGTAGAACACTTTGATTGGTTCTGCTCCCCACTGAGCACATTATAGGGTCTTGATAGATTGCAGCTGATAAAAGACAGGAAGTCAAGCCAAGTGGGGAGCACAAGAGGGTGGGGAATTCGTCAGGAAAGTCAGTATGAGTTCAAATGCAAGGATGTTGGGTACTGGTCACCAAACATAGATATTACAGATAGCACCAAGTGTGACCTCAGACAGAAAAAATGTTTCACTTTTACCACTTCCTTAGATTAATTAGGGAGAAACTTAGCAGCAGCTATGAATGAAAAGACAAAAGCTACCAATCAAAATACTGATGGGTTCTATCTACCCGTCAACAAAAATGAACAAGTAGATACTAATTTTATAAACTCTGACTACTACCGTGTTTCCCTGAAATTAAGACCTAGCTGGACAATTAGCTCTAATGCATCTTTTGGAGCATAAATTAATATAAGACCCAGTATTGTGTATTGTATTATATTATATTACATTATATTATATTATATTATATAAGACCCGGTCTTGTATTTTAGTAAAATAAGACTGGGTCCTACATTAATTTTTGCTCCAAAAGACACATTAGAGCTGATTGTCCGGCTAGGTCTTATTTTCGGGGAAACACGGTATATGTCTGTGGCTGTCATGTTAGTCACTCTGACAATGGCTGTTTCATATGTGTGTACATGCGTAATCTCTGTTTTATGTCCCCAGTAGTTAGTATTTCTGACTTTTTAAAAGATCAATCCGCTTGAATAAGTTATAGTATATGCATACAAAGGAATAGTAGATAAATATTTTTAATGAGATAGATCAATATATACTCATGTATAAATACGTCTAGGGTAAGTGAAAAAAACATTTACTATTAACCCATTTGTGGGAAAAATATACTATGTTTCTATATGCATTAAAAAGTTTCTAGCAAAAAAAACAGTTAAGTGTGCATACACAGAATAGAGAAAATGTTTCCTTTGCACTTTATACCTTTAAGTATAATTTGAATGTTTTACCCAACATGCATCTTTTCATGTTTTATAACATGAAAAGATGCAACAACATGGATGGACCTATAGGGTATTATACTAAGTGAAATAAATCAGACAGAGAAAGAAAAATACCATATGATCTTACTTATATGTGGAATCTAAAGAACAAAATTAATGAACAAACAAAACAGAAACAGACTCAGAGATACAGAGAACAAACAGATGGTTGTCAGGGAATGGGGGTTGGGGAGCAGAGTGAAAAAGGTAAACGGATTAAGAAATACAAATTGGTAGTTACAAAATACTCATGGGGTTGTAAAGTATGGCATAGAGAATATAGTTGATAATGTTGCTATAACTATGTGTAGTGCCAGGTGGGTACTAGACTAATGGGGGGATCACTGCATAAATTATATAAATGTCTAACTACTATTCTGTATGCCTGAAACTAACATAAAATAATATAAAAAATAAGAAAATTTTTAACCAGATGTTTTTAAAATATGTACAGTACATCATAGGCTTCAACTCTTTATTCAGTTATTTGTTTCACGTTTGCCTTCATTATTGATTGTAAGTTCCCTGAGAGCAGACGCCCTACGATACAATGCCTGTTTCATAGTGGATGTAAATTAAATGTTTGTCAAATGAATGCAGAATGTATTGCTGCCATTAAGGAGTGATGTGTTATCTTCAGAAACAAAGATGACTATCCAGCATCTGTGTGGCATATGTATTTTCAGTGGGAGGATGGATCGGTGCCAGTTCTCCATCTGAACTTCTGGTTCACAAGGTTACAGTTTGGCTGGTCCAATTTAAAGGTGCAGTGTCTGAATACAAACAGACAAGCTTACCTAGGGTCTGAACCCAGCATGGGTTGACCTTAATCAAATTCATCAATTAAAGCATGCATGTGTATTAATTAGGCCTGGAGTGATAGCAAAAGTGGCTGGAGATCCAGGACTCACGAGTTCTAGTCCCTACTCTACCACGAAGTGCTGTGTGGCCTTAGAGAAGTAAGTTACTTACACACTTCCTTACCTATAAAATGAAGGGCTTGAACTAGATGGCCTCGAGGGTCAGTCATAGCTGCAAAATTCTGATTCTAAGTTGAATGGTGAAATGTCTCCTCTCCTAGCTACTATACTAAAAGGTAGATACATTAATGAAGAGTAATTAATACACAAATAAGAGAGACAGATCCACTGATAAAAATTATGTGAAATTTAAGATACATTATTTCCACTCATGTTATACATAAATTATGCTTTTATTATAAATGGATCTTGTCCATATAAGAAAAATAGCAGGCTAATATGCTGGCAGTAAATTTTAAGGGAATGAATATTAATCCAAATAAGATGAAACATAGAGGATTTGATTAGAATCTAAAGTATATGCAATCGTCGAAAGAGATTTACTGACCTGAAACAGTATGAAAAAATATCAGAGAAGAGAAATCCATGAAACAAGGAAGTGGAAAATAGAGCTGTAAAGTGAAATTAAAGAGAGAAACCATGTGTATTAATGTAAAATTTTAGAATTTAGCCAAAACGTAGATAGTTAAAGATTAAGACATATAGTCTGGGTGTCGTTGGTAAAGTGGTGGAAATTACATAATTAAATATCCTCTTAGAACTTGAAACAGTCACCCTAGTTAATTATTTTTAGGATCAAATATTATCCTCCTTGTTTGAACACATCCAGGAACTGAAGTAGCACAAGGTTAAGTGACTTATACAAAATTCCTGGTGACTCACCCATGAAACTGTTACGTGGAATCCAAAACTGTCACCGACTTTTATGTTCCAACTGTTGGGTAATGTCCAGTCTTAAGCATTCCTTCCTTTTTTTTGTTTCGTTTTGTTTTGACAAAGAGCAAATTACTCGTAAAATCAAAAAGGGGAAATAAATGGAAAGTTGCAGAAACCATTATAAACTGTTGTATTGACACTTCTCCCTCTTCTGTTGGCCATCCATTGCCTACCCACTCCTAATTCAATCCTTTTCACATTTACAGAAATCACTCCTTGCTGACACAAACCTCCAGGCTCGTTCAGGAAGAAGACCTATATTTTGTCTGATTGTTTTATTGGTAATTCAATATTTTTTCATGATATATTTCAAGACACCTCTGGACCTAAGTAAATTGATGTTCTTGCAAATGACTGTAGGAAGAAGACCAAAGTAGTTGGAGAATTATCCAAATGATGTTAAGCATAAATTAGCTCAGAACAGTTTTGAAGAAAATAAACTACCAGGGTCAAAGTGTGCATTAAAATGCTGGTAAACTTTCCTATTAAACCGTGTATAAATATTACAATGGCATCTTACTCCTGTTTTTCATTGTTATATAATTTGTACAATAAAAGTTTATATAAGAAAATATCAACCACAATTTTTAACTAACATACACTGTTACACAAGGAAATGGGCCTAGAGGTGCCATGGGACTATCTCCAAGATCATCACACAGGTTCCAATTTTAGATTGAGACATACTTTGGTTATAAAAATCTTTTCTTTTATGAAACATTTTTGTAGCATGATGTATGGCATTTTTTTTCTTCTGACATACTTTGGATATAATTATGGTTGTCCTTACTGTATAGATAGGGACTATTCTGAAGCAGTAAGAGTCGAAGGAACTGGCCACACTCGAACAGCTTCATGGATGGATCAAAATGCCTAAATTCCAACACTGTATTTTGCTTTTACCTACATTATGGGAAGAAATTAAAAGTGTGGTATTGAAAATGCACAAATGACTGAAAAGAAGCTTCTTTCTATTCTAATTGGAACTAAACATTCTAAAACTATCACTTGTTGAACCTTTGTATTACATCAGTAATGGATTAATAAAATATCCTATTAATGGATTAATAAAATACTAGTTATGGTCATAACTAGCACTTAATCTAACGGTCCTCACTTATGAGGATGAGTCATATCAAAATTACTTGGTGTTTTAGTCTGTTTGGGCAGCTATAACAATACCATAGACTGAGTGGCTTATAAAAAGAAATTTCTCACACTTCTGGAAGCTGGAAGTTCAAGATCAGAGTACCAGGATAGTTGAGTTCTGGTAAGAATCCTCTTCTGGATTGTGGATTGTCAACTTCTCACCAAGTGCAGAAGGGGTGAGGGAGCTCCCTGGGACCTCTTTTATGAGGGCACTAGTCCCATTCCTGAGCACTTCCCCCTCATAACCTAATCATCTCCCAAAGACCCTCCAAATACTATCACAATGGGGATTAGATTTCAATGTATGAATTTCGGGGGGGAGACACAAATATTCAGTCTATAGCACTTGGGGAACATTGTCAAAGGACCACTATAGAACATCCTAGGCAGGAACTAGAGGGGCAGGAAGAGGCACATATAGATTGAAGAAGCTTCCAGGATAATTCTTGGACAACCTTCCAAGTAAGAATTGCTGATTTACTGCCTTAAATAGCAATGTGATGGTAGTTATTTGATGAAAGTCAGATATAGAGGACTACATAGAAATACCCATGGAGCATAAAAGAAACTAAGGTTGTTGGAAAGATAACATCCTTGATGTGTTTCAAATAGTAAAAAAAAAAAAGACTAGAAGCCAGAAGATATTAATTCTCAGTTCTAGAAATATCTCAGTTCTACAACCTTCTTTCATGACCTATGTAGCATCACCAATCCTCTGCTTCCTCATCAGTAAATTAGCGATAGACAATTTCCTGATCCTATCCACCTACGAATTTAAGGGATTGTTATCTCATTTTCCTAATCAAGTATATTTGATTTCTTCTAATTACAAGAAACCAAGAAAAGAAGGATAAGCCAATATAGTTGAACAGAAAGGGATTGAGAGTATCATTCTCCATTGCTATCTCTGTTTTCTTATCATAAGCATTTCACTGTCTTCATTTGTTTATTTATCAAATGTATATTGAGCACCTACTATGTCCCAGGCACTGTGCTAAGAGCTGGATTTACTGCAGTGAAAGAGATGGAGCGCGCTCACAGCCCCTGCCTGCACAGAGCTTTACAAACTGGTGAGGGGAAATAAAAGGTGACCCATTTTAAAATAGGAGCAGGACTAGGTGCCATGGATGCCCCACAGGGGGGAGAATTCACCCTCCCCTGAGGGTCAGAGATGTCCACCCTGAGTAATCACACCTAAAATGAAAACTGAAAGACCCATAGAGGTAATTAGGCAGCCAGTAGGAGATTCCAGCACAAAGAGCAGGTTGTGGAGGCCAGATGGCCAGGGTAGAACATGGTGCATTCAGGAAGCTGAAAGATGGTCTGAGTATAGAATGGACATGAGATAAGGCTGGTGAATTGGGCAAGGGCCAAAAGGTAGACACTTTAATGGTCATACAGTGAAGGTGGTGTATGCTTTAATTCCTATTAGAAGTAGGAGACAACACTCACGGTAGTTTCTGTTCCTCCTGAAAACCCACACCAACTATAGTGAACAGATTTTTAAAAAGCATAAGCCCACAAACACATAGATAATGAAAGAAGAAACCACACCAACATTATTTTGGAAGCTGGAAGAATTATAGTTGAGTAGTAACTGACTTGTCAGTTCCAAGAAAGCTGAATCCTATGCCAGCAGTTGACAAGGCAATCTACTGAAAGTTTATAACTGAATGTCAAGACACCGAGTCTTCTTTCCACACTTTCTTTCCCATAGTTCTGACCAACAGATTGCCCTGCAGTGAAACCCACAGTTGACAGGTCCAACCATGTAAATTGAGCTTGCCCCAAACTTTTCAGTGTCTCCCTCCTACTTATGGGCAGACAGCCAAGGGTAGCCAGACAGTTGATGAAATATTCTAATAAGAAAGATAGAAATCAAAAACGACTAACATAAAAAAGAAAAGCAACAAGGAAGAAATAAAGCCTGTGAAGGAGAAAAAATAGAAACCTAATATTCACATCTTCAAAGATTCAAAGATAGTAAAATACTATAAGATACTGTAGTCGTTAAAAAATAACTGGATGTTGGTTAGAGCGCGAGCTCTGAACAACAGGGTTGCCGGTTTGATTCCCACATGGGCCACTGTGAGCTGCGCCCTCCACAACTAGATTGAAGACAACTAGCTGCCACTGATCCTCCAGAAGGGTGGCCGATGGCTCAGTTGGTTAGAGCACGAGCTCTCCAACGACAAGGTTGCTGGTTCAATTCCCACATGGGATGGTGGGCTGCACCCCCTGCAACTAAAGATCGAAAACCGTGACTGTGCTTGGAGCTGAGCTGCAATCTAGTTGTGGAGGGTGCAGCTCAACTAGATTGAAGGACAATGACTTGGAGCTTGTGGGCCCTGGAGAAACACACTGTTCCCCAACAACAACAAAAAATTAACTTCTTAAAAAAATAAATAACTGGATGCTACAAGTGATGTTAAAAGTAGCAGCCAGAGAGCAAAAATGAATCCTTGGACATTAAAAATATAGTATAAAAATAAACTTTAAGTGAAGGTTTAAAATGTAAAGCTGGCAAAATCTCTCAGAAAGTAAAACAAAAAGATAAAAAGAGAAGAGATAAAAAGATGAGAATGGTAGAGACTAGTCTAGAAAGTTCAATATCTGAATGATAGGCGTTCAAGAAAGAGAAAGCACAGAAAATGGAGGGAGGTTAATTATCAAACAATTCAAGAAAATTTCCTAGAATGAAGGGACATAACTTACCAAATTGAAAGAGCCTATTGAGCTCCCAAGACAACGGATGAAAATAAACCTACACTGAGACACATCATCATGAAATTGCAAACTATGTGGACAAAGAGAACATTCTAAACACTTTCAGAAAATAAAAATAGGATTCTAAAAAGAATCCCGTATCAGAATGGCTTCAAACTTCTTGATAACCAAACTGGATGCTAGAAAATAGTAGAAGGAAATGATTCCTAATGTAGCATTCTCCAGCCAAATTGTTAATTAAGTGGGAGGGTAGAATATAGATTTTTCAGATGTGAAAGGTCAAAAACATTAACTCTAAAGGTCCATTTCTCAGGAAGCTATCAGAGGATTTGTTCAACCAAAATAAGAAAAGAGAAAATGGAATCCAGGAAACAGGGTTCTGATACATTAGAAAGGAAAGTTAAGGGTGAAGGAAAATCTAAGACCACAGCATTGCAGGAAGTCTATAAAGATCAACCAATCTAGTGAACTGGAGCAGGGCAGAGGCCCTGGAAGAAAGATTATCAAGAATATGATGTAGATAAAATGACTGTTGTTTAAAGCATGTCGAGGGAAGATTTACAGAACTGGGGTTGGGGGATGTATTAATAAGTATGTAGAAAGTACATAGATCAGTCCGCCCATGACTAGACACAGGACACAGTGCACCCATCAGTGAGTACAAATAATGTATATTTAGTACTAATACTAAGCTGGGGTTCCCAGCAGAGAAAGGGTTCATACAGGAATCAGATGAGAAAAGGAGCAAAGGGCTAGGAGTGGTTTGGGGTTTTTATTGTGGTTAAAGGGTAGAATCAGAATGGTGGGGAATTCCCCTAGCATGAGCTAGAATCTGCACTATTTGAAATTCCCATCAGCTCTTGGAAATAAAGGCCTACACAAGTCTTCTTATCTTGGTTGCCCAGACGTGGAGGAGATGGGAAGGAGGGGTGGAGATTGAAAGCTGGCAATAGTCAAACATCAAAAATGGAGTCAAGCTTCTGTATTACAAAAACCAACTTAAGGGGAAAAACACAGGCTGTACAACTTTTTTTGTTTGTTTTTTTTTCTTGAGTTAATAACTGTAAAAGAAAAGTATTAATAGCATAGTACACTCTATGGCTCAGATGTGAATAATATTTACAAAGTCTTATCAGTGCAGATACTGAATGCAACATAATTACATCACAACCATGTTGAGAAGACGGGGGAAGGAAATGTCCACGTATGTGGTGGGTATCACAGGATTTGGTGAAAATAGCTAAATCTTCATCTTCTAGAGTTGGAAGTCATTGAAAAATATTTTTTAACATAGCAGTATAAACATATTCTTTAGAGATATGGAACTAATTCCAAAGGAATCAGGAAAAACAGTTGATAGCTGTTGCCTCTTGGGAGCTAACACATAAGAAATGGTGGACACTGCCGTGGGAGAGGGTACCTTGGAGGACTGCTGTCTGTTTGTAACAAGTGTACATGTATAACTTTTCAAGTATAGATAATTAAATTACCCCCAAAATTTGTATCCTAAAGGTAATAGGGAATTACCCATCACCGTGGCGCTCTAAGCAGTTAGGCTCTGAGCATAATACTACGATAGGATTTGCATTGTATTGGGAGTATTCTAGTTACTCTGTGGAGAAGAACTAGAAGGAGCAAAGGATGGATACAGAGGGTTCTATTAGGAAGCTTAGTTAGTCTAGCCTGGTATCGAGGACGTGATATTGGCCTGGATTCAGGTGTGGCAATAGGGTAGGTAGAAGTAGACAGATTTGTGAGTATGTTATGGCTAATTGCATTGTGGGATAGGAGAGGGAGACTGATACTGCATTTTCTGGTTAGGAAAATGGGTGGGTGGGGTGCCAGTCATTAATATAGGAAATCCAGAAGAGAAGCAGGTTTCGAGGAAATGGAATGATTTCAATTTTAGATATCCAAATGGAATGGCTGAAAGGTCATTGCAGATACAGACCTGGAGCTCAGGAGAGAAAGCAGACTGGAGATGTAGATTTGGAATCAGCATCACAGAAATGGCAACTGAAGTCCTGGGACTGGATGAGATTGCTCAGGGAGTGGGCAGAGTAAGCAGCCTCAAAGGCAGAGCCTGAAGGAATGGACACACGGGAAGAGGAAGAAGGGTCAGCAAAGGGCAGTGAGAGGGTGCAAGCAGAGAGGCAGTATGAACACCTGTGCACCACGGAAGTCAGCGAAGAGAATGTCCCACAGCAGTCAATGGAACTGAAAGGGTGACTGAGACAGGAACGGGAACACATGCACTGGAGAGAAGACGAGGGAGTGTCAGTAACCTTGAAAAGAGTTATGTCTGTGAAGTGGCAGGGTAGTTTGAGGGCTATACAGCCAAAGCACTCGTTTTAATCTCTGTTTAACTAAAGGTAGTAATAGGAAATTTTCTTGAGTGCTTATCATGGACCGGATACTATACGAGATACTTTACATACTTCACCTCATTTAATCCTCAAAATAATATCATCTCTATGAAATCGATGCTATTATTAACAACTCCGTTTTTCAGACGAAGAAACTGAAATTTCAGGAAGTTAAGCAATTACTCAAAGGAATAAAAATATAAGAAGATAGGCTGGAATTTGATCTCAAGCAGTCTGACTCCAGAGTGTACACTCTTAAACATTGCATTATACCCTCTATACAATCAGCCAAACATAACACTCTTTACTCATCCACTCAGCAAACCTGCTGTGTTGTGTGCCAGGTACTATTCCAGGCGCTGGAGATCTAACAGTGTAGAAAGCAATGCCCCTGACCTCACAGAACTTACTTTCTAGTGGAGAAGATAGGAAACAAATTTTAAAATGCCTGAACACTTTCAGTTACTAGTGTCATGAACACTAAGAAAGGAGGTAAGTAGCTGGAAACTGCCTCATAGGGAAGAGTTTAGCTGTTGTTCTAGGAGTGATGGGAAGTCTTGGGAGGATTTTGAGCAGGATAATGACAAACAGTGACTCACATTATATCAGCTTGCAATAGAGCCTGGACTTTGCATCCTGGGACCGTTGTTCTTTCCATTGCTCTTTAGAATTGAGATGCCATGTGGTCACTGAGCACTTGAAATGTGGCTGATCCAGATTGAGATGTGCTCCCCGTGTTAAAAGCACACCCCACTTCAAAGACTTAGTACCAAAAAAAGAATGGAAAAGATCTCATGAACAATTTTTTATATTCACTGTATGTTGCAAGGATATTTTAAATACATTGAGTTACATAAATATAATATTCAAATTAATTCCATTTAGGTCTTTTTACTTTCTTTTTAAATATAGCTACTAGAAAATGTTTAGTTACATATGTAGCTGGTGTTACGTTTCTATTGGACTGCACCAGTCCCGACAACGGCTCTCAGCTTCAGAATGCTATGAAGGCAAATGAAATAACTTGTGTAGTGCTCTCTGAGTTTTCTTAAGGAAGCACATTATGTAACACCAAGACAAATGACTGAGGATGATTGCCAGCTAAAAAATGTACTGTTCTTTATAGGCCAATGATAAGGTTACCAACTTGGTCATGCATTTGTGTTGTTTCTCCAACAGTGGTGATGAGTTTGCACAAAATCGTCTGTAATGTTTGTCTCCCCACCCATTCCACCCCATCTGGTGTTCCCTTATGACCCAAACAGCATAGTTTTGAAATACCTGGCCCAGGTTAAGAATGTACTTCTCTAGCCCTGGAATTTTTTTCTCTGTGCAAAGAACCCGGTCCTGTACAGGTTTGAACCTCAGCTTATTTGACATGAAATTATAATTATCTGGTTGACTCAACCAAGCAGATTTCAAATGTCAGTAATTATATCAATAATTAGAGAATACTCTTGGTTCTTTTATATAATATTTAATTCTAAATATTTTGGTTTTTTATATTTTGTATTTAATTCGATTAGAACGTAGTTATAGTGAAAAATTTTGCACCCATAGTCTGACCAAGAAAGTTGTTTTTCTTTGTAAGTTTACATCTATGGAAAGTCTCACAATGTTATAAATTAAGTCACATTTTTATTTACATATGACTGCATTAAAAACATTATTTTAAGACATTGGAATTATTGGGGAATATTATGTCTATATTACTCTACCCCAGGCCTTAAATACCACTAAGAAAACAGAAGCATCAGATGGACCCTCCCTCATCTTCTTTGCCTCCTCACTTCTGCTCCCATCTCCTTTTTGTCTCCTGTGAGGTAGATGAGAAGCCTTTATTCTCAGTTCTCAGTCTCAACCCTTGGGGTTCTGGATTCAGTCTCCTTCTCAAGGACCTCGGTGCTTTGCTTAACCCTTCTCTCCTGCAGGTCACTATCTCCTACTCTACTGGAGCATCTCCAACAGCAAACAACCAGCATTAAAATCTCCCATCTTTAAACAGATACACACACACACACACACACACACACACACACACACACACACACACCCCTTGGACCTACATTTCCTTCCCTTCATAGCTTCTCTACTCCCCTTCACAGCAAAATCTTTCAGAAGGGTTGCCTGTAACTCTGTTTCCATGTCTTCACCTCCCATTCATTCTTCAATGCATTTTAATTACATTTCCTTCCCCCCGTGAAACTGCTCTTGTCAAGGGCAAGGTAAGACCTGCATGGGACCAAATGCAGAAGACTTTTCTTTCCTCCTCTTATAGTGCCCTGGAAGTACGTGTGACACAGTTGGCCACTCCCTCCTAAAAAGCTCTTCCCTTGACTTCCATGATGCTATACTCTTGTTTTCCCCCTATCCAACTGGCTACTCATTCTCTGTCTTCTTTCTAGCTCCTTTCTTTCTATCAGACCTCTAAATGTTTTGGACCTTATGATTCCTTGGCCTCGTCTCTTTATCTACCCCTCGCTAGGTGCTCTCAATCATTCCCATGGCCTCAAATGCCATTTAATCGCTGATGATTCCCCAGTGCATATCCCAAATGTTAATTCCAGATTCACATATCCATATAGTTGAATCCCAAATATGTATCTCAAACTTAACGTGTCTATACATGAAAGATTGATGTATTCTTCCCATATTAAGAGGAAGAAGAATAGTTATCACCTTCCAGCTGACCACCCTGTCTATGCGCTTGTACCTGCCCAGTTAATTTTCAGAACAGCCAAAAGGATCTTTTTAAACCATAAATGAGTTCCTGTCACTCTCCTGTTTAAACTCTTCAGTAGCTTGACAACTTCCCGTTGTCAAAGCCTGAAGGACGAGGAAGGCCTGTGCGATGATATAGCTAATCCATGACCATAGCAGGTCCATCAGTCAGCATGTCGATATGGGATCTGGATTTCAATGTCTTTGGAGATCAGGTGGAGGAAAAGGAGGTGCTATATATTGACCTCTATAAACACCAATATCTCCTGAAATGAATGAAAATCTGGGTCTGTGGCTTTTCAAACTTCTTAAGCAATGGTACCATTTCTTTAAACCATGTATATGTTAGTCCCAGTGTATGAAGGAAAAAAAAAAAAAAAACAAACTAAGAAATACATGCAAAGATGTCCTGATTACAGTAGTAATCACATTGATTGCCACTTTTTTTTAATGTAGCGAATAACAGGAAACTCAATTCAGATGAATAAACAATAAGAAAAATTCATTGGTCGCATAACAGAATTTTGGGGAATTTATCTGCATCGAGGAGAGTTTGATCCTAGATCAAACGACTATGACCAGTTCCTAGTTTCTTTCTCTCCATTTCTTGGCTTTGCCAAGAGCTCTGAGAGTCTCAAGATGGAAAAAGAAATTGTACTACAAACAAATGGAGATGGACCTGTTTTTAAGACACTTCTGCCGTCATGGTTGCACGATGGCTGTCAGAGACTCCTGGGGCTACTTCTCTTCACTCACATCCAGCAGCAAAGAAAGTATCTCTGCCAGTAGAATCTGCCAAAACATATATTAAAAAAAAAAAAAGAAGTACATGCTTTCTATCTCTCTAGAAGCATGGGCAAAATCCCTTAGATTTAATTATGTACTATTGTGAACCAACCAATTCATACACTCAGGAATATGGGATACACTGGCTTGGGTCAACAATCAGCTCTTACCTGCAAAGCTGAGATGGGATCAATCATCAAAGCCACGTGATTGAGAAGGAGCAGGGGGTCCTATTGCTGGGAGAAGGAGGAATAGATGTCGAATGGTGGCAACCAATCAATGTCCGTGTAAGTCTAGGAGACCTAACTGCAGTCTGAGTACAGCCCCTCTATACAGAATCAACCTCTTATCATTTAAAATTCCGTCTCTATCTTCAAGAGTATTTGTGATCTTCCTTCCTCCCTCCCACCTTTCCATCCGGCTTCTTTTCTTTCTCTCAATTGGATTGGCCAGAATAGTTAAACATTTGTTCCCATATCCTTTTCTTATTTACAAGGCTTTAAGGGCGCTTTTGGAAGAGCTTAAAGTTTAAGAAAATACATGCTAAAGATGGGGAGAAAAAAAGGTCCATTTCACGGGATAAATATAAAAGACGAGCCACAGCGTTTACCTGCAGTGTCAGGGTACTAAAGTGCCAGATGAGCTATATAGCTTGGAAAAACAAATGTTAGAGATGGGGAGTATATGAAGTCTTACCAAGGGGCATGAATTATTGCAAGGGATTGCCTTTACAGATAAGATTTTCTAAACTGAATTGACCCATTGAGCCTCTCTCCTTTGCATGATCACCTTTCTTTTATCACTTGATTACAGAAAGGCTACCTCACACTCATCGCAAAACCCCTAAGGCATTGCCTGGGCTTTAACAATCTTTAGGGTGTTCCCCAAACTGTCTTTTGTGTCCCTGAGGCAATCTTGTGATTAGCAATTGCGTTTTGTACACCTGAAACTTAAAAAAAAAAAAAAATCTTTAAGGTGTTCATGGAAAGGAAGTGAATGATTCTAATAATAGGATAATCAATCCTTTGGCAAATCAGATGGACTACAATTCTATGCTTTCCACAGAAGTGAAAGTCACTCAATCAAGTCATCAGGTGAGAGATTACTAAAAATAATCTTGATGATAGATTATCATGTAATTTTTGGTATATAACTGAGAAGAATTCAAAGAATTAAGCCCCATTGCTACAACAAAACTTCATCGTTCCGATTTAGTTATTCAAGTGAAGAGGTTCTCAGAGCCTATGTCTACGTACCAAATCATCCATTCAGCACTGATGTTTAACCCTGTTATATTTATCCCTGAATGCATGAGCAGAAAAGGCTTTGCCCATCCCATTAAGACCTGCAATTTCAATACAACTTTACATTTTATGTGTAGCAATTCATCATCAGTGTTTGTAATACATTTATGCTATTTTGATAAGTTGTGTGACATTTTCTCACACTTTGAACCTTATGGTCACAGGAAATTTAAAATTATTTCCATTTGTTTACAAATGTTTCTTGCATAGAAGTTGATGTTATTCATGAAATACTTTAAAATATAAAAACGTATTAGGAAGTGTAATGGAAATATAACTTCAAGAATAAAAAATGAACAAAAGAAAATTTCCTACAAGTGATGAAGATTTGATTTATGTATATTTTAAAAGTGTGATGGGAATTAGTATGTTATTTAAATTCTACTGGATAGATATCAAATAGTGATGTGACAGTTTATTTTTAAATGCCATAATGTGTTGGAATTTACATATATATATATATAAAACTCTTTTAACATGATAAAAAATTTTAGACATCAACTTAAAAATGTGGTAAGGAATGTATTGTTTCTTAAAATATTTTAGGAGTACTTGAGTGAAAATGTCTGGAGACAACGAAAGGAGAAAATTACATCAGACAAGAAAATGATCAAGGAAAGGAGAGGCCCGCTCTTGAGACTGACTGTGCAATGAAATATGATGATAAAGGACCTGTCTGCTCACATTTGCTTCTGTATCCCTTATCAAAGAGAATGATCTAGCTAAGAATGATTGAATGGACATTGGAAAGAGGAAGAAAAGCTCAAGATAGAAAAAGAAATTGTAATAATATGTACCCATCTCCCTCGAGAAGGACGTGAGAAGAGCAAGGAGTTGAGTCACCCAGGACTGACGCAGAATTCTGACTGCCAGCTATTATCTATGTAACCTAGGTCAAGATGCTTAACCCACATCATCTGTATTATGGGAAGAATGCGATTTACCACATAGGGATAAATTTCACAGTGAATGCAAAATCTGCATAGAGTCAAGCACAGCATAGAAAAATCATGGCAATTGTGATTATTATGTAGCTGTGGGCCTTGGAGCAACGTATCCTCCTTGAGCTTCACTTTCCTCTGATATAACACAGGAATAATAACATCTACCTCTTAGGACTACTATGAGGATTGAATTGATAATGCACTTGAGAGCACTTATAACACAAAGAAGGCATTCAATAAATACCAGTTCTTTCTACCCCTTCCTTCTCTGGGTTCCTATTGATTTAGACAATTCTATGGTACCCCTGATGGGACATGAAAAAGAATCTAATTTCAAATACCTATTTATAGACTAGTATATTACTTTTATTGTGTGTCTCCTAGTGAAAAGACGAAATCTGAAATGATTCTTCTTCTTTTTTTCATCTTCAAATTTAAATTGATGAAGACATTCAGCTATGTGATTCTTTTTCTTGCTCAGAAAAGAGACCAGGGTCTCATGTTATAAATGACTCTATCCTTGTAGATGCGACCTTTCTGCTTTACTAGCAAATCTCTTTAACGACAAAATTATTTCCATGAAATTGTGGAAGACAAATACGTTGCTGATCTATGACCACGTAACCAATCCTCTCACAAAGAGGACCTCCTCACAAAGCAAAAATTCTTCCCAAGTCTTTCCTTTTTTCTTCTGATTGAAAAACTAAAGCACATATTAATCTGTGGAAATCAATGCTGCTGATTAACGTGATTCACTTATAATAAATGGCACCAAGTATACCCTCTCTTTGCAGCTTTGTGTACGAAACAAAGCCTGGTATAAGACGAACTAGGATGCTAGGGAGAGAGTTAGGGCACCAAGATTCACGGAACAGGCTGGGAATGTGTCTATACCACTTTCTCCATTTTAATCTGTGGGATGATGTCCATTTAGTTCTTTCAGAACAAGGCTGCTATATTGCTGTTCCCTGTTAAGGAGAGGGGTGTAGTCACAATGAACAGTCAAAATGTATAGGAAGGCCCTGTGTTAGCCAGGATCCCAGCACAAAACAAATGGCACTCTGCAAGGAAGGGAAAGAAGTATTGTTGAAGCTGGATAATGGGTACCTGGGCATCTGCTTTACTAGTCTCTCTTTCTGTCTATGCTTGAAATGGTCCGTAATAAAAATATATAAAAAGAAAGGGAGGAATAAAACTACGGGAGGAATGTAAATGATAGACGAATGAAAGTGATTTACAAAGATGTGGGCAGGGCTCAAAGGAAACAAGGGAAGGTGAAGTCCCCCTCTTTCCCCTGCACATGCCCACCCACCCCCTGGACTGGCGACAGGGGGAAGTGCTACCAGGGAGAGGAACCAACTCCTGGAACCCAGGGAGACCTGTAGCTGCAAGAAAGGCCCACACATCAGGAAGGGTGGCCTTGAATGGAGGAATGCAGCCACTGGAAACCAATGCCCAGTACATAATTTGGGAAGGCCAATGCAAATTGAAAAAAGCAAAGAAAAAATGTGGTTAAAGGTCCTAAAATATAAAGCTGCAGCTTTTCCTCCACAGTCTTTCTCTCCCTCTTTCTTGGCTAGTCATGTTTTTAAATTGTTTCTGTTTCATGCCATTCTAAACAAAGAAAACACTGAAAGTTTAAATTATTAGCCTGAATTTTACCATTTACATTGTGCAATGTCTGTTTTAAATGCAATATAAGAGCATTTAAGACCAGAATCACTGAAATTATACAATTTGTATTTCACAGATCCGATGTACCTACATGTTTTTTTCTTACTGGAACAGTGGAAAGGCTCCACAAAAGTTACTCAACTGTTTATTTCACTTCTTTATACACACACATTGTGCCAATACTCTGCCTTCAGTTTACTGATGAGCAAAGAGGGACTGAAAGAAAAAGGAAGTAGGGATTGCTCTTTCTCTTTCCTTCTATGGCATCATTTTTAGTGCAAGTGGTTAGCTAACATAGGGAAGTAACATGAGTAAGAAATGCCATTGCCTTTCTCTGAATTTGAAGCAATTTTTGGTTCAAATGGAAAGAGGCATTTCGGGGCTGAATCCGTATTAGCTGTGACACCTTTACCTTATACTTGTTTTCAGTCTCATTGGAACTCCCGAGCATCACGCATGCACAGGAATCCTGTGATCTTGGAGCACTGGAAACGCCATATGCAAATGGAGCAACCAGAAGTGGCAGGCACACAGCGTGTGTATCTCCTCTGTGCACATCCCAGACTTCACGAACAAAACACATTCAAAGATAAAATTAAGAATTTCAAGATGGTGACAGCAAAGCATGAAACCAAATGTAGTGCCCTCTGAGCATGGGACCTGTTGACTGTACAGGTCGTATAGCCTTGAAACCCACCCTGCTGCCAACCCATGACCAGGCAAGGAAGAAGCCAGAGGAACCAATGCTCTTTCCTCTGGACCTCCCATCTCTTGCGGGTGCCCCCACTGATGGACTCTGACTAGATAGCAAGGAAGCCAGGGACACATCCAACGAGGGTAGTCTCCTGAGCTACGACTAGGGGAGGAAGGGTGGAGAGCAGGCCTGGGGGAGCACACAGAATATCCAGCACAGGCTGCCATCTGCCAAGTCTCTTGCCATCAAATTTGGTTCCTACTGAATTCAGCTGAAATAACAAGGACCACACAGGCAGGCCCTGGGTGTGGCTCCAGACTTCGTGTGGCCTGACACTGATGCAATTTTGGGAGTCCTCTACGTACATACATACATACATACATAATTACAAATAGAAATTATGTATGAAAGTGGCTATTTACTTAGAATGAGAAAAGCAATAACAGTAAAACACTGGAGCTTGGGAGATTCAGTGCCTTTTTGCCAGAGATGGTCTCCAGGAAATACACCAGAAATGCCTACACAGATATTTCGTATGCTTCCTGAGTGCACCCTGGCTTCTCCTTTCCACCTAGGACACTCTACAGCTCCAAGCAACTCCCACCACCCACAGGCACCTGGGGAAGTGAGGAGTCCTGAAGCTTCAACTTTGTTAGCTTTATGGTAAATTCCTCCGTAGGCCCCTAAACCTAGAACATAGACTGAAGTGACTGTGGAGCAGCAAGCATTTCCTGTGGGCCCATGAGCCAGGCTGTGACCCCTTCCCTGACCACGCGTCCAAAGGCAAGGAGCATGTCTGGTGGGTTCCTCTGACCTAGTGCTTTTTCGCTGTCCTCAGGAAATTCCACTGAATTTCAGGAAACTAAATGGGGAACTGAGGAGGTAGCAGATAGTCACCGCCTCTCCTTTGCATCCTTCATTTCTTGTCTATCACATGTGCTGCTCGTTGGCTAGGGCGGGATACGCCAAGGGAAAAACAACCTCCTTACCTTCAAATCCTGACCAGACTCAAAACCTTACCTTCAAATCCAGACTTTCTGCTCTGACTTGATCAACAGTTTCCTCTGTAGACATAAACTACGATTGGGGCTTCTCCATCACAGCTCAGGCACAGTGGAGGCAGTTCAGATTTCAGAAAAAAAAGGAGGAACAGGTCAGTTAGAGGGAAGAGCTGCCCTGGAATGGGAGGAGGGAAAAGGGTGGATGAGGACATAAAAAAGGGGATTACAGGTGTGTGTAAGGACATGGAAAAATGCTAAAGAAATATTTCAAACTTTGCTAAGGCCCTGGTGTTAGTGAACTCACTAATTGCTTTTGGTAAGTAGGGGAAGCTGCTGATATCTAAACTAAGAATGTGTGAGAATTGACTGAGAGCATTTGATCTAAATAAGATAAAAGAGAGTGGTGCTTAAGTGCCTAGCTAAAAATCCTGAGTTTATGCCTTAAAAGCTATGAAACTTTCTCTCTGTGCCTCACTTTTCTCATTTATAAGATGAAGGTATATTGTTACATTACATTATGTTATGTTATGTTGTATCACACCATGTCAGGTCACATCATATTATGTTATTATACTATGTTATTTGGAGCTCAGCTCATAGTGTTGTGTGAGAATTAGTCAACACTTACAAACCATTTATAACAGCTCTTAGTACATGTAAGAAATTAGAAAATTATATATATGTATATATGTATATATATATATATATATATATATATATACATGTATGTGTGTGTGTGTGTGTGTGTGTGTCTGTCTGTCTGTCTGTCTGTCTGTCCCCTGTTCTTTGCACAGATCACCAAAAACCTTGTAATTTCCTAAGGGATAAGAGCACTAGAAGCATCTTTTGTTCTAATTGCTCTTTGACCCCAGTTCCTGACGCAGAGCGCCTAACTCCCTTGGAATTACTACCTGGGCCATAGCAGTGTCTCTTGTTCTAATAAGATGACTCTTGGTGGGTTCCTGGATGGAGGCTTGTCACCAAAAAGACCAAGCCATGATTAGAAGCTTGGCATTTTCAGCCCAGCTCCCATTCTTTACAGAGGGGCTGGAAATGGAGTTAATGATTGATTATGCCTATGATGAAGCCTCCATAAAAATCCCAAATGTACAGGGTTTGGACAGCGTGGAAGGTCTGTACCCTTTCCCACAAACCTTGCCCTACGTATCTCTTCCATCTGGATGCTCATCTGTCTCCTTTGTCATATCCTCTAATGAATTAATAAACATAAGTAAGGGTTTCCTTTAGTTCTGTGAGCTGTTCTATCAAATAATCAAATCCAAGGGGAGGACCATGGGAACCTCTGATTGGTAGGCAAGTCGGACAGAAGTTGTGGATAACTTGGGGACCTACTCCTTCCGACTGGCATCTGAAGGGCCGGGGGCAGCCTTGTGGGACTGAGCCCTTAACCTGTAGGATCTGACGCTATCACCAGGCAGGTAGTGTCAGAACTGAGTTAAATTGTAGGACACCCAGCTGGTGTCACAGAATTGTTTGATGTGGGGGGGGAACCCACACATTTGGTTTCAGAAGTGTTGTGAGTGTCGTAGTAGTGTGAGAGTAAAAGAGATACTCAGGAGGAGTGGTGTACGATTTTCCTACAGTACACAATTAGTGCTCGATAAAAATGAGAAATTATTATTATGAAAATGGTTCCAAATACAGGAGTTACACACATTTGGGCAATGTTTAAAGCTGTAAAGTTTGTACAACAGATGAAGAATCTGATCCATTTGTTTTTACCATGTATAATTTTACAAAAATTACCATTTTGAATGGATGGAATTTTTCATGTTTAATCTCTAGCCAAAAGATAAGTATTGTGACATTTTCACGAACAGAACAGTGATTTTTGAACTTGTCTCACCAACAAGCAGAGGTACGCTTTACCTTTTTATACCTTGCAAATAAATTGTCCTACTCCACCATCCCCAAACATTGAGGAAAGATTTCATTTTCTTTTTGAACTTGGCATGCATGTATATGTATATGTGTGTATACACACACACACACACACACACATGGAGATTGGATGGAATACCAGTTCCCATGGAGCTAATACGTACTTGGGGCTCTTTCCCCATTAAAGGCAATTTAAGATTAGAATCAAGTTTGAGTAACATAGACAGTATAGAAAATGTTAGGGAGACATGGTCATTAATCATGTTTGCTTCTGGAGGCAAAGTTGAAATAAAATAGTAGGAGTCAGCTTTCTGGATTCCTCTGCCCCTCCAAGCAAGCACATCACATAACCTCCTCAGCTTCCATCATCCTCATCCACAGAAGAATCATGGGGAAGGTGTTGCCCATCCTTACTCCCAAGATTTTTGAGAGGATTAAAAAAAAAAGTTAAAAAATACCCTGAGAAACAAATGCACTCTAAAATTGCAAACAAAAATTTACTCAAATAACTTTCTTCATACCAATTTCTGTTTTGCGTGTGATTCAAAAGCAGGTCGACTGGCTTATCTGTCAGGAGCAACAGCCCTGAATTAATCCCGTTCAGATCTTTGAAGTGCCCTCACCAGAGAAAAATCATGTAAGTGTCCTTCCCAGTATCTGTATGAGAAAAATCACACTTGATTAATCAACTGGATTTTTTTTTAATGATCATTATAAATAAATGGTACCTGGCCAATAGTAGGTACTCAATAAATACTTGTTGAATGAATTCAGAAGTGCTACAATTTAAAACATTTGACAAGATTCCACTCTCCAGGCTGTTAAAAGTCAAAACAATGGCTAAAACAACCTAGTTACCAGGGAGACATAATTCTCATGGAAAGAGAGTTGAATAACAATGAGAACCAAAGCCTAGTGGTAAATGTTCTTCTTCTGGCAGAAGCGACTCCTGTGGTGATGGTCTGGCATGAATGGGCGTGACCAATATTATTTAGCATTAATATAATGTTAAGAGCAAAAGGGTACATGGTAAAAGTAAAAAATTTGAAGCCGGCATTAAACTCTTCACTGTAATATAAAACAGTGTAACATTGGGCAAAACAATGCATGGGGATTTCATCAACTCTGTGAGTAAGCCGGATATGTGCAATGTGCACAAGCACGGAACAGTAAATTGTGAATCCCTCCAGGGGAGAAACAGGGAGAAACAGTCCTAACTATTAGTAATATACTCAAGACCTATAATAGGAGTCACTATAGATTCAAGATATTGGTAAATGCTGGCTGTGATTCATGAGGAAGGTTGGGAAAGGAAAAGAGGATTCTGTGGGGGGTTTTTAAGTGTCATATCAGCAGAGTCTATCTTCTACCTTCTGTCTTTCTTCAGCATTTGTCTCAACATTTTGTAACTATGTGTTAGCATTTTTTCTTTTCCTAACAGCTTTAAGAGACAATTCTTGCACACCACATAATTCACCCATTTAAAGTGTACAATTCAATGGTTTTTAGTATAGTCACAAGATTGTGCAAACATTCCCACCATATAATTCCAGAACATTTTCATTACCGCCAAAAAAAAAAAAAAAAAAAAAAAGTTCCTATCTATTAGCAGTCACTCTCCATTTCCCCTTCTCCTCTCAGGTCAACCATTAATTTAATTTCGACTTCTATACATTTGCCATTTCTGGACATTTCACATAAATGGAATCATACAATTATGTGGTCTTTTGTGATTGGCTTCTTTCAGTCAGCATAATGTTTTCAAGGTTCATCCTATTGCAGCAGGTATCAGTATTTCATTTCTTTTTATAGACATTTGGGATGCTTTCACTATTATGAATAATGCTGCTATAAACATTTGATACAATTTTTTGTGTGGACATCTGTTTACATTTCTCTTGGGTATATATCTAAGAGGCAATGGCTGGGTCATGTAGTAATTCTGTGCCAACCTTTTTTTTTAACTTTATAAATTGAGATATAATTTACGTACCATAAAATTCACCAGTTTTGTTTGTTTGTTTTTTGTTGTTTTTTGCATGCTGTGTATTTATTAGGTTCCACTCAGACTTACTTATCATTTCTAGTGTTTGTGGAAACACTTTTACATTAAGAACTATAATTCTACAGGTTATAATTGAGCATATGTTTAAAGAGACAACAACAGCACAGGTCACGTGTATATGTACAATAAGTGATACAATCATAAAATACATGTAGTCAATATTGAGGACAGTGATTCTCAAACTTACAAAGCTATGGCACCCTGTTGTTTAGTTTCAAAATTCACCGTTTTAAAGTGTACACTTCATTGGGTTTTAGTATATCCAAAGGCTAGGCAACCATCACCACATCTAATTCTACAAAAATTTCATCACCCCAAATAGAAAACCTGCACCTGTTATTCTTGAATTAATGTTGGATCAGTAAGCATAGAGGCCTCTGCTCTTTTTTCTGCCCTGGGAAAAATGATTTAGAACACATAGTCCTTTTTATTCAAATTGAAATATCATCTGCATATTTGAAAAATAAGCACACTGACTATTCTTAATAACGGGTTTGTTGAGATTTAATTCACTACCATAAAATTCTCCCATTTAAAGTGTACAATTTGTGGTTTTTAGTATACTCACAAAGTTGTGCAATCATTACGACTATCTAATCCCAGAATATTTTCCTCATGACAAAAAGAAACCCTGTATCCCTTAGCAGTCACTCCTCATTCTCCCCTCCCCCTAGGCTCTGGCAACCACTAATTTACTGTCTCAATAGATTTTCCCTGGACTATGTTTAACTTACTGAGAAGGAAAAGAGGATATATCAGTGTCCATTAACCACTTCTTTGAAGCATAAATCATTGGTTCCATACACACGTGTGCACACACACACCTGTTGCTTTTGTCATTACTGACATTTCACACCATGTCACTTTCCCATATTCATAGATGAGCTCAGTACCTGTTAAAATACCAAAGTGGGAAAAATACTGGCAACATATAATAAATTATCAGTATCCTTGATAGAGAGATGCATCCATCAATAAGAACTGTAACATCTCCCCAGGGATCATATAATTACAGATTAAAACAAGATATTTTTTCAATCAAAATGTTTTTTCACATTTAAAGATATTTTTAAAGAGAACTTACACTATAATGCCCAGTGTTGCTGGAGAAGTATGGAAAGAGGCATGCCATACACTCAGTTGGAACTTAAAGTGATATAACATTTCTTAAGGCCAATTTTGCCATGTGTATCAAAAAACTTTAAAACATGCACTTTTTGATCTAGAAATTCAACTTCAATGAGTTTATTCTAAAAAAATTATCTTAGGAACCCTTAAAGATATATGTGTAGAATTTTTCATTATCTCATTGGTATTTTTAAATAGCAGGAAACAGTCTAAATATTCTTTCAAAGAAAGAGGTTAGTTAATTAACTAACTAAACAGCCATATGATCAATTACCGTGCTGCTGTTAAAAAACATATTGAGGATCAACAGTGAATGTGGAGCTTGAAATTAAAAACACAGTATCATTTACATTAGCGCCCTGAAACATGAAATACTTAGGTAAATCTAACAAAATATGTATACGATCTAGATGAGGGAAAACTATAACACTCTGATAAATGAAATCAAAGAAGAACTAAATAGGTGGAGAGATATTCTGTGTTCATGGATGAAAACACTCAATATTGTCAAGATGTTAGTTCTTCCCAACTTGATTTATAGATTCAATGCAATCCCAATCAAAATCCCAACAAGTTATATTGTGGATATCAAACAGCTGATTCTGCAGTTTATTTGTAGAGGGATGAGATCTAGAATAGTCAACACAATATTGAAGAAGAAGAAGAACAAAGTTGGAGGACTGACGCTATCTAACTTCATGACGACTATAAAGTCACAGTAATTAAGACAGTGTGATATTGGCAAAAGAATAGACAGAACACAGAGTTCAGAAATACACCCACATAAATATAGTTAACTGATGTTTGACAAAGGAGTAGAGGCAATACAGTGGAGCAAAGATAGTCTTTCCAACAAGTAGCGCTAAAACAACTAGACATCCACATGCAAAAAAAAATTAATTAATACACTGACTTTACACACTTCACAAAAATTAACTCTAAATGGATCATAGACCTAAACGTAAAATGCAAAATTATAAAACTTCTAGAAGATAATAGGAGTAAAGCTAGATGACCTTGGGTATGGCAATGACTTTTTAGATACAACACCAAAAACACGACCTGTAAAAGAAATAATTGATCAGCTGAATTTCGTTAACATTTAAAACTTCGGCTCTGCGAAAAGTGGTTCAAGAGAAAAGCCACAGACTGGGAGAAAATATTTACAAAAGACACATCTGATAAAGGACTGCTATCCAAAATATACAAACACTTAAAATAAAACAATAAGAAAACAAACAATCCAATTTAAAAATGGGCCAACAAATTTAACAGACACCTCACCAAAGCAGATATACAGATGGCAAATAAGCACAGGAAAAGATGCTTCATATTATATGTCATCAGGGAGATGCAAATTAAAACAACAATTTGATACCACTACACTTGTTATAAAATGGCCGATATCCAGAACACTGACAATACCAAATACTGGCAAGGACATGGAGCAACAAGAATTCTCATTCATTACTGGTGGGAATGCAAAATGGTACAGCCACTTTGGAAGACTGCTTGGCAGTTTCTTACAAAACTTAACCTACTCTTATTATATACCATCCAGCAATTGTGTTCCTTGGTATTTACTGAAAGAAGTTGAAAACATATGTTCACACAAAAACCTGCACACTGATGTTTATAGCCGCTTTACACATAATTGCCCAAATACGGAAGCAACCAAGATGTCATTTAGTAGGTTAATGGATAAATAAACCATGGTACATCCATGCAATGGAATATTAGTCAGCACTAAAAAGAAATGAGCCCTCAAGCCACAAAAAGACATGAAAGAAACAAATGCATATTACCAAAATAAAGGAGCCCATTTGCAAAGGCTATCTATTGTATAATCTAGCTATATGGTGTTCTGGAAAAGACAAAACTATGGAGACAGTAAAAAGATCGGTGGTTGCTAGATGTTGGGCGGGAATAAGAGGATAAATAGGTGGAACACTGAAAATTTTCAGGGCAGTGAAAATACTCTGTATGATTCTATGATGGATACATGTCACTCATTATATACTTGCCCAAACCCACAGAATGTGCAACACTAAGGGTGAACTTGAACCCTAAGATAAACTATGGACATTAGGTGATTATGAGGCGTCAATATAGGTTCATCAATTTTAACAAATATACCACGATGGTGGGGCAAGATGATATGAGGGAGACTATGCATATTCGTATGTGTGTGTAGGAGGGAGATGGGAAATCTCTGCACCGTCCTCTCAATTCTGCTGTGAACCTAAAATTACTCTAAAAAAAATATTGTCTTTAAAAAATTATATTAAGGGTAAGTATTTGGTGACTTAAGAAAACATTCACCATTCTTGGCCAAGTAAAAAAGAAAGTTAAAAAGTATTAAATATTAACTCAACATTGTAAAAATTCGGTGTTATACATAGAAAAGAGAAAAGATAGTAAAAAAATGCATAAAATTCATCAGTAGGTGAGAGAACTGGGATAAGTTTTGTGTAGGTGCTACAATATTCAAGCACAGTTCCATTATATAGAAACACTACTTTAATAGTCTAAACTGAGCTCAACTGGCTGTGAGATCCCATTTCCGATGACAGTGAAAACAATCTTGCCAGTTACAGGTCGTTTAGTTACTTACAGCATAAAAATAAATTGAGTCCGTTTTGGTAAATATCCACAGTTGGCTTACTATTTTATTATTTCAAAGTTTGAACTCTGTCCTCATTTCCCAAGATTTCTTCCCTTCCATCCCTTCTCAGGATCACTGGTAGTTTCCCGAGCATCATGGCCTCGGGGGCAGGACTCTGGCTGCTGGTACTTCCTCACTGGCGCCCACTGACCATCGGTGAGGGGTGTCTTGCTGACCCATCTTCACTGCATGTGCCCTCTTAGTGCCTGGACAGGGTGGCTTCTGGTCTCTGCTCTTGGCAACCAGTGTTAAGGTCCTGTGGGTGCCCTTTCTCTCCCCAGTCCCTGGCCCTCCTTCTGGACTCCATCACTCCACTCTGCCTTTGACGTGCTTCACCTCAGACCTCTAGGGGCGGTTGATGTCCCTCTGCCACCCAGGTCTCAGTTCTAGGTGATCCCATCACAGTGACTCCTGGCAGCCCACTGGCTCGATCTTCAGCATCCCCAAACCTCAGCATATGTAACTGTTATATCTTCTCTCTGCTTCATGCAGGCTTTGAGGAATTTGGGGGTGGGATATTTTCTCCAGCCTGTCTTTTCGCCTAAAAATGACAATTCTGACAGTTCTACTCAGGCTACTTCCTGCTGCCTTCAGGCTCTCTGAATGGCATCCTCCTCCTGAATTTTTTTTTTAACTTTTATGTATTTTAAGTGTGTTTTTCCAGGACGCATCAGCTCCAAGTCAAGTAGCTGTTTCAATCTAGTTGTGGAGGGCGCAGCTCACAGTGGCCCATGTGGGGATCGAACCGGCAACACTGGTGTTATGAGGATCGTCCTCTAACCAACTGAGCTAACCGGCCGCCCCTACCCTCCCGAATTCTTGATGGAAGGAGAAAAGCCTCTGCTGTTGACAGATGCTAAAAATGTTCTGGAAGTCTATTCTCCTAAGAGATTTAAGGAGGAGGAGAGGAGAAGGTAAACTCTCCAAAACACCCAAACTCTCTATTCTCTCTCCGCTCGTCTCCCTTTCCTCCCCTTTTCTTCCCTTTCCTTCCACCCCCACTATGGATGGGAGGTGGCTGTGGGTCATCCAGGTGGGTACAAAAGTCTGAAATATTGGGAAGCCGTCCGGGCTCAAGGTACAGATTTGGAAGCAAAAGCATAGAGGTGATGGTTAAAGCCGTGGGGCGTATAAGTGAGAAGAGATCATGGTCCAGAGCAGAATCCCAATGCTTATATTTTTAAGAAGCCACAAGAGTGGCAATACATTTTCTTCAAAAACTCTTGGCATCTTACAAGACAAATAATATAAATCTTGTGAAAGAGGAAAGGTTTCATCTTTCAGTTTGTCAAAAAGTAGTTCCTAACCAGCAACCAGGGATTTAGGAAGGGAAACAGAGTGTAATGAACCCTTACGCACTATGTCACTCTTTTAAAAATGAGGCTGTCTCAGTTGTAAAGACTAGTCAAACAACTTTATGTATTCTAGAAGGAAGGTCTTTAAACTGGGAATTCTTCATGGGAAAATTTTCTTTTTCAGCCACTAAAGAGAAAACAACCCTTTCTGAAGATTGTCTTTGAGGGTTAGATGTCTGTGGGGATGGATGGATGGATGGATGGATGGATGGATGGATGGATGGATGGATGGATGGATGGATGGATGGGGAGATAGATGAATGGACAGAAGGAAAAATAGACGGGCAGCCAAACAGATGGAAGGATGGATGGAGGGGTGGATGATGGGTGGATGGGTGGGTGGGTGGATGGATGGATGGATGGATGGATGGATGGATGGATGGATAGGTGATGGGTAGATGGAAGACATTGCTGTTAAGTACATGAAAACATGGAATGGTGTCTAGATGTGTTAGTCCCTTAAGGATTTACAGTTAATTACTTAATTAAATCAACAAAAAATCATTGAAAGCCAACTGTTAGCCACTGTGTTTCGCAAGGTCCCTGAAGGATATATCCTGACCTCATGGAGCTTTCAAACTAGAGGAAGAGACAAAGAACACATAAATTCATACATCAATTATAAAAAAATCTGAGAAGTATTTTAAAGAGATTATCACCATCATTTTAATTTTCATTTTTAATTCCATTAAGTAAGAAAGAAACAAGCTAGTGGTGCAGGAGGAGCACAGGCCACCACACAGAAAGGAGAACCTAAGATAACATTGAACATTTTTAAATATTGGCCAAGTTGCTTGACCTCCTGGCCAATTTTGCCACTGACAAAAAAAAAAAAAAAAAAAAAAAAAAAAAGTGGGGGGGATCATTTTAATTCACATTTGTATTTGAAAACCAACTTAAAAAGTGCACTAAACACCGAATATGTGCAAATATGCCAAACTCAGAAACATTTAGTTAAACGAAATTTTAAAATATTAAAATGTGTTTCTTTTCATTTTCTCTCCTGTATATCTACAGGATCTAACTTATTGGAATTACTTCTAAAATATTACCATACTCTTTTAAGTATTCCATCACTATTGTATCAAGCTGCCCTCTTGTGGTTTTTAATTTAGTAAATATCTTGAACTACCTCAGTAGCAGATGTAGTATATTTAAGGTACGGTAGTTTGTTTATTAGCATATTAAATCCTACCTTCTATATGTACTTATTTGGCAGGTCCTTTGAAGTACTCATTGGCTAATGTCCAGAACAGAGAAAGACAATGAGCAAACTCATGAAGCAGAGTTTATATGTTCAGTATAATAAATCATCACGTATTAGCATTGTTCCTTTTATTGCCATTATAATACAGGACTGACTGGTCGAGCCTCCATCAAGTACTGAATATAACAACCAAAAACACCTGAAAACTAAAGCATATTTACGTATTTAGTTATGATCCCTAATGCATAGTAAAGTCTCGCATCACATAACACAATGAACCTTTGCCATAAAACTATAATGAATTGGCTAAATGTTTGTCACCAACTCAAACAATTTGAAATATGAAACTGTCTTTTAACTTTCTGCCAAACACAAGCATGATGTGCCTTTTTAAAACAGAGACTTCTAGTCAAACCAGTCTCTTGTCTTTTGATGATAAGATAGAAATCGTTAATCGCTTTTGCGTTATTTTGCTGAACTTTCTTCAGTATAAATGACTGCAATGTATATAATGACCTTGGTTATGAGAACAATATGTTTTAACCACTGGAGTTTAAAAGTTAGAGTACCATTCAAATTTTCCTATTATTAATTCTTTCTAGATAAGGCAAGAGCTCTTTGGACACATTTAAATGATTTATCTTCTTACATGTATGCTCTGGATTCAGGGGAAGGAAATCCACATTGTATGAATTTAAACATTTTTTGAGTTCAAAAGTTTATTTAGACATTTGAGTACCTTCTGTGTGCCTGAACCTGGGTGGTCTGCACTGCAGAAAAGAGGGCCATTCCAGAAACGAAGTTCCAAATATATTGTAACCTACTGTATCATCACGGGAATCAGTAATGGAGAGAAAAGGTGCTTCAATAGCTCAGGAAAGAATTGAGAACTATGTTTGTTTCAGGGAGGAACCAAAACGTTGTAGAGGAAATGGCACTTGACCTGGGCTGTGATGAATTGATGGGA
The DNA here is from genome assembly GCF_057876585.1 of Rhinolophus sinicus. Lineage (NCBI taxonomy): Eukaryota > Metazoa > Chordata > Mammalia > Chiroptera > Rhinolophidae > Rhinolophus > Rhinolophus sinicus. The sequence goes on from NC_142504.1 coordinate 35,235,508, forward strand.
TTTTGGTGGCAAGGGATAAAATGTTGAAGACGATTCAGATCAGGAAATAAAGAAGAACAAAAACATGTCAGGGGATCATATGTTGGTGAAAAGCATTGAGGGAATTGAGTTGAAAATCAGTCATTTCCTAAGACAAATATACAGTGTGCTATAGTTGAAAATAAAAGTTAAAATAAATCTGCAGCTATGTTTGGTAAAATTCAGAAGATTCAGATAACAATAGTTTTAACTACTTAGACAACACATAAAACTGCTATTCAGCACCACATTGAGTAGTTGACTATTATTAGTAGAACTGACTACTATAACCATGGATCGATGGTTATAAAAGAGGCTGAATGCAATTATTACATTATTTTAAGCTGCTCAAATTTTAAAAAATTGAGATAGCATTTAGACAGAGGGAAATGTATTGCTCTGATGTGTACATTTGATCCGTTTTGACAAAACTGACACACAGGTTTCAGTTTTTACACCTGTATAATATTCTGTTTCCCCGAAAATAAGACCTAGCCAGACAATCAAGCTCTAATGCATCTTTTGGAGCAAAAATTAATATAAGACCTAGCATATTGTTTTATTATTATATTATATTATATTATATTATATTATATCATATTATATTAAGACCTGGTCTTATATTGTAGTAAAATAAGACCAGATCTCATATTAATTTTTGCTCCAAAAGACACATTAGAGCTGATTGTCCAGCTAGGTCTTATTTTCAGGGAAACAAGGTACACATTCCTATCAAGATATAGAAGGTTCTAGCATAGCAGAAATTTCTCTCAGACCGTTCCCAGTCATTCCCCACTACCTCCAGACCCAAGCAACTTCTGTTCTGATTTCTGTAACCACAGATTAGTTTTGCCTGTTCTTGAACTTCATGTAAGTGAAATCATACGATATGTATTCTTTTAAGTCTGGCTTCTTTTACTCAAGCATGTTTCTGCAATTCATCCTTGTTGCTGTATCAGTAGTTCCTTTCTTTTGCTAAGTTGTATTCTACTGTATAAATATATCACAGTTTGTTTATCCATTCATTCTCCTGTCCATGGATACCTGGGCTGGTTTCATTTTATGGTTACAAGGAATAAAGTTGCTCTGAACATTTGCATATAGGTCTTTGCATAGGCATCCTTTCATTTCACTTGGGTATATATTTAGGAATGGGATTGCTGAATTGTACGGTAAGTGTATGTTTAACTTTATAAGAAACTGCCAAATAACTTCCCAGAGTGATTATATCATTTCATACTTCCACTAGCACCATATGAGAGTTTAGAGTTTTTATTCTCTTTTGTTTTAGCCCATTTTAATGGGTGTGTAGTATCTCACTGTGGTTTAAAATTGTATTTTCATGAGAACTTAATGATGTTGAGCATGTTTCAAGGGCCTATTGGCCATTTATGTATCTTCCAGTGAAGTGTTTATTCAAATCCTTTTGCCTATTTTCAAGATTGGATTTTTAAAAATTATTATTAAGTTGCAGGTGTACTTTACATATTTTGGGTGCAAGTGTTTGGTCAGATACATGTTTTGCAAACATAGTTTCCCATTCTGTGGCTTGTCTTCATTCTCTTAACAGTGTCTTTTGAAAGTGTTTAATTTTGATGAAGTCCAACTTACCAATTTTGTTTTCCTTTTGTGGTTAGTGCTTTCTGTGTTTTCCTCAGGAAATTTTTGCCTACCCTCAGATTGCAAAGATATTTTTCTACTTCTTCCAGAAGCCTTATAGTTTTAGGCTTTATGCTTAGGTCTATAATCCATCTCAAATTAATTTTTGTGTATGATGTAAGGTATGAGTTGAAGTTCATTTTTCCACCACATGAATATCTGGCTGTGGCAGCACTGTCTGATGAAATGACTTTGTTCACATTTAATTTCCCTGAAATTACATCAAGAAACAGGAAGCTTTGGGAAGATTACTGGAAAAAAAAGGAAATAAGGAATGAAAAAAGGCATTTGACTCACACTTGAGTCATTCTTTGTATTCCTACAGCATGCACAAATGACCGTAAATATTTTTCTAAAAATACAGGAATTTCTGACAGCTAGATCTATTCCCTGAATGAATGAACCAAGCTATTTTATGTGGAAAGAGACCTCTATCTGCAGAAGAATTCTAATCTTTTGAAACATTGCAAGCACCTTTCTATTTCACTAAGGGCCTCTGAAGTCAGGGAAATATTTTGGGGGGGGGCATGCGGTGGTGGGGGGTGATTGGAAACTTTCGGTCGACCATTTGACTATGCAAAGATCAAGCTGAATCTCTCCTAGACTGGAGAGTTTTAGGGACTGTGGGGAGCTAGACACCCCCCGCAATGATGAACACACTGGGGGGGGGGGAGGTTTTACACCAGGACAAGAGGGCGACATTAGATTTTTCTCTGTCTTTGGTCCTCAGATGAGATGGGGGTTATGTTGTAGGTAGGTGGTAATTCGGAGGAGATATAAACATGGAGTATAAGGCAGGGTTCAAGGGTGGGGCAGGTGAACTGCGTCTTAGCATCACGTCAAGGAATAAAACCAAAGGTCCAAATGCTCCTATGGGAAAGGTGTGGCTGTGAATTCCTGAAGCGCTCCTTCCCAGTGGCTGGTTTTCTTCATGTGTTTCCATTCCATCGACCCCAAGTCTTTGGTAAAGTTATAACTAGGTCTTGCTTTGGGAAATTAACTGCATTCCAGTTGGGAGTGAAATTGAAAGGGTAGGCACAGCAATCTAAAAATGTCAATCTACTTAAAGCCTAAAAAATAACGTGAAAGCTTTGCAAGCAGAATACAAACCACACAGCGAATACCAAGTGTGTGGTTTAGATGTAACACATTCTGACTTGCGTGAAGCACTGGGTATTTACTATTAGGATGTCTATGTTTTCAAGAAGAAAATTTAGATCTAGAGAAGGATTAATTAATAAGACAAAGAGTAGGGACACACACATGCTTTGACTCTTTTTTTTTTTAAACTTGTTTGAAAGGTGAAGGCTAAATGAAAAGTATGACAATAATTCTACAGCACAAAAGCCACAGGCATGGGGTAATTTACAACTGTCTCACTTAACACAAGATCACCAAAATGAGTGCTTCTCAAACTTTAATGTTCATCCTGAAACTAACACACTGTTGTATGTCAATTATACTTCAGTTTAAAAACGTTAATGTTCATACGAATAATCTGAAGATTTTGTTAAAATGTAGATTCTGAATCAATAGAACGAGGATAGGACCTAAGAGACTGCATTTTTAACAAGGGTAAAGCAATGGTTCTCGACGTGTGGTCTCTAGAGCAGCAGTAGCAGCACCACTTGGAAAACTGCCAGAAGGCAAATTCTCAGACCCCACTTGGGAACTACACACAGCATTGAAAACTAGAGGTGGGCGGAGCAATCTGTGACTTAACAAGCCCTCCAGCTAATTCTGAGGCACACTCAAATTTGAGAGCCACTGTCCTACGGTTGCACTGTCAAAACCACTAGTCACATGTGTACATTTAAAATGTGTAAAATGAAAGAAAAGTAGAACTTGGCATCTTTAGTTGCACTAGCCACATTGCAAATACTCAATGACCACATGAGGCTAATGGCTACCCGATGGATAAAAATATAGACCATTTCCATCATTGAAAGAAGCTCTATTGAATAGCGCTGTTCTCAGAGTACTACTTGCAATCATGGAGTCACATTAGATCACACGGTGACGTGTTTTTAAGTACTATTGCTTGGGCCGGCACCAGACCAACTGATTCAGAATCTCTGGGGTGAGATCTTAATCTTCAGAAATTCCTACTGTGCTCAATTCTTGCCCCAGGCTACGAAGATCATCAGCCAGTTGGTGTGGGAATTGGAGGTTGGGTAGATAGGTAATCTCATCTTCTGCAGTTGCAAGAGATGGGAGATGGTTCTTTGTTGTATTTTTTTTTAACCCCACACAGGCATTTTAAAAGTTTTACCTCCATAAACTGCTTTCTTCCTGTGATATAGGAACGAACAAAACAGAGACAATATCTTCCTTCAAGGATCTTATAGTCCAGCTGGGAAGTCAGTCCTCAAGTAAGTAATTTTAAATAGTACAGAGAAGCAAGAGGTATGATATGAGATGTGCTATATGCTTTAGGAACACACAGCAGAGGAATCTAGGGGTCAGGAATTGTCTCCCTGGACAAGGGACATTTACGTCGAGGCTAGAAGGATGAATAAGTGTTTTTCAGAAGAACAGGAGGGGTGAGAAGTTTCTCAGGCAAAGGGATTATATATCCAAAATCTCAAAGCAACAGAGAGAACAGTAAGTTCGAGGAACTGCATGAAATTCAGCATGGCTAGAGTGTATGGTAGCACAGGGCTGTTGCCAAAGACCAGATCTCACAGGGCTCTATCAATAAGGTGACCTTATGTTGCATTTTCCCAGACAGTCTCAGTTTACTCACCTGTTTCTTCCTAATTACTATTGTGTTTCCCCCAAAATAAGACCGGGTCTTATATTAAGTTTTGCTCCAAAAGACTCATTAGGGCTTATGTTCAGGGGATGTCATGCTGTAAAATCATGCATGCTAGGGCTTATTTTCTGGTTAGGTCTCATTTTCGGGGAAACGCGGTATCAGCACTTCCTTTCATCTTCAATGTGTCCCATTTGGATGATAAATTAAAGGGGCACACTACCTATACCTATATGCTCTGACATAAAACTTTGACTTTCTCTGAAGGGGAATGGGAAGATGCTGAAGAATTTTAAGCAGGGAAATGACATTTTTTAAGTGTTATAAAATAATTCCTTAGGCTGCAGAGAGAACAATGAATTCAAGATCAGCTAGAAGGTTATTACAATTACACAGGCAAGAGACAACAGTGTCTTGGGCCATAGCCGTGGCACTGTGAATGAAGAGAGGTGGACAGAATTGTAAAGTGTCCAGAAAAGAGCAAGATAACAGTTGAGTATATGAACAGATGGGAGTCAAGCTGACTACTTTTCTAGCTTGGGCAAAAATGGTTAGCTAGCAATGTCACTTGCTATGATAGAAAAAAGAGAAAGAAAAGGAGGATGGGGCAGTAGTTAATGACAAGTTTAGTTCTGTATTTGCTGAGTGGGACTGTCTGGAGCTCAGGAAGGAGCTGAGGATATCAATTTGGGATTCATTAGGAAGTGAGATGGGCCAGGTAGATAGAGAACATAGAGTGAGAACAATCTGATATCCACACACAAGGGCATGAGTAGCAGTAAGTGAGGAATCATTGGGAGCCGTCTCACAGACTCTGCCACAGAGTGATAAACTTGAAGGAGGAAGAATTGGATCTAGATCACAGTAGTTTTGTATAATTGTAGTGAGAATGGAGATAGCACTTTTCAGATGGCTTCTATTTTCTACTCCAAGTAAGGCAGTCTTTTTCTGAGAGTGAAGAGAGAAATGGGGTTTTGATAGCAGAGATGTTTTGAAACAATCTTTGTTGAGAATAAGAGAAAGAAGTGAGGGGAGATAGAATTAACTGGGAATGTGGTGGGCCCAGCAGAAATGGGTATCCGCCAATTTATAGTGAAATCAATCTCTCCCACAGGGTGATTTTTTTCTCCAGCAGCCTCAGTGATAGGCAAGCGGTAGTTCTCTAGGGTGACTTTCTAATGATTGTCCATGTTCCCTTACGGGAATATGGGAAGCACGAAACATTTCTGCGGTTGATACCAAAATTTATACAACCATAAAATTGAACAAAATAGCTGCGAGTTTCAGAGTCTAAAAAAGGAACCTGTCACACAGAATTTCATTTGCCATAAAATTCATAGTTGGGTTAGCACAAAATAGGCCATGCTGTTAAGTTACATGCCATAAAGTTGTCTATTTATCTGCCCTCACCGGAATTCATGCTTGCTAAAGACAGTTCAACCCATCAACCATAGGAGAGTGTTAGAACTTTTTCACTGACTATTTTGGACAAAAATTGTCAAATCCCCAAAATGAATTTTTGAGAAGTAGGTTTACCTGTTTACTTCATCTACTGAATGAAACCGAATTAATGCTCTACTCAGATTTTTTTTTCTTATATATAAAACTTAGCCTTTTCCCAAGAAGAATGTGACAAGTCCCCAGACTGAAGGTTTGGCTGCTGGGACTTGCTTTTGCTGTCGGCTTTCTGCCAAGTGAACGAATCAGGTATCAGCTGCCTGGATGACACTTGGCCACTGCAGAGGACGGAAGGCTCTGACCAAAACTAACATACGGTACAGCCTCCCATCCTTGTGAGTATGTTTTGTAGGATCAGGAAGGTGAACGGATTCGAGCTCCCATAGCCTGACTTCCCTCAGCCTCGCCTCACCTCTTCCCTTACATCCAGTTAATTAACAAGGGACATCCGAAGATTGGAACATAACAAGGCAATCTAAGGCAAAAGGTGAAAATTTTTTGCTACTCTGGAGACAGCTTAAAGTCAACACACAAACATGGAGAAAAGAGGCCTTTGGATTTCTCTATAGTTGAGATTATCTAAGACAGGAGAGTCTGAAGGACAGAGAAACAAGGAAGTCTCGGATTAACCGGTAAGAGTAGTTGACACATTGGTCATGATAGGGTAGGACATGGGGGCAGGAGGGGCTAAGACATGTAAAGAGAATAGAATTTTTGCTGGGTGGATGGTGGTGATAAGGCAAACCAGAGGTGCTGAGTGACTAAATCACTGACCTAGAATGGGAGGCAGTTGTAGCCCTAAAAATGGGCTTTCTGGGAGTCTTACAGAGTGTTATATGGTAAAATGGGTTTTGCCCAGTAACTGCTGTGTATGACATCATTTATATGGGAGAATGATTTCCAGATTCCTGTGTTTTTACAGACATTTAATTCACATCCTTCTGTAGAATGGAGACTCCAATCTAGATCTCGTAAGAGGTACAGAGCAGCCAAAATAGGCCTGGATAATCATTAGATATGGCAACTGCGAGGCCTTAAGTTATGTAATAGGTGAGCATCTTTCCTGCCACAAGACTGCCCTGCAAGCACTATATTCCTCCCAAATATCTTTTCCTTCCTATAAAATGGACAATGCTCACTGTAGAAAACGCAGAAAATTGATCCATCTATGAATCTATTCATTCAGGGAAAATATAGCACTTTGATGGCTTTGTTCGAATCACAGGGAAACAACAGACATGACAGGAAAGCTCCTGCTTTCGTGAGCCCCGCTGTCTATGAGGGAGCCTGCTAAGTAAAAAGCATAATAATTTCAGGGAAGAAAAAAATAAGCAGGGCAATGAGATGGGAAATGACTGCTGAGTGGGGTACAAAATGAGACACAGTAAACGGGGTGCTCAGAGAAAGGCCTCTTCGAGGAGGTGACATCTGAGCTGTGATTTGAATAATGAGAAAGGTCAGTCAAGGAGAAGGCCATAGTAAGTGCATGTAATAATTGCCAAGCCATTAAGGTGGGAGAGGTGTTTGCCTAGGCTAGGAATTGGCAAAAGCCCAGTGGGACTGGAGTTGAATGAGCCAAGCAAAGAGGCATCAGAGATGCAGGTAGAACAGCCAGCAAAAGTAGGAAGGACCTTGCAGATGGTGGGAAGGGTTTGCATTTTGTTCTGGGGGCAGTGGAAAGCCATGCTGGGATTTTAGACAAGGGCGACATATGATGTGGTCCACATTTAAAAAAAAAAAAAATGACTTTGGCTGCTTTGTGAGGAATGAACAGGGAAGGGTGTAAGGAAGTACACAAAGAAAATCAAATCCATGAAAATGTTTCCAAACTTGCAGTTCTAATGCAGGTACTGTTTTGCATCTACTTTTTTCATTCTATACCATGAGGACACAACCATGTCCCTAAAAGTCATTTGAAATAAGTTTTTAAATGAATGCATGAACGTCTTGTCTGCCTTTCCTTAATCTATTTCACCATTCTCCTATTGTTGGACAATTAACGAATTTCTAATGTGGCCTGTTTTAACTGTGGCAGCTATAGTTTTCTTTTTATTTAATCTTTGGTTACATCATCCACTTCATTAGGATCTATTCCTACATGTGGAATGAGACCACAGGATCAGCAGATACGAGCTCTGGACTGTTCCACCATCAACTTGGTTAAACTGAGAATGAAGTTACCCAGAATTCCTTTCCCTGCATGCTTAGAGGTAGAGTTGGCAAAAAGGGGAATGGATGTGAAGTTTGGGCAGCAAAAGTAAGGCAGTAGCTTCGCTTACTCTTTGAAGGTCTTTGTTGTCAGCAAGCTCAGTGGCATCCAGATTGTCCTCACTCTTCTCATGGCACCCAGCCCTTCTTCCTATCTGTTGACACGCAGCAGCCTAACCGTCTGTCCCCTCGTGCCTGTCCCTAAAGAAAGAAGAGTCTGTGAGACGGATCCTTTCAGGGACTTTGCTTCACCTTTGTGCTTACACCATATGTCTCCCTGTTTGGCCCCAAAGGATGGCTGGTTAGTCAATGATGGTTAAGATTCCCCACAGAGGGAATGACCTAAGCCAGGCAGTCGCGTGGGGACCACCTGGAGATCTCACGGGGTCGATAGAGGTGGGCACAGACCCCCACTCTCCCCCGTCTAAGGAGAGCTTCTGCCTCTGTGGCTATATTCCTTCCCACAACCTGCTTGGGAAGTGATTCAATGATGTGATAACATCAGTTCTCCTTCTATTCTTAACAATAAGTTTCAGCATAAAGGTTTTGTCCCTGGGGAGGCACATACCATAATTATTAAGACATCATGGGACTTTCGATTCCGGCTGTTTGCAGGCAAGGGTGATGGATTTGAATCAGTTTTCTGGTATGATGTATGAGACTCACAGACCGTGGAGAAAACAATGCTACTTCCTTGTGTGTACATCAATAAAAGCCACAGGGTGGCCCGATTCGGCGCGCTCAGTCCTTTGAAGCTGGGAGACCCTTGGCCCCCATTGCACAAATATCTTGATTTCTGTTTCTTTCTTAACCCTTTGCTGCCCCTTCTCATTCTCTCACTGCCCGTGTTGTGCTGGACGCCACACCTATCTGCTGGCCCTGCCGATGCACAGTGGGCCCAGATCAGTCACCAGACGTCTGGCTGGGTCCCTCCGAGGCAGTGGGCTCCCAGACTCTGCCCCACGAGTCCGAAACCCTCTTTGTGTGTCCACAGCGATGTGTCAGGTTTGCTGTGCTTTGCCCGCCTACCCCAGTGCTTCAGCACTTGTTAGTGACTCTCTCTCGGATTCTCGGATCCCCGTCTTGCTTTCATTTCCCCAGTTTTTCCCACAGTTGTGTAAGGTCTATTTATATACAAAGTCCCGTATTCTGTCACCTTCATACTATGTCTGTTTGCCTGACTAGCACAATATATGAATATTTTGATGGTTCTTGTTACCTATTACCAGATTGCTTTCCTGAAAACTCATTGTTTATACACCCACTAGAACTTAATGAAAATGCCCATCTCACTACTCTCTCAACAGTATTGATGTTTTAAATAACTTTCAATTTTATGGGGGAAAGTTGGTATGTAGTTTTATTTCTCTTCAATAACTGAAGTTGAAATATTTTTTTTCCTTTGATACATTCCTTTTTTTCTTTTTTCTGTTCTATTGGGGACAATTGCCACGTTAGTAAAGATTTTTGAAAATTTTGAGAAAATTTGCAGGAACTTGATTCACATTTCTCCCTTGTTGCGTGTCTTTTCAATTATTGGCACTTGCTGTCTGAGTCCCTTCATAGGTTGTGGGGTTGTTGTGTATGTTGTTGGAATTTTTTGTCTTTTTTTGCACTCTTGATATCATAGTTCAATATGGTCAATTTATAAATCAGTAGCTAGAAGGTGAATCAGTTAGGACTTTTGGACTGAAAGCAACAAAAAGCAATTCTGCTAAATTGAAGGAAAATGGAATTATATGAGAACTCATGGAATTTACACAAATCTTTGGAGCCCTGGGCCTAGGTTCAACGAGCAGACTGCTGGTGCAGGAATGAGTAAATCCTACCAATGTCAGTTCTATTTTCACTCTATTCAAGATTTAAATTCCCAGGAATGAGCTTTAGCTTGACCTCGCTTACATCAGATGCTGGCCTGTTGCTCCATCTGGTTGTTGAGTGAAAGGGTCTGGAGGAAAGAGCCTAAAAGTCCCCTTTCTCATTCATAATGGGAGGAAAGGGACCTGAATTGACCATTTGACCAAGAGTATCTCCAAAGCAGAAGGAGTAATTTCCCAAAGGAGCCTGGGGTGCCATTAAGAATGGGGAATGGATGTTGGGTAGCCAAAGTCTAAATACCTATAAGCAAAATCTAGCTGTCTCAGGCGAATTTCCACTGACATTGATTACAGAGCGAAATTAATTTTGGAATCTCAGATTTCTTTTTAACTGCAACTATTATATGAACCACCATGTAGAAACCTATCTAGGAAATAAAGTAAATTAATTTTCTTTTTAAATTTTTATGAGATCATCTGAGCTTTACGGCTTTCAACAACCATTAGCAGATCAAGATTCTAGATTAGGATATTTTTGCATGGATTTATCATACCATAGAGGAAAACCTTATTCCTAAAATACTATACAATCCTGTAGTAGCAGTTTCTAATATATGTGGAACCTTTTCTAACGGGGACTATTCCTTTAAAAGGACATTTTACTAAAAAATAGAAGGGTTTAACAGGTTTAGCAAGCTCTGCTAATACTTGCAGCCTCTTTTATACAGAATTTCTTTCGTGGTTACAGAGTTAAAATATTAATGTAGATTATCAAACAACTGCGGAGTTGACACCCTTCCCACTTGTTATTACAGCAATTACTTTCAGTAAGAATAAGCAGTAAGACCTACTTTTCTGAATTGTTGGTTAAAAGCAAATACTTGTTTGGGAGGTAAGTGGGCATGGTAAATAGGAAAGTCACTTTGAAAAGAAACTAAAAACTGAATTTATAAGCAATTTAGGATTGAAAAATAAGGAATAAGAAAGTGTTTCTATAACATGAGGGATTCGAATAAGGACTAAAAAGCTCTGGGAAGCCAGGCAGCTTCTTTCTCATTTTCCCCCTCTCTGGTCTTTGGTCTCTGGTTTCCACTTTTCTGTGCAACTCCATCTTTTTCTCTCAATTTTATGCCAGCTTTTGCTGCGTCTGTACGTAGTGCCCATTTCTCCTTTACTAGACCATATAAAGTCACTGCCTTTTTATAGTCACTGTCCCCATTCATTGTTCCCTAATATCCATTCGCTCTTTTATCCACAGTAAATTGTGTTTTATAATAGCTAGGCCCATGACAACTTAGGCACAGATCACATTTCTTCATCCTTCCTTACAGCCACCCATGGATGTATGACTCTCTTTTGACCAGAAATAATAAGTGCAACTTACAGGTCATGCCCTTAAAAAGGGTGTGCATTTCTCTTTTCTCCTTCCTGCTGGGAGTGATGTGGAGATGGTGAGAGCCAGAGAAGCTACTCTGTGCCCAGAGAGGAAGATGGTGCTAGGACGGCACAGCCTCCGACAGGCCTGGGCTGTCTACTTCAGGACTCTAATGTGATAGGAGAGAAATTTTCATCTGTTCTACTCTGGGGTCTCTTTGTCACAGAGGCTTAAATAGCATTCTAAATAAAATATGTCCTTCAAGATTTAGACCTTTACAAGGGGAGGTGGAGGACTTTCCATTGTCATAGTTGTCCCAATCTTTAAAATAGTTCATATTAGGCAGTCAAAAAAAATATTGGTTAAATGTTGTTCTGGGCTGAATTATCTTCCCTCCACCCCACCCCCAACCTCAAAATTAGCATCTTGAAGTCCTGACCCTCATGTGCCTTAGAATGTGACTGTATTTGGACATAGGGTCTTTAAAGAGGTATTTAAGGTTAAATGATGTAATTAGGGTGGGCCCTAATCCAATAGGACTGGTGAGGAAGAGGAAATTCGGACACAGACTCACACAGAACAAAGACCAGGTGATGACACAGAAAGAAAACAGCCATCTGCAAGCAAAGGAGAGAGGCCTCAGAAGAAACTACTCTTACTGACACCTTGATTTCAGACTTTTAGCCTCAAGAATTGTAGGAAAATAAATTATTGTTGTTTAAGCCACCCAGTCTGTGGTACTTTGTTATGGCAATCCTACAAATGTTTAAATACTAGGGAGGTTTTTATAGAAGTTTTGTTTTGTTTTCTTAAAAAAAAGAAAAGAAGGCTTGGGGCATTAATCAAGGTTACAAAAAGATGGTCAGCTAGAAAATGTTTCTTTTCTTTTACTCCAGGACAACTCCGATGCATGCTAGAATCACTTCAACAAAGAGTACATGGAGACCATTAAAACCAAGAGGTAAAGTTCAATATTTTCAATTCTGTTGATGATTTGACTCACTACGGACTTTAGCAATTAATTAGACATCTAATTATTGCTGAGAAATTCGGGGGAGAAAGCTTTATTTTAAAATCCCAGGAACATTACAAGTTGCACCACTCACATCATCCATGGTAAAAACGACAGCTTTAACTAGAACTTTCTTCTGTGGCAGAAGAGCAAATTCTCGTTCAAGTGACAGTAATCACAGAACTTCAGGATGTGCTCAGACCAAAAAAAGCCACTCTTAAGATATTCTTTAAAGTTTAATGAGCTGAAAATCCATAACTGTGCACAAGTGAAAAGACAAACTTTTTAAAAGCCTATGTTTATTAAGAATTTACATTGAACATATTTGCAAAAACCTACTGGAGCTAGTCTAAAGAGGAAAAAAAACCCAGATTTTACTGGAAAGCTCTAGGGAGTGTCTCAGAACCAATGGGCAGGAACTGAGGGTGGGCCTCAGGTGAGGGTAGAACCAGGAACTGGAACACTTTCAAGACTCCTTGGCCATCACTCTTGCTTTGTGCGTGCAAGTCTCTCTCCGGGCCCTTGGGGTCTCTCATCTCTGTTCCTTTGTTCACCAGCTTCACTCCTGCTCTCATCCCCTCCCCCTCTGTGGCCAAAGGTGGAAGGCATGGTGGTGAGGCATGTTGTATAAATAGAGCAGACATCCGCTCCATCTGTAGGAGCAGGGGAAGTTGTTTCTTAGACAACTAGGAAGGAGTTCTGGTTGGACGAAGTTTATGTTATGATATTCACTTAAAAAAATCCTCACGTATGACTTCTAGAACATCCTCAACATGTTTCTTTTCATTAAAAACAACAACAACAAAAAAAACCCCACACACTTCATTAGGGCATGCTTTCATAGGAAACATGGTGATTATGTCAATTGAAATTGATAAAGTATTATATGATTTTCATTCATTCATTCATTTTCTTTATTTATTCTCATGTAGATTTCCATATGACCTTAAGAAGTTAATTTCTGGGATGTAGAGTCTCTGCTAGGGGAATTGAATTCTGAGCTGAACCTTTATTAACTGGTACTAAAATCAGATAGGCCACTGGAGAAGGGGGAATAGGAAACAAAGCTGTTTGTACACAAATGTACATCTTCTTGAATGACGAACGCAATCGGTCAATAAACAGAAGAACCAGTTTTCAAAATAGAACTATTTATTTCCTTCCCATGTTTGGACTGCCTTTCCTGAAGACTCTGATGATGAAAAATTGATGCTTTCAAGACTATAACCTTGATAGTTGTTTGTCTTTTCTTTGCGGTTTAGCACATTGTAGCATATTTTCAACTGGCTCAATTGTTGGGTGTTATAAATGTAGCAATACTTTAACGAATGTATTATTGTTTGGCAGTTCATAGCCCCTTTTCCTTGTAAACTGGGAGGATGTAGGTATGAAGCAGGCTGGTACCTAGGCAGAATGGGGGTGACAAGGGAGAGACTTAACACTGGACATAGAACTACCTCCCTACCAGGGTGTAGAGGAGGGGGATGGGGAAACTCTCTCATTTGCAGAGGTTGGTTAGATTAATGTTAATAGTTTCAGGAAGCAGAACAGCCCAGACATGAGTCATTCATACACACCATCAAGAAGCCTATCAGACATGATTCTTTCGGTCGGCAGCAACCTCACCCCAAACTGGCTTGAGCAAAACCCAAATGAATTAGCTCATAACACTGGACAGTCCCAGGCCAGGGTTGGCTTTAGGTGTGGCTTATGTGGAGACTCACATGATGTAACCATAACCCAGTTCTTTCCATCTCTTGATTTGGCTCATTCTTCTCTAGCGTGTTGGGTTTTGTTCTAAGATAGCTCCAACCCTCACGGTTGTGAGACGGCTGCCTGCAGCTAAGTGCCACCCTTAGATCCAGGCCAAAGATCCCCTCCCTTGGACCCTACACTATAGAGAGTTCTTCTCTGTCTCTCCTCCAGCTATGATCCTCCCCATGGGCCCAAGAACCTTTGGAGCCAAAGGCACACACTGCCCTGGAAACTTCTCACATCCTTCTAGATCACACTTTGCGTACCGGGGACCCAAGAACTCCCTGGCAAAAATCCCCAAACTAGTTCACAGGCCTGTGTGGGCCTTGTCCTTGATTCTAAACACCTGAGCGTGAACTACACTGCCCATCTGCATACCTCTGGGACTAAGAGGTAGCTGTTTGCAGAGGGTATGTGTGGAATTCAGATGAACAGGCTAGGGTGTCCATACACGATTTACAAGTCCTCTTGTGGTACAGAACTGAGGCAGGAATGAGAAGAGGAGATGGGCCAAAGTATGTGTGAGCTTTTCATCCAGGCAGAAATCTGAGTCTGAGAGTTTGAACTTGACCTTCCAGGTCATTATGGAAATATATTTCTCCAGATAGGAAAAGGAACAATTTCTATTTAACATTGGATTTGATTTTATAATTTTTACATATTTAGGCTTATGGTTCTAGGTTTAGAACAGAGGCCTCTTTTTGTTCTCTTGCTCTGTGATGTGCAAATGTTAGCGTCAAACTTGCTTCAGTTACAACCTTTCAGGTTTAAATTTAACCAAAGAAGAGACAGCAACCATCCTACAACTTCCAACAGAAGTCTTAATATTTTCTCTGCTTGGGTCACTTTAGGTTATGTTCCCACCCCTGAACCAATCGCTGTGGGAATAAGCTGCTTTGGGTCTCAAACTCCACCCCCGATAGGACGTACAACAGTGGCCCGCCCACTCTACTCGGACTAAAATGGAGGAAGGGTAGACCCAAAGCAAAAGTTAGGTCTACTGTTGAAGGAAGAATGCGTGTTTAAACTAGGACAGCCATAACACTGGAAAATTATATCTTACGCTCAGTTCTAAGATTTTGATGGCTTGTTTTACTTACAGGATGGCCTGGCAGGACCTAGCTGATCCTAGGAGATGGGGCATCGCTATCAGATAAGGACGGTGAGAAGGCAGATGGGGAAACTGAGGCAGATGCTATATCCATAGACAAGCCCACGGGGGGAGAACGGGGAGAGGAGGAAGGATGATTGAGCTCAGGAGTGTCCCGCATCCAGGGCACATCAGAGACTCCAGGCTTGTGAGAAAGGGTGCTTGAGGGAGGAGCCCAGGGATTCAGGTCCGGGATGAGTTAATTCTGAGAAGCCTGCAGACAGCCTGAGGAACTTACGATTAGACAGAAACAGGGATGGAACTCTGCCTGTGAGTAGAGGGCATCTGTGGAAAAGACAACGGAGAGGAGATGAGGCGCGGGAATGAAAACAGATTGGCTTTCCGTCACATGACTTCCAAAGGGAAGATTCTCTGTTCGGAGAAAAGCTGGTCTCTTGACGGGGATATCTCCAATGTTAGAAGCATTATGACCAAAAGAGAGTTTGTACACTTTTTTTTTAAAGCATTAGGTGAGAATACTATTACTTTTAAGATTCTCATATCACATTTATATTTGCTCTGACGTAATTTATAAAATTCTAAGTCCTTTATAAACAGGTGGCTTTTATTAAGTCAAAAGCATTCAATGTACTAGCATTGTATAGATGGGGAACTAAGGTACAATTTAAGCCATGAATTGCAGGATTTACTCCCGACCCCTTTCCACTACTATCTCTATCACTCGCTTTCTTTGTTCAGGGTTTCTAAGGTACTGTTTACATTTTTATTGGGTTAATTTTCTAGCTATAATATGTGAATTTTTGCATGAAATAAAAGCACACTGCCTTGTATATTATAGGGACTCATCAAATATTTGATATGAAAGAAACTAAAATAGACTTGACTAATTTCCTAATTCGTATCATACTGATTCACAGAAACTTGAACCTGGAAAAATATGTGGAAAGCACTCTTGTGCATCTTTTCTCTTCTTGACAGAGGAGAATTCTGTGAGATGCTGGTTAAAGGACTTGAGTGGGCATTTCAAGCACAGGTGCTGGACTAACGGGAACATCCCAGGGCCCCTGAAACTCACTACTTCTTTGCCTGCACACAGGGTAGCTTAGCTGAACTTAAACTACAGAGCTTCCTTTTCTAGCAATAACTTGGAAACATTAATCATTGGTTTTGAAAATAGAGAAAATTCCATTGGGGAAAATGTTTACTTCTCAGGGATTTCAAAGTGTGGGATAGGGCCTTAGAAATCATTTAACTTAAAACCCCATTTGATGTAAGAATCCCTTTTGATTTTTTGCTTTGAAAATATTTAACAGTAAATAATTAAAAGGTCAGCAATTGTTAAACATCATTGGCAAACCCAGACTAAGAGAAAAGGGCTTTAAAACACTGGATGTAAGTTAACAGGTAGTAGCAGCAACAGCACAGAAAGCAAAGGAGAGAGAAGAGTCCCTGGGATCTCCTGATACAAAAGACGGTTCCGTTTCATCTGATTGAAGCTGAAATTTCAAAACTGCAAAGTCACAGTAGTGAGAAAATCACCAAGTTACAAAATACCTTAATATGAAGGTATCATGGCCCAAGGAAACGGGTGAGGCAAGACTGCCGTGCATAGCCCATCTCTTCTTTGACGCTGTCGTCAGTATAACAGGAAGGTTGGGAGTTCCAGTCTGGATTCTGCCACTCGGCACTTCCTTGAGCTTCTTGCCAATTATTTCTCACATTATATCAACACTGGGCACATATCAGCTTTTGATATTTGAAATGCCTGGGAAGCTTTTAATAGCTTAGGCCTAGGCAACATTTACAACACGTATTCCTATAAATTACACTGAAAAATGTTAGAGCTCACTGATGTTTGTGTTTTCCAGGTTGTATATATTTTTACCAGCAAGAACCGTTCAGTCAGTTCAGTGAAATGGTTTAGGAATTGGGAGAACCGTGGATGGATGATAGAGCTGCAGAGTCTCAGATAAATCAAGTAAGAAGTTCATCTTCCTCATTTTATACTTGAGGAAACCGAGGCCCAGATTAATTTCAAGATCACTTGGCTGGTTAATAGCAACCCAACGGTTGGATAATTTAGTGGCTCAATGACATCATCAGAGACCTAGGTTCTTTCCAATGGTCAGTTCTGACCCTCGCCAAGTATCATCTTTTTCCAGACTCACTTATCTCAGGATAAGAAAGTAACTGAAGCCGCTCTGGGAGTCATTTTGCTACAATACTGCCCAAATGAAGAAGAGGAAGGTATTCTTCTTGTGTCTTATTTAAGAGTGTGAAAGCCTTTTCTGGAAGCTTGAAGCAAATTTCTTATTTGTTTGGTCAGAACTGGGTCCTGTGTCTTTTCAAAAACAATGACTGGCAAGTGAAAAAAAAAGAATGCCATAGACCAAGTAGGATTTCCCCTCTGGGGCTGGGAATCAGGCCATCCTCTTTCAAGTGCATGGCCATATGGAGGATAGCTATTTGAATGAAATCGGAGTCATTTTAGCACATGGATATAGGGAAATAGGTAATGAGTAGGAAACCAACAGAATCTTCTACACCTTATCGGGAACCCAAAGCCTCCAGTAACAGAAGAAGATCACCAGAAACGATTTATTTTAGAAACCTATAGAGCCCTTCTCTGCTGTCCCTTGCTTTGCTGTACCTATCTCTTTTTCCTCCCCTGTCCTCCTTACCACCTTCTGCCTCCCTCTCCTTCCCCTAAACTTGCAATGAACTGAAATTAGCCCACACTACTTTGAGGGCCTACTGTATGCAAAGCATCATACTAATATAATTTAATCTTTGGAGAGTGTTTATTAAAATGCAATAAGCCACATTACTTAAAAGTCAGTGTATTACTCTACAATATTAAGCAATTTCTAAACTATTTGGCTATTTAATAGCAAAGAGTTGTTTGTTTTTTCTTTTTACCCTGGTAATCAAATTCCATACTGAAAAGATTTCCACTGAGTCGCTGCCACCAAAATACATAATAATCCACATTATTGCATGAGTAATTTCTTTTTAAGTGTTCATTGTATCTCAAAATGCTGATAAATATATTGTTATCTTCTACTGGTCATTTCATTCTACGATCAGAATTATATTCTCCACTAGTGGGGGGTCTTTTGTTCCCTTAAAATGCTTTTGTATTACAGTTCTTTGCCCCAAAGATGATATTGACATCATTGCACTGACAAGGGTCAGTTGCCTTATGCCCCAAAACTTGCTCTAAATATTGAAATGAATACTACTCTTTATCACTGAAGGAATCTGATGTGAACCATCATAAATTATGATATGAATGTATAAGGGGTGACCATAAATAAGGCTGATTATTTTTTAATATAACAAATCTTCATTAAAGGCCTGAAAAGCACAGGAAAGCACATAGATCTTTCAAGAAAGAAAAAGCTAGCTGAAGTCTCCATTTAAATATTTATATTATTTTTTTGTGGCTTTTTACAAATCATTTCTAACTCTTAGTTTTCTTTACTCTAAAATAGAAAAAATAAAAATGCAAAGAATAGGGTCATCTTATAATTTATTGGCCAAATGAAACACTTCCTATATGTTTCTTTCAGGGATTCCTTCAGGCTTTATTATTTTTGATTTTGCTGTTGTTGTTTTTCGGTTGAAGAATAACCGATATACAGAAAAGTACACATATGATAAGTGAATTTTCACCAACTGAATAAATCTATGAAACCAGTACCCCAATTCAAAATCTATAAAATCAGCACCCAGATTAAGAAATAGAATTTTACCAACATTCAAACTGTAATACCTTTGAGAGTGAAAGGTGGCATCGTTTTTTTTTAAAGCCTAATTAGGTATAATTGATATACAGTAAACTGCATATGTGTAGAGTTTGATGAGTTTTGACATAGACCTGTGAAACTATTGCTATAGTCAAGGTAATAAACATATTCACCATCCCGAAATGTTTCCTTGTGCCACTTTGTAATCTCACTTTTCATTCTCTTTTATTATTCCTGGTCAAACACTGATCAGGGTTCTGTCACAAGTTTGCTGTTATAGACGTTTATATGAACACAATCATGTACTTTGTCCTTGTTTATTTGACTTATTTCACATAGAGATTCTTACATGTTGTGTACATCAACATTCTTCCTATTTATCCCTGAGTATTATTCTATTGTATGGCTATACCATAATTTATCCATTCTCCTGTTGATAGATATTTGTGTTTCCAGTTTGGAGTTATTACAAATAAAGCTACTATGAACATTTATGTAAAAATCTTGGTATAGACATATGTATTTATTTTTATTATGTAAGTATCTACATGTAGAATGGCTGGGTGGTATGCAAAATGCATATAAGTTGCTAAGAAACTGTCAAATAATTTTCCAAAGTGATTGCACCATTTTACATTCTTTACAGCAATGTATTAAAAGTATAGTTTCTCTACATCCTTATTAACAATTAGTACGGACATATTTCTAATTATTGCCATTCTAGTAAGTGTGCAGTGGTATCTCATTTTGGTTTTAATTTGCATTTTCTTGATGACTAATGATGGTGAATATGTTTTCATGTGCTTATTTGAGGGATTCTATTTTTAATTACACCAAAACCAAAGGCATGCAGTAGGACTGTCCTGGGCACACTTCGTGTAGGTGACCTCCACAAAGATGAATGAAGGATTGATTCGCATATATTAAAACATCTTTGCATCCCTGGAATAAATATCATCTGCTCATGGTATATGTGATACACCTCATTAACAAAATAAACAATAAAAATCATATGATCATCTCAATAGATGCAGAAAAAGCATTTGATAAAATTCAACATCCATTCATGATAAAAACTCTCTATAAACTGGGTATAGAGGGAATGTACCTCAACACAATAAAGGCCATATGTGACAAGCACACAGCTAATATCATGTAATGGTAAAAAGCTGATAGGTGAAATGGGTAAAGGGGGTCAAACGATACAAAGTTGCCAATTGGTAACTATTGTCACCATGCTATACATTACATTCCCCATAACTTATTTGTTTTATAACTGGAACTTTGTAACTGTGAGGTGATGGATGTCAACTAAACTTATTGTGGTACTCATTTTTCAGTATATCAAATAATTTATGTTGTATACTAATGCTAATACTAATACTAAATTTCATACTATATCACATGTCAATTACGTCTCAATAAAACTGGAAAAAAGAATGAAGGAGGCAAAAGGAAAGAAATATGGGTAAAGAAGAGAAAAGCTTATTTGGTTATATGTTTGTGACAATGCTTTGTTAACAAAATTATATACAATTTTATTCTTGTTATTACATAAGCTAATAATAATAATTAAAATTGATGGATTTTTCCCAAAGGAAAAACATGGCACAAGTTACATGCTTAAGGGTCACTATTTTTATAAAAGTTGGCAAAATATATTTTAAATGGTATATACTACAACACTTCAAAAGGCATATATTAAATAGTACAATGAAGTAACCATCTCATAACACTGTACTTAATACAGCTCAATTTCATAGAACATTGTAAATGGTTCTTTCCCCTATTGCAATTCTAGTCTTTCTTTTTCCCTTAGGGCAACAACTCAGAATGTGTTAAGATTATAAAATGCTGAAGGCTATTTTTGGAAAAACTTTGCCAGATACCTTTGAGGAGACAATTAGAGAGAATGAGACATATTTGATTAAGCATTTTGAACCATGGCTGTTTTGTTCTTCTGCTCTCGTCTTATTAAAAAACAAAACCAAAACAAACAAAAAACAATTGGCAATTGCAAATTTTTATGAACACTCCATTGATTTTTGTTGTTGTAATTACCTTTTCAAATGAAATAATCTCTGTCTATAGGTTGCAGCAGTAAGTTTATGCAAGAAAACATGAAAATATCCTGTTGAGAATCTGTGTCTATACTGTATGACGTCCAGGGGCATTGTGTAATATTTTTATATGCAGTGTTGCTATTAAAATTATTCTGAACAACCGAAAATCCTTTGTCTGTAAATATTGTGAGTTAGGATTAAACACAGGGCACAAAACCATTCCTAAATATGGAACCTGAGTCCCTAAGGTTTTAGTATTTGATTTCCAGGTGACTAGAAGACTGCCTTTAATATAACCTTATGTGCTTTGGTATTTTCACAGTGATGAACAAGGTAAACTTTTGAGCCAAAAATCACTGGAAATGTTTGAACCAAATAAAAAGGTAATAAAAAGTAAGCTATCTTTAACTTCATAAGCAAGCGTAGATTTTTCTGGTTTACTGTTGTACAGTTGAGAAAGCATTTTCCTCCAGAATTGTTCAGTTTCACTGACAGGGAAGTTTATTCTAGCACAATAACTTCTTTCTTGCATGATTTCATATAAATTTAAAGGAACTTCTTGAGCTGTAATCTCACAGAGAAGCAGCTTCCTATGAGACAAAAGCTGTGTCCATTCAAGCATAGCTCCACCTCTTAAAATCAATTGTCTCGGGCAATTTATTTTGTCATGGCTGGCTTGTTTCTTAAATTCCTTATCTGTACAACAGGGGCACTAGTACCTGCCTATCTCAAAGGAGTTATTTAGGAGAAAACTACCATTTTCTTAAAGTAATTTGTGAAGATCACAAATAATTTAGGGTCAGAACTGAATTAGAACTAGGCCTTCTAAATCTAAATCTTGGTCTCCTCTTTCAAGCTTACCTCTCAGTCTCATGAGGCAAGACATAAAGATGCTTGGATAATTAGTATAAAATTTCTGCTAGCAACTGCTATTAAACTGATTATTTTTGATCCGTTTCCAGATTGTAGATTCCTAATGTGAAAACCACACAAAGTTCTGGTTGGAATGGTGACTCTGAATCTAGGCACTTTTCCCTCTTTTCTAAATTTACTTTGCTCCCTTTGTTCAAAGCCAGTATCTCCCGGAGCCATCCTGATTCAGCACTACGTATTCAACTCAAGAATTTTCAGAAACTCAACAAAGCCAGGAAGTCTCCTCAGTAAGAATCAAACATGACAGTCCAAGGTAGAGAGTAAAATTTTGGGCCAGACTCATGCTGGGGGTGGGGGGGGGGGGGGTAGAGCCTTAGGAAGAATTAATCAGATTCGGTTTTAATTTATATCACTTTAAATGCTAATATGGATATAATGTCTTCAGACATTATAATGAAAATCATGTAGAATCTCAGTGCTTCGTGGGCTGCCAGTACTTCTAAGCGATCACATTCTTCAAAATAGTCACCATGGAAGATTCCAAGCTTTTTCAACAATTGCTGAAACCAGTTTGTATTTTTCTTTTCAAATTGCTATCATAATCATTTTGGGCCCGTCCTTTTCCTCCCTGCTTTTTTCATTTTTCCTCTCCCCTGCACATGACAATCCCTGTCTCTGACCAAAAATAGTTTATCTGAAACAATCAGTTACGTACTCAACATACATGGCTCTGAATGTCTCTCAGCTACTTCAAAAACAAATTCTTTCTTCCCATTTCTCAACCATCTTCAAAGAATGATGACCTGCCACCTGTGAAGATGTATTTTTAATGTTTTGCAGATTTTTAAGGATATTTCAAAGGAAGAGGTCCAAAGTCATTTTAAGTAATAGCAGCAGCACTGAAATAAGTGAATAATTTCTAGTAGTAACCCTCAAGGGAGAAAATTCATTTTGGTTCTTAATTTTAGTGTTTATTAAAAGATGAGTCAGATTAAATTTTTGCTATACTGTATATATGTATAAACACTATGCACACACGTGAGTGTATATATAATCTTATAATCTCTTGCATATTTTTAAAAGGAAAGTTAAAATTGAAAGACAGCCTCATAAGAAAAATCAGCATGTAAAATGCCATGGGAGGAAACACCTGCTGGGCAAACATAAATGTACAAGACATCTGACAGGCTTCCTTCATAATTTTACCCAATAAAGTAGTAATAGTTAGAAATAAAAATGTTGTAAAAAAGCAATAACATTGCAGTATTTTTAAAAACATGTAAAGGCTTCATAGTCAACCTGTTAGGAATCTAAAAATGTATAAGAACCGTTAGTTTTCCAATAATTAATTTCAATATACATTTTATTCCATTTTTTTTACTTATTTAGTGAAATTTTAGGAATAAGTTTTCACTTCATCAACTTTAAATTTTGTCTTACTGATATACTTGTAAAAATTGCATTTACACTTTAGGTGTTTCATTTTGCTGCATGCCACTGAAAATTCAGTAATCAAAAATGCATAACCTTTTACTCATAAAGCATGCACACAGGCTCTCTTTAATAATTTAAAGAGCTTTCTATAATGATGAAGTCATAATGATGAAACCAATAGGAAAATTCTAATACCATTAAATATAACAAATAATTCACTGTAGGAACCAGGCATAAAAAGCAAGAAAAAGGAATTCTAAGTGCTCAAAATATTTTGCTTTTTCTTAGGTCAATGCATATTTTAAAAATCAGTGACAGTTTTTCCTCTCTTTTGTTGGACTACATGACAGCTATTCATATACTGGAGCAGGTGCAAAAGATAAATGCTTTCCTATTAAAGTCAAGAATGTCAACATTCTGTGTACAATGACGGGCAGACCTCCATCATTTCTGCATAAGCTTTCTCCTGGGAAAGCTATCACCAGACCTAATTACTATACTATCAACTTACTATCGTCTCAAATTGTTATTCTTCAAAGACAACCAGCTGAGTTTCACTTTACTCTTAGATTCCCTGATAGGTGAGGAAAGAAAAACGTCAGAGCACAGAGAACAAAGTTATTCATGATTTCATTTAACATCAAACAACTTCAAAATCACTAATCCTTTAGATATATCTGCATTTTAGAATTATATCAGTAGTGATTCAATCTGACTATATAAAATAAGTGATTGACAAAAATATTGAAACAAAATCAGCAAATTACTTTAATAAACATATAATTATGGTAGATTCTAAAATGAATTAATTAGGATCAGTGATAAAAAATTAATTGAAAAAATATATTGTAATTACAATAAAATAAAATATGGCTTAATATATTATTTCCTTTGATGTTTATTTATAGAAGCTCTTTTTAGATGATTATAAATCAAGATCCATACTCAGATTATGTAATTAAAGGATGATTTCTTTTCATAATTTATTGGAGATGACATGACATTCTACAAAAGATAACAGCCTATTCTGAATTATTTTCAAGAAGCTAAACTGAAGTTTGTTATGTAGAAATGAGAAAAAAATGAAACTTTTCCAAAGACATCAAATTTAATGAGATTTTGAAACATTTGTGAAAAATGGCCACATGCAGAGAATTAACAACAAATAATGGATATATTTTTAACATTCTAAAAGTTAGCATGATTTTGAGACATGAATTTCTCTAATTAAAAATAAGATATATTTTAACCTGGTAATAATAATCTTATAGTGAAAGAAGTACTCCTGGTTATTTTTCCTAATTTTTCTACATATAAGCACTCCACCTTCACCTAAAATTATGAGAAAAAGCTCCAATCTATGGCAAGTTAAATAAAACTTGAGTTTATTGGGCCCCATCTATCTGTTCACTCTATCTCAGTGCCACCAATGTATTGCCAACTGAAGAATGAAGCTGACTGAGTTCAGATGGCATGTGTAAGCCCCAAGAAAGCTACTGGAAAAACTATCACCAAAAAAATCCATAAAGACACATTGATAGTTCTGTAAGATATCTATCTATGTTTCTGTGAGTGAGTGTGAGTGAATGTGAAGGCCTCAGACATACTATCACTACCGTAGAATTTATAAACACTGTATATACACTTAGCTACACTAAATTTATTTAAAAATAGCATAATGTTGCACTGTGACATTGACCATTACGTGACTAAATGATAGCAACTTTTTAGCTCCTTTATACTTTTATGAGACCACTAATCACATATTGGTCTGACATGTCATTATGCAGTGCATGACTGTTTTATATGTCAATTATACTTCAATAAAGTTGGGATCGGGGGAAGTAAAGTAAGAACAAACTCTAAGAAACAAGCTAAAGTGGAAAGAAATGAGACAGACAGGAGAGAGCCTCCTTTGACGAGATAACCTATTACTTCATGGGGGGAAGATAGAGGAAGTTTATGGCTTTTGATAGAACAAAAGAGATTACTTGTCTCTGCATTGCTGTTTCAGTTCTTCCATCAAAGTTACATTTCCTGCCTGGCATAGAAATCAACTTTTGATCTACTGCAAGATCATTCTTGCTGGATTTACAGACACCTCAACTTAGACAAATTTGGGTTTTCCTAGTTCAAGAAATTCTAGCCTAAATATCTTGGGGAAAAGCATATATATATATATATATATATATATATATATATATATATATATATATATATATATATATATATATATATATTCAAGCTTTATTTACTGCCATTATGACAATGGATCATTTTCTACACAATTTTGGTACTCCATGCCCCCCCTACCAAGTTCAACTAAAGCCATAATCATTTTATATCAAAGTCCTGCAAGTAGGAACAATATCAAATTTAAGTTTATGCCTTTTTTTTTCTTCAAAATTTTACCTAACAGGTACAAGTTTAAAAATAAGTTGGTGAAAGCAGATCCAAGATGACAGAGTAGATAAACACTGTGCCTGCTTCGTTCCATGAACACATTAAAATTACAACTAAATAATAGAACAATCAACCTGGCAAACCATCTGAAGTCTGGCTGAACTGAAGTTTTATAAATAAGGAAATAAAGAAGAAGCCACATCGAGACTGGTAGGAGGGATGGAGACACGGAACAGACGGGGGACAACACCTATGTGTTCCAGTTGAGAATCAAGAGGGTATCTCAGCTACAGAGATCCCCCCTGGAAGAACGAGGGCACCCCAGCCCCACACTGGGCTTCCCAGCCCGGAATACTGATGCTGGGAAGAGACGCCCCCACACCACCTGGCTTTGAAGAACACTGGGGATTCCTACCATCCAGGTGGGACAAAAGGCTGCAGGGAAACCCAGACATCCTCTTAAAGGGCTTGCCCATAGATTCACTCACTCACAGGCACTCACCCTGGGCACCAGTGGAGGGACTATGACTTAGGGGTCATCGGACACATACAGGAGACAGATTGAGGTGTGTGGCTTCAAGGCGAGGACTAGAGAGACAGTTGCCATTTTCCCTGTGTGGAGCCCTTCTCCCGTGCAACTGGCAGGCAGGTGCCATCCTTTCTGTGTTGAGCCCTCTCACATAATCATGGCCAAAGCTGAATCTGAATTAGTCTGGTGAGCTCTGCTCATACCACCCTGGTGACTCACTGAGACCCAACCTCATGCAACTCCCATACTGCATGAGGCTTTATCAGTGGCTGGACCTTATGGGAGCTGGCAACCAGCAGCAAGTCTCAGAGTGTCCTGGTTTTTTACAGAGCTACCCCAGACCCAGTACTGGTGGTAGCTGTCCTCGGTTCACAGCGTGACCTCTCCCATGCACCTCCAGGTACAGCACAGGCAGCGACCAATTGTGGATCACTTAGTAGCTCCTATCAGGTAGTTCTGGCTGGTCACAGTCAGTGGTTGACCTGAGCCTGCACTGGAGCTCCTCCTAAGAGGTTCCAGAACCAACATACTTGGAGTTGGGTTTCAGATCACAGCAGATCACCACCCAATTAGTCCCACAAGTGGCACACACAAAGAGCAGTCTCAACAGGCACCAGACCCTGCTGGGGCGAATCCTGCTCCATGGAGTAAGCCCACACACACACAGCAGGCCGTATGCTGTGGACATGGCCAAACCCCACAGCCAGTCAGCCTGAAGGTCAATCCCACCCCCTGACGTGCCAATAACAATCAAGGCACAACTATAACAGGAAGGCATACACAACCCACACAAGGGACACTCCTGGAGCACCCAGTTCAGCTGACCAGGGAGATTGTGCCACTGGGCTCCACAGGGTACATATTATATAAGGTCTACAGGCTAGATTGGGAGACATAGAAGATATACCTAATATACAGAAACCTACGGCCACACTGAGGAAACAAAGAAATACAACCCAAATTAAAGAACAGGAGAAAACTCCAGAAAAATAACTAAACAAAATGGAGGCAAGCAAACTACCAGATACAGACTTTAAAACAACTGTTATAAGGATGCTCAAAGAACTTAGTGAAAACTTCAGCAAAGAGATAGCAAGCATAAAAAAGGACATAGAAACCATTAAAAAGTACCAGCCAGAAGTAAAGAATAACTGAAATGAAGAATGCACTAAAAGAAATCACCAGCAGACTAGATGAAGCAAAGGATCAAATCGGCAATTTGGAAGACAAGGTAGCAGAAAACACCCAATCAGAACAGAAAAAAAAAAAAAGGAAGCTAGTTTAAGTGACCTCTGGGACAACATCAAGCATAACAACATTCACATCATAGAAGTACCAGAAAGAGATGAGAGAAAGCTAAAGATTGAAAGCCTATTTGAACAAAATAATAACTAAAAACTTCTCTAACCTAGCAAAATAGACATACAAGCCCAGGAAGTGCAGAGAGTACTAAACAACATGAACCCAAACAGACTCACACCAAGACACATCATAATTAAAATGCCAAAGGTTAAAGACAAAGAGAGAATCCTAAAAGCAGCAAGAGAAAGACAACTAGTAACTAATAAGGGATCTCCCATAAGACTGTCAGCTGATTTCTCAACAGAAACTTTGCAGACCAGAAAAAACTGGCAGGAAATATTCAAACAGATGAAAAGTCAGGACCTACAACCAAGTTTACTCTATCCAGCAAGGCTGTCACTTAGAATCAAAGGACAAATAAAAAGCTTCTCAGACAAGAAAAAGCTCAAGGAGTTTATCACCACCAAACCAGTATTACAAGGAATATTAGAGGGACTTCTTTAAGATGGAAAAAAAAGATTAAAAATGTGAATAATAAAATGGCAATTACTTCTAATGTAAATGTATTAAATGCTCTAATCAAAAACATAGTGTGGCAGAATGGAGAAAAAAACAAGATTCTTAAATATGCTGCCAACAACAGACTCCTTCAGATCGAAAGACACACACAGATTGAAAGTAAAAGGGATGGAAAAGGACATTTCATGAAAATGGAAACAAACAAACAAAAATCTGGGGTAGCAATACTTATAGCAGACAAAATAGACTTTAAAGCAAAGTTTATAACAAGAGACAAAGAAGGACCCAATAATCCCACTTCTGGGTATTTATCCGAAGAAACCCAATGGTACTTCAAGGAGTCGTGTGCATCTATATGTTCATTGCAGCATTGTTTACAGTGGCCACAATGCTGAACCAGCCTGGGTGTCAGTCAACTGATGAATGGATAAAGAGGAGGTGGTACATATATACCTGGAGTGTTGCTCGGCCATGGAAGGGAATGGGTTCTTTCCATCTGCGGTGGCATGGATGGACCTCGAGGGTACTGTGCTGAGTGGGGTATGTCAGACAGAGAGGGACAGATGCAGTGTGATTTCGCTTGTGTGTGGAGTCTGGAGAGCAAAATAAACGAATAATCAGGGCAGAGGCGGACTCTTAGATGCAGAGAACATTTTGGTGGTTGCCAGATGGTGCTGGGGTTGGGTGGGTGGGTGAAAGGGAGGTGCAGCTTGGTTGTTGCCAGGTAGTCATGGGGATGTAGGGTATAGCTAAGGAATATAGTCAATAATATTGTAATAACTATGTATGATGTCAGACATGTGCTAGATTTAACAGGGTGATAGATGGGTGGGGATTGGGGAACTGGATGAGGGAGGTGAAGGGATTAAGAAGTATAAATTGGTGGTTACAAAATAGCCATAGGGATGTAAAGTAAAGCATAAGGAATGTAGTCAATAATATGGTAATAACTATGAATAGTGCCAGGTGGGGTACTGAACTGTTCAGGGGGATCACTTCTTAAATTATATAAATGTCTAACCACAAAAAAAGTTGGTGAAACACACTTATTAATGAATGTATCAGAACATTTCTGAATTTTAATAAACTAATTTGTTATTGAAACAAGCCTGGCATAATTTTGTTCTATTACAAAATCCTCTGTAGTTTTCTTAAATTGTTAAGTCTTCATCTCTTTTATTTGAAAATACCTATAGCATTAAAAATATATTATCATTTATCCACTCAAAATTTAATGAACACAGATGCTAATGATATCAATCATTACCCCAAGTTTACTATTCTCACGAAGATTTTGAATAGTGGAGCAATTTTTGTAATGATAAATGTAAACAAAATTAGAATTAGAGTATTTACTTATTCCTTATGAGAAAATAGCAAAGTCAGAGAGAATCATAGAGTGTAGCTTCTAATCCGTATGCCATATATAAATTTACATGTCAGGTGCTTGACCATTCTTTATTTATACCTCTTTGTATTCTAAGGGAAGAATATTCAGATTGTAAACCTAGCTAGGAAGGAGTGTATTCAAAAATTTTAAAAAAACTTTTTTTAACCAACCATAAAATCTTGTTTCAAGAGCTTTTTCAACACTTATGATCTTAAATTACCACACAAGTCATAATGTAAAAGTAATGAAATACTCTATAAAAATGTTCAACAGAATTTAAAATTTTAAGTTAAGGGCACTTGGAAGTTCAGTAATTCTCAAAGAGACTGTAAAGATGATTAAAATCCTTAAGGAAGCCTGAAAGAAAAAGGTCACAGTCATTATTGGAAATGTAATACAATGTTAACCCTCAGGTTTCACATTTAGACTAGAAAGCTTACGTTCAAGGCCATTACACCAATTTTTATAGAATACAATGCTTTTCCACTCACCGTCCATCCCTTGAAAAGCTGTATGTGGGTAATAATGATTATCAACTCAAATTAGTCACACACACCAGGGTAAATTGGAAATGAAAAGCTTCTTCAATTACCCAAACTAACATAAATGATTTATTTCCTTCTGCTGACATGAAAGGAAGAGAGTTGAATGCTCGTGACAGATAGCATTTACCCACCCTGCACTAAGGTCAGAGAGCTCACTCAGCACAAATATTCCCAGGAAAGGTTCAACTTGGCAGAAAAGAAACCATCTATTCCAAAAGGTCACCACGTCGGCTCGACTTTTCCTCTGCTATGAGAAAAAGCCTGTCAGAGTCCATTACAGCAAGGCAGCAGCTGTTGTGGAGAATGATACCCTCCAAGAGAGAATAGTTTCTCATATGCCCCAATGCAACTCCTCCACTTCACAGAATATCCCTTGTCTCCTCTGACACCATTCTTAGTCACAACACCATGGCTTTGCTCTTGCATCTCAAATACTTGCTCCAAATATTTCTCTACATGTTACATTATTTCAAGTCCAGCTGACTATCACACGGTCTCAGTCAAGTCTAGTGCGACCCAAACTCCTTCTAATGGCCTATAAATCCCTCCACGATCTGATCCCTGCCTATGTCTCCAGTCCAACCCCTTTGCTTACTCCAGCCACACAGAATTTGTTTATCCAACACCCCAAACCCTGTCTCCCCTCGGTGCCCCCACCTGGTGTGTTCCTACCCCCCACTCTGCTCATATTTTGGTCTTTGCTTAAACCCCATTCCCTCAAGGAGGGCTTTCCTATTTGTCTCAAGTAGGTTCCCCACCTTTATTTCCCCAATTTTGGTCCCTTCTTTTCTTCTCAACAATGTCACAATTTTCAATTATTTTCCTTTGCTCCTCACATTTTTCAGTATCCATGCTGCAATTGTTGTCTGTCTCCCCCCACCCCCCACTTTACTGAGAGATAATTGACATATAATCTTGTGTAAGTTTAGGGTGTACAATGTATTGATTTGATAATTGCAAAATGATAACCACCATAACATTAGGCAACACTTCCATATGTCACATAATTAACCATTTTTGTGTGGTAAGAACATCTCAGATCTACTCTCTTAGCAACTCTCAAGTATATAATACAGTGTTATTAACTGTAATCATTATGCTGTACGTTAGAACCTCAGAACGTGTTCATCTTTTAACTGGAAGTTTGTACCCTTTGAGCAACATCTCCTCATTTCCCCCGATATTGTCGGTCTTCTTCCCAATGCCGACACAAAGCAAATGTGCAATAAATGCTTATTCAGTCGAGTCCATCCTACCCTGATCTATCTTTTTCTAACGCCCTTTGTTCTTGTAGGCATCAGACCAAAATGAACTCATCACTTACTCAATTTTATCATTATTATTCAAATCAACATACTTACTATATGCCAGAAACTGTAAGGTGCTGCCATAACAGCTATTATTTACTGATTGTTTATTATGTGCTAGGTAGGCACTGCTATAAGTACTTTATATGTTATCTCATATCACCATAACCATGTAAACAAGCAACTATTTTTACCCCTATTTTAAAGATGAGAAAATTGAGACATAGAGAGGTTAATAATGTGCTCAAGATATCACAAACAGGAAGTGCTAGCTCTCTATTGAATAAAACACAATTTCCTACTTCAGATGAGTACGGAGAGAGGGGAAAGAAAAGTGAGCTAGAAATTCAAAGGGAGGAGATAATATCTGCTTAAGGGAGTCCAGGAAAAATTGTTTGAAGGTGGAATTTAAGACGAGACTTGAAAAAAGTTAGGGTTTTGACAAATGAATACCAGGAAATAGTACAAAAGGCCCTTATCAGAAAGAAAACAGTGAGAAGAAAGATACCAGGGAAAAGAGATACTAAGTGTGCACAGGAAACACGAATAGTACAGTTATGATTATATGTTGTCCCATCTCTTGAGCCCAAATAGTGCAAATCCTTGAATGCACATCACTGAGAATTTACCTGTGGCTGGAAAAAAAAATGAAAACACAATCAAGGTTTTAAAATGATAACTACTGGGACCTATTCTCTGTTATTAGTTCATTACCTATTTCTGGTGGTTATTGTCTCAACTGGATTTCGAGTTTTTTTGATAGCAGGCGCCATGTCTTACACTTTCATCAGAAGGGTTAATAAAAAACTGACTCTTGAAAGTGTCAGTGAACAAGAAGAACAGTCAGAGGAGACTAGAAAGAGGCTACGCACTCCACACAGTGATGTCAATGGTACAGTGATAAAAATACCACCCCTGCCCTCAAGGGACTTATATTCTGACACAGAAATGAAATGATTGGTGTAAATGCTTACAGTACATATAGTGAACTAGTTAGGAGAAATACAAAAAACTGCAGCTGTAGAATTCTATAAAGTAAAATTGTTTGAAAATTAATTCCAGTAGGTATTTAAATTGATATGTTTCAAAGTTTTTATGCACAATTTTTTCAAGACAAAAAACAGTAAATGTCTATGACAATGAGGACTTACAAAATAAAAGCTTTTTGCAAGTTATTTACGTGGAACAGCAGAGAATCTCATCTAAAACTTTAATACAGTTACCATGAATTCTCCTCAGTGAATAATTCAACTCAGCATTTGCTTTTTATGTTCCCTACCTGTGGTTTTCTATAATCAAAGTTCTCGACTGGAGAAATTTAAATAATTCCCCCCCCTTCCGTAAAAACATTTTCTTTCAATTCCCTTCACATATTCCCACCATATGCTCATTAGAACATTTACCTAAAATCCCAAACAACTGAACACACACACACACACACACACACACACACACACACACACACACACACACCCCTAATGCTTATATTAGGAAAAGGCTGAGTTGAAGGTGTGTGGTTATTTTTCCTTATTTAGTCTATTGAATACACATAACTTTTTTCATTCATTTACTCATTCAACTTCATTGTATAAGTCGTGGCTCTGGAAAATGGCTATAAAATCATGACATACACACCCCCTTTTTAAAATTGATGTGTATAATAAACTAGGTTCTGATAAGCATAGAAATTTAGAGTTTTGACAATACCTTAGAAAGCATCTTACTAGGCAAAGACCTACTAGACACATGTTCCGCCCTCCCTCCACAGAGGGCACATATCGCTAATAGATCCCAGTGCTCTCTCCCACTGAGCCTGGCATTGCTCAGATCCCTTCTCTGCATGATGCTGCAGGCACCTCTACTCTAGAAGATAAAACATGTATTGTGCATGACCCTTTTCACAGGATAGAAAATGCATCCTGCCGTTCAAGGCACTCTGGAGAACTACAATCTATTTTCAGCTACCATAGTGCCTGCTATTCAGCAAAGAGCTCCTCAGTATCCTGAAACATCCTAATAATGTAAAAGCCTTACTGCAGTTTACAAAATAGACTGTGTGTGGGAGCAAACTTGCCTGTGTCACGCGTTTGGTACTCCTGGCCACCCTCACACTACATCTCAGCCTGGCTGGATCCTGCCTCACTTACTCTGGGAGTTACTCCTCCATCTTGGTGGCACCATAACTTCCTTCTGCACCTGAGATGAAGGCTGTGCTGAAGGACCCATTCTTGCCCTTCTGTTCTTCTCTCGGCACATGCCACAATCACTCACCCACATCCATGGCTTCACGTAGACTGTTTCCTCATGTAAGTCTCCAGTTCAACATTTCCCAGCTCCAGAGCCACAATCCCACCCCTCGGCTGGAGTTTCTACGTGCATGTCTTACTGTTACCACAAATTCAACATGAAAACTTCACCCTGTCATAAAAACTGCTTTTCCCTTCCTCCTGTTTTCCTTCTTTATTATCAGCAGCAGCATTATCTTCCAATCACCCAAGCTGGAAACTTTGGGCTCCTTCTTTTCACTCTGTACTTCTAAATGATCACT
Source organism: Rhinolophus sinicus (assembly GCF_057876585.1). Taxonomy (NCBI): domain Eukaryota; kingdom Metazoa; phylum Chordata; class Mammalia; order Chiroptera; family Rhinolophidae; genus Rhinolophus; species Rhinolophus sinicus. The sequence continues at coordinate 35,269,338 of NC_142504.1, forward strand.
AGCGCTTGCCAGTTCTAATCTGAAAGTGTCATTCAAGTCTGTCCCCTCCTCCCAATTTCCAGTGCCACTGCCCTCATTTGGGCTTTCATCTGTGCCCACTCTAATGCCTGGCATTCTCCTTCTAACGTGTCTTCCTGCCTGAATCTCCCTTCTCTAAACCATCCACCCATCCCATCCCATCTCCCTGTCCCCTCTAATAAGACCGATATGTTTCCTTACAAATGTGATTGTATTACTCCCCACCTCTGGCTAAAAAAAAAATGCCTCTGCATTCCTTCAAAATAAAGTCAACGTCTCCCCATAACTTTAAAATAAAGCTCAAATTCCTAAGTGGGGATTTCAAAGTTCTCCGCAAATAAGGACCAGGTGCCTTTGTCATCACACCCTGTTGTGATTAAAAGCTCCGAATCTGAAGCCCGATTGCCCAGCTTTGTGGCATTAAGCAGGGCTGCCGCACACTCGTGGAGGCTGAGGGGACCTGAGTGAGGCATGGGCTGAGGGCTGAGGGGTGAGTGCGGGTAGAAGTGTAGTCCATGTGCCACCCGCCAAGCTGTGTCTCACCACAGGGGTTCTACAGGATTGGAGGAGGTGGCACTATTTTCTATTTCACTCATCGGAACTCTAAGAGCTCCATTTGCTATTCCCTAAAGTGGGGCTAACACTAAGACTTACTGCATGGGGTTGCTGTGAGAATTGAATAAATGTGTGTAAAGCCCTAGAACAGTCCCAGGTACAAGTGCCCAGTAAGTGTCAGCTGTTAATCCCGCACCGACCCCAGTCCTTATACTTTAAATAAATAGAATGTATTTATTAATACGATTTTACTCATGTAAAATCTGTGCTTTTTCACCTTTGTGGCTCTCATGGCTCATTCTGCTTCCATATACAAAGGACATCAAGACTGAATGTGCCATCGATGTCAAGGTGCTTCTTGACTCACATAAGTGTGAAGGATGAGTGTGGTCTCCTAGGATATTTGTGCCTTAGGGCCTCTTGAGCTGGTCTGCACCCCAACATTCCCCCCTCCAATCTCTGCCACTCTTTAAACTCTGCTGATCTGCTATGATTGCCTCCATTAAGTCTTACTTGATCCCTATACATATAAACATGAATTCTCTAGATTTTAACTCAATCTCAGGTACCTGTGGGCCCCTACTGTGGAACTTACTATAGTATATTTTGTACTATCTAAACTTGTACTTACCTCAAGGCCGTATCTTCCTTGAAGATTTTAAGTGTCCTACGGTACCCTGTGCAGTTCCTTTTTATGTTCCCACAGTGTGTACGGCCTTCCAGTGACATAACAGGCCCATAATGGGCAAGAATAGAATCATTTATGAGTACAGACTGTGTACCAGGCACATGCAGTATTTAAACTCTCACACAACTTTTCTAGCATCATTATTTCCCTGCTATACACGAGATGGTACATAAATAACTTGCTTAGGGTTAGGCAGCTGAAACTGATGGGTAGAGATTAGAACCCAGGACCTGGCTGGTTCAGGGACTGGGCTCTTACTTCACGGTGGTGTCTTGTTTGTTCCTTCCCCTGCTCAGGAGCTGCCAGTTATTGATGACTGTATATTATATTCCAGGAGCGTTTCATACATTATTCCTAAGCTTCCTTGCAAAGTGGTTGTTATTATTCCTACACGCATGAAGACAAATCGAGGCTGAGAGGTTAAGCATTTTCTCTAGATCTCACAGCTGGTAAATTCTAGATTTAATTTTAAATCCTGACCACAGAACTCCTCCATCCCCCCAAAAAGCACTTGTCAAATTTCAGAAGTCCTTGAGAAATGTTATTGCCATTATTACTATTATTATTATTATTATCATCATCATCATTTTCTTATTTTCTTCTTATTATTATTTTGTTATTACTCACAGGGTCTCATTTATGTGGTTCTATTTCATTTAGACACCCTTTTGACAGAAACCATCACTATATAACTTATAAAAAAATGTTATTTCTGCATTATATTTTGTCAACTTTTGTCTTCATATATTGACTACTTAATCCTATTCTAAATTACTTGGAAAAAGAAATGCTTGTTCTCCTAAGAATCTGATGGAATTTTACATACAAATGATCTTGATATCAGAAAGATAAAAGGTATTGATATTAGATGATTGATTATATAAACAGGAGGTCAGAAATAATGTTGAGAGATCCAAACTTAGTACTTGTGATTATTAATTTCATTAAGATCATTAGGTTTTGTCTGGTAGTTCTATTGCATTCCAGTTATTTGGGACGTCAAAATACTACTCCTATAGAAACAAGTAAACACTGATATGAATACCAAAATGAACCTTGAACTAAATGCCATGCATAGAAAGAAGAGGGGGAAAAGGAAAGATGCAGAATCAGAATTAACCATTAGATTTTAAAAGAATACAAGAATATAATTTTGAAAAGGAAAAATGGCATGGGGATGGTGATTTTATTGGAAATTAGTCAGACTTATTGATGAGAAAACAATATTATCAAATTAACATGTATGCAGCAACTACGAAGGTAATTGATAGTTACTTAAAATACAGATATTATTTAAAGTTGCATGACTGGAATATCATTATTCAATTTTGCCAGTACTCATTATTTCATTGGGAAAATTCTATTGTTTTGAGGGAAAAAAGTGCAAGTGAAAGTAGAAAATATTAATGGCACCCAAATCTTCCCAAGCAAAGAAATAACTCCAAAAGAGTATCCCTTGTTATGAAAGTACTAATTTCTGGAGCTCCCAGAGGATTCTGAATAAAACTAGACACACTTGCAATGCATTATAAATACGTAATTACCATTTAAATGGAGGGAAAAAGCTGGTGAGTGAAATGAGAAAAAGGCATTTCAAAAAGCCAACCAGACGCTGGCAGTTCAGGCAATGACCATCTCGTTTGGAGCCAGGTTAACAAAGCTATTGTCCTGCTTCCACTCACTCTCAGCCTTTAACTGTTGCTCTCCTCTACCAGAAGGAAACAGCGGGTTAAGTCTTTTTAATCGATTTCCAGTCACAATTTTCTCATTAGACTCTGGTATGCGTAATACATAATTCAATAGCACATGTTTACCAAAAGACAGCTAAGGGACATAAAGGCTTCTCTTCTCTTTTTAATTGTTTGGGCACCCAAATTATAAAAGTAAATGAAATTCTGCAGTAAATTTCTATTGGTTGTACAATTACGATGATTAGAGTCATTCATCTCATCTCACCCACAGTCCAACAACGAAGGCTTTCCTTAATAACATCCCTGTTTGTGGATTTGGCTGAGCAGTAATTTGATGTGGAAAATATTGTTTTATTCTAAAAGAGGCATGAACATCCTCTTCAAATGAGTTTAAAATTTATCATGCAGATTTCAAAACTCTGGAAAAAGTATCAAATGTGTTTTTATTGGACAGCTGCATAACGAAGTATAGAAGGTAAAAGATTTGTCTAAAATCACACAAATTAAGTGAAAAGACCCCTTCTCCTGTCCCGTGTGTATTTCAGAAATCTAATCTATTTTGGGGGGTTACTGTCACATTTCTTATCATGAAATTAGCTACTTCTAATGATACATTTGTCAAAACCCATTTGCATTTATCAGGGCGACATATGTTGCTTGGATTAATCATTGTTTCTATCTCAAAACACTGAGTAGTTTTGAAGGAAGACTATAAATGTGAAGCATGAAAAAATTCGTAAGTCATGAACCAAAGGCCGGGCAGACATGAGCAACTATGTGACAAAAGTGATGGGATTAGGAGTTACACACTGGCTACTTTATTCTAGCTTTCCCTTTGTGTCTTCTTTTGGTTCTTTCACTTGGTATCTTTAAAAAATTGGTGCAAGTCAGTGTAACAAACTAGGCAAACACTGATTAGCCATTTAGTGGTCTTTTCCATCATCTAAACCAAAGGTCCAGAAACTATGGCTCACAGACCAAATCTGCACGACTTTGTAAATAAAATTGTACTAGAACACAGTCACCTATATTCATTTATATGAGTGTATTGTCTCTGGCTGATTTTGCACAATGACAGCAAAGTGTAGTAAACAGTAAGGCCCCAAAAGCCTAAAATATTTACTATCTGGCCCTTTATACGTAAAGTTTGCCATTCCCTGATCTAAACTGTTCCATCTTAGTGGTCTAGGAGGAAGTTATACTCGCTGGCCACAACCTTCACCTCCCCTACTCTCCGTTCCATTAGATCTACTTTTTTCTGCTTCTCCGAGATACCCCATTTTTTTCAATTACGTTCTTTTCTAGTATATCTACCATCTTTTGTTTATATATTTTTCCCTTCTCAGTCACTAGCACAATTAATTCCATTCCAAAATTTATTTAATCTGAAAATAAAGCTGGGCACATGTGGCCCAATCTCTGCACTGCGTCAATAAAGAAAAATCAGTTCAATACCAATGGAAAGATACAATTGAAAGAAATTTAAATATTTACTTAGGCTATAAAGAAAATGGTGAAGTAGTGAGGAGGAGTATCCTCTTAATGAGTAGAACATTTCAAAATCCTATCTTCTAAGCATCACTATTCTAATGTTCCCCCCAAATCAATGACAGCCGCTGTGGTAGATGCTATGGTGTACTGCCCAAACCTCCCACTCAGGAACAAGGCACTTATTCCTCCAGCTGCCAAGCTCTCTTTGGGAATTGCCCTCAACCAAATGAAGCCAACTCACTCAAAGTTAAACCCTCTTTTGGAGCATCCCACATTTAACGATGATTGATATGGGGGTTTAGGCCCCTTTGCCTCAATGAGGGAGGCCATCCAGGTTCCAGAACTGCCTATAAGATTGACTGAGGCCTCTGTTGTAATTATATGAAAATTCAACTATTCCCCAGCAAGTCTGCTCCTCCTTCTCCCTTACTTGTGTTATTCCTAAGAGCGTTCCCAAATAACTCCTTCAGGCAAATCTCTGCCTTGGAGCCTATTTCCCAGGAAACCCAATTGTAGTCAGCTGCTCTCTTCAAACTCTTTCTCATCCTATTCTCATCACCCAGACATAAGCTTCCTCCAGTCACAGTCTTTCTAGCTGTTTTTCCCTCCTCAGAGTCTTGTTTTTCCTCACAATCCTGGATCAATTCCTTTTCTCTCAGTAGAATTCACTGCCTTTTCTTTAAGTTTACTAACTAGATATGAAAAAGAACCCATAACTAAGTCTTTAATTTATACTAGTATGTTTTAATGCCTTATTCCGTGATTTCAAAATCCTGCCTTACAGAAATTCGTTTGGGATTGGATTATCAGGTCTAATTTTTTAAATGTTTCAATTCACTGTTTTATTTTTAACAGAATATCTAACCAAAAAGGATTTAAAATTGTGTCTTTTATATTATGTATTTAAATGTCTTTATATGATTGTTACAGTCAACTGTATGGTGAATGTTCTTCTGCAATAACAGTTCCCCCTGTAATAGCATTTTGGTTCAAAATGAAAATGTTCTGGCACAAAATCTGGACAACAAGGCAGCATGAGAAGACAGAAAAAAAATTTAAATTCCTAATATCATCAATTTCTTCTTTGGTAAGTCTGCTTCTGAAAAAAAAGGAAAGGAAAGAAGGAAGGAAGGATGGAGGAGAGGAGAGAAGGAGGGGAGGAGGGAGGGAGGAGAAAAAGAGAGAAAGAGAGAACGAAGAAAGAGGGAAAGGGGAAGAAAGACAAAAGAAGGGAAAGAAAGGGAGGGAAGGGGAGAGGAGGGGAGGAGAGGGGAGAACCAAGTTAAAACATATCAAGGGAAAAATCATTGTAAATCCATGAATTACTTTGCAAGCAGTACCTCTGAAGTTCTAGAATGATTATCTTTTTCGTAGACAAAATGTTTACTTTTCTGAAATTTACAGCTATTGCACAAGTTAGAATTAACAACTAATCTTTATTCTGCTTGAAGTTAAAATTAAGAAAAATGGAAACAAAATAGTGATAATTTAATATCATTAGCAGATATTAAAATAATTTATATATTCTCTATAATTTAACAATTATGGTATTAGGGAATGATTAGCCAGATAAACCAATGGCAGTGAATAGAGTATACAATAATATACCGAAATGCGTATGGAGATGTAATCTATGAAAAAGATTACATTTTATATAACTGGCATTAAGATGGGCTTTTAAAATAAACTGTGTTGGGAAAACTGAATAACCATTTTGAAAAAGAAAATTGGAGCTGAATCCCACTATACACCATGACTAATTCCAAATGGATAACAGAGCTAAATGTTAAAAAATGAAACTATTCAGATTATTTTCAGAGGCTAAATTCCCAAAAGTGACATTATTGGGATACAAAATGAAAAAAAGTTAAAAAGTTCTTGATTCATATTAGCATACTAATTTTGAGAATTCTTGTACTAATTTTTTATATCCCCAAATGTATCATATGACAGTTCCATTCTTATTCAAGTCTAGTCAAGAATGTGTGTGTTCAATCGGTAACCACAAGATTGCCATGGGGATACGAAAGTCAATTTGGGGAATGTAATCAATAATGTTGTAAAGATTTGTAGGGTATCCAATGGACACTTGTCTCATTAGGGAGACCACCTCAGGGATGATGTAAATGCCTGATCACTGCACTGTACACCTGAAGCTGAAGCCGAACAATAATGAATGTCAACTACAAGTTTATATGTATATATGTAGTTACAAGAAGTGGAGTGCAGCATTAGGAATAGAGACAGTGGAAATGTAATGGCCCTGTGCGATGTCAGAGGGGTAGTAGATTGGGGGAGGGGAGTTATCATTGTGTGAGGGATATAAATGATAAATGTCTAACTAGTACATTGTTTTGTACACCTGAAACTAATTAAATGAATGAATTAATTAAAAACAAAAGAATATGTGTGTTCTCATTTTAAAAATATTTAATGGAATATATGTGTGTGTGGTGTAGCTTAAGCTTTAGGAGCCCTCATTTGCCAAGCCCTTTCAAGGCCCTGAAAATATGTGTTATCAGAATCAAATATTTTTGTAAAATTACAAAAGGAAAATTTTGTAAAATCCCATAAGCTTCAGGCCCCACAAAACCTAGATCAACTCTGGGTTATTTTATTCGTTTGAACCATATGAAATTGCCCTTTAATATGTCATAAATAGACAAATCTGTAAATTTCATAGGGTTTAACTAATACACATAATTTTCGTGACTTGTGAAGTGTTTCTATAAGGGAAAGAAAATCTCTAATAACAGAATTACCAGGTCAAAGAATACCAAAAAAATAAAATAGTAAAAATAGTAAAAGATATTGTCTTCTGAAAAGTTTATATACAGTGAATCCCCCCAACAACAGAAAATGTGCACATTTCCCTCAGAACAGTGGGTGTTAACCAGCATGACTACACACTCTCCTTTCCCCAAGGTAGTCCTGGTTTGTACCTATTCTCATAATTATTAATACCGTGTTTTCCTGAAAATAAGACCTAACTGGACAATCAGCTCCAATGCGTCTTTTGGAGCAAAAATTAATATAAGACCCAGTCTTATATTATATTACATTATATAAGACCTGGTCTTCCATTATATTATATAAGACCCGGTATTATATTATATTATATTATATTATATTATATTATATTATATTATATCCCGGTTTTACATTATAGTAAAATAAGACCGGGTCTTATATTAATTTTTGTTCCAAAAGATGCATTAGAGCTGATTGTCTGGCTAAGTCTTATTTTGGGGGAAACATGGTAGTACCCCCCTTTCACTCTGAAAATAGCACCAATTGGATGATATATGGTCTCTGTAGTGTTACTGATCTTTTAAGCTGATAAAAGAGCTCTTTCTAGCCTCTAGGGGGCCTGTAGGTTTCTGGGAGGTACCTGCATTCTCCTTCCCCGCCCTTCCTATTAGCCTGCACTGACTACTCCCGGAGCAGTAGAGTTCTGATACACGCCTCTGGCTACGGACTCCCTGTCTGTATCTGTGGATGGAGGAGGTAGCAATAAAAGTATTCCTTGTTCATTACTAACAATTGTCACCCCAATAAATTTAATAAAATAAAATTTAAAAAAAGTAAAAAAAAAGTATGCCTTGTGTCTACCTTGTTGTAAGTCAAGCGCATGCGAGCACATGCACACATACACACAAAGCCTAATTAGTAATTGTTGTTGTTGTTGCTGCAAAGGTGTTTATTCTCGTCATCAATGTCGCTGATGTTCTCATGTTCACATTTCCCAGTGCGCTCCTCTCCTTACAGCAGTTAAAGTGCAATCTCACTTATAGGCCGAGTGGCGGGTGGGGCACTTGGCCCAGAGTTGGGCCTGTGTTGGCACTCCACACGGACACAGCGGGTGGCCTTTTCTGTGGGGAACAGGGGCAGCCAGGGGAGGCGATGAGGGGACCCCCCCCACATAGTCTTTTTTGCATTGGTAGGTGATTCTCCATTCGTGCTCCTTCCTGGCTGCCTGGTTTGGTGGAGAACCTTACAGCTCAGAGCAGGGCAGGGCAAAGGGGATAGAAGGAAAAGCAGCAGGCACCCAGGAGGGCAGGGCAGGGCGGGGCAGATGGGTGCAGGGGTGGCTCCTGGGGTAAGGCAAGACTCTGTCTTTGACTCTCCTCGTGAGGAATTTCCTCCTCTGCACCCCTGACTGGCCCCTCTCCCCACTTCCACCCGGACCAACACATACAGTCCCTGGAGCCAGGGGCACCTCCTGGGGCTCCTGAAACAAGGGAACTCTGCCACCCAACCCAGTGCTGCAAGAGTATGGAGTAAGGACAAGGGCAAACCCTGCCTGAGGACAAGGTAGGAAGAGGCTGCCCAGGACATAGGGTGGGGAGAGAGAGGACCCCAATGCCAGGAGTTGCCCCCACCCAAGGCCTGGAAAGGGGGAAGGCCTGAGAACTACTGCTTCCTTTTGGGGGTTCGCTGGAACCCCAGCCCACCCCTCTGTGGCCAGGGGCCCACAAAGTGACCAGGGTATTGTGCTGTGTGATGATGCTGGGGTGGGGTTCCAAGGCCAGGGCAAGGGGGTGGTAGAGGTGCAACTAAGGTGCTTGTGCTTTAGCTGCGGGTGCTGACTCCCCCATACCCTCATCCCCGCTCCACATTCAAGCCAGAAAGAGGAGTGCCAGGATCCCAGCCAGACCCAACACCCCCATCTCCACAACAAGCAGATGCCAGAGGGACCCCCTCCCACAGGCTGGCAGGGGCTGCTGGGTCCAGGGGAAGCCTCCAAGTCAGATTTCAAGGGGCCCATTTCAAGGGTCCTCACCCACCTCTGGTAATCCCCTGCCTCTGGAAGCAATGGGCCGTCAGACTTGGGGAGGAGACCTGAGGATTTGGATGAGGGCCAGAGACCAAAACATCAAATGACACCCAGCCTGGGGGGATGGGGAGTGAAAAAAGGACCCTTTAGTTCACATGTAAAACTCAAGAAAACCAAAACCACTCGCACTGGGCAAGGTTAGGAGAGGAATGGTTAGAAAGAAAATTCTGCAAACAACTGCCAACAATGGAGAGAACCTTGCCCTGTCTTCAGGAGCTGGGCTGCGCCATAGGTCAAGACCAGGGACACCTTCAAATGTAGCCCTGAGGGGTGCTGGCCAGACCCACAGGAGTCCCAGCGGTGGGTGGCTGGGCCTGGGGCCCCACCTCGGAAACGCACAGCCACACTCCACAGACCAGCACACATTCAGCCTGCCCTACCCCCACCTTCCATGCTGCCTTCCACTGCTCGCAGGACCAGTATCACAGTGCCAGTATCACAGTCCCGCTGGTTTGAAAAATAAAAGGAAACTTATACTTCAATATTTCATTAGCTAAAAAAAAAATGTTTTAAAAAGTAAGTACAGGGGGTGGGGGCTGGGTGAGGATGGAGGAGGGAGGGAAGGGCAGTAGCTCCCCAGCCTGCTCCTCTGGGTTCCAACCCTGGTCCCATTGCCTCTTAGATCTTCATTTGTTTAAAAGCAAAACTTGTATACACACGTTTCTGCAAGCCCGGAAACCTCTCATCCTATCCTCAGAGACCCTCGGTCTGCCCCCCTCACTCAGGACCTGCCCCTCTCAGGCCCCAGAGAAGCTGAGCCCAGGGTGGGAGAGAGAGAAGGGCACCGAGCTGTGGAAGTTGTTGTGGAGAAAGTTCAGGACCTCCATCTACAGGGTCTGGGCCATGGCAGAGGTTGCGCCATGTCCACGCTCCCGGGGCTCCCAGTGGGCTCCGCAGCGGCTGCTGGGGCCGGGCCTGGGCCCTGGGCGCGGACCCCTGCGACCAGGTCTCTGCCTTGGCCTCCGCAGCCTCCCCAGCCTCGGGCCACATCAGCAGCAGTGGCAGGAGCAGCGGCTACGCAGTGGGGCCAGGTTTCCAGCCTCATCGCCACAGCAGCCGGGCTGGGGAGGAGCAGCCGTCCAAATTAGTAACTATTTTCATCCAAGTCACAATCCTAGCTGTTCATCATCCAACATGCCGGAGATGTTAAGAGGGTCCTAGCACTGAATGAGGGTTTGGACAGAATGACCTTTATATACCTTCAAGTACTGAAATTCTGTGACTAGCCCAGTAGCAATGGACACTTATTGACGACTTACTGAGTGTCAGAAACAACCCTAAAAATTTTACCTCTAAAATCTCATTTTGTCCGCAGAGCTACCCAATGATTTAGTCACGATTATTAGATAATGTTAACAATTGAGTAAACTAAGGGATGGATTAAGTTAGTTGTCCGATATGACGCAGTACACAGTAAATGAAGCTCAGATATCAATTAAGGCAGCCTGACTGAAGGGCTGTTGTATCTCCATTTTCTGCAGCCTTCTGTTACATGTTTTCAGGCAATGAAAACCGATTTACATTTTACATATTTGATTTCCACTTATTTTCTAAATAATTCTGATTACATTTCTGCAAAATTGCTAATAGGAGGGAGGGAAAGGCATGCAGAAAATTCATGCAATATAATTTGAAATCTTACCGTTATAGAAACTTCCTTCTTCTCTTTCTGGAAGATCTGTTATTTCAGTTATCTATCCATCATATACCATGAAAAGAGAAAATCAATTTACCTTTTCGAAGTCTTTCTAAGAAAAGTTAATGATGACTTACCTAATTTAAAAAAATACTGAAAAACAAATTATTTGTAAATTATCATATGATTTCTATTCTGAGATTTTAATGTTACTGCTATTATAATATTTAGGGATCAAATGACTTAAGGTATTACCAACTTGGCTATGAATTTGACAAAGAGGAAAAGGTCAAATATTTTGTGGTAACCACAAGACTAGTTGTCTGCAGTGGCAGAAAACCTGAAGATGCTCAATGAACCCCTAATCCCAGCAAATCATCTTCTGAAATCAATCTCAATAGAAGTTTTGACCAAGGACCAATGACTGAAAGGGGTGATATTACCACCACTCCTGGAAGATAACTCTGTGGATAAGGAGTATCATGGTCAAATAACACAAATAACATTTTCAGGTTCCATATTTTTCTATTCCACAAGTCAGAAATCTGCTTAGTCTATGTCTTGAATAAACACCATAAGACTACCACATACAAACAGGTTATCAGTAACCTCCCAGTTTGTAAGTCCAAAGGGCCCTCGTGAATTTCTCTCTATCCATATTCAGACCCTCCTTTCTTGATCTCTATGACATCCCTGTCTCTCACTTTTCCATCTTCTTCTCAATTCCCTTTGAACAATCATGTTTCCCTTACTTAACCCTTTAATATAAATATTCCCCTTGGGCTTGGAGATTATTCTCCTGGGTGGAAAAGCATCCTGCATTATGAATTTGATAACATTTTATTTTCTACAATGAATCTAGTATAACTAACTGTTCTCATTTAGTGAATACATAACTGTTTCTACCAACAATAGATAGATACCCAAATTTGTGCTCTTTTCAAAGCATTTCTTTTGGTCCAGATTCCTGTGGAATTTAAAATGGAACAAAGAGGTTCCAGTCAAGATATAGTCGGTGAACGCTGTGCTCGCCTACTCCCATGACTGTGTTAAAATTACAACTAAATTATAGAACAATTAACATGGAAAACCATCTGAAGACTACCTGAACAGAAGCCCTATAACTAAGAATATAAAGAAGCCACACAGAGACTGGCAGGAGGGATAGAGAAGCAAAACGGGCTGGCCCTACACCCATGTTTGGCAGTTGAGAATCTGGAGGGCTATGTTACCTACAGAGGTCTCCCTGAGGAGTAAGGGGTCCCAGCCCCAAACTGGGCTCCACAGCCCAGAGTACCAGTGCTGGGAAGAGGAGCCCCCACAACACATCACTCTGAAAATCACCAGGGATTTCATCTGTCTGGGTGAGACAGAAAGCTGATGGAAAACCAAGACATCTTCTTAAATAGCCCACATACAGACTCTCCTGCTCCCAGGCACATACCCTGGTGTCTGGCAGAGGGACCTCAGCTCAGGAAGTTCCAGAGACATACAGAAAGAGGCTGAGTTGTGGGGCTTGAAGGTGAGGGCTGGAGGGATAGCCTCCATTGTCCCTGTATTGAGCCCTACCCCAGCACAGCCAAATCTGAATCTGCATTGACCTTATGAACTCTGCTCGCTCTACCCTGGTAACTCCGTGGGTCCCTGCCCCACCCAACTCAAAGAACTTCTAAGGCTCTTTCAGGGATGGGCAGCCAATGTTGGCCTGCACAGCAGTCTTTCTTGGACACCAATCAGGGGTCCACTGGCCTCAGGTAGGTGGTGGCTGGCCTTGGTGTACTCTGTACCTTTTGCTGAGTGGCCCCAGGCTCAGCACTGGCACCAAATCTAAATCTGCATTAACCAGGTGAACACCAATCACCCCACCATGGTGACTTCCTGAGACCCTTGCCTCATACAGCTTCAGTACTGCCAGAGGCCCTTTCAGTGGCTGAGACTTATGGGCTGCAGGCAGATAGAGACAGGCTACAGGGTTTCCTGGGCATTTTGCTGAGCTGCTCCAGGCCTGGTACTGGTGGTAGCTGGCTTCAGTTCACAGCATGGCCACTCCCATGCACCTGTAGGTCCAGCACAGGCAGCAATCAACTGCAGATCATTTTGTAGCTCCTACAAGATAGCCCTGGCTCAGTCACCCTGGCAGCAGCTGACCTTGACCTGCAGGGGATCCCCACTCAAGAGACCCCAAAACTAACACACTCAGTGGCCACTGTTCGACCACAACAGAGAACCACCCAAGTAGCACCTCAAGCAGCACAACTATAGGGTGGTCTCAGCAGGCACCAGACACCATTGGGGAGAATCCCATTGCATGGGGTCAGCTCTCTAAAGCAGCTCATATGATGTGGTCATGGTCAATCCTCAGAACCAGTCAGACTGAAGGTCAATCCTACCCACTGACGTGCCAAGAGCAATCAAGGCTCAACTATGAGAGGAAGATACACACAACCCACACAAGGGCACTCCTGGAGCACCAGGCTCAGGTGATCGGGAAGACTGATCCATTGGGCCCCACGGGACACCTACTACATAAGGCCACCCCTGCCAAGACTGGCAGATCTACCTAATACATAGAAACAATCACAGAGAGGCAGCCAAAATGAGACAAAGAAAGGTGTACCGAATGAAAGAATAAAACAAAACTCCAGAAAAGGAACTAAACAAAATGAAGCCAAGCAACCTACCAGATGCAGAAGTTCAAAACTGGTTATAGGATGCTCAAGGAACTCAGTGAGAACTTCAACAACAAGATAGTAAGCATAAAAGATGACATAGAAACCATAAAAAAAGAACCAGTCAGAAATGAAGACTACAATAAGTGAAATGAAGAATACACTAGAAGGAATCAACAGCAGATTAGATTAGATAGATTAGATTAGATTAGATTAGATTAGATTAGATTAAGCAGAGGACTGAATCTGTGATTTTGAAGACAAGGTAGCAGAAAACAGTTAATTGGAAAGCAAAAAGAAAAAAGAATTAAAAAAATGAGGATAATTTAAGGGACTTCTAGGAAAACATCAAGCATAACAACATTAGCACTATAGGAGTATAAGAAGGGGAAGACAGAGAGCAAGGAATTGAAAAAGCTATTTGAATAAATAATGACTGAAAACGTCCCTAACCTGATGAAGGAAGCAGATATTATAGTCCAGGAAGTGCAGAGAGTCCAAAACAAGATGAACACAAATAGGCTCACAGCAAGACACATCATAATTAAAATGCCAAAGGTTAAAGACAAAGAGAGAATCCTAAAAGTAGCAAGAGAAAGGCAACTAGTAAATTACAAGGGAGCTCCCATAAGATTGTCAGCTGATTTCTCAACAGAAGCTTTCAAGGCCAGAAGGGATTGGCACAAAATACTCAAAGTGATGAAAAGCAAGGCCCTACAATCAAGATTACTCTACCCAGCAAAGCTGTCATTTAGAATTGAAGGAGAGATAAAGAACTTTCTAGACAAGAAAAAGCTAAAGGAGTTCACCAACATCAAACCATTATTACAAGGATTATTAAAGGGACTTCTTTAAGAAGAAGAAGGAGTGGTGGAGAACATAAATATAAAAAACAAAAAGTCAATAACTAAGTGCCTATCAATAATCACTTCAAATGTAAGTGGATTAAATGCTCCAATCAAAAGACATAGGGTAGCTGAATGGATAAGGAAACAAGACCGATACATATGATGTCTACAAAAGTCCCACTTCAGATCAAAGGATACATACCGACTGAATGTAAATGGATGGAAAAAGACATTTCATGCAAATGAAAAATCAGCTGGATAGTGATACTTATATCAGACAGAATATTCTTTAAAACAAAGTCTATAATAATAGACAAAGAAGGATATTTCATAATGATAAAGGGATCAATCCAAAAAGAGGATATAACCATTATAAACATTTATGCACCTAATATAGGAGTATCTAAATATATAAAGCAAATATTGATGAACATAAAGGGAGAGCTCAACAGTCATACTAGGGGAATTTAATACCCCATTAACATCAATGGATAAATCTTCCACACAGGAAATCAACAAGGAAACAGTGGCCTTAAGTGACACATTAGACCAGATAAACTTTATTGATATTTTTAGCTGGTTCTTTGAAAACATAAACAAAATCAATAAACCTTTAACCAGGCTCATCAAGGGGGAAGAGAGAGGGAGGGAGAGAGAGAGAGAGAGAGAGAGAGAGAGAGAGAGAGAGAGAGAGAGAGAACCCCAAAAAATCAAATCAGAAGTGAAAGAGGAGAAGTGACAACTGACACCACAGAAATACAAAGCATTATAAGAAAATACTATGAACAATTATATGCCAACAAATTCAACAATCTGGAAGAAATGGATAAATTCTAAGAAATATACAATCTTCCAAGACTGAATCAAGAAGAAACAGAAAATCTAAACAGACCAATTACTAGTAACACAATCGAATCAGTAATAAAAAACTTCCAGCAAACAAAAGTCCTGGACTGAATGTCTTCATAGGGGAATTTTACCAAGCATTCAAAGAAGAATTAACACCCATCCTTCTCAAACTATTCCAAAAAATTCAAGAGGAGGGAAGTCTCCCAAGCTCATTCTACAAGGCCACCATCATCAATTCCAAAAACAGAAAAAAAAAAACATTAGAAAAAAAGAAAATTGTAGGCCAATCTCCTGATGAACATAGATGCAAAAATTCTCAACAAAATATTAGCAAACCAAGTTCAGCAATATTAAAAAGATCATACACAATGATCAAGTAGGATTTATTCCTGGGATGCAAGGTTGGTTCAATATCTGCAAGTCAATTAATATGATACACCACATTTAAAAAATGAAGGATAAAAATTGTATAATCATATCAATAGATCCAGAAAAAGCATTTGACAAAATCCAGCATCCATTTATGATAAAAAGAAAATCTCTGCAACGTGTAAATAGAGGGAACATATCTCAACATAATAAAGGCCATATATGATAAACTCACAGCTAGACATCATACTAAATGGTGAAAAGTTAAAAGTGTTTTCCTTAATATCAGGAACAAGACAAGGATGTCCATTTTTACCACTTTTATTCAACATAGTACAGGAAGTCCTAGCCACAGCAATCAGACAAGAAAAAGAAATAAGAGGCATCCAAATTGGAAAAAAAAGTAAAACTGTCATTATTTGCAACCGTATAAAGAGAACTCTTAAGATTCCACCAAAAAACTACTAGAACTAATAAATGAATTCAGTAAAGTAGCAGGATACAAAATTAACATTCAGTAATTGGTTACATTTTTATACACCAATCACAATCAGAAAGAGAATTAAGAAAACAATCCCATTTACAATTGCATCAAAAAGAAAAAATGCCTCGGAATAAATTTAACCAAAGGGTTAAAAGACCTATACATGGAAAATTATAAGACATTAAAGAAATTGAAGAAAATACAAATAAATGAAGCATATGCTATGCCCATGGATAGGAAAAATTAATATAGTTAAAATGTCCATACTACCCTAAGCAATCTACAGAACCGGTGCAATCCCTATCAAAATGGCATTTTTCACAGAACTACAACAAATAATCTTAAAATTTATATGGAACGACAAAAGTCCCCAAATAACCACAGCAACCTTGAGAAAGAACAAAGGTGGAGGTATCATACAACCTGATATCAACCTGATACCAAATATTACTACAAGGCACACAGGTTAAAAACAGACACACAGGTTAGTGGAACAGAATAGAGAACCCAGAAATAAACCGAAGGCTATATGGTCAATTAATCTATGACAAAGGAGGCAAAAATGGACAGTGGAATAAAGACAGTCTATTTAATAAATGGTGCTGTGAAAAACTGAACAGATACATACAAAAAAAAAATGAAACCGGACCACCTTCTTACACCATATATGAAAATAAACTAAAAATGGATTAAAGACGTAACTGTCAGACCCAAAATCATAAAACACCTAGAAAAAAACATAGACAGTAAACTCTTTGACATCGCTCTCAGTGATATTTTTTCTGATATAGCTCCTTGGACAAGGGAAACAAAAGAAAAAATAAACAAATGGGACTACATCAAACTAAAAAGTTTTTGCACAGCAAAGGAAACCATCAACAAAAGGAAAAGACAACCTACTGAATAGAAGATATTCACCAGTGATACATCCAAAAAGGGGTTAATATCCAAAATGCATTAAGAACTCATACACATCAACACCAAAAAACAAACAATCCAATTAAAAAATAGGCAGAGGACCTGAACAAACTTTTCTTCAAAGACGACATACACTTGGCCAATAGACGTATGAAAAGATGCTCAACATCTCTAATAATCAGGGAAATGCAAATTAAAACCACAATGAGATATCACCTTACACCTGTCAGAATGGCCACCATCAATAAATCAACAAACAAGTATCAGTAAGGATGTGAAGAAAAGGGAACCCTCATGCACTGTTGGTGGGACTGTAAACTGGTAAAGCCACTATGAAAAACAGTATGGAGGGTCCGCAAATATTAAAAATAGAACTATCTATGAGCCAGCAATTCCATTTCTGGGTATTTATCTGAAGAAATCCAAAACACTAATTTGAAAAGATATATGTACCCCTATGCTCATTGCAACACTATTTACAATATCCAAGATATGGAAGCAGCAAAAATGGCCCTCAAAGACGACTGGATAAGGAAGTGATTGTACATATATACAATGGAATATTACTCAGCCATAAAAAAGTAAACTCTTATCATTTGTGACAACATGGATAGACCCAGAGGGTATTATGCTAAGTGAAATAAGTCTGACAGAGAAAGACAAATGCCATATGATCTCACTTATATGCGGAATCTGATGAACAAAATAAAACAGAAATGGACTCATAGATACAGAGAACAAACTGATGGTTGCTAAATGGGAGGGGTGCTGGTGTAAAACGTGAAAGTATTACGAATTACAAATTGGTAATTACAAAATCGTCACAGGGATGTAAACTATAGCATACAGAATATAGTGAATAATATTGTAATAACTCTGTATGGTGCCAGGTTTTTACTAATCAGGATATCACTTCATAAATTATGTAAATGTCTCCCCACTATGGTGTACACCTGAAACTAATATAAAATATTGAATATCATCTGTAATTGAAAAAATTTTTAAAGTTCTTTTAAAAAAATAACTCCACTACAAAACCAAACAAAATAAAAATGGTGGTCAAGGGTTAATAGATTTGAAATTACTTACTTACAATTAATTAATTAAATGGAGGGAGAAAAATTGAAATGCAGCAGCATTCTTTGCATCCTCTGGTTTGATTTCAACCCCAGAAGCAGTAATCACCTTGTATTTCAGCTCCCCTCCTCAAATAACTTTTGAAACAGTTCATCATCTTGTTGCCGCCAAAACAATTTCTACATAACAAGATCTAGGAGTTGGCAATGGAGCATGTATGTGCTTGACATTTCACTGTTGCCCCTATGAGGTTTATCCTGCTTCTCATTCGGATTTAGTAGTTATGTCCCAAAGGCCCAGAGCAGCACAATAATCTGCATGTTCCTCCAAAATTATTTGTAATGGTATTGTAAAGGACCTTGCAATAGTACCCTTTTTCTCATTCTGATCTAAATTTTTGTATGGTCTAATTACTCAGGTGAAACGTGGGGCCACGATTCTGATTTCAGTTGGTATTCCAGGATCCAGGCCTAGACAGAGGAGGGGGAGGGCCTGGATCTGTGAGTGATGAGCTGAAGGGAGCCTAGAGTTGGGTCCTGGGCAAGGGGATGCCTTGTAAGTAAGGCAAAGTTTATAACGAATCAATTTAAGAAGAGTGGATAGAGGCTCAGCTAAGTGGGTAAGATGAAGTGGATTAACTTGGGAAAAGCCTGCAAGGATTCCTTAAGGAAGGTCATCTTTTGTTGAGTTGCTTTTATGGAGTGGTAGTTGGGGGAACTGGGAAAGTTATTAATACCCACTTTGGGTTGGAAATTTTAACTCTTCTCTGTTAATATTGTGATTTTACCTATCCTAGACTAACTATTGAAGTTATAAGAATGTGTCTTGGAAATGAGAACAATGAAACCTGCTGTCATGTTTCCTACTCACACTTTAATTTTGATGCCTGCTAAGTAAGGGAAAGATCTCTATCTGTGAGTTACTGAGAGAGTCTGGGGCATCCGTGAAATAAATGAACTACTTGCCAGTATTCCGGCGACGAATACAAAGTGCTTGTCGTCTTCTAGGAACGACTTGAGATCTGTCCAAAATGATGGCAAATTTATATTAGTGAGGTTTATTTTTAGAATAGTTAGGGTTATAACTGATTCATTAGAAGATTACAGTTATGCAACTCTTTATTGCCATTGCTCTATTACATTAAATTCTCCTTTTATTTATCCACCAAGAGAATTAAAGTATTTGATTAAGAACAACACAATAAAAATAAAAGGAATATCATTTAAAATATCAATAAGTTAGCAATAGAATTAACAATTGCTTGTTTCTTGCCTGTGTCCCCTTAGTAGGACAGTAAGCTCGATGAAGGCCAGGATTTGACCTTTACTTGTATTACAATTATATCCTTAGTGACAACAACACTGCCTGGGCATAATACATCTTTAAATATTTGCTGAAATAGATGAGAGTCAAGGAGACACTGAGTAAATATTCTCTAACATTTGGAACTTTTAAAAGTGCTTGAACTTTTAAATCATATCTGTTGAATAACAAGAATATTAGGTCAAGTGTAGTAATCACTATTTTGATGCTCATCAGTCACTCAAGGGTATTTTTTAAACGAAAGATGGATGTTTCTGGATCATGAAGTGCAATAAATCCTTAGTGCGACAAAATTCTCTAACAGAACCCAGCGCTCATTGAATTAATGAGATCT
Organism: Rhinolophus sinicus; assembly: GCF_057876585.1. NCBI lineage: Eukaryota > Metazoa > Chordata > Mammalia > Chiroptera > Rhinolophidae > Rhinolophus > Rhinolophus sinicus. The sequence goes on from NC_142504.1 coordinate 35,289,125, forward strand.
AGAAGATCTCTAGAAGAAACTGTAAAAGAAGAGATGGAGGGTGAATAGCAGCACTAAACCAGAACTGAGTACAATTTGCAGAGAGGCTTTAGGGGTTTCCATTTAAACTGCAACAAAAAGAAGCTTCAGTGATGAACATTTTCTCAGGCCCCTATTTTCTTACAGGTATAATTTGTCACTTTACTCATAAGCTATACAAAAAAGTGATGACACATAAGACACCAGGATACCGGAAAGAAAATATAAAAAAGAAAACACAACATGTTTGCCACAGCCTTTTGCCACTTTTGTAATATACCCTATTGGTTCTTCCTTCTGAATGTTTTTGTTCTAGAGGTAAAGAATAAGGAATTACCTTACATCTTATCCTTTCTTTCATCTTTGTGTGTTAATAGGGAAGGATAAAGTCTCAAAGGCAGAAAAACACAAAATCCTAGACAAAGTAGAGGTCTTAAGTAAGCAATAGAACATTTGGCCAACCCTATCTTTTTATAGTCATAGTTTACTTACAGATAGGTCTATTAGTGTGCATATATCTTACTTATGTGTCCTTCTTGGAAAAGGTGTACAGTTTGAAAAAAGAAAATAATACCATGCTGGGCTGAAGGATAATGGGAGAGAAACAAATTTCTCAACATGTGTGGACTATGGACATACTTTCTGTATCTTCTGGGATCTCCTTTTGAAAAAGTTACTTGAAGATGTATTCTACTAAAAGGAAAAACTGAATCCTAAAAAGAGGAAGATATGGTATTCAAAAAATTCTTCTAATTCTGTAGAGCACTGAAAAGAAACTAATTTTTATAAATTATAGCAGGAAATCAGAAGACTTTTAGAAGAATGTCTATAAGAAAATGAATATATTTGACCAAATAGTAAGATAAATAACCACAATGGTGGGAATAAAGATATATGTGTCCTTCTTGACAAGAAATAATGAATGTTATTAGAAACTCTAGAAAATGAAAAGGCTGTATAGAAAAGTCACAAATGTAAACATGAAACAAACTAAAATGTAGCATGATTTTGAGAAATGGAGAGTGGGAAGAGAGAATCTAATTGATCTTGACACTAGACAATTCTCTTTCAAGCAGGTTAGTGACATAGAATTACATTTCCTACTTCCATTTTGGTTCTTTATGAGCAATATTTATACAATCATAATATGCTCTGTTATTTTTATTAGTTTAAAATTTTTAGAGTCAAACTATAGAGTAAGCATTTCAAGACATAAATATAGTTACAGGATAGAATGCAAACAAACACTTGGAAAGGCCAAATGAGTGAGAAAGTTTACAGAGTTTAGGAGCTAGCCGAAGGAGAGGCTAGATGGAAGGAAGTATATACAAGGTTCCAAATGTTCTTATCTTAAATAATGGGAGAAATATTGATGCAAATAGAAACAGAGATTAGATTACTCAAAGTCAAAAAAATAACAGAAGAAATATTAGTAATGTCTTAAGAGCCAATAAGGAAAAACATTGGTTACAATTCACTAACAGTAAAATATCAAAAATTATAGATAATGCAAGATAAAATTTTCAGTTTTCATGATGGGAAGCCAATAGATAACATCTTCAGTTAATCATGAAAAGGAGATATAACCATATTATTCAAATATATGGAGGTAACCTAAATAAGTACAAATAGAATCATGTAAAAGGATTACTTCTAGGGAGTAGGTATCAAAGGTGGAATAAGGGGGTGGGAAAGTTAAATTTTTCATTTTATAATTTTCTGTACTTTTTGAACTTTTTCCTTATCATATGGATATATTATTTTTATTATATAAAAAAAGTTAAACATTTCCTGAGGACTAACTCAGTATTCTCTTCAATGATATTATCCCAAAGTGCATTCTTACTAAGGATAAAATGAACATACTCCTGCAGGTAATGGTGAAAGATGCAGCAATGCCAAATGAATGCTATAATTAATATTGCAATGAGTAGAAGCATCAGGAATCCAAACATGTCAACTGAAATGTATAAAAAGAAATATAGTTGAAGTTAACAGAAGATTATAATTATAAGAATTATAATTTCTTACATTTTCATCTTTAATACCATGCAGTCAGATTCTTAAATACAATTTCAGTTGTTAATGAAAATGATACACATACATCACATACTCCAATAAAACTATCATTAACACAATAATCACTAACATTGGAAAATAATCTAGGTTGCTAAAAGGAGATAATATTATTTGCAAATTGGTAAACTATTAGGTCACTGGCTATTTTTTTCCTTTATTTTCTCTCTAAAAACTCATTCCAGGCAATATTTCAACAGATAAAATAGCAGCGCCCTCAGGTTTCTATGAAGATACATATAGACAGCAGGGGATGTTCACTGTATGAGTTTCAGCAGTTCCTTTTCAAAGAGAAAACAAATGCTTGCTGGGAAAACAGATTTGTAGCACTTGTAAACTTCCCTTCTCCCCCTTCCCAGGACTATGTGAAACTATAGAACATAAAACAGGAGACTGGGGTTCCCATTCATACTAAATTTATGAAGGGTTGCTTGTTTATAAGCTCTTTGCTACAAACAATTATGACTTAAATATACCTGGTAGTACCTGACGAAAACAGGGACTTGAGGCAAAATTCATGCTTTTCATTTCAATTAAGAAAAAAAACATAGACAATTGGTAGTACTAGACTGGGTTTTCTCTTATAGTTAAGGTTCCCCTAGAAAGCATCTTGTTTCAAAACTTAAAAGGTACTTTTACTTGCTTTGGTAGCTACTGTATAACAAACCAAAATTATAGCATTATAGATATAATTTAAAGATTCTTTGATGATTGAGATTTGTTCAGTCCTAGGCAGTCATTGTTCTGAATGACAATTCTCAGTACAAAATATATAAGCTGAGGAAATATAAGTTATAATAATGCTACTGGGCTCAATACCGTGTTTCCCGGAAAATAAGACCTACCCGGACAATCAGCTCTAATGCGTCTTTTGGAGCAAAAACTAATATAAGACCTGGTATTATTTTACTATAATATAAGACCGGGTCTTATATAATATAATATAATATAATATAATATAATATAATATAATATAATATAATATAATATAATATAATACCCAAGCTAGGTCTAATTTTCAGGGAAACACGGTATGTCCTCACCCCAGGATTAGCTTATAAGAAACTCCTGGAGTTCCTAAAGCAACTTGAGAACACAATCCTCCTTCATTGGTTATGGTTATCGTTTATTGGAGTACTTTAGAGATCAAATGTAAAGTATTTACAATTGGCATAGTAAGGCACCCACCAATCAGAATGAATATTGACCCAGTTGAACCAACCATGGCTGGAAAGAACAAGTATCAGCCTGTATTAGAGGAAACACTGATGAACAGACTTGCTATATTTTAATAATGCAAATATAATAATTTATAATCCTTCAAATGTAGAAAATAAATAATATTTCCAAGTCAATTTTTAAAAGTAACACCTGAAACTAAAAAGATAAAATAAAAAATAAAATAAAATTTTAAAAGTACATAAAAATTCAAATAGGGACAACTCACCTTTACAGTTTAACCAAAATGAAGAACTGACTTGACATCCCAAATTTGAAAAACAAAATTTTTTGCACGTAAGTCGTTCACTGCACCAAAAGCACTGTATTTGGAAAGAAAAAAAAATAAAAGCAGTGTCCAGGTATACTAACCACATTTCCAGTAAGTTTTTAGTGCTAGTTGAGTAAGTATTCAATAAATACAGCTACCATCATCATCATCATCATCATCATTTTAGTAGCAGTAGCAGCAGCAGTAGTAGTTGCTGTTGGAGGTCGGCCCTGATCCCCTTTACCAAGCCCATGTCCCCAAACCCCAGCTGCAGTGAACATTGGCTGCCGTGGCTCAAGTTGCCCTTCTTATTGAATTGCCCTCAGTGCATAGGAACTACTCTGTGCGTGAGGTAACTACCCCCACTGCCGATAACTGACTAACATATGGGGTTCCTAACAGTAGACATCCTTGCCTCGAGGCCGTGGTAACTCTGCTGTGTGACTTTTTGCCCCAGGGCTGCCCATGGTTCAGGCCAAGTGTAGACTTTAGCTGAGGCTACACCTTTGCTTGGCTGTTGTCCCTTACTTGCCGCGAGTCCCTTACTCCCTCATATTACAGATTTTTGCTGTCACTCAAGAAATTACATGTACCTTAATCCCTTTCTCAAGATGCGTGTTTAGGGAACAAGACCCAAGACATAGTTTCACAAAGTAGTAACAAGGACTTCAGTAGATAGGGTTTTTGTTTGTTCTCTCTCTCTCCCCAACGCTCTTTGCCCTTCCCCTTGACTGCAGCACTCACTCTTGCCTCTGGGGATTTCTCCTGTTATGTGGGCCTGGTGGTGCTGCCAACCAGCCTCACCTCAGCACCCACCCCCTGTCCCCTTCCTACTCACTGGTGGCTACTCACTGATGGTCAGATAACCATGTGGAAAACTAGATTCTAAGTCCCTTGTCGAAATAAGCAAAAGCAAGGTACAAAGGTGGAAACCATTGTGAGATAAGACTAGGACCTGGACAAGTCAAGAAAATGAGGACAGAGTGGTGAAAATGGCTCTCACTCACATAGGACCTACCACGTGACATGCACCATTCTAAACCCCTTATATATTAACTCACTTCATCCTCATGACAACCCTGTGAGCTCGGTACCACTTATAGAAAAGGACAATAAAGCACAGAGCAATCAGATGACTTACAGGTCACACACCTACTAAATAGGGAAGTTTGGGTTCTAACCTAATTAGTCTGCTTCTGTGCTGGTAACCAATCCTACAAGACTGACCCCAGACCCCTCCAATCACAGGCCAGCAGAGGTAAGGACTTACTCCAATGTAAAGGACCCCCCCTTAAACACTGCCTGAGAGCAGGAGGTGTATCCCAGGCAATCTTTTGTTTGTTAACCAAAACAAGAGTTCAGATGAAACCATTTAGGCAAGTCTAAGATTGAAGTCACTTAGGCAGAATGAGTCCTGTCATCTTTGTTGTGTAAAGGCTAGAATTGCAAAGTCAAGGCCTAGATTTAAGGATTACAAACCCAGAGACTTCTGATTTTGGTTATCAATTCTTGGAGTTTCTAGGAATCAAATCCACGCCACCTAGCAGGATTTTCTTTTGTTTTTGTTTTTGTTTTTGTCTTTCCCTCTAGGAGAGTTTTAACTGCCAGAAAGAAAAACCTGAACCTCTCAGAGAGGAGCTTGTGGTTACTCAGCACTGAGCGGATTCCGAGGCCTCAGTAACCAAGTTCACAACTTGGTTGTGAACTGCTTCTAGAGCAGTGCAGTTCCCAGAAGAGACATTTTCCCCTGTGCCTCTCTCTGATGTGGGCTCAGAAAATAATGGAAACGAGAGCTCTTCCACAGGCTGAGCCTGGGGCAGCCAGATTGGTAACCTGTAACTCACAGCGTGGCCAGTGAAACCAAACAGAATATCTTCCCATCATGCACTCTCTCTGAGATTCCAGGCTTAATGCTGAGGGGCAATAACTGACAATGACTTTGGGTAGGTACAACTTTAGTTGAGGGTTAGTTGCATTATTTAGTTAGTTGCAAGAGCATTTTTTTAAATGTATGGATGGGGAAAATAAAATGTGCACGTCTTGAAAGGTCAATGGGTGAAATACAGTAGACTATGATTGAGATAGGGCCAGGCAAGGCCTCCAAGAAAAACCATTAACCGCCAGCTGAAGACAAGGGACCAGTAAATCAAGATGAGACAAGGAAACCCACCAGAATCGGCCAAGGCCAACATGGTGGCAAGATTCACCTCCAAGTAACCTCTAGCCACATTATATAGTCATTGTAACGCATACTAAATGTATTACATTAGTAATACATACTAAATGGAACTTCCAGAGAGAACCATATAAGGACAAAGGGGGTGGGATTCTATCCACGATTCTCGGAAAAGCCCACCCATTTCCTGGAACTAAGAAACTATTGCTCCCTTTCATTTCCATGTAAAATATCTACCAAATAAAAGTTACGGCCACAGCTCAAATCGAGGTTGTCTCTAGCTAGGAGGCAATTTCTGTTCTGCCTATGGAGAAAATCTTTTTTCAGTAAACTACTTTCACTTTATTTCCTGGCTCACACTTGAATTCTTTCCTGTGCGAAGCCAAGGACAGACCCTCTTTCCTGCAACATGGCAGTTTGTTTCTTTACTCTGTCTGACCAGCTCGTGTAACCATCCTTTCTGCCGGCAACTGCCACCACTTTCCTTTGTGGACCTCTTCTCCCAACTCCACCTGATTCTGCAGCTGTCACTCAGCTTTGCCCCGCCCCTTCCCTACTACTGGGATCATCGGACCCAGGCAGTGGCACTCAGGGTAGCTCATCCCTCTGGCCCAGGAGCTAGTACCGAATACCAGACCCAAATCAGGCCCGTTCGAATCTTGTTTGGAGTTGCATACAGACATTGGGAGAGACTTGTTTGCTAGGAGCCAGCATCTTCCCTAGCTATGTGGAGAATGTCCACTTGCCATAGAAGAAATTAGGTCAATACATAGAGGGAGGCAGAACTGGGAGATGAAAAGAGAGGAAATGAAAATAACAACCTTTTGGATTCAGTTGTATATAAAGCCAAGGCCAGCCCCGGACATCCCAATTTTGTGAATCAATAAATTCCCCCTTTTGTTAAATTAGTTTGAGTTGGGTTTCTGTCACCTAATACAAAAGACGTGACTAATACCTTAACTAAATCTTCTAAACTAAAAGTCTTCAAAGAGCAGAACTTCACATTACCCAGAGGAACAGTACACAATATTCAACATCCCTAAATTGGTAATGAGTAAATTAAGACGAATTACATGGGTTTTTTCTCTTGTCGTTTAGGTAAATGATCCATGTAAATACAAAGCCATTGACAACTTCAGACTTTTAAGAGAGTGACAACTGAGAACTCAGCTGAAGGACTTTAGAAGACTGATTAATATCACTTCATGGGAAAACTAGAGTATTTGTCAGGGTAGAACTCTGTGTTTATAAGCTTATGTGGATATCCAAAATTGATAATTTTATAAGCAAATATTAAAATGAAAAAATGCAGAAAGGGGGAAGCTACATAATAATATTTAGTGGTTTGCTGATATTGTATAAAACAAATGGTTTAATATTATGCCACGAAAAAAGTATTAAATAAGTGTAATTGTGCAAAGGGGGATTTTTAAGTAATAGACGTTGAAGGTATCAAAAAAGCACTGACTGATTATTTATGTGCAAATGATAGATTCAGCGGACATTACACAGATAGAGTGGTGTTTTGGCTTTGGCTTTGTTTGGCAGGTGCAATAGGTACTCTACAAAAAAACAAAACCTCTGAATGGAAGAATAATATAATTTTAAAAAGAGTGCAACAGATGTAATACCAGTTCATAAGAGAAAGCGTTACTAGTTAGAATGACTAGATATAATTTCTTTCAGGGAATAGGCAGGATTTGGTCCGAGCCTTGAGGAATAGGCCAAATTTGGACAGAAAGAATATGCCTTAGACACACAAGGCATGACAGACTGAAAGAAGGGATTCACCATGGCAGGAGTGAAAATCTGCTGTGGCTTAAGTTCGTGAAATTATTTGGAAAGGTAAACTTTTCTCAGATTGGGATGGGGTTGTGTTTTAACTTAACACTAGGGATTCATCTGAAGGATTTTGAGCTAAAAGGTGACATAATAAAAATGCTAACTTATGATAATGAATAAGGCATCAGGAGGGACTCCAGGGACTGGGACCCAGGAAGTCTAGGATTGTTCCAGTTGAAAGAAAAGAATGGAAGGACGGATAGAACTCCGGGAACTGCAGATAAAGTAAGATCAAGGAGCCAAAGATTTCAAAAATTACACCTGGGAGAATGTTACCAGAAATAAAGAGGTACATAAAATGAGCTTTTGTGTGGAAGAAAAGTTAAATTCAGTTATAGAGAATTTGAGCTTGAGGTGATGAAGAAATGTCAAACAGCTATGAGTGTGACCCCAAGGTCGAGGGGCCATTAAGTCTAAGAATATGAAAATGAGATTTCTGTATGTGCAGGTACTAGCAGAGGCCATGCCAGCACCTGAGATAGCACACGGGTGAGAACATAGCATAAAATAATGCTTCGGAGTATAAGGAAGGACGAAGAAGAGGAGTTGGTAAAGAAAACGGAGAGGTGAGGGAAGAAGCAGGGCAGAATAATGTATAAAGTCCCGATCACTAAGGCAGGAACAAGTTTCCAGAAGGTACGACTAATTTGAAAGGTCATTTGTAAACTCTTAACCAGTTTGCTAAGGATTAAATCATTGTGATAAGGAAGCAAAGGTAGAATAAGGACTTTAGCTGCTAAGAAACAAGAAGTTTTTGTTTTGTCCCATTTCATCTGACCTCAGAAAGGAAGGAGCCAATGCAGAGAAATAGACTAAATTTGTCATCGAGGAACAAGGGAATGAGAAAGGTTCTGAGTTTGTGAATGGGCATGTGTTTCCAAGTATGATGAATGCATGGAGGTAAAGGCTAGGGGATTAGCCTTGGAACCGAGAAGTGACTTAAGGGGGAAAAGCGTGTAAAAGAAAAGACACCGAATTGCTTCAGAAGCAAAATGAGGGAACTTGAACCTGACAGATGGCCTTAAACTTCTGAAGGAAAATCAAGCTCCAGAAGGATGGTCATGCCAAGAGCAGGTAAGGTGTTGGGAATTGTTGCCTTGGAGAATAATCCATGAAACTGGTTCTCCACTTTTTTTCCATCTCAGAAACTCTTGACAGGTGATATCCACATGTTCACTGGCATAGCCAGAGTTGAATCCATGACCCTGTCTACCTTCCCTTACTCCATGCCTAACACACACACACACACACACACACACACACACGCACGCACACTTTTTTTTTTTACAAAAAACAAATATCAAAGTGGCATCCTTGTGGGGCTTGAGGTATGGCGTTTACAAATGCATTTTACATGCATGTGAGTAATGGTCACTTCCTATGAACAGTGCGATAAATGAGGTAGGCTGTGGGAGAGTCAAAAAAACCCCTTTGGCTTGCTGTAACTTCATTCCTTCTGTCCCAACCAATACTCCATATCAAGATGCAATGAATGAGAAAGATGTGATTATGGAGAAAACCTAGAATCTATTCTGATTTATTTGTTAAGTCAGTTGCAAAACTCAGTCTTTACCTGTAATTAGCAAAAAAAATTACTTATGACAGTTCTCATCATTGTGACACACTGAATACTATCATTCCAGGAATTCACCAGTGACATATAATGATTCTGAGCAACAATGAAAGCCCAGCAAAAGTTCTCTGTTTCTTAGCATGGTTTTTGAACTTTTATTTCTAATGAAAGAGAAGATATCAACAAAAATATAATGTTTTTCATATGCTGTTTTTATGAATTGTAGGTTGGGGGTAGTGCTGTAAATTAGTTGCTTTTTATGGATTTGTTTTTGGTAAGAATGTCATCTAACTTTAGGAAGGCTAGTCACATATCACTGAACCACAAGGGAATGATTTGGATGGAATCTGAGGAAGATTTTCTTATAGTTAAGAAGGATAAGCATATAATTTTTCACTCAAATTTGAATATTTTGGGGAATGAAAAGGAGCAGGTATGACAATTTCACCAAGTCAATGCTGGTGAACACCACCATAAAATAGGACAGTTCTAGGTATCCCAGGACATCTATTCATCTTCCTTACGGCCCAAGAAGAACTCAGATATTCTTGGTTACTTACTTTATACTATCTATAAATTCCGGCTCTCTGTCTGGGAGTATGGCCGACACACTCACTGAAAGCCTGGCGTCCTTCCAATTTCTGGGAGAAGAGGGGATCTTTTGCCAAAAGATAACACGCTGATTTTGGGTTGAACAGGTGGAATTATCTCTTAGTTCATTTCTATGAGGTACTTGGAATATATTAAAAATTGTACTCAAATATACATATCCCCGGAAATAAATCCATGGTCAATTAATCTATGACAGAGGAAGCAAGAATTTACATTGGGGTAAAGACAGTCTATTTAATAAATGGTGTTGGGAAAATTGGACTGATACTGCAAAAAAATGAAGTTGGACCACCTTCTAATGCCATATACAAGAATAAACTCAAAATGGATTGAAGACTTCAATGTAAGACCGAAAACCAAACAACTCCTAGAAGAAAACATAGGAAATAAACTTGCAGACATTACCCTTAGTAATATTTTTACTGACATATCCCCTTGGGCAAAGGAAGCAAAAGAAAAAAATAAACAAATGGGATTACATCAAACTAAAAAGATTTTTCACAGCAAAGGAAACCATCAACAAAACAAAAAGACACCCAACTGAATGAGAGAAGATATTTGTCAATGATACATCTAATAAGGAATATCCAAAATTTATAAAAAACCCATACAACTCAACACCAAAAAAACAAACAAACCAATTAAAAAATGGGCAGAGGACATGAAGAGACATTTTGCCAAAGAGGACATACAGATGGCCAATAAACATATGAAAAGATGCTCAACATCATTAATCATTAGAGAAACTCAAATAAAAACCACAGTGAGACACCACCTTACTACTGTTAGAATGGCTATCATCAATAAATCAACAAACGAGTGTTGGCGAGGATGTGGAGAAAAGAGAACTCTTGTGCACTGTTGGTGGGATTGCAAATTGGTGCAGCCACTATGGAAAACAGTAAGGAGGTTCCTCAAAAAATTAAAAATAGAACTACCTTATGACCCAGTAATTCCTCTCCTAGGTATCTATCTAAAGAAATCCAAAAAACTAATTTGAAAAAATATATGCACCCCTATGTTTATTGCAGCACTATTCACAATAGGCAAGATATAGAAACAACTGAAATGCCCATTAATAGATGATTGGATAAGGAAACTGTGGTACATTTATACAATGGAATATTACTCGGCCATAAAAAAGAATGAAATCTTACCATTTGCAACAACATGGATGGACCTAGAGAATATTATGCTAGGTGAAATAAATCAGACTGAGAAAGACAAATACCATATGATCTCACTTACATGTTGAATCTAGAGAACAGAATAAATGAGCAAACAACAGAAATAGACTCAGAGATACAGAGAAAAAACTGATGGTTGCTAAATGGGAGGGGGTTGGGGGATGGAGGAGAAGGTGATGGGATTAGAAAGTACATATCGGTAACCACAAAATAGTCACAGAGATGTGAAATACAGCATGGAGAATATAATCAATAATGTTGTAAAGTTTATGTAGGGTGCCAGATGGGTACTGGACTTATCAGGGGGATCATTTCATAGATTGTATAGATGCCTGACCACTGCACTGTATACTTGAATCTGATGTAGAATAATATTGAAGGTCAACTATAATTATATATGTTGTGTGTGTGTGTGTGTGTGTGTGTGTGTGTGTGTGTGTGCGTGTGTGAGTGTGTGTGTGTATATGTGTGTATATCTATATATAAAATATATTCATGGGATGTAAAGCACAGCATAGGGAATATAGTCAATAATACTGTAACAGCTATGTACGGTGTCAGACGGGTAGTAGACTTGGGGGAGGGTTATCACTTTGTGAGGGAGTAAATGTGTAATCATTATGTGGTTTTGTACACCTGAAACTAATACAAAAATAAAATTAAAAAGACCTTACACACAAAATTAAAATTTAAAAAATTAAAATTAAACATTAAAAAAAATACATATCCCCAGAACTGCATAATGACTTATGTTTGCAAATTTTAAAGATAAAGTTATCCATCTTGCTACATTATAGAGTATGTTAAATATAATTTAAAATTCTAGTGGATCAAGCATTAATTCAATTCAACAGTTACTTATACTGTCATGTACTGAGAAATGTATGAGGTGTTACAGATGCAAAGATGTATAAAACATGTATTCTCTCCTCGGGGAACTGAGAATGGGAGAAAGAGAAATATGCAAACAATTTATATGAATTACAATGGAAAAATGTGCATGTTTGCGATCCAAAGCAGAGATAGGGGAACTGGAGGAAGTATTCTTCTTTCTTTAAGAAGGGCAAGAATGGATAAGGATGGGTAAGAAATGGCAGAAATTTTATCAGTTTGGGGAGTAAAGTTTACAACTAGGGCCTCTAATTTTATGTACAAAATCAGAGACAAAGTCATCTATTGAGAATGAGTGAGTGTGGGATAAAATGGGAACTTTAAGGATAGTAACAAAGTTTTGGAACTGCTATTGTGGAAAATTTTAGGAAATGTTGCTAACCAAAGGCAAATAATGGATAGTATTTGGGCTCAGGTGAGACCAGAAATTGTGAATTTGTAGTTGCACTAATGTAGACTTTGATGCAAGACGCTCCAGTAGCAATAAACTAATAATGCATAGCAAATGAACAGATAGACCAAATGACCAATCAGGGCTGAGGAATGTAGATCCAGCACAGTTAAAGGTAAGATGGCAAGGGCATTAAGGTAGTGGTGGTTTCTGCAACTCCCAGTAAAATAATGGGTCTAGACAGGGACCATCAAATCTGCTAACATCACAAAATGTCAGACAACAAACTTTACTTGCCTCCTAATCAAAGACCTCAGCATGAAGTATTCCTGCCAAAAAATTAAATTGAATCTGATCAAGCCTCCATATGTAATTACCAGTTTACAAGAACAGGAGAACAGGGAAGAGAGGAACACGATAAAGCTCATCATGGAGCTATGACCAGTAAAATCCAGATTATGGGAAATCAATAGGAGAAACAACTCAGTAAGTTGCAATAAAAAAAAAAGAGAGGGAGAAGTAACATATAAATAAAAAGAGATTTAACGGATATATTAGCCAACTGTAACGTATATAGACTTGATTCAAAAGAACTTATAAAATGATGAAACAAGAGAAATGTGATTATTTCCTGGATGCTTAATGATTTTAAGAAGTTATTGTTGATTTTTAAGTGTGATAATAGACTTGTAATATTTAAAAATGAAGTCATATATATATATATGTATATGATCACTAGATATAGATAGATAGTAGATAGGGAGATAGATAGATAGATAGATAGATAGATAGATAGATAGATAGATAGATATTTGTACATAAAATGCTGTGATATCCATATCATTATTTGCTTCAAAATAATCCATTTTGGAAGAGGGGGCATGCATGATATAAGACTGGCCAAGATGGATATTAAGAGTATAAAGTTTTTTTATACTGTTTTCTCTGTTTGAAAATTTCCATTGTAACAAACAAAGAAAGGTGTCCATTCAAGTGAAGAGCCATGAGAATTCACAGGAAGGAAGGGAGTTCATATGAGAGGGCCAATGAGTTAAAGGAAAAATGAGAAATTGAAGAACTAGAGGATGGTCTTGTCTTGTTGAGGCCAAAAGTAAGAACACTGTAAGGAAATGAGAATGCAAGAGCCACTGTGGATCATGCAGGATGGAGGATGTGGCCCGGGGAGTGACTTCCTAATGCACAGAGCTGAGGAAATCAGGACACTGCAGGACAGAGTGTGTCTGGGCCATTGTCAAGTGTGGAAAGCACATAAGGCTATGGCAGGAATCAGGTGAAGAAGTCCAAAAGCCCTGAGCTCATGACTTCATTAAAGCAGTGGAATGGCCTAAATGAAGATAAATAGGGGCACAGGTGGTACACCCAGACCACTATGACAGATCCCAATTACTAGAGTGTGCCCTTTTCTAATTAGTGATTTCGTCTCTCTGCCTTTGGTGTTAATTGTCAGTTCTCCAATACTTGTTAGAGTAGAAAGGCTTTGAGAGGGTTGCTGCAAAGCTCTTTGTAGCACCATTTCCCTCATTACTATGACATTTCTGCTTCCTTCCAAATCTGAAATGAAAAATAATGATGTCAGATGCCTAATGATTTGAGAAAGGGACCTTAGCTACCTTGTAGTTAAGGAACAGTGTATCATCCTTTCTAGTCTTTAGGGAATAGAGTAGCAAGGAAATTTTCATTATATCTCAACGGGTTTATGTTTACCTTATCTTAGAAAAAAATTCTTGCCAAAGTCAGTATAATCTTTTATTGTGAAAAAAAAAAAAAAATTGGTTTTTGAAGTATAATTTTCTAGAAGGAAGTACATATTTGTATTAAATTATTTCCATTATTTATTTCTAGATGTTCGAAGAATGGTTTGAAATGCAGAAGTACATCTTAATAACTGCTATGAGTCATTCCTATTATAAAAAATTGTGTAAAACAAAGTTTAGTGTATCTTTAAACTACAGCTGTAAATTGTGTGACTTTATAACATTCCCAGAACAATTGCCTCATATGAAAGTTAACTTACTTTTTTATCTTTTATGCATAATTGACAATTTCTCTTTAACTCACATCCTAAAAAACAAACAAAAAAATAAGAGCAAAACGTAAATACAAAACCTATATAGTGTTTAATTTTATATAAAAGTACATTTCATTTAGTCATTCCTGTTTCATGGCATATTCATCCATACCCCACCATTTTACTTCATTATTTTCACATATCTAGAAAACTTTTCCCATCGGTATTATTTAAATCCTAACTCTTTCTTATTTTCTCCAATTACTTAGAAAAATACAAAGTGGCATCATCCAACTTTCATTAGCCAAGTAAGTTGTAAAAAAATGACTGCTGAAAAATAATAAGGAAAAATAAAATTGTCAATATCACTGTATATTTAAAACATCATACTTTAAAAACCTCTTTTAGTAATTCCTTTGTTATTCAGCATGGTTTTTCCAAGACATACCTGGTTAACTAGGACTTTAAATATTTTTTTTAAAATCCTTCTTGTTTTGTGAAAAAAAATAAACAATATAATTTGTGCTTGAAAGTTCTAGAATAAAAAATATGAGTTCGGAAAAAAGCATTTTGATGGCTCTGTTTATGACTCCAACATCTCTGTAAAGTAAGTAGGGTCTGAAATTAATACCCCAGCTGTCTGGTGATACAGTAACAATGAAGTCACTCTCTGTTATTTTGGGGACAGGGTTCATAGGCTCTGTGGGAAAAGTCAGACATTCCTATTTAATTTCAAATTGTTTGATTGGATACAGATCTGATTTGGCTGGGGAAAAAAATTTATAATAGTTTTTCAAATTAAGTCCTATTGTATATTACTTCCTCCTACCCAAAAGTACCCCTGAAGTTCCCAAGGGAAAAGCTGAGTGGAGGAAAAGGCAAGGTAAATGGGAAAGAGTCTACTGCTTCAGCTACGTTGGGGACAGCTGGCTTTAGGCTTACTTCAGGGGACAGGAGCAGGGAAACAAAAGGCACGTGACTAAGCCACCATTCTCCAAATTCTACTTGCTTCCCACAGCTTTTTTGTTGTTGTTGTTAGCTTAAGTTTTTATTTTTGAATAACTTTAGATTTACAAAAAAATTTGCAAAGATTATACAGGGAGTTCCTCTATACTCTTCACCCAGTTTCCTCATTGCTAATATCTTCCGTTACCATCATACACTTATCAAAACTAAGAAACCAACACTGATACATTACTTTTAATTAAACTCCAGATTTTATTGGGATTTCATCAGTTATTACACTAATGTTCTTTTTCTGTTCCAATATCCAAGATACCACATCGCATTTAGTCATCATGTCTCCTCTGATCAGTGGCAGTTCCTTAGCCTTTCCTTGTTTGTCATGACCTGGACACTTGTGAGGAGTATGGGCCAAATATTTTGTAGCATGTCCCTCAATTTGGGTTTGTCTGATGTTTTCCTCATGATTACACTGGAGATGGGGTTTAGGGGAGAACACTGCAGAGATGAAGTTCCCTCCTCATCACATCGTGTCATCAGGTATGTGGTATCAACATGGTTTTCATTCAACTGTTATATATTTAAACACATTAGAGAACGCTGAAGACATAGGGCTGCTGCTAGCACTAGTTGAGGATACAGGGCATCTCTGTGTGAATGTGGAAAAGGCACACGTCTGAAAGAATCAGTTAGAAAAATGCTCACCCTTTCTGAGCAGACATAGCCAGAAACCTGGCCTCATGGGAAGCTAAGCTGGCCTTAACTGTCAGGTTATATGAAACCCTTATTACGCAATTTATAAACATAGATTTTTTTTTTTTTGTAAACAATTATAGCTCATCTTCACAATCCTCAAAGGTGGTTATTATAATCCCCACTATACTGATAAAGAAACTGACCTCAGAAAAGTCAAATAACACATTGCAGTTCACTTGCTAAAATGACAGACTATGGATTTGCGTCCAAGATACCTCCTGTTTTGCTCACTAGCATGTCTTCCTTCTCCTGGGAAAAATAACCCATCCTCCCTTTGCAGAACTGCTCCTTCCTCAGTTCTAAACACATGTAAGTAGTAGGACGGGTAACTGCCCTTTCCTATACAAACTCCCTGATCACAGCCAGGAACTAAGGCTGCACACCTAAATTAAACTGGGCTAATCCCAGACCACACTCATTGGTCCAGCGAGAGGGAATATGATCACATCAGACCAATCAGAATCCTCCCCCCATCACTTAGAAATTGGAACTGGAGGGTTAAGGGATAGTGGGGAACTTCATTCTCTTCGCTTGGAAAGCTGAGAGGATGTGGGCAAGGGAGCTGCCAGTGGCCATGAAAGAAGTTCTGAGGAAGAAGCTATTATAGTAGGACAGAATGAAGTTGACAGGCAGAGAAAAGTAGAGAAAACAGAAGAAGAAATAGGGAGCTGATGGTGATTCACTCATGTCTGACATCCGCTGCACTGCTACTCTTCTCTTATCTCATTCAAGAGAGACAAAATTTCTCTCATATTTACAATCTTGGTTTCTTACACTGTATCTAAAAATGTTCCAGTGAATATAAAGTCCATAGCCTTGTTTCTTTCCACTAAGTCCTGATAGTTTCCTTCTTTTCATTCCTGCTACTTATTTTTTTCCAAAATTAAAATAGGATTATCATCTTTATGTAGTTATAAAAGTGATACATGATCAATATAAGAAATAAGTATACATAAAAATCAACTGAAATTCCACCATCCAGATTCTTCACCTTACTTTAAGCAAATTATTTCCATGCACTGAAGTTGGATTTTCCCATCATTCCAGATAGCTCCACCATGAAGTCTTCAATTGCAATATTCTATTCTCTGACTAGAATATTCTTTCCTTTCCTTTCTCACAGGCATTTTGACATCACTCAGAGCCTCAGTTAGCTTGACCTTTCCACTGCTTCCAAATCTGGCCCTCATGTCTTTATTACCTTCATAGCAGTAAGTCACCTGACCTGGATCCATCTCAGAGGTGAGCATTTATATAACTAACCAGCAATCTTTCTTATAGTCTTTCTTGCTCTTATTGGGTAAGCACGTGATGAAAGAGACTGAGAAGTTTACCAGGGGAAAGAGTGAAATCCCACCTCCTCCCAGATGTCAGCAGCCCCTAGGCTAGAGGACAGAAAGAAAGGAAGCAGCTAGCAGAGCCCAATACAGTAAGTTTACTTAGAGTGTACATGACAAATATGCTCACCATTAGCAGAAATAAACAAATAGATACTTTCAAAAATAAAGAGAACACCTGGAAGCCTTGCCTCATCTTCAAATTATTTGGCCTTCAATTTATTTCCTTGGAGAAATCTGCCTTTTCATCTCATTCGGATATCTTATTATCTTGACTTTGAGACTTATTTCACTGAATCTATTTCTCATTTGGTGGTTCTCTAGCTCAAAGAACTTGTTGGGAAATTTTCATCTGTTCCTTGAATTATGTTCTCTTCTTCGGTAGATAATTTGTTTTCTACATGCTATCATATACTCCTTAATTTCATTCTTTGTTAGCTATGCAGTATTTGCATAGCTGCTATATTGCCTTTTTAAATCTTGACCACCTTACCACTGTCCCTGAGATTTTTTTCTGAAAAACTAGCTTTATGGCATTTTATGTTCTAATCACTTGCTTGTTCTCAGCATTTGACAAAGGGAGAGAACGCAGGTGGTGCTGTGCTAGTTTTTATTAGACTATCTGAACTTGACACTCTTTTCTGAGGTTTTGCTATTTTCCACTGGGTTCCCTCTAGCTAATTGGAAGTGTTTCTCATTTCCATAAAGGGGATATCTTTGGATTGTAGATATGCCCCTAAATCCAGTTTGTAGCCCATGAATGTTTTTCTATCAGAGTCAGGCCACTGTTCAGTTTCCGTGTTTCTCTTATTTCTCCTCTGTAACCATTTCCTCTCTTGATTTTCAGAACAGAGTAAAGAATAGGACACTCACCCAATTTGCATCTCTCCAGATTTGGGAGTATTACTGAAAACTCTTGGAATTTAGTGACTCACTAGTTACTTCTAAGGGGTGATAGTGGCATTTGGAGCATAGCCATGTTGTGCTATTCTATTCTGATCCATAATCTTCAATTTTTTTATTTGGTTGCCACTTGCTTTTTAGATATGCTCCTTTGTTTCTGGTTGCTCCTGGTGAAAGAATTTCTCTACATTTTAGTGTTTTTTTTAATTCATTCATTACATATTGGAGAAGATTCTTAATCCAAAGTTCCAAGTGCAAACTATAACTTCTTTGGATATTGCTTACTAAGCTCTCAAATATAAATGAACAGAAGTATTAAAAGGCCTGGAGATCAAAGCAACCTGATCTGGGGGAGGTCTCATTGTATGTGGGATCATTCACAAAGTCCTGTGGTTTCCTGTGGGAAAAGCTTATCACTTAGAGCCCTAGCAGGGATACAGGTGGAGATCTAAGTGAGGGGTTAGAATCCTTTTCTCACTTTTAGAAGTGAAGGAATCATGATGTCTAAGAAACCATAGCCTTGTTAGATGGGAAAGTTAAAGGCAAGCACAAAGGGGAAACTGCCCCAGGCCAGGAAGCAAACACTCCCGGGGAGGCCTCGGGAACGCTGAGCCAGGCTTTACCCGCACAAAAGGAAGCTGCTTGCTCACAAACACTGACTAGGTAGGGTTGGTTAGCCCTAGAACTGACTGTGTTATCTATGATTCTTGATTTGTTTATGTTAACTCCCTTTTTGTTCTACCTCAGCATTTTAATAAAATCTTTTGAAACAATTCTAGTATGACTCCAATTTACTGGGGAACAAAGGGAAGGATTTGTTTCTATTAATATGTGTGGCCTATGTTTTTACGCACTATTTGTGGTGAGAATAGGGATGGTACTGGAATGCTGTTACTCTTGGAGTATGCATGGGGAAGACCAAGAGGTTAAAAGAGAGAGAAATCGGGAAAGAAAACCCAGGGAAACAAGCTAGGCCTTTTGATTCAGCATCTGACCTCCCCCATGCTCTCGAAAGAGAGTCTCAATTTGGCGCAAAGCTGAGAGCTTTCGGTTTGATTTTGGTAAGAAAGACTGACTCACTACAGATACTAACATTCTTTTAGACTCCGGAAACCAGACAGCAATAATTATTCTGTCTTATAGTCTTCATAAAAATGGCAATCTTGGCTCTACAGGGCATTTTCCAAGTAATTCAAATTCTGTCTTTATGTAATTTCAATTTCAGTCTCTAAAAACATTACTTCCGAGTTCATGAATTCAACGCAGCAGTTTTAAGTTTTCAAAAGTTCTTCAGTTTGGGAGAGGAGCCAGGGGAAGTCTCCAAACCAAAGCAATTATTTCTTAAGACTCAAATTAAGCAATCTATTAAGATCTTAAAACATTTAGAAAGACTAGCTATGGCCATTGAGTGAAGTTTGACTAGAACAAACCCCAACACCTTATTCACAGCATAAAGCATATGTGCTATATATCTACTAGGTCATGCAAAAAGTGAGAGGGATAAACCTGCTTTCCCAAATTTAAAACGATTTTAATCAATTTTTCTCATTTCAGATAAGATAAATTCATTTGAGCCCAATTTAACTGGATTTCACCAAAAAATGTCCGGAGCCTTTAAAAATGTTTTCCCGCCAACACCAAAGGGCAACTTTAGAGATGAAAATCTCAGCCAGGGTGGCGCTATGGAGGGCGGCGGTGGCGCCGCGGGCACCAGCCTCTGGGCTCGGGATGGCTCACCGTCCTCCACAGAGTTTGTTCTCAGCTGGCTCCTGTGTCTGGAGATCTGGGAGATACCATTCTCTGAGAAGCTCATAAGCAGTTGGATGAGAACGAGGGAGAGGAAAACTGGCAGGAGAATTTGACCCCATGTCCGCCGCCAGCACATGGCTCCTCGGCCGTGGGTTCCACAGGCTCCCGGCCAGTGGGCCTGTGGTGGGCACAGGGTACTGGGCTGGACAGGCGGACCCTGCTCAGGGGCTGTGACCCGTCGCAGCCCCGGGTCCCGAGGCAGCCCCTTGCAAGCCCTTGGACACCAGCATAATTCACAGAACCTTAGAACTGTTAATGTTCCGGCCAGAACGCGGATTGTTCATAATGCCATCAGGTCTGCACTGGGAAGGGGCTTCCTAGGGCCCCCACCACTGGGTACAGTTCACCCACTCGATTGAATCAATTGCCTCTATGCTGTGGTTTTTTGGAGAAAGGCCTGGATTCTAATTTCCACCACTCAATAGTGTGTAAAGCAGTTGCACCTTCCTGTGCGGCTTTCCTCAGATGTAAATGAACCTACCATCCACTCCACCCTGTGGAGGGTGTGGAGTTAAGTGGCGAGATCAATGAAACTCACAGCTCTTTAAATCCTTGATCTTGTCCTTGATGAGTCTGTGGCCCTATGGCAGGCTCTCAGTAGTTTCCCAAAGCATGGTGTATTTTAAGTGGTATACAGGTGAATGTCTTATTTTCATACTTATGCATTTATTTTTAATGTGTATCAGAAAAATATAACTAGTAGCTATAATGATAATGGCAACAATATAAACTTTTGCTTCAAAATAAATTTATGTAAAAATGTCAAGTTTCAGACCTATAAATAGTACTACATGACTTAAAGGATATGGCAAAATGGTGACAGTGGGTCCAGAATGACTGAAATGTGAGCAATATTGCCCCAATATGGGAGATGGAGGGAGGAATGGGGCATGGAAACTTGTACTTGACTGGGCCTATCTTTTTCAAAAATGAATGATAGCGTTATCCAACGGCATCCCTGGCATGTTGATTGATCTAGACTGCACCTTGAGGACTATGGACCTAGCACTGATAATAAAGATGGGCAAAGGGAAGAATGTACAGAGGTCCAGACTGCTTTTTCCTTGTCTGTTTGCAATGCAGAGAACAGACAGAGGGTTATTAGCTGTAATAACAAAAGTGCTCTTAAAAAATGACAAGGAAAGGACAACAAGAAAAACAATAGGAACATGGACCAGAAATGTGAAGAGTCCATCTACAGAAAAGTAAATCCAAGTAAGTCAATGAGTAAATGTGCTTAAAAGTATATTTTAGGCAAGATCTAGTCAAGATTGTGGAGTAAGTAAATGCTGTGCTTACCTCTTCTCATCACTATCTCAAAATTACAACTAAACTACCGAACAACCATCATTGAGAATCACCTGAAGTCTAGCTGAACTGAAGCCCTGCAACTAAGGACATGCAGAAGAAGCCACCTCTAGACTGGTAGGAGGGATGGAAATGTGGAACAGGCTGGTCTCACACCTGCGGGTGACCATTAAAAATCAGAAGGGACATCTTGGCTGTGGAGGTTCCACACCCCATCCCCCAAGGAGCAAGGGGTCCCAGCCCCATACAAGGCTCCCCAGCTCAGGGTTCCAATGCTGGGAAATAAGTCTCCACAACTTCTGGCTGAGAAAAACAGTGGAGATTGTGGTGAGTGAAATGGAGGGCAACTGAATTTCCAGGCGTTCCTTTTAAAGGGCCCACACATGGACTTACTCACTGATGGACTCACTTGCTCCGAGCTCCAGCACTGGGGTGGCAGCTTGAAAGGAACCAGGGACATATGGGGAAGAACTAAATTGTGTGGCCTCAGGGAGAGAGCTGGAGGGGCAGCTTTCACCTGGACGGAGGAGCTGGCAGAAGTCGTTGTTTCTTTGTTGAGCCCTTACACATCCCAGCATGCAGACACAGGAGGCCAACATATCTGAGTCTCCATCAATCTGTCTAACACTGTTTGTTTGCCCTGATTCTCTGAGACCCTGCCCTACCCAACTTCCGGGCCCACCCAAACTGCTTCCAGTGGCTTTTCCATATAAATAGCTTGTCTTGGTGCATGCTGCAGACTGTCCTAAAATCTCTCAAAGGATAAAACCCAAACAAGCAGCATCTAGCGTCAGCATATCCCCTACCTCTAGCTGAGTACCCATAAGCCCAGCACTAGGGATAGCTGGCATCGGTTCACAGCATCACCTCTCGAGGCACCTCCAAACCCAGAGTGAGCAGAGTCCATGGGCAGATTGCTTTGTGGCTCATGTCAGGTGGCCCCGGGCAGGCCACTGGCTACAACTGAACTTGACCTGTAGGGGTCCCCTCCCAGGAGGCTTCTGGGCTGGCATGCCCAGTGGCCAGCTTCAGACCCAGCCAGAACATTGCCTGGCAACCTCCAGAGGAAACATACCCAAAGGGCACACTGGTCAGGTACCAGAGTCCTGCTAAAGTGAATCCTGCTTCATAGGGTCAGCCCCTGCACAACAGCTCCTCCACTGCCGTCACGGCCAGTCCTCACAACCAATGATCCCAAGGATCAATCCTTCCCATTGAAGTGTAAACAGCAACCAAGGCTCAACTACAACAGATGGGCACACACAACCCACAAAAGGGACACACCTGGAATACCCAGTTCAGATGACCAGGAAGACTGCACCACTGAGCCCCAGAGTACACCTACTACATAAGGCCGTTCTACTAAGACCAGGTAAATAGCAGCTCTATGTAATACAGCCAAAATGGGAGGCAGCCAAAGAAACATATTTGAAATGAAAGAACAGAACAAAGGTCCAAAGAAAGAAATAAACAAAATGAAGACAAGCAATCTACCAGATGCAGAGTTCAAAACACTGGTTATAAGGATGCTCAATGATCTCAGAAAGAACTTCAACAAAGAGATAGGAAACATAAAAATGGATATAGAAAACATGAAAAAGAACCAGTCAGAAATGAAGAGTACAATAACTGAAATGAAGACTACCTCAGAAAGTATTAACAGTAGATTAAATGAATCAGAGGATCAGTGATTGAGAAGATAGCAGAAAACACCGAAACAGAACAGCAAAAAGAATCCAATAAAGGAGCACAGTTTAAGCGGCCTCTGGGACAACATCAAGCATAACAACATTCGCATCATAGGGATACCAGAAGGAGAAGAGAGAGCACAAGGAATTAAAAACCTATTTGAAGAAATAATGACGGAAAACTTCCTTAACCTGGTGAAGGAAATAGATATACAAGCCCAGGAAGTGCAGAGAATCCCAAACAAGATAATCCAAACAGACCTACACCCAGACACATCATAATTAAAATGCCAAAGGTTAAAGACAAAGACAGAATCCTAAAAGCAGCAAGAGAAAAACAGTTACCTACATGGGAGCTCCCATAAGATTGTCAGCTAATTCACAACAGAAACTTTGCAGGCCAGAGGGACTGGCAAGAAATATTCAAAGTGATAAAAAGCAAGGATTTATAACCAAGATTACTGTACCTAGCAAGCCTATCATTTAAAACTGAAGGACAGATAAAGAGCTTCCCAGACAAACAAACAAAAAAAAAACCTGAAGGAATTCATCACCACCAAACCAGAATTACAAAAAATCTTGGAGGGACTTCTTTAAGAAAAGTAACAAAAAAGATAAAAAATATGAATAATAAAATGGCGATAACTATATATCTATCAACAATTACTTTCAATGTAAATGAATTAAATGCTCCAATCAAAAGATAGGGTGGATGAATGGGTAAGAAAACAAAACCCATACATATGTTGCCTACAAGAGATTCACTTCAGATCAAAAGACACATAGAGACTAAAAGTAAAGGAATGGAAAAGATATTTCATGAAAATGGAAACAAACAAACAAAAAACTGGGGTAGCAATACTTATACCAGACAAAATAGACTTTAAAACAAAGGCTATAACAAGAGACAAAGAAGGACCCAGTAATCCCACTTCTGGGTACTTATTCGAAGAAATCCAAAACGCTAATTAGAGGGGACATGTACATCCATATGTTGACTGCAGCATTGTTTACAATAGCCAAGATGTGGAGGCAACCTAGGTGTACATCTATGGATGAGTGGATAAAGAGTAGGTGATATATATATATATATATATATATATATATATATATATATATATATATATATATAATGGAATATTGCTCGGCTAGGGAAGGAAATGGGTTCTTGCCATCTGCGGCAGAATGAATGGACCTGGAGGGTATTGTGCTGAGTGAAGTATGTCAGACAGAGAAAGACAGATGCAATGTGAGTTGGCCTATATATGGAATCTAAAGAACAAAATAAACAAACAAAACAGAAACACACTCATAGATACAGAGAATATAGTCAATTGTGATAGCATGGTATAGTGTCAGATGATTGATGGACTTATCATGGTGATCGCTTCTTTAGATATATAAATGTTGCATAACTATTGTGTATACCTAAAACTAATATAGTATTGTATGTTAGCTATATTTTAATAAATCTCTCTCTCTCTCTCTCTCTCTCTCTCTCTCTCTCTCTCTCTCTCCCCCTCTCTCTCTCTGTCTCTCCATATATTTATGTGTGTGTGTGTGTGTATATATATATATATATATATATATATATATATATATATATATGAGGTGGTGCCAAAAAAATGTATATACATTTTAAGAGAATAATCTATGCTCGAGCAGCAATTTGCCATAATCAGAAGTGTCTGGATACTGATGGTAACTACTTTGAACACCTCTTGTAATTGCAAAAGTCAAACGTGACTTGTATTCATCTTTTGTTATCAGTATATATATATATATATATATATATATATATATATATATATATATAGTATTACAATTAATACAGTTTTTTTTTTCTTAAAATATGTATACATTTTTTTGGCACCCTCTGTATATTTTAAAATATGCTAGTACTAAGAAATTGTAAATAGAAGTAATAATGAGCTATAGTACTTTGTACCCATCGGGTTAGCAAAAAAATTGAAACAAAGCTAGCACATATTGCTGGTGAAGGAAGATATAAGGAAATACCATTATACCTTTTGGTGGAACAGTGAATTGTTATAGTGTCTTTGGAAAGCAACCTGGTAACAGCCATTAATATTGAAAATACATATATTCTTTATGTGCATGTTTTCGTTTGGGAATCTGCCACTCACTGCTTCTCAGTTCTCATAGTGTAAATGGGGCTCCAACACCTACCCTGGAAGTGGAGCTTGAAAGCTAGACCTGAACAAATCAGAACATAGCATTTTCCTGGCCATCATGACTGGGTCAGGGGTGGGCACATGACCTAGAGTCGTCCAATCCAAGTCAATCTCAGGGCTTTTGTTAAGAATGCTGGGGCAAAGGTGCTCATCTTTCTCTGGATTCTAACTGTGAAGGCTTTAATCCCCACAGCTGCTAAAAGCAATCTTGAGATGATGGAGAGTATGGCCATGAAAATGCCCTGCTCAGAGCCCAATTGACTGTTGTCCCTCAGATTCTTCTATCATATTAATGCCAAGGCCATGCTTCTTATAGGCTGCTCCCAGCCAAGATGGCAGGAGTATAATGCGGATGCAACCAGTAGGAGATTTTAGCTTGAGGACTCTCCATCCATCTGGATGAAATTTTCTTAGAGCTGGGCTATGCTCTGAAACTCTACCAAACAAATCCTCCTTTTTCCTCTTTTACAGGTGTCATACTTGTATTTACATTTGAAGGATCTCCTCACCTTTACTAGCTCCTTCCCCTTTATCTTTCTCAACTGTTTCCCCGATAAACCTCTTTCACTTCTAATCCCATCTTAAAGGATGAAAACTAACACAAATGCTACTGGAAGTGTTCTGAGAAAACAAGAGGTAAGATAAAACTTTGAGACTGGTTCATTTACTATCCAATGGGTAAAGAAGATGCCATCTTCAGTCATATATGGAGTATGGATAGTTCCTGAAAAGAAATGACAGCTGTATTGCTAAAAATTTTACTGGTGGTGAAATGTTTTCCACCTAAGAAAATGAACTTAGTGAGGGGAATACCCTGGTAAATATAATAATTCAATCATCTGAAAGATATAAGGGAGCAATGCCTACACAAAAACAACAGAATTGGTTGGTTATAGAGTTGTACTGATGCCCCTGAAGAGGGGCAATGAGAAACCAAGGGCCACTGTCTAACAGTTAAAGATGAAGTGTGAAATCCAAAGGACCTCTTTGGTAGCCCTTGCCTCCTGCAGTGGAGGAGTGGAGGATCTGCTAAGTCGCAGATCGACAACCAGACAGAGCTCTGCAGACATGTAGGTGCCAAGCCAGGCAGGTCTTATGCTGAGGCCAGAGCTCTGGTTGGGGAAATAAGGGACCCTGAAACATGGCTTCTGTGTTTAAGTGTCACCACCCAGCCCTTATTACTTTGGGAAACTCATTATACCCATGGATATTAATGTGCCCGGCTTCTACTGTCAATTTTAGCCTGAAAAGAAGAGATACTGAACTTCTTAGTGATGCTGGTGCCCTTTTTATCAGCACATTCCTGAACGCGGTGGTGAATGGATGGACGCTCCTAAGGATGTAATGTTGACTGCAGGTCCCTCTGAAATCCCAGAGCTTGCAGAGGTGGCCTCCCTGTGTGCTGGGAAACAAGGGTGTCTCAATAGGTGTGCTCATAGGAGCTCCCCCTGCCTCTTCTCCTGGCTTGTAGAGTTAATAACTAGAGTTAAGTCCCAATAGAATCCAGCTGGGGACATGCTGGCCAGATAAGAGAGGAATGAAATTATATTCCAAACTATAATTAGCTTGCCTTGGCAGGAGTCAATGAATACCACTGAATTTTGAGGGTACTTGATCAAGGGGCTGGAATGTTAAACTGGATAAGCAAGATATCACCGACTTGAGGATACTTTTGTAGAATATAGGATTTAATATTCTGGTAAGACCTCAGGGATGGGGGCAAATTCATTGTTACGGTGGCTCATAGAAGCGTGAAGAAAGTGCTGGTCAACACCGAGGAGAGAGGAAATGCCTGAGTTGCCCAAATAGGAGGGAGAGGGAGGAATGAAAAGGGTAGAGAATTGGGCTTACTGAAGTAGGTATGTGAGGCCAGGAAAACCACCAGATGATTACACTCCAGGAGAGGGTCCAGAGAAAACATCTTTCACCAAGGCCATCAGGAATATGTTGGTAAGAAGGGCACCAGTGTCACTGAGAAGTTCTGAGATGGTCACCGATGCAAGCCAAGACTAACAGTAGAAGCAGTCATGGATCTGGGTTTGCTACCGTAATATCCAATCGGAATGATGGAACCCCCAAAATAATAACAGTCAAGTGGTGGTGCTTAAACACAAGAAGCCAGAAGGCCGGAATCACCACCAAAACTGCCAAAGTCAGAGAGGCAGCCAATGGGGGCTTGATCCAGGGTGTGGGGTGGGTGTGATATGGAGATGGGTAAGAGAGCAAAATAGAGGAAAACAGAGGGGCAGCAAGGGTGCTGTTTAACATCCACAAGAAAAGGGCAAGAATGGAGAAGCAGGAGGCTGAGAACAATAGCCTCAATAAAAACTCATGGTCACTTCCTAAGTTCCCAAACTTGAACCAATTTTCAGATCCAGAACCCATTGACTGAAGAGCCATCCATATTCTAGAAGGGACTCCATAACAATGCATTAAAAATATACTGTGTTTCTCCCAGTCCTTCCACAAAGGGATCTATAACCATTTACTAGGGTGACTGAATACTGGGAAAAGAAGAATGCCTGACATTTTGAGGACTTTTGGGCACAAGGCCTGAGTTGACATTGAAACATGGAGACCTATATCATCACCCTAATCCTGTCTTGGCATCTGTTTCTCAGAGGACTCCACCTCATAAGGGAACAGCCACAATGAGAATTGAGTCATTTCAGAAGAAACAGATTCCCGCTGATCAGACAGTCTCTGCGGTCAAATTGTTCTACTATCTGAGTCTGTAATTCCCCCTTTTGCTTAAGCCAGTTTAGTTATGTTTTCCATCTTTTGAGGATTCCTTGACAGGAACATATCAAGACTCCTCATTGGAAGGAAAAATGGTGGTAACATATTTATCATTATTGTTCTTAAGCAAGGTCCCTGTTCTCCTTCCTAGAGTTGATCTGAATATCTGCATTGAGGAAGGAGAATGTGTACCGTGTTTCCCCAAAAATAAGACCTAGCCGGACAATCAGCTCTAATGCATCTTTTCGAGCAAAAATTAATATAAGACCCTCTATTATATTATATTACATTACATTACATTACAGTACATTATATTATATTATATTATATAAGACCCAGTCTTATATTATAGTAAAATAAGACCGGTCTTATATTAATTTTTGCTCCAAAAGACGCATTAAAGCTGATTGTCTGGCTAGGTCTTATTTTCAGGGAAACCCAGTAAGTCTACAGATCCCATGTATAAAGCTCCTTTGTTCATAAATCAAGCTTACTCACTTGCTCTTTCTATATTCACATTTCCATACGTGTGTGCGTGTGTGTGTTACACACACACAAAATAAAAATTGTCTATCCAAATAAAGATAAAGGGAACTTTTCATATATATATATATATATGTATATTCCCCCCCCCCCCCAAATTAAGAACAGTAGAGATGAGGGTAAAGGGGATCAAATATATGGTGATGGAAGGAGAACTGACTCTGGGTGGTGACCACACAATGTAATCTATAGATGATGTAATACAGAATTGTATACCTGAAATCTATGTAACTACTAACAATTGTCACCCCAATAAACTTTAATTAAAAACAACAAAAAACGACAGTAGACTAGGATTCTTGTGTATTACAGGAGACCCTGAATTTTGGGGGCAGAACAGTGAAGAGATCAGTATACTCCTTCCCTCAGAGCTTCACAATTGTTAAAGAAAAAACCCACAGGCCCAAAATGATGTCACTTTGCTAAAGCCCATGATACCAAACCTAGATTTAATACCTGACCTAATTGCTGTTTCAACATCTCCCAGAAATATAAGCTTAATCAACCATTCTGGAATTTTCTGGTCAACACCAATGAGGTAATCTGTCACGTGGGCCCTCTCCATCCCCCATAGAAAGAAGAGACAATCTGCATGATAAAAACCCTTGCCATTCCCTTCCTCGAAAAAGAAGACGTCCTGGTCTAAAAAAATAATCCTTTCTTTTGTTCATGGCTCCCTTGCCTCAACCTTCTTCTTATAAAAACCTTCCATATTAGGCCCCAGTCACTAAGCTGCCACCGAGGACTCAGCAGCCTCCCCTTGAGCTTGCTTGTTTCCCAACACTCCATTCCCCTGTGTGCCTTCTCCCGCCAACACCTCCTGCAGGCCAGTTTCCAATGAGAGTAAGGAATTGTATGGTATGTCCACTATCCAGAATCTCCCCTCTTTCCACCCCTTTGCTGAGGGAAGTAAGGGTGACGGTCTGCTTCCTGCTGGCACTGAGGATTATATCCATATAATTCAACAGAAAAACATCAGGAAGATCTTTACCACTGTCCAAGGGACCCCTGATGATTATAGCAAAAAGATACTAGTGAAGGCAGTTACGAAGATATTTTCCTGCAATGGTATTGCAATTGAGCATCCAGAATATGGAGAAGCAATTCAGCATCAGGGTGACCAGCCCAAGAACATATGCCAGTTCCTCATAGAGACTGGACTAGCTAAAGACGGCCAGCTGAAGGTTCATGGGTTG
Organism: Rhinolophus sinicus; assembly: GCF_057876585.1. NCBI lineage: Eukaryota > Metazoa > Chordata > Mammalia > Chiroptera > Rhinolophidae > Rhinolophus > Rhinolophus sinicus. The sequence continues at coordinate 35,318,846 of NC_142504.1, forward strand.
TAAGTGCTTCTGGCTCATTGAAGCTTAAGTGAGGATTTCCTTGCAATGAGTAGAATTTGTCCCTTGTCACAAGTTTAAAAACCTCACAGCTTGTATAATGTAACCATTGGGGTCTGCTCTTAACTTGGACTAGTGTAGCTCCTTCGTGCAATAAACTGAAAAGAGCCATGCTGTCTAGTCTTCAAGTCCCTCATTTAAACAGAGGTCAAGCAGTAGGCGCCTGGCAGTGTCCAGGCTGAAACAGAGCAATAATGTGATGTTTCAGCCAGAGCCCCAAGATCACAGCTGGCTATGTCTGCCAGAAGTTCCTGGGCTCTCTGTCTGCAGAGTTCCCCGCCCTAAGAGAATGTCCCCAGCTGAAGAGCCTTCAGTGAAGCTGAGAGGAGGGGATGAGGCAGCAAAGGCAGCTGCACCACTAGAGGGAGCCTTTGGTAGTCAAAGATCCCTTGGTGTCGCCAACCTGACCCAGGGGCGGAGCTTAAAGCAGCCACCTTCCCTCTAGTGAGGTGACAGGACATCTGGCTTGCCACCAAGGTCTTTTTGACCAGACATAGGCTAGCTAATTGACGTCCAAACACCACAATGTGAGACCAACCTATCAGAGTTAAACTTTCGACAAGGGAACAAATTTCAAACTGATACTTCGGTTATGTAGCTAGCGGTAGAGCTTGCAACTTACTAGCCACAGCTGCCCAATGCCATGTGAAGTAACAAACTGGTTTGGGGTTTTTTCCCCTTCAGTTTTAATGTTATGTAATGTATTTAAACACTTATTTAAATAAAACTTGTTTTCAGAAAAACAAACAAACAAACAAACAAAAAACCCTTCCATTGTATACAGCCCTTCAGAGCGCCCTTCTAGTTGCTTGTTTACTTACTGCTGCTTAGTATAAGCCAATTAGATCTTCAAATTCACTCAGCTGAATTTTGTTCTTTGACACTCTGCTGTGCCTACTTATGCTTCCCCGGGCCCAAGCGTATACTCCCCCCAGTTCTGAGTCTCTGACTCTGTACAGATAATGGAAATATCTCACCTCAGGCAGAGGGTTAGGAAAGGGATGTTACCACCCATGATACCCGACACCCTTGGACTGACCTTAGTCTCTTGGTGCTTCATGGTTGAGGTTTCATTGCTTCACCAAATCTACCATCTTGCCCAGAAAGTTAGACCCCACCTCTGGCTGACTTGGAACCGGCAATCTCACTCACTTCACACAGAACAACTGCCACTTACTCATCAGCCTCCCAAATCACTTTTAGCCAATAACCTTGTCTACTACCAGAAAAACATGGAACCAGTCAGAAGGAAACTTAGGCTCCACCTCCACACTTACCCCAGCATTACACCCTGTTCTCTGCTTTCCCGTTTGTTACTATACAGGAATTACTCATGCTCCTATTCAAAGCCAAACCCACCCCAAGGGCACTGGATCTCACCTTTCTCATCTCTCCAACAGCACTACTCCAGCAACTCTCCCATGTTCTTCTGCATCATGTGTTTTTCAGTCTCTCCTGGATACTGGATCATTCTCAGTAGATACACATGTTATTATTGATTCAGTCTTTGAAAACACAAACAAATATTGTCCTAACCCCACTCTTAACTAGATATCTCCTCATTGCTCCCCTTGGCAGCAAATATCGCAAGAGAAGCCTATATTCATTGACTTCAATTCTCATCCAATTGTCTCTTATATACTCTCTAATCAGACTCCCTGGCCCCCCACTCCACCAAAAAGTCCTTTGTCAAGGATACTGGTGAACTCCATGTGACAAACCCAATGATCAAATCTTGGTCTTCATCTTCCTTGACTTATTACTAACATTTGACTCTGTTGATTACACCATATTCCTTGGTATCCTTTTTCTCTTGGTTTCCAGTTCACTGTGTTCTCCTGAATGTCCTCCTATCTCTCAGGTTGTTCTTGCTTAGTCTGCTTTTTCAGATGCTACTTTTCTCTAAGACCTGTTAATATTGGAGTGGTCCAGACTGAGTCCTTGGTTTTCTCTTCTAGGTACATTTATTTTATTCTCTTGGTAATCTCATCCAGTGACTTTAAATATCAACCATGTGTGGCAGACTCCTAAATTTATATCACCAGCTTGCCCTCTTCGCTAAACTCTAGTCAAATATATCAAAATGCCTATTCAAGTTCTTCAAATGAGGGCAAACACACAACTCATTTCTACATGTTCAAAACTTACGATCTTTCCTTCCATCCATTTTCCTATCCTTCTATTTTTTCAGTCCCACAACCTTGGAGTCATCCTTGACTCCTTTTATTCTCTGAAACTCCACATCCAATCCACTAGCAAATCACCTCTACCTTCAAATTAGCAAACGTCTACCTTCTCTTTTGTTACTGCAATAGCCTCCTAACTGGTTTCTCTGCCCCCATCCTTGACTTGCCCAACTCTCATGGTCTAACTAGCAATTCTTTTAAAACAAAAGTCGGACCAGGTGACACCTCTATCCAGAACCTTCCTTCTCACTCAGTCAAGCTCAAGCTCCTTATAAAAAGCTGACGCCTATGTGATCTGACACTTCCCCACTTTGCCTCCGTAGCATCATCTACTATTACTTTCCTCTTGTGTGATTGGGCTAGAGCCATGTTGGCATCTGTGCTGCTTCTCAGATAGACTAGGCATGCTCTCACCTCAGGGCCTTCACAGTGGCTTGGCTACTTCTTCTGCCTGGAACACACTTCCCTCCGACAGCCCCTTGGTTAACTTCCTCAGCTCCTTCAAGTCTTTGCTTAAATGACATCTTCTCAATGATGCTTAACCTGAACCACTTCAGAGAATATCGCAACCCACACCCACTCATATCAGCACTCCCAATCCCCTGGGCATGCTCTATTGTTCCCAGGTATTGTGTTACCTTCTGCAATACTATGTAATTTGTTAGGTTATTGCTTTTTTCCTTTCTTTGACCCACTAGAATATAAGCTCCACAGAGTAGAGATTTTTGTGTCTTGTTTATTGATGTAAACCAAGCATTAACAAAGTGGTTAGCAAAAATAAATAAATGGGGCTAAATGAAACTAAAAAACTCTGTACAGTAAAAGAAACCATCAACAAAAAAAGAGGCAACCAACCGAATGGGAGAAGATATTTACAAACAATATCTCTGATAAGGGGTTAATATCCAAAACATATAAAGAACTCATACAACTCAACAACAAAAAGACAAACAATCCAATTAAAAAATGGGCAGAAGACCTGAACAAACACTTCTCCCAAGAAGACAAACAAATGGCCAACAGATATATGAAAAAATGCTTACACCTGAAATCTATGTAATTTTACTAACAATTGTCACCCCAATAAATTAAAAAAGAAGAAGAAAAAAGAAAAAATGCTGAATTTCACTCACTATTAGGGAAATACAAATCAAAAACATAAGGAGATACCACCTCACACCCGGTAGAATGGCTATCATCAACAAGACAATAACAAGTGTTAGACAGGCTGTGGAGAAAAAGGAACCCTCATACTCTGCTGGTGGGAATGTAAATTGGTACAGCCACTATGGAAAACAGTATGGAGGGTCTTCAAAAAATTAAAAATATAATTACCATACAACCCAGCAATCCCTCTTCTGGGTATCTACCCAAAAAATCCAAAAATATTTATTTGTAAAGGTATATGTACCCCTATATTCATTGCAGCATTATTCACAGTAGCCAAGACATGGAAACAACCAAAGTGTCCTTCGATAGATAATTGGATAAAGAAGATGTGGTACATATATACAATGGAATAGTACTCAGCCATAAGAAAAGATGAAATACTGCCATTTGCAACCATATGGATGGACCTTGAGATTATCATGCTAAGCAAAATAAGTCAGACAGAAAATGTTGAGAACCATATGACTTCATTCATATGTGGTATATAAAACTGAAAGCAACAAACGAACAAGACAAACAAAGGACAAAAACTCACAGAAACAGACAAGTTTAGTGGTTACCAGAGAATAAGGAGGGAGGGAGGTGGTAGAAGAGGGAAATGGGGATCAAGTATATGGTGATGAAAGGAGAACTGACTCTGGGTGGTGAACACATAATGCAATATATAGACGAAGTATTATAGAAATGTACACTTGAAACCTATATAATTTTACTAACCAATGTCACCACAATAAATTTAATAAAATTAAGAAAAAACAACAAAAAATAAAATAAAACAAAGAGAATGGTGTAATTAAAAAATGTTTTTAAGTGTTTAGCACACAATTGGTGCACAGTAAATATTTTTTAATTGAATCTACATCCCAAAATCATTTATCACCTTAGTTCTGGGTCTACATTTCAAGTTCTTTCTAGAAAACTCTACTTGAACGTCCTTCAGACACCTTAAATTCAGTATGCCCAAAATCAGACTGATCTTCCCTATCAAATTTGTTCTCCCTCCTATATTCCTAGTTTGATTCATAGCACCAATATCCATACAGTCATCTAAGAGAGAAGTCTCAAAGTCTTTCCTCATTTCAAGTTTTGGAACAAATTCCTAGCCCTCTTCTTATATTAATTATGATCCGTTAGCCACACACACAAATATTTTCTTTCCTTGCCTCAGTCACTTGTTCTAATTTCTTGTGAATTATTGTCCATTATTAGTGCATAAGTCTACATAGGCTGCTGTAACATAATACCACAGACTGGTGGCTTAAACAACAGTTTATTTCTCATAGTTCTGGAGACTCGAACTAAGCTCAAGGTGCCAGCAGAGCTGGTTTCTCCTGAGCTTCCCACTGTGTCCTCACATGGTCTGCCTTTCCTCTGCGGTGCATACTCCTGATGTCTCTTCCTCTTCTAAGGTCATCATTCTCATTGGATTAGGATTCCACCCTTATGACCAGACTAACCTAAATTACCCCCTCAAAGGCCCTATCTCCAAACACAGTCACATTGGGGTTTAGGGCTTCAACAGAAGTTGCCTCATTAACATAACAAACCTTCATTGCTCTCAGAAATGGGGATAAAGACAAAATGTTTCTTATTATAAATCACAAAACAGTAGTGACCCCCTTATTCGGGGAGGACGTGTTCCAAGGCCCCTGGGGATGTGAATGGTACTGAATCCTATAGATAGTATGTTTTTCCTATACATACAGGTCCTTGAAACTGAGAAACCCAGTATAAGGGTGACTACTGTGTCACAATAGGCAACCGACTCAAGAAAAGAACAATGCACAGGTCCCTAAATGACTGACATGACTACTAATGCCATCTGTTGGTGGCAACAGAAACGACATATTTTTATTCTGGATAATAGTTTTGCTCAGAGCTATCAAAGTATATATGTTGAACATTTGAAGGTAAAGGAAGCTCCATACTACCTTTCTTGACCTTCTGTATTCCTCTCTATGCCAGTCAAGGGCCCTGCAGGAGGGTTAAGTGAAGAGAACTCAATGAAGGGACTAAACACAGAGGTGTGGGCAGGAGTAACAAGAACAAAGGGTGGTGGAGCACCCAGGGACTACTAACAAAGGGCAGCTATTACCAGCCCTGGAACTGAAGGGGCAAAGTGGGAGCAGAGAGAGGGAACTAGAGAGGGACTGCCCGTAGGAGCTGTGGTCCTAAGGTAGAGGAAATACAATTTGGCTATGGGAGTAGGGGGAATAAATACCCCCCTGACCTCTGTCTTCTTCTACTACCTATCCTCCCAAAGCCAGAGGGGCAAAGAAACTCAGGTAACGCAATCTGTAGAGGTCAGAGTAGGGCAAAGAAGGGCAGGGAATGGATTTGGAGGGTTAGCTGGTGAGTAACCAGCATACCTTCCCTTCACAAATTGAATCACCCTCTCCTCTGATTTATAAAGTGTGTGTGTGTGTGCGTGTGTGTGTGTGTGTGTACAGAGGGTGACAAAAAATGTATACATGTTTTAAGAAAGGAAAACTATTAAAATTGTAATAATCAATATATACCAAAAACAAAAGATGAATACAAGTCACATTTGACTCCTGCAATTACAAGAGGGGCTCAAAGTGGTTACCCTCAGCATCCAGACAGTTCTGATTACAGTGAACTACTGCTTGAGCAATGTTGACCAAAGTGTCCACTTGTATACATTTTTTGGCACCTCCAGTACATATATAAAATTACCTTGTATTATGGATATTTATGTATGTGGTTCCCTATATTAATCCAGGATTGAGTTCTTACACGTCTCATTTATAGTGGCAAGTATTCCAGTACCCATTATAGGAGGAACTCATAAATAAATATTTTTTTAGGTAACTAAGTGAATGAGTGAACACTTGTTTTCTGATCCCAAGGCTTAAAATCTTGCTGGGGAGAAAAAGAGCAAATGTACCCTATTTTATGTTAAACTGAAAGCCCAGCAAATTTGATCTAGCTCCCAAATATAATAAAGCAACCAGGATAATTTTTCCTGATTCCCAGCTATAAGTTCATGTGAGAAACAAACTCAAATAGCAGATTCTAAGAGTGTTTCCCCCAGGGTATAGCTTTTAAAAATAAAATTTGCAGTATATGTTAAAAATAAAACTAACTCACTTATCTTTGCTTCTGGCTTTAAAAGTCCACACGTTTAAATTAAGAAGTGGAGAACTGAATTGATCTCCAAAGGAAGCACTAAAGTCAACATTTCAAGCATTCAATGTAGTCTAACAGCTGAACTTTAATAACTAAACAGCCTGTTGAAGGCAAGCAGATGAAAAGTCTCCAGGACAGTACAGATTAATTAGTGAGCACTGTGTAGATCAATGCCTGCTTCCCCCGAACACACAGAGAAATTATGTTTATGGTGGCCGATATTCCTTTGTTTTGACCACTATACCTGTTGATCTCTGAGCTGTGGGAGCTGTTTGACATAACATTTAAGACAAATATGCAAGTAGCTAATCTTTACTGTCTAATTACTGCAGTTGCCTTAATGACTGGGTTGCACCAATTTTTCAGTAGTACAACATGTAGGTCTCCAAATGTCATATACCCTTTTATGTGCCCAAGCAGGGGAAAGAGAGCATGGTGGAGATTGCTTTTTTTGATGTTTTGTCATTATAGAAAAAGGAGTGTTCATAATCTATTAGACATTTTTAAAGGCTCATATAACATGAAAAGGACATTTCAATGGAAAATGTACATTCCGGTTGGTTATTGTTAAGTGCATTGTTCAGCGAATGTTCCGCTATATTGAGTTTCAGGCATCAGTTGAATTATATTATGGTGAAATTTTTGATTAAGGTAAGCTAATTCAAAATGACAAGCCAAGGGCTTTTAAAACCCACATTTCAATGAAATCTGGCAGCACAAAAACAGCTGCTCTAAGTCTCCTCCTCTAATATTTCAAAGGAAGAATAGCAATGGATTTCTGATCCCATATGTGCCAACTGTAGAAATTCTAGAACAGCCTGAGAGACCCAGGGTGAAAGGTCACACTCTGCCTTATACAGATGGCACGTTTAATTATTAACGAGCAATTTTAATCACTTAATCATTTCAGGCCCTGAAATGACAGGTCTTCTCGGGTATCTCCAAGATTGTTGCAACCGAAACTCTGCTGTCAAACTTTCATGGAGCCAGTAAGTAGCATATGTGATTTCATATCCTAACTTTATTTACATTCTCATGTGAGTTGAATTTGTTTTGCAAGGCTCTAAAAGACATTTCTTAGGGAAAAAAATTGAAGGTCATGTCTTTGGCAGAGAATGTACCAACCCCTAGCAGGAAAATCAAATCTAAATCCCTGCTTTTGACTTAAATCAGGCTCAAATTCCTCAGGAGGAATTTTTTTTCCAGCAAAATTGTTTGCAGTTCTGTTGGAATTATTTGCATCTAGACTCAAAAAAATTTTCATAAAAATCCCTTTAGCTTTTGTTCATTACAAAAAATAAACAACCCCAGCAAAGAGTCTGGTATATAATATTCAGTAAATATTAGGCCCTCTTCTCAATCTCTCACCAAATGCATGCATACATTCTCATGCATATATTGGAATTCAAGTGTATGTAATTTGGCAAGAACCATGAGAAAAATCAAGAATAATTTCACCAATCTTTAAAGGCAAAATCAAACGCAAATCATAGAATTATTATGTCCATTAGATGCAGAAACCAATAATAATAGCAAATATTTATTGATAACTTATGTATCAGGCACTGTGCTAAGCTCTTTACACGTTAATACTCGTAACAATTCAATGAAAATTATTTCCATTTTACAAAAGAGGAACCTGGGGCATAGGGAGGTTTAGATACCTGTCAGATCTTATTCTAGTAAGTGGTGGAGCCGGGAGCCCAAACCAGGTCACGCAAATTTCAAAACTGACCCATGATTTTGTCAATATCCTCCAGCTAAAGACCACCAGGAACACCCTGTAGTTGAACAACTTGGATTCAATACTCGTTACAGAGAGGGAGAATTCGCAGCATGAGGCAATGTGGGTGTCTCAATAAGAGGGCGTTCAAATGTACTTATTGAAGAGTTTGGTTTGTTAGGTGATTTAGGACTTAAGGAAGTAGGACTTTTCTCTGAATTAGATGCTATCAGGAAATGGGGTTAATTCTATAACAGGGTATCTTAATAAATCTTATGAAGGAGGAAGATTAGAGAGCTGTAAGTGGTAAAGCAGTGGTATTAGCCAGGGTAGGGACATGGAAGATGACCCAGAAAGTAGGCAGCAGAGTCAGGATGAATCCAGGTGGTCCACTCTGGAGTCTGCACATTTACCTGTGTTACAGACAAAGGCAATGGGAAACAGACGCAAAACAAAGATAATGGGAGATATTTCAGGAAGAAACCTTGGCTATACAGTCCAGCTGGGAGATGGGCACCACAGAAGCCTCCTGGGGGAACTGCCTGCTCTAACAATAGTCTGAAGCCAAAAAAATAAGAAGTCCCTTTAGGGGAGCTTTGTGCTTTCGGGAAGCTTTCTAGGCCAGCCCGCCTGTCAGGGCCCACTGAATACTCTTCTCAGTTTTAAAAGTCTCTGTCCCATTATTCACGTGTGTGATAAAGCTCCTTTCTCCCTGAGGACTCAGGTCCATGCTGGCAGCCTGGTGTCCCCAGTGGATTGGATGGGGTCTCCCCTCTCAGCATTTCTGGGGCTACTTTCAGAGGAGTCATCACCTTCTGGGGTCCCAGACCCCTTTGGTGCTACTGACAAGAGGTTTTGCCAGGAGGTTGCTATATTAAGGTTTGATAAAAAAGAGGAGTGAAATGAATATTTGTTGGGGCCTCCTGTACAGCAATTCTCCCCCTTTCTTGGGTAACAAAACCCTGATTTCCCTTGGTAACTTCCCCTTCTCCAGCATACTCGTACATAGTCATGGAATTATGTGAAAATGAAGGTGCCCTCCCTGGCACCCTGCTTTGGCCCATCAGCACACATGTCAAGGAGGGGCCACTGGCATGAGCAGGCAAATCAGTCTCTCTCTTGATCTTGAGTGGAGTGACACAGACAGGAATACGTGTAGAGCTGACAAATGGCAGTTCTCTGCGGAGACTACCCAGATTCTGCCTTCAGCCCTTTCCTTCCTGAGGCCTAATTATTCAACATTTCCTTTGACTAAGCTACCTGGAATATTTCCAATAACTTTTTGCTTAAGTTAGTTCTCTGTTTGCATCCAAAGAATGCTAATTGACATAGAGTTTATTCAATAATGTCTTCTATGGAACAGAGTTTTGGGAAAATGTCCTTTAACAATGTTAGTTCAAAATAATGAGAAAGGACATACAGTTAAAGCTCTGGCTTCCAGTTCTCATGGAAACCAGACTATGCCTTCCCAGAAGACTCTTACTTTATTAAGACTACTGGCCTTTTTGTCCAGCACTGACAGGAGGTCAGAATAAATGGCCACAAAAATAATGGGTCTCTGACCTTGATTTTCATTATGTGCCTCTTTACTTTTCTTCTCAATGGGAACAGATGATGTTGAATTCACTGCTCTTCTCCAGCCTATTTTATTGATAAATGAAAAAGAGAATAAATAGATTTGTTTTTAATATATTTAAAGAAAAAATCTGATTAGGAGCTTCCTCTATCTAAAGACTATTTCTCCAAAAAGTCCACTGTAGTATAACATAACAGATGTTGTTAAGTCGGGTAATATGCCCTTCTTGAAATATTAATACAAGTCACCCATTTGTTTCCAGTTCTTTGGCCTGTGGTGCTCCATTTGAAACCACACCAAGCAATCCTCAGGGAATCAAGTCTTTGGTGATAAAGCAAGAAATGAACATGGCTATAACTACACCTCTTGAAAAAGATTCAGGATGGAGACTAGGAGGCACTTCCTGCATCTCTGCATTGGAACATATGCTTGTAGATACTGGAGAACGATTTTATTTTAGAAATCAGATTTCCTATGAGCTTTTTATTCTGTAAAGTTATCAGGTTACACTGAGAAACATAATCATTGTAAAAATGCTTGCCTGTTTTTATTTTCAGATGATTGCTCACATGGAAAATTGAAGAGAATCTACAAGCTATTAGAACTAATAAATGAGTTCAGAAAGTTTACTTGATTCCAAATCAATAGTGTTCTCATATACCAGTCATAACCAATTTAAAAATGTAATTGAAACAAAGGTCCTATCCACAACATCATAAAAACTAAAGGCATGAATCTGTTAGTTTTCATTATCAAACTAAGTCCCAAAAAAGAGTGAGTATAAAAAAATTGCAGGATGGTAAATCTACTTATATCAATAATATTTTTATATAAATACAAAAAAGTCTTGCATTAAAAAATTTAATGCAAAAGTACTATATAAATATTTATAGATTAATGTATAAAATTTAGTCTGCTGGTTACCTCTGGGTAGTGAAAGAAAAGAATGGGATTGGAGAAACACTCACTGGGTCTTCATTACGTAAGAAAAAATCTGAAGCAAACGTAGGGCAAAATGTTAAGGCATATTGTAGCTGGGGGGTGAGTATCATTATGTTCTTTGAGGGACTATCATTATTCCCTATAACTTCATTTGTATTTCATAATAAAGTATCTTAAAATACTATTGCAATTGTGGGAATAAAACAAAAATTTTCCTTGTTGTTCTTATGCCAAGTGGAGAATCTGAGAATGAAATACAAACCTGTCTGAATGTGCAAACGGTTTTGTTGTTCTTGGGAAACTTCATCCATAATTTAGTAGCAGATGAAGTTATGCGTGAAACAAGTTGGAACATATATGACCAGAGTTGATGCTCTTTAGATAAAACAACCTTCTACATCACCCTTGTGGAGAAGGCTAGTCCCCAAATTTTTATAAAACAGATGTGGTTATAGTGGTCCTTGGGGAAAATGTCCTGGGTCTTGGTGCCAATTTTACCACTAACTGGTGACCTTGGAGAATTTACTTTCTCTTGTCCTCAGTTTCTTCATTTGCAAAATGTGGGTATTCCGTTTACTTTTCTCATAGGTTTGTTGTGCAGAGTAAGTGAGGCATTATAACTATGAGACTGTTTACTGTTACAGAAATGTTAGAGGATTCTGTATACACGGTTCTCACTGATTTCCAGATTGAATTTCATGAAAAGCGAAACACAGTAAGGTGTCAGGGAATGCAAAGACAATCCACTTTTTGGGGGAAAAGAGCAGACTCCACCTACTACTGAAGACTCATTATTAGGAGAATGAAAATGTAAAAACAGGACCTAATTCCTAGGACTCTCTTTAGAAGAAAGTGTACAGAGGTGTTATTTCAGTGCTTTTTCCTAAGTTGATAGGTACTTCATTTGAAGAATTTCATTCTTCTCTAATCAGACTGAGATGTTTGATAGAAATTGAGATGTCTACAGTTATTTTTGTTGTTGGGATAAGGGCTATTCTCTGGGATTTACTTTAACTGGAAAGAGAATGCCAACTATTATATTTTTATGCACAGATATAGAAAGGCAGTGGTTAAAAGCACAAATTCAGTAGTTCCACTCTCTGGGTTTGAATCCAGACTTTGCCACTTATAAATGAATGCCAAAATTACTTAAGCTCTCATTGCCTCAGTCTCTTCCTTACTAAAATGGGGATGATAATGGCATCTACCTTTTGGCTATTGAGGTTTTAGGGAAGGCAATCATACCTCTATCCAGGGTGTACCTAGGTATTGTGGGGCCTGAAGCTTATATTTTTGAGGGGTCTCTTTAAGAGAAATAATATAAAATTATAAAAATAAGTTCTAAGGCCACAGGAGGGGACCTGCAGCTTAAGCTTTATTACCTTCATAATTCATCTACCTCTGCCTTCCTCCCTTCTCCAAGACAGGAACCAACTGAGAAACTAGACATAGAAGTCAGCTGGAGATCAAAATATAGCCAAACAATCCCTTACTTACAGTTCAAAATCCAATAAAGTTCTAAAAACCAAAAGGGTTTTTGTAACTCATTTGGCAGCAAAATCCAGCACCATCTGAACTCATTTGACAGTAAAATCTGACCTAAATTGAGGTGATATAGTCTTAACTTCTCTCAGTGTGAATATTTATAACTTTTATTGCAGAAATAATATGTTTGATGGATGATGGGGAGTTGTCCCAGAACCTGTAAATGAACCACATAACGTTTCCAAAATCCAAAATTTTCTGAATTTTGAAACCCACCTTGACCTCACGAGTTTCAGATAAGAGATTGTGGACAGTGTCTGCGTCCTTACTGATAAGCTGAATTGAGGAACATATCAGAAGTCCAGAAGTAGGAGGCAGAGCTCTCCTGCTTTATGCAGGAGGGGCAGGGAGCCCCTGGGCTGGAGAACAGGAATCCCCGGGGAAGGAGCTGCCGCTGTGCCTTCCTTCTCTCAAACTGACCAACTTTCCCAAACTCCTTCTGAAGAGGAAGAAATTATGTAAGGGGCAGATCTGAGAAGCCCAAAGAATTACTCCCAAATGTTTCCCTCCTAGGGAGTCACATGAAAACATGGGAAGCAGGAATAAATACTCCCCACTAACAATAGGGTTATTGTGAAGTTTAAATAAAACCATGATGTAAAGAGCTCAGCCTTGTTCCTGACTCACAGGAAGCCTCAGTAGATGCTGCTGTCATTGCTGTTATTGTCACACATAAATCTCATGCACTGGACTAATGTCCCTCTGTCCTCCATCTCAGGACTCTGGTCTCTCTTGGTGGCTGAGGAAGCTGCTTAGAAGAGTTAGTATCATTCTAAAAAGAGTGTTGGCCCTTAAAGGATAGATTTCACCTTATGATTTAATTTTATCTCTCCTATTTTCTTTGTTCTGATTTCTTCACCCACGTATTTTACATTTACTTAATCTGGTTATGTTTTATTTATTTTTAAACTTTAGGTGTTTTTACTCACTACTTTAAATCCTTTCTGGAACAAGGGTAAGTGTAATTATATAAACAAGAAGAATTCAAAGAACATAAGTATTTGCTACTTATTCCACATAAAATACAGATGAAATCAGTCCAGTGTGGAGGAGAAATCCAGCGAGTAAGAGGTTTTGCATAACTGAAATGTAGTGGAAGAAATAACTTTCATGTCAGATATTTTTGTATCCAATTATCTTCTGGCTCCATGAACAAGAAATTTCTCCCTTTGAATGTATTAATGGAGTATATCATCCTATTTTATAAGAAATGCATGATGAATCAAACTTTTTAAGAATGAAATAAATCATTGGATTGGGAAAGAAAGAGAAGGGCAGTGCTAGGCCTTTGGGTAAGTAACACATAACCTACATGAAATTAAAGTATCTTGCAGAGATCTATACACAGGAATTAATCCATTCTGCTATATTTTTTTTACTTTTTATAATAAAAAAATAATGTATGTCCATTGTAGAGTGTTTAGAAAATAGAGATTAATACAAAAGAAAATTTAAAAGTACCCGTTGGCCATGGAAGGAAATGGGTTCTTGCCATCTGTGGCGGCATGGATGGACCTGGAGGGTATTGTGCTGAGTGGAGTATGTCAGATAGAGAAAGACAGATGCAATGTGATTTTGCTTATCTGTGCAATCTAAATACAGAGACTGTGAGTGTATACACCCATAGATACAGAGACTATTTTGATGGTTACCAGATGAGAGGGGGATTGAGACGGTGGGTGAAAAGAGGGAAGGAATTAAGAACTACAAATTGGTTGTTACACAGTAATCATGCAGATGTAGGGTACAGCATAAGGAATATAGTCAATAATATTGTAATGACTATGTATGGTGTCATATGGGTACTAGATTTATTGGGGTGACAGATGGAAGAGGAGTTAGCGGACAGGGTGAAAAATGTGAAGGGATTAAGAAGTACAAATTGGTAGTTATAAAATAGTGCATGGGATGTAAAGTAAAGCACAAGGAATATAGTCAACAATATGGTAATAATTATGCATAGTGCCAGGTTGGTACTAGGCTAGTCAGGGGAATCACTTCTTAAATTATATAAATGTCTAATCACTATGCTGTACAACTGAAATTAATATAATATTGAATGTCAACTGTAATTGAAAAATTAAAAAGGGAGGGAAAAGGTGAAGGGGAATAAGAGGTTCACATTTCCAGGTACAAAACAAATAAGTCACAGGAATGTAATGTACAGCACAGGGAATATAATCAATAATATCGTGATAGCGTGGTACGGTGTCAGGTTGCTGGACTTACGGTGATCACTTCTTTATGTATATAAATGTTGAACAACTATGGTGTACACCTGAAACTGATATAATGTTGTATGTTGGCTATATTTTTTAATAAAAATCTTTTAAAAAATTTACCCAAATCCTTCAACTCTGAGATCATTGTTAACATTTTGATGTAGTATATCCATGCAGTCCTTTTTCTTTTCATGGATATTCTTTTATTTCCTAAAGTGGAATCATATTTTACTTGTTGTTCTATAACTTGCTTTTTCAATTAACTACAGATCCTAAGTATTTTCCCATGCTATTAAATAGTCCTTTAAAATAAATTTTATAACATAAGTAATATATGTTCATAGTCATATGTTCAAATGATAGAGAACTATATCAAGACAAAAGTAAAATTCTGTTTATCTCACCAATATCCCATTTTAAATATGACACAAAAATAAAATTATAAAGAAAAAAACTGATATATCTGATAACATAAAAATTAAAAACTTTGCAAAGCAAGAAACCATCACAAAGTATAAACAATAAATGACAAACTGGGGGAATATTTTCAGTGCAAATGACAGGTAAATGATGAATTTCCTTATTATGTAAAAATCTTTTTCAATAAAAAAGATGCTCAAGAACGAGCAAATTTTTTTAAATGGTATAAATATGTGGCACTTCACTGATAAAGAAATACAAGTGGCCAAACAAAAGAAAGTGGGGAAAAATAGCCATAAGAAGATGAATATCCCCATTCATAAATAAGTGAAAATTAAAACAAAAATGAATGTGTTTGCTAATATTCATCGTTAATATAATGTGAAGAACTACCCTCAATCACAGGGGAAATGGAAATCTTTGAAGGGTGGATTGGCACTAACAACATTTTAAATACACATCTTTTCACTTAGAAATTCCACTATTTGGTCTTTATCCTACATAATTAAGTATGTAAAGAGATATGTACAAGGATATTTGTTATAGCATTGTTTGAATATCAAGTTCCAATATTTATTAATAAATGAACTTAAGAAAAATAGCGTATGAAACCATTCCTTGGAATTACTTAGATTAACCACTAGATGTCACAATTGTTCCGTAAAAATAAAGCCATATCCCAGTAGACTGAATTTGAAGGTCAGAAAGAACCTTCTGTATATAACATACCAGGGATGCCAAAAAAATGTATACAAGTGGACACATTGATCAACGTTGCTCAAGCAGTAGTTCGCCATAATCAGATGCTGATGGTAACCACTTTGAGCACCTCTTGTAATTGCAGAAGTCAAATGTGACTTGTATTCATCTTTTGTTATTGGTATATATTGAGTATTACAATTTCAATAGTTTTTCTTTCTTAAAATGTATATGCATTATTTTATATATATATATATATATATATATATATATATATATATATATATATATATATACACATATATATATATACATGATATTCCTTTACTTTAAAATAATTGTTACTTATACAATTGCACCCAGTGCAATTCTAAAACAAAGGCAGTTTACCACATAACAAAGTATTTTGCAAAAGATCATGTCACAAAGTGATCTTCAAATTATTTTAAAAAATGCTTTTCTGATGAAGTCGCAATGAGTTTTTTTATGCTTTTACAAGGCTTTAGCCTACAATGCACTAAAATTGGGTAGGCTTATATGGTAGGATTTAGGACTTCCCAGGAGGAATTTAGGCATCAAAGAATCTCACCTCTAGCACGTATACATTTCACCGTTGAAGGTTAATTTTGAGGAATTTTAAGAGTTTCCAATCTTTAGGAGCAGCATACTAACTTTAAAATACCTCTGCATGAAGTGACCTTTAATAACTACAGCTCAATGGTTTTAAAGATTCATCAGGTTTTGCCTAGGAAACAAATGGAGTGTGGCTCAGCCTGGGCTCCCCACGTCCACTCTCTTGTCCTTTAAGGTAAATGACACAATTTAATGTGATCTTAATACTGAGAAGTATATATTGGGAAACCAAAGACCTTAGAAAACATTCAGCTTATCAAAATCCATATTGTCACAGGTTATTTCTTAATGTTCTCACATCAAGCTGCATACTTCATGCTGATATAAAATAGTCACAAATATATTAGGAAACAGATACCACTTACTTGCTTCTGTACTTGTAAACTAATGCTAAGGCAAATATTGAAATTGAATCCATATTTAGTTTCTGATTAAGGAGTTTCAAATTTAAAAATTGCATACAGACATAGGGCTAAATAAATGTTTGGTTTTAAAATAAGATTTCCTTAAAAAAAAAAAAAAAGAGGCAGGAGACACAGATTAAACAGGAAAGTGAATCAACACTGTTAAGTGATAATTTTAGGAAGAGCTGCTCTCGTTAATTTAGTTTTATATCAAGGATAAAATAAAATCATAATGAAAAGTTCCTTAAGCATTCTTATAACCAGTGTTTTAAACTCTGTCTCCAGTAGGTTGGTTGCCTCCATTTCATTTAGTTCTTTTTCTGGAGTTTTCCCATTCTTTTATTTGGGATATGTTTCTTTGTTTCCTCATTTGAGTGCCTCTCTGTGTTTGTTCCTATGTATTATATAGATCTCCTACGTCTCTGTCTTTGCCGGGTGGCCTTATGTAGTAAGTGTCCAGTGTGGTCCAATGGCACAATCTCCCTGATCACCTGTGCATGTGTTCCACGAGTGTCCCATGAGTGTGTTGTCCCATGTGTGTGTTCTGTTGTAGTTGAGCCTTGATTGTTTTTGGCACGTCAGTGGGTGATGGACTCTCAGGCTGACTGGCTGCGAGGACTGGCTATACTCACGACATATGGGCTGCTGTGTAGGGGCTGACCCCTCAGAGAGGGAATTGCCCAGTGGGCTCTTGTGCCTTTGAGACCACCCTTTGGGTGTGCTGTTTGTGGGGTAATGAGATAGTGCTCTCGTGTCATCTGAGGCTGGCCTCTGGGTGTGTTGTTCCTGTTGTCTCTTGGGAGCGGCTCCCATGCAGGCCAGTTTCAGCTTTGCCCAGGACTGGCCCATGGCTAACCGGTAGAATCCACAAAGCCATAAGCGATTGGTTGCTGCCTGTGCTGGACTTGGAATCATGTGGGGATGGCCTCACTGTGAACAGAGGTCGGCTGCCACCAGTTTTGAGCCAGCAGCAGCTTAGCAAAAGGTCCAGGGTCCCCCTCAGCCTGCTGCCACTGGCTGGCTGCTGTTAAGTCCCAGTTGCTGACAGAGCCATCTTAGGTGCACAGGCCAGGCTGGTTGTCCTGGTTCTGACAGTGCCCCTGATGATACCACCTGAGTTAGGTGGGGCAGGGTCCCAGGGAGTCACTGGAGTGTAACCAGTGGTTTTCACAAAGTTAATGAAGGTTCAGTTCTTTCACCAGTGCTGAGTCTGTTGCTACTCTGTAAAACACCCAGAGAACACGGTGACCAGCTGCTGCTTGCCTCGGGCCTGCAGATCCCTGCGAGCTGCCCGAGGAAGGCTGCAGAGCTAGCTGGATCTGACCACCCACCATAGAAAGTTTTCCAGACTACCATGGCGTGTCTGTTGCTGTAGAAGCCTCCCAGAGCTTGCAGGGTGGGGCTAGTTGCCCTGGAGCCAAGAGTGCCCTATGTGATGCCACACTAGCTGGATGGGACAGGGTCCCAGGGAGTCATCAAGGTGGGGTACGCACAGACTTCACCAGACCAATGCAGTCTCAGATTTGGCCCTGTGGGAGAGGGTTCGACACAGGAAAGATGGTGCCTGCCTATAGGCTACACGTGAGGCAGGCTCCATACAGGGATAATGGCAGCTGTCTCTCTAGTCCTTGCCCTGAAGCCACACAACTCAGTTTTTCCTTGTATATCTCTGGTGCCTCTCGAGTTGTAGCCCCTCTGCCCGAAGCCAGGGTGAGTTCTTGCCAGTAAATGAGTCTGTGTGCAGAACCTTTAAGAGCTCTGGATTTCTAGCCATCTTCCTTCTTACCAGGACAAACAGAATCCTTGCTGATTTTCACCACCAGATGTTGGGGAAACTCCTCTTCCCAGGACAGGATCCCTGGGCAGGGGAGTATGGTTTGGGGCTGGGGTCTCTCACTCTTCGGGGGGGGATACACACTGCCGAGATGTCCCATCCATTGCTCTACTACTACATGTGGGTTTGGGGTCAGCCCGTTGTGCATCTCTGACCCCCCTACCAGTCTCAACATGGCCTCTTTTTTATATCCTTAGTTATAGGGATTCTGATCAGCTAGTCTTCAGATGATTCTCGAAGTTGATTGTTCTATAATTTAGTTGTAATTTTAATGTGATCATAGGAGGAGGCAGGCATAATATTTACTTATTCTGCTATGTTGGACCTTTTCTTGAACATATTTCTAATGTTGTGCAACCATCACCAGAGCTGGGTCCTTTTGTGGTGTTTCCTCCACCAACCCCAACTCCTGTACACTATAGTGGAGCCAACTTTTCACTGGTCCCCTCTCCCAAGGTTGTTACTTCAGAACTTAAATATTATTTCTTATTCCCATATTTCCCCCCAAAACCCTAGTAGAGGTATGTGTGGGGGGTAGGTCTTAAAACTATTCGTTCAAGTACTTTCTTATTTAGGAAGGCCAGTTTACCTAGAAAATGCTTTGTTCCTTTGGATTCATAATGCATTTTGAATGAAAACATACTTATCCAAATCCAAACATTTACATGGAGTTGGCTTTTGTTTTTTTCTGGGTAGACAAACCACCTACAAAGAAAGATACACAATATGACACCCGCTTCACTTTCTTCTTTCTCTGCCCCAACATTAGGTAACAGTAAGCAGAACTTAAAGAAAAATGCATTGCACCCTCAACACTACTCTCTGAAAGAAATAAAGCAGATGTTATTGGTCTCAATGTACATATATAGAAACTGAGAAACAGGAATGGGGAATTTTAGATGCCTACCCAAAGTTGCCCAGCTGATAAGACAAGACCCAGAACTACCTAAGTTCTCCCACTCCACATCCAGTGAACTCTCTGCTATGTCCTACTAAAAAGAAGATGAGGGAGATGGCCGGATCTCACATTTGTACTCATCTCTTAACTAACATTCTGGATTTGTTTTCAAGTCCACTAAGGTAATGAAATCGTTCCCTCTCAACTTCCATATATAATTGATTATTATTGGTGGATTCCATATTTGTAAATTCACCTACACTAAAACTTTATTTGTTATCCCCAAAGTAATCCTCATGGACTTTCGTGGTCACTTGTGTACATGTGCAGAACAGCAAAAAAATTGAATGGTTTGACTTCTGTGATTCCCAGCTGAGGTCAAACAAGGCAACACAGACTCTCCGTCTCACAGACTCTCCTTTCTTTAGGGGCAGGTACAAGGAGACAGACGGGTAGGCTGCTGCGTGGCAACACCTATCTGTAAAATGTAAAGCAAAAATAGAGATTTGTTTTCATAAAAGTACTTATTTTTATGACCAGCACTCATTTGGGATCTAATATGGAGTTGGCTTTTATGAATAATAATCACAGTGGAACCAGGCATGCTGTGCTAGGTGCTTTATCTGCATTCCTTCTCCAAATCGTCTAATTCTTACAGTAATAACCCTAGAGGGTAGATGGCAGTCTCCTTTTTGCAGATGGAAATCTGAGGTTCAGAATGTGAATAATGAGGTAAGTAGGTTTTCCACTGCATAGCAAGGAAGAGGCAGTTTGGATAAAATCACAAGGCTGCTTGCCTCCAAAGCTGGTGTATCGCCTTCCCTTGAGTGCCCTCATGCAGCACCAGCTACATTAATTTGTGGGGTCCAGCACCAAATGATAAAGCAGGGTCCCTTGTTCAAAAATTAAGAATATCAAGACAGTGACTACAGAATATTAACCAAGGCAGGCCACTCTGAGCACAGGTCTCACGCCCATGAAGCCGCTCCTGGCCTTCAGAAAGCCCAGGTCCAGTGAGAGCTGGGGAAGGAAAAGTGTGCTTCCTATCTGTCCCTGTATGATTCAAGTCTACGCCACTGTGGAAGCACTGCTAATTCTCTCAGCAGTCTGACTACTTCGTTTCTAACAAAGAATTCAGAGGCATCCGTAGAAACAAACATATAAACACAGAAAAGCAGGCTGCCAGTCTGTTGATGTGTGACTGACAATAGCAGGATTTTTAAGTAAAACATAAATGATTTTTTTCTTTGCAATTTTTTTCTCATTGGACATCTTAAAAGTTTGATTCCTTAACTTCTTTACCACATAGTTTTGTTCTCTGAATAAACTGAATTTGTGTCCATCCTTCTTTCACGGTATCATTTCTAAGGACACAGAATTTCACTTGACTTGAGCAGTTACAGATACTTGTTTTAACATGAAGTGTTAGGGTTTCCTTAATTCCTGCTCTGTTCCCTGTGACAGTGAGCTTAATTCCACGGGCACTGAGGTTCTACCTGGGAAAATTCTCTGGTCTCTCCTTCACTTTAGCACTTACGGCTTTCTCCAGCTTAGTTGTCTGACAAGTTGTACAGGCTGGGTAGAGAGAGAAGCAGCCTAAAATGAGTAGGAAAAGTTGGCGTTTGATGCTTTCCATTCCCATGCCATTTTCCACTTGGGTCACATTTTCTTCTATGAATCTCCTTTCTTCCCCAACCAAGGAGCTCAGTCTCCTTAGACCTGTATCCTCTGGGAGCCCTGAAGCACCTAGTCCTGCCCCTTTTCAGGCCTAGTGTTAGCAAAAGAATCAGATTGCATTCACTATAGTGAAATGTCAATACAATTCAGCCTCCCTGTCCCAAACCTTTGTTTCGCTAGAGGGAAGCACTGTCTGTCAAGTCAACTGCCTACTGGATCTCAGAGTCAGCTATTTCCTCTGCTGGCTGGGAAACGATCAGTTTTATTTTCTTTCTGAAGGGCTGACCCTAGAAATAATTGGATGTTTATGATAAAAACAGATGATGTATTTTATAGGTATTTTAATTGTTCCTGGTAACCATGTAAAAACATAACCATTATGTATATCAGATTCATTTGACTGTAAGTATATTTAACTTCTATTCCAAACTCCATGTATATTTATTCTTCAGTTTATTTCTCTGGTAACATCAGCAGTCACTCACAACCTAACCAAAATTAGAAAGAACTGTGCTCCCAATCTAAGCTCGGATCTTTCTCACCTCCCACCAACATGCATGCTTCAGATTAGGCTGTTTTATCACATTTTGGCAATAAATATTCAGCACTTTCCAAGGGAATCAGGGATCATGAGAGAGATTTTTTTCTCATATGGAGCAAGAAAGCTCCCAACACCTCTTCATAGCATAAAAACAAATGTTCCTCAAGATTGGCCCCCTAAATTTGCCTTAGCTCTTTGTATTAGCCATCTATTGCTGTGTAACAAATCACCCCAAAACTTAGCATCTTAAAACAACAATAAGCATTATTTCATAGTTTGTGTGGGTCAGGAAGTTGGGGGCAGCTTGGCTGGGTGATTCTGGCTTGTGGTCTCTCAACCAGACTGCAGTCAGGATGTTAACCAGGGCTGCAGTCATCTGAAGGCGTGACCAGGGTTGAGGAACTCTTCTTCCAACATGGCTCTCTTCTATGGAGGGCACCCTGGTACTGGCTGTTGGCAGAAGGCCTCAATTCCTCCTATATTACCTATATTAACCATGGGGCTGTAATTGTCCTCACAACATGGCAGCTGGCTTCCCCCAGAGCAAGTGATCCAAGACAGAAAGGCACAAGCTACAACATATTTTATGACCTAGAAACTCAGAAGTCACACACTGTCATTTCTGCAAAATTTTCTTGTTAACACAGGTCAGCCCTGCTCAGTGTGGGATGGAAGCACACAAGGGTATGAATACCAGGAGGCAAGGATCTCTGGGGGCCATTGTAAAGGTTATCACATTTATCACACCACTCTTTCCATCATAAAGGAAATAGAAATTCCTTGAATGAGGAATATGACCAATCTAATGGTCCCTGAAAAGGGATATTCCCTCTTATTATCAAACTTGCATTCCTTGTTACACATTGATTTGTGAGATATTGTTAGTGGCAATAATTGCTAAAAGTCTTATCAGCTATGGGGAGTGAGAAACACCTCCTTCTAGATAATTCTTGTGTTGCTATACTATGCCAGGCAGTTAGCTGTCCCTGGCTCTATAATATTTGATGTACCCCTGTGTGTACTACTGCACAAGACCTTCCATTCGAACTTAAAAATCTTAGTCTCTGTTCTGAGAGGTCGTTGCTGAATTATGTTAAGTAGGGGAGAGAATAGGTTATATTTGAATTTTGTTATGTTCATTCTGTTGCCTGTGTACAGGGTGGATTGGTGGTAAAAGGGGAGATAGAGCAATCCTGGAGTCCCTTTATGACAGAGAAAGTTTTACAGCTCTCAGCACTCATTATGATTCCTAACTTCCTCTTATCAACTAATCAGAATCTTTAGCAAATTAATCTTGCCTAAGCAATGGTGTATACTGCTAAATGTTTAAAAAACAACAATCAAAAATGGAGAGAGAGCGAGAGAGAGCAAGAGAGAGAGAGAGAGAGAGAGAGAGAGAGAGAGAGAGAACATCCAAAATCCTAACCTGTAGCATTTGTCAATTTCTATGGCATAAATACTTCCACCACAGCCAATTTCAAGCTACTAATGTCACTGGACAGGAGTTGGGAAGACATGTGCATAATTAGCCAGTACCACCTGGCTCCAGCATCCACCACAACCTTCGAGCTCTGAAAGCAGAAGCAGCCAGAAGCAGATTAGCAGGTCAGGAACGCAAGGGACCAGCTATGCCAAAACCCTCGCTCACATGTCCAGCAAGGGGGGAAGATGGGCTTCCTAGGCACCTGCTCACCTCAGAAGGGGGTTTCCATGACCTGGGTGGGGGTCCCCACTATCTGCAGCAGTTTCCTGGTGCTAAAATCCCTGGACCTTCTAGACCACAGGATTAGCCTGAGAGCAAAGGCAAGGAAAGGGATATGGAGGTAGAGGCAAATTATTTAAAATTACAAGTGAGTTATCTTGATTTATTTACTAGAAGTATCCTTTCAAATTGATGAGTGTGACTCTTGGAATGAGGCCACTAGATATCATGCAGTTAAAGTATCAATAGGGGAGAGATCCAAGCTGGCGAAGCAGATAAACGCTGGCTTGCCTCATCCCCTGAACACATGAAAATTACAACTAAATTATAAACAATCAACCCGGAGAACCATCTGAAGTCTAGCTGAACAGAAGTTCTATAACTAAGGTTATTAAGAAGAAGCCATGTTGAGACTGGTAGGAGGGGCGGAGACATGAAATGGACTAGTCCCTCACCCACATGTGGTGGCTGAAAATCAGGAAAGTTATCTTGGCCACAGAGGTTACCCATAGAGGAGCAAAGGACCCCAGCCCCACACCAGGCTCCCTAGCCAGAGTACTGGTGCTGGGAAAAGGAGCCCCCACAACATTTGCCTGTGAAAAACAGTGGGGATTCTGACCCTCCATTCAGGACAGAAGGATGTGGGAAACCCAGATGTCCCCTTAAAGGGCCTACGCACAGATTCACTCGCTAACAGGCGCTCACTCAGGCTCCAGGAGAGGGATGGTAACTCAGAAGGGGGAGGAGACATACAGGGAAAGACTGAGTTGTATAACCTTGGGGCAAGGACTCGAGGTACAGTCACCATTTTCCCTGTGTGGGATCTTGGCCTTGTGCAGACAGCAAGCGGGTGCCATCTTTCTTGTGTTAAGCCCTCCTCCATGCTCACGACCAAATCTGAATCTGAATTGGTCTGGTGAGCTCTGCTCACTCCACCCTGGTGACTCACTGAGACCTTGCCATACCTGTCGCGTCCAGCGCAACACAGGCAGTAAGTGAACGAGAAGGGGCGGCAAAGAGTTAAGAAAGTAAGAAACAGAAATCAAGAAAGTTATGAAACAGGGGCCAAGGGTCTCACAGCCTCAAAGGACTAAGAGCCCTGAATGGGGCCGGCCTGTGGCTTTTATTGATGCTACACAAGAAAGCAACATTGTTTTCTCCAAGGTCTGTGAAGTTCACACATTATATTAAACTGATTTGAACTAATTACCCCTGCCTGCAAGCAGCTGCACCATCAATTCCAGGGTGTACCTCCTGCAAACAGCTGAACCTTTATGCTTAAACCTACTGAAATGGATAGATGGAGAACTGATGTTATTACACCATTGAATCTCTTCCCAAGCAGGTTGTGGAAAGGAATGCAGCCACAGAGACATAAACTCTTCTTAACCGGGGGACAGTGGGGGTCTATGCCCACCTCTATCAACCCCGTGGGTTCTCCTGCTGGGCCCCACTCGACTGTGCCTGGCTTGAGTTGTCCCCCGTGTGGGGAATCTTACTCGTCATTGGTTAACCAGCCATCCTTCGGGGCCAAACAGGGAGACATAAGGTGTAAGCACAAAGGTGAAGCAAAGTCCCTGAAAGGTTCTGTCTCACAGACTCTCCTTTCTTTAGGGGCAGGTATGAGGGGACAGACGGATAGGCTGCTGCGTGACAACACATACCCAGCACCATACCTCACAAGGTTTTATGGGAAGCTGAACCTTATGGAAGTGGCAGGTGGCAGTAGGCCTCCGAGTGTCCTGGCTTTTTGCAGAGCTACCTCAGGCCTGGTACTGTTGGCCGTCATCCTTGGTTTGCAGAGTGGCCTCTCACACATGCCTACAGGTACAGCAAAGGCAGCTACCAACCGATTGCTTTGTACGTCCTACCATGTAGTCCCAGCTTATCACAGACAGGGGCTGATCTGGGCCTGCATCAGAGACCCTCCCAAGAGGCCCCAGAACCAACATACTTGGAGATTGTCTTCAGAACACAGCACAGCAAAACCCAATTAGTCCTACAAGTGGCACACCCAAAGCGCAGTCTCAACAAGCTCCAGTGCCCACTGGGGCAAACCCTGCTCTATGTGGTAATACCCCCACCACACAGCAGCCCGTAAGCTATGGATGTGGCCAAACCCCACAGCCAGTTGGCCTGAGGGTGAATCCCACCCACTGATGTGCCAATAGCAATTACGACTCAACTATAACAGGAGGGCACAGACAACCCACACAAGGGACACTTCTAAAACACTTGGCTCAGATGACCAGGAAGACTGTGTCACTGGGCCCCGCAGGACATCTACTCCATAAAGCCACCTGGCCAAAACTGGGAGACATAGCAGATCTACCTAATACAAAGAAACCAACACAAAGAGGCAGTCAAAATGAGGAAACAAAGAAATACGTCTCAAATGAAAGAACGGGAGAAAACTCCAGAAAAAGAACTCGATGAAATGGAGACAAGCAACCTACCAAATATAGAGTTCAAAACAATGGTTATAAGGATGTTCAAGGAACTTAGTGAGAATTTCAACAAAGAGATAGTAAGCATTAAAAAGGACATAAAAAACAACCAGTCAGAAGTGAAAAATAACTGAAATGAAGAATGCACTAGAAGGAATCACCAGCAGACTAGATGAGGCACAGGATTCAATCAGCAATTTGGAACACAAGGTAAAAGAAAACACCCAATTGGAACAGCAAAAAGAAAAAAGAATCCAAAAAAGTGAGGCTAGTTTGAGACCTCTGCAACAACGTCAACGTAACAACATTTTGCATCATAGGGGTACCGGGAGAAGAGAGAAAGCAAGGGATAAGAGAACCAATTTGAGGAAATAATAACTGAAAACTTTCCTAACCTGGCAAAGGATATAAGACATACAAGCTCAGGAAGCGCAGAGCATCCCAAACAAGATGAACACAAAGAGGCCCACACCAAGACACATCATAATTAAAATGCCAAAGGTTAAAGACAAAGAGAGAGAATCCTAAAAGCAGCAAGAGAAAAGCAGGTAATTACCTTCAAGGGAGCTCCCATAAGACTGTCAGCTGATTTCTAAACAGAAACGTTGCAGGCCAGATGGATTGGCAGGAAATGTTCAAAGTGATGAAAAACAAGGCCCTACAATCAAGATAACTCTACCCAGCAAAGCTATCATTCAAAATCAAAGGACAGATAAAGAGCGTCCCAGACAAGAAAATGCTACTACAAACCAGTACTACAAGGAATGTTAGAGGAATGTTTTGACACAGAAAAAAAAATAAAATGGCAATAACTACAAATCTACCAACAATTACTTTCAATGTAAATGGAATATATGCTCCAATCAGAAACATAGGGTAACTGAATGGATAAGAAAACAAAACCCTTTCATATGCTGTCTACAAGAGTCTTCAGATTGAAAGTCACATAGACTGAAAGTAAATGAATGGGAAAAGATATTTTATGAAAATGGAAACAACAAAAAAAGCTGGGGTAGCAATACTTACACCAGACAAAACAGACTTTAATAGAAAGTCTATAAAACGAGACAAAGAAGGACCCAGTAATCCCACTTCTGGGTATTTATCCAAAAAAAACCCAAACGCTAATTCAAGGGGTCGTGTGCATCCATATGTTCATTGCAGCATTATTTACAACAGCCAAGATGTGGAGGCAGCCTAGGTGTCCGTTGATAGAAGAATGGATAAAGAGGAGGTGGTACATATATACAATGGAATATTGCTCAACCATAGAAGCGAATCGGTTCTTGCCACCTGTGGCATGGATGGACCTGGAGGGTATTGTGCGGAGTGAGTTGGCTTATATGTGGAATCTAAAGAATAAAATAAACAAAACAGAAACTCATAGACACAGAGACATTTTGATGGTTGCCAGATGGGAGAAGGGATGAAGGGGGTGGGTGAAAAGGGGAAGGGATTAAGAAGCACAAATTGGTTGTTACAAAGTTGTCATAGGGTCTCTTTCCAATCGACGCTGAGCCATGAGCATCCCGGGACAAGTGGCACAAGTGC
Source organism: Rhinolophus sinicus (assembly GCF_057876585.1). NCBI lineage: Eukaryota > Metazoa > Chordata > Mammalia > Chiroptera > Rhinolophidae > Rhinolophus > Rhinolophus sinicus. Next base: position 35,346,223 of record NC_142504.1, read on the forward strand.
CGCAAGACAAGCGGCAAGAGAAAGCCCTACCACAAGAAGCGAAAATAGGAGCTGGGACGCCCAGCTGCCAACACTAAGACTGGACCCTGCCGCATACACACAGTCCGTGTGCGTGGAGGCCACAAGAAGTACCCGCATTGAGGCTGGACATGGGGAACTTCTCCGAGGGCTCTGAGTGTTGTACGTGCAACACAAGGATTACTGATGTTGTCTACAATGCATCCAACAAGGGACTGGTCTGCACCAAGACCCTAGTGAAGAACTGCCTCGTGCTCGCTGACAGCACACAGGACAGACAGTGGTATGAGTCTCACTAAGCATTGCCCCTGGGCTGCACGATGGGGGCCAAGCCGACTCCTGAGAAGGAAGAGATTTTAAACAAAAAACAATCAAAGAAAATTCAGAAGAAATGTGATGAAAGGGAAAAGAACGCCCAAATCAGCAGTCTTCCAGAGGAGCAGTTCCAGCAGGGCACGCTTCTTGCATGCATCGCTTCAAGACCCGGCCAGTGTGGCCGAGCAGATGGCTGTGTGCAAGAGGGCAAGGAGCTGGAGTTCTAGCTGAAGAAAATCAAGGCCTGGAAAGGCAGATAAATCCTCCTCCCTCCTCTCTTAGAATTATAAGACCCGGTCTTATATAATACTGGGTCTTACATTAATCTTTACTCCAAAAGACACATTAGAGCTGATTGTCCAGCTAGGTCTTATTTTTGGGGAAACATGGTATAGTGTACACCTGAAACTGATACAATATTGCATGTTAGCTATATTTTTTAATAAAAATGTTTTTTAAAGTATCAATAATGACTTTTCTTAATGAGAAGCTGCTACCTTTTTCTATAAAGCAAAACCCTGGAGACTGGAATATATATTGTCTTTCTACAGAGGATTTTAGTGAACAAGAACCACTCAAAATCATGATTACTAGCCTCCTGCTAACAGGACCTAGTCACACTGGGTTTTTTCATACAAAAATACAGAAAATTTTCTCTTCTTTCCTCATCCACCATCTTACTTTCTTCCTCAACATCTGCAGAATTTCTTTTATAGAAACAGTCTGGAATGTTGGCATATTTCCAAACAAAATAAATACAACAAAGTAGCCCAAATCCCCGTTAATAGCAGATTTGGGTATGAATACCAGGCGGGCTATAGCTGTGTTTTTTATCCCCGAGTTCCACAGTCCTGCAGTGAGGACTAAAGGGCTCTGGTGTTTCATGGCACTGACACAGAACCTTCCTGGGCTGGAGGGTGGTGAGCAAGCACAGGGAGAGTGACCTTCTAGAAAGCTTCCTCCAAAGTGGGGACAGGAAGGGAGGGAAGAGACAGTCTTTAGACTAACCTGTAAGTATGCTTTAGGATTGAAGATATTGCTAATCAATGGAAATGGGACAGCTAATTAAGAGGCCATCGAGTTCTGTGGTCTTGTGACTTTGATTTACATCTCTTCCATAGGAACCTTTCCTTTTTAGTTTTTCAGGACAGAAGGCCTGACAAAAGCTCTTCAAAATCCCTCCTAAAAGTTATTTTATACTTTGGAGAGAACTTCGGCTGTAAGTTTTTATGCTTTTCTATAAAAATGAAGAGGTGTGAGATCAGGAGAGAGAAAGAAGCATAAAGCAAAAAATGAAACTGACAAGCTGCGCATTTCCTCAAGATTAGTCTCAAGCTATGTATTTTAAATGGAAATACCACAAAAGCAACGGTGTGGCCTTCTCATTGCATAACAGGAGTTGCATGATGTTGGTTTCTCTTATTATTGGTGATGAACTTGATTACTCAGTTAAGGCTGTGTCTGCCAAGTTTATCCACTATACTCGTAAAGTCACTATTTTTCCCACTGAAATTATTAAGTAATTTGTGGAGTATTTTGTGATTACATAAGTATCCTGTTTTTCATCAAACTTTCACCAACTAGTTTTAAGTTTACTGATGTCTTCCTAACCTAACTCCATGTTTTTCCCCTATTACTTGGTATTTTATTGTAATAAACAGCTTTTCTTTCTTCCCCACTTATTTATATCAGTATGAACACATGGATTTTTGCTTTCTTCCATGGGTTATAACCAACTGATTCTTTATTTTGATGCTCAGGTTTCCCAGATTTGGCCAGTGGGAACCTCTTCAAGCTGGCACATACTACGTAACTTAGTAAGTCTCCGTCATTCTTTGAGCATTTCCTTACTTTCTGGAAGAACATGTGCCGGGCTCATCTTGTTCTTTCCTTTCCCAGGGCTGGAATCAGTTTTTCCTCCAAGGAAATGTGTAGGGTATATTTTTAAAAACTGGTCTTGGATAGCAGTCACAAGTTATCTGTATTTCTCATTTCTGGCTGGTAAATCAGTCTCTTGTCAATTTGATTAGTATGAAGGAATTCTCTAGCATTTAGTCACCCTCAGTGAGCCTGCCCAACTGCGAGGCTGACTCTGGATTGTGGTGTGTTAGCATCATCAGCCGTGGATGCCCAGCGTGAAGCAGCTTAGATTTCCAGTGCAACGTATGACTCTGCCATGTAAGGTACCGTGTGTTCATGAGAGAACTATCCCCAGGAGGCTGTAATCCAAAAAACGGAAAGTGCATCCCTGGTTTCAGACATTTTAAGGTGACTTACCTGTCGGACCACTTCTCATGGAAATCTCAAGTTCTTCAGAGTAAGGAAATTCCTCCTACTTAACCACTTGATAACTCCCAATCTCCAAAATCAGAGAGCATTAGAAAACTTCATTGATAAGGCAAATCTGGCACATAGACTCCATTTAGTGCTTTTTCGTGGAATGTTAAAACAGCCCAGTAAACTCCTAGGACCACTCTTAGAAACAGATAAAGGGTCTTGCTGTTTCTGAAATAATAAATTCAGTCTTCCATTCCTTTCCAGTTGCTATTCCATGGAGCTTTAAATGGGGCTGTGTCTTCTTCAATTTACGTATATTTGAGAAACATTTCTCAAAATATTTCACCTTAAAGCATTGAGGAAATTGAGGACAGAAACAGAAACTTGTAAAAATACATCTTTTAATAACATCAAGAAGTACAGTGCAGTTTTATCGAGGTTAGCTTACAACAAACATATCATCTGTTACAGTGTATATTTACATGTAAAATAAACTTAGGGTTCTTTTCTCCCATATCTGGATAAACCCAATCTGGTGCATCATACCACATTTAAAGTTGTTTTTCAAACTGGCTTCTATAAAAGGCCATTAACATTAATAGCTTGTAAGAACAAAAGAAGATCCCCTATCTCAATGATAGCCTGATGAATGCTCAAAAGTTACAAAAAAAACCCAAAAACTGTAAATACTTGCTTTCCTTTGATGGTTTTCAAGAATAGCTAATGATAGCAAATCTAAATATTAAAGACAATAAGGGAAAACAGCTGTTTCTTTTGTCTAGTGAATCTATAATAAAATATTCATTTAAGGCTACAGATTATGAAAAGAATCCAAAAGATTCTCGTAGGAAAAGCTTTACATTTATATTTATGATCCCATGGACTGAAAACTGACATTAATGGTTAAGTCTACTTTTAACAATGTTTATACAAAGAACAGGAGGATGGTGGAATTCTTGACACTTCTGGACAAAGTTAGTGAGAGAGGGGAATGAAATTAATTAGCAAAGGGGGAAATTAATATTAATCTCAAAATTCTACCTGCCATCACCATGGAATGATCAAGACTCAGCCCAATCGGAGAAGAGTTAAAAGGAATGGAACTAAAGGAAGTCAGGAGCTGTATATAACTAAAAAACCAGTCGTGCATGCTTTCTTCTGACGTCACTTAGAAATTATACACCTGGATTTATTTGCTATATACATAAACTAGTGTTAGAATTAGGAGGGGAAAAAAAGTACCACTTACATCCACAGAAGTAATCCAGAATCATACTCAGAAATGCAAAGAGACATAATAACTCTGTTACCATGCAACTAGCTGTTGGTGAAATCTGTAGTGGTTAATACAACAAAATCGTTATGAACATAGTACTGATGTGCAGCAAATTACACCAATTAAATAAGCAGCTCACATTCACAAGGGTAAAGACCCTGTATCCCTGAATTTCTAAGCATTCATCTCAGTGTCAGCATGGTTTCATCTAAATGTTAGGCCACTGGAAGAGAGATTTTAAATACTCCTCCCTCTTCAATACATCATTGTACTTTCAGAGGTGAAAGTGAACAATCTAATTTCTCTACCACTGTTGCCCATTCTAACAAATCTGATGTAGTGCTATTAAGAATGTCTAGGCAAAGGGAGGTGCGCTAAAAGATCCAATGAATTGAATTTCTAGGTTTCAGAATATTGCTGGCATTATACAATAAGCCTGTCTGCCAGAAACCCATGTCTCTGGTTGAAATATACTCCTGGATCAATGACTAAGGAATTAAAACCAGCTGCCCATGAAGTCAGACTGTTCCCTAATTGTTAGATAACAGTTTGACCTTCTCTATTAAATTTAAATTTCTTAGCGGATGGAACCAGGTCTCATACTTTTCATCTATCCTCTATAGCATCTGCTAAAGTGTTGGGCAGAGTTGCATGCTCAAGGAAATACTCAGTGATGGCGGCAGAAACTGAATCAAGGGTGAATGTGGTCATGGTGAAGCCACATCTTACCTCACCCATCACCCAAAAGGCAGGCACCAGAGTGAATCTCTGATGTGTGTCACTGAAGAACAGATACTTGTTCCCTACCATTGTCTACAAGAGAACAAACCACTTGGGCCCCTTTGTTTTTTTCTCTCAGTCACTAAGATTATACATAGGCATGAGTACCACTTGGTGGATGTTATCTGGGCGGGGAAAGGTTTTTCTGCCTCAAAGGAAGCACCATTTCATCACATGGCACATTTTAACGCGAATAATACACTTTATAGACTCATCAACTTTTAAAATTATGTTAAATGTTCTCCATACTAATAGATAGGCTTATTGTCTGACATCACTTAAAATGCATTTTATTTTTAAACACCGGCATGAGGTAGAAGGAACTCACAAAAGACAGTAATCTTCAAAATACCAAACTCTATTCAATACAATCAGCCCCGAGAGAGAAGTAAGAAAAGTCACAGCCGTAAGATGGTAAACCAACTACTGTTAAGATACTACCCTTACCTGAAAGAAATTTCTTATACTTGAAATTGCCCCCATTTTTTTTTTTTTACCGATTTAACGTATTAGAGAAAAAGGACAACACACATTCTGAAATATTCATAAAGATCATATACAATAGCTTCTCATTTGTTCTCTCATTTGTTTTTACACTACCATGTTGCTGTAAATCATGTCAACTGTGACACAGGTCCTTTCCACTTGAATAACTGATCAGATATCAATGTGGAGGTTAAAAATCCTCCTAGCATAAGTAGCAAGATAAAAAGAATGATTCCCATTTAAAACAATGCACTTTTCATAAAAACTAGCAGCACTTCATTCTACCAGGACATATAAATTTGGCTTCATCGACTGGTCAGAAATAAAGGAAAATGTATACTGGTCCAAAACAGCTCCTTGTAAAGAGAAACGTGAGGCTAAAGGTTTTCTTTAACAACGGTTTCTCCATTAGGTGGTGTGGGAAACCACTGGAATGTCGATTTCGATGGCAGAGAGGCGGGAGCGTGATGAATAGGGCTGCGAGTAAGTATGCACACTGGGCGGGTGGGAGTACAGTGGTTGCCAGAAAGGGGAAGGCAAAGCTTTGCACGCACAATACCAAATAAACAGTAGAAGGGAAGTCATAAACAGGCCCCCAGCACTAGCAATGGTGACATACACTGCATAGTCAAATGTAAAGACTGGCTCGAATTTCCTGTTCAGATGGACGTTATAAAAGAAGACCCAGATGGATGGGGAGAGGCTCACAGTCCCCGCCAGGAAAAACAGCAGCCCGGCCACCAGGTGGCAGCCAGCGCTATTGACCAGACACTTGGCCAGTTTGATGTTGGGCACCGAGGACCTGAAGGCCGTGTTGCACATTCCAATCAGGCAGAGCAGCAGGGCGCCCATTGCGATCAGGATGCTGAGGGGAAGGGCAAACTGCAGGACCCGCAGGTCAAGCTGGTCAACCGACGAGTACCAAGTGGTGTCGTACATCAGGCAGTCACTGCTCCCATCGTATCGGGCACACTTCACCCACAGGCCCGTGTAAACCGTCAGGTTCTTCTCATTTTTGTTGAATGTGATCAGCCGTAATTTTCTCCAGTTGGGAAGCAGAGTCCCTGCAAAGAGGCCTGCTACCGAGGCAATTCCACACAGGAAGGAGAGGACGGTGGCTGCGTGGACATCCCGACAGCCCATGGCAGGTGCAGTACCGTCAGTCAGACTAGGGGGCGACACACAAGAGTACAAATCATCAGGGGACAATAGGAGAGCAGAGTAGAAAGGGTGTTGACTGACAACACAACGAATGATGTCAACGAGAAGAGGAAATTCTGTCCTTGTATCCTCCGCATGTACAATATGAACATATATAAACCCAGGTGTGTGGTACCTCAGAGAACAGGAGCACACACATGCGCTTGGTTACCACTGACTGGTCAACTGAAGCCTTTACACGTGAGTATTTTTCTTCACAGCAAATCAGAAGAACAACCAGAAGAATTTCAAATTCTCTTAACATCACATCTGAAATTCTCTTTGTTGTCAATAATCACTCATTCAACATATGTATATTAAATATTTTCATGTGTCAGGCACTCAAACACACAGGGTCAGAGCACTTATCAACGACAAACACAAATTCAGCCTCAAATACCCATGCAAATATAAAACTAGAGTAGCACAAAGCAGAAGTGAGGGCGGCTCATAAAAGACAGAAGCGTAGGGAAAGAAGCACTACAGGACAGCGGGGGGCTGAGGGCACACTCTGAGCCAGAGGGCTTGGGTTCTAATCCCCACTTCCTCACTCACTAGCGGAGCGACTTTGGGTCAGCTACAGAAGTTCTCTGTGCCTCATTTTTCTCATCTGTAAAATGGGAAAAATAAGAGTGTCTACCTCACAGGGTTGTTCTAAGTGGTCAATGAGTTAATATAATGTCAAGTGCTTAAAACACACCTGGCCCATTGTAAGTGCGATGCAAGTGTTAACTACTTCTTAGTATTCTGGCCAGTTCAGTGTTTGGCATACTGGAGCAGCTCAAAAAAACATTCGTTGAATAAATGGTAAATAAGAAAAAGCACATATTTCATTCTTACACACTAAGCATATTGGAAAATTACAAAACATATATGGATTCCTCTCCAATGAGGTAGTCAAATGAAAAGACGAGAACAAAGGTCCCTGAAATTATTCTGCTCAGCTACTTCCTGGCTGATTCAAGATGACTTGCATGCTTTGCAGGTTATTATATTATTGGTTATTGGTTATTATACCATTACTGCGCATATAAGATGAATGCCAAAGATTTCTAAAATAACAACAACCTATTTCTATTAATGCTATTGTAAGGAAAAGAAGAAAAGTAGCCAGGTCTTTCTCTCAACCTAAGTTAAAAGGCTGTGTTCTTTTTCTGTATATGACAAACTATAAAAACCAGTATTTTATTCAGCTTTAATTTCTTCAAAAGTTTGAAACTCACTCTCCAAACACCATTCAAATATTTTCTCTGCCTTCTACTATGCCCCGTATGAGGCAACAGAACAGACTACTTTAATAAGATGGCACATTTACTTCTCTCAGATCATGACAAAGGGGCAAGGGTGAGAATATTCTTATTTCTGGATACAGTACAGGTTTAGAGAACCCATCATCCTTTGCAGAGTCAAATATTATCTACTGAGATGGTGGAGTAGCATTCCTAGGAGTTCAGGGGTCAGAAAGAAGACCATGACCAAAATGCTATGAAACAGGGTTAGGACTTGATCAAATGTGTTTGAATGGAAGGCACTATGCTTTTTAAAAAACAATGTATTTGTATATTTAATCTAATCATATGAACTAGGAATAATTTTACTTGCAGAAAATATATAGGTATGTGTACATACCTATATACATATACATATATAAATGTGCAATATAAAATCAGTTTAAGCACAAGTGACCATTTTTTAAAGTCCTCAAGTCAAGCATAATTAGTTCTAAGTTTCTCCATTAATTTTACCACTGGTTTATCATGTTGTCTTCTGTCAATATTAACAAAAGAGCAATAGCTTAAAAAAATAATATGGATGAAAACAAAACAAAGGAATTACAGTCCTAATTTATTTTTTTCGTGCAAACTGGGGGTAAAAAACTGTCATGATTAATTTTAGCAACCAAGCACCGTGGTCCAGCAATGGAAACTGGTGGAGGTTTGGTGATATTTATACTGGAAAAGGCTACTAAATAAGGTCATATGCCAAAATTCAGCTTCCTGTTGGTTTCTGTTCATTTACCTGTCTCCCCCATACACTGTAGCCAGTTTGCATAGCACACAAGTCTTGCCTGTGTGCTATACAAACTGCCAGGCACACAAGTCAGTCAAGGAATATTTAAATAAATGAGTACTGGGCCCTGTTCTGGGGCTACTGTAACTCACAAACGTAGGCTATCGATAATGTAGACTTGGGCAAGGAAGTCGCCATTACTAAGCTGTCCTTCCTTCAGCAGGTATTTACTGAGTATCGAGCACATGCAAAGTACTGTGTTCGGCCCTAGAGGGCCACTGAGGCCACTGAGATCTGGACCTTGCCCCAGTGTGTTAACAGTCAGACTGGGGGAAAGAATATGCTGTGTTTTAAGAATTCAAAATGCTGACAGTGAATGAGTTGTATAATTACTACATAACAAGTAATTATTGTTAGGTATTAAGCAAAGTGAACCAACAAGGTACCTGTTTATAAAAATATGTATCATCCAGGGTTAGAGAAAGACTGAGCAATGAAAGATAATGATGATTTGATTAAAGTTGTAAAGACATAAGAAAAAGGATCTCACTGTTTCTTTCAAAGCTTCTGAACTCCTTCAGATAACCTACGCAGAGTCCTACCTAATCCAATCATAATTCCTTCCTGCTTTCAGAGGTAGGGGACAGATACCTGGGAATATCAATGTCACAGACTTTTCCAATCACATTGCCCTGTACCACAGAGTCCTAAAATGCAAATGGAATGAGATCAGGATGACTTTACTATGAATAAATTCCTTTAGTTCTTAGTCTATAGAATTATCAAATGACACTAATAAACAGGGATGAGTCAATATTTATTTCAGTCGTGTGTGTTCAAATTTATTCTGTTTCAAAGCAATCTATCAGTCCCCTGAACTTACCTTAGATGAAGTAGTCTTAGCTCAGATACCAGCGACTGCCTAAAAGTGCTACTTAACAGAGCCAACAAGGACACCACGGCATTTTTTCAGAAGGGGAATACCAATTAACCCCAATTCTTTAGCTAAATTTCTGTCTTAGTGCTGAAATTGTCCTTGCTCTTTGTAACTTTCCTTGGCTGCTTTACTTTTATGCCATTCTTAACTCCGTACACATAAGATTTGGTAAATCTACATCCCACTAGAGGGATGAAGTAACATTTTACAGGGATAGTTGGGAGAAGGAGTATGTTTAGTGATTTAAAACTGTAAGATTAATGCTGATTCTCAGGTTAGGGTCTGTTCGGATTGAAAGGATAAAAAGGCCTCTACTCTTGTGCTATGCTATTGAATCCAGGATTTTTTTCACATGCAAATCCAATCATTTCACTACATTTCTTACCATTCAGTGATTTATTTCCCACAGAATAAAGTTTCTAAAGTTCAAATCCCACTATGTGTTTCCTGATAAATTTTCCATTGTGAGTCCTTATGTCTCACTCTCCCACCTTACCTACTACAGTCTATATAGCTATACTTTTCTTTTAACGTCTCAAATATTCTCTTTAATTTGGCGAAGCACTTTTCCTCATGCTAGTCTTCCTCCTAGAACTTTCTTAATCCCATCCTATTCTTTGCTTAGCTAACACATATCCATTATTTCAGTTTCTAGTTTCCAGGCCCTAAACCTGGCCCTCCCTTCCCCTCCTTGTAATCTTCCTCTGCCCCTAGTTATATGTTCTGGAAGCACCTCTGTATTTTTCCTTTGGTAGCAGCGATTGTGCTCATAATTCCTTGTTCAGTATTTATCTTTCCCACCAGACTCTGAATGCCAGGAAGACAGAGAGCCTTCTGTTTTATTCACTGTGTCCAACACTGGAGCATAGAAGGCACTCAATTATTATTAAATGAATGAACAAACAAATGAAAGGTCTACGAGTATGGTCAGGATACAAAAAGTAATAAATCTGCTCTATTAACAACAGTCCCATTCATTCACATCCTGCGTTCTGATGCCTCCAAGCTGCTTCGAGACAGTGCCCCTGCTTTCCTCTTTATTTGCAAAGTCTCTCCCATTTTTTAAAACAAAGTTCATTTTCTTCCCCTAAAAACTTCCCAACAAAATGAAGCAATTCCCAGGTATTCACATACAAATCATGCTTCTAGAAATATCTAAGTTTGGCAACATTGATTAACTTACTCTGTGGTCAATTATGACTGTGTTGTTTCTTGTGTTTTCAACTTAATAAGTATGTTACGTATTGGATATACAACTCTTCATCAACACTAGTTAACATGTCAAATTGTTTGCTTATCAAAGCTAAATAATTTATTATAGTTGTATTTATATTTTCTTTTTTAAGATAGCAATGGGGGAAAACAAACAACTTTTGTCACATGAAAACCCCTTATTAGGTACTGTGAAAAATGTGCAAGGCTAGGAACACACTTTAACAAGTCTGAGGAGCACTCATTAGCACTAGTTGGGCGACAGCCTTGAGGTGGGTCCTACATACAGATGTGTGGGCTTGTCATTTCCATTTGAGAGGCAGCTTGATATTGAAGCCCAAGAGACCAAAGACCCAAATGCCAGCCATAGCCTACCATTTACAAACTAGACAAGACACCTATGTCCTCTGAACCTCAAATACTCATCTGTAAAATGTCCCCCAAGGTAGTTGCGAAAGCGTGACTAGTAAAGCTCTTTGTAAAACCAAATAAGGTCAGAAATTTAAGTTTCTAATGATTATTAGTAAGATTATACACTTTCCTTAGCTAGGAACATGCTTTTCTTCTGAGCTCTCAGCAAACAACCACAGATGATTATGGCCATTTAACAATAACGACAGAGCATTCTCTTTGGAGCAGTTACTGACCAAATCAAATAAGGACTCTGTTTCACAACAACAGCTTCGTATTTGTTATTTGACTATCCATTCCATAATGACTTTCACAGAAGTAGATGGATAAAATTTGGTACACAATGAAAGGTTACCAAAGATATAATTTCAAATAAAAAATATTTTCAAAAGGATATCTGTTCTGTGGTTTTGAATAGAGTTCAAAGAAGTTTGGAACAGGAATAGTGACTAAGGGCTTTAGGAATTCAGACGCATTACTATGCATTTTTTCAGGGACAATTCCAAGGAATTGCTGCATAAGAACATATGTAACAACAGCTATAGTAATTCTTGATAGTAACAACAGCAGTCCCTTCTACCTATAATTTGGGTTTTCTTAGAAACTGTAGGGCATCACTCATTCCCCAGGGAGGTCTGTCCTGTAACTCCATTTATCCAACAAGAGTAAAACATACCATCTGATATCTGGCAGCAAAAAGAAGAGAAATGTAGCATAATCAAAGGATGTACTTACTCTTTGAGGTACTTGAATAGTTCTAAAACAACTTTAATCAACTTAGAAGAAATGATCTGTGCCTAAAGAAATAGGAAAAATGCCCCAAGTTAATAGAATACTTCTTTAAAACTCAATTTGAATTCACATGGATTAGCAATCATCTAAAACCAATGAAATGTTACACCAAAAGAAGTGGGCAGTAAGTTTTTTTAAAGGCAGTTTATTCTTAAATTCAAACATTATACGTAACATACAAAAGAAAAATTAACTCTCATTTTATGATTTGGCAAGATAGGAGAAATAATAAAAATCACTTTTCTGTCTTGGAAATTAATTAGCAATATTTAATGAATTTTTTAGATCCTTTTCATGACTATAGTGAAAGAATAAAGAGGGTGGAGGAAACACTGTGCAGTTAGTTGTCTTGGAAGTAAAAGAAACTCATTATGTTTCTTTTATATCTTTTTAAAGGATACAATACTAGGCAAAGTTTATCTGCACTTGCACATTCTAAAATTTGCAACTAGAATGCTTCTTTGAGTTTAGCGTTCCACCAGTGGCTCAACCTGCCATTCAAATGTTTCCATACATCCTTTTTAAGCATCAGCAACTTCCTCTTTAAATACTATTTATCTCAATAGGTAGCATGAGAATGAAAACTTGTAAACGTCTGAGAACTTCCTGGATTAAGGCTTTTATCACTAGCCCTACTATCATCACTATGTAGAATGTCGGACAGTCTGCACAAGAGATTTCAGATTATTTTTCTTTTCTAAATATGGTTCTTGGGTTGGTATCAAGCTTAATTCCTCATTCCAAAGTTAAGGAAATCGTTTTACAATTAAAAACACACCCTGTGATCTCTGAGCAATTATTTTAAGTGGGGTCAGAGTCTGGCCTTTCCCTAACGTGATGACGGCCCCCTTCCAAAGCGTGTAACAGAACGAGGGCTTCAGAGGAAAGCAAACCAAGCTTCGAGAGCAACCCACTCCCCCTCCTCTCCTCCCTCCCTCCCTCCGAGACGGTCCTTAAGAGCACCAGAGGCGGCAGAAAGAAAAGAAAAGGGGGGAGGAGGGAGTTCTCCTGGTTAGAGCCAATGGAAAGAGACCACAACAGTGACTGTTCACCCTCTCAAAACAAGCCCATCGCTGCTACAGTGAGTGGGTTTGAACCACAAGCAGACCATCATTATACAACCACCAGCAGCTGGTGATTCAAAAATAGCAACTTGCAGTTCCACAGGGCACACCCGGCCAGCCCGGCCCCAAGCCCGTCGCTGCTCCGGCGACACACCTCGACATTTCCATACTCCTGTGTACAAAATAAATTTCTAAAGCTGTATCCAATACCTTTCCTCATTCAATTTTCATGTGCACAAATGTGGTCAGCATTTTTCAACGTTCCTCATTCCCCTCGAGTTCGCTATTTTACACAAAATTCTCAACTACTTAGGTAAAAGACCCAGAAATCGGAACATTCTTTACCACACCTACCTGTTTCTCACATCCAAGGCATTTTACTCGCCCACACTGAGGAGCCTCTTACAGCGTCTCCCTCTCAGCGTCCCAGGAAGTGCGTTCCCAGCGAGGCGCACCGGAGGCTTCTGGGAACCTAGTCAGGTTCTCCCGAAGCCCTAAAAAGGGAATGCCCTGCATTGAGACTACAATTCCCAGAATCCACTGGGACGCCAGCCGCAGCAACATCCTGCGCCCACCTCCCGCCTTTCTCCCACCTCCCCCATTCCTGTTGTACCTTCAGTTCCTTTTACATTTGGGTTATAGGCCTTAAAAAAAAAAAAAAAAAAAAAAAAAGAAAAGTTCAACGGAAAACTACTGAAATTAGTTTTGAGTTGGGTACCCACGTAAATACTTCCCACTAAATGTAACTTGCCGATAAGGTTTGTTAGCAAAAATCCTTTAATACTTTTTTCCCACAAAGTATTTATCAAGGCACAAAGGGGAAAAGAGCTCAAACTCTAGAATTTATTTTGAAAATTTTCAAAGTTGCCAAGAGTTTGAATAATACAATGAACACCCACAAACTTACCTTTTAGATTCAACAATTGTCAACATTGGCTACATTCATCTTATCTCTCTTTATGTGTGTGTGATCATTTGAAAGTAGTAGGCATCATGACACATCAGCATCCTTTAAATATTTTTAAATATATATTTAACTGCCTACGTTTATAATGGGCTCTGGTAGGTCTTAGTTGGGTGGCCTTGAGCAGGTTACCTTTCTCTGAGGTTATCTGGAAGATGAGGATAAAATTACCTACATCATAGGGTTGTCTTGAAAATTAAGGGACTTAATATAGGCAAAGTGCTGAGCACTTAACTAGCCATTAGCTATCTGATCTCACTACTCTCCCACACAATTTCAACTGTCCTGTCCATTTTTTTGTGGCTTCTCTTAAAATGTGAAGTCTTGTTTTAGTCCTGAACATCTGAATTAAAATAAAGGATTCATAAGTCTTATATAGGAGTGATCTTTTTTGTTTTATATAAAGGATGCTAAAGTGTCATGCCTACTTTCAAATGATCACACACACACACACACACACACACACACACACTAAGTAGAAATAAAGTAAACGTGGCAAATTGTTGAATCTAGAGAGAGTAAGTATATGGATGGTCATTGTACTATTCAAATTCTCTGTACCTTTGAAATTTTTCAAAATAAAAAGTTTGAGAAAAAACATCATAGTTTTAAACAAAAGTAAAGGATGGCATCCATCCCTATCCCTGTATGACCTTGGGCAACTTAAGTAAACTCTCTGTGCCTCAGGATCTCATCTGCAATAATAATTTACATAAAAAAATTATGGTGAGGATTAAACAAATTACATACAGAAGTTTACAACCATGTCTAACATACAGTAAGGACTATACATGTTTGCTATTACCATTTTCCATTTTGTGTTGCTCTGGTAGCAATTGGACTATTTGTTAGTTATGGAAAAAGGGGGAGAGGCTACTATCTGTCCACTGCTAGCACCTTCTCATCTGCCATACTTCAGTGGATGGATGTTTATCTAAGGCCAGAAGCAATCCAATCCCAAGGCCAGACCTAGAAATGTAATAATGAGAAAGAGAGATAGCATTTGGGTGGTAAAAGGATCTCTGGGTATAGATGGGCTTTGGGCTTCAGTCACTCTGGCAATAGAGGACGAATGATGGCAATGTAACAGTAAAACTCACTTCAGTTCTCTCATCTATAAAACTGAATTGAATCAAATAGCTGTGTACAATCATTTTATAATTTATTTCCTTATCACTAGTGAATACTACCTGGTTAGCAGACTTTAGCTGGAATATATATGAAGTAGGTAATTGATTACAATTTTTTAAATAACAGCTCCAAAAGGAAGGGGAAAAAGTCCTATTTCTAGACTTATTGATCAAGTTCATGTCTATGGTTAACCTTCCTTTGGTACAGCAAAGTTGGAACAAAATCTTACATGCCTTAGTGTGACTAGAATATTGAAATATCATTCTCAGAAGTACTTTAGGTAAGACTTTAGATCAACAATTAATCCTGGCTTTCCAATTTTTTTTTCAAAAGATTCTTTAAAGAATAAGGCAAAACAAATTCACTGCAATATACCACCACCCCCAAATTCTACAAAGATTCCCATTTGATTACTATATTAGTTTCCTATTGCTGCTATAACAAATTACCATAAACTCAGTGGCTTAAAACACCACAAATATGTTATCTTAAAGTTCTGGAGGTCAGAAATCTGAAATGGGTCTCACTGGGCTAAAATCAAGGTGTCAGCAGGGCTGCATTTCTTCTGGAGGCTCCAGGCCAGGATCAGTTACCTTGCCTTCTCCAGCTTCCTGGGATGCTGACATTCCTTGGCTTGTGGCCTCCTTCTATTTTCAAACCCAGCAATAGCCAGTCAAGTCTTTCTTATCTAAATCACACCACTCTAACATTCTTCTGCCTCCCTTTTCCGTCTTTTAAGAATCTTTGTGATTACATTTGACTCATCCAGACCATCCAGAATAATGTCTTTATTTTGTAGTCTTCTGATTGGTAACCTTAACCCCCCAGCCATGTATGGAACGTATTCACAGATTCTGGAGATCAGGATGAAGACATCTTAGGAGACGATTATTATGCCTTCCACAGTCACTATTAACCTCTTTCTGGTTGAATCCAAAGGCATCTTTTTGGTCCTAATTCTCTTCTACCCCCTTTAGGTCCACACTGCACAATTCTGAACATGTCTTTTTACCCCTAAATTCTTCTTACTTGGATTTGAAAACACCAACATTTCCACATCTCTTTGAGTTTATCTGATTAGTTCCCTGTCTACCGGTTGCTTTCACTTCCTCTTCTCCACTCCCCAATTATCAAAAGATTCTGTTCTTACACCTGCTCTGTCAATAAAAACCTCCTGAGAGGGCAACCTGCTTTCTTCCCCAAATCCACATCTCTGGCCAAGACTTTCCATAAGTTAGAACTATTTCTAATTATCAGTTCATTATGGTTAACTGCTATTACTACTTCAGTCTTAGCACTCTCCAAATACAACTTATACCTGTTATGTCATCCATCATTCCTTACTTTGTCAGTGGTTTATCTTCTTTATTTCTTAGCTTTGATATTTTCTTCATACCTTTTATTCAAATTATGAACCATATCCTCTGATTTCATCCCTTGAAATATCCATTTGCCACTTATTCACTATAAAGAATTGTCACAATCCTATTTAATCCCTCTCCTCTCACATTAAGACACATGCAACAATTTCTTTACATATATTAGTCAATTTAAAAATAATAGAAAACATTAAATATCTATGTACCAAGCACTCTTGATGGATTATCTAACTTAATCACAATAACCCAATATTAATAACAAAGAAACTGAGATGCAGAGAGGTTAAATAATTTGCCCTGAGTCAAGTAGTAGGTGGTAGATCTTCCTAAAAGGTTGCTGTCACCATTCAGAACTTTCCAGACTCAGAATTTTTGGATTTCTGCCCCTAATGCTTTACTTACCCTAAATGCTCACTGAAGCTATTCTTGAATTTGGAATGGCCCCTTACTATCTTCTTTGCCCACTCAAATCCTACCTACCTTCCTTCTTTTCTGAATATTTGTATCTTCTCTAAACTACATACATCAACCCTAACTTATAAACTAACTTGGACATTGTGTTTCCTTTTCATGTTAATCACATATCACCATAGTATTTCCATGGAAATTTAACAAATGTAGAATAAATATAGATTAAGAAAAGCTCCATAACTTATTTTTTAGAGAAAGAAGACTGTCAAATAAAAAATAATAGATAACATCATCTATTAATTGGGAAGTTGGGAAGTACAGTTAGGAAGTGTAGAGAGAAACATAGGGAAGTGTTATGGATTAAATGTGTCCCTGAAAAATTTCTATGCTGAAATCCTAACCCCCTCAATATACCTCAAGATGTGATCTTATTGGAGATGGGGTCTTTACAGAGGTAATCAAGTTACAAAGAGGTCATTGGGGTGCGCCTTAGTCCATGACTAGTTTCCTTATAAAAAGGGTAAATTTGGAAACAACTACACACCAAGTGAAGATGAAAACAGAAATTGGGGTGATGCTTCTAAAAGTCAAGAACTCCAAAGACTACAATCGACATGGAACAGGTTCTCCCTTAAAGCACTCAGACTCAACTCTGTGGTCAGAAGTAATCTCTGACTTCTAGCTTCCACAACTGTGAGACAAGGAATTTGGTCAAGTACTCAGTTTATGCTACTTTGTTATGGTAGCCTTAGCAAACTAATATAGGAAATAAGAGAAGAAGGTTCTGGATAAATCAAGTAGAGAGGTGTCACTTTAAAAACTGTTAGGCAATCTTGATACTTTCAACATGGATGGTCCTTGAGGGCATTATTCTAAGTGTAGTTAGAGAAAGACAAATACTATATGATCTCACTTATACGTGGAATTTAAAAAAACAAAACAAAAAATCAAGCTCTCAGATACAGAGAATAGACTGGTGGTTGCCAGAGGTGAGTGAAATGGGTGAAGAGGTCAAAAGGTACAAACTTCCAGTTACAAAATAAATAAGTCATGGGGATGTAATGGACAGCATGGTGACTATAGTTAACAATATTGTATTGCATATTTGCTAGTTGCTAAGAGACTACATCTGAAAAGTCCACGTCATGAGAAAAAAATTGTTTTGCAACTGTATAGTGACGGGTATTAACTACACTTCCTGTGGTGATCATTTCACATTATATACAAATATCTAATCATTATGTTGTACACCTGAAGCTGATATAGTGTTAAATGCAATTATAGCTCAATTAAAAAAAATGTTAGAAATTCGTGATTTACTATAAAATAGGTAGGATGAAAGCACTTGTTTCAAATATTCTTTAATAAAGTTACTAGTGAAGGGGGGGGATTGTACAGAAAAATTGGCTTAGATAGGATAATCGAAGTTGTTTACTGTTAATTGCACTCAGGTCTCTGTCTTATACCATGCCTATTACCCATTCCTCCCACCACTGCTATTTTTAACTCAGTTTTTAAGGAGAAACCTGTATGTTAAATTTTTGATGAATGTATTACAAATTTCAAATTATGACATTAGTGGTTCTTTAAAACAGGTGATTTTTTTTTTTTTTTTGGTTCATATTTTTATAGGAAAGGCCATGTGTGCTTATTATATTCTTCTTACAATTTCTCTTGATCCCAAAGTAGTACCAGATCATAGAAAGATTTGTTTTTGAAACAGAAGCTCAACTATTATATAGTACTCTTATTTCCATTCCCACCCCTATTAGGATTTGGTTGACCAGGGATTTTATTTTCTCTGTCATTTAATCATGTTTCAAACCCATCCTAAATCACAAAAGTTTTTACTCAATGTCTGCTCTTGGTTTAAAATATTTTTAATCTCCCCTAATTTGTAGCAAACCATATACAAATAAAACTAAAGTTAAATTTTAGCTTTATAATCATATCCTTTTTCTTAATATAAGAAAATTATACCATGGTCTTCTTAAAACCTTTTATGCAGAAATACCAATAATAATGTTTGATAATAAATAAGAACATGAAGGCATTGTTCAGAAGATATTAGATATATTTCAGAAAAATATATTGAAATATGTGCCATGAACAAAAAAAAGCTTTTGTCCTTCACTTTCAACTTTCAGTGTACTCTGATTTTCCAAAATAAATAGAAAATCACCTGCCATATATTGCTCCAAAATTAGTTATAATATAAACTGCATATCCTGTTCTTCAAATTCCAAGTATTTCAAAGGACATGATTCAGATAATAACATTGCTTTATCTAGCTTAGTATCTGGATACCTTAGATTTAATTCCTATTGTGAACCTAACAATATATACAAAAGTGATTATTTTCTCTGAAGTCTTCCAAGTACCCAACAATTATTAAGTAATTGTCATATAACGAGAAACAGAAAAAAAATTAAAATTAGAGATTTGCTATGATCAGAAATGGTAGTTGAAATTGCCCCTGGATTTTTCATCCTTATGATGGCCAACTGAGGCAATAATCCCACCTGTTATTCCTGAGTTATCCACAGGGAAATAAATACCACAACTTTCCAACATACATACTTTTCTTTCTCATTTCTCTCCTTTTCTCATTTCTGTTACCTGTTTGATTTTTCTTTTCCTTCAGCTGGCTTGTGACACCCACTCAAAAGTGGAGATTCCTCTGATACTTTCCATCTACTTGCCAAGCTCCAACCACAAAACAAAATGCTTCTCTGAAATATCTCTTTAAGGAAAAAAAAATAGATGTTTATTTTTTCTTCTTGTTTAACTTTGTAGTAAAAATTATAGCATTCTGTCTGCCAACATTTTGTCTGCTATGAGTATCTAAATGGCTTACTTCTCAAGGTATAAACTTCCATAAGGCAAAAGTTTTAAAATGATAAAATATTTCAGACTTTCAAAAAGGTTTTTAAAAAACCTCAACACCCACCACCCAATTTAGAATAAATGACCAGAAGGCAATATAGTGTGTTTAAAAGAGATAATATACTTCCCTGCAGCCCCGCACGGAGTGCGTGCTCTCCGCCCTGCCCAAGGTTCAGCAGTCACCACCACCCTTCAGAATGGCCAACTTGGGACCTGCCTACACCCCAAGCCAGGAGGCGCAGCAGAAGATTGAATTTGAGGTAGACCTGGAGCAAATCCTGATCCAGTGGCTCACCGCCCAGTGCCGCAGGGATGTGGGCTGGCCCCAGCCTGGGCGTGAGAACTTCCAGAACTGAGTCAAGGATGGCACGGTGCCGTGTGAGCTTATTAACGGACTGTATCGTGAGGGGCAGGCCCCACTGAAGAAGACCCGTCTCCACCATGGCCTTCAAGCAGATGGAGCAGGTCTCTGTTCCTGCGAGCAGCTGAGCACTACAGTATCACCACCACCACCATCTTCCAGACTGTGAACCTGTGGGAAGGAAAGAGCACGGCCTGTGTGCAGTGGACAATGATGAACTTGGGTGGGCTGGCAGTAGCCCGGGACGATGGGCTTTTCTCTGGGGAATCCCAACGGGTTTCCTATGAACTCTAAGGAGAACCCTTGGAGCCTCTCAGACATGCTGCAAGAGGGCAAGAACGTGATTGGGTTGCAGGCAGGCACCAACCGTGGGGCATCTCAGGGAGGCATGACTGGCTGCAGGATGCCATGCCAGACCCTCTGATCCGCCCCCAGATCTGCCCCTGGCCTCCCTTGAAGATATATATATATATATATATATATATATATATATATACACCTTGGGTATATATATCTCCAAGATGTGTGTGTGTGTGTGTTTGTATACATATAAAAATATATATATATATATTTAACATAAAATTATACGTGAGGGTGCCAGAAAAAAATGTACACATTTTAAGAAAGGAAAAAACTGTATTACAATTGTAATAATATATACCGATAACAAAAGATGAATACAAGTCATGTGTATACTTTTTTTTTTGGCACCCTGGTATGCCTTGCCTATAGCTGTGGCTTCAGGGACTTACTTTATAGGGAGGGGCCTGTGGCGGCTGCTACCCCTGCCACAGCTGGACTGGGCTCACCACACATTGGAGGTAGCCTGACCTGGCGGAAGCCCTTTTGGCTACTCATTTTCCATTCCCCTCGTTGCAGCTAAGGGGTAAAGGGGAGGGAGGGCTGCCAACTGTGGGCTGGGGATAGAAGCATCTGAGTTAACTGATTTAATAAAGAATCTCTTTTTGAAGAAAGGAGAAAAACAAAAGGAAGATACTATACTCATATGTACATTCAGTACAGTGGCCAGCATGAAAACATTACCATGTTAGACATTATGACTACCAGCACAAACTATGTACTTAAATTTTGGGGGTTTGTTTCAGTTTTCTATTTCATAGGAGATACAGATTTAAACCAAATTTAAGATACTCTTAAGGATTTAAAAACATCCACTAAATTCAATTCAAAATTTTGTCTTTAAGCAAAATACTGCCCTATTTTTGAAATAATAGTGTCTTTTGTGTAAAGGTTACAATTTGTATTGTTGCTAATTTTCATTTCCTTCTTTAAGCTATATTTTCTAAGTATACTTATGCTGTTGCTTTGAAACTTATTTTTAATGTACCCTAATGATATTAAAAACTTCAAGATGGAACTTTTGCTGAGTTTTATACCTGAACTTTGCAAACCCTGAAACTACTTGTAAAATACTTGGTGTGTTCATGTTCATTTTTGGCAGGAAAAAAATCTGTAGCTTTCACGCTCAAAAGAAGCTCTGACTTCCATCCTCCCAACTAAAAGAAAACATAACTTTACAAGAAAACGAATTGGACCAAACCTGAAATAAAACTGTTGACCTGATTTTTCCCATTATGAAAGCAGACTTTTCCCCTGATTATATAATACATATTTACCACTTAAAACATTCATTTTACATAAAGTTCATCTACTATGACAAATAAGAATAATATGGATATATATCACAAAAAGAACAATATAATAGCTTTCTGAAATTTTTTTATTCATATGCGAAACCTTCACAGTATAGATCCAACTTCACAGTACGATATATTTAACTTGAGTGTCTGGCAGTATAAACTTGTAATTTATCATATAAATGAATCTGACATAGTAAGCTCTGCAAGAACTACTGGTAACTACTGGGACTTGGTAATGCATAGTGTATGGATATCCTGGCTACACAGTAAGGTATAAGCATTCCAAAAATTATGTATTTTGAAAGGTAAAAATAAGAGTGTTGTTTAAGGACATACAGCTAGCATCTGAGATTATATTAAAATATTTACTTCAAAATAAATCTTAAAGTTTTCAAAATTCATTTTTTTATAAAATAAAAAAGATAATCCAGATTTTCTCCTTTTGTTTAAAATAAAAATCAACCTCTAGAAAAATGTACATAGAGCATACTTTAGGTAACTAGAATATACAAATAATGGAACATTTTAGTGAGTTACATAAAATGATTCAGTTGAAGTGGAGTAGTAACCTGGCCATTATGGACAGAGCAAATAAGATGCAATTCCTCTTCACCCTCAGAACATATCTGTTATCCTTTGACACAAGATTATGGTGTCAGAGCTTCAGAAATTCACCTGATACAACTGTCCTCACATAAATAAACTTGTTTATATTTAGGAAATAATAGAAGTGAAAAAAGAAAAAGACACTGAAGCCATAAGTATAAAACATACCCAAAGTGAAACATGGTCACTATGATCAGTGCAGATGTTCAAATTCCAAATACTTCCCCCACTCTTATTCCTAGTCCCCTGCAGTTTCTGTTACTGAGTGTGAGATCCAAGAGGGCAGCAGGGCCTATCTGTTCTCTTCAGCACTGTACATGCAGCGTCCCGCAGTGCCTGGTACAGGGGAGACACTGAGTCAATACCTGTACAAGGAGGAAAAAAGAACTACAAAAAAAGCCAGTGATCTGGGGACTGAGATGAGAGGTGGGAGTGGGGAAAAGAAAACAGAACAAATAAAAGTGAAATAATGCTTGTAAAAAGTCACAATGTCATATCAGAAGAAATTTAAGTAGAACAATACTTATAATATTTTTATGTAATACTTATAGCCATATGAAACGGCTTCACTAAGCCTTAAATTCCAAAGCAATTCCTAATAAAAGTAGCATCGAAGAAATCATTAAAATCTCATTAACTTGCTACTATTTTGTGAAAAAATAAACTTGGAAAAGTTTTATATAATAAATTCATTTGGGTAAAGAGATATATAAATAAAAAAATTCTGCAAGAACATAGGAAATTTAACTGGTTATGTCTGGGAAGGCCTGGAGGGTCTAATGCAGAACGATGGGAACATTCCTTTTTACTTTATATGCTTATGCACTGTTTAATTTTTTACAATGAACATGTATATTTTATAATAAAAATCTTTAAATGTCCAATCTGTAAGTATTTTTTAAATGTAGGCAGAAATTTAGAAATTATAGTCTCTTAAGAATATATTGATGATTGATAATATTGTTTAAAGTTTGTACTTCCTATTCTCTCTTAGTAAAATATGAAAGTAAACAATGAAACAGACTAGGACATAAGGAAAAGACATACGAGTTTGCTCCAAAGCAAGAAAAAATACTCTTAAGAAAAATTTCTAAAAGCTGAATTCACAAACATTTATTGGCTGATTTCTGTTAAATACTAGGAATGATCTTTATTATCATTGAACACATGTTCTAATTTAGGGTTTTAAGATTTTCTAAAAATGAAAACTATTATATATTTAGTAGAAACAGGTACATGACAGACTCAAAAACAAATAAAACCCAGTTGCTCATTCTCATAATATTCTAGATATCCTTTTATATTAAAAAAAAAAAAAATGACTTCACTAGAGACATTGTAAGTACAGGCATATCAAATGATTTTATTACAGGTGGATTAGCCACAAAATTATAAACTGTCAGTTTTTGTTCTTAGTTACTCTTTACTGTTGATAAAAAGTTTAACTACAAAATACCTTAAAAAGATATGGTTCTCAAATGATGGCATATATATTAGAAGGTTAGTAATAACTAACATTCTAAAAAGTACATGTTTATGAAAAAGCTTTCAAATGAACACATATCACTATCATTTTTAATAAACTTAAATTCTGTCCATTCTGGAACTAGTAAGAGCATTCTTTGATTGTGGCTCACTGTAAGATACTGTATGGGAAACCTGTAAATTAAGCAACTGTTTCTTATGATATGCATCATTTTCCTGGTCGGCGTGTTCATCCAGCGATTTCCTTATACAGTTCTTTAATTCGTCAATTCCTTCTCTGGTAATCGCAGAGATGGGGATGATATGTTGGAATTCCATCGTCCGAGCTGGAATCATGTTATTTTCAAATAAATGCAGAAAATCTGAAACAAAGAACATAATATTATGCTGATTTTTTTTAATACTATGCTGATTTTCATTGTCTTTGAAAGTAAGTCAAAACTGTATTAGAAGTTTGATTTGTGAACCAAAGAACTGAAACCTTAGAATTTTTAATTCCCTTTTTTCATCTCTCTCTAATAAGCTCTTAGAACCCTTGGTTTTTACTAGGGACAATAGTAAGGTTCTTGGCACGTGATAACTGTTTAGTAAATATCTGTTGGATAAAGATATTTTAAACCAAATTAAGTATAAATAAAAGAATCACAGAAGATGATTTACTTACAGAAGCAATAAATATTGCTTTTTTGGGTGGGGGACATTCGATAAAGTGAGGCAACACAGATTCTCTGAAAGAAACTTTCTATAAAAATGTCATTTGGGATATTCTAGCTTGCCTCAGTACACAGGCGGCCTTTAACTGCCCTAAAGTATAGGCTTATCATCACTGATGCTAGGAGCCATACTAAAATTGAAAAAGGTGTTGGGAAGAGTTTAAGGGGGGTGAGGGGGGAGGTTATTTCAGATGAGTCTAGTCTATCACTCCACAGGGGCAGATAGCTGTTATATCACTTCTTCCTCTCCCTGCCAACAACGCAATGGGAGGAGGGATGGCATACTGATATGAACGGGAAAGGCTGGGCTGAAAGAGAGTGGACAAGCCAATCTGGAGTTTGATTTGAGATTCCTATGCCCCCAAAAAAGTCCAGAGAGGCTAACTCAGAAATTATCACTGAGGGGACTACTATATTCTGTTTTATGATGGTTCAAAATAGCCACAGGTACCTTTCTGGTACCTCCTTTGAAAATTCCCTTTTCTGCAAAACCAACTAGCAAACAGATCTAATGATTTCTCAAAGCAAATGAGATTGAGGAATAAAGTCTACTAACTAATTCCAGGGAATATTTATATCCCAAAAGTAACTTATTAACTCAAGGACAACTCCAATATGTAAATTACACAGGGGATAGATTTTTGAGGGGAGAAAGCATCTTCTGGTGTTGTCTGCTAGTCCTAATAATAATAATTTATTTCCCCCAATTTTTATCCCAAAGAGCAATTGTTACTATTTAAAAACATGTGAACTACTTGCCAACCACCCTATTTTTCCTCATTTGTGAAGAGGTCTTCTACTAGACTCAGAAAAATGAAAGCATCCTCAGTGTAGGACAGAGAGTGTTCTACGAGTTCAATATTCAAGACAGCGGAGCGTCCTTACTTGAAGTTCCTTATACAAAGTGGTCCATTTAGGAACAGATTTCAAACAAAAAATTCTTTTGGACTAACAGCATCTATTTTTCTGTGTTACACACATACACAGATACACGTACTCAAGTTCCTCTTAGGAAATTAGTACTCTTCACCTATAAAGCTGGCATTGCAAAGACAAATACCTCTTTAGAACTATTAGCTCCGTTTTTAAATTCACGGTGTGCTAGGGGAATGAAGTTCTAGAACTTGTGAAATACATTAATGTGTAAGACTTCACAGGTAAATGCTGACTTTTTCCTCTTCTGACCCAAATCCCATTAACTCTTTAAGAACCCAGTTTAAGTTTTACTTCTTCATGAAGACTAACCTTTTCAGTTCAAATTATCTTTCTCTTCTTTTGTCTCCTCTCACTTACCGTCTATACCACATATTCTGAAATTTGGTAAGTATTACATTACAATGTTATTTAAATATTTTATAAGGCATGTGTCCTTTCTTCAAACATACATTTTAAAAGAGTAACAAATTCTAGATATTTATTAAATTGGCATTAAATGAATAAATGGGTTTACCTTTAGGATTCTGGAGTTGGTTCATCAATACACGGAATTTATCTTGGGCATCTGGCAAGTCCATTTTATTAACTGCCAGGAGTGCAGGTTTTGTCTGAACTTCCTCTTTGTACAACTCCAACTCCTTTAAATCAAGAGAAAAACCAAATAATTTTATTAAAATATCTATACAGAAAACTTGTTTCATGTCTGTCTTTACCTTGCAGAGGCCTGGATAATCTAGAGTCCATTCACATCTCTGAAATGCAGTAAATCCCAATAACCACAAAATTAACTAACAAAGGCAACTCAGAAAATGCTTAATGGTTAAGTCATGTGCTAATATATTTTGGCTTACATGACATCCTAGAGAAGGTTGTGATTTGTGCTGAGAGCCAAATACAAATATCTGGACTTCTATTAAGATAAAATTCAGAACTGAATAGGAGTAAATCTTCATGTTCATAAATTAAGCAATAGTTTCTTTAGTTATGATACCAAAAGCACAATCAAAATACAAAATAGACAAAAAGGACTTCATTAAAATTTAAAACTCTGTGCTTCAAAAGATATGAAGAAAGTAAAAAGACAACTGATAGGAGAACATATTTGTAAATCACATATCTGGGAAGGGACTTGTATCCAAAATATAACAAACTATTATAACTCAACAATAAAAATACAAATAACCCAACTGAAAAATGGGCAAAGACTCTGAATAAGCATTTCTCCAAAGACATACAAAACGGCTAATAAACACGTGAAAAGATGCTGAACATCATTAATCACTAGAGAAATGCAAATCAAAACCATAATGAAATACCACTTCACTCCTACTAGGATGGCTGAAATAAAAAATAGACAATAATAAGTATTGACATTAATGTGGAAAAATTGGTACTCTCATAGATTGCAGGTAGAACTGTAAATGTTGAACTGGTGCAGCCACTTTGGAAAACGGGTTGGCAGTTCCTCAAAATATTTAACATAGAGATTCCATATTATTTAGCAATTCCATTCCTAGGTATATACCCAAGAGAAATGAAAACATGTCCATAACAAAACATGCACACAACTGTTCTCAGCAGTATGACTCATAAGAGGAAAAAGTGGCAAAGGAAATAGGATATACAAAGACCTGGAGGCAAGACACATCGTGTTGTGTTAGGGAGAAATCACCGGGCTGGATACAGAATGTAAGAGGGGCAGAGGGAAACAGAGATGGACGGCTAAGTAGGAGTCCAACCTTGCCAGACCTCATTAACCATGTTCAGGTTAGACTAATCTAACAGTAATGGGGCACCAGCAAAGTGTTTTAAGCAGGAAACAAACGTCACTGTGGTTCTTTTACAAAGATCACTCTAGCTGCCATGTAAAAAATTGACTGCAGAGAAGTGAGACTGCAAGCAGGGAGTCCAGAAAAGAGAAACTTAAAACATTCTAATGAGAAAGCTTGATGACTATAACAGTGTGGATGAAGAAAAGATTGATTTCCGAGATATTTAGTACATAAAACTGACAGTGCTTGATATAGGTGAGAAAGATAGAATCAAGACCACCACCCGGTTTCCGGCTTACACACTCAGTAAAGTTCTGGAGGAGGCTGGAAAGTTAAAAGAAAAAAAAAAGTTCAGTTCAGTTTTATACATATTAAATTTGAGAAGTCAATAAGACAGACAATCAAAGATGTCCAAGAGGCAGCTGGTCTAAAGCACAGTCAAAAGATATGGGTCTCAGATACAGATTTGGCAGTCATCAGTATATTTACTGTAACTGAATGCTACTTAAAGAACAAACAGAAAAGAGCATAAAATGTACACTGAGAAATAGTCTAAGAAGTAGAAATAAAAGTTCAAGCAAGATGAAGTTTGAGAAGTATGTAACAGAAATTTGGAATTAAGGAGGGTTTCAAAAGGAGCAGGTTAATATTGAAGAACTTGAGACAGTAAGTTTAGATAATTCTTTAACATCAAAGCTTCAAAAAGTAGAGGTGAAATATATATTTATTCTAGTTATTATGTCTTATTTCATACAGGCCTATGTACCTACATATTAGACCAGATGCAGAACACAGTAAAACAGAAATAGAAAACCTACTTTTGTAAGCAGTATTATGGTTTCAAAGGCAGTTCTGTATTGCGTTTGGGAAGAAAGCTGAAACCCAGAAATATCAACCTAAAAAAAAAAAAAAGGAAAAGAGACAGCCTTTAATAGAAGACTAGCTATACATTTCTATGTTTTGAAACACTGTATTCTTTGAAGCTAAAAATAATGTCTCGATTTATACTCTATTTGTAATTTAGTAATTCAAAATAAAAAAATTGAAATGTCAAGATAATTATAATTATTCTGATAAAATCACAACCATTAATAAAATGAGGAACTAGTATAGATAAGACAATTTATACTAATATGGACAATCTCATATACAGTTGACCCTTGAACAATACGGAGGCTAGAGGCACCAGCCCTTACCCCACCCTGCACAGTTGAAAATCATGTATAACTTTTGATTCCCCCAAAACTTAACTACAGTCTGTCGGTATCCATGGGGTATGAGTTCCAGGACCCCTGCAAGGGCACCGAAACCTGTGGATGCTCAAGTTCCCTACATAAAATGGTATAAATCAATGCACACAGTCAGCCCTCTGCACCTGCAAACTCTTAACACCATGGATCGAAAACAGAACAGGTGTTTATTGAAAAATATTTGTATATAAGTGGACCCACACAGTTCAAACCCGTGTTGTTTGAGTCAGCTGTATAACTCAAGCACCATCAATGAAGTAGGAAAATGATACTATATAATATAGTACTATGTTGAAAATCGTAAGGAATTAAACCTTGACAAATATGGCCAAACTTACGTCTGACATAGTAAATAATGCCATTTCAATGCACATATTATAAACAGATTACTTACTGTATTTGACCCCAATCTAAACAGACTTAGTGGAGTCACGTATGCTACTACTTTATCTTTAAATCTTATTATTACAAAAAAATCTAGGAAAATTAAATCCATTGATTTTCACATTCATTTGAATATTACATTTATATGCATATGACTTACAACAAAAAGTAGTTGTTTAGTTCTTTCTATATGCTTGAGGAATTTGTGGCCCATTCCTTTGTTCATATGTGCTCCTTCTATTAAACCAGGAAGATCAGCTACTGATATCTAACACAAAGTTAAATGGTTTGATAAAAAAGAAAAATATATGAAAACCACAAGCACAATTACATCCAAAAATGTTCATGATATTTCAAACATAAACAGTTCCTGATTTGTGATTACCACATCTTTATAAAGCCAAGATACCTTTATAACAAAATAAATGTATTAAGAATCTAAATCCTTTGTTATCAGAAATTAAGAGTCCCATTTTTACTTATTAATCTAACAAGACAGAATTTTAGGGATTAGTTTAACAGTTATTAATCACATAAATTCTTTAGAACTCCATAAATTATATGTTCAATATGAACTTTCCATAGAATTTCAACTTTCTGAATTCTTAAAAGTGTTCAAAGATATTAATTCAACTGACATTTACTTAATACAGCTCTGTAGTTTTAAGTTTTAAATTCTATATGTATTTAATTATTTGGCACTGCTTTCCTTTTCTGTTCACATTCTACCAAGAGGACTACTGACCGTTCTTAAAAAGTAACGGACATAGTGTTCCTATACTCTTTGTGGAGGTGATAAGAGTTATTCACTATTATTCTACATTTCTGGTTTTCAAACCTCACTTGCCTCATAACCACCTAGGGAAGTTTTATAACCACAGATGCCCAGGCCCTACCCCTAAGGGATTTGGTTTTGGATCTTTGGGGCACATGCTTCATTTGTCATTGTTGTTCTTAAGCCACCCAGATAATCCTGGGGTGCAGTAAGGGATGAGAAGCACTGCTCTAAACACACTGCTCATGGGGATCACGACTTGAGATTTAAAGAAAGTTGTGGCTGTGACAAAGCAGTGTACACTACAGAGGTCTCATGTCCTGACATTGTCTTCAAAGGTTCTCTACTGACTTCCCTTAAAAATTACAATGTTCTTTTCCTCTCAATATTGTTTGATATATCCATATTATCCTGCATTTATAATTTTACTTATTATTTAATATTCTATATAACTGTTTAAGTTTTTTATTTTTTACTGTTATATCACTATTATAAATGAATACAAATCTTTTATTTTTTTTGAATTATGCCAATGGATTATATGAAAATACACTGATACAGCATCACTGTAAGACCATACTTTACATTAGGGTTCTCTCTTGGTTCTCATTCTATGGGTTTTGACAAATGTATGACATGACCACCATTATAATGTCATACAGAATAGTTTCACTGCCCTAAAAATCTATTGTGTTCTGCCTATTCATCGCTTCCTTCCTCTAATCCTTGGCAAGCACTGATTTTTTGCTCTTTCTATAGTTTTGCCTTTTCCAGAACGTCATATAGTTGGAATCATACAGTATGTAGCCTTTTCTGGTTGGCTTCTTTCACTTAGTAATATGCATTTAAGGCTCTTCCGTGTCTTTTCATAATTTGTAGTGCATTTCTTTTTAGTGCTGAATAATATTCCATTTCCTGGATGTATCATAGTTTATCCATTCACCTACTGAAGGACATATTGGTTGCTTCCAAGTTTTGGCAATTAGGAACAAACATCTGTGGGCACGTTTTTGTGTGGGCATAAGTTTTCAACTCATTTGGGTAAACACCAGAGGATGACTGCTGATCATATATTACATATTTTTAAAATTTTGTCTCTTTCCTTTTATATTTGTTTTTATTCTCTCTTAATCAAAAGATATGTAGTTCTTCCTTATCAAGAAAAAATAAATTTTAAGAGCTACCTAAGGTCAGAATCCCGTTCAAGTAAAAAAACACTTTCTTAAAGAGAAAATTAGAACAAAATGACTTCCATGAACTTGAGAAAAATATTTTTAGGAAGCTAAAATCAATCATCAAATATTGAAGTAAAATAGGGACTTGCAATGAGAACAGAGATTAGGGAGACAATGAAATTATGATGTTGTAATGACAAACCGGATTTATACTTTCAAAGAAGAAGAAGTTACATTCTTATACAATATTTTACCATGACAGTGTTCAGCAGAATTGATTAGATCAGTTTTACTTATCAAAAACAAAATTCTGGTACTTTTCCTCCCCCCATCATTACAGAAACAGTCAAATATTATAAAGCCCAAGCACCAAAAGCAAGTATTTTCACTTTTAACCAATTGTCTTTAAAAAAAAAATACCCACCTGTTTGAAATCACTATACATAATCTTTCCAAGTTCAGGCTTTAGTGTTGTAACTGAGAGAAAAAACAACAACAATAAATTAAGGTTAAAATAAAGGCTGGCACTCTCAACACTGTCCTAGCATTAAGTTTAAAATAAACAGTATCTCTCTTCTATTAACACTTTAATTAACACTATGTTCTCATCTGTTGAAATGGAAGGTACAATTATCTTTGCTATTTACAATATGCTTGGAAAAGGACAAATATTAATTATTATAATCTGCACAGGTCTAATCTACTAGTGGGTCTATAAGTGGGTCTACTACACTTTACGAAGTATGGGAAGGGGGCAGAATTTAGGTTTCTATCACTGGGTCTGTGGGAGAAATGTGTCTGGTGCTTTCTTAGTCAGTTATTCTCAAGCCTCACCAATCCTACACTAGCCTCCTTCCTATGACTTTTTGCTTTTCTTCCTCTTTCCTTCTAAGAGTTCCCTGTATTATAACAATAAATACTGGCCATGTAATGTATCGTAGTTAGTACAAAAT
The DNA here is from genome assembly GCF_057876585.1 of Rhinolophus sinicus. Classification (NCBI taxonomy): domain Eukaryota; kingdom Metazoa; phylum Chordata; class Mammalia; order Chiroptera; family Rhinolophidae; genus Rhinolophus; species Rhinolophus sinicus. The sequence continues at coordinate 35,377,843 of NC_142504.1, forward strand.
TAACTCTATCAGAGTGTAATTTTAGAATGGCTTAATTTTATTCCAAGTTAATGTCATTCTGTACCTTTTTGTTTAATGATGGCAGAGATCCTATAATATTCATTCACTACTCTTAGTCTAAGATTCCACTAGCTCTCATCTTGCTGCTGCAATAGCCCACTAACTGTTCTTCCAAGATCCATATATGTGCCACACCCATCCATTTTCTGTATTATATGCAGACACCTTTCTAAAGCAAATCTAATCATTTTATCCCTTTCTAAAAAGGCTATCCACTGCTCTTAAGACATAAAGATTGAATATGGCCTACATGGTCTGTTGATAGTCTTTACCTACATCTCGCCTCATTTTGATTTCCTTTCCCTTACCACATGTTCTCTAGACACACAAATCCACTCCCTGCCATCACAGAGCCTCTGTGTATATGCTATTTCCTCTGAAAGACCTTTCACGTCCACTACTTGTCACTCATTAACTCATATTTACTCTTCAAATTTCAACACTTCCACAAAAAGTCTAAAGCAGTCGCCTACACTCTTTTCATAGAATGGTATTATATTCCCTTGTATTCATTAGTGAGATTTGTGCCTTCCCCCACGAGTTTGTAAGCTCAATAAAAGTCAGAACAGTATCCGTTTCTATTTACCAATCTTTGTAACTCCAGAATCTATTGTAGTTCCCAGAAAAACATAATTGCTAAATGAGTGAAAGAATTCATCTCTCCCTTCCTAGGATTTATCATTGTGCTTGATAAAGGCTAGGTATTCATAAAATCATAACTAAACTAAATAAATGATTAAGGAGCAGAAAAATAAATGCAACAAAGTGTCTAACAAGTACTAGAAACTTTGCTGAGGGCTATAGAGGTTTCAAAGATTAATGGGAAATGCATATATATTCCGCCAAGAGTTTTCAAATTACGGCTACCCTTAGAGTTGTCATTTTATTCATACTCAAAGAAAAATCAGTCTTTAAAAATTCACCACCACACATCAAAATACAAAATTAATTATACTTACATGCATAATCTGCAATCGCAGGTTTTGCATGAGAAATCTGACTTAGCAAAGAGGATTTTCCAGCATTTGGGAATCTGAAATGAGAAAATAAATTTATATATTACAATAGGTATCAGTACTATTACTATTTGGTTATCTATCTCTGAATTCCTAACATTTCAGGAAGCAGACGTCTTGAATATTTTTGGGATTGAAAGTAGAGTATAAATTTAAAATAATTTTGAAAAACTTGAACAAAATATACTTATGGAAAAGGTAAAGATAAATTTATGTTGGACACTGAAATGTTTCAGTATTGTGAATAAATAATTCAAATTATGTAAAAAAAACACTTGTAAAGCATAGAAAAACAAAAGGAAATGAACAAAAATACTTGTAATCCACTATCTCTAGTCAAAAACTGATAAAATACTACATTTATTGTTTTATGGATTTAAAAAAAAATTTTATATCGACATTTTCAAACATATACCAAAGCAGAAAGGAACAATAAATTCCATTTAGCCATCATCTAGCTTCAACAAATATTATTCTCAAAACTTTTTAAAAAGTTGTCTTGTTTGAATATGGATTCCAATAAGGTCTGCATTACAACTGGTTGATGTGTCTCTTAGATTTCTTTTGGTAAAGGTTACCCCTCCATCTTGTTTCCCCCTTTGTAATTTTACTTTTTTTTTTTAAACTGGTCATTTGTCCTGTGGAGTTTCTTTACCACAGTCTGGAGTTTTCTGTTGACCCCCATGATGTCATTTAACGCTCTTTTGCCCTGGATTTTCTAAAAATTGGTAGTTAGATATAAAGCCTTGATCAGATTCAATTTTGATTTTTTTTTTTCTGAACGACTATCCATAATTGGTTGGCCTCTTGTTCAAACTGAATTATATAAGGTGAATAACTTTCAAGGGGATACTGTAATTTACCTGACTAAATTCCTATTGTTAGGCATTTAGGTTGTCTTCAATTTGTTTACTATTATAAATAATGTTGCAAAAATATGCTACAGCTAGAAAGACATAGGCATACACCAGCATTAACAGTCACCTCTGAATGGTGGGATTAATAGACAATTACCTTATTCTTCTGTAAATGAGCATTTATTGTCTAACTTTTTTCTAAAACTTTATAAACACTGAAGTGACTATCTTTGAATCTTTATACATACCTTTAATCTTTTTCTTGAGTTAAATTTCTAGATAAGGAATATGGATTAAAATATATGGTAGTTTCAAAGGCTTTCATTTTACTGCTACATTTTCCTTAAGGCCCACAACGCATGAAAAAGAGTACAAGGAATGGGGGAGGAGGGTCAATTAAGAGATGATTTCTTAAATTTCATTCAGATATTTTCATTAAATTTATCCAACAAATGGAAATATGATTGGTGCAGCCATTGCTCATTATGGAAAACAGTATGGAGTTTCCTCAAAAAATTAAAAACAGAACTACCATATGATCCAGCAATTCCACTTCTGGGTATTTATCTGAAGAAAACAAAAACACTAACTTGAAAAGATATATGCACCCCCAAGTTCACTGCAGCATTATGTACAATAGCCGAAATATGGAAACAATCTAAGCGTCCATTGATGGATGGATGGATAAAGAAAACGTGGTATATACACATATAATATACAATATATATATGATATATGTGTGTCTATAACATATAACACACAATAAAATATTACTCAGCCATAAAAAAGAAATATTGCCATTTGTGACAATAAGGATGGACCTTGAGAGCACTGTGCTAAGTGAAATTAAGTCAGACAAAAAAAGACAAATGCTATACGAGCTCATATGTGGAATCTAAACAAACAAACTAAAAGATACAGAGAACATATTGGGGGTTGCCAGTGGTGGAGGATGTGGCAGTGGGCAAAATGGGTGAAGGGGGTCAAATGATACAATCTTCCAGTTATAAATAAGTCATGAAGCATATAATGTACAGCATTGTGATTATAGCAAATAATACTGTATAATAATACTATATTGTCTATTTGAAATTTGCCAAGAGAACAAATCTTAAAAGTTCTCATCACAAGGAAAGAGATTTGTCAACTATGCATGGTGATAGATGTTAATTAGACTTACTGTGGTGATTATGTCATAATACATACAAATATTGAATCATTATGTTGTACACTTGAAACTGATATGTTATATGCCAATTATATCTAAATAAAAAATTTTATCCAACAAATATTTACTGAGCGTTGACTTGTATCATACCCAACCAACCAATGGCTGGGCAATATCATAGGCACCAGATATACAGCAATCAATGAGACAAATGTGATCTCCCACCTTCACAGAGCTGTCATTCAAATTTGAGAAAGCTCTTCTTCCAAAACTCTTTCAAACTCATTTGAAATAATGGTGTAATATTTTGTAAATATTAATTTAGAATTCTATAAAAATCTGTAAGCTCTTCATGGAGCTCATTTAACAATTTTTCTCATTAAAAATATTTCTGTAGGAATTTAGAATAAAATTATGTGAGATGCCTTACTGATCTATTTCCCTTGGAAATACAATATTTTCTTATATCCTGTTATACCCAGGCTCTTGGAACTTTTTGGAAAGTAAATTGCAATCATTTTCGTCTATGATGACCACTGGTTGCACTTGCTTCTTTCTTTCCAAGATCCTTATGTTTTCATAATAGTGATTAAACACAGGAAAATGCAAGCAACTACGTATTTCCAAAAAGATAAAAGTACGAGAAGAAAAGGATGCTCATGGTTGAAGAACAGACACTTGAGATTTTTCTTGAAAAGTACCTAACGAAAATTTTAGAGGTTGAAATCCAACCTATGCAAAGATCAGATCTAACAACAGCGGTACACGTGTATTCGTTATATGACACCTTTCTTGTAAGGTTCAGTTCACTCCTGAAACCAGCTAAAAGGATATCTGCTTATACTGGTATTCACATTAGTAACTTTTGAAGAACAGTTGCCTAATTTAAAAGCACTAGGACACATGTTAAACATTGTGCTTAGGAATCATGATGCTTTAATTATTGACTATAATTTCAAGCCCACTTCCGAAAAGCTCAGCATTTCACTGTATGTAGTCTCCAATAAGTTGGCACTCCAGTGATGATGGTGAGAGCAGCTGCCCTTCTTTCACTGGGCATTCGTAAATCCAAGGTATGTGCTGTGCTGCAAATGCAATCTCTTACACACCAACAACATTTTAACGTGGGAACTATCTCCATCTACTATTAAAGATGAAAAAATAAAAACTTAGGGAGACTGTATAACATATCCAAGACCAAGATCTGAGATTCTAACCCAAATAGTCTCACTTGAGTCCCCGGCCCTTACCCCATCTTTACTACTCAGCTTTGCTAGGCTCTTCTTAGTCTATAAAGGTATCTCTATGGAACTTGAAATCATTTTTCTACCAAATGAGAAATTGAATGGCTGGATTTTCAGTCTTACCCACAAAATTCTATTAAACCCATAATGTCTGAAAAATATACAATATTACAGAAGCTATGACTCATAACCCTCATAACTATGTTTCATTGAAAAAATTAAATGCAAGTGACAAGCCTGAATGCCAGAATCACATCTTCCTTGTTACAGATTCAGCAAATGGGGCTTCTGTGAACTCTAAGCCACTGCTGGTTAAGACCTGGAAAGAGGTGAGAGATTCAGACTGTTGAGTCTGGTAAAGAAGCAGTGAAATTGCTGGAGAGGAAGATGAAAAGAGCTTAAAAAAAAGCTAGGAAGATAAGGTATGGAATGGCAGTTTGGCACTCAGTTTGGCAACAGTTTTCCCTACCTTTTCCTTAGGCCTCCATTTGACTACTGTGTAATGCTGTAGGGGGACGAGGCAGAGAAAGAGAGGGAGGCAGAGGAGAAATGCAAAGTTGAAGTTTTCCCTTCCTTTACCTACTCTATCTTGCTATCTCCCTCGTCAGTTGGGTAACAACACTGCAAATCCCATAGCTAAGTAGTCTGATGAAAGAGTGGAGGCTGGTGGAAAGGACAACATTGTAAGGTCTGCAGTGCTGATGGACAGATCCTAAGCAGAGTGTACAGGATAGGGAAACACCCTTTCCCCGAAAATAAGACCTGGCTGGACAATTAGCTCTAATGCGTCTCTTGGAGCAAAAATTAATATAAGACCCGGTATTGTATTGTATTATATTATATTATATTATATTACGTAAGATCCAGTATTATATTATATTATATTAGTTATATTATACCTGGTCTTATATTATAGTAAAATAAGACCGGGTCTTATATTAATTTTTGCTCCAAAAGATGCATTAGAGCTGATTGTCTGGCTAGGTCTTATTTTGGGGGAAACACAGCAATTATAGCAAGATTCCACTTTGGTGTTCAATAGTGTAAAAGTCGGATAGTTGACAGTGTCGATACTGGCTTTTAGCCATCTGATTAATGACACTTTAGTACCTCTATTAAGACTTGTAAGACTATCTTAATTATTTTTTCCCTTCTTTTATTTACTTCTATACACTTTTTAAAATGTGGATTGTTCGGATTTCTCATTTTATTCCCTAATATTTGGTAATGTTCTTTTACCTTCTTATACTAGTACATTTGATTGATTTTTTCTTTCTTTATTCATTTTCTAACATTTCACTGGCCTATTATATTGCTATCATCTTTGACAAATGAATAGTAAATATGAAACTCTATGTTGGTACTGTGAAAATAACCACATTTAACAGCATATTCTCAAAGTACAAACAATGCACATATTTCATAAACTAGAAACAATGCCAGTCCCAAATTACCACTTATATTTATTTCCTATGCATGAACTATCTCTCTGAAACTAAAAAAAAAAATAAAGATATGAATGATACTTACCCCACTAGGCCTACATCAGCTATAAGTTTTAGATCAAGGTGAATTACTCGTTTCTGGCCTTTCAATGGTAAGAAATTTGTAAATAATTTACCACCAAGGCCTCCTTCAGCTACCAAAATTCTGTCTTTCTCTTTATTGAGTTCTCCTTAAAAAGAGAGATAAAGATACTTAGAGCCAAGATTAGTAAGTGGAGCTAATTAATCACTAATGACATTTTTCTTTCAGAAATATATGCCAGAAGTTTCTATTAAAAGCTTGACAGTGGAAAAGCACTTTTGTAAGCAGCTGAAAAGAGACTAGTTATATGTTTTAAAACCAAGTAAATACTCTTATATTTTTAAAACAATCTTAAATGTAGCAGTTAATTTTGAACAACCTTTACATAATGTTTTTAAAAGTTCTTTTATAAATTAGCAGCTAAAACAGGAATGTTTAGAAACAATTCTGACACTCAAGAGGTACTATTCCCCACAGCTCCTAAACAACTTAGAAAATGTGCATTTTTCACAACCTTAGACTATGCAGTATACTTACCTATAATTTTACCATTTTCATCAGTTACTGAAATACCCACAGGTACAGGAATTTCACAATCTTTTCCTTTGGAGCCTTTCAGTGCACTAACCCTACAAAAACATAAGCTAAGTTAAAACAAGCAAAACCCACTAAATTAAAGATTATATCTCAAGCAAATATAATGGTATACAAAGAAGACTAGCAACCAACTCATGCAATATAGATGATAAATGGTCAAATATTAGAAGAAAACTAAAACTTTCCCTACTTATTTATTTGCATTTTAGACTATTGTATCCCGATAACAATAATATTCAGTAATGATTTAAGTTACCAAGTTAACCACTAAAAGTCATTTCAACTAATAATGAACTAATATATTGCATACCTAAAATGAAAAAATCATTACAACACCAACTAGAAAAAAATGAAAAATCCACTGAAGAACAAACTTTTAAAAAACTGACCTCAATTACAGCAGGCTCATCTGGCTACTCTCAAACTGCTCGTGAGAGAGTAAATTGGTACAAATTTGTAACAAGTAATTCCACTTCTGGGAATTTATCCTAAAACAAAATAACTGAACAGCCACATAAACTACCATATACCCATGGATGTGTGTTGCATTGGGACTATAACAGTAAAAAAATCTACAATTACCTATACAGATGAACGACAAAATAAATAATGCTATTTCCAGTACTATAATACTATGCAGCCAACCTGAATAATCTTGTCACGGAAAAAAAGTTAAGTAAAAAGAGGAGGTTGCAAAATATTGTCCTCTCGTTTTTATACCCCCAAATTATATACATATACACATAATTACGTTTGTGTAAATACACAGGAAAGTCTTAGAAAAGTCAATTAAGAGTTAATAGTGGTTATCTCCAAGTGGAAGAATTATAGGTGGTTGACCCTTTTTTTTAATCATTTTATTCCTGATCTCCCTGATTATGTCCCAATTCCCATGCCCACACACGTAGGCTCTCATTCATAAGATATGTCACAGTTATAATTTTACATTTTTCATGTATTTGATTAATATCTGCTCTCCTATTAGGTTATAGTAAGTTCTAGGAGGGCAGGGAACATATTAGTTTAGATCATCATTTTATCCTAGATATCTAGTACAGTAATTGGCACATAGTAGATAATTAACATTAGTTGAATGAATGAATTGGATTGACAGAAATGGAAGAATTTGAAACATATGAAAGATTTAAATAAAGTACTTCTCTTACTGGGATTGTGTGTTGTAATTTTCAGAATGTAGAGGCAAGACTTTCCATTCTTTTTTGTTACCGCTGATGAAACTTCTACTAAAATATCATGTTATTAAAAACATTTACACTTTTATTTCAGAAGAACTTTGGATAGTTTTTTAAATAATTGAAATAGTATCTGATAATTTTCTTAGTTGAGCAACCATAAACAAATTTACTGGGAGATATTTTCATGATGAACAAAAGCAGTCTGATTTTTAGTAGACGTGATTAGATATCTGAAATTAAAATCTTACTTAGTTACCTACATTTTGGAAGTGGTGCTTGAATCATGTCTTGAAGGGGGAATAGGACTTCGCCAAACAATCAGTGTAGGGAAGGATGTGTTGCCAAACTGAATACACACACACTGGATTAGGAGGGAACATAACAGCTATTTCTAGCATAACACTGGGACAAGTGGGGTGGCATGGTGTGAAATAAAGACATTGTAGTCCAGATCATGAAGAGTCAGATATGCTAAATTAGGAAGCCTAAAGATTATCTTAGAGTGATGGGGAACATTGAAGGATTTTATATAGGCAAGTGACATCAATAAATTGGTGTTTTAGAAAATCAGTCTAGGAATAACCGGATAAAGAATGGATTGGAGGTGATGACTGAGACTGGAAACAGGAGACCAAATTGGAGAATACTGCAGTGTTTCAGCAATGATGGTGGTCGGAATGAAAGGCTGGCATTCCTGCGTTTTCTGCATTCCAGCCACACGGGCCTTCCTTTAAAGTCTTATACTGGTATCTGTCTTCTATCATTGGGCCTTTGTTCATGTTACCTTTTCTGTTATGCTTTTTCCTCCCCTTCACCCTGGCTGGCTCCTGTAATCCTTCAGATTTAAGCCTCTGCATTCTAAAAGTTGCAACACACAATCTCAGTAAGAAAAATGTTCTATTTAAATCTTTCTTAACATTTACACGTTATATACCATCTTTAATATACCACTAATCTGAACACAGAATAAGGCTGGAATTATAGCAACTTTACTTTTCAAAAGAAATAATAAAATTATCAAAATTTTTACTTTAGGATGTAAACTGCTATCATGTCCTGCCTGTAACAGCAAAATAATAAAATAACATTCTGAACTCAAAACTTTGATTACTAAATTCTAACAAATAGAGGCTCCCAAATTTTGTCCTATAAAATGGTTTCAGTCGGACTATTCATAAAACAAAAATGCTCAAAAAGAATTTAAGGGGTTTCTCTAAGGATTCCTTTCCCGGCATATTTTGGGCAGGGTACTTTGTTGTTGCTGGGAGTGTTCCTCACTCTGCATTACAGGGTGTTCAACATCCCAGCCGCCATCTTTTGCTTATCAAACCCATCACCCAAAGAAGCGCCAAATTCCATCCTCTAGTACGGTGACAAATAAATATACCAAAACACCACCTTGAGAAGGAGAAAGAAAAAAGCAACATCAAGTCTAACCTTTACATCAACACCTCCTAAGGAATAACCGAATGAGAGAGGCCTGAGGAATCATAGCCTACATTTTGGTAGAAGCTTTAAGAATTTTTTTGTTTCTTTTCTTTATAATTAAAGAAACAATTTTCTCATATTTTGAGGTCAACACAGTACGTTCCACAAAAAATGTTTGTACATTAACTAAAAATAAAGGAAAGGTTTTGCTGTCATAGAAAGAAGACCAAAATGGAAGCAAAAGGAAAACATACAAGAGATGTATCAGTGAAACAGGCTTTAAATTTTCAGCACTTCGTATGAGATGCTGGCAGAACTATTGGCGGTGGGGGGAGAGATTTGAGATTTCAGAAAGGATTCCTAAGGATTGTCAAAGATAACTTAAGGAGAAAACTGAGAATTCAGACTATTTTCTGTTTCTAAAGGGTAAGTGCAAAAAAATATAAACAGACATTGGGAGAAGAAAAGGATAAAGTTTAAAAGCTCCAAAAGATTCTTAGTACCTATCTTTTTACTGGAGTTGAGACAAATGTAGATTTTTGCTCAGTTAAAAATACAGGATATAATTTACTTCAAATTATTAATTAAATTTTTATTTTTTAACTTTTTCCTTCCGGGAAGGATTAATTTTATAAAATCAAAGTCATTCAGTAAATACTTACCGACTGTTTGCTCCTTCTCCAGCCACAAACCGTTTCTTAGGGTATTTGTCTTTAAGTTGTTTTAAAGTCATTTTGTTATGGGCTACAACCCAGACGTCACCACCTTTTCCACCTTCTCCACCTAAACGAGGGTAACCCATTCCACCACTTCCTCCCCTGGTGAAGAGTCTTAAGTTATCGATGAAGTTTCCATACTTAAAGAGAGAGAGAGAACGTTTGTATACCAAATGTGCTTAGCAATTTAGAACACCTTTCTAGTTCTTTGTTGCCACTAAAACTCCTTTAAAAAAATCAATAATGGTTTCCTGTATGCCAAATATATAGTCTTTTCTTAGTTCATCTGTCTGACCTCCTCTTCCCACTGAACTTTCTTAAGATCCTTTTTTTCCAATTATCAATTGTTGTCCCACCTATCCTCAGAGTCTCTGACATGGGCCCACATTTCAATCCAGACTCCCCTGGGTGATCTCAGCCTATACCAGTAACTATTACCTAGATGAGATATTCTCCATGTCCAGTCTGTTGGACATCTCCACCAGGATGTAAACTTAATAATCTAAAGTAACTACGAACAATATCGGTATTTAACTTATATTTGAAACCCTTCAAATATGTAACTTGTTTGTAGGCACTGAAAGGATAATAGTCACCTCAAATGAATATGAATATGACAAAACCAAACCTTTTCCTTGGTAAATTCTGTTCCTCCAATGTTCTCTCAAATAACGGAACCACAGTTTAATATTCACTGAGGCTACATATGGGAATCTTTTACTACATACACCTGCTTTTTTTCCCAAACCCTCTCTTTCCTTTCTGGTAAAAACTGCCCTAGTATCTTGACTATTTCATTAACTCCTAACTGGTCTTCCATTGTTTAGTCATTCCTTTCTCAACACATCCTTCATCTTGCTGTCTGAGCTATTTTTATAAAAATGGATCTGATCTCTAACCATGTTTCTCCCTTATTCAAATTGTTTTTTTGTGTTTGCTATTTAATAAAGGCTAAAATTTTCAGCACTATACTCAAAGCTCTTAACCTACCTTCCCAGTTTTGTTTCCATTCGTTCTATCCCTCTTATCTCCTTTTCCTCTTTTGCTCTGTACTACATGTTATATATTCATGTCTCCATGCTACTCTGGGCATGCTTTCCCTCTACTTATGTCATTCATTCTTTTCTATCATAAACCCACCTGAACGTCGTATTTACTGACGTCTTTCTTAATTCCTTTAATCAACACGTACCATCCACTTTGCTGGACTCTCAGCAACTTGATTGTATCTCTACTATTACACTTTTTGAAATCTTATACTGTACCTAGTGTTTACGTCTGTATCCCTCACTAAATCAAGAGCTTCTTGCAGGTAAAGATACTAAGTATTAACCTCTCAGACTATCAAGAGTCCTTACAGAGTAATTTCTTAAATTCATAATCTTCACATCTTTAGTCATTTAGGATAGTTGTAAGTACCAAAAAACATCTGGAAACTTTTTGCAAAATACATATACTCCACTGACCATTCTGATATAACCTGGAGGAGGGGATGAGGACAGGTCAACCCAGCAGTTAGCTCCCTTGGCGATTCTGATGTAGTCTAGATCAGAGATTGCGGTGGATGGGTTCACAGCAAAGATTCAAAGCACAGATATCCATTTAAGTATGTGAATGTACTCATGAAACAGTGTTGTAAGGGAACTGGGTGGAAGGGATATATAAAAAATGAACTTGAGAGCTAGCCAGAGTACTTTTCTCTGAGGGTAAAGAATTTATGCTTTGGTTCTTCAAGGCTAGATCAGAAATGAACAACCTGTTAGTGTTGCCTTACAGCTGCCAAACCATTTGTTCCCCGGAGCTCTTCTCAGGATTTCACAATGGCGTGCCCCAGCAAACTGAGGCCCGATGAGGAGATATCAGAAAAGCTCCTCTGAGGGGAAGTCTCAGCAAACTGAGACCCCATGGAATTATATCGGTCCCTCCCCTTCAATGTATTCCTTTGAGATGTGCATGTGTGTGAAGGCAAAGTCCAAGCTGGAACACAATGGGAACTTTCGGAGACAGCCAGCAGGCTACTAACACACAGATCTTGAGATTAGCAATCTTTTACCTCTTTAGAAGTTCACCAATAAAAACTACGTGTTGGCCCGATTCAGGGTGCAATCCCTGAGGCTGTTCCCCTTGGCCCTGTGGTTTCCATTCTATTCATGGCTACTGTCTTTTCTTAGCCCTGCACTGCCCTTCTCCCTCACCACAACCCTGTCGTGCTGGATGCGACATGTTAGATTGGCTATTATCAACAAGATAAGTAATAACAAGTGTTGGAGAGGTTGTGGAGAAAAAGGAACCCTCATACACTGCTGGTGGGAATGTAAACTGGTACAGCCACTATGGAAAACAGTATGGAGGTGCCTCAAAAAGTTAAGAATAGAGTTACCATATGACTCATATGATCCTTCTTCTGGGTATCTACATGAAATTTTTGAAAACATTTGTTCGTAAAGATACACGTTCCCCTATGTTCATTGCAGCATTATTCACAGTGACCAAGACATGGAAACAATCGAAATGTCCTTCGATAGATGATTGGATAAAGAAGATGTGGTATATATACACAATGGAATACTACTCAGCCATAAGAAAAGATGAAATAGTGCCATTTGCGACAACATGGAACTTGAGAATATCATGCTAAGCAAAATAAGTCAGATGGAAAAAGTCAAAAACCACTATGATTTCACTCATATGTAGGATATAAAACTGAAAACAACAAACAAACAAAAACTCACAGACAGATAACATATGATGGTTATCAGAGGGAAAGGGATGTGGGGGGAGGTAGAAAAGCATAAAGGGGGTCACATATATGGTAACAGAAGATTTGACTTTGGGTGGTGAGCACACAATGCAATAAACACATGATGTATTATAGAACTGTACACTTGAAACATAACTTTATTAACCAATGTCACCCCAATACATTTAATAACATTTTTTAAAAAAATGGAATTAAAGGCCTTGAAAATAACAAATGATTAATAAATACATGATGATTTGCTGTTTTTACTATTTTAAAAAAAGATGCATCACATGTAAGTGAAGAGATAGATTCCACTTGGAAATGACATTGATTGGAAGTAAGTTTTCATGACAGGAATGTTACAAAAGTAGCCTTTAATAACTTATCCACATACAAAAAAATTGCAGTAGTTTCTTTTTTGGTTGAAGGATTAGCTACCTCACATACTTAAGCACTACCCTTCATAAGTCTCTTTTCCTCACTTTCTGGAAAACAGAGGGTGGGATAAAGTATACTTTCACTCAGATATTACTAACCATGCCTTTCCTCCAATAAAAAGAAATCTATTCTTAGAGTTCCGTTCAATGTGTGACATTTTTTTAACTGCTCTAGATTGATCAGAGTCAGAGAGTTAGAACCCACACTTAAAGGAATAGCTCAATCTCCTCATTAGTAATGGCCAAACTATGATGCCCACAGGTTTCAAAAACATTACTAGCAAGTCTCCTAAAAAGGATTTTAATTTGAAGCAAACTTATTTTTTTTTTTTACAAAAACGATTCTAAAACCAACACTGCACAAAAACTGACCTAATTTCTTGCAATAAAGCAAGCCTGTTACGTATTTTCGTTTACTGATGAAAAGCTCTTAGAAACAATGCACTCAAAGGGAAAACACTCTATGGATATTACTTAAAAGAAGGGAAATACACTGAGCAAAAAGACAAAGTTAAAACCTACACCCCACGTGTACCGTATTGCGAGTCTGATCGGCAGGCAGGCACCCCAGCTCATCCCACGTGCACACGAGTCCCCAGAAGAATCTCAGACCCTGTCCCCAGACAACCGTCCTAACCACGCCAAGCAGACACACCCTTCTCACCCCTCACAAACCAACCCCGACTCCAGGAGAGATGGAGAGAAAACTATGGTAGAATAAAAGCAGGAAAGACGACGCCAAAAAGTGGGGAGGAAGGGACGGAGCACCACCGCCCTCGGGTGGGGCGAGGGGCACCTTCAGCGGGAAAGGCACCAGTCACAGACCTTTCGGAATAACACGCAACTGCAGTGCACCATGCCTGCGACCCGCCAGCACTCACTCCTGCGGAAGGTGAACAAACTGAAGTTCCGCGCGGCCTTTTTACGTCACCGCGGGCCGCCGACTTTGAGTTCCGCCTTCACGGTCCCTCGGGAACAGCCGCATGCGCCGTAGGGTGCGCTCGCCTGGGGACTGGCGCATGCGCCCTGCAGTGCACCCGGCACGAAGAAGGAAAATGCTCTGTTTAGGGGAAAGCAGCTTAAAACTGAGGAAATGTCGAGAGGCACTGTGGCAAGGGACAGTTAGGTGTAGAGAGTGTGCCTCAGGAATTAACATTATGAATGGGAACATTTTGAACTAAGCTACCAGGGAGGAATTTTTGTGCTAATTGAGGAAATCATAAGGTGCCTCGGTCTCTTCTCCCTGTAAAACAGTGGGGGAGAAAAACGACTCCAACAAACAAAACTGAATGCATGAAAGCCCCGGAAATTCAGCAGGAAAAGGAGTTAGAGAAAGCTGTTAGTTCATTGACGAGCTGAGTGATCTCTAGGAAAAGCTTCCAGGAGACAGTGAATGTAAAACTTGTGACAAATGTCAGGATCTGAGATCTGTAAGAATTACATTGCATTCAATGGGGAAGGAAACTTGCAACTGTTTGTCAGACAGTAGTTTTTTTGGAGTCGGGTAGCTAAAGGTCTCGATCTAACTTCCCTCAACCTGGGCAGGATCAGCCTAGAATGATCCGCCCCTCGCATCTCCTCTCCCCAGCCTTCCTGCAGTGAAAAGTGCGCAGCCATGTTAGGTGGCCCTGCACTACACAGCCAGTCTTTCTGTCTTTCTTTACCACCAAGATTGTTAATATCTAGAATCCTTTGCACGTTTTTATCCCTCGCTTGCACCAGTGATTATTTGGAAATGCACGATGTGGAAACTATCCCTCTCTGTCTCGATTCCTTTGCTGCTACTGAACCTCCCTCTTCCCCACCAGTCAAAGCTGTAATTGAAATTTAACCTGTAATGATTAATTAATCAGGACATAAAGTTGTTACTATGTAGATGTTGACTCTTGGTAACATTTGCTGCCATTTGGATGATTGTTTTTACTAGGTCTTCTTCTTATGTCAGAATTGTGTTAAGCCCAATCTATTTATTTTCTAAGATTTCTTACTAGTGAATATAAGCCCAAATTGTTTTCTTTCCTATAATATATACATGGGGAGATGATAACAGTAAATAAAACACAAATGAGAAGTTGATATAAAAACATCTCAGAACACCGAGGAATATTACGTAGTATAAACAAAAGAGAAAGCGTAATATTTTTCTTGAACAAAATATGGTCAGAGCCTGAGTATTGATTACAGCTCTGGCTACCAGGGAACAAAAGAAACATGAAATTGGAAATTGATTCCTTTAAAATGTGTGGCTAAAATGAACATGAGGTGAAATGACCCAAGATATTATCCAGACCTGGTGCACAAGTCATTATTGGAAGAAAATACTACTACTTCTGCCATTGAGAGGACAGAATGCCTTCCCCATGGTTGCTCAGAAGATTAAAGTATAGGCCAACCATTAAACTCATGGCACTAAAGAAACTTGCATAGAAATGATAGTCCCAAATGAGCCAGCCATTGGCATAACTCAGAATTTGATTTCAAAAAACATTTAGTATAAACTAGAGTTATTCTAATTAAAAACATTTTTAAACAAGCATTTTATTTTGTAATAAATTTAAATTTACAGGCCTAAACCAGATGGGAAAGAAGGTGGTTAAATGTGTAAATAAATAAGCCTGTATAAGTGAATGTTAAAATTTCTTTTTATGAGATAATAACTGTACTCGAATTCTCAAGAAGTTTCCTATACAACAAATAAATGAAAGTACATCACTACATTTAGAACCATAAACATATTTCTACTGTTTTATATTATTCATCCCACTTCTCTTTACTAAATAGTTTACCTCGGCATTTGCTGAGATTAACTTTCTGTTACTCTTCAGCATCTCTAATTTTTGTTATGAATAGTATAGATTAGCAAGCAGTAATCATTACAGAGGATTTACTAGTACTTATTAACAAAATGCTTCCTCTCTGCATTTCCTCTTCCAAAGCCACCCAAAGACACAATATTGAAAGAGTAGTTTGTTTTTAGTGTTTGTAACCTCCCTTTTCTTCATCCCCCCTCTTCCTTGTAATCACTTCTTGCTACAGGTACTAGTAAGTACCTTTCTGCCTTCCTCTCACAGGGCCTGTCAAAACTGGATCTCAGGCATCAATTTGATATCTGCATTTTAAAAGCTGACATGACTTTGCCAGTGTGTTAATTCTCTCATAGCATTTACTTTTAGTTTTTATCTCTAATTGTGGAATGAAAAAAAGGAGCTAGCTTCCAGTAAAAGAATGTCAAGCATTAGTGTGGGAGATCCTTCAGTGCAGGAACCATGTGGAAACAGAGGTAGCTTCTTGGTATCCTTAATATAACAGGACACCACAGCTTACCTTGCTTCTATAAGATTCATTCTAACCTTAATTATTTTATTGATTATATAACCTAATTGTCATCAGGCTTCACCAGTTTTCATATACAAAGAAAAGACTATGACCCAAAGCTCTTGTTCACTGTAATCCTTTATCCACAATGATCTCCAGAGGTGTTTTCTTCCCCTTAAACAACAGATTTGATCATATCACTGTATTCAAGATCCCCTTATGGTCTCAGCATGACTGCTGTAGTTCCAGCCATTATATCCATATTCCAGTTAGGGACATCGTTGAAGTTGCTTTCTTGGAAATTCTATTCTTATATCTTCTTGTCACCTCAATCTTGAAAAGATAACTTTTTTAAAAAAAATGCTGGATATATTTCTATCTGCAACTATTTAGCTATCTACATCTTATCCTTTTTTATATTTCCTAACAGGCTCCAACTGGATCAGGCCTTAGACTTTGTATATACTCTTTGAATATTTGTTAGTTAATTAATTTATTCTTAAGAAAGACAATAGCTAGATTGCTAACGCTTATGACATATGAATCACCTGATATGCATAGAGTTATTCTCACTCATTAGCCTTAAAATCCCCAAAAGTAATGCCAAATATTCTTTTAGCTTCATGCTATTCAAAATATTGTACTCAGAGAACCATTATAAATGGGGGTCTTACACTTTACAATTAAATCAAGTTCTAGATAAAGGTAAGTGGATTGAATAAATGAAAGCTACATACCAGCTAAGCTATTCATGTCTCTACATTAAAATATAGCATTTTCAAAGTGATGGCCTCAGGCCATGTAATTGTTGTCCTGAAATAAGACCTATGTGAAGAAAAAAAAAAAAAAAGTAAATTTATCTTACTGCTTTTCTTCCTAAGGATTTATGGTTTGTTCATTCATTCAATAACAATTACTGGGTTCCTAATTTGTCTCACACACTCAGCTACATGCTAGAACACTGCCATCATTTTTAGAATTACTAAGCAAGAATAATTAAGCAGAATAGTTGTGTTAATGAAGGAAAGAAGCAAATTTTAATATTTCTCCTATCCAAGTACTAACCAGGACTAACCCTGCTTAGCTTCTGAGATTAGGCACATGGATGATATGTCCATAGATGAATTTTAATATTTCTGATACATGAATTTATACTGAGTGGAGAAAACTTATTCCTATAAAACATGATTTTCCTTTGTTCTTAATGTATCCTGTTTTCAATTAGAAGGATATCATGAAAGGTTACTTTCTTAGAAATATTTATAGAATTCCTAAGAATTAGCTGAATCATGTTTTTAAGACCCCCATTTGTCAATCATTTGTGGTAGAGGAATAAAAATATTTTAAGGGGCTATTGCTATACTATGAGTCATTGATTGCTCTCTTTTTTTATACTTCTTTTAATCATCTGCAAGTTTAAGAATGGCAGTGGAATTATCAGAAAGGTCTTTGATAATGATGCTTCCTGCTTGTGCAAAACAAGAGTGTATATACAGCAAGAAAGTCGGCAATGTACTCAGGATCTCATTTACCTGACCCATTTCCTTTGTTGCTTGTTACTGATACTTCCTAAAGCAGTAACCATTTCCAGTAAAATAGAATTCTTAGATAATTTCAATAATAATTCAAAATAAAGAAATGAATGTTTATATTAGCATATTCATGTATATGTTAAATCTTTATTACTACCACATCATAAATCAGCTAGAACATTCTCTAGAAAGAGATATCAGCAGACCACAGTCATTATGCCTCACCACTGCAGGGGTAGACAGCATGCTCTTTTAGCAGAGTTCTTGGAGGCCCCTGTACATCCAAATGAGCGTGAGGAAAGGGATCAGGCATCCCTTACTTCCTGCCCATTGGAGATGGAGGACATGAGAGGTCTAAGAATTTTGAGATCATTTCCTCTAGAAATCTGAATTTGGGCTGGCATCTTACTTTAGTCTGAAACATCTATTTCATCTTGATCACAAACAGCTATAACTTGTCATTCAATGTCCTGAGATATTCCCTTTTGGGAAATATGAAATTTGGGACTGAAACTGAATTTGACTAAAATATAAACACATATTTTCTATTCTTTTTTGTTTCTCTGCATGATCGCAAACTTTTGTCATGTCTCTTCTTAGTTAATTAATAATTTAGTTATGGGCAGTTGACGAAGGTGTTAATATGAATTTTTTTCTATTTACAACTTTTCTATTATAATAACTGATATTTATTTGGGGATGATATTTCCCACCTCTTTTATCCTTTATTTCTCCTTCTGAAATATAAAGAAAATAATAATACTTCAAGTAAACCTCTATGGGAGATTGGACTCATATGCCATTAATTTCAAATTTGGACTTCTCTTTACCTACTGTGTAAGTTGTCTCTCTAATAGTTAGGAATGATCACATCTCTTCATTAAGTAAATCATCTCTCACACGAAACTTCATCTTAGAAAAAATTCTCATTATTAGACTCTTGCCATATAAGACTTCCCATAGAAAATTCTCTTATAAATGAAAGATAGTTTCTTTCTATCACAGAAAATTTGTATCTTATTAGCTGATGAAACACTGTTTTTCTTAAAAGAAGATGAGATCTATGATGTATGGAAATTACAGTTCACAGAGGAGAAAAACCAATAACTACATCAATTTTGTATTGCTTCCTTCTGAGATACTAAAGTGTTGCAACAAGAAAGCAAGGATTTCTTATCAAACATTATTGAGAGGCTATGTATACAAGGCTGTAGCAGAATTAGGTAGTACACAAAATTGAGTAATCTTGGCCCATTTTTCTTTTATGTGGGAACATAGGAATCACCATTGAGTCAAAGCTATGATCCACTCAGCTCCACATTTTACTAATAACAGTGGCTCAAGGTTATAAAAAAATGCTATGCTAGTGCTACTCGTAATGTCTGAGAATTTCTGGTAGAATTGTTGGGTGGGTGGAACCAGAAAGTTGAGTTCATTGAATTATTTTGTCCCATCTCATTCTGTAGGTCTTAAATACATCCAACCTCACTTCATGTCTTTTTTAATAGGGCCACAATTGGGGTCAAGGTGAGTTACTGCCATCTTTTTCATGGTATGTTTGGTCACAAGCATGACTGTGGCAATGTAGTGCTGTGTCAGTTCAGTTGGAACTATTGTTTCCAGAATTTCCTTCCCTTCAGTTGTTTCAATCTAGAGTTGGCCATTAGAGAAATATGCATGGGATTTGGAAGGGAGAAGCAGCAGCCATTATTCTCAGAAGGTTGGTGCAGGGTCCCAGGCACTGCCTGTGTACTTCACATGCATGAGTGCATGTGTGAGTGAGTGAGTGAGTGTGTGTGTGTGCACACACGTGTGTGCATGCATGTGTTTGCAGTTATGACATTCTGGCTCATCTTGTTCACGTGGAGCAGCACCCAGGCCCACAATTTCTCTTGCTCCCATGAAATCTTCTCCTCCTGCTTTTGCAGTTCTTGGGCCAGTAGCATGTGTAGCAAGATGGTCAAAGAAACCAACTTTTTCTGCAGGTGGCCTGTATCCTTGGGGTTTCATATAATGAGTGACCAACATAGGTTCCATTTTGTCTTTGTGGCAGGAAAATGTGTCATTGCTATGCCCAGCTGTCCAGCTTTTCTTCCTGACTCTCTGACTTGCTTACTTACAATGACTTCAGACCCACCACCATATGGAGAGGCAACAGCTCACCACAGACTTCTTCATAGATCCCTTTGTGGTCCTTCATTATTGTTGGCTTTTCTCTAATCCTCTAACTATTCACATTCAGACCTTTATTTCCTCAGCTCCCCTCACAATTGTGTAAGTTCAAATACCTGTAATAAATCCCTTATCCCATACTACTCATAATGTTCTGTTTCTCTGATTGAACCCTATCTGATGTAATGACTGTGTATTGAAAGAATTAAAGAGTTACCCTTAGTTATACCTCATTTGGAGCACTCAAAAAACCCAACGAAAAGTAGTTCCTTGGAAATGTCAAAGAAAGAGAAGACGTGTGCTTATCCTGGCAGGAGAGGCCAGGAAGAGTACAGTATAGTCCACACCAAAGAATGCCAAAGAATCTTAAACACTGCAAGGAAATTAAAAGGGAATCCAGATGCCTACCATGTATTACATATACTTATATTCTCAGTGAAGTAACGTTAAAAAGAGACCTCACTCTCAAAATGTGTCCTTTTCTTTGCATATATTTAAAATTCTTTAATAACAATTCAATCTGCACTCTCTTCTCTACTTTCAAATAATCATAATCACTATGCTTTCTGTAACTGTTCCCTTCAAGAAGCTGGTCCATCATTATGGACCCTCAAACATTACTCTGGCATCTCCACCCTTAAGTTTTCCGTGGTGTCGCTTGGCCCTCCATAATCCCCAGTTAGTCATACTTTATTTTTATTGGCTGTGTTTTTGATGATGTCCAACCCATTTTGGGTCTCTTAAGTGGTATA
The DNA here is from genome assembly GCF_057876585.1 of Rhinolophus sinicus. NCBI lineage: Eukaryota > Metazoa > Chordata > Mammalia > Chiroptera > Rhinolophidae > Rhinolophus > Rhinolophus sinicus. The sequence goes on from NC_142504.1 coordinate 35,398,603, forward strand.
GATAACCTCCCCAAAAACTAGATATAGGGAGCTGAATGTACTATGTTATTCTGTGATTCTAGCTAAAAATTAGCAATAAGGTATAGGTTTAAAAACTTATTTCCTCTAATCTCTAAAGGACTACACATCAAGTTGCCTTCTATCTCTGTACCCAACAGAGTTTAGAGGAACCCAGTAATCATACACAACAGTTCAAGAAAGCTTCTGTATATCCATTAATTTCAGAATGCACAGGTGGGTCTAGATCCCAGTCACCCCTAACAAAATCCTCCAAGATAAAGCACACTATTCTTATTAGTGTAATAGAGATACGTTTATTAGTTAATTGTGTAACGAAGTCATAATTACTAATTTTTGAACACTCATACTCTCTGTTCTCATTGGACATTCCACTACACTAAATAGAAAGGATTCTTTCTTTCTGGCCCCTTTGGGCTATCATTTGGTCTCCAAAATTCAAGTATAAGTGTAAACAAATAAAATAAAACAAATGAAACAAGAAAGGCTAGGTGGAGCTACATAATCAAAAGCTACAAGAGAAAGAAAGAGAGGAGGTAGAGAGGAAAAGGCATATCCAAAGCTGTCAGAGAAGTCAGAGAGCTCAGACTAGAGAAGAGTTAAAGAGTTTCTGGGAATAGCTATGGTGTTGGAGAATACAAAGAGGAATGATGATGGACTGTGAAGGTTTTAAAGATGTGCTGTTTATTAAGAAATCCCACTCCCCTCTCCCTTGGCATTTCCTGTCAGAAAGAAGATCTACAATACTATAAATCACTTTTTGGTCACTGAATGTGTATCTAGTCTGGGTCACATTGAGTACCAGATGACCTAATTCAACCTGAATAAAGGTTATATTCACATGTTAGTTTTCCTTTTGACTTTGCAGAACAGTCCCTTATGCTTGGCATATTTTTCTGTTGCTGGACCTTGTTGTTTGGTATTTTGCATTCTTCTTCCTTCTCTCTGTGGTTCCTGGTATACAGTCTTCTCTTGTTCCTACAGCATGGACTGACACAGAAGGTGTACAGCGAGAGCTGTATCTCTCAGAGTACAGAGCTTCACTTACCAGAATCCTGATTGGTGCATTCTGTTTTCAGCCCTTACAGTCCTAAACACATTTAGCAGCATGTATGGCTCTAGAAGATTATTTTATTCCTATACAATATTTGTATTTTCTTAGACATTTCCTCAGATAATCCCATCTACTTTTCATTAGCTTTCTCCTTTTTAATTCAAAGAATTATGTTTAAACTACTTTTCATAAATGGGCGATTTACTGCCCTAAATTTTGTACCGCATCATGCTGACAATCCAGATCTCCAGTCTTCGTTAAATATGGACATAAATATTTACTTGATTCATATTGAACCTACCATTGAGTTAAATTTTCCAGTAGAAAGGACATTTCATGATTGTGGTAAATTTGGAGATGGGGCACCAAAATCCTCCTTCAAGGAAGGACTTGTTGGCTCACCTGTTGGGAGTGGTGTCAACAAACAGCCGTTTAGCTGTAGGCCTTTCAAAGATTGTCTCAAATGCAAGATGTCATTTTGCCCAAGGTCACACCCTTCCAGGGTTGATCTTCCACTGACTAACAGAGGAGAGGATGTAGGGACTTACCAGTCTGACCCAATATGGCAAACTCTGATGGACCACTTCAGCTTTAGCATTCCCAGTGAGGTTCGCTGAGTACTTCATTGGAGATGAATCATAGCTCAGCTTCTCTCTCTGTCCAACCCTGCTTCTTCCGCTCCATTCTGCAGGTATCGATCCCAAGACACTCCCTAATAAACATTCTGCCCTCAAAATGCAATCACAGAACCTGCTTCCTGGAGAAGCCAGCGCATGACAATGAATCTTTAAAACTCAAAAAACATTCTACTAGTTGAAAAAGAAAGTAAGGCCTAAAGTTTTCTCCAAAATCTAGAAATTATTGCTAACTTCTGAGTACAACTAGCGGTTAAAAGATTATTAATGCAGATCTTTGCTTTCAAAACATCTATTTACTTTTACATTATACTGAATATTTTTCTTATACATAACATTTTTTTTCTTTAAAAATTAAGCATTATAATCCTTTCACTATTTATAGATTTTATGGTATAGGACACAAATTTACAAGAAAGTTAATTGCAAATATCTCATATATTTGCTTTTATGTTAGTAATAGTTTCATTGTAGCCCATAATAATTTAAATTTGCTAGTGATTTGGATGGAGCATTAAATGCACAATCTATGAGAAAAGCATAGATAAAATTTTTAAATGCTTTAATGTGAATGAAATGTTTTGAGGATTTATTTTATTTTTAAATCACTCTTTTTCTTATTGCAAAACAATACAGGTTCAAAATATTACAAAGAAAATAAAAACACCCTAAACTCTATCATCCAGTAAAGTAATTGTTTGTTTTTGTGTATATTATTTTAGCTTTTGAAATAAACATTCATATTAGATTGTCTGTTTGAGTATGTGTATGCTAATTTCACAGTTTTTAGATACTCAGTAAGACATATCTTTTAGGAACTTCTATTTTCAGCAGTGTTCTAGCAATGTCCTTAAAAAGTTGTAACATAACATTTCTTTTACAATATTTCATAATATAAAATTTTAATTAACACTGATAGGTGTCACTCTACTTAATTCAAACTAGTGATATTTATTATGGTTAAGGAAATTGCCCAATAACTTCTATCTTATTGCAACAACTCAACTCTCATGGTGGCAAATCCCAATTCCAATAAATTCCTCATTAACAAGAAAACACCTTCTTATATTCAATTTTCTTAACCTACAAAATGAGAGCCATAAAGGAGCGCTGGCATGAGTTGCTCTTGTCAGACAAGGATAAACTCTAAGTGGAAGATGAGAAACAAATACCTGAAGGCCTGGGAGAACAACCAAAAGTAAGCAGATTCTGGGGGACAGCTAAACCTAGGCTAAAAGAATTAATCTGATATTTGAGCTGCTGACCCAAAAACAGTCCAGTGAAGTTAATTGCATGCTAAACCGAAACAACCAACTAAAGAAAAAAACCTCACATTGTTTGGGAGAGTATTACAGGATCCACGGTCTTTGTAAAATAACATTTACAATGTCAAGGATACAACCTAAAACTACTTAATAAACCAAGATACATGAAAATGTCACTCATTTTTGAGAAAAAAGACAAATAGAAATCAACCTGGAGATGCATCAGGTGTTGGAATTAGCAGACAAAGATTTAAAGCAATTAGTATAACCAAAAGAAAATATGTATATCATAAATGAAACACAGGAAAACGAGCAGAGAAATAGAAACTATAAAAAAGAAACTAATGGAAATTCCAGACAAAACCACATCAACTCAGAATTCTACATTCAGTGAAAATCATCTTCCAAGAATGAAGGTGAAATAAAATACATTTGCAGATAAAGAAAAAAAAATGTTGACAGTGGCTGTGCATTATAAGAAATGCTAAATAAGTTCTTCAGACTGAGGAATATTTATAATGTATAATGTACATTGTACTATGGGTTTATAATGTATGTAGATGTAATGCATTTGATAGCTACAGCAAAAAGGATGGGAAAGTGAGTAAATGGATTCATACGTTGCAAGATTTCTACATTTTACATGAATTGAGTCAATATTAACCCTAAGCAGCCTACGAAAAGTTAAGGATATCTATTGTGATCCTTAAAGAAACCACTAAAAAAATAGTGAAAGAGTTAATATAATGAAGATCCTGGAATATATGATGTTTATACACTTTCTATGTTTTAGCTAAACTAAAGATAAATATAAACTAAACCTAAGATAAACTTTTATTTCTTGTTTTTCTTAAAAAATGACAACAAAATATTTTGTACTAATGGTCCTTTTTGGCCCGAGTAAGGATTAATAATTTTTTTCACCTTCTTTCTTGAACTTTTTCTTTTTCTCCTGTTTCAGAGACAGTATTTTGTTCATTTTGTGTTCCTGAAAAAAAAAAAAAAGAAAATGCCTTCTTTCCCTTCAATTAGTCAGCAGTCAAGGAGTGCTTGTTTTCTCTGCAGGGTACTTATTTGTTTTGACTTCATTTCCTGCTCTCTTTCTCCCCAAGGTCATTGAATCACACTTTGATAAATAGATTGTTATTAAAGTTTACTAGAGGCAGTTGCAATGGTGGATGCTTTAAATTGATGTCTTTCATTATAACGAGTCAGAAAGTCAATGAACTGAAAAATTATTCTTTTTGTAGATATTCAGCATTAGTCAGTCAACATGGTCCTGCTGTGTGTGGCATGCTCTTCTGAATCCCATGGGGTGTGATGATGGCAGTATTTCCTGGAGAAATATGCTGTATAAAGGAAAAATGGCACAAGTATGACAGAACTGCAACTAAGTGATTGGAAGGTAGGAAGCATGGGGGCAAATGAATAGGGCAATGATCTGACTAAACCAGGAAATCTTCACAGCAAACACTGGAGTTCTGAAAGCCTGTGGAAAGCTGACAAAAGTTACCAAGTGGAGGGAATATCATGGATATGAAGGAGAAATCAGCTAAAATTATTTATTTAGTGTCCATTTTATAATATGCCAGTCACTAGAAAAACATGAAATAGATAGTATTCTTGTAAACTAATAGGGAAGATCACATGTTCCCATGGAAAAAAACGACATGTGTAGTAGTACATGCCAAGTACAAATACAAAAAGATGCCAAGTAATGTAGTGAAAATGAACACCTAATTACAGAAGTAAGGCTTCATTAAGTGGAAGGGTCTTTGAAATGAGGTCAGGACCTAAAGTGACAGAGAGAAAGGGAGAATGTTTATGATATAACTCAGAGATGAAGTCTGGTTCTTGTCTTATTCCATCTGACTTATTTCACTTAGCCTGATAGTCTCAAGCTCCATCCATGTTGTCACAAATGGCAATATTTCATCATTTTTTAGGGCTGAGTAGTATTCCATTGTATATGAATGGAAGATGTACCACATCTTCTTTATCCAGTCAAGGACACTTAGATTGTTTCCATGTCTTAGCTATTGTGAATAGTGCTGCAATGAACATAGAGGTGCATATATCTTTATGAATAAGTGTTTTCAAGTTTTGGGGCTGGATACCCAGAAGAGGATTGCTGGGTCACATGATAGCTCTATTCTTAATTTTTTGAGGAACCTCCATACTGTTTTCCATAGTGGTTGTACCAATTTAAATTCTCACCACCAGTGTACAAGGGTTCCCTTTACTTCACATCTTCTTCAACGCTTGTTATTTCTTGTCTTATTGATGGTAGCCATTCTAACAGGTGTGAGGTGGTATCTCATTGTAGCAAAAAGGTGCAGCAGCGAAATTCAGAAGCACAGAGCACATTTATAAATAAATCACTATAATAAATTCATGTTGAAGTTTAGACTTACCCAGTTGGTCTAGTTAACCAACCCATCTAATTTACCATTATATCCAAAACAAACCCTATCCTAACTAAGCTAATATGTTTTCCAAGTCATGCATTATTTTTATTAAAATCATCTTAAAGAAACAATCAACAAAACAAAAACACCACCAACTGAATGGGAGAAGAGATGCAAACGATACCTCCAATAAGGGTATAATATCCAAAATGTATCAAGAACTCAGACAACTGACTACGATTTGAAAGTTTTTCTCTGGATAGAACAGCACGGTGTGGAGGCTGGGTGAGTAGAGGGAGCAGATAGTTTGGTTATGTAGACAGACTTTTGCTGTGATGGATCTTCTCAAGGAGAGAAAGGAAGAATCAAGAAGGGATAGAGAGAGTAAGACCCTGAGGTTTCAAGATCCCCTTCCCCCCCAGGTGGACAAGAGAGGCGGGAGCAGTGGCAGAGGCAGGGGTGCGGGACGTGATTGCCTGCGGGTCTCGGGGCTGGGTGAGGGCGGGGACTCGGGAGCGCGGCCACCCACTCTCTGCCCCCTCACTTTGTCACAAGAAAAGGAGCGCGGTTCCGGCTGCGGGGCTGACTCCAGAGCCCCCGGCGGCCGCCACGGAACCCACAGCGCCGCCCTCGTAAATCGAGCGCCTCCCAGCACAGAGCGCGGAGCCGCAGAGACCCTTCGGCTGGTCGAGCTCAGGTGCGCTCGCAGCGGGTGGCTGAGCGCTGCTTCCCGCCTTTCACCTGCCCCTGGGTGAGTTCGGTTGGGCTGGGAGGACCGGTGGTGGTCCGAGCCCTCCTGAGACCTCTCGTCCCTCCCCGACAGGAGCAGCCGGCGTTCCCCGAGAGAGCGCAACGCACGCAGGACACAGCTCCAGCACGCGCACCTCGGCCACCTACGAAAGGTACTCCATTCCCGCGCGGGCTTCCTCTTCTGTATCCAGGTGACCCGACCCGGGAAGAGGGCATTGGTTGGGGAACGTCACCTCAAAGTTACGGGGAAAAATATTCTCTCGTCCTACCCAGTCCCTCCCTTTTAGATCTCCATAAAGTGGCCGCTGTCAGTTTGGAGAATGTGCATAATTTTCGACGATATGAAACGACCTGAATAACCTAAATTTAAATTAGTTTTTTTGATTTGTCTATCCTAACTTTTCGGGGAAGGTGGCCGATGGCAGTCAGTATACGGGGAAGGAGGTAAGTGAGTCCCGTCTACTGGATCCGTCTTCACCACTCCACTCCCCTACCCAGGTTGTCAAGTTTGTGTCAGGGGCGTTTCCAATGCCAGCCTTAAATAGTAGCTCTGTGGCAATTCAAAGACCGTTTTATTCCTTGTCTTCCACCTCCGTGCTTTAGGCCGATTTACTGAGCGATCAGTAAAAGGGAAACCTGTGTAAAGAGCCATTAGAAAATCCAAGATTTTGCTGAATGTCATTGGCCTTGCACCATGTCATTCATATTAGCCGTTATCACCTTTATTGTCTTCGTGCATCTTCATGTTAATCTTCTCCTTCCAGCTCCTGAACCTAAGAGAAACCAGGGATCTACTATATGTCAAAGCTTAACAAAAATTTTCACTGAATAAAACTGAAAGTATCAGTAACTTTGAAACTTAAAACGGTGCTTGAGCTCCAGCAGCACTTGGGTTAATAGACTGGTAACATCTCAATTAAAAAAAAAAAACAACCCAAGCCGAAAAACTTTGTCTCATGTTTACACAGATAATGGACTGCATTTTGATCCACTTAATTGCAATGTGTTGTGGTAAGAGTCTTGGCCAGGGTGATAGGAGCCCTGAAAACATGCTGAGCCAAATCACTGAGAATTTTTCCAGCTTCTAAAGGGAGAAGGTTGGAGCACATGCTTTTTAAAGTTTCTTCCAGCTCTAAAGGTTTATGATGAAATGAATCTATTACATCCTCATAAACATGTGTTGGATTTCAGTGGCTGCTGAAGACTTTATTAGAATATTGGCAAACAAGTTGCAATTGTAATATCCTTTCAAAGGAAGGTCTGAGAGTCAGCAACTTCGAGGTAAACCAACACAGTAGACAAATTTGGCTGGATCATAAACAAATCCATATTATTTATAATTTTTTAGGTTTAAACAGATCATTGAGTAATTGAATCATTTTCTTTTTAAGTTAAAAATACAGCCCCTCATTTTTTTTTTTTTTTTTTTTTTCTGTATAGAATATGGGCTTTGCCAGAAGATGGTTCTGTCTACCACTGGGGTGCATGATGCTGATCAACCTGATCAATGCAGATTTTGAATTTCAAAAGGGAGTGCTTGCCAGCGTCAGCCCAGGGATGACAGAAGACATGGATCTCCAGTGCTGGAACACTTGCTCTTTGTCACTGATAGATCTCAAGGAACTCAAGATAGCACACAATGTGGATGCTTTCTGGAATTTCATGTTGTTTTTGCAAAAATCCCAGCGGCCTAGACATTATAAAGTCTTCTTAAGCATAGCTCAGGATTTCTGGGACATGTATGTAGACTGTTTGCTTTCAAGATCTCATGGAATGGGCAGAAGACAGGTGATGCTTCCCAAATATAATTTTCCACAGAGGGTAACAGGAGGTAATTTAAATGTGTACTCAAGAGAATAGCAGTTTAGTTTTCTTAAAAATTCAGTATTTAATCCTCTTGATTTTTCAAGTTTATCCAACAAGCTAGCAAACTCGTCCTATTTTTTCCTAATATGATTGGCTTTGGTTGTTGTTTTTACTGAGTTCATGTAATTTAGAAACCACGGGAGCTCTGATGTACAAACTCTTGATTCTATGTGATCTTGGAATATAGTACATTTTGGTAAATCATTAAAATTATCTTACTTTTTCCCATGAATAGTTCATAAGAAAGCCATTTAACACTGTAATTATATTTGTTGAAGAAATTTTTAAACATTGGAAATGTATTTAGGCTTTTGAAATTAATTTTTTCAAAAGGTTTGTTTAATTGGACGGAATATTAAGAGACATTAAAATAAATATGAACAATTTCTCCTCTGTAACTTTATAGGACTGTATTTTACAAAATGTGAGTTTTACATTTAAGAGAACATGGAAAATATCTTAAGCAAGATGACACCAATCTGAAAGTTTAACTCTGTTGGCATTTATGAGATCAAATATTTCCTGTAGTATTTATCAAAATTGTTAATTCTTTAATATTGACGAAGGTTGTATTTTTGTTGATGTGTAATTCCCTTATGACTATTGAATGATCATTCCTGTCTTTTCAGGTAATTTGCTAATAGTTATTTATTTAAAAGCATCTTTTAAGCATCTTTATTTTAAAGAAAACACCACTTAAAATGCAACATATTTTTTAATACAACAGTCAGTGGTATAAAATTGTCACCAATTTTATAAGGTATCTTATACATAACACTGACTTGAAAACTGTACCAAAACTAATGCCAGTATTGTTCTAAAAAGTTATATTTAATCTTGATGTAGTGTACTATGTGGCTTCTGATATGTGCATTTCATCACTGAGCCATCTTATATATTAAAATGTTTTTCTGTGCATTAGTGACTACATTTTTATTGTTCTCATTTTTGTTGTCTTCATTTTTTAAAAGGAGTAACAAACAGAAAGGTAATAAGAAACTTCATTTTAGTAACGTACAGTTTGATAGAATTTTTATCTTTAGGTGTTAGCTCAGTTTTTTATATTTCCTTTTTATAGTTCACATCTTATTCTAAAAAAGGAAATGAAGCTTTAAAGAAATATACCAAACAATAAGGTAAGATGAAGTAGATGAGGAAATTGGGATGATGTGAAATAAAGACAAGAAATTAATAATATGCAGTTTTAGTTTAGACTAATAGTTTAAAATGCATGTCATAAAAACCTCTATCTTTGATAAAGGGTAGTTGTAAATTTGGTCTGAGTTTTCTGCTTCTCAGGGTGAAGAGAGGGACTCATGAGCAGTTTCAAGATTCACAATGCTAATAAGAAAAACCAAATTTGTTTGGGAGAAGACCAGGTTTTCCTAGGACTAAAAGCCAATAGATACCGGTCCCTTAGGGTTTCATAATGTCTACCATGATGTACAGCTCTGTTTTCAACTATCCTGACAATGACACATTCCCTTTAATGCAGGCTGATGCCAGCACACCCAAACTCAATCAAATATAAACAATTTTAAAAGCAGAAAAAAAAAAAAAAAAAAAAAAAAAAAAAAATACTGAAAACGTATGCAACTGTCTGATGATTTGACTTGATCCAAGGATAAACTTTGAATTAAAGGGGTGGTGGCTTACATTCTTTGAGTATGGACCCCTTTGAAATTCTGATGAAGCTATAGATCCTTTGCAAGGTGTTGTATTATATACATATCATTTTGTGTATAATTGCAGGGGAGTCTAAGAACCTGAGTTTAAGAATCTCCAATATTAAAGAATAATAGATTGCAGAGCTTTCAGGTATCTTTTACAAACATTATTTCATATAACCGAGTTTTATATAATAATTGGTTGCAGATAATATGAGGTTATAAGTCTAATAAATTCCTGGGTTGAAAATATTTTATCTTGCCAATTAATGATGGATCTGTAAGCTCAGAAAATCAACTGGTTGGAGGGCTTATGTTCTCTTATTAAAATGACCAGACAGGTACCCAAGACACCTAACTCATTTCCTGCAGATTGATGCACAGGGTCATAATTTTTCTCAGAAAACAGCTTTTTTACAAACTGTGGGCAAATGATTGAAGCTCAAAAGTTCAATGCCATAAAGCAAGACTACATAATTTTATCTAAAAATTGTCCAACCAGTTGTCACCAATCATAGTTGTCAGAAAAGTTTTGTTGCATCACTATGAACTTTTTAGTGTTAATATAATTAATTATTAGCCGTCCAAAATAGGTTAATTACAAATGATTCCCTAGTTCTCTTAATTGAATTTACATGCTACATCATTATTACAAATTAAAAATAAGGACATTTGCCAAAAATGGCATTCTGGTTTTAAAGCAGTGATTCTGAAGCCTTTTTGATGGTCCTCAGGTATCATGTTCTGTTAAAATTACCCCCTGCTCCCTGTTTTTGGCCCAAATCATGTAATTTGTATGTAGAAAAAAATATGTTCTTTTTTTTGGAAGTTTTATAAGAGTTTATTTGAGCCAAACTGATGATGTGTCAGGAAGCAAGATCTCAAATGCATATTTTCATTCATTCATTCATTCATTCATTCATTCATTCATTCATTTACTCAACAAAAATTCATTGAGCTTGGGGATACAATGTTGAATAATCCCGATACAATTCTTGACTCACAGAGCTGTCATTCCAGTAGGACAAAGGTGAAGTAAGAAATATAACTAACTTAAAAACGGTTTTATGATATTAAAACACAAGTTAAAAAAACAGAAATGTTGGCCAAAATGGGGTTGAGTGGGGAATGATATGTGTGGAGAGCAGGATGTAAGCTGACAAGGTCCTTGCAGACTGTGAGGTCATTCCAAGGGACGCCTCACCTAAGCATCCTCCCCCAGAAAGAACAAGATAGCACAATCACAGCCGCAGACATACAAGCTTGCAAATACACATAACAGAAAGTTCTACTAATACTTGCTTAAACAGACAATTGTTCCAGACAGTATAAAAACCGTGTGAAAAATAAAAACTGCGCAACTGCTCTGCCATCCGTGGACAGTGGACCTCCTGATCACAACTTTCCTGTCTCTGTGTTTTTCTTAATCTCCCACCCTTCCCCCTCAGGCCTAGCCCTCCTGTCTGTGCTGGACACGGCAATATGTATTCTCTTTTGCCATATTCAAAATCATTTGACTAGATCAGTCAAAAGATCATTAAAAACAAAACAAAAACCCCACTAATTCTTGACTCAATTATGGAAAAGATTCAATCAGTTTTATAGCTTTGGGTTTACGCTGATCTCATATCGCTTAACTCATAACCAATTATTTTCCAGAGAACTTAAGGTTGAGGAAAAACAGGCAGCAAAACATCTAATATTGTTCCAAAATATTTCTTCGTAAGGTCAAACAATGGACAATAATTGAGTATCTATGTCTAAAGTTCTTCTGCTCTTCCTATAAAATGTCTCTATTTTTATTTTTTTACTTTCAGCTTTTTTTTAAAGCATAGTTTTAGGTTTTCAGAAAAGTTGCAAGGATAGTGCAGAATTCTTGTACACTTCTCACCCATTTTTTTCCCATCTTACATCAGTATGGTGTATTTGTCATAACTGATACATTATAAACTTAAACTTCACATTTTATTTGGATTTCACTAGTTCTTCTTTAATGTCCTTTTCTGTTCCAGGATCCCATCCAGGACACCATGTTACATTGAGTTGTCATGTCCCCTTAGCTCTAAGATGTTTTTAATGACCTTGACAATTTTGAATATTGGTCAGGTATATCGCAGAATGTCCCTCAATTTTGGTTTCCTGATGCTTTTCTCATGGTTTGGCTGGGGTTATAGGTTTTTTGGATGATGACTACAAAGGTAAAATACTATTCTCAACACTTTATATCAAGCATACATGCTATCAACGTAACTTAGCACTGGTGATGTTTAACCTTGGCTAAGGTAGTGTTTGCCAGGTTTCTCTGCTGGAAAGTTATTTCCCCTTTTCTATTCTGTATTCTTTGGAAGTGAGTCATTAAGCATAACCAACACTTAATGGAATGAGGAGTTATGTTCCAACACCTTGAGGAGGGAATACCTACAAAAATTATCTGGAATTCTTTGTATGGGAGATTTGTCTCCCCTCCCTCCTTCCCTTCCTATTCTTTCATCATTTATTCATATTAGTATGGACTTTTGGACACTTATTTACACTTTGGGTTATAATCCAACACTACAGTTTATTTTGTTACTCAAATTGTTCCAGCTTTGGCCATTGGGAGCTTTATAGGATGCTCCAGACGCATCTTGTGTATTTCTGCCCCATCCCTAGAATCAGCCATTTCTCCAAGGAGTCCTGGTTTCTTTTATTGGAGATTATTAAAAATCAAGATCTGAGCACTGGGTCTATCTATAGAATTTTAACCTGATAGTACCAGGTCAGTTTCTGGATGTCAGAGGCTGCTTTTCTTTTTCAGAAAGCATCCTTGACATTTTCCTTGACTGTAAACTAAATACAAACAATTTTGAAACATGGTTGCTAATGAAATTAATGTAAGCTTAGGCTGTGCTGGCAGAAAGTGTGTGAAAATGAGAGGGACTAGTTTCATTACACTTTCCTCCATGGGTCCTGATACACCTGGAAATCCTTGTTTTGGGTCAGCTGGTCACAGTAGAGAGAAATACTACCAAACTATAGCATTTCAATAGGGTTTGGCCAGATTCATAGTCTGGAGGGATTAAATAAGAATGATTAAAGAAACTGGATATTTGACTTAAAAAGACTTAGGGTGAACATCATAGTTTTTTCCTGTGATGCAAAGTGTTATCTTCTGTTCCAGAAGGCAGACTGAGGACCAGATGAACCAAAGTTATTCACCTAATTATTCATTGGTTTTCATCCCACATAGGCAATCACTGGATGACAAGAATTTAACCATGGAATGAGCTCCCTCATGTGGTAAAGATGTCATTACTGAAGAGTGCTGAAGCCACTTGCATCTGTGCTCAGTCAACTCCATCATTTTGATTCTTTTGACTTTCTTTTCATTTAGTTTATTAGCAAGTTTCAGTTTGAGAGCTTGAAATTTTGTCTCAACTGACTCATGGAAGGAAATATACTGTCCACCTTCGTCAGGCTGGATACAAGGTCTGACAATTAAATTGCTTTGAAGGGTGGACTAGGCACTGGCATTGATGCATATCTTCCCAAGGGGAGTACTTAGGAGGTGACCATAGTGATATTCAGCAATGAGGTATGTAGCACTTTTTCTAGGACGGGTTTGCAAACTTAATTGCCTGGCCTCGTAGGCTAGCCACTATATCCCCTAGGGCTCAGGAGTGCTGTGGGAGGGAGCACAGGATGTGAGGAGAGACAGGGAAACCATTAGAGTTAGTGAGTCAGACAAGTGGAACGATTCACTCACTCCCTGCTGGGTGGCTGGAACTGTAATACGCAAACTTAGGTGCCAACTGTCTACCCAAGTGCAAGGGTCTGGATTAAGAACGTTACTGCCCTCCACCCATCTACATTTCTACAGCCCTTAGATGGCTGCTAGGTAATAATAACCTGCCCTGTTTCACTTTCCTCTTCCTGATGGATAAGATCTACATGGTAGGAGAAAGGTCCACAGACATCACAAGAGTATTTTGATCAAAGTCATTCCTAATCAATCTGGAGCTATCAAGTTGTATAATATTACATACAAAAACTGACATTCGACCACCTGATATCGATTCTATTTCTACATATGCTTTAATAATGTCAGAGTATTTATGCCTCATCATTTTAAAGGAAGTCGATCACTGTTCTGAGGTAAATACATTTGAACATGTCTGGGTTTAGCATTACCTGTATAGTATTTTGTTGGCTGAAACTTTCCTTTGAGCTCAGGAAAAGTCTGCCTTTGCAAAGCTCAAGGGAAAAGCTGCCAGGAGCTGAGGCCACCATCACTTATTCAATAACTAATTTACTGAGGAACTGGTTACAATAACGAATGAAATGTGGTTTTTCACCTTGTCCTCAGGGAGCTTAGAGACTGAGAAAGGAGCGTATAGTCTAGAAAATGGGGCAATGACTCATTGCTGTTAGCCATTGATACTTCATCTTGATTCTGTATCTGAGATGTACCTAAAGTGTATCTGGTGCTTTTTGTGTGGGCATCTCATCATTCCGTGTTTCTACCCACATCCATTCTAGTGTCTCAGTAACTTCTCTCTACACAGAATCTTTGTGCTCAGGACTTCCTGTGAAGACGAGGAACAAATTACGCCTTCTCACAGCTCGATCTCATTATGGGTGGTGGTAATCGAGAAAGGGATTCAGGAGAGGACAGAGCTCACTAATACGCTGATGCATATGAGCTACTCCTGCGGGCCACAAGGAATTGAATGGGCAGCTGGGCCAGGGTGAGAGGCCGCTGGCCAAAGGTGAACTGGCAACTCATTCTAATTAGAACATTAACAACAACAACAGCGGCAATTTCTCCCTCCACTGCAGGTGTTACTATCCTCAGACAAGGATAATGGAAAATTCCCAGCGGAATGTGAGTTGGAGGAGGAGAAGAAGGAAGAAGGAAGTAGAAGGTGGGCCTCATGGGAGAATGGACCCTCTTTTACCTGATAATGAAAGTGGATTCTATGCGTGTCTTCCCAACTCTGCATTCAATAGGATCATGCTGGGAGCTTGGAATTGGTCATAGTGGAGGGCAAAGTGTCAAACACTACAAATCAGGGCTTTTTCCTCTTGAAGAGCTAGTTGTTATACATTTAGCAGTACACGGCTGAGTGTGCCCTATGGGCCTAGAATCTAGACAAATTTCAGTACATTTTTCTGTCTAAGAACACAAGTTCTTTTCTCTCCCAGCTCTGGACATGAACTCAACTTTTGGTTTCCAGGGTGGAGGAGAGGATTGATGAGGATGGAGACAGGCTATGGAAACCTCATCAGGCCATAGAGGGAACAGATACTACTCCACATCCAGCATTAAGGCATCTATCTCCTATTCTTTGGCCAGATACCTCACTACGAAAGAAGGGAAAACACTTCCCCATTCTCCCTTTCCCTTCCCCATTAAAGAAGAGAAGTAGCATAGAGTTTGCTTTGCATATTTATATATTAAAATAAAACCGTCTGTATTTTTAATTTTTCATTGTTTAGTTCATGACTAACATTTGCTGTCTATCACAGAGATAACTTATTGTACTTTGACCAATGTATTTGTTGCTAATGTTTTTGCTGCCCAGTATTTATATAGACTCATGATAACTATCCATCCGCATGCCGTGGATGGTGCTCGCCTGCTTCTGGTTCCACGAGTAGGCAGTACTCAGATCTGGCCAACGTCATGGTGAATGGCTCAGGAATGGGCCTGCAGCCACTCAGGGATCCCAAGACGCAGAGGCAGTTGCAGGACTGCTGAGAGACAGGCTCGCACTCCTTTCTACCGGATATCTCCCAGAATTTTATCCAGGAGCTGCTAGGGAAGAAGGTCCTACTTACAGAGTTTCAGTCTCTAGATCCAGCAACGTTGGTAGTCTTAATTATTCCCAGGTTGATAGCTACAGAGGCTATAAAAGTTTTTGTTTTTTTTTTGGGGTGGTGGTGGTGGTGTTAAATCAGTTGGAGTAGTTCCTATGCAACCAAAATGGTCTTAACAGATACAATATGTTTTATAATTTCAGTTGAGAGAATTAGCAATCTTTTCAAAGAAATATATGCTTTTCTGATGCTATATGTTGATATTTTCAATAAATTATATGTGCTTGCTTTTATTTTTATAGCGTTTTATTCTAAAATATTTGCTTTACATTTGTATATAACAATTTATTTAACTAAAAAAACTATAAGCAGAATTTATCTCAAAAAAGTCTCTAGAGCATTTTATTTAGGAGCACTCTTCTTTGGCTCGTCCGCAGTTGTCACTGCTTTCACCCTTTGTAAGGCTCCTCCTCGAATAGGCAGTTTTTTAAGGGCAATGTCTGTCTCA
Organism: Rhinolophus sinicus; assembly: GCF_057876585.1. Lineage (NCBI taxonomy): Eukaryota > Metazoa > Chordata > Mammalia > Chiroptera > Rhinolophidae > Rhinolophus > Rhinolophus sinicus. The sequence goes on from NC_142504.1 coordinate 35,414,573, forward strand.
GCCAGAGGTCCTCCTGTTAAACGGGCAGGAGTGCTTTCCAGTGTTACTACCTGACCAGAGGGCACCTAAAAAAACAAAAGGCAAATATCTAAGTGTCCACTTACAATGATTTTCAATAAGAGAAAAACCCATTCATCTTTCCGCTTCCTTTGGAAAAGACACAAAGTGTACATATAAGTAACTAGGAGGCAGCATGGCATGATGGAAACCTAAGGGCTTTGGAGCCAGGCAAATGGATTTGGATTCTCCTTCTACTGCTTCTCAGCTTCGCAGTCAGGGCCAAATTATGTCTAGAAGACGACACCAGGACACTGGAATGTGGCATGCATCTATTGCCAGCCAAAGGAGGCACTGCACATCTTTTGCCAAAGAGATGTAGAAATATATTCTGACCCGTGTTTGTGGCAGTTTCTTGGGCATCCTGGAGGGCTGGGTCTAGACCAAACCAGCACTGGGTGAGGGTGGAGGTACCTTGGAGAGCAATATACCTTAACTATGTGAAATTTGAACAGTGAAAATAAAAAATATGAAACAAAACCCCATGGAAAGAACATTTTGAGGGCTAAATTCAGTATCTGCTAAGAAAAGCTATGAAGAAAAAATATCTTACCGTTGTGTTTAGGCCTTTAATAGCTGTCTGGTGAAATATTGCATTTGGTGGTCGCCCATTGTATCTAGAGGATTCTATAGCTTTGTCCTGAAGTCTTTTTGCTTTCTGAAGATTTTTAAATTAGAAAATAATATTGCTATTCAAGCATTAACTGTGGTACTTACAATGAAGCATACAAGTTACATTTAATTGTGTCTGGCTTATTATTTGACTATTTATTAGTACTGGAATCTTCATTTACTCATTTAGGCTACGAATATAGTTATTATTAGCAAGTTATATCTTTTGTATATTGCAGAAGATACTAATCACGTGAAAACATCACTGAGATTTCTAGAGGTACTGGTCATAGATGAATAAAGCAGGAATAAAGCAGGTCCTAAGGAAATCAGGTTCAATTTTTAATACTTAATTGAATAAGCTACTGAATTTACATCAGGTGATGATGTATGTTTTCAAAATATTTTGCACACATTAAATACTAATTCAGTACACTTAAATGTTTCAAGCACTCAGAATAATATAAATTACATAATTTGTTGCAGTTATATTCAAACTCAATATTTGAGCCACTAGGACAGGTGAAAGTCAAGGTAACCAATGACCTGCATGGAAGGGGATGATTTTCATTAACTATTCCTTTAAAATACAGGTAGTTATGAGGATATTTTTATAAATAAAGTTGTGAAGAACTTTCCATGAGAAGAGAGAGGCATGGTACTTTGAACAAGCGTGTTCTTAGCTTTGGTTTTGCTATCTGAAAATGATTCCACTATTTTCATGGATTAACATTTTAAAATTTCCTATTTAGAGGAAGAATTGTTAATATAATGCTACATAATAGTGTATTCAAAGTATTAATGGAAAAATTGGGAAAAAGTAATGATATTTTGAAAATCTGTGGCACTTCTCATATATTCAAAGTGAACAATTAGCATTATAAACTCTTTAGTTTCTAGCTTCTAGCTAAAGCAGCTTATCACATTCTCTGAAGGGTTGTTTATCCCAAATTCACATTGAAACTTTAATACAATGTTTCTTTTGGTGTTCCCGGAGGGGAAACATCTGTGGGGGAGAGAATAATATGGACAATTGTTTTCTCTGTCCTTCACTCTGCTTCTTACAGAACAGATCAATGAATATGAAGGCTAGCTAGCTATTATTTCCTTTATACAAACCAGAAAGACCTCCTTTGCTTCCCACTAATAAACCAAGTAAAACTCAGAGTAGCACCTTCTGTAATTGTGAAAATTCATAGTTTCAATTATCATTCTAAAGTGCATATAAAGATCTAATAATATTAGTATTCTACAGAAAGCTCAACAGAAAAAGATGGATGAACGTTTATTTCTGAAGAAGTCTGTCAAAGTTGGCTATTAGTTGTGGATATCTCAATATTTTTTAAAAATCCTACCTTTAAAGTTTTAGCATTTGATGTTCTAGCCAAGAAATTTTCCCATGACTTATTAGCCAATTCTCTTTGCTTGTGGGAGGCTTGGATCTGAAATGAGAAATGTAATTAAGAGTTTAGTTTCTATGAAAAGATACCAATGGGCATGAAAGCCCCTACTTTGAAGGAAGACCTACTTTTTGCCAAGGCAAAATTTAAGGCTGACTAGCAGAAGGATTAGAGTAATCATAATGTTCAACAACTTAAAAGGCAAAAGAATGAATAAGGAAAAAGAAATCCTTCCCTTATTATGTGTCTAAGGTTTGAACTACTTTCCATGAAATGTAATGTAAAACTGTTGTTATGAAAATATAAAAATACCAATAATCATTCTCAGCAAGACTGATTGTCTTCCATGATTATCACTTGTGAAGACGGATAACAATCCAGAACAAAATATGTAAGTGACCCAACAGCAAATTCATAAGAGAACATAAAGAGATTCCTGCTGCCACTGATAATAGGTTAAGCAAGATCATATTTGTAAAACTACTTCTAATTTATGACTGCAGCAAGACAAGCATTTTTCACTTTCTTTTTTTTTTGAGAGTGCTGAGTTTTTATGGTGATGCAATCTAGGGAGGTAACTAACAAACTGCGAAAACTATACTCAACAGGCTAGCCACTAAATACACATATATAGTCAGAGGATACACATGCCTTTGCTTGGGTAAAATATACTGTTGAGTTTAAATCATGAACCTAAGAGTATTTAATTAAACAACTGCTAAAAAAACAAGTGGGGTCAGAGCCATAACAAGTCAACAATAACCAACAAATTGGCAATAGCTAGTCCACACAGCAGACATTCTGCCGTCTAACAGAACTCACGAGGCAGCTCAACTTCCAACAGGGCTACCCCGCTTGAGAGCAAATCAACGCTTTAAATGGCAGCATCCATGCAATAAAAACTCTTAGCAAACAAAAGTTTCAAGCAGGGAGGTGCCTAAGTTGGAGCGGAATTCATAGGTGGATACAGACAGAGTCCCACGAGGCTGAAGCTATAAACATTTAATAGTCCATGTGAAAAGAGCAGGCAATAGAACACACTTTGGAAATCACCATAAAGGGCTTTAAATATTTCACTATAGTCATGAAGGACCAGCAAGCATAAATGGGGAATCTACATTATCTTTGTGTCTGTGGACAAGATAATTTAAATAGTCACTTAACCTATTTGATCAAAAGCTTCTGACGTGTCAGTTTCCCACCTGTGTAAAGCTTTAGGAAAATGGCTTATGTTTTCCTGACAGGTGTTTTCTGATTAGCTAAAGTCAGAGACCAGTTTATCCTAGATTTACAAAACGCTCACAGTACATGTTTTAGCCCTGAGGTGAGGATGGAGCTTATGGCTATGCTTCTGGTTGGCACACCAGTGAGGCCTTATCACAGTTAGGGATGAGGCCAACTTTATTAGCAAGGTTATAGCGATAGTCACAGAGACATGCTGATTGTCAGGATTTGCTGAATGTATACATTTAAATAGCCCACAATGTTTGGAACTCAGTTTGACATTTTGAAAAATGGGAGTGTCTCAATGTTTACCTTTTAAAAGATAGGCCCGTAGAAGTAAAATTATTATATAATGCCTCCAAACAGCATTGAATGTAGCAATCAAACATCAAGCTCTTAACTCCATGGTGTCTTTAAAAATTGTACAAAGACACTGAAAGTAACTATAAAACTAGAAAACAACTTAAGTGCTAAAACATTCACAAGTAAGACAAGTATATCCTACGGATAACTTCAACTAGTTTATACAATGAAATTATCATCTTGTGCCTCAGTGGTATCTGTGGCTTACTTTTGCATATACTTTTTGTTCATTTTGCACATCTTGGCGTGCTTGGCTTTCAATTATCTCGCTTTGCAGAGAAGCAACCATCTTCCCAATATTTTCTGACGCTGTTGTAATCGCTTCCAAAATATGTTTATCTGTAGTGACTGGTCTTAAGTTTTCTAATTTTATTTCTTCATATATTTCATTCCATATTTCTCCAATCTGTTATAACAAAGTTTAAGTTTAAAAAAGTGAAATTAACCAAAAATAAACGACTCAGTTTTAGCTAATACTTTATTTGGATTGTTGTTCCGAAGTTAACACCGATCAGCTTTTCCGAATTTACTTTTTAAGAATAGGTTAAGTGCATTGGGAACGATTTGGAGCACGAGTTACATTTGAGTATTCAGAGGTAATTTACCAAATGTTTCTCAATGATAAGATATTCATAGATGAGGCTCTATTACTTCAGTCTAGTTCACTGCCATCATCACTGCCCTCTGGTTTTTATAGTCAGTCTGTTTTTACAGCTGTAGAAACTGCTGCTTTCCTCTCATCCTCCTGAACTACTGAATGCTTTCCTTCTTAAAGCTCTGCATTGAAGGCTAGGTCAAGCTCAATTTATAGGACAATGAACATGGCAATTCCTGGGACTCTAGAACGCAGCCACCCTGAGAAATAAGGCCCTGCCCCTCCCCTTCTAGCTAAGGCAATAATTGAATCTCAAGTTCTTAACTCCATAGTTCTAATCATGCCGATAGCTCCATCTCATATTCTGGGTTGTCTGGAAATTAATGTGCTTGAGTATGTTTACATTTTGAGAAAAATTTATATATTCAGGAGAGGGATAAAATTTAGTCTTGTTTTTATTTGAAAATATAGAGGTTTATTCATTTACAACATTCGAATACAGAGTATACTAATATTAGTAGAAGAAAATGTTTACTTTCCTGAAACTTCAAACACATTTATTTAACAAGAATATAACCAGCAACATAAGCAACCTAACATCCTATCATTGATATTTGATCATTATGTAAAGTGATAATAAAATACGTAGTAATAATTTATTTTAATAAGCAATAATTAATTTAATTCTAGCTCCTAATTATTGATAAGGAGAAGAAATTATATTTTAAACATTATGTTAGGCTTCTGAATAGCTCTAGGTCAGTAACAACCACCTTTTTTAATAAACTAATAGTTGGATGAAATCTTATCCCATGGAAAACACACAATCGAGTGTATGTTTTTTGAATAGTATCAGATGGAAAGTAAAAACTACCCAGTACGTGAGCAATTGCTCACAACTGTGAAGGGATCTTTTATTTCCCAACTGGCTTTTTGCCATACTGGATTTTAATCACAAGTTTAAGAAGGTACTCACTTTAAAATCAAGATATCTATGTATGATACAGAGGGTGACAAAATCTTCAGCGGATAGGCCAGGTAAATTTTCAAAATCTAAACAAAGGTTACAAAGAGAGAATTACTTCAACAGGACAAGTGACTCCAAAACGCAGACATCTATCATAAAAATAAGTGCAAACAGTTCCCTTTGATTTCATTTTGATTTATGAAAAAGTTACTTCTGCCTTCTGACTTCTTCCTACTAACAAACCTCTGCCACGTCATCCTTATCTAGTTGTTAAACAGGAATACTTTCTGTACTGTGGTGAGACCATGACATTGTACTTTCAGAACCTGAATGGTGAGGACTTTTCCTTAATAAGAAGCAAGGATTTAAACCAACTCAGGCGATGCAGAATTTTAGTGTTTAAGCCCAGTCATCCAAAGTAACTGCCTTTAATCCTGCCTGCACACATGGAATTGCCATGGGAGACTTAAAATATAGTGATGTCTGGGCACCACACACCCTGCTTTAATTGATCAGGGGTGTGCCCTGGGCACTGGGTTAACAATGGAACCTGCATTTATCTGTATAGATGGACTTTTGTTCATCAAGTTTGAAAAATGGATTCCAAAGTAAAATCAACTCACATACTTAGCAAAACAGAGAAGCTCTTATGAATCTGATGAATAGCTTCTTACCTAGTTTGCCCAACACAGCATAAATTTTTGCTCTAATGTTCTCGGCAACATCCATAACTGCAATAGTTGGGCAGTTAGCAGGCAGTGGAATGATGTTTTGCTCTTCTTGAAAACTAGTAAATAGAGGTTTCTTTGTATCTAATCATTAGATATCATGAAAACAGAAAGGACAGATAAAAACTGTAGTAAATTAATATTTAATTTTGAGATTTTAGACTAGACATCATAAAATATATAACAGAGTAAAATAGTGCCTTGTAGGTAGATGGTTAGTTACTCTTTTGAAAACATAAGTAACCTGTGATTTCATCCCCATCCTGTGGCAAAACTTATAGCTTTTATTTTTATCATTTATGTAAAATATGAAAATGTCACATAATTACTTTTTAAAAAGTGAAACTCCTATGTAACTTTTCTATTTTTGAAATCCAGAAATTGAACAATGTCAGTTTAACAATGATGTAATCTCCTTTGCTTCTGGTTTCTATATATTAAGCTATAAATATAAAAACTATTTCATGACATTATAGATCAAAACTCAGAAATAAAAAAAATCAAAAGACAGAAATCATCAGAAGTTAAAGGGGAAGTATTTTCATTTAAAAATAGGTAATACTAACAGTTCAGATGAACCATAATAAGAATCTTAAGAGGTCTATAAAATGTAATGTAACATTGTAGAATAAATGAACTATAGATTCTGATATTGTAAACTTCATTAATTTAGATTCTAGTAATTGAAATTTATGAAACATTTGATTTATTTTTATTTAGAAAAGTTATTTCTTTCATATAAAAATTAAATTACAAAATACCATAGCTTTTCCAAGAGTGTTTTCAAGCACTCTATTTACATACCAAATTTTATTGGTAAATGAAATATTATTGAATCTATTTGTAAAAGCAGGTAACTTTTGGGAAATACTGATAGTTTTTTTTCAAGCTAAAGAATACAACCAAAGGCTTCTGGTTAAGATGGCAGAGTAGGAAAATGCTGTGCTCGCCTCCTCCCATGACCACATCAAAATTATAACTAAATTACAGAACAACCATCACTGAAAATCGCCTGAAGTCTAGCTGAATAGAAGTCCTACAACTAAGGACATACAGAAGAAGCCACTACAAGACTGGTAAAAGAGGTGGACATGGAATGGGCTTGTCCCACACCCACCTGTGGTGTTAAAAATCAGGAAGGATAGTTTGGGTGCTGAGGTACCCCTGAGGAGCGAGGGATCCCAGCACCACATCAGGTATCCCAGCCCAGGGCTCCAGTGCTGGGGAGACAAGTCCCCATAAATTCTGGTTGTGAAAACCAGTGGTGATTGTGCCTGAGTGAGGCTGGAGTCCCCGGCATTCCTCTTAAAGGGCCCAAGCAGAGACTTACTCATTGATAGACTGACTTGCTCTGAGCTTCAGTGCTGGGGCAGCAGCTCAAAAGGCACCAGGGACACAGAAGGAGGAACTGAATTAACTGGCTTCAGAGTGAGGGCTGGAGGCGTGGCTTTCTCCTAGACAGAAGTCATTGTTCCTTTGTTAAGCCCTCCCCCTCCCAGCCTGTACATCCAGGCAGCCACCATATCTGAGTCTCTATCAACCTGGTTAATCCATTTACTGTGCCCTAGTGATTTCCTGAGACTCCACTGCATCCAACTTAAGGGCCCACCTAAACTGCTTCCAGTTGCTTTTCCATACAAATGGCTCACCTTGGCTCATGTTGTGGACTTTCCTAAAATCTCTCAAAGGTTCACAAACCCCCAAAAAGTAGCATCTGGCCTCAGCATGTCCCATACCTTTTGCTAAACAGCCCCAAGCCTGGCACAAGCACTAGCTGGCCTCAGTTTGCAACTTAGCCTCTCCCAGGCCCAGCAAAAGTGGCAACCATCCGCAGATCACTTTGTAGCTCATACCAAATGGCCCTGGGCAGGGCACAGGCAGCAGCTAACCTTGGTCTGTAGCAGAGTACCTCCCAAAAGGCTTCAGAACCAACACACCCAGTGGCCAGCTTCAGATCACTAGTCAACCACTTCTACAAATGACACACCCAAAGGGTACTCTGAGCAGGCACCAGAGCCCTGCTAAAGTGAATCCTGCTCTGTGGAGTCAGCCCCTGCACAACAGCTTTTCCACTAAAGTCATGGCCAGTCCTCACAACCAATCCACCTGAGGGTCATTCCCTCCCATTGATGTACCAATAGCAATCAAGGCTCAACTACAACAGGAAGGCACACACAACCCACAAAAAGGACATTCATGGAACACCCAGCTCAGGTGACCAGGGAGACTACACCATTGGGCCCCACAGGACACCTGCTACATAAGGCTACTCTACCAAGACCAAGAGCTATAGCAGGAATACCTAACACATAGAAACAAACATAGGGAGGTCGATAAAATGAAACCAAGAAACATGACCGAAATGAAAGAACAGGACAAACTCCAGAAAAAGTGCTAAAAAAAATGGAGACAAGCAATCTACCAGATGCAGAGTGCAAAACACTTGTTAGAAGGATGCTCAATGACCTCAATGAGAACTTCAACAAAGAGACAGAAAAAAAAAGGTGGAGATAGAGAACTAAAAAAAAGAACCAGTCAGAAATGAATACAATAACTGAAATGAAGACTACATTGGGGGAATGAACAGTAGATCAGATGAAGCAGAGGAGCAAATTAGCAATTTAGAACATAAGGTAGCAGAAAACACCCAAATAGAACAGTAAAAAAAAAAAAAAAAGGATAGTTTAAGGGGCCTCTGCATGAAACGACATCAAGCATATCGACATTCACATCATAGGTGTAACAGAAGGAGAAGAGAGAGCAAGGAATTGAAAACCTATCTCAAAAAATGATAGAAAACCTCCCTAATCTGGAGAAGGCAACAGACATACAAGCGCAAGAAGAACAGAGTCCCAAACAACATGAACCCAAAGAGGCCCACACCAAGACACATCATAATTAAAATGTCAAAGACATTTTAATTGACTGAATCATTTTAATTGATTTAATTTAATTGTGAAAGACAAAGAATCTTAAAAACAGCAATTAGAAAAGCAATTAGTTACCTATAAGGGAGTTCCCATAAGACTGTCAGCTGATTTTGCAACAGAAACTTTGCAGGGCAGAGGGAATGGCACAAAATGTTCAAAGTGATAAAAAGCAAGGTCCTACAACCAAGATTACTGTACCCATAAAAGCTATTATTTAGAAAAGAAAAGATAAAGAGCTTCCCAGACATGAAAAAGCTAAAGGAGTTCGTCACCACCAAACCAGTGTTACAAGAAATGTTAAAGGAATTTTTAAATAATAAGAAATAAAAGATAAAAAATATGAATAATAAAATGGCAATAAATACATATCTGTTGTTAAAGTACTCAACAATTACTTTATTTTTTTTCAAACTTTAATTAAAGTTTATTGGGGTGACAATTGTTAGTAAAGTTACATAGATTTCAGGTGTACAATTCTGTAATACATCATCTATGTATCACAATGTGTGTTCACCACCAGAGTCAGTTCTCTTTCTATCACCATATATTGGATCCCCTTTACCCTCTCTACCACCCTCCTCCCCTCTTACCCTCTGACAATCAACAATTACTTTAAATGTAAATGGATTAAATGCTCTAATCCAAAGACATAGGTTGGCTGAATGGATAAGAAAACAAGACCCTTATATATGCTGCCTACAAGAGACTCACTTCAGATTGAAAAAAAGATAATTCATGAAAATGGAAAAAAAAAAAAAAAGCTGGGGTAGCAATACTTATACCAGACAAAACAGACTTTAAAACAATGGTTACAAGAATAAATAAAGAAAGACCCAATAATTCCACTTCTGGGTATTTATCCAAAGAAACCCAAAAAGCTAATTCATGAAGACATATGCATCCATATGTTCACTGCAGCCATTATTTACAATAGCCAAGATATGGAAGCAACCTAAGAGTCCATCAATAGGTGAATGGATAAAGATAATTCCACATCTATGCAGTGGAATATTCCACATGTATGCAGCGGAATATTACTCAGCCATAAAAAGGAAAGGAATCTTGACACCCGCAACAACATGGATGGACCTAGAGGGCATTGTACTAAGTGGAGTAAATCAGATAGAGAAAGACATACCATATGATTTCACTTATATGTGGAATCTAAAACACAAAATAAATGAACAAAACATAAACAAACTCACAGATACAGAGAACATTTTGACAGTTGCCAGATCAAAGGCGTTTGGGAGGATGATTGAAAAGGGGAAAGAAATTAAGAACTACAAATTGGTAATTACAAAATAGTTATGGGGATGTACAATACAGCAAAGGGAATATAGTTAATATTGTAATAACTATGTATGGTATCAGATGGGTACTAGATTTATCAGGGTGATCATAAGTTATATAAATGTCTAATCATATGTTGTACACTTGAAACTAATATAATATTGTATGTCAACTGTAATTGAAAAATAAAAAAAATATTTAAAAAATATAGTCAAACACCATTTTCTGAAATTTTCTATAAAAATACGAATCTGCTAATTTACTCAGTTTTCTTCTAATCAAATAAAATTCATGATACCAAGACCTGCAAACCCTGTGAAAAGAACTTTAAACAAATGGGTGAAAGTCTTCATATTTTCCTAGTATCTTTTAAAGATCTCTTTTTAAAAATACGTATTTAAGTGCTTCTACTAACAATTATAAACACACTCACCAATTATCTTCCCATGTTTATCACGTTTTACTCCTAATTCTTTTTCTTCCTTTCTCCACAATTTTATTAAAAGACTAGCAGCTGTCTGGTCCTTCTTTCCTCGCCAAGCATTGATATGAGCCGCAGTTTTGGGATTATCACAAAATTCAACCATTATTCCAAGTATTAGATTACAGAATTTCTTTTGGTTCAACTTTTACAAGGAAACAGAAAAAGAAAAAAAAGTTGTAATATATATAAAGAACTATTGCCTTAAAAAAAAAGGAGAAACATTTGTATTAATCAGTGTTTCTTCTACATGATTGACTTATAAAATTCAAACTCTGATTAAGTATGATTTAAGATAATCTCCTGCTAAAATACTCATTTTAATGAATACATTTTCAAACATTAGGAGTTAAAAAGAATAAAAAGATTCAATGTGATTCTGATGTAGTCATAAACATACGTCATGACCAAAAATGTAACTGATTTGGTTGACTAGGAAAAAGGGAGATTGTAAAAATCAGTAAAGATGTTCATTTTAAGTGGAGCAACATCAACTGTGCTATGCATAGGTCACTGTAATTATAGGGTCTTTCCAATTTACATGCCTTATTAAGGTTTGTAAAGACTCATACTACCTATAACCTCATTGTTACTAAGAGAATAACTGATGGTAATTTCAAATGGCAGTCATATATCAAAATAAATCAAAATGAGTTGTAATTTTTGTATTTGGAAAATCAGCACCCATAAGAATATTTAAGAATTTAATAAAAATTATCAAGCCTATTTCCTTTGTTTTGGTACAACTAGTTTTCAGAAAACCAAAATAGTAGAGAGAAGTCTATCCAGAGCAATGTCCTCCACACGGTGAGGGCTTCTATTGGAAATATTTTTTGTTGATTAACTCTTATAGTATACAGCTAATAGAATATCGCAAAGGAAACAGGAAACCTGTTGTCTGAATTACAAACATTATCAGCTTCCTTTTTTTTATTAAATGAAAGGTAATAATATTACCTTCTTTAGAGAGTTATTATGATGTGTTAATATGTGACTGCCTGTCAGATAGGAAGCTCTCAATATTTAATCACTATTAGCAATTATTATCATTGCACACTCAATAAATACTTTAGTAGATTCTATTAAGCAGAACTCTCAATCAAATGAGTTTTCTGTTTTTATATTTCTCTTTCAAAAGAGGCAAATGTCCAAAGTTCTAGTTGGTATAAAAACTTCATTAAAGAATGCTTATAACTTATAATTAACTTGATTGGTTCAATATATATTAAGCACAATCTAATAATTGTACTCATAATAATAGAAAACACTTACATAGCAAAAATATGTGTCAGGAATTCTTCTAACCAATGCATGTAAGTGTGTGTGTGTGTGTGTGTGTGTGTGTATATATATATATATATATATATATATATATATATGCATGTGCACATGTGCGAACTCACACACATAATCACTCATCTAATCCTCGCAATAAGGCATGAGGTAGACACTGTTATCTCGGTTTTGAAGAAGTTGATAACAGAGATGTTCAATAACTTGTCCAAGTTAGATGGCTAACAAGTACTGGAGGCCTTTCAGACTGATTCCAGCCTCTGCTCACTATGCTATACAGCTCTGCGTACCCCCGTCTTCGTGCCTTTCCAGCAAAGAAACCCTAATGGTGAAGGAGAGTGAATACAGTGAGAAATGTCTTTGAAGTCGCCTGTATAATCTTAAGTATTAACTTAAATTTAAGTACTTAATATGTACAAGTTTAACTCCTTACTTCCAAATCTTTAAGAAAAAGCAAGATTCCAGGAAGTTGTACCAGATTAATTTTGTGGCTTTTGAGAACCCCAGACACAACACCATGTGCCTCTGGGCATACTTGTGCTCTTGTCGGAGAAACATGGTGAGCTGTTCATCATTCAGGATATAAGGAAAGCTACATATACAGCCTTCTGTATTAAGTTGAATTTCAGAACTTCGCAAGGGTTTCTGGTTATGACCCATTTCTGTTTATCAAGCTGGATTATTTTTATTATTGTTGCTATTATTAGTTACTTATTTTTTTTTGTTTGCAGTGTTTCATATGTAATGAGTCTGCTCTTTTCTCTCCAGTGTCAACTAATTTTCTTTCAGAAAGATCAAAGGACACAAATAACTTTAGCACTTTTGCTAAACCAAAGTAGGTTATTCCGTTAATAAAATCAAGAATGGTAGCAACCAGTGACATAGCTAGAACTCTCCGAGAATACCTTCCAAAGTTTTATTGAAATAAAATTACACTTTTTCTCCCATATCATCTAGACTATGGACTCACTTAAGACTGAGGACAGTCAGTAAGGGGTTACTCTGAGGACAAATGAGGGTCTTTGCCATTCTTCACAGCTGCAAGATGGCAAGTGTCTTTCCTTGAAGGATTCGTATGGATGCTCAATCCTGCTCATCCTGTCAAATGGTCCATGACACACTAGCTCTTCACATTAACTATAAACTACGCGATTCTTAAATAATGCTGATCTTTACTTGTTTGTCTAATGTGGCCCTTAACTTTTAATATTAACAGAAGAAGTAAGAAGTTATTAATAAATGATGAAGGGTTTTGACATAGCCTAGCACTTCACAAATTGTTTCTTTGAAGCTTGGTGGAAAAAAAACCCCATAAAAATTCTCTACTGTCATGTGTTTGGGAACACTGACCTATATAAACTGGCTTCTTCACTGGAGGAATTTTCAGAACTTTTAATATGCCAGTGCATATTATAAATCTCTAATAGGGATTTTGATAAAAATAAACATTTGAATGATTTAAGGGTACATTTGTATCACAGAATAATGTTCTGTGGTACTCAGTTTGGAAAGGGTTAATATAGACATTTATTTTTTGTTTTACAGTCGTTATAATCATACTTACTGCCAATAAATCCAAAAGGAGAAAAATGCCTTCTTTTTCAAGAAAGTAATCCTCTAAGGGATAACATCCCAAAATGCAGCACCTTAAATAAAAATGAAGTTATGCATTTAACAAAGATTTGTTGTTAAACTCGATTTGTGAGTTTATTCCTATCAAAATTTTTTTCAAAGAATTTTTCATTCCCTTAAATCAAGTAATTTTTTTTTACTTAAAAAATTGAACTTTAAGGAGACTTTGCCAGTGTAGTTTAAGTTCAACTATTTTAAACCAATATCAGTTAATTTTTTTATAACCGCCTAATTCTTTTTTGTAGATGCAATATTCTCCTTTGCTTTCATGACATTAATTATTCTTAAAGGTCTCCCCTAGTTACTCTAGTAACTGTTTCTTCAAGGTTTATCTCCGTGTCGGTATGGCTCAAACATTTGATGATTTTTAATTACTTCTTATCTTTGCTGTTGAGATTATTTGCTAAAGCGCCTGCTGCTTAGGCCTGTGCGACTCACATGGAGTGAGGGATTGAAGTTGCTGCTGGTGGTAGTGGTGGTGGTGGTGGTGGGAAATAGTAACAGAGGCTGATCTCCTCTATTTCTCCAGGCGTTGTACGCCTGCTGGGATCAATATCCTGTGTCCTTTTCCTATTTAACGTGATTATTACTTATTTATCAGTAATAAGTAATAATTTTGGTACTTATTTGACATAGCTTCCTCTTGAAAAAGAAAAAGACACTTGTTTCTGCTGCCTTGTTTGTTATGGTTGTGTGTAGTGGTGGTGGGTGGGGTGAGGTGCATAAAGGCCATGAGCTTGGCTCCTTCCACTCAGGTGGTTCCAGGTTTTACCACCTCTGGGTATGAACTGTGCTTATTTTGTTCCCACTTTTGAAGTAATACTCTCTGATGCCTATCATGGGCTGCCTTTTACCTCTTTCATTCATAACAATTACAAGAAAAGAAAAAACAGAACATTCTCATTTGTTCAGAAATTAAACAATATACTTCTAAATCTCTCAAAGGTCAAAAAGAAAGTCACAATGAAAATTTGAAAATAATTTGAACTTAATGATAATAAAAATAGAACATATTAAAACTTGTGGGTTGGAGCTAAAACCATGATTAGAGGAGAATTTACAGCTTTAGATGGATCTATTAGAGCAGAAGAAAGGTTGAAACCTATGATCCTGTCATCCATCTCAAAAAACAGAAAAGGTAAATTGAATCAAAGAAAAAAAACATAGACAATAATGAAATATATATAGATATTAGAATCACCAAAGCACAAAAATTGAATCACCAAAGCACAAAAATTGATTCTTTGGAAAAACCAATAACATTAATTCCTGGTGAAACCCATACCCATCAAGGAAAAAAAAATAGAGAAAGAATCAATAACTAATACCAGGAAAGAAAAAAAAATAGGCACCACTTTGTATACTAAAGACATTGAGGATACTCAAAGGATGTCACAAACAGCTATATGACAGTAAATTTGAAAATTTAGGCAAGATAAATAAATTCTTAGGAAAATGCATCTTATCAGAACCTACACAAGAAGAAACAGAAAATCTTAACAGACATGTATACATATTAAAGAAATAAAATCTATTATTTCAGAATCTTTCTACAAAGTTGGCACAGACAACTTAATTGGTGAATTCCACTAATTATTTAAGAAAGACATAACAACGATCTTACATACACTCTTTCTATAGACTATAAAAGAAAGACTACTTCCTAACTTGTTTTATTATATCAATATAAACAAGATACTAGAACTTACCTCAGTTTAAGTTCCTGAGAAAAGGAAAAAGAACAAATGCCTGGTATCACCAATTAAACACTGAACTTATTACTTATCTGTTATTTCTACCTTATCTCTTATACAAAAGGATTTGAAGTTGTATTGTAATAAAAGACACAGATAAAACCATCATCTATTAATTTTAATCTTAGTATAACTGTGATGTGTTAAATGAAGAAGGAATAAAACCTCAAGATATTTTCTGCACTAACCTCTGCATCAATATATTGGTAGATAGTACAGGTAGTACTAATAATACTCAGCTCTGGATTTTTCACTATGCTTAATGCAGTGCTTTAGTTAATAAGAAATGGCTGTTGAAACTTAAGATCAGAAAAAAAAAAAAAAAAGAAACTTAAGATCAGGTTTTCATGTTATCACTATATTCCTCCTGTCTCTACAGTAAAAAAACAAATGAACGAACAAACTAGATAACCGATAAGGCCCATTCCTATAGGAATGTATCCATCTGTATGAGAGCAGAGTATTCCAGCTCTCGATATAGTGAATTTGCAATGGGTGAAACTAGTTACTTGATCTTATGGGAAGTAGTACTCATTAGAGTTTCCCCACTCCCAACTTATTTAGATATAATTGGAATACAAAAATCTGCATATAATTAATATAGACAATTTGGTGAGTTTGGACATATGTATATACTTATGTTACTATCACCACAATCTAGGTAATAAAAACAACACCTCTAAAAGTTTTCCTGTGTTCTTGGTGTTTTTTGTTTGTTTTTGTAGTAAGAACACTTAACATGAGATTCACCCACCTGACAAATTGTTAAGTACACAATACCTTACTGTCAACTATAGGCACTGTTGTATAGTAGATCCATAAGCACTATGTTGTCTAACAAATCTCTGGAATTTACTAACAATTGTAACATTATACCCATTGAACAACGCCTCATACCCCCCTCACCCTTTCACTCTACTAGCTACATACCATTGTCCACTTCTATAATTTTGACTATTTTAGAGAAATCATGTATAAGGGATACCCTTCTGTGAATGACTTATTTTACTTAGCATAATGTCTTCCAGGTCCATCTGTTATTTCAAATGGTAGGATTTCCTTCTTTTTAAAGTCTGAGTAATATTCCATTGTATATATAGACATTACATTTTCTTTATCCATTCATCTGCTGATGGACATTTGGGTTGTTTCCATATCTTGGCTATTGTGACGAATGCTGCTATGAACATAGTGCAGCTGATACTTCAAGATCCTGATTTCAATCATTTGGGGTAAATACCCAGAAGTGAGACTGCTGGTCATATGGTAGTTCTATTTTTAATTCTTTGAGGAACCTCCAAATTGGTTTTCCATAGTGGCTGCACCATTTTACATTCCCACCAACAGTGTACAAGGGTTCCCTTCTCACCACAACCTTGCCAACACTTGTATCTTGTCTTTTTCTGATAATAATCATCCCACCAGGTGTGAAGTGATAGCATATTATAGTTTTGATTTGCATTTCTCTGAAGATTAGTGGTTCCATATGAATTTTAGGATTGTATTTTCTATTTCTATAAAAAAATAGCTGAGGATTTTAATAGGGACTGCATTGAATCCATTGATAACTTTGGGTAGTATGGAAATTTAAACAATATTAATTTTTCCAATCCATGAGTAGAGGAAGTTTTTCCATTTATTTGTGTCTGCTTTTTACCTTTCATCAGTGTTTTATAGTTTTCAGTGTGTAAGTCTTTTACCTTCTTGGCTATGTTTATTCCTAAGTATTTTATTCTTTTTGGTGTCGTTGCAAATGTGATTGTTTTCTTAATTTCCTTTTCAGATAGTTCATTATTAATGTGTGGAAATGCAACTGATTTTTGTATGTTGATTTTGTAACCAGCAACTTTAAGGAGTTAATTTATTAGTTCTAACAGCGTTTTTGGAAGAGTGTTTAGGATTTTCTACATACAAGATCATGTCATCTGCAAACAGATAATTTTACTTCTTCCTTCTGATTTGGATGTTTTTTATACTAGGACGTATAGTGTGCTGAATAAAACTGGTGAGTGTGGGCAGCCCTGCTTTGTTACTCATCTTACAGGAAAAGCTTTTGGCTTTTCATCACTGAGTGTGATGTTAGCTGTAGGCTTTTCATACGTGGCCTTTACTTGTCAAAGTAAGTTCCTTCTCTACCTAATTTTGTTGAGAGTTTTTATCATAAAAGAATGCTGATTTTTTTCTAATGTTTTTTCTGCATCTATTGAGATGACGATGTGATATTTATTTCATTCAAGCACACTGATTGACTTGCATATATGGAACCATTCTTGAATCCCAGGGATAAAACCCACTTGGTCATGGTGTGTGATACTTGTAATGTAATACTGAATTTAGTTTGCTAATATTTTCTAAAGAATTTTTGCTTCCATGTTAATCAGGGATATTGGTCTGTAGTTTTCTTTTTGTATGGTGTCTTTGTCCGGCTTTGGTATAACAGTGATGCTGTTTCTCATGAAATGAATTTGGAAGTTTAAGAAGGATTGGTATTATTTACATATTTGGTAAAATTTACCTGTGAAGCTATCTGGGCCTGGACTTTTTTTTGTTGGGAGATTTTGATTGCTAATTTAATTTCCTTGGTCTATTTAGGCTTTCGATTCCTTCTTGATTTAGTCTTGGTAGGTTGTCTGTTTCTAGGACTTTATCCATTTCTTCTATTATTGTCCAATTTGTTGGCATATAGTTATTTATAATACTATCCTTAATCACTTTTTTTGTGGCATTTGTTGTGAAGTCTTCTCTTTCATATATTATTTTATTTGAGTCTTCTCCCTTTTTTTCTGAGTCTAGCTAAAGGTCTGTCAATTTTGTTATCTTTTTAAAAAGACAACTCTTAGTTTTATTATGTTTTTTCTATTATCTATTTCATTTGCCTGCTCTATAATCTTTATTATTTCCTTTTTTCTCCTAATTTGGGCTTGGTTTGTTCTTTGTTTTCTAGTTCCTTGAGGTGGAAAGTTAGGTTGTTTGAGTCTTCTTTTTTTATTGTAGGCATTTATCACTGTAAGCTTCTCTTTTAGTATTGCTTTTGCTGTATTACATAAGTTTTGGTATGTTGCATTTTCATTTTAGTTGTCTTGAGAAATTTTTTAATTTCTCTTTTGTTTTTGTCTTTGACCCAGTGCTTATTTCAAGAGTTTGTTTTTTAGTTTCCATTGATTGATGAGTTTTCCTGATTTCTTTTTGTTATTGGTTTCTAGTTTTATTCCATTGTGGTCAGAAAAGACATTCCGAATGATTTCTGTCTTCTTAAATTTAAGACTTGTTTTGTGACTTTGCATGTGATCTATCCTGAGAATATTGCATATGTGCTTGTAAAAAAAGAAAAAAAATCTCTGTCTCCTCTCAATACTTCACTTTTGGCCACCAAATGTATCGTTTTTTTTTTTTTTTTACCCCACACCACTTCTCCAATTCTTTGCAGACTAACTGTGTGTGCTACAATTGAATTCAATTCTGACACTGTCTACCTGGAATTAGAAACAGATCTAACAGGTTGAGGACTCCGTCCCACAAGACTGCACTGCCTCCCTGTCCCCACCTTAGACACCAGTCTAGGTTGTCATCTGAGCTTCGGACCCACCAGCTATTAATCAGATGTTCTACCCCTCCTCGGGATGAAAAATTTGTTAGAGAGGCTCACAGAACGAAGGAAAACAGTGTATTTACTAAATTACTGGTTTGTTATAAAAGCATATAACCTGGGAACAGCCGGATGGAAGAGATGCAAAATATGGGAGAAGGGGCATGGAATGCCCATGCCCTCTCCCAGAACCCCCATGTATTCACCAACCTGGAAGCTCTCTCAATTTCATAGTTTAGGATTTTTATGGAGACTTTACTATATAGGCATGATTGATTAAATCATTAGCTATTGATGACGAAACTCAATGTCTGGTCTCTCTCACCTCCCTGGAGGTTGAGGGTAGGGGTGAAGTTTTAACTCTCTAATCAATCATATGGTTGGTTTCCTTGGCAACCAGCCCCCTATTCTGTGGTTATCTAGGGGCTTTCCAAAAATCACTGTATTAACATAAACTCAGATGTGGTTGAAAGGGACTTATTAGGAATAACAAAAGACACTAATATTTATTACTCTGGAGCTATTATAGGGACTGAGAATAAAAGATGAAATATAAAAAAAAAGATGTTCTGATTGTTGTTATTGACTAGGAAATTACAAGAGTTTTAGGAACTCTGTACTAGAAATGGAACAAATATACAGAGGGTGCCAAAAAATGTATACACATTTTAAGAAAGGAAAAACTGTGTTAAAATTGTAATAATATATACTGATAACAAAATATGAATACAAGTCATGTTTGACTTCTGCAATTACAAGAGGTGCTCAAATGGTTACTATCAACATCCAGATACTTCTTATTATGGTGAACTATTGTTTCAGCAATGTTGACCAAAGTGTCCACTTGTATCGCTATGCATGCCATTTCAATTTCTTCCCGAAGTATGGCCAGTGTAGCTGGTTTTCTATGGTCTACCACATCCTTTAAGGTCCCCCATCGGTAGAAATCAAGGGGTGTTGAGTCAGGAGAACGTGAGGGTAACTCAACCCCACCTCTTTGTCTTATCCATTGTCCTGGCAAATTCTCATTGAGGTAAGCTCTCATGTCTTGGTGGTCTTGTGCTCCTCGAATGACAACCGTGCTTCTGCCATTTTCTTTGCGTGTCCTGCCTGTCGCATGGTGACACTAGCATTCATTTGATTAATGCCATCTTTTCAATGAATGTCATACTACACATTGCTACTGTAATTCAATTCAACTTCAAAAAGTAATACATAGATAACATCACTTAAAATGTGTATACATTTTTTTTGGCACCCCCATATATTTCTTATAAATCACAGTATCACAGCACTTGAAAAGAATATATATGCTGTTATTGGGTGGAACGTTCTGTGTATGTCTGTTAGGTCCATTTGATCTACAGTGATCAGCGGTTTTTTAACAAATGTGTTGCAATGTGACTTTCATAAATACCACCCAACTAGAACTAAAGAAATGTATTAAATGTGAATGATACATGAAACTCAAGTAGTTTTCTCCAAGACAAAATTTCATAAATTAATATTGAAGCAGTATTTTTTGCCCTTAGGAATGCTATAAATTTTGGGAAACAATATTGGTTAGGAAATACCTAACCAATATTGGTTTTCAACTCCTTGAAGAAAAGATGAATAAGGAATTCAACAGTCTGCAAGTATAAAAAGAATACTGTATGAGTAATAATAGATGCTAGTGTTTTCTCAGACTAGGTCAAAATAGAATGGGTTCAAATCACAAAAACAAGAATTTAAGTTTAGATACAAGAATGATTTCTATATTTGAGTGATGGACAAGATTACCTTCCAAAGGACATTTGTAAGTATCATTTCTGGACTACTGAAAAGAAAAAGACATCGAGAGAGCTTTCTTCCTGGTGTGATTTTGAGGGAAGACAATTGGCATACATAGCTCTAGAGGTAATTTCCTCATACTGTGATTCTATCTAAGTGGGGTACAGTAATACTCACCAAATGCTGTCCAATGTACTAAAAAGAAGTACATTATAGCCTAATCCACTCAGAAACTGCTTGGGGTCTGTTTTCATTACATGAAGAATTACATCCACTCCTTCAGTTCCAAAAATTTCCTAAGAGATTTATTTAAAATTATTTCTAGAAATAAATAATCCTTTCCTTTCCCATTTCATCCTGTTCCCTAAAACTTTTTCTACCAGAAAAATACAACAGTAGTAGGAAAATACTCCTTTTAACACAATATTTCCCCCCAAAACTTGTATTCATTTGTTCTCAGAAATTTAAGACAAACTATTGTAAAGCTAATTATTTTAAGAGAAAGGATCAATCAATAGACCAGCTTAGTTTACCTTTATATGTTTTGTTCTTCCCTTTCTCTCTCTTTTAGAAAAACAAACCATAAGATTTTCTTCCACGGTAGTTAATCATCATGTCAGATGAATACTAGATAAAAACAATTGATTTAAGAGGCTAAAATTCTATCATGGAAGATATTCTAATGCTCCCCAAAGAGAAATAAATATATAAATGGTAGTTAAAACTTTAATAATTTATATGAAGTTATTACCAGTTAATATTTGTCCCTTGCTAATTACCTTTCTCATTGCCTTGTTGTTCAGTTCTGCTTCCCAGTAAGCAAGACCGTATTTTTCCAGAAGAGCACAGGCAGAGTGGTAGAATATAAGCTTGAGAAGTTGCATCAAAGCTTGGAGCTAAGTATGCGTTTATTGTTCCTGTTAACTCTCCCTAAATTCCCTCTATTGAAACTTTCATAATTTTTTAGTTTTACCTTTTCAATTCTGTCTCTTATTATTTAAGTTATCAATTTCTGAGACTCAGAGTTTGCTATGGAGTTAAAAAAGATCAAAGGGAATTAGCTCTTTTTTTTTAACTTTTAGTTTTAGGTATGAACCGAATTCAAACCCAAAACAGCATTCATAATGGTACAGCTCAATTGGGAGAACTGTTTGCCCATTTCTCAAACACATACACCTACTTTATGATCCATCAATTTCTAGGTATTTACCCAAGAGACATGAAAGCATTATGTCCACAAAAGGACTAGTACAACAATGTTCACTGATGCTTTATACATAATAGTCCCAAATGTTTATTAATAGGGCAATGGAGAAGCAAATTTTGGTATAGTCACACAATGAAATACTATTTACCAATAAAAAGGAATAAACTACTACTGATATATGCAACAACATAGACATATTTCAGAAATATGATGCTAGACGACAGAAACCAGATATGAAAGAGTACTATGATTCCATTAATATAAAGTTAAATAGTCAAAACTAATTTATGGGGATAAAAGTCAGAAGTGTAGTTTCCTGGAGTCAAGTGGGGAAATGGTTAGTAAGGGGCATGAAAGCATTTTATAGAGCGTTAACAATATTCTATATTTTAATTGGGGTATTGGTTAAATTAGTGTATATATTCATTAAAACCTATTTAAGATCTATATACTTTATGTAATTATACTCTAATTATAAGAGAATATTAAATTAAATATTCACAAGATTAAAGAACATCAACATTTATGGACAAGTACTAAGAAAATGTTGAAAGTGTTAGGTGATTGAAAGCTCTAAACAAAACTTTGATTCACAGGCATACATACCTTCCTAGGAATATTATGTTCACAAAGACCAGATGAAATAAGTAATATATCAGATTGAATTTCCAAAACAATGGCCTCTTCCTTGTCATTAGACTTGCTAATTGTATTTTTAAAGATTCCTGGTATGAAAAAATTTAAAAAATGTAAAGTTATTAGATACTGTATTTTTATTTTGATCAATTACTGTTTTGAAATCCCTTCTTAGAAAATTTCAGCTAGAGAAACCATTTTAAAAGGGTCTATTTTTATTGCATAGTTGCCTAGAAGCTGCAGACAGATGATGACAGATGGATTCTTTGAACTCTTAATAAATCAGTAGCCCCATCTATATAGAAGTTCTAGTACAGAATTAACGTTGAGTCATTAAGAGGCCCTAATAACCTGGTACTTTGCTCAGTAAACAAAACCGTTTAAAAATATGAAGTTTCATGAGGCAGAAATGAGTGCCTTTGTAAATATATGACCACAATGCCTGATCATAGCTTGCCTCATCTCTTCTCCTCATGGCTAATTGGGTCCATTTTAATCCAAGGTGGAAGACCTCCACAGGTATGTTTTCCGTTCTTGTTACTTCTTTCTGCATCCTCTCCTTATGTCTATATGAAAGTGTCCTCAACAATTTTAGGTAGCAGTATTCCCATGTCCTTTAAAATCTGTCCCTTGTTTCTAATCAAAATTTTAAAAGACATGAAAACAGCCACTTATGCTGATGGAATGATATTTACAATAAGATTTTGCCTCAAAAAGGAATTTTCCTTTAGGCTTTAAATGAGGAACAAAAGTCATTTTCTTCTGTTAAAGAGGTCACTGGCATTAGCAGAAGGTGTGGAGCTATTTTCCAAAATAGAAGGACCATGGAAATCAAAGGCTATCTTCACAGGTGGCCCTGAAGGGATGATTATTGGTTCTGTGAGGATGAAATACAGGTGGGGGATCAGACCCAGGGAGGCCAGCTGAGCATGCTGGAGACCCAGTGCAGGGGCAGGCCACAGACGGAGGGAGCTCCGTGCCTTTATCAGGAACACCTTATAGGAAACCCAGCTGTCTGCCCACAGGTCTGCTTCTCCTCTCTAGATGATCTCATTCTCCTTTCTACCTGGGTACAGGCACATCACTTTCCCATGTTATGTTAACATTGAATTATTTTCTTTATAATTCACTATCCTTTAATTAACTCCCTCCCTTTACCCTCTCCTTGTTCTATTCTAAATCATCCGATATATTTTTTTCCAGATTCCTCTAAAACAGCATTATACACATAACTTCCCTGATCAAAACTACGAGTGGTTCTCCATACCTAAAGAGGATGGAGTTAAAACTATTATCTGCCACTCAAAACTCTTTCTGGGTTGGCCCCTAACGAGACAGATAATTAACCTTATCTCACAGTATCTGTCTTCATGAAACTTTGACTCCACTTAAGCTAGCTCTGAACACATCATCATGTATATTTTAGCACCATGTCTCTGTTCAGGCTGTCCCTTTTCCCCCCTCTTGAAAGTAGCCTGCCATTCCAACTCAGTAAAGGTTCCTGTTCAGATTGCCTCGACTTGAAAACTTCCCAAATCTTTTCGTTTCTATGGTGTTTATTCTGTGACTCGTTAGGTGCCTTACTGATGGAGCATGGTAACGCACGCTAGCTTCTATGATATACGTCTTTTCTTTTGTTCTCATTAAGGGCAAGGTCGCCAGTGTCCGCTCTGTGCGTGTTTGTAATCCAAGTGCCTATACGGAAGGTGTATAAACACGTACATTTACAATGCAGTTATATTTGTTGAGCATATTACTACTGCAGAGCCCTCTGTTAGATTCAATAAGAACTCACATGATAAAGATCAACTTCTTTCAAGTTAAAGGGAGAAGGTGCTAAGAAAAGAACCCTTGCTATTTGTTTTCCCATTTCCCTGCCCCACTTCCCACCCAGGTAAGGTTAAGACTTCTTCTCGGACATATGGGAACTGTATTTCCTGACTCCATCCAGTTAGGCTAGGGGTCTTAGGACTGAGTTCTGTACCATGGAATGTGCACACAAGTGAGAAAATCTACTTTCAGGTTTGGTCATCCTAAGCAAACTCATCAAGGAAGTGAATATTTCTGCCCGGCCCCCTTTTCGATATCCTTATTTTGCTTACTAGTATTATTATTAGAGAGCACCACTCCATTCCACTAATGAGAGAAGAGTAGGCACTTCAATTTAATAGGCAGAAGAGTTTCTGAGGAGGCATTTGTAATTAATTGACATCCAGCAAATTATGTCACTTACTCAGGAGGCAAACACTGAATATGAATATGACTGAAATAGCTCTTACTTTTCAAACAGAAAAGGTTAGGGCTGGAGGACTATTTATTTTTTACTTAACAAAAGGTAAAAAGCTTTTGTGTGGGTTTCTGAATTTTACACTGACCTCACATGTGATGTATTTTGGGGATAAAGTGACTTAGCATAGTTGATTCTAAGTTGAAAATCAAGGATCTCCTGATATTTCATGTTAGAAAAGAAGCTCCAGTGTACATTTCTGTATGTACCATTGTATCAGTGTTCTGGTACATCAGATGCACTGATAAATGTAATATTATCCTCTTTTAAAATGACTCCAAAAGGCTTGGCCAGAAAGTGGTGATCTTATTATTAGAAGAATGAAACAAACAATAGCCCATTAAAAAAAAAATAGCCCTAATAAAATAGTACCTGAATTGAGAAAACAAATGTGTAAGGGATGAGTTTCAGTAAAGAAACTGATTTCTAGCAACAATATGAAACAAAAATCAAGAAAATATTTAGGAGTGTCTCAGCTATAAAAACAAAATAAATTTGTAGAAAACATTGCAAACAAAACTTCTAACTTATATATAGTCTACTTCCATCAGTACCAAACATGCTATGTTTACCTATCAGTTGCTGAATTGCTCTCTTTTCACAAAGGTCCGCATTTACAGTCTCATCCTCAAGGGAGACCATGGCTCTCAGGAGCCTTAAGGTGTAACGCATATGGGCGAGCTTGTTGCCACGGCCGCCTGTACCATGAAAACTGTTACCGTGAATAAAGAAGGAATCTGTAAAGAAACAGTAATAATTTACTTTCATCAAGAAACTTAAAACATTTCAAATGATAAAACTGAATATATCAGACATCTTATATCTAACTATAAGTTGTTTTTTAGAGAAATATTATTCCTTCCCCTTCCTCCTTTTATTTCCAGAATAGAAATACGTGCTTTTAAATATTCTTCAAATGTATCATATTGTATGTATCTTTTGTAACTTGCTTCTGTTACTCAACATTGTTTTCCAAATTATTCACATTGTCAAAAGTAGATCTAGATTGTTCATTTTAATTGTTTTTGGCATTCGTCTTAGAAATAAATCACAGTTTTGCCATTCACTAGTACAAACTGCTACAACGAACATTCTGGTTTATGTCTTTTCATTCCCACTGAAAAGAGTTTTGCCATGTGACACCATGTGAAACGAGTTTTGCCATGTGAATCATACAGGTTATACCCATATTGAATTTTATTGAAGTTGCCAAATTGTTTCCCAAAGTGGTTATATGGATATAATGTGTAAGACTAATAGAGTCTTCCCAATCTGTTGAATGCGAAATGGTAGTTCATTGTTATCTTAATCTGCATTTCTGATTACCAATGCGGTTGAAAATCTATTAAAGTCTTTTAGAAAACTGAGATTTTTCTCTGTCACTTGGCAGTCTCTCTGTTTACTTCTCTACAGAGTTATTTCCTTTTTGATATGTAGGAGTTATGAACCTGGATTCTAATCCTTTATCAGTCACAGGGGTAGTAAATGTCTTCTCTCAATTTGTAGATTTATATTTTACTCAGATTTTGTCATAGAGACATTTCTAAGTTTTACAGTAGTTAAATGCATCAGTCTTCTCCTGTATAGTTTAAGCTCTTCTGATTTTTAAAAATCTTTTCTTACCCTGTTATCATAAAGATATTTTCCCATGTTTTCTTCTAATAATTTTACAATTTAACTTTTCATATTTAAGGCTTTAATTCATTTTGTAACTGATTTTTTTTAAACAAGGTGAAAGGATCTAATTTTATTTTTTCCCCTGGAGGACCAACTGCCCCAGCACCATCCTTCCCTCATTGACTGGCAATATCATCTCTGATAAGGCCAGAATCCCATACATTCCATTTCATTGGTCTATTCCTGGCCTCGTACCACACAGTTTTAATTAGTATAGCTTCATGGTAGTAGGTCTTGAAAAATAGCAAGGCAAGTCCTCCTTTTTTCTTTATAAGGTTGTTTTAGAAGTAGCTCTATGTTTAAAGATAAAAAAAAAAAAAGTTCAAAATACTGTTCTGAGTATTGTGTATTGGTTAAAAATGTGGGTCCTGGAGCTAGACTGCCTGCATTAAATCCTGGCTCTGCCACTCATTGTTTGGCTGGGAACAAGTTTTTTAATTTCTCTTATTGATTTCTACCCATCCGATAATCAGGGATAACAATAGTACCTATAACTCCTAGATCTGTTGTGTGGACTAAATGAGTTAATACTTGTAAGGTGGTTAAGACCTACCACATAGTAGGTACTCAGTAACTGTTAGCTATCAGTCTTCCTCTTATTAGGCAGCCTTTTGTCTTTTGCTTACAGTCTTCGGTAAACATAAATAGTACGATAATGATACTATCTTCTGTAAACATGAATGATATAAAGGATAGGAGAATTGTTTCATTTAGTGTGGAGTAATTTAACAAGACTAAATTTAGTAACTCAGCGTATTAGAAATTAGAGAAAAAAATGAGCTATCATGTTTTTCCTCTCTCATGGATACATGAGTGATATTCCTGATCGAATGAAAATGCACAATATAAAATTATTTCTAGAGCAAAATACTATCAGAAAAGAATGCAGTATCTTCTTTTTATATTTTTTAAAAAGATGTATTTCTTATTTCTTTTATAAGAATTATGAGAATTGAAATAAAATATTCAACAAATTGGGATGCTGCTAATTTGGTAGACTACATGTGGCATCATTACTTCTGATGTGAGATCTGGATTTTAAGCCCCATGAAGGTAGATTTTATTTATTTTGAACATAAATGTATCTTTAGCTGCTAAAACAGTATCTGGTACCTATGGCACATTCGACAAATATTTGTTGAATGAATAATTAAAATATTGCCAGGACTTAGTATAATTGTTGGATAGGCCTAATTATACAAAACTTTATGGCAGATTGTATGTATTATTTTTTTTTCTTTACTGAGAGGTGTGCATCAGCTATAGTTATGACGTTTATTGTCTGATTTTAAATGAAATTTCAGATCTTTTTTTCTTAAAACATGTGAATAACATCAAAATCAGAGGAAGACAGATTTATGTTTTACTCTTTGCTTTAATTTTTTAAATATTTTTCTATGCATATTTTGAAAATTCAATTAAAATATGTAGTTTGAATTTTTTATTAAATTCATTGGGATGACATTGGTTAATAAAATTATATAGATTTCAAGTGTAT
This sequence comes from Rhinolophus sinicus, assembly GCF_057876585.1. Taxonomy (NCBI): domain Eukaryota; kingdom Metazoa; phylum Chordata; class Mammalia; order Chiroptera; family Rhinolophidae; genus Rhinolophus; species Rhinolophus sinicus. The sequence goes on from NC_142504.1 coordinate 35,442,566, forward strand.
AATTCTACAATATATCATCTATATATATTGCATTGTGTGCTCACCACCCAAAGTCAAATCTCCTTCCCCATATATTAGATTAGAATTTTGACAGGAATCTTGAAAGACCACTCACCTTCGCTCTCACACCATTTTAGAAATGCCAGGATTCGAGCATTTCCCTGGCACAACATATAGTCTTCTATTAATAAAGGAGCCACTGATGACAAAGTGGCAATTGCATGCAGTTGTAATTCTTCATACTGTGCTGCGGACCATTCAATTATTTTGTGTTTCTCAGGCTTTTTAACATAGGTAAACAAAGCCAAAACAACTCTGCCATCAATTAGTAGCTATGAGAAAGGGCAGGCAGTATTTTGTTAAAAATCTAAGAAAATAAGATAAAACATTTCCAATTTGATATTTTATTGATCATTTCAAAATATTTCCTTCCTAAAGATCTCAACCTATGTGAACACCCAAAAAAGATAAAAACAACTTAATAATAACAACAGTTGGCTATGATCCCCTCTTTCTGTGATATGTACTCTGTAGCTGACAATAAATAATATAAAGTAAGCATTATTTTTTTAAAATCTATGCTGCTTATATATGTAGTTTAATTCCTCCTTATCTTAAAACCACAGGAATAGAAAATTTGGGGCAAATAAACTGCTGGTATTTCTCTCTTCTCTCCTTTTTTTTTATTTTAAAGGAAACATTTCACAGACTCAAATGTGTACTATAAAAATCAGTTTTGTCTGAAGTAATGACTAGGGCTAATTTTTAAGCACACACAACAGGACTTATACAAATATTCTGTCCAATGAATGCCAGTCAGATCACGAGTCATATTTAATTACATGCCTAGAATTTTAAAATTATATTAAATTCATGATTTCAATAAAAATAAAAAAAGGATGCATAGCTATTATGTGACAATCAGTTATTAATATTGTAGCCAATGCTGATTGATGCATACTTGTGGTTCACAAGATAGTAACACACCACGTGCTAAATTCTATTCAATTTTCTTTTCATTTGGCATTATTCTATAAAGACTTATTCACAATAATGTCTATGAATTTTTCTCGGGTTTCTACTAGTCCACATGAAAAGAACACAAGATTTAAGATTGAGAAAACAAGAATGACAAGTAGTTCTAGCATTACGGTAAATAGTAAGTGGATAACATTTTTGAAAAAGTCTATAAACTGCAAATAACAGTACACATGTTCATTATCACTACTATGACCGAGACACTAATATATTTAACACAAAAAAATTAGTTGATTCCACTGCTTGCAGTGGAAGCTTTAAGAAGCTTGCCATAGTGTTTGTGCCATTTAATTCTGTTTCAATTTAAACTGGTAAACTATAGTGTAAAAGTTATTTATTATCTTTATATGTATCATGTTAATAGTTATGTAATATTCTATTATAACAAGAAACCGTATTTTATTGAATACTTTCTATTTGGCATTCCAGAAAATACACTGAGGTCGTATAGAGTATTTATTTTTGATATAAATGATAGTTATAACTGTAAAGACAATTTTTCTTTTTCTGAGCATTTTTTAATTATATATTCCTCAAGGCGGCATTACCAAGAAAATCTGAGCTCTTTTAATTCTCATAATAATTCCACGAAGTAGGTATTAGACCCATTTTGAGGTTGAGATACCTGGGATTTAGAGAAACTAAACAGCCTACCCTAACTAAAGCCTTAACCACTATGTTATGTCACCTTTATGTTATCATTAATAATATTGATAAAATGAATTCCCAGTTCTTCTTCATGGTAACCCCTTGGAGCTTGAAAGTGTTTTAGGACTAAAACGAAATTTCACTGAATGCAGCAAATAACTAATGAAACTGTTAGTAGGACATTTTTTCTACCACTTTATAGTTTACAAAGCCTGCACCTAAATCTCACAATAGCCCTGTGAGCAGGGCAGAAGTATTAGAACTCTCCTTTTACATTAGGAAGAACTGCGCCTTAGAAAGTTGAGGTAATTTTGCCAAGGCCACAGAGCTAGTAGGTGATAAGACAGAAGTGAAATTTTAGTCTATAGTTCTTCAAATTACATCATGCTGTTATATAGGATATTAAGTATTAAGATAAATGGAGAAAAAGCAGGTTCATAAGGGTTTGAGATTGGCGGCACAGAGGTTAGCATTCATTCCTCCAGCAGAATCAACACTTGATTCTATGGTCAGAGATAGACTATTTGGCTGGATGGGCCTATATGGGTCTTCTTTCATTTTATGTTCTCTTACTGAGAAGATTTAAATATGTAAATAAATCTCAAGGGTTCTCCTGCTTTTCTTTGGTTTATGGTTTAAATTTAGGTAAGTTCATTATTTACAGATAAGCAAAGGAAATTTTGAAAACAGTAAAATTCTGGCCAACGAGAGTTTGTTACTTTCTCTGGTAAATCATTTACAGTCATGACTTTTAAAATGTTATACTACAAAGTGAATTGATTTTAATTTTTGTTTTGATTACTCTTTACCTGTACAGTAGGTAAATCTTTACATAAGATCACAATTATATTGAATAGCAACTTCTTCAACTCAAAATCTTCATAGGAATTAGAAAGCTTAAGACCTTTTACCAAAGGATTTTGACTTTTTACTGTAAGGGGACAAAAAAAAAAGAAAGAGTAAAATAAAAGCTAATATGATGTATTAAGATTTATTGAGATAATTATAGATTGAAAATTTTATGATTTTACCTTCATTAAAGGTTGCAAATAGTATCAAATCCCTGGTAAAGCCACATTCCTAATATACACACACAAAACAAACAGAAGGATAAATTAATTAATGGAAATTAAGTTACAGATGCCCATATTTACCTAACATATGACTATCAGATTTCTCTTGTCATTCATTTGATTAACAAAGCACTAATAATAGGAAGGGATGAAAGCAAGAAAATAAAAGCATATAGCCAGATCAATTTTTAATTTATTAAACATTAAAATTATTTGTGTAGGTTCTAAGAAATAGTTTACATTATTCAAGAATAAGATGCTGTTTAAAATTTGGTTAAGAATGCAAAATGTATTGAGTACAAGTTACGTATGTAACTCATTATTTACACCTTCAAACAACAAATAAGGGAAGAAAATAGTTATTTTCAACACCTATTCTTCTTAAACAACCACGCTCCCCACCCCAACCCCAACCACTCTCAGGATGTCAATGGTTTGGTCAAGCAATGATGAAACAGTTCCTACTAAATATGAAAAGCCCTGAAGAATGGCCAGAACTGCAAACATTTCAGTATGACAGAACTCATTCCTGACAGAGATGTCCTAATTGGACTTTATACATTAGGGAGAGCTGATAGGGGCAAACTCTGGGCTTTTGAGTTTGCAGCTTTACATACCTTCTACTTTAGGATCAATACGGTTTTGTTTTGTTTTTGTTTTTTTTTAAGTAAGGATGTTATTTCTTTGACACATTCATGGCATTCACTTGAATGTTTGCAAGGATGCCAATGAGAACTTACTGACCTACCAGGGCTTCCAGAGAAACATACAGGTCCACCTACACATTGCAACCTTGACAAGGAAGCTATTAGGATTGTTTCCCCATTTGCACAGGGTGAGGAATGACAATTAAGTTCGAGAACTCATCCTAGAAAAAGCACTACATACCATGTTTCCCCCAAAATAAGACTGGGTCTTATATTAATTTTTGCTCCAAAAGATGCATTAGGGTTTATGTTCAGGGGATGTCATCCTGAAAAATCATGCTAGGGCTTATTTTCTGGTTAGGTCTTCTTTTCGGGAAAACATGGTACCTCTCTGCTGAATGTCACTACGGTCACTTCAAAGTACTCCCCTTGGGAAGGAATGCACCGATGCCATTGCCTAGTCCACCCTTCAAAGCAATTTTGGAACTCTTTCTGTAATGGCTATCAGAGCTGTCATCATATTACCCTTGATGTCCTGAATGTCATCAAAATGTCTGCCTTTCAATATTTCCTTTATCTTCGGTTAGAGAAAAAAGTCACTGGGGCCCAGATCAAGTGAGTAGGGAGGGTGTTCCAACACAGTGATTTGTTTACTGGTTAAAAACTCCCTCACAGACAGTGCCGTGTGAGCTGGTGCATTGTCATGATGCAAGAGCCATGAATTGTTGGTGAAAAGTTCAGGTCATTTTCGTCTAACTTTTTCACTTCCAAATAGTGAACTTGGTTAACTGTTTGTACAATTGGTACAAATTCATAATGAATAATCCCTCTGATATCAAAAAAGGTTAGCAACATCGTTGCAACAAGTTCGCAAACTTAATTGTCAGACCTCGTATGCATCCTGTGAGTGTTCTCTTATGTTGGGATCACTCGACGTCCATTAACGTGGGGCTGTGGCCTTCACTGCCAAATTTCCTTTAAGTGCAACTTAGAAAGTATGTGGCTGACATGTGAATATTATTGCCAAAGATCCCTACTTTGGGATGTCAATCATTCAATGATTTTTACATTATAAAATATGGGGTAGCTAAGCTTCTGATATGGCTCAGTGCTCCTATTATTATAGAAATCTTCCTGCAGGTAACAATGAAAAATTCTGAACAAAATATAAAAACACCTGTCTGCGACCAAAACCAAGCAGGTACTGGAGGGGAGTCAGGGCTTTGAGGAGGGAAATGGCACCACATGAGTTTTCCTTTTTCTTAAAATGGCTTTTAGAATGAGGCCAGGCTCTAGCCTGCACCTCATGGGGATGCTAAAACTCAGGGTAAACCTGGCTTGAGGAACCAGAGGACAGAGGCAATCATGGGGCAACCACCGCTACTGGAAAGTGAAGGGAGAAATCCCATAAAGGAGGGGGGCCAGAGAAAGGGAACCTCAATTTCTGTGTATAAACTTCCCAAGTCTCTGGCTGATGCCTGAACCACAGTAGGGCAGGGAATACTCAAGCATCCCATGTAAGGCTAAAAGAATCGAACTGAGATTTGAGCTGCCATCCACCATCGGGATGAGGCTAGCCAAACTACATACCTATTAATATGAAAAAAATAAATACTTTTCAGAGGAATACACCAGAATTCACCATCAAGATGCTCATAAGGAATGGAAAGACAGGGACTCTCAGCAGAAAAATAGAAACTATAAAAAGGAACCAAAAGGAAATTCTAAAACTGAAAAATATAACATCTGAAATAAAAATGTATTAGACGGGATTAACAGCAAATGAAGATGACAGGAGAAAAGTCAGTGAATTTAAATATATAGACCAACACAAATTATCCAATCTGAAGAACAGAGAGAAAAAAGATTGAAAAAAGTGAATAGAGCCTCACAAACTTGTGAAACAATATCAAAAAGTTGAACATACATGTAATCAGAGTTCCAAAAGGAGAGAATCGGGCTGAAAAAATATACTTGAAGAATGTGACTAAAAATTCTCCAAATTTAGTAAAAGACCTAAATTGACATATTCAGGAAGTTCTAGGAACTTCAAGCAGGATAAATACAAAGAAAATCACATCTTGGAACATCATAGTAAAACTGCTAAAAACCAAAGACAGAGTGAAAAATCTTTGAAAACCATCAGAAAACAAAATGAGACATTTTACACGGGAGAAGAACAATTTGAAACAACAAATACTTCTTATCAGAAACAATGGAGGCCAAAGGACAGTGGAGCAATATCTTTAAAGTGCTAAAAGAGAAAAATTGCAACCTAGAATTCTATATTCTGTGAACACAGGTTTCTAAGAATTAAAATGAACTAAAGATCTTTTCAGATAAAAGAAAGGAGGAGAATCTGTTGCCAGCAGCCAGCCTATCTGCACCACAAGAAATGGTACAGGAAGCAGTCAGGTGAAACAGAAATGATCATCAGATAGAAACTCATATCATCAGGAAGGAAAGAAATGCATCATAAATGGTAAATATGTGGGTAAATTATAAAATATGAGGAAGGGCCTCAAGTTTCCAAAGATGATGGAAAGAAGAATTGGCAGAGTGAGGACACCGGTTGACCATCATGACATTACAACTTAACTGAACGTTACAACCAAGTACATATTACAACACAGTCTAGTTCTCCCTCCCCTCACTCGTACTCAATTAAAATTAATACCATTTACTCATACTTACAATCATTGGTGCTTCAGGATTTTGAGCTATAATTGTAGTGATCACTAATATATCATTTCTAAGCTGACGATCATAATGACTAAAGCCTCTCATAAACAGATTTTTAAATACTTCCTTCAAAGCCCTAGAAAGGAAAACCGTATTTTTAGAACCACAATTTTTTTATAGGACGACCACTTAGGTATCTGTCAACAAAATTTTCCGTTTTATATTATACTAGTCATTTCAAAGTATTTCTCATCTTTCCTGTATTTCCAAATCTGCCTCTAACTCACTGTAGTGGACTATCCAGGTAGTAAGAAGCCATCAACCCAATCCATGCATGATGGTCAAAATGCTCTAAAATAAAGACTCGATCACATCATTTTCCTTTCTGAAACTACTCAAAGGCTTTTTGTTGTTCTTAGGATAAAGTCCTACTGTGTTACCAAGGCTTATCAGGCCTTCCATGGTACTTACAGTTCCTGCTAACATCCTCAGCTTCATCTCGCACTATTCTACCCTGTACTCTCTGCTCTCACCACAGCGAAATGCTTTCAGTTTTTTGATTTTGCTGAATTCTGTTTTCACTTCTGTTCCCCCGTCCAGGATGCTGTCCACATGCAAAACTCTTCTGTGTTGCCAGTTCCTACTTATCATTCAGGTGCCAGGTTAGGGTTCATCAGGAAGCATTTATTAACTCTCCAAGTCTGGGTCAGCTTCCCTGCACAATGCCGCTGTACTTCCTAGGACCCACTTGTCCTTGTGATAACAGCACCCTTAGTTTTATGCAGGCTTCACTCTTTCCCCACTTTTGGTCTTGTGAACTGCCTTTGCTTCCTTTTCGCCAGAGCCGTCCTTCTCTCTGTCACAAGTAATTCACTCTGGAATGGGAGTATGGCCAACACCAGAATGCCCAGGGCCAACGGGGACTCGATGGAAAGAATTTTCTTTGCACTTTCAGAAGAGCAAGTTTTCTCTGCTTGATTTGGGCTTGTGAGGTTGTGAACTCAGACTTCCTAGGTCTCACCATGTGGACCTTGTGAAGAAAACCAACACAGTGGAAGACAGTAAGGAAGGATGAAAAGGGCCCAGTCCTGATATTTGCTGAGCCTTGAATACATGAAACCAGTTTTATTCATAACTTGGTAGTTACATTAGCCCATAAATTTCCTCTACGGCTTATATCAGTTGCGTTAGGTGTTCAGTCACTTTCAAGCAAAAACGTACTGATTCACCTTCTTCTGGAAAACATGTAACACCTTGCGATAGTCTCTTTTGTGACCTTTAGTACGCTCCCTTTTTGTTGCCTACTTACTTGTCCACCTCTCCTACCGTAATGCAAATTTCACGAGAGCAAAGATCATGTCTGTATTGTTTTCAATTGTCTTTCTATGGTCGAGGACTGAACTTGAGCAGATAAGAATTCCTTGATGAGTAAATGAAAAAGTAACTAAAGCCTGACTCATATTATTTCTAATGCTTGTTGCAGTACCTAGAAGACAATAAGTATTCAAAAAATTGATTTACTGAAGGAACAAAGGAAATAGACTTTGAAATGTCTAATTTTACTTTACACATATTCAAAAACATACTTTAGTCTTGTTAACAAGCTACTTTAAAAGCCTTCCACCTATGAAAAAACGGCTTGTTGTTTCGCAGATGCATTTATACCATGGCACCAAAAAGATGTCCTGAAACTGAGCCACTATATGAATCAAAAGCCTAACTGCACACAAATTCAAACAAACATGTTAGTTATGTCACTGACCATCACCTCAAGGTTAAAAAATATTCCTATCTAACCACATATACTTACAGCAAACATTCCAAGCTACTAAGCTGTTGTATGATTTCTTGTTTGGAAGATTTTTCCAATAGGTTCCAAAGTATTTCTGATGAACGAAACAGAAGTTGTCCAGAGGGATCTGGATCAGTGAGGTGAGCACAGAGCCCACTGGCGGCTTGTGCTTTCATCATCAAAGTACAGTTCACGTCTGCAAATAAATTGAAAAATTATTTGTTATGTTGCCCAGTCTTGACATCATCATTAGATAGAAACAAAAGTAGCTGAGAATAAAGTATTCAAAGTTAAGAATATACTAACCAGAAGTGGAGAGATGTTGTAGAGCTTTAAGTACCCAGAGTTTCTCAACAAGTTGATTTTCAAGCCAGGCCAGCGACTGGACCATACTGGTTGCCAATCCTCCGACTTCAGCCATTTGAATCTTATAGGATGAGCTGGCCGGCTGGTAACCTAACAACAATTAGTTGACACATATGTATAGTTATCTCACACAGTAAGTCACCTACATTACAACAAAGGAATGAGTAATTTATTATTAAACAACAGCAACAAAACTTTTTACCAGTGTATGACATTTTAAAATGGTTTCGCACAGGGATCGGCAAACTTTTTCTATAAAAGGCCAGGTAGTATTTTAGGTCCGGCAGGTGGTAAGGTTTCCATTTCACATACTCAACTCTGTGACCATAGCATGAAAGCAGGTGTAAACAATATAAAAATAAATGGGCATGGCTGTGTTCCAATACAACTTTATTGACAGAGGGCCAATTTTGGCCAGGGGTTTGTGGATCCCTGCTGTAGCCTTTGAAATAGGTCCACAAATTTGGGGGCACATCTTAAATCCTAAAAAGGAACAATATTTCTTATTTGTCAGTCGCTATGCCTTTCCATAAAGGAAAATGGCACAATTACAAATACTGAATGTTTTCACTATTCAAGTCTACACGTTACTTCAGTGCTTCCAAGGGAATGTGACGTTGGCAATGAAGGAAAGAGGTAAAAACGTAGTGCTGTTCTGACAAATGCTTGTGAATGTCATGGCATTTTAGGGACGTTTGATTCTTGGTGACATGTCTTATAAGAATATGCTTCTGTCTTAGCTTTTATGAGAAACACTACCTCTCCTTTTGATACGGTTGAAAGGCACCTATCCAACGACATTTAACAAGAGAGATTAAGTGAACATCAGAGGGTACTTGTTCACCTAAGATGTAGCCATTTTCTTTCAGTGATCTCACCTATTACATGACTCCCTGACTTCTTGACTTTTGAGACTAACTAGATTATTTAACATTGTCATAGTTCTGGGATGTCTGTCAGTTTGTCTTATCTTTCTGAATCTGAGCTCTGGCCCTGGACAAGGCCCTATCCCTTCCTGTGATGGGTTCTCTATGGTATGCTCCAGCTCCTCACTTTAGACTTTTAAGAAGTATAAAGAGGAAAATGAAAATTGCCTGTAATTTCGCTATCCAGACATAACAATATTAACATTTTGGTGTATTTCTTGCTGATATTTTAATGTATGCGTAGAACTTTAACAAGACACTACATACATGCAGAGTTTTACACTCTACAGGAGTCACTAAACATTTTATTGTAAGCTTTTTCCCATTCTGTAAAACATTTCCCCAAAACATGATTTTGTTTGCATAATAGTCTATCATAGGGATGGCCCAAAATGCCTACTTAAATTTACTGTATCTTTTCCTGTTGAGTTTACATTTCTGTGGAAGGAGAGAGTAATATTAAGGCTTATGGACTTGATTCCTATCTCCAGGGCTACGTCTCTTACAATTGCTCTACTGAGGACTTTTCAGTTGAGTTCCCAGATGTCCAACCATGCCCATCACTTGAAACCAACTGTATGATAGTTAGTGAGAGACTGATAAAATTAAGGTCAAGCTCACTTCTCCGCCCCTTCACTCCTCTGTCATATCTCATACATCATTTGTCTCTTTTTCTGTCTTAAAGAAGGGTGCCTGTATCTTACCAAGGTTAACCCTAAGCTTGCACTCTTAATTCCATCTTCTCATGCATTCTTTGGGAATTTCACCTTCCCATTTCCCACTTACTAGCTTCTTGTTCCTCTACTTACACACATTATTTTTTCCCTATCCTAAAAACAAATTAAAAACAACAAAACCTAAATATCTTTCTTTGATCTTGCTACCAGTTGAACTGTTCTCCATCTTTCTTCTTTTTCTTCACTACCTGATTTTAAAATACAAGTCTGCATTGACTGCCTCTAGTCCCTCGTTCCCACTGCCTCCACTCCCACAATCCTCTCATTCTTCAATCCTGCATCTGCCCTCACCATTTTATGGCAATAATCTGCCAAAAGTTAACCACAACTTTCCAGATACCACATTCTGCAATTACAGAGGCCTCTGCAGTATTTGCTGTTGAGACCATGTCTTCCTTCATCAAACATTTCATTCATGGCACACAAGACATAGCAATCTTTAGGTTTTCTTTCTCCTCTTAGACTCGCTCTTCACTGCCAATTTCTTTGGATCATTTTTTCCCAAACCTCAATATGGGCACTTTCTATGTCCCTCTTGGTCCCTTGCTTTTCTGGTAAACTCAACCATTCTGATGGCCTCAATTTTCATCTGTTTGGAGGAATTCCAAACCTGCATCACCAGCCTCTGCTTTTAGTATCTAACGTCTCCTGTCTACCAACACTTCCACCTGTATAACTCATCCATAGTTTAAGTTTGACATTTAATAGTCTCACTTATTTTCTTTACTTTGGATGCCTTCCTATTTTTCCCTAATGCATAAGTAATCTTTCTTTTCTACCACAGAGTCTTATTACCATCTATGTTAAGGAACATATAACTTAAAAATATTATTTATATTATCACTCTCTTCTTAGATTATAAATTATAGAAACTATGACGGTAGGAAGTATGTCCTAAATGACTTTATATCTTTCACAGTACAAGTGCCCTCTGCCTTGATTGTCACCCATTTCAGTGTGATTCATTTTTATCATTATATATTAAGATGCTTTAGCTGTAACATGCAGAACTGATTTCCCAAACATGATAGAGAATGTTATTATTAGGAATGTAACATTTAATTGGGTGGGACAGATATTATAAATAATTATAAAATGTTAGAAAATAATAAATAATATTATCAACATTATGAAATAACATTAACTAATGATAATAATTATAATTAAACTAACTTGGGTATGACTTTAAAATTAAATCATAAATATTTAGCATGAGAATAAAAATTCATACAAATCTAAAATTAAAATATGTAAAATTTTTTGTCTAAAAATGACCAAAGAGCTTGAAACTACAAAACAAAATCATCAAACAACCTGCTTTTGTTATGTTACATTTACGATCCCACTCTGTCTTCCCAAGTTCAAAGATAAATAAGACAGAATAGTCTGTTTTATAAAGACTTAAGTTATTACTGAAAGACCATTAAAATCTTCACCTGCAATATGCTTCTTTGGTGGTTCTGCATGATAAAAGTCAACAATACACTTACAAATTTGTATCCTCAGTTCAGAACTTGGTACTTTCATTAAGTCACCTGCCAGAAAGACAAAGGAATACTATTTAATAACACTGTCAGAAATTTATTTGCAAATTTAAGCATAAAGTGATAGAAAACAATAGTGATTAAAAGCATAAATGCTAGAACCAGACTGTCTAATATTAAATCCTGGCTCTGTCACTTACTATCTGCATAAACTTGTGTCTTAGTTACCTGGTCTATAAAACAAGTATAACAAGTTACTGCATTGAAGATTGTTGTGAGGATTAAATGAGTTACTATGAGAAAAGGACAGAGAACAGTGTCTGGCAAATAATAAGTTATTATTACTATTTTGGCAAGATGCGAGTGAGCAGCATTTTCCTCCCTAACCAGAGAATGTAATTTGTTGCCTGTAATAAAGCATCCTTTGCTTGGAGAAGGTCCAAGTGAGCTCTGCTCTTCAATTTGCTGATGAACTGGAAAACAGTGCATTTCTTGGCAGTTTTTGTCCTACAGGTAATATTTTTAGGTTCAAGTTCTTTGGGTGGGGATGACCATGGATAGAGTGGGTTCCTTTTCAGTCATTTCTCAATGACTTCTGAACTGGCTTCAGGAGATATTTCCAACTGGATTGCTTTTGCTCTGGTGAAGTCCTACAAGTATATCCTCAAAGGAATCTGCAAATGATCTGTGAAATTCTAGAACTAATCCATTCCCTCTGGGAGACCGAGGACAAGTAGAGTCAGTAGTGTTACCTTTAGGATTGACTCAGCTCTCAGAGGGAAAAGGGAGGACTCAGGTGTTCCCTGAAGACTTGAGTTTTGCATTATGTCTTATACAATATTCATCTCTGGGAGTGATCAGTGAACGCGGACGCAGGTGGACAGAGGAGGGAGCACATAGGAAAGCCACATCCTTATTTGAGAACAATCTATCTGCAAAAGACACCACTACACAAAAGGGCAGGTTCAAGGTTATTTTCTCAATTTTAATTTTTGGGGGCATTCCTCTGAAGTTGAAAAATCATGTTTTGAAAAAATTTAGGGAACAATAACAACTAAACTTTTCCAACAAGACTAACCAAACATTAAAGTTTATAGGCAGTCCTAAGGTTTCTCATCTGCTTCTCCAGCCTTTTAGTTCTCAGTCTCCTGTTTTATAATCTCAGGGTAGAGTGCCAACTTTACTCACACATTTCTGGAATCCTGCTCTGGAGTCAGAAATATCTATCATTTAGAAAAATAAGTAATATAATTTATTAGTACTTAGTAGAAATTGGAAGTTATTAATAAAGAATAAATAGTCTTTGTTCAACACTTTGTACTACCTATTGTTATTTTAGTTTAAGCTCATGTTTCCAGCAATGAAAAAATTAGGGACAGAGCAGCAGTATTTGCAGTCAGTAATCAGTGAAGGGATTTCATTTTAAACTGAGTGTTCACACCGACCTCAAGTGAGACAGTAACATGTTCTGTAGGCAGGCAGTCATTTAGCAAACAGCAGACTGACACAGAAAGAAGCGGGCTGTGTATGTATCATACAAATGTCTGCCAACACTCTCGGAGGCAACGTTTTAAAATAACAGGAGCAACAGAGGAATTTTGAGAATGTTACTAACCAAACCTACGCTTTTAATCTGTCAATACTGCCACGTCCTCTTTTGGGTTGGCTTCCCTTTGTAAATTTCCACTGATGACAGAGATTCACAGAATTCAATGTCCCATTTGTTTTTGAAATATTTTGAAAATACTTTATTTTAGCCTGCCTGCTTCTTAAGGTCACCTTGCCTAACTCCCCATATTTATTCTAATTTCCTCGACACCTTTACCTACTCTAGGCCACAAATTTTCCCCAAAGAATCTACAGTTGAGGACTCTTGAGAAACTTATTTAGATATAAAAGGGTTAGTGTCTATGTTAAAAACGAAGAGTGTTTTTTACTTATTCCAGGTGAGTCTCTAACATCTTTCAGTATGGTATATAATGCTGGGAACATAAGTATTCCGTCAATACTTATTTTTCATTTGTCAGGCCAATTGTGCATCTTTTATTTCTCTTATATGAATGAAAAACCAAATTAATAAGTAGAAATTTAATGTAGGCTTTGTTTTGGGAACATGCTGTCATGCCTCAAGGGCAGATTCAAGGCACTAGTGTCTGATCTCATTCCCTAGGAAATTATTATTTTCTTTCTGTAGAAAATTAAGCAATAACTGAAATACAAACACCTGCTGTTTTATATTTCCTCATATTTTTGAATACAAAACATAGGCACCTTCATCTTTCTGTATATTATGCTAAAGTTCTTAATGTTCTGCCATTTTATGAGTTTATTTAAAATGTTAGATGTATTTATTGAACACTTCGCTCTCAATGATTCTGGCAATTATTAGAGTTCAAAGTTGAAAACATTTTGTGGTTACGGAAAGGGACAAATACGTCTAAATAATACAAACTGAGTAACATCAAGACAAATACGCATACAAAAGTATCTACCAGTCCTTATACTTAAGAAACACAGAATCTTGTTGGTATCACGAAACACCCGAGTGGAAAACAATACAAAAATTATCACCAAGCACACTATGATTAATTCCCAGCCAGAAAACAAGAAAAGAGCCTAGATTTGGAGGAGAACTCCTAGTGAAACTTAGTGAAAGAGAGATTTCTTTCTTGTCGGTAGCACCTGTTACACCCCTCTATCTTAAGGAAATCGTAACTTACCCAGAAGTGCGATTGAGTTAGCAGTATCTTCAGCATATGTTATTTCATCCGATACCTTTTTTTTCAAAAACGGCAAGCTTCAATAAGGATGAAGAATGTATGAGTTATGTTTAATGAAGTCCTTAATTGAAGCATCATTTGCAAAGTAGGGGAAAATATCCTTTCTAACGAATAAAATGAGAATAATATGCTATACTTTAGTCCTAGGAATTGGTAACTAGCAAAAAAAAATTTGTGTCTCTAACTGACCAAAAAGAAAATAAAGTGAATAAAAACAAAGAGAGACGGACATAAAAGGCAAGGGTTAAGAAGGCCATCTTGGAATACAACATAAATAAAAAACTTAAAAATTGATTCTCTTTCTCTCTGAGGGCAAAATAATAAAGGATTATAGCTATACTTTTACCAAAATTAGGACAACATTAGATAGTCTGATACAAATCACAGATCTAGGCTTACCATAATTTAAAAGCTGTTCAAGGCCTTTATCTGAAGTTTTTGAAACTCTAGTTAATAGATCAATGGTCTATTTGTTCTTAAAGGTCAGTGACATTTCCTTATTAACTGGATCAGTTACTGTCCACAAAAATAACAGATATACTTTTTGAGACACTAAGGAATCCAAGTTAACAAACATTAATTGTATTATAATTGCATTTCACAGCCACTATAACCAAAGTGATTTGAAAATACTTTATTTATAAATCATAAAAGACACGGCACTCGAACCTAGGTCATTAGTTTAAATGTCAAAGGAGACATAAAAGTTATTTCTTAAATACAAAACATAAACTATTTTGGTATTTCTTGAGTTCAAAATTTGAACCTCTTGCATTATTTATTTAAAAGTATAGTATATCCTATTATAGGACTTTCAATTAATGTTTTTCAAGAAAAATTAACCAAGTGGTTGAAAAATGGCATTTGGAACTATCTCACTTGTGGATAGGCCAGCTATGAAAAGGGCAATTTTATAAATGCCACAGAGGTTTGTTTCTAGTGTTAGGATTTATCATTTGAATCAAATAACTTATCACTTGTTATTCAGCGCATTGTTAAACCTCTAATCTGAAGAACTCTAAAACTAGTTCTATTTGTCCTCAAACATTTTGTTTTCTACCAAACAACCTAAAAGATAAAGCATCAGAAGAATTTTCTACCAAAAAAGGTTATGGAAAAAAAAAAAAAAAAAAGCATTTTATTTCTGATGCAGTGAGAAAAGCATACTAGTCAGAGGCCAAAAAAGAAAGGCTTTATTTTATTTTTTAATTTTCAATGCTTTTATCTCCCAAAAATGTCTTGAAAAGAGAATCAAGTGAGGGTGAGGTCTGGAGAAATGCAAGACAAAAGCAGAAATTAAGAGAGTAGAAAAAAAAGAAATATAATAATATAAATAATTATGAAATACAAGGGAAAGTGAAGAGTATTGAAAAGATCTGTCATATTCTGCAGTGACACATTTAGTCACAGCTTTCAGAGAGAACCAGTTTTTGGTGGAGCTCTGTGGGAGCATTGATGTTCATAGCAATGCTTATGAACCTGGGGTCCTACGACTTGCACAGCCTCAAATTTGAAAATGCTTTAACATGCATAATCTCACATCAGTATTAATAATAACAACTTCCAATTAGTACATTAAATTTCCTTGAAAGCACCTGAACAATAATTTCTTTATTATTCATGGTCATTATTAAACAGTAAGGCATGGTAAAGGCATTCAATAAATTATCTTTGACTGTTTTGTTCAGATGTCAAAAAAAATTAAAGTAGTTACAAAATTTTAAATATTATTGCTGCTAAATCTAAATGTCAGAGTTAAAACCTACAGTCTTGCTAATATTTGCATATTAAAAGAAAAACACTAATTAAAAAGCTAACTTGGTAGAAAGGTTTAGAAGATTAAATTGTCAGAAAAGCTTATTCCTGCTTTAAGGAATTTCTTCTACTATATTATATTGAAAACTAAAAACAGATTATTAATATATATCTTGATTAGCCACTATGTGGCAGCAAGGAAGCAAAAGGTATTCCTAGTTCCCCAAAATGGTTGGAGAAACAATAGTACAGAGGGTGGGACATATTACTTTTTAAATTCTGACCTCTAATTAACATTAAAACATATACATAAAAAATAATTTGACATTCTTAATTCACATTCATATTTGGAAAATGAAATAAAACATGACACAGACTCTAATGTATCTTTAAGTTAAATTTTCTAAAGATAGAGAAACTAGCCTGAAAGTAATAAGGCTACATCAAGGAGTCTCTAAAAATATGACAATTGCTTGGTTTCATTTCACATTCATTGTTCACGTGAGAGCAACTTATTATGAGAACATATTTTAATGTACTTACAGTTTAATCTCTCGTGGCTACAATCCCAGACTACAAAATTTATGACCTTCACAACACCAACTGCTAGAATCAAGTGATCAAGTGTTTTGTTGAGTGCTGTACCATTTTGCTACACCATAATGCATAATATCTTTGCAATACAAAATAAAACATTAAAAATACTGCACGCCAATGTAAAATAAAGTTAAAGAAAAACAACTTACCTACATACTTTTAGGATATTATGTACAGATTCTATAAAATGGGGCTGGTGCTCAATTTTTCCTGCACACAGATTCAGAATTTTAAATATCTGTGCTAAATCCCTTAGGGGCTTTAATATTTTCAGTTAAGAAAGAAAAGTAAAATTAATGTTTTTATTAACATATTCTTTATAGCACATCTGCCAAGAAAGTCTATAGAATTCCTATTTTGTTAAATGGGGTTGACACTATTTTAATTATAATAATTTTGAAGTCTAAAGAGGAAAATTTAGGACCATATTTTTTTAAGGAATATTACTCACTTTTGTCTCAGTAAACTCTTATTTAAAATATTTTTTTCTCCTCTCTTAACTTCTCCTCGTCTTTAGAATTTGACTACCAACTACTACACCACAGATTCAGTTGATCAATCACTTACTATTGGCTATGAGTAATAACACATTGAAAAAAATTAACTTAATGGCTCAATTATATCCTTCATCCCCACCCACCCACATGAAACATTAACTGGTTCGGAATGAGCAGTTAATGTAAACCTATCTTACTTTTCTGCATTACTTTATTAATATTACTCAGATTCATTTTCTTGTTTTTAAGGTTTAAATAGGTTGAGCTTTTATTTCATTTAAAACTAGTATGAAAGCAAAATGTACCATCTCTAGATCTTCCAGTAAAAGCACCTTTTATTTCATCTATTCAAAAAACCCAATTGGGACATAAACAAATCTCATAATTTTGTTTTACAGCTAAGGGAACATGGAAGTTGTGAGAATTGGAGATATTAGAAATACAAACTTCTGTTAACTTCCTAGAGAAGTGACCAAGATACTTCTCTAATTTATCTTTGCTTTAAGTTTTATAACCTCTAAAACCAGCCTACTAAAGGCACTCAGAATTAGAGCTATTTGCCACCCACTCTCTAACCTGAAGAAGAGAAAAAATGATAGTTAAGATAGGAAAATAAATCATTTGCTAGTAGACTTTCTGGGCTACCAGTAAATAGTGCTTAAAATCCACAAGCTATCGGGTAACTGACCCAACAAATCCATATAAAGCTAGGCTCAACCATGGAAAGAAAAGAAGTAAAATTAGAAGCACATTTCCTTGAATGGGAGGCTTAAGACATTTTGAAATACTGGAACAAGCTAATATTAGAGACTGGTACCTTCTTTAGATCAGGCCGGACAACCGTCAGAGATTGTTTAGATCACTCCTACTGCACGTGTGGTCCATGGACCACTGCCGGTTCCGGACTTGTATGTTACCGGTCTGTGGCAAGATGACTACAAAAAGTGAGAGTTTCCTGGGACCATTTTATTGCATTTTACAATAGCATATATATGCAAGGACTGAAACAATGACAACAACTGGCACCCAACAACAAACTGATTAGTAAGCACAGATAGTTTTGAGACGCACTAGTTTCCATATATTCTGATTGGCGTGACATAAGAGTATTCACTGGGGGGTAGTAGCTTATATTTCTGTAATGTTTTGCAGATTATCAAGCACTTGCACGTATGTGATCTCATCTAGTTTTGCTAACTACTGCATGAGGTGCTATTATCCCTGTTTTCATAAGGGCGGAGAAGTTAAGAAATTTACCAACAGTGCAAATACTCATGTAAATTGACTGAAACAAGACTTTGACGCGGCCCTCCCAACTACAACTACTGTCTCTCTGAATCTATAGAAACTGACATTATCTGCACAGAGTTAACTACATTATACTGTTCTCTTCCATTTTATATTTTCTGATAAACTAAAAAATACAATTTTATAAAAAACACAAAATGTTATTTTCTGTGGTAGACAGAATAATGGTCTGCCCAAAGATGTCCACATCCTATGTCCAGAACTTGTGAATATGTTTCCTTACATGGCAAAGGGACATTACAGTGGTTAAGTTAAAAACCGAGATGGGAAAGTCATCCTAGATTATCCAGTTAGGACCCAATGTAATCATAGGGTCCTTATAAGGGAAAGAGAGCAGGAGAGGTGATGAGAGGTGCAGAGGTGAGAGTGATGCTACTTCAAAGGAAGGCGCCCTGAGCCTAAAGAATACAGGTGGCCTCTAGAAGCTGGGAGAAGCAAAGAAATGGATTTTCCCTGCTAACACCTTGACTTTAGTAACTCAGTGAGACTTTTTTTGAACTTCTGATCTCCAGAACTATAAGACAAAAAAATTATGTTGTTTTAAGGCACTAAGTTTGCGGTAATTTGTTACAACAGCAATAGGAAACTAATACATTTTCTAATAAAAACCTCCCATTTCAGGATGAATGAAACAAACATACATATATATATATAAAGGATACAAGTCCATTCTGATAATATTGCATCAGTTTTTTGACAGATTTAAGTTGTTTGTCTTCTAAGTCACCCTAAAACAAATGATCTATTTTAGTTCTTTTGTGCTATTAAAACTGTTGAGATTTCAAAATTTCTACTATAAAAAGAAAGTAGACACATCAAAATTATTAAGAAATTCTTAAATTACTGTGTTATAGTATAAGGATTATAAAATGTTTCCTGAAACAGTGAAGGTAAGAATAAGCTACCATTTAATTTTGATTAAGAAATTGAGAATTAAAACTAGGTTAATATAAGAGCAGTATTTGTTTCCAGAAATAATATTAAGAATACCCAAAGTATGTTGAGTATTTTTCTATGCCATGCACCATTTAGGCACTATACACACCTATCAATCTTCAAAACAGCCATATTAGGAACGTACTATTATTATTCCTCTTTTCCAGAATAGGAAACTCAAGCTGAAACACTAATCTGTCTAAAATCACAGATAATAAGTGATGGTATCATGAGTCACATTTGGCAATCTGACTCCAGAAACTGTATTTTAACCTTTAAAATACGCCCAGAGTACTGGCATAAGCCAACATCTTCAGCCAATTAAAACAAAATAAAACTCTACAGTGATGTGTTTTCATGACTGAATCATGTCTGTCCTTTTAATCTTAAATTGCCTGTAAGAAGCCGTGGCTTTTTTTATACTTCTTCCCCCCACACACTTATTTATTTCTTTTCCCATCCTTATTTAACAACTAGTAGGAATTCTATGTAGTTGGGTTTTCTTTTTTAAAAAATGCAGATATATTCACAACAAAAAATAACTTTCACAACAAACATAGCCAGTAAAAGATAAATTATTCCTATAGAGTCATTCTTTTTATTGGTTTTTCTTCTTTCTATGTAAAAATGTAGAGACTAAAAAATGTTAAAACGATGACTACATTTTTGTGCCTATTAATCACAGGACATTGTTCTATTCTGATTAGCTCTACCATGGTCAGCCCATTTTCCACTTACTAAAAGTACGCCATCTTCCTCCTGTAGTAATTTCATAGTGTGTGCTGGCTTTTAGGCATTCAGTCAATTCTGGGGTAGTGTCAGGAAAGTGTGGTGTGTGAGCAGGTATGCATATGCATTTGTTAACCTTTTCCCAATGCCTGAAATCTCAATTTTGAGTGTTGTATCTAAAATAATTTTATTTCCATTACATTCTATGTAAGATTTTTCTCAAAATAAATTACCTCTGAATATGTATGAGTGTGTGTGTGTGTGTGTGTGTGTGTGTGTGTGTGTGTGTATCTTGATTCCATATCAGAAAAATTTAAGTAGTACATCATGAAACATTTTTTCTACCTTGTTCCCCACATCCTACTTGGTAACAAGCAAATACAGAAGCTAGATGAGTCTTTTTCTGCTCTTATGATTTCTTCTTTTTACTTCCACCATCGATTTGTCCACCCCACGAAACCTAACCTGTTCTCCTTCTCCAGCCTCCCTACCAGGTTAAATACATTCATACTAAATTTAAACAGTCCTTGAATATAAGACATATACTATTTGAAATATTTTCAACAACAGGAAAGAAATGAGACTTATATTTGGGGAAATACATGTTACCTTTCAGGGAAATCACGGTTTATAAGTGATAGAGCAGAGAAAATTTCTCTCAAAGCTTACTTTATCAGTCTCTTCAAGGAGTTTGATGACACGATTTAGGTCCATGGGCTTTAAAGTACCCTATAAAACAAACAACTCTTAGTATTCTATATTATGAGAATCAAGAAATCACATCAAACACACTATTTTTATATTATCCCTTGGTAACTTTAAAAATATTATGACAAAAAGATAGGGGAGAATAAAAAGCAGATGAGACATTATAGGTGTAAATAAATTTTGGAGTTAAAAAAAAAAACACAACTTCTTGAATTCTAGTATTGTTTTATAATCCTAATGTCTTTAAATTTCACTAGTCCCAAAAGGCCCAAGAGAGCATCTGGAATAACAACAGCAGTTCCATGGTTTGGAAAATAAAATTATCTCATTTATATTCTATATCTCATGCATATATACTACACTGAATTTGCCTATGCAGATACACATAAGACTAGCTTCTAAACTACAGGTAGGAAATTGCCTTCCTGAATTAGGTATCCCCTCTTCAGTTGGTACCAGCACTCTTACAGTCATCCACATTAGCAAACAGGAAACTCCAAGTTCTACAGATTTTATATCTTTAGTATTTTTTGAGCCCATTCAGTTCTCATCTCTCACTCAATTGTGAAGATTTCCTGCTGTTCCTCCTGGCTCTACTCTTGTACCTTGCAACGTCGTCTTCTACCCTACAGTCAGAGTAATAAAACTCAAATCTGAACATAACTCGTCTGAATCATTCAATGAATCTCCACCAAATGCCTTTCATTCCCTCCTTTATTTCCATTTATGTTGTTACAATTCTATTCCTCTCCTTGGTTAACCCCCACAGGTCAGTCCTTCAAGACATAGCTCAGGAGTCATTTCCCCAAGGGATGAAAAAGGACAGAACAAATGTCCCCCCTCCATGCTCCATAGCACCCTAAGTGCATATCCATCGCAACTCTCATCACATTGTTCTAAAATGGTTTATGTGCGTGTTTATTCCCCACCACACCCTGCCCCAAAGTTCACTTGAGGGCAAAGGCTTTTGTTTTCTGGCACCCACAGCACCAAACACTGCACCTGGCATAGTGGGGAAGGAAATAGGTGGTACTATTGTCCAAAGTTTAAGAATTTATGGTGATACAGAAATCTTTAAATTCTAAATGCAGTTCTGGCTATATTTATCTTGGGGATTCATGCTTTGTTGCACGACATTTTCTTTTTAATTCAAATGTTATATCAAAATTGCTTACTCCTATTATATGAGTTAAGCTATCCCAATCTCCTTTGTTTCCTTCCTTCCTCCTTGGGGCCTGCTTTCGTGCTTACTTCTACTTTAAAATAACTGTTTGGAAAGATGATGTAATGTTGCTATAAAAGGGAGAAAAATCCTTCTTATTCCTATCATCTAAAAACACTTATTTATATTTTTACATATTATTTTCTGGTTTTACATATTTTTATGTCTTATTTTCTGGTTCTGTTTACATGTATAAAATACTTTATATCATTTCACTTAGCGTTAACATCATTGTATTTTCTGATCTTTAAATCTATGATACATACATTTCCCTATTTTTACATAGTCATTATTCCATTGACTCTTAAATCTAGAATTTCCTTCCCTTTCACAATTACAAACTCGTATATTCTGACCTCAAAAAGTCTTGCAAAAACAATTTTCAGTTAAGCATTTTAACTTTAACTTTGCAAAATATGTACTGGAATGAGTTTATTTATTCAAAATGATTTTTACTTTAAAAATTAACAATCAAAAAGGATTTAGTAAATATTTAAGTATATCTGATACTATGGTTACCATTAAAAGTTATTATATTTTACTGTTAAATTGTTTACAGTATTAAATTTATTGTGACCAAAGAAATTGTAAATAGAATTTTGCCTTTTAAGATTTGGGTATTTAATACTGCCATCAGCCACCACCTTAGTAGTTCTTTCTTTTTCCTTCCTGTGTTCTTGGAGAAATACACATAGTGAGTTTTTATTTTTTGATTTTATGCAATATTGGCTTTGAGGGTTGGAAAGGCTATGAAAAGTCAGTGAAGGATTTTCTTTTTAATATCTATATGTATTATCAGATTTTTCTCCCCCAACGAGCCGGTATAACTCTTACAAGAAACAGAGAGTAGTAAAGATTAAAGCATAGATTCCTGTTAGATTTATCTTGTATTATCTCTTCATGTTACTCTGTGTTTTACTTGCTTGGCATATATTATATGTTAAAGAGTTTTCTCTCCCTTAGCCCTTACCTCCTTTCACAGATATTTATAACACAGCTTCTGTGTTTTACAAACTGTGCTAGGTGTGGGAAACATCTTGCTCTGACCTCAAGTAGCTGTCAGTCTGGCACGGGATGCAGGTAATACAGATGACACACTACAAAATGCTCCACGAATGCTAAGAGGTGGAAGGACACAGAATGGCATGGGGAGCAGGGGAGGGAATCTGGAACAGCTTCCAGAAGAAGTAATCTGCAGGCAGAGGCGAGAGTGAGTAGGATTTGTGAGATGAACTGAAGGTTTGAGAGATGGAGGCAGAGGGAGTAGCACGTGTGAAGGCCTGGAGGCAAGAGAAAACATGGCATCTAGAGGATCCGTGAGTCACCTGGTATGTTGGGAGAGGAGAGTGCAGGGGATCGTGGCTACAGATGCTGCTGATGAGGACAAGTAGAGGTCAAATCATGAATAACAATAATGATAATCACAATGATGGTGATAGCTATAACTTACTAGACAATGTCTATTTCCAGGTGCAGTTGGAATCATTTTACACGTATCTACTAATTAAATTCTGTGACGTAGGTGCCATTATTAACTCCATTTTACAAAAGGCTTTGTATGCTATGCTGAGGCTCTTCAGAAGCTATTCGATGGTTTGAGAGACTGGATATATAAACAGACAATAGCGAGACTATATATGGCACTAGAACTCTGGCCTACAACCTCTTCAGCAACCAACCTAGAGAGCCAAATCACATCTTTTGCAGCAGTTGATTCAGCAATGTTAGGACTAGGTCAATGATAGCCCGACTCCCTAATTTTGCCCCATTTACCACTCGGGACCCAGAAAAAGCCAAACATACTTCCCAAATGAGTGACACAGGATGCCCTATTCCTAGCTAGCTCACCTCCAGCTTCCCCATGGCAACTACATCTAACCAAAGCACACCAGATGCCTTCGCTTTTTTCACTGGAAAGCTCTGCCTGCCCTGGAGTCTCTGTCAAATGCAAGTAATGCTGGCTGATGCTCATTCTATAGCAAGTTCTGAATAAATAGCCTGTTGGTTCCTATTAGGGTGGTCTTGGTTTATTGCCACAGGTTTTAGCCAGAGGAATGTAACAATAGAAAGATAATTTTGTCTCCCGAGTAGAGACTGAACTGGAGGTAGGAGAGCAGTCTGTAGTTTGAGGCCCCAACTAAGGTAGTGGTGACTGGGCTAGACAACAGCAGATGGAATAGAAACCATCTAGGAGGTGGAATCAGCAGAACCTAATGAGTGAGTTGATTTGGTGGGAAAGAGAAGAGAAAGGTGAAGATGACTCCTGGGCTGGAGGAATTATATAAGTGGTGGCATCATCACTGGCTGAGGCAGGGAATTTTGGAGGAAGAGGCTTGTATTGAGGCTGGTGATGAGTTAAATTTGAGAGAGAGATGTCTAAATCATAGGATAAATATCTGGTAAAGTTTGGGTAATGAGATCACACAAGCAGAGTGTAAAAGCAAAAGAAAACATACACATATAAATATCAAAATAATTGCTGTTATTATCATAAGATGTTGATAGAGAAACTGTAAAAATATTTAACAAAACCTTTTTAAGATCAAAAGTTTAATAAACTGCTGTGAAGTAAATTATACCTCCAAGTTCAAAGTTATAGCATGAACTTATTTTCCCACTTTACCAAGGGAGCTTTCAAAGGGGAGAAACCTTACTCATTTGATATTTTGTTATAGGGAAAGGAACTACGGTAACATTTACTGTGGTCCTTTCATGTGCCTGGCACTTTATATCTTAGCTAATCCTCCAATCTGCCATATAAAGGTAGCATTATTATATCTGTTGAAATTGGGGCCCTGAGACCTAACTTGTTAAAGTCACATAACTAGGAAGTGGGCCAGCAGGTCTGCCTGATGCACGAATGCCGGTTCTTTGCATTTCAGTTCTCTGCCTGACTCCTCAATTGACCACAAAGGTTATGTCTAGCAATTTCTCCAAAACAGGGGGAGGCAATTTTAAGGCCACAGTCCACGGCAATATTACAGACAGTGGCGGGATATGACATCAACTAGCAGATGTGGAGGCTCTCAGAGGGAGGGCAAATTTGGGCAAGGAAGCTCAGCCATGATACCTATGCAAACGAACTAATCACAATTCCATATTTTTTTCTGCAAATATTTACTAAGAGCTTACACTGTGTTAGACATTGTTCTAGGTACTAAAGATACGGTATTGAATAAAACACATAAAATCTGCTGTCAGAAAGAATTCATATGCTTTGAGGGAGACAAAATCAGTAAATTATCTAGCATACCACAAGATGGTAATGATCTGGAGAAAAGGAGAAGTGCTAGGATGCTCGAGTCAGCAAAGGACTCACAGAGAGGGTAACATTTCAGCAAGTCTCGAAGGAGCTAAGGAAACAAGCCATGAATAGCAAGAGGAAAACGTTCAGACAACGGGCCCAGCAAGTGCAAAGGCAAAGTGCAAAGGCAGGTGTATACCTGGCATGGATGAGGAGAGGCTAGGAGGCCAGTGTGACTGGAACACGGAAGGCTTTGTAAGCTACTATGAGGACTTAAATTTCCACTCTGAGCTCAGAGTCCAGGAGAGAAGGACACGTAAGTATTAAGGTATATTACACTTAAGGAACCTGATTCTAGTGAGAGAGACAAAACTTAGATAAATGAAACTGACCAACATAAAACAAGTGATAGCTGGGTGAAACATGGTGTGACTCAGACCTAGGACTATACCCATTTATGAGAGAAGATCTGTGAGGGTGAAAATAAATGGGAGTGCTTCCTAGTGGGAGAGCACTTTATGCTCCAGAGGCAGGATCTGAAGGTGGGGTAAGATTTAAATTCAGGAAAGAAGGAAAGGGACTCCTTCACCTTCTGTGTACCAAGTATTGTGCTGGATGCTGCTGGTAGGAATAGTGGGGCAAATGGGGGAGACTGCATTAAAAAACAACAGACACGTTTCTGTCTTCATGAAGCTGGCACTAGGCCCCGCATACATAACAGATAATGTACAGATTATGCACTGGAAAACCTTGAAAACAGAACACAGAAGTGGGGCTGAGGCATTTTAGGGATGGCAGAGACCTTGGATATCATTTGTACAGTGGTTCTGAGGCTAAAAATCACTTCAGTGAGTTTTTCAAGAGTCCCAGGCTCCATACTGGGGATTGAGTAGATCTGTAGTATGTACTGTACAGTGTTTTTAAAAAGCTGAGATGACTGTGATGGTCACTCAGGTTTGGGGAACACTCATCTAGGACAGGCTGGTTTTACAGTGACGAGGAGAAAACTCTGAGATGTCCTAAATTAATTGCAGCAGGCCAGAGTGTGGAAGGAAAAGAGATGTTAATTAGCTAACAACTGCAGGGCAAACCCAACAAAAGACTTACATTCCTGGATGGATGCTGGGACTCTGAACTAACTTCCTGGTGGCTGTTTCCATGATTAAAGAGAACAATCCGGTGCCACTGACCACCAGTGTCCTCCCTTCTTGCTTACTTTGCTTTACGCATGAACTTTCCGGACTGTTGCCCACAACCAATCTAAAGGAATAAACACTTCTCCCTTACGGACTGTGCACCTATCCCAGAACTAGCCCTGCTTCACCTTCTCCCACCCCCTTTATCAATGTAAATTCTTTCAACACAACTTACGTCTTTCGTCGCCCTACTCGATGTACAAAAAGGTTCATCCACTCTGGGATGGTGGACTCCTTACCGTCACCCAGCAGTGGTTTACATTCCCTGCCCCAGGACCTGGTCCTTTCCTCGCGAGCATATGGTTCAATAAGCCCTTACTTTTAGAAAAGCTTTCGGCCCTGAACGCTTTTTTGTTTGATAATAGAAAAGGGAACGGGTCTAGAGAGGTTAAGTGATTTGGCCAGTGTAATTATATATACATATTAAGTGAAGTAAGCAATAAGGAGATTCTGGGGAATCCCGAAAGAAAGAGGGGTGGGACTCAGGGAGAAAGGAAGATGACAACGTGGTATTTATGGAAAATAGATTGGGAAAAGGAAAAGGAGCAAACCAAAGGCCTGACTAGGAGGAGGAAAGATTAATCCTGGACTGATTGAGACACTGTGGTGACAAGAAAGGACAGCAAGTAGGTCTTGCAGAGCCCCACTTGGTACCCCTGGGTTTTTTACCACCTCATCTGACCTGGTGAAGGGCGAGCTGGAATTTTGTTTTATTGTTATTGTTTACGTGGTTTTATAATCTGAATCGTATTAAAATACCTCCTTCAGCTTTCCAGGAATTAGTTGTTATGAAACTCTGTAACACTGTTCACACCACACTGTAGCCATAATACACTAGCATTGCTACTCAGAGTGGGAAGTGGGGTCCTCTATTCAGTCACAGTGGCGTCACTTGGAATCCTGGTAGAAAAGCAGAATCCAGGGTTCCCCCACAGACCTACAAAACTGGAAACTGCATTTTAATAAAACCCTCAGGTGCTACAAATGCACATTAAAATTTGAGAAGCACCGCTCTAAAGGGTTTCTGAGTCTTTAGAATGACAGGAACAACATTAACCTAAATAGAAGACAAATGAAGGTAAACAGTTTGTTGTTTCAACCCTATGATGGAGCTGGCTTAAAGAATTGAGGTAGAATCCACACTCACTTTTAGTGGCTAGGGTATATACTGTGTCTCAAGTGTAGGCAGAGGAGGAGGTTGCAAACGTGGAATGGTTTGAAAGGACTGAAAACATTTAGAGTTCCACCAGTCTTTCCTCTACTGGCTTGAGGCAGTAGGGGTTTAAAAAGTTACCATTTTAATGATGGCAAAGAGGACTAGACCCCACTCTGAGTAATGAAACTGAGTAAGGCTAAGTTAACTTTTCAAGGCCTTAGGGTCCTCATTTGTAAAATCAATAACAAATAAAACCCAGCAAGGCTGTGATCATTTCTCTCGGCTCTGAAGTTTTTATTCTATCGCATTTCTTTTGGTAGATACTGCCTTTTTCTTTAATACTTTATAAAATATCAATACTCATGAAGTAGATAAACAAACAAAAAAACCTTTCACAGCTTAAAGTCTTTCTAAAAGAAAGGATTTATTGAGCCATAAGCTAGCCAAAACAAACAAACAAATAAATAAATAAATAAATAAACAAATAAATAAATAAATAATAAAAGGAAAAACAAAGGACCAGGTCCTGGGGCATGCCGTTTAAACCAGCAGCAGCAGGGCTAGGTAGGAAAGACAAACCTGTCCACCATCTGGAGTTGAGGAGAGCTTTTAGACATTATGTTTTGTGGAAGAAAGATGTAACTTGTTTGGAAAGAATTTACATTGGCTACAGATAAGGGGAGCAGGGAAAGAGTGAAGTAGGGGAAGTTCTATAAGAAGTGCACAATCTCTATGAAATATTTACTACATTTGATTGGTAGGAACAATTGTGAAAGTTCATGTACATATGCAGGAAGCGGTGGGTCTAGCGGTCAGCTAATAAGACACCCAGAGGTGGATTCATAGCTCCAACACACATTTTTTTGTTAATTGGCCCACAGCTACTAACTGGTTAACTACTCTTGCCTTTTCCTCTCACTAGCCAGGCCTGATGTAATTTAATGCAGGATATCTCAGAATTTTTCTCTTGTCATTATTAACAAGGTAGGAACTTTAATGAATACAAATTGATTTCTTCCTGGGAGAGAATCCTAGGTCATGGAAGGAGAGGTGGCAATGAAAGAAAAGGAAAAAAGCATGAAAGGAAAAAGGGAAAGAAGAAAATACACATATAAACAGGTATACTTGTTTTGCTTTACTTGATATGTTGTGGACCATTTTGGCCATGGCCTATTAAAAGTATTTCCTCTTTTTTCTTGTTCTTTTTTTTTTTCAACCCATGCTTGCTTGCTTCATATTCCCTTGCCACGCCCACCCTTTTTTTTTACACCAAGTAAAGGAAGAATGAATGAGAGCCATAAGATACAAAATTCACCTGCTTCCCAGATTTGCCCGGTTCCTGGGAGAACAGCAGAAGTCTTGCGACCTTTGCAGCCAGCCCTGAGAGTGGAGGGCTGCTGTTCCTCAAAGTTCTTCTCCCAACCCGGGCTGGAATATTTCCACAAAACTGTTTAGGTCAATTCCTCTTGCTTCTACTCATGCAAAAGTGCTGTTGCTCCGCAGATAATGTAAATATCTGACCATCCCCAGAGAGCTCAACCCTCTTCTGGCTGTAGAAGAGGTCCCCAGCCAACTAACCAGCCACTCCCAAGGAACTGTCCAAGGTTCCAGGATGTGGACCCAGAAGACCAGGTTCCTGACGCAGCCTGAGACTTGTGAAGTCTCCACAGGAATTCCCATAGCGGCCCCACACCATTAGTGTGAGGAGGCAGGGCTGGATTCCTCCATAGAATTCACGTTTTAGGGCTTGATCGTGGCTCTCAAAGGAGGAGCAATGGGACCATAACATGAAACAAACGACTTAGAGCTTCTAAACACCCCGCTACAAATGGAAATCCAAGCGAGGGCTCCGAAGTGAAATTTTTCCACAGACCAACTTGAATCAATTTTGTATTCATAACAAAAGTAAACTGAAAACCAAATACGAGCACAATACAAGAAATCAAATCTATTATCTGCCAGTTCTCTCTGACCCTCTCCACAATCAGCTTCCAATGTCATATAAAAACGATTCTTAATTTCTAATTTTAACAGCATTTTTCCTTCCCTCCCGATCCAGGTTTTAATAGCAAATTTCAACACCGGAGAAATTTCTGCCTCTGTCAAGAACATCCCTTGACAAAAGGGATCTAACATACAAAAGCACAGTGCAAATAAAGTGGTCCAATTCCTGTTTTCGCTAAGAACGTCTCCTTCCCCAGGCCCCTCGTAGTCACGCTTTTCGAAGACGAGCAGCAAAAGCCTCGCCAGCTCCGTTAGTTTAGTAGGACGCCCTGCGAGGACGTCGCGGCTCAAATCTCCAGGCAGGTTGGTTGACGACAGTCAGCCCTGCTTGCAGGCGGCGCAGTTCTCGGGGGGATCGGCGTTGGGCTCGGAACCTCGGTCCCGCGGGCTCCCGGTGTTTCCACTTGGGCCATTTCGGCCCTTGCGGCCCCTGGCCTGACCGCAACCTACCCCCTCCCTCCACACCCTCCAAAGCACACCCACCTGCCCCTACCTGAGCGTCCTCGTCCTCCGTCACCACCCGGACCACCGGGATTTGTCGAGGGCTGCTGGACTTAGTCCTGCCGCCGGGTTCCTGGGCCGGGGCGGTCGCCTCCTGTGCAGACATGACTGCGGCGACCGAGTGAGGGGTGGGGGTCCTGGGTCCTACAGTGTCCGCAGCTGCGGGACCCAAAGAAGCTCTGCCACGGAGAAGGGAAGGCCCCCCTGGGAGCCGCGAGAGTCAAAGACAGGCCCCGGGGGTCCTGCCGTGGCCTCGGCCACCCGGTCCCCACTCTCAGCGCGCCGCCGCAGCCCACCCGCCGCGATCCGCCGCCGCCGGCCCGCCGGTTGCTAACACAAGCCAGGCCGTTGCTAGGGGCGGGGCCACAGGCGGCGAAAGCGCCGCCTCCTCTGGATGCCCGGGGAGGCAAACTACCCCCAGCACTCATCTGCACCTCCACGCGTGGGGTGGCCGGGTCGGCTTCCGCCGCTTAGGGAGGCGAGGGAAGACCTCGGTACGTACCAGGGCAATGTGACCTCAGCGCCATGTGTGTCTGTTTTGGTAGTTTGTGCGGGGCCTTCTTAAAACGGATGTGAGTGGGTGGAGGGGTGAGGTTTGTAGGATGTTTGAGTGATGGATGACGGACGGATAGTGTTGGAAGCGGGGGCAGTCACACCCCAGAGAAGTGACCACTGTCATCTGCATTTCCCAGTCTACTACCTCTTCTGTACTTGAGTGGCCCTGCTGGTTAAGTAAACAAACAAGGCATTTTACACAATGTTAGAAGGCTTTGGAATCAAATCCTTGAATCTAAAGCAAGATAAGCCCTGGAAGACCTCTCCCTGTCCCCCCTTTTCTCATCTGTGAAATAGGATTGCTGTGAGAGGATCCAATAAGATGATAGTTTTGTACAGTGGTGCTTGACACATAATAAGCAACCTATATAAATGGTCAAGTTTATCATTATCTTTACTATCGTTGTGTTATCTATTCACTGTGTCCTGAGTCATAATACAAGAAGGGTGAAGACTTGAAGGAAAGCTTTTCGTGATAATCATCAGTATAACTCAGTCACTCCAAAAACCATGGCTGTGAAAACTTGTTTAAGAATCCTTATTTAAGAAACCTTTAGGTTTAACCTAAAGAAAGGTTTAACCTAAAGATTTACCCTTTCCTTTGTTTTAACCTCCAGAAATTAAAGATTTAAATGTGAGTTCTTGTATCTTCTATAAAATTTATAGACTAAAAAATTACACATAACAAACTCCATGAAAATAAATTTCACTTCGCTTCTCAGGGTTTCTCTCCTCCTTTGTAGAATAAGCAAGTTGATCAGTGATTTCTAAGATTCTGTAACCAGTTCAAACACTGAATGACACCAGTTTTGTTTCTTCAAATGAAAAGAAATGGAAAAACTAGATATGGCCTGGCAGCACTTAATGTAAATCATAGCCAAAGACACCAAGCGTCTTTGAAAGAGCACTGGAGCATTTCCAGTCTCTATTTCCTAACTTCAATTCATTCTTCCACTTTCCTCATTCTCAGTCCTCTGAAACTGCTCTGACTGAGGGCAGTTTGCAGACACTTTCCTGTCCTCATTCTTGCTGTACTTGTCTGTAGTATTTTACGCTGTTGACTACTCTTCCCTTCTTGAAACTCCCTTGCTTGGGCTGCAGCATTCTTTTTTTTTTCTTTTTCTTTACAGTTACCCATTGGTATTTGTAGAATGCCTCTCAGGCCTTACACCTAGTGTTGGGTTCAGTAGGTCTCAGGTTACAATCACCCAGGGAGAGTGCAAAGGGTGTGTCAAGTGTATTATTAACAAGACCTTAATTGCTGCTGCACATACTGAGTACACCTCATCAAAATGAAACTGAAACCACTTGGAAAAAGACAATGGAATCCTGTGAGACTGGCACCTGAAACCAAGATGGTGGAGGAGAGTTGACAACTGGATGATTTGCTCATCTTTTCTGCGCATCCTGGCATCTCAAGATGAGGAAAACCAAATAGGAGGGATTGCAAAGGAAAATCTTCCACTTAAAACAGTTTGCCTAGGAGATACCAACTGACACTTGTGTTTCAGCACAACAGGTTGAAGCTGATAAGGTTTCATAAACCTCAGTGACTCTGCAAAGTCAGACTCTCCTCACTTGACTTAACTGAAGACACTTTCCTGAATGAACAATAGGATTTTTATTTTATTTTAACCAATGTGCATACAGACCTATCCCTTAATTCTGCCCTATATCCAGAGTACCAATTTCCAATGCTTAATTAGCAAAACTCCCGTGAATTCCCCCTTCCTAGCACTTAAAAACCCTTGACCTTTTTCCTGTTTAAAATAGGTAGGATTTAGGTTTAAACATTAATCATGGATCCTTCTTAATATATATTTTTTGAAGGCTGTAAGTTAAGAGCACAGGAGACATTTTTATGAGACTCAATCATAGGAAGATATAAGGGTAAAATGAGCAAGTATTGAAATGGTAAATTATTTCAACAAAAAGTTAAATTCATAGTAATGTATGAGAAATGAATTATACATAGAAAACAAAAATGCTTCAATCTGATAGCATTTTTAAGTTATCCCTCTATAACTTAATCTCCTTTTCTTATAAGGATGCCAGCCATACTGGGTTATGACCTCATTTTACCCATGAACCATATGGCCTCATTTTACCTTAATTACCTTAAAGAGGTAATTAAGGCCCTATCTCCAAATATAGTCAGTCGGAGATACTGGGGGTCAACCTGTGAATTTTAGGGGGATACAATTCAGCCCATAACAGATTCCAACATCCTTTGAGTTATAAGTCTGCAGAATTTAACATCTCTGTTAGTTACAAATTGCATTTCTTTTAAAAAAGCAGCTGTAAACTTAAAGATTAACTGTTTTATTTTAATTTTTAAAGTAACAAAGTTAAATGTTTTTAACATAAATAAATGTAATATTAAGAAATATTGTTCTTCTGATTTTTTTTCCTGATACTTTACACACTTGCCTAATTAGCAATGCTTAGTAAAATTATAATTATTCATTACCGTGAATTAGGAACATTTCTAATAAGTATTTTAGATTACATACAAATTTGGTAGTCTCTAAACTCACGCCAGAGATTCTAAATGTTCAAGCAAAGGTTATTCCTTTCTGAGTCAGAGTAATTCATTTTAAACAGAATTTTTACAGAATTTATGAAATGTTATTAGAGTATAATCTTAGTAGGTTAGCTTTAGGGGAATTACGTAACAGAAGAAATACATATAAAGCTGGACTTTAATCTACCTTAGTGTTTTAAAAATTATTTCAGGTTGATTGTTACAGAAACAAAGCCTAAAAAAGGAACAAAATTACCTCTTTCTGAGAGAATCACTAATGCAAATTTGGGAGTAATAACTACATGGAACTGAAAACACAGCAAAATAACAGCCATCCCTGAAGTCAACTATTCCAATACAAAGTGTATTACTAATCCAAAATGAAAGTGATTTTTAATTAGGAAGCTGGAGGGGGTACTCATGTTTAGTGGAGAAACTAAATAAATGGTAATAAATGAAATGAATTTATAAAGAGTGTCTTTTTATCTGATCAGAGCTTCAGTTCCATGACACGGGAATAGTTCCATGAAATGAAAATGTTCTCAAGCTTTTAGAACTAATAACTATTTACTGTGTTTACATGTTGGGAGGTTATAGTGAAGTACCTCCAGGATAGAACTGTCTTTATTGTGGAGCAGGATTAACCAGACAAGTTTTTTCCAATGACATTAATTATTCCAGTTCTATAACTAATTTGACTTGTTCTAATTCCACAGACCCTGTATTAGTTTGCTAGTGCTGCCAGAACAAATACCACAGACTGGGTGGTATTTTATTTCCTCACAGCCTGGAGGTTACAAATCCAAGATCAAGGTGTCCAAGATCGGCTTCATTCTGAAGCTTTTCTCCTTGGTTTGTAGATGCCTCCCGTCTCCCTTTGTCTTCCCTCTGTATCTTAATCTCCTTTTCTTATAAGGATGCCAGCCATACTGGATTATGACCTCATTTTACCCATGACCCATATGGCCTCATTTTACCTTAATTACCTTAAAGAGGTAATTAAGGCCCTATCTCCAAATACAGTCAGTCGGAGATACTGGGGGTCAACCTGTGAATTTTAGGGAGATACAATTAAGCCCATAACAGATTCCAACATCCTTTGAGTTATAATTTGAATTCTTAGAACAGATTCAAGAATAGAATATGCTTAGTCAAGGCAATACTGATATTCTTGCCTACAGGACATTGATATTTCTCACAGTAGTGATAAATTACTATTCTGATTTAAGAATCTCTCTGTACATTTGATCAATGTGAATCTGTCCCTGGGAGATGTATTCACTTCCAGGGCTCCCAACCAATCTGGATTTTGTCAAAATCGTCATTTATTTCACATTTCATTTTCCATTTGAAGAATCCACTACCCAAACTACTGTGCTAGCCTAGGTTCCCTAAAGACTGCCACAAACAAACAACAAACATTCACCTGCTGCGACTTTCTTGGAGGGAGGGGGGCACTGTCTCCGGGAAGCAGAAGTTAGAAAAAGATGAAAGTCAGGCAGGCAGTGGAGGAGGAAGCACAAATACAGGTGTTACTGAGCTGGCTATAGCATTGGAAAAAGTGCAGTTAATTCCTCTGTCTTTTAGGATATTTTCATGGAAGCCTTATTGCACCGAATTATTGTACTTTGGAACAGCCCATCTGGGGGAAAGGGAGAATTTATCCACCAGTTCCCTCTGCTGCATCTCTTTGGTCAAAGTTCCCCACTTAAGTAGGGTTGCCACATTTAGCAAATATATAAATAAATAAATAGCCAATCCTATGCAATATTAGTAACAGAATTACACTAAAAAGTTACTCATCTGCAATTCAAATTTAACTGGGTGTTTGTCCTGTATTTTACCTGGCAACTCTAAGGACATTAACACCCATGCATGACCAGGCAGTGTCAGGGGAAGCCAGAATACTGCATAGGCATCAAGGTTAGTTCTCCTCCTCAATACAGCTGTGTGGCAGGGGTAGTGATGGTGGCAGTGCAGCAGTGACTCCAGGGCGGCTCCAGGTTATTGGCCATGAGGCAGGGTGGAAACGGAGGCAGTGATGGGGAGGGGTGTGGGCAGGAGGATGGCCGGCGTGGCCAAATGAATGTGGGAGATAAATAACATAATTTGCTATAAAAATGAATTAACATTCATTATGATATCTTGCTAGTATCTGTCAGACCATACTGCAGTAGGCACTGGGAGTATAGTAGTGAATTAGAAAGAGTTCCTGCTATGAGGAAGCTTACAGAATACAGCTGGAATATTGTGTTGAGTTCTCCATTAAAGAAACTTAATAAATGCTAGTGAAATGAAATAATTTTAAGAATACCAACTCCATGAGAGTTGGATATTTTTTTAAATAACTACTTTGGCAAAAACAAACAAACTAAACTCTCCCCTCCCAAGCCCCAAAACTATTATGTGTATTGCTTTTTGGATGCTTCTAAAAAGAAACAGAAAAATATTAGATAGCCTCCATTAAATATTGGAATTATTATTCAGTAAGGAAGAAAAATCTGCTTGTATACAACATTACAAAAAAGAAGGTAAAACACATTAAATCGTATTTTTATTTAGGTGTTTATAAGGCAGATCTATGAGAATGATATAAAAACATGGCATGTAATTTGATAGCGATATTTTGGATATTACAGAGTTTTCACAAATATTTATTATACAGTTATAAAGAAGACAGTATTTTCTAAGCAGATACAAAATATCTAATCAAAGATCAAGGCAAGAAAATGAGTATGATAAATTAACAATGGAAAATCAATTCTAATGTGAATTGCAGAATAGCCTTTAAAAACTTTTAAAGGTAAGAATTATTGCAGTCTACTTCATTCAAACAATGTTAAACGGTATCATGACACACACAAAAAACAACTACTAAAGGCCAGAATGGATTGATTTTTGACTTCACATAAAGAAACCCAAATTTACAATGGCTTAAATACAGGAAAAGGCAGTCCAAGTAGTGAAGCAGTCAAGATCTTTTTAGTCCCTAACATGCTTCCCTTGGGTGTGGCCTTGATCCTGAGGGCTCCTGTCATATCCATACTTGCAGCAGCAAGATGGAAGAATAGATAAAGAACACATGCTGCTTTCCTTTGAAGAGACTTCCAGGAAGTCACTCATTTGTTCCCCCTACATCTCACTGGCCAACACTCAGTCACATGGGAACACCTAACTGCAAGGGCAACTGAGGAATTGGATGGGCAGCAGCTTTCAAAGAACAGTCCCTGTTCAGGTTGGATATCTAAAAAGCTATGAAAGACCATTAAAGAAAATCTTTAGAGAATACTTCCTAGAAGTTGGCATTTTGGAAATCAGACAAAAGCACGTGGTTTGGTGATTGAATTTAGCCTATCTAGCACTGGATGTATCCATATAGTCTGCCCTAATTTTGGATGACTTCACGGTGGACAGCCAATGATTTGAAAAGCTAAAGATCTCAGTATGTACACGTGTTAGGCTGAACTAAACATTTTTGGTATCATATGGAGATAATTTCTGAATATTACCCCTTTATAACTTTTTGCATTAAAAAATTGAAGAACCTATTCATTCCTGTAAAATCCACTATTGAAAAGTAAGAACAGACTGTGTTTCCACTAAAATGATTACAGTTCCATTTAGAGCACTTACATATACTGAATACATACTGGAACTTGTTTTACTGACTTACTGTCATATGAACAATTGAAGATAGTACATCTCCTTTTCTTGATGACACATCACAAATACTAATCTTAACACTAGACAGGTGTATGTTTTACAATGTATATCACTGTTTTAAGTCATGACAAAATAAGTTCAACACAACATTTTAGGCTGAGTAAATACTTATTTCAAAACCGATTTTATAGACTGATACAGGTTCTTCATAAATAAATAATGAATTACATTTATGGTACTTTATTTAAAATATCACCTAAGAAACCTTAATTTCACAAATAAACATTTTTTGGGGGAACTCTATACAGAATTTATTATGAAATAGTTTAATGGTAAAAAGCAATGTAAAAGAATCATATTACATAAGAGATAAACAATACAAAAAATTGAATATGATATATTCTTGAAGCCCTTTTACACAAATAATTTTCATAATTTTACTGTGAATATACCTTATGTTACTATTACCAAATTAATTTTGAAAGTAAAATTACTTAATCAAGTCAGGATTATGCCAATTTATAAGAAAATAATCAGGTAGTTTAACACTGGAGTTTATTAGCCAATCCTTTATGTAGTACAAAATAATCATCTCCAATAAATACTTATAAATATAATTTATTCATACTTTAAAATATTTTAAAATTTAAATAAAAATGTCTAAATGTAGGCAATCTTGGCTAAATTTCCATATATGCTTTGAAAAATATACGTTAGCATGAATACATTTATATTTAAACATGATTTTAAAAATTATTAATAGAGGAGACAAATCTGCACACAAAAAAGCTAAGTAGCATGATTCAGTCCACGATTATTTTCTTCTCAGGAAAAACTTACTTGATTTTTTTGCATAGGTTTAAGACTGGGTATATTTTCTACATTCTTATAATATTCCCAGGGGCACTTCTCAAAATACAGATTAGGAAACAAATCCACGTTACTTTAAAATCCCCTCCACTTTCTCACATCTAGCAAAAACAATTCAATCCTACTTCTGAGGCCAGAGTAATAACTTAAAAGAAAATGATTATGAATAACAGTGATGAAGAAAAATAATGAGGTAGGAAATAGTAAAATAAAGCAATTAAAACTCAAATAAATAAAGCAATTAAAAGTCAATATTTTTGCATTTTTTAGAAAGACTTAAACATTTAGAATTATAATGAATATATTACATTTATTCTAAAACTTCAAAATTAATTTCATCTTTGTAAAGGAGAAAAGGAGATATCATTTGAAACAACAGTTACACCTTATATACATTTTCATAAAAACACTTTTCTCGTATTTTCAAAGGCCCCATTTATCTGTCATAGTGA
Source organism: Rhinolophus sinicus (assembly GCF_057876585.1). NCBI lineage: Eukaryota > Metazoa > Chordata > Mammalia > Chiroptera > Rhinolophidae > Rhinolophus > Rhinolophus sinicus. The sequence goes on from NC_142504.1 coordinate 35,480,656, forward strand.
TAATTTTACTTATTGGCTATTTTATATATACATGCAACAATATACTTCAATAGTGATCTAACTTAAAAACATTTCACTGTATTTTTACATTAAATGGTGAACCTATGGTCTTAAGACAGTGAAACTTAAGGAATAAGAAAGTATTGACAATATGCTGTTGACTTCACTAGTCCACTACAATAGTTTATAGGTGTTTACCTTTAAAAGTTATCACCCAACTGAATTTCTACTAAGAACTAAGTGATTATCAAGAGGGGAAGAATATAATTAAAGAAAATGGAGAGCTAGAGCAATTAAAAAATAGCAGATATTAAAATCCACCAAGAAAAGAACAGCAGAGAATCATGAGTGACTTACCAAAGTGACATAATGCCAAGGTAGTGAGAGCCATTGGTGGGAAACGTAGCCTCCATTAAGAAAAAGTCCTTGTACTTTTGGTAGCTGGATTCAGTATACCTCAGTGGGTAAGTTTAGAATTGTTATAATTTCAGGAAGAGGAATGCGTATCACTATCTATCTGCATTTTTTAAAATTTTATTTTAACAAGAAAAGAGCAAATGGAAAAAAAATGTAGGGCATTCTAACCAAAGTTTGAATAGAATGCAATTTTAATGTGGAATGTCAGCACTGAAAAATTTTATGAATAATTTGTGTGATTCTATCTCTAGAGTAGATTTATAATGAACCACTTACTCTACTATCCATCCTGCTTGCAAATTGCTCCCTAATGAATGGTTGAGCAGGCAGGAGGACTTCTCAAGAAGAGAAAAGTTGATGACCAACTCTACAGGGACTTTTTAAGATTCTGCAGGACCTCAGCCATTCATTAAAACTGCTATGGTCCTCTCTCTGCTGGAGTCCCTTACTGCATAGAGAGCCTTGCCTCGGGGTCTCCAGGGTCATGTCCCAGGTAAGATCCCCTCCCCCAAGGATAAGTGTGGATTATCCCACAAGAATAATAAATATATGATTGTAATATTTTCATACATCTTTTGGTACCCACAACTCACTGTAAAGAATGGCAATGCCTTTATACAAAAGAGGAAGCCTCTAGACTGGCATCCTGAATGTAATGCGGGGGATGGGTCAGGGGCCATACAGACTAGTGGTTAAAACCACAGCCTCTGAAATATGACTGCCCAGACTTGAATGCTGGCTCTGCCACTTACTAACTCCATGAGCTTGGGCAAATTACCTCACTTTTCTATCCTTCAGTTTTTCTCACATGTAAAATGAGGATAATTACTACCTCTGTCACGGAGTTGTTTTAAGTATTAAATGGGATAATACAAGTAAAGCGCTGAGAACAGTACCTGGCATGTTATACTCCCTCAATGAACTTCTATAAAATCCTATACCATAGAGAGTAGTGACTGGCTAAGGTGCAACAATAAAGATCAGTTGACAAACAACTACCTGTGTGTAAACGTAACACTTTCCCTCTGACCAGAAACCATTATAAGATTCCCAGGATTGGCACTATATTAGAAAAATCAATCTCAGAGGCCAGGTGTTACTGGCTTCTCCTTGACAATATATTAATATGCAAATGGCACTGCTCTGTAATAAGAGAAAGAAGAAAATCTTTCATGAGGTACGCATTATCAGTATGTATTTCCTGTCTCCACGCATTTTAAATAACAATTTTGGGTTCAATTTGTCTTTTTAATTTGTGTTTGTTCACATAATCACATTGGTTTTTATAATTAATTACATTCTTCAAATCCTATCTTAGGAGAGAAATATAGGAATGTTACTATGCACCCTTAGCTAGATGCTAATGTCATGTGTCCTTTCTTAAAAGTAATGTACAATTATGCATTTCTGTTTCTTATGCTGGATAACAGTGAAAAACCTTACTTAAGCTTCAGGAAAAAAATGTTATCTATTGAATTATATTAAAACTTAAAATTCTCCTGGTTTGCAAAATTTTCTCAACATCATACTGTATCTACATTATTAACTATAAATATTTTCGCCTGATTGTGGAATGGAATTTGTTAAAATAACACTAGTATTACAGTTGTGCAAAACAAAACAAACCATACCTAAATTTCAACAATAAGTTAACTACAAAAATTCATATTGGCAAAATAGGACATTTGTGAAAAATAATTAGAAGAAAATTCTACCAGTAATTTGGCTGAGGTCACATTGAACAGGGTTCAACCCACAGCAATCTGACAATGCACTGGCAACTGAACATAGCAGAGGTCAAAGCTAATGGCATGAGTAAGACCTTGATATGGCATCAGCGAGCACCACTTACCATAACATCACATCACTGTAACCCTCTCTGGTGAGAGGTGAGGAACTGCTCCTCCAATACCTTCTTCTAGAAATTGGCTCTTTTCCCAGCCTTTTTTAATTCTCTTTAGCTTTCGGCTTATACATGGCAGAAGTAAAATGCTCTTACCCAGAATTACAATTGAGGGCAAAACAAGAGCAAGAACAAAGTTTGGTGGTGTATAAAACCTGTAATACTCTTCTTCAAAAGCTCGTTTCCATCCATAAATTAAAACATGGAAAGTGCTTATGAGCAGAGCGACATAGCCAAGTGTAGACTTGGGGCAGGACAGGAAGGAAAAAGAAAGAATAAGAAACAAATTATTCAAACTCATAAATTAACCCATCCAGCTATACAATGCATATGTTTTGATAAAATGATTTTATCTTAACTTACCGAGCTACTCTTTGTTCTCTACTGAATTAAACAATTTAAACATTTTCACATATATATATTTATATATTTATATGCACTTTATTTTACACAAATAAGGCCATACTGCATATCATTTAATATTCTAATTATTTCACTGATACATATTATATCAAGAACTTTTTCCTCGTGTCATTAAATGTGAAAACATGACTTTAATGCTGTATAATAGTCCATTGACTGGATATAATTTATTTAACTGTTCTTTTTTGTTGATCATTTACTCTGCTTCCAATTTTCCTCAACTATAAATAATGTCACTTTAAGCCCTTTTGTACATTTTATTTTATTTCCTTAGAACTGATTTGTAATTATGAGATTGCTCGTTGAAACATCTGGCTTTTCCTTAAGTGTGTTAATAAAAATTGCTAAGCTTCTTTTTAAAGGTTATCTACATTTCTGCCAGCTGTGCATATTAAAAAAAAGTGTGTGTGTGTACACATATGTACATACATATATATGTATACTCATATATATATATATATATAGTAAAATTAAATGTTGAGGAACATTCTCTTAAATGTATACAGACATACTAACATACTAGTTGAAGATATATATAAAAATCTTATATATTAATATGTAATATAAATAATATTTCAAACATGTGGCTTTATTCATTATATTAAATGAGGTTATCAAGAGCACTTCAGTTAAGCAATTATAGGTCACAATCTGATAGGTCAGCATTCTGGGTTCCCTAAATTATTATGTTCAACTGCTTACTTTGAGAAAGGGTCTTTTACATAAAATGTAGTATTACGTCCATATAATGATCTAACGTCTAACCTCACTGGGAACAGATCAAATCTCTAGCAGAAAATTGTTGCTTGCAAGTACTCATCTAAATTTATAATGATAATTTGCACTGTCTAGCACCTTTATCAGAGGGCCTTCTATTTCTTTTCAGGTGTGACCAAACTAGTAGTTGGGAAATTATTCACATTTTCTTTCCTTCAAAAAGGAAAAATGAATTTCGACAAGGGATCTACCCTTAATCTGAATGAGATTTTTAGATGACTTAAAAACAAAAAGCTCAAGCGAACGAACAAAACCTCCCAAATTTAGTGGGCTACCAAAAACAATTGTTCCCACGTTGTGCTGTAAACCACTTGGGTACAGCTAATACTGATTTTGTGATAATATAGATAGGGTCTAAGTTTGAGTTATACATTTATTAAATGTGCAAAGTTATTAAATAATGATTACTGGTGGTGAATATTTAACTTATTAAAGAATAATGGTGTTTTGAAACCCTTTTATAGACAAGCATATACATATGTATATAATTTATATGCTAACAAGATTCATAAGCCTGGTTGCTTGTCATAATCCATTAACCTCGTTACCTAGTGTTCCACTGCTTGTGTTCTTTCTTTTAAAATATTCAGAATGACCTTCTCTCCACTTGAATTCGAATTAACGAGTTTTTCTGGACAGATAAAGATGACTCAAAATACAAAATAATTCTTCATTCATTTGGCTAATAATACACTGACTTTTGGCATTAAACTTGATCTAAGCTCACTTATCCCCACTTTCATTTTTTTTTTTTTTTAAATCACCTTTCCCCATAGCAAGGCAGGCAATGCTATCAAAGCCTTCCAGTAGAATCCTGTACTGGTCTTTCACTTATTAAACCAGACTGGTCCTAAGCTAGCCTCCAAGGATATGTGTTCTCCAAGCTAGATACATAAATGCACCCCCCAAAGGCACTCCTTTTAATAAGAAGCATATTTAAAATGAAAATCTTGACACTTAATCTCTATGCAGCCCATTCCTTCACCAAACAAAATCCCACATACCTGAATAAAACTGAATTCCCTCCAGTTTAAAGCATTGCTCACTGAAGGGATGGAGGTGACAGCCAGTAGGGAAAGTAAGCCAAGGCTCATTATGCCAAAGGAGATATACATTTCAATTCTCCAAACTTCTTCTTCATTCCAAGAGTTTTCAATGTTTGCATGAACCTAACAGAGCAAATGCAAATTTCTTTTATTTGGTAGAACATTAAGTAATTCAGCACAGAGTTCACGCTTGGCATAAGAATACACCACATATGGACAGATGTAATTTGTATTAATTCAATTTAACAAACAGTTAAGGAGAACCTACTACTGGATGGCATTGTTTCAGGTGTGGGGGAAAGAGAAAGGAGAATTAAACAAAAAGAGGACTAAGATTCTCCCCTTCCTTGCATACATATGAGAACGGTGGGTAGACCTGTCATCACATTTGTAATAGATCACGGTTACAGGGACTCTGGAGTCCTAAGACCATGAAATGACGAGTGGTTGGTTCCTGGGTGACACAACAGAAGTACTGGCAGTTAGACTTAATTTTGAGGTACTTTTACAAGTTGGTTTAAACTTCATTGAATACTTTGGGTGCATTCTGGCCTTAGTTCAACTTAGAATCTAGGAAGGGAATTTCTAAACTACTTCTGTATCTTCCTCTCTCACATGAAGATTTATATGTTCATTTATCTTTCTTCTTACCTTCTTTTCCCCAGAAACCTGAGGTTTCCCTGAGGACAAAGCCCTACTGAAGTTAAAACAAAGAAAAGCTAGTTCTTAGCCGTTAGGTCCCTGGAGCAATTATACCAACATGCTGAAAAAAGCCAGAGAGTTCCTCTGTGGAAAAAGGCTCTTCCTATCTTGCGTGATGTCTATACAACCATACCTCGGTATACCCGGAAGTTACAACCTGGATCTACCTGCCCTCCCAGTTCGTTCCTTCATTCCACAAAAATGCTTTCTGAGTGTCTACTATGTGCCAGGCACAGTTCTAGGCATTAGGCATATATCAGTGAACAAAATGGACAAAGATCCTTCCTCTCTTAAACTTACTGAGGAAAGAGTGAAAATAGGGAATATATAAAATGGAGTCATTTTAACCAAGCTGCCAAAGTTATCAACATTATGAAGGTTGAGGCATGAGGAAAGACTCCATTCTTGTTCTAACTAGCCTGGGAACTTAAAACTTTTTTGAACTTTCCAGCGCTGTGTCAATGTCTGGATACACAACCGGACCTCCAGGTAACCCTCTAATTATCCCCTGAAGGACTCACTTATCCAGGCCACCTTGTTACCCTCTGAAGGACTCATGTATACATCCACCTGATAACCATTATGGAGACCCCTGGGACCTGACCGGACTGCCTGGAACCCATCTTCCAGGCCACCTGGTATCCAGCATCCTGACTGCCTGACATCTGACTAATAACCTTCCTGGATTAATGCTAGGACTAAGAATGCAGGACTGATAATTCTCAAGATTGTACTTTTGACTATAAGAACTTTGAACTTGTCTTTCTGCCTTGGAACACTTCTGGCTTTTTGTCTAGCTGTGTTCCCAGTTTGCAGACTCCAAGGCCCTTGAATCAATCTCTATGATCTATTTCTAGCAAAGTCTCCAGACTCTTTTTGAGTTTGTTCAACATTACATTCTGATGAGAGAAGGCAGACAACAGTAACTATAATAAACAAGGAAAACATAAAGGATGTTAGAAGGTGATAGATTGCTATTGACAAAAGAGAAAGAGCAGAGTATGTAGGAGGGCCTGGGAGCACCAGGGTTGAGTAGGAAGTAGGCAGAATGTAAAATGGTGTCCAATGCAGACCTCATTGAGGAGGTAATTTCTGAGCGAATTAGGAGGGCGAATTTCTGAGGACTTGAAGGAGGATGAAAGCTGGTCTAGCAGATAGCAAAGCCTTAGTATTCATTTAAGAGAAGTGGTATTTTTTTGGGAAAGAGTGGCTTAAGAACATTAATGTGTTCATTTTTTTCTTTTCATATTATTTTAGGTTGAAATTGTAGAAACAGGCATAAGTACTAGATGCTACATACTTGGACCATGATGCCTTAGTTCCTTATAAAAAGAAAAAAGCCTTTTCACATTTGTTTTGGTGCAGTGTCCTAAGCTTTCATAAAAAAAAAAAAAGCTACATCAAAGAGCTTCAATGACAACATTCAAGTCACACTTGCTGAATTGGAATTATTGGGGAAATCATAGCCTACTCCATCATCAAGCTCCTTTCATGAAGCTTTCCTTGAGATTTTCTTGAGCTAAGTGCTAGAAACCCTTCACTTGAGGAACTAGTATCTTTACTGCTTTTTGATAACAAAAAAAGTGTACATCTTCTCATCTTGACTTCCTACTCTGTTTTATATTTTCATTGGTTCTAATTGTATTGTATACATTTACTAAGAATTACCTTAACATTTTTGTGGAACACAGCCACTTACAAAACATTAAAATAGTGACATGTTCAGTACTGAACGCAACGATTGCAATCGTAACATTTAAGAAAAAACCCCAACACTTTATTTCTCTACTTTTATTCTGCAAACAAAGGGATGGTTGCACGTTTTACAAACCTAAATGATTTTGAATTAGCGGCATAATTCTTATGCCCAAACATTGTTTAAAAAATACTTTCCCTGCCCAAATATACCAAAATTTCTATTATGAGATATGTAAAATTGTACTGTTTTTAATCTTATGTTTTACAAATTACATTAAGCATCAGATAAATAACAAGCACGTTCCATACCTGCTGATAAGCCATGTTGAGAAACAAGTATCTCTCTGACCTTCTCATTGGTAAGCAGAGGCTGTAGGCAACGTGCACCGAAGCGAAGAAAAAACTTAGTAATCCAAGCTGTTTTCTACACTGTAACCATGTCTCCAGCCAAGGTGGAAATCTCCTATACTTGGTGCCGTAATACAGTTGATAAGCAGCTGCCAGGAGACCTGCCAGGTATACCAGGGACAACAAAGTAATGGCAACTATGGGCAGGGTTTTATTCACAATCTCAATAGGAATCTTGTAAAAGTCACTCTGCTGGTTTCTAGCATATGGATGTATCACGTCTCTGACAAAGGAATAAAGGAAGAAAAACATGGCCAGGCTTATGGCTACCACCACTGGCCCTCTCCAGAGAGTAAACAGTCGCAGGGGTAAATTTTCAATCTCCCTGGCTGATGATAATGATCCCAAGTCAACGGGAATGAAATTCAACTGCCGGGCAAGTTCAACAACCTGTTGTCGAGCTTGAATATTGTTGCTGCAGATATAAACCTGTAGCAAAAACAAAAGATGCATCATTACTATTGTTGTTTATAAAAATGGTAATGATCCCACACTCCACTTAATCTGTGGAGCATCACTTGTGGCGACCTTGAGTGATGCAAAAAGTTAAAGAGATAAAGCATGTATTACGCAATTTATTAACAGATTAAAATAGTGTCATAGAAAACAAAGCGCTAGCTACCTGTGATGACATGAAAATAAAATGCAGAAGAATCTACTAGAACCTGAGGTCAGGAAGTCTTCAGTGGAAGGGAGGCAGGAGGAGAGAAAGGTTTCTAGATCGCAGGTTTCTGGTTCAGTGGTACTTGCAATTTCAGGTCTTCCTTTCACTGGGGGGTTTGGTGGAGTCTGAGCTGCAGACCGTGCCTCTCCACGCTCCAGCTCTCTCTCTCCCTCAGGGAGCAGGGCAGGGCTGGTCGTCCAGGCAGTCCTGAACAGCATTTATTTCTGGGACTGCAGTGATTCTGCCTAGTCGAGTGATTGCAAGCACTGCCCTTTACAGATATTCAGCAAGAGAAAAGGTGGGCATGGACTCTGGATGAATGAATTTGCAATTAAAACCTCTAAATGATGTCATAATGCTGTACTATTTCTAAAATTTATCTTTTGGCTAGGAAACCAATTTACCAAATATCGCTGAAAACCCGCAAGTACATTATTTCATTGGTCAGAATAGTATTATAAGGCGTGGTTAATTTAAAAAGTAAATCAATGGCCATTTTCTAAGACTAAGGTGTTGGCTCTGTAGGAACTCTAATGACCTGGTAGGTGGCGGTGAGGGTGGGCTTTCGAGCTACCAAAACCTTAGATATAGTACTGCAGGTGAGAATTCAACAAATATTTATTGAGCACCAAATTCATTGCTGGAGTAAGCCACTATTACTTATGGGTAGGTCATCTCACTTTGGGCTAGAAAAATATTGCTATAAAGTCTTTGAGAGGTATTTGGGGAAAACAAATTCCTAAATATATCCCCAAAGATGTTTATATAAGGGCTCTGGAACAGAAAATATTTGCATGCTAAACCTATTTACATTATGCTGACAATGTAAAGCTCTTTGGATTATTAATTTTACCTAATATTAGCCAGATGAATGACAAAGTTTATACTATTTTACAAATGTTCGTGAACTTTTAAAATGGAATGGGGAAGAATACCTACATACCAAAGAAATAAGGAAAAGTGTTCTAAATTAATTTATTATAGTTGTAACAATGGTGAAGTAAACACTTTTATTCCTTGGGGAAAAAAACCCTATAAATTATAAATAAAATTTTATAAGAAACCTAAAAGTAGAAACCAAACATTCATAATAAGGACGTGAAGACTATGGGATACAAATGCAGCTATTTCTGTAGCTCACTTTGAATTTAATAACTGTTCCACGAATTTGTTGTTGTTAAACAATTAAAATTATCACAGATAATTAAATTTAGATTAAATTTAATCACAAAGCATTAAATTTAGATTTATCCTGAATTTATTTGGTCTATATCCATCACTAAACTTTAGAGGATATGCAAAAAGAATAAAAAAAAAATAGAAATAGTCTCTAGGAAATTTGGAAAGTATATATTTTTTTACTAGTCTTCCAAATTAATGACATGAAAGTGAATGGTTATTATTATTCTGATATGCTACATACAATGATATAATGCTTCAATTTGTTTTCTAAGGCATCTAATCAACTTTCTTTATGGATAAAAATAATAAAAGTATCTTATCATCATGCTTAATTATAATGCCTAACCACACCTTTAAAAGATATTTAAGGGGCACTATTCTGTATGTTTACCTATAAAAGTTCTCGTTCCACAAGCCTTTGATGGAGCTCCCCATCTGCTTTATTCTCACGTTGAACTAGATAGAACCCTTAAACCAGAAGAGAACCTAAGAAATCCGATCTGCCTCTACCCTCTCCACACAGATTAAAACCTACACTTAAGATAAAACAAACTGGACTATTTTCAATTCTATGAATAATCTATGTAAAATAAAAAGGTACTTCTAAAGCATTCTTTTTGAGGGTCAGACTACGTAGTATTTCATACAGAGATAGAACACAAATAGCTGCAAGAAAAGAAGAGGGAAGAAGAAAAAGAGGGAAGAAGAAAGATTGGGAGGGAAAGAGGGAAAGAAAAAAGACACGTTTGCTACTGTTTCTATTACTGAGGAAGCAAAGAGAGACACAGTGGCCTGCGTCCCATTATTCATCAGCCAACCTGGCCTTTTCTTGAATTAGCTGCTTATGGCAGGAAAGTCCAACTTATTTTTTCAACTTTCCACATTATTTTGAGAATAGAAAAAAGTGCCCTTAACTTTCAAGTGCTCATACATACTTTTCAGAATGATAATCATTGTGGATGTGTGTTTGTAAGAATTTGGTTTTTAAATGTATAATATTTGTTTACTTACATACAAAATACCAAATAAATAAGAATAAAGTTTACAAATACACACCTGCCGGCTGGCATCCTTAGGTCCTAACTGAAGTGCCCAAGCTGAGACAACATTAAATCCTTTGACAATCAGGGAATCCGGGAATAAGGAAGCCAGATATTCAGCATTGGACTCTGGGTATTGGTTTATCCTCATGTTATTGCTCACATCAATCAGGACTTTACCCACCAGCAGATGTCTCAGGTCCCAGAGGGAGGTGTAGTGTTCTCTATGTATAGCAACAAAAATTATATTTGTTTTCGTCAGTGCGTCTTCATGGTGAGTGACATCTACCACATGAGGAAAAAATTCGGAAGCAAACTTAGGATTTCGACTCCCTATGACCACATGATAGCCACATCTAATAAGTCGAATGGTCAGAGATTTGGCAAAATCCCCACTTCCGATGACACCGACAGTGACCTTCCTTGCATCTTTGATACCATTTATGCCATTAGGCAAAAAAGTTTCGCTAAGACTCTTAGGGCTCCCCAACATAGAGATGGATGCCATGATGTGGACTCTTTGAAGATCACCAGGGATATCCTAGGGGAGAGAAAACAAAAGGTTCATCTGTTACCTATTTCTAAACATTGATGCATTTCTAGACATTACAACAATGTCCCTTGTTTTTAGAGGTAAAAATATTTTTTAAATTTTTTTTTATTGGGGAATATTGGGAACAGTGTGTTTCTCCAGTACCCATCAGCTCCAAGTCATTGTCCTTCAATTTAGTTATGGAGGGCACAGTTCAGCTCCAAGTCCAGTTGCCATTTTCAATCTTAATTGCAGGGAGTGCAGCCCAGCCCACCATCCCATGTGGGAATCAAACCAGCAACCATGCAGTTCAGAGCTCGCGCTCTAACCAACTGAGCCATCTGCCCACCCCTAGAGGTAAAATATTTCGACAAGCTATGTAACCTAGAACACAGCCAGACACAATCTGTAAGCTAAAACAGGATCTCGAAATAGAAAAATGAACTGTCACAAAGTTGATGTGTGAAAGTGGGGCTTCTCATATTTTAATGTGTACACGAATCACCGAGAATCTTGTTAAAACTTAGATTCTGATTCAGTAGTTCTGGAGTGAGGCGCAAGATTCTGCATTTCTAATAAGGTGACACTGTTGGTCTGCGGACCCCCCTTTGAGCAGCAAGGCATTAGAGCACAAAACAAAGAGACTGATGTTTTCACTGAGAACTTTTTAAAAAACATAGTTCTAACAAGTCTGATTACCCAGGTTCTCAGCAGATCAGAGGCAGCAAATTGGAAATGCTGTTAGAGATAAAAAGGACTGTGATAGGACGGGATAGCACGCAGGACAACAGAAGACAGAAAAACCACAAAGAACTGCTTACATCCAAACTATCTAGAGTCACTTGAGGGTGGAGTCTACAAACTACCCTGTAGCGCATGACTTTATTATTAAATGAGAGTAAGATAAATCAACTACTAAAAAACATGAACCCTGGCACTTAATATCGCCAGAAAAATAGGCATCAAAATATAGTAAAGGATTAATTAAATATCATTGGCTTCCATCATTCACCCTACATCCTATAACTTGTCACTAAGAAAGACAGTTTCCCCTGGGAAAAGTGTGTTAGTTAAGGCGTTTTATGGCCTTAAATGACACAATACTTATGAAATCTTTTTCTTCTCCTCTTATTCATTGGTGGACTAGAATATGATGCAGTTATTCTTTCTGGAAAAATCTGTCAAATTTTATTTAAGTGACTAATGTCTGAAATGTTCGTAATAACTTCCTCAAGACTACCAGTCCAAGTGCCATGAATCAGTGTCACTATTGGGTCTGAATGAAAAATACTCTCCCATTCCCTCGCTGCTGTACAACTTCTTTTATGCTAACACCAGATGTGGAACACTTCAGAGGATATAATGGATTTTACAGGAACAGTTAGAATGTTTCACAAACATGTTTTTAGGGATTTTACTAAATGAAAGTTGAAACTACCAGAGCCAGGAAAATTCATTTTTTTACCCTAGAAATGGATCACATTCAATGACTCCAAAAAAATCAGTAAATTAATCTTAAGAAAGACAATAAAATATTACCTAATACTCATGGTAGCACATTCTGGTGCCAGCTTTGTTTGTGCTTTTTATATGAACTGACTGAATCCCCCCAACCCTCTGTGAGATTGGTGCTGATATTGTCCATTTAGAAGATTAATTAATTTGTCCAAGGTCATAAGAGAGAAAGTGAGGGAGCCAGGATTAGAATCCAAGCAGTCTAGCTAAGGCATGTATCATCTGGGTGCATGTAAGGAATTTAAGGAAACGCTTTTGCTTTGGGTATGGGAGGGCGAAGGGAGAAGGGTAATAGTGCGCTTATATTAGTATATTCTCCTTCTTTGGCCATGTCACTGCGCCTAAGCATTATCTAGTGATGGTAATGCCTGACTCAGATCCTGGGGAAGGAGAAAACTATTTTTGAATCTATTATGCATGCTTCATTTCAAATTTTTCAAGATAGAAGGGGTGGTAATTATCTGTTTTCCCTTGATTCCAGGTACCCAGAAGGCCAGGAGGGATTCAGAGGCACCAGGGTAGTACCAAACCATCAACATCCTCTAGGAGAAATCATGGGCTATCTTGGGATTCAGGAGCAGTTAAAGGAACCAGAAGCAATTAAATTGCTCATTTCCTTTGACGACAATTCAAGGTGAACTGAGCGCCTTACCCCTAATCATTTATGTTTTCTAAGGGTGGAAGGGTTACTACACGCGCACACAGGAACCCAAGTGTCCTGTAGCTCAGTCTCAAGTTCCTCTGAGTAGAGACTGCAGCATCTCCTAAAAAATAGGAATTGCAAAAAATCGTTAAATCTAAGAAATCATGATGATCGAGGCCTTTTCAAACTAAAAACAAAACAAAAGCAAAACAATAACAGTTATCTGCTTATTTTACAAAGCAAGTACAAATCCCTTCAGTAAATCAGAATGTGAACTGGCAAAAATACATTGGGATCTAACAACGTCACTCATGGGCCCCTGTTACACCATGTATTTTATACATATTTATGGATGACTCTGTTCTAACAAGTTTGGGCCTTATTCACATTATATTTCTAATGGCAAGTTCTAACTGAACCCTTTAATATTGTGACTGTGGCTACAAATAAAAGTGGGCCTAATAATTGAGGCTCTTCATTATAGTTTTAAGGAATGTAAAAGCATCCATAAGAGAGAGGGAAAAAAAACCTTTAAAGAATCTGATGGCTTATTTGTGTATTGTTGAAAGCATGTAATACTACGATGTGCGTGTTGCTACATCACAGTTCACAATGTTTTCATATATAATATTATCTTATTTAATTCTCAAATGGTTGTGGAATATATCTTATTCCCATCTTAAAGACGAGAAAACAGGTTCAGGAAATTTAGCAATTTGCTTAAGACAATGCAGTTTGTAGCGACTCAACCAAGATTCAAATGTGAGTCTTCCCACCTCTGCTCATTTTAAAACTGCAGTTCAAACATTATATGGGGAATCTTAAAACTGTTTACATCTCTAAACATCAGCCATAACTATATTATCTAAAAGCAATACTAACTTTAAATACTGTGTTTCCCCTGAAAATAAGACCTAGCCAGACAATCAACTCTAATGCATCTTTTGGAGCAAAAATTAATATAAGACCCGGTCTTATTTTACTATAAGACCCGGTCTTATGTAATATAATATAATATAATATAATACCCGGTCTTATATTAATTTTTGCTCCAAAAGACGCATTAGAACTTATTGTCCAGGTAGGTCTTATTTTTGGGGAAACAGGGTAGTTACCATATGAATCTCAGCTTAGGAAAATTTTAGGTAAATCCAAAGCTATATGCTTAGGAATTCCAGGTACAAAACAGATAAAATATTGAAATAATTCCAATTTTTAGATCAAAACCAACCAAAGAGATAAATTTATTAATAGTGCAAAATAAAACATGAATGGTTGCTAGGTAACTCTTGGGAAACCCTGGATAGCAACCCATTTGTCTTCTGGGGTCTCTGCTGACCCCCTGAAGGTGTGTTTGCTTATAGAAGGAGGGAAGAAGAAAGGGCCAAGATGTGTGTCGGTATCCTGTGGAACATATCATATACGGACCTAAGAGCAACCCATCCCCACAAGCTATGGCTAACTATCTGGAGCTGACACACTGGAGCAAAAGCTCATCAATCAATTTATAATTTGCTAAGCTACCGTTTGGATCACTTGGTTAACAGCTGAGCTGAAGTTAACACTTGTGATATCCATAAAAAAACAGGTTATAAAAATGAATAATGTCAATATCTGAAGGAGGTTTACCTAGTATTTAAAAAAAAGAATACTAAACACCTTACATTGTAAATTTCCACTGACAAAGAATGAAGCAACTATAATCTAAGGACAGATCTACCCTGCTGTGACCCAGCACGAATCTATCAAGGCCAGTGTGTGCTTTGCACATTAGAGATAAAGGACAAAGAAGGATGGTGCTTACACTCAAGGAATTTACACTCTAGTTAGGAAGAGACAAGATGTACTTAGAATAGAAAGCAGACAAAACCTCACACCAGCATATAATTAAGAAATATATTGTACCATGTTTTCTAGAGCATCCTCTAGAAAACCAGGGAGAATAAATACCACATGGTGTTCCCTTACCTCAAGTCATTCATATACATAAAATTGTATTTACAAAATAATCTCTGAATTACACAGAACTTTTTCAAGCCAGGTTGATGATAGAGCACTATAGGTTCATTCTGGCTTAAAACTATAAGGACTCAAAGTTAAGTTTGGTTTGCTCAGCATCATTAATCACCAGGGAAATGCAGAACAACAATGAGATACCACCTCACTCCTGTCAGAATGGCTCTCATCAATAAATCAACATACAAGTGTTGGCAAGGATGTGGAGAAAAGGAATCCCTTGTTCACTGTTGGTGGGAATGTAAACTGGCACAGTCACTATGGAAAAAAATATGGAGGTTCTTCAAAAAAGTAAAAACAGAACTACCGTATGATGCAGTTATTCCACTTTTGGGTATTTATCTGAAGAAAACAAAAATATTAACTCGAAAAGACATATGATTATGCACTCCTATGTTCATTATAATATTATTTACAATAGCCAAGACATGGAAACAACCTAAGTGTTCATCAATAGATGAATGGATAAAAAAGATGTGATATATATATATATATATATATATATATATATATATATATATACACACAATGGAATATTACTCAGCCATAAAAAAGAATGAAATCTTGCCATCTGCAACAACATGGATGGACATGGAGCGTATTATGCTAAGTGAAATAAGTCAGACAGAAAGACAATACTGTATGATTTCACTTACATGGGGATCTAAAAAACAAAACAGAAACAGACTGATGAATATAGAGAACAAACTGGTAGTTGCCAGAGGGACAAGGTGAAGGGGATTAAGGTGTAAAAAAATTCCACTTATAAAATAAATAAGCCATAGGGATGTAATGAACAGCATAGAGAATCAAGTGGATAATACTGCGATAACTTTGTTTGGTGACAGAAGGTAACTAGACTTATTGTGGTGATTGCTTTATAATGTATATCAATATTGAATCATGAAGTTGTACACCTGAAACTAATACAATATTGTAAGTCAATTATACTTCAATTAAAAAAAAAAGTTAAGTACATGGAAACAGTAGAGAGTTTTTCATAAACCTATTCAACTTAAAGGATTGTCCTTCACTCTGAGAATATGTCTTTCCTACATTTTTGGGTCCAAGTGTCCTTTCTTCATAAAAGGATAGTGATAATAGTTGTTTGAGTTGGCAGTCCTATAAAGATCCCCTCCCTCCTTTTTATTTTACTGTAAAACCTGTAAGCTTGAGGAGCACGGACTTAGCAGACATTAGGAAGCCTTCTATATGAAAGTGCTCCTTTCTAGAGAGGGCAGAAAAGCTCCCTACAGCTGGTGATGTCTGCTGAATACACAGGTGAATACATTCTGGAAATGAAATATCAAATACCCCAATACATCATGACCTCTGGGTTGCACAAAGATAACCTAATTTCTTTTGGTATTTAAATAAACAAATTTATACCTGTGACAATACAGAATTTCTTTGAGGGAAAAGATGGATTTTTTTTTTTTTCAGGTTTTTATTTTTTGGAAGACGTTTTTAAGTCCTTTAGAAAACCCCAGAAGCAAAGCTACCATTCTGTTTGACAAATCAGACTGTGATTTCCGAAGCGGCAGTGATCCAGGTGTGGTCCCTGCACCAGCAGCCTCAGCATCCCCTGGGAACATGTTAGACATGTCAATTTTCAGGCCCTGCCCCAGACCTCCTAAATCAGAAATCCTGGGATGGAGCCCAGCAATCTGTATTTTAAGAACCCTTAGGTGATCTTGATGAGAGTGAAAGTTTGAGAATAACTGCCCTAATGTAATGCAGTGCAACTACTATTCGCTGTTAATTTGAATATTAAAATCCACTTAAGTTAAATGATTACATTCTTTCCTTTAGCTGAAACTCTTGGGTAATTGGTACGCATCCTCATTTGAAAATCCTTTTCCAAAAATTACGAAATAGCAATTTTATTAAACCTATGTAGATTTATTCTTTGAAATTCTGTTTATATTGCAATTGTAAATGATTTATTAATTGTTCATACTCAGATATGAGTCTTTTGCTGTTCACGTTTTATAGAACCAACCAAAAAATGTTCAGAAAAGAAATATAATAGCCTTATAGCTAAAGCTTCACTAACTCTAAGCCTCCCAGACTATGCAACCAGAATTTTAATGAGACAAATTTAAAATAAGCAGTCATTTCCATGATATTTCCTAGGCTCATGTAGTCAATATATATGTTCATATGGGTATGATTTTATGACATTTCTAGACCCTAAGTCACCAAAACAAAACATCATATATTTATTATTTTGCAATACTAGGGCAGGAAAGAATTTAATTCATGTCAGAAAGATTTTCGACAAAAAAAGCTTTCTGATTAAATTTAGGTTAGTTTACAAATTCAATTTGAAAAAATTCATTTCCCAAGGACTTCAGTTAACAAAAGTTTAGAATCCTCATCAATGTATAAAGCAACAACCCCCCAATAGTTCCCCACCCATTTTTCTTCTATGTATCAGACAGAGGAGAATGCTATATGCGTCCCTCCATCCACCTCACCAGTGTAGCCATGTGCCTTGTGCATACCTGGGCTTTAATAACAATGCAAGTTAACATGATGACCAATGGGTATGTCTAAAAGGAAGACATAGCAGTAGCGGGTCACAGCATGGCTGAAATAATTTCCCCATCTGATAACCTTGCTGCAAATGGTATTTTGAGATAAGGATACCTATGTTTATTGGCTAGCAAATATAACTTTTCCTGTGTTGCATAACTCACTTATAAATAAATAATCTTCTCTGAAAGGCCTCACATTCTAGCTTCTATGTAAACCCATTTCCCTGATTTCAATGCAATACCATAAAACTGGTTATAAATGGCCCACTGGGTGCTATTAATTTTAGGGATCTCTGGTGATTGAAATCAATTTGGAAATCAGCCCACAGCCCAAGATCATAATGATAGTCATCCATCCATCCACCATCCATCCACCCCTAACCATTCGCCTATCCAATATCTTATCGAACCCCATCCACCAGGCATTTGGCTAGGTGCTGACACTCCAAGGATACAAAACGGCACTGGCTTCCCGGCTATCTCATCAGTATTGTAAAGTCATGAATGTTGAAGTATATACAGCAACTAAAAAAAGCTTTATCGAGATGTAATTTACATATCATAAAATTTACCCACTTTAAGTGTATAAATTAATAATTTTCAGTAAATTTACAGTTAAGCAACCATCACCACAATCCAATTTTAGAACATTTCCATCAGCAGTACCAAATTTTAACAAAATTGGACAAGAGTAAATGCCTCTTTAAAAAAAAAAAAATTCTGCCTCCCTCAATGTTCTGAAAGCCCCACTGGCTTTCATTCACACAGCAGAGTGTGACCCGAGGTTTGCTGACTTTGCTTGATGCTATGACAAGAATAGAGGGTCCCACCATTTGGCTAAGCAGAGAGGCAGAATTGCAGTCTCAGAGCCGCTTCTTCCCACAAGGGGGAACGACTACTATAACAGTGGTTTTCAACTCCAGCTGCACACTGGACTGTAAAACCCACTGATACCTAATCACCACCCCACCACCCAGATTTTTATGTAGTGGTCCGGGGTTCAACCTGGGCATCAAGTTTTATTTTCAGAGATCATCTGATGTTTTAATATGCAGCCAAGATTGAAAACACCTCTACTAAGAGATTCAGGATTCAACCTAATGCTTATTTTGGTATTTGGAGATTCCAGATGTGGCTTTTTGATCCTCAATTATGCTCATGTTTACATTGTTGTTTGTAATAATGAAAAACAATACTAGTGAGAGAGTAACAGTTGCCCTTGAACACAGGAAGCTGAAGGATTTGCATGCAGTCCTTTCCCCTTTGCCACTGGGGCAGGAAGCGTATCAGAAGGTCCACTCACTATTTTGCAATTTCCTTTCTTAGTTTTTTGGAAGGGCAGTGTCATTCCTTAAAATGTGTCATCCCAACACACAGCATACTTTCTTCCTGTTGTTTCCATAAGATTCGAAATTCAGAATGTTCCAGGGCTGATCTCTCTTTCTTCTGTCTGACAAAGGGCTCCTCTCCTCAGTTCTCCAGGCATAGATTTTGCTGACATGAGCAGATCAGAGTTTCTAAGTGGGCTGACTTGTTCTAGAATCGTGCCTATCAAGCTTCAGTGTGAATATTGTCACCTAGGGATCTTGTTAAAATGCACATTGTGAATCTCTAGGTCTGGATGGAGTGAAGCTCAAGATTCTGCATTTCCCCCAAGCTCCCAGGGGATGCCTGTGGTCATGGTCCATGGGCCACACTTTGATTAACAAGGTCCTAGAGTCCCTCCACTTTTTGATTTGATGTTACTTATGGGTCATACAGAAGAAACAATTGAGACGACTATGGCACTGATAGAAAGTTTTGTTTATATGGTGTTGAGATTAAAGGACAGGCCTAGGCTTCTGAAATCAACTTGTTTTTGAGTGCATTTCCTTTGTTAAATGGAAAACAAAGAGGTTGTACTTGACTCCTGCAGTCCTTTCCAACAATGAAATTCCTTTGTTTCCAAGTCTTAAAGTTATATGATAATGGTAATATCACTATCTTATATTTAACACTGTGACACTTCAACTTTATGAGCTCAATCTAAAAGTGTGATTTAAGTAGCACATGGGCTCCTTGAAATATCAAGGTCACAGTTTTCTTCAATGGACATTTGACTTGCTGTATGCGTTTAATACTTGAAGTATATTATCAAGATATGATAATTTTATTACATTCAGCTATATAGCCTCCTAAGATTTTCAGCTTAGAAGGTTTTTCTTGACTTTCCTCTGGCTGAATGGCAGCTGTCATCCTATGTAAATTTATAAAAATAGAACCTAATTTATTTCACATATAAACATCTAGGGAATTAATTAATGGATGATAGTAACCCTGAAAGGGCTGTTCTCAGACATCTTGATGACATTCAAAACCTGCTGATTTACATATGTTATCAAGAAAATGTAATCCTCCATGGCCATGAGATGGGGTAGGTGGATTTTTGACTTTGCAAGGCCACATCTGAAACTTTTTTTGTCTTTCCTACAAACACCCAGTTCCTTTGAGGTTCATGGCACCTCATAATACCCTTTTCCCATACTCACTGCTGTCATCTACTGACTTTTAGTTTATTCTTTATCACTGGTGACTTGGGCCCCCCAATTAGTATCTAGTTTTCCTCACTACCCTAAGCGTTGTCATCCTTCTCCAGTACTACACCATTCACGTGGATGAACCATTCAACCTCACGGCCTCTTGCTTCCTTCACTTACTCATCAAAGTCCATGAATCTTTGCCTCCACCCCACCTCAGTCACTCACTTTCTGATATGTCCAAACACTATCTCCTAGCCTTCTAATAATCTTAGTCAAATATTCACACTGATAATTCTAGACAGAAGAAATCTGATTCATTGAACTCACTATTTTCTCACTCTCCATTGATCTCCTACTGGTTTCACTTTATCCATCCTAGATTCCATAGTATGTATTATGTTTATCATCCCTTGTTTAAAAAGATTGACTCTTGTTGTGGATTAAATGTCTGTGTCCCCACCCCTCACCTCCCCCGACCCCTGGCTCCCAGTTCATTCGCTGAACTACTCCCAATGTGAAGGTATTAGGAGGTGTGGACTTTGGGAGATTAGGTCATGAGGGTAGAAACCTGATGAATGGGATTAGTGGCTTTATAAAACAGGTCTTGGAGAGCTCTCTCCCCCTTCTGCCATGTGAGGACACAGCAAGAAGATGGCAGTCTATGAACCAGAAAGTGGGCCCCCATAAGACACCGAATCTGCCAGTGCCTTGATGTTTAACTTCCAGCCTCCAGAACTGTGAGAAAGAAATATTTGTTATTTAAGCCACCGAGTTTATGGTATTCTATTATAGCAGTCTGAACGAACTAGAACAGCTTTCTTGCTCTCTATCACATCCACTTGACAAAACTCTAGGCCTAGAAGAAAGGATACCTGGGTATTCATTTTCTGTATCCCAGTTGGTCAAGGCTGCCGAAGAAAATCAGACAACTGAGCTCATTAGTGTCACCTTAAGTTCATGATCACCAGCTTCACCCATCAAACAGTGTGTCCACGTCTATCCTGGAGACCACCCCCGTTCTTTTCCCAAGGGGCAGTAGTTATGATCTCCTCAGAGACATCTCAAACTTAACAGGTTCAAAATTGAACTTTTTTTTCCCCCACCTAGACCTGTTCCCATTCATCCAGGTTTTCTCATCTCAGTAAATGGTACCATTACCCACCAGCTGCTCAAGTCAAAAATCTGGGATTCATTCTCTAGTCCTTGCTTTCCCTTCCCCTTGGCATAACATCCAACACCAACTCCTGTTCTCCAAAATATTTCTTAAATCCCTCTCCACTGACACCAGCTTAATCCAAGTCTCTATCATCTCCCACCTAAACTGCAAACATTTTCCCTCTACTTTCTCCTTTGCCTCTTTCCAAGTCATTCTCCACACAGCAGCTAAGATCATTTTAAAGATGAGCTAACACAAATCAGATGATGTCTCTCCCCTCGTTAAAATTCAATGGCTGGGATGGTCAGGTGGCTCAGTTAGTTAGAGCAAGAGCTCTGGGCAACAGGGCTGCTGGTTCAATTCCCACATGGGCCAGCGAGCTGCACCCTCCGCAACTAGCATGAAGTCAATGAGCTGCCGCTCAGCTCCCGGGTGGCCAGATGGCTCAGTTAGTTGGAGCCTGGGCTCTCAACCCTAAGGTTGCCAGTTTGACTCCCTCAAAGCCCTCATTGAGCTCGGTAGCCCTTGCACACCTCTCCAATCTCATCCTATACGACTGTTACTCCCTACGATCCAGCCACAGCATCCTTTAGGAAACGCCAATCTCTTTCCCATCTTGGGAATTTTGCACGTGTAGTGAATCAGTAGAATGATTCACTCCAGTTTTGTTCTGTTTTCCTTTCAGGCCTTGTTAAGTTTCCTTTGTAATTATCTTATGTAATTGTTTCTTTACTCATTACTATTTCTTCCACCAGACAAAAAGCTTCTTGAGGGCAGAACCAGGTTTGTCTCGTCCATCACTGCCTCCACGTAGGAAATAAGAATGTGATAAATATTCTTTGTTGTTGAATGCATCTAAAAATGTCAGGACCAAGAGAGATCTAAGAGGCCTCTAGGTCAGACCCCTCTTTCTGCTGATCAAGACATGTGGACCCAAAGGGGATAAGTGGTATGTCAATGTCATAGTTCTGTCAATGTCATGGTTACTGACTGAGCACAGAATAAATGCATTTCCTCAAGTCCTGATTATGTTCTGCAGTCTTAGTCTTTCAAACTTTTGGTGTGCTTTCTTTCTCACCTTTCTAACTCATTTATGATACTTTCTTTAAATATTTGTTTGCCTTCATCTGTGCTTTTTCAGCATTAAAATGTAATTATGCTCATTCACTACAAGTACATTTTCCCTGTTACCAGTACTATAAAAAGTGACTTCGATACAGCTTTTCACTTCATTTCTGTACAATTAGCTCAGTTGATTATTACTGATAGTTTCATTCCCACACCTCCCAAAAAACTGACTAGCTAAGAGAAAGAAACTGCGAACTGTTTTCTAAATACTCTGCAAAATATCTAGGATGGGTATTTTTCTTTTGTAAATAGATTTTAATCTATGAAACAACAGAAGTAGAGACAGAGTAAAAAATATATATAGCCTTAGAGGAAAAAACAAAACAAAACAGAGGCAATCAACACGATGAAGAAATAATAAAGGTGGAAAAAGTGTGTATGGGGTGGGATGGGGGAAGTGGTTTGGAAAGAGAACTAAAAAGGTGCCCAGTAGTGGGGCTGTTAACTGGACTATAACCAAATGAAAGCCATGAGAGTGGGGGAGCTCAAATTCTATTTCTCCCAATTTCATCCATAGCTGTGAGAGATAATTAGCCATGGCCTGTATTAAGTTTTTCCATCTAAAAAATGAACTGCCTGAGGAGTAAAAACTGACACCAATTCTTCTCCAAAAAGTGGGGAAGATAATAAATGGAAATCTCTCGACAAAAATTCTCTTTATCTCTCTGCCCTATTTTAACAGCAAGATTTTTAGGGCATATTTTTCAACAAGTTTTGGCTGAGGCTGAAGACAGGATTCAAAGGTAATTTAGGACATTCAAAGACGAGGCCAATTACTTCTAACACATAATGGCCTAAACACATCACTGTCACATAACTGGGTAGTAAACAAAATGACCACTAGAAATACTTTCCTGTCCCAGTGCTGTCTGATCTTCAATGAAATGCGCTGCACCAAGCCTAAAAGTGGTAGGTAGACTATCAGGGAAATAACCTTTCCCTCTGGGGCACATCCTACCTGGGACGATGTCTTTCCTGGCCTCTGCTCTCCAGGGCCCAATCTCAGGACTATCTGGGAGCTCTAGAAAGACCGGGGGCGGGGGGGGGGGGAGGAAAACGGAATCGGTGGAAGAGACACCTTTCCCCACCGTTCCCACTCCCCACCTCAAGGTGCCAGGAGATCAGGAACCCCGCCAGCTCAGGGCGGACGCCCTCAGAGGGCGCGGAATCCCAGGAGGATGCGTGCAGCGCGTGGCGCCGCCTGCATCTTGACCCTCAACTATGCCGCGGACACCTCGTTTCGCGTCCTTTTCTGACCACTCACCTCCGCGCCCTCCACGCCGGGCAGAGGCCAGCCTGGCAGCCCCCCGGGAGCGGCGTCAACTCCCCAGGGGCCCGCCCGGGCTCCAGGGCCTAGGGACTGCGCCTCGGCTCCGCGGATGCAGGGTGGCTGCCGTGGCGGTCGCGCTCCGGCTGCTCCTCCGCCTCCCCAGGCTGGATCGCGTAGAGCTGGCGAGGAGGCGGAGGGAGGGAGGCGCGCGGAGGCCGGCCTCGCGGTGACGCGCCGCTCGGGCTACGCGGAGGAGGGCGCTGAGCCAGGAGCCCGCCCGCGGAGAGCCGGCTGGAGGGCCAGGCGGGCGAGGTGGGAGAGGCGTGGAGCGCAGGGAGGAGTCGCGGAGTTCGTAGGGGTCAGGTGAAGGCGTGGGGAAGAGTCCGGGAGGACGCGGAGAGCCAAGGGGGGCGGGCAGTGCAGCCAGCAGTCCCGGCTGCGCGGCTCCAGTTTTCCAGTTTTGAGCTCCCCCCTAACTGGGAGCAGCTGAGTATCTGCCCCTCCCCGGAGCCCGCCTGCGGGGCTCCCCGAGGATTGCTTTTGAAACAACTCTAGAAAAATCAAGCCCACTTTTGTACTCACTACTTTTGTGCTTGTGGTCGCCTTTCCTCTCTAGATTGCTTTATATTAGCTCCCCACCCCCATTCCCTTTTCCCCACTCTCAGTTCCTGTCAAGTCTCCAAGAAACTGCGCTGTTTCTCTTGTTCGTGATCTGTCTCTCACCTCCACTCACTCAAACCATCTTTTGGCAGGACTGTTTTTGGAATAAGATGTTTAGCAATGTCCTTTCGCGAACCACATTTTAAAATTCACTCGGATAGGGGGACCCTCAAAACTGGCAGACTGGAGCTCAGTCTGTTGACTTTGACCCTTCACTCTAGCTGGTGCCACGGGAGCTTTCGTGTTAGGAAAAGAGGGTTAAGCCTGGAGGTAGGAGACCTGTGTTCCTGGGAAGACCTCTTCAACTCTCTGGGGCCACGATGGCCTTGAGTGTTCAGGGAATTTCTGAGCTGAAAGGGCACCTTTGGCTAAGGGAGTCTGTGAAATTTCTCCCTGCAGATTACCAAGTAGTCAGGTATCTTTTATCTCTTGTGTAGAAGGTGTCAGTAGAAGAAGCAAGATACTTTATTCTCAGATATAAAATCAATTTACTGATATTTCTCAAATTCGCGGATTTTTTCGCATGCATTAGTGAATTCCCATTTCAGCAAATTAAGTTTAAAAGTTATCTCTCCCGGTGGTTTATTAACCAGGGGAAAAGCCGAGAAGGGGGTCTTGGATCGATCATTGGACACTGCACTTTCCCCTCTGAAGTCCATACACAGATTAACCTTTGAAATGCTGCTTTGGAAATACATCCTTTGTTTGACTTGACATGTGGTGCCTCCTCCACCGCCAAATATTATTAAGGTTTAAAGTTTAGGCATAAGCTAAGCTTTTAGTGGTGTGTTAGGGTATGGAGCATTGGCAGCTGATAAAATTCTTCCCATGTGGTAACTGGAAAAAATTAATAAGTTTTTTTATATCAATTTTTATTATTTCATTTTAACATGATTCTCAAATAATGCAGTTAGCGTTCTTTTCTACCAGTTTTGAAGGACAATTGGAGGGCATTCATGAATCTTAGCAGTTAATGAAAGTGTGTAGTTTTAAAAAGACAATAGTATTATATATTATAACTTTCACAGAGGATTATTACAAGATATACCATTTTCTAACTATCCTAGAACTGTAAATTATGTATAAAACATGTAGGCACACCACATATTTTAAATATTTTAAAAAGTTGCCTTAACATTGACTCTGATGATCCAAAAAAATAAAATAGTAATATGTGAAATTACTTATCCTAAAAGAAAATCAATGAGTCAATAATTTGCAATTTCCAGACAGAATATCTGCTTAAGCATACTTTAATTATTAAAATAAGAAAATATTCTTGGTAGAAAATCTTGTAATGAAATGTGTTCCAAAAAATTGTTGGTATTGATGCAAAGCACAATTTCTTTCAGCTCGTCTAACGCTAACTACAATTTTTACTACTGTTTTTTTGCTTGGAGTTTCAGAGTGTAAAAATGATTTCGCAAGTTTGTTCCAGGTCATGACGTGCTCTCTGAGAAATCTCCTCAGTTCCATGAAGCAGTAATTGATTCCACTGAAGTGCAGCAATAGTTTATTAAATGGATCTCTAGTGGCCTAAAGGTGTTAACACAATTTCTTCTTTGAAATTATTCTACAATTGAATAAGTTGAGAGTGGTTGTTCCCAAAGTATGTAACTTCAAGCACTAGTCCCTCCAGATTCGCCTCCAGTAATTCATACACTATAAAATATTGATTGAGCTCCGCTACAGGCCCCTAGCTGGGGCAGTAGGAACAATGGTGGAGAACCCAGATGCACTTACCTATCCCGATAGAATGTATCGTTTGGTTGGGAAGATATACTAGGAAACAAACACAAATACGATTTACACAAATTTGTGTACACAAGTAAAATAAGTGTAAGTCATATGAAAATAGACTTTGAGATAAATAATAGAGATTATTTTAGAGATTTTTTTTAGAGATTCACAATGCATATTAATACATTAAAGGCTCTGAGAATTTCTACATTAAAGACATTTACTTAGCTTATTCCAAATAATCCCAAATTTGTTTTGAGCACTGAAACTTGGTAAGCAATGCTTATTAATAAAATAGAACCATTTTTGTAAAACACTGCTTTTTTAAAACCAAAGAATCCAATAAACATAAAATTTCATTAACATTACCTCACATTTATTTGTCAATATGCATTCATATATTTTAATAGATTTATAAATATACATATAATCTGTTTGAAATAAGTTTTGTCTGAAGAAAAACATGGTATAGAAATACTTATAAATACATTCATGTATTTTAATATATAAGAATAAATATATTTTTATAGATTTTTGTCTGGACAAAATGACAGAAACATTTATAAATCTATTAAAGTATATGAACGTACATTTGTATGAAACATATTTTGTAGTTAACATTTTTCATTAACATGTTTTCATATATTACCATGGCCCAGATGTGTATAATTCTTAATGGATATATATATATATATATATATATATATATATATATATATATATTCCATAATATTGGTATAGAATAGTTTTCTTAACCCTAAACTTTAGGAAAATACATTTTCTGATTCTTGTACTGTAACTAAAATTGCTTTAACTTCTTTGAACAAATTACTCTTTGGGGTAATAAGTGGAGGAAATATTTCTGATATCAGTTCACTATCAAACATTTAAAATGTATATTTAAAAATGATCTTAAAATTTTCAGTATAAACAGATTTGATTATGGATTTTATGGATGACGATCTTAAAACTCAGTACAGCTATGTAATTTCAAAGCCCACATTTTTTTGTACTTATCATTGCATTGGTGCCTACCAGTATCACTCTGTCAAACCTTAATAAGGGAACTCTTACAACTGAAAAATAAAAAGAACCTAATTATAAAATGGTCAAAGGATTTGAATACATATTTCTCCAATGAAGATATGCAATTGATCAATCTCTATTTCATAATTTCATATCATTTCATCATCTGTTTGATGCGTGGTCTAAGATGTAGTTTCTGGGAAAAATGAACACATCTCCAACATTACAAATCCTGTTGTTAATACTCGACAAATGAAACCAGCTTTCAGAAACAAAACCCAACTTCTATTTCAATAAACATAAATGTTTCACCCTTATGACTGTAAAGGGATCAGAGAGGATTAGGAATGGAAAAGATATTAAACAGGAGTCGATTTTAATCTCTATTTTATTATTTTTTAAATTACATTTAACTTAGTTCATTTAATAAGCATTGCTCACAAAGCTTCAGTGCTCAAAATCAATTTGGGAATTTATTGGGAATAGGTTAAGTAAATGTCTTTACTTAGAAATTCTCAGCGCCTTTAATCTATTGAGTAAAATTAAAATGTTCTTTAAAATGTTAACATTTTATGATTCCAAATCCAAATATCTCTGAAAGAGAGTGCCATTTATTCTTGTACAAAAGTTATAGGAATTGATCACAGTGCTTATAACTAACAAAGTGCTTTATTTTATTTTATTTTTTAAAAGATTTTATTGGGGAAGGGGAACAGGACTTTATTGGGGAACAGTGTGTACTTCCGGGACTTTTTTCAAGTCAAGTTGTTATCCTTTCAGTCTTAGTTGTGGAGGGCGCAGCTCAGCTCCAGGTCCAGTTGTCATTGTTAGTTGCAGGGGGCGCAGCCCACCATCTCTTGGGGGAGTCAAACTGGCAGCCTTGTGGTTGACAGGGGCGCTCCAACCAACTCAGCCATCTGGCCACCCGGGGAGCTGAGTGGCGGCTCATTGACTTCATTCTAGTTGCGGAGGGCACAGCTCACTGGCCCATGTAGGAATCGAACCGGCAGGTCCACTGCCCCGTGTTCGCGTTCTAACCAACTGATCCACCCGTCTGCCCCCAAAGTGTTTTAAATACTGAATTCCATACAATACATCAAAATACGTTCTATTTAGGTCAATGTGTTAAAACATAAAAGTCACCTGATAAAGAAAATTAGAAAAAGCAGAAATGAATAATTGTCAGATTTCTAGTGGGGAAGGACTTTCTAAGTTTGAGCAGATGGAAGCAATCCCAAAGATAAAGATTTATATTTTGACTAAATAAAATGTAAAGTTCTGTATGTTTTTTAAAAACATAGTAAAGGAAAATGTTTGCTTTAAATTTAACAGAATATTTATGTCTTAAATATTTCAAATAGGTCACACAAATTCAGAAGAGAAACAAAAGTTTAGGCTTCAATAAATGGGCAAAACTATTTAATGAACACTTTAATAAAGAGGAAATAAAACTATTTAATAAACAGAGACACTGAGAAAGATACCATCTATAGGCATTCTATATAATCCCTTTATTCTTTTCCTGTTTATTAATTCTTAGCAATCAAGTATTTCCACCTTCAAACAAATCACCAAAGATTTTACCTATTTAAAATTTGCAGCGAATCTTTGTCAAGGCAAAAAGTAAAATGTCGACCATTTTATAAATGCCAAGGACATTTTTCCTGTTCTTATTTTTATTATGCAATTATATAATAAAGCAATTTCCATACTTTCCAATATTCAATTTATATACTGGGCCTTATTATCTTAATGCCTAGATTATTTTACAGCAGTAAACTTACCCATTTTATGAGCATCATTAATTTTTGAGGCCATATTTCCAGAATTATGTCATTTAGTTAAGAAGGTCCATGTTTTATTTTCTTTCCTTTTTTCAAGATTTTTATTAAAAAATATGCTAACAAACAACATTATATCATTTTTTCAGGTGTACACCATAGTTGTTCAACATTTATATGCCTAAAGAAGTAATCACCATAAGTCCAGTAACCATCTGACACCATACTATGCTATAACAATATTATTGACTATATTCTTTATGCTGTATATCACATCTCCAAAACTTGTTTGTTTTATACCTGGAAATTTGGACCTCTTATTACCCTTCACCTTTTCCACTTTTAAAAAAATTTTCTACTACAGATGACATTCAAAATTATTTTATATTAATTTCAGGTGAATAGCATAGTGGTTAGACATAGACATCATTTAAGAAATGATCCCCCATCTATAGTGCCCCCACTGGGCACTATAGATAGTTATTACCATATCATTGACTATATTCCCTATGCTTTACTTTACATGTGCATGACAATTTTGTAACTACCAATTTGTACTTCTTAATCCCTTCCCCTTTTTCACCCACCCCCTCAACACTTCTCCCATCTGGCAACCATCAAAATGTTCTTTGTATCTATGAGTGTGTTTCTGTTTTGTTTGTTTGTTTATTTTGTTCTTTAGAGTCCCCATATAAGTGAAATTACATTGCATTTGTCTTTCTCTGCCTGACATACTCCACTCCACACAATACCCTCCAGGTCCATCCATGCCGCCTCAGATGGCAAGAACCCACTCCCTTCCCTGGCCAAGTAATATTCCACTGTATATATATACCACCTACTCTATATCCATTCATCCATCAATGGACACCCAGATTGCCTCCGCATCTTGGCTATTGTAAATAATGCTGCAATGAACATGTGGATGCACACATCCCCTTGGAGTAGCGTTTTGGGTATCTTCAGATAAATACTCAGAAGTGGGATTACTAGGTCCTTCTGTGTTTCTTGTTATAGTCTTTGTTTTGAGTCTATTATGTCTGGTATAAGTATTGCTACTTCAGGTTTTTTCCATTTCCATTTTCATGCAACGTCTTTTTCCATCCCTTGACTTACAGTCAGTGTGTGTCTTTCAATCTGAAGTGAGTTTCATGTAGGCAGCATACGTATGGGTTTTGTTTTCTTGTCCACTCAGCCACCCTATGTTTTTGATCAGAGCATTTAATCCATTTACAGTGAAACTATTGTTGAGAGATATGTAGTTATTGACATTTTATTATTCACATTTTTGGTAATTTTTTTTTGTCTTAAAGAAGTCTCTATAACTCCCTTGTAATTCTGGTTTGGTGGTGAACTCCTTTAGCTTCTTCTTGTCTGTGAAGCTCTTTATCTATCCTTGGATTTTAAATGATAGCCTTGCTGGGTAAGATAGTCTTGGTTGTAGATCCTTGCTTTTCATCACTTTGAATATTTGTTGCCAATCCCTTCTGGCCTGCCAAGTTTCTGTTGAGAAATCAGCTGACAGTTTCATGGGAGCTCCCTTGTAGGTAACTAACTGCTTTTCTCTTGCTGCCTTTAGGATTCTCTTTTTGTCTTTAACCTTTGGCATTGTAATTATGATGTGTCTTGGTGTGGGTCTGTTTGGGTTCATCTTGTTTGGGACTCTCTGCACTTCCTGGGCTTATATGTCTATTTCCTTTTCCAGGTTAGGAAAATTTCCAGTCATTATGTCTTCAAATAGGTTCTCTATCCCTTACTTTCTCTCTTCTCCTTCTGGTACCACTATGATGTGAATGTTGTTATGCTTGCTGTTGTCCCAGAGGTCTTTTAAACTATCCTCATTTTTTTTGGATTCTTTTTTTCTTTGCTGTTCTGATTGTTTTCTCCTGCCTTGTCTTCTAAGTTGCTGATTCAATCCAGTGCTTCATCTAGTCTGCTGGTGACTCCCTCTAGTGCATTCTTCATTTCAGTATTGTATTCTTCACTTCTGACTAGTTATTTTTTACGGTTTCTATGTCTTTTTGTATGCTTGCTATCTCTTTGTTGAAATTCTCCCTAAGTTCCTTGAGCATTCTTATAACCAGCTGTTTTGAACTCTGTCTCTGGTAGGTTGCTTGCCTCCATTTTGTTCAGTTCTTCTTCTGGAGTTTTCTTCTGTTCTTTTATTTGGGATGTATTTCTTTTTTTCCTCATTTTGGCTGCCTCTCTGTGTTTATATGTATTAGGTAGTTCTGCTATGTCTCCCAGTCGTGCCTGGTGGCTTTATGTAGTAGTGGTCCTGTGGGGCCCAGTAGCACAGTCTCCCTGTTCACCTGAGCCAGGTGTTCCAGGAGTGTCCCTTGTGTGGGTTGTGTGTGCCTTCCTGTTATAGTTGATCCTTGATTGCTGTTGGCACATCAGTGGGTGGTACTGACCCTTAGGCTGACTGTCTGTGGGCTTTGACTACATCCACAGCTTATGGGGTGCTGTGTGTCTCCACATGACTTCTTCTTTATATCCTTAGTTATAAAACTTCTGCTCACCTAGACTTCGGATGGTTCTCCAGGTTGATTGTTCTACAGTTTACTTGTAATTTTGAGGTATTCAGAGGAAGAGGCAAGCACAGCAGTTTTCTACTCCACCATCTTGGATCTCTCCTCCTCCTCTTCCTCCTCCTTTTCCTCCTCTTTTTCCTTCTTCTCCTTCTCCTTTTCCTTCTTTTTCTCCTCCTCCTCCTCTTCTTTCTCCTTCTCCTTCTTCTTTTCTTCTTCCTCTTCTTCTCTGTCTCTACCCTCAGCATGAGCTTTAACTTTCTGATGCTATTAACATGCCAGCACCTAGCAGTAAAACTCTTCTAAGTTGTTGCATCTACAGTGCTATAAACTAGTTAAAAGTTTGATATAACTATGTCAAAAGTATCTGTAAGTCGGTTTTGAATGAAGTCCTCACTAAAAATAAAGTGTTTGAGTTTTAGAGCAAAGATTTTTAATATCCCTTTAATATCACAACAGCTTTTAAATGTTTACTTCTAATTTTCCGTCTTACCAAGTTTCCAGTTATATTTTACATATTGGAAATTTCTAAGAAATATTGCTAAAAAATGAATATGGATTGTTTTATAATCAGGAAAAAATGCTAAATGTGAATGAAAGTGTTGAGTAATTTCAGTTATATAATATTGTTACTTTTTATGGTCCAACCACTATGATGTTTGAATTCTATATTTCCTACTCCAAATGCTGATGTTGAGCTTTGTTGATTCCTTTCTAAGCTGTCTGTGATTTTTATTAAAAATGATGCCATTTTTAACTATCTACCTTTTTCTTCAAAAATTGTTTTAATGATTTAATTATTTCTCATTTTGATATTAAAATATTATTTTGCAGGTACTCTTAAACTTCCCAAACTCTCTATTGTCTATAGGATAAAACACAGACTATTAAAACTTTTCTAGTGCAGTTCCAAATTACATAGCTTCTTTTACTTTCCATGTCCCTGTGTAAGCTCTCTTTTTATATCCTATTGGCTTAGAATATGTCTTTGCAGTCCTCTTTCCTGGTGGGACCCTACTAAAGAACCCACCTCTACTACGTAACCCACTGGTTAAATTGATTTCATTTATAAAACCTTTCTCTTGTCCTCTTTATTACTGATATAGAGCATGCATGCTTTTTTGTATTGCTAATCTTTCTAAGTAAGCTTTGGATTATTTTGTATATCTGCAACACCTACCAGAGTGTTTACCCACAATACCTAGAACAGTGTCTTAGTAGATGCTTGGCAAGGATGTAATGATGGGTAGGTACATTTCATTTAGAGTACATGCCAAGTCTACCTGGGAGAGCTCTGGTCCTTTCATGATGAAGTCATGTGAGTTTCCTTTTGGCAAGGTATCTTCGCAGGCACGTTACTATGAGTACATGTTTCTACAAGAAAACCAAAATAGATACTGCAAGCCAAAACTCAAGTAATTCTGGCCAAAGATATAAATAGCCAAATTCTTTCAGAAATGGATTCTTAGGAGCAATTTGCATTGACTGTACTTGGGTCCAAACAGGCTCATTTAAAAGCGATAAAGCAATGTGTGGTAAAACCAACACTGTAGATAGCTAGCTTGTAATAGTAGTAGTAGTTAACTGTTGGTCAAAACTATCTAGGTTGTTTTGCTTCAGTAATTCAATTAATTTTGGAAAGTAACAATTTATTTTCTGAAGATATGTAGTAGAAAGTACATATCTTTTTAGACCTGAACTGCCTTTCTAATTACTGAACACCCCTTCCTATGGCGTAGCCTTTGATTTAAGCTAGTGTGTGGAAGAAATTTGAAAAAAAATATACAAGTGTCATTGTATAGTGACTAAAGAGTCAACGGAAACTTGGCAATTTCCCTTAATGTGTACATCAATCAGAAAGTAGAATTCCTAAACTGGATTAAGGACATTTATATCTATAAGTTATCAAGAGGTGTACAATAAAAGTCAAATAAACAATTTTTATTAATTGCAAACTAAGCCTTAGTTGGGATAAAAAGCCATAATCCTTACCTTTAAGAAGTTTGCAATCTGGATAGGTAGATACAGATAGATAATATGTGTTATTAATTGAAATATGAATTCATTATAGAATAAAAAAGTACATCATATTTGTCAAAGAATGACACAAAAATATTATGAGAGAGAAGGAGAGAACAGTTCCTTTGGGCTGAGAAAGCTACAGAAGTAAGTTGTACTTGAAGAATGGGTGGACTTTGAATAAGGCAAGAAGAGAGAAAAAGGCACTCGTGGAGATGAAAGAATGCAAACAATGTGAACCAGGTTATGGAGTCAAAGCTATTTGGGGAGGAGAGGTGATAAATTGCAGATTAGACTAGAAAAAGAGTTTGGGTCAGATTGTGAGAGAGTGCGAATGCCAGGTTAATGAATTAAGTACTTATTTCATAAGCAGTGAGGCATTATTTGGGCAAGATTTCGATAAAAAAAAAATCTTGAGCCAAGTTGAATTGTAAGAAGATTAATCTGTTAGCCATGTGCCATTTGAAAGGAAAGAAAAGAGATGGGGTAATATAAGGATATTTAGAAGACTAATAACGCAGTTGAAGTGTGAGATAGAACACAGGACATATGTAATTTTTCTGTTCAGCATTCTCTCCTTTCTGATTCAGTGGTTCAGCTAGAGATGGCACGATTTCCCCTGAAGAGTCACAGCTAGGCAAACAATTCTAATCTGCTCAACTCAAGGCATCCATTTGTCTGGTCATAATTATTGGTTCACATATG
Organism: Rhinolophus sinicus; assembly: GCF_057876585.1. Lineage (NCBI taxonomy): Eukaryota > Metazoa > Chordata > Mammalia > Chiroptera > Rhinolophidae > Rhinolophus > Rhinolophus sinicus. The sequence goes on from NC_142504.1 coordinate 35,514,697, forward strand.
GGCACATGATCTAAACTGAGCCAATTAGTGTTATCTCTAGAACTTCTGATAGATCTCAGGAAAGATACACTCTTCTTCAGGGATCCTAATATTGTCAGTGGTCATGTTTTCTGTCACACTGTGTGGTAGGCTGCCTCCAAAATGGTCCTCAATGTTCCCTCTTGATATTCATGCCTGTTTAAAATATCCTTTCATATTGTATTAGGGTTGGTCTATATGATGAGTAAATAGCATACAGCAGAATGGATGGTATCTTTTAAATGACGATATGAAACTGGGTAGAGATTGACATTAAAGTTTCCAAAATGGGATCAGTAAGACTTGGTAACTGTCATGTGGGGTGTCATACGGGGTCTCTGTTCCCGCTCCCCACATAAGAACGCAGGATATGGTGAGGCCAAAAACGAACACCCACGGAGCCATTAGTAGGGGAGTCATATCACTATATTCTCGCTGGCGGCATCCGCCTCTCTGCAATCCGCTCTTGCTAGCTCAGCCATCATCTTCTTGCTAGCCCCCATTTTTCTGCTAGCGTAGCCACAGCAGTTATATTAGTGGCCAATGGCTCATTGGTTACATCTGACGGCCAACTAGCCACAGCTGATGGCCATCCAATCACAGTTGATGGCCATTTACTACCTGAGCCAGCACCTTTCTCCGTGAAGCCGAGAGCCTGGAAACTGTACTCCTGGCTCTGTCCCCACAGTAACTGATTGAATTTTTAGATGTAAGGGAGGACAATTTTTGAGTATGACAAAACTGTTATATCATTAACAGATGTAACAATATTGGGAAGGGAGATTTTGTTGTTAAGGGAGATGAATCGGCAAAGATAAGGAATTTATTTTTAGGTTGAGACTATGGTTAGCCATATTAGGAACAATGGCTGGTACTTGCAAAAATGAAGTAGAGTGTGTCACAAACAAGTGAGTTTTCTGTCACTGTATGATTCCTTATTGAGGATGCTGGAGACTGGATTTATTATAATAATATAGCATTTAAAATCACTTCCGAGTGATTTGATTTCTGCTAGTTGTTATGCGTGCACACACACACACACACACACACACACACACACTCACACTCAAAAGAAGGGACACTAAAAGTAAATGGAGGCAATAACCATAATTTCTCCTCCCATAGACCTCTTAGCAGTTTTCTTTTTGTTTCTTACTTGTTACCTCAGGTGGATTATGATCTTGTTGGACTGTACCCAATTTAGTAGACAGGCTGGAACCAGGATCAGGAAACCCGTGATCACACCCATCTCTCAACGTTGCAAATTACTTCAATTCCACTTTTACTTGTGCTAAGTAAAACTTTTACTTCTATGCTATGTAATACTGGCCATATCACAAAATACTCAGAAAAACAGAGAAAACCAAAAGATACCTTAGCAAACTATCAAATTCCATGTCTTTTTTTTTTTTTTCATTAGAAGTGATTTTATGCCCTGTAAATATATTTTTCCTATATTGTGCTATACACTTAAATTTCATTTTTCCTTAATTTTCTTTTCTTTTTAAAAAAGTTATCATCTAGTCTTTGTTTCTGAAAAAAAAATTCTCTTTTTCTTTAACATAATCCTGAAGCAAACAAAATACTGGGTTTTTTGGTTTGTTTGTTTTGTTTTGTTTTGTTTTGTTTTAGAAAATAAAACAGAAATGTGGAATGAGAAAGTTAGACCAGTCAGTTGCTAAGATTTCCTTTTAGCTCATAAACTTAAATAGTAAATCCTAAATATTTTCTATTCAGCATCACTAAATTTCTTTGGTAATAGTTAAAAACATTTCTAATAACACAATTATAGAAGTTATGTTTTTTAGTGCTTTTTCATCAAATTGTTGTAAAATTCTATGAACATTTAAAAGGCATTTATGGGCTTGAAAAAGTTAACACCCTTCTCTATTAAGTTTCATTCATAAGAAGCCAAATCTTGATATTCGATAGGATTTGTGCAACCCAGTAAACAAGGAAGTGGGACAACGTAAAGAAAACAGGTCCATCAGACTCCTGCCTCTTTCTCCTGCCTCCCTTCACCCTACATCTTAGATTCACTGAGTACTTTTTCTTTCCAGTCTGGAAAAATCTCATCTGCTTGCATGATTTGGTAGATGACTGCCCTAGAGATTTACTATTTACTTTCCCCACATCCAGTTGAATATTTTAATGAAAAATTAGAGCCTTTCTTTGAAAACATTTACTTTGGCAAGTATGAAAGGATTAGCAAAAACGTTTTTAATTTTAGTGATTTTCTAAAACCAAACAGCAGAGATTTTTATCACTGGAAATAATAGCCTTAACTTATTAAGGTTTTCTTACCATCTGAGAATGTCAAGAACACCAAACTGATGCAATATTCACTCATCAATTGTTTGATGACAACAGGGGAATTCCCAGTCAGCCCTCTCTAACTACAGTGCATCAGGCTAAAGGGGTTTTTTTGACTTTTTAATTCTGTTTGCATAAGTATATGCAAACCAAGAGAGTATCGTGCCAATTGGTTTCATAATTTTCCTTTCATGATGCTGTTTTTTCCTCTGTCCCTAACTCCAACCTCCTTCCTTTTGTTGACAGTTCATCTTATGATAAGCTGTTATAATATAGAAGATATTATCTTTCAGGATAAAGGCAGAATGCCAAAGCAGGAGTCAGGATTTGGCAGTATTCTTGATTTTCTTCAAGACAATGTGCATTTCTCTTCCTTTATCACCTTTAGAAGTGAGAAATAAATCTTACCAGCTTTTATGGAACAAATTTAGCTCAGTTCTCAGCAGACAAATTGTTCTTTTTTCTATAGTAAAAAAGGGAGAAGATTCCTGAGCATTCATTGTACAAGATAGTTTTAAAAATATTTTGCTATTTCTTTTGATATAACTTGTGCAAAAGAACAGTATACAAGTTCTTTTGATATAACTTGGGCACTATACCAGTGCAACTTTTCATGTTGCAAATCAGATTGTCCTAGTTTAAAATTATATGTTGAAAATTAAGCATTTGGTTGCCAAGGAGAATATTTAACTATACAGGTTTGGTGTATTTTCCACTCATATTTTCATTCCAGTAAGTGGTCTGGAAAGGCATTCTTTTTCTACTCGTGATAGTGCACAAATGTAATGAAAACCTAAAATAATTTTGGTTTTCACTGACCTCTTAAGAATTAGTCAGTGATCTCTGGAAAGAACAAAAATATTTTTCAAAGGACTGTTATGAAGAAGGAAATGTGGTTTGTGACTGACTAATAGAAATAAGAAAAGAGGGTAAATAACTGGTTGATATTAAAACAATTAGCCTTAAAAATTCAGAAAGACTAGATTTGTCTTGTATAGATAAAGACAATATGTTATTCTATAGCCTATGTAATGTAGATTTAGGAAACTCTAGTAGGTATTAAAAACTTAGGCATTAATAGGCTATTTTGTATTTGAATTTCAAGTTTTTAAAATAATAGTCAATAAATTTCACATTAAATGTTTTTGGTAGATTAAAAAACAAAATTTTAAAAGCAAGAAACAGGTATTTCTTAATGTGAAAGTATATGTCAATCACTATCCTGACCAGTCCATGAGATCTTAATGATTACTCTGAAGTTGCTTTGGACGAAGAACTGTTGCTAGAGTTATTGCATAAATTTTATTCACAAGGTCCAGGTATCCCAGAAACGAGATTCATCAGGGAGTCCTGGTGGTGACTAATGGTGGTGTCAGACAGTTCATGGCTTTCAATAGAAGGAAGGATTGTGCCACAAAGGATTTATGAGTAGTCATTGAACAATGCCCGGACAGGGGTTTTCTAGTGACTGTTTTCCCAGCACTATTACACTGTGGACCTTTCTCGTAACCTGAATCAAGTTCAGATTTACTGCCTCTGACTGGTGAGCTTGTTAAGCCAGGACTGAGGATTTCTGCAAAGGACAGGGAGATTTGCCCTGTTTTGAGTCTCTAGACTCTTCACCAACCCTTCGAAAGGCACAAATACACACCCTTTGTCACAAAAGAGACCAAAACCAACAATGTAGAAGGATTAGGGCTAAGCTGTTAGCATGACACTATGCAAAGCCATGAGCTCGTTCTGCCACCTACAAGTGTGTGACTCCAGAGCAGTTTTCTTGGCCTCAGTGCCATCTGTAGAAATGGGACTTTGTAGGGGATTTGTGATACAAATTTATGCTACATAATTAGAGTTTACAAAAATTTTGTTTTGGATTATGGATATGTAGACATTAGAATGTGATCTTATAAACTCTGCTTCTTATGAGAGTTAAATGTTAGAATGATTATACATGAAAACTTGAGCGAAGGTACATTAACATTTTGGCGCCAGTTCATTTATAGCGGGGACCAGAGTTATAATTGCCTCATTCCTGTCAGAGCATGAAGCTGTATGAGGAAAGTGATAATTCTAGTATCCTTAGCTCATTATTAATGACATCCCTTCTAGCATTACCATATACTGCCTAGCTTTCTTCTACAGCCAAATTTTAGGAATGTGCTTAACCACCCACTCTCTCCTCAATTACTTGGAATCTATTAATAAGTACCTTTTTCCGAAAGTAAGTAGTCTGCTTTTTTTCTCTATGGAAGGCTTTGGGATTTTTCTCCTTATCTTTGGTGGCCTGAAATTTCACCAAAATAGTATAAGGATGGATTCCTGTCCTCCCCCAACCCCTAATTCATCTTAGAGAGAGCTTTGATCTGAAGTCCAGTGTCTTTCTCTAGTTCCAGGAAATTTTCTTTTATTATTTATTCTCTCATTTTATTGCTTCCATTCCTTCCTTCTGAAATTTACATGAGAGGTATTTGAAATCATCTGGATCTCTTTTCCATGTCTCTTAACTTTTCTTTAACATTTCCATTTTACAAATGTTTCTTTTGTACTGCATTCTGGGAGAATTCCTCACTTCAGTCTCTCGGTTCTGTAAGTTAATCTTCAACTATATCTATTCTGGAACTCAATTCCTCAATGAATATTAAAAATTTTTCCTTTTTGAATCCTGAGTGTAAAGAATGACTTAATTATTAATATAACACCTTAGTTCATAGCACGTTATCTTTTGTCCATGTCAGAGTCTTGTCTGGCTCATTTATTTTCTAAAACTTCATCCCCGATTTGCATTTCCATTCTCCTCATCACTATTTCTGTTTGAGATGTTTGATATTTAAGATGTTTCTATCTAAGATTCTTAAATCTGCATTTATTCTTGTATGCTAAAGATATTTTGTTGTCTTCTATGCATGCTTTTCCCCTAACTTAATAAGTATACAATATTGCTCTATGCAGCAGTTTTTAAAAAAATTTTGGCAATAATAATTTAAGTCCCAATAGCTCCAATTGTTTCTTTTATTTTTATAGCAGTCATATTTTTGCTAATGAATATACTATCTTCTCAAATCTCTCCAAATATATTAGTATACTTATTTTAAGGTCTTATTCTGTTGTCTCCATCAATTTTCTGTAGGTTTTAGTTGTTCTGTTATTTGAATCAGTTGATCCTCTCTAATGGTGTAAATTTTCCTCAAACATCTGGTGATAATTGTCTGTTCTTATTGGTGGTGAGGTCTATTTCCATGACCAAATGAGAATCCCTGTTTACTTATCTGTGAATGCATGTTTTCCTGGTGACAAAGGAGAAGCACAGTGGAATGTGTGATCCAGAGAGTTGGTGTGTTGGTTTCCTAGGGCTGCACTGGCAAAGTACTCCAAACTGGGTGGCTTTGAACAACAGAATTTTTTTCTCTCACAGTTCTGGAGGCTAAATGTTCAAAATCAAGGTGTTGGCTAGGCCACATAATCTCTGAAGTTCCTAGGGTAGGATTCTTTTTTGCTTCTTCCAGCTTCTGGCAGTCCCAGACATTGTTTGGCTGGTGGCAGCATAACTCACTCCCACTTCTGCCTCTGGCTTCACTTGGTCAACCTCCTTCGGTGTCTGTGTGTGTCTGTGTCTTCACATGGTGTTTTCCTTTCTATGTCTCTCTCCTCTTCTTATAAAGACACTGGTCATATTGGATTAGGGCCCACTATACTCCATCTTAATGAATTATATCAGCAATGACCTATTTCCAACTAAGGTCACGTTCTATGGTACTAGGAGTTAGGACTTCAAAGTAACTGTTTTGGGGATACAATTTAGCTTATCGCAGTAAGTAGCTTGTCCACTGATTAAAAGTGGGCTTCCGATCCTTACTTTGTACAACGTCTTACTTCTCAAGTCCCAGAAGCTGTTCTGGGAGTCTTCGACTCCAGAACTCTCACTTTAGAGACCTGTACATGACATTTTATGCTGATGGCAAATGCTGGAGTCAGGGTGCCCTTTTCTTTGTGTCCTCAGCTGTCACTGGAGTCTTTCCCAAAGCTTTTTTAGCTTTGTTTATAATTGAAATCTGCAGGCAGCTGTTCAGATCTTTGGGTGAAAGGGCTACTGGCCAGATCTTCTGATCCTTTAATGACGCATCCAAGGATTTCTCCAGGACTGATTTGGTTTTGTTAGCTTCTGGCATAAAACTCATCCAGAGTTTTCTTAAGAACGTTTACAACAGCTTTTATTTGGATCTTGTGTTGCAGTTTCTCCTACTTGTTTCTCTGTTGATCTAATCACATCTGTTTCCCCTGCTTCCCCAAATACTTTTTGTGTACTGAAAATTCCTCCAGTTTTCTGGTCCACCAATGCCACCTTTTCTTGGTTTTTAGTCTCTTATGGATCCTTCTTTAGTGATAGTTTTCTTTAATTTCAGTGGCATTTGGTGGGAAGAAAATAGATGTGTGTGTTACTCTGCCATAATTATATGGTATAAAGTGTTAATCTAAACTAGGAGTCATCAAGTTTTTTCTGCAAGGACCAGGTAGTAAATATTATAGGCTTTGTGGGCTATAAGTTCTCTGTTGCAGCTATCCAACACTGTTGTTTTAGTGCAAAAGCAGCCACAGACAATATGTAAATGGATGGAAGTGGCTGTGTTTCAATAAAACTTTACTTAAAAAGTAGGCAGTGGGCCGGGTTTGACCTATTCCCTGACATCAGTGGTTCTTAAAATTGTCATGTATCAGAATCTCTAACAAGGCTTGCTAAAACACTGATTGCTGTCCTCACCTCCAGACTCTGGTTCAATAGGTCTGGGATGGGGATCCCAGAATTTTCATTTTTAATGAACTCCCAAGTGATGCTGATACTAGTGCTGTGTGGGCCATACTTTGAGAACCACTCATCTAAAATAAGCACCACTGTCTCAACCATTTATTGATAATATATCTGTGTTCCTTATTCACTTGTTTGTTTGTTCATTTATTCAATAAGTACTTAGTGCACTTCTACTATGTGCCAGACTCTGTTCTAGGTCATGAGAATATTGTCATGAAACAAATACCTGTTCTCATGAGTAGGGAAACAAGACAGCCAGACAAACACAAGCGTGTTGATACAGGATGAAGTATTGGATAGTAATAAGAACTACATACATAAAGCCAAGGAAAAAGAACACATGGTACAGGAAGAGAACTATTTTAGATAGGATGATCAGGGTAGGTCAGTCTGAAGAGACCACATCTCAATATAGATATAATGACATAAAAGAGCTAATCATGGGAAAGATAGAACATCCAGGCAGAGGAAACAGCAAGTATGAAAGCCCTAAGGGGGGAATGAGTTTCTGTTTGAGAAAAAGTAAGGAGACCAATATGATGGGAGTAGTTTGAGTGAAATAAAGAGTAGCAGAATTTGAGTTCAGAAAAGTGAGCAGGGTGCAGATGTTTTAGAGAATTATAGCCCATGACACAGAGTTTGCATTTTATTTTAAACTTTATGGGAAGACATTGGAGGTTTTTGTGCAGAGGAAAGATATGATATAATTTACATTTTGAAGCATCACATTGATGGCTGAGTGGAAAATACTCTGTGGGAGTGAGAGTATTTCCCACAGAGTGTTTGGATGGGGATGAGAGTGGAAGCAGAAAGACCAGCTGGGGGTTTTCAAGAATTCTAAGAGAAGGACTGTGGTGGCTTGGCCCAAGATGACATTAGTGATGAGACACAGTTGGATACAGAATATATTCTGGTGGTGGAGGGAGTAAAATTTGCTGATAAATTGGATATGGTGTGTGAGATATAGAACAGTATTAAAGATGACTCCTGAGTATCTTGAGCAACTAGGTGAAGATGGGAAGAAAATTAAGATTTTTACCTTGAGAATTTTATGTTTGAGATGTTTTTTAGACATTCAAATGAAGTCACCAAGAAGGTGGTTAAATGTAATAAAGTAGAAATCAGGTGAAAGGTCAACACTAGTGGTAAAATATAAATTTAGGACACATCAACATACTTCTGATGTTTTATATTTAAGGCCATAAGTCTCAAGGAGATCACCTACATTATGGGTGTAGATAGACAAGAGAAGGGGACCAAGAAATTTAACCTTACTAACACTGAGATGATGGGAAAGGAAGAGGAGCCAGCAAAAGAAATAGAGAAGGCATGCAGGAGAGTTTGGTTTCTTAGAAGTCAAAGAAGAAAATACTTCAAGAAAGAGAGTAATCAAACTTGTCAAATGTTACTGGGTGAGCAAGTAAGATGAGTGCTGAAACTTGATCAGTTGGTGATCTTTACAAAAGAGAATGCAGTGAAATAGTGAGGGGTAAAACTATTCAGAATAGAAGAGAGAAAGTGGAAGAAGAGGGTATAAAGATGTGAACAAAGTCAACTCTCTGTAGGGGTTTCTACTTCTGGTAATGCTTGCCTAAATTATCTATTTCAATCCTGAGAACAACTAGAACAGCAAGACTAAATATAAAAATTCTCTGCCTGAAGGTATTGGACAACTAACAAAATGGTGAAGAATAATACGTTTTGGAAGACGAAAGAAACCTAGAGAGGTAATCCCAGAACCAAGGTCTACTTTTTCATTGGGAGAAGAGGTAACTGAGATGTTGAGAGACTAAATAGCACTTTTAACACTCTCAAAAGATTAATAGGAAAAATTTGTAATCCAGAGTATGCCTAGGGGGTGAACAAGGTAGTCACCCTCCACCAGTCTAAGAGTTGGAATCCCCAAAAAACTAACTCTTAGAAATAAATGTAAACCAGATGTAGTTCCAATCTGGCATAGGCTGAAATCTAGTTTCAAATAAACTCAATCCATAAAATTTAATTATGGAAACCTCACATTGCCAGGACCCCTATTATACCTGCTAGAAGAAAACATCTGCCAGGTATCATATACCTGGCAGGAGTAAGGTAACATAATTTTAGGCTTCAAATTATGTCTACAGTGTCTTAATATACAGTGTCTAGCATTCAATAAAACAACGAGTCATATTAGGAGACAAAATAACGTGAGTAAAAACCAAGAGGAAAAAACAACTCTAATGATAGAAACAGACTCATAGGAGCATCAGGTAATGGACTTGTCTTTAAGATTCTTATTCTGCTCAAGAAGATAAAGAAAATTTGACAGAAAATTGGAAGCTATGAAAATGAACCAAACTGAAATTCTAAAACTGAATTTACCTGATAACTGAAATTAAAAACTCAGTGAATTGATTTAATAACTGATTAGACACAGCTGAAGAGAGAATTAGTGAACTAGGAGATAGATAAATGTGACTATCAGAGGAAGTATAGAGGGGAAAAAAGGAATGAAAAATACAAAGAGAAGATTATAGAAGAGAAGATATAGTGGGAATATCTACCATGAGTAATTAGAGCCCTGGAAGAAACAGAGGAGAGATAAAATGGTTGATAAATATTAAACCACAAATTCAAGAAGCACTAAAAACTCCAACTAAGATAACTAAAAGGAAAACCACACTTTGCCTAATTATAGCAAAAGTACTGAAAACTAAGACAAAAGGAAAAAAAAGTATAAAGTAACCATAGGAACCTCAAAAAACAACAGTTAGAATGAAATTTCTCTGTTTTCAACAGAAACAATGGAACTTTTTACAAAGTTCTGAAAGAAAATAACTACCGACCTAGATTACTAAGCATCTAAATATCCTTCCATAATGAAGATGAAATAAAGACACTTTTAGACCAAAAAGTTGTGAAAACATTTTTTTTTTTTTTTTTCAGCAGGCATGCATTATGCCCTCAAAGGGAAACTAAAGATTTTTTTTTTTCAGGTAGTGGGAAAATGAAACCAGTTGGAATCTAGGAGATGCAGGGAAAAATAAAGAGTAATGAAAAAAGGTAAATGTGTATAAATCTAAATGATTGTATATACCATATTTCCCCGAAAATAAGACCTAGCTGGACAATCAGCTCTAATACGTCTTTTGGAGCAAATATTAATATAAGACCTGGTATTATATTATATTATATTATATTATATTATATTATATTATATTATATTATATTATATTATATTATATTATATAGACCCGGTCTTATTTTGCTATAATAGTAAAATAAGACCAAGTCTTATATTGATTTTTGCTCCAAAAGACAATTAGAGCTGATTGTCCAGCTCGGTCTTATTTTCGGGGAAACATGATAACAGTAGTTATAATTCCTGTTGGGTCTAAATATATATAGAATTAAAATACACAACAACAATGTTAAGAGGGAGTTAAATGAAGTTAAAAGGGTCTAAGTTTCTTACATGGTATAAGAGAAGGTAAAAGTACCAATTAATATTAGACTTTGCTAAGTCAATGATGATGTAACTGTTAGAGTAACTTCTAAAAGTAGTAAAACATCTGTAACTGTTATAGAGAGGAAGAATAGTAAATAATCGATTTGAAAGAAGCAATATAATAAAGAAATCATAAACATAGAACTGGTGAGAAAATAGGAAGCAGAAGAGTAAGATGGTAGAATGAAGTCCAAATATGTCAATAATTACATTTAATATATATGCCTAAATGCTGTCATTAAAAGCACAGATTGTCAAATGGAATTTTTTAAAAAAGCAACTATGTGTTGCTCTCAAAAGACACATCTAAAAATACAGGAAAACAGAAAGGTTGGAAGTAATAGAATGGTAAAATACATGCCATGCCTATACTAAGAAAAAGAAGGCTGAGTAGATAAATTAATATTAAAGTAAGAAAATCTTTTGAGGAAGTTTGTTTCAAAGGTTTGCAGAGAAATGGCCCAATAAGTAGAGGGGGGCATTAGTTCAAACTATTTAATTTTTTTAATATTTGTGTACTAATGGGCATAATACAGCAGAGAGGGGTAAATTAATAACAGAAGAAAGATGTACACAATATAAGAGCAAAGCTCTTTGAGTAGAAAAGGAATGGGATTCAGTGCTTAAACAGAAGAGTTGGCCTTAGGGATGGAGACAATTTTCTTTTTTGTTGTTATAATAAGTAGAGGATAAGGGTACCAGAAGCATGTACATGGATAGATTTGTTGCTAAGAGGAGCTAGTTCTCTTCCGATTACATCTGTTTCCTAAGAAAAATTTACCAGTTGAGTGTAGGAGAGGTTATTATTGGTTTGCCCAGAGGGAAGGTGTGATATAGCAGTTTTAATAAGAGGAACAACAAATTTACTATGGAAATATACAAAGATTAGCCAGTGTTGAGTTCACTTAACATTTGCGATCATCAATTTAAAGTGAGGCTAGTCAGTGTGGAGGACGTTTTTTCCAGCCAAATCCATCTTCTTCGGTGAGGATGTAGAGTATGTGAAGAGTTGAATTTGTGCTCAGGTGAAGTGATCTAAGACGTGGGCGTAGTTTCTCTTCATAAATGCTACACTTCCCAGACTAACGGAGACCTTCATCCGTCCCTTTGTCTGCTTATATATGTATTAGTGGTGAGGATGAGTAGTTGTAGTGCTGGTTCTGCTGAAAAACAGCTCTCAGCAAACTCTGACCCTGCAGCTGGTTGTTCTCTGAAATTGCAATGAGGACTAGTTAGCAACTTTGAATCTCAGCTGTGGACCTAGTTGCCAAATTTGAGAAAATAGGGCCTAGTTGCCAAATTTGAGAAAAGAAGAACCCACTTTGAACTTCACAGCACCATTGCATCTGTCTGCAGAGATAGAACACGTAGACACACTAAGATTCTGTCTTGTGAGATTCCAGCTCTAGGGCCTGGGAGGATAAGTCATTCACCTTATCTATATTATATCAGTGTCCCCCTTTATGTTATCTATATCTCCCCCATGAATAACTTTGAGTGGGTTTCTGTGCCTTGCAAATAAAGATAGGTTTCCTCATCTGTATAAATGAGGAGGGGTTTTCAAACTGTGCACATGGAGACCAAGTTGTCACAGGGGCTTGTGAGCAGGATGGAAGACGTAACAACAAGGCACAGCTCCCGGTCCCGCTAGCCTACTTTTACTCTATTATATGCTGGACTTCTGTTAGGATTTCACTCAAAAAGGCCATATTTTAAACAACGAATATAGAGCTTACTCTTCCCGCTCTTACACTGTGTAAATCCACTGTGTAAATCCATTAATATTTATCTTTGGGGACAGAACAACTTCAAGGTACAAGATGAGGGTAGGTCTGAAATAATTTCCCAGGTCATGTGTTGAGACACATGTCAATCATTATCAAATGGTCATCATTACTCCCAAGCTTAGCTTCATGGTTCTCCAACTCAGATCTTGTCCAGTCAGTCACTTCTTCGTCCAGTCGATGTGCAAGAGCGGGTATGGGTCCTAAGAAGATCAATAGCTTTGTCACCATTACAATTTTGGCATCTATGTTCCTTTCCGTTTTTCTCTCTCTTCAGTGCTGTTTATACAGACGTTTTGCTGAATGAGACTCGTGTCAGTGGGGTCAGGCCTCTGGGCAAGGGATGAACAAGCTCATGTGATCTTGTCAGTTCAATCATTTTATAGCTGCGTGAACCAGCACCTTGTTCTTGGCACAGTTAAAATGGGCATCCATTAATAATTCTGGGAATGTCACATACTCACTAGCAATTAATGTGAGGTCTGCCCAACTGAAGAAGTAGAATTGGCTGAGAAGAAGTTACTGAACTTTAGCCTCAGGTCCTGTGTAATGGTCACAAGTCAGTGATTTATTAATTTATTCAATCATAGGATTGCATTCAACAAATAAGAGATCAAATAATTTACTACTTCTTCAAAGGGCCTCTTGAAAATAATTGGAAAAATTGGCATGAAGAAAGAGAGTTTCTAATTAACTGAGTAAAACTTAACATTAAACCCATACTGGAATTCTAACAAACACTTTTACTTTGAAGACTAGTTTTAGAGAAAGGAGCTACTACATCTTGTTCATTTTCTTGGAAGACAATTCCAGGCTTAATGTTACCAATGAAAATTACATATTTTTGTTATTAATTTGTATGTTTAATTTTACAAATCCCATGCTCAATAGGCCATAATTTCTTGCAGGCGTTCTCACACATGTGGCCTATGGTCTGAAAATTAGATCAGAAGCATAAGGTGTTTTTTTTTTTTATAGAAACAGTTTTGTTTTTTTCTCCTTTCTAAGACAATACAACAATTGTTATGAAAAACTATCTCATAAGCACTATAATTATATATATATAGTCACGGGATCTGGAATACAGCATAGAGAATAGAGTCATAGATTTTTTATTGTCTTAAAACAGCATTAAATGTAACTCATTATTAAAATAATAAAAGAATATAATTTTAACAGTTTTAAACCAAAGATTATAAGATCCCTATAGCGCAAATAAAGAAAATAAACCCCAGGCAGGCTTCATTTTGAGTAGGAAAGGCAGCTTTGTTTGGAGAAGGAAGGCATAGGATTCCTGGCCAGCAGCTTTTTTAGGTGCTGTTCTTCGTGCTCCAGCGGGACCCTGTGTGACTGTTCTCCACAACTGTTAATTGTCTCAGAAGTTCTGTAAACACATACTTTCCTTTTTCTTCCCACTGCCACAAACTGTGTGTCTTTCACAGTGAGTTACATTTGTGTAAGAAACACACCACATCCCTTAGCAACTGATGATTGTAAACAGCATGCAATGTACAGAACACACACAGTTTTTGTATTGGTTAAAAAATCTGCTTCTCCTGTAGAATTCCCCAATCCTCTGTAATGGCATCATTCTTTAAGTCGTCTAAGTAACGGAATCCTAGAAGCCCCATCCTAAATGCCTTCCTCTCCCTCACTCCTCGTATTCTGATGATCATGAATTCCTGGAAATTCTGCCTTCTACCCTATTTCATTAGTGCTGCTCTTTCATCCACCCTCTCTGTAAAGACCTCCATTTAAGAACTTACTGTCTCTGTCTGGGTATATTGCGATTATCTTCTTAGGTATTGTTCCAGCCTTCCAACTTGCTTTTTTTACCCTTTGGCCACCATCAAATCCATCTCTTGGACAATTTACAGCTGTATCTTTCTAAAATGCCAACCAGATCATGTTAAGGTCTTGTTTAAAGTATTTTCAGGGGCTCCCCAACTCCCTGAAGGTCAAAGTCCAAATTTAGTTTCATGTCATACAATGAATGATCTTATTAATCTATCTGGCCCGTGTCCCCACCCAATCTGGTATTTCCTTCTCATTCTCTATTCCAGGACTTTAGTACTTCCAACACATTTCATCCCATCATTTTATACCTCCAAGATGCTCATTATGCTACCTGTCTTCCCATTCTATCTGAAAGACCCCTAGTTATACTTTAACACCCAGCTCAAATAGTTTCTCTTTCTGGATCAACCTCACACCTTCCTGATTTTTCTCCTCTAAACTGAACTTTTTTTTTTTTCTCCCAGTGATATCAGTAAGCCTAGAATCCATTGATGAAAATTGTCTTCCCTGAGACTGTGAGTAGGGACTAGGACATTTTTATCTTGCTATATCTTGTTTAGCACTGGGCCTGGTATACAGGAGGTGCTCTATAAATGTTGGTTGAATGAGTAAAAGGAAATCCAAGCTTATACCAGAACATATTAGTTCTATTTAAGACTTTTGTTTTCTTCTGCTTATAAAAATATCACCCCAAGCATTGCACAAAATTCAGAAAGGATACAAAGAATGAATGGTTTTGTTTTCAACAGCCTGTCACTACAAATCGAATGAAGATGTTTTATACTTTACTTCTAAGGCCCTTGTAAGTTTGCTTTCTCTTATCACTGGAACCCTGTTCCCAAGCTGCAGCCTCTGTGATAGCTTGGTACCAGGAAGGTTGAAACTTGAGCTCTCCCTTTCAGCACTGGAGAGGCTCTTTGCCACGTTTCAATGCAGGTATTTGACTGCTGCGTATTAGAGTTGGTTGATCATGGTATATATGTGTCATGCTTAGTTAAGTAGTCCCATAGTCAGTCCCCTTGCTGCATCTGGTTTGCAGTTCTAGAGCCCTAGATTCATTTTTGTCTTAGGGTGAATTATTTCTCAAGGTCACTGTGGTCTACTCTGTTTCCAGTTGTGCTAATTTCAACTCCTTTCTTCACTATCTGCAGACATGACTCTGTATGGCTGAACCCCAATAGTACACAGAACTCAAATTTATATTCCAGAAGGCTTCTTGGCCCCTATGTAATAATGAATAATTATCCTTTATAACAAAACCAAAAAGAAAAAAAGAAAACTGGACTCCACTCAATGAATATACTAATTGTTTTTCCTAATTTATACCATTAGCATTAACTCTACTGTTTTTAGTCATAATAGATGATTTACCCATATAAAAAAGGTTTCTAGTTTTGCTAATTATGAAAAACCTCTGATGTAGGGTTAGAAGAGTCCTGATAGTAGATATATAGTTTGTTTTTGGGGAACTGGTTTGTGGTCTGCTTTTGACAATATATTAAATTCAACTGAGTTGTACATAATTCAGGTGAAGATGAGTAAATTGACTTTTTCTCTTGGAAAGCCTGAGTTTTACTTTGCCTGGATGTGTATCTGATATTATTCTGTTGCTTTACTTGTGTAGACACAATCTGTGTTTTTTGCGATAGGTGTTCCTTGAGTAACACCCAGTTACAGAAAAATGAAAGTTCTTTAGCAACAATCATAAACACCAGACATACTTGTGTGGTAGATTCATATGTTGTTTTCATGGCTCATGATATCTGTTAATGAGGAGCAAGTACTGGTATTTCAAGGCCGTTTATTATTTATAATGCTATGTTGTCTGACAAATCAGATGTGATTATTCAGCTTTACTGAACAGAGAGAATGTGCTAAAGATTATTTTGTTTCTTGCTTTGAATAAAATCTGCAAGGAAATACACATATTTCAAACCTCATCACTCAGAAACAAAGACATACATTAAGATGCTCAGTGATCATTTTATTAAACAAGTACAAATTTGAAATGTTTATCATAAAATATATCAAAACCGAACAAAAGCATTGTAAACAGTAATTCTACAACTGGGAAGATATCTCGGTTTTATTAATTTTGGTGACATCTTCCCAACCATGTCTAATCTTCAGTATCTTCTTCCTCAAGCATGGCAGGAATAGTATGGTTTTACATATCAGGACAACAATCGGTAGGAAAACAGCTATCATAAAAGTTGGAGGTGTACACCATACAAATTGTTTTATGTCTACCCACTTATTCCAGGCAAAAATCAATGCATGTATTGTGCCCAGTAGAAGGGTAACAATTCCTAGCTTGCTCTGCAAAAGAAAAAAACAAATATTTTGGTGAAGATTGTTTCAATATGAGTTTATTCCATCCTACCTCATCTGGATCTGTTCTGTTCCTTGGAAATTCTTTCATTCATCTCTAATTGCTTTCCTATTACATTTTTCAACTATGTCCACTCACGTCTTTCCATTCTTTTTGTATATCCCGCCATCGCCCCTACTTTTGGTTAATGCCTTAGTCTCCAGGCTACTTAAGTTGAGAAAATTCACAACCATTCTCCTTTCAGTCTCAGCTAATCAGTAGCTTTCTCCAGACTGTTCATTTCTCTATGACATTTATTTTATGGTGCTTTGTCTCTTGTGCATTTGCCTTGATTCTGCCTATCAAGAGTCATCTAAAAATCAGGGACTCAGTCTTATTTATCACAGGATCCCTCCAGAATGAACACAATGATTTGCGCATTTTAGGTGCTCAATAAATATTTGCGGGTTGACTGAAGATTAGTGCAAAAATCAATTCAACTTCAGTGATCTTTATTAATTGTGATGGCAATTAAAGTGATTGACTCTGATTTTAGTGTATGAACACTAAAGTGAATGAGCTTGGCCTATGTTAAAAAACAAACATTCTGATAAAGTAGAAAAATACCAACAATTATTTTAATGTTTGAACTAAACACAGAGATATGAAGATGTGAAGAAAAATTTCAGCTTGCATTGGGATACGTGGCATTATCCAGATAAAGATGCTTAAAAACAGTTGTTCATCTGAGTAATTTCATGGCATCCTGACAATAGCTCTTCTGGATAACTTCTGACTTCTATTCACTTTACTGGAAATGGTCATTAGCCTGCCAGAACGATTCAAACTCACAAATACTCAGCAGTAAGTACTCTGAAGCCCCAATGAACATAATCAAATAGTTAAATTAATGTTTTCAGATATAAATCTCCAAGGTATATCAATTCTTGGATGGTAAATGAAAAATGTCTAGGTTATTAACTGAATAATACATGTGACTGGTTGAAGAGTAATTTTACCAAATATGTACTGTATACTTATTATGAGCTAGGTGTTATGCACATAGTGGAATGGGCTCAGTTGCCAAGATGCAGTGCTTGAATTCCTACTTAAATCTGAAAAGTGGTGTTCAGGATATGTGCAACAGGCAGAGCAATATAAGAAGAAAGTTATTTAATGAGGAACAGAGAACTCCAATGGCTAGCAGGCTTAACTTACAAAATCAGCAAATATTGCACTTGGAAAATATGGCACCATCTCTAAGCCACAATAGAATAATTCAGATGGAGACATACTTTTCAGCCTAATCAGATATCCGGATCAAGTGTCTTGTAGGGGTATATGTATGAACATGTACAAAGGATAGTGGGAAATGTCTGATTTTGTGAGAATTTCTATAGCTTTAGTTTTTATTCTGATAAAAGCTAACACTATGTCATTTAAAAAATCTTGGCAGTGTTTATGACTTAATTAAATTTAGTCCCTTGAATCTTGTCCGACATAGATACCCTTAGGAATTCTGGTACATAGCTCTTTTTAGGATGTAATCTACCACTAACAGATTAACCTCAGTAAATCTGAGTAGTTTTGAATTCCAAGAATATTGAGAAACTTTAAGTGAGTAAGCTACATAAAATGTAACTTGAAAAAAGGAGCCTTTAAAATTAGGTATTAGAATGCCTTTGGAGGATAAAATACCATATTTCAAGAAGAGATGATTTTTTTTTATGGATAGTAAAAAGCTGTGTAATTTAAGACATGAATAAAATCGGGGCAAAAATATTTTTATTTTTTGGGACTAACAAACCATGAATATTGAATTTTTAAAATATCACATTTATAGTTATTAGATGGACAGCAAATTGTCTAACAAGTCTCAAATGATAGAAATAATATTTTTCTTTGAGCAATGCCATTTATTTATATCTAGAAAACACTTTTATTTAGCAGCAATAGGAAAAATGATAGGAGAGCACATTATTAATTGGAACAAGTATACAGTCTTTGCTATTGGAAAACCATTTTTCAATTTTTGTGAGGTATAGTCAATATATTTGATATGATAAGCACAAAAAGATTTACCCGAGGGAACAGTTATTTTATATATCATTTACCTGAATATAATTAAATTCTCTCCATGTCAAAGAGTCGCTCACAGATGGAATAGATGTCACAGCCAACAGAGCCAGAATTGCAAGTGCGACAATTCCCAGAGACACGTAAATTTCCATTCTCCAAACATCATGCTCAATCCAGGCATCTTCTCTATTCTGTTGGACCTACCAGTGGGTGAAAAGAGGAAAGAAAACAACATGAAGAACACTTGTTTCCTACATATGAACCTCCTTCTGCACTCACTCTGGCTACTATGAAGGGCCTGATAACTAAGGGCCTCCACCAAATTATGACTTTGTTTTTACACTCCTCTAAAGTAATAACATAGGGGCTATTAATTGTTTTCCTTGAAAGCAACATTGATATAATCTGTTTTATTTATATAATACTTGATGGTTAGAATTGTAATATGCATGCACATATGGTAAATATGCAGAAAATAAGAAAAATTAACATTAAAAAGTAATCTTATGAGGGTGATCAAAAATTGATACATGGCCCTATCCATGAACAAAATACTTATGTTATTAAAGCTGTAGTTTACTGTTTCCAGCTTAAATTCCTCAATGTAAAAACTACACAACGAAGCCCCAATGAAGAATAATAATAAAAATTTTTTTAAAAATGCAGATTAGTTTCTCAACACAGGGTTTCCACAGGGGTTTGGGATACTGATATTAAAATGACAAACAGTTAATCTGACAGGTGATTTTTTTAGTTTAGTGATATTGTCAGTCCTACCTGTTGATATGCCCAGTTTAGCAACTTGTACCTGTAGGATCTCCTCATTGGATAGGATAAACTATAAATTGCATGCAGTACAGCAAAAAAGAAACTGAGAAGGCCAAATTGCTTCCTTGTTAACATCCACCTATCCAACCAATGTGGAAATTTCTTATACTTGGTTCCATTTCGAAGCTGTACAATTGTTGCTATCACACCTGGCAAATAAACCAGTGCCAAAAGAGTGATGGAAACCATTGGCAAGACTTTGTTGATGACCAAGATTGGAATTTTATAAAAATACAGTTGATGGGAAGTTACAAATGGGTGAATTACTTCCCTCAGAAAAGTGTAAAGAAAAGTCAGAGATGATACGACAGCGGCAATTTTAATTGGCAAGCGCCACTTTGGAAAGAGTTCCTGTTGGTGCTGAAGCTCTTGGGGGCAATCAAATTGATCAGAATGAGTTGCTTGGTGCAAATGTAAAAGCCCAGGTCTTTTCAACATGCTGGTCTCTCCTGAGTCCTTATTCTACAAAGGAAAGAAAATAAACACCTTAAAATGAAAACAATGGGATTTCCTTAATTAAGTACTTGTTGCTCATTATGCTTATCAGTAAAAAAGGACAGTCAGAACCTTGCTTTTGGGTACTGGTTAGCTGAAGAGATGGCATGTCTATGTAGCACTAATGAAAGGTGCACTTAGCTACCCTGTGGTTGCCCATTCATTTCTGTCATTTGTTTTTCTTTAAGACAAAAGAAACACAGGCTTCAGCTACTCCACTAAAGCTCAGGCCATTATTCTTCTATCTTGAAGGCATAAAAGGATGAAATAATGCAACTGGGAAACTAAAACTGAAAAACTTAAAAAAAAAAATTCCAGTAATCTGGTAAAAATAGTAAAACATATAAATTTTTTTTTTTTTTTTTTTTTAAAGATTTTATTGGGGAAGGGGAACAGGACTTTATTGGGGAACAGTGTGCACTTCCAGGACTTTTCTCCAAGTCAAGTTGTTGTCCTTTCAATCTTAGTTGTGGCGGGTTCTGTTCAGTTGTTGTTCTTTCAGTCTTAGTTGTGGAGGGCGCAGCTCAGCTCCAGGTCCAGTTGCCGTTGCTAGTTGCAGGGGGCACAGCCCACCATCCCTTGCGGGAGTCGAGAAATTGAACTGGCAACCCTGTGGTTGAGAGCCCACTGGCCCATGTGGGAATCGAACCGGCAGCCTTCGGAGTTAGGAGCATGGAGCTCTAACCGCCTGAGCCACCGCGCCGGCCCCAAAACATATAAATTTTAACAATTATGTTTGTTTTTCAATATTTTTGTTGGCTACTGGGTAACACTCAGCAAAGAAGTGAAGAGTGAACTCTTCATTAAGTGCAGAGGATCAGGAATAATATAGTTGTTACTATTAGATAAAAATATGTAATTTCTGTCATGTAGTCTTGTGCTTTGATTTTATATTTCTAAAATATCTCACTTGTGTAAGTACTGATGGGCAGTCCAACAGAAGTACAAAGGCTATATAAGTAGCTAAATCCTATAGGGATGATCTATTTTCTGAGAAAGTTATACTTTTTTACCCAGTTGCAATTCTAGGTAGTAGTCAACAATTCAAAAGAAGGTTGAATTGAACATTTTGTCATTTCTCCAGCTGACTGACATACCAGCAAAATTAAAAAACAAAGACCAAAAAACCCCAAAATGAGAAATTATATCACAATGTTTCATATTGTGTTACTTCACGAATAAATTTACTTTCTTATCCAATATGTATTTCGTATAGCTCTATATGTAGAATCATAATATTTTAATGCTCGACATGTTGGTGATTGTCTTGTTCATCTCCTCATTTTATGCAGAGTAACTTTACTTCACATAGTTCTCTATAATTTTTGGTGTTTAAAAATGATCTTTCATCATTTGACTTTACTTTCAGTAATAGATCACTGTTACATCCAATGCTTTTCCCAATTATTCCATTTGGAAGGGAGTAGAGCATGATACAGTGTCCGTCATCTCTTCGTATTAAAACAATCTACAATCAACTGAGGTCAATTTTCTGGTTAAGGGTGAACAATCACGTAACAGCAAGTAAAACAGTTCATTTAAAAATAAAAATTATTTTATTTTATGCATACCTATTTTATAGAGTATGTACCTGTAATACCTTAATTATTGTTCTTATTAAGATACAATAAATAATTTCTGTTACAATTGCAGTTGAGATCATTTAGAAAAGTGAAAATAGTTTGAAACCAAAAATTTCCATCACTTTTCCAGTTAAATAATGTAGTGAGACACATTTAATCTTGAGGTGGGGCAAAAATGGGACTAGTGATTCATATTCCAAAATTGAATTTGTTCACATTAACAGTGAATCATCAATTAACTTGATCTCTTGGTTAGCTGCCATGGTGCCTATTAAAAAAAATGGATGCTTATAAAACTGCTGTTATATGGGCATTGATGATTCTTAAAACAGACCCATAGAATGTTAGATAGAATGGGAAGGGCTTTGGAGATGATCAGGTCCAACTCTCTCACTTTATAGATAAATTAAGAATCAGGATTTTCAAGGACTTAATTCAAGGCTATTCAGCTAAGTCTGTGACATTCAGTCAAGGTACAATGTCTCTCCTTATGACTTTGCCTTTCACGCATCCCAGTATCAGTGACAGGAATTAGAGTGACAATTTCAACAGATCAGGGCAAAAATCACTTTTACAACACTAGGAGATATAGAACAGCATTTAAATTACGTTTATAGGTTTTAATTAATTATTATTTTACCGAACAATCGTCTTCTTCTAGATTTCTGCTAGGCTTCATTTTCCAAAGTTCTTCTTGGTTTGTGATGTTTAGTCTACTTTCCATTAATTCTATAAAAAGTATGGCTTCAGCCACCTATGAAAATAAAAATGATTATCTTCACGTCTATGGTATTTATGATATAAACAAGGTTTGACAGGGCAATATGAAAAATTTACTCATATAAGGACTAGACTGGCAGATAAAGTACAATTAAAATACTTTTAAAATAGTGACTGATTTACACATTTAACCTCACATTATAATCTGCAAGAATCTCAAACCACGGCCCTTGTGTCAATAATAACAGCTTTTCTTTGTCCAACATTGGTACAATGTATGACCTAGGTGTCTATATGGAACTCAAAGGGCTGCACATTGCCTTTTATTTTAGAGGAATTTAGCTCCAGGTGCTCGTTTAGAGGAAAGCCAACTCCCCTCAAAGGTAAATATAATTAGGAATGTATTTTTCTGACAGTAACAATGTTATCAGTGGAGGCTGCAAGTTAGCGGATACAAGATTATAACTCAGGAAGTTAGACTTTTGAGGTTGACACTGGAATTTGAAATAATAATTAATGATTTTATGGGCAAATGTATTCTGAGTTTTAGACAATGCACAGAATAGACACTCTAGGTAAGATGAACCATGATAGAGCACAAATGAAAGGTGGTATTTTTAGAGTGTCATTTTCCTATCAGAGTAACAGGCTGGTTTTTGTTGGTAAGACATGAATTGTTATTATATTTCCAGTGGGGTTACGGAGTTGTGTTCAATCACTGACATGCCCACTTTCCAGGTTAACTCTGTGGAAATCAATTTTGTCAAACTTCCTACCCAATAAAGGAATGTTTTCCTTAACACCCTTCACAGATCCTCATTCAGGTTTGGAATAACATTTTTTTTAGGGAAGGGAAACATATAATGTTCATAATATTATTCATTGTTTTTATTAGTTCTACATTTATTTCCAGAAAAGTATTATCACCAATTTGATGAAATTCAATGAGAAAAGCAGATTATATATACAACAATTTGATTTAGAGAAAACATTACAAGTATTTCTGAATTTTAGAGCACCTGTAATACTTCATTAAGTAGAAAGTTGTTTCCAGGAGTAGTTTAAAATACTTAAAACATTCTCCAACTTTTAAAGGTTTGATATTCACAAAGAAATAAAGAAGAGACATCTTTACATAATGCTAATATTTGCTTTTATTGAAATGCTCTGAGATCATTTTCCATATAGTCTCTATTTCTAAATTTCACATATTTATGCTGGGGATATTTGTTGTTTTTGTATGCCCACATTCTTTCCCCACTTTTTTATGTTATAAAACATTTCTTCCATTTGGAGAAATACCCTCCTTTGGCCATAGAAGTGGGCATATAACAGTCTTGGCTAATCACAGTTCTCTATTCCCTCTGTCACATTGATTGGCTTAGAGATGGCATACAACCCTGGTTGACCCAATTAGAGCCCTTCTCTGATGTTTATATATGGAAGTGGAAGATAAAGAGGACACGTTTTGAACATTTTAAGTGGGGTAACAGAAGCCTGCCATGCTTTCTTATATATGCTGTAAGGAAGGAGATGTCTTCAATAGAACAGAAGAAAGCCTACACACAGAAGCACAAGCAAGAAACAGGGAAAGACACGGAAGAGTCAGGGTGGCATATTTTAAGTATTTAGAGTCCCTGACACCAGATCCTGACTTTTTCAATTACACAAGCCAATACAGTCCCTTTTTCACTTAAGTCAGTTTGAGTTGGGTTTATATCATTGGCATTTGAGAGATTTTGAGTAAAGCATATGCCAATCATCAAGTATTTATGAACTCAAGTCTATGATAGACACTGAGCAGAAAAAGAAAAATGAGACTTTGGACCTGCTCTGGAGGAATTTATGGTATTTTTCCTTAAGAAGTATTCCAAATCATTCAGTGATTTACCCAACATTATAGGGTAATTTTAGGGGTGAATATGTGTCTAGGAATAGAAGTTTTACCGACTGTAATCAAACAAGAAATAAATCACACTATTTAGTAGATGTTTTAACTCTGTGAATTGCAAGATTCCAAGGATGTTAACACACAAATCTATACTTACTCAATGTTACCTCACTAACTGTATTGTGAACAACAATGCCAGAGCAGTGGGGATACAAAGTTAAATGAGAAGGAACCTCTGCTCTCAAACACCTCAAAGTCTATGAGAGAAGGCAGACGTTTCCACAACTAACCGCACAGTCGTGCAATCCTAAAGGAAGACAAAGTTTTATAGACAGATGTAGCATGGGGAGGGTGAGGGCTCTCTTCTAGACCTGGTCCTGGGGCATCTAGCAAGTCGGCAGTGTTTGCTGATTGAGGGCCACTTCGTACAGAATCGGGGTGAAAAGCCAGAGTGGGCCTGGAGGGGTCTCCGGCCATTTGTCTGCATGGTCGGGAGGGAAAACCCAGGCAGTGAAAGAGCTTGTTGATTGTGTGGCCCGCAGTCAACTTTGTGCCCAGAAACCAAGAAAATAAAATGTCAGTCAAATAAAATATGTTGGTTTCCATCAGACATGAACCAAATATATAATTTACATTCTACGGTAAAATCTTCTCATGAAAAAAAATAATACAGGAAAACAGTACCGTGTTTAGATATTAGGAACTCCAAATTTTCACCCAGAGTTCTCTTTCACCCCCATTAAAAAGCAAAGCATATTTCTGATGTGACAGTTACATTTTGTTGTACCAGGACAGCTGACCTGATGTTCCTGCTAAATATTGACAGACCAACTGACTCATGTTTATGTTGAAGAGTTTAGAAAATGAAGGAACTCAGTGACTGGGATACATTGTGGGTTGCAGTGCATATCCAAATCTTCCATAGTTTCAAGTGCACACTTGTGTTACCACATTTAACTATGTGAAGGGGAGATGTTTTTCTTAACTGGGCTGTTTTTTTAAGCATTGCTTCTTCCCTGTGCTTAGTATTCTGTCTGCTAAATGAACGACCTTTTATTATGTGTCAGGATGTTCAGAGAAATATTTTTTTACAAAAAGAACAGAGTAAGAAATTTGGAGATGTTCTAAATTTTAAGTCTACAAACCCCTCCCAACGGATTTGACCCATGATATACACAAATAATAAAGCCTTGGTTGACTATTTGGAGGGAACTTAAACCCCAACCCAGATTCTGAAAGAGTAGGATTAATGTTCCACTGGCTTAAAATGAAAACTTCCTGTTACTAGGAAACCTGAAGACAAGTTGCACGATTTTAAGTGCTATGTACCAGTCATTCATCAATGCGAGGCAAACTCGTGGGGATTTTGCCAAGTTGGCACACTTGCCATCAGAACCCAATCTAAGGACAAACTTAATAACCCATCATATCCCCTGAGCCCCCAGCGAAAAGGCTTCCTTGTGAGTCTCTGGCTCCCAGCCCCTGGACCGGCCACAACGGAGCGCTGTGCTCTGCGGAGGGCTGGGCTGCGAGGCAGCGCTCCCTGGAGTCGCGCAGAAGGGGCTTATTGAGCGGCGCTCCCCCGGGTCCCGCGCCGGCTTGCAACCCACTACGGCCCACCCGAGGCTGGGAGCCGGCGCCGGACTCGCAGGGACACCCGGAGGCGGGGAGAAAGCGGCGAGCAGGAACAATTTAAGGGACTCACCTGTTTCCCGGCGTGACCTGACTGTAAGTCGCGGCCGCAGCAGTTGCCTGGAAGTGCCAACCCCACGCGGCGCCCGAGCCTAGGGAGCGCGGAGCAAGCAGTCCCGCTGCAGACTCCGCCTCCTTGTCAATTGCTGGTTTAGCGCCACCTGTGGGTGCGTGGCGTCTGCACCGCTCCTGCCCCGGATGGGCTGTCCTCGCAGGTTCCAGTCCCCGAATTGAGGCTTTCCCCTATGTTGCAACTGGCGGCTCCTGTTTTTTTCTTTTTTTTTTTTTTTTCCCCTCCAACTAGGCATGTCCTCCGCCTGAGGTCGGCTACGCTCCCCACCCCCCACTCCTCGCCTTTCTTTAATCTCGTAAGTAATGAACATTTGTGCAATTCTTCAGAGCAGTGGTTCTCAAACTTTAACGTGTATCACCTGTAGGGCTTATTAAAACACCGATTTGGGCCCTCCTCAGTTTCCAGTTCAGTAGATCTGGAATGGAGCCTGAGATTTCGCGTTTCCAAGTTCCCAAGTGATGCTGAAACACTCTTAGATCACACTTTGAGATGGACTATTTTAAAGCTTAACTAGCTCATTGTAAACTTCACAGCAACTTGTAAAGCGGCTGTTATTTACAGCTGAGGAATCCGAATCTGCGTCTCTGAGAGTGACTTCCCCCATAAATTGTCCAAACTTTATACCCTAAACCACACAAACATTATCTATCCCCTAGCTGAATAAGCTCTTAAAACCCACGTTTACTCCTTCCCTTCCTTGCCTCAGATATTAAAGCCAACTGCCCATATCCTAACTTAATCAAGCACTCCCACCTAAACCAAAGTTTCTGTCACTAAACGTTTTAGGTTGTTTTTAAAATATGAGGGGTATGGATAGAGACAATGTGAACAGGGACTTTACTCCTCTGAGTTGGAACCAGCCTCAGGGTGTTGGAGACCTGAGTTGCAACATCTGGGGATTTGGTGTACACCATTCTTAGAACTAGTCTTATTAGAAAAAGTAAAGGAAAATAAACGCTCAACCTCATTTCCTGTGATTATCCTTTATTCATAGCTAGGGCTCCTGGGACTGTTCACGTTTTAGCATGTATTTTTTTTGTAGTCATTGACTTTCCGTGGGGTAATGTTAAAACCCGTTGGAGGATAAATTACCATGGACTGACTGACGCCTTGTGGTAGAAATAGAAACTTACACTTTTATTTCTAGTGAAACTATAAAATAATCATTTAAAAAAGCGTTAAAAAAATCTCGCTCTGTGTGTTCATAACACAGACTACAAAGAATTAAGACAAATTGTTAAATGTGTCTAAGCATTGTTGAATTTTTTAAATGATCATCGGTCTTAAATGGTCAAACAAAGCAATATGCTTTTATTCTTTAAGATTTGCTAGAACATTTTCTTTTTCAAAATCTATTTTGCATATGAGGAGAGCAAGGAAGTTATATTAATATAAATTGGCTAATTTAGCAAACTACTTAAAACTGCTTTTCCCCTTCTAATTAAAACATTTAAAATCAAGTTTAAAATATTTTTGTTTCATAATTAGAACACCATTTTATTTCTGCACTTCTTCTGAAAGCTTTGTCTTGGTCAATATTTTATTGTGGTGAATAAATATAGTATGCTTCAAAGTAAAATGATTGAAAATGTGAGGTTGTTTACTAATTAGTTTGTCGATGTTATAAAGACGCCACAAAATTGGATTAAAAAATAGTATTAAAGAACTTTCACTGAGTTGTCATAAGTTAATATTACAGATGAAATTTATGCAATTTTTGCATACAAATGACCTTTGATTTGGGTATGAGGTAAAGAAGGTTTATTTTGTTTGCTTTGCTTTTCTTTTTTTGAGAAATACAGAGCTAAAGCATCTGAAAATGTTTTGAGTCAACCTCTATAGCACAAAGTACGACTTGTGGAAAACAATGTTGTGCTATTATAAATATTGAAAGGCAGACTGCTAGTTTGGGTATGACTTGTAAGAGCTAGAGGATTTTAAAATAGGAATTCAAATGTGAGTTATAGACAAATTTGGATTATTCAAAATATTTTATAATAAACTATAGAAAGAGGGCATATTAACAAAACAGTTCTTTAATGGTATTTGGGGTCAAATACTAAACTAGTCATTTCACATTAACGTGTCATGGGGAGAATGTAATAATTTAGAATCCATGAGTACTTTTACCTGACCAATAAGCAACCTAATCTTAGAATTTGATGGGACTGCTATTTAAGAAGTAAATGGAGGAAAATGGCTTGAGAGGTAAAATTAAAATGATCATACTATTAAAGATAATCACAATAAGCAATAGACAGTAAATTGTAAGAGGATGACAAGAACTGTATTTAGTTTTTCTCCTTTGGAAATCAAACTAACTCTTAAGGGCACAATAATTTAATAATGATCAATAGTATTTCCAAGTCTATCTTTTCCTGTGTAAGAATGGTCAGACTTAAGACGAGGCAAAAATTAGCTAAAGTTCATGGAGAAATATTTTGTCAAAATGATTGTTTTAGTGCAGACATGTTAGAATTCTACTGGCCTACTGTTCTGGTTGTATTAGCCCCATATGATAAATTCTTTTCAATAGTTCGAGATTTACTGGTAGCATAATGCTCAAAGTATGTCGTCAGTTCCTCCCCAATGTCTGTGTCTGAAAGTGGTTGGGGGAAGACAGAAAGTCTACCCTTGAGATTAGAGGTTTTAAAAATTCTTCCATATATTTTTCCCAACCCAAACCCTTTATTGCTCATTCACCAACACAGTTGACAGTTAACATCTGTTCTAGGGTTTTTTTTTTTAAGAATAGATGATTTATTTTGAGGTTCACAGATCCATTTCTACCCAAATACTGCTTAATGATACTCAAAATTACATGACAGAATATATTCTATTGTCTTTAAATCTGTTGTGATCTATCAAAAGGCTGAAGGCCCTGGAAGTGTTACCGTATTAAGCTTTACCAGTTATTTACATCCTGCTATGAATGAGTATGTCAGTACTTTTATGAAAATATATTCTGGCATTGGGAGTAAAATATCAGGATATTGAAGGCATATACTGGGAGGTCGTAAAGGGGTTATACCTTAGGAAAAAAAGAAGCATTGGGGCCAAAGAGACAGATTTCACCGCTTTGATGATATTACTTAAACTAGGCAATTTCTCCTCTCCCCAATCTCCACATCAAACAATACATGATAATAAAACAAACTCTCTACTTTAGACCACTCTGTTTTGGTCCTCTTTGTTATAGTAGCTTAGCCCACATCCTAGCTTGTTTGATATTATAGCACTTTTCAGAGTCTGCCTGTATTGGAGATTTTTATATGTGTTTCTGTTACCCTCATTAAATTGTGAACTTTCGTAGAGCAGAGACCTTGCCACTTTTATCTTTGTATCTCTTGTAACTTAGAGATAGATAGAACAATCTCATTGTAAATGTTTGTGGAATGTGATTTTAGCCCTGCGTCTCAGTAAAATTGTAAGGGCATATAAATATGGAACCCATGAATGTCTGGACATCATGTACCTGAACAGGGAGTATACATCCTTTGGTTATTTGTTTTATAGAGAACATTCTCTTACCCACCTCTCTTTGTACCCACAGACCCAGAGGAAGGCCCTGAGACTGAAAATCTACCTCCATAAGCAGAAGGCAGGGAAAGACTGAAAAAGAGTCTGGCCACTCCAGTCTGGTAAGTAATAGAATTTATTAAGGGAAACTTACATAGGAGGTGTGTCTTCAGCAGGTGCAAGACAAATGGATCCCCACACTGCTTCCAGGTGGCAAATAATTAAATAGTATAAAGAGGGTGGAGATAGTCACAGGTTCTATTATGTGAATGTTACCAGATATGGAAGATTGCATATTTGACCAGGTCAGGACAATGGCCTGTTCCAGGTATCAGCACAGAAGGCAAGGGAGGAGTACTGGTTTATGTCAGAACAAACATCAATTAGGATTAGACAGTTTCCAAGGGGAAGCTGGGGGAAGCAATCTCCTTCTTTTGGGTCCCGCTCATGGAACAGGCAGTGGTCACATCTTGGAAAAGACTCTCCCCCACAACCTTTCTTAGTCTGTATCCTTCTTTTTTTTTTTTTCTCCAGAAACATGTAGGTCCAGGATTGCTATTGTCACAGCAACTATAGGCCTTAGGTGATTAGAGAACTGGAGAGTGCTGAATAGGGGGAGCTGGTTCAGTAGATAGTCCAAGAAGGCTGACTGGTAGAGCTGGATTTAAAATTTTTAGTAATGGACTCTTCCTCATGAAGTCCTTGGCATAAAGAACCATGCTTACCAATTCCTAGATTTGAACTTACAGAAGAAAGGATGAAAGGAAGGATACTATCATTTATGAAATGCCCACTCTTTTCTGGGACTATGTTTAATTCTCTCAATACCCCTGTCATATAGTTACTATCCTTTGTTTATATGCATAGGTGAACTGAAGCTTAGAAAGTTTAAGTAACTTGATCACAGTTGTAGTTTTTAGAGGTCAAGTGGGGACTTCAGCCAAAGTCTATTTGATTCCAGCTCTCATTCTGCTGTGCTACACTGCCTCTCTGACCACATTTAAGCAGCCAAAATTTCCCCAGGGTACTCCAGATTGGGGGATTCAAGAGAGTAATAGTTTACAGAAACCATTCTATAATGTATTCAGTTTTCCCTCGGTATCAGTTAGAGTACTGGCTAAGCTAGTATAACAAAGAGGATTAAAATAGGGTGTTTAAGGCAAATAGTTTCATGCTCATGTAATAGTCCTGCAGTGAGTATTCCAAGTTGGTGGGGTCATTCTGCTCCATGAGGTCAAGTCAGGGACCCAAGCTCCTTCCATCTTGTTGCTCTGCTGTCGCCTAGGGCACTATCCTTGGCATCATGATTGAAGCATGGCATAGGCACATCCATTATCTAGCTTGCAGGAGAGGGAAAGAGTACATGTCTAAAGAAACTTCTTTTCTTATAAGAATTGAGGCAGAAATTGCAATCACTTCCTCTTACATTCCATTGATGATAATTTACTTATATGGCATGGCAGGCAAGGAAATGTAGTCTCTAGCGAAGTGGCCAGCTTTTAAGGTCTATTACTGTGGAATAAGGGATAGCAAAAATAACTTACAAAACCTATTTATTTAAAAACTAAAATTTATTTTAAAAGAAAGACAGCAAAGCTTGGTGAACAACTAGAATTCTGTACCCCATTCTCATCTCTAACTCTGGTCTTTGTGTTCATACCAAGCTTGGGAACTTTGATTTCTTCCTTCATTGGACTGAATGCCTTCCTCATTTTTAAGCCTGTCTGAAGGTTCAGGGTAAACTTGTTACAGCTCAGTTTTACACTGGAGGCTATTAGTACCAAAGCAACCTCATATGTATCCTGACCACCAGCATCTTTGTATAGAGGTTCTCTCATACGGTCTTCCTGTTGGCTCTCCAGGTATGCTTGGACATAAGAAATACTCAGTGGGGGCACCACTTGATTCCACCATGGGACCCCTTGCTACTACAGAATCAACTCTTCTTTTTAATTAAAAGGAAATAATCGGGAGCCATAAGTAAAAACCAATATTAGGGGCACTAAGAAGGTGAATATATATTTGTTTTCTCTTCTTTTTGACCAATTTTCCACAATAATCCTCGTCTGTCAGGATCCATTCTACTTTAGGTGGCAACTATTCAGTTCTATGTATCTGCCTGTTCACAGTTATTTGTAGTCCCAAGGGTGGAGCATTTGTGCAGTGATCCATGACCACTTCTTAGCAGCTTTTCTAGTTTCTCACAGCACCTTCAATTTCTAAAGTCTTTCTAAGGACCTGAAACATATTTTTTCTTAGCACAGAAAAATGCCTGAACCCGACAGCATATTATTTAAATCTATTAATAAATACTCACTAAGTGTAATATATATATATATATATATATATATATATATATATATATATATATAGCCAAAAAATGTATACACATTTTAAAAAAGGAAAAACTGTATTAAAATTGTAATACTCGATATATACCGATAACAAAAGACGAATAGAAGTCACGTATGACTTCTGCAATTATAAGAGCTGCTCAAAGTAGTTACCGTCAGTATTAAAAATGTAATTTTAATACATTTTCCCCCATTCTTAAAATGTGTATACATTTTTATGGCACCCTCTGTATATATCCTGTTAGACAAGTTCAACTTAAACAGTCACTTAAAAGATTTCTTCAAAGACATTGTAATTTGAAGATAAATATCTATAATGAAAGCAAAATGAAACAAAAAAGAAGGTGAAAGACCTGGAAGTTTTGCTTTTGTTTCATTTTTTCCCCAGCTTTATTGAGATATAATTGACATATAACATTGTGTAAGTTTAAGGTGTACAACATAATGATTTTATATATGTATATGTTACAAAATGATTACCACAATAAGGTTAGTTAAATCTATCACCTCACTTCATTAACATTTTTTTGTGTGTGTCTGGTGAGAACTTTTAAGATTTGCTTTTTTGTTTTTTTTACCCCACTGTGAACCACTACATTATTTTCACTTTGCTGCTGACTTCAGTAATCAGCTAATCAGAAATCAACCCAAGGTTCCTAGCAAGACCAGGTTTCTTAGGCATCACACTTTGCAAAAGACAGCCAGACTCTGATTAGTCCAGTTTCCATCTCAAAGCATTTTTGTCTGTTATGAGTTAGGATCTGGCATCCAATGTATTCCTTCTTCTAAAGGTTTTTATTAAAATATAGCTAACATACAATATTATATTAGTTTCAGGTGTACACAGTAGTTATTAAACCTTTATATACCTAAAGAAGTGATCACCATGATAAGTCCAGTAACCATTTGACACCATACCCCACTATCACAATATTATTCACTATATTTCTTACATTGTATATTACGTCCTCAAGACTTACTTGTTTTATAATTGGAAATTTGAACCTCTTATTTGCCCTTCCTTTCCCCTCCTTTTAAATTTTTAAATTACAGTTGATATTCAATATTATTTTACCTTAATCTCAGGTGTACAGCATAGTGGATAGACATTTATATAATTTAAGAAGTGATCCCTACTAGTCTAGTACCCACCTTGGCACTATACATAGTCATTACCATATTATTGACTGTATTCCCTATGCTTTACTTTACATCCCCATGACTATTTTGTAACTACCAATTTGTATTTCTTAATCTTGTCACCTTTTTCACTCTGCCCCCCAACCCCTTCCATCTATTACCCTGATAAATCTAGTACCCACACATAGTTATTAGAATATTATTAACTATATTCCATATGCTATAAGCTACATCCCCATAACTACTTTGTAACAACCAATGTGTACTTCTTAATCCCTTCCCCTTTTTCACCCACCCCCACTCACCTTCCATCTGGCAACCATCAAAATGTTCCCTGTATCTACGAGTTTGTTTCTATTTTGTTTGTTTACTTTATTCTTTAGATTCCACTTATAAGTGAAATTATATGACATTTGTCTTTCTTTGTCTGACTTACTACACTCAACACAATACCCTCTAGGTCCATCCATGTTGCTGCAGATGGCAAGATTTCATTCTTTATTATGGCTGAGCAATAGTCCACTGTATACATATACCACCTCCTCTTTATCCATTCATCCATTTAGGGACACCCAGGTAGCTTTCATATCATGGCTATTGTAGATAATGCTGCAATGAACATAGGGGTGCACATGTCCGCTCAAAGTAGTGTTTTGGGTTTCATTGATAAATACCAGAAGTGGGATTACTAGATCCTTCTTTGTCTCTTGTTATAGCCTTTGTTTTAAAGTCTATTTTGTCTGGTATAAGTACTGCTACCCCAGATTTTTTTTTTTCATTTTTTTCATTTTTATGAAATGTCCTTTTCTATCCTTTTACTTTCAGTTTGTGTATGTCTTTTGATCTGAAGTGAATCAGTTATAGGCACTGTATTTATCAGTCTTATTTTCTTATCCATTCAGCCACCCTAAGTCTTTTGATTGGAGCATTTAATCCATTTACATTGAAAGTAATTGTTGATAGTTATTGCCATTTTATTATTCATATTTTTAATCATTTTTTTTTTTTTTTTTTTGTCCTAAAGTCCCTCTAACATTCATTGTAATACTGGTTTGGTGGTGATCAACTCCTTTAGCTTTTTCTTGTTTGGAGAGTTCTTTATCTGTCCTTCAATTATAAATGATAGCTTTGTTGGGTAAAGTAATCTGGGTTGTAGGTCCTTGCTTTTCATCACTTTGAATATTTGGTGCCAAACCCTTCTGGCCTGCAAAGTTTCAGTTGAAAAATTAGCTGATAGTCTTATGGGAGCTCCCTTATAGGTAACTAACTGCTTTTCTCTTGCTGCTTTTAAGATTCTTGCTTTGTCTTTAAATTTTGGCATTTTAATTATGATGTGTCTTGGTGTGGGTCTCTTTGGGTTCATCTTGTTGGGGACTCTCTGTGCTTTCTGAGCTTGTATATCTATTACCTTTGCCAGATTAGGGAAGTTTTCCATCATTATATCTTCAAATAGGTTTTCAATTCATTGCTCTCTGTCTTCTTCTGGTACCTCTATGATGGAAAGGTTGATACACTTGATATCCAAGAGGACCCTTAAACTGTTCTCATTTTTTTGGATTCTTTTTTCTTTTTAGTGTTTTGATTGGGTGTTATATATTACCTTGTCTTCCAAATCACTGTTTTGATCCTCTACTTCATCTAGTCTGTTGGTGACTACTTCTAGTGTATTCTTCATTCCAGTAATTGTATTCTTTATTTCTGATTGGTTGTTTTCATGTTTTCTATCTCCATTTTTATGTTTCCTATCTCTTTGTTGAAGTTCTCCCTGGGGTAATTGAGCATCCTTATAGCCAGTGTTGTGAACTCTGCATCTGACAGATTGCCTGTCTTCATTTTGTTAATTCTTTTTTGTGGAACTTTGTTTTATTCTTTTATTTGGGGGCATATTTGTTTGTCTCCCCATTAAGCCTGCCTCCCTGTGTTTGTTTTTATGTATTAGGTAGGGCTGCTATGCCTCCTGGTCTTAGTAGAGTGGCCTTATGTACTAGATGTCCTGTGGGGCTTAGTGGTTCAGTCTCCCTGGTCACCAGAGCCAGGTACTCAGATGTGTCCCTTGTATGGGTTGTGTGTACCCTCCTGTTGTAGTTGAGCCTTAGTTGTTATTTGCACATCAATGAGAGGGATTGAGCCTTGGGCTCAATGTTTCTGAAGACTTGCTGTGACTACAGTGGAGGAGCTGTTGTACAAGGGCTGACTCTATGGAGCAGGATTTGCTTTAGCAGGGCCCTGGTGTCTGCACAGTGCACCCTTTGGGTGTGTTGTCCTTGGAGGTGGCTGGGTGGTGCTCTGAATCAGTCCAAGCTGACCACTGGGTGTGCCAGCTCTGGGGCCTCTTTGGAGTGGACCTGCTGAAGGCCAAGTTCAGCCATAGCCTGTGCCCTTCCCAGGGCCACCTGTCATGAGCCACAAAGCAATCCACAGATGGCTGCCACCCATGCTGAGCTTAGAGGTGCCTCAAGAGGCCTAGCTGCAAACCGAGGCCAGCTGTTACTAGTGCCAGGCTTAGGGCTGCTCAGCCAGAGGTACAGGACATGCTGAAGCCAGACACTGCTTGTTTTGGCTTTGTGAACCTTTGAGAGATTTTAGGAAAATCCACAGCATGAGCCAAGGCAGGCAGTTTGTACTGAAAAACCACTGAAAGCAGCTTGGGTGGGCCCACAAGTTGGGTGGGGTACGAGTCAGATTCACCAGGGTGGAATAAACAAATGGTGTTAGCCAGGTTGATGGAAACTCAGATATAGCAGCTGCCTACACCTGCACATGGGGGTGGGAGGCTCAACAAAGAAAAAATGGCTTCTGCCAGTTCCTCTGTCCAGGAGAAAGCTGCCGCTCTAGCCCTCACCCTGAAGCCAGGCAACTCAGTTCCTCCCCACATGTCCCTAGCACCTTTTAAGCTGCTGCCCCAGTGATGGAACTCAGAGCAAGTGTGTCCGTCAGTAAATCCATGCGTGGACCCTTAAGAGGATTGCCTGGGACTGCAGCTGTCCTCTATCTCACTCTGCCACAATCTTGCTGGTTTTCACAACCAGAAGTTAATGGGGACTTCTCTCTCCAGCACTGAGACCTGGGCTAGGGAGCCTGGTGTAGGGCTGGGACCCCTTCCTCCTTTGGTGGGGGTGGAGGAACCTCCACAGATGAGATATCCTTGTGACTTTTAATGGTCACACATAGGTGTGGGACCAGCCCGTTCCATGTCTCTGCCTCTCTTACTAGTCTCAAGGTGGCTTCTTCTGTATGTCCTTAGTTGTAGAACTTCGGTTCAGTTAATCTTCAGGGGATTCTCAATGATGTTTGTTCTGTAGTTTAGTTGTAGTTTTGATGTGGTCATGAGAGCAGGTGAGCACAGCATTTACCTACGCTGCCATTTTTACCAGAAATAAGAGTTACTTTCTTAGCAACTTCCAAATATACAATACAGTATTGTTAACTATAGTCATGCTGTACATTGTATTCCCAGGATTTGTTTCCTTACAACTAGAAGTTTGTACTCTTTGACCACCTTCACCTATTCCACCTCCACCGCCATCCCCCAACCCCAGCTCCTTGCAACCACCAGTCTGTTCTCTGCTTCTATGAGTTCAGTTTTTTTTTTTTTTAAGTCACATATAAGTGAGAGCATACAACATTTTTATTTGTCTTTCTGACTTATTTTACTTAGCATAAATGCTTTCAAGTTTCATCCATGTTGTTAACAAAAGGCAGGATTTCCTTTTTCTTTATAGCTGAGTAATATTCCATATACATAATATTTTCTTTATCCATTTATCCTTTCGTGGACCCTTGGGTTGCTTCTGTGTCTTAGCTATTGTACATAATGATACAATGAACATGAAGGTGCAGATGTCTCTTTGAGATAGTGATTTCATTTCCCTCAGATATATACCCAGAAGTAAAATTGCTGGATCATATGGTGGTTCTATTTTCAAATATCTTAGGAACCTCTGTACAGTTTTTATAGTGGCTGTACCAATATACATTTCCACCAACAGTGTATAAGGGTTCCCTTTTCTCCACATCCTTGAGCTGGCATTTTTTTCTTACTCCAAGTTTAATCTATTTATCAGTTTAATTATGAAGTAATTTTTTGGAAGCTATCTAGAGGATTATTTGAAATGTGGATTTATATTCAGTATAGGTAATAACAAATCTTGCCTTATTACATTGAGATATTAGCCAATGATAGTTTATATATGCATATATTTATAAGTATATTGAAGACATAGATAGGGTGAAAAATTGGAGAGACCTTTGTTATAGGAAAAGAAGAACATGCAAAGGTGAGGATGAGAACCAGGAGGCTCAGATACTTCTGTACTCTCCTTACCTTATACTCACCCATCTCTGCTAGACTGTAAACCGCTGGGGGGCAGGAATCTGTCTATGTGACTCTTTGGGCTTGGTAAGAAGCATGGTATATATAGTGAGGAGCTGATAAATCCTTATCGAATGAAGAGTAGTTTGGGGAGAATTTAAGGAGGAGCAAGTGGTCAAGAGAGAGAGTCAAGTGCTATAGAAAGTAAAAACAATAGGAAATAAAAAAGAGTATATGTTGGTTTCCACATTTGAGAGGACTTTGCTAACTGCATGAGAGCAATCATTGAGGGGGGAAGCAAAACTGAGTGCATCAAGGAAGAACTGTGGAAGGATAAAGATAATGACTACAGACTTTCAATAGGTTGGACAAAAATGAGGGAGAGAGTTGGGTCAACAGTTGGAGAATAAAGTCTTTTAAGAGTCAGAGAGATTAGAGTCTTTTTATAGGGTGAATGCACAGAACTGCAGAAAGAGAGAGATTGCAGATAGATGGAAAAGATATATCGAGTTCAGTGCATGAGAAAAGTGAATGGAGATGAAAATCGGAACATGGTGAAAAGTTATCTTTGAGTAGAAGCAGGGACACCCCTTTCTCAGGGATTAGAAGGAAAAAAAGAAATGTGCCTAGATGTGCACAACCTTGTGG
This sequence comes from Rhinolophus sinicus, assembly GCF_057876585.1. Lineage (NCBI taxonomy): Eukaryota > Metazoa > Chordata > Mammalia > Chiroptera > Rhinolophidae > Rhinolophus > Rhinolophus sinicus. The sequence goes on from NC_142504.1 coordinate 35,552,545, forward strand.
AGAGGGTAAGAGGACAATGAATGAGCTTATGCCCAATGGAGTCAAGACCAGCTGAAGGGGATAGAGGGTGGGGACTTTGAAACTGCAAAAATTGAAGGCTTGTTTCCTCCCTTCAAAATGTTTAACATTTATTTGACTGAAATGGCGAGACAAGATAAAACATAATTGACTTCATTGGGAAAGTACCAAGTAATAAAATATGGGAACTGGAGTGCCTAAAATTCACAGAAGCAATGGAGCAATGATTTGGGATATAATTGGTTAGGGAAGCCTAAAATGGAGGAGTTGATGTTTTAAACTTGACCTCAGAAGAGTGAAAGATTTTTCACTGGGGAAAAGGAAGGGGAAGGTTTTGTTTTCTCTGCCAAACCAGAAGTGGCATATGGGATTAAATTTTCCTTCCGTTTAGCAACATGTTTATGCCAGGAATTAGCTTTATAAACTTGGTAGGGTTTATAGTTAGCTTTATAAACTTGGTAGACTACTGCTTGTTTGAGCTAACCAGAGAATTTCTAAGGATATTATTGGTGATTCCTTAGTACTTCCTGAAAGCTTTGTCCTAGGTGAACTTCTTAAGGAGTTAGGCTTCATCGTATTTCTATTTTCTAGCCCTTAGCAGAACATGAATCATAGCTGGAGCTCAAAAAATTTTTTATTGTATGGAATTCTCCTACTCAACCCTGGCTATTGGCCTGTCGTTCTTAGTTTTGCTTTTTTTAAAATTCCAGTTAGCTTCCCTCAAAGCCTTTGTTTCTGTCTACACACCTGTTTTATAGTTCTTTTCTGATTATGTTCTAGTCAGTTGTGTAACTTGCCTGCCTCTCTTATTGACTAGCTGTGGCAGAATCCTTAAGGACCCACCACCAGCTTCACTGGGAGAGTGGTTAGTTGGGATAATTCAGTAAAAACGCAGAGATAGGTTCGTGGGAAATAGGGTGAGCTTTATGCACTGTTTCCGTCTGAGATAGGATAGGATAGGATTTTTCTTCTAATCAAGGAAACTATTCATCTTAGTGTTGAAAGCTGCCTTTGGAAAGCTCCGGCGTCACAATTTCTGTGCAGCGGTGGGCTGCTGTGCTTTGTGGCCACAAGGTGGCTCCAGAACCCTTCGCAGCAAAAACGAACGTACTCCCGGGCCTCTGGTGATGAGGCTTCCAACTTGTTTTACCTGGCTTTCTCAAAGTCACTTTCTCAGACCCTGGAAAGAGAAAAAGATGGCATTCTTTGTGGTTGTGTCACTATTATGGTATTTGAGCATATTCCAAGGTTTAAATAATTTTCATGAGGTTTAGAGTAAGCATCAGATTCTGTATATTCAGACTCACTTCTATGTGTTTATCACCTATGTGTTTGCTTAGGTGTACATGTGTATACTTTTATATATCCTTTAGTATCTATATTTCCATCTGTATCTAACATTTACTGAGTGCTTATCATTTCAAGCATTTCACATAAATTGTTTTATTTTTGTTTTAAATTGAGGTATAATTGACATATAACATTATATCAGCTTTAGGTGTACAACATGATTTGATATTTGTATAGATTGTGGAATGATCACCCAGTAAGTCTAGTTAACATCTGTCACTATATATAGTTACAAAATTTTTTTTCTTGTGTTGAGAAATTTTAAGATCTGTGCCCCTAGCAACGTTCAAGTATACAATAAAGTATTATTAACTATAGTCACCATGTTATACATTACATCCCCATGGCTTATTTATTTTATATCTGGAAATTTGTACCTTTTAATCCCCTTCACCCAATTCGCCCACTCCCCACCCACTGCCTCTTTCAACCATCAATCTGTTCTCTGTATCTATGAGCTCAGTTTATTATTATTATTATTATTTTAAGATTCCACATATGAGTGAGATCATACAATATTTGTCTTTCTCTGTCTGATTTATTTCAAATAACATAATACCCTCAAGAACCATCCATGTTGTTGTAAATGGAAAGATTTCATTTTTTTTTTAATGGCTGAGTAATATTCCATTGTGTTTATATTCCACCTTTTCTTTAATCCATTCATCTGTTGGGGCACACTTAGATTGTTTCCATATCTTGACTATTGTAACTAAAGCTTCAGTGAACAAAGGGATACATATATCTTTTCAAATTAGTGTTTTTATTTTTTTTGGATAAATACCCAGAAGGGGAATAGTTAGATCATAAGGTAGTTCTATTTAAAAATTTTTGAGGACCCTTCATACTGTTTTCCATAGTGGCTGCACCGATTTACATTCCCACCAACAGTGCACTATGGTTCTCTTTTCTCCATAGTACATGGTGAGCCAACACTTGTTATTTCTTGTCTTTTTGCTAATAGCCATTCTAACAGGTGTGAGGTGATATAAATTATCTTATTTAATCCTTATAAAAATCCTTGAAATATATACTTTAGTCATTTTACAAATGAGGAAATTGAGGCTTAGAGAGGATAAATAATCTGCTCAAGGACACAAAGCCTTTTGCTCTTTACAACCACAATGTACTGCTTCTCATAGTTCCTTTAATGTTCACAACAACTTTGGGAGTTGAAAATCTATGCCTAGAGAAATAAGAGCTGCTTACGAAGGGATGAAAGTCCCTGTGACTAAAATGTTTGTCTCTGGTTCCTGACCTATTGATTGTTAGTTTTCGTGAGTGTGGGAATCTTGTCCCTGATCAAGGTAGATGTATCATACCCAAACTCCCACTGTTGCTGAAGCACAACTGTGATCTATGCAGGTTGCTGTAGGAAGGCTGCTTCCCAAGCAGCTTTAATAGCCCTGCTTAAACTTCAGACATTACTTAAGGGATTTGCTAAGAATCATGAGCTGACATAAAAAAGAAAAGAACAAAAAAAGAAAGAAATCTTACCATTTGCAGCAACATGGATGGATCCAGAGGGTATTATGCTAAGCGACAGAAGTTAGGCAGAGAAAGACAAGCACCATATGGTTTCACTTATATGTGGAATCTACAACAAAAACAAAAATAAATGAATAAACAAAACAATACAAAACAAAAACACAGAAACAGAGACGGAAGGGATGGTTACCAGAAGGGCAGAGGTGGGGGATGGGTGAAAAGGGGAAGGGGAATATTGTCAATAATATTGTGATAAAGTAAAATGGTGACAGATGATTACTAGAATTAGAGGAGTGATCACATTGTAAAGTATAAAAATGTCAAATCACTGCATCATACACCTGAGATTAATATAACCAATGTAATATTGTATACCAGTTGTACTTAAAACAAAATCATGAGTTGAGACATTGTGAGATCACCGAAATGATCCTTATATTCTTGTCATCATGGCCAAGGACTTCATACAAGATATCTAATGACTGTGCTATTGTATACATTGGACTATAGCAGTCATCGGTAGAGTGAAGGAAAACTGCCCAAGTCTCAGGCTCATGTCTAGAAAATGAGAACACAATTTAACCTATTTCCTAAGCTAGTTGTCAGGATTAAATGAGATAATGACTGTGAAATGTATGGCACATAGAAAGTATTCAGTGAATGTTACTATTATTACTGGAGAACAATGGATGGTAATGTTGAATGAAGGCAGGGAAGTGGCAGAAGGAGGAAGGAAAGGTCAATGAAAAGGAAGGAAGACCAGATAGCCCGAGGGACAGAGGGCAGAAGAGAGGAGGCCCTCAGTTACCTCCATAGGCTGAAAAAGCTGTTAGTCCCTCAGTCCTGATTACAACCAGCCACAAAGTCATAGAATTTCTGGCAGGAGACTTAGAGATCATCTAATTTAACCAAGTTACATGAAAGAAAAATGAGTTCTGGAACTTAACTCAAGGCCACCCAGTGGCAGCCCAAGGGCTGGAGTCCAGAACTCCTGACTTTGTTTTCGGTGTTATTTTTACCACTGTTCACATTGTTTTATGTTCATCAGGATATTTGCAAGGATGAGACTGAAATAGTTTTTGTCTGTAGTATGTGAGCTCAAGTTAAAGGCTTGAATTGCTAAAATATGTCATATGGAACTGAGGGAGAGCAAGGTATTATAACTTTAAATCGAAAGGACAATTTACATGGAGACTTAGTTCTCTTCGGCATAGTATCCTCAAGTTCATGGTGCATTCAGTACATCTCTTTCTAGGAAGGCTGCATGTAATGTGATTTTTCCCCCACCTGAGAGAATTATGGCTTCTTTTGTTTGTGACTCTTCCAGATGCTTCTTAAGTATAGGTGATACTTACGATATCACCTATAGAGACTTATGATATCACCTATAGAGACTTATTTCTCAGTAAGCTCTGAAATATGGATAACAGTAATGTGATTTTATGAGCTAATATATTTTCAATAGCGCTATGCTTTCTGAGCCTTCCTTAGAGAAAAATCTTACTTATATAGGTATATTAGCATCTAGCTTTTATATACATGACTACTGGACAAAAGGAACTCAGGAATAGTCTATTCAAGTTTTAGAGGCTGCCAAAATGGAAGGATCATTGCCTTTAAAATTACAGTGAAAAATTTCATTTGTAGTCCCAGACATAGAGTAGCTCTACCATTTCCTTGGTTAATTTTTATATATTGCTAATGAAATTTTTCATTTCTCATTCAAATAAGTATCTTTTAAAAAAGATTGTCTCAATCTGAGCATCAGAACAAGTAATGATAGTAATGGATTATAATCCATTGAATAAAATCAGAATCCATGGATCCATATTGACAGAAGTAATTAAGTAAATAAGGGAGAAGGAAAGGTTCTTACCATGAAATGTTAACTAATAAATGCAAAAGGAATGATAGAGTTTAAAAATCATTACTTGACAATCATTATAGTAATTTGATTTGGGCAAAAGCCATCAATTACTATAAGCAACAGGATATTCACATAGCTTCAAATAATCTCCCCAAAGGTTGGTTATTAATTACAAGGGTTGGGAGCGATAGTATTTTTACAGTTGAGAAACTTGGAGGTCATGTCCAGGGCTTGGTGATCAAAGTTAACAGCACCAATATGGGAACAAGTCACAATCGCTTGCCACCTGATAGAATCAATAAGAAAAACACAGCATTACTTCTGGGGTATTCCCACCACCTACGCATAACCTGAATCTAATGAATATTAGACAAACCCAAATTGAGGGACATTCTTCAAAATAACTGGCCCCATCTCTTCAAAATGTCAAACTTGTGAAGGACAAAGAAAGACTCATTAAGACTGATCCAGATGAAGGAAGGCTGAAGCTAAGGTACATGACAACTGAAATGTAACAGGTGATTTTGGACCTGAAAAATTCTTACTACCAAGGACAAGCAGGACAGTGGGTACAATCTGAATGAAGTCTGGGGTTGGATAACAAAACAAAACAAAACAAAACAAACAAACAAAAAAATTTGTCTCTTTGTCTCTTCCATTCCACTCTGATATGCACTCATCAACATGGTTGAAGACAAAAAATTGGAACTATGATAATGCTATTTTAAAACATATTTATTGTGGCTTTCAATGAAAAAAATACATATTTATTGAATGAAATGTAGAAGTTGTAGGATAGAAAGAAGAAAATAAAAATGAATGGTAATTTTATCAACCAAATGGAGTTAACCTGTTGAGAATGTGGAGCATACCTTTCCAGAGAAAGATCAGTTAGATGGTTATCTAACTAATAGACATCAGTTATATAGATACTGTTACATGTGAGTAGGATTGCACTAGACACTGCTGTTTTTAGCCATATAAGCGTCACTTAATCTCAAGGCAATACCTTATTAAAAGGAGGTGTGGTCTAATGGGAAACAGTGGTGAGGGTAGAAAGCAGAGACTTTTTTGAGGAAAAGCTTTGGACATGTGACTGTCTCTGTGGGTTCCAGGGATCTTGCTGACATGGGGTTTAGAGATTTGAAAGTGTTTGGATGGATGAAACTAACAGACGGTATAAAGAAGGAAGAGGAAGGAAAACTCGCTTGTTTGATTAGTCAGGGATAGTGTTTAAATGGAACTGAGTGTGCTGGTTCAGTTTTTGTGGTTTAACCTATTGAAACAGCTGTTTTCATCAGTGGTGCCATTAAGACACCTTCTAAGTTGTCAGTTTCTGCCTCTTCAAACAATGCTACACTAAACATCCTCGTACTGATATTCTTACTCACCGGCATTTTTATTTCTCCATGATAGATATCCAAGCATGAGATTACTGGGTCTGCGGTAGTATGAATTTTAAGTTTAATTGATGATGACAGACTGCTTCTTAAAAACACTCTTAATAAATTACATTTTTGCTAGCAGTGCCTTCTCCTGGCAGCCCCCACCAATAGTAGGCTTTACTAAACAAGAAAATTGCTAGTCTGAGATTCTATCTATCTATCTATCTATCTATCTATCTATCTATCTATCTATCTTCTATCTTTTTATCAATCTATCTATCCATTGATCAATACCCACATGCACACACACCCGGGGTGTCAAGAAAATGTATACACATTTTAAGTGATGTTATCTATGTATTATTTTTCGAAGTTGAATTACAGTAGCAATGTGTAGTATCACGTTCACTCCAAAGATGGCGTTAATCAAATGAATGCTAGTGTCACCATGTCACAAGTAGGACAAAGAATATGGGGAAGCACAATTGTTGTTCAAGGAGCACAAGACAAATTTGAAGTGGTATTTGAAATTCAAGAACATTCTCCTGACTTAACACCCTTTGATTTCTACCTATGGTGGACCTTAAAGGACAGGGTGTACCATACAAAGCCGGCTACACTGGCAGTATTTCGGGAAGGGGGGAGGGGCAATGCTGTCACAATGAAACCACTCCTCTTACCCTTCTAATGGGGTCCTTCTCCATCTCTATAGTCAGGGTTCTGGGATTTTCACAATGTTATTGTCTATGGATAGTTGTTAGTTGGTCTTGTGAGCGGGACTGAAGTTGGGAACGACCTATGCTGCCTACCATAGGCAGTGATGTTGTTACCGCCTCTAACAGCTTCTTAAATAGACTTTCAACTAATCCACTCTACTCTAGGTAGTAGTCTCTCATTCACCTCTTCTCCAGGGGTATGTGTTATTACCGATTCTGATCCTTTGGGATTTTACAGTGTAAATTGGCTTGTTTTTGGCTCTCCTCAACACTGACAGGACTTTGTTGTCTCAGGTCTGATAAATGATTTACAAAACGTCTGTCTGCTTTCCATCTTCTGAAATTTTGTGGCTATTATGCACTCTTCCATTCTCCCTGTCATTATGGATTTGCGACTTGTAATAAATTAACTGTGAATTCATTTTAGTAAGACTTCAGGATAGGGCAGGAGTAAATGTGTGTGCTTAATCCCCCATCTTTTTTTTTTTTCCCATCAGTATTTTCGTTTTTATAACTATTTTGGATATCACTTTCCATCTTTAGAGAGAACGGTTGAATACATTTTAATATATTAATAACATAGATATTAATCCAATAAAAAAATGTTAACTTCTTTCCATGCAAGTTGGATGGATTTCCAATGTATTGTGTTAAAGGAAAACCAGAGCTGGACCATAGTTAAAGAAGTGAAAACAGATTTTATTCAGGAACTATTGCAATAGGGGGGTATTCCAAATACAGCATGGATAAGTGGGAATTTATAGCCAAGGATGGGAGTCAGTGGTAGGAAAATTACTAAAAGGAAGCATTAGGGGTAAGGATGGGGGGATTCTGGCTAAACCAACTTGACAGGATTCTTGCTGATGATAGGCCAGCATGATCAGATATTTAGGATGGGGGATGAGGACTTTGATCATATGTTATAGAGATCCAACATCAAGGGTGTAAATTTAATCTAAACTGACTTAGCAGGATTCTTGCTAGAACTGGGTGATACAGGTGTGACAGGACAGAAGATTGACACTGAAGCCCAAGGTTGAAGCCTAGTTTAGAAGAGGACTTAGAGGGGCCCGATTAAGTTTGATCAAGGAAAGTGTCAATTGTTAAAAGACTAAATAAAGGTGTGTGTGTGTGTGTGCGTGTGTGTGTGTGCATGTATGTGTGAGTGTGTGCGTGTGTGTGTATGTGTGTGAAACATATGATTATATAACTGCAGAAAAGGATTTTAACATTGGTTACCTGGCTGGGGAAAGAAGGCATGTGTTTGGGAGGAGAAGGAATAGATTGGAAGAAGTAGGCAAGTAAAATACAAGTAAGTTATACAAAGAAAGAAGTCCACAAAAACAACATTTGTCACATACAGTGGTCCTCCTGTATCTGTGGTTTCAGTTTCCGTTTCTGTTTTCAGTTACCTATGGTCAACCTCAGTCTGAAAATATTAAATGGAAAATTCTAGGAATAAACAATTCATGAGTTTTAAATTGCATGCCATTCTGAGTAGCGTGATGAAATCTTGTGCCTTCCTGATCTGTCCCGTCAGGGACATGAATCATTCCCTTTGTCCAGGATATCCATGCTGAACCTGCGACCCACCTGTTACTTTCTTAGTACTGGTCTCAGTTATCAGATCAACTGTCATGTTATTGCAATGCTTGTGTTCAAGTAACCCTTATTTTGCTTAATAATGGCCTCCAAGCACAAGCGTAGTGATGCTGGCAATTTGGATATGCCAAAGAGAAGCTGTGAAATGCTTCCTTTACATGCAAAGGGGAGTACAGTATGCTAAGATATTTTGAGAGAGAGAGAGAGAGAAAAAGAGAGAGAGAGAGAGGCCACATTCATATTACTTTATTACAGTATATTGTTGTGTTTTATTTTATTTTTCGTTATTCTTGTTAATCTCTATTGTGCCTAATTTACAAATTAAACTTTATCATAGGTATGTACCGTGTTTCCCCGAAAATAAGACCTAGCCGGACAATCAGCTCTAATTCGTCTTTTGGAGCAAAAATTAATATAAGACTTGGTCTTATATAAGACCTGGTCTTTATTATATTATATTATGTTATGTTACGTTACGTTACGTTACGTTACATTACATTACATTATATTATATTATATTATATTATATTATATTATTCCTGGTCTTATATTATAGAAAATAAGACCGGATCTTATATTAATTTTTGCTCCAAGAAGCATTAGAGCTGATTGTCCGGCTAGGTCTTATTTTCAGGGAAACATAGTATGCATAGGAAAAATCATAATATATACAGGGTTTGTTACTATAGTGGTTTCAGACATCCACTGGGGTCTTAGAACAGGTTCCCTGTGGATAAGGGGGTTCTGCTAATTCCATTTATTTAAAATGTGTATATATATACATTTTGTGTGTGTGTGTGTGTACATACATATACATATATGTATGTATATGTATGTACACACACACAAAATGTATATATATATATGTATACATATATGTATGTATATGTATGTACACACACACACACACACACACACACACACAATATTCATATGTCTAAGGACGTGCCTGAACGGATGCTTAAAATATATTAATTCAGCTATGGCAGATAAAAGATGGCCAAGAATTTCTTGACACCCCTTCTATCAGGGGGTAGACATCTATGAATCCTTCCCTTGGAAGTGGACAGGCTCTATGACTGCTCTGACCAACAGAATATAGCAGAAGTGAAGCTGTACCCGTTTCCAGGATTAGGCCCAGAGTGGTAACTTCCACTTCCTTCTTTTGCAACACTTCCTTTTGGAGTCCAGCGCCACCAAGTGAGAAGTCTGACAACCCTGAACCCTAGAGGATTGAGGTGCCATGTGGAGAGAGGCCAAGGTGCCAGATATGTGAGTGAGGAAACTATCTTGGAAGTGAGAATATTTCTAAAGACGTGCTTGAAAGGATACTTAAAATATTAATTGTATCATCTCTCAAAGCTGCCATTTTAGATGACTTACTTTCTTGCTCATGCCTTCAAAAGAGGTCATATAGTATAGTGATTAAACACATAGATTCTGGAGCCGGACCACTTGAGTTCGAATACCATGTCTGTCCCTCACTAACTGTTTAATCTTGGGCAAGTTAGCTAACGTTATGTGCCTCACTTTCCTAATCTATAGAGTGGAGTACCTGCTATACGTAGTAGTACCTGCCTGAGAAGATTGTTGTGAGGATTAAATGAACTAATTCATATAAAGAACTGAGAACAGTGCCTAATAAATGTTAACTACCATTAGTAACAAATTTGTTGTTCAAATTATTTTCCCTGAGTCCGTGGAAAAAAGATATCAAGGATGGAAATATGGACATACTCTTCCCTTCATTCTTAATAAATTCTTTGTTAATGAACCCAATATATATAGGCTTAAGAAAGTAGGGATAAAATCTCACACATAAGGAGGTTTATGTTGTTCCTTAAGTATAAAGCACAAAATTGGCACCTAAAAGAGAGTAAAATATAGCTTAATTCTAGTATATGTGATAAATATTGGAGGTGCCAAAAAAATGTATACACATGACTTGTATTCATCTTTTGTTATTGGTATATATTGAGTATTACAATTTTAATACAGTTTTAAAATGTGTGTACATTTTTTTGACACCCTCTGTATTTATATGGAAGAAAGAAGGAGCCACAATTTTAGGAACTGCAGAGGGAAACTAGGGAATCCCCACAGATTGGGGAACTTGTTGAGGACTAGGAATGTTGCCAGCGATGGAAGGGGGTTAAAAGCTGAAGTTCTTCAAGATGTTAGGAGACCTCTCCAGTTCTTGGAATTTATGTGTCTGTTGTAAGGCTATAGAATTCAACAAGATCTTTGGTTAGATCCCATCTCACCAAAATTTTAACTCCAGTTTATTGGGAAATATTTTTCTTAAGACATGGAACTTAAGACAATGAAGGAAATAAATGAGAAACATAGGATTCCCTCCATGGCTCGATTTAATGTAAAGCATTATCTCTATATTCATTTCTCTAAAGCTGTGCCAATGCAAGTAAGCTAAGTGGAGAGGAAATTCTCCTGATGATTCAGGCCAAGAAAACCCACTCTTAATGTATTTTGGATTTGAATTATGCGCACTGACTTTTACATTTATTTGGATGCATTTGTTAGTTGCACTGCAATGTTCACTCTGGCTGTATTGAAATGCCCAAATTATGTGGTAATAAGAGGCATATGACCTAGTTCTCAGAAATCATTAAACCACAGAAGAATCTTTCTCCATGGTATTTTAATGTCAGAGGGCAAAGTATGTTGTTTTATCTTCTTGTCTTAGGAAGTTTAGTAAATGTGGGTCTAGATGGGGGATGAAGGGAATATTGGAAACAAAATCAATTTTCTCTTTTCTACACTAGCTTCAAATAATCTGTCATATCTGGGTCGTCATTTAATTCAAGTGGGAAATACAAATTATTCAAAACAATTCTACCTCAAGCCTTCTATAGAATTTAATGGAAGATTTGAAAAGATTCCAAAAGACTTTAAATTAGTTTTGGAGGCAAATTATATGTACTTATATACAAGACAATATGACATGAGTTATGTTATTTTACTTGATACACGTATTTATGATCTAATTCTGAAAAGAGAATTTAGGAGTCAAATAAAGTCTGTAATAGCATTAAAGCTCTACAGTATTGTGGGATCCTAGAAAATTAAATTTACCCAGGAATATTAGGTAAGGTATTTTTACGTGGGTCCTAAGGATGACTAGGAGTTTGATTAATAGAAGGGACCACCTAAATAACAGTGTGCAAATATGTAACATAATCAGTCAATGGCATAGAGTCTGTTTGGACGGCAACATAAGCTGGATAATGAGGCGCAAGTGTGATAGATGTCTGGGAACTCAGATATTTAAAGACTTGGCCTTAGGTTTTCGGATATACCCAATGATTAACTTAGATAAGCAGTTTACAAATTATCTTACTCAGAAAGCTGGTTTAGCAAAGTGCTTAGAGATGTTCCAAGGAAAAATGGGTCCCATAATTAAAGAATTTTGGAAATCTTAGGCTAAAACAATTTAGATAATTTTTAAAATTTTTTATCGCAGGCCTTCTTGGTGCCTTTACTATTCTCCAATATACAGAGTTAATCTTCCAGTATGAATTCTTGGCTATGGTGTTTTAGGTGTTTTGGAAACATTATTTAATTTGTTTTAAATATCCAATTTTAATGTAGGTTCCTTTAAATCAATGATATCTAAGTCTTTGTTTCTTCCTTCCTTCTTTCTTTTTTTCTCCCTTTCTCCCTTATTCCCTTCCTCTTTTCTTCATTTTCCTTAATTTTTTTCCCTTTCAAGAAATTTGTAGTTAATTATAATTTAAAAAAATCTGTGACCACAGGCCTGTGTTAATTTGAAAACAAAGTCTTTTGTGCACCTCTTTAAGAAACTGATTCTAAAAATACTGATGAAAATAAGTATTCTCCATTGTTGAAATTGTATTATCTCAATTCATAGACTATGATCCTTCTGACAGTGAAACATGGCTACTCTTATATTCTTGATTTAAAAATAGTCCTTTTAAATTGTGGAAGGATACCTTTATATTTTTTTCTTTTCAGTTTTAACCTAGAATGCAGTTTCTAAGTGGTGAAGAAAATAATGGGACAGCTGTCAGCCAGCCAGGTCAGCTGACTTACTCCGCAGGACAATGGGTGGTGATATGTCTCAGCCAAACACCCTATAACTCCTTTGTAGTTGCTGGCAGGCTTGCTATATGCCATGTACTGAAAATTAAACACTTTTCTCATTGACATTCACCTTGGTAAGAGGTAGAGCTAGAATTAGAACCCAGGAATCTCTGATTTCAAAACCACTCCATTTTATTGTTTGCTGCTATACAAATTAGAACTTCTCAGTAAAATCACCAAAGGAAGGCTACCATTCTTTATGTTTATTCTGATAAACTATAAAATTCAAGAACTGTATGGCAGGTACTCATCCAGCATTTTAAAATCATTTGTTTGGTAAAGGCGGCCATTAACATACACACAACAAACAAACAAGCAAATGCAAAACACAGAAACAAAAAAAGTAAAGGAAAAAAGGAGCTTTTAAATATGGTAAATACATTATATTTTTTGAGATCCAATGATAATTACATAATTTTACAAATGAATGACAGAGATATAAACACCATAAAATTTCAATTTCACGTTTGGATTAAATACAGCCCTTTTCAGATGACTACACCATGCAAAAATTTTTGGAGGGTAAATTGTTTATTGACTGTGGCTAAATTAAAGACTATTGGTAGAAAACATTATGAAATTTAGGAAACATTTTTTTCATAAATAAATATTGTAGAAATCTAATGAAGTGTAAAATAGCAAAATTGAAAATAGAAATGAGTAACATTCATTTATGAGAGGAAGAGAACCCATGAGATATGAAGTAGTGTAACTGCGAAGAGAAATCTTTAACCTGAGTGGTGGGAGACATTAAATCCTCTGATGAAAGTTCAGTGGAGACTGGAGAGACCTAAATGCACGCTCCTCAGTCTGTACCAGGACTTGAGGTGTGAATAAGGAACCAGCTGACGTGTGGAATTGGTTTTTTAAAAATGTGAAAATGCTTGAGGTTGACATTTGTTAAAACCGAATCCACTAAAATGGTATAATTTTTAATAAATACACAAGAAACCAAAATGTCAAAAGATGAATCAATCTTGTCTTTTAAGATCTTTTGGAACTGTGCTATTCTCACCTCTCCTATGGCTCTTTCACTTGGAAATTATTCACAACAAAAGGACAAGTCTCTCATTTTTGTGGCCATAAGGGATAAGAGAGATGCTATCTAAATTGTAAAAGCCTCTTTTTAAAAAATGCTTACTTTATGATAAAGATGGCATTCTAATCTGGAGAACAATTCTTTTTCACATTTGCTACCTAATACACTGCACAGATTCAATTGATCATCTTGATGACTTTAATTATTAAATATGAAATAAATTCTCCTCTTCTCCGTTAGGCTATTTAACTTTAATCTTCATAATGAAATGGAGTAGGAAAGGTCAAGCTTTCTCCTCCTAAAAACCAAGTAGAAAATTTCATTTATCTTCTAGGCAAGTGTGGCTTTAACAAAAGATTAAATTACATAAGGTGCTTAAGGAAATAGGTTCTAGGGGACAGCAAAGGACCTGAAGCCCTTTGGAAAGGTTTTCCAAGAGTTAAATATTTTCAACTCTGTTTTATTTCCCTTATCTCTTTTCCTGCCAAATACTAACCCTCCAGCCAATGAGCGGACACTTTGCTGCTGGGCTGTGGGGGTGCTAGAACTCCACTATTCCGTCTTGAAACATACCATGCATATGTGGGGAGGAAAAAGAATTTTCCCTCTACCCTTGTAGGTTCTTGGCTGAGATTCCCTTGTGATAAAAGACAGATTAACAAGACAAAAGCAGATAGAAGTTTAATAACATATATATGCGCTGTATATATGGGAGAGACCCAGGAAAAATGAGTGACTCTCCCAAATGGCCCAACCACCACCTTAAAAACATATTATCTCTAACTAAAAACAAAACACGTGGCATGGGGAGAGCCAGGTTTTCAGGAAAAGCACACTAATCAAGAGTAAGGTTGTTATGCATTTTGGTTTTTTAATTAAAATTTATTGTGGTGACAACAGTAAAATCACATAGGGTTCAAGTGTACAATTCTGTAATCCATCATCTCTATATCACATTGTGTGCTCACCACACAGAGTCAGCTCTCCTTCCGTCACCATATATTTGACCCCCTTTACCCTCTTCTACCATCCCCTCCCCCTTACCCTCTGGTAACCACTGAACTATTGTCTGTGTCTATGAGTTTTTGTTTCTTTATTAGTTTATCTTGTTCCTTTGTTGCTGTAAGTTTTATATCCCACATATCAGTGAAGTCATATGGTTCTCAACTTTTTCTGTCTGATTTATTTCGCTTAGCATAATAATCTCAAGATCCATCCATGTTGTCGCAAATGGCACTATTTCATCTTTTCTTATGCCCAAATAGTATTCCATTGTGCATATATATACCACAGTTTCTTTTTCTAATCATCTATCAAAGGACAATTTGGTTGTTTCCATGTCATGCAGTTTTAAGTCCATGCCTCTTCATTGATAAGAGTTTCTAGAGATTTAGTCACCCTCCTCTTCCTGGTACAGAGAGGGAGACGCCCTTACAAATGGAGATTTCCCTTATAAATGTAAATGCCTCTTACAAAGAAGTAATTTCTACTAGGTTTTTAAGAGTGCTCTATCTTGTCTGCTGTTTTTTGTTTTTTAAATTATCAGCCTAAAATAATCCATGTGCCAAAGAAGCATATTTTAGGGAGACAAATTCTGCTTCCTTGAAAGTCAGCAGAGAATAGGTACTACCTCAGGGTCACATGTATCACTAATATGGCAGCATTTAAAAAAATGAGTAGTTATTGAACCCCAATATGTGTGTCCATCTGCCTGCGTGCACTGGCCAAAAGAACACAATGATCAGGAGTTTGCAGTAGAGAAAGGAAGTACTATATTAAGATTGGTGCCAATCCAGAGTTCAGGTGAGTTTGTACTCTGGAAGACCGGGCTAACAGGTTATATAGGGCAAAATCACAAGACACTGTGGATTAGGAGTTTGGGGGTTGTGTTAGGAGCTGACTGGTCGAAGGTGAGATAAGGATAATGAATCATTTCTTCCACTCTTGAGGACAGCTCTGAGGTCAGCTCTGGCATCCGTTCTGGTTTCATGCAGAGGTGGCAAGAGGGGGTCAATCTGCCTTAGGGCTCGGATATCAAGATGTTATCTTTAGCCTGCCAGAGGTTCAAACCTTGTGACCATTAGTCAGGAGTGGGCTACTGTTTTCTGCTGCCTTAGGGGAAAGGCTAAGGTCTGTGAAGTGTGCAGAGAGAAGAAAGCAAAATGATTTCTAAAGCTATAGTTACAAATCGAATCAGAATTATGAGGACCCTTAGTTTCAGTACAGTCATGTGTTACTTAACCATCGGGAAACATTCTGAGAAATACATCATTAGGTGATTTCATCTTTGTACCAACATCATACAGTGGACTGACACAAACCTAGATGGTATAACCTACTACACACGTAGGCTGTATAGTATAGCCTATTGCTCCTACGCTACAAACTTGTACAGCATGTTACTGTACCGAGTGCTATAGGCAACTGTAACACAATGGTATGTGTGTATCTAAACATATCTAAAATAGAAAGGTACAGTAAAATATGGTAGAAAAGATAAAGAGATGTGCACTTGTGTAGGGCGCTTACCATGAATGGAGCTTGCAGGACTGTAACAGAGTGAAATGCTTTTTCTGTCTCTCTTCTTTCTCTCTCTCTCTCTCTCTCTCTCTCCCCCCCACCCCCTCAAGCTAATAGCTACTGCTATAGATATGCTAATTAATTAGAGGAATTCTGCCTGAGGCTTGAGTATTTTGCATATTTTGCAAAAAACAGCCCCTTGTCAGGAAGGGGCATCTCCCGAGGAGGAGGTGGGAAATATGTACAAAACAATGACTGATTATCAAAGATTTACAGGAGCCTCACGAAGGGGCTCAGATCAGCAGGGGTCCTGACTGAGAACAAAGAGATTTGGAGATTTCTCACTCTTCCTCACCCACCTCTTGTCCTGCCCCTCCTCCCTTCCCTTTACATAAAAGACACTGGAAATTGAGGTTGTTAAGATGGATTTGTGGAACTATTAAAGCCCCCCCCCCCATTTTCTTGATGAATAAACCTTTCCTTATTTCAAGGAATTGGACTGACATTTTGAATATTGGCCTTTTGAATTATTGGTCCCAAGACCCTTTGTAAACACACGAGGACTTTATATATTTTGCATGCATTTTGTTTTAAACCAAGCCAGCTGTGTTTAGCCTAAAAGAACTATGACTTGCTTGCCCCAGATCCTTCTACCTGTACATGTACCATATGTCCACTCCCTTTAGTCATCAAGTCCTTAGGACATTAGGTTCTGGTCCAAATTCACTTAAGAATAAAGCGTCAGATCTATCAATCATGACCAAGACACAATAACCAGACCTCGAACTACCATAAGGTTTTAGTCAAACAAGGATAACACCTTGGCCTTAGTCATGTTTCAGCTCTAGACTCATGAAAGACTTCATCCCCTTGAAACGAGACAGAACGATGCTGTGACCGACACCAGGGCCTGAAGCCAGGATCAATTGCTCCCTGCCTTAGGCCCCACCAATCAGCAGAGCCCATGACCCCCACTCCCATAGTAACCATGATTAATGATTTGTCCCTTATATAACGTAGCCACTAGAGGCCATTGGGAAGCCAGGTTTGTGAGAGCAATAGCTCACCTGTGTCTCCGGGTTTGATGCCAATTCCTTAAATAAACATTTGCTTTCTTTGCTGCAATCTCATATTTGTGTCTTGTTTGGATTGGATGTGTACAGGCAAAGGGACCCCTTGAACCCATAACGGACTGAAAATTGCTCTGGGTGAGTCAGTGAGTGGTGAGCAAATGTGCAGGCCAAGGACATCACTGTAACTACTGTAGACTTTATAAACACTGTACACTTAGGCTTCCCTACATTTATAAAAACTGTTTTTTCCCCAATGGTAAATTAACGTTAGCTTCCTGTAACTTTTTACTTTATAAACATTAAAAAATTTTGAACGTTTTTACTCTTGTAATAACACTTAGCTTAAAACACAAACATGTGGTACAGCTATACAAACATTTTTTTCTTTATATCTTTATATTAATAGCTGTGAGTAATGTTACGACGGCTATGACTTAACTAGGTGACAGGAATTTTTCAGCTCTGTTAATTATCTTATGGGATCATTGTCATTGACCAAAATGTTATGTGGTGCGTGACTACACATTCAATAGAATGGGAAGGGTTCTTTGTTATTTAAGAGCAATGTATCCAAACTTAAGTGTGCATCCAAATCATTTGCAGGGTTTGTTAAAACAGATTGCTAAACTCGAACCCTAGAATTTCTGATTCAGTAGAAGGAAGGTGGGGAAGAAACTGCATTTCTCACAGGTTCCTGGGTGGCTCCTGTTGCTGGTGTGGGGACCACACTTTGAGAACCACTTTAGAGTTCAAATAGGTGAGCTGTGACACATTTGTGTGCCTCAGATGGGTTTCAAATGAGCTGAAATATGACTCCCTCATCTTTGAGGTAGTAAGTGTGTTGTAGAAAGGCCAGAGCCATAAGCCTATCTCTTGAGGGGGAGCAGATTTTGCTACCCCAAAATATGTCTCTTTGGCAAAAGGATTCTTTTGAGCCAAAGGCAATTAAAACCCAGCAGATTCACGAAAACTCTTTATAGTCCCTCTCAACTGCGTACATTTACATTGGAAAGGGGACCCTGCCTTGAAAAGAGCTATTAGCAGAGGTACCTTTTTACCTAAGAAACTTATCTGCATAGCAGAGTAACCTTTGTTTTCCAAACACCTCCTTTGCCTTCCTGTGAAAGGTCTTCCTCTGTTTTGCATCCCGAGGTCCCTAGCCCTTTCCTTAGCTCAGGATGTTATATAGCTTCAATTACTGGACTGCCTTTTGGGTCATATATTTTTATGGGGCTCCAGAACATACAAAACTAAATCTGATTTTGTCCTGTTAATTTGTCTGATATCAATTTAATTATTATACCAGCCAAACAACCCAGAAGGATAGACAGAAAATTTTCCCAACCCGACAGTCTTGTCTGTTAATATCCCAGTGTGCTGCATAATTATTACTTTTGAAATATGTCATGACATGAGAAATTTGTGGATGCATTCAATTTTACAGAACTTTAAGGTTTCTCATGATTTAATTCTATTGGGAAAAAACTCAGTAGGCATATGTCTTTGGAATAGAATATTTAAATTGAAGCTAGGAATCCCCAGTTATAGTCTACAAGAACAGTTATAGTCTACAAGAAGAAGGGAAAGGAATTGATAAGGTAGGTAGGTAGAAATGAGCAGAAGGAGAGACCTAGACCTGGTTTGAAAACCTCTTGCTGCAGCTCCTACGTGGGTCAAGACCCCTTGCAGATGGCCTCACTTAGGGATTCCAGGCTTACACATACCCCTAAATCAAAGGGATGTGTTGTTAGAAGCCAGAGAAGGGAGGAGGACATCCCACTTATCAGAGTATACATCCTGCTTATCAGGACCATATTAGTGAGCTCAAACAAATCCTAAAAAGAACATTGACAGACACTGCCTTGAGAACCAAAAGGGAGGACTGGGCACCTCAGCAGGAGAGAAAGAGATAAAGAGGAGGGAGAGGGAGAGGCAATTCTACCGATAGAAATGAAAGCCTCCATACAATGTAAGGAGAGGCCTTTCCCCCTTTTGGGATTGGTCTGCTCCACATCTTGGAGTGTATCTGCCTTTACTAATAAACTTCTTACTACCCTATACCTGCACAAAACTCTGTCTCTCAATTGAATTCTCTCCCTCAAGAAGACAAAGAGTTGAGACTATTATCACAATCTGGTAACAGAATGAGAATATTTGTTGAACAAGTTTTTTGTGGTAGGCACATGCCAGGTACTTAATTAAATTAGTATGTTATTGCATTTAGTTCTTACCACAACCTAATCTGATAGCTACTATTTTGCTCTTTTATTCTCTCTTAGCTGGGATTCAGAATACACAAGTAATTTGCCCAGTGTCACAGGGCTTGCAGGTGAAACCAGAGTTAAACTCAGTTATCTATGACTTGGAGTCCCAAGTGCTATCACATGCTCTCAGGGGTGAAGCAAATGGTAGGGCTCTTTCTCTGCATCATCTGAAATTGGAGCAGCTTCAGAAAAAGTAAAGTCACACTGAGTTTCTAAGTTCCTAATGAAAAGGCAACTAAGGAAAGTATGGCTTTATGGGTTTGCCCAGCTTAGAGAATTGAGGTTTGCAGGCGATTATCTAGCTAGAAGTTTTAAGCATGTGATTTACCCTGCTTTTTCGTGTGCGCGCTTGCGTGGTTGTGTTTCCCTTCTGATGTTTAGCTATAGCTGACACCTATCTATAGTGCGTTACAATTTTTGGCTATATTATGTAGGCACAATGAAGTGATGAATTGAGCAGTTATGTGATAGTGGGTTGGAGGTCCCACATTTTGGGGGGAGTTTTTTTTTGGCCTCTGCAGCACTTTGTCTAGAAGCCATCTCTCATTGCCAGTGCAGCCAGCCTTCTCTGGGTTTCAGTTTCTTCCACCTTTTCATTCTTGCCTACTTTGTTTTTGTACCACCTTAATTTCTAACTCATTACCCTCTTTACATTTAATTTGTAGTTCTATTTTACTTGAGCTTCAATTTACCATTTATAATGTTAAAAAGGCTCATTAATTTCTTTTACTGTGGCTTCCTTCACATTTATTTCCTGTTTGAAATGTGCCCCATTCACAATGGGGTGCCTAAATAAGGGTTTTATCTGGATGCTTTATTAATTACTTTAGCTGATTTTCTTCAGTTACTTTAATTAGTGTTGTGTTGTATTATTTTTATCTCTTGACTCCTCAAATTAAAAGTTTACCTTTTGCTGTATTGAATTTATGTGCAGAAAAAGAAACCACTTCAGTGAGTTGAGGCTTGTATCTGGGAAATGTACTGCAATTAAAAACATGTGGGACCTTGAAAGGTTGCCATCCAATAATAGGTGAAAGATTAACATCCAGAGAGATTAAGAGATTGGCTGGTAGTAATACTAGTGGAAACAGATTTGAAATCAGCTAGACCTGTGTTTGAATCTTGGATTTTAATTACCAGTTCTGTGATCTCAGGCAACTCACTTAATAGTTTTGAACATGTTTCCTCATCTAAAAAGTGGGGATAGTAATAATGCAGGGTCATTGGAAAAACTAAAGTATTGGTGTCAGCAGAGTGTGTGGTGCACATTAGGCTTTTAATAAATAGTAGCTATTGTGATTGCTAGCATATAATTCAATTCAATTAAAATATATTTCTCAACTTATTGCCTTTTATTTACACAAATTCTAGGTTCATGCTGATAAAGCATAATTTTCAAAAAGGTAAAAATCACTTTTATGTAATAGACATAATATATAAAAGATTTAAAAGAACTCTAATTAATGAGGGAACCAATAAGATGTTAAAACTGATTAAAAAAGAGAGTTTGATTTACAGGGATTTACATTCTATACTAGACAAAATTTATTAGCGTCTCTATGAAAAGAATAATTGGAATTGCTATAGGCTGGAGATATTTGTATTACTATGCAGTTTTCTACAAGTTCATTTCTATCCCTAAAGAGTTTGTTAAATAGTCTAGTCAATGAGACACTCAAAGGTTCACATCCCCATGGAATTAGATATCACCTGGAGAATCTACCAGACAAATGACCAACATTACACTGGAAGGGCACCCAGTGATCTCTTTTGCTTTTTCCCCCATGTCTTTTGCAGTTTTCCTGATGTTCTCCCCTCTTCCATGTGATGATAACATAATCTCCAAATATATTGATCACAAAAAGGCTAGTCTCATTCGGTTTTATGTGATTATTAACACAGGGTGCAGGAAAACTATTACTTATCTATATAGGCTTTGCATTTGCTTTGCAAATCTAGAGCCAGCCAATACTATGAAACTACAAAAGTCACAGAAGTAACACTGATTTTGAAATTTTTATGAGGAATCTTGACTGGACTTTTTAAAACGCTCTGCAATTTGTTCTTCTCTCCCAAAATCAGTAAGCCAAAGTCAAGAAAATCTCTTCATCAGACTTCACTTGTAATACCTATAAATTCGGATGAATTTCTTTTTGATGTCTCTAAAATTTGCTGAGGTTTCTGATCTGATAGTGAGTGATCTTCCTGTCCTTCCCTGACGCCAGTTTTCCTGGGAGGACGTTATAGATATTGAATCCATGTATAAAGTCAAACTTGTCCCTTAATAGTGGCTCATTGTGGAAGATTAAATGAGACTCCTTCTCAGATATGATACTACAGGTGCAACACTGATTTATCCAATGATGTTTGTGGTAAAAAGGAGAAGAGATAGTTATTGAATCGATACAAATAACCTTATTGCCTTAAATACTAAGACGGCTTAAAGTAATTGTGAATTTGGCAGAGGGGAGTCCAGTAAGAATTAGATTCCATTTAAAACTACTTCCTATCAGTTTTCAAAAGCAGAATTTACTAAATTGAGGATAAGAAATAAGTTAAGGAAAGGAGCCAGGGCTTCCTCATATATACATTAAAAAACTACAATATTAATATTCCAAATAAGTAGCCATAATTAAATTTCCCTCATCAGTGCTCTCAGTCCTATGTAATTCTTATCTTCTGGAACTTGGGTCAGGAGATATTTTCATGAAACCGTTTGTTTCTGGACTAAGAGAGTCCTGGAAATCCTGACTCAGGCCACAGGCATTTTCTGAAAGTTGTCTAAGTGATATCATTTTGGAACTCTGTGCCCAAGAACTTATTTCCTGAAGGATCAGTAGTTTAAAAAAACCTTGTACTGTACGAGTGTAGTCCTTTTGAATGAGGCTATCTTCACGTGAAACTGTCCTTGGTTGAAGATATAAACTCTGACCAGGAACTTAGAGCAGAGCTTTCAGGCAAGAACCAAAGTAAAACAAACTATCTGTAGAGGCCCCAAACTGAATAAATGTGATTCATTTATTCCAGTATAACCAATAATATTGGGATGGAGGAGAATAAAATTATTTATTGGAATATAGTACATATTATTTCATAAGAGTTTGATCAGTGTTACCCCTGAAATTAAAAATAAGTTATGGACAGTGGGGGCATTGACAAATCTATAAGGCCTTTCCATAAAATGTAAACTTTCTGAAATACTTAAATTGGTAATATATTTACCTTAATCTAAGAAAGGTTGAGTGTCTCTTTGATTTGACAATGCGTCTTATGCAGCTTTCCCTCTATTGGATCTAATTAAGATCCATATGGAACACATCAGGCAAACCAAATTATTTATAGTGTCAAAGCGAAAATCGTACCTGAGAAAGTTAAACAGGCAAGAAAGAATTTATTCAAGGCTATTGTCTTCTGGAACTTGGGGAGAGAGGCCAAAACTAAAGTCTTAACTTATTTCAACTCTGTTGAATTAAAGATCAAGAGAGTTTGTAAGAGCTGGGTATGTATGTGAGTGTGGGGAGGGTGGGGGTACATAGTAGCAGGCCACCTGTGTTGGCTAATTGGTCTTAGCCATAGGAGAAGAAAGCTTTCTTGTACCTTCATGATAGGAGATAGTTTAACAATTTGGAACAAGGCTCCTGCGAAAGGTAGGCTCCTGTTCTCCTATAGAGAATGAGAGACAGGGGTACTAACTTCCTTAATGAAGTCACATTTCAAAGGGATGGCTCCTAGGTCCTTGCAAAAGACAGTCCTAGGCTATAAAACTGGCAAGAGGCCAGAAAAGGAATTTCATCTCGAAGAGACAGAGAAAGAATTTCCAATTACAAGTTTTCTAAAGTAAGTGCTCTAAGAAAGGGAGGTTAGAGGCCTAAAGTCAGGATGAAGCTCATCTAAAGTTTAGCCGAGCTGAGGGAGACATTAAGGCCCTCTTGGTCAATAGCATCCCTCCTTTTATTAGATGGAAGAACAAATCTTTGTGATTTTCTAGGGCCCCTCTGGGAAATGTCAAAGATAGCTTTAGTTGTAAAAAGATATCCTGAAAATTTTATTTTATTTATTTTTCTAAATGTAGAATATGATCTGAGGAAGGCAAGTTGAAGAGTTGTTAGAGGAGATTGTTTTCAATATTTAAAGATAGGATGTGGGTTCCTGAGAAACAACAATTGGTTTTCTATTTAATCAAAGTGAAAATAAAATACATAAGCATAAAAGAAAGTAACTCAGGTGTAAGGAAACTTAACTCTTTCACGTGTAAGAACATTGCACCTCCTTAGCCTACTGAATTTGTGATTCTGGTGGAATAACCACGTCAACCGAGTTCTTAGTTGTTTTTTAAAAAAATTATTAATATTATTAATCAAGTATATGCGTCAACATAAAGAACAGGAAGCTATTCTGATAAGAAACAATCTCTGCTATCTAGACACATTTATAAAAGGTAAAGAATCATTTTTCAAATTGTAGATTAAGGTGCAAGGAAATAAGCCCTTCAAAACTAAGCAAAATTGCCAAAAATTTAATACATTTCATAGATTTTTTTCTCTAAACTCAGATGTTATAAACAAAGCAAATAAAATTCACTTGTTTCAACTTTTGTCCTTTGCAATGTCGTCTCATATTCTGGGACAAACTGATATTTATGTTAGGACAAAATTACTTTTTTTTCTTTAAAAATAGAAATACATGTTCAGTTGTAGTTTCCTATTGCCTAATAGAGTCTCAACCACCCATAATATTTTAACTTTTAATCATAGAATTTAACTTCTATTGCACAGAGAAAGCTGAGAGCTAGGTAACTGAAAACTGTCAGAGATAAACATTTTAGCAGACTGTAACTGTGAATACACATAACTTTCTTTAGCCATACACAACACTTTTACATGTTAAAGCACCAAAAATGAACATGTTTTATTGGTATGACACAAAGAGTCAGTCACTCTACAGCATGTAAAAATAAAAATTAATAGAATATAAACTTAAAATTATGGTCAGTAAATAATATCTTAGTATTTTTTCTTACTTAGAAATTATGTAGGTACCCCAAAATGATCTATTAACTTATTTTAATATCGACTCAAGGGTTTAAGTTACCTAAAGATCTTAGAAATTATGTTTAAGTTGATGTATTACACATTATTACTGTTGATATAAAAAGTTTGTCAGAACGTTTCAAATTAGTTTAATACAATATGTTTTTCATAATCTGAAATATAATGTAGAAGCAATGTTAGGAAGTTCATATGAACTATTTTGTTCATGAGGAAACAACCCAAGTCTAATGAGTAGAGGCTGGAAGAGTTTTGAAGTACATGCTAGGAAAAGCCTACATTGCTGTGAATGGAACATTAAGGATGATTCTGGTGAGAGCTCAGAAAGAAGAGTGGAGAGCTGTAGTGAAAGCCTAAATCTTCTTAGAGAATTCTAAGTCATCCTGAACAGAATGTTGGCAGGAATATGGATGGTAAAACCATTCTGATATGGTCTCAGATGGAAATGAGGAATGTGTTATTGGCCAATGGAAAAGGAGCCATCTTGTTATAAAGTGGCAAAGAAATAGGCTGAATTGTGTCTGTGTTCCAGTGTTTTGTGGAAGATAGAACTTGGGAGTGATGAAAGTGGATATTTAGCTGAAGCTATTTCTAATAGCTTTAAGAATTAATCGCATTAAAGGAGAGGTCTGGCTCCTCTTGACTGCTTAGAGTAAAACGTGAGAAGAGAGAAATGATTTAAAGACAAGAATGGTTAATCTAAAAGGAAGCAGAATTGAAAGATTTAGAACATTCTCAGCCTATTATATTAAAAAAATGAAAAAGTGTGTTTGGAAGAGAACACTAAGGGTGGCCAAATGACCATTTGAGAAGATTTGTATGGATCAGCCATCTCAGTAAAAGCTAGGAACTATTGTCCAAGAAAATGGAAGAGTGATCCTGAAAGCCATTCAGAGATCATCAGAGCTGTCACTCCCATCACAGGTCCAGGGTGGGTATCTGTATGTCGGGGTTGGTGAAGGGGGCAGGACTTGCAAGGGCCTAAGAGGCAGAGTGTTTGCAATAGAAGGGCTGTTGACACCTTTGGGACCTTGGTGCATGCTGCCTGGCACCACCTCACATCTCAGGCACCACCTCACAAACGCCACAGTTTGGTGCTGTGATTTCTTGCTGCCCCAGGTGCTACTCTGGCAGAGCCCCAGAGAAGCATGGGCTGTGCCCAGTAGAGCCATGGGGGCATGGCTACCTCTACCTAGATTTCAAAGACAGGGCCTTCTGGCAGAGTCACCAGTTTGGGACCCCAGTCCAGGAAGCTGAGGGGCCCAGGCAGAGAAATGCCATGGAGGGCAGGGCCTCCCAAAGAAGTAGGATCAGGACTACTGCCCAAGTCAGTCCAAAAGGCAGGACCCTCTGCTCCAATGTGTCAGGAAGGCAGGGCCTCTACCCCAGTGGACCTGGAAGGCAGATCATTGAACCAAAGAGGATTACTCTTGAGGCTTAAGTTGTAATGGGATTTGCCCTGTTGGGTTTTGGACTTGTTCAGGGGACCTGTCACTCCTTTCTTTTTTCTGATTCCTCCCTTTTGAAATGGGAATATCTATTCTATGCCTGTCATATCACTGTAGTTTAGAAGTATAGAACTTGTTAGTTTCACAGGTTCACAACTAGAGAACAGTTTGCTTCAGGGTGAATCATAGCTTTAGTCTTACCCATATCTGATTTAGATGATATCTACATGAGAGTTTGGACTTTAGAGTTGACCTTGGAATGAGTTAAGACTTTTGGGGCTATTGAGAGGGAATGAATATATTTTGCATGTGCGGAGGACCTGAATTTTGAGGGACCAGGAATGGAATGCTATTGACTGAATATTAGCATTGCCTTCAAATTCATATGTTAAATCTTAATACCTGATGTGATGGTTTTAGGAGGTGGGGACTGTGGGAGGTGATTGGGTCATAAGGGTAGAACCCTCATGGATACTGTTAGAGCCCTTATAAAAGAGACCTCAGAGAGATCCGTGCTCTGGCCTTCCACCATATGAAGTTATAGCAAGAAGATGGCTGTCTATGAACCAGGAATTGGGTCCTTACTAGACAATTTTCTGGCACCTGGATCTTGGACTTTCTAGCCTCCCAAATGCTCCGCCTCCTCCTAATACCATCACATCGAGGATTAGGGCTTCAACATATGACTTCTGGTGCAGAAACAAACATTTAATCTGTAGCACAAGTTTTGCAGAGGTCAAGAACTCTGTTGATCTGTGCTTAGTAAAATACTGAGTTTAAAGCCACCTCCTGTCTATATCAGAAAACATAATCTGCATGTAATATTTGACTTCCCTGTATCTGATACTTTTTTCCAATGTTCCTTGCCCATGTACTAGATTATAGGATCATGATCTTTTTGTTTCTCTAGTATGCAACAGGAAAGATAATAGTATTTAAAACTACATTTTAGGATTCAATTTTACATACATTTAAAATGCTTGGGATTGTGCTTGGATTATTACGCACTCAATAAAGATTAGCTATTATTTATTATTATCTATAGGCAGGTGGGCTACTAATACTGAACCCAAGAATTAGGCAGATATATCACTCCTTGTCATGAGCAGGCTGGAGAGTCACATGATTCTTCTGTGAAAGGGCTTTTTCTTCACACCAACAACTGGGGAGTACTTCCCTCTAGGTTGCATTTGAATAGGCAATTTTGATTGTCCCAATAACTAGGAAATACTTTTGAGGCAGGATAAGTAGCCTAGGAAATCGATCACTCCTTCCAGGATACAACATGAGGCAGTCACTGGCTACACAAGTAACAAGGGACTGTATCTGGCACCTGTACCTGGAGAAGAACAAGAACGGGTTTCATCCAGCAAGGCTAATCCCTGTGTCTGAAACCTGCCCTTTAGCTAATTATAATGTCATTATAATCTCATTTACATTGAGGTTACTATGACTCCCAACATGCATCTGATGCCATGACAGTTCTGGAGGAGCCAAATAAGGAAGAAAGAGCAGGAAACTGACGATCCCACATACCGGGAGGAATATTAGGAGCCACCTCGATGGGGTGTCACCAAATCCTGCCCCTGGGAGGTATAAATACCCCTGGTCAGGACTTCCTCAGTGGACTTGCTCTCTGAGGTCTCCCACACTTCCCTCTCAAGTGTGTACTTTAATTTCAATAAACTTCCTGTGCTTTCCTGCATCGTCTCACTCTTGAATTGTTTCTTGCACAGAGACAAGAACCTGGTCACCACTGCTCCAGGATTGAGTCCTCTCTTGGACATCCCCGTGAGCCTTCAGCAACCGTTCTGGGAGTTAGTGGGTGAAGAGCAGGGCTTAAAGTCCTATAGTGCATAAAGAATTATCCCTCCCAAAATGTCAAAAATGCCTCCATTAAGGAATGTTGTGCTAGACTTGATATATGGTTGGCAGTAACTGAGCTGTTATATTTTCTGCACTCAGGCAACTATTAAGAGTAATGGTAGAGGGGAAGGGGTTGGAACATGATGTTCAGATCCTAATTTCATCACATTAATAATAAGCTAATGCACTTAGGAGAGAATAAGGAGGCAGAAAGATTGAGGAGGCATGTTATCCTGGTGGATTCCTCCGTGTAGAAGGAATTTGGGAACAGGGAATGAAATTTCTCTTCGTGTTAAAAACTGGTTAAGTGTTGCCTTTGTATTCAAACAAACATTTGGCTATGTTATTTCTTGGATTACAATTTTTATAATTTGTTCCACTGCCTTTTTAAATATTGAATGTTACTATGGAGGTGTTTGAGGTCATTTCCAAATAAAATTAAGGCCGATTTTCCCTAGTGAATGCCTTGATCTCCACTCCCCAACCCTCATATTCCTAATATAGTCTGTCTTTATTATTGAATTTTTACAGCTTTACAAAGCTATGAATTGACGTTATTGTTCTGGGACTGTGTTTTTATTTTTTTCCTGGAGAATGACCTGCCATTTGATGTGTAGGTTCAGAAATGTTGTATTTTTTTCCTTGCATTTTTATCTTTTAACAATGGCAATGTTTCATTATTCTGGTCTGCTTTGAGGGAATTTTATTTATCTTTATATGGGTCCTTTTTAGCTGTACTTTTAGATATAGCTAAAGAAAAAAATTCTATTTCTATTCTTGTTTTCATTTTTAATTTTTGGAATGTCCAACAGGGGAAAGGAAAATTCTGACAATGTGCCACCATATTCAAAGTGGATGACCCTTTATGTTAATTTAAAGCTGTATTTCAAATTCAAAACATACAAAAGACATATAAATGTTCCATATTGAACTCAGTTTTGTTGTTTTGGATTTTTGATTGTGAAGGAATGCTTACCCAAGGAATTAGAATGGAACTGAACATTTTATTTTACTTTTTTTTGAGGCTGACAGTTTTTCTGTAACTGGGAAAACTAAACATTTTATTTTTATTAAAATTTATCCGCTTGACAGTGGCTAGTAAAATTACACAGGTTTCAAGTGTACACTTATGTAATACGTCATCTATATATATTGTGTGTTCACCACCCAGAGTCAGTTCTCCTTCCATCACCATATATTTGACTCCCTTTATATTTTAACACGTTGCGTACGGCGGGGTTTAAATCCCTCATACCCCTCTGTTCCGCAGGTTTTTAAAAGAAACTACTTTAAAATGCACTCTTCTCTTTAAAGTGTAAATGCTTCTATGTCATTTATTATTTTTCTATGGAATTTTTTAGGATTTACTCACCTATGATGTTAGTAATCCCTCCTGGTGTGATACTGCAGAAAGTAGCTTCCTTTGTGCAGTGGGACATGGCAAAAATTGCATATGTACCGAGTTTCACTTCTCACTTTTTTTGATGTGCACGCTTTACACACCCGTGTGTGATATTTTTTCTTTCCTCTTCCCACTATGGGCTCCAGATGATGCGTGGCCAAATCTCCCGAGAGCCTGGCCGGATTGTCTTCCTTGGGGGCCCGCTGCGTAGGCACTTTCACAGCTGGTTCCCTGTCGCCACTCGTCTCACCTCCTTGTCTTGGCCTCTCACTGCTCTCTGCCCAATCTTTTGAAATTCTCGTTATCCGTCCTTAACGCATGGCTCAGAAAAAAACGAAGATTCTCGTGATCCGTACGCAACGTGTTAATTTTCACATTTCAGCCTCTGTCAAGGAGATAGGAATTTTTTTCACAAATTAAAATATGCAGTAGCCATGGAGTCGGCAAAAAATGAAAATTGTAAATAATATCAGTTGATTCTTTGAAGGGTTTCTTCCTGAGAACTGGATTTGTGTTTGAGTGATCTTGTTTACCAGTCGTTCCCAGACCTTGCTGCACAGCAGAACAAATGGCTTTTTATAAAAAAAGTGCCAATATATGGGAACCATTTCAGGAATTTTGAATTGGTACACCTGAGGTGTGGTTTAAGAATCTGTATTTTTAAAAATCATCTCAATTAGTTATATTGTGCTACCATGCAGATTTCAGAATGTTTCTTCCCTTTTAATTGCTGAGTTAGAGCAATTTCCGCTATTGCACCAGTAGCAATACTGTGGAATGCAGAGGGGATGCATCCTGGGGACAGAACCAGTCTTTAGATTTGCTTATAAATTTTTGTGAAAGTAGGTTGGAAGGTCTGTGCCATTGGTGGACTATAATGCAGTTGAAATTTTTCTTACAATTCTCTACCGTAGCTGTTCTTTCTTCTCTCAAAGAGAGAAACCCAGGTTGCTGATAGGAACAGACAAATGAACAACTGCATTTTTGGGGAAAATATTTAACAACTCAAAATGTGCCTCCCCCCCCCCCCCCCCCCCCCCCCCCGCCCAGAGCAATGGAATGTAGTTCTTCAAAACACGTGAAGTAGCGTGAATGATTTCCCTCTATAGCAGGGGTGTCCAAACTGCAGCCTGTGGGCCAACTGCGGCGAGCGCCATCCATTGTTAATTGGCCCACAGCAAATTCCAAAAATATATTTAGTTTACTTAAATAAACCAGGTGAGGCAATACGTACTTCACCTTGAGTGAGTGGCCCGGCTGTTTGTATATTTTACCACGTATGGCCCTTGGTGAAAAACGTTGAAAAAAGTTTGGACACTCCTGCTCTATACTGTCATATTTCTATAGAATTTCATAATTGAATTTGATTTGTCAAATTAGCTTTTTGATATACATAATCTTCCATTATGGTAAGTCAGGTAAAATATTTGAATGTGCATGTTTTCTTTTTCTCTCTAGGAGACCATAAAAAGGGTTCACATTTTTTACGAAATGCACCTGAAAGATAATTATATCACTTTATACTTTGGATAAATTGTTCATGTAGTGATAAATGCTCATATCTGCTGATGCAAGGAAATGGGACATTGTAAGTGCAAAATAAATGGTTTTATATGAAGTCTTAAGAGTTTTTTTTTTTAAAGTTACATCTGTTATAAAGTGGTTTACTTCTTTAAATGTTGCTTATAAAACATGTATTGTGATTTTACTATGATTCTTTTTAAAAAGCAATTATATTTTTACAGGCTTACCTCTGATAGAACATCTTAGAAAATCTAATCTGCCTCATATGTTAAACATTTCCTTTATTTGCTTGAGCAGTACGAAATGTAACTTAAAAATGTCTGTAATACTGGAACATTATTATAAATATAATCTTAGAAGAAACCTCTCTGGAGACGGGGCTTATTTGACATTTTTTGGGGGGCAACTTTTTACTAACCATAGTCTGAATCTCTGAGCATGGATTGTCACTGGACATTTAGTTGTAATATATATATGTATATGTATATATACACAACTAAATGTCCAGTGACATTATATATATATATATATATATATATATATATATATATATATATATATATATGTTTTACCCCAACCTAAATTAAAGAATAATTATGCTCTTTCTGATTAAAATAATAACTAAAATTGTAAAAATTATAACTGTATTGGTGATGTCTTCAATTTTTGTTTATTTCAGGATAGAGGAAGAAAAAGCAGCATCAGCCCACTTCTTTGGTTGGAATATCCCACAAAATATGATTGTAATTATGTTCCCTTTGAGAGAGTTAAAATCATATTGCCTATGTTGTAAGTGTTAGATATTAATATAGTTTAGTTTGGAATGTGTTCTGGATCAGAGATAACCTTGTCCTGGTCAATGAGACCTAGCCAGAAAAATGTTTTGATTTTTCTAAACATGTATGCTTATGTAAGAGAGACTGTGATTTACCCCAAGTGCCCTCGCTTGCTGATTTCAATGTTTGTCAACTGCACTTTGAATCTAAACACCACAAAATTTGGGTGTTTACTTTCTATGGCTTCCCTTCATTCCTTTCTTTACCATGTGCAGAATCTGTCTACTTTTGTTCACTCTCTAGTGCTCAGGTAGTTGTTTTTTTATTTATGTATAATTTATAGTAGTTTAATCCTCCAATAGGTCTTCATCCATCCATTCATCACCATTTTTTATCTCCTCATCTTTTCTTCCTTGAAATCTTCATTGGATCTAATTTTCATATGATTGGGACTACCTTCTTAACTTTCTCAGAAAGGGTATCCAGGTGGTATGTTTTCTTTGTATGTTGGTTTGGTTCAGCTCAGGAAAGTTTTCTTCAATCTTGTCTTTGATAAAGTGCATCTGTTCTAATAATTCTTGTTTGTGTTTGTTTTTTTCAGAAAAATCAGGATTGTTTAGTTTTAATCTCCATTTTTTCTTTCCTTTTGCTCTCATTCTTTTCATTTATCTCACAATCTTATCCCTCTGCAGTCTGTGAGATCATTTCAAGTTTACACTTCTCATCATTTATTCTCTTTTCCTCAGTATCAACTATGCAATTTTTATTACAATTAAAATAATATTTTATTTTTTCTTAGTATTCCTTTAAAAAATTCACATGTAAATTTTATTCTTTAGATCTCTTTTGTCCATCTTTATTTTTAACTTAATTTTGTTGCCCTCTTTGATTTCCTTTTAAAAAAATTTTATTGGGGAATATTGAGGGACAGTGTGTTTCTCCAGGGTCCATCAGCTCCAAGTAGTTGTCCTTCATTCTAATTGTGGAGGGTGCAGCTCAGCTCCAAGTCCAGTCACTGTTTTCAATCTTTAGTTGCAGGGGGCACAGCCCACCATCCCATGTGGGAATTGAACCAGCAAACTTGTTGTAGAGAGCTCACGCTCTAAGCTCAGTGGCAGCTCATTGTCTTCAGTCTAGTTGTGGAGGGCCCAGCTCACTGGCCCATGTGGGAATCGAACTGGCAACCCTGTTGTTCAGAACTAATGCTCTAACCAATTGAGCCATCTGGCCGCACCCCCTCCCCCCCCCCTTTAATTTCTGTTCCTTTTCATAGAGGTAACTTTTAAATTTTTTTTGAGAAAGTAGAATTGTGTTTAAACATTGTCTTCTAATTCTTGTAGTTAATTGGCTTTAGTGGTATGTTTTCCCTTTTAATATGTTGTATTCTTTTACTTGATCTTCAAGTATTTTTGCTTTTAAGCTCATTCTAATTTTCCTCACTTAATTCTTTCTTATAATAATAATTGTCATTTATTGAGTGCCAACTCCAGTGTAGACACTGTGCTGGATATTTCCATACATTAATGATTATCAGTTTCACTTAGTAGATGAAGAAGCTGAGCCTTATAGTGCAGAAGCTAGGATTAAAACTTCTGTGCCTGTGAACTGAAAGACCATGCTTTCTCCATGATCTCTGGAATGAAGAGAATTCTTTCTACATAGGATGTTTATAAACAAAGTGTTTGGATTACAATTAGCCAACTTGATGCTACTTAAGTTCCACATAAATTCCTCACAGAAACAAGGTAGTTGTGTACTTATGAGTCTAATTCCCAATTCCCAGCAGTCATCTATCTTTGCTGGACTGAATGTGTGGGTTATTTTCTTATTATTTCTGTTTTAAAAATTTAGCACTGAGAAGCAATACAGGACCTGGACAGCTACCTGGGCTCTTTATTTGTTTCTATCTAAAGTACTTTACTAGTGGGGTCTACACTAACCCAGAGGCATTTGACATTAGAGCACTCTAGTCTCTGTTTTGAGCTGTTGTGTATTGCAGTGGAATTGAGATCTGGTCTCTGTCTACAGAAAGATAAACAGAAGGGAGAGATAAGGTACACAACTCTGGCTGTTTCATAATACAATGTTTGTTCAGTACAGGGTGGCCACTCAGTTTTACTTAGCTTGGACAGCTCCTGGATATTTGAATGAGTGACTGATAGTGTATCTTCCCTCTATCTTTCTAGGATGGGCACTTTATTGTTTCTAGTTGGCAAAGTGTTCATGACTAATAAATTGTGTTTCTCAATAAGTCTGGTCAGTGATATTGGTAAGGTATAATTATGGAAAATTTCTCCTGGTTTCTGGCAGTAGGTTAACTGTCAGTCTTAATTTTTGTTGGTTTTCATCTTTTTCTTTTTGTATTTCTAATAGATAGTCAGAAAGGAGTACAGATTGTATCATGGAATGAAACCCAGGTGCCATTTTTAATTAGCAACTCTAGTAGTTATTTTTGCAAATAATGCTTTAATTATTTTCCAAATGTTATATTTTGACTAATATATAATCTCCTGAGTACCTTATGTTTGTATCATTTCATATATTAGGGCAAAGAAGTCTTTGGGACTGTGAAAGATTCTGAATTGTTGTTTTCTCTTTTGCTAATCCTTTAAATTAGATTTGGGAAAAATGATAATCGCCCTTGTTTTTCCGTTACCACTGGCAAATGCATATTCGATGGAGAAACCCTGCCTTTTTTTTTTTTTTTTTTTACATTCTCTCTGTCATCCAAAACTTTGCCTTCTGAGATTCACGCATATTTTCTGGGTTGAGTAATTCAAGGGAAGCCTTAAGAATATCTGGGATTTCAGTTGTTTCCTTATACAGTGGCACAATTATTTAACTTAGTTTTCAACTGTACATTTCTCAAAAGCCTTTCTCCACAAATTGCTTTGAAAGGAATTGAGAAAATACATATAAGGTTTAGGAGGCAGATATTTCCTGATTGGTACAAATGAAACATTCCTGTAATAGATTTCATAACAATATATATTTTCCAGGATAAATACCCAATGACGATGGGCTGTTAGATATTTATAATTTTAAGTTTAGATTCAAAGTGAAAAGAGTATATTCTCAGAGAAATTAATAATAAAGTCTTTCACCTTAGTGCAGCAATTCTGTGAATTACTGAGCTAAATTATGTAATATTCAGATTCTGATAGCCTATAAAGTGCTAACATAGCTAGTTTTCAAAGTGTGGTTTGGGATCCTTGGGTTCTTGAGACCTTTTCAAGCAGCTAATGACATCAAAATCATTTTGATTATAATACTTAAACATTATTTACCTTTTTCACTTCTATTCTCTAACAAGTTTTCCACAGGCTGCTTGATGTATGGTATTGCTGCAGATTGAATGCAGAAACAGATATGAGAATCCAGTTGCCTTTGGTTAAGCCAGATATTAAAGGAAATGAAAAATGTAAAACAGTGCCACTTGTAATCGGCCAAAATATGGTCTCTCAAGATATTCACATCCTAATTCTAGGAACCTGTGAATATTTTACTTTATGAGGTGAAAGGGACTTTGCAAATGTGATTAAATTAAGGATCTTGAAATGGGGAAATTTGGATTATCTGGGGTGGGTCCAGTGTAATCACAAGTCCCTTAAATGCGGAAGAGGGAGGTAGAAGTGTTAAGTGTCAATGTGATGAGTTGTGAGAAAGAGTCATTAGGACATTGATGGCTTTGAAGATGGCAGGAGACAACAAGCCAAGGAATGTGCGAGAATCCTAGAAATGGAATAAGGCAAGAATAGCAGATGCTTCCCTGAGGCCTCCAGAGAGGAACATAGCTCTGCCATCACCTTAGATTTCTAGCCTCCAGATCGATAAGATAATAGATTGGTGTTGTTTAAACCACTGAGTTGGATGTAATTTGATGTAATAGTAGCAGTAGGAAAGTAGTACAGTATTAATTGAAAACCTCTTTTAAAGCCTGCATCTCACTGCTCTACATCTTTCAAAGTATCCCCATAGCTTTCAGAACAAGATCAAACTTTATACTTTGACTATAAGGCCTTTTGTCATTTGTCTTTGTTAATTCAAGGTCTCATCTTTTTTTGACTCTTAATTTCCATCTTATATGCTATGCATATGAAACTATTGCTGTTTTTCAATATTGCCAGATTTCCCGTACCCTTGTTTTTATGCACACACTATGTCCCCTGCCTACATAGCCCATTTTCACTGTCTGTCCAACTCCTACCTGTCTGTATAAACTCACTTTTAATGTCATATGCTATGCAAAACCTTGCCTCGTGCCCCCAAAATCCCCCAATCTAGGTAGCACTTGCCACATTATGTCTAATTTATATATATTACCTATCTTTCCATCTGGCTGTGAGCTATTTCAGGAGGTAATATTGTCATATTTGTGTACCACCAACATTTAGTACATTGCTTGATTCACAGTATTCCTCAATAAATGTTTGTTTTTTCCTGATTGCTCAACTGATTGATTGCCCAATCCCTCACTAATAGTTTATTTATTTCCTTGAATCAGCCTTCAAACATAATTCTATCATATGCTCAACTTGAGGAGTGAATGATCTACATAGCACATTCTGAGGCTGAACCCAGTGATTGGGGCAGAGACAGAACACAGAAGTATGCCAGCTGTGTTCTAGCAGCTGCCGTTGCCAGGCAGAAAACAAAGCCATGGAGTCTGACTGCCTTCCCCCGACCCTCCTGGAGATCACTTCCCTGCACCCTCCCAGAGCTATTAGTGAGACCCAGAAGAAACCATAGCAGTGAGTGTCAGATTAAAGAGCAGAATATCTACAACTCTGAGAACTGGAGGCAGTTCCTGAGCAGCAGACACACACTACAGCTAATCCCAGTAAGAGAGGTGGAGATACAGAGGCAAGGCAGCTGAGGTCTGGCAGTTGCCATTACTGGGAGGAGAATAAAGCCACAAACACACCAACGGCCTCTCCCAGCCCATCCTACCTACAGCCATCGTGGCCTATCCTAGCAGGGGCACCTGTGACACCTCGGGCAATGCAGCACTGGCTGCAGGAATTTCACAGACTTAAAGCCCATAGCCCACCATATTCCCCCACGGAGGTGGTGCCCTGAGACCAAGTTGACCTGGTCACAGAAGAGAGGCCCACCTCCCCAGGGAATACAAAGCATTTTCCACTGTCCTGCAGAGATCCCAGAAGCAGAAGTGCATGATAAAAATAAAACACTTGTGCTCCAGCGCTACCTACTGGAAAACAAAATGAAGACCCTTATCACCCTGCTGAAGAGGTATCACTCTTTAAAAGCAAGCAGAGGTCATTTCCACAAATGCCTAGGTAGAGAAACAATTCATGAAATATTATGAACAACCAAGGCAACACGGCAGCTCAGAAAGAAAAGGAAAAATCTCAAGAAAATAAACTTAAAGACCTGGAAATATGTGATTTAAGTAACAGAGAATTCAAGATTGCAGTTCTGAAAAAACTCAATGAGATGCAAGAAAACTCAGGCCATTTAATTAACTCATAAATAAACTCAATGAACAAAAGGCATAATTTACCAAAGAGATTGAAACTTTCAAAAAGGAACAAATAGAAATTCTAGAGCTGAAGAACTCAATAAAAGAGATGAAGAATGAAACAAACAAGCTTAGGAAATAGAGCTGACCAGATGGAGGAAAGAATTAGTGATATTGAAGATAGAAATCTGGAAATGACATAGATGGAAGAAGAGAGAGTTGAGAGTTAAAAGAAATGAAAGAACTCCATAAGAACTATCTGACTCCATCAGAAAGAGCAATATAAGAATAATGGGTATAACCAGAAGGAGAAAAGAGGGAGAAGGACACAGAGAGCCTATCCAAACAAATAGTTGATGAGAACGTCCCAAACCTATGGAAAGAACTGGGTCCTCGAATCCAAGAAGCAACCAGAACACCTAATTATCTCAATCCCAAAAGGCCTTCTCCAAAAAGGAACATTATATTAAAACTGCCAAAAAATTAATGAAATAATTCTCAAGGCAGCCAGGGAAAAGAAGACGGTAACCTATAAAGGAAATCCCATTAGATTATCATCAGGTGTTTCAGCAGAAACTCTACAAGCCAGGAGGGAACAGAATCAAATATTCAAACTATTGAAACACAGAAATTACCTGCTAAGAATAATATATCGAGAAAAGTTATCCCTTAGATATGAAGGAGGAATAAAGACCTTTCCAGATATACAGAAGCTCAGGGAATTTCTACCACAAAACCTGCATTACAGGAAATACTGAAGGAGGTTATTCTATCTGACACAAAAAGACAAAAGGATAGAAAACTATGAGTAAGATTACTAACAGACAGAATCAGGAAATTGCATCTCATTCAGAATAGTGTACTATACACCTAAATATAACATAATGGTTAAAGGAGGTAAAAACTATAAAAAAAGAAAAGACAATAGCTACTATACCTTGGAAATGAATTCACAACATAAAAAGGGATAATTTGTGACAACAAAACATAAAAGAGGAGGGGTTAAAGGTGTGAAATTGCACAGTGGAATGGAGAATAAGCATGCTGAAGAGAAAGGACTACTCTATGTATGAAACTTCCTTTTGCATAAACTTAGTAACCACACACACACAAAATCCAGAACTGAGACACATGACATAAAAAAAAAAAAAAAAAAAGAAAAGAGGAAATAGAGGAAAAAATCATAGAATACCCCCAAAGTAGAATAACAAAAAGAAAACACAAGGGCAAAGAAACAATGAAGGCACTGAGCTACCAGAAACAAAAGATAAAATGGCTATAGGAAATCCTCATACATCAATAATCACCCTAAATGTAAACAGATTGAACTCACAAATAAAAAGGCACAGAGCAGCAGGTTTGATTCTAAATAAAAGCCAACCATGTGCTGCCTTTACAAGACACATCTCAGCCATAAGAACAAATATAGACTCAAAGTGAAAGGGTAGCAAATGATACTCCAAGAAAATGGGATCCAGAGAAAAGTGGGTGTAGCCATACTGATACATGATGAAACAGATTTCAAGATAAAAAAGGTAAGAAGAGATAAAGATGGATATTTCATAGTGATAAAGGGGACAATACATCAAGACGATGTAACACTTATCAATATATATGCTCCCAACCTGAGAGCACCAAAATATATACAGCAACTACTAATAGAACTAAAGGGAGAAACAGACAAAAACACAATTTTTGTAGGGGACCCAAATATGCCATTGACAGTTATGAATAGATCATCCAAACAGAAAATCAGTAAGGACATATCAGCCTTAAATGATACATTAGATCCAATGGACATAATCAATATTTACAGAGTCTTTCATCTCAGAACAACAGACTATACATTCTTTACTACTACACACGGAACATTCTCAAGGATAGACCGACAATATATTAGGACACAAAATTAGCTGCATCAATATTAAGAAGATTGAAATCATACCAAGCATATTCTTCAACCACAATACTTTGAAATTGGAAATAAACTGCAAAAAGAAAGCAAGAAAAACCACAAATATTTGAAGGTTGAACAACATGCTACTAAAGAAAGACTGGGTCAAAGAAGAAATAAAAGGAGAGCTTAAAAGATACATAGAAACAAATGAGAATGAAAATACAATATATCCAAACTTTTGGGACACAGCAAAAGCGGTAATAAGAAGGAAGTTTATATCATTACAAGCCTATATCATGAAATAAGAAAAATCTCAAATACACAACCTAACATTACATCTAAAGAACTAGAAAACAAAGAACAATGAAACCCAAACTCAGCAGAAGGAAGGAAGTAATAAAAATTGGAGCAGAACTGAATGAAAGAGAGAACAGAAAGACAAGAAAAAAAAAAAATTAATGCAACAAACACCTGATTCTTTGAACAGATTAATGACATTGACAAATCTCTGGCTAGATTCACTAAAAAAGAGAGAGAAAAGATACAAAAAACAAACAAACAAACAAAAACACACACACAAAAAAACCCAGAAATGAAAGGGGAGAACTTACAATGGATACCACAGAAATACAAAGGGTCATACAAGAATATTATGGAAGGCTATATGCCACTAAATTTAATAACCTATAAGAAATGGAGTTCTTAGAAATATAACCTTACTAGACTGGAGGTTACATAGACTGAACTGGAAAATAGACAAATCAAAAGTAAGGAAATTGAAACAATCATCAAAAACATCCCCAGAAGAAAAAGTCCAGGACCAGATGGCATCATTAGTGAATTCTACCAGACATCCAAAGATTACTTAATACCTGTCCTTCTCAAACTCTTTCAAAAAATTGAAGAAGATTCAATACTTTCTAACTCATTTTATGTGGCCAACATTACCCTGATACTAAAACCTGGAAAGGCTAACACACAAAAAGAAAGCTATAGACCAATATCTCTGATGAATACAGATTCAAAAATCCTAAACAAAATACTAGCAAGCTGAATACACTAATACATTAAAAAGATTAGACATCCCAATCAGGTGGGCTTCATTCTAAAGGCACGAGAATGGTTCAACATACACAAATTGATCAATGTAGTAAACCACATAAAATAAGGGATAAAAATCATCTGATCATATCAATAGATGCAGAAAAAGCATTTGACAAAATACAGCATCCATTTATGATTAAATTATTTAATAAAATGGATATAGAAGCAAAATACCTCAACATAATAAAGGCCATATATGAAAAATCCTCAGCCAGTGTCATAATGGTGAAAACTGAAAGCTTTATCTCTAAGATCAGGGGTAAGACAATAATGCCCTCTATCACAACTGTTATTCAACATAGGATTGGAAGTCCTTGCCAGACCAATTAGCCAAGAGAAAGAAATAAAAGACATCCAAATTGGGAATGAAGAAGTCAAATTGTCACTGTTTGCAAATGACATGATTCTTTATATAGAAAACCCTGAAGACTCCACCAAAAAACTATTAGAAACAATGAACAGACACAGTAAAATGCAGGATACAAAATCAATGTACAAAAATCCATTGAATTCCTGTATACTAATAATAAAATTTCAGAAAAAGAAATAAACAATTCCTTTTTGAAACTGCAACAAAACGAATAAAATACCTAGGAATTAACAAAGGATGTGAAGGACCTATACACAACATATTATCTACACAACATATTATCAAAAGAAATTGAAGAAGACAGACATGGAAAGATATCCCATGTTTATGGACTGGAAAAATCAACATAGTTAAAATAGACATATTACTCAAAGCAATATGCAGATTGAATGAAATCCCCATCAAAATGTCAATAGCATTTTTTAAAGAAATAGAACAAAAAAACCCTCTGATTTGTATGGAATCACAAAAGACCCTGAATAGCCACCACAATCCTGAGAAAAAAGAACAAGGCCAGAGGTATCACACTCCTTGACTTCAAATTATACTACAAAGTGACAATAATCAAAATATCATGGTGTTGGTAGAAAACCAGACACAGACGAATGGAGCAGAATTGAGAACCCAGAAATAAATAATTTTCAACGAAGGAGACAAAACACACAATAGAGAAAAGAAAGCTTCTTCAATAAATGGTGCTGGGAAAATTGGAAAGCCACGTGCAAAAGAATGAAAGTAGACTGCTATTTATCACTGTTTAGCAAAATTAACTCAAAATGGATCAAAGACCTAAATACAAGACCTGAAACAATAAAATGCATATAAGAAAACATAGGTAGTAAATTATTGACCCTGGTCTTATAGAGGATTTTATGAATTTGACCTCAAAGGCAAGGGAGGTAAAAGCAAAAATACATGGGTGGGACTATATCAAAGTAAAAAGCTTCTGCAGCAGCAAAAGAAACCATCAACAAAACAAAGAGGCAACCTACCGAATGGGAGAAGATATTTGCAAACAGCACCTCTGATAAGGGGCTAATATCCACAATATATAAA
This sequence comes from Rhinolophus sinicus, assembly GCF_057876585.1. Lineage (NCBI taxonomy): Eukaryota > Metazoa > Chordata > Mammalia > Chiroptera > Rhinolophidae > Rhinolophus > Rhinolophus sinicus. The sequence continues at coordinate 35,593,962 of NC_142504.1, forward strand.
GAACATATACAACTCAACAACAAAACAATAACAACAACAGCAACAACACAATCCAATTAAAAAATGGGCAGACGACCTGAACAGACATTTCTCCCAAGACATACAAACAGCCAACAGATATATGAAAAGATGCACAACTTCACTAGCTATTAGGGAAATGAAAATCAAAACCACAATGATATACCACCTCACACCTGTTAGATTGGCTATCATCAACAAGACAAGTAATAATAAGTGTTGAAGAGGTTGTAGAGAAAAAGGAACACTGACACAGTACTGGTGGAATGTGAGTTGGTATAGCTGCTATGGAAAACAGTATGGAGGTTTCTCAAAATATTAAGAGTAGAATTACCATATGATCCAGCAATCCTTCTTCTGGGTATCTGCACAAAAATTTGAAAACATTTATCTGTAAAGATATACTCGTATGTACCCCTTTGTTCATTGCAGCATTATTTACTGTGGCCAAGACATAGAAACAATCAAAGTGTCCTTCAGTAGATGACTGGATAAAGAAGATGTGGTTATATAGTATATATACAATGGGATATTACTCAGCCATAAGGAAAGATGAAATATTGCCATTTGCTACAACATGGATAGATCTTGAGATTACCATACTAAGTGAAATAAATCAGACAGAAAAAGTCGAGAGCCATATGATTTCACTCATTTGGGGGGATATAAAACTCTAAGCAACATACGAACAAGATAAACAGAAATTCATAGACACAGATAACAATTTAGTAGTTACCAGAGGGGAGGAAGGGGGAGGTAGAATTAGATAAAGGGGATCAAATATATGGTGACAGAAGGGGATTTGACTGGGTGTTGGATAGACAATGCAATATACAGATGATTTATTATAGAATTGTGCACTTGAAACAATTTTATTAACCAATGTCACCCCAATAAATTTAATTAAAAAAATAAAAATAGAAAGAAATGAGCTATCAAGCCATAAGAAGGCATGGAGGAAATTTAAATGCCTATTGCTAAATGAAAGTGTTACAATACCTAATGAAAAGACTAGATAGAATTCCAACTATATTATATTCTGGGAAAAGCAAAACGGTGGAGACAATAAAAACATTAGTGGGTGCCAGTGATTAGGGGATGCAGGAATGAAAAGCAGAACACAAAGGATTTTTAAGCCAGGAAAATATTCTGTACGATACTACTACAATGGTGGATACATGTCATTATACATTTGTCAAAACCCATAGGAAATACAACACCAAGAGTGAACCCTAATGTAAACTATGGACTCTGAGTGATAATGATGTGTCAGTGTAGGTCCATTGATTGTAACAAATGTACCCCTCTCATGGGGGATGGTGGTAGTTGGGGAGGTTGTGTATATGTGGGGACAGGATGTATATGGGAACTCTGTACTTTCCACTCAATTTTTTTCTGAACTTAAAATTGCTCTAAAAACATAAAGTCCACTAAAGACAATGAAATAATAAAAATGTTTTTTTTTTTTTTTAAGAAAAGAAATAGCCACAAAATAACAGAATCTGAGTTATGAGAGACATTCCAAAATGATGGCTAGATCCCATGCTGTTTTACAATGATATAAACTAAACAGAGGAAAAAGCAAAATCCTTTTTTGATTCATTGATGGACTGTGAGAGCACTATTGCAAAACATTTTTTAGAAGAGAAAAACTCACAACTCAAAGTTAAAAAAAAACACCAAAAAAACTACTTCCAACCCAAACACCTAGCAATACAGATCTTAAAAGAAAAAGCACAATGATAAAATGTAAACCAAAGTTAAACCATAAAATTGCTTAGGTTTCCGAAGTGCAGGAGAGGCTCGCTTCCCCAAGTGGAGGCAGGGAGCAGTGAGGCCAAGCTGAAAATGTGGGGCCTTAGGAGAGAGAAGACAATAGATGTGGTTCCGGCTGACTGGTTGTATGACTTCCTGCATGTTAATTAACCTTTCTGTGCTTTAACACATGTCCATGAATGCACACGGCGATATTTTCCCGTTATTTACCTGAAGTTAATGTGGTTAGGATTAATGAGGAGATACTCTGAAATGTTTCAAGCTATATGGAAGATAAATTAATCAGAAGTATAAGGTGTTTTTATTTTTCCCATTGGAGATAAGGAGAGGGAGATTTACAATAAAGCAACTTTTAATTATGTCGACAGGGGTAATTAGAACAGAAATCAACAATTTTTCTGTGAATTTGATCAATATAGACAAGAAATTAAATTAACTCAGGCTGACATGCATGATTTCATTCTTTGTAGAAGGATTTTGGATCTAAATCATTCTTACAATTGCCTTCCCTCCCCCACTCGCATTTTTACTTTTATTGATGGAAGAATCAAGAGCAAGTCCTTGATTGACTACTTTTAAAATTATACTTTAAACAAATAATATTGGGAAAAAGTATTTTATATTGAATAAAATAGAAAATTTTGTGAGCTGCAAATCTGATGCTTGCACTGTCAAGGTAAAAACCAAAGCAGATGGACAAGTTGAAAGACATGTGCATCATAAACCAATTGCCAACCTCAATTATATTCCAAGTTAAAAATGCGTACTAAAAGTGTACTTGATATTTTGTAGTATGTGTTTTTGAAAGGAAGTAATTAACATAGAATAGGAACTGATAACCTTCCTTTTTTAAATAATGAATTTTCTCAGTTAATAAAAACATGATACTTTATATGGTGTTCTACAGTTATCAGTTATAGTGACTGGGAAGCTATAGGTCCAATCTTCTCTTCTAGAAACGTGAGCCCCTGTTGTCCTCTGCCTTGCTCACTCACATCAGCCTTATTAAGTAAAAGGAAAAGAGTAGACAGAAATAGTTCCCAGATTACGTTTGTTCAGTCTGTAGAATTTATTACCATAGGAGGTCATCAAGTCAGTTATAACAGATGGATTCAAAATGAAGTTGGAAGAATTTTATAACCAATAACATTTATGTAGTAAAACAAGTAACTTAAGAGTTTTATGCTTTAGGTTATAAGATCATACTTCAGTTCATAAACTATTGAGCCATGGAATTGGAAATAAATTTTCCTTGTAAAATATCCTTGAAGATCTTTGATAGAGACCACTTCTTTTGCCTTATGATAGACAGAAATGATCTAACAGCAATGTAACAGGAATGCCTTAGATGGTAAGTTCAGCATGTATATAACACTGCAACCAAACACAATACACAAAACTTCAAGCAAAAATTGAAGTTCTGCCTGACTGTGTCTACACTCTGACAAAACAACTAGTTAAAAAGGATGAAAATTCAGATGAACGAATTATTGATTTTAGGGAGACATGAAAAATACTTGCTATTTGCTTAACTCAGCTTAAAAAATATGAATTCAAGTAAACTTGCTCATGTGTATAAACATAACCTAAATATGCATCTAACTAGTAGCAAACAGATTCAATTTTTAATATAAATATTCCCATTTTTATCGAGGGAGTTGAGGTATTCAGATACAACTTTTTAGTTAAAATTGTTTCATGGTCCCTCTGCTAGTTAGACCTATAATGCAATTCTTCCTCAGAGTAAGTAGCTTGACCAAAAATTCAATAAACTTAAAAAAAATTTAGTTTCAGGTGTACAAAATAATAGAATGATTAGACATTTACATCCCTCACAAAATGATAACCCCTTCAAACTACTACCACTCTGACAATGTATATATGTATATAGCTGTTATAATACCGTTGACTATATTCCCTATGCTGTACTTTACATCCTGTGAATATATATATATACACACACACATATACATACAGATACACATACACATACGCATACACATACACACACACACACACGCACACACACACACACATATATATATATATATATATATATATATATATATATATATATATGTATAAACACACACACACACACACCAGGGGTGACACAAAAGTGTATACACGTGACTTGTATTCATCTTTTGTTATCGACATATATTATTACACTTTTAATACAGTTTTTTCCTCTCTTAAAATGTGTATACATTTTTTTGGCATCCTCTGTGTGTGTGTGTGTGTGTGTGTAGGTGTGTTTGTGTGTGTATTTAATTATAGTTGACATTCAATATTATTCTACATCAGCTTCAGGTGTACAGAGCAGTGGTCAGACAGCTACACAATCTATGAATTGATCCCGCTGATAAGTCCAGTACCCATCTGGGACCCTACATAATCTGTACAACATTTTTGATTATATTCCCCATATTGTATTTCACATCCCTGTGATTATTTTTTAACTACCAATTTGTACATCCTAATCCCTTCACCTTCTCTCCCATCCCCCAACACCTTCCCATATAACAACCATCAGTTTTTCCTCTATATCTCTGAGTCTATTTCATATATATATATGTAGATTCCATATATAAGTGAGATCATATGGTATTTGTCTTTCTCAAGTCTGACTTATTTCACTTAACATAATATCACCTATGTCCATCCATGTTGCAAATGATAAGATTTCATTCTTTTTTTTTATGGCAGAGTATATACTCCACTGTATAAATGTACCACAATTTCTTTATCCAGTCGTCTGTTGATGAGCATTTCAGTTGTTTCCACATCTTGGCCTTTGTGACTAGTGCTGCAGTAAACATAGAGGTGCATATATTTTTTCAAATTAGTGTTTTGGATTTCTTTGGATAAATACCCAGGAGTAGAATTTCTGGGTCAAAGGTAGTTCTAATTTTAATTTTTTGAGTATGCTCCATACAGTTTTCCATAGTGACTGCACCAATTTGAAATCCTACCAACAGTGCACAGGGGTTCCCTTTTCTCTACATCCTTGCCAACACTTATAGTTTGTTGATTTATTGATGATAATCATTCTGACAGGAGTGAGGTGATATCTCATTGTGGTTTTTATTTGCATTCTCTGATGATTAATGATGTTGAGCATCTTTTCATATGTCTATTGGCCATCTGTATGTCCTCTTTGGCGAAATGTCTCTTCATGTCCTCTGCCCATTTTTAAATTAGATTATTTGTTTTTTGGTGTTGAGTTGTATGAGTTTTTTTTTTCTGTTGTTTTGTTTTTCTTTAATAAATTTTGTATATTTACCCCTTATCAGATGTACCATTGGCAAATATCTTCTCCCATTCAGTAGGATGTCTTTTTGTTTTGTTGACGATTTCCTTTGCTGTGAAGAAATTTTTCAGTTTGATGTAGACCCATTTGTTTATTTTAAAATTTGTTTCCCTTGCCTGAGGAGATATATCAGTAAAAATATTACTAAGGGTAATGTCTGCGAGTTTACTTCTATATTTTCTTCTAGGAGTTTATGCTTTGGGTCTTACATTTAAGTCTTTAATCCATTTTGAGTTTATTTTTGTATATGGCATAAGAAGGTGGTCCAGTTTCATTTTTTTACATATATCTGTCCAGTTTTCCCAGCACCATTTATTAAATAGTCTGTCATCACCCAGTGTAAATTCTTGCTTCTTTTGTCATAGATTAAATGACCATATAGGCATGGATTTATTTCTGGGCTCTCTATTCTGTTCCATTGATCTATGTGTCTATATTTTATACCATGCTGTTTTGATTACTATAGCCTTGTAGTATGGTTTGATATCAGGTAGCGTGATACCTCCCGCTTTGTTCTGATTTCTCAAGATGACTGTGGCTATTCAGGGTCTTTTATGGGTCCATATAAATTTTAGGATTTTGTTCTAGTTCTGTGAAAAATGTCATTGGTATTTTGATAGGGATTACATTGAATCTATATATTGCTTTAGGTAGTATGGACATTTTAACTATATTAATTCTTCTTCTCCGTGAGCATATGTTTCCATTTATTTGTGTCATTTTAAATTTATTCTTCAATGTCTTATACATTTCTGAGTACAGGTCTATTACTTCCCTGGTTAAATTTATTCCTAAGTATTTTATTTTATTTTTTTGATGCAATTGTAAATGAGATTGTTCTTGTAATTTCTCTTTCTGATAGTTCATTGTTGGTGTATAAAAATACAACTTATTTCTGAATATTAATTTTGTATCCTCTTACTTTACTAAATTCATTTTTCAGTTCTAATAGTTTTTTGGTGGAATCTTTGAGGTTCTCTCTATATAGTATGTCATTTGCAAATAACAGTTTTACTTCCTCCTTTCCAATTTGGATGACTTTGATTTCTTTTTCTTGTCTGATTGCTGTGGCTAGAACTTCCAGTATTATGTTGAATAAAAGTGGTGAAAGTGGGCATCCTTGTCTCGTTCCTGATCTTAAGGGGAATGCTTTAGGTTCTTCCCATTGTGTCTGATGTTAAAAAATTCAATACTTTTAAATCCAGTACAATGCCATTTAATTCTCAGAACGCTTGACTTTTAGAGAAGGATAAGGTATTATTTGGGTTGACACTGAAGTCTTGCTTTTTAGTTTCACTTTGGATGTAGAGAACTATTGTGGAACAAAATTTGGAATATGTGATACTACGGGTATATAATTCATGTCAGCAGTGTCTCATCTACACTTATGAAGTACCAGTAGCCTTAGAACTCGTTTTGGCTTCTTACGTGTTGAAGTCCTGCTCTCAATTTGGAGTATGGAGACTGCTAGGCAGAGGTATGTTTTAGTGGCTGATTCTTGATAATATTTTCATCCCCTATGTTTGCTTTTTATGTTGTCTAAATGCTTATTTTCTGAGCTTGTCTCTCAAGTATAGAGATATATGCTCTTGTTGACTTGACTGAGTCAATGTTAGGCAGGAACAGAGCTAATGACCATAGAAAGAGAGAGATCTTTATAATTGTTTTTTTATGACTATCAAATACCATTTATCCCCTACCCTGTAATTTTACAAAGATTTATAGTCCCAGAGAGACATAAAGTGACTTGCTCAGAAGAAGCTAGTGTGATAATGATTTTATATATCAAACTGACTGGTTCATGGGGTGCACAAATATTTGGCTAAACATTATTTCTGGGTGTGTCTGTGTGGGTGTTTCCAGATGAGATTAACATTTGAATTAATAGACCAAGTAGAGTACATTGCCCTCCCCAGTGAGGGGGTATGTTATCTAACACATTGAGGGTCTGAATAGAACAAAAAGATGGAGCAAGGGAGAATTTGCTCTCTCTGCCTGACTGTTGAGCTGGGAATCGGTTTTCTTCTGACCTTGGGCTGGGCCTTACATCATCAGCACTCCTGGTTCTCAGGCCTTCAGACTTGGGCTGGAATAACACCATCTGCTTTCCTGGGTTTCAGTCTTGCAAATGGCAGATTGTGGGACTTCTTAGCCTCTATAATAGTATAAGCTGATTCCTTATAATAAATATCTTTATATATTTATATATAGATTATTGGTTCTGTTTCTCTGGAGAACACAACTAGTCAGGGCAGAGTTAGGACTAAGACACAGTGGTGAGTCTATTGCCATTTATCATATCATGCCTTTGAAAACGCCTGGCATGGTGCCTAATATGAAAGAGAGGGGGGCAATAAATGTTTTCAAAATGGTGAATAAATACCTGATAGTTCAAGAAAACATTCTGTCTTTACTTTGCAATAAGTAGACAAGGCCTGATAGCAGTTGCAAATTTTCATTGCTTCATTGCTCTTTGTAAATTAAAATGCTCTCTCCTCTCATAAAAAAGAAAACTAAAGGAAATCGAGAGGCAGCATCATCATGTGTGATGATGTTCACCTATGGTGTTCATTCACTTATGATAACAGAGATTGTAGTTTCTGATGAGTTTTTTATAGGAACTCTTCGCACTTAGGCTCATATATGGCCAGTTCTTTGCATAAGTGGGTGGGAAAATGGAAAAAACAGACTGAGTTAGTGATAATGACCACATGCTGAAGCAGCCTTTAGGCACAGTTTATTGACACCTGCTAGATCTTTAGAGGTAATAGGTTCAGTCAATCTAAGCAGCATCTTGTCATGAGCACAGGGATAGAGCAATACTTCTATTCTGTATGCACAGACCACCTGGGAATCTTGTTAAAATGCAGGTATTATGAGCCATAGGTCTGTAATGGCCGTTGAGACTGAATTTCCAAGTGTCAGATGCTGCTGGAGCATCTGGTTTGGGGTTCACGTGAAACAGAAAGAAGCTGCTAGAGATTTTAACTTTCTGTCTGTTGTGTCTGATTCTCTACTTTTGCTTCTGGTTGGTATTTTGTTGACAATCTTATATGTTAATAGTGGGAATCCACACCCACTAGCATTTAAATAGGGCTAAAAAGTCTTGAAGTTGCCATTTTCTCCTCTAAACTGTGTGAATAATGGCCTCAATATTTTCTTTTGCATATGTAGATTCAGAGTCATGTTGTACTTCATTCTATTATGTTGTGGAGTAATATCAGAAGTTAGAGGAAATCTTTGGAAAACATAGATAAGATTGATTAGAAATATTGGTTAAAGACTCATGGCTTACTTTAGAAATAAATAAAGGAGTCATTTGATTTAAAATGGTTATTATTGGGAATATGGTTATGTCGTGCAGGGTGTCAGGCGGGGTCTCAGCTTCCACTCCCCACATAAGAACGCAGGATATGGTGAGGCCAAAAAGGAACATCACTGTAGGGGAGTCAAACCACTGTAGTCTCACTGGTGGCTGGGTTGGAGACACAGGAAGCAGGAGCCACACTATTCGCAACCTGCGGTCCACTTCTCTGCAATCCGCAACCCGCTCTCGCTCCGCCATGCTAACTGCAATCTGTGCTTGCTAGCCACCATCTTCTTGCTAGCCCCCATTTTGCTGCTAGTATAGCCATGGCAGTTATATTAGTGCCCAATGGCTCACTGGTTACAGCTGACAGCCAACTAGCCACAGCTGATGGCCATCCAATCACAGTTGATGGCCATTTACTACCTGAGCCAGCACCTTTCCACGTGAGGGTGAGAGCCTGGAAACTGCACTCCTGGCTCTGTCCCCACACTCCATCCCTCACAATCTACACGACAAGCGTCTTCCGCGAGGGGCCTTGTGTGAGAAGCCTGGAGGTGAATGTAATATCCTGGACACAGCCAGGGTTTCTCAGGGCACCCAGTCCTTCTCGGCACAGGCAGACTTCCTGGGCTTCTTAGGGTACCACCAGTTGCCCCGGGCACAACCAAGGCCTCTCAGGGCACTGCCACTCTCTCTTGGCACAGCCAGACTTCCTGGACACAGCCAGGGTTTCTCAGGGCACTGCCACTCTCTCTGGGCTCAGCCAGACTTCCTGGGCTCAGCCAGGGTTCTCAGGGTATTGCCACTCTCTATGGGCTCAGCCAGACTTCCTGGGCTCAGCCACAGTTCTCAGGGCACTGCCACTCTCTCTGGGCCTCTCAGGGTACTGTGCTGGAAGAACAGCGACTCACAGTCAAGGTGCTTACATATTCTCGATGGTGGCCAGTCAAGACACAAAAGCAAACATCTGCCAGTTCCACTACATGTTGGTAAGTTCTCAAGCAAACAGTCAAGAGGTCCATCAAATCAGGGATGGAAGGCAATTCCCATAGTCCATAGTCATTCTCCAGGGCTGTCCTGGGGTGAGGGACGACCTGGACCTCACCTTCATCTCCCACAAGGACTCAGCAAGTGTTTCCTCCTGGGACTACAAGTCCTACATCCAGGCTGCCTCAGCAAGCACTTCCCAGCTCACAGGCCCGAAATGACCTTCGCTTTCTCCAGCCTATACTGGTTGGGGAAGCGTCCACATCTTCCCACCCCTCCACGGGGGTCCAGCTCTCCGGCAGCTGCTCCTCCTGGTCTTCCTGAGACTGAGTGTTCTTATATACAAACTGCTCCACTGCCCTTCGGAGAGCTTTGACCGGCACTGGACTCTGCTCGCTACGCCATGTGTCATGTGGGGTGTCAAGCAGGGTGTCTGTTCCCACTCCCCTTGCTAGCCCCCATTTTCCTGCTAGCATAGCCATGGCAGTTATATTAGTGGCCAATGGTTCACTTGTTACAGCTGACGGCCAACTAGCCACAGCTGATGGCCATCCAATCACAGTTGATGGCCATTTACTACCTGAGACAGCACCTTTCCATATGAGGGCGACAGCCTGGAAATTACATTCCTAGCTCTGTCCCCACAGGATAGTATCACTGAAAGTTACTCTGGAACAGAGGTTTACATTTTCATTGAAATGACACCCACATACGAAAATATATTTGTAAAAGAGAGAGAGAGAAAAAAAAAATGAAAAAAAAAATTTATCCACAAGGTGGCAGTAAGACATATATGAAAAAAAAAAAGGAATTTCAAATAAATAAGGATTTCAGACAATCTCTGAGGAAATGATTGTCAAAATAAATAGCATTTCCTAATGTAGTGGTGTGCAGACATGCCTTAGCAAAGCTACTTATTTATGGCATTCTTGGATAACCACACTCTAAATTGAAAGCTCTGTGAGCTGAGCATCTTCTTGGGTCCTTAGTGAACATTTGCAGAGGACAATTTTCAATTAAAAAAACAAACTGCATTGTAATTTTTAAAAATTTATTTTGGTTCAATTTAACCAATAATTAGTGTCATAAGTCACATGTAAATATTCTCAAGATGTGAACTCTAGAAGCTTTGACAAGTCATCAATTCCATATGACATATTTAAACTGTCTTTTTATATAAAGAATAATTTAAAAATTTTGAAAATGTTTTACGGTTTCACTCTTTGTGACACATGACTTTTATTTAATCTTGAAAATATGCCTCATTCTCTTTAGCCTTTTATCTTAGTCCTGAAGACACCTGTATTGCCCACTAAAAATTCGATTGATTACATCGTGAACTCTGTCAACAGTTAATTGGAAAGCTGACTAAGATCAAGTTTACCTAAGCAGTGTCGAATAGAAAGGTGAGATAAATATTGCAAAAGCTGCCAAGGTATCCAGATGACTGAGACACTCTTTTCCCTTTGGAAAAGGATTGGAAGGGTCAGATGGTAGAGGGTATTAGGAAGGGTTCTGCCAGCGACAAAGAGACAGATTGAATTATGCAATACCCGTTCTGTTCTTTAAATAACTTCTCGTGAGGTGAAGCTCTGCTCTCCATATATTTAGAACTTGAAAATACCCTCAAAGGCCAGCCATGAGCCAAAACTTTTGGCAGCCAACTGGGGATGGGAAAAGGAAAGAAAATGTTCTGGCTGGAATAATGACGGGATTCTTCCAGTTTCTGCTGTTGGCAAGATGCCTGCATGTCAGTTGTTCTGGGAGCTGGAACTCAGCCAGAGTGAAGCTGGGGCCAAAAAGCCAAGGAGTGACACCTGTGTAGGTGTGCCCATGGCTCCTGCTCAGATGTACTCTATGAAAGGCAATAGGGACTGTATTTTTGTTTATTTGAGACTCTGCTGAATGGTTGAGCAGAGTCTCATATAAATAACATAAATTATTTATATCTAAATATGAGTGAGATTCTCCCTAAAATCAGTGCTCAGAAAAAAGTGGTAATCTTTTGGGAATTTATGAATACTAAGGATTTCAGGTTTATAAAGTCTGCCATACTAGAGTGCTCTTTCAATTACTCTGTTTCAGTTAAAAAAACCCACTGTTGTTTGAAATAACAATATCAATCAGTGCTACATTAGGATGGTTATAGTGGTTACCTGACAGAATTAAAAAATAAGGAGAGAAAAAAATGAACATAGGCTTAGTAAACATTCCAGGGGCTGCAATGTCACAACCAGAAGTGATGCTGGGAGTTTATCGTCTGAAGTGAGCTTGAGACCAGATACAAGGAGGGAGAACTGCTAAAACCACAGTTTGTTATTTTGCAGGGATGCAAAGAAGTGGTTCATGAGGCAAAGAAGGTATCAAAAAACTTAAGCTGTGTTTACATATACTCATAAAACACAAAGATGTAAGTACAACACTGAATTGAATACATGAGGGATCATACTTCCGAGTGAAAATATCATATCATTTAGTTTGCTATTACTGGTACATTCAGAAAAGGTGAACTTTTTTGCATTAAAAAAAAAATTCAGTTACAAAGTTTCTTTTGCTATTCTTAACTCACACAAATTTTACTTTCCCAATTTATCTGATAACATTAAACTATTAATTCAAAAACTAGGTTTGATTTAAAAATTGAAATCCTTGTGGCAACAGAGATAGACCTACAAGGCCATCATCTTTTATAATGCCAGTATGGGGGAACATGTGCAGCACACAGTTTTCAAGTGGACGATATTGGCTCCTTATGTCTCAGTGTGAGTCAATAACACACCCTGAGCACCGTGGGCACCAACCTGTGAGTTAGACAGCACTATTAAGTCTCTAAGCAATCACAGATGTATGCTCCAGCATCATACCCAGTGACTAAGAGGGCTCATGTCACGGCCAAAGAGAGCGAGGACTGGTCAAAGAGACAAAACAGCTCCCGAGTTTTCCCATCCACTTTATTCCATCCAGAAAACGGGTGTCATGTAAATGGTAAATGGCATGTTAAAAATTCACATGCGAGACCGTTCCATCTTAAGTCCTAAGACACACCCAAATCATTAAAGCTGTATGTAGAGTTGAAAAAACAATTCACATGCCATCCTTACAAAAAGCAGGACTACATTCCTGGCTGAAGCAATCATGGAAGTCAAACAAACTCAGAGATTGCCTGTAGGAAGAGGGATAGGCAGGGGAATACAGTGGACATAGCAACCTGGAACACCAGATTGTTTTCCTAATAGCCACTGACACACTGTGCGTGTCAGGGTGAGATGTAGCTGCCCTGGGTGTGGGCCCAGTTCATTCCAATGCAATACAGATACAGCTTAGTTACCTCCAAAATTTAAAATTTATTTTTCTCCAGAATTGTTTAGACAGTTCATGTTAGGCTTTGGATTGGCTCAACAGAGCTTGACGATGGTGGCAGTTGTTAGTAACCTTGATTACAGTGGGGAAGTTACCTCACTACTGCATAACGAGAGGGTGAACACCTTTAGGTTGGAAGCAGACGTCGTCTTGTCCAGCCAATACTATTCTTCAGCCTGTGGATTAGCAAGGGGATGGGAAATCCTATGTTAGGGGTGAGGGGTTCCCAGGGCATACTAGTGCCCACATGCTTTTGTCTCCCTGATGGGGGCCCGAGACAGAGAAACGTTATACCTGTAGGCCCTGGCAACCCAGAATGGACGGAAAAATGGGAGGGAAGCACTTATTGACAATTTGAGGTCAAGAATAAGCCTGTTTCCTAGGTCAGGTGGAAAGGAAAAGCCTGCCAGGATTGGCACAGTTTCCTTCTTGTAGGACTGATGCTTCTCTTCCTGTTTTTGGGCGTCATATACCTGCTTTATTTCTTGAATACTTCCACATTTGGCTAAGAATCCACGGGCACTCCTATATTCTAACACTAATTATGGGAACGCCACCATCCTAACGTTTTTAGTCAGGTAAGCCTCCAATCCTATCAACTCTGAGTTTACACTACTTTACCCAGTCCTAAAATGTGAGTTTCCCCACATCTTAAGCACCACGAAAGGAACTTTGTGACTGTAGCCAATTCTCAGCATACAATGTGCTCATATATCCAATGACAATTGGCTCTGCCCAGTGGGTGTTCTCTTCTGGGGCACCATGTATATTCTGCTGTCAGGGTTCTCTTTGGGGCTAGACTGTTGTAGGTCATGTACTCAGCAGCCCTGCTAGATGCTGTCTTGGGTGGCCACCTTGGTATCACCAATGATCTTTGCCTGTACTTGTTTAGGAACGTAGGAAAGGGAGTTGCCTTGGTTCTGGTTATTGTTTGGCTGAAGAGGCATACTCTGAGTAGTTATGAGAAGACTTCCTCTGGTCCACAGAGACGCTGGATACTTCACCATGGTCCCTTTGTTTCAAGATAACAGGCTTCTCCTATAAGATGCTTGATACAAAGTTGAATGAAAAATGAGTGTGTTGACTTAGAGAATATTTACCTCCAAATTTGGAAGAACAAGCATTAGCAGTGATGACTCTGTGATGGCAGCCTACTTTACTCTTCAGATAGATTATTCCAGGATGGGAATCTTACAGTTAACATCTACTATGAATATATCCATACAGTCTCTGGACTCACACAAGCTGCTGCTAAATGATGAGGTAACACTTTTATTAGCTTGTCTCAAGTGGTCATCATTTGTGTGAGGCATATCTCATGTTGAATCTTTACCCAGAAGAGGATCCATACGGAGAAATCTCCTCAACTCCTCTTTTGGTCTCGCTCCATCTATAAGCCATAACATATCTGGTTGGCTTAATCTTACAAAATATATTCAGATTTTGACTACTTCTCACCAGTTTTACAGATACCATTCATTTCTGAGCCACCATCTTGTTTCTTTATTGCCAAAACCTACACATAAGCTTTCCAGTTTCCTCTATAGTCTATTTTTCACACAGTGGCAATAGTCAAATTATGCTATTTCTCTGTTTTAAATCCTCTAGTGGCTTTTCATCTCACACACAGTAAAAAGAAAGGTTTCAAGGCCATAGAGAGGCCTAAACATCCTAAAATAACATATCCTAAAGTACAGTTCCCTTCCTCACTCCACTCCAATAGCCTTGTAATTTCTTAATTGTGTTAATTATACTCCTGCTCTGGGGTCTCTTGTTTCCTCTCTTAGAATGCTGTCACTCTCACCCCCATATCCACATGGCTGGCCTGGCTCTTTCCTCAGGTCTCTGTTCAAACGTCATTTTACCAACAATAACTTCCCTGATGACCTTATTTAAAATTGAAATCTTCTTTCATTCCCTATCCCTTTCACCTGTAGCATTGACATATTTTTTTTGTTTAGTTGTCCACTTATTTATTGTTAGTTTTATCTCCACTGGAATGTAAACTACTTTTTAAAACAGACTTGTCCGTTCTGTTTATGTTATATACTCCCTGGCAAATAGTAGGTCTTTATTAAATATTTGTTGAATGAATGAATAATATGTGACATGTGCTGTCCAGTTCATCACCATCTCCATCATTCCATATCATCTTACATGAGTCTATTTCACTCCTTTATATGACCTGCCTACTCCTTGTATGTATTAGGTTGGTGCAAAAGTAATTGTGGTTTTTGCAGTTATTTTTAACCTTTTAAACCACAATTACTTTTGCACCAACCTAATATTTGAATTTGTGACTCTTGGCCTATAGCTTAGAAACAAAGGTCAGTTTAGGAATAAGTGAACAAATATCCAGATAATAACTCTGGGAAAAACATAAAAATCTCTGTTAACACCATCTCCCACCACTTTCTATCTCCCAGCCAGGACAGAAACTCCAGGACTCAACAACAGAGGCCTTATTTTTTTGGGAAAGGAGAAAAATACTTCATTTATTCCCAATGAGTCTATAGTAGTGACAGAAGGCTTAAATTAATTCCTCTGAGGTAGAAATGTGATAATAAATATACTTGTATAATTTTTGAATAAATGGTTTTTGAATTACATGCAATTGTACATAATTTAGAAGTTACCTTCCTTTCAGATCAGAATGACTTTTTCTTGACTGTGGCTGTTAATAGTTTGTTTCTTTGTCTTATCCCTCACTGAGTAGTTAAAAATATGTAGGGATTGAGGGAAAGGAAATTGCTGTTTAAACAAACTCTGGCAACCTTTTATATTGAATTAACTTATTGAGGTCTAACTTACATACAATGAAAGGCATTTATTTTAATTGTCCAGTATAAGTTTTAATAATTGTATACACATGTGTAATCAATTGCATCCTAATCAAGATATAGAGTATTTCCAGACCTCCAAAAAAGTTTCCTTGTGTCTCTTTGTAATCATTCCCCCTTACTTCCTGTTCTAGGCAATCACTGATCTGCTTTCTGTCATGATAAATTAGTTTTACCCATCTCAGAATTTTAGGTAAAATGGGTCATATATTATGTATTCTTTTATGTCTGATTTCTTTGCCAGGCATAATGTTTTTGAGAATCATCTATGGTTTACACATATCAGTAGTTCTTTTTTATTACTGAATGGTATTGTTTGAATGTACCAGTTTGCCTATTCATTCATCTATTGATACAGTTGTTAGAGTTGATGGGGTGCTTCCAGTTTTGGGCTATTATAAATAAAGGTACCACGAACATTTGTGTACAGGTGCTTGTGTGGATGTGTTTTAATTTTTTTGGATATACACTTAAGAGTAGAATTCCTGGAGCAAGTGGTGAATATATGTTTAATTTTGTTCAAAAATATCTGATAATCTTTTATTTTTTGTAAAGGGAAACTTGTAATTTTATCTGCTTTTCATTGTGTTCATATTTTCATAATTCAGTCACTTTTTGCAGGGGGGGTGGGGCAAGACTAATGTGGTTACTGCCTAATTGTCAGTCGTGCTGCTGTAGAAATTCAGCATTCACATAGGGGAGAGGTTCCCTTTCCCTAACACCCTGTGGCTGGATGGTGTGCCCCTTGTGGGGCTGCTGGAAGGATTAAATGAACTAAGAAGTAAAAATGTTTAACAGTGCCTAGCACATTGTTCATGTTCAATGATGTCAGTTGTAATTATTATCTGAGTTTATTAATAAATTAGGATAGGAGAGAAGACGTGACCCAAGTGCTGTAGAAGTTAAACTGTGATTTTGTACTGTGATCATCTTTCCGGAGAAGCTTACCTCACAACACCTGTAATAGCTTATTTACATGCATTATTAGCTAATAATGTATGTTCATTTACATGAAATACATGAAAGCAAGTTCAGAGGATCAAAACATAGAGAAGAATCTAATGTCACCAGCAAACTGAGATAATAAAATAAGAGCAGAATCACAAGGTAGAAAATTACAATAATCTAAAGCCGAAGAGGTACTTTTATAAAGTCTTTCCAGTTTTCTAAAATAATTTCATTAAAACCTATGACTACTTTTAACTTTTGCTAGGTCAGCTTTGGTGCTTAACCCTTTTCTCTGATGACAGCGTGCAGCGAGCTTCACTTTCCTACTTCTGTTTCGAAAAATGTACTCCTTAATCTGTGGGTGGCATTGTTAAACCCAGAGGTAGAGAGAAGAAACAATTTACAAGTTCATAAAGAAGCTGCATTTTTAAAAGAAAGGGAAACCCTTCCTGTAATGTGTATTTTAATCAGAAGGGTGAATCATTTAGTTTTGTTCCTCTGCAAATGGTCTTAGTGAGAGCTCGTTGCTGATCTACGAACTCAAAATATCTAAGGTATTATGTGCAAACTCTGTTCCCAGACAAAAAGATAACAAAAAGATTTGTTTGGTTAGTTTTCATTTTTGATGAGAAATCAAGTTGGTATTAAACTGACTTGGTCGAGATAGCTATAGTGATTCTTTCCAAAATGACATTGAAGTAAGATCAAAAGCATTGCAGTGGTTAACAGTCTCGTCCCCAAGTGCTGTCTGAAAAGGATTTTTTTCTGTAGTGAACTTCACTGAACTTTCTTTGTCAGTTGGTAAAATATGCAGATTCTCTCAGTGTTCTTTAGCCATTTTTTTTGTGTGTGTTTTAATAAAAGAAGAATGTATGTTGGTACACATCAGCTATTCTGTGTACACATGGAGCCGTTGAGACATTTCACTCAAATTACATTCTTGACAATATCTACATGACAAAGGAAATATTTCTGTTTTCTTTCTTTTTTTTTTGTAATTAAAGATTATTGGGGTGACAATTGTTAGTAAAGTTACATAGATTTCAGGTGTACAATTCTGTAATATTTCCATCGAGAATATCTGCTTATGGATATACTGGATTGGATGATATCCTCCTCAAATCCATGCCCTTTCCAAAACTTCAGAATGTGACCTAATTTGGAAAAAGGGTTTGTTTTTTAATTAAAAAAATTATTTCTCAATTACCATCGGCACAAATTATATTAGATTTAGGCATATAAAACATAGTGATTAGACATTTATATACCTCACAAAGTGATCACCCCCATAAGTCTATCATGCATTTGACACTACATACATCCCTTTGACTAATTTTTAAAATTATAGTTGACGTTCAATATTATTTTACATTAGTTTCAGGTATATAGCGTAGTGGTTAGACATTTATATAATTTATGAAGTGATCTCCCTAATAAATCTATTCAGCCACATAATTTGACTAAAAGTTGGCATAGAGAATAGAATTACCTCCTTTTCACCCTGTTGGTGAGGGAGGGATTCTTGCCCTAGGTTTATAGGGATGGCCGAACACCCAATGCCCAACACTGGACAGATGATATCAACAGATCTTGGAATTAGGGCTGTGTCATGAGAAAGCCTGGACTAGTCTCCTCGAGGCTGAAGAACACAGAAAGAGTGAGGCCCAGATGAAAGCCAGCGCCAATTGCCAGACAGGTAGATGTACATTTATTTACAGGCTGGTGGAAAAAGAAATCACATGCCACACAGGAATTCATGGATTGCACTCAGGAGTGAACAACCGGGCGTTGTGAGGGGCAGGCTTTATAGTATCACTAAGGTGGGTTGCCTCCTGGTTGTAGTGGGAGGGTCATTGGCTTGTTTGAATAATTCCACAGACTGGCAGAGAACTTAACCTTGCTCTCAGGAATAAGCAGGAATTGGACCTGGTCCATATGATAAGGAGGGTTGTTTCGCTAGGGGATCTTATGCACAGGAGCAGAGTGGGAAGGGGGACTTGTGGTTAGGTCTTTGAGTCCTTTCTGATTTCACTAGATATTGAGGCAGCACATAATACTGGATCTTAGTTTTAAGCCTTGTACCACCTTGTACAACAAATTTAATAAGAGCTACTCTGAGCCAGGCATCGCGCTAGAAGCCGAGGGTAATTAAGACAAATACTATATCACCTATGTACTAGAGGGGTTTAAAATTTAATAGAAAGAGCCAAACATGTAAATAGGTTAAATGTTAAATGAGCTGTAATAGACACACAAATATAGGATCTGAGGACCTACAAGGGAAGTAATCAATCTTACCTGGATAAGAATAGTTGCCCAGCAAAGCACTTGCTTTCTATCTCCTTTACAAATAAGGAAAATCATAGCAGAAGCTCTCCCAGAAGATATTCCCTTATATATTTTTTGGTCAAGATTATGTTGTATGTCCATATCTAAGTCAGTCCCTGGTTAGATGTATTTGATAACTAATTGATTTAGACATGTCATCATTTAGCCACTGGGGTTAGGGAGGGGGCCATGAAGCAAAATGGCTGCTCAAAACATCAACAAAATCATTTTAATTCTAATTTAATTCCTTCTCTTCTACAGTTCTTCTCTTATTTTTCCTCCTTCTCATTCTTCTCCTTCTTCTCCTTTCTTCTTCCTCTTCCTCCTAAGATGTGGGGAGATTCATAGTTCGCTAGGCATTAACAGCTTTTGCCACGTTTTCCCATATATGATTAATCATTCAGTCCTTTCAAGTCTAGCTCCAAAATATTTCTAGAGTCTCCACTTCTTTTCATGTCCACTATCACCACCTTGGTTTAGGCAAGTGGAGCTCTTGGCCTGGGCCCTGCACTATGGGGGACTCTGTGTATCACAATCAATTTATTAAAGTGCACAGGTGCCTTTGTTCATTGGCTCTGGTGCTCAACAGCATGATCCTTAACCTTAACCATCTTAATCACGTGATTAACATTGTCCCTTTCCCAGGGAACACTTCTCCACAACTCTTACCCTATATTCTTTAATCAAGAACGACCACATAAAAAAAGCTGTGAAGGCTTGTGAGGTGTGTTTTCACCAATGTTACAGATTTAGTATATTCAGAGAGTCGTGCAACCATCACCTCATTCTAAGTTTAGAACATTTTCATCACCACAAAGAGAATTCCTGTTCCAGTTAGCAGTCACTCCCTATTCTCTTTTCCCCTTTTCCACTGTCTGCAAGTGCACTAGGCAACCGCTAAAACACTTTATTTCTTTATAGATTTACCTATTGGGAACATTTCATATAAATGTAATCACATAGTATGTAGTCTTTTGCTTAATTGCAGCAGATTCTTGAACAATGCTGTATTGTTCTCCAGTAGGACTGAGTGTTCATTTCCTCACTTATGAAATGAGAAATGCCCCTAACATAGGGAGGGTATTCAAAAGATACTGAGTAGCCCCAAATATGACAAATGTCTATTGCACATGGTTACCCAATTCTTATTTTTTAGGTCTCAGCTTAAATGTCACCTCTGAGAGGCCTCCTTCACATCCTAGTTAAAGATAGACCCCTGTTATTCTATCTCCTAGACCCTAGTTTATTTTTTCTAGGTATTTACGATAACTTGACATAATTTTAGTTGTGAGTGAGTGAGTGAGTGTATGTGTGTTCTAACTCCCTTACTAGAGTATAGACTTTACTATACTCTAGCAAGTGAGCAATAGCTCTAGCAAATGAGCAATATCTATCTTGCTACTATTGTACGTCCTGCATTTAGCACAGTGATTCAAAGCAGTCCCTCAATTTTTGAATGAATGAATAAATGAATGTTATTGAATAATAGAAAGAATGTAGTAAGATCTAAATGCTTGATGGAGAATGACCAGGAGGAAGTCAACATGGAGAATTTTAAGTGTGAGGGAGCTGTGGGACAATCCAGGTGACCATGTCTTCTAGGTAGCTGACAGACATAGTTTACACACACAATTCTAAAGCTAAATAGTGCAGAAAGGCCTATAGGAAAAGGTGACGTTCTCTTGGTCTACTCCACCCTCAGTCCATCTCTCTAGAGGTCAACATTTTTAACTGTGTTTAGCTCCTTTAGTTGTTACTGCCATTGTCTGTATCTTCAAATATGATGCTATGTTGCTCTCTTATTTTATCAACTTTGAATTATCAATTGCTATGCTACATGACGCTTTAGTCCATCTTACCATCCTTCTTCTCACCTTCTCTCAATAGTTATATTTAACATATTTTTGTTGTGTACACTTGTAAATTGAAATAAGTTGATTAAACCTTCTGCTTTCATCCACTCTACATAGTTCCTCTTGCCTCCCCAAGTTGTAAGATAAGGATGTTTGTGTGTCTAGCCTTCCTCCCACCTCCATTTCCTAGTTTCTGGAAGTTGTATTTTTAGTTTTCTATAGTCAAGATTGATAACATTTATATTCTCCTGTCATACAGTCTACTGGCTGCTCAAAATCATGTCACATTTGAATAGCTTTCATGTTTGAACTATGCTGCTTGTATCATTTTTATTATTATTGCTGGAGAAACTGATTCTGTTCTTTTTATCCTAATGGATGAAAAAAAAAGTGTATTCTTTACCACGTTGCTGGTAGCTTCTAGCTTCTTGCTTATTCTCTATACTTTTTAGAATCAGTTATTTTCTTTTCCTTGAAGCCACTTATTTCCTGTTTTAAATTAGAGTGGTTGCATGAACTGTGGCTTCATTGTACAATGTTCTGCTTTTCTGGAGGTTTACTTTTTCTTTCTTTTTTTCTCATAACGGCAAAAGCATATATTGATACAAAATCCCCTTAAGTAAATAAAATTTCAAGTAAATAGAAATAAAATAAATTCTACAGGCATGTGAAGTCCTTTATGTTATAGAGGTAAAATATTAGAATTTGACTATGGCTTATAACTGATATTTAATTATATAATAACATTATTGACACCTCTTTATAACTTACATGGTTCCAGACTAATCAAGCATGTGTCTTTATTTCTAGTGTTTATTATATTATAATCAAAAGAAAAACACAAGCAGTGGATCTTCGTGACAAAATTCCTGCTATAGTCAAAGCCATAACTGAGAAGGGGAACTCACATGAATTCAAATGCTGTTTTCTGCTGAGATATGAGTAGATGGTGTAGGTGAAGACCTGATCTTTATCATTTATTAAATATATGAAAATATTTAGAGGCTGAAAAATCGTTAATTTACATACTCTTAGAGGCAAAGTATGAATAATTAGATATCCCAGAAGTAAACAAATTTTTCAGAGTCTGTTTCATTTAGCCAATAGTATTTAATGGTATAAAACATAAATTTATAAATCACACACACACACACACAGACACACAAGCACGCACACACACACACACTCATATATATGAAAATGTCCCTGATTGGCATTGGGACCAAACTGATATAAAGCACAGTATTCGTGCCAGCATAACCATCCTTATCACATTAATGTGCCCCATTATGGGATGATTAAAATTTTCCATTTATCTAGCTGGCCATAATGTTTGCATTCCAAGCAGAAATGAGGGATGTAAATTATGCTTAGGCAAGGGGAAAAGCTTACATTGAAATAATTATGACAACTTACAGTACACAGTGTATAGCAGGTTTGCAAAATACTTTTCACGTAGATTTGTTCATCTGCTTTCCATAACAACCCTGAGAAATGCATATGGCTGTGTTAACTCCATTTTATTGCTGACAAAACCGAGGAGCAAAAATAGTTATGGTTTTCAAGGGAACTGCTGATGAGGAGCAGAGCAGGAGGATTCAAACCCAGGAAATATGGCTCTTCATCTGTTTACTACACCACAAAATTTTCTGTTTATCAACTGTTAATTTTTTTTTTTAACCTGTTAATATGTATCATGCAGATTATATCTGTGTGATAAAGGAAAGGGGCTGGATGCGTGTAGGCATCCAAATTACTCATACAAGGTGTTTACACCATACTGCCCCTTTTAAAGGTCAAAGTATAGTAAGGACAGAAGACCTAACCTCCAATCCTGGCTATTCCCAGGAAAGTACATGATTAAGGAGAACAATATCGTGTGTGTGTAGCACTCTCCACCACACCCCCAGAAATTAATTTCCAGAAAAGCTTTGAGATGGGAAAGAAGTCATTTTAACCATCTCAGATATGCTTATTAAATTATTAATGCATATTCCCACTGCCTTGCCTTAGTGGTGCTTATGGGTTGATTGGATGTAGTCTTTTATTCGCGGTATAGGTTTTGAGCAACTACTATGGGTCAGCATGATTCAGAATGTAAACAAAAACAGTACAACAAAATGAGTACAGATTGTGGTCAATGATATAAGGAAAGTAAGCAGTGAAAGGCAAAGTGCTTTCAAATCTAGGGGTCAGGAGAGCTGCTCTGGGGAAGTGACATTTAAACTGAGACCTGGAGCAAAGGCCCTGAGATGGAGAGAGTTTAGTGATCTGGGACTGACCAAAGAGTTGTGACCAGATGCTACAGACAAGAAGAGAGTGAGCAGGATGCAAAAGTGGAGAGGTTGAGAGAACCTTGTAGGTGATGTAAAGAGAGTGGATTTTACTCTGAATGCAACAGAAAGCCATTGATGTGGTTTAAGCAGAGATGACGTGATTTAATTTACGTAGAAAAAAGATCACTATGGAGGATCTGCAGAGAATGGGTGGAGGGGTTTAGAGCTGAAGCAGGGAGACAGCCAGGATATTCCCCGCATGAGAAGACAGTGGTATAGACTATGGTGGTAGCAGTGGAGTTGGGGAGAAGTGGATATTAGTAGACTAAATGAATGCACCATCTCCTGGCCTCTCCTACTAACCACTGTCCTGACTCCCTTCCCCAGAGATTAGCTTTGTCTGTTTTTACACTTTATATGAATAAACTTGTACAGTATGGACTTTGTTGTCGCTGTCATCTTTCACTCAGTATGTGTAATTCATCCACATTGTTGTTAGCAGGAGCATGTCTATGCTCACTGCTGTATAGTACTCCATTTCCCAACCACACCAATGGAATAATCCCATCATTTTCCCATTCTACTTGGATGAACATTTGGTTTTTTTCCCCCCCCAAGACAAGAGAATAGAATTGAATCATGCTCTGTTGCATGACAAAGTCCTTGCTAGGTGATGGATATGTTAATTAACTTGATTGTGGTAATCATTACATAATGTATGCATATATCAAAACATCACCCTGTATACCTTAAATATGTGTAATTTTTATTTGTCTATTATATATCAGTAAAGCTGGAAAAAATTACATCTATGAATAATTTTGAATACAAAGGGTGATGTCTTTGTTAAGTGAAATATGAAAAAGAGAATATGTCACTATAGATATATACACATATCTATATCTATCATCTATCTATCTATCTATCTATCTATCTATCTATCTATCTATCTATCTATCTATCATCTCTCTATCTATCTATCATCTATCTATCATGTATCTATCCATATTTCCATCCATAAAATATTTACATTCATAGAAAAGTAACCAAAAATTGTTTATTTCTGGGTGGTAGAATTATGAGTAATTAATATGTGTTCTTTATTTCATTTTTTTCAATTTCCTACACCTTTAAGTTTAATTGGAACAAGAACGCACAGAAAAAGAAACTGCTGTTGGACTAGAGACAGCAGGCAGGACATTTCAGTGTACGCACTCTGTGCTAGGGTTAAACAGAATAACTTCTAGCCAGTTCCCAGATGCTCGGTGCATTCTTTCATCTGTTTTCCTATGGTTCTTTCAACTAAGAAATGTTCCCTCCCTTGGCTGCTTCCCAAATTCCTCCATCATCCAGCTAAGTTCAACCATTATTTCCTTTGTAAATTAGTCCCTGACATTTCTCCTTTTTTACTTCTGAAGAGATGGGTACATCCTTCCCAGTGGTCCCATAGCACCTGGTACATAGGTAAGGGTGGCCTTCCAGTCTGGAAACACAGGCAGTACACATATTTATCAACAGTATTTTCAAATACATATAAAATAATATCTGTTTCCAGACTGGATGGCCATGCTTTACATTAAAATATTTATTGCATTCAATTATAACTATTGTTCTATCCATACTGTGACCTTTTGAAGGCAGCTCTTTTGCCTTTCTTATCTCTGTACCAGAACCTACCTATTACAGTGCCTAACATGAAGTGGGTCTTCAGTAAATGTTTCATGAATAAGTGATTGAATTGGCCTAACGTGTATATTTTAACCAAGATGGTATTTACTGTCTCTGTTGTTTACTGGTATTTTAAAAATAGACTGGGAGACATTCTAATCATCTCTCATCTTTTTATTTGGAGGCTTTTGGATCTGTTTTCCTTTAGTTTTGACTATGTTGGTTCAACTTCTTGTCTCTTTTGGTCTCTTACATCTGTCTTGACACGTGAATGGCAGACAGAATTGAATGCACTCTTCCAGGCTTTGGTATGCTGCCCTTCTGTATGAAGACTTTGCTTTTAAACTTTTGTAATGATGCTCAACGTGTGTGAGGTTAAGCAGCATAATGCTGTACTCCCTGCATTCAAAAAACATTTCAAATCATATTTATTCATGATGTTATTTATGAAGCTAGAGTATGCTTTCTGGACAACACTTTTAAGTTTTTATCCTACGTTTTTCTTTTAAACTTTGTAGTGGTTGCCATCTACTGCCATGCAGTTTGCAATTAGGTCTAGAACCTTGTGTCTTATCCTCCAAATATTTTTGAGGAATGTTTAAAGTGGGATATTAAAAAAAAAAAGGGAAATCTTTTAAAGATTTTTCTATTTTAAAAACCAAAAAAAATTTATTCACCTCTTGTACCTTTTGTTCTGTTTTGTTTTAGTTTGAAAATATATACCTCTGATCTGCAATACCAACTGGGTATTTCTTCACCCATCTCCAACCAACATCCCCATCTCAAGTCCTGGTAATGTACTTTATGATTTTGGGTAATGGTGTGGTTGATTGCTATATGATTATGACTTGGCTTGCTGAATTTTGAGCTCATGCCCAATATAATTGTGGGACTTAATATTAAGAATATTGAAACCCCCCTGGTGATTTTTTTTGTATTTTGACAATCATTTTTATATCTAATCCAAGACCACAAAACATATATTGAGTCTCTTTTGAGACATTTTCTTGTTTATCTGTGCTGTTTTGTTATTTTTTAGGGGAAAATTTTTATGCAGTTGGTATTTAATTGTCATGGTTTTAATTATCTCTGAGTCTTTAGTAAGTACTCAGTAGGGTGTGCCGTGCTTGAGAAAACTGTTATTTATTTGTCTTTGACTTTTTCTGAAAGTAGATAACAACTGAGTGGATCAGCACAACTTAATTTGGATGTAAATTGTCGCCAGTAAAACTGTTGATATGTATTGAGATTTCATAGAATTTGTAGTTTGGAAAAATAGATTCATACACTCAAATCATTCCAAATATATTTAAAAGTTTCCTAATTGTATTGAGGATTGGTTTTTACTTTTAAATTAAATTAATCACAATTAATATGTTAAATGTAATTTAAAATTAATTAGAAATACAGGTAACTTGAAATTAATTAAAATTAAATAAAATTTAACATTCAGTTCCTGAGTTGACCTAATCATATTTCAATCCCCACATGTGGTTGGCAACTACAGTTTTGGACAGTGCAGGTTTGGATGGTTTGCTCTAATTCTAAACAACTCCTCCTATTGTTTTCCTAGCAAGCTTTTAACTGCTATAGTACAGTACTTAGCAAAAAATGTATTTGGTATCTAATGACCACTTTCATTTTCAAGAAATTTCAAATTGGAATGATCACAGTCCCATTCAAGAGGCACAATGTTCTGTGTTTATAGTTTCAGGGTCCTTCAAATCACTATTTGAAAAATGCATTTATAGAGCTAGCACATATTAATAATTGCCCATGAAATTGTGCTTATACTAGGGAATGACATTACTAGTAAATGACATTACTAGTCATTTACTAGATTACTAGTTATGCTCCTCATTTGGTTGTATACATGCTTGTATTGTTTGCATATATATTTTGGTGTC
Organism: Rhinolophus sinicus; assembly: GCF_057876585.1. Taxonomy (NCBI): domain Eukaryota; kingdom Metazoa; phylum Chordata; class Mammalia; order Chiroptera; family Rhinolophidae; genus Rhinolophus; species Rhinolophus sinicus. Next base: position 35,620,546 of record NC_142504.1, read on the forward strand.
AATTGCATACTCAGAATGTGTCAGAAGAATTTAGAAGGCCAGTCTTAGATAATTTTTATAGATGGCATTTCTCAGGCTTTCAGGCTTCTTGATATATTTACTTATAATGAATGCACACGTACTGATGGAGATCCAGTGTGGAATTTACTTTTTATGTTTATACTGTTATTCTGTGAAATGAGTCCAATCTACCTGTCATGTTGATTGTGACTGTGTGTATGTGTGTGTGTGTTTTAAACTTTGCACTTTCTTTAAATTAAAATTGTTTCCTTTGATCTAGGGGATTCTAGGTGTCTGATTAAATTGTGTGTGGTTTTATTCTAGTAGAATAATTTTAAAACCTTGTAGACTGTAAAAATACCATGTTTAGATTGATTAGCCATTTATTTGTACTTTCACTTATCATACATTAATGGGGTACCTACTGTGTTCAAAGTAATGGATTCTCTAAGAGAATTAGTGAGCTCTCTCTGCAAGTAACTGATATTTTCACATGCATATTTCATTTTACTGTAGTTTATCTGTTACCATATTAGCCATGGGAGTCATAGCACTATGCTAGTTGGCCATCTTGGCCGGAGAAACGTGTCTGCTCTTGTCAGAATATAAAGTGGTATGAAAACAAAATAAAATGAAACAGAGCAATTGAGTTTTGTTCTTTGCTCTCTCACTAAATTATTGAATGTTCATGACAAAATTACTAAACCTTTTTGTTTTTCAGTTTCCCCATCTACAAAGATTATGTTAAGTGTTCTATTTACCACAATAACCAATTTTAAGCATGAGTTATAAAGATCAAACAAGCCTTGCCTGTGACTGAATGGTTTTTTCATGAAAAGCTTATGTTGTACTATTTGAAAGAAAATAATAGAAACTTACATACAGCTATGTTTACAATTATTTGCAAAAATTGCAGATCATTGTTATTATTTTTATTAAATTATTTTTAATTGATATTCAATATTATGTTAGTTTCAGGTGTACAGCATAGTGGCTAGACATTTATATAATTTAGGAAGTGATTCCTCCCAATAAGTCTAGTACCCACCTGGTACTATTGTAATTGTTACAATATTATTGACTATATTCTCTATGCTGTACTTTACATCCCTGTGACTATTTTGTAACTGCCGATTTGTACTTCCTGATCTCTTCATCATTTGTACCCACTCTCCCAACCCTCCTCCCATCTGGAAACCATCAATTTGTTCTTTGTATCTATGAGTTTGTTTCTGTTTTGTTTGTTTGTGTATTTTGTTTTTTAGATTCCACATATAAGTAAAATCATATGGTATTAATCTTTCTCTGTTTGACTTATTTCACTTAGCATAACACCCTCTAGGTCTATCCATGTTATTGCAAATGGTAAGATTTCATCCTTTTTTATGGCTGAGTAATATTCCGTTGTATATATGTACCACTTTTTCTTTATTCATCTATTGATGGACTCTTAGGTTGCTTCCATATCTTGGCTATTGTAAATAATGCTTCAGTGAACATAGGGATACATGTGTCTTTTTGAATTAGTGTTCTTGATTGTTTTTCGGATAAATACCCAGAAGTGGAATTGCTGGATTATATGGTAGTTCTGTTTTTAATTTTTTGAGGAACCTCCATACTGTTTTCCATAGTGGCTCCACCAATTTGCAATTCCACCAAAAGTGCACAAAGGTCCACTTTACTCCACATCCTCGCCAGCACTTGTTTTTGTTGTTTTATTGATGATAGATAGCCATTCTGATGAGTGTGAGGTGATACCTCATTGTGGTTTTAATTTGCATTTCTCTGGTAATTAGTGACATTGAACATCTTTTTTTACGTCTATTGGCCATCTGTATGTCTGCTTTGGAAAAATATCTATTTAGGTGCTCTGCCCATCTTTTAATTGGATTGTTTTTTTTGTGTTAACTTGTATGAGTTCGTTGTATATGTTAGATAGTAACTCCTTATTGGATGTATCATTGGCAAATACCTTCTTCTATTCAGTAGGATTTCTTTTCATCTTGTTGATGGTTTCCTTGGCTGTGCAAATACTTTTTAGTTTGATATAGTCCCATTTGTTTATTTTTTTTATTTTATTTTGTTTCCTTTCCCAAAGAGCCATATCCAAACAAATGTTACTAAGAGAAATGTCAAAGAGTTTACTGCCTGTGTTTTCTTCTAGGAGTTTTATGATTTCATGTCTTACATTTAAGTCTTTAATCCATTTTGAGTTTGTTCTTGTATATGGTGTAAGAAGGTGGTCCAGTTTCATTTTTTTTTCTTCCATGTATCCATCCAGTTTTCCCAACATCATTTTTTTGAATAGACTGTCTTTACCCCACTGTATGTTCTTGCCTTCTTTGTTATAGATTAATTAACCATATATGTATGGATTTATTTCTGGGCTCTCTATTCTGTTCCACTGATCTATTTGTCTGTTTTTATGCCAATACCATGCTGTTTTGATAACTATAGCCTTGTAGTATGATTTGATATCAGGTAGTGTCATATCCCCAACTTTGTTCTTTCTCAATATTGTTGTGGCTATTCCGCATCTTTTGTTGTTCCATATAAATTTTATAATTATTTGTTCTAGTTCTATGAAAAATGCCATTGATATTTTGATAGGGATTGCATTGAATCTATAGATTCCTTTGGGTAGTATAATCATTTTAACAACATTAATTATTCTTATCCATGAGCATGGTATATGCTGCCATTTATTCGTATCTTCTTCAATGTTTTATAATTTTCCATGTAAAGGTCTTTTACTTGGTTAAATTTATTCCTCAGTATTTTTTTGATTCAATTTTAAATAGCATTTTTTCTTAATTTCTCTTTCTGACAGTGTGATTGGTGTATAAAAATGCAACCTATTTCTGAGTATTAATTTTGTATCCGGCTACTTTCCTGAATTCATTTTTCAGTTCTAATAGTTTTTTTGTGGAATCTTGAGGCCTTTCTCTCTATAATACATATCATCTGCAAATAATGACAGTTTTACTTGTTCCTTTCCAATTTGGATGCCTTTTCTTTCTTTTTTCTTTCTTTACTTTTCTTGTTCTTTTTTTTTTTTTTTTTTTTTTTTGTCTGATTGCTATGGCTAGGACTTCCACTACTATGTTGAATAAAAGTGGTGAAAGTTGACATCTTGTCTTGTTCCTGATCCTAAGAAAAATGCTTTTCGCTTGTCACTATTGAATATGATGTTAGCTGTGGGTTTGTCATATATGATCTTTATTATGTTGAGGTATGTTCCCTCTATTCCCATTTTGCTGAGAGTTTTTATCATAAAATAAACACTGGATTTTATCAAATGCTTTATCTGCACCTATTGATATGAACATATGATTTTTGTTTTTATTTTGTTTATTTGATGTATGTATCATGTTGATGGATTTGAGGATATTGAACCAAACTTGCATCCCAGTAATAAATTTCCACTTGATTGTGGTGTATGATTTTTTTAAATGTTGGTTTGCTCTAATTTCCACCAGCAACATTGGACTATAATTTTCTCTTATTGTAGTGTCTTTTTCTGGTTTTGGAATCAGGGTAATGCTGGACTTGTAAATGAGCTTGAGAGCTTTTCATTTTCTTTGATAGGTATTAATTCTTCTTTGAATGTTTGGTAAAATTCACCTGTGAATTTTACTAATAGTCCTGGTCCAAGGACTATTGTTTGTTGGGAGTTTTTGATTACTGATTCAATTTCATCAGCAGTTATGGGTCTGTTCATATTTTCTGTTTCTTCTTGATTCATTATTGGAAGATTGTATGTCTCTAGGAATTTGCCCATTTCTTCCAGGTTGTCCAGTTTATTGGCATATAATTATTCATAATATTTTCTTTTACTCCTTCATATTTCTGTGGTGTCAATTGTCACTTCTCTTTCATTCTAGATATTATTTATTTGGGTCCTTTCTCTTCTTTTATTGGTGAGTCTGTTTAAAGGTTTATCAACTTTGCTTACCTTTTCAAAGAATTGATCTTTTGTATTGCTATTTTTTTAGACTCTATTTTGTTTATTTCTGCTCTAAACTTTATATCCATCCTTTCATCAGTTTGTGCTTTGCTTATTTTTCTTCTTCTAGTTCCTTTAGGTGTCAGATTAAATTGTTTATTTGAGATTTTTCCTGTTTGTTGAGGTAGCCACGTATGTTATAAATTTCCCTCTTAGAACTGCTTTCCCTGTATCCCATAGATTTTGGGTCATTGTGTTTTTTTCTTCATTTGTCTGCAGGTATCTTTTGATTTCTTTGAATTCAGGAAAGTGGATCCTGTATTTATCTAATAGATAATTATTAAACATTTGCCATGTGCTGGCAGCTATGATAAATATTGATGATACAACCATGAAGATGACCTCATTCTCTGCCAATTGGATGTTAAAGTTTAGAGGGAAAAGTAGATGAAAAAATGAGGAAATGACAACATGGTGTGGAAAGTGTCCCAATCCAGGCAATATTCTGAGGAACTAGGTGGGTGTGGCTCTTTATTCATAGCAGGGACTGGGTGTGATGCATGACAGATTATGTCACAGTGTAGTATAATTGTATTTAAATCTAAAATAGGTAGAAGGGGCACAATTTTGGTAGAGGATGAGGAGCATTCACATTTCACTAGCCCAAGGCTGATGGAGTGAGCCAGGAAGACAAATGTAAGAAACAAAAAAGGGATTAGAAAATGGAAAGAAATGCTGAGGAAGATAGTGGAGTAGAGCATAAAGGTAAAGACTGAAGAAAAGATAAGCAGAAAGTATTACCTAAAGGAAATACCAAAGATGGTCTGGCCTGAAGGATGAGGACATTAAAAAGACTTTTAAGAGGCTGTGGGGATTTTGAAAACTAGGATGAGACAGATGTCATGTATAATTTATTACCTAGAAAACTGTTAGTTAAAGTGGATATAAAATTGCAAGGTAGGAGAGTCAGGTGTGGAAAAAAGGTTCTCCAGCAAAAGTTAATGTGCTAAAGCAATATGCTTTCAAAGTCAGTTAGTCAAGATTATTGAGAATAATGGGAGATAGAGTGGACAGCTGTAGTTAGAATTTATGGAGTTGTAATAAAGAAGAAGAGAAAAAGAAAAGCCAGAACTTTTTGTTCTAGCAAAAATGTTGACCTTCTATCACTCTGGGTGGTGAACACACAATGTAATATATAGATGATGTATTATAGAAATATACACTTGAAACCTATATAATTTTACTAACCGATGTCACCCCAGTAAATTTCATAAATAAAAAAAATGTTGAAGCTTATGAATGTTTGAAAGAATGGAGATGATCTGGCCTGTAGGGTGAAACACATGTTTAGAAAAGAAGAAAGGAGGTAAGGTTAAAAGAAACAATGACCACTGAAGACTCTTAATTTTGCAATTTATTTTTACTTAAAAAAATTCTATTATTAAAAAAAAAACTTCCTAAGAAAATCGTTTTGGTTGTTTTCATTAGAAAGTATACATTCTTATCATCAAACAGTTAGGAAATGTAGGAAAATCAACCATATAATTCCATCATTTAATTTTAACATTTATTTATTTATTTATTTATTTATTTATTTATTTATTTATTTTTAATTTATTGGGGTGACAATTGTTAGTAAAATTACATAGATTTCAGGTGTACAATTCTGTATTACATCATCTATAAATCCCATTGTGTGTTCACCACCCAGAGTCAGTTCTTCTTCCATCACCATATATTTGATCAATTTGAACATTTAATATATATTCTTTCCTGTTTTTTTTTCAGTGCATGCTTTTGTTTGTTTTGACTTTGACAATTGCTGACAAAATCATCTAATTGGGTTTTATTTGATCATAGGACAAAATTATAGATATAAATACTTTGTAAAATCTTTTTATAAACAAAAGCGATGTGGGTCAAATGGAGAAATATATAACGTGCTTCTCATACCATAACCATATTTGTGTAAAGCTTTATAGAAAACATTTCAGGTGCTCCTTCATGAGCAAGTCTATCTTATTTTAGCAAGGAGGGAGGGATTTTCTAGTGGGTTGTGGTAGTGTCTTAGTCCTTTCTGGCTGCTGTATCAAAATACCTCAGACTGGGTAGCTTATAAACAACAGAAATTTATTTCTCACAGGTCTGGAGGCTGGGAAGTACAAGATCAAGGTGCCAGGATGACTGGTTCACTGGCCCTCTTCCTGGTTCATTGTCTTCTTACTGTGGTCTCACTCAGTGGAAGGGTCCAAGGGAGCTCTCTGTGGTCTCTTTTATAAGGTTATTAGTCTCATTCATAAGGGCTCTGGTCTTATGACCTAATCACGTCTCAAAGGCCCTGTCTACTAATACCATCACATTGGGTATTAGGATTTCAACATAGGAATTTTGGGGGGGACACATTTAGTCCATAGCAGGTGGTACATGTGGAGTGGGTTTAATATCTGGAGTTTCTTTAAGCAGAGCTCATGGGAAATCAGTAATGGTTTATATATTATCCTTTCAGCCTCTCTTTACAACTCTGTTTGATAACAGCTTTTAGATCTATGCTTCTAGAGAAAGAAAGGATAGATCAAAAGTTCATCAGCTCTCTGATTCTAGTATAAAGAAGTGACTCCAGTTGGGATGGGAATCATCTCTAAGCTCTGATCTCTTATTTCAAGAGATCTTTTGTTTTAAAATAGTCATGTGTACATGTGTCTACCCACCACACCTCTTTTCCCAGGAGGGAACTAGATTCACTTAATATCTTATATGTACTTTTTAATGGTTTTCTTTCCTTAGTGTAGTTCTACTCCAGCAGAAGTTGAATTTTTTTTTTCTGAATTCTTGTTTTAATTCCTAGTGGTATGCATGCCCTACGATCCAAATTCAGTGTGAAAGGAGTTAAAATGTGTGGCACTACTAACATAGTCTTACAATCTTCTTTGTGTTTTAGTTTTAATCCACTGTATTTACCACAGTGGATGTGGCAGGAACATAATCAAATATTTATTGAATGAATAAGCATTTTTGTTTTCTCTTGTGAAAACGACTATTGCCAAATAAATGTCAAATAAATTTTGCAGAATTTTTCTTTTGAGCTTGAATTCTGGACTTTGTGTTTGATGTTGCAACCTCAATTTTAACAAGGTTTTTCCAATCCTAGTGTGCATTAGAATCACCTGGGCAACTTGTTGAACATGCAGACTCTTGGGCCACAGCGCATAGATATTCTCATTCACTAGGTGGGGTCTAGCCATCTGCATTTTTAGCAAGTGCTTGGAGTGTTTGTGTAGCAGGTGGTTATAGGACCACACTGTTAAATGCTCAGAAAGACTCAGGCAGACCCAACTTAGATCTGTATTTTCCTTAATTTGGTTAGGTTCATATATTTCAGGCAGATATTCTAGACAACTGGTTTTAGGAAATGGTCTTATGGCAGTCTTTAGGTCATCAATCTAGAATGAGTTCTAAAAGACTGTCTTGTATCAGTTGCACACGCAGATGTTAACAGCTGGTCATGTATTATCTTGTCATGAGTAAATCTCCATGACGTCAAATCTTAAATGATTAAACAGTTGACTGTTGTTGTTTTCTAAATTTACTTTAAAAGTTATTTTTATTATTTTTAATTTTTAAAACATGTTTCAATTACAGTTGACATTCAATATTATATTAGTTTCAGGTGTACACATAGTGGTTAGACATTTATATAACTTACGAAGTGATCACGCTGGTAATTCTAGTACTCACCTGGCACCATACATAGTTTTTATAGTATATTGACTACATTCCCTATTCTGTACTTTGCATCCCCTTGATTATTTTGTAACTGCCAATTTAAATTTCTTAATCCCAGCTGATGATTGTTTTAAAAATGAAATTCCTTAGCAACATTTTATTATCATGCCTTCATAGAGGAAGGACTAACCAATGACTTAAAAGAAATTGTCTGGCTGGCTAAGAAAAAACTGACAGGCCTTTGACAATTCGATGCTCTTTCATTAAAAATCTGTGATTTGTACCTTGTGGTCCCTCTTGGAATCACCCTCAATATGTCTCTGAGGAAATGGGTGTCTCTGTGGTTTCATTGACTTCCTGTGCTCTCTGAGTCTTACTTTGACTCCCTGATATGAATTCCTAGGTACTCCTTTATCTTAAGTATCTGCCAAGGCAGTTTCCCTCTGTGGCAACATACTATTAGTTAGTGTGGAGAGGTCTGTGGCTGCGAGGGGAATAAAGGTGAAAAGTCTGGCTGCTGAATTGCTACTTGGCAGCATATATCACTTTGTCACTGAGTGATTAAAATTCCTTCTGTGACTTTTGCATTAAGCAGAAAAGAGTACAGAGGATCTAGAAAATGTTCATGTTATTTAGGACTTGGTAAAGAAACCTATGTATTCTTTTACATGCAACTACAAGAATAAAAATTCCAAATTTCCACACAACAAACCAACTCTTCAGGAACCAAAGTTTCATGTGGAATAATATTTATAAGTATGCACAAAAATGATTACTGTATACATGATATTTTTGAGTTATTATAATCTGGAGACCTAAGAATATTAGTAAGCCTCACTGTACTGCCTTTGACTGCCAAGTTCTGTGACTCAGTTGGTGGAGAATAGACGGTCCCACTTACCTCCCCCTCCTAGTGTTTTCTTCCATGTGGAGGGTCACCACTAGCATATCACTTCTGCCCTGTCTCCACATCTTCATTCCTACACTCTCTCTCATGGAGTAACATTGTTTTGGTGAATGTGGGAGCAGAAATTGGGCATATTTATCTCAGTCTCTTCATGTTTTTCTTCAAGAGCCAGCTGCTACTGAAAACTACATATCCTGGGTCACCATCTCTGTGCTGTAAGTTTTCAGTGGCCCAAACCTGTAAAATGAGGTCTGTTATTACTGAGGGCTGGCCTATGTCTGGATGTTACAGTACTGGGTGTCATATTGGGAAATGTATTGTTGCTGAACATCTTAGCCATGCACTCCAACTTCATCTGGGGGAGACATAAGATGTGCTTCCCAGAGCCCCTTCAAAACAGGACTTGTCTAGCAGTGAAGAGGGTGGTGGGAGAGTGCCTCCAGTTGTCTGTTGTTTTCGGGTCTGCCTCAGCTGCACAGAGCTAGATGCTTTGCTCAAAGTCACACCCTTCCCGGGCAGCCCATATTTGGTGAGTGAGCTAGGAGGGGGTTTAAAGGCCCAGACATTTCAACCCACTATGGGATGACTCTCATGGGTAGTGTTCACTCCAGAGCTTCCTGCCAGGTTGGCCAAGGCTTTTTTGAGTCTGCATCACAGTGTGACTTTTTCATCTTCTCAGTCCTGCTTCATCCCCTTCCTTTAATCCCTTATGTACATCTGTCATGCAAGGACTCAGCTCCTGTTCCCCGCACAAGAACGCAGGGTTTGGTGAGGACAAAAAGGAACAATGGAGCCATAGATAGGGGAGACATACCACTATATTCTCGAAGGTAGTTGGTCGAAACACAAAGCAAACATACACCAGTATCCCAGTGAGGGATCTTCCTGCACCCCAGTCTCGCTGGCAGCCAGTCAAGACACAGGAAGTAGGATCAACATGGTCCGCAATCCATAATCTGCTTGCTAACCACACTTGCTAGCCACAATCCTCTTCTCTGCCAACCAAGCAACCTGCCAGTTTAGCCACGGCAGTTATATTAGTGGTTAATAGCTAACCGGTTATAGCTGATGGCCATCTAGTTACACCTGATGGCCATCTACTACCCAAGCCAGCACCTTTCCATGTAACGTTGAGAGCCTGCTCTCCTGGCTCTGTCCCCACAATCTAGACCTCCAGTGTCTTGCCTCACACCCTATGCAATCAGTGTCTTTCCCAAGGGGCCCTGTGCCAGGAACCCAGTTCATGAGAAAAAGTTTCAGTCCAGTTCAAGTATTGTCCCAAGGGGTGTCCCTCAATGTCCACCTACTTTCTGGGCACAGCCAGGGTTCCCAGGGTACCACCAGTCTTTCTGGGCATAGCCAAAGTGCTTACATATTCTCGATGGTGGCTGGTCAAGACACAGGAAGCAAACATCTGCCTGAACCCCCACAAGGTGTCTTCCTACACCACCGTCTCGCTGGTGGCTGGGTGAGACACAGGAAGTAAACATCTGCCAGTTCCACTACATTGTGGTACGTTCCCAAGCAAACAGTCAAGAGGTCCATCAAATCAGGGATGGAAGGCAAGTCCCCATAGTCCACAGTCATTCACCAGGGCTGTGCATTGGCCTCACAATTTATGCCCTCTCCGTAGGGCGAGGGCTCCAAGTCCTCCCCAACCTGGGGGTGAGGGACCACCTTGACCTCACCTGCATCCTCTACTGAGGACTCAGCAAGCGTTTCCTCCTGGGACTACAAGTCCTGCATCAGGGCTGCCTCAGCAAGCACTTCCCAGCCCACATGGCTGCAACAACCTTGGCTTTCCCCGGCCATGCTGGCTGGAGAATCGTCCACGTCTTTCCACCCTTCCATGGGGGTCCAGCTCTCCGGCAGCTTCACGGCTTTTTCTATGCTGGGTGGAGAACCATCCATATCTGCCCACCCCTCCATGGGGGTCCAACTCCTGAGAACAGTGGCCACCAGGCACCACACACTGTGTGGGGGCCACATGTCCTCCTGCCCAGAGTCAGACATCATTCTTACCTGGCCGGAATCTTCCTTGCCGCGCCAGGTATCCAAGTAGGTGGTGGCCCCGGTGTGAAATGTCCACAATTCTAGGAGCCTACAGCAGCAGCAGACTACCAAAAAGCAGGTGATGCCTGCTATGGCCAGTAGGGTGGTGTGCCATCCAGCGGCTTGAGAGGACTACCAATTTACCAAGGGATCACGTTTCTCCCAGGCAGATCATATTTCCTGCTCCCGGCAGCACTCCTCACAGGCTTCCTGAGACTGAGTGTCTATACACACAAACTGCTCCACCATCCTGCGGAGAGCTTTGGGTGGCACTATACCCTGCTCGCTGCACCATGTGTAATACAGGGACTCAGCTCCCGCTCCCTACACAAGAACGCAGGATATAGTGAGGCCAAAAAGGAACAACAATGGAGCCGTAGATAGGGGAGTCATACCACTATATTCTCGATGTCGGCTGGTCAAGACACAAAGCAAACATCCACCAGTACCCCAATGAAGGGGTCTTCCTGCACCCCAGTCTCACTGGCGGCCAGGCGAGACACAGGAAGTAGGATCAACACGATCCGCAATCCACAATCTGCTTGCTAACCGCACTCGCTAGCCGCAGTCCTCTTCTCTGCCAAGCAACCAACCAGCCGGCATAGCCGCGGCAGTTATATTAGTGGCTAATGTCTAACTGGTTATAGCTAATGACCAACTAGTTACAGCTGGTGGCCATCTACTACCCAAGCCAGCACCTTTCCATGTGAGATCGAGAGCCTGGAAGCTGCTTTCCTGGCTCTGTCCCCACAACATCTTGAACTCAAAATCTGTTTCAGTTGCCTGCACTTGGCGAACCCAATCTGTGACATGACCTCTTTTGGTTATAAATGTTTTAAATATCTTTCTGCTTTAATTTTTGGTTTTCTTAGTTGGTTCAGAGCTCAAGTAGGGAAAAATTGGGGAGAAATAAAATACATATTTAATAAGCCAGATCAGCTACTTTTAACCCTGGAACTCAAAAGAATGACAGATGTCACAACCAGATAACAATCGTATTCAGCTAGATTTTTGAGATTGTTTAAATCAGTGGTTCCCAGCCTTTGTGAGAATATGAAAATGGGTCCTATTAAATAGAGAAAGGGAAAATTAGCCTCACTAGAAAACTGGACCACAGAGTTTGCCAAAGATCATAAGTACACCATGTTTAGAAAAGGACAATGAGACAATGACTAGGCCACATTTTAACCGCAAAAATGGCTCATTCTAACAACACCGTCTTCTGAGTAATCTTGATTCTTTATAAATGATATCCCTGCATTAATCTTTCTGCCTCTTTGATGAAGATCATTGAGATACCCAATGACTGAATTTCCCCCATTTCTTGATGTCATTCAATCCAGAACTGTCACCTGCCTCCCTCAGTTTTCCTTAAAACCACCCACTTTGAAGCTCTGCAACTTACTATTACTGAGAAGCCCCCAAGATTTTCCTAGGGTCTCCCATGCTACGGCAAGCTAAGTAAACCTAACTTGTCTTGACTACTGATGTTTTCTTGGTGGTCTTTGATGGGCTTTGACACTTGGCTACACATTAAAATCACCTGGAGAGCTTTCAAAACTCAATTCCCAGGCTATCTCCAGACCAATTAAATTAGAATTTCTGGGGTTTAGGGCTGGGCAGTGGCATTTTAAAAAGCTTCTCAGAAAATTTCAATGTGCAGCGAAGATTGAGAACCATTGATTTAAACGATTGTATTGGAAGTGGAGGATGCACCATAGAATAGCTAAAAGGTACTTGCAGCCCTCTGATTTCAACCCGGCACTGTTTACACTGGCTCTGCTTGTGGATTCTCGCAAAGTTGTCTTAATCTATCAGAGGGAGGGTGTTTGATGAGCTGGAAGAAATCCTTTCTTGATGATATTCATGATTAGCCTGGAAGCAGATAAAGAGAGAGATTAAATTGACAACACTCATATTTGGTTCTAGAATGAAAGCGAATGAGGTTATTTGAAAACTCAATCTGACTGAAACAGCAAGAGTTGTATATTCTCTTTTCACATTAACTTGTGGGACCACCTAAATGTTAATATTTTGATTTAACTTTGCTTCCTTTAATCTGTTCTTTTAGAACTGATGGTTAACATTTAAATATGTTTGTTTCTAAGTATTTCTGTCAACAATGTAAATTCATTTCTCCTTCAGGGCAATAATAATTACACGGTAGAAGTTTAAGGAGGAACATCTGAGACATTTATATTAATACTCTTTAACAGAACACTTAATTAACGTGTGTTTCCCATGTGTGGGATTTACTGCAGTGGAGAAGAATTGGTGACAGAGGCAGAAAAGCAAAACAATCATTTCTATAAAATACGCCTTAAACTAGAACATGAAGCTAAAACCAGATGTAGGGACAGAGTCCCAAAGAGCAGTTTCCAGGCTCTCGGCCTCACGTGGAAAGGTGCTGGCTCGGTTATTAGATCGCCATCAACTGTAATCAGATAGCCATTAGCTGTAACTAGTTGGCCAACAGCTGTAACCGGTTAGCTGTTAGCCATTAATGTAACTTCCGTGGCTAGGGGGTGTTGATTGGTGGGCAGAGAAGTGGACAGTGGATTGTGGATCGTGTAGCTCCTGCTTCCTGGGTCTCCGGCTCAGCCACCGACGACAGCACAGTGCCATGAACCCCCTATCCATGGCTCTGTTGGTGTTCCTTTTTGGCCTCACTATATCCTGCATTCTTGTGTGGGGAGCAGGACCAGAGACCCCGCGTTATACCAGACAAACTAACTTTTTTCTTTTTTGTCCCGTTCGAAACTTAAGGAACATGCTTGTTTCTGGCATATTGGACTGTTCTCCACGTGGAGCTGAGTCAAGCAACTGCACAGCCATCGCCTTTCTTGATTAGTTCAGATTTAGAATATTTGCTAAATATTTGGTATTATGTATGATTTAAATTAACATATGACCCCCCAAACAGTTCTGCCTGTGCAGGGAGGCAGGCAGATGTGGCACCACTACTGACCAAGATGTCTATGCTTCACCTGGAACTGTGAATGACCTACAGGCTCAATTCACAGCATCACCAGTTTTTCTAACTGAGCTGCCAGAGTCAGCAAGAATTGCAAGAGTCAAGGAGGCTGTCTTTGCTTATAATCCTATTCCAACAAGTAAATTTTATCTTTCTCACCTCAGGTTCAGAATAACCCAGATTTAGCTTTGCTCCTTGAAGACTAGGCTGGAATGGAGGATCACGTGATACATGTAGGTTCGTTCACCTTTGGATTGCTAACAGTTGTTGTTGTTAAACTGGACTTTGACTGATTTAGGCCTTTTTTTCCCATGTGAGATTTTCTACTTCTGTTTCTCTCCCTTGTCATAATGTCTAAGAATCTATCTAAGCCATGCTGCCGCTAAGTTCACGAGCTTGTGAACCGATGACCATGGCTTTATATGAGTGATTGAGTGATGTACTGAAATAAAACAATAAACAATCTGATGCATATTATTGCAAAGTTTGTTAGCTGTTTAACTGAACACCTGTAAGTAATATTTTTACATAGCCAAATTGAGTTTTCTTCTTATGGTTTTATCTTGTTAGTTCTTGTGTGTCTATTAGACATGTCACTGATATTGCATGTCCCTAAGACCACGTACTGTAATATTCTCTGTCTTCCCTTTTTCATGTTTTCCTTTCCAAGGAGTCTTGGCTCTCAGAATTAAGTTTTTGATGTCTAGGGTGTCAAAGTGCCAAAGAAACTCTGGGAAGTGAGACTGTGACTGCTAGCCTGGTAGCCTAAACCATTTAAGGGAGGGAGGATGAGAAACTACGCCAGTGATGTTAGAATCTCCTGGGGTTCTTTTTGCATTACTTGTGCTCTGCTCCTTCCCAGAGAATCTGAATTAATAATTCAGGGATAGGGCATGACGGAAGGATTGTAAAAATTCTGTACTTAGGCAGGGCAGCTCCTGGATTCAGGACTGGAAGAAGACAGTACCTCTCATCCACAGCAGATACAAACTCCTGTGTGACTCCGCATGGTAAAGTGGGGAGCTCACTGGCCTGAGAGTCCCTGATTCTTAAACTAGCATCACCACTAGTAAACCCTACTACTTCCAGGCATATCATTTCAACTCTCTGACCTTTAGTTTTCTCATACATAAAGTTAAGAAGTTTAACTATGGTCCCTTTTAGAGCTGAGTCTATGATTTCAGGTTTTCACTAAAAAAAAAAAAGTCTTTACGTATGTCTAGCATATGTACTAAAAAAAAAAAATCCATCAAATAATTTTGTGTATTTGAACAGAGGTGCTATCAGTGCTAAATTAGTCTAGGAGGTTTAAAATAATTTAATTTTAATTTATAATTAATATTTAAATAAGTTCTGACTTTGGTAGAATTAGGTAGCAGTCCTTAGAGATGAGGTTCTGGATGTATAAATCCTTGGCTTTTATCTATTCTAAGAATAGTGGGAGTTAAAATAAATGATCATATAATCTAAATGACTGTTCCATGAGGTATGTGATATTGTCGTGACAGTTTTTGCAATTATAGATATTCAAGTATAGATGATTTTTAAAGTTGGTTTCTTCTTCAGCATTGAATATACTTTATTTTTAGAAGTTTTAGATCTTTTGGTTTTCATTGTAGAGAAGAGGGTGCTATTTTGACCATTATATTAACATTCATTATATATTTGCATCAGAATTTTTTAGCAGTGTCTCTAAAAAAAAAGCAATTTGACCTTTATTTTGGAGAAGGACAGAGGTGGGGGTGGTGAGTATAGTTCTGCTTTTCCTTGTCAAACAGAAGGAACAAAAAACCTTTATACATAACCCATCAATTTTCAACCATTATATTTTAAGCCACAGGAGCTCCTGAGTTATCTTTGATCTTGGTTCTATCACATAACCAAAGAAATTACACAGCAACTCCCAAAGCAGAGGTCTAGCTGGGAAGAAATTCAAACAAAAATATATAGAAATGTAATTGTTCAGTGTGTCATTATAACTGTTATTCATCTTTTCCTCTTAATCTGTAGTTTTCTCACTCCTCTCCTCTCCTCACTTTATTTTTTATGTATGTGTGCTTTTCCATGGATATGTGTGGCAGAAAGAGTGGTGATGAGACAATGACAACTGGGAAAGAATATTCAAGGAATTCACTGGACTTAAATGTCACTGAGTAGTATCTATATTACCTCTGCAGACAGAAGACATTTGAATCTGATTATGTTCCTGCCTCGTTTGATTTGCATCCTTGGAAGGAAAGCTAGCTATGTTCAGGACTAAGAGGACTTTATTTTAATATTAGACAATAATAATAATTCACCTTCTAGGAGGTGAGCAGTGTGCATCAGTTCAGCCATCATTATAGCACACATTTTAGTGCTTGCTTTCTGGTAGGACCATTTTTCCAATGAAAATAATGGTGTCTATTTGACACAACATATGATAACAAGACAGAATATTTAAAATCTGTATTGTGTTGGAAAATTATGAAATACATTACTCACTGTATCAGTTATTTATTACTCACTGTGTAAAAAATGACCTGAAACAATGGTCATTTTTTTCCCCCTGGTGGGTAAACATTTGGGTTGGGCCCAGCTGGGTGGTTCTTCTGCTGATCTCTCTTGGGTTCACTCATGTGGCTGCATTCTATATCTCTAGTGGGACTAGATAGTATAAGGTGGCCTCACTGACATGTCTGGCTTTGGCTGGTTGTCTAGGGGTCTTAGCTTGCATGACTTATCTCTGCTCTATTTGGTCTCTTATCCTCTAATTTACTGTACTGGGCTCCCTCATGGCAATGTAGGGTCAGCTTTCCAAGAGGGCAAGAAAAGAAGCTGCACATTCCCTTGATGCTTAGTATTTGGAGCTCCCAAACACCAGGCTTGCCCAGATTCATGGTTTGGGGAAATAAACTCCATCCCTAGTTGGGAGGAGCAACAAAGTCACATTACAAAGGGACATGCATACAGAGGTTTGAGAGTTTTTGTAGCCATCTTTGCTTACAACCTACCATAATCAGCCCTCTGGCAACAACAATTCGCATTGTCTTCTACATGAA
Source organism: Rhinolophus sinicus (assembly GCF_057876585.1). Classification (NCBI taxonomy): domain Eukaryota; kingdom Metazoa; phylum Chordata; class Mammalia; order Chiroptera; family Rhinolophidae; genus Rhinolophus; species Rhinolophus sinicus. The sequence continues at coordinate 35,637,189 of NC_142504.1, forward strand.
ACTGTACTACCCATTTCATAAAAGTCTTATATTCGCATGGAATCATCCATGAAGTTCAGGATTTCCTCATCTAAAAGGTCCAGATGTGGATAAGGTTTTTCAGTGCAGCTCCTTGCTTATGACTCTTCTTGATTCAGAAACCTGTGAAATAAGAGGATAAGTAATTTTTCACTCTACACACAACATACAATGGTAAAAATGGACAAGGAAAACTGCAATAGACATTTGCATTCCAAAAAGGTAAGAATGGAAGCACGCAGCTGTCATCTGCCCATGGAAATTCTGAAATCTAACTGGCACATGTTGCCAGTTTTTTCTGTTCTAGGGGCCAAGAACATGCCTTGATTAGAGACTAGTTGAACTCCAGTGGACTGATTCCCTGGTCTACTGTTCTTAGCCCTTGGCTCAGTCCTCTGAGCTCTTTCCTTTTTTTTTTTTTTTTTTTTTTAAATAAGAACTGCCCTGTGTTTGTAGCTGAGTTATTTTCTCAGGCTGCTTCTTGCCCATAGAAATCTAGAGGCCCATTAGCCCCTTTTCATTTTGAATTACTCAGCCCCTTTTCATATAAGCTGGATGTGCTTTTGCTAGAACAACTGTCTTAAAAACTTCGTGCATTTTAAAATGAATCTTCTCAGGGTTTACTACCTGCCCCACAAACAACACCACAATTCTTTTTCAGACAGATCTCTATTTTTGTGTCAGCATGTGTGGGACATGCCTTTAATGTTCTTAGAAGTTCTTTATGTGTCTGAAAGACTCTGTTAGGTTCTATCTTAAATATTTTTGAGGTCATACAAAGGGTTTTTACCCACAACTTTGATTTAATCTTTATACCCACAACTTTGAAGTTATTTCTTAATTTGGAATCTTTTTCCAGGTGGAGAGACTGGGCGTAAGAAATAGGCTTATTTTCCAACTTAACAACTTTCTTTAAATTCTGCTTGCAAACAGTGAGTTCTTTCTTTCGTTCTTTTTTTCCTCATTGACTTGTCATATACAGTTAGCAACACCCAATGTCCTGACTTTCGACATACTGACTAGAGATCTCTTTAGCTGTATCAGTAAGTTCATTAGGCACATTTTCTAATTTTCAAGTTGTATTTTTTTGTCATGCAATAGGAAGGTATGACTATTATCATTATAATTCATCACGTTTGACACTATATAGCCAGGGTACTCTTTTTCCAGCCTCTAATAATATTTTCTTTATCACTTTTAGGGCTCCATTAACAATTTCCTATCACCTTTTAGACTCTGTGTACCCCCTTGTCCCGATGCTAAATGTTCTAAGTTTTGTGGCAGCATCTCATTTCTAGTACCAATTATGTATCAGTTATCTATTGCTGCACACCCCTCCAAAGCTTAGTGGCATAACACAATAAGCATTTATGGGCACATGATTCTGTAGGTAAGCAATTTGGGTTGGACACAACTGAATGGCTTGTTTCCTTATCTCACTTGGGATCACTCATTTTGGCTCCAATGAGCCTAGATGGTTTGAGACGGCCTCACTCACATATCTGGTAGTTGTTGATTGGCTGTTGGTAGGTTGATCTGGAGGGCTTCGACCAGGACAGTTTGGTCACATGGTCTTTCATGCTCCTAGAGTTTGGTCTTCTTCCCATGGCAGTTTCATGGCAATACTCCAAGAGGGCAAGAACAATTGCTGACAGGTTTCTTGAGGGAGGCCTAGACTTGGAAGTCACAACCAACATCTCCACCATATTCTATTGGTGCAAGCAACTGACAGGGACAGCTCAAATTTAAGGTGTGGGGAAATATTCTCTACCTCCTGGTGGAAGAGGCTGCAAAGTCACATTGTAAAGGGATATTGTGCATATAAGATTGGGAAAAATTTTTGTGGCTGTCTCTGTAAACAATCTACCATAAACACTTAAACAGATATTTAGACTCTCAAAGTAACCAAAATTCTACAGGATAGTCTATCCTTTCTGTTAACTGCAAAGAAAAGATGGTGCAGCCATATACACATTAAAAAAAAAAAAGAATATTTTGTTACTTTGGGAGATGGAATATGGAGATAAGTGATTCAAGACAGTATAAACACTGGGCTAGAAACAAGTAAGTGTGTATCTTACTGTCCATTTTGACAGAGAAAAATTATGAAAAAGTATCTCTCTATTTTGCTTAAAGCTGGGATTTTCAACCTATTCTCTGAATACATCCTTTAAAATGGTAGCTCCTGATTGTCCCAGTCCTTTCTTTTCAATAGTCTAACATAATACAGTTCTTCATTATCTCTTCAACTCTTAGTCTAATTTTTTAAATGACACTAGACAAAGTTCTTTTAGAGTTTCCGGATAAGTTTACATTTTACTTTGAGTAACTGAACATTTAGAACATTTTCTATGAGACTATGAAATAAGGATTTTTTTTTTATTTTTTTTTGCCACTTACATGATTTATTTTTGTTAGTCACTCTTGGGAAACAGCAATTGACCCTCTTGGGAAACAGCAGTTGACATTTGTTTTTGAGATTGTATGGAGTAATGAATTAACTGGTTTAATGATAACACTGTGTTTTCATATTCATAGCTAGAGAAAAAAACACTATTGAGCAAGTCTTTTTATTTTGGATATAGTGCATATTTACATGTCCTGTTCTGCATGAGGCTTGCAAAAGGTTATGCTTTTATAACAGGGTTTCAAAGAGACTAGATTGGAGATAAGTAGAGCTTGCTAATAGAGTTTTATAAAAGGCTGAAATGAGAAAGAAAGAAAGAATGGCAAAGTGATAATTGTGATAACCGCAAGTGGGAAAGATTCTGAATATTCTTTGATGGTAATTTGATTGAAGTAGTGAGAGACAGAGATTGGGAAGGGAAAAGTACATTTTATTTATCCTTTTACAACAATATACATGCTTAAAAAAAAGCTTTGGTGATTAAAGCAATTATTATTCAACTAAATACCTCAGGTTACCTTATACATCTTAGTCTTGTCTCTGTGTTAGTCTATGTATAAAAAGCCTTCAAATTGGCATCAGAAAGCTAGAACATTATGTTGAAATGAGATACTGAAAAGTCAGCTGCTGTGTTTACTTGGAATATAAGACACTTAGTCCTTCATTTTATAACTTTGCAATTTTAAAGAAAAGTATTTAAGAAAGATGGAAAACTATAAATTTTAACTTGCTAGCACAAGTAATGTGAAATCATTGTAGCAGTCCTAGAAATGGTTTACTTGGAATAATTTATTATGTTTGATGAGCTCAATGAAAATCATGAAAGGAGCACCCTTTTTATTTCCTTGCCCTTCCATGAGGATATTTACTGTTTGCACAGCGATCATTCAATTTTCAGAGATGCTCACCACCTTCACCTGCTGATTAAATTCCTGTTTGGTTTTACGGCCAAGTTTGTTGGATTAAATTAACAAGTTCTGTTTGCTTTAGTGGGAATGACCTGCACCAACCTTCAGCTTGTACAAAATAATAATCTCTTCAATGATATATTGATTCAATGCTTTTTATCTTCTTTTAAAGAAATGTGCAGTGAAAATGTTATCTTGAGCTTGCTAGAATCTGCAGGCCTGCATTAGTTGCTTTAATATATTGGAGTCCTTGATCGTCCACATCTAATAACTCCTTTCTCTTTGCTGTTTTTAATCATTCCTGTTCTTCCAGAGAATCACCAAATCTTGATTACCATAAAGGGGGACTTTAACATGATCTTTTAGTCTATCAAATACCCCACTCTTGAAAACTGTCTACATCAAAGGGACAATTAAGGAAGATTAAAACCTATCTTTTTCTAAAAGTAAATCCAATTTTTATTGAATTGCTTTCGTCTATCCCTCTTTTATTTGCTTTATAGCTAATAGCTAAGAGGTCCTGAGAAGTTTTTGAAGAAAAATGAATTAAAATTTTTAGTATGAAAAGATTTGAAAGTATAACAAGATTTTATAAGTTTCCACATGTAGCCTAAGCCACTACAATACAAGCATTATAGTAAGCATTAGAAAATTAAAATGACATTCTCTAAATAATAAAAAAAAAAAGAATGGTGATGGTAGAATAAGGAATGGGGGTTGAGGGAAGAATATTGTGGACAAAAAAAAAACATCAACAGTTGCCATAATCCAGGGATTGGGCGTGGCACATAGTTTGTGTATATTTTCAGATTTATACATTATTTCTCTTTTTCACAGATAAGGTGATTGAGGAGCAAAGAGATGCAGTAACTTGCCTGTGACCATGCACGGAGGCAAACTGAGATCTACCATTTGATCTTCAGGCAATTTAGCACTAAAGCTCATTTTCTTCTTGACAAAACATACTCTACCTTTGACAAGGAATCACTTCCAGATTCTCAGCCCTCTATTCTACTTTCTGCACAACATGACCTATGACTCTGCATGTCACATGACAACCACATAATAACATGGGTTACTGGGGAAACTTTGTCCTCACAGAGGTTCTTGCTTATTATATTTATCTTTTAATCTAGTTGGATTCTTTTATGTAGTTCAGTGAAATCCAACTCTATTGTCAGAGAAAAAGTGAGAAAAAACGTTCAGGGAATTTTCCTCACCTATAGGGAACTCAAGAAGACAACACCGGGAGTGAACCTGACATGGAAGTTGTGTCTCTGCTGCTCACTTTGAGCTTCCCAAGTGTGGGTATCTAGATGCACTGAGTGTACTTCTGATGGGTGTTCCCCACCCCCGCCATAAAATCGCCCCTGACCACAATCCAGGTACTTAATCTGGGGCCCAATGGAAGAAATGACAAACTGTTCCAGTGTTGGAAGAAAGCTGACTGATTTGCATTTCCTGAGAGATGATTGGCAGGCTGTACCTAATGGGCAATTAAAGGCATTTTGAAGGATAACTGTGACTCTATTAGTTTTTCACCTTGTGTGCAGATGGAGCACCTGTTAGCTCCATCTTCCCTGTTCTTCTGCCTTTCCAGCCACTTCTTTACTGCTTTAGTGCCATCATTGGGATATGATGACCTTGACTATAGCACCTTACCCCACAACCTGTACCAACTGGCCTTTCCCTCTGAGGTCCTGCTACATTAGTGAGCAGTGAACAGGTTTCTATCTCTGAGTGAAGGCAGCCGCAGACCGCTCTTTTCCCCTAGTTTGGAGAACCTCTTTTGTTAGTTTCAGAGAAAGTTCTACCTCTTCCTTCAAGTGTTTCTTTGGCTCCATTGGTCCTACTTTCTTCAAAGAATCCAAGCCACATATTTCCCTGAAGTAAAGAAGCATAGGGTCTGCCTTTTCTTTGAGTTGGGAAAGGGATAGGGAGGAATAAAAATTCAGATTTCAAAAATGTATCTGCCACGGTATTATGGCCAATTATGATGTTTTCCCATCCTAACTGTAGCGTTTTCTGGACTCAGTATGGCTCTGTTTCTTGTTTGGCATCATACAGAATGAATAATAACATTTTTTCTAGTTTTAACCCAAGAGGAATGGTTTTCTTTAGTGATATCAGTCTATAGGGAGCTCTTACATAAAATTCAGCTGGCTTAAAAATCAATCCTAGGAAAATAATGCTGATACCAACCTACAGGAAACTCGCATTGTAGCACAGGCTCCAGTATGTTTTAAGGAAGGGATTTAGAGAGTGTGGCAATTGGGCAATGGGATATTCCTTTTTTGTGCCCCTCTAACATGGATCTAGAATGTTGGTGATATCTTTCTTAACCAACTGATGGTCATTGCCTGGGATGGATTTTAAGTCCTGGATTTGCCTTTGATTTGCTAAATTTCCAAGTACCATTATTGCCTATTACTGGCATTAGCAACCTTTCTGTACTTTTATTTTTCTTTTTAAAAATAAGAGTTTCATACTTATGCACTGTGAGAGTGCTGAGGTTACTAGGCTAACATTTTTTTAAGGCCGAATCTATTAGTACTCTTCCTCTATCCCTCTGGTTATCTACAAAAGAATTTCAGCCGTTCACCCTTTCTATTGTACTTGAACATTGCTCTTGAGACTGTTTCTTTTCTGGCTCAAGTGAGCAGTATTTTTCACTGTCATTTTCTCTGACACTACATCAATATCAAAGAAATGATTTCCAGGTAGTTGTGCATAAGTTGATGATTCCAATTGATCTTTGCAGTTCTTTTCCTGCAAATTGAGGTTGAGCAGCAAACAAACAAACAGAATGGTTGTAATACATGGAAGCAGAAGGCAAGATGGGGCTTATAACTGGGGTGTATTCTAACCAATTGATTTGGGACTGATACTGATGAAGGACAAATTCTTCAGTAAAGAGTGATGAGGTAACTATTACTCAGATAACAGTGTTTTTGTACTTTATCGCTGTCTGTGAGCAATGATAAGGATTGAGGCGGCCTTCCAAACTATGCCATAGCATTTGTAGTGATTGCTAGACCTTGAACAAGCCTTATTATAGGTTGGCTATTCATCCCTTCAGAGAGAACGAGAATATACCTGGGCAATGTCCTTTGATTAATTTTTGGTCAAGGACTTCCACATGAAAACAAAATAAAATGAAAATACATAAAATAAAAGAAAAATGACCAGATATAGGAGATTATCAAAATAAGCTGTGATGTGTTTTATTTTTCTTTCTTAAAATGAGAGATTAAGTGTCAGGATTTGGAGATGGTGTAATAGACTGTCATCATTTTGATTTGCATACAAATTATTTTTTAATCTGTTTTACGGTAAGAGATTTCTACTGGTAATTCAATATAAGGTCTATGCTAAAGTGCCAAAAAGTTAAAAAAAAAAACCTCCTTCCCTGGCAATATTAGTGGGATGGGCAGATGGATTCATTAACATTAGAACCCTGTCTTCCTTATTATTTCTATTCCTCTTTTATTCTTATTATAGTAATTTGTCTCCCCCTTTCCTTAGTTATTTGACAGATTCATTTCTCTTGGGACTAATGTTGCTTATATCTCCTCAAAGCTATGAATTTCACTATTTCTAGTATCCTTTAAGCTCCAGGTACTTTGCCTTATATTTTAAGCATGAAACCGCTACTTAATGTGTGTGTGTGTGCTGTGTTCCTCATATTGTATATATTTTAGATACTTCACATACAAGTTCAGTGAAGATGGAAAAGGCATCCCCCCCTTTTTTGGTCTTGATAGTGAAACTGAGCCCAAATATCGTTTCCCACAAATTTTCATGAATTTGTTGAGAAAGTAGCAATTGTAACTCTGTCTCCTGATTCTTAAGTCTGTGTGTATCTGAGTTTGTGTGACTCACAGGATGCTGAGTGTGAACTGAATAAGCAGTAATATGTAGTGATTTACTTGCTGGAAAGGTGGCGAAAATATTACAGTGGTCCATAGAGGTGTCAAGGAGCCACACAGATGAACGCTACCACTCTAAACAGATGTTATTTTCTGCAGAAAAATAAGTTCAAAATCTCCATTCTGTCTTGTTGGTGCTAGAAAAATTTCAGTTCTGCAGTGAGGATATCACTGCCATAATGGAGAGATGCATTTGGGGCCTTCAATCTACAGAGGCAGAGAGCTTTAGCACCATGCAGCCTACACAGGGTTAAAAAGCATGGGAATGTGTAAGTCACCTTGTATCAATTTCTTGAATTTCTCTTCCTTATTTGAAATGCATTCTGGCCTGACCTTTTCAATTGCTTTCCCTGCTAGGCTTTCTAAAGTGGGTTATGTTGGACAGGTCATGATGGGAGATTTTGTGATGAGGAATTAGGAAGAAAAGGGAAACTAGTGAGAAACTGCCGGAAGCAGTTTTGTTTTGTTTTTGTTGTGGAGCAGCAGTGGATTTGGGAGCACAACCATTTTATGACAGCAGAAGTGGAACAGGAAAATAGTGATAAAAAAAGATGTTGCTAGGACCATCTTTCTTTTCTACCACGTTTGGCAAATACAAATTAAAAATTTGTTACTTTAGTTTGAAATCACTTTTGGTTACATGTGTTCTGAAAAGATGACCCTAGCGTTCTACTGTACATGTAGATCAAGGCATAAGATTGTGGTTATGCTTCTGAAGGCACGGGCATTTGATTCAAGGAAGACCCAGACCAGACTGCTACACGGCTGAACCATAATTGTTAATTATTACCAGCTTAGAGAGGAGAAACTTGTAGAGAATACTGGTCATTTAATGTCTGCCTACTAGTGGTTGCCTACTGTGTGCCAGAGACTGTGGGTAGGCAATTAGCATGGCAATGCTGGTAATCCTATAAACAACTCCCTAAGAAAACAGACAACTGCTTCAATAGCACATAGTTGACAAAAATTAAAACCTAGTCAGTGTCAAAAGGAAAAAGTAAAGGTCTCCATTGCTTTTACTCTCACTTTTTAGGCTTGCTACCACAGTTAACTGTTTCATGTACAGAACAAAATATATGGTAGAATTCCATTTCTGTGTAGAGAAACCCCAAACCGGTGCTTGTTTGTACCATATGCAATTCCAAAGGAAAGGTGTTGTTTTTTTTTTTTTTTTCTTCTTTTAATGTAGGTAATCCGTTTGTGTCAAAGATGGTTTTTGATTTTGGATAATCTAGTTGGAATGAGGAATAGCTTGAGTAAATCTTGAATTTAAAGATCATTTTCCTTATATGTATTGGTAAAGGTCCAGTCAGGAAAAGAGGAACCTCACTAGATATTTCAACAAAGGGAATCTAATCTAGAGAATTGGTTAAAGAAAGCTAATAGAGCAAAATCAGAAAGCCCAGTCATAATTGTAGGAATACCTACCATCCCTAGGGCTGGGAGCACACAAGGGAGAGATTAGGATTTTCAGAATCTAGAAGACTGCAGACTGTATATTGGGGCTCAGATTACTGAGGAGGCGTCATGACCTGGCGACTGCAGGTTCTCTGAAGAGGGTGCAATGAGGCTGGTTCTAGGAATGTCAGGGGCTGCTACTGGGATGAAGGGTCAGTGTTAGTCAACAAGAAGGGAACAGGAAAGAATATTTTCCTTCTTTTCTTCTCTAGCCTTCCAGTCTTCACCCAGAGTCCCTTACTGGCTGCACCGAATAAGGAGCAAGCTAACAAAGGAAAAAAGTGGTTTTCAAGGTCTTAGCCCCAGGATCACAAGAGATAGAGAATAATAGATTCAGAGCTGTGAGATGAGAGGTTTATAACCACCACAATATTTATGATCATTTAAACATATTTCTACATTTAGAGTTTTTGACTTTAGGTCATAGCTTAGAATGTGAGAGCAGTCTTTATCAAGTGGGCACAAATTTGGTAGGAAGTAGACAGGGTGAGGAAACCCATTTAGTTTATATATACCCTTTACTAGCTCTACCCAAATTATTCTTTTTCAAGGAAATGGCGCTTGAATTAATGCTTTCCAAGTATTAATTTAACTAATGGTGAGAGTATTTCTACCTTTTAGATTTAGCTTATAACTAAACAACTTGAAATACATTACTTCTTATTATCAATTCCAATGCCAAGATTTAAAACAATTTTAACACATTATATGCAGTAAATAATTTCCACAGTAATATATAGCGGGATTTGTGTTCTCATGGGAGAGAATGGGGAACCTGGAATCCCATTTCTATTACTGTGATTCAGTGCTCTACCAACAAAGATGTATGGCCCAGGGTTTCCCTAGGGGGCTAAATCACACCGTGATGGTCTTCTCACAACATTCTTATGCATGTGATAATAGCTAACATTAATTTTATCTGTATAAATATCTACACCAGGAGTAGCTTTAAGTGTGAGAAATATCAGAGGCACAAAGTATGTGTATGCTATTTTCCTTAATAGAAGTTGTGTAAGAACTTTAGTGCTTTTCATCCTCTTTCCATATGCTGCTTCTTAGACCATCAGCTTTTCAATGAAGACATGATGAGTGTGTGGATGAGAGCTGGAGTGGGGAAGAATCTTGTTTGTCTTGCTGATTGTGTTAGTCTGCTTGGGCTGCCATAAAAGAATACCACAGACTGGGTGGTTTAAACAACACAAATGTATTTTATCACAGTTCTGGAGGCTGGAAGTCTGAGGTCATGGCACCATGATGGTTTTTTCTGATGAGGGCTCTCCTCCTGGCTTGCAGATGGCTGCCAGGAGGCAGCCATCCTCTGTGACTCCAGAAGAGAGAGATTGAGTTCTCTGGTGTCTCTTCTTATAAGGACAGTAATCCTATCAGATAAGCTTCCCTCTCACCCCTACCCAACCTCGTTTAACCTCAGTTATTTCCTTAGAGGCCCCATCTCCAAATAAAGTTACACGGGGGGTTAGAGTTTCAACATATGCATTTTGAGAAGACATAAACACTGACGAATTCCACTTCTTTGATATTCTCAGCATAAGTTCTAGGTACTTCAGTTCCTTCATTTGTAAACATTAAGAGAGACATTTCAAAGTACCCGAGAGCTAATGATGACAGTTGTATCCCCTGCAGTTAATTTCTCGACTGATAACTGCAATGTCTACTCTTAATTTTTCTCTAGAGTAGTCTAATTTTACTTTTGATTCTCATTACTGAATTTAAGTGAAACTGAAAGATAAATTCTTCTTTGGCCATATAATATTCTCTTAGTACGGGGCGTAATTTTACATAAGACGTTTCTAGGTCAGTATTTAAAAAGGCATTGCTCATTTGATTATATCTTAGTTTTCCCTCTAATCAAGCCGCCAGTGGATAACTGGGTATTTGTATGGCATCCAGAGGAATATTGTGTGTCCTCAGGTTTTTATTGTTGTTGTTGTTGTTGTTGTTAATATATGACTGGGTGGTGTAGAATCACAGGACTGTACCTAGGCTGCATTGAGAGTAGAACAGCCCACTCTAGTGATATGAGAGCTAGATCTAGATATCCTTCTTTATCTACCACACTTTAATGAAGAAATTATTGTGAGTGGAACATAAAATATATTCTGAATCTGATTTGAACATTCTTTTGACACTTAGTCTATATTAGAACATAAGTTCAAATTGCTTGCTGTGTTTTTACTTGTGAGGCTTATAAGCATGCTCAGAGGTTATTTGACACAATGCATAAGTGAACTATAATTTGCATAAGTGCAATTAAATGCCTGATTTTCTGTTCTGTATTGGGATGAGCAAATTTAGCCCTGGACAGTGCAATGAGTAGAATATCTACTAGAACCAAAGAATCCTCAAATTCGCATGTTTAACTGAATAACATCCTAACATATTATTATTTTAACAAAAGGAGAATTTACTGAATTCTCAGTAGAGTTGAATGTCACCACTTCCCAACTCTATATTTTTCAAATCAACTGAAAGAGAAGATTGAAACTGAAAATTTCACTTTTCAAAGTTCATATTTTTTTTTTGCAAATTAAAGTGCTACTTAATAATATTTGGTGAAATAAATGTGCAAGGCATATTATGTGCCAGAGACTATGCTAGACACTGGGTATTTAAAAAGATGAATAAATTAATAATCAGGTCTTTTTTTTTCCACCTATATATTTTACCTATGTTTTTTACCGATATATCTTAACTTTTTTTTTTACATATATATTTTTTACTTTTCAATTTTTAAATTAGTTACAGGTATACAAAACAGCATAGTGATTAGATATTTATACTCCTCACAAAGTGATAACCCCACCAAAGTCTAATACCCACCTGACACCGTTCATAGCTATTACAATACCATTGACTATATTCCCTATGTTGTAGTTTACATCCCATGACCATACACACAACACACAAACACACACACACAGACACACACACTGATGATATATATAAGTGGACACTTTGGTCAACATTGATCAAGCAGTAGTTCTCCGTAATCAGAAGTGTCTGGACGCTGATGGTAACCACTTGAATCATCTCTTGTAATTGCAGAAGTCAAACGTGACTTGTATTTATCTTTAGTTATCAGTATATATTGAGTATTACCATTTTAATACAGTTTTCCTTTCTTAAAATGTGGATACATTTTTTTGCACCTTCTGTGTGTGTGTGTGTGTGTGTGTGTGTGTGTGTGTGTAATTATAGTTGACATTCAACATTGTTTTATATTAGTTCCAGGTGTACAATAATCATGTTTTTATAATACATGAACTATACGTCATTCAGGTATTTCCAAATATTACAATAGGTGGGACTATTAACATAAAGAAGAACATGCTTGGCAAATAACACAGATGATATAATGGAGTGAATGATTAACCAAGACTCTTTAGGGGTTGGAAAGTCCAGAGAACCAGAGAAGGGCTGAGCAGAGGATATGATGCCTCATATTAACTATTGACCTATTTCGTCCTCTTTAGTGTCTCTATCCATTTACAGGGGTTGGAAGGCTAAAACATGTAATAAGATGCTCCAGTACAAGCTTTGCAAAGCAGGAGAGAATAGAGTCATTTTTCCTTTAGCAGTGATGGCAGCTGATGTATAAGGATCCAGCAAACATTGGCTTTTACAGTGATCAGACTCCTTGTTTCACCGCCAAATCATCAGCCTTGGCTGTTGGGCAGCTGTGACATCAGCAGTCGTTTGTAGCTTTCTGATCTCTGACTAGCAGCAGCAGCTCCCCATTTTTGGATTATACCTGCAGTGTTGTGACCTGAAAGCTTATTGGCGGTGCCTGACTTGTGCTCCTCTAATTCTTTCAACAGTTTTGTTGGCACTTCATTCCCTGCATTAAATATCTTCCTGTGTGACATAGTCAGCGTGCCTTCTATTTTTACATTAAACTCTGACTGATAACAAAGGTTTGGAAGATGAATAGAAGCTCCCCAAGTGAACAAAGGAAGAAAGGTCCATTCCACCCAAAGCAAACAGAGTGAACAAATTGATGGAGGGCATGCAATACTGTGGTATGTTAATATGAATCAAAGTAAGTCATTATTGTTGGAGTGTAAGGAGGTGGGAGACATAGGAAATGAGGTCGAAGCATTACAAAGAAAAGAAATTATGTTGTGAATTGTATGCTTTTCTAAAGCTGGCATTGGGTAGCTGCTGAGTTAATTTAACCTGAGAGAGGTACTGTGAAGGCTGTATTTTTGGGTAGCCTGTACTCATGACTCCATGGAGGATAAACAGGGGGAAGGTGGTTCAGAAAGGAGAGAATGCTCAGGGAAGCATGTTGAGTAAGAGATTATCAAAGAGAAAATTCTATTCAGGTTTAGGTCTTTGAATTAAATTATTATTTTCATAAAAAATGTTCTTAAGAAAATACATTGTGCTAGTTTGTTTTCTAATAGTCTTCCATTTTAGAAAGCACGAAGGTTTCAGAAAAAATATTTTTCTTTTTCATGCTCAGAGTACAGCTCCCTTCTTTGCTGTCCAAAAGAATCTGCAGCCTCATGTATTTTAGATTTGCTGGAAAAATATGTTAAGATGAAAAAGATCTGTGTAGAAAGGGGATATTTTTATCTTCCTTTGACATTTGCATCCATTTAAATGAAAATTTCTTTTTAGAGCATAAGTGCATTTATCCAAAACTTCTCTTCTTGTAAATTATTGTAGTACATGGTGAGAAGAAGTGAAATAATAAAAAAAATGGCAAAGGATACACTTGCAATTAGAATCAGGATTGGCATGGTTAGGCACGCGAAGCTACTGCCAAGCTGTTGGAGGAAACTGGTAAGGTTGCTTCATTTGCTAACTCCACACCTTTTCTTCAGTTTTTTCACACAGTACTCTCTTGGAAATGAGCCTCTACCTTCTTTTTCCTAACCCAAAAGAAGCTGCACAAATAACATAGGACACCAAATGTTAGCAAAGAAGTATGAAAGCTATGTGTGTTTTTAAAAAGGCAAACAAAAACAAGGAAACATTTTCCTTTTTATAGAATAAGACTTTAATGTGATTCAAACTTCTGTAAAGGAGGCAGCAGACATTGGTTTATATTGTATTTGGGTAGGTATTGTAGTCAGTTTGGGCTTCTTTGACAAATTACTAAAGACTGGGTGGCTATGAACAACAGAAGTTTATTTCCCACAGTTCTTGGGGCTGGTAGTCTGGAATCAGGGTGCCAGCATGGTCCAGGTCTATTGAGAGCCCTCCTTTGGGGTTGCAGGCAGCTGACTTCTCATTGCATCCTTACATGGTAGAGAGCAGAGAGAGGAAGCAAGCTCTCTCCTGATTCTTGTAAGGGCACTAATCCCTTTCCTGGGTGCTTCACCCTCAGGAAGTCACCTAATCCCAATTATCTCCCAAAGGCCCCACCTCCTAACAACCAGTGGGGAAGGGTTTCAACATATGAATTTGGGGGAAGACACAAAGATTCAGTCCATAACAGTAGATCTCTTCTGCACCCTTGCCAAAGACGGAGCTTGAAGAAAGGAGAATATTCTTTCTTGTAGGCAAGACCTATTGGCCTTTTGCAGAAACACAGAGTTATTTGCCAATGGACATTTGTCTGTAAATGGACAACTCTACATATAGATTAAAAGGTAATGCAGATGTGTTCTCTAGACAAATATCGTTTATTAAATAATCCATTATTTGTCAATTAAAGAATTCCTTAGAGAATTATTCTAAAAAATAAGCATTTATACTATGGAATGAAAATCATTAATAATCTTCTTAATTACTAACTCAAGCATAAGGACTATTTAAGAATAATTATAGTGGGTTCTCATTTTAATTTTCAATCCTTTCTAAATAAGGTTGGGGAACTCCTTAGCCATCTTATCCCCCTCTGTTATCATCCAGGTTTCCCAGTCACCTTTTGTGAACCATGTCAATTTCTGAACGAATGCTTATTTATCAGATCTTTGAATATTAAGATCAGAGTTTTTAGTCTCATTCATAAAATTGAAGAAGGCTCTGTAATTAATCGATGTTGCTTTATTTTCCCTGTCTTTGCTGGCAGCAGATCCATGCATTTTGGGGACTGCAGGATTTCTGTCCCTTTCATCATGCTTCTTGAAAAATGTCAATTTCCAGGGGAATGGTTTCCTTTTTCAAATCGGAACTCACTGGGTATGTGCTTTGTGTTTCTTGCTCGGTTTTGTGACCTCAGATCTTTGAAATCCTTATATCACTCTCTCATTCTCTGTAGTGGGGAGAGAGCTATCGTAGCTCCTCGATTTTTGGAAAGAAGAGAAAAACTTTTAAGATGAAATGACTCTCCTCCAATACGTCTTGATCCCTCCACAATGCCAAAGCCGTGGCTTTGTAATTTACTTGTCAGGTTATCAATAAGTGCTGAACTATAGCGACTTGGGAGGTTCTGTTTAACTATTTCATGGTTACTTTTGTGCTGGCTATAATCCTTTATGCAGACGACTCACGATTCCAAAATCATTACACTTTATTTCCTCCGGACTTGATCACACAGTTCCCTCTGCCTGAAATGCCTTTCAACTTCATTGCTTACTTGTCACGCCGCTGCACATCCTTTGAAATCAACTTAAAAGGGCTCTGTCTCCGTGAGGCCTTTTCTAGTAATTCTTCACTTAAGTGATCCTGTCCTTCTTTGAAACCCAGGTCCCTTCATTTTGCTATGTGGGCGATATAGTAAACTATAATTTTGGGTTAGTTGCCTATCACCCTTATTGTCTTCTATAAATACAGCTGATTTTGTTCCCAAAACGTTTCAAAGTAGTTGTATCTCTCTCATTAGAGGTAAGCTCCTAAGAACAACTTTATTATATATGATTGTGTTAATGGTCATAACAGAAGTAATGCTACTGAAGTTTATTCTCACACATTGGCGTGGTCTTTGACAGGCAGTCTTCTGTATGGTGATATAGCAACCAGTCTCTTTCCATTTGGAGACACTGCCATCTGCAACACAGACAGTGTGACGTTCACATCCTAAGATATACATGGATAAATGTCTACTCACTATGTTGTTCACCTGAAACTAACATAATATTGTATGCCAACTCTAATACAAAAAACAAAACAAAATAAAAAACATGTGGCTTCCAAGAGTGCCAGGAAAGGACAAGAGAGAGTAGACACAGCACATACACTTCTTAACCAGGCTGGCCCCAAAGGGTTAACTTTTCTGCTTATATTTGCAGTTGTCTGGCCACTGGTCTTTCTTTGATTGATGCAAAGAAAGACTGGGAAATATAGCATCAGGCTAGATAGCACTTCCCTAGACATTATGGGATAGGAACACATATCTTTGTTGAACAGGTAGCTCTGCCACAGTGATACAGGCTATCATAGCTCTTTATGGCTCCATAGGAGGTGTTTGATATATGTTAGTTAAAAAAAGAATGAATGAATAAATAGCATGTACCAGGTCAAAGGTAAAGGCAATTAGAAGGTGAGAGCCACAAGTTAGCCTGTGTTTTATGGCTACTAGATGTAATAGTTCACAGACTTAATGTTGGTGGTGGTAGAGTAGCTATTTGCTCTAAGGGAGAAATGATCAGTTTGGGATTTATCTACACTCTTTAAACATGCCTTGCTCCAAAGGTCACAGATTATTTTACAGAAATAATGATGAATACTTATGAAAATATATAGTCATCTTCTTTCTTGAGTACATTTTATCATTTAAGTGCTTTAAAAAAATCATTTATTTGCCCAAAGAACATTCTAGAAGGTATGTTTCTATTTTAAAAAATAATTGTTCCCATTGTTGGACAAATATCCATTTGTTCTAATGATTAAAGAAGTGTTTTATTACATTGGGAAAGACTCAAATTTTTAAGAGGCAGGGATAGAATCACATAATTTCTAAGGGAATAAAGTGTGTTTTATTTCCCCCCATAGGAAAGATTCATAGGTATTGCTTTTGCTATTTTTTTTTTTCCTATCAAGAGGCAATGGATAGGATATCTATTCAAAAGTGTATAATGTTACAAAGTGACAAGATGTCAAATGCACAGGCTAAGGGAATGTATTTCTTAATGCAACATGATTTTTGGAAGCTTCTAGTACCCATTAAATTGTACAAGTGAACAAAATTGATATTTGTTAAAAAAATTAAAGCATCAGTCTTGGTATATTTAGAGTCTGCAAGTAAAACAAAACACTTTAGACCTGAACTTCCACTTCATTTTATATGTGTGTTTACTCAGGAATTGTTCTGCCTTATCACTTTTATCATTCTTTTATCACAGCTGTGTGAAAAATTACAGTTGGAGTAGTGTTCATGTTTTTACTAAAATACATTTTATTTCATGCTATGAAGCAGATTGCTAACGTTTGCTACTTTTATTATTACAGCTGCATGACTCCCTTCCCTCCAGTTAAGGTTGTGTCAGTACATCTATGGGAAAAAATTCTTTTTATTTATGTATTTGTTTTTATTCTGTGATTGCTTTAGCTAAGCAGAGGTGAATTTCAGAAGAACTCATGCTAAGTTAAAAAAATTGGACAAATAAAACCTAAGCACAAACACTGAGTATAAATTCTATACAACAAGTATTTCATCTAAAATGAAGGTAAAGTTCAGAGAGGATTATTTCCACAGGATTTGATAAGGCACCTTTGAATTGTGACTTAACCATTCATGTTCTTGAGAGTGATATTGAGAGTGTTATTGTGATACTTCAGATGTCAAACAGTCAGATGAACTGTTAGAAAGTACACACTGGGTTGAAACTTGGTGTACAGACCTTTACCTGGAAGCATATGAAAACCTTGAGGTGATAGGGCATCTAGCAGGGGAATACATTTTGAATAGGGAACTGAGTTTTCTTCCTTACCACCCTCGTTTAAAAGGTGTAGTGCTCATTTACATTTGCTGGAGTAAGTTCCACCATCAGTGCTTGGGAGTGTCATTTTAACTCTTTTTCTACGTTTGACTTAGAAAGTGCTGATGCTGTTCTATTTTTCCAAGTCACCCTGTTGGTAAGACAACTGGAAAATGTTGTTTTCTGAACAAACATTTTATAGTTTCAGATTTAAAATGAATTTTGTCACCCATAAATATGAACAGGCATGTGCCAGGGGAAAGTGAAAATTTGTGCCTGAGACAATGGACTAGGAAGCTGAGAGTTACCAGGGAAAATGGCCTGGTTGCTTTGCTAATATTTTAGATCTGTCTTACTTTTCAACCAAGTTCCCTATTATTTTTGTTTGCACAGGTATAAGGATAAAAGTATGGAGTCGGTAAGGCTTACCTGCTTACCTGCCACCCCAGTTCTTTACCTTTTTTTAACCTCTCTGGGTGCCTTAGATGGAATAAGAATAGGAAAAAGGCAGAGTACATACCCTGGGGTTCAGATGTCTCCCGAAATCTGTGATCTTGTTATCACAAAGACAGTGGGCACTGTTGCCTCTATCCAGCACTTTCGATATTCGCCATCAGTCATTGTGATGCCGATTTACTGTCTTGGCTAGACTAGCAGCACCGCATCCTGTAAATTTCTTAACAGGATGGGATACTGTACTGCTACCCTAACACAGTTAGAAAATTGAGGTCAATTCTAAACCAGAGCTCCTGAAGATGTACTGACAGCACCATCCCCGAAGTTAAGACAGGGCTGGACAGTTAGCAATTTTCAAGTTCTCTGCCACATCTACTGTGCATTTATCCAATTATCAAACATTTTGTAGGCCTCTAAACAAGCAAGACTGGTCAGTGAGAATGTAGACCACAGATAAGGAATTTTTGGAATCTTTGGTTATTTATAACTAATGTAGTTCGAAGCCTAAGACAGTAAACATGTCAGAGCACTAGAGGAGAGTGTAATAACTGTGATCAAACAGAAGAGTCAGTCTGGGACACTTGCAACACAAATTCGATTGGTTTCTAAGGCAAGAGGAAATAATATAGCCTAAGGCCATTTAGGAAATCATTGCAGCAAATATAAATAACTAAAGAAAGCATCACAGAGGCATGAATTGCCTTAATTTCCATAGGAGGAAGGGGGGAAAACACTGTTTGTATTTCCAGTCCAGTTCCCTGAGACTTCCTTGCATCTACACAGAGAACACTGACTCTGAGATTGCCTCTGAAGATTAGGGAGGGAAATTACGTACTCTGCCTTGAGGCTGCAAGCTGAACATTACAAATAGACGCATCTGGGCTGTATTGGAAGAGGATACACTCAAAACTGTCCAAGGAGACAGAGAGAAGCCCATCTGTGTCTAAAAGCCAGAATTGGGCTGCTTTTGCTTTTGTTGTAAAAATCCGTTCTGTTCAAGTCCCAGCTAATGAAAATGTGCATCTGTAAATAAAAAATAAATCAAGGCAATGTATTAATCCTGCAGCAGCTGTCCACTTAACTTTACTTATAAAAAAAATAACTCAATTTTCTGGTCTGAATGTTCTTGCTGTTTAGCAATGTGATGGCAATTTGAGGGAGACAAAGTAGGTATTGAAATCTATTTACGTATAACAACCTTGGCAATAAAAGCAGCTATGCAGTAACTGTACAGTCATTTGCTTTTATAACTATGTGGATACTTGAGGTCCAGAGTCTGACCCTAGAAATCTATTACCTGACTGTTTGAATTGCTGTTTTATTTGCCCATGCTATTAATTAAATTGTTTCTCTAACCTAGGACTGGCATTGTGCATTGGTCAGCTGGGCAACTTTCCAAGGTTTATAATTGGAGAGGGATAGAAAGGGGCTCCTGACCAAAAATTTCCTCCCACTTGCATTCTGTGGTGATGAAAATGTTGGTCTTTTCAGTAGACTAGTATTTTCTCTAGGAAGGATAATATATGAGCTAGAATTATTAAAAAATAAAATTAATTCATCTCATCCCTCATAATCCATTGTAACTGGAAATGAGGCAAGATCTCAAGTAAAAGTGAAACATAATATTTAAGTTCTGATGAAGAAAGTGGAAGATCTGGGAGTGGTGCTATCGTTAAAAGAATAGCTTTCCTAGATGGTCGAAAATGCTTACAGATCCTGGCATATAGCCCATTGCTAGTTACAGTGGAATGAGGGCAGGGATAGGTGCAGCTTCTTAAGAATACTTTTATCCTGGGAGAGAAGTTCACAGATAGGCTGTCTGGTTAGAAGGCAGTAAGAGTGACATTGAAGGGACAGTCTTAAAGATAAAGACTCTCCTAAATCGTGAACAGACTGTCTGATATAGAACTAAAGAGACTGTAGCTTTCAAATACCAACAAAAGTTAATACAATTCTATAGTTACTGAGCTTTTTTTTTTTCTTGCAACTTATTTATATATTAAATTTGCCTTATATTAATAATGCCATGACTCTTTTAGTAGGAAGGATTCATATCCTAGGTGTAAATGCTGACGATATCTTCTAATTTTTCAATATGCATACTTATTATCTCTTATGCTGTTAACTCACATTTGGTTTTGATTGATACTGGCCAAAATACATCAAAGAGGAAGACTTGAAAACTAAATAAGCAGTTTATGCCACAGGAGCAACGTTTCCATTTTCTTGTCTTTTAAAATCTTCAAAATAATTTATTGAAATGGCTCTTATAACTGGCAATACTCATGGCTTGTAAACCTGGTGGCTTGAAGAGTTTGTACTGATGAAATTTTGTGGTGGTTAGGGAAAAGTCAAGGGTTTCTTCTCTAAGCATCTCTTCTCTTAATCCCTTTACTTACAATTGCCGATTTCCCTGGAGATTTTTATAAAGAAAGTACATTCACTTCCTGCTGCAAAATTGCTGCCTTGTTCCTTGGTATCTCATTTTTCACGGTGGCCTCCGCGGAAATAATTTTTCTTTTCTGCTAAGCCTGATTGTGCCCACCATGCCCGTTGCTTCCGGAAACGATGAGATTGATGGCAGTAGTTTGCATTCACCTGGCTGTTTCTACCATCTCTACCAATCCATTTTCATTTTTATGTCTTTTCATGAGAGGCAAGCAGAGAAAGTCAAATAAACTTGCATAATTCCATTTTGAAATTCAGCCGATTGTTCTCAGTTTGTGGTTAACTAGACAACAGGAGGCAGCTGGATGAAGTGTAGGGTGTGCTGGGTGCGGGTGGATTTTAAGATATGTTTAATAGTTTCTGATGCTGTTTTCCTAGATTTTACTTGATAACAGTAATTAGATTTTAGATGGGAACCTTGGATGATTGGTTTCACTATTTTTCCTTACATAAGAAAAAAAAACTATCTGTGTAAAATGGACTTGTGATTGTATTATTTTCTTTTCAAACATGGGATAAATAGTCTCATGTAAACATATGTTTTTCCATGATGCAACACTACTAAAATGCTAATGTTGATGGGCATTCGTAATTGACTTATATATTGCACAAAAATTGTGCTGGGATCTTTATGAATAAGGAGCATAATCCATGTTCATCATCGAAATGTTTGTCTTTTCTACTAACTAGAAGGCTCCTTCTCCAGTCAGTTTTATAATTAGTGCATTGACAGGTTTCAAATAGTACGAGTACATAGGGCTATTTTTAGAGTCCTTGGAAAATAGACTGGTGCAAAGCTTAGGTGCTAAAATGCTGTATTGGTCATCCAACCTCAGGGCAGTGAGAGTGACAAAAAAGAGACCTAGATAAAGAAGGAAGAAAGCCAACATAAGGTGGTGCATTACCGAGCAATCCTGTTTCACAGCAGCACACAGGTGGTCTTCCAGCCACAGAAGTCTCCTGTCAGGAGGTTCAGAAGCACTTTGCTCCTGAATGGTCCACCGTAGATGGGTGGAATGCAAAGTAAATGTATCTACTGGCTCATTCCATCTCCAATTTCTCACTGGTCAAAGTAAACTCTATGGGGAGTTGATCCCCTCACATTTGGGGTTATGTCACTAAGTTGTGCGGCTTGGGAATCCAGATCCCATGTTCTGTAGTACTTCACCTGAGTCAGGAAGCAGCAGAAAGAGACAAAGATGACAGGTTTTGTCAGCTGCACAGAGCTGACCACAGCATTCTGGGTCTTAGAATTGGGCTAGGAGGTGGTGACTTAGGGAAACAGGCTGAAGGCCTAGAAGACAGGTGAGATGGAAAAAATCTGAGGCTACCCTTTTGATATGTCTAATATGAGTGTATTCCATCCTCATTAGCTGTTCTTTGTTATATACCCTGACAAAAATTGTCTACTTGTGCTTACTTTGTATATTCATTCCTCTGATGGCTTTTCTTATCTGTTTGTTTTTATTTTTATTTATTTTTTTTGTAGGACAACATGTCTTTTTCTCTTTCTGGTCTTTCAGAAGCTAATAACACACTATACCATAGCATGAAGAAAGGCCTGTATACTGCTTGGTTTAGAAAGTGCCAAGTAGAAAGATACTATTCAATAATGCATACTGTAATTTTTCAACAATTCAATGAAGATAATTGTATTAAACTGATTTGTAATCTAACAGCAAGTATAAATGTTAACAATTTGATCATTCACAGTTACTGAAAGTGTTTTGAGATCCTGTATACAAAGGAGCTAGAAAAATTATGAGCAATTATATGGGAATTATAGTAATTGGTAATATGCCCAGACCCATGTTCATGTGAGGGAAGAGGAGAGATGATTTGCTTTTGAAACATATTGACTATACTGAATACCAGAGTCAAAATTGCCCATGGAATAGCTTTGAGATCTTAGCTAATATTCCTAACTTACATCTTCTGGGTCCAAATCCCAATTCTTTCACTTACTAGTTTGTAACTTTGAGCAGTTATTCATCTGCTTTAAGACTTTGGTTTCCTTATCTGTAAAATGGCAATATTAGTGTTTCACTGTGCTGCATAAAACCTGCAGTTTTATTTTTTAATTTTTCTTTGCTGTTATATAAAAAAATAAATGTAATGACTTGGGTACATAAAAATATTTTAGCGTAGACTTTTCAGTATTTGAAACAAAAGTGCCTCTCAGACTGTTTCCCTATGAAACCGTAAAGGACCCACAATGCCTTTTTCCTGCTGAGAATTGCAATTTTCAAATACTACTGTGTTCAAATTACTCTTTTAACTGTATCTCATATAATTTATCATGTATCTTGTTGCCTCCTCTCTACAACCAATTCAGATTTTCATTGTTTCTTTGAATACGAATCTCTTATAACTTTCCTATAATCTTGTTCGGATCCATGATTTCTATGTTTGGAAACATTCTACTGAATGCTTTAGTCAATCAGTCAGTTGACAAAGATTTATTGAGCAATTGCTAGGTGTGATTTAAAGCATTAGACATTCAGCAGTGAAAAAGACAGAGTTCCTAATTTCCAGTTGCTTATTCTAGAGACAGAAGAACACGTAGATAAATACATAAAATAATTTCTAGTACTGATACCTAATGAAGGTGGTGAGTTATCTGAGTGAGATTGAAAACCTTGGGGAGAAGGACCACGCCCCCTGGTGGGAGGGCTGACTTGCCACCATGCTCTTCAATTGAAGGAAGGAAGAGCTTGGGCAGGCTGTGTTTGTTTGTTCCATATAACTGGAGATTTCTCTGCCTTTATTTTTTGTTACCACTTCCCTCAACATGTTTAATTTGACATTAGGCCTGCTAAAGTGATTTTTGAAAATAAGATGATTCTCTTTCTCTCACTTCTAAGCTTTCATACATGTTGTGCAAAATTCAACAACTTCATCCGATTACTGTATTCTGGTAGCAAATATATGGCTTTATTATAGGCTGCCATGTTTCAGGAGGTCAACTTTTGGTATGCAGAGGTATCTGATTAATGATTTCTCTAATGACTTTTCTCAAAGCCTCTGAGTGTTAATATGAAATGAGACAGCACATATTTTAAATTTTTATGTAACACTAAAACATAAAGACAATAATTTGTTATAATACGTTAATCATTTAGTTGCCTATTGATACATCTTTTTCATTTGTGTTGGAAATATATCCTTGGGCTATTGTAGCATGTAACTGAATAATAGTTTTAGTTATTAAGATTATTTTCTTCTATATTTTCTACTTTGCCATCCTCATATTAAGGAATGAGCTGGCTCTTGGCTTTTTTGACAAGGGCAGGTATAGGGCAAGTCAGAAAGTGAAGTACCCCATAAGTCTTTGTAGCCATTCATTTATTCAGGAAACATTTATGGGCCTGACTGTTCTGGGTGTTGGGGGTACAGTGCTAAAAAAACAGATAAAAAAACAAGCAAACCCTGCTCTGACAGACTTAGTGGTGGTTACTATTTTTAGAAGTTATTAAAGTGTTAGAAAAATAGAGGGACTGTTGGAGAGGAAGCAAAGGGAAGGAAATTCATAGCACAAAGCATTTTGATCAGAAACATAAAAAGAGAGGGGATACTGGAGACTGCAAATCTAAACCTTCCCTACATTAAGTAGTGTTACGGATTGAATGGTGTCCTTCCAAATGACATGTTGAAGTCCTAACCCCCGGTACCTGTGAATGTGATCTCACTGGGGAATAGGGTCTTTGCAAATGTAATCAAGTTTTTAAGATGAAGTCATTATGGTGGACCCTGAATCCAATATGACTGGTGTGCTAATAAGAAGAGAAAAACATCATGAGAAGACTGACGAACAGAGGGAAAGCTCCACGTGACAATAGAGGCAAAGACTGGAGTGACACAGCTGCAAGCCAAAGATTGGCAACCACCACCAGCGAGTAGGAAGAGCCAAGGAGCTATTCTACTCAGAGTCTCAAGGGCGCATCACCTTGATGACACCTTGATTTTGGACTTCTAACTTCCAGACTGTGAGAGAATAAATTTCCCTTGTTTTAAGTCACCCAGTTTGTGTTATTTAGTTATGGCAACCCTGAAAAACAAATACAAGTTATGAGGAAAGCATGAAGGAGAAATAGGATGAAGAAGGATGACAAGATGCAAATGGCAGGGTTAAAGTAAGGAGCTGATGTTGGAGAATTTCTTCAAGAAGAGAAAGTGGCTGCTGCCCAGAGGAGCCAAAAGGGTTTACTTGGCAGTGTATTAGTTTGCTAGGGCTGCCATAAGAAAATAACACAGACTTGGTGGCTTTAAGAACAGAAGTTTATTTTCTCATGGTTCTGGAGGATAGAAGTCCAAGATAAAGGTGTTGGCAGGTTTGGTTTCTTCTGAAGCCCCTCTCCCTGGCTTGTATATTGCTGCCTTCTCACTGCATCCTCACATGGTCTTTTTGTGCATGCATGTTTATGTCCAAATCTTCTCTTCTTAAAGGACCCCAGTCAGATTGCGTTAGGGCCTACCCGTATGACCTCATTTTACATTAATCACCTCTTTAAAAAAGGTTCTGTCTCTAAATACAGTCACATTCCGAACTATTGGAAGTACTTTAGAACTTCCACATGTGAATTTTGGGGGGACACAATTCAGCCCATAACAAGCAAGGACAGAGGCATATTTGCACATCCAGGTACTGCGTGGGAACTGGATCATAGATTTCCCAGCTTTCCTTGGAGGCAGCCCACCTTTGCCTACACGCATGGACTACGGTAGTTCTTTTAGAGAGCAGATGGTGAAACTTTAACTTCGTCAGTAGTAAGTACCTAATTTGGTGCCTGTTCAACAAGAGTAACCTCTGTCATTGCCTAAGACTTGCTCAGTTTCCACATCCCAGGTGTATATCTCTCCTTAGAAAACCTTAGGGCTCATGTAAGCCCAAGAAAGGGATACCTAATAGGAAAGCGATGGGTGGAAGTCCTCCATATCTGTATTTAGGGGGCTAATAAATCAGCTTGGGACTCATGATATCAGACAATCATTAATGACACCCTAACTATAAGTATTCAGTATATTTTATTTAGGAAAAATTATACCAGTCAGTGTATAAATACTCCTGAGCTAGACTCTTCAAGACAATGTGAACTTTTAGAATATGCCTGATTAAAAAAAGAGTCAATTGTAGAAAATAAGGAACATGAGAGATTAGAAACACAAAGATGTAAAAAAGTGAAGTACTTACTCTTATATTATTATAAATTCAATATATCAATCTTGCTTATTTCTTGAAGCTATTACCTTGGTGTGTTTTTACAAAAAAATGGCCAGCAAAGCTTGCTTCTTAGGAGTTTTGGGTATATAGGCATGAGTGCCACACCCAACCTTGAAGTTCACGCTGGGAGCCGTGCCAAGGTTGGTGCTGGGACTGCTTGGATGGTGTCACTGCCAGATGGACGTGAATAGAGTCTGGCAGTGTTTGGCCAGTGCCTTCAAGTCTGCATGTGGTAAGGACAAGAGTATACAAGGTCTGGGTAGCCCTGCTGCTATGAACTATGGGGAAAGCTCAGTAGTTACCAAGATGGTGCCAAGCTGCTCCACTGGAGAAGTGGGCAGGGAAAAGAAATTATAGGAACAGAAGTGCTTCTCATTCTGTATTCAGCAAGATTTGCCACCTTTTCACATTGCTCCTTTATGTGTTCTCATTAGCCTAAAATGACTTTTAGTAAAATGCTTTCTGGATGTGGTCTAATGGGCTAGGAGTGAGATGCAGGCTTTCAGATTTATAGTCAACTCGTGACATTCACCAGGATGTTGTAGAGCCATTTGAAAAAGTTTGAATTGTCAACTAATAATATAGCCATGAAACTTGTTGACAAGGAAAAGTCTACATAGCTGTGCTGAGAGACATTTCACCAACTCTTTTTTTTTTTTTTTTTAAATTAAAGTTTATTGGGGTGACAATTGTTAGTAAAGTTACATAGATTTCAGGAGTACAATTCTGTAACACATCATCTATATCTCACATTGTGTGTTCACCACCCAGAATCAGTTCTCCTATCACTATATATTGGATCCCTTTTACCCTCATCTACAACCCCCCTTCCGCCTTACCTTCTGGTAACCACTGAACTATTGTCTATGTCTCTGAGTTTTTATTTCTTCATTTGTTTGTCTTGTTCCTTTGTTGTTTTCAGTTTTATATACTACATATCAGTGAAATCATATGGTTCTCTACTTTTTCTGTCTTACTTATTTTGCTTAGCATTATAACCTCAAGATCCATCCATGTTGTCGCAAATGGCACTATTTCATCTTTTCTTATGCCCAAATAGTATTCCATTGTGTATATATACCACAGCTTCTTTATCCACTCATCTATAGAAGGACACTTGGTTGTTTCCATGTCTTGGCCACTATAAATAAAGCTGCAATGACCATTGGAGCACATATATCTTTGTGGATAAACGTTTTCAGATTTTTTTGGTAGCTACCCAGGAGAGGGATAGCTGGGTCATATGGTAATTCTATTCTTAATTTTTTGAGGACTCTCCATACTGCCTTCCATAGCAGCTGCACCAATCTGAATTCTCATCAACAGTGTATGAATGTTCCTTTTCCTCTACAACCTCTCCAACACTTGTTATTATTTGTCTTGTTGATTGCTATTCTAATGAGGTGATGTCTCATTGTGGTTTTTATTTGCATTTCTCTCATGATTAGTGATGTTGAGCATTTTTTCATATGTCTAGTTGCCATTTGTATGTCCTCTTTGGAGAAATGTCTCTTCAGGTCCTCTACCCATCTTTTAATTGGATTGTTGGTTTTTTTTGTTGAGTTGTATAAATTCCTTATATATTTTGGATATTAGCCCCCTGTTGGAGGCATTGTTTGCAAAAATCTTCTCCCATTCTGTAGGTTGCCTCTTTGTTTGATCGATAGTTTCTTTTGCTGTGTAGAAAATTTTTACTTTGATATAGTCCCATTCATTTATTTTAGTTTTTACTTCCCTTGCCTTTGAAGTTAAATTCATAAAATGCTCTTTGAACCCAAGGTCCATAAGTTTAGTACCTATGTTTTCTTCTATGCAGTTTACCATTTCAGGTCTTATGTTTAGGTCTTTGATCCATTTTTAATTAATTTTGTTACATGTTGACAGCAGTCTAGTTTCATTCTTTTGCACATGGCTTTCCATTTCCTAGCACTATTTATTGAAGAGGCTGTCTTTTCTCCATTGTATGTTTTTGACTTCTTTGTAAAAAAAAATTATCTGTCCATATTTATGTGGGTTTATTTCTGGGTTCTCATTGGTCTATGTGTCTGTTTTTCTGCCAATGACAAACCCTCAGCTAATATCATAATTACCAGTGAAAAACTGAAGCCCTTTGCTCTATGTTCAGGAACACGACAGGGCTGTCCCCTATCAGCTCTGCTTTTCAACATAGTGTTGGAAGTCCTTGCCAGAGCAATCAGGCAAGAGAAAGAAACAAAAGGCATCCAAATTGGGAATGAAGAAATTAAATTGTCACTCTTTGCAGATGACATGATGTTATATATAGAAAACCCTAAAGACTCCACCAAAAAGCTATTAGAAACAATCAACGAATACAGTAAAGTTGCTGGCTACAAAATCAACGTACAAAAGTCCATTGCATTCCTATATACTAACAATGTATAAGTCTCAGAAAAAGAAATTAAAACAAAACAAAACAAAACAAAACAGAAAAACAATTCCTTTTGCAATTGCAGCAAAAAGAACAAAATACCTAGGAATAAACTTAACCAAGGATGTGAAAGACCTATATGCTGAAAAGTATAAGACATTTTTAAAAGAAATTGAAGAAGACACAAAGAAATGGAAAGACATTCTATGTTCATGGATTGGAAGAATCAGCATAGTTAAAATGGCCGTATTGCCCAAAGCAATATACAGATTTAATGCAATCTCCATCAAAATCCCAATGGCATTTTTTAAAGAAATAGAATAAAAAATCATCAGATTTGTATGGCACCACAAACACCCCGAATAGCCAAAGCAATCCTAAGAAAAAAGAACAATGCTGGAGGTATCACACTCCCTGACTTTAGCTCATACTACAGGGCTACAATAATCAAAACGATATGGTACTGGCAGAAAAACACTCACTATTATAGAGTTTCTCAAAAGGTACAGGATCACTAGGAGGCTTGTTAAAAATGTAGTTTCCTTGACCGTACATCAGATTTACTGAATCAGAATCTCTGCCTTTTTTTCAAACACTTTGAGAGATTCTTATGCATACTACAATTTGAGAAGTACTATGCATATCATTCAAATTTACACCTAAACAAAATTATGAGTTATGACAACTCATGAACCTTCTTGAGCTTGTTTGCAAAGAGATGCAGTTGTGAATGTAATAGATGGAAATGCCTCGGTTCCAGGGACTACTTTCTGATAGCACTAGAAGCATTGGAGGAATCTTGGAGACATCTCTTTTTATTTGCCCATTTGCTCTCTATTCTCTTTCCTCTTCCCCTTACCAATAAATAGCAAACATGAACCATAAAACAAATATAAAAAAAAGCAAATGACACTTTTAAAACAGTTCATCTTGTGTTGAATAGAGTACACTGAATGTTTTGAGAACGTTATAGGACTTAAAAAAACTCAGGTGAACAGAATTTTATTAATCATAACAGTCTTTGGTTGGAAACACATTATCATCATTAGTCTATGTATGACATTCTCTCCACCACCACGCCCCCTCCCTGCAAGAGAGAAAAATCATTACCGATGGAAGGACTAGAATTCATCAGTAACTGACATTTATTTGTGTGTCCCTTTCCTACTCCATTTTTACAGGCCCCCCAGACATATATACTATACTAAATTTTCTCATCCTTTGTTTTTTTTGAAAGGTATTATCCCATGTATTTATATGCCAAATAATATATTGTTTAATTTACTTTGTTTTTAACTTAATAAAAGAGCTTATGACTTTACAACTGTATGTAGTTTTCTGGGACATGACATTTTGACTCTCCACTATATTATTCATTCATGTTGTTTCTTGTAGCCATAGTTTTTTCATTCTCACTTTTGCATAACATTACATTATGATATATATCATAGTTTATTTTTTTATTAGTATTTTACATGTTTTCTAGTATTTTCATGGTGTGAACACTGTTCCCATGCATATTAGTTCTCATCTCTCATGTAAACATTTCTATAGCCTTGGAGCAAAATTACTGGGTTACAGAGTATGGTTATATGCACCTTTATAAGATAATGTCAAATTGTTTTTTGAAGTTGGTATACCACCAGAAATATATATAAAAAATTACACTAAATTTCTATTGTTTCCAACATATCAATATTGTCATTTTTCTTGTTTCTTTTTCCCCAAACAAGTTTAAGATGATATTCCATAATGTTTCTGATTTGAATTTTATGCATCAGCAGTATTGTTGATTGTTTCTTCCTATGTTTATTCTAAATAGGTGTTTCTTCTATAAAAACACATATTTATATACTTTGTGTACTGCCTTATTGGTTTCTAAGGATTCTTTATATATTTTACTACTAATCCTTTGTCAATTTTATATGTTGTTAATATTTTCTCCAAGTATTAGTTGACTTTTCACTTTTATTAAGATGCCTTTTATGAATAGAAGTTCTTAATATAATTAAATTTATCATTTTTAGAAACAATTTGGGAATTTTCTGTCTTGTTGAATCTATCATCTTTCCCTACTTTAAGGACAGAAAGACATTAACTTATATTTTCTTCTAGTTTTAAAGTTTTGCTTTAAACATTATTGTTTTAGTACATCTGGGGCTGACTTTTATGTTTGAGGTAAAGAACTCTTTTTATGTTTTTGTGGATAATCAATATTTTTTAGCTTTTCTTATTGCACGGTCCTTCCTTTCCCCATTGATTGGCTTGCAACCTCTACTACCTATCAGAATTCCATATATGATATGGGCTTATTTCTGGGTTCTGTTCTTTTTGTTGGTCAGTTTTTCTTTCCTTATGCTAATATCATATTGCCTTTTTACTATAACATTATAATGAGTCTATCTATATGGTGGGGCAAATCTCTTTTTCTTCTGAAGTATTATTCTTCACTCTTTGCTCTGCCATAGATATTTTATAACCAATTTTTCTAATTCTATAAAAACTCCTATTGGTAATTTGATTGGAGATGCAGTAAATATATAAATCAATTTGGGGAGAACTGACATTATTATGATATAAAGACTTCCTAATCCACGAGCATGGGAAAGATCATTTATTTAGGTCTACTTCAGTGTTTTCATTAAAGTTTTATAACACATCATTTGTAACTTTGCAGTTTTTTTGGTGCTATTTTAAATATTGTCCTGAAAACATTTCCTAATTCTTTGTTGTAATCCTGGATAGATGATGTCATATTTTTCTCAGGGTGTCACATACAGAGGTTATATGTAGCCATCTGTCCCTCATAGGTGGTAATCATTTTGATCACTTGATTTGCTATAATTACACTTTCCCCCACCCTCCTTACAACTAATAATTTGTGAGGAGACATTAAAAACATGCAGGTATTAGAGTAAGTCTCCTATTCAACTTGCTCTGTTCCATGATTTATGTGCAGCTAGCTATATTATGGTGTCTGTGGCATCTGTGGGTAACTTGGACCTTTCCTGGTCTGCTGGCCTCATCTGGCTATGTACTACCCTGGTTCCTGTTTACTCAGACTCCCAGCAGCTCATGTACCAATTCGCCACTTCTGCCAGTTGCCCCAGTGTTTCCAATCATGGCCTTGGGCAGTTCTGCTTAGATTCTAGGCTCCTAAATATCCGCATTCCCACCATTTGCTATTTAAAGCTCAGGTCACTCTGCTTATGTGTTGGTGGGGGAGGGTACCTTGAAAGCTTTTCTACTTCCTGTAAGACCATAATGCCATGTGCTTGAGGTCTGGTGATAGCAGACCAGGAATGTCTCTCAGAGCTTCTAGTTAGTCTTGACCTTGGAAGCCAGTGATTTCTGGGACTCAGAATATAATTTGTCATTTCATGAAACTATTTTTCTCCATATTAACTTATTCACATCTGATATCATATTTGAAACACTCAGCTGTAAAAAGAAAAACAGAAATAGATTATTTATTTCTTCAGTTGACAGATACAGTGGATTAGGGAAACCAATATGTCTCTGAAATATTAGAATGCTCCAAGGTTGAGGTCAGCAAGGACACTCCTTGAAACCTGTGAAAGGCAGAAAACTAGGTTGTTAAGGTTGTTAGATGATCTATAGCTCTAACCCAGGCTGATAATATCTACATCCTTTAAAATAGTTTTGAAACACATAGGTATCATAACTTGAAAGAGGCTATAAAGTGAATTGCTTCCTTCACAATTTTTCTTTACTTTTAGGAAAATTACTTTTTTCATGAGCTTGATGAATAAAAGAAAAAAATAGTTTTAGAGGATTTTAAATTGTTGCACACATTAAGATAAATGCTAGAATTTTTTCCTCCTCTCTTTTATTAAGGAGACAGCTATAATCCAATTTCTTTCACTTACTTCATAATAGCGTTGTCTGATTTGAAAGATTTCAGGTTGAAAATCTATAGGAAGTGAACAGAAAATACCACTGGGATTATTTGAATTGCTGGAGGCTGGCATTCTATGCTGCTTAGAAGCACATCACCCAAGAGAATGTCAGTGTAGCTCCAGGTTGCTTTTGTTTGTGCTTTTGAAAAACAGAGTTGTTACTATAAGGAATTGATTAGCTAAATAAATTTAATGATTCACTAATTTTTGAAGGGCTTTTTGGTTCTTGAAACTCTTATATAACTTGGGTTTTTGATGAAAAAAAAACACAGCTGAACAATAATAACTTTTGCATTTTAAAAACTATTTTGAAATAGTTTTTTTGTCCCCACCTGGAGACAAATACAGGTACTATGTCTGCTAATTTTTTTTTTTTTTCAAATCTGGATTTATTTTAACAATGCTGTCAGAACACTTTTTGCAATTGGATTATTTTGATTTGGGACCTGAAATAGTTTCCTAGGGCTGCCAAAACTAATTACTACTAACTTGATGGCTTAAAAGAATAGCAGTATGCCCTCTCATGATTCTGGAGACCAGAAGTCTGAAACCAAACCAGATGGTCTCAGGGCTATGCTCCCCCTGAACACTCTTGGGGAGAATCCATTCCTTGCCTCTTCTGGTCTGGAGGCTGGTGACATTCCTTGGCGTTCTTTGCCCTGTAGCTGCGTCAGTTTAATCACTACCTCATGATCACATTGCCTCTTCCTCTTTGTATGGCTTCTTCCCTGTGTGTCTGAGTCAAAACCCCTCTGCCTTTTCCTTATAAGGATACATATGATTGCATTCAGAATCCACCAGGATAATCTGGAATAAGTCTCTTTCTCCTCCTCCAGCTTCCAGTCTCCCTGAGTACCCATTACTGACAATATCTAAGAGATTCAGCTGGCACAGATGAAAGACGGTTTGCAGAGTCCCAGCCCTGGCACCACGAAGCAGAGTGTAGAGGGGGTAGGTTTGGAGCTAAGAGTCCATAGGTTAATAACCGTCTCAGAACATGGTCACATTATATATAAATGAAAAATAATGAGGTGACCTAAGTCATTTTAAGTGTAAAGCATCGAACTTAAGTTTCTTTCTTAAGTTCTGAAGCATCATATAATTTATTTGAGTGATGCTGCTTGTTTATTAAGAGGAGAGTGGGCAGTCAAGCTAACTACCCATGTGATTCAGTTGCTGGACTATTGAGGAAAAGCAGGAACATTTTCAAAAATGAGTTGTCAACTGTCCTGGGGCCTTCAGGGCCTATTGGGGGGGGTGAGGGTGGATGGAGGATGCTATGATGTTATCAGGATACGGTGGTGACTACATTGAAAGAAGAGGCTTTCGTATAAAAGAAACAGCCTCTGTGCTTATTCGTGAGAATCATTTGGAACTGCTACCAAAGGCCCCACTTAGTCATAAAAATGGGTGCAATTTGAGAAAATTATGCGCCTGGCAAGGTATTTTGCTGGAATCAGAGGGCAGTCTGATATTCTTCAGTTATGTTTCATCTTGAATGGAGACTTCTTCTAGTAAAAAAGATTTACTGTTGATGTGTCTCAGTATAGATGCTTTCTTGCCCTCCCGCACTGCCCCTCACCTTTGCATGCCATGACTCCTTGCAGATAGTCTCCAAACTTGCCTGTTTTGTTAATTAGGTATCTTGACCTGGACCATTTGCCTCTTGCCTCAAGTTTGTTTAGTTAGGAAGGTGCAGGATTGCATCACCCCTGGCATCTCTCCAAAGGGGTGGAGGACTTTCCCGGAACCTCTGGCTCTGGCTCTTTTGAGACCTTTTGAGATACCTGGGGAGTCTGGATTCCCAATACCTACTGGAGTGTCCTGGAGTAGCCGTGGCTCTCTGGCTATCTGTGTTAGCTCGTCTTAGTATAATTTTCTCCAAAGGTACTCTCTGTTATTATGCTATTCAGGACACCCCTAAGAATTCGTGCTTTCTGCCATGATTTTATCTTCTTCTCCTTTCTTATTCATGCCACTGTGTCGGAAAAAGTCAGAATTTATTAGAAATGTTAAGTTTTTTTAAAGATAATTTGTACCTATGACCCCCACATGAATGCCCTCCTCACTCTGCTTAAGCTTTGCCACTCTTCCCTGGGCCACATGACTGCCCCCTCCTCTGGGCTTTTAGTACAGATGCCTACCTTGCTCTGTCCCACCTAATTGTTTTATTATTGAGTTCTTAGGAAAGAAAGGGAGTGGCCTGGAAGGGAAAGGAAAGGAAGAAGAATAGAAGCAGGACGAAAACTGAATCAGAAAAAAAATAGTATGCGTTTCTTAGGATGTTTTTTCTTTTTCTTCTTTCAAAGAGCTTTAAAGGTCGGAGACAGAGGAAAACTCAGGTGGAAAGGAAGAGATGGAGGAAGAGAAGGCAACAAAGACCTCCATTGTAGCGAGCAGGGAAAAGAATAAAAAAGACTCATTGCCAAGCCTTCATCAATTGTGGAATACCCAATGGCATATTAATCCGCGGGCAGAAACCTCTAACTGAGGGCGGAGGACTCAACTCTCAAATGGGTACTCAGTGTTGCGTTCACACTCCCTTGGATGCTTACTCTCTACATTTTCCTTTCTCATTTCGTGCTGAGACAGTTTCCTCTGGTACTTCGGTGAGAGAAGCGGAGTCTCCCATCACAACTCTGTCCCCTTCCCTGCATTATTTGTACTGTTCCTTCACTTCGCTATTACTTGGAGTGTCCATGCCCCCACCAAAGTCAAACACACCACCTCCTTTGTGACCTGTGGTCCCATTTGTTTTTGTCTTCTCAGAACTTTGCCTCTTTAGTTCTCCCTCCTCTTTTTTATATCATCAATTCCTTTTACTCTTCCTAAAAACAACTCAAAATACTCCCACCAAATGCCTCAGCGAGGCCTTCTTAGATTCTGCTTAAAGCGAAGGCACATTCAGCCCTGGGATGACACTGTCTTCTGCATTTCTCATCCAGGATGTTTTGACACAGTGTGTTTTGACATGAAGCAAGGTGTGCTGCAAATATTACTATTGATTGTTGATATGTTAATTGATTTACTTACACAATTAGAGGGGTGTTGGTATCCCTAGTAATGCCACTCATTCACTAGCATTATGATACCCTTTCTTTAGTGGGAAATAGATGAAGTGAAAGCTTTCACACTAAGCATAGGGTGTGCATGGGAGTAATTGTTATGACTGAAAAAAAGTGTTCTGTTTTTTTTTTTAATTGGGAAAAGTTTTCTAATTGTTTCCCTGAGCCCTATAATGGTTTCCCCAACTTCTCATTTATGTAGATAATTTCTTCTTTCACCAAGCAGCTAGTTTCAGAATTTTATTTTCTTCTTAAAGTACTTATTCCAAGAAGACTGATTTGCTTAAAAAAAGTCATGTCACTAAGTGAATGTTGCAAAAAAGTTTTTTGTGTGAATCTTGTACTGTGCTTACTTAAAACAATGTAGTGATTAAGGATTTAGAGCCAAACTGAGAACCCTAAACTGGAAAACAATCGCTGAAACTTAAACCAATTAAACTGCCATTATATTTTTTTACTCAGCTACAAATCATAATAATTAAAAACTAAACAAACTAAGAGAGAAAAATAAATCACAAACCAGCTCTAAGTTTTCTAAAACAACTACAGTAGACTCTCTAAATATTCTATAAACCGAGCCAGGATTTCATTCAATGAATCAGGTTGAAATCAGTGTTTTAATAGTGACACAAATTCATGATAGTTGAGATGCAAGGCAAGCACAGGACAAGTTATGAAAAGTTTCTTGGATGGCATTGCTTGTTTGTAAACCCATTGAGAGCCAAGGATAAGACAGTTCTGAGCACTTATTACATGCTCAATAAATGCCTGTTAATTGACTCAAAAATTCATTCTGCTATAGTTGGATGAATTCATGATCACCTCTCAGCTATAAATTATAGGCAAAACTCATCAGATAAGAATTAAGGTAGCCTTTGTGTACCCCTTTTATTATTATTTCTTACACAGCTTTAACCTCTCTTCCTTCTGAACTCCCCCTGTATCCCTGAGGTAGACTCTGGGACATGTAATTCTCCTCATCGTGCAGCGTTATTGTTAATAGAATTTACAACTTTAAATTTGAGCTTTGGTTTATGTGTGAAGAAAGAATTGAGAGATGACAGTGCCAGAGTTTTGAATGGGCCTTCATTGTCCTATGTTCAGCAGCTTAGTGTTTTAACTTTTTAGAGATTTCTCATCTCATTCTGGGTTAAATGATCTGCTGTAAAGTGCTTCCATGCTCCACTGATGTGCTGGGAATTAGTTTTCTAAAAGAGAAGACTGAAGTTAAATGTTGATTAAATGGGATTTGGTTCTTCCTTCTTGTTTTTAATTATTCTTGAAGTTACCAAGTACAGAAGTCTTGCCTTCTACTGGCAAGACTTTTCATAAGAATTGTGCATGCATTTTATTCACAACAATTAATTTCCAGTTTCACTTGGAGTAGGTGGTATCTGCTAATGTACATGCCCTTACATTTACATCTGTAAAGGGAGATACTTCCTCAAAGTGCTGAAGTTCTAAGCAGTAAAAAAGTACAAAAAGAAAATCAAAATCACAACACTGGTCCATAGCCTTGATTTGTTTTTCACCGAAGAAACTGCTGTGAGGGCTAAATCAGTAGGTCTGGAATTAGCCTGTGGTTTCCTACTGAAAAAAGAAATGCATCTGCAATTGTTAGTAAAGTTACATAGATTTCAGGTGTACAATTCTGTATTACATCATCTATAAATCCCATTGTGTGTTCACCACCCAGAGTCAGTTCTCCTTCCATCACCATATATTTGTTCCCCTTTATCCTCATCTACCAGCCCCTTCACCCCTTCCCCTTTACTAACAATTGTCACCCCAATAAACATTAATTAAAAAAAAAATAACATACTAAGAAAAAAAAAAGAAATGCATCTGCACTACACTGACTCAAGGCAGGAAACACACTGAGGAAGAGTGTTACTTTGTAAACACGGACATGTGAATAACATAGGGATGGTTATTAATAACAATCAGAATGATGATTTGCACCTGGTCTCAGAGACCCAGTGAGGGCTCTACTTTGGAGTATGATTATGTAGTTAGGATTATGCCTCCATGACCAACAAAATTAAAACTAAAAACAAAACCCAGTGGAGACTCCACTTTAAGCTTTCTGGTTCCAAAGTGTTCTGTGCACATACTGGTAGCTCCTGATCCAAGAGAGAAAGTGCACCCTTACACAGGGAGGGCAAAGGAGCCCACATCTGGCCTCCCTGGATTTCTTGCTAGGAGGCAGCCTTTGGCTGAAATGCATATCCTTGCTTAATGCTGTTGCTATATTGTAACTTTTTAAAAATTTCCTGGCATTGTACCCTTATTCAAGAAATATCAGAATCATGCAGACTGACTCTACATGATTGTTTTGAATTTTTGCCTCCCCCCAATTTTTTTAATACAGGCTATTTTTTTTTAGAGAAGTTTTAGATTCACAGCAAAATGGAGAGAAAGGTACAGAGATTTCCTATGTACTCCAGTGCCCACACATGCTTAGCGTCCCCTTTGTCAACATTACCCACCAGAGGGGTACATTTGTTACAACTGATGACCTATATTGACACATCATGATGACACAAAATGGGTGTTTACCTTAGGGTTCATTCTTGGTGGTGTACATTCTATGGGTTTGACAAATGTACAATGACACATATCTACTGTTATAGTATCATATGGAGTATTTTCATGGCTCTAAATATCCTCTGTGCTCTGCCCATTCATCCCTTCCTCCTGACCCCAACTACTGGCAATCTCTGATCTTTTTACTGTTTCTCTAGTTTTGCTTTTTGCGGAATGTCATGTAGTTGGAGCCATAGAGTATGTAGCCTTTTCAGATTGGCTTCTTTCACTTAGCATTATGCATTTAAGTGTCCTCTGTGTCTTTTCATGGCTTGATAACTCATTTCTTTTTAGCGCTGAATAATATTTCATTGTCTGAATTTACTACAGTTTATTTATCTATTCACCTACTGAAAGACATCTTGGTTGAGACCAAGTTTTGTCAGTAATGACCAAAGCTGTTATAAACATCCATATGCAAGTTTTTTGTGTAGACATAAGTTTTTAACTCCTTTACATAAATACCAAGGCACATGGTAGCTAGACCGTATGGTAAGAGTTTGTTTAGTTTTTTAAGAAACCACCAAACTGTCTTCCAAATGGCTGTACCATTTTGCATTCCCACCAGCAATGAATGAGAATTTTGTTGCTTTATATCCTTGACAGCAGTTGGTGTTGTCAGTTTTCCAGATTTTCACCATCTTAATAGATGAGTAATGGTATCTTATTGTTTTAATTTGCATTTCCCTGATGATACAAGATGTAGAGCATCTATTGTATCCTTTTCTTGAAAAAAACATAGAATTTTAAGTAGTGTCATTCCGAGTCCTGTGTGTCTTTCCTTAGCAATGAAATCCTGTTCAACAGCCACTAATTATAATTCTTTTTTTTAAATTAAAGTTATTTGGGGTGACAATTGTTAGAAAAGTTACATAGATTTCAGGTGTACAATTCTGTGATACATTATCTATATGTCACATTGTGTGTTTACCACCCAGAGTCAGTTCTCCTTCCATCACCATGTATTTGGTCCCCTTTACCCTCATCTACCACTCCTCTTCCCCCTTCCCCTCTCGTAACCACTAAACTATTGTCTGTGTCTGTGAGGTTTTTTTTCTCATTTGTTTGTCTTTTTCTTTTGTTGTTTTTGGTTCATACACCACATATTAGTGAAATCAGATGGTTCTCTGCTTTTTCTGTCTGACTTATGACTTATTTCGCTTAGCATTATACTCTCAAGATCCATCCATGTTGTCACAAATGTTCCTATATCATCTTTTCTTACTGCTGAATAGTATTTCATTGTGTATATATACCACAACTTCTTTACCCATTCATCTATCAAGGACATTTTGGTTGTTTCCATGTCTTGGCCACCGTAAACAAAACTGCAATGAACATTGGAGCACACATGTCTTTATCTCTAAATGTTTTCAGATTTTTTGGGTAGATACCCAGGAGAGGGATTGCTGGGTCATATGGCAATTCTTTCGTAATTTTTTGAGGAACTTCCACACTGCCTTCCATAGCGGCTGCACCAGTCTGCATTCCCACCAGCAGTGTATGAGGGTTCCTTTTTCTCCACAACCTCTCCAACACTTGTTACTATTTGTCTTGTTGATGATAGCCATTCTAAATGGGGTGAGGTGATATCTCATTGTGGTTTTTATTTGCATTTCTCTGATGATTAATGATGTTGAGCATTTTTTCATATGTCTATTTGCCATTTTTATGTCCTCTTTGGAGAAATGTCTCTTCAGGTCCTCTGCCCATTTTTCAGTTGGGTTGTTTGTTTGTTTGTTGTTGAGTTGCATGTGTTCCTTGTATATTTTGGATATTAGCCCTTTATCGGAGGCACTGTTTGCAAACATATGTTCCCATTCAGTTGGTTGCCTCTTTATTTTGTTGATGGTTTATTTTGCTGTGCAGAAGCTTTCAAGTTTGATATCGTCCCATTCATTTAGTTTAGTTTTTACTTCCCTTGCCTTTGGAGTCAAATTCATGAAATGCTCTTTGAACCCAAGGTCCGTAAGTTTAGTACCTATGTTTTCTTCTATTCAGTTTATTGTTTCAGATCTTATGCTTCAGTCTTTGATCCACTTTGAATTAATTTTGGTTCATGGTGACAGATAGCAGTCCAATTTCATTCTTTTGCATGTGGCTTTCAAATTCTGCCAACACCATTTATTGAAGAGGCTGTCTTTTCTCCATTGTATGTTTTTTGCTTCTTTGTCAAAAATTATCTGTCCATATTTATGTGGTTTTATTTCTGGGTTCTCAATTCTATTCCATTGGTCTATGTGTCTGTTTTTCTGCCAATACCATGCTGTTTTGATTATTGTTGCCCTGTAATAGAAGCTAAAGTCAGGGAGTGTGACACCTCCAGCATTGTTCTTTTTTCTAAAGATTGCGTTGACTATTCGGGGTCTTCTGTGGTTCCAAACAAATCTGATGACTTTTTGTTCTATTTCTTTAAAAAATGCCATTGGTATTTTGATGGGGATTGCATTAAACCTGTATATTGCTTTGGGTAATATGGCCATTTTAACTATGTTGATTCTTCCAATCCATGAGCACGGAATGTCTTTCCATTTCTTTGTGTCTTATTCAATTTCTTTAAAATATGTCTTATAGTTTTCAGCATATAAGTCTTTTATATCCTTGGTTAAGTTTATTCCTAGGTATTTTATTCCTTTTGCTGCAATTGCAAAAGGAATTGTTTTTTTCATTTCTTGTTCTGAGATTTCATTGTTAGTATATAGGAATGCGATGGACTTTTGTATGTTGATTTTGTAGCTGGCAACTTTACTGTATTCGTTGATTGTTTCTAATAGCTTTTTGGTGGAGTCTTTAGGGTTTTCTGTATATAGCATCATGTCATCTTCAAAGAGTGACAATTAACTTTTTCATTCCTAATTTGGATGCCTTTTATTTCTTTCTCTTGTCTGATTGCTGTGGCGAGGACTTCTAACACTATGTTGAAGTGATAGGGGACAGCCCTGTTGTGTTCCTAAACGTAGAGCAAAGGGCTTCAGTTTTTCACTGTTAATTATGAGATTAGCTGAGGGTTTGTCATATGTGGCCTTTATTATGTTAAGGTATTTTCCTTCTATACTCATTTTATTAAGTGTTTTAATCATAAATGGATGTTGTATCTTTTCAAATGCTTTTTCTGCATCAATTGACATAATCAAATGGTTTTTGTCCTTTATTTTGTTTATGTGATGTATCACATTGATGGATTTGTGTATGTTGAACCATTCTTGTGCCCCTGGGATGAACCCGACTTGGTTGTGATGAATAATCTTTTTAAGAATTGTTTCATTCGATTTGCTAAAATTTTGTTTAGGATTTTTGCATCTGTATTCATCGGCGATATTAGTCTGTAGTTTTCTTTTTTTTGTGTTGTCTTTACCGGGTTTTGGTATCAGGATAATGTTAGCCTCATAAAATGAGTTAGTGAGTACTGTCTCTTCTTCAATTTTCTGGAAGAATTTGAGCAGGATTGGTATTAGATTCTCTTTGAACGTTTGGTAGAATTCACTGGTGAAGCCATCTGGTCCCGGACTTTTGCTTTTGGGAAGATTTTGGATGACTGATTCCATTTCGTTACTGGTGATTGGTCTGTTTAGATTTTCCAGTTCTTCATAGTTCAGCCTAGGAAGGCTATATGTTTCTAAGAACTTGTTTATTTCTTTTAGGTTATTGAATTTGGTGGCATATAGTCCTTTATAGTATTCTGGGATGATCCTTTGTATTTCTGTGGCATCCGTGGTAACTTCCTCGTTTTCATTTCTGATTTTGTTTATTAATGTCGTCTCTCTTTTTATCTTAGTGAGTCTAGCCAAGGGTTTGTCAATTTTATTAGTCTTTTTAAAGAACCAGCTCTTTGTCACATTAATTTTTTCTATTGTATTTTTGTTCTCTATTTCATTTAGTTCTGCCCTGATTTTTATTATTTCCTTTCCTCTGCTGACCTTGGGTTTCATTTGTTCTTCTTTTTCTAGTTCTTTAACGTGTAATATGAGGTTATTTATTTGGGATTTTTCTTGTTTCTTGAGATAGGCCTGTAGTGATATAAATTTCCCTCTTCAAACTGCTTTCTCTGCATCCCAAAAATTTTGGTAGTGTGTATTTTCATTCTCATTTGTTTCTATGTATCTTTTGATCTCTCCTCTAATTTCTTCTTTGACCTGGTTGTTCTTTAAGAGTATGTTGTTTAATCTCCAAGTATTTGTGGTTTTACCTGCTTTCTTTTTGTAGTTGATATCCAATTTCAGTCTTGTGATCAGAGAATATGCTTGGTATGATTTCAGTCTTCTTAAATTTGCTGAGGCTAGTTTTATGTCCCAATATATGGTCTATCCTTGAGAATGTTCCATGGACACTAGAAAAAAATGTATAGTCTGATGTTTTAGGATGAAGTGCTCTATAAATATCAATTATGTCCATTTCATCTAATGTGTCATTTAGGGCTGCTATTTCATTATTTATTTTCTGTTTGGATGATCTATCCATAGCTGTCAATGATGCATTTAAGTCCCCTAGTATAATTGTGTTTTGGTCAATTTCTCCCTTTAGTTCTGTTAGTAGTTGCTTGGTATATTTCAGTGCTATGTGATTGGGGGCATAAATATTGATGACTGTTATGTCTTCTTGTATAGTCCCCTTTACCATTATGAAATGTCCATCTTTGTCTCTTGTTACCTTTTACATCCTGAAGTCTGTTTCATCTGATATCATTATGGCTACAACTGATTTTTTCTGGAGACCATTTGCTTGGAGTGTCAATTTCCACCCTTTCACTTTGAGTCTATGCTTGTCCTTGTAGCTGAGATGTGTCTCTTGGAGACAGCATATGGTTGGGTTTAGTTTTTTGATCCAGTCTGCTACTCTGTGCCTTTTTATTGGTGAGTTCAATCCATTTACATTTAGGGTGATTATTGATATGTGAGGATTTCCTATCATTCTGTCTTTAGTTTTCTAGTAAGGCTGTCTCCATTGTTTCTTTGCTTTTTTGTTGTTGTCTATTATTTATGTGTGGTGGTATTCTATGATTTTTCCTTCTGTTTATTCTTTTATTACAGTATATATTTCAGTTCTGGATTTTTCTTTTTAGCGGTTACCATTAAGTTTATGTAAAAGAAAGTTTGATATTTAGAGTATTTCATTTTCTTCAGCATGCTTACTTTTTCAATTCCCATGTTCCGGTTCAGGCCTTTACTCTCCTCCTTTTTATGTTTTGGTTGTCACAAATTGTCCCTGATGATGGTGGTCAAATAGCCTCCTTTAGTATTTCTTGTAGAGCAGGTCGTGTATTAGAAAATTCCCTCGGCTTCTGTATGTCTGGAAAGGTCTTTATTCCTCCTTCATATCTAAAGGATATCTTTGCTGGGTATATTATTTTTGGCTCATAATTTCTCTCTTTCAATAGTTTGAATATTTGGTTCCACTCCCTCCTGGCTTGTAGAGTTTCTGCTGAAAAATCTGATGATAATCTAATGGGCTTTCCTTTGTAGGTTACCATCTTCTTTTCCCTGTCTGCTTTGAGGATTCTTTCTTTGTTCTTGATTTTTGACAGCTTCAATACAATGTGCCTTGGAGAAGGCCTGTTGAGGTAATTAGGTGTTCTATTTGCTTCTTGGATTCGAAGATCCAGTTTTTTCCTCTGTTTCCTCTGAAGTTTGGGAAGTTCTCATCGACTATTTGTTTGAATATACTCTCTATTCTCTTCTCCCTTTCTTCTCCTTCTGGTATGCCCATTATTCTTATATTGCTCTTTCTGATGGAGTCAGAAAGTTCTTGTAGAGTTTTTTCATTTCTTTTAAGTCTCAAGTCTCTTTCTTCTTCCATCCGTGTCATTTCCAGTTTTCTATCTTTGATGTCCCTGATTCTTTCCTCCATCTGGTCAACTCTACTACCTAAGCTGGCTATTTCATTTTTCATTTCTTTTATTGAGTTCTTAATCTCCAGAAATCCTATTTAGTTCTTTTTTAAAATTTAAATCTCTTTGGTAAAATGTTCATGTTGTTCTTTGATTGTGCTTCTGAGTTCATTAAACTGCCTTTCTATGTTTTCTTGCATCTCACTGAGTTTTTTCAGAACTGCAATCTTGAATTCTCTGTCATTTAAGTCACATATTTCCATATCTTTAAGTTCATTTTCTGGAGACTTCATTTTCTTTCTGAGCTGTCTGGTTGCCTTGGTTATTCATGGCATTTAATGGTTTATTATTTCTCTTCCTAGACATCTACAGGAGTGGGTTCTGCAACAGGTTGATAGGAAGAGGTCTTTCTTTTGTTTTCTAGTATGTGTTGGTAGAATGTTTTATTTTCTCTCTGTCTGCAGCCTTTTTTTCTCTCTCACACTGTAGTGTTATGTTTTCTCTACACTATTCCAGCTTCTCACAGAATGGAGGGATTCCTTGGAAGGTGGGCTTCTCCTCTCTTAACAGTTTGCCTGGGTCATAGGGTGCCACGTCTGTGTGAGGATGTGGAGAGCTTTTGAAGTTCCAAAGCTCTTCCTGAAGCAGATTCAGAGCCTGTGTGTTTCAGAAGTTCTGTTTACTCCTGCAA
The DNA here is from genome assembly GCF_057876585.1 of Rhinolophus sinicus. NCBI lineage: Eukaryota > Metazoa > Chordata > Mammalia > Chiroptera > Rhinolophidae > Rhinolophus > Rhinolophus sinicus. The sequence goes on from NC_142504.1 coordinate 35,681,337, forward strand.
GGATCCGCCCAGATAGTTGAGTACAGGGGTTGGGTTGTGAGAGGTGGCCCAGAGCAATGGCGGCGATCAGCTCCACAGCCAGTCCTGCTTCCACAGCTCCCTCCCCTTTGTCGGAATTAGTTGGGCAGCAAATCTGTGTCTGTAGACCACAGTTCTCAGAACTGCAAATATTCTGTTCTTTTGATCTGACACTGCTACTATTCGGCTTCTAGCATGGGCAGATGGGGGCAGGGCAAGCTCTGGGAGGGTAGGGAGGCGGTGGCTAGTCTCAGTGCGTAAGGCATCCATTCTCTGCTCGGCAATTTGAGCTTAAACCACCATTTTCAGTCTTCTTCCCTCAGTCTTTGCTCCGAGGTCTCTGCAGTGAGCGTTGGGTTCAGCCATGCTATATGCTGTCCCCATCAGCCCTGTGGGCCATAAGCGGAGTCCTAGCAGTCCGAGTTCTTCCCTCTCCCGCAGCTGCGATAGTTCCGGGATGCAGCGAGCTCAGAGCACTGAGCTAGGTCTGCGTCCTGACTGTGCGGCCCTGTCTCTTCACTTCTCCCTTCCCTCCTCCCCTGCCCACGCAATTTGCCCACCTTTCGGTGAATTCCGTAGTGGGCCTCTTTGTCTTGCCTGTCTGCTGTGCAGGGAGTCCTTTGTGGAGTTATAGTTCGATTTGTTGTAAATTCCAGAGGAGATTTACAGAGGCTCACCTCACACTGCCATTTTGATGACATCACTCACCAATAGCCACTATTGGAGCACTACTATTGGCAGTTTGTTTTGTATCCTTGCACAGCATATTATTCGTACATTTCAAATTTTTACAAATTTAAATTATACCACTGATAGTGCTTGACACTTGATTTTTAAAAAGTCATGTGATTATGTTTATTGTTTTTAGTAGCAGATTCATTTTAAACTAAACTACAAGAAACAACAAAAATGTAAATATCCTGGGGGTAAATTTTTAAAAATTTTACAACTCAGTTTAAAATTTATTATTTTAAACAAGAGTTTCAAATTGCAACAAAGCAAAGTTAAATATGATTTGTGGTAAGTTCCTGGGTACTTCTAATGAAAAAGTGCTTTTAATTAAAGATGCCTGTAGAATTTATGACAACCCAAGTGACAGGAATATCTGGAGTGTTTTGAATATGCTGTATGTTAGTCAGTGTATGTCTGATGTTTTCCTTGCATTTTCCTTTATGTTTAGAATTCTTACAGAATTTTCAAAAGTATGTGTTTTCCTTAAATCCATTCTCTAAGATTATATTTGACCTCATCTGTCACTCAAGGCTTTGCTTAGGCGAGGCCCTGAGCAGCTGTCCATTTGTTCTGTTTTTAAGACTGTGTATATGCTTGTGTGGTTGGCAGCACTTGGTGACTCCCCATTAGACGAAACACTTTAAATGGTTGTTTTTACTTTGTTAGGGCCAAGGGTATTCATCTTTTGGTAGTGGGGTGTGAGAATAGGGTAAGGACATCCTAGCCCCAAAGAAATGTGCAGTATTTGAGTGGTATGATGGACAAACAGTGGGTCAGGAAACAGAAAATCATCTTCCACAGGGCATAAAAAGACAAGCTCCAGCCTGCATTACTATATCATGTGGTGGTGTAATAGAAGCTCATATAGTTAGGGTCCTGTCATTATTCCAGTGCAATCATACCTTACAATAAAATATCAAATCTGCTTGCTAATATTTTCAAAAGTCCCTTGCACGGTGTTGTTACTTTGACTTAACAGACAGGGAGTTTTTAATGAACAGCTTTTCAGGATCTAATTTGTGGAAAGTAGAGGAGCAGGAGGTGTGTGTGTATGTATGTATGTGTGTGTGTTCACCCCCTCTACTGTGTGATCTGGCTTGCACACCTGTTATTGTCTGTGAAAGTAAGCCCGCTCAATTTTTCCCATAATATTTTCTCATTTTTAATATTTTGCGTGGGTTTTAAATGTTAGAATACATTCATGGTTTGGTTGACCTCCTGCAGAACTCTGTTCTGGTGGATGAATAGAATTCTTTCTTCTGATGTGTATAATAATATCTCTTACCTTTAACAGTCCTTTTAAAATATTTCTTTGATATGTCTTCTGTACTATTTAATAGTGTCTACTGTACTATCATATGCGTGAACATGGATTCATGAAAAGTGTCAGTCTGACAGAAGCATGAAGTCAAGACCCCCTAAAGAACTTCACAATACTGGTAGAACTTCACAAATACTGGTAGAAAGTGCAATGAGGGTCTTAGGGCAAATTTGGGAGTCCTCCAGCATTCATCAATATGGTATAGTGGGGAATATCAAGGAATCAAGGAGGGAATGACGATTTTGTTCCATTGAGTTCTTGTTCATGACAACTGCACTGAACTTCCACTCAAACATCTACCCTCACAGTTACTTCTTACTCTGACCAGGAGATAATTTGTCAAACACAAGTGAGTGCAAGCATCCATTTTCTCCTTCAGCTACTGTCAGTCCAAATACCTCAAAGAAGACAACACTACTAGGAAATAGAAGAAATAATTAAAAACAGGGAGGAAATGGAAATCATACGTACTCAGGCAACTAGAAAATGATGCAATCATTCAGTAAAATCATGTTTTTCCTTTAGGTCAAGAGACTCCAGTTGGTAAGGAATTTAAGCAATTCTCTTTCCATAATTATTAACATCTGGCTTTCAGTTAGCAGAAATTCTTCAAATTTTTAAAAATGAGAATATCTAAACTCAAGGGAAATTTTAAAGCAAAGCATGTGAAAAACTGATGAAGAATATACCAGCTTTATGTTCATCTACCTGTGTTTTAACAGATTGTGTAAGGGTAAGACAAATAGGAAAGAAAGAGAGGAAATTGGAAATTCATAATTTGGAAATTTGTTAAGAAGTCTATGTAGTACACTTATGTTTAATGTTTGACTTTTTCCTCCAACACAATACAGTGCAAGGTAAGACTGGTAGAGTGTAAATACCTGATATGAAGTATATGACATAAAATTTAAGTATTCTACACACACAGACACAGACACACAGCCATAGTCACCAACACTGAGGATACTAAAACAAAATAAAATAAAACTAACAACCCAGAAATATATAAAAAAACAACTAAGTGTGAATGACTGATGTTGAAGTCCTCCTTTCTTCAATAAAAGCATTTTTTAAGTAATAGAAATTAACATTTTTAGTACCTATCATATGCTATGTGTTTTACTTACATTTCTTATTCAATCCTTATAATGACCATATAAGTTAATTATTATTACCCTTGTTTTACCCTTGTGAGAAAACTGACATATTTAGAAATTTAGATATGTTATCAAAAGCAATTAAGTTTCATCACAGTACCTCACCCTTACCCACATTCTCCTCTTTCTTGTTAAAAAATGATGATTTATCTTTGTCATATAACAAGAAGTCCAGAGACAGGCAATTACTGCTGTTGGTTCAGCAACTCCACAAGTCAGGGCCAATTTGTTTGCAGATCTCTTGGCTTTTCCATCATGGCTGCAATGTGGCTGCAGCAGTTCCAGCCATCACTTCCTCTTTCAAGGGAGAAAGAAAAGGACAGGGAAGGGTTGTACCAGCCACATCTGTCCCTTTCTGTAAGGAAAGAAAAATTTTTCTCATAGATATCTCTATCAGGTTACTGCTTAAACTTTTTAAAAATAATAAAGTACAGCAACATATAAGAATGTACAAAACCTGAATGTACAACTCATGATTATCACAAAAGGAACACCCAGGACAAGAAAGAGAACATTGTCAGCATTCTAGAGACTCTCCACCTTTCATTCTCCTAATCATTACAGTTTCCAACACCCCAGACGTGGTCATTAATGGTTTATAAAAACCATTTCAGTGCTTTTCTTTATTATTCTTTATTTATTTTATAACCAAAATGTGCATAAACACCGTACTTTAATTTTACAAATTTTTTTAACTTCTAAAAATGAATGGAACCATACTGTATTTATTATTTTGGGTCTTTTTCTTCCACTATTTTATTTTTAATATGTATCAGATTTATTCCATGTAGTCATGCCTTGTTCATTTTCATTTCTGTATAATATTCCACTGTATTAATATATTTCAATTTATTTATCCATTATACTGTTGAAGAATATTTAGATTGCTTTTTAGTTTTTCTAATGCTAATACTCTAGTGAACATTCTTATTAATGTTTTTTTTTTTGACATGTGAATACTTTTACATTGGATATTTACAGTGGTATATTGTAGCTGACTCCCACTTGCTCAAAAGAGCCAATTATGTTCATCTCTTCCCAACTCTGAGTTCAGTGACATTTTGTGGGTAGCTTGAAATCAGCCATTGTTAGGAGTGTTTACCCCATGGAAATCAGGAAATACTGCAAATAAGAAGTCCCACCTTCCGCCAGAGAGCTAGACATTAAACATTAACCAACACAACCATGGGTATTTATTTAGGAATGGTTTTGCTTAGTCATTGATTATGCATATCTTTCACTCAGTATATGATGAGAAACTGTTTTCAAAGAAGTTACACCAATTTAGAGTCCCATCAGCAATATAAGATGATGCATATTTTTCTATACCCTTGCCATCTTTTAATTTTACCAATTCTGATGAGTGTGTAGTTGCATTTCATTGCATTTTTAATTTGCATCTCCCTGATGACTAATAAGTTTATGGGCCAATTGGATATATTCTGATTAAAGTGTTTGTTCAAACCTCTTTTTCAGTTTTCATTTGGTTGTCTGTCTTGAGAAATTGACTTCTAGGAGTACTTTATATGTTGTGGATATGAGTCTGTTGGATTTATATGTTGCATATATTCTCTGCTTTGACCTTGTCTTTTTACTTTGATAATGGTATCTTGATGAACAGAAGATTTCGGTTTTAATGTAGTCCAGTTTATCAAACTTTTTCTTTGTGGTTAATGCTTTTGGTGTCTTTTTAAAGTTCTTCCCTACATTGAAATTCTCCCTTCCTTCCTTCCGAACTCTCTTTTCCTTCCTTCTTTCCTTGCTTGCTTCCTTCCTTCCTCCCCTCCTCTCCCCCTCCTTCTCTCTCTCTCTTCTCTCTCTCTATCTTTCTTTCTTCCTTACTCCTTTCCTTCCTTGCTTCCTTCCTTTCTTGCTTCCTTCCTTCCTTCCTCCCTCCCCTCCTCTCCCCTCCCCTCTCCTCCCCTTCTTTCTCTCTCTCTCTCTCTCTCTCTCTCCCTCTATCTTTCTTTCTTCCTTACTCCTTTCCTTCCTTGCTTCCTTCCTTTCTTCCTTCCTTCCTTCCTTCCTTCCTTCCTTCCTTCCTTCCTTCCTTCCTCCCCTCCTCTCCCCCTCCTTCTCTCTCTCTCTTCTCTCTCTCTATCTTTCTTTCTTCCTTACTCCTTTCCTTCCTTGCTTCCTTCCTTTCTTGCTTCCTTCCTTTCTTGCTTCCTTCCTTCCTTCCTTCCTTCCTTCCTTCCTTCCTCCCTTTCTCTCTTTCTTTTTTTATTATTAGTTTCAGGTGTACAAAACAACATAATGATTAGACATTTACACCCCTGACAAAGTGATAATCCCAAGTCTACTACCAATCTGGCACCGTACATAGCTATTACAATACCATTTACCATATTTTCTATGCTGTACTTTATATCCGTGACTGTGTGTGTAGTTAATTATAGTTGACATTCAATATTATTTTATATTAGTTTCAGATGTATAGCACAGACTTAGGCATTTATATAATTTATGAAGTGATCCCCCTGATCAGTCTAGTACCTATCTGACACCGTACATAGTTTTTACAACATTACCGATTATATTTTCCATACTGTAATTCACATCCCATGACTATTTTGTGGCTGCCAATTTGTACTTACTTCCTAATCCCTTCACCTTTCTCACCCATCCTCCGAACCACCCTCCCTTCTAGCAACCATCAGTTTGTTCTCTGTATCTATGAGTCTACACGTATTTCTGTTTTGTTTGTTCGATTATTCTGTCCTCTGTATTCCACATAGTATAAGTGAGATCATACAGTGTTTGTCTTTCTCAGTCTGACTTATTTCACATAGCGTAATATCCTTTAGATCCATCCATGTTGTTGCAAATGGTAAGATTTCATTCTTATTTATGGCAGAGTAATACTCCATTGTATAAATGTACCACAATTTATCCAGTCATCTATTGATGGGCATTTTGGCTGTTTCTATATCTTGGCTATTGTAAATAGTGCTGCGGTAAACATAGGGGTGCATATATTCCTTCGAATTGGTATTTTGGATTTCCTTGAATAAATACCCAGGAGTGGAATTACTGAGTCATAAGGCATTTCTACTTTTAATTTTTTGAGGGATCTCCATACTGTTTTCCATAGTGGCTGCACCAATTTGAAATCCTACCAACAGTGCTCAAGGGTTCCGTTTTCTCCACATTCTTGCCAACACTTGTTTGTTGATTTATTGATAATAGCCATTCTGAAAGGACTGAGGTGATATCTCACTGTGGTTTTTATTTGCATTTCTCTGATGATTAATGATGTTCAACATCTTTTCATATGTCTGTTGGCTATCTGTATGTCCTTTTTGGAGAAATGTCTACTCAGGTCATCTACCCATTTTTTAATTGGATTGTTTGTTTTTTTTGGTGTTGAGTCGTATGAGTTTTTTTTATATAAAATTTGCATATTAACCCCTTATCAGATGTATCATTGGCAAATATCTTCTCCCATTCAGAAGGATGTCTTTTTGTTGTTGTTGATGATTTCCTTTGCTGTGCAAAGACTTGCAAAAAGTTTTTAGTTTGAGGTAGTCCCATTTGTTTATGTTTTATTTTGTGGTGAAAGTGGGTATCTTTGTCTTATTCCTGATCTTAAGGATAACACTTTTAACTTTTACCCGCTGAGTGTGATGTTAGCTGTGGGTTTGTCATATATGGCCTTTATTATGTTGAGATCTATTCCCTCTATTTCCACTTTGCTGAGAGTTTTTACCATAAATCGATGCTGGATTTTGTCAAAATGTTTTCTGCATGTATTGCTGAAATTGAATCAACCTTGCATACAAGGAGTGAATCCCACTTTGATCGTGGTTTGTAATCTTTTTAATGTATTGGTGAATTCGGTGTGCTAACATTTTTTTTTTTTTTAATTTTTATTGGGGAATATTGAAGGACAGTGTGTTTTTCCAGGACTCATCAGTTGTCGTCCTTCAATCTAGTTGTGGAAGGCGCAACTCAGCTCCAAGTCCAGTCACCGTTTCAATCTTAGTTTCAGGGGATGCAGCCCACCATCCCATGCAGGAATTGAACCTGCAACCTTGTTATTAAGAGCTAGCGCTCTAACCAATTGAGCCATCTGGCCACCCTACTGGCAGCTCAGCATCAGCTCGTTGTCTTCAATCTAGTTGTGGAGGGTGCAGCTCACTGGCCCATGTGGGAATTGAGCCGGCAACCCTGTTGTTCAGAGTTCACGCTCTAACCAACTGAGCCATCGGGCCGCCCCCCAGTGTGTTAATATTTTGTTGAGGATTTTTGCATCCATGCTCATTAGATACATTGGCCTATAATTTTCTCTTTTTGTAATGTCTGCGTCTGGTTTTGGAGTCAGGGTAATGGTGGCCTTGTAAAATAAGCTTGGGAGCCTTCCCTCCTCTTGAAATTTTTGTAATTGTTTGAGAAGAATTGGTGTTAAATCTTTTTTGAATGTTTGGTAAAATTCAACTGTGAAACCATCTGGTCCAGGACATTTGTTGGTTGGGAGCTTGTTGATTACTGATTCAATTTCATTATTAATGATTGGTCTGTTTAGATTTTTGGGTAAACAGATTGTATGCTACTAGGGATTTATTTCTTCCATCCATATTGTCCAATTTGTTGTTATATAGTTGCTTGTAGTATTTTCTGAAACTTTTTGTATTTCTGTGGTGTCTGTTATCAGTTTTTGTCTTTCATTTCTGATTTTATTTGTTTGGGTCTTCTCTTTTTTTCTTGATGAGTCTAGTTAAAAGTTTGTCAATTTTGTTCATCTTTTCAAAAAAAAGGTCTTGATTTCATTAATCTTTTGTATTGTTTTATTTTTTCTTTAGTCTCTGTTTTGTTTATTTCCACTCTGATCTTCATTATTTCCTTCCTTATACTCACTTTGGACTTCATTTGTTGTTGTTTTTCTAGCCCAAAGGTGTAAAGTTAGACTGTTTGAGATTTTTCTTCTTTCTTTAGATAGGCCTGAATTGCTATGTATTTCTCTCTTAGAACTGCTGTCACTGTTTCCTATAGATTTTGGATCATTGTGTTTTCATTTTCGCTTGTCTGAAGGTATCTTTTCATGTCTTCCTTGATCTCAGTGTTGACTCATTCATTGTTTAGTAGCATGTTATTTAGCCTCCATGTGTTTGTGTGGTTTCAGTTTTTTCCTTATAATTGATTTCTAGTTTGATACCATTGTTGTCAGAGAAAATGCTTGGTATGATTCCTATGTTTTTAAGTTTATTGAGAGTTATTTTATTACTAACATGTGGTCCAGTTTGAAAAGTGTTCTATGTGCAGTTGAAAGGAATGTATATTCTGCTGCTTGGGAGTGAAATGCTCTAAAAATATCAATTAAATCCATCTGGTCTAGTGTGTCATTTGAGGCAGCTGTTTCTGTGTTGATTTTCTGTCTGGAAGATCAGTCCAGTGGTGTCAGTGGGGTGTTAAAGTCCCCTACTATGATCGTGTTACTGTTGATCTCTGCCTTTATATTGGTCAATATTTGTTTTATATATTTAGGTCCTCCTATGTTGGGTGCATAAATGTTTACTAGGGTTATATTCTCTTCGTGAATTGGTCCCTTTTTTATTATTATGTAACGTCCTTCATTATCTGTTATTATAGTCTTCATTTTAAAGTCTATTTTGTCTGATGTAAGTATTGCTACTTCAGCTTTTCTCTCATTTCCATTTGTATGAATATTTTCAACTTTTGCTAGATATTGCTAGATAATTGTCCTGTTACTCTATAAAACGGTGATTCCAATTTACTTTATAGAACTTTTTAAACATATCCCTTCCAAGGCAGATATTGTCAAAATTTTGTTTTTACCAATCTGATGAATATGTTATGTTATATTGGTATAATCTCACTGATTAGTAGTTCTGGTGAGCATCTTTTCAGATGCTTGTTTGCTATTGTGGATTCTCTTTCTGTTTTTGCCTATTGCCATTTTTGGTCTACTAAAAAAATTGTTTTATAGGTACTCATTTTATATAATAAATATTTAGCTTTTACAGATTGCATATATTTTCTCTTTGTCCATAGCTTGTAATTGAACATTATGGTTTATTTTGCCTGAGAAAAGTATTTAAGTTTGATGTAGGCAAATTTTATCACCTTCACTTTTTGGGTGGCATGTAAGAAAATTTTACTATCTCATATCATATGGAAACCTTCCCCTAACAGTCTGTCATAATTTTTTCCAAAGCATACTAAATTGACTTAAAATTGCATTGAGATATTTATCCATTTGGAATTCATTTTGTTCATGGTTTTTAGGATTTTTGAGTATCTGTTTGGAGATTAATTTTTTTTTAAATTAAAGTTTATTGGGTGACAATTGTTAGTAAAGTTAAATAGATTTCAGTTGTACAATTCTGTGATACATTATCTGTATGTCACTTTGTGTGTTTACCACCCAAAGTCAGTTCTCCTTCCATCACCATATATTTGATCCCTTTTACCCTCATCTACCACCCCTCTCTCCCCCCACCCTCTGGTAACCACTAAACTATTGTCTGTGTCCATGAGTTTTTGTTTCTTCATTTGTTTGTCTTGTTCCTTTGTTGTTTTCAGTTTTATATCCCACATATCAGTGAAATCATATCATTCTCGACTTTTTTTGTCTGACTTATTTTGCTTAGCACTATAATCTCAAGATCCATTCATGTTGTTGCAAATGGTACTATTTCATCTTTTCTTATGGACGAATAATAGTCCATTGTGTATATATACCACAACTTCTTTATCCAATCATCTATCAAAGAACACTTTGGTTGATTCCATGTCTTGGCCACCGTAAGTAAAGCTGCAATGAATATCGGAGCACTCATATCTTTATGGATAAATGTTTTCAGATTTTTGGGGTAGATACCCAGGAGAGGGCTTGCTGGTAATTCTATTCTTAATTTTTTGAGGAATATCCACACTGCCTTCCGTAGTGGCTGCACCAATCTACATTCCCATCAACAGTGTATGAAGGTTTCTTTTTCTCCACAACCTCTCCAACACTTGTTATTATTTGTCTTGTTGATAGCTATTGTAACTGGTGTGAAGTTATATCTTATTGTGGTTTTTATTTGCATTTTTCTGATGATTAGTGATGTTGAGCATTTTTTCATATGTCTGTTGGCCATTTGTATGTCCTCTTTGGAGAAATGTCTGTTCAGGTCCTCTGCCTATTTTTTAATTGTACTATTTGTTTTATTGGTGTCAAGTTGTATGAGTTCCTTATGTATTTTGGATATTAGCACCCTAGTGGAGGCGTTGTTTGCAAAAATCTTCTCCCATTCAGTAGGTTGCCTCTTTATTTTGTTGATGGTTTCTTTTGCTGTGCAGAAGCTTTTTAGTTTGATATAGTCCCATTCATTTATTTTAGCTTTTACTTCCCTTGCCTTTGAAGTCAAATTCATAAAATGCTCTTTGAACCCAAGGTCCATAAGTTTAGTACTTATGTTTTCTTCTATGCAGTTTATTTTTTTTTTATTGTTTCAGGTTTATGGTTAGGTCTTTGATCCATCTTGAGTTAATTTTTGTGCATGGTGGCAAATAGCAGTCTAGTTTCATTGTTTTGCACGTGGCTTTCCAATTCTCCTAGCACCATTTGATTCTCCTCTAGTTTCTGGTGAATGTGAACAATCTTTGTCATTGTTTAACTTATAGATGCAAAACTTCAATCTTTCTCTCCATCTTCATATGACATTCTGTGTATCTGTGTGTTCAAATTTCCCTCTTATTATAAGGACAGTAATCTTATAGAATTTAGGGCCTACCCTAATTCAGTTACAACCTCATCTTAACTTGATTACATATGCAAGGACTCCATTTCCAGATAAAGTCACATTTACACATTTGGACTTCAACATGTTTTTGGGGGACACAGTTCAACTCATAAATTATCTTCCTGGGATATCCTTTTGCCTGAATTTGCATCTCTTTCATGGATCCCATGTCTTCCCCTTTTTTAGCATACCCCTAATATTTGTATAGTATATCCTCCATTAGTTTCTTAAGAAAGGGAGCAATGGAATTTTTCATTTTTCATTTTTTTGACATCTTCCATATCTTAAAGTGTCTTTATTCTTCTGCTCAAATTATTGTTTATTTGTTATGGTATTCTGGGTTGAAAATAATTTTTCTTAGAATTTTGGAAGCATGCTTTAGTTGCCTTCCAACTTTCAGTGTTGTCTTGAAAAGTTAAAGACCAGTATGGCTCTATGTTTTGTATGGGAACTGTTTTGTTTTTTTCTCTTGACATTTTTAGTATCTTCTCTTTATGCATACCATATTTCCCTGAAAATAAGACCTAGCTGGACCATCAGCTCTAATGCATATTTTGGAGCAAAAATTAATATGATTCGGTCTTATTTTAAGATAATATAAGACTGGGTATAATATAACATAATATAATATAATACAATACAATATAATACCCGGTCTTATTTTAATATAAGACTGGGTCATATAATATAATATAATGTAATATAATACTGGGTCTTATATTAATTTTTACTCCAAAAGATGCATTAGAGCTGATGGTCTGGCTAGGTCTTATTTTCGGGGAAATACGGTAGTGTTCAGAAAATTGTACTCTGTTTTGCTTTAATATGTGTGAGTCTATTTTCATTCATTGTACTGGGAAGTTGATGGGCCCTTTCAAAGTATTAATTTACTTTTTTTTTTTTTTTTTTTTTTTCAATTCTCAGAAACTTTCCTGAATTATTTCTCTAATATTCCTTTTTTTTTTCTTTCTGGAGCTCCTATATTTTGATGTTAACTTTTTGGATTAAGCCTTTAATTTTTTTCTCTGCTATTCGTCATCTCTTGGTCTTTTTGCTTTTCTCTATATTTTCCTTTGTTGAGTTTTTCATTTCTGTTATCACGTTTTAATTTTTACAGACAGCTTCCTTATTCTCTGTTTATTCCTTTTTTATTTGAAGATGCAAATAAAAAAAGAAGATAACTCTTTTTTTCTGGCAAATACTTATAGAGTGCTTACTATGTACCAGGCACATGTAGTTAGTTATTTTAAATAAATTATTATGACAAGATTTAATTCTCTTTTATGGCTGAGTAATAATCTGTTATCTCACATTTTCTTTACTTTAAAAAAATTTAATTGAAAAATTTTCAATTACAGTTGACATAGAATATTATATTTCTTTCAGGTATACAACATAGTGATTAGACATTTATATCTTATGAAGTGTTCACCTCAATAAAACATGATGTTTTCTCTTTTAAAAACATCTCTTTTTAAAAGACAATTTTACTAAGGTATAATTTACACATCACAAAATTCACCCATTAGTGTAAAATTCAGTAATTTTTTTGAAAATTTACCAACTGGTGCAATCGTCACCATATCTAGAGCTATGTTAAGTGAAATAAGTCAGAGAAAGACAACTGCTATATGATTTCACTTATATATGGAATAAAAAAAAGCAAAACAAACAAAGCAGAAACAGACATATAGATACAGAGAACAAACTGATGGTTTCTAGAACTGAGGAGAGTGAGAATATGTGATAATGTGAAGGGGAATAAGAGGTACACACTTCCAGTTACAAAATAAAAAAGTCATGGGGATGTAGTGTACAGCATTGGGAATTTTGTCAATAATATCATAACAACTTTGTATGGTAACAGATAGTTACTAGACTTCTTGTGGTGATTACATTGTAAGGTATATAAATGTCAAATCACTTTGTTGTACAACTGAAACTAACATAATATTGTATGTCAACTATAACAAAAATAAATTTAAGAAAATCTAAAAAAGAAATGATTATGTAATTGTAATACATATTGCCTTTCTGTAATGGGGTTATTTATAGGCTAGCAAGGAGAGAAAGACAATAAACAATTAAGATAATTAATAACTGAACTATATGGTATGTTAGATAGCAATAAATTCTGAGAAAAATGAAAGCGAGTAGAATCAATTGATATTGTTAAAAGAGTGGTGGCTTCAAAATCCAGGTAGGCCTTATTGAAAAGGTGTCACTTTCAGACAGAGTTGAGGGAATGAGTTACATGGATATCTGTGGGAATAGGGTCCAAGTAAGACTGACCAGCTGGTACAAAGGCCCCTTGTGGCAGTGTGCTCTTTAGGAAACAGTAAGGAGTCTCACTGGCTTCAGAGGAGTGAGTGAGGAGGAAGGAGATCAGAGAGGAGAGTGGGGAGGCAGAAGGAGGGGCTTTGCAGGCTGCTGTAAATTTTTGACTTTTACTCTGAATGAGATAGGAAAATTTGAAGCAGAGCAATGATATGATTCTGGGTTTTTATTGTAGCAAGATATCTCTGGTTGCTGTGTTGAAAATAGACTGTGGGATGTAGATAAACATAGAGGCACACAGACGTCTTTAAGGAATATATATATATATATATATATATATATATATATATATATATATATATATATATGTGTGTGTATGTATATACATATATACATATATGAAATAAATACATACCCAATTAAAATTAGCCTTGAGTATGACAGAAAACATTTCATTTACAACTTTTTATGACTTGTTTTTATTAATCAGTCTCAGTGTAGTCTTGGGCTTATGTGGGATAATTAAGTAAATAGATACTACTGAGTTTGTCAAGAGATAAATTATAGTAAATGGTGTTATGTTATTTTATTATGTTTTGAGCAGAATGTTTTTGTAGCTCTGAAATTAAAATTGTGTCTCTCTCCAAAATTATGATGCACGTTAGTTAAAAATATAATTAGATAAACAAATTCTATTTACACATGGATTATGGACCTAATTACCATTTTTAAAGCCCTCCATCTTCCTGCATAGATGTTGGTTCTTCCTAATTGCATCTACGCTTTGTTTGGATCTGTCTTTTGCATTAGAGACTTTCTACAGGTGTTTGTGCTGACTGCAAGCTCTGTGTACTTGAGAGATTGGGAGATTGTAGGGGAACCATAGAGTATTTTGTTGGCTAGTTATTCTGGGAACCTCTTGAGGTCTTTTCCCTTGATCTGGTCAGACACCTGGTCTGGTAGGGAGACACATTTGGCTGCCAGAATGTATAGGCTTGACTGACAGTGTTTAGAGAGCTGAGTTAGAGTTAGAGAATAGGGACTTCCAATATTTGATATGAAATGTTTCCTGAATCTCCCCGATTTTATATGGTAACCTCACCCTCAAACATGCCTTTCATCTCCCAAATCCAAGATCCTCTTTTTTGCTCTCTCCAGAGAATAGAGCTCCATTCTTCTGCTGGAGGAGGGGAATAGTGGTCATCCAGTTAAATGCATCCTGGGACTGAATTTCACCTTAAACTTTCAACTATTCCATTAAATATACTCCTTTAATAAATTCCTTTAAATATACTCGACGTCACTGTTGTCACTTAGGAGAGTGAAGTTAAGTGTGTGTGTCCAATTTGTCATATGTACCCTGGTGTTCCTCCCTTACTTTCTTCAAAGTACGTTGGCATATACTCCCATATTTCTGTGAGATAGACAGACAGGTATCCTTATCACTGAACAGGTTCAAAAACAGAATATGAAAAGTTGGCATAAGTGGAACCATTTTAAAATAGAGCTAGAGCAGCCATTCCAGAGGAACTGCTTTGGAGTCTTACTACTTGAACTTGTGGAATGTTTGAACTGGGCAAAATAGGCTTTGAACTGGGCCAAGCCAACATTGTCTTACAAACCACTGTTTGTAAAGCTAATAGGAAAGAAGCCATCCTGCCCACAAGCACTGATGATGATGGACATTCTTTAGAATCAGTAACTAGCCATGTACAGCTAACAAGTGACCTAGCTTGTTAGAAAATTCCTTTCTTCTGTTTATGTAATTATTTCCCTTCCCTTTCTCATAAAAACTCCTTGCCTTTACCTCAAAAATCTGCACATAATTTGATGCCCCTGGATTTCAATTTTTTTTTTTTTAAATTTCAAATAAATGCTTGTGACCTCTCATAAGCTTTTTATTTTTAGGTTAACAAGATGCATACACAATCCAACAGATTGTCCAGTATCACAGCGCTTGACAGTGATAAAGCTGGTTAAGAATAAAGAGTTCTGGATTTTTTTTGGAAATTGATTTACCTCTTTTCCACACTGATTGCAAAACAGATAGCTACTGGGGAAAGAAATAACAATAAAAAATCTATCTAGATTATCATTCTTTTGTTATTATACTAATATCAACTGCATCACTTCCCAAACATCTGTCCATGTCTCCACTGCATCGAAATGGCATGAGGTGCTTATTAAAATCTGTATAATCCTTAATACCACAACAGATCTTCTGAGTCAGAATCTTGGAGGGAGGGCTCATAATATTATTACCTTTTATTTTGTAATATGTTTCATAGGTGCAGGAAGATTTGGAACCCGCAAGAGTAGACTTCCCTAAATATGATTCAGGGATTTTTGTGAATTTGGACTTGCTTGTTTCTCTGGGATTCAGTTCTTCTTTAATTCTGTTGTCAAATGAGAAATAAAAAATGTTTCCAATGTATGACTTTAGCTTATCTTCTGCAGCTACTTGTTAAGTCTCATAATAGCAATGGGTACTTGGTTATACTATTCTTCTAATTGAAGTTTGGAAGATAATCTAAAGATTTTCAGTCTTATACATGGAGTTGGTAATCATCACATATAGGATTTCATAATCAGGTAAGCTCTACTAGTTAGGACATATTCAGTTTATAAGACCACTTATGCCTGCCTATCCATAGGGGCTTGTAGAATTCTACAAGGTAACAGCTATTGACCATAAATGATCTAAGCAAAATTTTAATCTGAATGTGCTAGATATCAAGTAATTTGGTCTACTTCAGTGATATTGTGATTTATAATAAGAAATATTTATTTGGTCTTTGTCCCTGTTTCCTGCACAGAGCTCCTAAAACTCTTGGAATTGCCTAAGTGATAAGAGCAATAAACTGTGTCTGTTGTTATGTTCCTAAAGTGACATTTGGGCTACATCTAAGGATGGGGCTGGTTGCCAGCAGAACCAATCATGTGATTAGAGGGTTGGAACTTTCAGTCCCACCCCCTGACCTCAGGGAAGGGAGAGGGGCTGGAGATTGAATCAATTACCAGTAGCCAATTATTTAATCAATTGTGCCTATGTAGTAAAGCCTCCAGAAAACCCCAAAAGGACTGGCTTTGGATAGCTTTCAGGTTGGTGAACATGTGGCGATTTAGAGAGAGCTGTGCCCTTGGGGAGAGCATGGAAGCTCCATGCCCTTTCCTCATACCTTGCCCTATGCATCTCTTCCACCAAGGAGGGGGTTGCAGAAACCTGATTTATAGCCAGCAACTCAGGAGAAAAACCTAAATTTGCGACTGGTATCTGAAGTCTAAGGAGAGGGTCATGGGAACCTCCAGTCTGTAGCTGGTCAGTTAGAAGCACATGTAACTGGCACCTGAAGTATGTATGTGTAGGAGGCACTGGGACCTCAGCATATGGGATATGCCTCTATCTCTGGAGTGTGTCAGAATTGAGTCTATTTACAGGACACCCACAGATGTGGGAGGAACCTCCTTTATACATTGGAATTATGCTCAGAACCTTTTAACCTCTCAGACTTTGAAGAGGTCAAAATTCATTAACTTTCCCTTTATTTGGTACAAATTATTACAAATTTTAGGAAATACAAAATAATGTGAATAAAAACAAGGATAGGTATGAATACTATCAGTGGGAAGGGTGCATATTCTAATCAAAGTGGTACGGGCATGTGCGATTCATCACACTTCAGGAGAATTCATGTCACATCTGGGTCAGGTAAAGGGACAAATGAAATGCTGAGGTGGGTGTTTTTTTATTTTTTCTTAATTTTAATGTAATTGGTTCAATCTGGAGAACATCTCATCTGTTAATTCTTTTCTTAAATTTTTTTTCTCTTCCAGGAAGAACATAGAAAAAACCTTGATGAGATAGAGGTGAGAGATGGTCTGAAATCTTTTTATTTAGACAAGGAGTTGGTCAACTTTTTCTTAAAGAACCAGATATAAATATTTTAGGCTTGAAGGCTATAAAGTCTTTGTAACAACCGCACAACTTTGCCATTATGTGAAATCTGCCAAGATCAATATGGAAATGAATGGGTGTGGTTGTGTTCTGATAATACTTTATTTCCAAATACAGACAGTTGTCCATATGTCCTGGTTTGCCAACTCTTGCTGAGACACTTCTAAATAAATTAAATTAAAAAAATAAATTGGTTTGCATTTTTAACAGCCAAGCTTGCCTTAAATTACTAACAAGTTTAGAGACTACTACAAAAGTTCCAAATTTTGTGAGGGAGTTTAATGCAGGCAATTGGAACGAATTTTGCAGAATTTACTTGGGTTTGGGATAATATCTGGGATATTTTGAGTTTTATCTCAATAAGACAAAATAATTAATACTAATTATACGAATTAATGTTTTCTATATAATATTAATAGTTTCATCTCATATGTTATTCAAATGATTTAAAGATAAAATAGTTTTGAAAAGTTTAATAATGAAATTGTATTTTCCATTCCTGAATTTTAATGTTGTTTCAGTCAAGTTAAAAAATTTTGTGGGAGGAAAATATTGTCAGGAGGAAGCTAATCATCAATTTGCTACAGCTGAAACCAGCACAGCTGGTGGATGAGTGTTTTAATGTATTTCTAGATTAAGCAAGGCAGTTTAAAGAAAACATCATGCAAAAATTCAATCTGCTATGGGTTTAAAATAAAGTCTTCATCTGTATTGCTGCAGAAAGAATAGCTACCTTATGTTTTGTCATATTGTTGTGGATTATCTTTAATGAAGCGTATATCCCCCAAAGCATTGTTGTGATATTTTGTGTTTGTCTTGGTCTACACTAATGCAGTGGTTTAGGTTTAGTGAACAGAAGAATGGATTTTACTCTTAGTAATGTTGTGACAGGTTTTCTTTCTTACAGTTGTAAATGAAAGCAATTCACACGCATTTAGAAGGAGACCTTTGCAATTGATTTCAGTGGGCTCTTACAGTAGTGATAACGCTGATGTCTTGGTCTCTGAAAAACTACAAGAGGTCCTCACAAAACAAATCTTTTATAATGTATTTCTTTAAAACTAGAGTCATGCAGGGTGTCATGCAGGGGTCTCTGGTCCCGCTCCCCGCATAAGAACACAGGACATGGTGAGGACAAAAAGGAACACCCACAGAGCCACAGAGAGGGGAGTCATGCAAGTATAGTCTCTCTGGCGGCTGGGTTGGAGACACAGGAAGCAGGAGCCACACCATCTGCAGCCTGCCGTCTGCTTTTCTGCCAACCAACCCCACTTGCTAGTTGCAATTCGCTGTGCCAACTACAATCTGCACTTGCTAGCTCAGCCACCATCTTCTTGCTAGCCCCCATTTTTCTGCTAGCGTAGCCACGGCAGTTATATTACTGCCCAATGGCTCACTGGTTACAGCTGACGGCCAACTAGCCACAGCTGATGGCCATCCAATCACAGTTGATGGCCATTTACTACCTGAGCCAGTACCTTTCCACGTGAGGGCCAGAACCTAGAAACTGAACTCCTGGCTCTGTCCCCAGAAGCATGATTCATTTTGAAAGGAGAAAGAGTATCTATCTATCTACCTATCTATCCATCATCTATCTCTCTATCCATTATCATCTCTCTCTATATATATCTACCTATCCATCCGTCTATAATCTACTATTATCTTTTGCTCACCAATATGTCCATCCATCCATCCACCTACATATCTACCTACCTATTCGACCCAGTCATCAACTTTCTGAACTGGGGGAGATTTTCCTCTTTGTCTTACTTCATGGATACTAGCTTTTTGGGTTCTGGAGAATTGTCTTTTCTCCTAATTTCCATCCTCTACTTTCTGTACCTGAGAATTTCTCTCTCCATCTTTCATTCTTTGGAGTGCCCTGTGAGGATTTCACTCCCCATTCTTACTCTCCTCACAGCTTTCCACAGCCTGCTGCCTCGTCCTTGGAGGAGGTCCTGTGCATCTCAGGATAGATCTCTCTCAACTCTCCTGCTCTTCCCACAGTATTAGGCATTTTATCCTGCACGCTTGGTGAAAATCTGTGGGAAGAGGAAGTTGCTGGGGCAGACTCACTGTGTTTGGTGTTCCTAGTGATTCTAACTCATCATACCCACACGTGCATAACCATTAAACATTTGAAACAAGTTTGGATATTTTTTCTCTATTCTATATAGAATGGATTTCTCTTCGCCCTACAGCTCCACCAGGAAAAAACAAAGCTGTGAATCTCTTATATCCAAAGAAGACGTCATCACTGTCTGGAACTTATTGTTTTAGATCTCTGTGCATCTTCAGTTCTCTGACAAATTAAAAAAAAAATTATAGTTTATTTTTAATGTGTTCTCATTGTGAGGGTCAGTAGTCTCTGTATTAATTTGCTATGTCTACTATGACTAAGACCAGAGACTGAATGCTGAAATAACAGAACTTGCTTTCTCAGTATTCTGGAACGTAGAAGTCTGAGAGTAAGGTGTTGGCAGGATTTATTTCTTCTGAGGTCTCTCTCCTTGGCTTGCAGAGGGTGCCTTCCCCTATCACTTCACATGGTCTTCTCTCTGTGGTATCTGTGCCCTAATTTCTTCTTCGTTATATTAGGTTAAGGCCCACCCTAGTCACCTCATTGTATTTAATTATCTTTTGAAAGACTCTCCAGATACAATCACATTCTGAGGTACTGGGAGTTAGGACTTCAACAAATGAATTTTGGGGGTAACACTATTTAGCTCATAAGAGTCTCTTTGCAACCTTCTATCAATCTTTGAGTTTTAACATTTCTGAATCACTTTGTTTTAGGTGGTTCTCTTATGTACATCATAAAATTTGATTTTGTTTTGAGTACTAATATGACAATCGTTTTATTTTGTAGATGAGTTAACCACATTTACATTTGTTAATATGATTAATACATTTGATACTTGGTTAATAGTATCATACATATAATATACCATACATATATTATGGTAGTAAATACATTATATATATAAGAAGAGAGTGCTTTTCACAATCATGGTGTTATCTGCCTTTTTTTCCTTTTCTTTCTCTTCTTTCTATTTATGGAAGTTTTGGATCTTTTGGAAGGTTTATATATTTGTTCTAGTGCTTACTTTTACATTAATAACTTTAAATAACATAAGTAGTACCCTCTTACTTACCCTGTATCTATGATAAACAGTAAATTTAGAGTAGAAACTTTTTCTTCCTCTTCCCTTTTCTCTCTCCTACTATCTAATTTTAGTCAATGGTACTAACTTATTTAGTGTTGATCTTAGTACTTTCAAATATGCTAAAGCTTTGTTAGTTTAAGTAATATTTTATTTCAAGCCATAGCTTCTGAGACAACCAAGGAATTTATGTTGATTCCTTTCTCTCCCTCTTTTTACTCAAGTTTTATTTTGACCTATTTTTTATAGTTTAAAAAAATTTTGAAATACAAAAAGCTGTACATAATTAATGTGTACAATTTGGTGAGTTTGGAGATAATGATAAACCTGTGAAATCATCATCATAATCTATGCTATAAACCTATCCATCATCTCTAGGATTTCCTCCTGCTCTCCTATTTGTTGTTCTTGTTATTATTATTATTTTGTGAAAAGAATACTTAACATATGATCTAAACTCTTAGGAAAATTTTAAGTATACAATATAATATTGTTAACTATAGGGGCATTGTGTCATACAGATCTCTAGACTTTCTTATTTTGTATAACTACAACTCTGTATCCTTTGACTATATCTCCCAGTTTTCTACTCCTCTCAGCCCCTGACAACCATCCCATTCTCTGCTTCTATGAGTTTGACTGTTTCAGATTCATCATACAAGTGGTATCATACAATATTTGTCCTGTGTCTGGCTCATTTCACCTAGCATAATGTCCTCCAGGTTCATCCATATTGTCACAAATGGCAGGATTTCCTTCTTTTTAAAAACTGCATAATATGTATATGCCACATTTTCTTTATTTTTTTATCTGTCAATGGATATTTAGGTTGTTTTCGTGTCTTGACTATTGTAATAATATTGCAATGAACATGGGAGTGCAGATACCTCTTTGAGATAGTGATATCAATTCCTTTGGGTATATACCCAGAGATGGGATTACTGGATTGTGTCATAGATCTATTTAAAATTTTTTGACCTCCATACTGTTTCCCATAATGAGTGCACCAATTTACATTGCTACCAACATTATACAGAGTTCCCTTTTCTCTACATTCTTGACAACATTTTCTGTTTCTGATCTTTTAGATAGTAGCCATTTTAACAGGTGTGAGATGATAGCCTATTGTGGTTTTGATTTTTTCCTTTCACTGATGGTTAGTGATGTTAAACATCTTTTCATGTACCTATTGTCCATTTTTATGTTCTTTGGAAAATATTTTTCAGGTCCTTTGCCCCTTTTTAAATCACGTTATTATTATTATTTATTTTGCTGTTGACTCATAGGTTCCTTATATATTTTGGATATTAACTCTTTATAAGACATATGGTGGGCAAGTATTGTCTCCCATTCCTTAGATAGTCTTTCTCATTTCGTTGATTTTCAGTTTGACATAATACAACCTATTTAATTTTGTTTTTTTTGTGGCATATGTTTTTGGTGTCTTAATCAAGAAATAATTGCGAAAGTCAATGTTAAGAATTTTTTCCCATATATTTTATTCTACGAGTTTTACAACTTCATGACTTATGTTTAAGTCTTTAATCCGTTTTGAGTTTAGGGTCCAATTTCATTCCTTTCTATTAGATATCCAGTTTTCCCAACACCATTTACTGAAGAGACTATCTTTTTTCATTATATATTCTTGGCACCCTTGTCAAAGATCAGTTGACGATATATCTACGGGTTCATTTCTGCACTCTATTCTTTTCTATGGCCTATATATGTTTTATGCCACTGATATCATTTTGATTACTATAGTTTTGTAATATATTGAAATAAGGAAGTGTGATTTCAAGCTTTGTTTTTCTTGCTCAAAATTGCTTGGCTATTTAGGGTATTTTTTGATTTCATATGAATTTTAGAATTGTTTTTTTCTATTTCTGTAAAGAATACATGTTCTATTTCTGCTCCAATTATTTTCATCAGTGTTTTATACTTTTCAGTGTGCAGGTATTTTACTTCCTTGGTTAAGTTCATTCCTCAGTATTTTATTTTATATTTTGATATTATTATAAATAAGATTGTTTTCTTAATTTCCTCTTTAGATAATTTGTTATTGTATAGAAATGCAGCTGATATTTGTATGTTGATTTTTTTATTCTGCAACTTTGTTGAATTTATTTATTAGTTCTAACAGTATGTGTATGTGTGTGTATGCATGTGTGCATGTGTATGTCTGTGTTTGTGTGTGGCATCTTTAGGGTTTTCACATATAAGATTATGTCATTTGCAAAAAGATAATTTTGCTTCTTTTCTGAATGAATAACTTTCATTTCTTGTCAAATTGCTCTGGCTAGAACTTTCATTACTATGTTGAATAAAAGTGGTATCAATGGACATTCTTTCCTTGTTTCTGATCTTAGAGTAAATGCTTTCAGTTTTCACCATTGAATATGATGTTAAGTGTGGGCTTGTCATATATGACTTCTATTGTACTGAGGTAAGTTCTTTGTTGAGAGTTTTTATCATGAAAGAATGTTAAATTTTGTTAAATGCTTTTTCTGCATCTATTGAGATAATCATGTTTTTCTTTCATGCTGCTAATGTGGTCTATCACATTGATTGATTTGTGTATCTTGAGCCATCCTTGCATTCCAGGGGTAAATCCCACTTGGTCATGGTGTATGACTTTTTTAACGTGCTGGTGAATTTGGTTTGCTAATATTTTGTTGAGGATTCTTACATTGATGTTTATCAGGAATACTGGTCTGTAATTTTCTTTTTTTGTGGTATCTTTGGCTTTGGTATCAGGATGATGCCGGCCTCATAAAGGTTGAGTGTTCTTTATTGTTCTATCTTTTGTCAGAGTTTAAGAAGGATTAGTATTAATTTATCTTTAAATGTTTGTGGAATTCACCTGTGAAGTTTTTGTTTTTGTTTTTGTTTTTGTTTTTGTTTGTGTGTGTGTGTGTGTGTGTGTGTGTGTGTGTGTGTGAGAGAGAGAGAGAGAGAGAGAGAGAGAGAGAGAGAGCTTTTCTTTGTAGGGAGCTTACTTATTGCTGATTCATTCTCCTTATTTGTTTTAGATCTGCTCAGGCTTTCTATTTCTTAATGACTTAGTCTTTGTAGATTGTATGTTTCTAGGAACTTATCCATTTCTTCTATATTGCCCAATTTGTTGGTATATAATTGTTCATAAAAGTCCCTATGATCTTTTTTATTTGTGGTATGAGTTATAATGTCTCCTTTTTCATTTCTAATTTTATTTATTTGAGCCTTCTCTCTTTTTTCTTATCTAGCTAAGAGTTTGTTGGTTTGTCAATTTTATTTTTTCAAAGACCCAACTCTTAATTTTATCATTTTTTTTCTATTGTTTCCTATTTTCTACTTCATTTATTTCTTCTGTAAACTTCACCTTTTGTTTCCTTCTGCTGTGGGCTTAATTTGTTCTTTTACTAATTCCTTGAAATGTAATGCTAGTTGTTTATTTGATATCTTTCTTCTTTGATAATATAGGTGTTTATTGCTATAAACTTCACTCTTAATGCTGCTGTTGCTGCATCTCATGCATGTTGGTATATTGTGTTTGCATTTTCTTTTGAGATATTTTCTAATTTTTCTTTTGATTTCTTGTTACCCAATAGTTGTTCTAGAGTGTGTTGTTTAATTTCTATGTGTTTGTGATTTTTTTCTGTTTTTAATTGATTCCCAATTTCTTTCCATCATGGTCAGAAAAGATGCTTGGAATGATTTCAGTCTTCTTAAAGTTGTTAAGACTTTCTTTGTGACCTACATGTGATCTATTCTGGAATAAGTTACATATATATCTTGAGAAGAATGTGTATACTTCTGCCATTGGGTAGAATATTCTGTATCTATCTGTTAGGTCAGTTTGGTCTGTACTGTTGTTCAAGTCTGCTATTTGCTTATTGATTTCCTGTCTTGATGGCTGGTTCATTATTGTGAATGGGGTAATGAAGTCTCCCAGTATTTTTGTTTGCTTTATATACTTAAGTGTTCTGATGTTGGGTTCATATATATTTATAGTTGTTATGCCTTCCTGGTAGGTTGACCCTTTTATCATTATGTAATCACCTTCTTTACATAAAGTCTATTTTGTCTGATATAAGTATAGCTATCTATCCCTGATCACTTTTGTTTACTATTTGAATGTAATATCTTTCTTAATCTCTTTACATTCAGCCTAGTTTTGTTCTTAAATCTAAAGTAGGTCTGTGGTAGACAACATTTATTTGGATCTTGATTTTTTTAAACCCATTCAGTCAATGTTTTTTGATTGATTATTTTAATACATTTATATTTAAAGTAAATATTGATATGTAAGGATGTATTCTTGCCTTTTTGTTAATTATTTTTTGTGTTTTATAGTTCTTTAGTTCTTCACTTCCTTTCTTGATGTCATCTGTGATTTTATTTTATTTTATTTCTTTTTTTTTTAAAGATTTTATTGGGGAAGCGGAATAGGACTTTATTGGGAAACAGTGTGTACTTCCAGGCCTTTTTTCCAAGTCAAGTTGTTGTCCTCTCAATCTTAGTTGTGGAGGGCGCAGCTCAGCTCCAGGTCCAGTTGCCATTTCTAGTTGCAGGGGGCACAGCCCACCATCCCTTGTGGGAGTCGAACTGGCAACCTTGTGGTTGAGAGCCCGTGTTCCAACCAACTGAGCCATGCAGGAGGCAGTTCAGCTCAAGGTGCCATGTTCAATCTTAGTTGCAGGGGGTGGAGCCCACCATCCCTTGTGTGACTCAAGGAGTTGAACCGGCAATCTTGTGGTTGAGAGCCCACTGGCCCATGTGGGAATCGAACCGGCAGCCTTCGGAGTTAGGAGCATGGAGCTCTAACCACCTGAGCCACCGGGCCGGCCCCCTGATTTGATATTTTTGTCTTTATCATTTTGGTATCTACTATAGAGTTTTTTTTCTTTTCTTTGTGGTTACCATGAGGTTTGCATAAAACTTCTTATTGTTATAACAGTCTAATGTAAGCTGATAACTTCAACTGCGTACAAAAACTCTATACATTGTCTCAAAGGGCAAATCCATTTTTATCCAATGTGCAGCTTGTTTATTTAGTTGATAAGTTAAAAATTTTAAATTTCACATCTTACTCTTACAAATAAAATGAAGTGTGTGAAAGGACACATGTATTGATGTCATCTAATACGTAGAATAAAGATGAGCTATTTGTTTTATTAAAAAAATAGTTTACGCATTTACTCCTGTCCATACTTTATGTTTTTGATATTAGAACTTCTTTTTATATTGTGTATCCATTAACCAATTTTTGTGGTCGTAGTTATTTTTAATACTGTTAACCTTTATACTGGAGTTAAAAGTGCTTTACTGACCACTCTTACAGTATTATATTATTCTTTATTTGTCTATGTATATACTTTTACCAGTAATATTTATATTTCATATACTTTCAGGTTTCTATTCACTGTACTTTTGTTTTAAGTAGAACAACTCCCTTTAATCTTTCTTATAAGGCAGACCTGGTGATGATGAACTCCCTCAGTTTTTGCTTTTCTGGGAAAGTCTTTATCTCTCCTCATTTTCAAAGGCTAGTTCTTCCAGGTATAGGCAGTTTTTTCTTTCAGCACCTTTTTTTCCCCATTTATTTATTTTTTTATTAGTTTCAGGTGCACAAAACAATGTAATAGTTAGACATTTATCATTTATATCCCTCACACTGTGTCAACCCTCTTCCCCCCATCCACTATCCCTCTGACATCACATACAGCCATTGCATTTCCACTGTCTCTATTCCTAATGCTGTACTCCGCTTCTTGTAACTATATACATATATATGTATATAAACTTGTAGTTGACATTTGTTATTGTTCAGCTTCAGCTTCAGGTGTACAGTGCAGTGATCAGGCATCTACATCATCCCTGAGGTGGTCTCCCTAATGAGACAAGCGTCCATCAGATACCCTACAAAATCTTTACAACATTATTGATTACATTCCCCAAATTAATTTGCATAATCCCGTGGCAATTTTGTGGTTACTGACTGTGCTTTCTAATCCCCCAACTTTCCCTTTTATCCCCACCCCCCTCCCATCGAGCAACCCTCAGTTTTCCCTCTATGTCTCTGAAACTGTTTCTGATTAGTTTGTTCATTTATTCTTTTCTTTAGATTCCACATATAAGTGATATCATATTGTATTTGTCTTTCTCTGTCTGACTTATTTCACTTAACATAATGTTTTCTAGGTCCATCCATGTTGTAGCAAATGGTAAGATTTCTTTCTTCTTTATGGCTGTGTAATACTCCATTGCATAAATGCACCACAGTTTCTTAATCCAGTCATCTACCGCTGGGCATTTTGGTTGTTTCCATGTCTTAGCTATTGTGTATAGTGCTGCAATAAACATAGCGGTGGATACATTTTTTTGAATTAGAGTTTTGGATTTCTCTGGATAGATACCTAGGAGTGGACTTTCAGCACTTTGAATAATTATTTCACTTTTTTCCTAGCCTACAAGTTTTCTGCTGAGAAACCCAGTGATATATTTTTTAAATTATTTATTTTTTCAGTTACAGTTCAATATTCAATATTATTTTATGTTAGTTTTCAGGTGTATAGCATAATGGTTAGACATTTATGTGATTTATGCAGTGATCCCTCCAATTGGCACTAGAATAGTGCCAAAGTCTAGTGCCTACCAGGCACTATTCATAGTTGTTTGACTATATTCTGTATGCTGTACTTTACATACCCATGACTATTTTGTAACTACCAGTTTGTATTTCTTAATCCCTCCACCTTTTTCACCCCAACCTCCCTCCCTTCTGGCAACCATCAGTTTGCTCTCTCCGTCTATGAGTCTGGAGAAACCCACTGATACTTTTCTGGGAGGTTTCTTGTATGTGACGAGTCACTTTTTCCAATTTCAAACTTATCTTTGTCTTTTCACTATTTAATTTTACTGTGTTGCGTTGTAGATTTCTTTAGAAACCAATTTCTGAGAAATATAGTACTTTGAGTGATTTGTTCTGTTTGTGGTTGTATCCCTGCACTCAGGGTGAAGAAGGAAATGTAGGAGTTTGGAGGCTGTTTTCACTTCAACCTCATGAAGTGAATTTCTAGTGGGAAAGCAGGGTTATTTTTGGAGGAAACTTGAGATAAACTGTTAAACTATTACAGTTTAATTTAAATACTAAACTATGTGTACCAAATTTAGGCTGTGTGGGTTAATAGAATAATTTGCTTTTATTAAGCTTCTGAAACTCTTCATGCTAATTTTTTTTATCAGTGGAGCTCCAGTTATACCCTTGTTCTAAATACCAATTCTTTTTTTTTTCATTTAAAATTGAACAAGGTAGACATTTCATTTAAAATTGAAGAACGTAGACAAAATTGAAGAAACTGACATTAATTTTACGGAGGAAGAAAGATGATGAAGAATAAATTATATTCTTGGACTACTTCATGGGTATAATTGCTCTTTGTGGGGCCAGTATTTTCATAAATTGACAGGGTTTTCATAAATGTTTGTTGAATGTACCTTTTATATATGTGGTTTATTGGAACATATTTGCCTGGATATTTGTGGTCTATTCTGGTTGAATGATTAAAATTGTATTACTAAATAAATCAACTTCTCTGGGTCTTTGTTTTAGCACCTGCCTTATGGAGAGACTGTACTGGACTATTTATTAATTCATTTAGCATATGTCTTGGTTACCTGTGATCTACCTGGACCTGTATGTGTTGGGCATAAACAATAAAAAAATCAAAATATTCCCAGGTTATTGAAAATGATGTTATTGTTGGGATTAAATTAATAAATAAACTAGCAGATATAAAAAATGAAATGTTGAGTGGTAATAAGCACTCTAAATGAGATGTATTTATAGTCCATGATGGCAAGGGACTTGTGTGTCTTCTCTAGCTTTGTATACCTACTGCCTTGAACAGTGCCAGATTATAAGAGAGCTCAATAAATATTTGTTGTCTAAATGAATAAATATACAAACCAAAATATTTTCAAATAATCTATACCTGTTATCAAGGATGAGTTTATTGAATACATTCAGGAACTTCAGAACAAAGAAATGAGTAAAAACTCCTACTTCCTAAGCTTAAAAACAAGGAACCCAGTGGTGAAGATTAAATTTTTTACGTCAACTGAGCTAGGCTATGTGTCCAATTGTTTGGTCAAACATTAGTCTAGCTGTTGTTTAAAGGTATTTTGTAAATATAATTGGTACCTACAATCAGTTGCCTTTAGGTAAAGAAGATTGCTTTTGATAATATGGGCGGGCCTTATCCAATCAGTTGAAGTCTTTAAGATAAAAAACTAAAGGAAAAAGAATTGTGCTTCGAGATTGTGACACAGAAATACTGTCTGAACTGCCAGGCAGCCAACCTGCCTACAAATTTGGGACTCAAGATTGCACATCAACTCTTGCTTGAGTTATAAGCCAGTTGATCTGTCATACACATGTGCCAGCCCACACAGTCTTGTGAGGCAATCCTTAAAATCTCTATTTCTGTCTCTCACTCTATATATATCCTATTGGTTCTTTTTTTTGGAGAACCCTGACTGATACGCCAATAAAATTTTTTAACAAATCTTTAACTCTCTGTAATTAAATACACTACTGCTAGTATATCGAGGCTTTTAAAAAAAATTCGAATTTTCTTTAAATTCTGAGATTTTCAACACTGGGTTAGTTTCCTCTACTAATTTGTAGACAGTGGAAAACAAATAGAAACTTTAATGTAGGCTGTAACATGGTTAACCTTGAAGGCTATTTGTGTCACATCTATCTTCACACTGTTTTCATCTCTTCCTTTATTAATTTTCTTGAGCTAGATCAATATTACAGACAAGATGGTGGGAAATAACAACAGAGGCAGAAGGGATTCTTTGATCCAAATATAAACCAGCCATAGGGCACGGGAGAAGGTAGAGCTATAAAACTGAAGGAATCATGCTTTGCTGGAACCCTATTGGATACGAAGGGAGTGAGCAAGAACCTATGCAAGAAGTGAGCAAGAACACATGCAATATAAAATTGGAAATATATTACAGTTAGCTTATTTTACCAAGAAACTAATTATAATATAGAAGAAGTTACCTAACATATTTCAAAATTTATATTGTCCATGTTCTTGCTCACCTTCTATCTGTGTTTAACACTCAAATAGATGCCAGAATGTAATTATCAAAATGGCAGAACTTGAAGATTGAGGTGGGAGAAAATTGGAATATAACCAAATCCTAAAATTATTCTTCAACACAATTTTTTTTTATATAGGCAAACAGGGAATCCAAAAAATAGTAAAATTTTTAAAAAGAGAAATGAATTTAAATGTTTTGACTGCAGACATTGAAAGAGACTTTGAAACATGTTCTAGTGCATTTCTTTTACCTGTAGGCAGCTGTGTGTTGTGAACTACATTTTAAAGCCTTCTCACAAAGAACAAGAGCTCACATCTCTCCTCAGCTATCCATTTTAGTATTAAGTAATTTCTACTATCAAGGATTCTTCCTTTTATCTAACATAATTTTTCTCTTGTCCTGGTCCAAATTGAAGTTGGAGAGAAGCTGATGATTATTTCCTATGTGAGAGCCCTTCCTCTATCTATAGATGGTTATTAAATTGTCTCAAATCAACCTTCAAATTTCATGCTGAGTAATATCCATTCTCATGACCTCCTTTACTAGATCTTTTTCCAAACCCTCAGTCACCATTTGTAGCTTTCTACTAAACCAGCTTTCTTTTTTTTTCTCTTTGCTTACTTGTAGATCACAGAGCAAGAGAGGATATTTTTGGAAGAGTAGGAGTTTCATGAAAGGATTTTATCCTTTGTGTTTACGTATATGTGCACCTTTATTATGACAATAGATATTTAAAATAACATATTTTGGGAAAAGAAATGGTATTTTAATACTCCTAGCAAGTTTACCTTTTTAGGGTTATAATCAATCTTTTTGAAAATGAATATATTTGTTAGGCAAATGTACAAAGATAAATGGTTTTTAAAATTTAGATTTGTTTTTTGGTGTTAGATCTTTTTTTTTAAATTAGTTCCATGTGTACAAAACACTGTACTAGTTAGACATTTATAATTTATACCCCTCACAAGGTGATAACCCCCTCCCCCAATCAACTACCCCTCTGACAGCGCATACAACCATTACATTTCCACTGTCTCTATTCCATATGCTGTATTCCACTTCTTGTGACTATATATATATATATATATATATATATAAAATTATAGTTGACATTCATTATTATTCAGCTTCAGCTTCAGGTGTACAGTGCAGTGATCAGGCATCTATACCATCCCTGAAGTGGTCTCCCTAATAAGACAAGTGTCCATCGGATACCCTACAAAATCTTTACAACATTATTGATTCTATTCCCCAAACTGACTTTCATATCCCCGTGGCAATCTTGTGGTTACTGATTGTGCTTTCTAATCCCCTCACCTTCCCCCTTATCTCCACCCCTCCACCCATTAGCAACCCTCAGGTTTTCCTCTATGTCTCTGAGACTGTTTCTGATTAGTTCATTCATTTATTCTGTTCTGTAGATTCCACATATAAGTGATATCATATGGTATTTGTCTTTCTCAATCTGACTTATTTCACTTAGCATAATGTTTTCTAGGTCCATCCATATCGTTGCAAATGGTAAGATTGTGTTCTTCTTTATAGCTGGTAATACTCCATTATATAAATGTACCACAGTTTCTTAATCCAGTCATCAACCAATGGGCATTTTGGTTGTTTCCATGTCTTGGCTATTGTGAATAGTGCTGCAATAGACATAGTGGTGCATAGATTTTTTTGAATTAGCATTTTGGAATTCTCTAAAATTTAGATTTTTATGTTTATAAGGAGCTTTCTTAAAGTAGAGCCCATTTTTATTATAGCATCCTTGTCTTTTTGTTCCACAGCAATTCTGTAACCAATTTCTGCTTGTGAATTGTTATGTTTTAGATCTACTTTTGAGTGCTACATTTGCACCATCAGTTCAGCATTTATTTGGCACCTATGTTAAAGATACTTGTAAAAATGTGAAAAATATACCATACTCTGTTCTTAAAGAAATTGTAGTCTAGAGAAAGAGATAGAATGCATACACATAATTAAAATATAATTTTGGAAGAATGTAATTATTATAAATTGGGACCACCCCCCACCCCAAAAGGGCAAGATTACCTAATAACATGGAAGAGTTTTGGAAGAGGTTACATTTGAAGAGTAGTCCTGACGGTGTTGGAGGAGTCTTATACAGGTAGAAACCAGGAAGGATAATTAGCAGTAGAAAGAACTATCTGAGAGATGCAGTAAGACTGGGGAATGGTCAGTGAATAATTAATTAAAAGAAAAAAGAAATAAAAGGCTGGAAAGGGAGTCTTGAGGATGGAATAATTGTTTCCTTGATGCTGTATTTGGGAATGTGGAGTCAAAGGTAAAGGATTCCTTTAAAGAAGGTTGTAGTTAACATAATTATTTTTTGGCTACGCAGAATCCAATCATCATTCCTATTTAGGGGTATTCCCTATCATGAGGTATTCCTTGGAAACTGAGGTCTGTCTTCCACTATAGAAACCAAAGAGGGGGCACAAATTTCTTCTCACTTGACAAAGACACATGGTCTTCACTCAGCTGATTGGAAACTGCTATGCGATTCTTTAACTTGAGGCATTAACACAATGATATAGTGACATACAGCAACCTATCATGTTAAAAATGTATCCAGGTGGGGTGGTGGTGCGTGTCCAGTGGCAGTGGCACCAGCGGCTGTGTCCTCTGTCTCTTCCTGTAACATGACCTTGACTGTGTTCCCCACTTTCTGGCCTTCTTTGATTCTATCTAATTTCTTGAACTTGATTCTATAACCTTTCAACTGAGTCTGAGGACTCCTCAATGCTCTGTGTACAATTCTTTTTCAGCTTATGACTAATTTAAGAAGTCATTCCTCTGACTAGTCTGGTACCCACCTGGCGTGATGCGTAGTTATTACCATAATATTGACTATATTCTATATGCTTTACTTTATATCCCTATGACTATTTTGTAACTACCTATTTGTACTACTTAATCCTTTTCCCTTTTTTACCATCTTCCCTCCCATCTGGCAACCATAAAAATGTTCTCTGTATCTATGAATTTGTTTCTGTTTTGTTTATTAATTTGTTCTTTAGATTCCACATATAAATAAAAAATATGGCATATGTCTTCTTTCTCTGTCAGAGTTACTCCACTCAACACAATACCTGCT
Organism: Rhinolophus sinicus; assembly: GCF_057876585.1. Classification (NCBI taxonomy): domain Eukaryota; kingdom Metazoa; phylum Chordata; class Mammalia; order Chiroptera; family Rhinolophidae; genus Rhinolophus; species Rhinolophus sinicus. Next base: position 35,713,926 of record NC_142504.1, read on the forward strand.
AGGTTGATTCATGTTTCAGATGACACGATTTCATTCTTGTTTATGGTGGAGTAATATTCCATTGTATATATGTACAACCTCTTCTATATCCACTTATCCAACCCAGGCTGCCTCCATATCTTGGCTATTGTGAACAATGCTGCAATGAACATATGGATGCACATGTCCCTTTGTAGTAGGCTTCTGGGTTTCTTTGGGTAAAGAGCTAGAAATGGGATTACTGGGTCCTTCTTTGTCTCTTGTTATAGCCTTTGTTCTAAAGTCTATTTTGAGTGGTATAAGTAGGTGGTATAAATATTTTGTCCTTAATCTTTTGGCCGACATAAAATGATCAACATATTTAAGACAGATTTGGCACTAGATCCTGAAATTGTCCAATCCAATTTTATCATATCTGATGACAGAAAAATTGTGACTTATGAAAAAAAATCAAACTTCTTTTTTTTATAATGCCAGGAGATTTACTTTTCACCCAGCTGTCGTGAATTCTGAAAAGTTTGAAGTCGACAGGCATTACTGGTAGGTAGAATTAAGAGGCACAGGTTCCTGGCCATAGGTGTGTGCAAGGAGTCTTTCCCATCAGCACCCTCCAAGTATGGTGGCTGATAGATGTAGCTGAACTGGTCCATGTGGTCCAGGGGATACAGGAAAAGTCATATGGATGGACTGTAAGAGGATTTATTTTATAATATGAACAGTAGATCTCATATTTATACCTTCACTGATATGTTTACAGAAAAACTTACTTGTTATTACTCTGTTGGACTTACTTCAAACTCTCTTGCAATCTGTAAAATCGCATATGAACAGTGAAGGACCTGAAAGACTACTCACATCTTGTTTTCTTTTCTTTTGGTTTTCAAAAAAAATTTTTAAGGATGTTGTTTAATCCTAGTTTAATTTTTGGGATAATCTGTTTTCCACAGTTCAGGTGATTTTTAAAAATAAGCCAAAGTAAATAATTTTCTGGTATTTCCATTTCAATAACTACTTATTATATAATAGGTGTAATGTGTTTTTCACGGGGATGATATGGGTGTCAATTACAAGATGCTTTAGCAATTCCTAAGGGGATGACATCAGAATTACCACTTCTTACCAATCTTGTTTTTTCAATGCCAGCAAAAACAAGACATTTTCTCTCTTGCTTCAGTTTATTTATTAGTTTTATCTGGTGGAAATATGTTACATTAATCTATAAAGTTTTGGTAAAGTTTACAACTTTTTCTCTATATATGTACATGTACTTAAATGTGTGTGTATTCATATATAGAGAAAAATTATAAGTATAAACAATTAGATATATCTATCTGGTGCTTATAAGTTAAGTTTAAAAATTATTTTTCCCTAGTGTGCATATTCAAATTTTGTTATTAATTAAATGCAGTTATCTTTAAACTTCCTATGAGGGGCATACTGAGAACTTTTTTTTCATTTCAGTGCAGAAAGCTGTAACTATACCAGCTTTGAGTATAATTCTCAGATATTTGGCCTCCGTAAAAGTTATATTACACTTTCCTAGGATACAAATATTTTAAAGATAAAACTTTTGCTTTTTATTAGCAATTTCCAAAAATAAATCACAGTGAACCACCCGCTATTAAAACAAGATCATTTGGATTAACCAGATTTAAATGGGAGGCAGAGCTGAGGAATGTGTTGTGAATCGTGAAGAGGATTTGTAATCAAGATGTAAACACTAAATTCTATGGAACTTCTTAAGAACATGAGAAATCGTTATTTTGATTTTCTCCTTTCCAATATTCTCATCAAGATGCAATTATATGGTAGTTAGTATTTCCTAATTATAATGTATTATAAGTATTGAAAAGCAGCTGCACTTTAGGAATTTGCAGGGAGGTATTAGTCAGTCTTGGTTTTACAGTGCTCAAAATAAAAAGGGGGAACAATTACAGATATGATATTGACTCAGGTTTGCTTCCATATATCCAGGATATAAAGCCTTCCTGGTGAGGAAGGCAGCAAGGAAAAGATGTTAGCCAATAAAAAGCTAGACAGAGCAAGGTGTTAAAGCATTCACTCTTCATCTACATTGAAAGTGAGGGTAGATGTGTGCTGTTTGTTTGTCTACAGGCACAAAGAGTGGTTTCATAAATCAGTGCTTGTCAAAGATTTTTTTTTTTTTTTCTACCAAAATATCCCTAAGTGGAAGAGATTGAGCTGGGTCTGTAACTGTAGGCCAAAGTTCTCCATGAATGGGAAAATTTTTTTTAAATCTACCTTATTACTTAAAATATTCAATTGAATGCTCGATTCAGCTGCATGGTGTATCCATGTTTATATTTTAAAAAAAGGGTTTTAAATTATTTGCTTCCAGGTAAAACTGGTATTATATAAAGATGTGCATTTGTCCCGTAGCTTTGAGAGCCCACGCTGGAATATCAATCCACAGGGGGTGTGCTTTTCCTACTTTATGATATGACTACTCCCATTGCCCAAAACAGCAATAACCAACATTTACTGAATGTTTAATATGCTCCAAACACTGTTCTAAGCCCATTAAATATATTAATTTATCCCACCCTAGGAGTGATGGATAGCGTTCTTATATTTTGATTTAGGTTGTCGGTATGGAGAAATGTGTTTTTACATTGGAAAGTTGTACAAATAAACAGTAATGACAAGATATCTTGAGGACTTTGGTAACTTCACATTTTGTCACTTTTGGCCTTTGCCCGACCCTAAAAAAAGAAGGTGTATACTGTTTAAAGTAATTTAAATTTCTCAATACCAGCAACAATTCTGGAAATAGGTATATGTAGAAATTAAATCTTATGTGGCAATTTTGAGTTAAGATTTCTTATCAATTTTATATCTTCTGATCTTTACTAAACATTTAATTTCTATTATTCATATAAAAAATGTTTGGTTAGGTATAAATTTGGTAGCTAAACCCCAACAGTTTGTGAATTTCTGCCTCTAAATTGCTTTGTTATAGCACTATTTTATCTTTATTTTTTTGAGCTTTGCGTCAAATGGATTGGATGGGGAAGTTTGGAGATAAGTTAAACTTAATGTAATTGAAATGATGTTTAATCACTGATGTCTACCATAGCAAGAAGTGTACATCTAATGGAACCAAACAATTTAACCAAGTCAATTGTACAGTGTATAACAAAAACTTTGTTACATAAAAGCACTGACTTGCTTATGCACCGCAGATTTAGTCCAGTTTGCACATAGCTCTTTATTCAGGATCAACAGCTATATATGCCCTGCTAGTAGAAAAGAAGCTTTCTTGCTAATTGAGCTTTTTAAAAGCATCCTCAAGATATAGTAGATGAGTAGGTAGTTTAATTAAGGACTTTCGTATATGGGGAATGTTTTGTAAGAGTGGCTTAATATGGCAAAAATCTGAGTTGATATTTTAGATTATAGCAGAGAGAGTATGCCAAAGAAAGCAAGCAAATGAATACTTTCATTTCCTTAAAGTCATTAAAATGCATCATATACTTTCCTTTTGATTTAAATACTTAAAAGCAACTATTTTTTATGCTTCTGATATCCAAAAACCTCCTTAGAAGGCCCTAAAAATGTAATACTGGTATTCATGGCAAATTTTGTACTGGAGTAGAGTCCAATATGAATTTTTGATAGGTTTATGCCAGATTTGAATATGTTTTTCCTTAGTTTTAATGGGTGTCTTATAATGATGAATTCTGAAGGGACATTCAGAGGATGGAGATTTTAAATAAGGATTTGGCACTCAGTATTCAGTAGTAGAATCAGGCACATAGTAAGTGATCAACAAATTAACCAAGTTCAAGGTGCTAATTGAGGCATTGGCGGTTCTGCAGTGAACAAACAGGCACAATTTCCTGACCTCTTGAAGCTTGCATTGTGGTGCGGAGAAACAGATTATAAAGCAAAGAGCAAGATATATCTTGTGTCAAATGGTATAAGTGTGGTGGAGAAAAAAATGAACCAAGAAGGAGAATATGAAGTTTTGGGGATGATGGAATTTGAAGTTTTAAAGAGAGTGTTTAGAAATGGCCTCTGAGAATTTGTCATTTTAGCAAAGACCTGAACCTAGTGAGTGATCCTTGCAAATAAGTGTAGAAGCAAATTTCAGATATGAGGAACAGCAAGTGAATAATGTCCTGAGGTGGGAACTTGTGCAGCCTGTTGTAAGAATAGCCAGGCAACACTGTGGCCGGCGTGGGGTGAGTGGAGGGCAGAGTAGTAAGAGATGATATTGGAGAGACAATAAGTGGGGATTTGTGTGTCATGTATGGATTTTAGGCTGTGTGAGAATATTGCTTTTACTTTGAGTCAAATAGAAAGTCATTGAGGGTTTTGAGCAGAAGAAATTATAACCTGATATATTTTTATGGAATCATCCGAATTCTATGTTGAAAAACCATTCTGGCTCCTGTGTTCTCCTCTCCCTTCTATTGGAGAGGGGTTCAGATAGACCGGATGAAAGATAATGGAGTCACAGACTATCAGAGAGAGAAGTGTAGGATTTGGGACATATTTTTGAAGAGAATACTGGAAAGACTTGCTCATGGATTGGATGTGAGATATGAGCGAGTCAAGCATGAGTTACGTGGCTTAAGCCATTGAATGTTTGAAGCTGCCACTTATTGAGATGGAAAGATTGTAGAAGATTTGGAGAGGGGTACAATATGTGAATAAGCCTTGATGGGCCTGTTGGGAATTCACCAGGAGAGAACAAGGGTGTGAAAACAAAAGATGTTCTAGGCAAAGGGATCATTGTGCAATGGCATTGAACCTTGAAAATAATTATTTGGGAAGTAGTGAGATACTGGTGAGAAGCAGTGTACATTAGGAGCTGAAAGATTACTGCTGATTTTTCTGTGGCCTGTGAACTGTACAAAATGGTAGAAAAAACATCAAAAGGAGAATATTTTGTGACATGTGAAAATTAGATGAAATTCACATTTCAGTGCCTATTATAAAGTTTGATTGGAACATGGCCATACTCATTTATTTGTGTATTGTCTATGACTGCATTTGCACTAAAATGTCAGACTTAAGTAGTTGGGATAAAGACTATATGGACTGAAAAGATGAAAATATTTACTATCTGGACCTTTATAGAGAAAGTTTTCTGGAGTTAAAATTGAGCATTTTTTTGGAGTCAGATTGTGAAGTATCTTGTGTGCCTTACTAAGCAGTTGGGTCTTGGATTTTGTAGGCATCCGAAAGCCATCAAGGGTGAGTATCCTCCTAAAGTATGACAAATAATACAGGAAAAAAATCCTAGTCCAACCTACTACCCATAGATAGAGAAAGAAACACAGAGACAGTAAGTGATTTGCTCACGGTTTCCCAGCACTTTAGTGCAAAGACTAGGCAAGCACTTCAGTGTCTCAACTCCCAGAATCACAGTTTTACTCTGCTCTTCATCATCTACTGTGGAACTTCTTCATACAAGGAATTTCCTCCAAAAATCTAAAAGAATGCTTCTGTTTGCTGTAGAATATCAAGAGAAATAATTACTTAGGGTTTAATGTTTTATCCTAATCTACAGACGTACTTATTTTAAAATCAATAAGAATTTGAATGGAATTAAAATGAAAATTAAGCCATAATTTTAATAGAATTTGATCTTGGGCAAAGCTGAATGAGGCTGAAATTTGGCACTTCTGCTTATTCTTGTTGAAATATTTTCATTTGACTTATTATCCCTTTATGCTGTCTTATTTCTCTTAAGTTATGAAAAGGAAAGTGTTAGTAACAGGACTGTAATAGAGTCAGTCTCTCTATTGGATTCTTAAAATTAATGATTTAATTATCATTAATTAAAATTAATGATATCGCTAATTCTAAATACTGTTGATTGGAGGAAATCATATGGGTTGATAAGTTATTCCTGTGAGCAAGCCAAGAAGTATTAGGAAAGATTTTGTTATCACCAGTGCTATAATTAAATAGTACATGTGAGCTGGGAAACCCTACCATGGTGAACAGGTAGGGTTTTTACCCACGGTAGGGTGTGAACAGGTAATAAATGGATACAGAGAAATGTCTCGGCAAAGAGAGGAAAGAAATGATCAAAGGGAGGAGCAATAAGAGCAGGTCTGGTGCTGGCTAACGGTGAATGCTGGGGACAATTTCTTGAACTGTTATTTCTAAAAAAGGGGAATTGAACTCCACCTGAATAATTTGAGAAAAGAAGTGATGCGGTATCCTCTCATGAATCAGCTTAGTGCACCTAACTACCGCTCTCATTCAGTTCGTTGTTTACAAGCTGTATTTTCCTTTCTGGTTATTTCTCAGTTGACCTGAGAGAAACACTACCAATGAGTCTTATTGGGTAGAGATGCCAAACAGCAGAGTTTCGGCTTTCTATGTGTGCCTAAGTGATGCATTGCTGCAACAGCTGCCTGCATACAATGGAAAGCAGATTGCTGCCTTCTGCCAAATATATGAAAGCTTGATTTGTCCCTTTGAGTATATCAAATGTCCATGTGCATGGAATGCATTTAAAGGAAGCTGAAATGGAACCCAGGGATCCAATATTACCAGTAAGTCTCTTCTGGAGGGATTACGGTGCACTTAGATGGAGCTGTATTTGAGGGTAAAATAGATTCGATTGATTCACAGTAATTTTCATTGTAGAATGTATTTACAAATTGCACAAATCCCATACATGTTAAATGGCAATAACACATGTGGTAGCTTAATAAGAATGGCCTTGCCACTCCAGGTATTCTGTGGAGATTTTAGGAGATGGCTTTGGGTATTGAATTTATTTGAAATAATGTTCCTGGGTTGATCATCATAAAAAAGGACTTGTTAACCCAAACAGCGATATCAGAGGGAGCTCTCTTTCAGAAATTACTGTCGAGAGGCTAAGAAAGCTTTAAGTAAATGAACTAATTAATAGCTGTGCTATTGAAGCACTATAATCCTTGACCATACTAGGAGAAGTTTTGTACCCTTACTAAGGAAGGACTGTTAGATATTCTAGTCAGAACTGAATCTGATGTTTTTAAAGGCCAGTGGCCTGGAGTTTTGAAAAGCTAGGCTGAGAGGGTACACTTATGGGAAAAATATGTTCGTCCCATATTTCGGCGGACTGCCACTGGACAGTGAGGCTTTTATCATTGTTTTCCAATGACCCAGGTATCATGGATACAAAATGAGTTTGTCTTCCCTTTGCAATTGGTTTGGGTAGGATAGATGATGAACACATCCTGTTGTACCTATGGGAGGTATAGAGGTGATAGTAGAGAATGATACATGGAAACCTGTGTCCGTAAATACCTGTACACTGGTATCTGGGATGGCTGTATGAAAACCAAATGGAATCTAGAATGTCCCAAACAATACCTTCTAAGTCACCATCCCAGTCATTGGGAATGTGTGAAATGGGAACATGTAATTTCTCTTGGGAAGAAATGGAGAATGCTATAATTTTAACTAATCTCATGGTGTGTTAAATGTTACTTTAATTTTTCTTTCAAAGCTGTATAACACAATAAATGGCTTGTTTATTGATAGAATTATACAATGATTAGAAAATATTTTGGAAGTTTGATTTGAAGCCCACAGATGATATTTATGGAAACCAATTGGCCAGAAATATGAGTGAATTTGGCCTTATTTTAGAAATAACTACACACATAATTAAATGCATTCATCAAAACTTATAAATGGTTCAAATAATTATAGGTGATGGAGGAAGAAGCGTAATCACACTTGTAAGAGAATATCACAAGACTCCTAACGCATTATGGTCACAATTAGCATGCTTTGTGGAAGAAATTCCTACTCACCATCGGATAGGCTAAAATCATGGTAGTTGTGGATGTTACTTAGGCTTATTCTTCTGCATAACATATTGTAAGACAAATAATGAAAATATACCCAAGAAATCTGTGTCAAGGGGTGTATTGACTGATGACAGAAAGGAAAATGTGAGATGCAGAGCTACAAGTCATTTTCTCCTTCTGCTAAGGGATGCCCATGGAAGAAAGATACATAAAACCCCCTTGTAAACATTCCAACTGTAGAACTTATGGCAAACACAGTAATGGTATTTACTAGCAGGAGAATTCTTATACGTGGAATATTTTTAGTACATGTATCTGGTCTGTTTAGGATTGCTTATGTTAAACCTGAAAATGTGTGAATTTATGGGGAATGGCTACCTGGGAAATATAACATAAGCTATGTGACCATCTGTGTATAAATTGGAGATGTTTCATGACAGAAATACCTCTTTTTTTATGTAAGTAATGCTTCTGCATGCAAAACATAAAGCTTGCATTTTAAATCTAGACCAAAGCAGTACTAATGCTGCACAAAGGGATCTGGGGAGTGACGTTGGCTGTCCCAGACTTCTTTTTCCCTTTACTTATGATTTCCTATCTCCTTGAAATTATTAGTAAGCTTTAGTTCTAGATAACATCTCTAATCTTTGTGAATCTGATATGATAATTTAATCCTTTGTATCATTTCAAGCTATACCCTTCAATGCCCAATATTTATAACTATAACCCTTTAAATTGGCCTCCTAGGTTTTTTTAAGATCCAAGCTTTTCCTCTTTACTTTAGACATCTGAAACTAATATAATATTGAATGTCAACTGTAATTGAAAAAGATAGAAACAAACTTGCCTGCCTCATGATCCAAGTTTTCTAGATCTTGCTCTCAACTCATAAATTGATCATTAATAATAATAATAACTATTATTAACTCTTATAATATAATAAACAATAACTATTATTATTATTGTTAATTATTGTTCACTGGTTAAAGAAACTGACCTTGAGTCACGTATCTTAACACAGAGCTATGGTGGCAAGATATGTTATTTTCTGGTTCTCTTCAAATGGAGGTAACCTCTTACTTTTTGAACCATCCATGTGATTTTTAAAAATGGTTTTCTTGGCACATTCAGCTTTGAAATAGTTTTTTTTTTTTTTTGTAAACATGTCTATTTCTACTGTTAGGACAGAAATGTATGATGCTATTTTCTCCTGCAGTGTTTAGCAGAATATATTTTCTCTAAAAGCACTTCATGAATATTTGACAAATTGAACGGACAGATAAACTTTTGATTTTCCTCAAAGAAGGGTAGAGTGTAATGATAACATTATTAGCATAAATAAACAAAGTCTACTCCAGTTTATTTTCTAAGACCCTCCCCTTGGAAGAAAAGATGAACCGTCTTTCCTCTTTTACATTTTCTTTAGTGTGAGGAAAAAGGCAAAGATTAATTTTTTTCCTTTTCAGTGGGGGCAGGGAGCAGCTTCAAGGAGTTTTATTCAATCTGTCCTGCAGGCTTCAGAAAACCCCCAAATTTGCCAGGAATCAAAAATATGGGAGAAAGGAGGAATTTGAGAATTAGAGAAATTAGGAAGCCTATTATGTATTACTGATATGATGAATCAGTATCTTTTAGGTTTAATAAAAAGTCACAGAAAAGGCAACAATGGAGAAAATTGGCCTTTAGAGAAATTTGTAATTTGGTTATTCCTACGAAGCATTTACAGTGAGGTCCAGTTAAGATCAAATAGTTTTTATTGGCAGTTCATTAAGCCCAACAGATGGTCAGTGATTTCTGTTGTGGGAGTTATAGTTTACAAATGAAGATTTTAGCAAGTATTTAGATACTTGAATGCTTTGAGGGCATCTGCTCTTACCCACAATGATGTGTAAAAAGCCCAATCTATCACTGTGTCATTGCTTGAGGAGCAGTGGATGTGTGAAATTCAGAGGTGGGGACCTTTGAAGGTTAGGGTTTTCACATGAAGTACTGGAAGAAAAAGCCAATATTTAGTACTTTCTTGCTTTAGTCACTTTTCTCTGGCAATTAGGCCTAGGTTGGGGATCTTTTGGTATTTTATGTATTCATGCAAGCAGATAGCCAGCTGGAGAATAAAAGGAAACAATTACTTTAAGAGGATTTTCTTTACTCTCTCTTCTGAAACTGTTAATAAAACTCTGCAAGTGTAAAACTAGGAAAATAATTTATCATATGTAGCCCTAAGCACTTGGAATTAAAAAACAAAACAAAACTTTTTCCTTAAGAACTTACAATATCTTTGTGAAATAGATATATCTTGGATGTCGCACATTAAACAGGGACATTGGTGTGGGCTGTTGTTTAAATGGGTCACCTTCTCACCAGGTATGTTACAGACCACAGACAGATGAGGTTGTCAGTATGTTTGTGTTTTCTCTATATGGATACAATATCAATGCTATTTATTCAATTTTGTTTTCTTGATTTCCAGAAAAAAAGTTCTAATCTGAAGACTTCCTTTGTCATATATCCGAATATATTCCTTTCTTTAGAGAGTGATTATTTTCTGTTAGGATCATTTCTAAAAGGCTAATCAAAGTTTAATGTGATATGCTAGTTTTTATTTTGGAAGTTGGTATTTTAGTACTATTGTGTAATACTCAAAAGTATTAAAATTTAGTCTCAGAGTAGTGCTGTGATTAAAAAAACAAAAACAAAAAAACTATAACCAAAAAGTAATTTCATAGAAACTCAAGCTGTTTTTTCCTTATATTTTTCAAAAACCATGAAGGGCATTAATTTTGTTCATGCTAGTAATACTTCTTAAATTAGTTTTTCTTTCAGTTTTCTCTTACAGAGCAGTTTGCTCCGGACCAAGCTAGCCTTAGGGTTTCCCTTAGCTTGCGGAAGCAGGCCTTGTCCAGCCTCTAGGTCCCCTACTCCTTTTGCTGAGAGCATTTACTTAGAAAACTTGTGATTACAAACTCTTTCTCTGCCTCTTTGAGATGTAAATTAAAAAAAAAAAAAAGTCTCCTGCCAGTTTCACAACTCAGAATTGTCTTTCTAAAGGACCTGGGAGCCACCTCTTAGAATGGTAACCATCAGGGAAGACCTACCCTACCTCCCATTCTCTGTGAGAGGGTAGGATCCTCAGTGCACAGGCCTTGCTCAAAGCTGTAAACTTGTCATGAAGGTACGAGGAAGTTTATGTTTCCTTTGGGTAAAAGCTGCTAGCACGTACACGTTGCCTAAGATCCCCTCTTTCCAGCCCTTAAAATCTCAGGATCTTTTTGTTTCAGCAGAGTTGAGCTCAGACTCAATTCTGGCCTCCCTTCCCTTTTGCTATAGCCTTGAATTCTTTGCCTGTTGAACTTTGTTCAGTGAAGTCTTCGCTTTGATCTTCTCACACTTTATTCTCTAAACTCTCCTGAATTCCCATAAAGGCCTCTTCTCTAGCCACAGACTTTTGCCTCTTCTTCCTACTTATTTTTTTCAATTGAAAAGCCCCTTTGCAGATTCAGACCTTTACTCTCTCTCCCCTTTTATGTTTCTGTTGTCATAAGTTATCCCTAATTTATGTTGTGCATTGATTTCTGAGTTGCAGTAGCAAGTTGTCTTTTTCTGCTCTTTTCCCTTTTTTTGTTTAAAATATTTTTATCTTCTTTATCCTTTATGTTAAGTGTATGGTGCCCTATTTTGTGTAGGGGTTGCAAATTCCTGCTTCTGCCTGTCTGTTCATAATATTGCTCATGGTTTTGTATTCTTTTGATATGTGGGATATAACACTGAAAGCAACAAAGGAACAAGACAGACAAAGAAACAAAAACTCATAGACACAGACAACAGTTTAGTGGTTACTAGAGGTTAAGGAGGGAGAGAAGACGGTAGAAGAGGGTAAAGGAGGTCAAATATATGGTGATAGAAGAACTGACCCTGGATAGTGAGCACACAATGTGATATATAGATGGTGTATTACAGAATTGTACACCTGAAACCTATATAGCTTTACTAACAATTGTCACCCCAATAAAGTTAATTAAAAAATAAAGAAAAGACCCTGCACAACCCTCTACTGGACCCTCCAACTAGAGAAGAATAAGAAAGACAAAGAGTGAGCTAAGCTAGAATTTTTTTAGTGGACACAAAGAGTGAAGGGCTGGGAACAAGGATATGAACTTTTTGTTCATTCATATGCATTTTAATTCTGTCTATTTGATAAAACCCTTTTTATAGGATTGCTTCAGGTTTTGGTGCACATTCGAAAGAAGGGAAGGAAGAAGGAAAGGAGGGAGAGGAGGAGGGAGGGAGGAAGCATCCTTTTCTTGTCCTGTTGGCTGGGTGATACCAGAACTTGATAACTTGTTTCCTGGTCTCCAGTCTTACAAATCCAGTATCTTAAAAACAATTGATGAAACGAACAAGCAAACAAAAAAGAAATGAAAGCAGGCTTGCTTAAATGATGCTTTTTATCAGATTGCTTCTAGCTCCCAAGCTTTCAATGACTCTTTTATTACGTGTTCTGTTAGAACCAAATTTCTCTGCATGGCTTTTAGGTCTCTTTCTACATTCTGGCTACATTGTTGGGTATCCAGTTCATTTTCTCGAGACTGGTCTCTTTATGGTTCATGAACATGCCATGTATGTTCATGTCCCCAATCATTAATGATGATGCTCCTTGGTCCTGGAATTCCATCTCTTCTCCTGATTACTCCTAACTTGTCCAAGGAGGATACAGGCACTACCAGCTTTGTGAAATCTTTCCTGACAATTCCAACAGTTTTTGAACTCTTTCTTTAAACTCCTATGACACTTGCATTGAGTTACAAAAAGCATTTTATGTACTTCATGCAACACTTCATTTATCTGTTATTATTGCGAACATTGTTTTCACAAGCGTGAGTTTTCCAGATAACGAAAGCACTGCAACTTCTCATTTCTGTATATTTTGTATGCATTATTTCTGTCAAGTGTTACAGGCACCTCTGCCTTGTTAAGACCACAGAGGATACGTAAAGCTATTGATGATTCAGGATCATTATCATGAATGTCAATAATTATATTTTGCTATAATACAGTAGGTAGATAAGGCTGTTTGGTCCATGTAAGCGTTCTTCTGTCTGAGTTCACATTTTCTTCAGTGTCTTTTTTTGATAATAAACTTTAGGTGTCATCTTCTCCTCTGTGACCCATATGTCTGCCTTTATAGTAAAACTATGTTTTCCCATCTGTCTATTTTAACCATTTGGGATGGAATAGTCCCTCCTTGGTGGTGACAAGTACACCGCTGAACAGTCAAGGCAGCACAGCATCTTAATGTCTGAGGGCTTGAGACAGTTTATCTGAGCCTCCATCCATAACAGAAGAATGATTTTTAACATTTCCCAATCTGGGGGTATCCTTTTATGCCATTTTGACATCCAGATAGAATATGTAAGTGGATGCAGTAGCATTTTGTTTATTGATACCAACCAATTTGTGTATCTTTGAGGTCTTTGTCCCATTTGTCTGGACTCTAATTGGATCTAGATTTACTATACATTTACTATTGTTTGTAAAAAAAATTTACATAATATTTTATGTCTTCTGTTCTTCAATGTTATAAGAACATAAAAATATCTTTTGAACGTTTGCCTTAAAATACTAGGTGGGCACAGGGAGTGAAGGGCTGTGATCAATGAAAGTAATAGATAAATAGGAAGAGGAAAGATAATAAGGCTTTATGTTTGTATCTGCTTTATCTTAAAGATTCTCGTGCGTGATCAATTTAAGCCTCATAATCATACTACACAATAATTTCTGGTATATTTGTTTTACAGATAAATAAAGGGAAATTTAGAGAAAGAGGTTAATCTCCTGGGCAGTGGGTTTCAAACTCAAGTTTGCTGACCTCTATTCCATTGTATCCTCACCACTACTTCTCTCTCTGAGCGAGGCTTTGTGCTAGACTTCAAGCTTCTTACCTACTCCCAAGGATAAAATGAATACAGAATAACTACGTAATTAGAATGTGATAAGTGTTCTGTAGAGGTATGGCTGTGCAGTGGAAATTCAAGGGTGTGGCATGGTGTGTGTGTGTGTGTGTGTGTGTGTGTGTGTGTGTGTGTGTCTGACTGCTTGCCCAAAGCAATACATATAAGACAGTCATTGACATTTATAAGAAAGGTGTATCCTAAGAAAAAGGCCTTGGTATGTGCACTATTTGAAAAAAATAGCTATGAAGTAGAATAAGATAGCAAATAAAGCCACAGATTGGGGGAACAAAGAGTTGTACAGTTTGACTGATTAAAAAATACACGTGGGGGATTTGTGGGGGATAAATTGGGATTTAAGGTATAAATCTAGAAGGATTGTGATTACCACGCTGAGGATTGTGTTCTTAAAACTGTTTTCTGTTTATGGGGGACTTGGTTTAACTGTGAGGAATAGAATTAAATAACAATGTTGTAATGAATTTACTTTCTTCCTTTGTTGAAAAAAGGTGAGATCAACATGTAAGTGTTTTGAGTAAGATTCTGATTGCTTAAATTGCTCCTGATCATGATGTCCCAGGCCACATTTGTTTCATGCATGGGGAGTTTAGAAATTTCTCAGTATTTGTGTGATCCAGTGCTTTTTTTTTCACTTCAGATACAGATTCTTTAAAGTAGTCACTGGAGAAGAGATCGGTAGTGCTATAAAGACCCCTTCCTGGGATTTTAATTAAAGATAATGTATTTATGCACCAAGAAGAAGGTTATTAGAAATTATTAATAACACAATTTTAAACTTCATAGGAAAGATTTTATATTTTTCAGTAACTTGTTTTTAATACGGGTGAAGTGTGTACCATTTTCACTTTATTTTTTACCTAAAACTTTGGTAATGCTCTTTTCTTTTTCTGAACAGTGATTGTATTGAACAACTATTGACTTAGAAAATATGTCAAATCATTAAAATCGGCTACTTGACAGCTACATGGTTGATTAGGTAAAATGGACTCTTTAGTCCCTTATAGAAAAAATCTGCAATATCTGTAGTATGACTAAGCCCTCTTTTTCTTCCTCTCCATTTTAATGGATACACTTGGTTTTTGATTTTTGCCTTGGCCTTAAATTCCCATAAGACTTTCAGGATTAAGCAATTCCTAGCAAAGAAATGAAGCAAAATCATCCCATTGCTCAAAGAGTTCAAGTGAAAATTAATAATAAAATGACACATAAGACTGGGACACCGGAGAAGAACCAAACTGGGATTGCAACAAACAGCCCACATGGTAGTGAACACTTCTGTGTTGTGTTGAGTTCAAGCTAGAAAGATACTCAAAGTATTTTGATGCAGTTTTCTTTTCTTAAAGAAAAATTTCAGATACTGAAGCTTTTTCACTTTTATTCACGCATTGAATAAAAAAGTTAGAAATATATCTGGGCTATTTTGAGCTAAAAATAGAATGAAACATTTTATTGGTTGAAACACTTTTATAATCAAGTTTCCAAATTGGAATATACCTTTTGACAATGAAATAATTGTTTTGACTATGATTTTGTCTAGTACTATTGATACCTAATATTTTTATGCTTTAGTGGATCATATCAAAAATTTTGATTTTCTATATGTCACTTTAAATTTTGAGTCATGACTTTCAGTTTTTCTAAGAGCTAAGATCAGAAAATACATGATTTGCCTATAGAGCACCACCTATCCCTATATAAGAAGATTTACAGAAAAGCTATTGTGTCTTATTATTACACATAAGCACCATGTTTGCATTGTTTGAAAACAAGAAATTATATCCATATCCTGATGTAAATTCCTATTATGATTCTGTTAATTTATCACTCCCCTAAGTATAGTTTTCCTTGAAAGTGAAGAATTTGTATCTCAATGTTTGTTTCTTTCATAAATATTCATTAATATATTTGTATTGTCTCTCTATTTCCTTGTATGTATCAGAAAATAAGATTTGTGAATTTTTATTCCATCTATTTATTGATGATTAAAATTTGTGTCTCCAAATTGAGTTACTCTCCTGAGTACCACATTCACATATCCAACTTCTTATTTCGTATCTTCATTTGGAATGGATACCTATAGATATTTCAAACTTAATGTTTCCAAATAGAAGTATAGAGTTTCCAGTCTCTCCCACTTTAATCCCAAATCTAATTTCCTCCAAGTCACTATATCTCAATAAATCATACCAATTGCTTAAGCAAAAAAGAAAAAAAAGAATTCAAGAAGTCATTCTTGACTGTTCTCTTTCTGTCATACTTGCATCCAATATGTCAATAAGCTCTACCCCCTCCTGTAAATAACTGTATTCCAAATCTTATCACTTCTCTTAATTCACCTTGCCACAACCAGTCCAAGCACCGATGATTTTTGCCCTGATTCCTACAATAGCCCCCTGTTATTCTTTTGCTTAATACTTTCAAAAGGTTTCACACTGTACGTGAAAGTCCATTTTTAAAACTATATATATCAAGCTAGTGCCAAAGAATGCTAGCACTCAACCATTTCCTAGTTTCTCTTCTTGGGCACATAGCTAATCTACATCCCTTCCTCCCTTGTGGAGATTGACTGAATTTGGGCAATGAAACATAGGGCAGAATTAGTGGACATCACTTCTAGGCTTGGCCCCCAGAATTTCCCATGTGGAATACTCTCTTCTGTCTTCCTATTGTGTGGCAAAATCGGAGGTCATGTGTTAAGGATGGTGTTCCCACAAGATGAAAGAAGGATGGGATCTTCAATGTCTTCATGGAGCAAACCATCCACCCCAGCTAACTGATTGGAATATGACATGTGTTAGAAATAAAGCATTACTTTGTTAAGCCACAGTTTGAGTCCCCACGTGATTCAGCTCCTGTCCATATCTTCAACCTCATTTTATTTTGCACTCTCCTTTTTCACTAGGCCCCGTTTACTCTAGATTTCTTTCTAACCCATGAATTCACACAAATCGAAACCTTTGTACTTGTTATCCATGTGCTTGGATTGATCTTCCCTTTAGATGAAAACATGTCTACTTCCTTCTCTCCAATCAGATTATCAACTCAACGCCATTTCTTCAAAGAGGACCTCCCTGGTCGCCTATCTTCAACAGCCTCCCATACTGGTCACTTTCTATAATGTTACCCTAACACATTGCAATATTTATCGGTACCTAAAACGATCATATTGTGTTTATTTTTTTGCTCCTCTCATCCTAGAGTGCTAGCTCAATAAAAAGAAGGATTCTTAATGGTCACTGTTAATACCTAAAATAGTGCTTGGCATGTAGAAGGCACTCAATAAATATTTGTTAGCTGATTGACTACCATCCACAGGTATGTTATTTGAAGATAAGAATTGTATCCTAAAGCTCAAATGTATATACAGCATATGTCTCATGTAAACCGCAATATTTCGAATAGAATGTCTATATAATTACATGTAAACAAGGTAATAGAAAGGTGTAGGATTTGGAGGCAGAAATACCCAATTCAAGTTTCGAACTTTTTGTGTGATCCTAAGAACTTATTCTTTCTCAGGCTCTATTTCCACTATTTCCACAATGGGAATACTATATAGTAACTATAGCATATATTTCATTCAGATGGCAGTCTTATGACATATAATGTTTGTAAATAAACAGTATGAACTGTATAGTTTGTATAATACCATATTTAAGGTCACGAGGCTATTTTTAATCCCATACAAAATGCTTTGTGTGTCTAAATACTTTGTGGGTAGACAGTGCTGATAAGTGATATCTACGTTAATTAGAAATATTATTACATGTTATTAAACTACAAGGTTCTCTGAAGGGTATAACACTCTGTCATCACAACTTCTTGGGACTTCAAGACAAAAAAAATTGCTTTCCATTTAACATTTGGTTCCATCACTCAAATTTTTCTTTCACATGCTGTTGCTATTCCAGTCTGGTGAAGGTGAATTAAGAGTTAATATATGGGTGAAAACTTGAATTTTTGTTCTGGTAGAAATGTGAAATTTCTCTTCTGTGCTTCTGTTAGCATAGTTCTGTGAGGCACATGCTCAAATTGTCCTTTATTGGCCTAAAATCTCCCCAAACTGACTAACCTGGGAACAAACAAACAATAAATACTTGTTCCCGTAAGCAAGTCTTACAATCAAGCTATTATCTGTGTGTACTTTTCCCAGAAAACAACATATATTATAACAAATAGAACATGTAGTACTTGTAAAATTCCTATGAGAAATGCTCTTTGGGAAATTAGACTTGGTTGCTGTTTAATATTGCTATTGGAAGAGAGGGAGACGTGCCCCCTGAACCCGCCTCAATGAGGAAGTGAATTATGGTTGGTTATTACCACTGTTCCTAGTTCTGCCCCAGAGTATGTAGTAAAGTGATGGGAATATCTCTTGCCTTTGAAGAAGTCCCCTGTTTAACCCTTAAATGAAGTGATAGGTTGGAGCAGTCCTCTGTGTCTGCCTCCCAAGGCCAAGGGGCCATGCCAGCTCAGAGCTGGGACTGGAGAAGGTCCTAGATTGCTTACAATTTCCCCTCTTCAGAAGAGGGCTGAAATGCAATGCTGGATGGATCATAATTGATTTCCTAAAAAAAAAAAAAAAAAAAAAAAAATCATTGCCCTAGAGGAAGGAATAAAGTGAAGAGTAGAATAATTCTTTGGCTGGTTTCAGTCTCCTGGTGTGCTGAAACATCTATCTTATTGCTCATTAAAAGACGAAATTGGCCTGGTCCTAAGAAGAAATCATTTTTGATTTTGACAAGGCCCTAAAACAAAGTTGTTTTTAAATGGCATTATGCAAGTTTTTACAAAGTTAGTGTTAGCAGCTTTGTCCCACTCTGTAATACTGGCAAAAGAAAATTTTCTTGATTTTGTTAATGAAATCTACAAATCAAGGAACATTTGAATAGAGACCTAGGAGAGCACCTTTATTAATGTTTTATGATACTTATTTAAAATAACATAAAGGAACCTGAGAGATTTTGTGTCAGGATGGAATTGAAATGCATTATTGCTTACCAAATGAGAATATACAGGAGGTTTTCCATAAATTGGATTCCAGCTAACCTGACACCCTGCTATAAAAGGGCTTTCACCTTATGGATGTGTATTATTAGCAAACTTTATGGTGCTAAGTAAATTGCATTTATACGTCTAGTGGGGCCTGATCCAGCTTTTGAAAATTGTGCTTAATTAAACACTAGTGCCTCATTGAACATGCTTACTCCAGAGTGAGGTAAAGAATGTGATCATACGAGCCAGTACTGGGGATCTAAGCATTAGGCATTAGTATTTGTTTATGTTTCATTTTGAGCAAAGAAACCCTACCATGACTAACTGGATGCTTTTCTTTCTTACTTGACAGTTATTGCTGAGGTCAAAAAAATAACTTCTATCAGGAAAAAAAAAAAACACACACCAAAAACCAAAGTGGTTTCAAATCCCAATTGCTAGGATAAATCCCGTAGACATTTGGAAAATGTTGTAAATGCACATGGTCAGAAAATTTAGATGGTATAGCAAGTGTAAAATGAAAACTAAAAAACATGCTCCCATTTAGATCCCAAATCTAGTTTGCCACTTTTGAAACTTGCTTGGTGCATGCATCGACAAAAACATTTTCGTGCCTGAATACATGTAAATATGAATATATCCTTATATATAAAGAGGAAAATATGCTTTGGAAATTGTTCATGAAAGGAAGGGTACAATCTCAGTATGCTAAACCTGACTTTTTAAATTTGGTTCATCTTGTAGAGCTTTTCCTGAGCAACGAATATAGAATACTGCAATCTTTTCAATCACTGTATACTAATTTTACTGTGTGGATGGACAATAATTTATTTAACCACTCTCCTAGTGATGCATATTTAGCTTTTTGTTTCATGCTAGTATAAATAATGCTGGCCAAATACCCAAGCCTATATCTCTTAGCAAATGTCACACAGAATAAATTCCCAGAAGTTGAATTGTTGGGTCAAAAGGCAGACACATTTTAAATTTTGGTGATTTTGCCAAATTGCACTCTGAAAGGTTGTAGGTAGTTTACAGTCCTACCAGTTATGTCCAGGAATGACACTTTTCCCACGCTGTTACTAGAACCAGTTTTCATTAGACTTTTAGTTTCTGGTCATTGGAGACTTAGAGATTTGGACAAGTGTAATCTGTGTGGTAAAAGTTTTGCAAAGTAAATGAATGCAAAGGAAGCAATGTTCTTCCTTTCTCATGACTATGGATGAGGTTAGGTGATCTAGAGAATTTGAAAGCTGAATGGAAGAGTTCATCTCTGTGGGCACTCAAAGCCCGTAAATACGTGCAAACCTGAGACAGGCTATCTGACGGTGGACACAGTATGCATTCTTGGAAACATCAAGACAGACTTAATTGTGTCTTTAGTTTTAGAAAATTTTCTTGATATCTGCTGTGATTTTTGAACTATTTCCTAGCCAATTCATTGTATTTATTATGGTTCTTAACCTTTTGCTGCAATGGAAATTGGTTATTATAGCCATTAATGCTTGATACACTTTACAATCTTTTCTTGATAAAATGTTTAACAAAATAAGAATACCTCTATACCAACGGGTATGATATAAAGAAGAGCTTTACAAAAATTTATTTTACTCTGTGGTTTTATTTATTTTATTATTCTAGGAATCAAATCTTTTCTTCAAAATTTGATGGTCATTGAATTGCTCTGTTATCAACACTTAGCTTCAGTGGAGAATCTGGTTCTGGATAGTTGGATAGTCATAACATAGTTCTTCATTCCAGGAAAGTTTTCTTTGTTTCGATTGTTATTTTTGTTTTCATTTGTTTGTTTTTATTTAATTATTGGGAAAAGAGCAGCAACCACCATAGTGACTTTTTCTTTTCAAAATTTTTTACTAAATCCTGGGAACCAATGGAGTATTAAACAATTTCTCCTTAAGCCAAAATGAGTTTCAGGGGTTACTTTAGTCTCTTAAAATGGTGATATTATGAAAAGTTTCATTTTGAATTTTTTGTCTACTTGGAGAAGACTGTTTTCGTTTAAAGCACTTGCATTTCAACCACTTGGAAGGTTGGCCTGTGAGGACCTTTTGTTCACAGTTCATTTTAGTGGGTTATTTCATTTTCTGTGATCCAGACAGGCATTTTCACTTGGTTGGCTTCTATTTCTTCTCTCATCTGGTCTTTCATTAGGCCTCATTGACCTGAATTGGTTCTGTTCGCTTTCATTTCACATTTGCTCCTCTGACTCCCTCTGTATGTTGGTCTTGGCGGTGGGCATTCATTTAGTTCTTGGTGGAGTTCCCCATGTGGAGTTGTGGTACGGTGCTCAGATCTTCCATGACAATGCTGAATCTCTTATCTAGTCAGCCCACCTTCACTTCTGCCAAACAAACCTTTTATTTAATGGCAACTGGGTCATTTTGTAGCAGAAACTGCTTTTAAAAAAATTTTAGTTCTGAGAGCCAACTCTAGTGTTGAGATAAATAAAACAAGGTTAAGTCTCAATTAGTTAAATTTCCATATTTTCTGACATCCTTTGCATGCATAGAATTTAGTGTTACATCTAGTCTTTGAGAAAATAAAATGAACCTAGAAAATAACTCTATGCTCTCCTGGGGATAATATTTCTCTATATACCAGTTTTTCCCAGTTTGTTTGTTAATATATAATTGACAAGCAGGAATTACATAGGTATATTAAAAGTGTACAACTTGATGTTTTGATATGTGGTATACATTGTGAAATAACCATTACAATCAGGCTAATAAACATATCCATCATCTCCCTCCCTTCCTTTCTTCCTTCCTCCCTCATTCCCTCCATCCCTCCCTTCCTCCCTCCCTCTCTTCTTTCCTTCCTTCTTTTTTGTGTGATGACATCACTTAAGATCTACCCTGTTAGAAAATTTCAAGTATTGTTAAGTGTAGTCCTCATCTCCAGAACTTACTCATTTTGTATAACTGAAACTTTGTACCCTTTGCCTAACATCTCCCTATTTCTCCGTCCCACAGCCCCTGGCAACCACCAATCTACTCTCTGCTTTCATGAGTTTGACTATTTTAGATTCCACCTATGAGTGTGATCATGCAGTATTTCTCCTTTTGTGTCTGGCTTATTTTACCTAGCTTAATGTACTCCAGGTTCATTCATGTTATTACAAATGGCAAGATTTCCATCTTTCTCATGGCTGAATAATATTCCTGTGTGTGTGTGTGTGTGTCACAAGTTTTACTGTCATTTGTTGTTAGACATTTAGGTTGTTTCCATATTTCGGCTATTGTGAATAATGCTACAATGAACATGGGAGTGCAGATATCTCTTTGAGGTACTGATTTCATTTCCTTTGGATATATATACTCAGAAGTGTTAGCATTAGGTATTAGTATTTGTTTATTGGTGGATCATATAGTAGTTCTATTTTTCAGTTTTTGAGGAGCATCGATATTGTTTTCCATGGTGGATGTATGTGTACATTCCCACCAACAGTGCACAAAGTTTCCCTTTTCTTCACATCCCTGCCAACACATGTTATCATTTATCTTTTTGATGATAGCCATTCTAACAGGTGTGAAGTATTATTTCATTGTGGTTTTGATTTGCACTTCTCAGATGATGAGCGATATTCAGCACCTATTATGTACCATCTGTATGTATTCCTTTTTCAAATTGGGGTTTTTTTCTCCTTCCTTCCTTCCTTCCTTCCTTCCTTCCTTCCTTCCTTCCTTCCTTCCTTCCTTCCTTCCTCCTTTCTTTCCTCTTTCTTTCTTTCTTTCTTTCTTTCTTTCTTTCTTTCTTTCTTTCTTTCTTTCTTTCTTTCTTTCTTTCTTTCTTTCTTTCTTTCTTTCTTTCGCTATTGAGGTGTATGGGTTCCTTATGTATTTTGGGTATTACCTCTTATCAGATATATGGTTTACAAATATTTTCTCCTAGAGTCAAATTACCTTTTGACTCTGTTGATTGTTTCTTTTGCCTTTTTGTTTTGATACAATCCCACTTAACTACTTTTTTCTTTCGCTACTTATGCTTTTAGTGTCATATCCAAAAAAATTGTTGTCAAGATGAATGTCAAGAAGATTTTCCCCTATAATTTCTTTTCGGAGGTTTATTTCTGAGCTCTCTATTTTGTTTTATTGGTGTATGTGTCTGTCTTTATGCCAGTACCATACTTTTTTTATTTCTGTAGCTTTGTAGTATATTTTGAAATTAGGAAATGTAATACCTGCAGCTCTTTTCTTCTTGCTCAAGATTGCTTTGGCTGTAAGGAGCCTTTTGTGTTTTCATATGAATTTTAGGATTGCTTTTTTTATTCTGTAAAGGATTCCATTGGGATTTTTGATAGGGATTGCATTGAATCTGTTGATCATTTGGGATAGTATGGACACTATATTTATATTTAACACTATACGTACATTTGACAATATAATGGGAGTGGTGGCAGATGAAGTGAGGAGATATTGTAGGAGGCTGTTAGTGATCACAAAAGGGAAAAATGGCATTTTGAATTTAGCAGCTAAGATGAATGGAAGTGTCAATATTGCAAAAGTTTGAGGAGGTGGAATAAACCAGATGAAGAAGAAAAGTTATAAACAATATTCAGGATTTTGGCTTGATCAGTTGGAAGGAATTTTACATCTTTTTCCTGGGATGGGAAACATAGGAGGTTTTCAGTTAGCAGGATCATGCTGCTTTTCATGGGGATAGGAAACACAAAGGGACAGCACATTTGTAAGAGCAGTTATTGGTTCATTTTTGTACAAGTGAAGCTTGAGACATTTATGTGGGTAAATGCCCTTGCAATTACATAACTTTTCTGGAACTCAGGAAAGTACTGAACTAGTGATGTAATATAATGGCCACCAGAATGAATGAGGTTATTTAGGGAGAGAGTTTGTAGACTAAAAGAGGAGAGGGCAGGAGACTATCAACATTTAAGCAATGACCAGAAGAGGTCCATTCTCTGCTTATCCCATCTGAGAAAAAGGTAAGATTATCAGGAAAGTGTGGCAACATCTACATTAAGGGAAACAGTGTTACATGTTGCAGAGACATCAAGTAAGAGCTACACAATGTCTATTGGACTTACCAAAATAGAGAATACTGATCACAGTAGTTAGAGCTATTAGTTAACGGATGGTAGAAACCGGATATAAGTGGACTGAGAAGTAAATAAGAAGTGATGTAATGGAGACCAAAAAAAAAAAAAAAAAGGACAACTCAAAGAACTATGGTTGTCATGTAATATGTGTGTATTTGTTGAATAAATGAAGATAAATGAGAGAGAAGACAGTTGTGGAGGGAGGAATGAGTCTTTTTTTAAGATAGCAGAAATAATGAGCAGTGTAAATTTTCTTTGGATGAATGACAGCACAAGAGAAAAAAATACTATAGAAAAAGGAAAGAGGAAATAAAGAGAAAGGAGGCCCCAGGGAAGTACCTGTGGATGGATCCAGAGCCTTGGGGGAAGGCAGTAGGCCTAGGAAGCTGACACCTCTTCTCTATGAAAAGAAGAAAGGAAAAATAGCAGGCATGGTTGCAAAGAATTGAGATCGTTTCTCTCTGCTGGCTTCTCTTTTTCTCTGTGGAGGAGGAAGAAAGGCCATTTACTGAATGATGGAGGATTCGTTGGAATTTGAGGGTAATGGAGAAATTTGAAATACATGCTCTGCAGAGTGAATGAGAAAGCTAAGGAAAGAAACATTCGAAAGTTTGGCAAACAGCAAATAGCACTTTGTCACCACTGGAGATCTAAAATGTGTTGTGATATCAATGAGCTTAGTTGTGTAATTTTCCTTGAAAGCTTTACGAGCCTGGATGCAGGCACGGAGAAGAGGACAAGTTGGGTTGATCCTATGTTGTCATTTAGTTAGGAATGACTGATGGAAGGAAAACAGAAGGTAAGTATTACAGATAATGGCAAGAGGCCCTTGATGTGATGACCCTTGAAGTTGAGGGAAAATATGGAGGTAAAGGCAGATAAGAGATAGACCCCCAACAAAAGGATCAAGGATTAGTTGTCTCAGTAAGTCAAAAGAACAGATGCTGTTAATTGTGTGAAAGATTCTGGAGGACAGAAAGCTGTGGTCAGAGAAGCTGAATGCTTTAGTTTAGGAAGCTTGTGGCATCAACAGCTATTGAGTGAACTGAGACCAAGAAGGAAGTCCTGGATGTGGCTGTTGGCGTCACAATGAAATGATGTCACTAGAAGGGAGGATGTTAAGACACTGTGGGATTAAAGTGATAGGTAAAAAATTCGATCCTTGTTGAAGCTACCAAGAATGATGACAATGCTTGGGATATATAGAAAGGCTGTGATCGGAACCCTAAAGTCTTATTGTATAAAAGAGAATTGCCAGGCAGTTAAACGATACATAGATTCGGAGAGAGAAATGATGGCATAATCGAAAGTGAGGAAAGGAGCAGTCTGGGGTCAGCTTTGGACCATAAGTATGTTCTATGTGGTTCACATTGTATTTTTTAAATTTGATTACGTTGTTATTTAAACATATGAGTTTTCATACACATGCACACACACATATGCACATACAGGCACACATATACACACACAATGAATTTTTAGCTTTGCTTACAAATTAGGACAATATGGAAAGGACACAAATTTTCCTAACCATGAACTGTATGAGGTAAGTGCTTGGTAAAATTTTGAATAAATTCAAAAGAAATTTAGCATTTTAAGACTCTTTTCCCCTTTGCTTGTTGTCAATAGGAATATACATTAAACTTAAGATTTATAGGAATGATCTAATTATGTAATTAACAACAAGAAATGAGATGAGGTCTTCTAAAATATAGTAGAATTTTTAAGATATATTATTTCATTTTAATATTATTCTATGTATTTTATATATTATAATATTATTTCTTGATTTCTTAACAGATCATTATGGGGTTTAAACCAAAAAACTTGTTCCTTCTATGCCTTTGAGAATATTGTTCCAAAAGTGATTTTGTGCTCTTAACTAGATTATTTACTGTTCTACTTTTCAAAGGTCAAAGGCTTCTTAGCTGCTCCTGGCCTTGATTCCTTATGGGCAAAGAATTGCAAGAAAGTTTTTTGCTTGTTCCTTCAAGATAGGCCCTCTTCAATCAAGAACTTTACTATAAAAAGAAATTTGGTGTCTGATTTAAAGATTCTACTTTTATTCTTCTGACCTATTTTAGAAACATATATTTCTGTACTGTTTCTGAATTCTAAAGTTAATAATTTTCTTTGCTTTTCTGACACCGAAAAAATCTTGTTCGTTGCTTTCCACAAGTTAAGCATTCATTTGTTCATAAAAATTAAAAAGTCCTATATATTTATTTGAAAAGCTACTATGAACGTTATTTTTTTTTGGTTTTATTTATTTACATTTTTAATTTAATTAAATTTATTGAGGTAACATCGGTCAATATTTTATACGTTTCAGGTGTACAATTCTATAATACAGCAACTGTATACTCCATGGTTTGCTCACCTTTCAGAATCCAGTCTCTTTCTGTCACCATATATTTGACCTTCTTTACCCTCTGCATCCTCCCCCACCCCCCTTTGTGATGGTTAACTTTATGTGTCATCTTGACTGGGCCATGGAGTGCCCAGCCAGTTTGCCAAACATTATTCTGGGTACCTCGGTGAGGGTGTTTCTGGTGGAGATTAACATTTAAATTGGTAGACTGAGTAGTGCAGGTTGCCCTCCCTAATGTGGGTGGATCTCATCCAATCAGTTGGAGCCCTGAATTGAACAAAAAGGCTGACCCTGCTTTGAGTAAAAGGGAACTCCTTCCACTTCACCACTTGAGCTGTCATATTGGTCTTTTCTGGTTTTCAAACTGGAATGCAAAAATCAGCTCTTCTTGAGTCTGAAGCCTGCTGGCTTTTAGATTAGAAGTTGCATCCTTGGCTCTCTTGGATCCCAGGCCTTTGGTCTTGGACTGGGACGGCACCATTGGTTCTCCTGGGTCTCTAACTTGCTGACCGCACATCTTGGGTTTTCTCAGTTTCCATGTTATGTGAGTCAATTCCTTACAATAAATCCCTCTCTCTATATAGATTTAATGTTAATTTTTACCTCTGAAGAATCCTGACTAATATAGATGCCAAATGAATATAAGGTACACTTTTAAAATTTGATTTTTTTTTTTTTAAATGGAGGACAGGGGAAGGCAGGTATCTGCAAAATAGAGGTTGAACATAGATGTGAGTTTATATTTTACAGAACAAGTTCTTAGTAGATGTCTTTGAGTGATCCACATTAAATGGGACTACATAGTAGATGCATTTTAAATTTGAATTTTCACTTGTTCATTTGATAATGTAGAGATAAGTATCTTTTATGTTCTGAAGATTTACTATCCTACCGATCTATTCAGTGTGCTTTATTAGAAATGATTGTTTTAGATGACTACAAAATTTTGATAAAAACCATAGTTTCTCTTTCCTAATCTATCAAGTATTTATATTTGTTCCAAGAATCATGACAAACATGCAATTTAATATAAAGGTAAAGGTGCTTCATTTGTTTTGGGATCAGATGTCCTTAAGGCTAT
Source organism: Rhinolophus sinicus (assembly GCF_057876585.1). NCBI lineage: Eukaryota > Metazoa > Chordata > Mammalia > Chiroptera > Rhinolophidae > Rhinolophus > Rhinolophus sinicus. Next base: position 35,741,185 of record NC_142504.1, read on the forward strand.
CATATCTTCCTTAATAAAGACCTTGCAATATAACTAATTTATTGGGAAATAAAGATATTCATTTAGTAAGTAGGTAGTCTGACAGGCCAGAGGTCTGATCTTAAGATCAGAGATCTTAGGGTCAATCCTAAATATAAGCCTTAGACTGATAATGCTTTCATTAAACATTTCAACCAATCAGAATCTTCTTGTTCTTGAATTACTCTGCAAATTTCAAGTTACTCTTTCAGGCCAGGGTAATATATTATTTACACTAAGGAAATATGTGAATTAATGATATCTCTACCACAAGTTTAAAGGGGATCATGGTGCTTTTGAAAATTTTAATTTTGTTTTGTTTTTGTTTTTGGTCCTGCAGAAAGGTATACTTACTCATTTGTTACTTGATTTAAAAAAAAAAATCATGCAAGGATACAGAAATGTATGCTCAAAGAATTTTAAACAAATTCATGAATAAAGATTTCTCTTTGGTTTGGATCCTTTTTTTCTATAACTCTGTGTATGTGTGCATGCGTGCGTGCATGCGTGTGTGTGTGTGTGTGTGTGTGTGTATTAATTTCAGCTCCAGTCATGAGCACTGAGTTGTGCATTTGACCCTAAGGTTTCACTTCAGCATATGTTTGTGCTTGAGTGTTTGCATATACTTTGTGGTGGTAGTTGCTGAAATGCTGGTGGAGACCGTTTTTTAGCTTTGAAAGCCATGGTATGGCTTGCTGTTCAGATGCCCTTTTAACTGGAAATTTTTTGTTTTTAATTACCAGAAACACCCTGGAAATATTTCTATGGCTGCCAAATTACAATTATGGTGGTGAGGTGTTTTTATTTGATATAAAAGGAGTGTTTTTAGCAAGGCTGTCCTAGGGTGTGCAGGGCCCTAGGTGTCATAGAATGAATTGTATTCCCCAAAATCCATATGATGAAATGCTAATCACCATAGTGTCTGTGCTTGGTGATAAGGCTTTTAAAAAGGTAATTAATGTTAAATGAAATCATAAAGATGGGGCCTAATCCAATATGACTGGTGTCTCCCTAAGGGACACCAGGGGTGCATGCTAACAAAGAAAAGGCTATCTGCAAGCCAAGGAGAGAGGCCTTACCATAAATCAACCCTGTTGGACCTTGGTCGTGGACTTCAGCCTCCAGAACTGAGAAAACACATTTCTGTTATTTAAGCTACCAGCCTGTGTTATTTTGTTATGGCAGCCCTAGAAAACAAATACACTGGGTAAATATTTTTGATGAACCATCTCTTCAGGTGAAATGCAAAGTTTCTGGCCAATTTCATATCTTACTAGGAGAAAGAGGTAGCAAAGCTATTGTTCCAATGTCATGCCTCTGTATTGAAACAATACAGATCTTTGTTCTGCAGTTTCCGGATGCCATTTATTTAATGCTGGTTACATCATTACTCATCATGCTTCATCATCCATCACGCTGCCTATGAATAGGGCTTCCCATGACTCTTTCAAAGGTTGTTATTGTGCTTCCTTGATAATGACCACAAATGCAAGGCTTTCCAACAGAGTGTGCAGGAAAATGTGAACAGTACATAATTCATTTTCTGGGCATACTAAATTTATCTTTCAGAATCTTAGAGGAAACATAGAACAACACTTCTTCCAACACGTCTTTTCTTAAACTCTTTAGGCTGCAATCATTGCATTCCTAGGACGTGATCTCTTTTGATAGTGATCTCACCCGTCTTCTATGCATCCTGTCTTTCCCACACTGCCACAAGTGGGAGGATAGCTGAAGTGCTGAGAACAGTCCTGGCTGTAAGGAATATTTAGCCCTCATCTGGAATGACTTATAACCTGCAGGGAAATGCATGATGTCACAATAGGAGGCAAGAGAGGACATTAATGAAGGACCTGTGGGTGTTGATGTCTCAAAACGTCTCAAAAAACCTTCAGTGGATGGAGAAGGGTAATAGCCACCTGTGGGAGGGCCAAAGATGGGTGAGGTGTGTACCCTGTTGCTATGGCAGGTATGTGTGGGCACAGGGTAAATGATGCCCACTGCCACCCTATCACCACTGGGCGCTGCAAACTGAGGTGGCATTATTGAAACACCAACCAGCAGGAGCAATGCATGATCAGCACGTGTGACTCAAGCCCAAGGCTTAGTGTGGACTGTAAATAGCCCACATCCCTGAATTAACGCATTGTGAGACCTGAGTGAGATACCTCGAATTGTGTGTAACAGTCAATAGGAGCGATCCTGGAACTGGGGCCCTTTGGGTGATGTGGGATCACCTAAAGGTCTGAGTCGCAGAGGTCCTCTGTGCCTCTTGTGGACCCCATGCTGTATAGGGGGACCGAGTCTCAAAGGACAGAAGCAGAGTCAGGACCTCCACAGATCTCTGCCCCATGGGGCTCAGACATCCTGCTTTGGTGGCACTGCCAGCCCCTGACAGTGCCCGATCCTGAAAGAGAACTTACAAAATTTTAAGGAAGGCATCCAGAGCTTTGGAATCCCTGGGGCAGTGACGTGCCTGAGTCTAAGGGGGCACTGGTCTTTAGCACCATACTAATGATGGTCTGTGTTTGGCAATTGGTCAACCAGGTCTCCCCTCTTTGCACTTCCTTCTGTTCACTTCTCTCTTCATCGATATTTTATCAGCACTACCAAGTCCTCCCTGAATTAGGCAGGGTATACACAACATTAACTGCCCCACACTCAAAAAAAAAAAGCAAGCAATTCATGTTGGACTTGGTAATAGCATTTTCTTCTGTTACAAACATGTCATGTCATCTTTCTCTCGAGTGTTCTTGTGGATATTGTAATATTGCTAAAATCACAATTGTACTAGTTTTCTATTGCTGTCGTAACAAATTACACAAATTTTGTGGCTTGAACAATGCAGATTTGTTATCTTATAATTCCCTAGGCTCAGTGAGCTAAAATGAAGATGTGGTAAATCTGTGTTTCTTCAGGAGGCCCTGGGGTAGGACCCAGTTCCTTGCCCTCTTCCAGCTTCTAGAGGCTGCCCACATTCTTTGGATAGTGGCCCCTTCCTCCATCTTCAAAGATAGCAACATTACCTCTCACTGACTTTTTTCCCTAGCCACAACTCTCTCTGATTGTAGCCTGAAAATCTTCTGTGCTTTTAAAGACCCATGTGAGGAGATTGGGCCCTTTGGAATAAATCTAGGGCAGTCTTCCATCTCAAGGTACTACACTTTAATTACATCAACCTCCCCTTTGCCCTGTATGGTAGCATATTCACAGATTACGGTGTGGACATCTTTGTGGGGGGCCACTATTCTGAGCATCACAACAATTTTAACAACCAAGTAGCGTGGCAAGATCTTTATGTTGTTTAGAATGCTGTCCCTGTAATGACATCAAAAATCATGCTTAAATCCTTTGGTCATTCACAGGGAAAAAATATGAAAGAAACCATTTATGCTACATGCTTACAGTTGTTGTTTTTTTATTAAAATATATTAATATATCACAAGTGGACTAGGGAATTTCATTTTCAGTGCTCTGCAGTACAGTTTAAATGATATAATATCAATTATCATTCTTGTCAGTTTCCTTTTTCTTCTTTGAACTAGAAAATGACAGTGTTGACATTTATTTAATATTTAGTCATGCGTACAGAAAGACTAGAGTCCTAAATTTACCACAATGCCCAAGCTAAAAGGAAAATTTCAGCCTCTGGCAAGGAATTATTTGATTTATCACCTAAGACATCTTGCTAACTTGAATTCAGGATCCAGAGGAAGAGAGTAATGATGACCTTAGCCTCAAAACTGAACTTCCCAGGACTGGTTGATTAGAAATGTGGCCAAAGAACGTGGGGGTCTTTAGCTAAGAAATGAAAAATATCTTTCAGTGTTTTGAAACTATGTGGAAGAAATGCTCTATCATCAATGTTAGCACTATGATATGACGTGATTAATAAAATTCCCTCAGCTCTATACTAGAAGGCAGGAGGTTTTCCTCTGGACTCTATCATAAACTTATGTAAAAAAAAAGTGTTTCACCTGAGTGTTTCCTCTTATGGGTAAATAAGAAACTTGAGATAGACTATCTCTAAGGTCTCATTCAGTTATTAAATTTTATAAATTCCCTCTTTTTGAAAATAAATTGTCTTGGAATATACTTTAGATCAATTACTGTTTTCAAAGAATTAGCCCCAACTTAAAATTCATGCTCCTTCCAACCTAATAGATAAGTGCTCGTTATTTCCACTTGTATGTTGCCATATCAACTTGCACATGTGTCAGGAATAGCATTCATATTGTGTAGCAATCCGATTTTATGGGTATCACTCTCCCCTAGTAGGTACTCGGTTACTCTAGAGCAGGTATTCTATTCATTATTCATCATGTCCCTGGAATTCAGAATAGGGATTATAACATGGTGGGTCTTTATTAAATACTTTTTGCATAAATGCATTAATGTTCTGTGTACATAATACAAGCATACCTTGTTTTATTGTACTTCGCAGATATTGCATTTTTTACAAATTGGAGGTTTGGGGCAACCCAATAGCAAGTGTATCAGCACCATTTTTTCAGCAGCATTTGCTTGCTTTGTCTCTGTGTCACAGTTTTATAATTCTCGCAATGTTTCAAACTTTTTCATTATTATTTGTTGTGGTGATCTGTTATCAGTGATCTTTGATCAGTGTGTTACTGTAATTGTTTTGGGGTGCCATCAACTACACCTGTATAAGACAGTGTATTTGATCCATAAATATTGTTTATTTTCTTGAGGTATAGTTGACAAATAAATTGTAAGATATTTAAAGTGTATGTTGCGATGATTTGATATACATATGCATTCTCCCATCAAGGTAATTAACACATCCATCACCTCGCATATTTACCTTTTTTTTTTTTTTTTGGTGAGAACATTAAGTTCTAGTGTCTTAGCAAATTTCAATTATGCAATGTACAGTTATCAGCCATAGTCGCCATGTTATACATTGGATTCTCAGATCTTACTCGTCTTATAACTAAAAGTCTGTACCATTTTGTCAACCTCTCCCTATTTCCCCTACACACCCCCATCTTTGGCAACCACTTTTCTACTCTGTTTCTATGAGTTTGAGCTTTTTTTAAGTAATTTTTTTTTTTGGGGGGTGGGCGTATTGCAGAACATTGTGTTTCTCCAGGGCTGATCAGCTCCAAGTTGTTGTCCTTCAATCTAGTTGTAGAGGGTGTGGCTCAGCTCCAAATCCAGTTGCTGTTTTCAATCTTAGTTGCAGGGGGCACAGCCCACCACCCCATGTGGGAATCAAACTGTCTGTAACCAACTGAGCCATCCGGCCGCCCCTTGACCTTTCTTTTGAGATTCCACATATAAGTGATGCCATGTGGTATTTGTCATTCTTTGTTTGGCTTATTTCACTTAGTATAATGCCCTCCAGATTCAGCCATGTTGTTGCAAATGACAGAATTTCTTTATTTTTTCTAAGGCTGAATAATATTCCATTGTTATATATATATAAAACGGGGTTGCCAAAAATATATATATACAATTGGACACCACTTTGGTCAGCATTGCTCAAGCAGTAGTTCGCCATAATCAGAAGTGTCTGGGTGCTGATGGTAACCACTTTGAGCACCTCTTGTAATTGCAGAAGTCAAACATGACTTGTATTCATCTTTTGTTATCGGTATATATTGAGTATTACAATTTTAGTAGCTTTTGCTTTCTTAACATGTGTATACATTTTTTGGCACTATATATATATATATATATATATATATATATATACATATATATGTATATATATGTATATATATGTATATATCTATATATCTATATCTATATATAGTATTTTCTTAGGTGTTTCATGCCTTGACTATTATGAATAAGGTTGCTATGAATATGGAAATACAGATATCTCTATGAGATAGTAGTTCTGTTTACTTTGTGTGTGTGTGTGTGTGAGTATGTATATATATATCCAGAAGTGAAATTGCTGGATTATATGGTATTTCTATTTTTAATTTTCTGAGGAACCTCCATACCATTTTCCATAGTAGCGCAGCAGTTTACATTCTCACCAATAGTGTACAAGGAGTTTCCTTTTCTCTACATCCTCACCAGCATTTGTTGTCTCCAATGATGAATTTTAAATGATGGACTTTTGGTTCTTTTTTACCAAAATGGTAAACTTTCGGTTATTTTTTATTCTTTAAATTATTTATTTATCAGAATATTTTACCTGATAGAATACAAGAAAATGGGATTTTCTTGCGAGCACAAGAAGGAAAAAAATGAAGCAAAACAAATTATCTGGTTTATAGCTTAGTAGAATGGAATTTTGTCACTAGAACAGATTTTAAATACAAATTCCAATTTTAGAAGCCTCTTTTTATACTACTTTATAATCAGAAATTTCTATATGAAGTTGAATGTCCAGGAAATAGAAAAGAATTCAGAACTATCAGAATTTTATTATTTTATCAAATATTGAGTTTATCAGGAATTTTACAGCATTTATGTACATTGGGTATTGTATTAGTTTGGAAATCAGAATTATAAAGGATATCAGTTTGTTTTTCATAATTAACAGTGATAACAAAAACACTGAAGTACCAAGAGACTGTAACAATTTTTTCAAATATGAGCCTCAGGAATTTAACTGTCTCTGAGGCAAGTGGGGATGAACTATTGGTTAGCCCCTTTGAGCAACAGGAAAGCTTGGGGCCAGTGGAATTGTGACTTAATTCTTATCAGCAGTGCTTATGGGTATAACTGGAAATAGCCTTGTATTTGCTGATCTTTTCTTTTTTGCTGTCCTGATGAGTCAGGCTCTCTCTCTCTCTCTCTCTCTCTCTCTCTCTCTCTCTCTCTCTTTCTCTCATTTTCTCTTTTTCCTTACCTGCTTGGTACCTCAGAAAACTTAGCCTAATATTTCAGGCAGGGTAGAAAGCTCAGGAGCTCTTATTTCAAAATGTATTTCTAGGGGAAATACAAATAGAATCAGAGTGTTACATTTCTCTAGGAAAGTCCTCTTGAGGCATCTGAGAGTTGGGGGTTGGGGTGTATGTCATGCCATGTGCAGTCATTGCAAATGAGTGCAATTCCATTCTCATATGTTAAGTGGTTTCAAATACCCAAGATGAGTGAATTACAAAGAAAATATTAAAAAGACTATGTAAGAGAGAGGTTAAAGCCAATCTATCCATATATATAAAATTTCTGGAAGCTTTTAGATGTCTGGCAGTTCGGAAAGGTCTGAATGCCCTGTCAAAGAAGATAGGACTTTTCTCTAGGGATTTCTTTTGTCTAAAGCACAAAGTGCAGAAAGCATATCATCATTTTGCTATAAATTACACCTTATCTGGTATTTTCATTTAACCAGTTTAGTTTATAATGCACTCAATGCTTATGATCGCAACTGATGTTCCATTATTGGCTGTTAGATGCTGACTCAAAGCTCTTTAGCAGGGTTTCATCACTTGGAACATTGGTTTATTTAATATACATTTCTTGAGCTCTGGCTATGTGATAGGTACTCCCTGTTCTGTGAGTTGGCGCACTGAACAAATAGGCAGATAGTCCTGTCATTGTGGAGCAAAATAAAACAAGTGTACTGTATGTTGGACAGTGATTATTGCTGAGAACATACATCAGGGAAGAGAGGTATAAAATGCCAGGGTGGCCAGTGAAAGGTCACTGAGAAGTAGACTTTTATGCAAATACCTAAAGCAAGTGAAGGAGCTACCTATCTCTGGTACAACCTAGGAAGATGGAAGAGCAAGTGTAATGGGCTAGGGCTGGGAGCTTGTCTGTTGTCTTCAAGGAACAGAAAGGAGGCCAATGTGTCTGGGATTGTATGAGTGAGGAAGCGTAGTAATAGATGAAATCAGGTAATGTGGGCCTTACATTGTCCTCAAGGTCATAGAAAGGTCTGTATATAAGAATCTCGGGGGAAGGAAACCAGACATTGGCAGCATTCAAGTTACTCACTGTGCAACCAAGATTGAGAAACATCACTTTTAGGGGTAGAATGATATGATGGGATGTCCATTTAAAATAAAAAAAAATTCACTTCTGCTGCTATTTGAGACTATTCTGAAGGGAAAACTAAAGAGCAGTGATTAGTAGTTGGGAGGTTATTGTGAAATTCCAGGCAAGAAATGATAGCAGTGTGGAGCCGTAAGAAGTAATGGAATTTTGGATCAATTTTGAGCTCAGTGATGTATAACTTCTATCATCCCCTACAAATTCTCTATGCTAATCTGCAATGATAGCTTATATCAAGTATGTGAACTATTCTGGCACTGACTTCTTGGTAGCCAGCATAGCTATGATGGTCCGACATAAGGGGAAACTGGCATCAGAGGTTCTGGTAGTGTTCTATTTCTTGGTTTGGATAGTGATCACAAGTGTATTGGGCTTTTTAGAATTCATCAAGTCATACATTCATGATTTTGGCACATTTTTGTACATTTTTTATACTTCTCCCTACAACAAGGTGGAGGAGCCTACTCTAGAATAAAAAAGACTAAAACAACTTAAAAATGCATTGGTGATGCCTCTCTCTTGCTCAATAGCTGCAGGATGGTGTGGGTGATTATAAACATTTGGACACCCTTGCTTTTCAACCCCCTCATGAACTACACCTTTCTGCGTGTCAGTTTCCTATAAAGACCTTTTCTTGACCTTTGCTGTAATAACAAACCTGTACGATGTCTGTTCTGTTTTGATGAGGTTGCTTAGATAAAGGTCTTTCTCTCCTCATTAGTATCGGACCTGGTGGGACTGAGGCCCTTATGGAAGTGAGATGGGTCTTTGACTTGGTGGGAGGGAAGCAGGGGCATGTCTAAGGTCACCAAAAGAGCAGAAAAATCAGTTAATTTGAGAATCTTTGCTCTCTTTTATTCCGACATTGTGATGTGACCTTGCACTTTACTAATCCTGCAGTCTTAAAATGTGACTCTGTTCTTTTAGGGAGTTCAGTGAAGTTAATATTTGAAAAGGTTGAATGGACCTCAAAGACTAAACTAGTATATTTGGAACACATTCTGAGATGCATTAATGTGACTTTTTTAATTAAAAAAAGTAAACTTAAGCGAACTTTGCATGTATAAACAAAAATGAATAGAGTGAAAGATTCTCCTCTTGTGGAAAGGAATTGACATAGCAGACATAATTCACTGGGACATTCATTTGTTGGCCAATACAGTGCATTAAAAGACAGCATTTGCAAGAAGCCAAGTCCCAGTGAATACACTGGCCCTAGTTCATGGATGTATACCTAGAAAGAGGAAGCCTAGAGGGACTGGCCAGCATTTGCTTGGCACCGAGAGTAGGGTACTTGAAGGGACAAGTTGGATGCTAGTAGTGCTTTTGTAGCATTAAGGAGAGCATCATTTGGATAACCACATTCATTTTTTTTCTCTATTCAAGTACTTTAAGAGTTGGTTTTTGAAGATAGAGTTTTTCCGGACCTGAAAGAAATGCCTATGTATGTCTAATCACCTTCCAGTGCAGTATCTATTATCTGATAATCATAATATGTCAGCTAATCAGCTTAAAAACAATCTCAAAGAGGACTTTTGTTAATTTAATTTTTTAATTTTTTAATGCTTCCCTGAAAACTTGAGAGGAAGAAGAGGAAATCTTTCCTGTACTGAAAGAGCTGCAAAGATACCAATCATTGGCTTTTGCTACTGACAGTGCACTTAGCTTCTGCTGCAAATGCATTTTATTGTAATAGGATGATGTGAAAAACGGAAGTTTTGCTGCACACATACAGGCAGATATTATACCACAGGGCTCGTATTAATTGCCATCTAGACCATATGCTCTGCTTAATCAAATGCATCGCCTGGTGAAAATTGCTTTCCCTGATAAACCTAGTATAGCCATCTTTCATTTATTTTCTTTTTTAGGATTTAGTCAGGCACTCAAGCTAATCAGTAATACTAACATTTAACATACTGAAAACTGTCATTTCCTAGTGCTTTCTAAACTTGAAACATATAATAGAGAAAACATTACAGCTTTTCAACATTGTTTATATTTTTGCTTAATTGAATAGGATTTTGTGGGCTTTAAGAATGTGTTCAACATCTATCCTTTGTGGCTTAAGTTAATTGGCCGCTCTATTAACCCTTCACCTGCTGAGTAAACTAGACCATCTTGACAAAATTCAAAATAGAAGCAGGCTTTTTCTTTTCAGTCTCGCTCAGTGGTACCAAATGTAGCCTGTGTTTTTTAAACTTCCATAGGAACAGAACTTTGAGGAAGGGGGCCTCTTCATTGGTTCTGGAGTATCTGAAAGTATTTTTTTATCTGATGAAATCTAGTAGCATTAATGACAGTGTGACTGATGATAAAGGGGACATTGGTCATCCATGACATGCTAGGAAAAAGGCTGATGCTCAGTTTGGTGCTAGCAATCTTGTGACCCTCGCTGACCGTCGTGGGAATGGACCTTAGGCCTGAGACTCTTCCTTACCAGCAGATCAGCACTCACACAGCCTGCATTGGGCGTATCATTTTGTGTGGGAATATCTTTCTCTGTTGTAAGCCCACTATATGCTCTTTTGTTCTGCTTAAGTGTCAGCAACATACGATGCTTGGCCAACCCATTGATGTGTCTGTCTTGGGAGAGGAAGGGATGGGATCCTCCCAGTGAGGCACAAAATAGGCACATATGAGTGAATTGCCCTGCATTGGCTGCCAGGAGAGCCCCAATGGCCCTGGGAGAACAAGACCCAAATTGGACCTGATCTTGCTCTATTTCCTCTCTATGTGAGTAAAGTATTGTTCCACCCAGTGCTTGACTGTGTTGTGTTTTCCCTGGTGACTCTGATACCAATATGCAATTGGCAGATGTTTGGAGTTTCCCACTGGGACTGGTAACTGGTGTACGGTGTTCTGCCAGACAGTGGGCTATCGCTAAGTGTATGGGAGCTCTTGAAGAAAGAAAATGGTGGCCTCAAGTCTTAAGATTCAGGGAATGAACTAGAATGCATCTATGACTACCCCAAAATAAACTTTTATTTACTGTAAACACAGGACTGAGATGTCTGAAAACCAAACCTAACGTCTAGTCCTAAAGTTGCCTGAATTTCAATGCTCATTGAATTCACAATCTGGCAGAATTTCTTATGTTGATGACATTGATTTGGAAGAAGTGAAAACCAAAAAATTGAGATGGGGACCTATGGACAGATCCTGATGCCTCCTTTGAGGTAAAAGCCTTGCAAAGTATGGCTGATCCTTCATGGGACCTACTTCCATCTGATATCTTCTAGATCTATAACTAGATTAATATCCTGGTGCCAGTCCTGGCGATTAGTTACAACGTTTGACAGTACAAGTAGTGCCATACTCACCAAGGTAACTGCAAGATTTAACCAGCTTCTATTGACAGAATCCTGGAGCACATGTACAGGAATACATCCTAAGATAGTTGGAACAATAAAGGACACATGTAATCTTGTATTGGGTGAATTTACTGATATGGATGAACTAAACAGAGATTCTGGATTTAATGTTTTAGCTTAAGCAGCTAGGATGGCTCTAAGAGTTTGCTTTGTTAATTTACTGAAATATGGGCCCAAAGACAACTCTAATTCAAGTTGAAATTTCAGGAGTTCCTTGATGTACTGTAGAGGAAGATATCAAAGGCTTAGGAAGATTGTAATGCAAGAGTAGATTTGTTATGTCAGACCTTTGCACCCAACCCTGAACTATATCCCACAGGGGGGTCCAAAGAACGCTCCCTTCATCTAAGCTATGAGAAATATACGTGTAGCCCAGTATCATTGGAGAGCGCTACAATGGCTATTCTCTATAGATCAGGACTGACAGAGAGGATGCTGTCAGCAAACTGGACTCCTTGAATTCAAAGGGGATGGTGCGATCCCTGGGCAGCAGGGACTAAAAGGTGGTGCGTAATTGCCAGAAGCAAGGTAGACGTAGTTACCGTATGGACAGCAGAGCTAAAGCAGTGATCAGAATTTGACCTGCAGAGACAGAGAAAAAGCTTTGATGATCGTGGTGTTTGTAAAACTGAAATAATGTTACAGCTTCCTGTAGTCTTTTCTGTTTTGTTTTCAATACATGACTTTTATTGCCTCTTTAAAATATCACAACTAATTCTGAGGAATCGCTCGACACCTCGTTGTTTCTGTAGCTGGACAATTTAGATCTTATTTATCAGCCTGCTGAACTGTTCCTTTTTCAGAAACATAGATACCATCCAAAAATGTTCTGATATCCTTGTTTTTAACTGTTGTGACTTGTTGAAGCAAAGCAGCTGACTTTTATACAAGTTCAATATAATTTCCTTCAAGAATTAACTCATCTTTCGGGTCTTGAGATACTGAAAATTAACACCTGACCTCATCTGAACCCTGTGGATGTATTTTTCACCCAAGAAATTTTGGATTTCAACAAGAGAACCATTCTCCTGAATAATGACGTTGATGGGGAAGTGAGCACACACAGACCTCATCTTGTAACGGAAGCCCAGTGTAACACCTTTGATCACCCGTCATGTTCTGTACGTGACTACAGATAGTGCAGACAGTAGCCAGTTCCTTTCCCCACCATTTGTCAACCTGGAGCCTCCTTTTCTTTCCGAGGAGATTGAGCTCTACATGGATGTGATTGAAGTCCCCCCACAGGGTGCTTCTGGGGCTCTTCCCAATAACTGCACGTCCCTTCAGAGTGATGTCCACATTTTCTGGAATGTTCATGGTCTGATTGCCGAGAATGGTCTTCATCCTCACAGTAGATGCAGTAAAGAGAGGACCTCCTATAGTCTTACTTGAATTGTTTAAGTGGCAAACTCTAGGTTTGGGAACAAAAGCCTGACTTGAATAACAATAGAGTTAGGGTCTCAGTCAATTACCAAATATGAGCCAGTTTCCAGACCCAGAGTCCCTTGAATGAAGAGAAGGCCAGCTTCCCATGAAGAAGAATCCTTGGACATAGCCAACATTTTATACATAACATCTTCTCAACATTCTTCAAAGGGACCTATTGCAATTTACCAGGGTGGTAAATTGAAGAAGGGGAAATAACCATTGTTTTTGGAAATTACTGGATACTGGTCTCATAATTGACACTTATTCCTAGAAACCCCAAATACCATTGTGGTCCACTAGTCAGAGAAAGGGCTTATAGATGCAAAGGAATGAATGGAGTTTTGATTTCGGTCTGAGTGGGGCAGTGGGCCCTTAAATCCATTTTGTGATTATTTCTCCAGTTTGAGAACGTATAGTTGGATTAGGCATACTCAGCCCCTGGCAGAGTCCCCAATTTAGTTCCCTGATTGATTGAATGGTGGCTCTTTTGACAAGAAAGACCAAGTGGTAGCCCCTAGAACTTCTTTTGTCTACCAAAATAGTATTAGGTTGGTACAAAAGTAATTGTGATTTAAAAGGTTAAAAATCAAGACAAACAGCCCCAGCCAGTATAGCACCCCCTTCCTTGCCTGTTGATTCACTTGAGAAACCCAAGTAGTGATCTCAGCTTCCAGATTAAGGGAAACTACTGTGCTCCCTGGTACGAGCATTTCTCCCTTGGAAACTCAGACCTCTAAACCAGCAGAGCCTAAAATCACTGAGGCAGGCAGCCAACGTGTTGCCAATAGATCACTGGGGGAACTGTGAGAGGACGCACCTCGTTTTCACTCGTTGATTCCAGGACCCATGAATTCTGGCTCTGGGAGAAGTTACTGTGCAAAAACTGCAATTACTTTTGCATCATCCTAATAAACCAAAGACAATAGTATATGTCTGAAGGGATTTTAGAGAATAGGGCCACCATTATGCACCTAAAAAATGGTGACTCACATCCTCACACAACTTACATATTGGCTTGTGAGCAGACAGATGGTTCTCGGAGAATGTCTGTGGATTAGCACACCCTTATTGGGTGTTAACTCCAATTTTAGCTGGAGTCCCAGATGTGCTTTTGATTTTGGAGCAAATGGACATAGTATCCTCGTAACGTGGTAAGTAGTTATTTACCCAGAAAATGCTTTTCTTTAACCCTCTGTAATAGCTAGTAGAGACCAGATAGAGTGGTGAAATGATCTTCTGAGGACTTTATCACAGGACCAGCTAGATGACAACACACTGCAGTGTTGGGACAGTGTCTCTTAGGGTGTGATATATGCTGAAATCAGTGTCCAATACATAGTCCTGTTTCTCCCAGAGCCAGAATTCATGGGTCCTGGAATCAACGAGTGAAAACGAGGTGCATCCTCTCACAGTTCCCCCAGTGATCTATTAGCAACACGTTGGCTGCCTGCCTCAGTGATTTTAGGCTCTGCTGGTTTAGAGGTCTGAGTTCCCAAGGGAGAAATGCTCGTATCAGAGGGCACAGTAGTTTCCCTTAATCTGGAAGCTGAGATTACTACTTTGGGTTACTCAAGTGAATCAACAGGCAAGGAAGGGGGTACTATACTGGCTGCGGCTGTTTGTCTCGATTATCAAGAGAATAATTGTGTTGCTGCTTTGCTGTGGGGGGTTGAGAGAAATATGTCTGGAATGCAGACATTCCTGGGGTATCTCTTAGTACTTCTATCACTTGTGGTAAGAGTTAATGGAAAAACTATAATTATCTATATAAATGACTCAGACACTTTAAAGAATGAAGGTTTTCCTCACCAAGTGTGGAAACCTGAGCAACCAAATTACTTCAGAGACAAAGGGAATGTGTAATGAGTAGTGTAAAAAGCAAGGTATAAATACCAGCTAAGGGGGCGGCCGGTTAGCTCAGTTGGTTGTAGCGTGATGCTTGTAGCACCAGGGTTGCTGGTTCGATTCCCCGTGTGGGCCGATGTGGGCTGTGCCCTCCACAACTGGATTGAAATGGCTACTTGACTTGGAGCTGATAAGTCCTGGAAAAACACACTTAAAATAGGAAAAAAAAAAATAAAGTTAGAAAAAACACAAAAAGACCAGGTAAATGACATGACCAAGTAGAAATGAGAACCGTAATAATTATGATAATGTCTTACTTATTTTGACTTACATTTATTCGTATATAGATGATCAATTGTAACATATATTTCAATCAATTCTTTTTCATTTCCTCCCTTTCATTTCTTTGCTAACCCCAAATGTATGCATAAGTGGTTAATCTACACTATAGAACAACAATTAGGGAGTATGATGCTACTAGGGAGGCTCATCTGGTTGGGGTCCCCCATCATCTGTGCTGGCAGCTTCTCCAGATCTGTTTAGCTTCTCTGGGTCCCCAGCCATTCATGTGTGTAGCTCTGGGATGAATGGTACCAGCTTCCTCTGTAGGTCACCGGTATAATCCTGATTAGAAGCTTTGACAGGCACACATTCCAGTGGCTTCACTGATGTAACTTTGTCTGCAGATTTCAGCCTACTGTGTTCTACGTTTGAATCCAGCTTTTCTTCCTCACTGTGGGCCCTGCCGACCTACAGCTACACTGAGTTCACCCACAGATGCAGAGTCAATAGTCATCCATAGACTTCTTCATGAGTCCTATTCAGTGGAGCTGATGCTTCAACCTTTGCCGTCTGGACTTGTACTTCCCTCTCCTCTCGCACAGCTGGGTAAAGTCTAATATCTATTATAAATTCCTCAATTCATAACACTCTGGTTACTGGACCCCTGATATAGCAGTCACCCTAATCATTGATATGGGCATTTACCATATTGCCGAAGTTGTTACACTTTAATTGTTTTCTAGATCTAAACATCTAAACTATAAAAAAAAGGATGTTTTGAGTATTATATTAGGATTTTGTTTTGGTTGAATAAAATTTTGTTGGCTTTAAGAAAATGTTCCACATTTATAACTGTGAGGCTTAAATTAGGTTTTTTCATCCCTCACCTGCTGAAAACAAATAGACCATTTTGAGCAAAATTCAAAATAGAAACAGGATTTTTTTTTTTTTAATTCTCTTTCCCTGGATGAGAATTTAGTTATATTGTTGACTTTGGGGTGAACCTATAACTACTGTACCTGTATTTTTTTTTTGAGGGTTGACAAGTCCAAAACGATAGGATCATGGGGAGAAAGTGTCAGCTTTGCTGGTGTGGCTTTTTGTGCCTGAATTGTTACATGTATTAAATAT
Organism: Rhinolophus sinicus; assembly: GCF_057876585.1. Classification (NCBI taxonomy): domain Eukaryota; kingdom Metazoa; phylum Chordata; class Mammalia; order Chiroptera; family Rhinolophidae; genus Rhinolophus; species Rhinolophus sinicus. The sequence goes on from NC_142504.1 coordinate 35,757,243, forward strand.
TAGTAGCGCTCCTAAGCATGTGCATTTCATTGTGCCTGGAGCACAGTATTTTTGCTAGGCCATGGATCACACGTTAGAAAAAGAAATGAAGAGAGAAAATTTCTCTATGCTTTTCTCCACTGTGGATTTGATATGTTACATTACATGCTTCTTAAATTTAACAGAAAGTAATGCTCCCCTTCACTGTATCTTTCACTGAAGAAGAAATCTAATAAATAAAACTATGTGGGTCCTGGAGAGAGAATCCTAGGTAGATTGAACACAGCAAAATTCACTTTTGACTTAAGACTAGTATGTCCACATTATATGAAAATAAAAGAATTGGGCTACATAGAAACTTAAAAAAAAATGTATAATGCAGGGATCCCAGTGGTGATCAAAGTTATATCAAAGAAGCTTATTATAATGATATATTTGCATACACCCCAGTGCTTTATGTTCTCTGAATCATTGTGAATCATCCTTACTCATATGAAAATTTAAAAAAAAATCACATTATATTGCATGGAGTTTTATGTAACATTACTTATTTTCTACAGAAAAAAAATTTCTTATTTCTTAAAAGGTAAAAATTCAGACAATTTTGAGGAGATCAGGGAATACCTTGTTTTGGCCATATATATAGGAAAGAAAAATGTTTCTTTTCACATTTGGAATGGAAGTCATTCAAAAGTCAGAATAGTAAGGAAAAGCATTTTTTGAGCTTTGGCCTGATCAGATGTAAGTATCATTTGGTGTAGCATTCAACCATTTGCCTTGTAAACCTGGCTGGGATGTAACTCAGGTAAAAAACAATAACTGTAAAAAAAAAGAAAATCCCAATAATAGTTGTCTTTAATGTTTATTAAATTGGTCTACAACTTAAAAGTAATATCTTTGATAGGTCAGATCATAAATGCTCTAAATTTGACAGTCCACTCAAAAGGAAAATGCAGGCTTTCTGACAGCTGCCAACTGTTCAAGAATTTTTATCACTGACTAATCTTACGTTGTGATTTAGGAGATGCTGGGGATTACATGAAGCTTAAGTCAGGCCAGCTTCCATTACTTTATCTCCTGTATCCTCTTTTCAGTATTTTGCTGCCATCATGAAGTTACATAAATATTACTGAGGTATAATCAGTCAAGCAACCCATCTTGTCCTTTCAGCTGGCTGTCAGGTCATTGTGGGGAAAATGACGGCTTTAGAGGACAGCATAAAGCTATGCGTTGTAGGAAGCATGAAATGGTACCCCCTCATGTGCTAAAATATACTTTACTAAAATGATAAAAATCATTTCTCAAATTGCAGATGATGGATTTTATCCTATCTGAGCTTACTGTGAAAACCTGGTTTTCTAGACAGATTCTTGCTTCCTGTTCATCTTTTCAAGATCCAAAATGATGAGAGGAAAATGAAAATCCTGTTCCATTTTCTCTCCATTTCAACCTTGATAAACTAAGTGTGCTTTAGTTGTGTTTATATTTAAGTAGTCATTCTTTTTTTTTCTTTTATAACAAGTCAGCTTATTTTTATAACAATCATTTTACATCTGGATTCTCTGTTTTATACACACACACACACACAAACACACATGTTTTTTTCTTAAAAATGATCATTAAGAAATCTTCATATGTGCTATCTTCTTGAATATAGAATCAAGTGTTCATGGACTGAAAGATAGCACTCGTGTTTATTGCATCCTCTCTAAAATATGGATCACTGCATAATTGGAAACAAGAGTTAATCTAAGTATTGAGAATCTATCCTTATTTCCTGAAAAAAGTGAAATGAAACCATAGGAAGAAACTGACAGAAAGTGTGTTGGGGGAAGAAAGAAAGTTTCAGAGTTGGAAAGCCCCTTGCATGGTCAGAGTCACTTCAGTAAATACAATTGGGAATTAGTGCACAATTGTGGGTATTTGTCGCAGTAATATGTAATGCTAGATATTGTTTTTCAATAACATGATAGTTGGAACTTTGAAATGTATTTATATGCTTATAATAATGTTTCTTAAAATTTGAGATCTAATGCAGTGTTTGCTAGAAATTTAGACATCCCTCTGAACAGATATAGCTCCTGCTAGCCAGGTAGATGATACCCTAATAGATCCATGAGATAGGACATGTGTTTATTAGCGTCTCAGTGCCGACCAGAAGCATGGCAGGTGCTCAATAATTATTTATTGAATGTATGAATGTTTTTAGCTCAGAGGTCCTTATTTATGCTCAGGGTCACTGTTGTCTGCTGGAAGAGGAGAGAACTGAGGCCCAGAGAGGTTATGACCTACTCAAGGTGACCTACAACAGTCAGGATTAGAACCTAGGTCTCCTGAAATAAATTTCTAAATACTCACTTAAGACTTTTTTATACTATGATCTCTGCCTTGCGAAAGCAAAATCATGGCTGAGGAGTACATTAGATCATGTGATATAGCGACATTTGAATTTATTTAATTTACAACATACTGTAAGATGTAAATACCATGGCACTTGTTATGGCCAGCAGGAGGAAAAAATATATAATGGTATTAGTATTAGTTCATGTATTGTGTATTCTTGTATGTTGTACCCATGTCAAACAAATGCTGTGCTCTATTTTCCAAGTTCTATTTTTCTTACTCTTAAAACTCCCTTGGATTTTGTGGTAGTGACAGTATCATCAAGTAGTTTCCTTGGATTAAAAATTGTGGTATCTCCCATTGCAAGTAAGCCAGAGTAAGAACCAAGAGTCTGAACCCTTATAGAAAAAATACATTTTTAAAGGGAATCTCTGTTTTAATTTCTGAGACAATGATTTTGGCAAAAATTCTGTAGTGTGGTAGTAAAAGTGTAGCTTAACGTGGCTGTTTCATTATTTTCTGCATGCTTCAGACACTTTCTTCATGCTTTAGGACTTTGTCATGGCCAGAGCACAAGGAGGACAGTTACTTCATGTATCCCATAAGGAAACCAATCATTAATCCATAGATGTGTAGGCAATTTGGTATTTATTTATATCTCATCTTTTCAAGAGTAACAGTAATATAAAATAGCGAGGTGAAATGAAGACACAAAATGAAGAAATGAAAGAATGAAATGAAGATAAGAAAAATGAGACATAGTAAAAATAAAGAAAAGTGACTGTAGATAGGTTAGTTCGAAACGCATCCTCTTAAGTCCCGCATGCAATACTACTACTAATACTGAGCTAGAATTGTCTTTAAGATTTCTAGCAGTGAATGAAAAAAAGATGGCAATAGGACCAGTCTTTGTTTCTGTGTCATAAATGCTGACCAAGAGGGACCCACTGTACATTATACTGAGAAAAGAGACACTGTGCACCAAAGTGAACCGTGTCCTTGACAAAAACAATGAACTTCATTGAGCTCTTCCTTATAACCTTCCTCAATATAGGTCTTTAACGGCAATTCAGTCATATCAATTTGAGAGGCCACAGTGATGCTGTGCAGATAGGCTGCTCTCTTGGATGATGTAATTTAATTTAGGGATACATTTTAAGGAACCCATAGGAGAGGATAGACGGAATAAACTTGAGGCAATCCTCCACAAGTATTGTTTTCCATTCAAGCTTTTGGGCAGCAATGAACGTGGGATTTCACTCTTGATAGGAGTGATTTTTTTTTTTTTTTTTTTTTCCAGAGAGTCATTGCCACTGATGTGCATGGACACGTGCTCAGCCACGTTGGGGGCAAGGTTGAAATTTTAGAGCAATAGGAGCCTTACATTTCATGTTCATAAACAATGGCCAAAGGAATTTAACCTTAATTTATATGGTATTTTATTAAAATAGATCTTTTTTTCTCTTTATTATTTTTTCAAAATTGAGGTATAATTGACATATAACATTATCTTAGTTTCAGGTAAACAACATTATCATTCGATATTTGTGTAATTATGACTTGATCAGCACAATAAGTCTAGTTAACATCCATCACCTTACATAGTTACTAATTTTTTTTCTTGTGATGAAGACTTTTAAGATTTACTCTCTTAGCAACTTTCAACTATCAATACAGAATTATTAACTACGATCACCATGTTGTATATAACATCCCCATGATTTTCTAATTTTATACTTGGAAGTTTGTACCTCTTTTTTTTGGTTTTATTTTTATTTATTTATATTTTTGGAAGGCATGTGATTTTCATTTATTGCTGCAGAGTTTTATAAACTTCCCAGCTAATTTCAATTAGAGGATTATGAAAGTTAGTTTGCATTCTTTTTTTATTACATTCAATATTAGTTTATATTAATTTCAGGTGTACAGCATAGTGGTTAGACTTTTGTATAATTTGAGAAGTGATCCTCCTGACTAGGCTAGTAACCACCTGGCACTAGACATAGTTATTATCATATTATTGACTATATTCCCTGTGCTGTACTTCACTTCCACGTGACTATTTTGTAACTATCAATTTGTATTTCTTAATCCCTTCACTTTTTCAGCCTGTCCCCCACCCGCCTCCCATCAATCACCCCCAAAATCTAGTACCCATCTGATACCATACATAGTTTTTACAATATTATTAACTATATTCCTTATTCTATATCCTACATCCCCATGACTACTTTGTAATAACCAATTTGTACTTCTTAATCCCCTCCCCGTTTTCACCTACATGCCCAAACCCTCTCCCATCTGGCAACCATCAAAATGTTTTCTATATCTGAGATTTTGTTTCTGTTTTGTTTGTTTATTTTATCTCTTAGATTATACATTTAAGTGAAATCACCTAGCATCTGTTTTGCTCAGTCGGACACTCCACTCAGCACAATACACTCCAGGTCTATCCATGCTGCCACAGATGGCAAGAACCCATTCCCTTCCATGGCAGAGCAATATTCCATTGTATATATAACACCTCCTTTTTATCCATTCTTCCATAAACAGACAGCTGAGCTACCTCCACGTGTTGGCCATTGTAAGCAATGCTGCAATGAACATAGGAATATGTCCCCTTGAAGTAGTGCTAGTTTTGGGTTTCTTTGGATCAATACCCAGAACTGGGATTAGTGGGTCTTTCTTCATCTTTTGTTATAACCTTTGTTTTAAAGTCTATTCTGTGTAGTATAAGTATGACTACCCCAGCTTGTTTTGTTTCCATTTTTCATAAAATAAAATTTCCATCCCTTTACTTTCAGTCTGTGTGTCTTTCAATCTGTAGGCAGCATATGTCAGGGTTTTGTTTTCTTGTACATTCAGCCCTGTGTCTTCTGATTGGAGCTTTTAATCCATTTACATTGAAAGTAATTGTTGATAGATGTGTAGCTATTGCCATTTTATTATTCAAAATTTTGATCTTTTTTTTTTCATCTTAAACAAGTCCCTCTAATATTCCTCGTAATACTGATTTAGTGGTAATTAACTCCTTTAGCTTTTTCTTGTCTGGGAAGCTCTTTATCTGTCCTTTTATTTTAAGTGATATTAATAGCATTGCTGTATAGAGTAATCTTGGTTGTAGGTCCTCACTTTTCATCAATGAATATTTCCTGTCAGTCCCTTCTGGCCTGCAAAGTTTCTGTTGAGAAATCAGCTGACGATCTTATGGGAGCTCCCTTATAAGTTATTAGTTGTCATTTTCTTGCTGCTTTTAGGATTCTCTCTTTGTCTTTAATCTTTGCCATTTTAATTATAATGTGTCTAGATATGGGCTTGTTTGGATTTTTATTGTTTGGGACTTTGTGTGCACCCTGGACTTGTATGTCTATTTCCCTCAGCAGGTTAGGGAAATTTTCAGTCATTATTTCTTCAAATAGGTTCTCTGTCTCTTGCTTTCTCTCTTCTTCTTCTGTTACCCCTGTGATGTGAATGTTGTTATACTTGATGTTGTCCAGAAGTTTCTTAAACTATCCTTATTTATTTATTTATTTATTTATTGATTGATTGATTGATTGATTCTTTTTTCTTTTTGCTGTTCCAATTGGGTGTTTTCTGCTGTCTTGTTTTCCAAATCACTGATTTGATCTTCTGCTTTGTTGGTGATTCCTTCTAGTACATTCTTCATTTCAGTTATTGTATTCTTCCCTTCTGACTAGTTCTTTTTTGTGGTTTCTATGTCCTGTTTTATGCTTGCTATCTCTTTGTTGAAGTTCTCACTGATTTCCTTGAGGATCCTTATAATCATTGTTTTGAGCTTTGTATCTGGTATATTGCTTGCCTCCATTTCATTTAGCTCCTTTTCTGGGGTTTTCTCCTGTTCTTTCATTTGTGACATATTTCTTTGTTTCTTCATTTTGGCTGCCTCTCTGTGTTTCTTTCTATGTATTAAATAGATCTGCTATGTCTCCCAGTCTTTGCCAGGTGGACTGATGTAGTAAGTGCCCTGTGGGGCCCTGGCACTATCTCTCTGGTCACTGACTCTGGGTGTTCCAGATGTGTCCCTTATGTAGTTTGCGTGTGCCCTCCTGTTATAGTTGAGCCTTGATTGCTATTGGCACATCAGTGGGTGGGATTGACCCTCAAGCTGATTAGCTGTGGGATTTGGCCTTATCCACAGCTTATGGGCTGCTGTGGGGGAGGAGACCTACCTCGCTGAGTGGGATTTGCCCTGGTGGACTCTGGTGCCTCTTGAGGCTGCCCTTTGGGTGTTCCACTTGTAGGGCTAATTGGGTGGTGCTCCACTCTGGTCTAAAACCAACTTTCAGACTACAACTATGTTGGTTCTGGGCCTCTTTGGAGGGACTCACATGCAGGCCCAGGTCACCCACTTACTGTGATTGGCTGTGGACTACCTCGTAAGAGCTATAGAGTGATCCATGGTTGTTCACTGCCTATGCTAAACCTGGAGGCACATAGGAGAGGTCATTCTGTGAACTAAAGAAGTTTACTACCAGTACTGGCCCTGGGGTAGCTCTGCAAAAATCCAGGACACTCCGAGGCTTGCTGCTACCTGCCGGCTACCTTAAGGTTCAGCCACTGATAAAGCCTTGTGTAGTATGCAAATTGGGTGAGAAAGGATCGCAGGGAGTCACTAGAATGGGATGAGTTGGTTGTCCTCACCAGGTTAATGTAGATTCTGGTTTGATGCCAGTGCTGAGCCTGGAGGTACTCAGCAAAAGTCTCAGAGCACATGGAGGCAAGTCATCACTTGTTTTCCAAGGAGACTCCGACAGTTTTCCAAGGACGAGTGAAATGAGGGTGGCACTAGCTGCTCACTGAGAAAGTGCCTCTGGCATTGGGGGAGTGCAGTGAGGTAGGGTCCTAGGGAGTCAGCAGGGTGGATCAAGCAGAATTCACAAGACCAATTCAGATTTAGATTAGGCCGTGTAGGGGAGGGCTCAACACAGGAAAGATGGTGTCCATCTGCCAGTTGCATAGGAGAAGGACCCCACACAGGGAAAATGGCAGTCTTCTAGCCCTCATGCAGAAGCCATACACTTTTGTTTGCCCCCCATATGCCTTTGACACCCTCCAAGTCACCATTCTTCTGCCAGAGCCCAGGGGGAGTGCCTGCAAGTGAGTCTTTGCACAGACCCTTTAAGAGAATGTTTCCCATAGCCTTCCATTCCACCTGGATGGTCAAAATCCCCACTATTTTTCACAGCCAGATGTTGTGGGGACTCCTCTTTCTGCTACCAGTACTCTGGGTTTGGGGGCCTGGTGTGGGGTTGGGGTTCCTTGCTCCTCTGGGGGGGACCTCCACAGTTGAGTTATTCCTCCTGATTCTCAACTGCCATATGGAAATTTGGGGCCAACCTGTTTCGCATCTCCACCCCTTCTACCAGTCTAGATGTGATTTCTTTATATCCTTAGTTATAAAAGTTCTGTTCAGCTAGACTTCAGATGGTTCTCCAGGTTGATTGTTCTATGATTGAGTTGTAATTCTAACATGTTCATGGAAGGAAGCAGGCATAGTGTTTTTCTACTCCACCATCTCTCTCTCTCTTTCTCTTTCTCTGGAAGTTTGTACCTTTTGACTTCCTTACCCATTTTATTTCTCTATCCCCCCTCTGGCAACCACCAATCTTTTCTCTGTATCTATGTGTCGTGCAGGGAGGCCTGCGAGGTCTCTGGTCCTGCTCCCCACATAAGAACGCAGGACATGGTGAGGCCAAAAAGGAACACCCACGGAGCCATAGGTAGGGGAGTCATACCACTATACTCTCTCTGGCGGCACTATACTCTCAATGGAGGCTGGATTCACACTGTCCGCAAACCGCCATGCACACTTGCCAGCCCAGCCACCATCTTCTTGCTAGCCCCCATTCTTTCTCTCTTCTAGCGTAGCCACAGCAGTTATATTGTGGCCAATGGCTCACTGGTTACAGCTGACGGCCAACTAGCCACAGCTGATGGCCATGCAATCACAGTTGGCCATTTACTACCTGAGCCAGCACCTGTCTATGTGAGGCCGAGAGCCTGGAAACTACTTTCTGGGGCTCTGCCCCCACACTATGTATGTTATGAGTCAGCTCAGACACCTGATGACTCTATAAATGAGTGATGTCCACAATGTTCTATCCCCAACAGCCTGCTCAGTTCCTATAGACTCATGCCCATGGCTTCTTTTATGGAGTTAATCCATTTCTAGTTGGTCTTTCTCTTTTCCTGCTGCATTCTATTTTTCCTAGCATTATCCAAAGAACCCTTCCTTCTCATAATGTACCCAAAGTAGGACAACTTCAGTTTTATCATTTTTGTCTCCAACCATGTTTCAGGTTTGATTTGCTTATTTAATGGTTTACCATTGCCTTCTGCCATGCAGTGTGTGGTTCCAAACCTCATGTGCTTGGGTCCATGGTGACATAATCACCAAATACCTAGGAAATGTAAGCATCCATGCAAATCTGTATCTATCAGCTTTGTTTTATTTTTTCAGATTCCACATATAAATGAGATCATATGGTATTTGTCTTTCTCTGTCTTATTTCACTTAGCATAATGCCCTTGAGGTCCTTCCATATTGTTGCAAATAGCAGGATTTCATTCTTTTTATGACCGAATAATATTCCATCGTATTTGTGTGTATATGTACCATATATTTATCTATTCATTCATAGATGGACACTTAAGTCGTTTCCATATCTTGGCTATTGTAAATAACGCTGCAATGGACATGCGAGTATGGATACCTTTTTAAGCACTGATTTCTGGTAGTTGAGTTTCAGTCCACTGTGCCCAATCCTGGGGAGCTTTGTACCCTTCAGAACAACCTGAAATACTCTCTGTTTGGGAAAGGGAGAGGATCAAGAGAAAAGAAGAATATCTATCTAGCTTCTTCTTTGTGTGGGGTATTGTGCTAGGCACTTTTCATTTGTCATATCAGTTAATTTTTAAAACCTCCCTGGTAGGTGAGTAATATCACTTTATCCTGAGTTTTCAAGAGAAACAGCAATGCATGCACTGTCACATAGCTAGTATGTGGCCCAGCCTGGATCTGAACCACCTTCTTTTTGCCTCCAAAACGCCACCTGAGTATATAGTACTTTGTGTTATGCTCTCTTTCTTCCAAATTGTTTTTTTGAACATCACTGGTAATTGTTTACATCTGTGTCCTTTATAGGCTATGAAGAACTCTTTTCTTTATCTCTTATCTTAGGCACCTGAAATGGTTGGCCTTAGGTCAGTGTCTGTGACTGCATTAGCTCACATTACAGACAGATCAGAACTGTGCTTAGAATTTCAAATTTACAACCTCAGGACCTACTGGAAATAATGCTAGTATTTTCTTACAATAGGGTTTCTAGCAGAACATTCAACTCAACTTGAGATAAGAAAGAATCAAAGTAACAAGGGGTAGAATAAATTGCTGCAATCTCAAGTTGAATTATTTCTGGTTCAGTTTTTGGGTTCTAGGGAATGATGTTTATTAGTTTTTTGATATAATCTAAACTAGACATTCCATTTTGGGGAACAATCAATGTTTAACTTGCCAGCACAGAAATTCTGTGTCATGGTTAGCCTCACCTTTGATGTCTCTTGATCAGATTATAGCAACAAATAGTGCTTAACTGAAAAACTGCTCAGAACTAGACATAACTAACATACATTTGTTCTGTTTCACTGTATTTGTCACTATAACTCTGTGTTCTAGAGTCTGCAGTAATTGCTTATTTCTTTCTGAGGAAGTTCAGAGTGCTGACTGGAACCTATGGAATCTCGTGTGACTGGAGATCTGGGGATCCAAATACTTTGGAAAATACACAAGCACCTGTCTCCAGGTGCTTTATTATGCCAGCCTGGAGCTCATCCAGGGGGCTTTTGCTTAAAATTGTGAAGTGGAAACTCTGCATTACTTTGGAAAAAAAAAAAGAGAAATTACTTTCCTTGAAATGTCCAATTGAGTCAAATGTTTTGACCTTTAGTATAAAAGGCAGAGTCGTGGCAGACATTGTTTTGTTGCCTGCCCAAATTGTCCCTTTTTCTTTGTTAACAATGCCATTCAGGCCTCAATTAACCAACACCAGGTGAAGCTGGTTTGTCTCATCCAAGCTGACACTCCTATTCTTTTAACCACTCATTGTCTTAAACATGAGCATGTGGCTTGTTTCTAAACAATGAGAAGGGGTGGGAAATCTGCTGGTTGAGGATTTAAGAAAATACTTTTCTCCTTGATAAGTGGAAGAGCTGCATAAAGGGGAGATACTTTTTTGATCCTTTATTTTTGTTTTTGTTTTACATTGAGTGCTATAACTCTCTTGGAGATGGCAGCCAGCACCTTGAGTCTATAAGGAGAAGGGTAAGCAAATCAATCTCTTGGAACTGGTGGCCTGGCATATTTGCACTACTGAACCAATCCTAGAATTGCTACTTCAAACTGCTTATTACATAAGGAAATGGGATAACTTTATCATTTAAGTTTTAAATGAGCAACTATTTTGTTACTTGCTGTGGAAAGCATTCTGACCGTTGATTCATTGGTTAACACAGGTAATTGGTTTCTTTCTCTCCTTTCCCTCCTCCTATACAACAGAATGTTAGCCTTGCTGTAATGCTACCTTAAAATTGAGTTTCAGTGAAGTTGCTGCATCTTTGCTCTTTTAAAGCTATTAACATTCTTGTGTCTTTATATATAAAATGGAGTCAATACAAAGTAGTTATCAAATTATGCATTTCTTGAGTGTCCATTATCACTCAGTGAAGATATGTTAAAATGATGAGGTTTAAGCCATTGTCTATTTTCAGTGCTTACATTTAAATGTTGCTATTCTTATCCTTAGAGTCTAAAGTGACAAGTAGGAAATAGAGAACTGATTAATTAGGTTCTGTTGCTTCATTTGGTGTTGGCAAGAATGCAAGTCTGGGGTGTGTTTTCCAATTAAGGCAATCTTTACTACTTAGAGTATACCTTTACTTAGCTCCTATTTCATGTAATTCCAGGAATTCTTTCTTTTATTGTTAAGGAAATACACTAAGTTTCCAGAGCCTTTGGGGAGCACTGTAAATATTTTACACCCTGACAAATGCTTTCCCAGTGTACGGAGAGCAGAGCTTGTGTAGGGTCAGGTCACTTATTACTTTGATTTGCTGGCAGCAACTGCACCTGGAGGTCCAGGTGAAAAATCTCTCTTTCCCCATATTAAATACCTAAAACAGGACAAGTACATTTTGAATATTCTGAAGATTTATTTTTCTGCCAGGTATATATGGCCCCCACTGATATCTTAAACCATGGCCAGAAGATACATGCCCTTGGTATTTTTATTAAGGCAGAGTTATTTATATTGGAATGCATTTTTCTCCTCTTTGCTATGCATGCCCTTTCTTCAGGTAGCTGGAGTATTTCTGCACTATGTAGTGTGTCTGTAAATACTTCATTACTGCAAACACAAATATCCAGAGCTGTTTTTGTGGGTCAGTGTGGGGACAGAGCCCCAGAGAGCAGTTTCCAGGCTCTCGGCCTCATATGGAGGGGTGCTGTCTCGGGTGGTAGATGGCCATCAGCTGTGGCTAGTTGGCCGTCAGCTGAAACCATTGAGCCATTGACTACTAATATAACTGCTGGGACTACGGAGAGAAGGAGAGCAGAGTCGAGGAGAGTGGAGGAGAGTGGAGGAAAGTCGTCGGTCAGTTGGCAGGAAAACGGACAGCAGGTCACATGTCATGTGAACCCAGCCTCCAGCGAGACTATAGTGGTATGACTTCCCTACCTATGGCTCCGTGAGTGTTCCTTTTGGGCCTAGCCACATCCTGCATTCTTATGTGGGGAGCGAGAGTAGAGACCCCGCAGGCCGCCCCACACGACACCTGTGTTCTTGTGCAGGGAGCGGGAGCAGAGATCCCGCATGACACCTGCATGACAGTCTGTAACCTGTGCCTTTGTATCCCAAACCTCCTGGTGATAGTTGGTTTATTGGGTGGTCGAAGTCAAATTCACAGTGACATTGTTTTGAAACCTCTGTGTTCAGGTTTCTTTTGGGGAGAACACCCCCAGAATTATTTAACATGTACTTCAGTTCTAGTTTCTGATTACATGAATTTCTATATTATTTATGACATGGAGGCTTGTGTTTATAGATCTTACACAGATTAAAAACACAATATTTTTCTTCTTAAGAGACAATTTTTTTATTACTTGGTATAAAGGACAGAGCAATGTCCCAGGTAAACTTTATATTACATTTTATTTTCAGTCCCTATCTCAAGAGAGTAAGTAATGTTATCATTTGAAAATCATATTAATATTTTAAAGCTTTCATGGACTTTACACCAGAATATTACTTCTTCAGACTAAAATAGACTGGTAGTCTTTATTTCTGATGTCTAAGAAACTCTAATAATCATTTTTCTCTTAAAAAAGGGCCATCAGTTTCCAACTGAAGTGGCAGTAGAGACTGAGATTATGGGCAAGGATCCCCAGTAACCTAAATATGACGAATAATGTTGTTTCTGCTGCAGTTGGAGAGGCTATGCCAGTGGTTTGGGAAGGAAAAGGGATACTTGGATTGTACCAGTAAGGACTAAAGAATATAGTAGAGTGGGAAAGAAGTTCAAAGAAATGAGATGATAATTTAAAATTTGTGCATTTAACCTTTTTCTTTTATATAATTTGAGGCTTAAAATAACATTTTGTGGGGGGTTTGGGATAGAGGATATTTTAGAGGATATTTACCAAGTAGTACAGAAGTATTTCAACATTTTAGAAGTAGGTATGGTCATTGCAATGAATGCCAGCTAAACAGTTGCCCGCCCTTCTTGTAGTAAGTATCCTCCAATGCTGAGAGCTCAGAACTTGGTGCATGACAGAATATAGGGTGTTATGCTTCTGCTCTGCCTTTGTCTCTTCTGATTCCTGAGCCAATAAATGCATTGTTTTAGCCTGCATTATTGCTGTATGTCTTTGTTGGACTCTGGTTTACACAGAAGCTTATCTTGTCTTTTTTGTCATGGTTACAATTATTTTTTTTAAAAAAACCTATTGAGTCAGGGTTGTGAAAATGCTTAAAGTATAAATACCAAATTAAATGAAAACCTCCTTGATTATATCTTTTTATTATAAACTATAATGTTTTATTTTGTTTGTCTATCAGTGTTATGTGTTTGGGGCATAGAGGTTTCCCAACTCACGAGTCAACCTGAAGTAGTTTCAGTCTCAACTCAGACCACTTCTATTTTGCTTAAGTTCTTGCCACTCCACTAACAGCAAATCACCAAAGACTCCCTGTCTTCAAAGCCAACAGACAATTGTAAATCGTCTCCTTGCAGCATTTGACCAGTTGACTTTCCACTCATTCTCAAAATTCTCTCTTTTCTTAGCTTATGGACACCATGTTCACACTTTTTTTTCTACCTCTCTCGTTATTTCTTCTTAGTATTCCTTGTCAGTTTTTCCTTCTGTTTTGACCTTTACATTTTGGAAGGCCTCATGACTACCCTTTTGCTGCTCATGGTACATTTTTCCTTTAGGGGATTCTAATTACTTCCTTAACTTTCAACACTACATTCTGATATTTCTCAAATTCATATAGAAGTCTTCTGAACATCATACTTTTATACTCAAATCTCTTTTTGACATCTCTGTTTAGATGACTCCAAGTAATTCTGACCTGACCATATCTAACACGGAACTTTTAGTCTTTTAGTTTTGGATTTACTCTTCTTCTAGTCTGCATTTCAGTAAATTCCACCAACACCCTTGCATTTACTCTTGCTGCAAATGAAGGCATCACCCTGATGCCAATTTCCCCCATACTCACATAAATCCTTCACCAAGTTCGATAACTTTGCCTGCCAAAGTAGATCTGGAATCTGACCACTGTACCCATTGCCAGCATAATTGTACTATAAGCCACAAGCCTGTCTCCGTTAGCTACTACATTAGCTTCCTATTTGGTCTTTATGTTCCAGTCTTGCCAAATGTGAATCCATTCTCCAGAAACCAGGCAAAGAAATCTATTTAAAATGGAAACCAGAATCTAATCTCTGGCCCTCTCTTCACACTGCATTTCTCTTTGTGTGTCTTCTCATTTATGAGGACTAAAGTCATTTGATGTAGGGCCACCATAATCCAGTAGGGCTTCATTGTAACTAAAGACACCTGCAGAGACCCTGTTTCCAAATAGCTCATATTCTGAGGTTCAGGCTGGGCATGAATTTCTGGGGGAACCTCTTCAATCTACTATACTGCCACACCTCCTTAAGTCTTAAATAAGTAGAATATAAATAGATTAAAATGAGCTTTACTGAAGATGAGTATTATGTAAAAGATGCAGTTGGGATGGTGTAAGAAGAAAAAAGGAGCTCTAGAAAAGAGGTCTGGGAGTCTTAGAAATAGATTATGATGTAATAATTGAAGTGGAAGGGAGAGTGGAAGGGAGAGTGGAAATATCCAGAACCTGATAACTGAATAAATAAAGGAAACGAGGTAAAGAATGTGTGAATGTTTGACCTGATTGACAGACAATAGTGAAAGAGCAAAGGATATCGAGAAGAACAGCTGTTTTTAGGAAATAGATGAGTAAAATTTTGGCCCCTATGAATTTGTGGAAGTGGAAAGATGCCTAGGGGGGAATATCTAAGAACAGATAGGTAACGTGGGTGAGGAGTGAACATGCTGAAATCATAATGAAGGGACTCCGCAAGTAAGGAAGGGAGGGGGAATACCATGCAGTATTAGTCTCGTCAGTCTTGGATTATGAAATAGTGTCCCTTTTCTCTAGACATACAAGCACATTTCTGAATGGTTACAAGTCATCTTTGCCCTTCTGTTTATAGCACATCTGTGACACAAGGCAAAGCAACAGCTGTGAACCAGTCACTAAAGGGGGGATGAGGTTTCAGGGTTCCTATAAGACAGTGAAGCTGTGTTCCCATCCGTAAAGAGCCAAGTATCCTGGGCAGAGATCAGAGAAAGTAGAAATGCAGGTATTTGAATTCGTTATATTTTTGCATTACAGAATGATGTGGACTCTGATGTACAGTACAATATCCTAAAATAGACCCGCTCAGTAGATTTCCAGTGAAGAAAAACCCTATTGCTCTTTGTGTATTTTGCACAAAGCGGAGCTGTTTTGAAGCACTTTCTTCCACAGTGCTTCTGTATCCTCAACAAGAGCAAGGTCTATCTAAATCAGAGTTCCTGGACCTCGGCACTGTTGATTGATATTTTGTTGTGGGGGAGGGAGCTGTCCTGTGCATTGTAGGATGGTTAGCAGCATCCCTGCCCTCCTCACAGGAGATGCCATTCGCACACCCCTTCCCCCCCCCCCCCCCCAAGTTGTGACAGCAAGCATCCTCTCCAGACATTGCCAAATGTCTCATGGGGAGAGGATCACCCCTGGTTGAAAACCACTGGTTTAAATCATGGCCGTCACATGAAAGATATACTTGGTCTGCAGACTAAGAGCTCTTATCATGACAGCATAATGAAGGAAATGTGGTAAACAAATTACATATCAGGGAAAGATTTGATTTAAAAGCTCTGAATAGTGCCAGCATTGCTGATGATGGCTGTTTTCAGCAGGGTGCTTTAGTTATATACTTGAGAAGTCTTTCAATCATCAGCCAAGTTTGGGAAGAAAGATAAAACAACAAATGGCCAATTCTTTTTCATCTCCTGGCACTTAGATCCTGTTGAAAAACTTTCAATAAGGAGATTACCTGAATACTATCCGTGACTACAAATGAATGCCTAAGAATTGTCAAATTAGCTTATTTCACTATCATCTTGTTTGGAGTTTGCTAAATGTCTTGAATAAAATCTCTGAAGGTTGGAAAAGCCCAGGAAAGCTTTTTCATTTACTCAGCTCTCTTAATGCTCAGTCTCATTAATGTAAATGTAATTGATGTCTTTAACTTGTTACCAGTACAGAATGTCGGATTTTGAAAGCTTTTCTGAGTTGCAGATGGCATTTCTTGGCGAGATTTGTTGATGTTTCTTTTTTTCTAAGAGTCTCACCCCAGCAGGTCTTCTCCCTCCATTGTGAGTTCAGAGGAATTAGCACCCTAGTGAAGCATGCTTTCTCTTTCCTAATTCTCTTTAGCTTTTATTTATAGCTTTGTTCTGTGGAGATCCTGAAGCTACAGCTAATAAAATGTAGCAGATATCAAAACTGCTGACGCTTTATCAAAATAGATTGAGAGAGTAGCCAAATTCCAGTGATGCGCTTCATTTGAAAGATTGGTTAGGAAGTCTTGCATGCAGGGAAGCATCTGGGATATTTGAAAAATGCAATTGGCATTCCTAGCTGAGGAGAGGACACTGTTGACCAGTGTGGAATGAAACAGGCATGCTGGTCAGCATTCAAGCATTTTTTTCACTTCCTTCCTGTTTTCTTTTTTTTTTTTTTTTAATATTTACTTTTATCTTTGAGGGGCTTTAAAATCCCACCATTCATCGTCCTATTTGTCTGGACTTGGTGGAACGAGAGTGACTAGAGTGGATCTGGTGCTCAGGTCCTTGGCACAAGGTGCCTGTCGTACATCACGCTTACTCCCCACAGCCGTTACAAATGCTAAATGGCAGCCTCAGAAGAATTCTCCCTGTGGCGTTTCCAGCTGGAGTTTCCTTGACTATATAATAATCGGATCTGACCAGATGGTGATGAATCCAGGGACGCTTTCTGAATGAATGCTTTTTAACCATTCCCGCTAGGCTTCCTCATTCTAAGTGGACCAATCAGCTTTAGAAAGAAAGCTCACAATTTGCACTAAAAGATGGTTACCAATTGTGCTTTCCCATAGTTCAATGGGAGGGCAATTTTTCCTGTCTGTGGTAATTTTATTTTGAGTGACTGAAGTGACAGATTGGGATAGATTGACAGTCATGGGCTAGAGACTTGATTATATAGGTTTGGACCCTGTCAGTGCCTATGAAAATATAGTTAGCCTGTATCTGAAAGGTCACTGGGAGGGTCTGAGGTCTGTGTATTATTCCCATACGCTCTGAGTGCGTGTCTGAACTTTGTGATCTGTAGTGGGTGCCTGGGGGCATCACCTAGAACCTTCTGCAGAGTCGATCTACTCATTGGCAGAACTGTTGGCTGCTCAGGTCTCACAGCTGGGTTCCTTTCCTGAAGGGTGTTGCCCTCAGCTTGCTCAGCAGAAGGGAGCTGCTGGCACTCCCCTCTTTTCCCAGAGACACCTATGTCCAGTGATTGGTCTAGGCAGGGAAATAATGATGGTCCTTTGCCTGAACCTGAACAACTCTAAAAGCCCTCGCCCCCCCCCCCCCCCCCCGAGTTCATATGGGATTAACCAAGACCTCTGTGGCAACGGCATTGCAGTTCCCCTTTTGCCCAGTGCGGCTTCCCTCACCCCATCACTGTTGTTGTCCCCCTAGAAAGCTCCCCCACTAACTTCCTGCACACAAATCTCCTTCTCAGAATCTGCTTCTGGAACCCAAACCAAGGCAACTACTTAGGAAAAACAAACAGCAGTGACTGTCGTGTCCCCTTTCCATTTTAAGGATATTTCTTAGTTGTAGCCAAAGAATAATTTATCAGAACATATTTTTTAATGCTGGAGGCCATATGATTTTTTAATATCAAGTGAAAGGTTACGAAAATCATGCAACAAACATTAACTGAGCATCTTATCCACACTAGATGCCAGATGGAGGTGACGTAAAGATGATAGGTTCTCTGTTCCTGAGGAGCTCGCAGTCTAGGGAGCAGACAGCATAACCCCTTCCCTCCAAAACCTCTAATGGGCTGTGACAAGAGGTATAGCGAGGCAGGAAGACAGTGGAGGCATACACACGTAGCCAAATGACAAGTTTCCAGTGCGAAACCTTCCCTCCTTCTCCCTCCCCCTTCACACCCCTCTCTTTTTCTTTCTCTTTACTCTTTTTTCTCTCTTTGTTTCATTGAGTTGTTCGGGTTAGTGGGGCTTCCCATATTCTTACAATTCTTTTATTACTTAGAAATATATTGACTTTATGCTTGTTGGTCTTAATTTTAGATTGCAAAAATGTCATTATGTTCTATAACTTTTTAGCAGATTATATTTCATTTCAATGCAAATATTCCCTCTGGTCCTTTGTTGGAGTTTGGTAGAACAAAATTCTTATTCTTTGTTGATTATGCACAATGCTCAAGTCTAAATTTGTGTTTAAGTTTTAAATCGAAGTTTGGACATTTGGAAGATAAAGTACGCTGCAGAATTCTAGTTGCTCTATTCACATCTGTTTATCATCTATTTTATATCATAAACTTGAGAATGTTTTCAGTGTGAGTGAGACTTAAAAATACTAAAGTCTATTTAAAATGAAAACTGTTGTATACAAGTCTATTCCTAAACTAGTTGCATCAGTACATTTGAAAGGAAATTGTGTATATTTAGGATATTTAATGTAGGTGACACATAGTGGTCTAATGGATTTGGCAATAAAGTAAAAAAATGTAAAAAATGTAAATTTTTTAGCGATTAGTGAGAAAAAAAGAAAAATAGAAATGAACTCATTTAGATTTGCTGAACAATTTTTTTTTTTTTTTTGCAAAATTTTACTTGTTGATCACACATTACAAACAAGAATCATTTATGACCTCGTGTTAAAAGGAGTCAGGTGTGCAGAACTGATGGGGTACAAGGTGATCAATCACCTTCTGCAATACTAAAGGAAGCCAATATTTTAGGTAAGTGCATGCTCGTAGAAGTGACTGCATAATAATCTAAAGCTCTCAGTTTTTATGTGAAGTAAGCAGAGTGGTGTGGAATCATAGTAAGTTAAAGCCTCTGTATTTTTTTATTATCTCCCCCATGATTTTTCACTCCACTGTCATGTCTTATTCTGTCTGCCTTGCTTCTGGCTTCTAATGACAGGAAGCTGGTCTGGGCATGCAGCCCTCTATTGCAGGAGACTCACTGCTGGTTGGAAGAATTTGGTTAACTGCTAATCGTCCCATGAGTGTGCAGAATAAGGATTCTGACACTGCACACTCATGGTATCTTCCTTTACTGAAACATTAGGCACAGCAAGAAGATGGTGGGCTTGGAGCAGGGAACAGGGAAGAGAGGACTAAATACTGGAGAGGAAAGAATGCTAGGTCTAGGCTCAAATTAGTCACCTGATGGGCAGTGACAATTACATATAGAATCTTTTAGCTTCACTCAGCTTCTTTAGGTATAAATTTAGGAATGAGTGACTACATCTTCCTTTAATTATAATCTAAACTCTTCAGGACCATCCTGAATGTGCCTCTGTAAAACCAGAATTAACCTTTCTCTATTTGACACTATTCTGTGTAATTTGACACTGTCCATTCTGTGGCCACTGATTCAGTTCTCCTTTACTGCAGTTCACCTTGCAAAAAACGTCTGTCCCCATTTCCTTTGTCTTTCCTGTAAATCAGATTCTTCTCCCCTTATTGTCGGCCATGTTCCAAGCACAGGACATGACTTTAGGTGACGCAGACAGTGCATTAAATAATATCCCATCACATGGTAAAAATTCAACTGTATCTCCTTTAAATTATTTTAATTTGTACTTTAGATTGTGGCAAGTTTGTCTTCATATTCTTGCTAAAAAACATTTTTACAAAGAAAGAACAGCTCTTAGGAGCTGAAGCACGAGCGGAATTATCACAGGTGATGGTATTGGACTAAATGTAAACATTTAAAATTGTATTTATTTGTTCATTTTATTTAAAGACTTAATTTTTTTAGAGCAGTTTTAGGTTCATAACAAAATTGAGTGGAAGATACAGAGATGTACTATGTGCCTCTCTGTTTCCACTTGCACAGCCTCCCCCAGTATCAGCATCTCACCAGAGAGGAACATTTTGTTACAATTGATGAACCTCCATTGACACAGCATTAAAATTTATCTTTATGGTCATTTTTTTTTTTTACAATATTTAGTATGCCAAATAATACTAGTTTTCTTTTTACAGTAGTGAGAAAAGCTTTGTTGTAAAATAAAATAAAAAGACGGCAGTTCAAAGAAAACTGTAAAATGAATAATAGTACAGGTGATACCTTAACATGGCAAAAGGTGGTACCATCCTGAAGGTGGTATTTGAATCAATGCAGTTTGGAAACACTGACTTGTTTGTTTTTTATTATTCTGTGTAGGATTCTTGAATGAATCCCGTTTGTTTCTATGGCTTTAAATACTGCCTGTAAATTGAAGTCTCCCAAATACATGCCTGTCTTCTGAGACTCAGAGTCATTATACAGACGGTAGTGTCCACAGGCTCACCTGGTCAAATGTGAACTCATTTTCTTTATTACAAAACCCTTCCTCCTCCGGTGGTCCTAGTTACTATTAATGGCATATCCCTTCTCCATAGTCAGCAATCCGAGAGATGTTATTATTTCTCCCATCTTACCCCATTCCTTCTCATTTGGAATCATTCTCCAAATTCCGTTCTCCAAATTCAAGATTCTCTTGAATCTCTTTTGAATCTGTTCTCTCTCATTTAAATCTGTCGACAGTGCCATAACTTTGGCCCTCACAATCCCTCTCTTAAACCAATACCCTTGCTTCCTAACTGAGTTCTCTGCCTCCTTTATTGATTTCCCTTCCTGTCCATTCTGCTCACCCCTGCCTAAGTTATTTTTTCTACTGTATAAATCAATACATGTCACTCCATTGTTTAAAACCCTTTGTTGCCCTTTCTTACTTGGTATAAACTCCTTTACTTGATATGTGAAGCCCTTCGTGGTCTGCCTTTTGACTACCTATCCATCTTTTTTCATTTCCTGACATACCCTCCTGATTTTTCCATCTCACACCATATATTATAGCAACATTTATGGTTTCCTAGTGCACTGTTATGTTACACCTCTTTGCCTGTACATACGGCTCCATCTACTAAAGAGGAAGTCTGTGTAGTGTTTAAGATCAAGCTATCACTGTTACTTATAAGTATGTGATCTTGGTCAGATTCCTTAACCTTTCTATGCCCCAGTTAGTTTATCTGTAAAATGGGAATATGATCTAAGAATAATACACATCTCACAGGATTGTTTTGAGAATGTAATGATTTAAACATATGAAGTGCATAGAACGGTTGCTTAAAACATAGGAAGTTCTATATTAATATGACTTATTACTGTTACTCTGAATGCCTTTTCTTCCATGTCAGCTGAGTGAACTGTAAATCTCCAGGGGTATGTCTTTTTCCCTTTCAATGTTTCCCTACTGTGACTGTAATGTGTTTATTTAAACAAATATCATACTTCATTGCACTTTTTTCTTTTTTTTCTATTTCTCCTACTAGATTGTGAGCGTCTTAGGAGAAAGGATTGTATGTAACTTACTTTGTTCTGCAAGGAGTACATGCCCAATTTATCAAACAAATGAATCAGTACAGGCAATTGTATGTTTTGTTTTGTTTTGTTTTTGGATTTCAAGACAATCACATTTATTTTTGGAATATTTCAAAGTAAACTTTTTATCACTGAATATGTATATTCTGTATATGTCATTAGAACCTTCATAATTTATTGTACATACAACATAATTTATTTAATAATAAAGAACATAGGTATAATCAGCAATCTTACTATTTCTTATTTTGTAATTTTGATTTTAATTTTTTTTCAATTACAGTTGACATTCGATGTTAGTTTCAGGTGTACAGCATAGTGGTTAGACATTTATATAACTTTAGAAAAATTTTACCAAGGAAAATTCAAACACACACAAAAGCAAAGATGCTTACACAGTGATTCATTATATTACCCAAACCTAGCTTCAGCCATCAACATACTGCCATTTTTCTTTCATATATTCTCTGCTCTTTTTTTGACAGTATTTTAAAGCAAATCCCAGTTACATTTTTCTTCATAAATCAAGTAATATTAATAGATAAGACATTAGTTTAACCATACCACAATAAAAAAAAATTAACAGTGATTTTTTTTATATCATCTAATCCCCATTCCATATTTAGTTTTCCCAATCATTTCCAAATGTCTGTATTGTTGGTTTGATTGAATTAAGATCTTCCCCACCAAAGTCAACATACTGCATTCAGTTAATATGTTTCTAAACTCTTCATTTCAAAGAACATCCCTTCTTATACCATTTAATTTTTGAAGAAACTGGGTCATTTGTCCTTTAGCATTTCCCACATTTTGGGTTTGGCTGATTGTATCTTTATGCTGTTATTTAACGTGTTCCTCTCTATATTCCTATATCCTGTAGAGTTTCATCCAGAGGATTGATTAAATTCAGGTTTAATTTTTTTAAATTTTATTTTTCAAATACAATTGACATACAATATTATATTGGCTTCAGGTGTACAATATAGTGATTAGACATTTATATAACTTAACTATGATATGATCACCCTGATAAATCTAGTACCCTTCTGACACTATACATAGTTATTAAAATATTATTGACTATATTTCCTATGCTGTACCTGTGACTGTTTCTATGATTGTCAGTTTGTACATCTTAATCCCTTCCTCCTTTTCACCCATTTTTCCAGCCTTCATTCCATCTGGCAACCATCAAAATGTTCTCTGTATCTGTGATTTGCTTCACTTCTGTTTTGTTTATTTTGTTTATTAGATTCCACATGTAAGGTAAATTACATGTTGTCTTCTCTGTCCGATTTATTTCAGTTAGCATAATACTCTCCAGATCCCTCCATGTTGTTGCAAATGGCAAGATTTCATTCATCGTTATGGCTGAGCCATATTCTATTGTATATGCCGTGTTTCCCCGAAAATAAGACCTACCCTCAAAATAAGCCCCAGTTAAGATTGTCAGCCAGACGGACACATTTAGTGTGTTATGACGATGTTCCAGAAGAAGATGACATGACTGTATTTGAATAAATGTAGATTGTTCTACCTGAAAAAATAAGACATCCCCTGATAATGTGCCCTAATACATCTTTTGGAGCAAAAATTAATATAAGACCCGGTCTTATTTTGGGGGAAATATTGTGTAAGACCTGGTCTTATTTTCAGGGAAACATGGTATGTACCACCTCCTCTTTATCGATTTGTATATCATGGACACTTAGGTTGCTTCCATATTTTGACAATTGTAAGTAATGCTGCAGTTAACATTGGGATTTTTTTTCCCCACTTAGTGTCATTCTCTGGTGATTTGTCCAAGTTGTTGCATGTATCAGTTGTTCATTCCTTTTTATTGCCAAGTGATGTTCCATGATATGCATGTACCACAATCAATATTAAACGATTTACCCATTGGAGAATACTGGATTGTTTCCAGTTTGGGTTATTATGAAGGCATCTTCTATAAACATTCTTGTACAGGTTTTTGTGTGAACATAAGATTTTATTTCTCTGAGTTAAATTTCCAGGAGAGAAATTGCTGGGTCATACTGTAGTTGCTTCTTTAGTTTTTGAAACAATAAACTGTTTTCTGGAATTGTATCTTTATATATTCCCACCAGCAATATAAGAGTGATTCAGTTTCTCAGCATCCTCATTAGCATTTGGTACAATCACTGTTTTTTTGGTTTGTTTTAGCCATTCTGATACATGTATAGTAATATCTTATTGTGGTGAAATTCGTATTTCCCTAAGGGCTAATGATGTTCAATATCTTTTCACGTGTTTACTTGCTGTCTTAGTCCATTCAGGATGTTATAACAAAATACCACAAACTGGGTAGTTTATAAACAAGGACATTGTGTCTCACAGGAGGCTGGGAGTACAAGAGCAAGGTGCCAGCAACGTCACATTCTGGAAGGCCCTCTTCTTGATTCATAGCTGGCACCTTATCACTGTGTGCTTATGTGGGAGAAGGACTGGTGAGCTCTGTGGGATGTCTTGAATAAAAACACTAATTTTATTCGTGAGGGTTTGGCCTTCATGACCTAAGTACCTCCCACAGGCCCCACCTTCTAATACCATCATATTGGGCATTAGGATTTCAACATCGGAATTTTTTTTTTTTTTTTTTTTTTTTTTTTTTTTGCTGGGGGGGAACCAGACATTGAGATAATAGTACTTGCCATATGTATATATAAATATCAATTTATGTCTTTTGCCCATTTTCTAATGGATTTTTGTTTTGTACTCTGAGATTTGAGAGTTCTTTGTATATTGTCAATTGTAGTCCTTTATGAGATACAGATACGTATTTTGCCAATATTTTTTTGTTGTTGTTGTTGTTTTTAATTTATTGAGGTGACAATTGTTAGTAAAATTACATAAATTTCAGGTGTACAATTCTGTATTACATCATCTATAAATCCCATTGTGTGTTCACCACCCAGAGTCAGTTCCCGTTCCATCACCATGTATTTGATCCCCTTTACCCTCATCTCCCACCCCCCACCCCCTTACCCTCTGGTAACCATTAAACTATTGTCTGTGTCTATGAGTTTTTGTTTCTCATTTATTTGTCTTGTTCTTTTGCTGTTTTTGGTTTATATACCACACATCAGTGAAATCATATGGTCCTCTGCTTTTTCTGTCTGACTTATTTCGCTTAGCATCATACTCTCAAGATCCATCCATGTTGTCACAAATGTTCCTATATCATCTTTTCTTACCGCCAAATAGTACTCCATTGTGTATATATACCACAACTTCTTTATCCATTCATCTATCGAAGGACATTTTGGTTGTTTCCATGTCCTGGCCACCGTAAACAAAGCTGCCATGAACATTGGAGCACACGTATCTTTATGTATAAATGTTTTCAGATTTTTTGGGTAGATACCCAGGAGAGGGATTGCTGGGCCATATGGTAATTCTATTCGTAATTTTTTGAGGAACCTCCACACTGCCTTCCATAACGGCTGCACCAATCTGCATTCCCACCAACAGTGTATGAGGGTTCCTTTTTCTCCACAGTCTCTCCAAAACTTATTACTATTTGTCTCGTTGATGACAGCCATTCTAACTGGGGTGAGGTGATATCTCATTGTGGTTTTGATTTGCATTTCTCTGATGATTAGTGATGTTGAGCATTTTTTCATATGTCTATGTGCCATTTGTATGTCCTCTTTGGAGAAATGTCGCTTCAGGTCATTTGCCCATTTTTCAATTGGGTTGTTTGATTTTTGTTGTTCAGTTTCATGAGTTCCTTGTATATTTTGGATATTAGCCCCCTACCGGAGGCACTGTTTGCAAAAATCTTCTCCCATTCAGTTGGTGGCCTCTTTATTTTGTTGATGGTCTCTTTTGTTGTGCAGAAGCTTTTAAGTTTGATATAGTCCTGTTCGTTTAATTTAGCTTTTACTTCCCTTGCCTTTGGAGTCAAATTCATACAATGCTCTTTGAACCCAAGGTCCATAAGTTTAGTACCTATGTTTTCTTCTATGCAGTTTATTGTGTCAGGTCTTATGCTTAAGACTTTGATCCATTTTGAATTAATTTTGGTACATGGTGACAGAAAGCAGTCCAGTTTCATTCTTTTGCACGTGGCTATCCAATTCTCTCAGCACCATTTATTGAAGAGGCTGTCTTTTCTCCATTGTATGTTTTTTGCTTCTTTGTCAAAAATTACCTGTCCATATCTATGTGGTTTTATTTCTGGGTTCTCAATTCTATTCCATTGGTCTATGTGTCTGTTTTTCTGCCAATACCATGCTGTTTTGTTTATTTGTTGCCCTGTAGTACAAGCTAAAGTCAGGGAGTGTGATACCTCCAGTATTGTTCTTTTTTCTTAAGATTGCTTTGGCTATTCGGGGTCTTTTGTGATTCCAAAGAAATCTGATGATTTTTTGTTCTATTTCGTTAAAAAATGCCATTGAGATTTTGATGGGGATTGCATTAAATCTGTATATTGCTCTGGGTAATATGGCCATTTTAACTATGTTGATTCTTCTAATCCATAAGTGCAGAATGTCTTCCCATTTCTTTGTGTCTTCTTCAATTTCTTTTAAAAGTATCTTACAATTTTCAGTATATAGATTTTCACATCCCTGGTTAAGTTTATTCCTAGGTATTTTATTCTTTTTGCTGCAATAGCAAAAGGAATTGTTTTTTTTTTGTGTGTGTGTTTCTGTTTTATTTCTTTTTCTGAGATTTCATTGTTAGTATGTAGGAATGCAATGGACTTTTGTACATTGATTTTGTAGCCGGGAAATTTACTGAATTCGTTTATTGTTTTTGATAGTTTTTTGGTGGAGTCTTGAGGGTTTTTTATATATAGCATCATGTCATCTACAAAGAGTGACAGTTTAACTTCTTCATTCCCAATTTGGAAGACTTTTATTTCTTTCTCTTGCTTGATTGCTCTGGCTAGAACTTCCTATACTATGTTGAAAAGCAGAGGTGGTAAGGGATAGCCCTGTCATGTTCCTGAACATAGAGCAAAGGGCTTCAGTTTTTCACTGTTAATTATGATATTAGATGAGGGTTTGTCATATATGGCCTTATTATGTTCAGTTATATTCCTTCTATACCCATTTTATGAATTGTTTTAATAATAAATGGATGTTGTATCTTGTCAAATGCTTTTTCTACATCTATTGATGTAATCATATGTTTTTTGTCCTTTGTTTTGTTTATGTGGTGTATCACATTGATTGATTTGCGTATGTTGAACCATCTTTGTGCCCTGGGATGAACTTCACTTGATCGTGATGTATAATCTTTTTAATGCATTGTTGCATTTGATTTGCTAGAATTTTGTTTAGGATTTTTGCATCTGTATTCATCAGAGATATTGGTCTGTAATTTTCTTTTTTTGTGTTATCCTTACCAGGTTTTGGCATCAGGGTAATGTGGGCTTCATAAAATGAATTAGGGAGTATTGTCTCTTCTTCAGTTTTTTGGAAGAGTTTAAGGTATTAGATCCTCTTTGAATATTTGGCAGACTCCACTAGTGAAGCCATCTGGTCTTGGACTTTTTCTTTTGGGAAGGTTTTGGATGACTGATTCAATTTTCTTACTAGTGATTGGTCTATTTAGATATTCCAGTTCTTTGTGATTCAGCCTAGGAAGGCTATATGTTTTGAAGAACTTGTCCATTTCTTCTAGATTATTGAATTTGGTGGCATATAGTCCTTCATAGTATTCTTGGATGAGCCTTTGTGTTTCTGTAGCATCCATGATAACGTCCCTGCTTTCATTTCTGACTTTGTTTATTTGTGTCTTTTCTCTTTTAATCTTAGTGAGTCTAGGCAAGGGTGTGTCAATTTTATTAGTCTTTTTAAAGAACCAGCTCTTTATCACATTAATTTTTTCTGTTGTCCTTTTGTTCTCTATTTCATTTAGTTCTGCTCTGATTTTTATATTTCCTTCTTACTGCTGACTTTGGGCTTCGTTTGTTCTTTTTCTAGTTCTTTAATGTGTGGTTATTTATCTGGGATTTTTATTGTTTCTTGAGATAGGCCTATAATAATATAAATTTTCCTCTTAAAACTGCTTTCTCTGCATCCCAAAAATTTTGGTAGGATAAATTTTCATTCTCATTTGTTTCTATGTATCTTTTGATCTCTCATATTTCTTCTTTGATCCAGGTGTTCTCTAAAAGTATGTTGTTTAATCTCGACTTATTTGTGTTTTTTCTCTGCTTTGTTTTTGCAGTTGATATCCAATTTCAAAGACTTGTAGTCAGAGAATATGCTTGGTATGATTTCAATCTTCTTAAATTTGCTGAGGCTAATTTTATATCCCAATATGTGGTCTATCCCTAAGAATGTTCTATGTACACTAGAAAAGAATGTATAGTCTGATGTTCTAGGATAAAGTGCTCTATAAATGTCAATTATGTCCATTTCATCTAATATGTCATTTGGGGCTGCTATTTCTTTATGTAGCTTCTGTTTGGATGATCTATCCATAGCTGTCAATGATGTATTTAGGTCCCCTACTATAATTGTGTTTTGGTCAATTTCTCCCTTTAGTTCTGTTAGTAGTTGCTTGGTATATTTCGGTGCTCCCTGATTGGGGGCATAAATATTGATGACTGTTATGTCTTCTTGTTGTATAATCCCCTTTATCATTATGAAATGTCCATCTTTGTCTCTTATTACCTTTTCACCCTGAAGTCTGTTTCATTTGCAGTACACCTGCTTTTCTCTGGGTACCATTTGCTTGGAGTACCAATTTCCACCCTTTCACTTTGAGTCTATATTTGTCCTTGTAACTGAGATGTGTCTCTTGGAGATAGCATGTGGTTGGGTTTAGTTTTTTGATCCAATCTGCTACTCTGTGCCTGTTTCAATACCACATCATCTTTGTTTCTGTAGCTGTATAATAAGTCTTGAAGTCAGGGAGATTGACTCCTACCACTTTATGCTTTTCCAAAATTGTTTTAGCTATTCTAATTCTTTTGCTTTTCCCAATAAAATGCAAACTAACCTTGTCTATATTTACAAAAAATCTTGCAGAGAATTTGATGTAAATTACATTAAACCTGTAGGGGAGAATTCATATCTATGCTATGTTGAGTCTTCTAATCCATGAACACATATGCTTCTCCATTTGTTTAGCTCTTCTTTGATATATTTTATTAATGTTTTATAGTTTCCAGCATACAGGTCCCATATGTGTTTTGTATTTAAATCTATTACATTTGAGGGAGGGGATGATGACTATTATAAATGCTGTTGTATTTTTATTTCAGTGTCCATATGTTTATTTCTAGTTTATAGAAATACAATTGATTTTTGTATATTTATCTTGTATTGTTTGACCTTGTGAAACTCACTTATCAACTCGAGATGTTTTTTTCTTATTGATCTCTTGGTATTTTTTAAATAGACACTCATGCCAATAGTGACAGTTTTTTCTTTTTTTTTTTTTTTCTTTTTTCTTTTTCTTTTTCTGATCTATATTCTTTCATTTCTTTTTTCTTGATTTTCTTGCACTGGATAGAATTTCCAATGCTATGTTAAATAAGAGTGGTGAGAGTACACACACTTGCCTTGTTTCCAGTGGGAGCAAGGGAGAGAATATTGTCTATTTACAATTTAGTATAAAGTTAGCAGTAGGATTTTGTATCTATTCTTTATCAAATTTAGGAAATTCTCCACTACTGGCACTTTTCAAAGTTTTTATCAGGAATGGAAGTTGAAATTGGTCGAGTGCTTTTTCTGCATTAATTAATATTGCTCTGTAGTTTTGTGTTTTGGTACAACTCTGTTTCTAGTTTTAGTTTCAGAGTGATATTAACTTCTTAAAATTAATTGAGAAGTTTATCCTCTATTTGCTGAAAGAAATTGTGTAGAATTGGTGTTAATTCTTTAAACATTTGTTTGAATGGTAGAAAAAAACCATGTGTGCCTGAATATTTTTGGGGGGAAGTTTTAAAATTACAAATTCTACTTCCTTTAGTAATTCTTTTAGGCTAGTTATTCAGGTAACAAATTCTTTTAGTTTTACTTTATCTGAAAATGTTTTGATTTCCTCTTAGTTGCTAAATTCTATTTTAATTGGGTATGGAACTCTATACCCAATGAAAATAGTGAACAGTTCACTTCTTTCAGCATTTAAAAAATGATGAATTCTATACCCAATGAAAATAGTTGACAGTTCACTTATTTCAGCATTTAAAAAATGTCGTAGCCACTAAAATATTGTCTATGTCTATGAATTTGATAAGATACTACATTCATTTATTATTAAAACACTTAATAAAATGGGTATACAAGAAAAGTACGTCAACGTAATAAAGGCCACATAGGATAAACCCTCAGTGAATATCATACTCAATGGTGAAAAGCTGAAAGCTTTTCCTCTAACATCAGGAACAGGACAGGATGCCTATTCATACCACTTTTATTCAACAAAGTACTGGAAGTCCTAGCCGGAGCAATCAGGCATGAGAAAGAAATAAAAAAAAAGGCTTTCAAAATGGGAGTGAAGAAGTAACATTGTCACTTTTTACAGATGACATGATTCAGTGTATAGAAAACTCGAAAGACTCCACCAAAAAATTATTAGAAATAATAAATACAGTAAAGTTACAGGATACAAAATCAATGTACAAAAACCCATTTCATTCCTACAAGCTAGAGTGGGGCTAATGAATTTATTTATCAATATCTAATCAATTTATTTAGTAATATGCAATAGCAAAAGACAAAGGCAATTCATAGAATGTGCTAATGACAGAAAGTAAAGGTGATTAAGACTAAACTATATACATTGATGACAATGTCATGTCAAAGGAGTACACATAAGTTGAAGAGATTCCAACACATGTTTACTATTGATCAAAAATCACTTGGTTAAACATACAAATAACATCAGTAAGGAGTATACAAAAGCAGTAATAAGCACTATAGGATAATCACTATTAAAGTAGATGTCAAAAGCTCACCAAACTGTACTGGAAAAGTCATAAATGAAAACCTTGCCAGGTCTGTAGCTGAGAGTAACTCAGGTGTCTCCCACATTGCTGCTTGCTAGTTCCCAAGAATGCTGCTGTTGTGGTCTTTGTTGTTGTTAGGAGTCAAGGCATCTTCTGATGCTATAAGTGGCAAGCTGTATATAAGTTTTCAAGGTGTTAACAATCTGTTGCTGTTGTTGTCGTTGCTGTTGTTGTTGTTAGATGTTAGGACGTCTTCTGATTCTGCAAGCTGCAAGTTACATACAAATTCCCAAAGATGCTAGAATGATGACAATTCACCAACAGAAAAATCTCTACTGTCCATTGAGACAAGTTCCAATCTCTTACTTTGAAACAATCCAATCCTTAAAAGCAGTCCTGAAACAGCAAATCTTCTGAATTGCAATTTCTTGAAACAGCAATCAATCCATATCAATCCACCTGAGGTCTGTCTTATATATCTCTTTCGATGCATTCCAGAGCCAACTTTTATGTTCCTACCTCCCCTTTCAAGGAATGGCCAGTTCAGGGAGGGTCCAGCAGTTACTGATATGAATGCAGTCCATCCAGCTGAAGGGCCAATTCATCCGGACATCCAATATCTACTGTTCTTGCTTGGGACCATCAGCCCAAGGTCTTTGAAAGCTTGACAATGTGCCTGTCACGTCGTCCTGATATAACTTAGCTACATCTTTACTTCATCTGCTGATGTGGGTGAAACAGACAGAACAAAGAGGGAATTCTCTCAACCCCTGATCAGGAATTTATTTAACCCTCACTACATGGACAGAACAACAAACATTGTCTCATATCTCCCCCTACTCAAGAGAATGAGACCAAACAGAAAACTTTATCTCAAGTCTCCCCTGCTCTGGAGAATGAGACCAAAGGGAGAATTTACTCAACCCCTGATCACAGCACAGATATCACCTTACATACAGGAACAGATAAAAGCTAATAGACAAAAGCTCTTATCAACCAATGAAGGCAAATTTTCTTCAACATCTTCCCTACAGATACTAACAGTGGAATGTCAGCAAAATAAATTTTAAAAGTGTTACTTGCAATTGCAACAGAATAAAATACTCAGACATAAAATTAACAGAGAATGTGAAGGACCTATACACCAAAAACTACACAATGTTATTCAAAGAAATTGAAGAAGACATAAAGCAATGGAAAGATATTTCATGTTCACAGATTGGAAGAAGCAACATAGTTAAAATGGCTATACTGCCCAAAGCAATATACAGATTTAATGCAATCCCCATCAAAATCTCAATGACAGCTTTTGTCTTTTTGATGATATCCACTCTAACAAGTGTGAGGTTGTATTTCATGTGGTTTTGATTTTCGTTTCACTGATGATTAGTGATGTTGAACATTTTATTTTTTCATGTACTTGTTGGTCATTTTATGTCTTTGGAAAAACACTGTCTATTTAGTTCCTCTGTCCATTTTTCAATTGGATTGATTTTTTTCTGTTTTTCCTTTTGAGCTGTAGAAGTTTCCTATATATTTTGGGTGTTAACTTTTTATCAGATATATGTTTTGCAAATATTCTCTCCCATTCCTTAGGTTGTCTTTTCATTTTGTTGATTGTCTCTTTTTTTGTGCAGAACTTTTTAGTTTGATGTCGTCCCACTTTTGTTTCTTGTGATCATGCTTTTGGTGTCATATAAAAACCAAACAAACAAACAAACAAAAAACTGTTGACAAAACCAATTTCAAAACATCCAAATTGGAAAGGAAGAAGTAAAATTGTGTCTGTTTTTTGATGATATGACCTTATATAGAAACTTGTAAAGATCCCACCTCCACCTCCACCAAAAAAAACCTGTTAGAACTAATCAATAAATTCAGTGAAGTTGCAGGATACAGCATCAACGTACAGAAATCAGTTGTGCTTCTATACACTAACAGTAAAATATCTGAAAAGAAATTAAAAAAATGCATTCCCAATAGCATCAAAAACAATTAGATGCTTAGGAATAAATTTAACTGAGTAGGTGAAAGATCTGTACATTGAAATCTGTAAGACCTTGATCAAAGAAATTGAAGATACAAATAAATGGAAAGATACCCCATGTTCATGGGTTAGAAGAATGAATATTGCTGAAATGTTCATAATACTCAAAGACTTCTATAGATGTAATGAAATCCCTATCAAACTTCCAAAGGCATTTTTCACAAAAATAGAAAAAAAATCTTAAAATTTGTGTGGAAGCACACAAAAGACCGTGAATAGCCAAATGTATCCTTAGAAATAAGAACAAAGTTGGAGGCACCACAGTACTTGATTTTAACTATACTAAAAGACTATAGTAATCAAACCTGTATGGTGCTGGCGTAAAAATAGACACATAGACGAGTGGAACACAATCAGGGGTCAAGAAATAAATTCTTGCATATATAGTCAATTAATATTTGGCTAGGAATTCAAGAATTCACAGTGGGTGAAGGATAATCTCTTTAATAAGTGGTGTTGGGTAAACTAGATAATTACATGCAGAATAATAAAATTGAACTCCTGTTTTATACCTCTCACAAAAATTCAAAGTGAATTAATGACTTAAGCATGGATATCACTTTTTAAATGTCTGTTATCTCTGCTATTCAGGTTGAATAATTTCTATTATTCTTTCAGTTCATTGATTCTTCCTTTGTTCCCTTCATTTTGCTATTGAATCCATCCATCAAGTTTTCTTAGTTTTGGTTGTTCTATCTTTCAGTTCTAAAATTTATATTTGATTCCTATTGTGTGTTCTTTAAATATGCAAGTTCATTCACATTTTATTTCATGACAGTTTCCTTGCATTGTAGTTTTCAGTATTTGTTCCATTCCACTGATTTTGTTTTCTTTTAAGAACTATATAGCTATGTTGGATTGTTTTTGTCTGTTTTCTATGTTTATTACTTTTTCCAATTTTTACAATTTCTATTCATTCCTAGTTTTAAATTTTTATTTTTTTCTCTTTATTTCTACATTGGTTCATTCTGTATTGTCTATTTCTTCTTCTAAATTTTCTAGTTTAAATTCATTTCTCTCCTTTTATCCACATCTGTTTCTCAACCATCCTTAAATGCAACAACATTTTTTATATTCTAAAATGCACATTTTTTTATTTGACAGCTTCTATAATTTTCTTTAGATGTTTTTTTCTTTTTGTTTTTTGTAATACTGGGTTCCAATTTTTTGTTCTGGAGCCATATTTTTTGCGGTGACTTTATTTTCATAAGCATATAATTTAGATTTTAGTATCCTTATTTATCTTTTAAATTATGTTTTTAGTTGGGTTTAACTACAATTCTTTTAATTGTTTATTTTAAGTGAGAAGTTGCTGCCTGTATTTTAAGAAGTGCCTGTTTAGCAGAAGTAAGGGTCAAAATTTGCTTTTCCAGCTTCAGGGCTACGTTTCCTCTTTGGTTGCACTGCGCTGTGTTTAAAACATTTATGTATCTGCATAGTTATATCTGTAATACATTCTGAGATCCACATCTTCTGCTTTCCTCTTTCATTAGAATCCAATTCTCATCTCTCTTTTACACTTAAGAGTTTTTACCCTGAACAAGTGGTGTTCTGTTCTTACTAAATTCTCTTAATTGTAGGGTTTTGACTACATTTGAAATTCTAAAGGGCCCAGGCTGCCCCAACACCCTCAGATTCTTCTGCAATCCCCTTGAATGTATGGGAGACTTTACAGGTTCCTATTTGTAGTTATGACTCTCCTAAGTTTTGCCATTTAAGTCCTCCACTGCATAGAGACCTTCTTTTGGGGGAAAAATACTTGTTGGACATTCCTGGCTTCCTTGGCTTTTAGAACCCACCAGAATTCCTTTTGTATTCTCTTTGTTTATTCTAGCATATCTGCTCTTTTTCTTAGGATCTTGCTGCTGTCAGTGTTTTAAATACACTTATGGGATAATTTATCACCTTGTTTTGCAATCTTTGTTTATTGCTGCATAACAAATGAGCCCAGAGCTTATGGCCTTAAAACAACAATTTATTACTGTTATATTTCATGATATTTTTGCATCATGGATTCAGGCATTGCACAGAATAGGTGTCTTGTTTTTGTTTCACATGGTTGCAACCTTAGGTGAGATGACTTGAATGATTTAGAGTTGGAACACCTGGGGGCTTGACAAACATTATTTTTTCTCTTTCTCTCTGTATGTGGCTGACATAGACTTCCCCAGGCTAGAGTGGCCTCAAGGTATTTGAAGTTTTTACATGGCAGCTAACTCTCCAAGAGACCAAGATGGAAGCATCCGGTTCTCTTAATGGCTTGAAAATGGCCTAGCGTCACTTTTACCTACTCTATTATTTAACACGTTGCGTACGGATCACGAGAATCTTCATGAGGGATTTAAACCCCACCGTGCGCAACGTGTTAAAGTAGTCACAGGCCAGCCCAGACTTAAGGGCAAAGGAAATAGACCTTGACTCTTTTTTTTTTTTTTTTTTATTTATTTATTTATTTATTTATTTATTTATTTATTTTTTTTTTTAATTAGTTTCAGGTGCACAAGACAAAGCAAAACTTAGACATTTATCATTTATATCCCTCACACTGTGTGAACCCCCCTCCCCCCATCCACTATCCCTCTGTACCTTCCCAAAACCTCTCACCTTCCCCTTATCCCCACCCCCCTGCCCATCTAGCAACCCTCAGTTTTTCCTCCATGTTTCCAAAACTGTTTCTGATTAGTTCATTCACTTATTCTTTTCTTTAGACTCTTACTGGCATGAATATTTAAGAACTGTGGCTGCTTTAACTCACCATCATATCATACTCTGTTAGATTTTTTAAAATAACAGCTTTATTGAGATATAATTCACATACCATACAATTCATCCATTTAAAGTACACAATTTACTAATTTGCACTTTCCAATCCCTTCACCTTCTCCCCCAAATTAGTAGACACGATATAGTCATGCTGATATGAAATACAGTATGGGGAATATAATGAACAATATTATAAAGATTATGTAAGGTGCCAGATGAGCACAGGACTCATTAGGGGATCACTTCATAGACTATGTACGAGTAGATGCCTGATCACTGTGCTGTACACCTAAAACTGTAGTAGAATAATATTGAATGTCGTGTGTGTGTGTGTGTGTGTGTGTGTGTGTGTGTGTGTATATGTATATATAGTCAAGGGAGGTGGAGTACAGCATAGGGAATATAGTCAATGGTATTGTAACAGCTGTATACGATGTCAGAGGGGTAGTAGCTTGGAGAGTGGGGTTATCACTTTGTGAGGGGTGTAAATGTCTAACTTTTACATTGCTTTGTACACCTGAAACTAATAATTAAAAATAAAAAACAATTTAATGATTTTTAGTATATGAACAGTTTTGTGGCCTTTTTGTAAAATCAATTTTAGAACGTTTTTATTACCCCCAAAAGAAACCCTGACGTATTTAGCTTTTTTTTTTTTTCTTTCAGTTTTTCCCCCTATTTCTATTAGCTT
Source organism: Rhinolophus sinicus (assembly GCF_057876585.1). Classification (NCBI taxonomy): domain Eukaryota; kingdom Metazoa; phylum Chordata; class Mammalia; order Chiroptera; family Rhinolophidae; genus Rhinolophus; species Rhinolophus sinicus. The sequence continues at coordinate 35,793,312 of NC_142504.1, forward strand.
TTTAAAGGGGGTTGGGGAGATTCAAAAATCATGACACCAACATCACCATCATTGTGATCAAACTTGTGATATGTATTTTCTTAAAGGGAATATTTCTGGCTTCTAAGATGTATATCATTGAGACAAAGGCAAAGATGGAATTTTAAAAATACATCAGTAATCTGAGATTTTATCTTCCCTATCTATTATCTACCAGATACTATAGAGAACAGATGAAATGATGAAAATGAAAAGTTTTAAAAAGCTGAAAATCCATTCTACATTTATTATTTATTATTCAATATTAAACAAAAGAAGAAAACAAAGTATTTCGAGAGTCTATTACCATAGGTATTTTATATTTCTCAGTAGTGATAGTACCAATCTTCCTGTATTAAATTATGAATATACATATTTCTCACATTTAATGCAGTGAATTCTAAAATGTTTTTAAATAAAGTGAGTGTTCCCCTATACAGTTCTGCATCTCTTTTGAACCCATTTTAAGACTGTGAACTTAAAAATCTAGAGAAATAGATTTGGAGAGTATGGGTTGCATGCAGTGCCTTGGTAATGAAAACATAGCCCTCCAGTGCTGCTGCTTCTACCCTGCATTTCTCCTACACCTTCTCCCTCATCCTGGCCTGGATCTCTGCAGCAAGGCTGCCTGGCTCACAGGTGTGGTTAAGATATGACTGACAGCTTTTCTAAATGAGGACTCCATAAAGGGTAGAAACCAGACCTGCTCTCACCTACAATTTGGGTGATCATGTAATATATCCTACCAATTGTGATGCTTCTGTCCTGGAGAAATGCTGAACAGGACAGGCCACTGAGATAACAGTCTACTTCTGGACAATCAAGACATGTGGTCCTTGATCCGCTTGATGTTGTCCCACAGGCCCCTCAAACTATCCTCATTTTTTTGATTTTTTTCTTTCTGCTATTCTGTTTTGGTGTTTTCTGCTACTTATAGGTTCTAAATTGCTGATTAATCCCCTGCTTCATTTAATCTATTGGTTCCCTCTAATATAGTCTTCATTTCAGTTATTGTATTTTTTCTGACTGGTTATTTTTTATGTTTTCTACTTTCATTTTTTTATTTCCTATCTCTTTGTTGAAATTCTCCATGATATCACTGAGCATCTTTATAACCAGTGTTTTGAAGTCTGCATGTGGTAGATTGCTTGTCTACGTTTTGTTTAATTCTTTTTATGGGACTTTGTTCTGTTCTTTTATTTGGGGCATGTTTCTTTGTCTCAGTTTTGGCTGCCTCTCTGTGTTTGTTTCTACGTATTAGGTAGGGTTGTTATGTCTCCTTGTCTTAGTAGAGTGGCTTTATGTAGTAGGTGTCCAGTGGGGCCCAGTGCCAACGAGGCCCACATCAAGACACATCATAATTAAAATGCCAAATGTTAAAGACAAACAAACAATCTTAAAAGAAACAAGAGAAGAGTAGTTAGTTACCTACAAGAGAGCTCCCGTAAGACTGTCAGCTGATTCTCAACAGAAAATTTGTAGGCCAGAAGGGATTGGCAGAAAATATTCAAAGTGATGAAAAGCAAGGACCTACAACCAAGATTATTCTACTCAACAAGTCTATCATTTAGAATTGAAGGACATATGAAGAGCTTCCCAGACAAGAGAATGCTAAAGGAGTTCATTACCTCCAAACGTGTATTATAAGGAATCTTAGAGTGAGTTCTTTAAGCCAAAAAAACAAAAAAACAAAAAAAAAACACACACAAAAAAAGATAAAGAATATGAAAAATAAAGTGGCAATAACTACATATCTATCAAGAATTACTTTAAGTGTAAGTGGGTTAAATGCTCCAATCAAAAACACAGGGTGGCTGAATGGATAAGAAAACAAGATCCATGTGTATGCTGCTTACAAAAGACTCACTTCAGATCAAAAGACACACACAGAGTGACAGTAAAGGTATGGACATAGATATTTCATGAAAATGGAAACAAAAAAGCTGGGGTAACAATGCTTATACAAGACACAATATTTTAAAACAAAGGCTATAACAAGAGACAAAGAAGGACCCAGTAATCCCACTTCTGGGTATTTATGTTTTAAAGCTTAGTGTGTATCTCACAAATTACTTAACCTCTCTAAACCTGTTTTATCTGTCAGATGAGGCTAAAACTAATACCTTTCTCACACAATTGTAAGAATTGTAGAAGATAATACCTAAATATTGTAGCCTAGAGTCTAAAAATGCTAAGTGCTCATAGATATTAGTTATTATTAATAGGATCATAAGTCATATTAACAAAGACAATGGGGAACTGGATAAGAACATTTATTAATTTCAACAAAGTTTAATTAAGATTGTTTTTAACAATCTGACATTTTATTCTGTAAAAGTCTCACAAAGATTTGAAATTTCTTTTCCAGGCTTTATTTCTGTTCTTTTCATGTATAAAGATGGTTTTCTTTGCTACATTAAAAGCTTAAATTCTCGAGTCATAAAAGACCAGTAGATGAAAAAAGGATTATCTATTTGTTCTTCTGTCAACCTGAACATTAACCACTACTCTGTCAGGGAAACTGGGCTTGTTGGATGCACCAGCATGGAGAAAGCATACTTGCTCTCTCTCTACCCTTGGCCCCCAGTACATTTTTGGCTACTGAACTTGTGAGAGCCTGGACCTTGGCCCAGATAGGATCGAATTCCCAGAAGGAAGCAGTGGCCTCCTACCAGTGACCTAGCATTGTGGCATTGTAATGTTTTACCATTTGATCTTCTGATTTTTCTCAGCTATGTTGTGATCACTTTATGTTTGACATTCATTATCGCCGTGTGGTTTCATCTGTTTCATACCACTGACCTAAATCTTCTTCAAAAGAGGCCATCATGTCAGAACTCAGTTTTTAATTCCAGATTTGAGACTAATTTCATAACTGGGTTGAAGCTAATTTGAACTCGTCTATCTATAAAGAAATCTATAAAGACAGTTCTTTATTTTACTTTTATTTTTGCTTAAGCACTCAATGTATGTGTTACAAAGGTCTCTACATTCAGATATATAAAGAACAGCCTGTTCATTTCTTATAAATGATCTGATCTTTATCACAAGCTACTGACTGGGTTTAAACACCCTCTTCATATATATATATATATATGTTCAGTTTTTCAGAATTCTACTTCCTTTTTATATTTCTCCCCAAGATGGAGTCCGAGTGTACAAAGGAGTTGACTGTCCCCTTGGCTTCAGAGAAAGGGCTGCAGCCCTCTGTGTGTCCTTGTTCTGCTATCTGGGTCTTTACTGGTTCTGCAGCAATGGTGTCCTTTTGCAGCCTGTCATAGCTTGATTTGTTGGCATCCTTTGCTGAAGTCTGAGGCTGAAGAATATGGGGTGTCTCCTCTCTGGGCTCGGAAAGGACCTATGGTCCTATCTGCTGTCTTGACCTCATCTTAGCTCTCCCATCTGCAGAGGTGGCTGCCACTGAAGTCTGGCTGTGATTCCCTTTTTATATCCAGCCTCCATGTTCTGCAACCCTCAGATACAGGTGTTGACCCCCTGCTAATCATCCCAATTACCAGACATCCCATCGATTACCTTCCACAGCTCTCTGTAGGGCATGTAAGAATTTCTGTGTTCTTTTAATGCCACTTATAGCCAAGCTGGAAAGCTAAACTCGAGTCCTTTGTCTGCCTAACTCTGCCACTCTGTTAACTTCACTCTGAGAGAATTTCCCTAGGTGAGTTGGTCTCCTCCCCAAGTGCCAAAGCAACGTGGGGCAAAAGCCCTCCTAAGCTACTGAGAATGGAGGAGGAGTAGGGCTCTTCTTGGCTGCCATTGATGAAAATAGACTGTTTTCTTTCCCTCCTAGATGAAAGGAAAGAGCCCTGAGTTTTGAATCTCCTGTTAGCACATTCCCATTATTTCTTCTCTTTTAAGTTATCTACTGGCTATATTTCATTTCTCCTCATTTTCTGAAAAATTGAGCTCCTGTATTGATTTTCATCCTCCAACACTACTACTGTCATAATTCTTGGTGATGTCAACATCTACAAGATCATTCATCCAATATCTTAGTTTCTCATATCTTTTGTCTTATGTCCTCCAATGATGTTGGTCCTTTTCTGTCACTGAATCCTTTTTATAGCCTAGATTTTGTCATTATTATTAAATATATCCCTTCTATCATTTCAGTTTCCAGCTTCCAATATGTGATTGCCACTTCTTATCTTTCTAGCTGACTCTTTTTAATAGTCCAACCCCAACAATCCTTTTATATGCCGAAACTTGAAATTAGATGACCTGTCACCTTTTCATGTTCTCAACTGAGCACATGTCCTCATACCATTTCTTATTCTGTGAAAATTCCATGTTTTATTATTATAATCATTTCATTGGTATAAAATCCCAGCTCCCTTGCAGCTCTCTTGTTTCATTATATTGCCTCGTAAAATCACAACGGTAGTTAAATCCAAATGTTTGCCTAACCTGTGTCCATGCATGAAAAGTTAAATATGACTGGAGAAAAACTTTCCATCATGCTGACTGGTTTTGTTTTAAACTCGTGACAACTAACTTCAAGTGGGTCCTAATAATGCCCAACAACCATATAATGTTTCCCTTGTACATTCACTCCTTTGTCCTTAGATAGCTTTTCAGACCTTTTGCTTCTCCCCTCTAAAACTTCCATCATCTCTTTCCTCATCCTCATTCTCTGCTGATGATAAAATGAAAGCAATCAGAAGATAATTTGCCTCAGTTTACCCATTCTGTTGTCTACCTATATATATCAATGCTTGTGTGTTCTACCTTAATTATTTTACATGAATGAACTATCTAAATTCCTAGCAAAAGAAACTCCTCTACTTGTACACAAGGTCTCCTTCCCTTATCCTCTTAAGAAATTCACTCCAGCAATTCTTTTTCCTTTTTCTTGTATAATCAGTTTTCTCTCTCTTGAGCTTCTCCACGAGCATATAGTGATTTTTCTTAACAAAACAAGCCAAATTCCCCCTACTTTTTCCAACTATTTCTCCCATTTCTCTCCTTTCATTTATAGCAAAGCTCTTAAAAAAAATTTTTGCTCCATGCATCGACTCCAATTCTTCTTTTCATTTTGGGACTGAACCCACTGCAATGAGATTTTTACACCTAGAACTTCCAAAAGTGTATTTATGGAGGTCACCAATGATCTCCAAGTTGCTAAACCCAGTGGCATTTCAGTCATCATCTTACCATACCTATCTACAGGATTTGCAACAGTTGATTATTCCCTCATCTTTTGTTTACCTCCGACCTCAGTGGCTGCTCCTTTTGAGACTTCTTTGCTGATTGTTAGTCTCCCCAGCTTCCAGAGCTAAGTTGTTTGACCTCTTCTCCATCTACCTATAGTCGCTTGGTGGTATCATTCTACTTCCCTGCTTGAAATGCCATCGATATACTGACAACTCTGAAATTTATGTTCTAGGCCAAGACTTTCTTCTCTCTATATATATTTTAATCAAGGACAAACTTTACTAAGTGGTCAATTTCTTACTATATGTATATTTTGTGTGAATTCTGTTTTTATTAGTTTCAGATGTAAAAACAACATAGTGATTAGACCTTTATATACCTCACAAAGTGATAACCCCAATACGTCTGTTATCCACCTGACACTGAAATAACACTGTTATTACACTATGATTGACTATAATCCCTATGCTGTGCAATATATCCCTGTGACTTTTTAAAAATTATAGTTGACATTCAATATTTTATGTTAGTTTCAGGTGTACAGCAGAGTGGTTAGACATTTATATAATTTGTGAAGTGATCCCCCAGATAAGTCTAGTACCCATCTGACACTCTACATAGTTTTTACAATATTATTGACTATATTCCTCATACTGTATTTTATATCTCCTTGACTATTTTGTAACTACCAATTTGTACTTCTTAATCCCTTCACATTTCTCATGAAGCCCCTCAAGCCCCCTCCCATCTAGCAACCATCAGTTTGTTCTCTGTAGCTATGAGTCTGTTTCTGTTTTTTTTTTTTTTTTTGTTTTGTTGTTGTTCATTTATTTTATTCTTTACATTCCACATATAAATGAGATCCTATGGTATTTGTCTTTCTCAATCTGAATCATTTTACTTAGCATAATAACTTCTAGGTTCATGTTGTAGTAAATCATAAGATTTCATTCTTTTTTAAGGCAGAGTGTATATATGAATCCACTTCTTTATCCAATCATCTATTGATGGGCATCTTGGTTGTTTTCATATCTTGACTATTCTATTGTAAATAGCGCTGCTGTGAACATAGGGGTGATATATCTTTCAAATAAGTGTTTTGGATTTCTTAGTATAAATACCCAGGAGTGGAATTGTTGGGTCATAAGGTAGTTCTATTTTTAATTTTTGAAGAAGCTCCATATTGTTTTCCATAGTGGCTGAACCAATTTGTAATCCTACCCACAAGGCACAAGGGTTCCCTTTTCTCTACATCCTCACCAGTACTTGTTGTTTGTTGATTTATTGGTGATGGCCAATAAATCAGGTGTGAGGTGATATCTCATTGTGGTTTTTACATTTCTCTGATGATTAGTAACGTTGAGCATCTTTTCATGTATCTATTGGCCATCTGTATGTCCTTTTTGGAGAAATGTCAATTCAAGTCCTTTGCCCATTTGTTAATTGGATTGTTTATTTTTTAGTGTTGAGTTATATGAGCTTTTTATAGATTTTGGATATTAACCCCTTATCAGATGTATCATTGACAAATATAGTCTTCCATTCAGTAGGATGTCTTTTTGTTTTGTTGATGGTTTCCTTGCTATGTAAAAATGTTTAGTTTAATGTCCCATTTGTTTATTTTATCTTTTGTTTCCCTTGTCCAAGGAGATATATCAGTAAAAATATTACTAAGGGTAATGTCTGAGAGTTTACTGCCTATGTTTTCTTTTAGGAGTTTTATGGTTTGGGGTCTTACATTTAAGTCTTAAACCCATTTTGAGTTTATTTTTGTATATAGAGTAAGAAGGTGGTGGTTTCATTTTTTTGCATGTATCTGTCCAGTTTTCCCAGCACCATTTATTTAATAGATTGTCTTTACCCAATGTATATTCTTGCTTCCGTTGTCATAGATGAAATGACCATTTAGGCATGGATTTATTTCTGGGCTCTCTACTCTCTTCCATTGACCTATGTGTCTGTTTTTATACCAGTACCATGCTGTTTTGATTACTATGGCCTTGTAGTACAGTTTGATATCAGGTAGCATGATACCTCCAGCTTTATTCTTTCTGTCTCAAGATTGCTGTGGCTATTCAGGGTCTTTTATGGTTCCACATAAATTTTAGGATTATTTGTTCTAGTTTTGTGAAAAATGCCATTGGTATTTTGATAGGATTCCATTGAATCCAAGATTGGTTGGGCAGTATGGACATTTTAACTATATTAATTCTTGCCATCCATGAGCATGGCATATGCATCTATTTATTTGCATCTTCTTTTATTTCTTTTTTCAATGTCTTATAATTTTCTGAGTACAGGTCTTTTCCTTTCTTGGTTAAATTTATTCCAAGGTATTTAATTTTTTGATGCAATTTCAAATGGGATTGTTTCCTTAATTTCTCTTTCTGATAGTTTGTTATTGGTGTACAATGTGTGCATGAGCTGCTCTGTGGGGACTGACCCCTTAGAGGGGGATTTGCCCCAGTGGCTCTTGTGCCTGTTGAGACCACCCTTTGGGTGTGTTTCTTATGGGGATAATCGGGTAGTGCTCTGGTGTGGTCTGAGGCTGGCCTCTGGTGTGTTGTTTCTGGTGTCTCTTGGGAGGGGCTCCCATGCAGGCCAGTTTCAGCCTTGCCTGTGACTAGCCCAGGGCTACCTGGTGGGAGCTACAAAGCTGTATACAGGTATTTGCTGCCTATGTTGGACTTGGAGGTGTGTGGGGGTGGCCTCGCTATGAACCGAGACCAGTGCCATCAGTATTATCCTGGAGCAGCTTAGCAAAAGGTCCAGGGCTCCCCTAGGCCTGTTGCCACCTGCTGGCTAGTCGTCAGGCTCAGCACTGAAAGAACCTCCTTAGGTTTGCCAGCCGGGCTGTGATTCTGCTTGAGTTGGGTGGGGTGGAGTCCCCATGGGTCATGGTGTGTGGTGGGTGTTTTTCACAAAGTTAATGCAGATTCAGTTCTTGGGTCAATGCTGAGCCTGTGCCCACCACACAAAAGGCCCAGAAAACACCATGGCCAGCACCCACTTGCCTTGGGTTTACAGATTCCTGAGAGTTGCCCAAGAAAGCCTGCAGCGAGAACTGGGGCTGACAGCCAACCACCAAAAGCTTCCTGGGCTGTTGCAGAGCGTCCCCTGCTGTAGAAGCCTTTCACAGCTTGTGAGGTGGGCATGGCAGTCCATGAGCTGAGAGTACCTGGGGTGATGGTGCACTAGCTGGGTAGAGTCCAATGGAATAACCAAGGTGGGGAGATGTAGATTTGACCAGACTTATGTGATCTCAGATTTGGCCCTGTGGTCATGGGTTCAACACAATAAAGATGGCGCCTTCCTGTAGGGTACCTGTGAGGGAGGCGCCATACTGGTATAATGGTGGATGTCCCTCTAGCCATTGCCCTGGGGCCCACAACTCAGTCTTTCTCTGTATGTCTTTGGCCTCTCAAGTTGCCACCTTTCTACCAGGGCTCAGGGTGAGTGCTTGTAACTGAGTGAGACTGCCCATAGGCCCTTTAAGAAGATGTCTGGGTTTCTAGCCACCTTCTGTCTCACCAGGACAAATGGATGGAATCCTTGCTGATTTTTCCTGCCAGATGTTGTGGGAGTCTTCTTCCTAGCACAGGACCCCTGGGCTGGGGAACCTGGTGTGGAGCTGGGACATCTCACTCTTCAGGTGGGAACCTCCACTGCCAGGTATCCCTGCTGGTGGTCAACCACTATCTGTGGGTTTGTAGTCAGCGCGTTTTGTATCTCAGCCTCTCCTACTAGTCTTGATGTGGTCTCTTCTTTATATTCTTAGTTATATGGGTTATGTTCAGCTAGTCTTTATATGATTCTGGAGGTTGATTGTTCTATAATTTAGCTGTAATTTTAATGTGATTGTGAGAATGGCAGACATAGCATTTACCTATTCTGCCATCTTGTACCTTTCCCTAAGACTTCCCTCTTTATTTTATAATCATACATTCGAATATGGACTCATTATTTGGATGTCATATAGACAATTCAAAATTAACATGTCTCAACTTGAACTCCTCTTCCTGTCATCCTCATCTCAAAATCAATATCATCCTTTTATTTGCTTCTTTAAATTAACTTGAGATTCATTCTTGTTTCCTCTCTTTCCTTTTCAATGCATGTCCAATCTGACTTTCAACTTTAAAAATTATCTGTCAAATGCAGAAAATTTAAACCGCCTCCACTGCCACCATCATGGTCCAAACCACATATTACCTCTTATTTTTGCTACAGCATCGTAACCAAATTTATTATATTATTATTAGTCATCATTTCCATAGCATCATTTTACTTTTAACTACTTACTCTGTCAAATGCTGAGAAAGGGGTAATAATACATTTCACAGTAGTAAAATCTCTCTATCTAACATGATCACAACTAGAGTGAATCATTTAAAAATGTCTGTTAAGACAAGGGAGAAAGAAAAATAATGTATACATATTGAGAAACTTTTGGCTTAAAACATGGGTATATATTTACTTGCCAATCTTTTGATTCAGGGCTAAAGTCTTTCTTAGAGTATGGACACTAAATTGGAGTTCTATTATTTGTCACACCCATTATGTAAGGTCTGCTCTTTTTAATTGTGGATGTTTAAAGTGCAGTGAGAGTTTAAAGACGTTTTTGAAAGTCACCTTCATGTGGAATAATTTATCTATGCTTTTAAAGTTAGTATCTGATCTCTTAGAATCTTACATTTTGTCCCTACACCTAATTTGACAGGACTTTTTTAGAGTCACATTGTTTGAGGCTTTATACATTGTTTCAGTATAAAGTCTATTTTCAGATATATTTTATTTAATGCATGCTATTTAATATACGATACCAGGTCCCATATCAGTATCAAGTACAATAGAGGTAACCATGTTCGGGAACAAATATGATTGACTCTTGGTAAGAATACAACTCAATTTGTGGGAGTTAAGAGGTATAAGTATACAGTGGAAGAAATGTATTAGTGGTTAGTGTGTAGACTGCTATGATATGTCAGCATATTTTGCAAATAATAGAAATGATCAGTTAATCTAAAGAGTCAGTTAAGAGAGTTCTTATTGCATTGTTATGTTTCATTAATGTCAACTGTTTTCTGCTTTATGTTTTATGCTTTATTTGGTGCATAAAAGTTGATGACAGTTATGACCTTTGAGCATTGTCCTTTTATCCAAAAAAGTAACACTTTTTGTTCCTTTGAAGATTTTACCATAAATTTGAATTTGTCTCTTCATGATATTGAAACTTTTATTATGCTTTTTATCTCTTTGTTTTCTTTTATAGCTGGAATTTCTTTGACATTTTTCCCTTTTTGATTTTAAGACTTTAAAAAACTTTCTGGATTCTGTATCACTCAAGATATCAGTTTCAATAACTATCAGCTTCTACTCTCTAAGATGATGTGTTGGCAAACTGCCACTTTCTTAAATCTCTCTTGTTTAATTTATATTTTGTAACATATTTTCCATAATCACTGTGATTCTACACACACACACACTACAAAACCACTAACTACTATGTAGTCAACAATTGTTTTCTGCTTCTTAAGCACTTACTTAATTTTTTTGTACATTCCTAGATGATAGCTAGTCCAGTTATAAGAACAGAATAGGATACTCAGGACTAGAATTCATTAATAAAGTGGGAATATCCTTGCCTTTTAGATTTTTATTCTATATCATTACTTTTGGATTCTTAACCCTCATGGCATTTGCCTTTCTTCCACTCTTCCTCATTTCTCAGGTATGGAGTGTTGGTGCTTGAGAATACCCAAGCAATATTGAAAGGAAATCTCATAGAAAGTGAAAGTAGTATTTGTTTGACATTTTTGGGTTTTAGCTGAGGTGTTTTTTTTTGTTTTTTTTTTCCTTTCTGTTTTCCTCCAAATCTGAGTAACATATTTTCTGCCATCTTTTAATTATGTGTGGAAAGGAAAACACATTTATTCTTTAATAGTGCTTTGGACCTTTTTAAAAAATCCTATATTTATGCAGAAGGCAAGTAATGTTTCAGATTTGCTTCAGGAAGGAAAATTAACCTAGAATTAAAAAGAAATGATACATTGTCTTATAAATGATTAAGTGATAATGTTTGTGTTAGCAAAAAAGTACATGTTAGTTTAACACGACCTCAGTGCCCCAGTTAATGCTGAAACTGTTGAAATAACTCATATGGCTCAATGAGAAATTATATAGTGACTCAGAAAAAGGATCTTGTTTTCTAGTGAGAAATATATATGCAGCAAAAGTTCTTCCTTTCAAAAATTGCAGACTAAAGGATTATCTTTCGATGATTTCCTTGAAATCTAAGCTAAACTACTTTTACTGCAATTTAAAACTTTTTCCTGTATTATTGTGTTTCTGTGGAATTGGAGACTTCATTTCACTGTAGTATGTGCTGTCTTCTCAATCACTGGATGTATTTAAAGGAATCTTAGAAGAATATTGTACAAAATGCCTTTCCGTAGGAATTTCATTCTTCTACTCTAGTTACAATTGGACATTATTTTATTTCTTCCTTCCATTTTAGAATCTTTTTCTTATGCAATTTAACACAGATAATCAAATATATCACAGGGAAGAGTTCAAATTTACTAAACATTAACTTTTGTTAGGCATATTGACTTTGCAATATCTTTATTGATATTATGATTTTCATTTATTTTGCAGTATGCCTTTAATTTTTTTTCCTGAAAAGCATTTGTATGGACATACTATTAAAATTCTACACGTTCATATTCTGTCTTTATGAAGCATTTTAGAAAAATACCAGATTCACAAATTCAAAGCAAAACCACAGTAGTTTTCACTAATATGTATTACTACCTCTGGTTTTGGAAATTTCAGGCAATAAATACTGCACTAACAGGGTCTGGTGGTGATAGTCAGAAGCAAATCTAAGTTTCTGTTCATAGTAGTTACGTGGTCATAGTAAAAATTAAAGAATATAAGTCTATAGGTTTTGTGTAAAATATATTTGAAAATGTTGAAATTAATGTATTTGGAAAATATATGTGGTTATATATTCTGTGATATCATGATACGTTTTTAATAATAGAGTATTTTAATAATAGAATAAGTTAAATTAGCTCGTATGATTGGTACATCTGCTAAAATCTTTCTATGGAAAGAAGATTTCACTCACATCATGCACGGTTTCTTCCTGCCCAGCAACCTTTCCCATTCTTGTGGTAACATAATCTCTTTCATGGGAGAAACTCCCCATGGTTCAGGTGACAGTCACCGACTCCCAGCAACAACAGACGACCAGAGCGTTGTATTCTGTCCTCCTTACCAGCTATAGTGATTCACTCAGAGACAGACGCATGATCCAAGCAGAGAGCTCTCCCTAGGACATTTTTGAAATTATAGAGAAGGGTCACTCCTTGCCTGAAATTGCAGGTATAAAAAACAAAAACATTAATGATGGATTTCTGGGGATATCTTTGCCACCCATTAAAAGAGGAAAGGAGAGTAGTCATTCCAGTAGCATCATTTGAAACCTTGATCAAATCCACCCAATAATCCATGGACTAAATCATTATATATGCCAATATACACTGTATTGCTTTCTTTTTTAGATTGTTGCTTTTTTTTTTTTTTTTTTTTTTTTGCTTGAATGTGTTTGTTTCTTTCACTTGCATTAATAAAGGTTTGAGTAGTGCAAGATATGGTCAGTACAGCATAGCAGTTAAGGAATTCAGACTTTGGAGCAGTTGGTCTTGGTGTGAATTCCAGCTCTGCCCTTGGCCTTGGTTTGAATTCCATCTCTGCACTTGGAGCTATGTGGCCTAGACCAAATCACTTAAGCTCTCTTCCTCCGTTTCTTTATCTATAAAATAGAGATAATTATAATGCCCACCTGAGAGGGTTGTTAGGATTATTGATTATGTTAATATTTATAAAGTGTCTTTAAGCGCTTCTAGTACATATTATGTACCATACAATGTTAAATAAATGGGTGATGGTAAAATGAATGAGAAGTAGATTCTCATAGAAGGAGGGTTGATAGTAAATTATTTTGATTCTGTAATTCCTTTTAAAAGGGCAGAGAATATGAACAAAATGCTGCATTTTTTTTCTGTTAGTAGCCAAAGTACTGCTCATTATGATAAAAATTTGGCTCAACACAATTTTGATGATTTTTCTGAATCATCAAGTACTCTATTTTTGAAGTATCATTTTCATGTTATTTATTGGGCCGTTTGGGTATGAGACTTTGTACCAGCTAAAAGGAATGTTTAATTCTCATCAGCATTATTTTCAGAATCTTTGAATTAAAGCAAGTTTCTTTATAGACCTAAAATCTGGTACAGATATGTTTAAAAATTAAAAGTCAGCTCCTCAACACATACCCCATCCCAATACAAATAGGCCATGCCTCTGTTATTAGTCTACCATTTGATCCGCTCTGCCATGAAGAATTCTCAAGCATTTTGAGGAGAAGCATGTCATGGCAAAAACTTTAAATGATGAACTCCTTCTCTTTTTGGAGTTATAACCATGTAGTTTTTATTTTCTACATATTCTTTGACTTTATAACATTTTAATAAATAAAATGTGATTTTAAATATAGATACCAGGGTGCCAAAACAATGTATACAGGTGGACACTTTGGTCAATGTTGCTCAAGCAGTAGTTTGCCATAATCAGAAGTGTCTGGACGCTGATGGTAACCACTTTGAGCAATTCTTGTAATTTCAGAAGTCAAACGTGACTTGTATTCATCTTTTGTTATCGGTATACAAGTATATTGAGTATTACAACTTTAATCCAAATTTTGCGTTTCTTAAAACGTGTATACATTTTTTGGCACCCTCTGTATATATATGTGTATACATATATTTGAAATCAAGACAACTCAATTTAAAAATATTTTTTAGCCTGCTGTTTTTCTTCATGGCTCCTGTTGAAGTATTTAATGTACTTAGTAAAGCTTGTGAAGTCACACTCCACATATTAAAGAAAATTAATCATTTTATGTCCACGGGCAGGAAGCAATGTAGCTTTAGAGATATTAATCACTGCATTTCATGTATGAATAATGTATTTATGGTTTTTGCTGTATTTTATCTGATAATATATGTATGCAGAATGTTTACACTTTGCATGCATATTGTAGCTCTGATGATGTATTATGTATAGGCAGTTAGTTCTGTTTATTCTTTTAGAACCTATGACCATATCATGCTATAATGAAGTAAAAAAGTGAAAGTCACGCTCAGGGATACTGAGGACTTTATTCAAAGACAGCCTCGTCGTGGTCCTAACTTTAGCTGGGCTGAAGGTACAACTGAAAATAGAAATTTTCATATATCTAATTTTTACATATATCTAAAATATGTACATCCATCTAAAGATTTGTGATAAACTGTGATAAAATATATGCTATCCTTCTACCTTGATGAATGTGCCTTCATAATGAATTGCAAGTTCAGTTAGATTTTGAAATTTTTGGAATAGTTGCAGCTTCCCAGGGAAAGCCAGACGTGTGGCCTGTGGCTTTTTCCTTGTCCCACCGAGCTCTGTCCTGTGTCACATGTTGCTTGTTGCCTTGTGTACATCTTGCAAACCCAACCTCATAGTCAAGCTTCATCAACAGCCGAATTCTTGAACAAACATCTTTTGGGCCACTTTTCAGTTTAGCAATGGTGGCTTAGCTCACTCTCTGGAGGATGCTGTGGTAGGTAAGAGGCCTGTGCCAGCTCTGGCAGCATGCTGAGGCTGTTTAGGTAGCTAATTGCAGGGTCCCAAGTCCCCAGAGCTTTGGACCCACAGGTGCTTTTTTATGTGTGTAGAGAGACATCCCTGGAGGAGGGCAGGAGCAGACTCCTAATACACAGGCTCAGGCTAGAACCCCTTTTTTCTAGACAGTACAGTTGAGAGTCCAGCCCAGAAATTTCGCCTTCATTTTCTTGACTTTATGCTTGTCTTGCTTTGAAGGTTTAATTTCTGCAGTTTCTGGAGTCCAAACAGAAAACAGAAGATCTTTCTGTTTATTCACACTTGGATATTTTAGAAGTAAAAGTGAGTTACCAAGGAAAATGTGAGTGGTAGTAATATATGTTGTGAATCATGACATTTAAGGGAACTTTTATCGTGACAGTAAATATACGGCTGTAGTTTTGTGCAGTGTAGGGTTTACTTAAAATTGAAATGGCAAAATTCAGCATGATATCCTGTGATTTGTACATCATTTGGCATTTGTAGTTTTCGCAAAATGCAAGTTTTTATGCATAAGCATATATAATTTTTTCAGTTACAAATTATTTTTTCTAGTGGTTTAGGTATTAATCTGCTGAGAAGATAACCTTTTATATGTAATACAAAACTCAATTCCATAGATGAGAATAAGTAACCAGAAGAATTCAATGAGTCTACATTAAATTAGGTTTTTGATTGATTTGTCTTCAAACTTAAACACATCGTAAGGTAACTAAAAATAATCAGTTTTCAACTGCCTGTAATTCTGAACTAGAAAGTATAACAATACCCTTCTGGGATTATACAATGGGGAGAGGCCACATCTTCCCTTTTTTTTTAAAGTTTGCCAGAATATTCTGTCACTACTGTTGCCTAATCAGTCTGAGAGAACTATTTACACAGCTCAACTGTGGAGTGTTGTATTCCACATCAAACTGAAATTTTCATTACAAATTCTTAGTCAAGGATTTAGTCTTCCTTCACTGCTGCTGTTTATATCAAACACATTTAATATGCTCATTTGAAAGCATATCCCTTGATAAACAACAAGTGTGCTTTACAAGTGACAAAGACAAAATCAACTTTCTGTCAGGTCAGCCAAAAGCTCTCTTTACTGCTGTGCTTAGTAAGAAGGCAGAAGGGCAGGTTCCTCAGGCAAAGGCAGGTTGTAGTTTCACCTGTACAAATATACAGGAAAATATATGAAACGAAACTGTATGGAGTGCAATCCTGAGGCTAGAACCCTTTGCAAAAATCATTCTGGGTGAAATATTAGTTCATTTTTCCTGTATCAGCTTGGCCGTACATTAGTGCTTATTGACTACAAGTCGTAGCATCTGCTCCAGGCATGCAAAAATCAGTTCCAAAAAGTGCACTCTTTTATGCTGAAGTCTTGGTTTTAAAGAACTACTTGTATAGTTTGTGAAAGTATCAGAGAGGTCATGTTAGAGCAGAAACTTGGTTTCAATAAAGTCCTGGCCTTACCTCTCTGGTCAGAGGATTGTATAGGGGAATTTCTTATTAATAATATACAATAATTAGTGCCTCAGTTCAGGCATGTGCTAGGAGAGAGAGATTGTGGATTTGGAAGGTAAAATCTCCACTGACTAGAAATCCTCAAAGAGTAAACTCAGTTGCCATTAACTGCATTGACGGTGCAGTGACATTTATGTGCACACATTTTCATCATCGAAAGTAAAATAAATTACATGAAGTGATTTCAATTACTTTATCAAACACATTTGCAGGATTTCATGACATTTAAATAATTGCACACAGACTATAATAAGGAACATGTGTTTGAAATGAGATTCAGTCCTAAAGGAATGGCACAATTTTTTTCTCTGAAGAGTTTCTGTACTGCGAATGAAGATAAGTATTAAGTCTTCTTGAATTTTGTTAAGTGCCATTACATTTCAGAAATAGGCCTAAAATCATGGATTACAGATTTTTTCGCCTAGGGCCTATCATAGTTTGAGTATTAGCAAATCAGGTTACAGTCCCTCTGATTACAAGCTCTTATTATTGAATTTCTCTTATTTCAGCTAAATGATTCAAGAAATAATGATAGAAACTATACACCAGATTTTTGATTTATGAGGCAAGAAGTGGATAAATTTTCCAGTCAATAATGGTAGGAGGATGTGAGTCCCAAAATCAGTCTTGAGGAGTTCAGGGCCTTCTTGAACTCGTTTCCCTCTGAATCCAAGTTGAAATGGACACAGAAGGTATTTGAAGGTAAAGTCAGTTGGGGGAGTTGTTGGGAAGGAATAGTAATTGTGGTGAAGTGGGGTTATAAGCAGCTTCTGACATTTTGTGCGTCAGTGGAGAGATTCTATGTTATTTCTGCCGACTCCAAGAGCTAAGAATCAGGCCCAACCCAGAGCATAGCCCCAGGCCTCAGTCTGCTGCACACAACTGAAAGCCTGCTTGGTTGACTAATTTTACTCTTTCCTACTAATGATTGTTTACTTAGGATGTTCTTTATCTAAATTCCAGTGTTTACAACAGCCTCTAAAAGATATCCGGTAGACATTCACAGAGTCCCTTAAACTTGAACAAATGGATTTAGAAAATGAGCAAGAAAAAAATGAAGTCATAATGTTATACAGAGGAGTAGTGTTTAATTAAATACTCAGAGTATTTAAGTAATGGTGAGGAAAGCGGGTTATAAAGACAGCTTTAGGTGAAGACTTGGATGATCAGTCATTCATGAGATGTTACATCATGGGCTTTGGGTTCCAGACAGGTCAGTTTCCAGTCTTATTCATTTACTAGTTTTTGTGTAAATTAAGAAAATTGTTTTCTTTGAACCTCAGCTCCCTCCAGAGTAGAATGGGAATAATGTCATTTATCTACTAGGCTTTTTATGAGGCTTGTAAATAATATACCCAAAACTACGAACACAGTATCTTTCATGTGAGTACTTAATAAATTGTATCTACTGTTATTATATCAAAATGCTAAGTGACTAGAAGAGATTTTTCAGGTGAAAAAATGCAGATATGGTGCAATTCAAAGAGAAATGAGCATTTACAATGAAAAACGCACATAGCTATTATATCTGCAGAATCAGGGTAAAGGTAGGAATGCTCAGATTTGGTAGAGAGGTATTGTGAGGAAGTAGTAAAAATACAGGCTCGATATTCAAACTACTTGTGATCAATTCCAGTTCTACCTTTTAACAACTGTGTTTCATTAGACAAATGACTTAAGCTGTATTTCATTTTACTTATCTGTAAAACAGGGATAATGGTTATCAAACCTACCAGATAGGGTTATTCTAAAGATTGAATGAGTTGATATTTTTAAATTCTAACACATAGCAAGCACTGAGTAAACATTAGTTTGTAGTATGAGTGCTTGGACTCCTAATGCTATTTGATATCCTTCCTTTTTGCTGTTTCACACACAGTGAAAAGGAAGATTGTCTTGCAACTATTAAAAAAGAAAACTGATCAATTTCTAGTTTGTATGTAAAAAAATCACAGGAGATGAAAAAAATCACAATGTTTCAAATTAACAACCCAAACAAGCTAGATAAACTTTAAAAATCATTGTTTAAAAAAGTCATAAAGCTGAGCCCATAAAGAAACCCCCCCCCCCCCAAATGCATCAGAGTGTGAGGAGCTCTTTATAGGATAGAAACTTAACCATTCGTTTCATCAGGTAAGGAATGTCCACCACAAATAAAAGATGAGAAAACCATTTGAACTGCTAATGCACATTTAATAGCTTTGTATGGACTCTAGTAATAAGTAAGAATGACTAGTGATCCCCGCCATAGAGCAAGTCTCCACTCACCACTAACTGGAAAATAACATTTAAAAAATGTACAATAGCATAAAAAATCAGATAAGACAAAATAAATCTAATGAAAGACATCTAAGAGCTCCACATTGAAAACAACAAAATATTACTTAGATAAGACCTAAATAAGTAGAGAGATAGAGCATGTTCCTGGGATTGGAAAATGAAATGTTACTGAGATAGCTATACTTCCTAAATTGGTATGTACAGTTGATGGAATTTTATCAAAATATCAACAGGCTATTCTGAAGAAGTAGATAAGATAGTTCTAAATTATATATAGAAATGCAAAGAAAATAAGATGGCTAAAACTATCTTGAAAAGAACAAAGTTGGAGGACTATAATCTACCTGGTCTCAAAATTTACTATAAATGCACAGTAATCAAAGCAGTGTGGTATTGGCATAAGCATAGACAAAGAAAATAATGAAACAGAATAGTCTAGAAACAGACCTACACATATTCAGTCAGATGATTTTTAACAGAAGTGCCAAAGCAATTCTTTGGGCAAAGTCTTTTCAATAAATGTTGCTGGAACAACTTAGCATCTATATGGAAGAAAATAGATTGTCATCTCATGCCATAAGCAAAAATTATTTCCAGGTAGCTCATAGATCAAAATATAGAACCAGTTTCAAGTTTCTGGAAGAAAATAGAAAAAAATACCTTCATGATTTCAGGGCAGGCAAAGATTTTAAAAGTCTACTCATCACAAGACTCCATTAAAAATGGATAAATGAAGCACAAACTGGAAAAAACTTAGAGTATCTGACAAAGGACTTGTATATAGAATATATAAAGAATTTCTTCTTATCAGTTAATAATTAAATAACCAAAATGTGCAGTAGACTTGAGCATATACTTCACAAAAGACATATGTTAAAAAAGTACTCAATGCTATTTGTTATCAGGTGATGCAAACTAAAAGATGTCAAATGCTACTAAACACTCTCTGGAATGGTTAAAATAAGAAAGACTGAAAACATCAAATTTTGGTGAAAATACAGAGTGACAGGAACTCTCATACATTGGTGATGAGCGTGTGTAGTAATGAGACTACTTAGGAAAACTGTTTGGCAATTTCTTGTAAAGTTAAACATCATCTCCCCTATGACCCAGGAATGCGACTCGTAGGTATTTACTATGACTTGTAGAAGAATGTTTATAGTAGCCATATTTATGATAGCCATACACTAGGAAAAACCCTATTGTCTAACAATAGGAGAATTGATAGACAAGTTGTAGTGCATCCATACAATTGAATACTATTTAGTGAGAAAAGAAAAAGCTACTGCTATACAAACAATATAGATATGATTATTATGCAAAAGAAGCTATACACAGCAGAGTACATACTGTAGGGTATCATATATATTAAATCTAAGTACTTTATAGTGATTGAACTCCCAAATGAGTTGTGGGGGTGGGGCGAGAATTGTCTGGAAAAGGGTGCAAGGGGACATTTGTCCTATATGTTTTGAATCGAGGTTACACTGCTCATATAATTGTCAAAGCCCATCAAACTGAACATTGAAAGCTTGTACATTTTATTGAATGCCAATTATATCTCAATAAAAAGTGAAAACCAGCAGAGAAAAGGGTATCAAATCATTGGTGAGAAAGAAATTGCACAACAGTCAGGAACAGTTTTGATCTCTGAATGGTGAAAAGAGTATTCAAAGAATAACATGTAAAGAACAAAAACTAATCATTTGCTGTATTTGTTTGTTGGCAGAATAGAATCATCCCCCAGTACAAAATCCTTTTGTCCTGAAATATGTCGCACTGCCTAAGGGCAGCCATCCTGAACCGTGTCTCTAATCCCCGGTGTATTCTGAGCTTTAGTGCAGCCAATTTCATGACTAAATTACTAACATTTCTGCTCTCTGTGTTGTAAATAAAACAGATGCTGCAACAACCCAGCATTTTATGCATCTTAGATTTTCATCAGAAAGCCATTCCTGCAAGGCAGCCCATCATGTTTTTATTATTTAGCACTCTATTTTGCTAAATATGTGATGAGGATATATGTGGGGGTGTTTAGAAGGTAAAAAGTGAGTAGACGAGTATACTGACTTCAGCAAAGTTAGATGAAGGATATTTGAGTCCCTGTATAAGGAAAAGCCAAATAGAAGGAAATTCTATACTTAATGAACAAAATAAATTCTCCGAGTCTGTATATTTCCTATAATGGGTTGATAAATAATTTTATGTACTCCCTTAACTTAGCAAAACAGTTTTCTGCTGCATTTTAAAGAGCTGTAAGATCAATTACCTTCAACATACGTGCATTCTTAATTCTCAGCCTGTTTTAAGAGCATGTAATTGATCAAATGCTTTGGAATAATTATTACTACCTTGTTGTAATTATGCCAAGTGCTGAAGTCAGGAGTGACAGCTATTGAGGCATCTCAATAAGGTTTTTATGCTACTGCCATTCCTGCTCAACCTTGAGCCTGATGAAGGTATTCTTCCTCTCCTAGTTTAGCTGAAAATCATCTAAATACATGATTTGTGGTGCCATGCTTACTTTAATCAGATCACTTTGGAATTCAAGTTGCATACAGTGTTTAGCAAATTTTTTCTTGCTAGCACTTTTGAGAAAAAAGAGCAATGAGTTCTGATGCCATTTTTGGCTTGAGTTCTGATATTGACTTAGCATGCATCAATTAGATATTTTGGAGCCATATCCATTCTGAGGGAGAATTCCTGGTCTTGTTCTGCCCTGGGACAATGGCACTGGGTCAAAAAGCATGAGAGATGCCACTTTCTGAAAACTTTTCTGTTCACTACATCAAGAAAGGAGGTCTCTTTTCCCTTCCTTGAGTGCCTGACGGTCAGCCATTGTGGGTGGATTAGGGAGGATATGGGCATAAGTGGCTTTTTCCTTAATTTATCTAACCAATGCTAAGTGGCCTTCCATATACCTGGATAGAATATATATATATATATATATATATATATATATATATATATATATATATATGATATAATATATAATGTTTATGTATAATTTATATATTTATGTTTTGTATAAGACATTTGTATTTTACCTACACAAATATATGTATATGTATGCATGTACTTAATATACATGCACATATACAAATATACACATACATATAAGTCCTCTTACCCATGTCAAGCTATCACAGAAGCATATTGCTGGTTGATTGACCAGGTAAAAATTATTCTTCGGCATTCATTGGACAGTTTATAGAGAATTTTTTTGGAGAACAATTTAGCAGGCTCAAACAAATTGGGAATGAGCTGTGAAAGAATAAAGTTGTTGTTTTAAGCTATCAGGTTTGTGTTAATTTGTTACAGTGGCCACAGGAAAATAATATACTATACATCTAAATAAAAATGATAGGCCTAACATGAAAAAAGATCTGAAAATTTTAAAACTTGATTATCTCAAGTTTACTTTTAAAGTTTTAGGAAAAATAAATCTTAGTAATTTTAATTTTGACTACCAGAGGAATGCACAGGATTCCTTGTGTTTCCTCAGAACCATTGAAAATGTTGGAAGAGTCCTTAGGGATCATGTGGTCCCGTGGCCATACACAGAAGAGCCTATATGTGTCAGGAAGGAGTCCTGCACATTGGAAATAGGCCAGGTTAGGACAGAAGTGATTGGTATATGGTAGAAAAGTGAAGTATCTGGTTTACCCAAAGGCTCTGCAAATCAGGTAAAAGCCCTGTGAAGCCAAAGGATATATAGTTCTATCTGCCTACCTTTGTGCCCATTAAAAAACAAACAAACAAACAAAACAAAAAAACTCAGGGATCTATTACCAAAAGAAGAAGAAAATGGAAACTGGACAAGAGTTGTCTGTCACCGCCACAACATCTAAGTAGGTGCTGAGCTGGGATAATAGTCCCTGGTTCCTCTCTCCTTGTCTAGTGTTATTAAGTCTCCTATTCTCTCTTTATCTCTGCTAAGCAGAATGGAAACAAACTAACCACCATGTGTGGGGCACCGTGCCAGGTTTTTTCAGATCTGCAATCTCATTTAATTTGCACAACAACTCCATGGGGTTGGTACATTTCCTAAGGATCCGTAAGTTGGCTAAGATCACTCAACTATAATAGTAATGCAGTCCCTTTGGTTGCAGAAACTCACACAGTTTCCAAGACATAATACTGCTTGCAAAGTTGGGCACAATAAGCATTGGGGGCTTTGGGGGAAATAAAAATATGTTCTTTTCCCAAAGATAGGTCATAGTTGTTTTTAATAGTCATAGCAATTTTTAATATGCTGGAATTAGAAAAAAATGTTTCTGCTGTGATGCAATTACCTTCACTACTTTTTTTCTGTTACATATCATTTAAGTTTTTCTCCTTTTGGTTTCACAACAATTTCCTTTATATTAATAAATCCAAGACAACAGCCTTATTGCTTTTTTTTTTTTTCCTTTAGTTATTCTCGAACTGTTGAAATTATCAAATTACTTTTGGAATGTGATCTGATTACTTCTGTACTTGTTAAATGAAGCAATTATTTTGTATATCTGTCTTTTGATTTAAACAGTTATAGCTTTAACAATTCTGTCTTTGGATTTTACCCATGCTTTAAGAGCTAAGTTGGGCTATGCTAGAATATAGTCATTTTTTTCATTGACACATGAGAAAAATACTTTTAGGTAATATATTTTAGAAAGGAGTTGTTTGCCTATACTCATTTTGCCAGATGACATGGGAATTTTCTAGTTATTTTCCTTAACCAATAAATATTCATGGCCCATTTTATGTTACTTGTGGACCATTTTAGGTGTTTTAAAAGAAACAGAATAGTCATAAAACATGACTCCAGTCTTCAGAAGCTTGTAACTTACTTTTGGATACAAGACTAACACATGTGAATCAGAGATGTAGATGCCCAATTGAGTCTCAGGAACTCAAAAATAGAACAGCCCAGTATTAATTTAAGTATTTAGGAAAGATTTCATTGGGGTTATAGAATTTGAGGTAGGCCTACAAAAATTGGTAGGATAGAGGAGATGAGTAAGAATATTTATTTATTTATTGTGTGGAAGGAATAGAATTAAAAAGGTAAATGTGGAAATTTGTGTATTTGAGGGACGGTGAATACATTAACCTCACTGAAGAGAAACAAGGGATATAAGGGGAATAAGAAATTAGTTATGCTAGTCAAATGGGGAAACAATGACTGCTTTAAAAGCCAGTCTAAGTTTAGATTTGAAAGCAGTAGATAACAATGAATCCTCTTGTGCTGGAAAATGAAAGGAATTTCTAAGGGAGATTTAGCATCGATACGTATGACAGTTGGATTATACTAGAAGTGGGATCAATGTTAAAGTAGGTACAGCAGCTAAAGTATTGCTGTGTTAATCTGGTTGTGAAATAGGTACGGCTTGGACTTGGTTAATGGCATGAATGAGATACGGCAAATTCTTCTAAGAGGCATTGAAGAAAGAAGCAATCGGCATTGCTTAGAGATTAGGGAATGCTGATGCCTACAGGCGCCTGGAAGGACATACTATGATTGAATAATGCAGATTCATTAGTAGCCAGATAACAGATGACATAATTGAAGTAGTGAGTACATATTGTCTCCATGAACTATAGCAAGAGAACCAGAGGGATGAGCTTAAAGAATACTCCACATTTAGGAACCTAGTGGAGAACAGGAGAGAAGTGGCATCAGAGAGATGGGAGAAGACCTTAAGTAATTTACAAAAGATGCTAGAGGATGAGAGAATTTCTTGAGTGGGTGGTTTGTAACACCAAACCTTGAAAAATGTTGAATATGTCTGAGGAAAAGCCAGACCAACAATTTAGCAGGAAGAGATCATTGGTAATCTTCAAGGAAATAATTTCTATGGAGTGGTATGCACTGAAGTAGATGGTAAAGGGAATAAGAAGAAATTAGTATAGTTAAAAAGAAGAGAGGAAAGCTGTTGGTCAAATATTCGAAGTCTGGCAGAAAAACCAGAGAAGGGCATTGGTTAGTAAGTAGAATAGATAGGCAGGAATAAAAGAAGGTTGTTATGATAGTTCGTGTCCAAGATGGCAGCCAGTGAGCGTCACCTCCTATTGTTCACATGCTTGTTTAGTTCCCCTTCACATGGAATGGTACTGATTTGTGTAACCAATAGTATATTGCAAAATCAATGGTGTGTGAAGTCTGATGCAAGGTTATAAAAGATATTGTGGCTCTGCCATCTTTTTTCATAGATGGCTCATCCTGGGGAAAGCCGGCCTTCAAGTCATGATGATACTCAAGCAGCTCCTGAAGAGGAACTGAGGCCCCTTCCAATAGTCGGCACCAGGTTAGTGAGATATCTTAGAAACAGATCCACTAGGTCCAGTCAAGCCTTCAGATTTCCGCAGAAATGGCTGACATCTTGACTACAAGCAACATCATACCACCCAGGTAAGCCGCACCTGAATTCATGACCCACAGAAACGGTGAAATAATAAATGTTTATTGTTTTAAGCTAACTAAGTTTTAGAGTAATTTGTTATGTGATGTTAGATAACTAATACAAGTTTCTGTGGATATTTTCTTTCGTTTGTGCTTCTTTTTTTGTTTTTCGCTGGTGGAAACCTAAAAATGTTTTAAGGTCTTTATGGATATTGGAATGATTCAAGATAAGAATATGAGTAAGAGAATTGCAGGACTAAGCTCTGAGTAGCTGGGCAATTTAGGGGACTGAAATAAAGCTGGGGAGATGATTTTCAAAAAGCAGAAGTGGCCTATTTTATGAAAGTAATGGGAAGTTCAAAATAGATGTAGACTCCATTTTATCCTGAAATGAAGACATGAGCACCTGAGATGATTCACGTAAGATCAGTTCAATTTAGTAAATCCTCTTTGTGTAATAACCCTATACATTTATATTTTCACCTAAATTGGCTAGTAGATGATCTACTTACCCATAAGATATTTCCTGTGATGGTACACTTTTTTAAGACGAATAGTGAAAATACTAACTTCATTCTTTACAAAGGTCAGGAATCTGCTAAGTGATTCATTAAATGCATATGTAATACATTATAATGAGACAAGCAGTTTTACTTTTGGTTATCTCTATGTATTTTTTTACACGGATTGTTTTTTTTTTTTTTTTTTTTAAACCCATCTACACTTCTGCTATCAGAGAACTAAGTGCATGAAGTCTGGAGGTCCTCTTTGCCATCCAAATGTCAAATGGACTATTGGACTTGTGGCTGTGTTCTAAAAGGTTTATTGGCTTAATAAAAGGGATTGAAGGTCAGAAGAGATGAGATTACATAGATTTGGTTTTTGAATTGATTTGACCTGTACAGCTTCTCAGATTCTGCTGTAATATCTTTGTTATGTATCTTCAAGAAAGGAGTATTCATTTATTTATTGCATGCTTCAATATTGCTTGAACACAATCCATCCTTAGGGCACTGTATGAAGACCACTAAGGACTAAGAAGATCAGTCAGAAAAGAGTCTTTCCTCAAGTAGTTTATAGTCAAATATCATTGCCATAGGCAAGAGTGGGTGTCTGGGTGTCAGAGAAAAGGCAGAGGAACAAGAGTGCATATGTATCCTGAATTTCTCACATGGTTATTGCATTCATCAGTTCCAATGATAGAGTTCTTGTCAGAGGGCTCTTCAGGATGAGATGAAGAAATGAGAGTAGGTTAGCATTCTAGCATGCATTCACAAGCAGCACTTCAGCATATGAAATATTGTTATTGATGACCAGATGGCCTTAACATTCCCCTCAGTTTAACTAAACTTTAGGTGGGTTTCTTCCTTAGTTTAGGCCCCAGATCCCATTTTTCTTAGACCATTTACTTGAGAAAACTTGAAATTGTACGTTATTTCTCTGCCTCGTTGAAGTGTATGTAAGTCTCTTTCCAGTTTACAACCTGGGATATGTTTTTCTTAAGGACCAGGGAGCCATGTCTTTGAAAGGTTAACATAAAATCACCCTTGTTTCCTAGTCTCTGTGGGACGGTAGGAGCCTAACTTTGATGGGCACCAACTAGCAAACCAGATGGCCCACTCACATAGAAAATCATTAGGAAACTCAGGAATACCTCAGTGTACTCCACACATCCCATTACTACTCCCTAATGTCTTCTAGTACTTTTTACTAGCTCACCTCGTCACTTAAAAATCCTCCTACCTTTTGTTTCAGCAGAGTTGAGTTCAGTCTTTCTCTCCTATTGCAATAGCCTGAATTAAGTCTTCTTTGCCTGCTTAACTTTGGTGCAATTTTCGCTTTGGTACTGCAAATGCTGGTGCTATCTGGATGTTACCAATCTTAGTGAACATGGAATTTAGACGGAATCTTCTTAATCCATTATCTTTAATATGATGGGAGACAAAAATAAAATGCTCAAATAAATATTTAGATATAGGTTGGGGTAAAAATTTCCAGGGATTTGGAAATGAGTACTGGACATTATTTCAAATTGATAAAGTAATAATTTGTTGGAAAAAAAAAAACTTTACAAAATGTGTACAGTGAAGAATGAATGTGTCACCTCGTCCTCTTCCCTTGTTCTACTTCTCAGATATTGCCACTTTTAACTGTTTGTTTTTAATTCTTGTTATCATGCTAAATAATGTACTTTATCAATGTTTCTTAATTTATTAACTCTTGGTATTATTTGATGACCATTTCCCATAACTTAAGGCAATTAATGCATTTAAACGGCTTCCTTCCCCTGCCAACACACTCCACTCCTGGTTTTTTAATATATATTATTATGTAAAAAAGCTCTTCTTATAATAGTTATTCTAGTGGTTACCATTTTACTTAGAATAATTTTTAGCCCTCAGTTTTTTTTCTTTTTTCAATTAAATTGATTGGGGTAACAAAGACATTCAATGGACATTCAATGGCGGTTACCAGAGAGGAAGGGGTGGGGGAGGATGAAGAGAGCAAAAGGGGTCAAATATATAGATCTCTGTTTTTGGATCTGACAAGTAAAGATTAGTGGTTCTTAACCTTTAGTGAGTATCAAAATCACCTTGAGCGCTTATTAAAATGCAAATTGCTGGGCCCTACCCCTAAAATGTGATTCAGCAGGGATTGTGACTGTTAAATTAGCATCTATGTACAGTGTCAGATGGGTACTAGACTTACTGGGGTGATCACTTTGTAAGTTATATAAATGTTTAATCACTATGTTGTACCCTGAAACTAATATAACATATGTCAACTGTAATTGGAAAATTAAAAAAATAAATAAATATACATATAATTTAAAATAATGTAAAATATCAAATGCCTAAATAATGAATAAATTTCTTGATGTAAAAAATATGCATAGTTAATAAAAATTAACATTCGTTTTAAGTAGAGCCCCAGGCTGTTGGATTGTGGAATGGGGAGCCATGTTCAACAAAAGACTACAAAGGGATTGAAATAGCGAAGTTTATTACTCACCAGCCTTGGTGGAAGTACACCGCATGCCTGAAGGGACTGTGAAGGGAGGTCAAGGCAGGGTGCAGGCAGAAAGAGCCCCTGAGGACCTGGTGTGCATGCTTTTGTTAGGGTCCTCCCATGGGTGAAGTGCTTTGGGATTCCTGGGCTAAGATGGACTGCATTTGTCAATTCAGACAAAAAAGAAGTGGGATTTGATGAGG
This sequence comes from Rhinolophus sinicus, assembly GCF_057876585.1. NCBI lineage: Eukaryota > Metazoa > Chordata > Mammalia > Chiroptera > Rhinolophidae > Rhinolophus > Rhinolophus sinicus. The sequence continues at coordinate 35,821,605 of NC_142504.1, forward strand.
CTTGTGGGGTCTTTTCCAAGGTGCTCACAAAGGGAGGACCTGGGAGGTCGGGGAGAATGTTTACCACAAGGGCCCGTGGGAAAGTCACATCAGGATCTTACATTTACTTGTGACTCTGTGGGCTGTTACTTTGGGCATTCGCTCAGGGAGGGACTAGTGTCAGTACAAGATCCCCGGGTCAGTAAAAAGTCCCCGCAGTCTGCTTGGCCACACAAAATGAATGAGAGGAAGCAATGCCATGGAGTAGTTCCGCTAAACTCTTAACTGTAGGTCTGAGGTGAGGCCTGAGAATTTGCATTTCAGGTTCCCAGATGATGCTGATGGTGCTTGTCCAGGGTCCACACTTTGAGAACTATGGCTTTAGATAGTATTTAAGGAATCACTGTTAGGTAAGATGAAGAAGTTTGTGGATCTGCACTTCTCTGTTCTCTTTTTTTTTTTTCTTCCACGTCAGCTTTTGTCAGCTATATCATTACTTTTACATTGTCAATATTTACAAAATTACATTTTTAAATTATAATCGCACTTTTTGTTCTTTGTGTGTAGTGGGTTCAAAAATTTGAAAACCAAGAAACAGCATTTACAGTACAATCAATAAATAGTGATGTTTGATTTGTGGAGAAGAAAATATAAGCCTGTTTTTAGATTCTCTTTCTCGCTCCTACCTTCAAACGTTGTTCCTGGCTTTGCTCATTGAGTTTCTTTCCTCCTCCACTCCCAGAGGATGTTGCCAGATTAGGTGTAGGGAATTTTTGATATAGAAACGAGAGGAAAGGAGAAGAGTCATAAAGTCAAGGAATGTGTTAAGGCTAGGATGCAGTTTTGGGGGAGTTTGGAGAAGGAATGGAAATAAGTTTGTGTGTAAAGGAATTAGATGGGACATGTCATAAGCATTTGAAGTACTGTTGTATATGTAACCCTTTAAGAGGTGCAAGAAATGAAAAGAAAGATTCTAAGACTTTTAATACAGGTTTTAAAAAAATTTTTTTTTTTTTTTAAGTTCTGTATTTCTCTCTCTGTCCCTTTGGTTTATTGAAAGTCAAATGATTTTATCTTTTTATTAAGAAGTTCCGACCTTTAATAAGTATAATTCATATACTGAAATTTGTCTTCTTCCTAAAGGTACTCCTTACAGAGAACTCTAAATTTCTTTTCTTATATTTTATTCTTAATTAAGGAGGACTGTTGAATTCATAGAGATGTAGCCTTTTCCCTTATATATCGCTCTTATAAATGCATAAAACAGGAAATTATAAGTGCAATGTATTGGTTAATATAATAATTCTCTTTTTGGACTTAGGGCTCTTGTATACTCCTAAAAATTATTGAGGACCCCTAATAATTTTTCTTTACATGTTACATCTATCAGTATTTACGGTATTAAAAATTTGCTGAGACAATTTAAAAATATTTATGTATCAATTCGTTTAAAAATAGATAAAATTATTAACATAAACACTGTTATGAAAGTTAACTATATTTTTCAAAAATAAAAAATAGTTATTAGAGCAGTATTGTTTCATATTTGTGTCAACCATTTTAATGTCTGCCTTAACAGAGATTATTTTCAGTCTGTATTCTCATTATCTGCTTCTGCATCAGTCTGCTGCCATATATTGTTTCGGCAGGAAGTCTGTTTTCACACATAGATAACAACAACAAAAAAAGGAGTATTTCAATAGCCTTTACAGATAATTTCGAATATACTAATATTACACTGCAACTCAGTAAGTGGTAGTTTCATAGAGGTTAGTTGCAATGTGGCATCTGAAAGGATATCATCTTAATTTCCTATTGCTGCCACAACGAATTACCACAAACCGAATGATTTACAATAGAAATTTATCCTCTCACAGTTCTGGAGGCCAAAAGTGTGAAATGAAGGTGCCAATTTGACAGCCTCCCTAGAGTCTAGAGGCTCTAGGAGAAAGTCTGCTCTGTGCCTCTTTCATCCTCTAGTGGCTGTCAGCATTCCTTGATTTGTGACCTCATCATTCCAATCTGTCTCTGTGGTCATATTGCCTCCTCCTCTTCTGTCATAACATCTGCCTCTGCCTGACTCTTATAAGGACACTTATCACTGGAATTAGTGCTCTCCTACCCCCCGGTAATCCAGAATAAAGTTCTCTAAAAATCCTTTATGCAATTACATTTTTGACATGTAATTTACTCTTATCATATAAAGTACGGGTTCTGGGGATTAAGCCATGGATGTACATTTTTTGAAGGCCACCTTTCAGCCCACTACACATATCAATGACCTTGTCCTATTCTATTGCATTAAAATTCATTGGTTTATCTTGCAATCTGAGTGGTCATGTTATAACCTCATGCATTAGTCATTTGGAAAACACTCATTTACGGAGTGTTTGGAAGGAGGATCTTCCAAATATCGACACATTTTATTACAGTATTAAAAATTGTGCTTATTAATATCACCACAACACTCATCAGAAAAGTCTTTGAAGATTGGGAACATGTTTTGTAGCAGACACTAGTTTTCCAAAATTCTAAATTTCACTTGGAAGCTTCTATTTTTATCATTGGCAACAAATCTAGTCAGTTCTTTTCTTTAATGTGACAGGCTCACTTTGTTCATTGTTAAAAAAATAGTCTACCAAATATCCCCAATCTGAATAATTATCATTTCTTTGTCTGTCATTCTTTCAAGTAAAAAATAGTGTTCTGTGAAAAAGAAGCTAGTTCAGTTCACAACTCAAACAGTTGCCTGAGTGCTTTTCCTAAAGACACCGCTACTCTTCAGGATGTAGCAAAGTACTTGATGTATAATTCCCCCTGTCAAACAGAATATTTAAAAGATGTGTACCATCCATGAAGTGGTCTATTACATTGTTTTGTACACCTGAAACTAAAAAAAAAAAAAAAAGTGTACCAAAGAGTTGAAATTTAATAAAAATAATGATTTCTACTGCTTCTTCAAGAACATTTTTAAGTGAAATTGGCCTTTTCTTCCTTATGTTTTTGGTAATCTGAGTATGTGGTGGTGAAAAATATAACTACTGGTACAGCTTGGTACCCACTTGATTCATGTTAGGGTGCCAGCAGTTTTTCCCAGAATTGCTCTTGAACCATCAGTGCAAATGTCATTGCAGTGAAAAAAGTAAACACTTTAAAAATTATGAAAATACTTTTGAACTTCCAGATCCCTAAAAGGTCTCAGGGCTGTGTTGAGGTGCTTTGGATTTAGAGCCAAACTTCTTTGCATTTAGAGCCAGCTCTTTTAGATGTAGGATTTTTAATACCTGTCTTTTTCCATACAGAATTATACTCTGCGTCATCAATATAATTAATGATGAAGCATTTCTTTAAAGGATGCTCTACTGTATACTCTGCAGTTTTCCTCCAAGCTTATTCTACCCATCCACTATGTTTTGACATTGAACTTTTCATGTTATTTTCATAAAATGTCAACAGAAGGATTTCGGACAGTAAGCAGGATGTAAATTACTTCCTCAAATAATTCTCAAGTTGTTTATGTCTAAATAGTTAAGGGGTTGCAATTGTCTTGTCACACCACTAGGACTGAAAACAGAGGTCATTCATGTGCAAGCAATGATTGACATCCATGTGATACCAAATCATATCTGCATATATGCAAAAATATATATGTAAAAATACAGTATATCTTCCCTTATGTTGTAGTTGATTTGTGCTTTTTAAAAGCATTTTATGGCTTTCCTCACATAAGCTTTGCACATTTTTAAGCTTGCAAATAAATATTTATTATCATAACAGGGTCATCTCTTTCATTATATCCCCTAATTGGTTTTGGGTTATATGTTTATATACCGCATTCCTTCATTGAAAGATTTAACATCATATAGATAGTAATAATTTCTAAGTTAGTGAATTTAATGCAATCTCAATGGAATTATCATTTAGTTTTTTTCTCTCTGGGGATAAACATGTCGATTAGTCATTTTATTTGGAAAAGCAAATAAGCAAGGACAGCTGTAAATATCCTGATGAGAAGAGTAGTGTGGTATGCAGAGTGAACTAGCTCTATCAGATATTAAACCGTATAAAAAGAAGTGCATTATTGGAGTCTAAATAGACATTCAGACCAAGAAAGGACAATAACAAAATCTACAAATAGATCCTAATCCTTGTGAAATTTATTACAAAGTCAGGAAAATGAATCAGTGGGGAAAACATGTATCTTTTTTATATAAGTCCTGGAAGGAAATCCGACGATGTCCCTCTATAACCCAGGAGTAGAGAATATTTTCTTAACTATGATTAAAATACAGAGGCAGTAAAGGAAAGACTGCTGTATTTGACCACTTTAAAAAACCGAATGGCAAAGTAATTATAAACAAATAAAAGATAAATAATAAGCTAGAAAAATATTTGTAATTTATTTCAGAAAGTTATGATACAGAGGTTCTAAAAACAGAGAAGGGAAATTACAGATTTAGAGTAAATGAGCAGTTCATAGAAAAAAGAGACACAAGTGACTCTTAAACCTGGGAAAAGTTTCTCAACTTCCCCAAAAGTAAAAGGCAAATTGAAACTGCAATGAGATTCCATTTCTGTTAGATTGGCAAAAGTTCTGATTTGACAACATAATTTGTGATCAAGCCTGTGGGAAACAGGTGCGCTCATATGTTGCTAGCAGGAATACAAAATGATACAACTATTGTGAGGAGCTTTGCAATGTCTAGTAAAATTATGCATGTCTTTAATTTTTGACCCAGCAAATCTGATCGGAATCCATCTCAAAGACACTCAGGCAAAAATGCAAAATGATATTTGCATAGGACTATTCATGGTAGGAGGTTTTAGTTTTCTCGTTCCCTTTGATGGTCATGTTGGTTTGAAATTACGTAAAAGCTATTATATCTGCACGATGGAGTTTTATTCAGTTGTAAAAGATTGAGGAAATCCTTTATATTTCTATGGAGTAAAATAATAAGGTATGGAAAATGTGTATTGCATATTATTGCTTGTATCTAAATATATTGTTTAGATATATATAAGTGAATATACATATCTAAGTCTATATAAATGTACATATATCAAAATGTATATATCTAAATGTATATGTCTATATACATATACACATGTATACACAAAATATATAAATTATGTATTTATATATAGTATAAACATATAATATGTATATTATATAAATATGCATATATATGCAAAATGTGTGTATTTCTTTATGTTAAAATAGTGGATGAATAAATCAGAACATTTCAAAAGGTGAACATTATGTGGAGGGCACATAAATAGAAGCTAAACTGCTTTGAATATACCATATTTTATGGATTTGACTTTGAAATCATGTAAACATGTTTATTTTTACAATAGTTTAAAAATTAATAGAAAGAAAGGCAAAAGTAGTATATAAAAACAACAAAAAAAACTGAACTAATGAACCTAACTTTGACTTGTTATGATCGTATAAATCATATGGAGAAGAATTACTGGAAGTTATTTTAAATTCTGGTAAATTTACCATAGATCTTTATCGAATCATATTCTATGAAAAAATTATATACTTAATTAAAAAAGTAGCTGTATTATTCATTATAATATTGGCATAGTCATGAGGATCCAAAAATGTCCAGAGTAAGGGAAAAGAGATAAAAATATAAATTTAAATACGAATTACTGATATGAACTCACACTTTGAGCTGCATTTTCTCTTTTAAGAAATGCATATTTCCTTGCTTTCTCTACTGAAAGGCCTAGAGACTATAATGAACTCTCTAGCAATGAATACCCATAGTATTCAGATTAGCTTCTCAAATACCAGTCCCTATCCTTTCTGGAAACAAAACATCTTGGAGAAATGGGAGACTTGAGTATAGAGCAAGAAAGCTATCAAAGACTTTGTTTTTGTTTTATTCTACTTTGGATACACTGAGCTTCTTGGATGTGTTGATTTATCTTTCCTTCCATTCCATAAAATAATCAGGCTTTAGCTTTTTAAATAGTGCCTCTTCTCCATTCTTATCTTTTGTAATTACAATAGACAAACATTTGATTTCCTCATTCTGTCCTCCATGTCTCCTAACTTCTTTCACATTTTTCACATCTTTCTCTCTTGTTTCATTCTAGATAAATTATTTGTATCTCCTAGTTCATGAATTCTCTTTTCTATTTTATCTTTCCTACTATTTTGAACATTCAGTGAATATTTATTTCAAACTCATTTCTATAATTTCTATTTTTTTTCAAATTTGGGTATTTATTTCTGATAGTTTGTTGATTTATGTTTATCTTTACCAATGCCCAGTTTGTGCATTTAAACATTTCATGAATGGTTCTTCTGAATGCTGGGACTGACAATTCAAAACCTTCCAGTGTTGCCGATATTAATTTTTTTTTAATTACTTAATTCTTGTTTTTGCTAGATGTGACTCAAAATAGCTTACTTTCTTACTGTGTGGCAGTCTTGTAATGTTCTGCATCATTTTGTTCTCTGGAAGTCTACCTAAAGGATCGTTGAGCAGATAGTTAGGACTCGGCTTCTCTTCCAGGAGTCACTATCCCAAAACTGTGTTGCTAGAATACATTGTCTCAGGGCTTCCTTGCTTCTCCCTGCTGCCACACCACTAGGCCAGTCCATCCTTTCTTACACCCTGCTGACACACTGACTCCACTTTCCCCACATTGTCCTCTGGAGCATACGATCTCTAGTTCTGAGCTACCAAAGCCTTGGCTTTAGAATTTCAGTACGTTAGAGCCCTTTAGTTCTAATCTCTATTTCATCACATGTTATTGTTAGCTGATATACATTATTTTGCTTTTTAACTCCACAGATCAGACACTAGAATCATAATTATGTTTTATTTCGACATTTGCTTTTTAGCATAGTTTTTTTGCTCATTACTTCTTGTATCTGTCCTGACTGGAGTAATGATTCATTTGTGGTGTGCAAAACATTTAAAAGGTTTTAGAGGACGTCAGGTCCCCAGGGAGGCTATTGCTGCTTTAAACATTACTGGAAATTTCTTTAGTGTTGTAGTAAGTAAACTCAGTAAAATCTTTTTGGCAGTGGGTCTGCGGGGGGTAGAAGGATTGTATGCTGAATCTGGGATTTTGCTTCATGCCATCACCCTTTCCTACAGACTTTATTTCAACGAGGAAATCATGGCCTGTAGCTTGAGTCGGCAATTTACAGATTAGTAGACAAGAAGATTTATTGAACTAAACAGTAAAAGGGAAAAACCATTTTATAATGCGTGAGAGAATAGTCTAACCAAAAAATTGTTGACTCCCCTAGTCTATACATAAATCAGTGTCTTATCACTTCTGTGCAGTCATGCTTAACATTTTTATCCTGGAATTATGAGTAAAATCTTTGTCATACAGACTTTAGAATATGTGTTTTTTTTTTATGTCACTTCCAATACACATTTTTAAAATGCCATTCTCCTATTTTTTTTATCATCTTTGTTCTGACTCCCTTTCTGTTAGAAACTCCCAGTCCAGTAACTCTCTGTGTATCATGAACAGATCTAAGCAGCTCTGTGTGGGTGGCTGACCCTCAGATGAGACACATTACATGGAAAAAATAGGAAGTTCAAAATAAATACTTCAGCCTTAATGTTACCAGAGTTTGTTTCTGTTACAAGAACTATGGTTTTAGTGGTAAGATCTATTTGAGGCTGGTTAGATTTTGCTATTCTCAATTTGACTCTTAAAAGGTAAATGTTTTTCTATTGGTCTTAATTCTGTTTTTCATTTTGTTTGCTTTCCTGTCTTTATTTCTGTTGCTGCTCCAACCTAATTTCAGAAATGGCTGTTGACACAAAGAGGTGAGTGTAACATGAATTATCTGTCTGAGTCAGATTGCATCCTTATCTTCAGTAAGAGTGTATAGAATCAGCTTTTAACATTGCTTTACAATTGTGAAAAACGTTGGGAATGGGAGACAGATAATATCCAAGATCCTCATATCTTAGTTCCTTAGGTGTGGAAAAAAATCTTAGTTTGGGACATTTATTTGAGGTATGATTGACATATAAAAAGCTGTACATGTGATGTGCCTCAGAGCAAGATAGTCTTGAGTTTGGATTTTTTTTCTCTACTACTTATGGTATATTTGACCTTGAGGAAGTCACTTCACTTCTTCGAATCTTTGTTTTTCTACCTCTGAAATGGACAATTCAGATACCCAGGTCATAGTGGTGTTATGAAGTCTAAACAAAATAGTATATGTGAATTTCCCAACTTAGTGTCAACCACATAGTGAATACTCAATACATGATAGGAATATTTTATTCCCTTCCAAAAAACAAACGCTGTACATATTTAATGTACACAACTTAATGAATTTGGTAGTAAGTATGCATCCATAAAACCATTGAAACAATCTATTCTATAAATATATGCGTCACCTCCAAAAGTTTCCTCCTGTCCTATTTCTTTATTAATAATAATTATTTTGTGATAAGAACACTTAACATGAGAGTTATCCTCTTAACAAATTTTTAAGGATACAACACAGAGTTATAAACTATAGGCACTATAGTATACAGTAGATCCCTAGAACTTATTCTTCTTTCATAACTGAAACTCTGTACCCTGCAATTGATACTTTCCCTTTTTCCCCTTTCCCTGAACTCATGGAAACTACCATTTTACTTTCTGCATCGGTGAGTTTGACTATATGAGACTTGTCATCAAAGTGGTATTATGTAGTATTTGGCTTTGTGTGTCTACTAGCTTACTTCACTTGGTGTAATGTCCTCCAGGTTTATTCATGTTGTTGCAAATGGCAGGATTTCCTTCTTTTTCATGGCCAAATAATATTCAAGTGCATGTTATAGCGCATTTAAAAAAACCTATTCGTCAATTGATGCATCTTTAGACTGCTTCCATATCTTGGCTATTATAAATAATGCTGCAATGAACTTTGGAGTTCATTTGGAAAACTTTTTTGTGATTCTGATTTTAATTCCTTTGGATATGTGTACACACATACATATATCCAGAAGTAGGCTGCTGGATTTCATGGTAGTTCTATTTTTAATTTTTTTGAGGAACTTCTGCACTATTTCCATAGTGACTGTACCCATTTACATTCTCTTCAACAATATAAAAGGGTTCTCTTTTCTCTGTATCCTCCCCAACACCAGTTACCTTTTGTTTTTTGATAATAGCCATCCTAACTGGTGTGAGATAATATATCATTGTGTTTTGACTTGCACTTTCTTGATTAGTAATACTGAGCACTTTTCCATGTATCTGTTGGCAATTGCATGTTGTCTTTAGAGAAATGTCTATTCAGTTCCATCGCCAATTTTTAATTCGGGCTATTTGGATCTTTGCTATTGAGTTGTAAGATGTCCCTATACAGTTTGCATATTAACTCTTTATCATTTTACCATGGCTATGTCCTTTAACCTCTTTCTTTTTTTCCATTTCTTGTCTCTCTAGGTTGTTTTCACTTAGCATGATGTCCTCTAGATTTATCCATATTGTCACAAATGGCAAAATTTCCTTCTTTTTCATGGCTGAGTAATATTCCACTGTTTGCCAGTATTTTCTCCCATTCTGTAGGTTGCCTTTTCATTTCATTGATTGTTTTCTTTGCTTTGCAGAAGGTTTTTATTTGGTTTAGTCCCACATGTCTATGCTTTTGTTGCCTGTACTTTTGGTGTCATAGCAAATTTTTGCCAAGGTCAATGTTCAGAAAAATTTCCCTATCGTTTTTTCTAGGAGTTTTATGGTTGTAGGTCTTATGTTTAAATATTTAATGCATTTTGAGTTAATTTTTGTACATAATGTTAGATAAGGGTCAAATTTTATTTTTTGCATGTTGATGTCCAGTTTTCCCAGCACCATTTATTGCAGAGATTATCCTTTCTTCATCATGTATACTTCAGACCCCTGAAAAGATCGGTAGACTGCGGGTTTATTTCTGGGCTCTATTTTGTCCCATTGGTCTATATGTCTGTTTTTATGCCAGTATCATACCATTTTGTATACTGTAGCTTTATATATTTTGAAACCAGGAAGTGTGATGCTTTCCAGATTTTGTTCTTCTTGCTCAAAATTTCTTTGGCTGTTCAAGGTCTTTTGTGGTTCTATATGAATTTTTTCGGCTTTATTGAAGTATAACTGAGAAAATTATGTATATTGAAGGCATACAACTTGATGTTTTGATATATATATATATTTAAAAATGATTATCACAATCAAACTGATTAACATATACACCTCCTCATATAGCTTCCATTCATTCTCTCCCCTTCATCCCCATCTCTCTCTCCATGAGGATGCTTAAGATTTACACTATTAGCATATTTGAAGTATATAATTTGGTATATGAACTATAGTTAATATTATTTAACTATACATTTACTATAGTCATCATGCTGTTACATTAGATCTCCCAATGTTATTCATCTTGTATAACTGAAACTTATACCCTTTGACCCACATCTCCTCATGTTCTGGTCTCTGCCCCTAGTTCCTTATTTATATTGGATGTTAACCACTTATCAGATGTATAGTTTGCAAATATGTTGTCCCATTCCATAGGTTACCTTTTCATTTTGTTGTTTGTTTCCTTTGCTTTGCAGAAACATTTTAGTTTGAAGTAGTCCCACTTGTTTATTTTTGCTTTGTTTTGGTCTGTGCTTTTGATGTCATATAAAAAAAATCATTGACAAGACCAATATCAGGAAGCTTTTTCCCTACTTACAGTTTCATTTCCTACCTTTAAATCTATAACCCATTTTTGAAGTGTGTTTTCTAGCTTTATTGAAATGTTATTGACATACAACATTGTGTAAATTTAAGGTGTACAGTGGTGTTGATTTGATACATTTATCGTGTTGCAAAATGATTATCACCAGAGCATTAAATAACATCTCTGTCATGTCACATAATTACCATTTCTTTTTCATGGTAGGAACATTTAGTAGCTGCTCTCTTAGCAACTTTCAAGTATGTAATACAGTATTATTAACTGCAGTCACCATGCTGTCCATGGCACCTGTGGGTGAGTTACTCTCTCTTTGCTCCACAGGAGAACTTATGTTCTGAGAATATCTCTCATGTTCTGAGGGGATCTCTTATGTTCCAAGGGGATCTCTCTTAGAACTGTGCTTTGCTAGAGTGGGGGAAGGGTGATGCAGATAAAGTGAAACTTTTTTAAACCTTTGCTTTTTTATAATTTAATTATTTATTTTTTAAATTTCTGTGCTCTTCCGGGATAGTGTAATCTCTCACCTGGATTCTGGAGTGCTCATAAAAGTATTTTCACCCATAGATGACGTTAAATCGGTGTTTCTGTGGATGGCTTTCCATTATGCCATCTTGCTGATATCACTGCCCTGTTTAATATTAATCACAATTACAATAGCTAACATTTGTTGATTGCTATGTGCAGACACAAAGTATTATGTATTATTTGCGGCAAACATATAGTATTTTTATCCCAATTATCAGTGATAACATTAAGACTCAGGGTCATAGCCTTATGCAGTGGAGTTATAACTCTGACCCATACATGACTTTAAAGCCAGTTGTTGTGACTTATATATCAACTTCTATCACTTCTGTAGTGTCTCCAAAATAGTAAGGAAATATTTCAAACCAAATATATTGGAAAAACTAATAGATACATTTACAACCTGTACAGTTGGAATACGTGTGCTCCTGAATGACTTTTGTTTGTGAAAACAAAGTTTTCTTTCTTGGTTTTATATATTTAAAAACATTTCACAACACTATTTAAAAAAAATTGGTGTTTGCTTCTAAAATTATTTCAGGGGTCACAATGTGGAAGAGGGGATTCAGAAATAAGCTACTTTGAATATGGCATTGAGGGCTTATGGCAGTAAAGTGCTCAATAGCACTGAATAGGAAATAAATTTAGTTTGTATTTCAATAATATTTCTTTGAGGGAAATATATTCTAAAACAGTTGTTTTAGAGATATTTGTCATGCAGGGTCTCTGGTCCTGTTCCCCACATAAGAACGCAGGACATGGTGAGGACAAAAAGGAACACCCATGGAGCTACAGATAAGGGAGTCACACCACTATATTCTCGCTGGTGGCTGGGTTGGAGACACAGGAAGCAGGAGCCCCACGATCCACAAACTGCTGTCCACTTCTCTGCCAACCATCCAACTAACCCCTTGCTAACTGCAATCCGCCATGTTAACTGCAATTCACGCTTGCTAGCCACCATCCACTGTTAGCGTAGCCACGGCAGTTATATCAGTGGCCAAAGGCTCACTGGTTATAGCTGACGGCCAACTAGCCACAGCTGATGGCCATCCAATCACAGTTGATGGCCATTTAACTACCCGAGTGAGCAACTTTCCACGTGAGGCCAAGAGCATGGAAACTGCACTCCTGGCTCTGTCCCCACATATTGTACAGCGATTTCATTCTCTATTAATTCCTTTTAGTAAAATTATTTTATTTTAGATTACTATCTTTATAGAATATAAACTGATATTAACTGTTGGGAGGAAACTTCCTAGCTGATGTGATTTAAAAATATATATTATGAAATATTTAACTGAGAGTAATGCCATAAACATACCAAGCTTCTGAATTGGTCGGCCCAAATAAAGCTGAAAAAGGTTGGTGATGAGTAATCTCAGAGAGCATAGAAGATATGACAGATTAATCTTTCTTTCTTGAATAACTCCTTTCATAGAGACAGCTAACAGATTTTTTAAAGTATGAATTAGAGATTTCCCTCTTGCTTAAAAAGATCTTTATATACTAAGTATCTTTTACTATCTAAGCAAAATTTTAATTCTACTGCACATTGTGCTGTTTGTTTTTTTCTTTTTTTTTTTCTTTCTTTAGACACTAACGTTTTTGTCTCAATTGAAACAGATGGTTGGATTCTGGTTTGTTTTCTAACCATCAGTCTAGGTAATGAAGTGAGAAGAAATGATGCTGGTCCTGGCAATTCTGGATTAACCAGTTAGCATCTGGTGCCTGGGATAAAAGCATTAGTTAACAAGTCCAGGCCTCCAATACCTTTCTTATATCCATACTCAGATAGAGCTAAAGGACCAGCCATCCAGTAATAATGATTTTCTATCACTGTTGGCCTGGTTTGAGTCCAAATTGCTGCCCTGGAAGGGACATTGCTGTGTATTTCATATTGCCTTTCTACTACTCCATTTCTTCTTATTTATGTTGTTTTTGTGCCATCCTATCTTTGCTGGCCGCAGTATCTATCTCTAGGAATCTCCTAAATAAATAATTATGTTTCCTCTCAGAGTACCTTTTACTGATGCTGCTAAAATGTTTAGGTTTCTATTCCTTCAAGCTTTAGCTTTTAACGGGTATAAAGAAAACATTTCACCTTTAAAGTTTCAATTGGCTTCAATACTGTCTCATTTAGAAGATACGCTATTTTGCATTTTTTTTTGTAGATACACTTATCATTTAGCCAAATCATTAGTAAACTCTGAAATTGAGTGTCAAATGAGCATTTCAAAGGTCCTCACCAGGCTCTTTATATTTATATATGAAGAAATTTTCCCAATTAATTTTCTTAAATATATGTCCTTTTGCCTTGAAGTAAATAATTGTTGGTCCTACAATGTTGTTCTGAGGAGAAACAAGTGGTGCTCTTCTGGATACAGTTACTTATAGGAAAATGAGTGGAGACAACACTATTGAGGCAAAAATATTTCAGACCTTTTACATCTTGAGTGCTAAATTTTAGCATATGTTTTATATGTTGTACCTATGGTGTGGGATCTGTTTTATAGCATAATTCTGGAGGGAAGTGCAGTTCTGGAAAGAGATCGTATCCATTGTAGGATTTCTTTGGAGGCATCCTTATTTGGGTAGTTTGAAATTAGGGGAAGTAAGGACAGCTTACTCTGGGTTTAGTAAAATCTTCTTGATGAAAGAGAAGTACTTCCCCTGAGAGACTGCCCTTTTTATCTTTAAAAAGACAATATTAATATAGGACAATAGGGTCATGAAACAGAGACATAAGAACTGTGAACACTCAGCTATATAGGTTGATTTCTTTTTGAGTTGCGCAAGCAACCATTTTCCATATGCATAATTATGTTAGCAGAACATTAATTCATCCGTTCTGCCACAGGGAGCGCTTTTTGTTGAGAAATGGAAAGGCTCCCATGTATGGTGGAAATGGAGGTGTGCACCATTTGTTCTGTTTCTGTCATTTTATTTCCTTGAGTTGGTGAGAAGTGGCAAGTTATCTGACTTTACGTAGAGGAATGGATTCTTAATACACACATGGAAAGAAACATCTCACAACAGTTATATTGAAGGGGAAATAGAAGCTGGGAGAAATTCCAACACTGTTTAACTATTATCCCTCATCTATAGCTAGAAGGAAGAAAGCTATCACTGATATATATTTCCATATTCCTTTTGGGAAGAATTGGAAAACAGAATGATTTTAAAATATGACATGACATAAGTATGGCTCTACTTTGTCTTATCACATTATTCTGGGCAAACATTTTGCTACATTGCAAGAATTGTCAACAGAGCCTGTAAAGACTGGACAAACAGATCAGGCATGTTGACTGAGGGGCAGAAACAGAAATAGTAAAAATCCTGGTACGTGAATGGATTATATTTGTTACTATTTTTTCCATCAGAACTTCTAAAAGTAAATGGATTTTATTTGTGTTAGTTTAGGTTTTGGGAAAAAATAAAACGGAAAACCAGAATTAGACACCCGAGTCAAAAGAAGTTAGGAGGCAGCAAATATTCTGGGAAAAAAAGGAGCAAAATGTAAATTAGAAAAAAAAAAAAAAAGAAGCATGAAAAGGATGTTGCATGACTTTCGATTGTGTTCTCTGGGTCTCCAACTTCTTTATTTGTATAAAGAAAGTAGTTTGATCCACAGGGGAAGTGGCGGTTATTGGAAGGTTCCATTCGGCACAGGCTCTACGGGGCTTCATCATCTGTAGAGAATTGAAACTGCCTCAAATTCAGTTAACCTTTTTTAAATCACTGTGAACAGGCAATTCTAAATAACATTAGTGATAAAATTCCCCTTAGCATGGGGAAGGCTGCTTCCACTGGTCCCCATCTTGGTCTGCCATTTCTCATTTACATTAGTCTTGGCAATGGAAGCAGTGCTGAATATTGATAATTTCACTGCTAAATTTAAAGGGATGGAAGCTAATGCTTTTTCTATATTAGTGATAAAAACGCCAACATAGCAAAAACAGCAATGACAAGGACAGTTTGTTAGACAATTTTGACATCCCAGGCACTATACATAAATAATTACACATTGTTTTTGTTTTTACCACAATCACAAAACTGTTATTTCTACATTCAGTTGAGAAATTTAAGAACTTCTCCAAGGTCTTATTGGTATAGGAACTGAAACTCGTGTCCAGGTCTGTCTGACTTCAAATCCTACATTATTTTCCATTATGAATACATGCTTCTTACAAACTATACTTGGTTATCTTTGAAGGATGCTTTTTAATGATACTTGGGTAATAATTATATTTTTTGTCTTCTAGGTCTTATTCCCCTTTTGTTTTTCCATTCTCGTAAGGAGGGCTTTCAGACTCCTCAAGTCCCTCGAGCTTGCCCTAAATCAGTTGTGCCTTTCTTGACAGTTTCTATGAGGCACTCATGGCAGTTTGGGGAATAGACATATAATGTTTCACTTTCTAACTTGTCCACTCACAAGGGAAACCAATGATGAAAATGGGCCTCTGGATAGGAAGTATATAATCCTGTTAATTGTGGCAGGTCTGCTCTTACTTCGTTCCATCACCAAGAGCACCTTATTGCTGAATTCTAATGTCACTTGTTACAGATTGTATGCTTGTGCCCTCCTAAAATTCATATGTTGAAAGCCTAATCTCTTTAATCCCCCAAAGGTGGGTCCTTGGGGAGGTAATTAGGTCTTGAGTGTGGAGCCCTCATGATGGGATTAGTGCCCTAATAAGAAGAGACATGAGAGAGCTTGCTTCTCTCTCTCTGCCATGTGAGGACACAGCAAGAAGTCTCTGGCACCTTGACCTCAGACTTCCAGCCTCCAGACCTGTGAGAAATAAATCACCCAAATCATTGAATTACATAGTTTACCTTAGGGTTTACATTTGGTGTTGTACATTCTGTGGGTTTTGGCAAATATATGATGACATATGTCCATAATTATAATATCACCCAGAGTATTTTCACTGCCTTAAAAATTATCTGTGCCCTGCCTATTCATTTCTCTCCCCTCAATGCCCAGCAACCACTAATCTTTTTACTATCTCCATAGTTTTGCCTTTTCAAGAATGTCATATAGTTGGAATCAGGCAGTATGTTGCCTTCTCAGATTGGCTTCTTTCACTTAGTAATATGCATCCAAATTTCCTCCATGTCTTTTCATGGCTTAATAGCTCATTTCTCTTTAGCACTGGATAATATTTCATTGTCCAGATATACTAGAGTATTTTCCCATTCACCTACTAAAGTACATCTTAACTGCTTCCAAATTTTGGCAATTACAAATAAAGCTCCTATAAACATCCATGTGCCAGATTTTGTGTGGACATAAATTTTCATTATCTTTGGGTAAATACCAAATAGCATGACTGCTGGATTTAGTAAGAGTATGTTTAATTTTGTAGGGAACTGCTGAATTGTCTTCCCACATAGTTGTACCATTTTGCATTCCCACCAACAGGGAATGAGAATTCTTGTTGATCCATATCCTTGCCAGCATTTGGTATTGTCAATGTCAACGTGAGAAATATCCAGACCTGTAGAGAATCTTTATGAGTTTATTTGAGCCAAACTGACTATAATTTCCGGGAAGCAAAATCTCAACAGATTGACAAAATGCTCTGGAGAATGGCAGTTTTGCAGCTTATTTTGTACATTGGAATCAGAGGATGAAACGTAAAATAACATACCCTTGGAATATCAGAGTAATCCCCCTTTTCTGGACCCTTCAGTGCACACCCACCGCACCAGAGCAGGAAACTACAGAACCCCTCATTGTTGTCTTGTTCCCCCAATACCATCTCTATGCGCTGTAAATGTTACTTATAACCATATGTACCCACCAATGTAAAAGAAGTATGTTTCTCTCCATTTTACTTCTTATTCAGTCCCAAAGATTTCCCCCTTAATCTGCCACCAATGGATTTGATTTACCTTTGTAGGACTATTAAGGGAAATAAACAAGAAAATCTGGTATCAATTTTATTCCCACTGACCATTTTTAGGACTACTGTAATTATGGCCTTTGAAGAATATAATAGGCTAAACTGCAAGACTAGGCCATCCTTCTAACTTCAATTTGAATTGCAAAGGATTAGCAACTATGAACAATGATTAAATAGTCATTATGTAATGAATATTTGATGTTATTGAATAATTATTTAAAATTTAATTTTGAATATTTAAAAATACTCTTTACATAATTAAGATTAGATGACTCATTTAGCATTTGCTAAAACTGTTATAATAGAACCCCTCCCCATCACAATATAGTTATTTAAAATTGGTTTTCATTTCTCCCAAATATTTAATCATGACTATTTTAGATCTTTACAAATGCAAAAATCTGAAATCCCTGTGCTGTAAATCTCCTGTGAGCTCAATTATTCACAATGATGACACAATCAAAATGCATGACCAGCTGAAATAGGGAAGAAATAGCAGTTCCCAAAGGGTATAGAAAATTGCATTCTGTCTCCAAGGCTATATGTTGTGATGCATAAAGCTATATAAAGAGGGCAAATAACCAGTATGATTCCGATGAACAATTACTTTGTAATTTTCTTAGTGTATATTATACAAAAGATGATTAGTCCAATGCAATATTTTCTTGAAGCTGTGTTTTTGTCTATATTTATATACATCCATCTGTCTGTCTATCCATCCATCTATCCTTAGCCCTGGTTAAAATACTCCGTAGAGAAAACAGGCCTACATGCTTTTATTATTCATGGGCTATAGAACACGAAAATGAGAAAAGGAAATAGATATTTTCTTAAAATGGAAAACACATTATTTGTACATCCTATTTTCAGGAAAAGACACAAACATTTAATAAGTGAAGAAGGATGTGTGCAGGTATCAACCTATAAGCTAGAAACCTTTATTGATTCCTTATTTCAATGTTACTTTTGGGGGTGGATATTATTTCACTCGTCATTTTTCCATGCGGGAGGTCTATGTAGCATAGTACTACTGGCTCCTTTGCTGATACATCACTCACTCCTCACGGAAAGCAGGTTGGGCAGAAAGAATGGAGAAGGCCAGCCTACCCCCTTTCTTTCTATTTTTATGAATAGCTTTCTCCCTTTTTTTTTTCTTTCTCCTGTACTAAGGTGAACTCCCAGGGGTGGGGAAATCCTGCAGTCCTGCCTGTCATTGGATGTGGGAGTCTTGTGTAGTTTTGGGAAGTCCTTTGGGTTCAGGCTTAAAGTCACATTCTCTAATCTGCCTTATCAGTCATACCATTGTTATTTCAATCTTCATCTATCTCATGTGCTTTATTTTTCATTGTTTTTGAACCTAAAATGGGAAGAAAGAAGTATTATTTATTGACCCCATAAGATCCCAAAGGTGATACTGAAATCCTTGGAGTATGTTTCCATGAAATGTACAAAATAAGGCCACTCTGTTATGAATTCAAATAAAAATGTGAGTAAATGGTATCCAAATTAACACCATTGCATTTTAAAACAAAAATCCATTTAAAAATTTTAAACTGTGAAGTATTAAACATAAAAAACAAAATAGAAAATAAGTTCATTTTGGTGTTCTTCATCCAGATAAGATACATAGAAACCATTCCATTCCAATGTATAAATATGACTTATTACTTCAGCGTTAGTGATTTAGGCTTTAGCATATGTGATGTTTCATTATACTTTGATCATTCAAAACGAACATTCTGTCCTCGGTTTCTTTCTCAGGGTAATGTTAGCTATTTGGAGTCTTTTGTGACTCCATACAAATCTGACAAATTTTTTTTTCTATTTCTTTAAAAGATGCCATTGGGATTTTCATGGAGATTGCATTAAACCTGTGTATTGCTTTGGGCATTATGGCCATTATAACTATGTTGATTTTTTCAATCCATAAACACAGAAAATATTTCCATTTCTTTGTGTCTTCTTCAGTTTCTTTTAATAATGTCTTATAGTTTTTAACATATAGGTTCTTCACATCTTTTGTTGTTTATTCCTAGTATTTTATTCTTTTTGTTGTAATTCCAAAAGGAACTTGTTTTCATTTCTTTTTCTGAAATTTTATTGTTAGTATATAGGAACAGGATGGATTTTTGTACATTGATTTTGTATCCTGCAACTTTACTGTATTTTTATTGTTTCTAATAGTTTGTTAGTGTACTCTGTAGGGTGTTTTATATAAAGAATCATGTCACTGCAAAAAACGACAATTTGACTTCTTCATTCCCAATTTGAATGCCTTTTATTTATTTCTCTTGCCTGATGGCTCTGTCTAGAGCTTCCAATACTATGTTGAATGACAGTGGTGATAGGGGGCACCCTTGTCTGTTCCTCATTTTAGAGGAAAAGCTCTCAGTTTTTCACATTAAGTATGATATTAGCTGAGGCTTTGTCATATATGGCCTTTATTATGTTCAGATACTTTCCTTCCCTCTCCATTATATAGAGTGTTTTAATCATAAATGGGTGTTGTATCTTCTCAAAGGCTTTTTCTGCATCTATTGATATGATTATAAGATTTCTATTCTTTTTTTTATGTGGTATCACAGTAATCGATTTGCATATGTTGAATCATTCTTGTGCCCAAAGAATGAACCTTACTTGATTTTGATATATAATTTTTTAATGTGTTTTTGTATTCGATTTGCTAGTTTTTTTTTTTTTTTTAGGAAATTTGTTTATCTAGTCATCAAAGACATTGGTCAGTAGTTTTCTTTTTTTGTGTTATCCTTACAAGTTTTGGTATCAGGGTAATGTTGGCCTCATGAAATAAGTTAGGAATTATTGCCCCTTCTTCAATTTTTTGAAAGAGTTCGAGAAGGACACATATTAAATCATCTGTGAATGTTTAGTAGAATTCACTGGTGAAAATCATCTGGATCTGGGCTTTTGCTTTTGGGGAGGTTTTTGATAATTGTTTCAATTTCCTTGCTGTTGATCCGTCTATTTAGATTTTCAGTTCTTCATGATTCAGTCTAGGAAGGTTATATATTTCTTTAAAAAGCTGAAAATATTTATCTGTAAAGATATTGCATCCATATGTTCATTGCAGCATTATTCACAATGGCTGGACATAGAAACAACTGAAGCATCCTTTAATAGATGATTGGATAAAGAGGATGTGGTACATATGTACAATGGAATATTACCCAGCTATGAGGAAAGATGCAATACTGACATTTGTGGCAACATGGATAGATCTTGAGACTATCATGCTAAGCCAAATAAGTCAGAAAAAAATCGAGAGCCATATGATTTCACTCATATGTGGGATATAAAACTGAAAACAAGAAATGAACAACACAGGCAAGGAGAACTCATAGACACAAACAATAGTTTAGTGGTTACCAGAGGCTCAGGGGGAAGGGGGGGAGGTAGAAGAAGGTAAAGGGGGTTGAATATATGGTGACGCAAGGATGTTTGACTTGGGGGAGGTGAACCCATGATGAAATATATAGATGATGGATTATAGAACTGTACACTTGAAACCCATATAATTTTATTAACCAATGTAATTCCAATAAATTTAATAAAGAAAAGTGTCCTACATAAACCTTTTCCCCTTAGTTCAGCCCTGTTGCCTTTCTCCAATACCAATTTAATTTAAGAACACATGTGTGATATTTATGGATGGAAAATTCCAAATAAAAAGAGAAATATTCATGTTAGTGATTTCAAGAGTTTTACATTGATTTAATTTTAAGTTAAGGAGTATTCAAATTCTTGAGAAAGACATCTTACAATATGTTTCACATCTTATAATACTTAGGGAGCGTAAGACAACCTTATTAGTGTTCTTCATTTCCATTTCTTATTGCATTCTATTTTATTTAAGTTACCTATTTTCAACATTCTGGCAACAAATTGAAAATTTCACTTTTGTTGTTAAAGAATTGAAAAAGCTGAGGAATAGCATTGCCTCGCCTTTCAATTTTTTTGTATATTCAACATCTCTTCTAGTAAAGGAGTAACTTTAAGATCCAAGATTTTTCAATTCTGTTTACAAAATGACATGTGTATTATTTCAAATGAGTTCTGCCACAGAGAAATCCATAACAAAAGTATCAGAGAATTAACGTGCTCTTTATAACATGTGAGCTTACTCCATTAATCTGAGGGTGAAAAGGATAGAGCCATTATGCTCCCAGATGGCATCAAGCAATGAATGGACAGTCTATGTTAAAGTGCTTTTAAGTAGTTTTTCTCTCCCTGAAGGTTAGGTCTAGGAGCAACAAATTGATGCTGGTTAATTGAAGTCTCTGAAAAGTGTTTAAACTCAAGTTTAAATCTTTCTGCCCTATCATCAGGTCCCCATTAATCATCAAGAGAGATTTAAAGTTTTAAAGAGATATATCCTAAATTGTCTTTGGGGATAAAAACAAGAGTTAAACTAAATCTAGATATAAATTATTCTGCAAATTTGTCAGCAGAATTAATTTTACTTGAGGTTTTAGGCTTTCAAATATGTATTTTGTGAGATACGTATGCAGTTGTGACAAATGTCAATTTTTCATAAAATAATATGGTTCCTGGCCAAAAAAAAAAAGTGATTATGATCATGCAATAGGACCATTTTTTGTTCATACCTCTGAATTCTTTTAGCACTTGTATTTTTATACTGATATTTGACCCTCAGAATATACTACCTTACCACACTCATTGTGTAGCAGAAACAGTAACAGCCTTGGAATCAGACAAACCAGGGTAAGTTTAGCATTAGGCAGCTCTAGGTCTTGTGCCATTTTCTCTTCACTAGTCCGAATCTCAATTTTCTTAGCTGTAAGACAGAACAATAAACTCATCACAGAAAATTGGCAAGGATTTAACAAATTATATGCTGTCCTTAACACAGTACCTAACAGAAAGGAGGTTCTCAACACGTTTAAAAATAGTAAAATCTTGCATTTCCCATTAAGTCATCACATGCTGGAAGGAAGGAAGTGTGCTGCTTTAATTAGTGTAGGAATAAATATTTGTTGCTGCTGCTGCTGCATTTTCTTCATGAAGAATCCTTTCCTGGGATAGGCAGAACTCTTAACAAGGGTTTTCAGTGACGGAGGAGACAATACACCTCAGATTTGAGAGTGTTTTTGAGTTGGCTACTTTGGCTCTAGAGGGAGAAGGGAGATGGAATGAAATATCAGAGAAGTTTCCTGTTTTATGGGCACCCCAGTGCCTGTAAGATTCTGGTTACATTCTACCAATTAGAGGCTTTCATAAAGATTTGAAACGGGAAGGAAAGAAACCGTTATTCTCTAGACACATCAGGTCAGGTACATGAGCATCAACAGATGGCTGAGGTGGGTATTGCCTGCAATTTGGGGGCATCATCCTCAAAATCCCTTCTCTGATGATGCAGGCAAATGAAATCACCGATGGCAGCTTCCTCATAACCGTGAAACTCTGGGTTTCCTGGGAGAGCTCAAAATGTCTACAGTGGCTTCTGTTTTTCTAATCAAACTTTAATGGATACTTAGTACAACTTTTTTTTTTCCAGTTTAACAGCTGCCTTAGGAAACTTTTTATCCATTTTTTATGAGCCAACAAGCTAAACCTAAGCCTGGTGTATACTCAAATTCATTTGAAGGAAAAGCAAATCTAACAACTTACTACCTTCAATTTTGAAAAGAGTATTTGATAAGAATATCCTGTATATAGTAAGAACTGGTGAAATTTTGAATAAATTATTTAAAATAATGTTTCAGGTTAAGGCACTTGACTTCAATATCCTCTGCCCTCCCACTAATTTTTAGTGAAAGGAGAAAGGGAATAAAGCTAATAATTAATTTGAGGAAGTTAATTTTGGTAAACAAAAAGAAAAGAGATTCAGGCTTTTTTCTTCCTCTCTTTTTGACTGGGTGATATTTCGATGCATTTTTGGATATAAAACATTCTAGAATTTTCTGGGAAATAAAGAATAAAGAAGTGATTTCAGTAATTAATTAGATCGTCAGGTACAATTAGAAATTGGTTAGTATAGTAAATCCATATGGATTGTACTTCTGAATTGGATGTCCATATCCACTAGGTGTGCCGTTTCAGGCTGACTTTCTACCAGAGTTGAGGCTACAGAGATGTATGGGTTAAAATCTCTGATTCTGGAAACTACAGTCTCATGAGGAGAAAACCAACCTCTGTTGTAGATTTTAGTAGTTTCATATTTATGAGAGTGTGTTTAGAACCTATTATTTGGAACAGTCATGACTGTTTTGAAGGTCTCAGAAACTCAAGAACATGTCTTTTTTAATACCATCTAATTTCCTAAAATATTATAGTTCACATTGTGGAAGAATTTTTAGATCAAAGCAAGAATTAAGCCGATTCTATATTTTGTGGAATTAATATGATTCTAAGGTGTGCTGCTGAGCTGGTAAATACGTGCTAGAGAGAGTCTCTAGCTCCGTGATATCCACTGTCCTTCAATGGCCATGGACAGGGCTGAGAATATATATCTGTGGAAACTCATGCTCATTCAAGAGTTCATATGCTTGTGGAGGGTCAGTATGGTGTTCTTCATGACATTTACAACTTTATAACCTTTTGTAATACTTACTGTACATAACACCTAAAATTCATTATTTTATATGTGTCTGAACTTCACCTTGTGAAATAAGCAAGGAAGATATTTTCACTCCATTGTAAAAGGTACAGAACCTCCAGGTCAAGGCACATCTATGTCTTGGCTAAAATTACCTAGGAAATTTAAAGGGAGAACTGAGGGTAGAATCTGGGTGCACTGACCTCTAGCCCTGTGTTCTTTTCACTGTCATCTGAGCTATATTAATGGGTTTATCTTAATTGCAGGCATTGTAAATTTCAAGTGAGAGAATGATACAGCTCTAACATAATATTAATAAGAAAAAATACATTACTAGCAGAAAACAATTGCAGGCACCATAAAAGATGTGAAACCCCATATTCCAAAATGTTTCTCAAACTTCAGTTTTATATCATTTTGTTCATCCAAGGCTGTGCTATTATTAGCCATCCATTGTTGCCAGAATGGACAACTTCTAAGAAACCATCAGCTGTCTGGCAAGGATTTTCCCCCAACACTGATCCAGGGAATCTGTGCCAGGCTATTTACACCATCTGTTGGGCATGAGGGAGAAAGAATGGACAGCTGGGGCTGTCAGCTTTGAAATGCCACTTATCAGGGAAATATGAGAATTCACATCAAAAGGCATCCAAACAAAGTACCCCACCCATCCCAAAAGAAGACTGGTGAAATATGGTGGAATTTCTAATGGAGGTCTTCTCTTTCCAGACACTCTCGCTCCTTTTTATCCTTCCCAGTCTTCTTCTGAGGGAAGGTTTTGTTGTGCCATATGGAAGAGACCTGAGCAGAAACTCTTCATGTGAAAATGTAGTAAGAAATTGAGAGGGAATAATAATATATTACACTGTGTCTTCTTGGTCTTAGGGCCCAGAAACAGAGCGTCCTAAAACTTGTTATATTTTGCATTAGAGGTTGAGTTATCCGATCATACCTGTATTCATTCATCTGCCTATTATTCATTTACTCACTTACTGAATGTGTACTTGTATTCCAAGTCCTGGCAGATGTAAGAGAATAATAATACATATTATTTATTGAGTGCCTACCACATACAGTGTGTTTTAATTATATTTTCTGTAGTATTGGCAAGAATCCAACGGTACAAGAATTGTCTCATCTTTCCATGAGAAACTGAAGCACAGTGAGGAGGAGTAAATTTGCCCCAAATCGCCAGATATGAGTGAAAAAGGGATAGAACCCTGGTATATTCCTAAAATTGGTTTCAAGCCCATGTTATATAAATGTCTTCCTTTCTCTTCCTCCATGGAATACACAGAAACGTTTCCTTATTGTGGGATCCTCCAGGCAGGGCAAAGAAGTCAATGTTAATAAGAAGATAGGGAGAACATGTCAGTGCCAAGAGTTAGATGGGAAAACATTCTGGGAGAAAGTTATAAAGGGATGGTGTTATTCATTCAAATTTCACAAGTTTCCCTACTCAGTGATTTCCACATATCAGTTTTAAATGTGAGAACTGTAGGGAGGGAATAGATAAAGAAAGTGTAAAAATATCAAAAAGATTTGTTTTTTAGCTGTTGAATGTATTCCTTTAATCTGTTTCCTTTTAATGTATGTTTCAACCTGTCCAAATGAGGATTTTTGCCCTCTGTAACAGTGGCCTAAAAGAACTTCTCATACATTTAATCTATGGTACAATTAATGTTGACATTGGTTGATTTATAGACCAGACAAATATCTTAGAAATTATTTGTAAATTTATTGAGTAAGATTTCTCCCTTCGATTTCCCTTGTTACATTGAACGAGATATATTTGGAAGAAAAAGCCACTTGGCTGAATTAAGAACTATGCATTTACTAGCACGGGTGTGAGGTAGTGGATATTCTTATAGATTGCTATTATAGGTTTGTATAAATGTTCTGGTACACAGTTTGGCAGTGTAGTCCAAGAAGCTAAACTGTTCATAGTCTACGATACAGTACTTTACTTCTACAAAATAGTCCAAAGCAAATAGAGATTTTTGGTCTGACAAGTCTCATTTCAGAATTATCTGTGATAATAAAAATAGATAAAAATATATATTCAACAAATCAAAAAGATGAGTTAAATTGTAGTTTATTCATATGAAATAATATTAAATAATAATATATATATTTTCAAGAAATTTTAATGGCATGAAAAATATTTATAAAGTGATGTTAATGGATCAACTCAAAATATATCTAATGTTAAATACAGGCTGCTCCTAATACATCAAACAGTAGTTCTCAAAATGTAGAGCCCAGATAAGCATTAGCATCACCTGGGGTCTTGTGAAAAAAGCAAAATCTTGGACCACACCTCAGACTTATTGCATCAGAAACTCTGGGGATGGTGGCAGGCAACCTGTGTGTTAATAAGCCCTCCAGGTGGCTCTGACGCTATTGGAAGTTTGAGACTAATGATATACGTTATAAAAAATTATGAAAATTAAGAAAAAATACTCAAATTATTCACTGTGACAATCTCTTGGTTGTAGAATCATAGGTGATTTCAGTATTTATTTTTATATTTCCAAGGTTCTTGCTAACTAATATATATTAATTTCATCATTAGAAAACTATAAATATTACTCCACAATAAAAAAAAATGAAATCTTACCATTTGTGACAAAATGGATGGACCCAGAGGGTATTATGCTAAGTGAAATAAGTCAAACAGAGAAAGGCAAGTACTGTATGATTTCTTTTATATGTGGAATCTATTAAAAAAAAAAAAAAACTAAACCAAAGAGCAAATAAAACAAACAAACAAGACTCATAGATACAGAGAACAAACAGATGGTTGTCAGAGTGAATGGGGGTAGGAGGATGGGTGAAAAAGGTGAAGGGGGATAAGAGGCACAAACTTCCAATTATAAAATAAATGAGTCATGGGGATATAGTGTACAGTACAGGGAATATAGTCAATAATATTGGGATAACTGCACAGTGACAAATGGTTACTAGACTTAATCTTGTGAGCTCATCCTAAGGCATGTGAATGTTGAATTACTATGTTATATACCTGAAACTACTATAATATAGTATGTCAACTATACTTTCATAAAAAATTGAAAAGGTATGCAAAAAGGTAGAAATTGTCTATAATTCTATTATGGTGAGAATTTAAAAATTAAGAATTGGAAGTTTCCTGTTTCACAGACTTGTCTTCAAAAGTAATCTCCATTAATAACGCATTTAAATTACTAAAATTAAAGTGGAATTTTGCCAAACATAATGGGTTGGAGGTTACTTTATTAAAAATAATATATCATGAACATCTTTGTAGGTCAATTGATTATATTTACTTTTATACTGCACACTTAATATTCCATAGTAAGGCTATGCCATAATTTATATTACCATTTAGACAATTATTTAAACTTCTTTCAATTTTATTCCTGTCACAAAATAATGCTACAATGAAAATCTTTTCTTTATGGCATTCATAGTAATAGACTAAAACATTCTTGATGAAAAATATCAAATATTCTAATGCATGAAATTATCCCAAGATTTATTCATTACTGTAAAAGATTTGCTTCCCTCCTTTTCCTTTCATAGAGTTTTGCCAACATCATATGGAGAAATTAGGTTGATCTGCATTTACAAGGGGCTCTGTCCAATCATGGTGATCTCTAATATGAAAGAAACTTGTATTCCAAGAATTAAGTTGTATGAAAATAAATTGCCCAAATTTGTTAATTCCATTTGCCATACTTATATTGAAATGAAAGCCAGTCATCAGGGGAAAGCAAACAGAAAGACTGTACAGTCCTGTTAGCATTATTGTTATTTGTTAATATCATTGAGATAAACATTGAGAAGTTGAATCACAAAGGAAAATCAAACCCTAGACAAAAACCTCTCATTAAACACATTAAACAATTGCTTGTAAAGAGAGAATTTCATTGAAAGGATTTATATCCTAAGAAATACAGCAATTTTAATGGAAAACATTCTTTCAGAAAATCAAAATACATACTACGGTATTTAGATTAGAATATTTATTAACTTGGTATAAATGTCTAGTCAGGCAGATCTACACTACATTCTTATAATCTTACCTGAATCAACTGTTTTTTTCTCTCTATGACTATTAATGATAATATTGCTTGTTAAGTATTTATTAAAAGTCAACACAATATACTTGATACAGTTGTTAACATAGTTCATAATTTGTAGGCTATTTTATTCTATGTGACATAACATAGTAAAATAGCACTGTAAAAAAAAAACAAAACACTGCACTAACATATAGTTGACATTTAAAAATCTCTTAAGCCAAATCCTTATGACAAAATTTCATTTCACATAATGAAAATTTCTATTAAAATACTTAAGCCATATTGATTCAATCATTTCATGTGATATTTAGGTTAATAAGATTTCAGGCTAAACAACAACAAAAAAATGCCTTCATCTTTGGGTTATACTAGAAAAACTATTTTTTTGATCATAAAATCTGAACAAAATAATTTCAAATACAAAATAAAATCACCACTCTACCATTATTAATCTCATATTATCTTTATGTTTTGATACATATGTTCTTTTTTCTTTACTCTCACTATAGGAACGATTTGGGGTTCTAGGTTTTCCTTTATTCTTATAGCATAATTTGTCTTGCACATGGTATTCACAAGCATAATTTTTAATTATTGCAAATATTCCATTATGTGTTTATCCATCACTAACCTAAATCATTTCTTAATTGTTGGACATTCATTTTGTATTAATTTTTTACTCATAAATGTTGAGGGGGGTATACTCATGTATATATTGTCTAACTCATTACAAGTTATTTTCTTAGGACATATTCCTTGAAGTTAAATCTCCAGATGAAATGAAATGGACATAGAACATTTTATTTATCTATTTTTATATTAACAGCATAATATCAACAAAATTTAAAACTCAAAATAAAATAATCTATTGCTGAGAATCAAACTACCACAAATATAGATATAGATATGCAGATAGATATAGATATAGATATAAAATGTGTGTACGTATGCTTATATGTGCAAATATCCAAAATTGACTATATATAGTTTCATACTGTCTTGAATATATGAAATAATAAAGCCTGAATAGTAGATTCAAAATGCAGACTTGGATATCATAGAATCAATCTTTCATGCATAAACACTTCACCATAAATAAGCCTTCCAAAGAACCAAGAGACTCCATGTAGTGCCATGTGGTCCAAACCACCAGTGTCTTGTTCTTGTTACAAATACTTTTCTAAAACAAGTGATCCTGTTCAAGAATTTCATACGTGTTCACCAGCCATGTCCAAATATATTGCTTTCATTGAAAGAAGGCAAAACAAAAATATTTCCATAATAATTTCAAGATTAAGTAATAATTAATATTCAGTTTTCTTCCTGTCTCTGTAACTGTAGGTCTCCTGATTACTCAAAAAGTAAAAACTTAGACCCACACAAATCATGAGCCTCTATACACCCATACATATAGGACCTAAATAAAACACCTTCTAAGGCTAAACCAGGGTCCAGCAGTAACTGGAGACGCAGAGTACAGGGTGGTAAGCTCATTATGCTTTTCTCTTTTTCAGTTGAGCTCAAAACATTCCTTTGTGCTTGTTAATTTATCCAGAATGGCTACCCAACAGCAGGGTGTCAGCTCTTGCGCCTGTGACTAGGATGTGGTATCTAGCAATATATCCATAATAACAATTTAATCAGAGCAAAAGCAAATCATGGAGCCAGTAGAGTTCATTATAATGGGATCTTACCCATATTTCCAGTCTATCGAGAAAGTAAGGTTTCCTTTACCCTTCCTCTTCAGAAGCCACCTACCAATTTAATTTATATATTCTGCTCTCACAAGAGGATACCTACGAAAGCCATTACTGTCAACATTTTATGACAGATATGGAGTGTTTGCAAGTCATTTGGTGAGAACGGTATTCACCAATGAAAGAAGGTACATTGGTGTAATTTTTTCCTTGTAATGCTGTATCACACTTCAAACTAGGAAAAGACGTTCAAAGATGCTAATCCTTAACTCCATCACGAAGACCAGAGTTTAGCTTGCATGAGACATTCAGCATGGATTTATTTTCCAGAGGAAAGATGATACGCAAAGTAATCACACTCTCTGGGCAGAAAAAGAGGACCTTATGACTTCAACCAACCTTAAATAAGAAATAAATATAGCCCATATAATATGCCATGTATTTTTCTAAGCTTGGATATAAACTCATTCAATCCTTTCCGCAGCTGTATAAGATGGATGCTATTATGACTCCACTTTCATGGTAGAGAAAACTGAGGCAGAGAGGTTAAATAAGTTAACTGAGGTCGCATGACTACTGAGTAGTAGAGCTGAGAATCCAATCCTGGCAGTCCAAGTCTGGAATGCATGCTCTTAATCACCATTCCCTCTGGGAGGCTGGAGGGGATGGGGCACAGGGAGCAATTGTACTGGAATGTGTAGGCTAGCTGCTTCAGATTTTTCCAATGCAAACTGTACCTAAGAGAGTATGAGGGTCCAGCATCTGTGTCAGAGGTCAGTAAAGCAGAGATGCATAGGGCTGTGCTTCTCAAAGTTCAGCATACACAGGGATTGTCTGAAGAACTTGTTAGAACACAGACTCCTGGGCTCCATTGTCAGATACTCTGCTTCAAGAAATTGGACACAAAGATTGATGCGGATTCTGGCTCAGCGGTCACATTTTGAGCAGCACTGTTATAAGGGACACCTAGATCTTGAGGTACTGAGAAGAGTAGACTCCTGGTGGGATGAGATACAACTCTGGATAAGAAATCAAAAGTTATCCAGTGAATCAGGAGCCAAAATGGCAACTGCTGACAGGATAGCCTTTGTCATGACAGTGGAGATCATTTTATACATACAATCATTTTAACTTAGCAAGGTCTTCCCAGGAAACGCAGAGTGAGGTCACAGCCTAACAACCAGGAAGCAGAGTCACAGCAATGAAGGGATGCAGATTAACCAAGATAAAGTTGAAAAGGAATTTCTGCATCCTTTCAAGATTTATGGCAGGCTGAGGATTTCTCAGTCTTTCTAAAATTCTGTCTCAGGATATGCAAAGGTGTCAGTGGTTATGGTTTGAGATAAATAAGTTTGCCAACTGTGAGGGTTTTAAAGTGCTTATGCATTCTGTTAGCCACTTAGTGTTTGTTCCATGTGTTAGAAAATTTCTTCTGTTAATTATACTTAATGTTTTATGGCCAGAGTTCTCCTCTGTCCTTTCCACCCTCTCTCCCTTCCTTCTTTTTAGGAACACTACCATGTGCTAGACTTTGCAAATTGACACAGGGGACCATGGAGTCTGTGTTCTAGGAGGAGGAAAGGACACCAAACATGCAATGAAGCCGGTACTGCACGAATTAACTGCAACAGTGATCAATTTCCATGAAGGAATTACTGATGATGGGGGTGGGTGGTAGTGGAGGTAAATCTGTGAAGGAGTGAACATTATTGCTTATAATGCTACAGCTACTACAGAGAAATCTCTATACTAGAGAAAGCCAGGTTGCCCTTCTCTGTGATAACTATTACATGATAACATTGAAATGAGAAATTTCTCTTGTCTTAGGTTTGAGTTATTTCATTCTTAAACAGGAAATCAAGGCACATTTCTTGTGGATGTTTACTCTAAATATCACCCCCCACACACACACTCCCCGAAATCACCGCATGTGAATGTCTAAATACCTTGAAAATTGCTGTTACTTTTCTGTTGTTCGCATGGCTCTATTTCATTGTCTATTTCAAGTTGTAAAACTACTGCAGGTCAGGGGCCCAGAGCTATGCAATTAATTTTCTCTGCACTGAAAGCTTCATGCGTGATTAGGTGCTTAAATGACTTTTCATTCTAGGGATGATGCTTGTTGAAGTTTTCCTATGAATTTGATTGATGGTCTAAATCATGCTTAGTTTTATAAAGATAATATTAATGACTATGTTTAATACCATGTTAAGAAGATTGTGCTTGTAAGCCAAAGCTTAAAAAATTAGTGAGAAAGCCACAGATGGCATATATTGTCCTTTTGTTGTGTCATGAGTCCATGTGCTTATGTAGAATTTATTTTTGGTTAAACTTCTGGGTGGTGGTGGGGGATAAGGGGTAACCATGGAGTATGGCAAAAACATTAAATATACTTGTTAAGTAAATAGACATTAACATTAAACTTTAATAATGTCACAAAGATAAGTAAAATCATGTTCTGAAATAAAATTATGTTCTAAAGTGTATAGACATTGAATCTTTTTGCTATATAACTGATCAGGAAGTTGCAATCATTTTTATAACCCCTAATCCTCTTACAAATATTATATGTTGATATATATTAGTATGTATTAGTATATATTGAATATTATATATTGATAAATATTATATATTTAATAAAACAAGCATGAAAGTGCAAACATTTCTCTAAGAAAATAAGCAAAAGTATTCCTTTGAGCAATAATTAGATAAATAGAAACATTTTGAAAACTTTGGAGGTGTTCTATAAATTTTAAGCTTACTTAACAACTGGTTTTATATTATATTTTGTGTTGCATATTATTTAAAATTCCAATGAAATTTTTCTGGGACTTGTGAAACATGTTTGAGTCTTGGCGATTGTTTAACTGTAATCTGACAGCAGCTTGGCATAGAGGGGCATCAGGCTGCTTGAGCCTATAGAGGCTTGGAAGGGTCTCTATTTCCAGGTTTGCTGATTTTTCACAACAAAAAACTGTCTTGTCTGGCCATCCGGAAAGTGTGAAAGCTGATCCATTCAATATTGCTCTTTTTCTTCCCAGCGCTAAATCTTTCCTTCCTTCTTTATTCTACTTCTTAGCGAACACCTTTATCTGGGACTAGTTACTGTCAAACTTGGAGAGCAATTTATCTACTTTATTTAGAGGAGTGCCTAAAGTACACATCTGTTTAGATTTTTCTCAAGAGTGAATCCAGCTCCAGTAAACCTAGACACTGCTGATAAACATTTTCCTTTTGATAATTCTTCCCTCAAAGTATCAACAGCCAAAACGGGGCTGTTCCATGTTTCCTACTCATTTAATTAATTTTCTTTGGCCTACCTAGAAAATATTAGCTTGGATTAAGTCTTGATCTTTCCAGCTCTGTAGTTTTTACTTTTCTCAATCTGGGTTCTGTTGCTGACATTTGTTTTGTACAATAAACCTCCATGAGCTTCAGTTCTCTTATTTATAAGAAGAACATTTTCTTATAGGTTGTTGTAATGATTAATTCACAAATACTTAGCACAGTGGTTGGCACACTAAGAATATTGTTGGCACATGTTGTGAATAATGTTGGCACAGCATGAATATTCAGGAAAAATTTTATAGTTAAATATAATATAGATTTCTGATTTGGGAATCATAATGGGAACATTAAAATAACCACTAAAGCCCCTATCTGATAGAATAATTAAGAATCATATTTGTAGATGTATTAGAACTTTAAAGAACAGTTCATTTTGGAATGTCAGACAGAATACAAAACATATAATAGCTTGAAGAATAGATCACTAAGGATTTAATAGCTACCATGTTTCCCCGAAAATAAGACCTAGCCGGATAATCAGCTCGAATGTATCTTTTGGAGCAAAAATTAATACAAGATCCAGTATTATATTATATTATATTATATTATATTATATTATATTATATTATATTATATTATATTATACCCGGTCTTATATTATAGTAAAATAAGAATGGGTCTTATATTATTTTTTGCTCCAAAAGACATATTACAGCTGATTGTCTGGCTAGGTCTTTTTTGGGGGAAACATGGTAAAATCATACTCAGTGGTGAAAATCTGAAAGCTTTTCCTCTAAGATGAGGAGCAAGACAAAGATGCCCACCCTCACCACTTTTATTCAACAGAGTATAGGAAGCTCTAGTCAGAGCAATTAGGCAAGAAAAAGAAATAAAAGTCATCCAAATTGGAAAGGAAGAAGTAAAACTCACTATTTGTGGATGACCTGATTTTTTATATATAGAAAACCCTGAAGACTCCACCAAGAAACTGTTAGTACTAATAAACAAATACAGTAAAGTTTCAGGCTTCAAAATCAATATATAAAAATGTGCTGTATTTCTGTATACTAACAATAACCTATCAGATAGAGAAATTAAACAATCCCATCTATAATTACATCAAAAAGAATAAGACACCTAGGAATAAATTTAACCAAGGAGGTGAAAAAGCCATACACTGAAAACTATGACATTGAAGAAAGAAACTGATGAAGACACAAATAAATGGAAAGATGTTTCATTCTCATGGATTGGAGTAATTAATATTGTTAAAATGTCCATACTACTCAAAGAATCTACAGATTCAATTCAATTCAAAATTCCAATGGCATTTTACACAGAAATACAACAAACAATCCTAAAACATGTATGGGACCACAATAAACCCCAAATAGCCAAAGCAATTCTGAAAAAGACTAAAGCTGGAGGCATCATGCTTTCTGATTTCAAACTATATTACAAAGCTATAGTAATCAAAACCATATGGTATTGGCATAAAAACTGGCACATATTTTAATGGGACAGAATAGAGAGCCCAGAAATAAACCCACAAATCTATGGTCAATTAATTTAAGACAAAGGAGCCAAGAACATACAATGGAAGAAGTATAGTCTCTAAAAAATTGTGTTGAGAAAACTGGACAACCATATGCAAAAAAGTGTAACTGCTGTCTTACACCATATCCAAGAATTAAATCCAACTGGCTTAAAGACTTGGACGTAAGAATGCAAACCATTCATAGAAGAAAACATAGGTGGTAAGCTTCTTGACATAGGTCTTAGTGATGTCTTTGTGGATCTAACTCCAAAGGTAAGAGAAACAAAAGCAAATATAAACAAATGGGACTACACAAAACCAAAAAGCTTCTGCACAGTGAAGGAAACCATCCTCAAACTGAAAAGGTAATCTACAGAGTGGGAGAAGATATTTGCAAATCATACATCTGACAATGGGTTAATATCACAAATATATAAAGATCTCATATAAGTTAACAACAACAAAAACATCATTAAAAAATGGACAAATGATAAATGTCTAAGTTTTGCTTTGTCTTGTGCACCTGAAACTAATAAAAAAAAAAAAAAAAAAGAAACAGATACTTATTCATGATGGAATTATAAAAAAAAAAAAAAAAAAAAAAAAATGGACAGAAAATCTGAATACACATTTTTCCCAAAGATATAAAGATGGCCAACAGGCATATGAAAACATGTTTAATATCACTAATTATTAGGTTGGTGCAAAAGTAATTGCATTGTTTGCAATTATTTTTAAACTTTTAAACTGTAATTACTTTTGTACCAACATAATATTAGGGAAATACAAACCAAAACCACAAGGAAATATCACCTAACACTTGTTATAATAGCTATTGTCAAAAAGACAAGAAAAAAAAGTGTTGGAGAGGATGTGGAAAAAAGGGAACCCCATACACTGTTGGTGGAATGTAAATTGGTGCAGCCACTATTGAAAACAGTGTGGAGGTTCCTCAAAAAAATTAGAGTTATGTGTGATCCAGCTATTCCACTTCTGGTATTTATCCAAAGAATATGAAAACACTGATTAGAAAAGATATATGCACCCCTATGTTCATTGCTGTATTGTTTACAGTAGCCAAGATATGGAAACAATCTAAGTGTTTATCAATGGAAGAAAGGATAAAGAAGATGTGGTATACATATCTATTATGGATTACTACTTAGCCATAAAAAAGACTGAAATCTTGCCATTTGCAACAGCATGGATGGACCTTGAGCTTATTAAGCTAAGTGAAATAAGTCTGAGTCTGATGGAGAAAAACAAATTCCATATGGTTTCATATGTGTAATCTAAAAAAATGAACAAAACAAAACAAAACCAAAATGAACTCATAGATGCAGAGAACAGATTGGTGGTTACCAGAGGAGAAAGGGGTTAAGAGAGGTGAAATGGATGAAAATGATCAATTGTATGGTGCAAAATTATTGCTAGATTTTTGGAGGTGATCACTTCGTAGTGTATTCAGATGTCAAATTACAGAGTTGTACACCTGAAACTTACATAATGTTTTATACCAATTGTATCTCAATAAAAAAGGAAAAGACAACTTTAAGGAATAAATATACAATAATGTATGAATTATTGTCTTTATTTTATTATTAATTCAGATATGGCTAGTCTTTTAAAAGATCATTTAGACCATAATAACTAAACCAGTCACTTGTTGATATTTGGTTGACTTTCAGTCACATAAAAACATACTTACACATGCTTTTTAATTTTGAGATTATGAAGATATATTTATCAAGAGATGAAGGGAGAACATTTTATCAAAATTTGTAATCTTTTTTTTAAATTTTTTTTTATTTTTATTAAATTTATTGAGGTGACAATTGTTAGTAAAATTACATAGATTTCAGGTGTACAATTCTGTATTACATCATCTATAAATCCCATTGTGTGTTCATCACCCAGAGTCAGTTCTCCTTCCATCACCATATATTCGATCCCCCTTACCCTCATCTCCCACCCCTCACCCCCCACCCCCCTTACCCTCTGGCAACCACCAATCCATTGTCTGTGTCTATGAGTTTCTGTTTCTCATTTGTTTGTCTTGTTCTTTTGTTGCTTTTGGTTTATATACCACATATCAGTGAAATCACATGGTTCTCTGCTTTTTCTGTCTGACTTATTTCGCTCAGCATTACACTCTCAAGATCCATCCATGTTGTCACAAATGTTCCTATATCATCTTTTCTTACCGCCAAATAGTATTCCATTGTGTATATATACCACAACTTCTTCATCCATTCATCTATCGAAGGACATTTTGGTTGTTTCCATGTCTTGGCCACCGTAAACAAAGTTGCAATGAACATTGGAGCACACGTGTCTTTATCTCTAAATGTTTTCAGATTTTTTGGGTAGATACCCAGGAGAGGGATTGCTGGGTCATATGGCAATTCTATTCGTAATTTTTTGAGGAACCTCCACACCGCCTTCCATAACGGCTGCACCAGTCTGCATTCCCACCAACAGTGTATGAGGGTTCCTTTTTCTCCACAGCCTCTCCAACATTTGTTACTATTTGTCTTGTTGATGATCGCCATTCTGACTGGGGTAAGGTGATATCTCATTGTGGTTTTGATTTGCATTTCTCTGATGATTAGTGATGTTGAGCATTTTTTCATATGTCTATTTGCCATTTGTATGTCCTCTTTGGAGAAATGTCTCTTCAAGTCCTCTGCCCATTTTTCAATTGGGTTGTTTGTTTTTTTGTTGTTGAGTTGCATGAGTTCCTTGTATATTCTGGATACTAGCCACTTATCAGAGGCACTGTTTGCAAAAATCTTCTCCCATTCAGTTGGTGGCCTCTTTATTTTGTCAATGGTTTCTTTTGCTGTGCAGAAGCTTTTAAGTTGCAATTGCAACAAAAAGAATAAAATACCTAGGAATAAACTTAACCAAGGATGTGAAAGACCTATATGCTGAAAACTATAAGACTTTTTTGAAAGAAATTGAAGAAGACACAAAGAAATGGAAAGACATTCCGTGCTCATGGATTGGAAGAATCAACATAGCTAAAATGGCCATATTACCCAAAGCAATATACAGATTCAATGCAATCCCCATCAAAATCCCAATGGCATATTTTAAAGAAATAGAACAAAAAATCATGAGATTTGTTTGGAACCACAAAAGACCCCGAATAGCCAAAGCAATCTTAAGAAAAAAGAACTATAATGGAGGTATCACAATTCCTGACTTTGGCTTGTACTACAGGGCCACAATAATCAAAACAGCATGGTATTGGCAGAAAAACAGACACATAGACCAATGGAATAGAATTGAGAACCCAGAAATAAAACCACATAAATATGGACAGATAATTTTTGACAAAGAAGCTAAAAACATACAATGGAGCAAAGACAGCCTCTTCAATAAATGGTGCTGGGAGAATTGGATAGCCACGTGCAAAAGAATGAAACTGGACTGCTATTTGTCACCATGTACCAAAGTTAATTCAAAATGGATCAAAGTCTTAAGCATAAGACCTGACACAATAAACTGCATAGAAGAAAACATAGGTACTAAACTTATGGATCTTGGGTTCAAAGAGCATTTTATGAACTTGACTCCAAAGGCAATGGAAGTAAAAGCTAAAATAAACGAATGGGACTATATGAAACTTAAAATTTGTAATCTTGGTTTAAAGTTTTTTCTGAGGCATGAGATGAAACCTTTTTAGTTTCCATGGATCTTGCTGTATGGCTTTGATTTTAGTCTCCCTCCCGCCCTATCCCTGCACAGAAGAACTGCTTTCTCCATACCTTTGCCAACACTCAGATAGTCAATCATACCTTCTGCATCTCTTCCTTGCTAAATTTACACTTCTCTTAATTGGAGATTAGGCTCTGCAGAAAGCTGTAAAATTCTAGTCTGTTTTTAACTTTACTGGGAGAGTCTCCAACATTATATAATACTTTAGATTTCTGATAAATATTCTCTATTAACAGAAACAAGTTCCCTTCTGTTCTTAGTTGCCTTCACAACATGAGTGCTCTGTCTTTTATCAGTTTTAAGGGATTCTGTATTATTTTTTTCCTTTCTCCATATTTCCAATATTGGAATATCAGTAGAATGTAGGCACTTCTATATCTGTTCTCCACCTCCCCCTCTCTTTCTATCCATCTCTCTCTGTATCTCTATAATGTGTGTGTATATATATATATATATATATATATATATATATATATACACACACACATATATATATATACACATATATATGTATATATATAGAGAGAGAGAGTGAGAGAGAGAGCATATATCAAAATACAGTGTGTATATATATATATACACATATGTATGTATACAGAGCATATATATATATATATATATATATATATATATATATATTCTGTATTTTGATGTATTATATCCATGGTATTGATTTTTCTCAAATTTTAAGTTGGTGATCCTTGTATGTTTATCTTTTTATTTGAGATTTATGCTTAGGGGAATGTGTGAGATTAGTTGAAGCAGTTTTTCTCCAACCTCTTCTCATTGAAATTCAGACAGGAGAGGAAGCCCAGACTGTTCTTTATTGAATAAGTTGCCTTCTGCACCTTTTTTTGTCTTTTACACACACACACACACACACGTAAATACGTAAATATGTAGCAATACATATAAACATATATATAATAAATATGTTTATATAAATATGTATGTATTGAAAGTTTGATTAAAAATTGAATATTGATATAGTTTCACAGTAATGACCCCCCCCAATATTTATTAACGAAAAAGGGAAAAATGAGTAACTTTTTAGTAGAGAAGCCTGGTAGACACTGCCTATAAAATGATCAAAGTTACCATTACCATTAATAAGACAAATTAAAATGTATACAAACTATAGGATGCAATGAGTGCACAGTATCACTTCTGTGAGATTCCTGCCAGAGATTTGAAATCTGAATCTAATTGTGTGAAATGTCAGACAAAGCCCAATTGAGGAACATTTTACAAAATATTTGGACTGTAATGTTTAAAGGTGTCATGATCATGAGAGTCAGGAAAAGACCAAGAATCTCTTCCATATTAAAAGAGAATGAAAACAAATGCACATGTAACTCTGAACTAGATGCTTTTGCTCTAAAGAACATGATTAGGGTAGTGTTTATAATAGCTTTGACCCTTGAACACGGTGTAAGGGTCAAGGGTCAGGATTAGATGGTAGATGTATATCATTGTTACTTTTCTTATTTTGATGGTTATATTATGGTTACATAGGTGAATGTCTTTATTTTCAAGAAAAACACTAAATTATTTTAAAACTTTAAGTGTTTAAAAATGCACTAAAGAATATATTAAAATATATCAAGATGGCATCTTATTCTCAATATATTTAGGATAAATAATATTTCTTTCTATTTTCTTCTGTCTTTTCCGTAATTTTTGATCATTTGAAATAATATCTATCTATCTATCTAGCTATCTATCTAGCTATCTATAAATTCCCTTATATTCAAACATATTATAATTAAAGCCAATATCTATTCAATGCTCCTCTAAGGGCTTATCAAATATTAAGTCATTCAGTCCTTACAATCACCCCATTATTGCCATCCCTCCTATACAGAATAGGAAATCAAAGCACAGAACAGTCAAATAACTTCCTCATATTTATATGGTGAGTAAGGAATGGAATTGTGTTTTGAACTACAGCATATTCATGGCAAAACCTTCCCTTGTAACTACTAAGCTTTCCCTGCCCCCTGGTAATTCAGACTTTTTTTCTATAATCATGTCATCCAAAAATATTTTCTATAAATGGATCTGGGAACATTCTCCTTGTTCTGTAGTGTTTACAGTAGCTTTGTTTCCATCTATGAATCCCCAAATTTCCTAAGCCAGAGCTTCCCAATCCATGTGCCATAAATGGGCAACTCATGCACTGAGGCAGTGAACCCTCAGCCCTGGGTGGGGTGACCAGTAAAACCTGGGGTAGTAGCAGCCTGAGAACCACTCTTGCGGCCCCTGAGAAGGAGTGCAGATATAGCTTATCATTTGCTGTAAACACCATGATCAGAGATAGGGAAGCAATTTTAGATAGCATTCCTCTCTCCTTCAGCCTTTTGCTATATTAGGTAATGAAAATATAAGCACTTCTCTGCAATAAATCCCCCGCTTTTGTCTACAGGCAAAAATTTTTCACAAAACTTACACCAAGTAGAATAGAAAGTTAAAGGCAGAATCTATTTGGTTTCCCATTGGATGTTCTGCTTTCTTCTCATTGTATAGACACTATTTTATTTCGGTGCTAAATATATCATTGTTATTATTTTCATCCCTGGTCTTGCTGTATGCACATATGTATGTACAGCACATATGCTTGTGGTGTCTTTTGTTTCATCAAGTCAAGATACAGTTTTATAGTTGTAGCAGGTTAAATTATGATGCAGTTGCCAGTTGATGAGTAGTAATGTGGTACTCTGCAGAACTATAAAAAGTCCTATAAAATACTTTTTTTATGCATAACACTTTTTGTAGACTGGAAAATGTATTATTGCATTGCAGTGAAGAAATGATTGCTTTCCCAAAATATAATTTGGTCGATAATCATAATTTCTATTAAGCAAATGTTCAGAAAATCCAGCATCCATCACCTTAAACCCATTTAAAAAGCTTTCTGCAGTTCCAGATTGTATGAATAACTGTTATGTTTAATGTAGAAACTAATGTTGATGTCTCCCCTGATATGAAAATGAGAAGACTAATTTTAACTAATAATTCTGTCAGTGTTATAAAGTGACTAAAAGAGATGTAGTGCTGCTGGTTTATAATGAATGTGTTACTCAGGGCTGCTTCTGAGTAGAGAAGTGATAATTAAAGTAAAGACGCTTTCCCTCATAACTTAAATGTTAATGTCTTCCTTTTTTCCCCCTGAATTTTCCAGTAAAGCATGATATCTAAGAAGGGCAAACCAAGTTTAGAAGGGTGATATTACAGAGATACAGAAGACAAATGCACAACAATTTGATACAAGCATTGAATAAAATATTTTGTTGATGACTTTACATGATCATTGATCTGCTAACTGTGATTGGTAACCGATCATGAATAAGGAATCACTTCCCTTTAATTTCTTGCCAAAAATAAAATATATTTTTTCTTTTTAAGCAAAGAAGAGAAGTAGGGGTTAAATTCATACACATATAGTCAATATATCTGTTCAGCGGCAACAGCTAACTCTTCAAAAATAACACATTGTGGAGAAATTAGTAAGTAATGTAAATGAATGGAGGCTAAGAAAGTTACAGATCATGTTGCAATTTCTTTCCCAAGTACTCCTACAAATTAAGAGAAATAAGCCATTTGGGAGTTTACTTCCTCTATAAAGGCTATGTCTATGTAACTTACAGTGTGAAAAGAAAAAAAATCAATTACCTGATTCATTTGTGAAATACTTCCTTGGCCCTGACTATGCATCAAGTGCTGGAAGTAATTACCCATAGAACAGGCCCAGTCCCTCTGCTCAGTATGCTCAGATAACCTATAGATTATTTGAGGATGGAGATGTATTATCAAACAACGGATGCAGTGGGATAAATGCTAGGCCCGAAGGGGCACAAGGAGCCCTGGGGAGCAAGGTGATGGAGGTATTAAACATTGATGGGCAGGGCTGCAAGTGCCTGATTAGGCGGTCCCAGAAATCTTTCCTTGGAAAGTAATGGCTAACCTAATGTGTGCATAGGAATTACTCAGGTGAAAGGAGGAAGCAGCGTATGTGATAGCCGGTGGGCTAGAAAGAGCACAGCCTATTTAGGATACTAAAATAGCTTGGCCAGCTGTATCTTCCATTTCTCGAACACTCTCTACCACTCTCGTTTTTCTTTTTACCATAGGCTTCTTTTCTCATTGGATTTTATGCTAGAGGCCTTTTCTTTTCATGGAAGATGTTTGGAAAGATTTCATGGCTCTTAAATGTAGCTCTGGTACCCAGAGGTGTCAGGTTCACCTTCATCCGGATGGGAATTTTAAACTTCCAATTTGCCAATAAGTACCAGGGTCCTTGAAATCTCCTCAAGATGCACAGAGCTCGTATTCATACTGGGTAAGTCACGCTGTGGTCAGGCTTATGTTCTCTCCTCCTCTTGCTTCATAATAACCACAGTGCTTCTTACAGGACGTCTGTTATTAAAATGATGGCAGGGAGCTGAACTGCAGAGGATGTGGGGAAGATATTGTAACATGAAATGAGCAACCTATAAAAATTTCTATTAAAGTGTAATTCTTTGACCTGACTTGAGCTGAGACACTGTCTTTTTCTGGTATACTGTGAGCCAGACTGATTATCACCCCAGCACCTCACGGGGCCACAAAATACGTGGACTGCATTTCCGCATCCCTTTCTTTTTTCCCCAAACAATTCTATGAGTCTTCAGAGAAGGGTCTCATTTCCTCACAGTCTTCCTGGTTGCCATGTACATTTAACACCTTCCTGTGTCCTGCTCCATCTCTTAGTTGCAGTATTTCTTAATTCCACTCTGATATTGAATGTGACAACCATGCCATAAATGTTTGCTAGAGACATTACTTTTGCTTCCAGTGCCACCTGACATCCACGCTGAGGCTGAGGCTGAGGCTGCTCAGCTATGCTGTCACTTATTATGGCTAAAGCTGCAAGAACTGTCTTCTGTCATTACCTGGGGAGGAAATATTACACTATTAGTCTTGAGATCACGTTAGGTTTTTGGATTGCTCACATCAAACTCTTGACTTAGGGTTGACATATTGTTGATTTAAATTTTCCTTTTTATTATTGAGATGCGGCTACTAATCCACACCGCTATGGTTTACTGTGATGATGATGATGATGATGGTGATGGTGATTGTTATTATTATTATTTAGTAGAGCCTTCTGTTTATATTTGGCTCAACATTCCAAGCTATTCGGATCTTTTTGAATTTCTGAAAGTGAACCAGTATCTTTGGTATCCTTTCATTTTGTATTACTTGACAATTGGGCATACATTCTTTATCCAATTTTTCGTTTAATATATTGAGCCATACAAGGCCATAGATGAAGCCCTGACCGTGACACCAGTTCAGCTAAAGTGATCTAGTTCAGC
Source organism: Rhinolophus sinicus (assembly GCF_057876585.1). Classification (NCBI taxonomy): domain Eukaryota; kingdom Metazoa; phylum Chordata; class Mammalia; order Chiroptera; family Rhinolophidae; genus Rhinolophus; species Rhinolophus sinicus. The sequence goes on from NC_142504.1 coordinate 35,864,981, forward strand.
TGGAAGCCAGTGCCCACTTATAGCAAGTGAAACAGTTCAGGGGTGACGTGTAGACGAGGCTGAGTTCCGGCTTTGGCTGGTGCTTAGTGAGCAATGGTTGGTTATGTATCCACCACTCTGACGATCTCAAAAACAGTCTGCCCTCTAGTCCTCTCCTCAACTTTTCTTTAAAACTCTCAGGATAAGGACATTCTTGTTACAAGTCTCTTTCCTTGGAAAATGGGGCAAATCAACTATCCATACCCTTTTAATAATAGTTATCCTCAGTGATGCCAGGTGCTTTATTGACCTAAGGTGTCTCAAAGTGAGTTAGTTATGTGTTCATTTACCCTCGAGGACTACAACTGAATACAATGCGGCCTTTTTCATTGAGCAAGGAGAAACAGAGCTATAGATTTAATGTCTCATGGGCTACTTTTCGGTGAAGTCTGCTTTTTTTCATTTTTATTTTTCCTCCATTGGGTGCACTTAGTTTACTGCAGGTTCTCTCATGTGACATTCACTTCAAGTTCGGCAACATGTGAGGCTTTGGACAGGACATAACAGAGAAAAGCCACATTTAATCCTCAAAATGCCCATTTCTTAGAATTAGCCAAGGAACAATATTGTTGTGACCAAGTAGAGCCCAGGCCAATGGCTGTTGTTGACAAGGTGGAAGAGTATGAATGGATGTTGTCCAAGTAAGGCATGACGATAGTTCTCAGAGATGGTGCAATTCCCCAACGCTTCTCGCCACTCTTATCCCTGAGATAGGTAAGAAACTCACCTGGCCTTTCCTAGGTCAGCCTAGAAGGCCTTTCCTAAGTCTTTTTTAGAAGATGCTGCTGGATCCATAGGTAACTAGTGAAGTGGTTCTGCTTAACACAGCATGCCTTTCATGGGCCCCATATTCAAAGATGCTGATTCAGAAGAACTGAGGAGGAGCCTGAGAATCTTTGTTTTTAAACAGCTCCCTTCTTGATTGTGCAGCTCAGCCATGTTTGTGACCTAATAATTTTATTTCCAGTCAGGACACTGTTTGTCCCAGATGGCTTATTTTTGCATTTCTGAGAGGCTCCTGTGTACTGAAGTCCATTTCGGGGGCTCCTGCCCCACACTGTGAATGGCTCCCCATGATTACAAATTCAGTCACCTACCCAGTGTTCCAGTTCCTTTAATGCAACCCCACTTCACGTTGGGTGAGCCTCTAGGAATGGGAAGTGGATCACTTCTCAGAACACTCTCTTCAACTTGGCTCTATTCTTGTGATGAATTCTGTTATTGCTCTGTCATACACATTTGTCTTTGTATCTCTCAGTTTCTTCCAAAAATAATTGTGCAGAGAAAATATTTAATAATTGTTTACTTAATTGAATTCAATAACATTGAAGGTAAGGGGGAGAAGAAGAAAAATGTTTAGTTTCTGTTCTTTGTGCTTTATTATTATTTATTGTTATTATTAATGTAACAATTCTCATCTTCTCTACATAAATGTTTTTTGTGTTAGGCTTTTGCATAATACCATCTTGGGCTTTGGCCTTTTTCAAGCAGAGGTAGAGTCATAGGAGATTGTTATAGGAAAGAGAAGCCAATCACCAAACTTATTTTCACTTTCTACTTGAGCCAGGATATAAATACAGATCCCCACAGGTAAAAGGCTAGCATTTATTGAGTTATCTAGCCCCCTTTTTTTATGCCAATTAATCTCAAGCTAATTTCAAAATCAAGCTTATGATTTTAGATACGTACCTATAGCAGGCACCTTTTGGAAAAAAATTTTTGGAGCCTGGGAGGACTACTAGGGGACAGAGGATAGAATTCTGATTTTTTTTCCAGTGGCTCTGTTGCTTATCCTTTTTATCCTCTCCATTTAAAAAGCATATAATGTCATGCCATAGGCCCCAAACTCATCTTGAAAAACATCAGCTGTGCTTTTTTAAAGCCTTAATTATTGGACATGCTGACAGATTTTATTGGTTCAGTATTCATGGTCAATAAAATCTTTATTGTGGTTGGAGCATATAGTGTTTTTGTTCTCTTTTTTATAACTTTGATGTAAGAAAACTGTTTCACATAACAAAAATACTAACTCTGCTCTCTAAGTAGAATGCTGTGCTTGCGAGATATCCTACTTGGTTCATTTTACAAACAAATAGAAAGCATCCTCTCATGAATTAAAATCTAGTCTAGTTCAATAGCAGATAATCAGCACAAAGAAGTAACTAAATGCAGCAGATGGCTCCTAAAGCCCAGAAATTAATACAAAAATAATAAAGCAGCATTGTTTCTGTCAGGGAAATCCAGTCAGCATTTGTCGTATCACCCCCATGGTCAAGGAACATTATAATTGTCTCTGGGCTAATAAAGAAAGAATTTCACAACAGCTTTGAAAGTAATATATAATTGCCCAAAACAATTTTAGCAAAAGACGCTGTGTGCCATGATAACATTGAGTGCATTCTGAATTGGCCTCATGAGAGAATGCAAAGCTTCTTGAAAGTATCTCTTTCTACTGTCTAGAGTGGCACATAATATCATTCCTATGTGCAACAGTCAATCATTTTTCAAGTGTTAAGAAATAATATCTTCCTATTCCTATCCTTCAAGTCAATCTGTGGCAAGGCCCCTTTAAATAGTCCTTGAAAATATTACTTGCATGTAATATTTGTATATTTCTAATTTACATTAGTACATACTGAAAACATGAAAACAAATTTAACTATTGAGACTTCAATTCTATAATGTAGAAGGAGAGAGACAACCTTATAATACAATCAAGTGACATCGACTATGTCAAAATATACCTCAGTTAGATTTGGCCTGATTGCTTATCTACAGTTTGTATAGTGAATTATATTGTATCTGTCTTAAATACAGTTTTGTACAGTACACAAAAAGTAGCAAATTAAAACGGATATGTTTGTATTTGTCATTTCTTTGTTTCTTTGACGCTTACCAGAAACACTGAAATGCTTTTGTACCACCTTAACTCAAAAATGACAAAATTGACTCTAATCATCTTTGCTTCTGTGGACTTGATGATAATAAGTAAATGCTGTATGGTTATTTACACTGCATTGACTTCCAAATTAGAATGGAAGGGATGAAAAATATCATTATCCAAGTGGAAAAAATGACCTAGTATCATAATGTAATTTTCTATTAAAAATTATAATATTTGCATCAACATAAAAATCCATTTCAAAAGTGCCATTATCTTTGAATCACCTGCCCTGTGCTATCAGAGATGATGAGAACAGAGCCAGCTTAATTGTCATTTTTTCTGCACAGTGAGTTTATAAAACAATAGAACATAGTTCATTCCATTGATCCTGCTGCAGGAGGCCCTGGCGTTCGGCAGTGAAGCCTGCGTGCTAAGGGGGGTGGTAACTTGATGTACTGTATCCACCAGATGTGATGCTCATTGTGCTGACTTTTCAGCCAAATCTGGAAGATTATTCATAGGAAATTATATTGTAAATGCAGATAGGATTTTTTAATATTCCTGCTGTCCACATTTTTCCATTGTATAATGGGATAATAACTAAACTTGGGAAGGCTCAGTCCTTAACTCATCATCATATAGACAACCTTGAAAGTAAGTGGAAAAAAATCACTTCTGTCCTCTGTGCATCCCTGAGGAGAGTAAGGCGGGTGCAAATGGATTTGCAAAATGGCTCCCACTACCCCATGCTGGCAGTGTAATTGCTTTGGTAGTACTCTTACAGAATTACCTGTCTGTTACAAGAAGGATATCTAGGAATTATGCCCTATCTTCTCAAGTTCCTAGCATATTTTTTAACTGTGTCATAATCCAGGGAGAAGTAATACGAAAGTACGATGATGGATGCAGGATTGACCTCCATCTTTGTTTACCACTCTGCCAATCTTTCCTGCTCCAAAACTGCATTAGTTCTCCATCAAACCTTAGCTTCTTTATGGAGTAGTAGGCAGTTTCCAGACTCAATAAGATTACATTTATCGATATTACATATATAGTTCTTATGAAGACATAGCCCTGTGGAGTTCTACAGTCTGTTATCAGATACAGGGAAGGACTAAATGATAATACTTTTATTGTCAAGTTTATCCTAACACAGTTTGTTATAGTTTATAAACCTCTAAGTTATTGTAATTATGTTAAACACTTATTACTTCTATTACCTGAAGGATTGTATCCATGTGTTGAATATACCCAACTAGATAGAACAGTGTTACTTTTAAGATCCATTCTTGAAATTTGTTGTTTCATTTTCCTTTTTTTTAAAAAAAATTGTTATAATCCATTTTTCTTTCCTTGACAAATTAAAGGGTTATAAATGTAACCCAAATCTCTTCTGTGGAAATGTGACAAGAGTAATAGTTTGTCCTGCGATATCCATTCTCCTTCCATTGCAAGGTAATAGAAACCACTATTTTTAGGTAGGTACATAATTGACAGAAATTAAGATTACATTTCCCCATCTTTATTATGTCTTGGTGTGAGTATGTAAATTAATATTTATCTATGAGTGTAAGCAGAAGTATTTTTTGATGTTTTTTAGGAAACTCCCTAAAAGACAACAAGGGTATGTCCTTTTCTCATTCTACATCCCTTCGTTTATCCTGTTGCCTGGGAATCAGATGTGAGTAAAGTCTGACTTTTGGAACTGTATGTATTAGGTCCTAAGGAATGGTTGGCCAGAGAGTTTAAAGGAGCTTGGTTCCCTCAGGATTTGGGGAAACTAATTATAAGCTCTACACTGTCTACCTCCAGTAGATTCCATGGGAGTGGCTGCTGCATGCATGACTTCTGAGCTCTGTCCGGTATGGGGCTGACATTAAAACTGGAACTGGGATATACAATCCTTTCCTAGATTCCAGAGAAAATGGTATTAGAAGTAAGGGAACAGGGAAGATATATAGGGATAGAGAATGTGAAAACCATTCAGACATTTTCTGGGCTTGACAGGCTCAGGGAGAAAGATATTCTGGTCTTGTTTTAGAAGGTAGTATCAAAAGATGATTAATTATAAGCAATTCATTTGTGGTTTGGTTATTTAGGCTACAAAGAGAGTAGTAGCATTTGTGTTATCCTAACATGTATTCTATCAAATACATGGATAACGAAAATTTACCTTTGATGGACTGATTCAATTTATTCCATTTTTTTCTTGATGACATCCTTCTTGGAGACTACATCTGTCATTCTAATTGCTTTCTAGATTGTGCTGCATAACTGTAATCCTGATAATATTTTTAATGTACTGCTACATTTGCATTATTGTTTACAGTGTCTCATGTCTTTTATTTCCCCTTGTTTTTCCTGTTTTGTTAATTGTTTGAGTAACATCTAACAAAAGAGTACTTGGGAGGTAAACTTGACTCCTTTCATGTCTGAAAGTATCTTCTTTTTTTCTTTATATTGATTCATAATTTGGCTAAATATAGCCTATATAATTGTATGATAAGAATAATTTTTCCTCAGAGTTCTGATGGTACTGTCTCACCATCTTACAGTGTTCAATAAAATTGAAAAGAAAGCTGTTGCTATTCTCAATTTTAGTCTTTTGTAAATCATCTCATTGTCCCCTTTCTCTTCTCCAGAAGCTTTTACTATCTTCTTTCACCAAGTGTTCTTATTATATTTCACATTCTGGTGATAATGGTGGGTGATGGGCAGACAGATAATAAACAAGTAAAGAAGAAAATATTTGATCTTACCTTATATGACTTAATGTTGAATGGACATCAATTATCCTTATACATACTTATATAGTTCATAAAATCCTAAACAAAATCTTGATGGTATTTTCTTACCTTAAGAAATGATTTTTAATGTTTATCTGTAATAATATATGCTTTTGAAAGATTTGAAAATACAGAATAAAACAACTGGTGGCAAAATATCAATATAAATACAACTTCTTCCAAAATCAACATATTGATCAATGGAAAGAAAAGGCACAAACATATTAAATATTTTATTTATTATATCATAAAATTGTTATTTTAAATCAGTGAGGCAAAGATGATTTTTTTTGCTAAGTGAAACTGAAATAATTAACTTACTATTTAAGAAGGTCATGTTCTTACTATACACTAGATAAAGAAGGAAACAGATAAAAGGATAAATGTAGAATAAAATACCTCAAAATATATAAAATATGTATATTACATTAGGAAAATAGAAGAGGTTTTTAAGTATGACAAAAATATTAGAAATTATAAAGAAAAATATTAATGGTTTTGACTATAATAAAATTTGAAATTTCTGTTCTGATTTAAACTCTAAGCTATTTCCCCTTCCTCTTCTCAGATAATTTCCTATAATTAACAGTATGAATAAGAACAAAAACTAATTACATTTTCAATGAAACTATGGGAAATCTGAAACCCTGAACAGGCGAAAGAGCTACCAAAAAATCTTAGAGATTATGCAACGATATGAGGCAAAGTGAAAAAAAGAGACATTCTGAATATCTTAGAAATGCTAGAAAATATATACTTCTCCAGGCTAATGGGCCTAATATGAGAAGCACCCCAAATCTCTTATGTGCCACTATTATAATGGGGTAATCAAGATGGTGATGGTGTCATCCTTGGATCCAGTTACTTTGCTGAGAGACAGAGGATGTTTGACTGAATAAAGAGCAATGCCAAAAGAAAATTGTATTTATTGAAGTATTATTTTGGTGATACAAGTGAGATTCTGCATTATAAGTAACTCCTATAACTGCAATCTCTTTTGTCTAGGCACAAAAGAGATTAAAACTCTGTCACAACCTCTGTCATCAGAAAATCTACTGGCATAGAATAAAGCTCTGATGTTTCCCTTATACAAAGTTTCTACAAGTAAGCGATTTGGGAAAAACTCAGCTCTTCTTATTTAAACGTTTGTTATTTAAAGAAAACAGAGAAGCAGAGTGAAAATACCCTAAAATAAAAATTAAGAAAGGGATAGGGAAAATAAATCCATGGCAGATTTAAAAGAAAGAAAGAAAGAGAGAGAGAGAGAGAGAGAGAGAGAGAAAGAAAGAAAAATTTAACTAGAAAAGTAAATTTCCAAGGAGCAAAATAATACTGTGGCTAAATATTTCTAAGTGAATTGAAAAAACAAAACAAACAAAAAAACAAAAACAAAACAAAAACAAAAACAAAAACCTGACTCAACTATCTGTATAAAAGAAAAGCACAAAGTAGAACTGTGAGAGTTCAGGGAAGAGATTGTAAAATGTATAGAAAGGATAAGTGAGGCGAGCTAATTAACTTCAAGGAAAAATAAAAATTTGGACTGCCACAGAAATGAAGACTAAATCAGAATAAGTTCAAGAAAAAATAAATAACATTAAAAACACAATAAAAGGAATTTAAAAGGAAGAAAATAGAATTGAAGAGTTAAAGGAGATTAGAGACAAAATAGTTGGGTTGGAATAGAGGGTAAAGGAGGTTCAATATATGTGTAAATGGAAACCAAGAGGGGAGACAAATAATGGAATAGACAACAATTTAAGCAATAACTTTTTAAGAAACCTCTATAAAAATAAACTTGCATCTACAAAATTAAAATGAACACTAACTTTTAGAATACAGTATAGCCAGTACTAAGCTATATCCTTGTAATACAATAATATACATATATACATATATATATATATATATATATATATATATATATATATATATATATATATATATATATGGATTTTCCAAGGTTTACATTGATTTTATATTATTCTCAAAATACCAAAAATTATGATTATGGTAGACCAAGACAAATGAGAAAAAGTGTAGTAACCATACCATGTCTCCAGAAAGAAGGTGTTTGCATGTGGTAAAGATTGGTCATAGGCTCTGTACTCCTTTAGAAGCTGATGCAGAAGAAAAAATAACATTGGCAATTCTCTTTAAAATGAAAACAGTGTAGCCATTAGCAAAAAGATTGGTTTTAGAGAGGGTTTTTAAAGGCTATGGATACTGTATGATGGAGATACAGTTCTCAGCAATATTCGCATTGCCAGGAAAATAATAGAAAGCAAAATATTATTCTGTGACATCATTTCTATGAGCGGCTCTCTGATGGTCTCTTTTAATCCCAGGACAAATAAAAAGGACATAGAGGAAGGGTATTTAACTAAAAATTCTCAAACAGTAATTTGTTATCTAAGATTTTCCTGTGTATTTGATGGTAAGGAACAAGCAAGTTTTTGCTGACAAATATATACTGTATGTATTCCTTATTTTTACCATACATTTTCTTTGCTGCCTTTGCCAAATCACCTGGCATCATTGTATAAAATAATGCTTGACTGGCTTTGATAGTAGTCCCTTAGGACCATCAATCAATGTCCAATAATTTTTTTCTACCTAAAACATGAGGTTAGTAATATGGTGCCATTTCCATTTTTACAGTTTGCTGATCTTTAAAATGTTTTGAATTCTTTGGGAACGATGGCATATAAATGCAATTCCAGATAACTTTTATTCTTGCTATCATGTAACTTTAGTAGCCTTGGTACAATTTTTATATATAGCCAGTCCTCACATGGGACTCATGCATTTTATTGTGTTTTGCAGGGATTCTAAGTCTTTGTTGATACACTTACAATGGAATTGATTGTCAGGATATACTTCTTCAATGAGTTTTGCAGCATTTTTACTTATGCTTCCTAACAGACATTTTATAGATCTCATGGCAGTTTATAATAGTCTTCTAGGGGTAGCTAAGTGCTTTACTTATCATTAAAGGGTAAGGCCATATCGGAAGCCTACTGGCATGAACTGTGGAGAGTCAGCATTTTTGAAGTCGATAAGTCAAGGCTGTGTTTGAGGGCTCTAAGGAGACGAAATATTTTATTCATAGAGTCATTCAGTGTATGTCTGAAGGTTTCATCCAAGAGTATGCCTATCAGGAAAATGCTGAGTATACAGTATTAGCAAGAGGGAAGAGATTTTAGCTGCATGTATGTCTGCCAAAGTAAGTTGGACAGCACCCTGTAAGATACAATTTAAGCAAATAGAAAACTTTTTTTTTAAAAGAGAAAACAATGTAACTCTTCACCTAAAGCTAAAAGCTAAAGACTGAGAATTCTATATCTTGTAGTACTCACTTTCCCCCCAAATTATAGAGTGAGGAATGTTTAACCATCCAAGTGACCTGATAAACTAGCTGTCTGAAATAATTTTAAGTGCTTTGCAGTAGCTGACTTCCAGAGCAAATAATACTTATTTTGAAGCTTAAAATACCTTTTTTTCCACCAACATGGCAACTTTGGTTTGAACATTTAAATGCTGTTATCTCTGTTGTTAAACTGCTCAAGAATTTGCCTATAATATCTGAAAGTGTATTAAATAAGAAAACTATTATTTTTCTGTTCACAAGTTCTTGTACACATTTGGAGACAAGTATTAATGTCTACTTTACGGAGGATAGTAAAGGGTAACGTTAAAATAAAACCCTCTTCGAAAATAAACATTAACTCTTATGACCCTCAGATTTTATTCCTAGGGGAGTTACGTTTTTATATGTGAGTTGACAGCAGGGCTCAGCCTCAACTGTGGCTGCACTTTGGAATCACTTGGCAAGCTTTAAAATGTCCTGCCATCTGGATCCCAGACCCAGACTTTATGGATTCATTATTCTCAGGTATATCCTGGTCATCCACTGAGCCCTTATAAGAGGAAGCTAAGATGCAGGCTCTAGCTAACTAACCCTGTCAACTTTCATGATTCTCCTACTGTTTGTCATGACATACATGACCACAAATCTTATGAGTCAAGAGAGAAAGGAAACCAAGAAAAATTCTTAACTGTTACAGTAAGAAGGAGATTTGTCACTCACGTGAGCCTTTTCCAAAATGGTCTTATTTAACCCATGCTGCAGAATCATAGTCTCATTCATGACTAAATAAGAGACATGACACAGTGAAATATCGGAGGATTCTGTATACCAACAACATTTTGTTGGTAATACTTATACAAATCAAGATAATATTGTAAGACAATTCTATATGGATCTTTTGTGTATGTGCTTGTCTTGAAAGCGGAGGCACAGCATGTCTTTTGTTCTAAACTATGTTTTCCAGGATGTTTGTGTAGTGAACATCCTTAGAAGATAGATACAGTATTTCCCTCTGGAGCAAAGGGCAAACATCTACTGTAAAAAGATATAGGTTCCCTCGACTCAGAGTTTCTCTCCTATAATACAGGACACTTTGTATTCAGACTCTTATCTGGGCCTATTGCATCATCCCTGAAGGACTTGGGACCAGAGGAAGTGATGCACAGAGGCTGGTGCTCACACTTCTTGTAGTCCCATGAACAATCAAGTCCTTTGTCTCGGGTCCAGGAGTCTCATGTTTTCTCCAAGCATCTGTATCTTGTTAGTTTCTCAGTAGGTTAAAAAATATCAGACCTTTTGTAGTTCTTGACAGTGGTACATTTTAAAGAAATTAAAGGAAAAAATGTTTCAGTCAATGATTATCTCTAGTCTTGCATGTCCTCAATGTATGAAGGCTATATAAAATGTGGTGACCAAAACTAGGGAGTACTATATTCATGAGCCCATTTTGAGTACTCATCTAGAGATGAAGAGCTTCATTTAACTAAGACATGGCTGGGAAATTTGAGCAAAAAGACTGATGGTAATCATTAAGTTTATTTATTTAAGTGGATATCTAAGAATAAAACTAAGGTGAGGAAGAGATTTGAAGGCCAGTATGTCTTAGTTGTAATAAATAGAAAACCACAAGTAAAAATTTGGAGGTAAATAAAAAGGAGAAAGAGAAAATGTAGGATAGGCTTATTGGTCGCTACATAGTTTATAAATAGATGTAAAAGGATATTATCTAAAGCTAGTTAACCCTAGCATTAGATGCCTTAATTAGGAAGAGAGAGGACCATTATGTACAAATATATGTACAAGTGTAAAGATTCCTAGAACAATAATACAAACTTTACTAAATATGAAAGGAATATAATAAAACAAAGAAAAAACATCAATTAGAAATAGTAAATGTAATGAAGTACACACAGATAATATAGAATAAAATAAGCCCAAAATATTAATTATATCAACAAATATAAACAGACTTTACTCACTTATTAAAAGGGAAGTATTTTCAGATTGGCTCACAAAACCCATTTAAACTGTAAAATAAAATGATGTAGGATGGTTGAAAATTAAGTAATGGGCAAGAGTACAGCAGGTAAATGCAAACAATAAGAAAGCAGGGTCTGTGGTACTGGTATCAGACAAAATAGAAAACAGACCAAAAGTAACAAATGAGAGGAAGAAAGAAATTTATAAAATAAAGGCTAAAATTCACATTGATTGTTTAAAAAACTGTGGATATCTTTGCACCAAACAGAGAGCATAAGCTTCATAATTTAGAAAATAAAATAGACAGGCATAAAGCAATTGTAAGTAGACTTTAAAATAACATTGTCAGTCTAATACAGGTTAAGTAGATAAAAATGAGTAAATACACAGGAGGTCAAAACAGCATCATAAATAAGGTAGATCTTATAGATGTGCATCAAGCTTAGTAATAGCACATGGAACATTCACAAAAATTGAGCACAATAAATTCTATATAACAGAAAAAGTGTAAATAGCATTCTTACATCACACTGCAATAAACCAGAAATTAATTTAAAAAAAGTCTCTTAAACTTGCAAATTGAAAAACTCTCTATTGAACATAGATAAACGGAAAATAAAGGATGAATTTTCAGAATTTATAAGCAAAAATAATAAAACTATATATTAGTATCTATTGGGTACAACTTAAAGCAGTGATCAGAGGAATATTCTTAGACCCAACTTCTTTCATTAAAACAAAATGAAAGAATGGCACACATAAGATGTATTCCTAACTCAATCTGCTAGAAAATGAAAGGTAAAGAACAGAATAAATATAAAAGAACAAATGAGATAGAAAACAGAAAACATTAGAATAATAAATAAATCAAAATGCTGGCTCTTCAAGAAAAATTCAGCAATATAGACAAACCCTAATTAGTTTAATTAAAAGTAAAGAGAGAGGGATGCAAATATACAAAATGAAGTATGAGGGGAAACATCAGTGGAAAGAGGAAATTTCAAACACCTCTTTCAAAACATATTTGAGATTCTATATAAATAGCAGAATTTACTAGGAAAATACAGTCTCCAAACTGACCTCAGCTGAGTTTGAAAGTTAAACAGATGAAATTTTTATGGAATAAAGAAAGTAATAAAAAATTATCTCATAATAAGCTTTATACTTTTATAGTTTCATATGCAAAATCAGTTGCTTCTCTATATGCATATATTTCTAGTTAGTGCAATGAGAGAAGGAAAGAAATAAAATATATGCATATTGGAAAGAAGAAATAAACTCTATTTGCAGATGACAGATTGTATATGTAGAAAATCTGAAATAAGCTACAAAAAACTCATGAACTTGCAAGTATAGCTATAGACACCAAGTCAATATATAAAATCCGTTGCTTCTCTATATGCCAACAATGAAAAATTGGAATTTAAAATAAAAAAATGTAATAGCACCCAAGAAAACCCCACTTAGATGTAAATCTATGCATAGGATCTATATTTCAAAAATTATAAAAATTGATTAAAACGAAAAATAAATGGAGATATACAAGTATATTTATGTATTGGAAGATTCAATATTGTTATCACTAAATATGAAAGAAATATAATAAAACAAACTTGATAACAATTCAGCATAATCCTTATCAAAATCCCAGTAAACTATTTTGTAGCTATCAACAAACCGATTATAAAATGCATATGGAAAGGTAAAACACCTAGAATGGTCAATACAATACTGAAGAAGAACAAAGTTGGAGGACTTGTGCTACCTGGTTTTAAGATTTAAAATAAAACTACAGTAATCGAGATGGTGTGATGGTATTGTCAAGACTAGACATATAGATCAATGGAAGAGAATAGAGAACACAGAATAATAACCACATAAATATAGTCAACTAATTTTTGACAAAGTCATGGAGGCAATTTAATGGGGAAAAGATAGTCTTTTCAACAAATGAAAATTATGTATCCATATGCAAAAAGTATACTTAGACACACACCTTATAATTTTTACAAAAATGAACTCACAATGGATCATAGACTAAATGTAAAATGCAAATCTATACAATTTTTTAGAAGAAAATATAGGGAAAAATCTACATGACAATGGATTTGATGATAACCTTTTAGATAAAAAAACAAAAGTACCTTTCATTAAAAAAAATGATAAGTTGGACTTCGTTAAAATTAAAAACATCTGCTTTGCAAAAATGTTACTACCGAAAGAAAAGACAAGCCACAGGCATGGAGAAAGATTTGGAAATCACATATCTGATAGAGAATTTGTATCCACTGTATATAAAATTAAAAATTCAACTGTAGGAAAACTCAGTTAAAAAACGGGCAAAAGATATGAATAGACACCTCATCAATTAAATGAGAAATAATCATATAAAAAGATGTTTAGCATCACTTGTCATTAGGAAGAGGCAAATTAAAACAACAGTGAGATACCTATCCAAATGACTAAAATCCGAACAACTGACAATACTGATTGCTGGTGAGGATTTGAAACAAATCTACCTCTCATTCTTTGCTAGTGTGAATGAAAAATGATACAGCCATATTGGAAGACAATTTGGGATTTTAAAGGTATAGAATTGCATGCCTAGGTATTTGTCTAACTGATTTGAAACTTATGTCCACACTCCGCACAAAACTGTGTAAATATGTTAACAGCAACTTTATTCATAATTGCCAAAAACTAGAAGCAGCCAAAATATCCTTTACAGGTGAATGGGTAGACAAACTGTGGTACATCCATACAACAGATTATTACTCAGGAATAAAAATGAATGAGCTATTAAACCATAAAAAGACATGGAGGAATTTAAATTCATATTGTTAAGTGAAAGAAGCCAGTCTAAAAAGACTAAATACTGCCTGATTAAATTTATGACATTCTGGAATAGGCACAACTGTAAATACACTAAAAAGATCCACGGTGTCTGTCATTGGGCTGGGGTAGTATGAAGAGGGAGGGTTGAATAGATGAAGCCCAGGGAATTTTTTTAGAGTGATGAAACTGGGCTGTATGATGCTATAATGTTGTATACTGCTATGATGCAGTTGTCAAAATACATAGAACTTCATAGCACCAAGAGTGAAGCTTAACGTATGCAAATTAAAAATAATTCATTTAGGAGGCTAGGGTATCCCAGAATGGAAAGCAGAATGTGACGCTAGAATCTCATTGTGTTACAAATCCATGAAACAACCTTACTGAGAGGGGTGGGGGAAAAGGGGGCTGATCTAAGTAACTTTGGAGATGAGTGAAGCCTGTTAGCCTAAAGACAAAAAAAGCTGTATATAAGCATGGTACTCTAGTTGATAAAGTTTTAGCTCATGGGGTTGTATGTTAACAATGATGACACCACTGTGCGTGTACACAAATTGAAAAATTAAGTGAATGGATTGGAGAGCCAGGTTTATCACTGATGGCATGGGAGGGAACAGATAAACAAGGGCAGAAGGCAAGAATGATCCATAGAGTAATGGATTAGAACTGAAGACATATATAGGAACGCATGTTTAGCTTAATATAGACATAGATGGATGCATATAGAAATATTCATAGGTATGTATACATAAATGAGGTAGTATACACACCTATATTTCCTTGCTCTCGCAACTGAGAGGGCCTAGAAAAAATGACACTTTGTAGCAGTGAACATACCTAGCACCCAGATTTTGGTTTCTAATATCATTTTCAATAAAAAGGAACCAGAGCACCTTGGAGAAATGGTGAATTCTAGAGTTGGAGGCAGAAATATACAAGATGGTCCTGGAGCACCTTGTAGAGCCAGGAAGTCAAGAAGTGCTCAAGAAAACACTACAATATGGGTGTTAAAGGTATACAGGAGCCAAATGAAAGAGCTCCCAATGGTAATTGGTGGAACAGTTTGAACAAGAAGATGAATAGTTATTGGATTATAACCCAAAGTGAAAAATAATAATACTTGAGCCAATTTATGTAGCTGCTGCACCCTCACGGAGGTGAAACATAACTACCTAAGTGTGGGCTATATGTAATAACTTCCCTCCAATGAGAATGATATGTAAAGAGAATATGGTGCAGACTAACCTCACGGTGGAGAAATCTGATAAACACACTCCTGTGATCAAGGTTACCATCAACAATGATAAATCATATTGCTACTGTAAGCTTTACATAGTGTGATATGTGATATGATATGAGAATGGCATTTATTTCTGAGGTCTTTCTCTCTAAAATGCATAACCCTAGTCTAATCAAGAAAAAAAAATCTGGTAAATTCCAAAACCAGAAAATTTTAATGAAAACAAATGCAGTCTGAGGACTGAAAGTAAAAACAAAAACGAAACAAAATAAGAAAGGAAGGAACGCATGCTAATAACCAAAAGGAACACGACAGCTAAGTGTAGTATCTTGATGGAATCCTAGAGTAGAAAAAGGACATGAAGTTAAAACTAAAACTAAGGAAATTTAAATGAAGTATGGAATTAATAATAATGTATCAGTATCACTTCAGCAATTGTCACAAATGTACCACTCTAATGTAAGATGTTGATGAGGAAAATTGAGTGACTAAAACTATAAAGCTATACTATCTTTGTGAATCTTCGCATTTTTCCCAATCTTGGATTCAATCAGTATTTACAGTTTCATAACGATGGAATTGTTGGCAAATGCACAGTCTCTGCCAAACAATTCCATCGTTATGAATTTACCCGATGGTCATTTCCACAAATATTAAACAACATATGCAACGTGTTACTTACTGTGGTATTATTTGGAACATCAAAATATTGACTACAACCTAAATAAATACCCTTCCATTTGGAATTACGTTCCTAAATTTGAGTGTGATGCAGCAGTAACAAGGGATGAGGATGCCCATTTATAAACTGATATAAAGTGGTCTTCAAGATATAAGTCAAAGCAGGGTTCATAGAGTATAAAGAACATGCTAGCTTTTTTACAAAAAAAAAAAAAAAAGAGAATTAACATATACATATTTGCTTATGTTTGCATAGAGAAAAACAAGAATGTTACACCAGCAACTAAAGAAAATGGTTACATGTTGGGATGGATGGTAATGGACCAGGATGTAGAAGGTACAGGGAGAGAATTGAAGTTTCTCTGAATATGTCTATATACATGTTTTTATATTATGAACCATAAATATGTTTCACATATTAAACAATAAAATTAATTAAAAACAATAAAAAATTCTAGAAATACACAAAAAAGAAATGTACTGAAAATGATAATGAAACCAGAATAAATAATTAATTCAAATAACTATTGAATACAGTGCTCTTGCTGTATGCTTTAAGGACACATCTCAAACCTCCCAACAACTATAATGAATATTAAACTTTACTTAGTATGTTTGTGATTAGTAGTTCTGCTAGCATTATATTTCTAAAACTATTCTGTATGTATTGTAGGATAAAGCAAATGTGTCTGATATTGTTAGACTTTCACTGTGGGTGAAAGGAGATGCAAATATGAAATGTAAAAGGTAAGAACCTTATATTGAAAAAATATATATTCATATATATATTCATATATATTGCTCATGTACGTGATCCTATATATTTCAACAAATATATATATATATATATATATATATATATATATATATATGTATATATATACACACACAAATATATAATTCAGTACTCTTTATTGATATTCAACTATATGCACTTGTATATACATATGTTAATTCAACTCTCTGTGTTCTAGTTCTAGTTCTGTGCCTGGAAGTGTCTATAAGAGTGACAGCCCAGTTGCAATGAACAATTACTAGTACAATCTAGTGATGCATCTTTTTTTTTTTTTAAACAGTGAAAAATTTTTATATTTAGAATTAGCCAGCTGGACTCAGTTTAGATGATCCCCATTTTGCAGGCAACATCCAAAGCATCATAGTCAGGAGCTAGTCAAACATATGCCTTCTTCTCTCCATCAGGCCTGATCAGGGTGTTGACCTTGGCCACGTCAATATCATGGAGCTTCACAGCTTGTTGGATCTGGTGCTCCTTGGCCTTGACATCCACACTGAACACACTGTATTGTTGTCTTCTAT
The DNA here is from genome assembly GCF_057876585.1 of Rhinolophus sinicus. NCBI lineage: Eukaryota > Metazoa > Chordata > Mammalia > Chiroptera > Rhinolophidae > Rhinolophus > Rhinolophus sinicus. Next base: position 35,882,113 of record NC_142504.1, read on the forward strand.
CTTCTTCATGGCTGACTCGGTAGTTAGGGGAACTTGATGATGGCACAGTGGTCAAGCTTGTTCCTACTGGGGGCGCTCTTGTGAGGATATTTGCACTGTCTGTGAGCAGCAATGTCTCGGGCCTTCCAAAGGTGGGTGATGTGCAGATCTTTTGTGTGTGTGTGTGTGTGTGTGTGTGTGTGTGTGTGTGTGGCTGTGGACGCCTTTCAGGACTGCTTTCTTTGCTTTCAAGTCCTCTGCTTTGGCTTTGGCTTTGGGAGTGGCAGGGGCTTCCTTCTTCGCTTTCGGCACCATCTTCATGAAAAAAAAAAGTGATGCATCTTAAATACCATTCCCTACTAAAAGGAATTTGGACTCATTGGGAAAATGACTTAGTTCAAATCTGGGCAAAGGAGAGTACAAATTGAGCCTGGAACATCTTGTTTTGACAAAGAGCATGGAAATACTCAAAGATAGAGTCAAGCCCAAAGGACGTAGGAGCCATCTTGAAGCTATTCATATTTGGCATAATAGAGCTTCAAAAAGAATAATGATGGTAATGGATTGTACCATATTGAACACATAAAAAAGAAATACGAGTCCATCATGATTCTGAAGAAAAACATAAATTGTAACAGGAAAGATAGAATGAGAGAGAAGATAGAAATCTCTTCCTTACAGAAGAATGCCAGTGAATAATAATAGAAGGGGTGACAAAATTAGAAAATTACAATTTTGTAACTCCCAATTTGATTCAAACATAGGTAATCAATTCACTTTCTCCACAAATTACTCCTTGATTATGAAGGGTAAATTTGCCTTTATGACAGATACCTTAATTAATCAATCTTTCCATCGCCCATGGTGGGACAGCTTAATATGTACCTTCTGATGTGATACAGTGGTACACAACGTTACCAGTGTATTCTCCCTAGAAAATTTGGACCTGAATCTCAACACAGGATAAATCAATAGTGTGAACTCTTCTGCAGAACAAGTGACCTGAACTCTTAAAAGGATTCAGTGACATCAAGAACAGAGGCAGGAAGGGGAATTGTTCTAGATTCAAGGAGACAAAGGAGACAATAGCCAAATCCAAACTGTAAATACTGATTGAATCCAAGATTGGGAAAAATGCGATGTAAGGGACAGTTTTGAAACAAGAGGAAAATTATAGTACAGATTTTTTTCTTGGGTGATACCGTATTAATGTTGACTTTCTTAGGTATGATAATGGTATTATGGTTGTATAGGAGAATGTCATTCTCGAGAGTTTCTGCTTAAGTATCTTGGAATGAAATGTTACAGTGCCTATAGCCTGCTTTAGGATGGTTTGGAATAACAGAAGTATCTCTCTCTCTCTCTCTCTCTCTCTCTCTGTATGTATGTATGTGTATATATGTGTGTATGTACATATGTGTTTGTATATGTGTATATGTAGAGCGAGATGGGAGGGAGGAGGAAGAGAGACAGGAAGTGAAGGTATGGTGAGATACTAACAGTCAGTCAAAAGTATATTAGGAATTCATTATGCTGTGCTTGAACTTGTAAGTTTCAAATCTTTCAAAATAAAATAACAAATTAAACAACAGCAAAAAAAAAAAAAAAAGATTCTCTAATCATCTTCCACATACTTCTTTTCTATTTTATTGAAGTTTCCACTGCAAGACTGTAACCTTTGTCTTTGGTCATTTAGATACTTAGGTTCATGAAAACCCTTGACCTTGTTATAGATGTTATAATATTAGCTTCTAGTGAATTTTGCATTATGTCCTTGAAAGGAAATAAGGTACTTGCCAGATGAAATCCCATTAAATTGTTTCTCATTGTAATATTTAACACATTCTGAAAAGTGATAGGAAATCAATACAGTATGGCTTGTCATCCTCTGCTTCCATTTTGGGTATTACCTCGGAACACGGAGAATTTGTAATGAGTTATGTGGTAGTATGAGTCTGCAGTTGACATGGCTAATATGTCTTCATTATATTTCCTAATATGCACTGTGTGATTTTTCAAATACTCTAAATCAGATCCTGGGGTATTTTAATTTGTTATGTAATTTTTCTGGGAAATAAAAATATTCTCAAAACCCTGAAATAACATTACATTTTCAAACTGAGAATTACTATAGATAACATATTTCCTTATTTCTTCTATTATATAAAGTTACCTTTAGGTAAATTTAAGGAAGTTTAATTTCTTAAAAAAAATAAAATCATCAATTAGGCAAGGTTTTCTGCATTATATAAAAAATGTGCAAACTATTAAGTAAGGCATGTATGTTTTTCAAAGGAAAAGAGGAAAGTGAAATGCAATTCATATAGCTAAATGTAATGAGATAGTTTATCTTAACTAGTCTTGAGATTTTTAAATTAGAACCAACTAAGTAAAACAATAAAATCCTGAATATTTAGCTTTTTGATATCTGAAATGAATTATTTTTTTGCTGGCATGTTTCCTGATTTATATTTTCCATACTTCTTAATGTCATCATTATACTGCTCACTTAGAGTCAGAACTGTAGCATCTGAAGACAATTTAAAAGACAGTAATCATCAACTTAGTGGTGACAATACTTGTGTCATTTCTTTGGGGACTTACCTTCAGTATCTAGTCTGGAAATCTACTTGGCCTTTAAGTAAAACCTCTAAGGAGCTTGCTCCTACTGAAGAGAGAACTTACACTCTAGGAGATGTCTATTCAGTCTAATGGCTTATGATGAAAATGTCCGTGGAATTTATGTCACTGTTGGTTTTTCAGTGACAGATGTTTCATGATCTGGTATGCCTGTGAAACATTAGCATTCTTTAAAAAAAAAATACTGGTGACCATACAATTTTGATAGACAGGTTTAAGCAAAGATGCTTTAAGTATCTATCTATCCTCTATCTATTATCTATCTGGCGTCTATGGGAACCAAGAGATCTTAAAGTTTGGAAGCCCCCATAGTAAGTTAAACTTTAGTAGGAGAGGTATACCAGGTACTGCTGAGTAAGCTTTTCATTGTCAAATCTTTTCACATGTCCATTGAATTTTTTTAGCAAACATATTGCAAATTCAGTACAGAAATGTCCTGGTACTTAGTGCCATTTACTTGATGGGACCTCTGTATACATCACAACTTGATGCAGAACATAGAGACAACGTAATACATTCAAAGCCTGAACTCTGTTTCCATAATGTGGCATCCCTGGAAGTGCAAAGAAACTGTAACTTTGGGCCATTATGTACTTTGCAAGTGCAAAATTCATAATTTGTTTGCTTTTGAGCATATGCATACTTGAAAAGATATTTTCTGACCCCATTGCTTGTTCCCTGTGGCACTTTTTATATTGGGTTTTAAATTGCGTAGTCTTTTAACATTGAATTCACATCAAATTCTGGTTTTAGAAAAGGCCAAAAGTAGAGATTAATTTTGTTGTGATAATCTTCCCATGTTAAACTAGGAAAAATAGTTGTGTTGTATGGCATTTCTTAAATTCTATTCAAGCTAATAGTGAAAGTAGCTTATAATTAGAATCATGAAGACTTAATTTCTTAAAAAGTGCATTTCTTTGTTCATTGAATTCTTATTAGGTCCACTACATACCAGGCACTATTCCAAATTGAGTGAAATCTAAAAGACAAATGGAAGAATTATCCCCTGATATTAAATATTTTTATTGTACTGAAGTATATTTTAAAAGTGTGTGCATTTTAATTAAGAATTAAAAACACACCTTTTATTTTTTTTGACATGGTAGGATCAAAATAATCACAGCTATTAATGTATACATGCTACACCTCTGAAAAGCTGGGATTTGTAAAACTGCTTTGTTGACTTCACTTTATTTACTTAAACAACCTTGTTTAGCCACAAGTAGTTTTTTGATCTTGAGTAAATCAGTTGATTTCCTTGACTTAAATTCCATATATGTAAAACGAATTGTTTGCTAAGGTCCCTTGATCTATATGATTTTAGAATTTCTTTGGTCTACTCTAGACCACTGGTTTTAGATTTGCTGTCTTTGTCTAATACAAATCCCACTTACTTAAATAACATTGGAGGTGCTGTAAGAGGTTTTGTGTTTGTTTCTTAGGTGTGTTCAATTTTCCGGATTCATTGATACCCACCCTGACATACAAGACATCACTGAATGATATGTGCCATTTCTTAATCTTCTGGAGAAATGTAGCAATCATAGTCTTATTAGAGAGGTGCCACACAACAACTTAGTAGGGAGGTGCCACACAACAACTTCTGAGCAATTTAATTTTTGCTAAATTAATTTTCACATGCCATGGTACAGCTGGAAATGACACTCTTCTCATTTAAAGAGTGGAAGGTTAGCCTCACAAAACTCTGGAAGAGGTAATTCCTCTGGAAGAGGGACAGAAGCTTGTGTATTTTATCTACTCAGATGAGAACTTTTCAATGTAGAAATTGGGAAAGTTGATTATTCTAAAAATCTGACTGAAATTATTCTTCTAAATGTTTCACACTTTGTGTATCACATTAAGAATGTTTTAAGTAGATAATTTTTCTAGGGTTCAGAAAATTATATGAATGGTAGCTGTAGTCCAGTTTTGCAGTAGGCCTAAGATCTGACATTTCCACCAATCGCTGTCTGACTGGCGGTTCTGTCTATGGGGTATTTATAAATGTGTTTGAATCTTCGGGTCAGTCTCAAAATACAATGTCGGCCAGTGTATGAACACGGTTCAGAAGTATCCTTCATCTTTATACTTAGCCAATTTGGAAAGGAAAGAACTTTTATCGATTTGTAAAACTAGCAAAAGGAATACTTTAAAGTTTAATAAAGCTTTTTGAAGTAAACACTTCTGAAGATAAGGCAGAATATCTCAATGCATTTAGAGTCACGGCCAAAAGCAAAATTATTTACAAAATTATAGGGTCTGCGCTGTTTTGCCAGGACCACAATCCACTTGGCTACGTAGGAAAATGTTAACAGCTTTTTAATGGCTCTGCTCCCTAGGCAATCATATATACTTAAGGTAAATTAAAAAAAAAAAAAAAAGAAACAAACAAAATAATCTTGTTTTCTATCAGTCATCCCTTCTTTAGGAAACTTCTTTGACAGATATTTTGTATCTTTAGATTTCCAAAGTCTAGACTGAAGTTGAACAATAATTTTGCTCTCAAGAAATTATTTTGTTTTTTGCCTCCAGTGTGAGGAACTGAGTAACTAAAGAACAGGAATGGGAGAGTTTTTCTCACTGTGCTGTTTTTTTGTGTGTGTGCCTTTTATGTAAAGTTCTATAAATGTAAGTGTGTGTGTGTGTGTGTGTGTGTGTGAACTAATAATGAGTGGGTGAATAATTTGGTTGTGGTGACTCATCCACCCAAAGTATTAATATATTAAGCCAGGTTGTTCTGTTACAAAGAGAAGTAAAATGTTTTCATAGCTAAAAATGTAATTAAAGAAACTGTCACTGTTTTGTGCTTCTAGAATTCCATTTATTTTTCTTTAATGTGCAGGCTACCACTGAAATCAATGATCCAATAAGGTTTTAGATTTTAAGAAAAATGATTTCCTGAGGCAATAAAAACATAGTCTCCAGAATGAGTAGGATTCTGAATCCAAAAGCAAAAATGGTATCCCTGAAGACCCGGCATAGAAGAGTAGTGTACTATAGCCCAGTGTTCAAAGCAGGAGAAGATGCTCACAGTTCTAATAGCTGAACCCCCTTTTTGTGCTAGTGTCCTCTGAGGCCTCTGGGATGTATTGCTCTGCACATACTATTTGTTCTTCTTACCAGCTTTCTTAGGAAGAATTACCTCTTCCAGTGTTTTGTGAGGTTAACCAAAGTGCTCAACAAACTAAAACTCAGTGTCACCTGTTCCTTTAATTTGGTATTCCTGGATCCTAAGTGACAGTTTGCTGTGGAGATTAAAGCTTATTTTTATTATTTCAGCTTATTTTGTGTGTGTGTGTACAATTCAGTGACTGTTAGTAAATTTGTGCAATCATCACAATATCTAATTTTAGAACATTTTCATCACCCCCAAAGAAACCCGATACCCATTAACAGTCACTCTTCATTTTTCCTTACCCCAGTCTCCACTAACTACTAATCTACTTCCAGTCTCTATCATTTTGCCTATTTGGGAGTTTCACATAAATGAAATCATATAATACAGGGCCCTTTGTGTCTGGATTTTTTCACTTGGCCATTTGTATATCTTCTTTGGAAAAATCTCCTATTCAGATCCTTTGCCTATTTTTATTTGGGTTGTCTTTTTATTGTTGCGTTGGAGTTGTAAATGTTCTTTACATGTTCTGGATACTAGTCCTTTATCATATATATGCTTTGAAAGTATTTTATTCCATTCTGTGTGGGTTTTTTGTTTTGTTTTGACTTTCTGATGGGATCATTTGAAGCACAAAATATTTAATTTTTGATTAAGTTTAATTTATCAATTTTTTTGGTTTGTTTTGTTGCTTGTGATTTTGGTGTCATATCAAAGAAGAAACAAATAACAAGTCTAAGATAATTAATATTTGCCCCTGTTTTTACCTGTGAGTTTTACAGTTTTAGATCTTACAGTTATGTCTATAATGCATTTTGAGTTAATTTTTGTTTTTGTTGTGGGGAAGGAGTCTAATTTTATTGTTTTGTATATGGATTTATAGTTGTCCCAATACCACTTATTAAAAAGATCATTCTTTCCTTATTGAATTGTCTTGACACCCTCGTCGAAAAATCAATTAATCATAAGTATAAGGGTTTGTTATATTCCATTTATCTATATGTCTGTCTCTAAGTCAGTAGCACACTATATTGATTTCTGTAGCTTTGTAGTAAGTTTTGAAATTGGCAAAGTGTGAGTCTTTACATTAGTTCTTTTTTTTTTTTTTTTTTTTCAAATTGTTATTGCCAATTCTGGGCTTCCAATTCCATATGGATTTTAGGATCAACTTTCAATTTCTGCAAACAAGGCAGGTGGAATTTTGATAGAGATTAAACTGATTCTGTAGATCAATTTGGAGAATATTGCCATCTTAACAATATCAAATTTTCTAATCCAGGAATACTAAATAAACATCTTTAGATTCTTTGATATTTTTCAGTCATATATAGTAGTTTTCAGTCTACAAGTCTTGTCCTTTGGTTAAATTTATTCCTAAGTATTTTATTCATTTTGATGCTATTGTAAACGGAATTATTTCTTGATTTTCAGATTGTTCATTGCTGGTGTATCAAAATATAACCAGTTTTGTGTATTGATTTTGTGTCATTTAACCCTGCTCAATTTATTAGTTCTAATAGGTTTTTGTGGGAGTCTAAGGCTTTGAATGTTATGATAGTACCATCTTCTGTTCTTGCAGCTGTGTGTGTGTGTGTGTGTGTGTGTGTGTGTGTGTGTGTGTGTGTGTGAATGCAAACTGAATCCATGTGATCCAATTTTGGCTTTTTAGGTGTAAGGGTTAGAGTGAGTAACATGTTATACCTCACACTGTCCTCTCCTAACTTATGATTTCATTGTCCTAGACAAGGGAATAACTGTCTATTGCATGCCATTTGTCAAGGACCCTGCTGACAGTATTGCAGGGCCCTGGCAGTGGGTGCTGGCTTCCAGCCTCAGTTATAAAGCATGGGGCCTGATGACAGTTGCCAGGCAAAGCATCTTAATAGAATTTTCAAGTCAGTCATGACTAAGATGGTCATATAATTTATCATCGCCCTGGGACATGTTTGAGATTTAATGGGGGTTGAGGGTACGAAATATGCTATTAATTATTTTGCCAGTACAACAGACATAAACTCATATTATACTGGACAAATAGAAGGTATGATCACCTTTGTCATAACAGATTGTCAACAGATGGGTTTTCAAGTGTAAATTAGACAAAATGAAAAGGGCAAGCCAGGGACAGAGGGTTTGTTACCAGAAGGTGCCTATGGGATCAGTGGTGGGGAAAAAGATTTAGAAAAGTCAGATCAGGAAGGATACCCTACCTGGATGTACCAGTTAAGAGCATGGGCCTTAACTGCCTAGGTTGAAATGCTTCCTCTGTTACCTGTTAGCTGTGTGAATTTGAGCAAATTGCTTAACTTTTCAGTACCTTGGTCTACCAGTACAAAATGGGTTTAATAGTAACCTTATCTCACAGAATTATGAGGACCATATCAATTAATATATGTAAAGATTTAAAATGGTGTTCACCATAGCATGTGCTATGTAGACATTATCCATTAATATTAGCTAAATATCTACGGTGATTAATTTTGTGTTTGGATAGGGATACGGGCTGAGGGCACAGTCCAGGAGCTGACTGGTTAGGGGAACTTTGCTGTTGGGACTCGGACAAATCCATATTGTTGACTGTATTATAGCTGAGAGGCAGGGACCTGTGTTGAATTTGCTGTAATCTATCTCTTCAGCACTGGTTTGCACTGAGCTTCTGTGTTCTTTTCTGTTCTGTTTTGTTTTTTAAATAAAGTTTTCAGAAGCTGCTTCCCATTTCCTTTTCAAAATACAGCATGAGAGTGTGTCAAAGAAAGCTTGAAAGGGACGCGAGATTAGTCGGATTCAGTATGGACTTTATAGTATGAGATTATCAGCTACCCAGAAACCAATTCCATGGAGTGACAGGTTGATTGATATTCTGAAGCCTAATTTTAAGCTATTAAACTCCAAGAAACACTAAGCATATGTTTGCTCTTTCTCAATAGCATGTAACCGAAACTTTGTAAGATTTTTGGGGGGCTACCTACAAGGTAATATTCTGAAAAAGTCAAATACAGCATTTTTTCTCTCAGCTTGGGTACTTTCTTCTATTCCTTATAAAAGGAATACTAAAGAATTTAAATATTTGGCTAATTGTGTCTTTTTAAAGTATAGAAAGTTGAATATTTACTATTATCCAGAAGTTATAAAGTTAATAGGATTAATTTTTTTAGAATAATAAGGGCATTAGATAGAGAAAGAATTTCACCAGAAATGTATCTTTAGTTTACACTTAAAGAAAATTCTTTTTTTTTTTTTCTTTTTATCATTGTCTTTACGGTAACAATCAGAAGTTTGGACCATTTATTACTTTGTTAGCCATGATGTGCTATGAACCCATTCGAATTAGTAGGCATTAGAATGGGTGTGAAATCAAAATTTAAGATGGGGTTTTGTCATACCCCAGTTGATGGTATAACTGAATTTAGAGGACTCTGATAATTGATCTAGGAAATAGGCTTGACTTCTTATAAGGATTCAAATGATGGATTTCTCTGATGGGAAATAACTATTTAATTGATAAGATTTTACATTTAGTTCTTTGCCTTTTTGATTACTACTGGTATGCCTTGCCTTATAATTTTAAAAAAGGATACTCAACTTTTATTGAATATAAAAATTATTAGGTGGTTGTTCCATTTAAGATGAGTGTTTTTTTGTTTTGTTTGTTTTGTTTTGTTTTATTTTGTTTTTTCTACAAAGAAATTATTATAAGACTCCTTTAAACCTTGCTTCTACATTGATTTAAGCTTTGTTTTATAAAATACAGAACTAGTTAATGGGATATTGCCCCTTCCACCTTAAAGTGTCTTTGTCCTGTGAAAGGTCCCTAGTGTGGTTCTATTGGTTGTGAAAAATTTCAGTTGAGTAGCCATCCTTGGTCATGAGGAGAAGGAAGAAATGGATGTCTATCTTATGGGGTTTGGTAAGAGTTCCTCTCTCTTAAGTATGCTGAAATCTGGGAAGAAATAGTGCAAATAAAGCATCCGAGGGGTCTTCTGAGAGGGAAGGGACAAATATCCCAAACTCTTGCCCCAGGACTTGTGGCTAATAATGTGAGACAGGGTATATCCAGTGTTCCTGGTGTGCCCAGGGATTAGAGGAACAATGAATTCCCAGAAATAAAATCCCTTTGATGAAAAATTTTCTATGCCAGCAATTTGGGAGCAGCACAAGAGTTCGAGAAGACCTGATTTCAATCACTGCTTATGCATAAAATGTACGATTTACCTTTAAAAATATTTATGTTACAGCAATTAAAAATTTAAATAAATTCCAAATGACCATTGAGTTAGGTTTATCATGTTTCAAATAACTAACATCGTGGAATATATTAGGTTGGTGCAAAAGTAATTGCGGTTTAAAAGGTTAAAAATAATTACAAAAATCGGAATTTTGCACCAACCTAATACTAAAATTTTATTTCATTTATATAAATAAAGACAAATCATAGAATCAAGACTATTGAAAACTATGACGAAAACTCTCCTATTACTACAGCATTACTCTCCAACCCTCGATAACTGACCTGCCTCGATATCTGATCAAATTACTCAACTCCTACCTTTGTTATCTGACCACTCTCATCTGCCTTCAGCAAGGATCATATCAAATTGGTTTAGAATCCTCCGCTTATCCCTGATGTTTCCTTTTAGGAATTTCCGGCAACTATTCCTCACCCTACTCTTTGCCTGTAAATCCCCACTGTCCATGCTATATTTGGAATTGAGCCCAGTTCTATAAGGAGGTCTTTTCCCCTGATTGTAATTGTTCCTGACTAAAATCTCTTTTTATAGCTTTTATCTACTGTCCAACTCTGGTTTTCTTTGCTGTAAGTAAGCTTGAGAATAATATATTTGTCAAATATCATTCAGAATGTCTTTAATCCATGGAATTAAATATTAGATGATGATCTAGTTTCTTGACTATATACCATTTGGAAATTCATACATAAGACAATAGTTACTGCTTATATGAGGGCATGTGAGTGCATAGCTGTTAAGATGTCCTCCCTATCCTATCCACCTGCTTCTGTTCCTTGGGTTTCACTCAGACCAAGGGCCTGACTAGGCCCAAAGTTGTCTCAGCCTAAGTAGAGAACAAAAAAGCCAGGGGAGGTCAGTAAGGGTCAGGAACTGTCCCCCAGCTCAAAACTCTGGGTTAGATATGGTCAAGAGCCTTCCTGTTTCCATGGCTAAATATAGATTAGGGTCTACACTGTAATAGCAGTGGGAATTCTCAGCACAAGATAGTGATTGAAAAGTTGGGACAGTTCAAAATCCAACTTCAGAATATTTCTGCCAAAGCATCTTTCCCTAATGTGTCACTGTAAGGCTTTCCTACTTGGAGATGCTCTGGTAGAGTCAGAGAAGCAACGGCTTTGAGGCAAAGAGAACTGTGTCCCCCCACCCCCCACCTCATACTAGTTCTGCAGCCCATTAACTACCAGAATAGGATGCATAAATGTAAAGTGCTCCTATATGCCTCAGTTTTCTCATCTGCAGACAGGGTACTATGTGAAAGGTGCCCTTTATTATTCATTCAATAGATATTATTGAGCACCTACTATATACCACACATGAAGCTAGGCATTAGGATATAGCAGTGGAGTTTACAGTCTAGTTGGAAACAAGTGAAAAAGCAAATAAATAATGCAATTATGAATTGTTTTAATAGCGATGAAGAGAAAACACAGGGTGTGGCTATAGGCAATAACTATGGTACCTTATGTCAGATGGCTTGTTCAGGCTGATCAACCTTTCAATTGAAACCTTACAGATTAAAAATAGCCTTTCCCCCTTACCGTCTTGTTCTCAGTCTATTAAGGAAAGAGTGTCCTTGACCAGGGAAACAGAATCTTCAAGGTCTGAGGGAATTGAAGACATCAGGTCAGATTAGGTGTGACCTATGGATTATGAAAAGGAATTTGGATTTGTATGTAAACTGGGTGAGGAACTGATCGGCCCATGGTTAACATCAAATGGGTGGTGGTGGTGGTGGTGGTGGTGGTGGTGGTGGTGGCGGTGGTGGCTGTCGATATTATTCTAGTTTGATTTTTATGGGGTATCATTCATATCTTATAGAAGTAAAAGGGGGGAAATAGTACACTGTAGGTACAAAAACAAAACAAAACAAAAAAATAAAAAAGTGAAACCACCTGAATGAAATTTGATGAAAGAGTAATAGTCTCATTAATGTTTTTGGCAACAATTTAATGTGTCAACTGTTTTCCTCAATTAAAACATTTACTGATATGTAAAAAAACAGTGCCTCCACAGACACTATTTAAATTTTAATTACACAGCTATTAGATCTTCATTTATTCTTTAAGATAAAAGGGACGCTTTTAAAATGCTGCTTATATCTACTTGGGGAAATGCAACGGTCATTGAGGTTGCAGTGCAATTAGGTTGACCTCTCTTTAGATAATACATATAACTAAAACTTTCCAGGTCTAAAGCAAAAATACATATATTCATAATGTGACAAATACCAAAATCAGTTCTAAAGATTAAGATAATGGCACGCAAAACATTCTGTGGATGGACAAGATATTAGAGGAAGTAGATATATACACATACACAGAGCACAGCCTAAAGAGGTTGCTAAACCATAATTCTCTGTGTCCAAATTTTTATTGGGTACATGCACCTCTCTGGCTCTCAGCCTTCAGTATGGAGGTAGAAGAAACATTTATGGTTTAAGGATTTAGGGGTAGGTCTATTCCTTTGCTTCATCTCAATCAGCTAATCTGAAGTAGAATACAATAGAAATATTTTGTTTTTAAACTCCTGTGATTTCTCTGGAGAAATGGTTTGTTTTATGAGACCACCTGTGCACATTTACGTATGCGTGTCATAGTATGTTGTGTGAGTGGTGAAGTGGGGACGGGAGGGGCAGGGTTATGGACAAGGGAGAGAATCACACCATAACAGGTAACAAGTCTTGTTAAAGCCACATGTCCGTACACACCACACATGTGCATAATTCCTTAAGTAATAAGATCTTCCCAGCAACTTTCTGCAGGAGGATGGTAGAACTAAATAACAAGTTTGAATAATGAAGAAAAATTCCAGCAAGTATTTTTGCTTTGTGAAAGTAGGTGAGCTGCCCATACTAATTTCCAGATTTCAAACAGTTAATATGAAAAACAAAGTAGCAGTACGTGGAGGACTTCAGAGATAAGACAATAGGGAATGACCTCCAAGAATCTCTACCAGTGTCCCAGTATTAGAAAATTTCCTAAAGACCTCAACTCAGAAAGGGTGTTGTTGTTTTCCTTTTAAAGATCTGTTTAAAGCAGATGTATTGTAAAATTTGGGCTTTTCCGATGGTTTCATCCTCAAGGACCTGACTTTGAGATCAGGGTCATACAATGGAAATTTACAAAACTTGGCATCACACTGCTGTGAGAATGTGAAAAAAAAAAATGCTTTACTGTGGCAATCTATCAGGAAAATGTATTTACATTTGACCCTTCCATAGTGTGCAGGAACCTTGGGATTTAATTGTGACTCTTTTGTTAATCACCAGCATCTCCGTGCCTAGTTTCTTTACTTTGTTTCTTTACTTTTCAACAACACTCTTCAAGGGTTGATGATGAGGCATTTCTAATGAAATACACACTAAACCAGAATATTCCTCTGACATACACAACTTTCAAACAAAGGATCACTTTCAACAAAGGTCTCTAACTAGAAACCCGCAGTCATAAAGCTGCAGACAGTGACCTTTGTAAACTTCAAATATGATTATGCTCCTTCCCTATTTAAAACCCAGTTTCCCATTGCTCTCTGAATGACATCTAGACTCCTAAACACAGTTTATAAGGCCTCACATAACCCGTTTCTTTTCCCAACTCATCTCTGTCCGTCAAACCTGGAGTTCTTCCTCCGATATATACCATCTGTCTTCCTTTTCTAGTACAGCTTGGCCTCACCCCTCGAACCTACTGCAAATTGGCTACTCAGAGACCTCTTTTCCTTTCCCCATGTCTTCATCACTCCTACCTTTGTCCAAGTGACAGGTTACATGTCCCTTCCTGTAAGATGCTCTCCTTCATCCCTCAGGTGACATGAATACCTTTCCTATTTGCTTCGGGGACTGGTATTTTCAATGTCCTAGCACCTTTCCCACTGCATTGCACGTGCCTCTGTATTGCCCTATAACCTTTTAACTCCACCAGGATGGGGATTCTGTCTCTTTCATTTATTCAGGTATCACTATGCCTTGCCCACTGCCTAGCACAGATTAGTGCCCTATGAACACTGTTTGGATGAATGAATATGAAGGGATCCGTTCGCAGGTAGATCTACCAAATTTAAGATATATGCACTTAAAAATATGGAAATCTAATAATTATTTTCTTTATTTCCTTTTTATGATATATTTAACCTTTCCCTCTTTATCAACAACTTGCTGTTTGTCACCCAGAGGCATATTTGATATTTCCTCTTAATTTTAATTTATAAAAATTTTCTCTGAGTGTGAGTTCTTGTTAGCCAATAAATGTGTCTTTTTTGGCTTTGCCAAATTTCTTGAAATAGTATCCTTTGCTAGCTCCATTTTGTCAGCAATCTGAGTTTTTAATGGCTGATCTAAGTCCATTGATAGGGCTCTCTCAATATTGAACAAATGGGGTAGCTGTCACAAATTTAAAGGCCTATTCCTCAGTCACAATTCAACTTCATCATACTCCAGGGCCAACCTTCGCTATGTACAGAATATACAACAGACTATTATTTATTTACTTGAAGGACCAATTCATGGTCGTGCAAACTCCCACTGGCCTGGTTGTCAGAAAATCAGCTTCAGAATGTTCCTAATTATTTATCCCCAAAGGATTGTCTGTCCAGGAATGAATTTAGAAAACCAGAATTTACCTCTTTGCCTCCTGCCTGGCCTTCCCCGCTTATTGTATTTTTCTCACTCATCAAAGTGAAGCCTCTTTACACTCCCTGTCTGCCTTGAGAAAACTAGTGTTCGTTCCAGGTGCTGAGTCCAGATGCTTCCAAACATGCCGTCCTCAGAGTACATTCAGTCCCCAAAGTACAGTTCGTTTTCAGCCGTAAGAACCAGACCAGGAAAGATGGGCTTTTCTTCAATGCTGTGCCATTTGTGTCATCTGGCTCAGTTCTCACCATCTCATGGATTTCTCTGGAAAACTTCTCTCCTTCTGGCCATAACTATTTGCCCAGTGTGTCACCTTGCACCATCTTTCCCAGAAAATACTATTGTCATCCCTCCCAGAATTCCCTCTATTATATACATACAAAGCCAAACTTATTCCCTATATAAAAACAACATTAGACAATCCACCGACCTCTTTCCACTCTCTTCTGCTCTCCTTATCCAACTGAATTTCCTTCCTCTTTTCCAGAGGTCACAACAGACACTGCTATGTGTGTCTGTGAGTACCACATGCTGTGTGAAGGAGAGAAGGCGGTGTGGTTTGCAGCAACAATATCCAGGTCCTCTTCCACTCACACAGTGTGTTGAAACACAGCTGCTGCATGCTAACACTAATGCAGAAGTTTTGAAGGTGAAGTAAAATTATATCAAGTATTAAAAATATTCAGTGTCTACAGTCGGTCCTCATTCACGGATTCTGTATTTGAGAATTTGCCTACTTGCTATATTTCTTTGTAACCCAGAAAGCAGTACTCATAGTGCTTTCATGGTCATTCTTAGACATGCAGAGTAGTGAACAATTGGAGTCACCCAGTGTGCACGTTCCCAACTGAGGTCAAACAAGGTGATTCTGCCTTCTTGTTTCAGCTCTCATGCTGTAAGCAGGTGGGTTTTTTTGTGGTGTATTTAATTTTCACATTTCCGTTGGTGATTTCATTGTTTAAAATGGCCCCTGAGATTAGTGGTGAAATACTCCTGAATGTTCGTAAGCAGAAGAAGGCCATAATTTGTCTTACAGAGAAAATATGTGTGTTCGATCAGCTTTATTCAGGCCAGAATTACAATACTCTCGGCTGTGAGGTCAGTGTTAATGAATCAATATGTATTAAATTAGAGTCTTGAAATAGAAACATACAAAGAACAAGTTTGGGTGTCAATTGGTTGATAACAATGTTGTGATCAGAGGATTGCAAAAACTTCACCCTGTATTTCCCCTAAGGAGTGATGGCTCTGTATTTGCTATTCAATGTTTATCTACAGGACATAACTACCATGAATACCCAGAATGAATTGTATGCATAATCATTAAGTATGTTAATTTTTGAAATATGTATGAAAGCTGCCATTTTTCCTTGGTCTGTGTGCTCAGGAGTTTGTGGTTCAGCCAGTCAGCATTTGATTACATATTGAAGCTTTTGTGTATCTGATTAAATAAACTTATATATAATTTTCTACCACTTTAACTAAATTAAACCCACAGATGGGGGCAAGTAGCTTAAAAGATAGTCCTGTACAGAAACAAAGGATGGAATGATACCGGTAATACAAGAACTTTAAGTGAACAAAAGTAATAATAAAGAGGCAGAGCTCCCGAATTCAGTTGTATGAGCTTTTGTCAGCTCCTTATTAAAAGGTAAATGAAGAGCAATCTAATAAGATTTGACACACTTGCTTTTCTCCTATAACTAAAGTTAGTGAGATGTATTATTTTATATATTGATATTCAAAACCACTACTATGTATACCGGGGGTGCCAAAAAATGTATACACATTTTAAGAAAAAAAACTGTGTTAAAATTGTAATACTCAATGGATACTGATAACAAAAGATGAATAGAAATCATGTGTATACATTTTTTTGCACCTCTGTATATACCACTGTATAATATTCAATATATACCAGTATTCCAATCTATAATATATCATTATAGCCTATCTAATATGTTGGAATATTAGAGTTGGATAAAAGAGGTCACAAAAAACATTAGTTTTTATAAATAGAAAGAATCTATAATTTTAGTTTTACGTGTATATTTGAATATGAAACTCATGCAATTGCAACTGTTCACGGTCATTAATTCTTAAAATTATAGGAAATTTAGTCCTGGTATTGGTGACAGCCCTTGGAAACTTTTTTTTTTTTTCTCTTGTACTCATTTCTCATACAGAATTCCGTATTTCAGTCCCTAATGCCACTTATGCTTGGACCATAGTATCTTACCTCTGTGTGTATTTCTGTAGAGAGAAAGATACGGGAAAGTAAAAAAAAACCTTTTAAAATTCTTTGGATGGGAGTTTGATACTTTTCAAAATACTGGTCAAAACCAATTGATTGGAAGGTAAAATAGTAAAATGGTGGGTTGTTAAACACCCTGCAGGAAAATATGAGGTCTTCAGGGGAGTCAGTCAACAAAACTCTTGAGGTATTTGACAGTGTTGTGAAATGGATTTTTATATTTTAACAACTTTGGGAAGCTTGTGGACAATGTGTACTGTGCAATCATTCCCTTGTGTGTTTCTTTACATTCTAACACATGAGCTTCTTACCTTGTGTGTAGGTTCAACTGTTCACCCTCATCTAAATAGAGCTCTTAGCAAATCCTTCCCTGCAAGACAATTTTAACAGTTTGTCTTATTCTCACTCCTGTTGGGGTGGGGAGGCTTAATTTATGTCTCAATCCCAATCCAAACACACTCAAATTTACATGCATACTCACTAAAACAAAGAACAGGTATTTTGGTTTTGAGATTTCTTGTACCCTCAAGAAATCTGGGGAATTGACAATTTATTTTGTTTTAGGAGCCATTGAGATAAACTTCAGGAAGACAGATCCTTAAGGAAAAGACTAGCTTCGCCCTGTAAGGGAAAAGGATGGAAATTTCAGCCTGGAGTTTGAAGACCACGTAGGATGGGAGTAATTTTCCTGAGACTAGAAGTACAGGATTCCAGTTGAGGGGGTTCTAATAACCAGCCCCTTTGGGAAACATTCTGAGGATGGCAGGGACTCAAAAGGGAGCCACGCTTGTTACCCTTTGACCTCTGCCCTCCCTACATATTTTGTGCTCTTCTTGGGTTCCACTGCCAGCTGGCTTCCAGTTCGGCTAGAGGCAATGGCAGGCGAGAGGACTATAGGAGAGAGAAGTCCAAGCATTCTTCCCCGATCCTTTCCTCCTTGGGTGCTGGGTCCATGACTGTGGCTGTGTCCTTCTACCTCTCTGGCTGTGGGGCCCCCCCTCTCTGGTCCAGCTCTCACTGGGCCCCTACACAACTAGTCCCCCTCTTGCTCCTGTAGGCCTCGGCTTGGTATTGGCTTCATTCTGCTGCGAGCTTTTGGGAGCTTCAGCCTCTTGTGGTTCTTTTAATCTTGGCCATACATCTATAAATATTCCTTTTATTAAGCTGTTCTTAATAGAGTCATTTGTGTGGGATTCTGCCTCCTTCTGGAACCCTGACTGTTACAGGACCTAGAGAGGTTGAGTATTTGCATCATGATTATGAGTCAACTTGCCTGGGATACCTGACTGTTCCTTTGCTGAAGCTTGGCACATTTCTAACCTGTCCTCGAACAAGGAGCTGTACCAGTGACTGGTATACATTGTCAGCACGTCCAGAGTTCGTTAGTCCCTTTACAATCACAAGGAGTAGAAAAGACAAAGAAATGACCAAAATTGAATTTATCACTTGACCCTGATTTGTGACATATTTTCTACTAAGTGCCAAGGTCAAATGCATGCTTGCTTGACTCATTTGTAAAGCACACTTTTAGCTGATGTAGAAGTGGCAATTGGAACAATGTGACGAATCCTTTTCTATGAGTAACTGAAGTTTTGTCATTAGACTTTCATTTACATCGTTGTTTATGGCTATGCTGGGGTTTTGAAAGAGATGTTATGTTGTAGTGCAGTGGACCTGATTGTTAGAATCAGATTGGCCTCCATTTCTATGAGCCTCTCTGCTCCCTGATTCGGAAAGCCTGCAGGGTGATTTTATCTAAAGCTCTCAGTAGGCGCTCAAAATGTTACTTCTTCCTCTCTTGGTTGATATACTCTTATGTCCCTTTGTGATCCATGAGAGTCACGAAGATGAATTGTAGACTGTGGTCAGATTCTCCTGAGGACTGAGGTTGGACATTACCAGAAGGGAGAGATAATTACAATCCACGGGGTTCTGAGGTTAACAATGGGCCCTCTGTTCCCAGAGTATCTGGTTTAAATCCAGCTCCAACCCATACTAACGATGTGATTCTTGGTAAATTTTGCTGCTGCCTCTTGTTTTTTTTTCTTTTTTTATCCATAAAGTGGGGATAATAATAATATCTATTTCATGGGATGATCACAGTGATTGAAAAAGTTCATACATGTAAAAAGCTTAGAATAACGTCTGGCTTAATAGATGCTCAATAAATGTTAGCCCTGGTTGTCATTTCACATTAGAATAGCCTGTCTAGTTGTACAGCTTAAGGTATGTGCCATGTCACATTATATCTCTGCCTTCTCACACTTAGTGCAATGCATGGCATCTATTAGATACACAGTAAATAGAAGTGACAAGCATAATGTCTTGTGTGGAAATTTCCAAAGGAACTTCCTGAGAGCTGTGACATGAGCAAGCAAGTAGTTGATACCTGCTTGGACTCATTCACTGTGGACTCATGTTACCATGGGGAGTATTGTTATTTGCTGCTTCCTGGATATTTGAGTAGGAAGCTGCAAGGATGAGACCGTACAGAGACGGCAGAATGATGGGTGCTGTATAATGAAGCCCACAGAAACAGCTCTCTGAAACCCTTCTCCCCCCGACATTCTAGCAGCATGTTACAGACCAATATTTTGTTCAGAGTTCCAATTTATTTTAACTTGTCTGGCACTCCTCCTTCGATACATAAAAATATATAAATATAAATTGGGTGAATACCCAGAAAGGATGCATCCTAAACTCCAATTTCAGCCCTGAGTTATATGAGACCGTGTAACTCCATTACTACATAGAATTATAAATCTAGCCCCTGGGTGCTAAGGAGTCTTAGGGTACAGCGAGACAAACTGTATAACTTCTACTCTACTGACTGGAAAAAAAAGAAAAAAGAAAAAAAAAAGGAAAAAGGGTGTTCCCAAACTATCAGAATGTATTTTGCCTAATAATAGATCTTTATTGTGACAAGTCACATTTGTTCTCATTCAGGAGCTGCAGATTTATATTCACATCCAGTTGTCACTGCACTTTGCAGGTTACCAGGTCCTATAGCATATAGGATTTCATCCATGCCCTGTGAAATTGAGAAGGTAGACATTAAACTCACTTTACAGATAATAAAATAGAGGTCTGTGGGAAGCTAAGAGACTTGCCTGAGGATATATAACAATTGAGAAAGGGCATGAAAACCCACATTTTTGGCCCTCACCCAGTGCTCTTTCCTTTTGTCCCCTGGGTTCACGCTTACCTCATTGTGGCACTGGGGCGTGATTTTTTTTGACAAAATAGGTGAATTCCTTGTTTATTTGCTCAATGATGAGGTGTGTCCTTGGTTCTATTAATTAAAAATTAAAACTGACAAAAACAAAAGCCATAAATTTTTATTCTTTGTATCCATAAATATTGAGCACATTCTATTTGCAAGGCATTGTGCTCAACCTGGGCAATAGAGCAATGAATGATAGACAACAAGGCTGCCCTCAGTAAGCTTCCAGTCCTTACAAGAGAACAGTAAACCGTAAGAACATGACATGAAGCTGAGAATATTTATTTCTGTTATTTCTTTTACTCTTCGGGTTCTGGTAGCTCATAGACTGAGTTTTAATATATTATACAATATTATTTAGCGATAAGAAAGATAATTTATGAAAACATATAACAATCAGATGGACAAAAACACTGTTCCAGGAAAACATCTCATCAGTTCTATTACAGAAACATTTATTGTAATGATGTTGAATATAAAGTGATAATTAACATAATTCTCAACTAAAATGCCCTTTGTTTTTACCTACCTACTTTACTTAAGAAAACTTTATAAGCTCTAAAATATTCCTTTTATTACTGCACAGAGAAAGCAGAAGTCATTATAAAAAGCGATAATGCCCAAATCCAAGTGAAAATGAAGTATATAGGGAAGAGCAAATATGCATATTCATTATATTTTGAATCTAGTATATTCTCACCTATTGCTAAAGAGGAGTATAAGTGACCATATAAGGAACCCTGACCGATGGATTTCCTGAGGGAGGACAGACCACAACTTGTGGAGCAGGGTACATGAGATTGTAACAGCTTTGGGACTATCTCCCCCTACTGACTGCTTCTTCTGTCTTACATCTGTATAATGAAAGAAATGATCGCTACCGTTTATCACTATGTCCTAGGTAATGGCTGGGTGCCTCATATATATAATAAAATACTGGGTATACTAAATATGTTCATATACATACTTTCTCAACATGATTTCCTCAGCAAACTTGTGAGTTTGTATGGGTAAGCATTATCACCCCATTTTACAGAGAAACAAATTGAGGCTCTGAGAATTTTAACTTCTCAAAGTCACATAGCTTGTAAGTGGAAAAGACATAACTTGTAACCCAGTTACTAATTTCCAGGATAGTTTTATTCACCACATTTTACTACTTCTTTGTATAATGCTTGATTTTTTAAATCTCAGTAAGAAAAAGTCTATTTAACTATTGTCATGATCATGCTGTAAATTAAAGCAGATTGACTCTGGAAGTTACTGGTCCTGAAACTTTGAAATCCTGGGAAGTTGATAATTCTGTTAGCAATTCTGTGTAGGTCTCTTGATTTGAGATGCAAGCTCTGGTTTAACGGAAGAATATGTTATTGAATGCATATCGGAATGATTGTTAGACTAAGATGTACTGACAACAGTAATCTTTGCCTGACTGATTATATCTGTCATGATTTTAGAGGAGATTTGGGTTATGAGAACAAATATCAATTATCACATTATAAAAACTATATAATAGTTTTTATAGACTCTAATAGAATCTATAGAATCTAACAATCGATATTCCTCGGAAGCTTATTTTTTAATAAACAAGTACAGAACAGTGTCTAATTCATATATGTATATATGTAAATATGCGAAGTTGGATAATTAAGTTTGCGAACTTGTTGCAGTGATGTTGCTAACCTTTTGTGATATCACAGGGATTATTCATTATGAATTTGTACCAACTGGACAAATAGTTAACCAAGTTTACTATTTGGAAGTGCTGAAAAGGCTGTGTGAATAAGTTAGACAACCTGAGCTTTTTGCCAACAATTCATAGCTTTTGCATCAATCATTACAATGTACCAGCTCACACAGCACTATGTGTGGGGTAGTTTTTAGCCAGTAAACAAACAACTGTATTGGAACACCCTCCCTACTCACCTGATCTGGTCCCCAGTGACTTCTTTCTTTACCCAAAGATAAAGGAAATAGTGAAAGGAAGACATTTTGATGATATTCAGGACGTCAAGTGTAATACGACGAGAGCTCTGATGGCCTTTCCAGAAAAAGTTCCAAATTGCTTTGAAGGTGCTGGTGTCAGTGCATAGCTTCCGAAGGGGAGTACTTTGAAGTTGACCATAGTGATACTCAGCTTTGAGTACGTAGCACTTTTTCTAGGATGAGTTCACGAACTTAATTGTCTGACCTCATATGTATATTTATATATGTATTTATATATTTATGTATTTTTATATATTTATATATGTACATTTGTATATGTGCATATATATATGTATATATGTGCATATTTGTCAGTATATCTTAGTCTGACAACTGACACTCTATGTATTCAATGGCAGAAACCCCAAAGAGCCAATGGTACAGACAAAGTCTGAAATATACACTCCCTTATACATTTTGGATCCATAAGGATTTATTATAAATGCATAGCATTACCATATTTATTGTGAATATTTAAAACATTATATACAGTAAAATAATATCAAACTCAGACTATCTTTTCAAAAAAACATGAAGTGATAAAATAGACAAATCTGGAAAGCACTTGATGGAAGGATGTAGATAGTTTTTTTTCTTGCATTTAGTGATCTTGATGTTATTATTTTATGAAATCTATGTCAATTTTCCTGATAGTTTTATGAAGTATCTTGCTTTCTTAGTATCTGGTACAAATATACACAATGGTTTACTGCCTGCATGGCTAAGCTCTATGAATTTCAGGTGGTGGAACACAGTTTCAATGTATATTTTGTCATCAGACTCCCAACTCACATAAGAGATCTATTTTCTGTGTCTGGGTATAGTTTCTTTAGCACCAGTACAAAATAAACTCATCCCATCACAATATAATGAGTATTAAATAGGTTACCTATTCATCGAAAATCTGCACATGGTGATTTCTATTAAAATCCACATTATTGCTTTGGACTGAATATTGCATTAATAGTTTTAAAACTCCATTTTAAGTGGAGAAGACATTACTAAGATTTATTACTATCCCTCATCCAAATTTTTTGAAAAAATGACATGTTATCAGTTATATTTTTTATGTTGTGCATGTATAAATGACTTTCTTCGGTGGAGCTGTGACTGATTCTTATCAAATGGACATCATTTACATTTATAAATGCTGCCATCACCTCATATTCAGCCCATAATTGAGTTGTCATCTCACTAAATTACTTTCCCTTCTTTTACAATGATACGCCCCCTCTGTATTTTTTATCATTACTTCAGTTTCCAAGGCTAAAAACCCTGAAGCTATCCTTGACATCTTTTCCTCCTTCAATGTACATATCTGATCAATAAAGATCTACGAGTAAAAAAAAGTCACCTGGATTCTCTTTTCCTTTCGTCCTCCACAGCCATCACCAAAATTCAGGACTTTCCTGTTTCGTGTATGTACTCTTAAAAGATTTCATATCATGATAGTTTTCCCCTCTTGCCCACCCCCACTCCAATTCAATGTGCATCTCAGTCCTAGCCCCAACTCAAAACAACAAATTTATAGTCTCACCTTTCTGCTGTTACTCTTGCCAATCACATCTTATTTTTAATATCCCCATAACATAACCCTACCTTATCCATCCATCACTATTTTAAGCTATTTCCTAATACACATTTATATCTCCAGCCAGGACCTTTAAGATTGGCTTCAGGCTACTCTTCAATTTAGTTTCTAATGACTTTCTGATAAGCAGCTAATACTCCAGTCACACATATCTGTGTTCCTCAGTTTTCTAAATGTGCCATGCATTCTTCCCCATTCATTTCTTTGCATATACTACTGCTTCTGCTAGAATGTTCTTTCCACCTCCAGTTATCAAATCTGTAGTCGTTCTTGAAACATTTATTCTAGTGGCTCTTCTAAGAGGCCTTCCATAACCATCTATTCACTCTCCAGAACTGGGTTTTCAGTCAGTATCTTCACATAAAGAATGTGTCTTATTCATCTGTGTATTCCCAGAATCTAGCATGGTGCCTCATATTGAGTAGGTGCTTGATAAATGTTTGTTTAGTAAAAAAGATATCATATTAATTTTTCTCTTTATGTCTTTGCTGAAGCCCAGCTACCTTTAAGCTCTCTCTCTGTCTAATAACTGCAAACCTTTAGTGCTCACAAAATTGCACTTTTGTGACTTGATGATTTGTATTAGTCACGGTTTTCCAGAGTAACAACCAATAGTGTGTGTGTGTGTGTGTGTATAGCTCTGAAGTGAATGTTTGGGTTCTACCCCACCCCACAAATTCATACGATGAAGCCCTAATCTCCAATGTGATGGTATTTGGAAGTTAGGCCTTTACCATGTAATTAGATACAGAGAAGGTCATGAGGGTGGAGCCCCCACGATGGGATTAGTGCTCTTAGAAGATGAAAAGACCATACTTTGTCCTCTCAATCTGCCACCCCACCTCTCTCTGTCTCTCTCTGTCTCTGTCTCTTTCTCTCTCTCTCTCTCTCTCTCTCTCTCTCTCTCTCTCTCTCTCTCTCTCTCTCGCACACAGCAAGAAAGTGACCATCTTCAAACTAGGAAGAGGGCCTTCATCAGGAACCAAATCTGCTAGCACCTTGATCTTGGACTTCTAAGCCTCCAAAACTGTGAGAAACAAATTTCTATTGTTTAAGCCACCCGGTCTATGGTATTTTGGTTATAAAAACCCAAACTGACTAACATAAACATAATAATCATCATTATTATAATGATTGTGGAGGCTGACAAGTCCAAATTTGCAGTGTGGGCTGGCAGGCCCAAAACCCAGGATAGCTGATGGGTTGCATCCCAGTCTGAAGGCCAGCAACCTGGAGACATGAGAGAGCTGACAGTGCAGATGGAATCTGAAGGCTGGCAGGCAAAGATCTGGGAGGCTAGTAGTGCAGGCAAAGTCTAAAGGCCATTTGCTGGAGAATTTTCTCTTGCTCAGGGAAGCTGGTCTTTTTGTTCCTGGGCTTCCACTGCTTTTATGGGGCCCACCTGCATTATGGAGGGCAGTTTGCTTACTCAAAGTTCACCGATTTAAATGTTAATCTCATCAAAAAAAAAAAAAAAAAGAAAAATGACAAAAAAACACACAAAACAAAACCCTCCAAGTTGATAAATGTCAACAAAATTAACCATCACAATTGATGAAGGATCCTAATTCTCCAGAACGTGGTAATTTACACCTTGAGAAGATACCTCTGAGCTTCATACTGTGAAGTCAATGTTATTGGGAATCTCTAGGTACAAAAACGAAGTCTGGGGACTGCATACTGCTCCTGCCATACACATGTCTGAGAATTTGGGGATGTTCAAGCTCTGGCGATATAGTCATCTCATAAAAATACAAGATCTATTAGATACTAGATTAAACATGCTCTTATGTAAAATCTAATTGTTCATACAAGTCATGGCTTATAGTTTTGTAATTGTTTTCTGATTGTTTTCATTTTTTAACAGCTACAGTGAAAAGAAAGCCGAAACCATTTATATACTCTATAGTAGACGTTTATTGTACCACTCACTGCTGAGTATAGTAGATGTTTACAGTAATATAGAGCAAAAGCCTTTAAAAGTAAATATGTTTAAGTAATGCTTCCATGTAAGTGCTTAAGGATAAATGTAGGGACTCTAGAAAAGAAGGGTAATGATGTCTCCAGAAATATGGAAGGGCTGAACTTTCTGATCTGGCACTGGGTGGGTAGAGAAGTAATAGATGAGGAAAGAGTTTTAACTCTACCTGGGACTTGGGGCTTGAGGCCCAGGCTTCTTAAGCTATTCCATGGTAACCCGGCAAAGAAAGAAACAAATACCAGATTGTTAGAAGGGCAAGAAAGAGAGTCTGTAGGTTCCTAAGAGAAAGTGGGTTGTGGGTTGGCCAGTGCTGATGACAGCGGAGCAGCCAAGAGGAGACTTGTGGAGAAGAGCCTAGGAATGCCCCTTAAGACACCTTCCACTTCCCCTACTCCCAGCACACCACATCTTTACAAACTATATAGCCAGCACCAAGCCCCCATCCAGGGTGAGGAGCCTTATTCTGGACATAGAAGCAGCAGTGATGTGGTAGGACTCCAGTTTCCTTGTTGGTGCTGAGAGCATTAAGGGTCTGTCGTCACAGTGATATAGGAGCAGGTGAGAAGTAGGGAAAGAAGAAAGAGTAGTCTTCCAAGGAGTTTTCTCACTTGCTATGTTTTTGAGCCAGGAGAAGGAATTTGGAAATAATGATCCATTAGAGAACTGTTACATTATTGATCCGCATCAAACTTTTATTCCTATCCAAGTTGTTCAGGGAAACTACTTACAGCAATCATTTATTCATTCATTAAATTGTTGATCATGTTAGGGTTATCCAGACAGGCATGTATATTAGACAGAACTCTTAGATGCATGCTACAGAAACACAACTCAAACCAAAGTAGCCTCTGCTAAAAAAAAAAAAAAAAAAAAAAAAAAAAGGATTGATTGGTTTATATACCTGAAAAATTCAAGAGTCTAGATTCAGACATAGCTGAATCCTGGGTCTCAAGCTATGTCAGTTCTCTCTCTGTCTCTGTCTCTGTCTCTCTATCTCGCTCTCTTCTCTATCTCCATGTCTTCATACCACGTTCCTCAGTGCATTGATTTCATCCTGTCGGCAATTTTTTCTGGGTTGTTGGAAAAGACAGCTGTTGGCTGCTCCAAGTCCTCCCAGCCACAGTTAAGACAGAGGTAGTCAAGCAGGGAATAACTGAGAAGATTTATTGATAGCCTGCCTGCAAAGCCCCAGAGAGGACCCTGTTTAAAAAAGCCTTGTGTCATATACCCAGTTCTGAGTGTATCTCTGATTGGTCAGTACTGGGTCCCAGTACTCACCCTAAATAAGACATTCTAGATGAACAACAACTTATTGCTGAGGGAGCATTGAATATATGATTTGAGGACATATCCATATGTTAAATCAGTGATACTCTAAGAATCATATTCTATATTTATAATCCTAATTCCCTAGTAGGGCGAGTTGATGCTCGAGTAGCTCTGTGAAATACATTGCAGTTTCATTTGTTTGTCTTTTAAACTTTGACAGTTTTCTCTCTAAAGAATGGTTTAAATGTAAATTATAGAAGATTGACATTGATGAGTTATCTGGAAGTGCAAAGGGTAAACATGTGCCTTTTATAGTAGCAGAACTTGTCACTGCTGTCTTTCCATGGCACTGGGTAAAAATGGCACTGGGTAGCACCAGGAATTCACCCAGCAGACGGGAGTCCTCGGCTAGGGTGAAGACAAAAGGGGAACAGTGTCCCCGCAGAACTGGAAGCTAGTGACTATGCCTATTTAATCCAGTAAGAATGTGTATATATATATATATATATATATATATATATATATATGTATATGTATATGTATATGTATATGTATATGTATATGTATATATATATATAACTGAAAAAGAGATAGGCCCTATTCTCAGTGCTTGATGTATGTTTATTCATTGAATCCTCACCACAGCCATATACATACTGCGTTTAATCCCATTTTATAGATGGGGAAATGAAAGCGTTGGGAAGTTGAGAAACTCGCCCAAGATTACCTGTTTAGTAAGAGACAGAACTGAGACTGAAACCAAGGCATTTAGTCTTCAGAGTCCAAGCTTTTAACCACTAGACTCTGATTTCTACAGATCAAAGGGAAAGGAAGGGAGTGTGTCCTGTACTATTTTTTCCTCACTACCCCCTATCACCTTACAAAGTTATTTTCAAATTCTGGTTTTTGGAAATCCATGTTTGAGGGGCTCTAGGAAACCCTTGAGTTTCATTTACAAATGCAATTCAGTTGTTTCAAAAGTGGTTTTAAAATAGGAGACTTAGAATGGATATATCATATTTTAACATGTTGAAAGCCATCAAAGTATTAGCCTGTTCTGGCAGATTACCTTGACATTGCCCAGACCTTGGAATGAAATTTCTCCTGCTATTTCTAAACACATAATTGAAGCTCTTGTAAATGTGGCATGAATTATTAAGCTTGTCAGTTTGCATTGGTCTTTTAAAAACATTTGGTCTGTGGACATTTGAGTGTATTAGTATATGTTCACAATACTCAATTAAATGCAAGGCACGGCTCAGGCATATTTGCATCAGTTTCATATCTATTAGTCATTCATAACCAGTTCCTTTTAATAAAAATCAAGGAAGTGTTTCCCTAACACACACAAAACTTGGAAATCAATGATTACCTCTTTTCTCTCTTTGGGATACCGCACAAGAAACCAATAAAATAGGAGCATTAAGTGAGCAGTTTAGAATTTCCTGATGATGAGATGGAAAAGGAGGAGAGGCTAATACCACTTACCACATACCATGTTTCCCCGAAAATAAGACCTACGCAGACCATCAGCTCTAATGCATCTTTGGAGCAAACATTAATATAAGACCAGGTCTTACAATAAATAAGACCGGGTATAATATAATATAATGTATAATACCAGGTATTATATTAATTTTTGCTCCAAAATGTGCATTAGAGCTGATTGTCTGGCTAGGTCTTATTTTGGGGGAAACACGGTTGAAAATGGCTTGGAATCCCTATTCAACCATTTTCTTTTCAAAATCTCTTTTGAGCCCCACCCCATTATGTATGATGTGTGGAGGGAGGGAGAGGAGATGAGGTAGCTTATGTGGGAGGAGGGTGTCCCAGCACTCTGGGCTTCAGTGTCTTTGCCTCTTGGATTTTTCCTTGGTCCTTGGAAACTATCTCTCTCTCTCTCTCTCTCTCTCTCTCCATACCCTGTGTTCAACAACCAGAGAACCTTTTAGTTAGTAAGGCCCACTTTCCTTAGAAAGCTACATGGGTTTGTAAAAAACAAATTAGGCAAACAAATTTTCCCTGCATTTGTATCCAGTACTCTTCTCAGACCAGAAAAATATTTGGTCACGATTGTACCTTAAACTTTTAATTATGATTCTCTTTCTGACAAGATATACTTTATCACGTAACTTAAGAAAACTGTAAAAAAATTGAAAACAAGTCCTTTAAAAATAAGCATGAAATTAATTTCATTAAAATACTGCATACACATTATAACTATATCTAAAAGCATACGGAGGGATACAAATTGTACTTAAATTTTCTTTTAAGGAAGGGTGAAGCCCAGACCCTGTTTATTTCACTTGTAGAAGACTGACATACTGATTATTAGTCACCAACACTTCCCTGCAAGTCAAGGCACCAAAATGTTACTGAACAAACATGCACCAAGACACACACCTGGGTTAGGTAGCAATCAGAATATTGAATCCTTAGATAATGCCGCTTAGATTTCTTTATGCCTACTAATATTCTAATATTCTGTCAATAATTCACTATAGTCACTAAAGAATAAAATACAAAACAAATATAAATTGCTTATCTCTGTAAATATTGGGAGATATGTTATTCAAATGTACATAGCAGAAGCAGCAAAATAAATGCATGATTCTCAGATGTACCAACTAAGAAAATTAGTTGGGGGTCAGACCAGCAGAATGCTTCTTCGTATTGGTTTTTGACCACTTCTTCATAATGGTCATAGAAACACATGTCTAAAATTGTTTTTAATAACAGACAACCCCTGTAAACATTGACAATTGTGTTTCATTATAGGTATCCAAGTATAGAGCTCTTTTAAAATATATTTTGGATTATAAACCCTGGAGGTAAAATATTTTTAGTTATTGTCATTATTATCATTAACCTAAGTATAAAAATGACAACCCTCCTTCATTGACCTACATTTATAAAAATGATTACTTTCCTTCTCATAATCTTTGAACATTTCCTAGTTTTTCAATCCTATTTACTGTTTTTTTTTCTATTCCATTTTTTCTTGAACGCTCACCTCTTTCCCTCCAGTGTACATGTATGTATATGTATGTGTGCTCACATATAGAAATTTTTTGTTTTTAAGGGGAGTGAATTTGACAATACCAACAGGGACATTTAAAGGGTATTTTTGGGTTTGAGATACTGAGATAAAAAATGTACAGCAAACTTAATCTAAGATGATTCCACAGAGATGGCTGGGATTCAGGAATGTTTCCAAGGAATTAAAAAGAAAAACTTGTTTTGTTACATTCCAATTGCATATAAATTCTTACTTCCCTTTTCTTTCTCCCTGGTCTAGGACTATAATTAAAGGTTCCTCACATTGATTATTGGAATAATAAAAATCGGAGACTTACCCTGTCTCCCAGTGTTCTGGAACTTATATTTTAAGCCATTTTGAAAAATCCTGTTCCTGGAATGTCTCAATGTTATAATATGCATAGGCTACTTTTTAAATTCTAATTTATTCAATATATTATGCATGTACTTAATCATGCTTTAAAGAATTATGGATGGCCACTTCTGTGCCAGATAGTTCTAGGCCCTTTCAATAGATGTGAGTCTATTGAAATGTGAGTCTGATGGGGAAGCTCGAATTGTGTGTTGACAGGGACAGCCAGTTCAACTTCTGGTGTGAAAGGACTTGAAAAACCACATAATCTTAGCAGGCAGTGTTGAAAATGACCACCAGAGTGTATCTACCTTAGTTTTCATGAGAGGAATTTTCAGATTTAAAAAAAAAAAAAAAAATTACTTATCTCTGATTTGGATTGAAATCTGGGACATCTGTACAGATCAAACCAGTGGGATAATCTCTAATTCCTGATCCTTTCCTTTTTGTACAGTATTATAGCCAAAGACAATTTGTAGGCTGATCAGAGACCTTTGTTAAAGGTTTATGCTAAGATGCTTGTACTGCACTGCACTTCAAAGTAAGGTCAGTGTTCAATAAATTGATTTTTCTGCCTCTTCTATTTCTTGTTCTAGAACTCTGCCATAACTGGATACATGTGGCTTCTATCCTGTACTGGGAAAACATGTACCTGAGTGACAGTGGCAGGCTTTTGAAGTTTCATGAAATGCTTGTGTTGATTTCCTCTTTGTTCTGTATAGAGGGTAGGATGTGTCTGGCTTGTCTAATTTAGACACTTAAAAGTCAGATCCCAGTTCTACTTTTCAAAACTATCTGATCTGCTTTTTATTCTCCAAACCCAGGAGCCCTCAGTAAAATCAATAGGGTAGGCAGGATATATCTGAAGAGGTGAGGTTAGCTTGTTGTTGGCAAATCATTTTTCTGAGACCTAGGCAAGAGAGAAAGCAGCTTCCTCAGGAGATATTTTTACCAATATAAAAAAAGATATTTTGAAGTGTGGGGAAAGGGAAAAATCCCCCTTCCCTCCTCTGGTTCTTTTGGCTTGTCGAATAATCAAATCAACATGAGACATATTGGCAAGAAAAAATCAAATATAATTTTTTCGTGCACAGGAACCCCACATACATGAGAGTATTAGAGACCCTGCATACGTTAGAGTTTCAGAGACAGAAAGGGAAAATGAGGTATATATGACATTCTGAACTAAGGATGAGAAAGGCACCTTGGAGCTTTAGAGGGTCATTGCAGGATGATAAGAACAGCAGATATTCAGTAATTAGTAGTTTGCCCTGCCATGTACATAGGTCAAAAACAGTTCTCTCTGATAATCTCTTATTATGGACAGGCTCCTAATTCATATTACTCTAGGTAATTAAGGGTTGGGGTGGTAGTGTGGGGAGAGGGGCTGTGGGGGACGGGCAGAGCAGAAGTTCCTTTTAAGCCCACAGGGTATAGCTCAAAATAATCTGCAGGCCACAGAGGCACAACTTGGGTGACTTGTTCTGAACTCCTACAGGAGGGTTTTGTGGAATTATTGGGATTTATTAGATAATATGACATGTTAAATATTCTTTTTAAAATGATGTAAAACCCAGTACATAATTTAAGTATTTTTCTCTTTTAGTTTTAATTGACCTCTAGAATTAAAAATGTAAATGATTTAAGACATGATTTCTATTTTCTTATATAAGGGAGATTTAGGCCAAAATGTCAACATACAACTTTTTTCAATTTCAGAAAATGGGGATATGTTAGAGGCTCATACTGGTAAATTGCCAGCTCAGACACTGATTAATGTTGTTATTCTAAAATAGGATTTGAGCCCAGTTACATAGTGAAAAGAAATATAGCCTTTTACAGGGCCAATACACGGGCAAGGTGATACCATGTACAAGATTCAGATGCCCTCATTTGAGCCCCTGGCTACTACTTTTTTCTATGCCACTATAATGATTTTCCAGCCAACAGTGTATGCGAGGTCTGACAATTAAGTTTGTGAACTTACCCTACAAAAAGTGCTGCATAACTCATTGCTGAATATCACTATAATCACCTTCAAAGTACTCCCCTTGGGAGACTATACATTGACACCAATGTTCAGTCCACTCTTCAAAGCAATTTTGGAACTCTTTCTGGAATGGCCCTCAGAGCTGTTGTTGTATTGACCTTGATGTCCTGAACGTCATCAAAATGTCTTCCTTTCCATATTTCCTTTATTTTCAGGTAAGGAAAGAAGTCCTTGGGGGCCAGATCAGGTGAGTAGGGAGGGTGTTCCAATACAGTTATTTGTTTACTGGCTAAAAACTCCCTCACAGACAGTGAGCTGGTGCATTGTTGTCATGAAAGAACCATGAATTGTTGGCGAAAAGTTCAGGTCACCTAACTTTTTCATGGAAGCTTTTCAGCACTTCCAAATAGTAAACTTGGTTAACTGTCTAGTTGGTACAAATTCATAATGAATAATCCCTGTGATAGCAAAAAAGTTTAGCAACAGTGTTGCAACAAGTTCACAAACTTAATTGTTAGACCTTGTAAATATTTTTAGACACTGCACAGTCAGGTAAATTGTTTTGACCACAGATAAAGGTCTATTAGTCATTACTTCACTGAAAAGCAAGATGATTTTCATTATTATTTTTTTTAATTCCCCAATTAAATAAGTGGCTATTTTATGCATATTATTATTTCATACAGAGGGTGCCAAAAAAGTGTATACACAATTTAAGAAAGGAAAACTGTATTAAAATTGTAATACTCAATATACACTGATAACAAAAGATGACTACAAGTCACGTTTGACTTCTGTAATTACAAGAGGTGCTCAAAGTGGTTACCATCAGCGTCCAGACACTTCTGATTATGGCGAACTACTGCTTGAGCAATGTTGACCAAAGTTTCTACTTGTATACATTTTTTTAGCTTCCCTAGTATTTATGCCAAAATGAATACAGTTGAGATAAAGTAGAGAACTATTAGCTTTCTATCAGATTTAATCACTGTCAGGAGATTTATGTGCTGTGAAATAATGATGTCAAGGCCCATTCCAATCCCTACATCAAATTTTGCATTTATAAAAACTAGGGCTCTTAAATTTTTATGTTTCAAGTTCCTCAAAACCTGAAGCCACTTGTGATGAATGTGGATCAATGGATTTCTAAGTATGGTCTGTGACCAGTATCAACATGATTAGGAACTTGTTGGAAATGCAGCTTCTCAGGCTTAACTTTAATGGAATCAGAAAGTCTTGGAGGGGGTTAGCTAGTATCTGACATTTACAAACCCTCCAGGTAATTCTGATGCATGCTAAGAGTAGAAAATGGTGGGGAAATAAAACTTGCCTGGATTTCTCAGTGCTACTGCAAAACTTACCAGCCTTCCCTGATGTGGACATTTATGTAACACAGATGCTCCTCAACGTATAATGAGGTTACATACCAATAAACCCACTGTAAGTTGAAAATATCATAAGTCGAAAATAAGTTTAATACACCCAATCTACCAAACACCATAGCTTAGCCTAGCCTACCTTAAATGTGCTCAGAACACTTCTTACATTAGCCTACAGTTGGGCAATTATCTTGAGTGGCTTTTCTCTTCTTCTCACCAAAGCAAGAGACACAGATGGATGCTTTGTAGACATAATAGGATGCGAAAACACAAAACACAACATCCAAAACATGTGGGCAGCCCAGCACAGTAGAGGCTTGGTGTTTACCCTTGTGATCGATCCCCCTGGCTGACTGGGAACTGTGGCTTGCTGACACTGCCCGTGTTGTGGGAGAGTATCATACTGCATGTCACTAGCCTGGAGAAAAAAATCAAAATTC
Source organism: Rhinolophus sinicus (assembly GCF_057876585.1). Lineage (NCBI taxonomy): Eukaryota > Metazoa > Chordata > Mammalia > Chiroptera > Rhinolophidae > Rhinolophus > Rhinolophus sinicus. Next base: position 35,916,225 of record NC_142504.1, read on the forward strand.
AAAGTGCTGATTTCTTCTGAATGTGTATCTCTTTGGCACTATCGTCAAGTCAGAAAAATTATTTAATCCAAGCATCTGTGTAAAGATAGGGAGTGTCTGTTTCTATTTCTCCCAGAAATATTTCAGTTTTCACATACCATGAGATCTGTACCCATTAGTCTAGTAAATTGCTGTGATCTCAAAGAATAATACAATTTCTCATATTTCCTAAGGGATAAATGGTGACAGCCTGAACCAGGTCTCTAAATGAAGTGCTAGAGTACTAGGGAGACTGGTGAGCTATCTCCCAGTTATTTACATTTCAGGAGGAATGAAGCCCCAGAACTTGGAGACATCTTAGGTCACAAAAGCTAAAACACAGGGGAGTATGTGGCTTCCAGAAAGATTTATCTACATACCAAAGGGCTGGTATGTAAAGTCAAGCTCATTTTGTTTCCAAGGAGGCCATTGTGGAGTGAAAGTAGGAAGCTGTCTCCTTTTCCCTTTACTTGCAGAGAAAAATCATCTTTTTCTCACCCCTCATCTATGAGGTGTCTAACTACACATGTAGGAAAATGGACTTGGCTCTCAGCATGTTGCTGTAGGAATGAGTACTAGGGGAAAATGGGGAGGACACAGTTATTTACCGTGAGGGACTTAGTAAGAAATCTGCCTGGAATCCAGAACACTGAGCACATTCATGGTAAAATTAACAAAGGTGAATATTAAAAACCCAACAATAATACATCATTCACTTAAGAATTTTTCTAAATATCTTAGGCTCCATTTTATGACTTAAAAAGTATTCTGTTGCCACGCAGCAGCCTACCTGTCTGTCCCCTTGTACCTACCCCTAAAGAAAGGAGAGTCTGTGAGACGGATCCTTTCATGGACTTTGCTTCACGTTTGTGCTTATACCTTATGTCTCCCTGTTTGGCCCCAAAGGATGACTGGTTAGTCAATGACGGGTAAGATTCCTCAAGGAAGGAGCAACCTAAGCCAGGCACAGTCACGTGGACACAATCTGGATAACTCACGGGATTGATAGAGGTGGGCACAGACCCCCATCTTCCCCTGGCTAAGGAGAGCTTCTGCCTCTGTGGCTACATTCCTTCCCACATCCTGCTTGGGAAGAGAGTCAATGATGTGGTAACGTGAGCTCTTCATCTATTCATATGCATAAAGGTTTTGTCCCTTGGGGAGGTACATACATCCTCAGACTTATGGTTCCGCTGCTTGCAGGCAAGGGTGATTGGTTTGAATCAGTTTCCTAGTATAATGTGTGAGATTCACAGATCTTGAGATTGACAAGCTTTACTTCCTTTATGTCCTCATTTGTTAATCAATAAAAGCTATGTGTTGGCCTGATTTGGGGCTCTGTCCTTTGAGACTCGAGTCCCTTGGCCCCGCTTGCACTCTATTCTTGGCTATAGTCTTTCTTAACCCATGCCACCCTCCTCGCTTCCAACAACTTTTGTCGTGCAGGACGCGACAGTACTCTTCTCTTATTTCCCAATAAATTTCATTGTGTTTTGAAATAACAATAAGTATAAGACAGTGGTTCTAGGCCAGAATTTGTAACATCTCAGGAAAATAACCTTATGACCTTATAAACAAGGACACATAAAATTCACAAACTAGGCAATAAATAAAAATAAATAAGTGCATCTCCTGATAAACTTAGCACTGTTTTTGATTGAGTACTAGATTCACCGTGTTCCCTGAATAAACTAAAACATTTTGTATACTGTTTTCTAGGTGCTTCCAGAATCACTTAGAAATCTCTTATGCTTTACCCACAATGGATTTATGGAATTTGTTGCTTCCTCATTTCTTCCTAGTATTTTACAAAACTTTACAGCAATCTTGGGAATGCAGAAAAAGAAATGACTTAGACACTGGCCTGATGCCATGCTGTAGTGTTGCTCTATTTTCCCTAGGATTGGGATCCCATAATTCTGATGTCTCTTACTTTAGTAACCAAGCACTGCTATTTCTGAGCTCAGAGCCAGGATAATCTCCCCTACTCAAGATTCTTAATTGAATCATGTCTGCAAATTGCCTTTTGCTGTGTAACACACTCACAGGTTTCAGGGATTAGAATGTAAATATCTTTGGCTGGGTGTGGGCATTATTCTGTGGATCATAGGAATATTAGGTATATTGGATTCTGTTCTCCAAGTTCTAGGCAAAATCAATAGGACTTTCCCAAAGGTTTTACTCTTCACCTAAAATCTACTAAACTTGACCTTTTGCCCCTGATTTGATGTGAAGTGAAGAGAAAAAGAAGCTTTGAAGTCTTCCTCGGCTCTATCTGATCTCACAAGTGTTTGAGGGCCAATATAGTCACAGAAGGCATGTCCTACTCCCAAGAGCAAACAATATTTTCAGGGACAATTATATCTAAATTCAAACTCGTAAAAAGCAGAATATCTGCATGTATATGTTTTGTATGACAAGGCAGAACATACCCCAAATCTCAATCTGAAGCTCCTATAGCTATTTCACTGGTTTAAATTTCCCTTAAAAAATTAAGGACTTCCTTAAACATGCATTACCAAATATTCTCAAATGATTGATCCTTCTTAGAAAAAGACCAGGGCCAGTCCCCAAAAGAGAGTCAATTTTACTTCTAGAATGTAGGGATGATTTAGGATCATTCCTTTAGATCTTATGGCAGTTTTCTTACTATTAAAGTTTAAGATAAAGTTTGTACATCTTGAATTAGGAAAACTCTGTGCTGGCAACTTGAACATAGCAGTTGGGCTTTGTTACAAATATAATTAATGTTTTCTAGGATACACCCCTGTTCTGCACATAATCACTGCAGGATTTCGTAATTACATAGAGGACTCTAGAGATGAAGGGACCTTATGGGAGATATGAGGCTTGACAATTAAGTTCGTGAACTCATCCTAGAAAAAGTGCTACATACTTTATTGCTGAAACTAAAGTCACCTTTGAAGTACTCCCCTTGGGAAGCTATGCACTGATACCAGCACCTAGACCACCCTTCAAAGCAATTTTGTAACTCTTTTTTGGAATGACCATCAGAGCTGTCGTCATATTACCCTTGATGTTCTCAATGTCATCAGAATGTCTTCCTTTCAATATTTCCTTTATCTTTGGGTAAAGAAAGAAGTCATTGGGGGCCAGATCAGGTGAGTAGAGGGTGTTCCAGTACAGTTATTTGTTTACTGGCTAAAAACTCCCTCACAGACAGTGCTGTGTGAGCTGGTGCATTGTCGTGATGCAAGAGCAATAAATTGTTGGTTAAAATTTCAGGTCATTTTCATCTAACTTTTTTATGCAACCTTTTCAGCACTTCCAAATAGTAAACTCGGTTAACTGTTTGTCCAGTTGGTACAAATTCATAATGAATAATCCTTCTGATATCAAATAAGGTTAGCAACGTCATTTTGACTCTTGATTTAGACTGACGGAGGTTTTTTGGTCGTGGAGAATTGGCTGACTTCCATTGTGCACATCCATTGATGCTTTCTTTCAGGGTCGTACTGGTACATCCATGTTTTATCACCAGTGATAATACGGCCCAAAACATCATCTTGCTTCTCCAAAAGGTCTTTGCAAACTTTGACTCTCCTTTGCTTTTGTTCATCAGTGAGCATCTTCAGGACCATTTCTGCACCCACCTTTCTAATGCCAAGATTTTCAGTTAAGATTTTCCTAACTGTTTCTCTATTGACGTTTCCTTGGTTTGCTATGCTTCTCAAAGTCAGGTGATGATTTTGGCGCACAATTTGATGAATTTTTGCAATGTTTGCATCAGTTCTGCTTGTTACTGGCCGCCCTGACCTCTCTTCATCAGTGACATATTGCCCCCCACCTCAGAAAACGTTTAATCTATTTGTATACTACCATTTTCTTCATGGCATTATCTCCATAAACTTGGACTAACATATCCCTGATTTCACTTCCACTCCTGCCAAGTTTAACAAGAAATTTAATGTTTGTTCGTTGCTCTAATTCAAGCTCAGACATTTTTGCCATGGCACATAAAAACATGCAACAATAATGAATGCCACTCAGCAAGATACTGCCACATGTTGACACAAATACAGCTGTGAAACACTGATATCCTGAGGTTATGAAACCTTATCGAGCTGTTTGTGCAGTGCTGCCAATGTAAGTACACAGTGGCAAGTTCGTGAACTTAATTGTCAGACTTCGTATAACTCAATCCCATCATTTTTATAGATGATTTGAAATTGAGACACAGAGAAGTTAATTAACTTCCCAAAACTCTTGTAGGTAGTAATTACAGAGTTAGTTTTAGTCCCAGTTTTCTTGACCCTATTTATAATCTCTATTTCAGTATAACATACTGCCTATATAGATGGGAAAATCTCTTGTGAATTCTGTCTATTCAAAGGTATTTCTACCTATTTGACTTTCTCTGGATTGAAGGTGTTAACTAATGGATCTTCCTAAGAAGTGCTTTGGGCAAACAATGACAGAATCAGGTAGGATTAGCAGTGGTTGAAGCTCCCTGCTTATTTATACCTTTGAAATACCTCTAACCACATCTTCTCTTGGATGCTTCTTCTAGAATTTCTAATTTTAGGTGTCACTGTTGCTTAAGCTTTCTAAGCCTCAAAATATATTTATTTAAGAAACAAGAACAATATTTCTCAGGGTTTGGTAAGGGTTGATGAGGGAATTCATGTAAAGTCAAAATAGGACTTTAATAAATTGGAATTCTCCGAATTTTCTAAGAAGAGGTTGTAGAGCTCTGAACACAGAAGCAGACAGCACAATTTTATAATTGTCTTAAATCTTAAAGGACATACTATGAGTCTGCAGAACACATCAAGCCTCCCTCCCCCCCAAAAATAAAGATTGAATAAGACAGGTACATGATTGATTACGAATGATTAAAAAAAAAAAAAAGAAAATAAGACTGTTTAGGACACATTTTGTGTTCTTTCATGGACTTTAAGCACTTTAGATAGTTTTCCATGTTTTAAATAATGTTAGATCTCAATATATCAGTAATATTAATGAGCAAGGAAAATATTAGGTTGGTGCAAAAGTAATTGCAGTTTAAAAGGTTAAAAAAAAAAAATTGCAAAAACCGCAATTACTTTTGCACCAATGTAATAACAAGGACCCAAGATCCCCAAATATTTCAAACTTAAAATAAGTATTAAAACAAAATGTGAAAGTTGCATGTTGTCAAAATCTGATGCTGTAGCACACCTAGAAAATATTATTCCCTTTGCTCTAGAGTTTAGAATGTAAACATTAGCAGGCTATTAAACCAAGTGGTAAAAATTTAATATAATTCAAGAACTATACTGTACATGAAATCAGAGATAAAGGCAGTGGAAGAAGGAGCTACTCATTTTTCTCTTTTCTAATTATCTTCGTTTCAGTGGATTAGAAAATGGTAAATGTAGAAGTCAAGTTGGAGATGTTCCTGAGCTCAATCGCCTGCCAAGTTAAGTCTGATAAATGGCGAGTGTGTATAATTAATACTGTCATTTTTCCCCTAGACCAAAGGGCGACTGCAGTAACTATAGATTGTAATTGTCATCATTGTCACATAAAATGTGCTATTATTAAGTTCAGGCTGAATTTTATTGCTGGGAATTCTCATAAATTGAGCGGTCAGTCATTTAAATTACCAAGTAGAGAGCTTTGTGGCTTGCACTAAAACTACTTTCTAAGACAATGTATTTGACTTTGGACCTCCAGAAACTAATTGCATTTTTTGAACAGACGTTAGACAGGCTGTAACCTATCAGTGAGGATATTCTGACAGACATGCCATGTACACTTATGAATGTTTGTAGGAATCTTATATTTTATTTTCAATAGTTTTGGTTATAGGAGCAAGAGAGGAATGAGGAGTGGATGTGAAATGACATATATGTAGGAGAGATCATTTTGAAAACACACTTGTTGCTTTCTTGCAAGATGTCTACCTTCCAGAAGGTGATGTTGATACGAAATTAAAGAGTGCAGGTTGAAAATTATGATGGATTTGTTTTTAGTATCTTAGAGGATGGTTGTGGGAGAGAAATTTGAATGGAGTAGCAGGAGAAGAAGAATCAGTTGGACATATGTTAAACGGATTAATAATGACTTTTAGGATGTTTAATGACGCCATTTGTTTTTCAGTTTTTTTGTATATTTTAAATCACTATAATTAAAACAACATAGGACGGGTACTCTGATATGAAAAACATTGAGACACATGACCTTGTCTTTGGTGTATTTAATATTATTTAGTTTTCCATTTTAAGCATGAAACAACATAGTTTGACACTAAAAAATACAACTAGAGAAAACAACAACACGTATACCCTTCATATTGAAACCACTATTATTGTTATTTTAATGCATTTCTTCTATATAATAATGGGTTTTTATAATTGTAATAAGTACTTATGAAACTTTAAGTTCTATACTTTATATCCTAAACATCTTTCCTATGATTTTGTATAATTATGTAGTATTCTGTAGATGTTCACATAGCTATAAAATTCACTCTTATCATTCAAGTCTCAAATATCACTTCCCCAGGTCATTCAATCTATATTAACCTATTTTCTCCCCCAACTTTCAATCATATTACCCTCCACAGAATTATTAAATTCATAGCAATTAGTCCTATACTCAATAATTTTGTATATTCATTTGCTCATTTACTTTTTGTCTTCCCCCATTAAAATATAATAAGTACCATGACGGCAGGGACTTATCTGCCTTATTTACTACTGTATCCCCAGCTCTTGAAACAGGGCTTGGCATCTGTAAATAAATATACTCTTATATTGAGTGAATAAAGAAAAACTTACTATACCATTCTTCTTTTGTTAGACATAATTTTTTTTCCACTTTTGTGTTATAATTTATGCAATTATGTATATATTCCACAAATATAAAAATTTTCAAATTTTAGAAATAAAATGTTAGGAAAAGTTTAGAAAATAGTTCCAAATATTAGATAATAGGTCAGAATTTGAAGATTATATATATATATATATATATATATATATATATATATATATCTTATTTTTTAGAAGTCTTGACCAAATGCCAGCAGCCTTATGTTTGTGCCACTTTTTGACATAGTTTCACTTCTGCATATTGGTATTTTTAGAAAAGTTCTTCTTGAATTAATGGTGAAAAACGATATAACCAAACATGTTTGTTTTACTTTTCTTTGACTTTTAGCAAGTTTGTATTTTTATTTTGACTATTTTTAGTATTATTAGTAAGCAGTACTTTCTCATTTGTATATGTGTGTTCATTCCTTTATTTTGTTTTAACAGTTTTCTTAAAATGAGCTCTGTGTATTTTAACCCTTTGTGCTGACAAGCTTAGTTGTACTCAATTAAACCATTATTTAGAAAGGACCCATGCTATGAGTTTAACTGATGGTAAGAAGAAATGAGTTAGTATCCTTCAATACCCTTGACATGGCATGGTGAAGGAGATAACAGTTATGGCCCCCACTGCTGAGCACCTGTTCAGTAGGTTAGATCAAATGCTGTGCTTTATACCACTTAATTCTCACAACACATCTGCAAAGTTGGGAGTTTATCCCTATTTAAAGATGTGAAACTGAGGCTCAATGAGATCAACTAACATGCCTAAGGTAACACAATTACTAAGGGCTGGGGTCATGATTTAAACTTAAATCTGTTTTCTCCCACCGTCTGTGCACTGTCTACTATGCCAGGATAACACCTTTGAGATGGACATGTAGATGACCAGCAAAGCAGAGTAACACAAATGTCACTGAGAAAGATACCAGAAATGAAACAATCTGGAAACTCTGATGATATGAAAATATACATTTTTCAATTTACTTGAATTAAGTTCACGTCACTTATAAGTAAACAAATGCACTGACATCTTCCTTTGTTTAATGTGCAAGTGCTAAATTTGTAATAATGTGGCTTAAATCGTTAACTACAGTCATGGGCCGCTTCACAATGGGGACATACTCTGAGAAATACATCCTTAGGCGATTTCTTCATTGTGTGAATGTCAAAGAGTGTATTTACAAACCTAGATGGTACAGCCTGTTACTGTAATTGTATGCGCTGTACTTTTATAGGACTGGCAGCCCAGTAGGTTTGCCTACACCAGCATCATCCCAAACTCGTGAGTAAGCCCCTACAGTTGGCTTTTCTTTTGGTAATGCAAGTGCCTGACTTAAGCTCTGATTGTGGAGGTGTCCATTTCAAGGAAGGCTATCTCAAATAAACACCTTGCCAGCCAGAGGACCAGATTAAAAGCCAGACCGTCCCCCCTCACTGAGGCTCTTTTGTTTTCTGGATCTTGGTCAACTTCAGTAACTGACCATTTGGACTACTTGTTTACTTCTCTTTCCATACATTAAATTCTTGCTCTTATGTTTTAAATTCACCAATAAAGAGTGAGTGTGCAAAACCTTAGACCCCACCTGGAACCCTGATAAAAATAGACTCCTAAGCCTGTGTTCTCCCATTCTCTTCACCAGGGACCTTACTGTGTGGCCCCTGGCATGCCTCGTATGCTCCAGGGCCTGTAAGAAATAAACTCTTTTTTTTCCCTTCAAAATGTTCTAATGGTTACTGCTGAAGGGCATCTTGCAATCATAATATGAACCACAAGGCTCGGTCCAGTTGTAACACTGGTGTGGAAAATGGGGATGGATGTGTGTGGGAAACTCACAGGCTCAGGCTTTACTAGTCAATAGCATTACTGTTGATAGACTGAGACCTGCACAGAACTCTGACGTGTCGTACAGCTATGATGTCATTGGGAGATAGGAGTTTTTCTGTTCCATTTTAATCTATAACCATCATCAAATATGCAGTTTGTTCTTGACCGAAACATCCTTGTGGGACTCGTGACTGTACTGTAGTCTTGCTTGTTATACAAAATACTGAAGAATGCTTTAAAGATCTACAAAAAAAGGTCTGGGTCTATGGTTTGCACATATGTAGGCCGTACCATATTTATTTTCAGGGAAGTTTACATGATATTTTAATAGACAATGCGAAAACTGTTGTTTCTAGGACATACTGACAATCAAGTTCAGAACTCCCAGTGGGATTTACTTACATCCTCCCATTCTGTTCCTGGATAAATCAATTTAGAGAGTATATAATTTCCTGTGCTTATTTTGGCAGCATGGGTTTGTTTGAACAATTTTGGCTTGGGTATTATTAGCATTATTGTGACAAACAAATACTAATTAAAGACTCACAGGGCATAATCCCTACTTTTTAAGACATAAAAATCACAGCTTTGCATAGAAGGTATGATGTAGGGAACAGAGAAAGTGAGAAAATAACTTCTTTAAAAATGATTGCTCTGATGCCACCGAATAAAAAATGTCTGCAGTAAGACAAACTCTTTCTGTGAGTTGCTCTAGATAGCTTTGTGCTGATAAAGAAATATAATAGCATTTTATGTTTTATTTACTGCTAGAGAGACAGAAGGGAGAATCTCTCAGGATAACTGAACTGAAAATCTCTCCTCACGTTGTTCTTTACCCTCCCAACCCTCCTAAGTGTATAATATGGAGGGATGTTGAGTATCTGGGCAGAGATTTACAGAATTAAGAAGATGATATTGCCTTCCTCATGTTCTGTAGGGATCTCTCTTTTTGTGACCTGAATTAATGAGTTTTTATTGTGATCCAAATAGTTATAGTAAAGAAAATTCTGCAAGTTATCTGTTGGCTAAAACTTACAGAGAAGCCTTTCTTTGAATCAATCTTTTCTGCGATGTTTCTGAAAAATGATGCATTAGTGCTTGTATTTTGATAAACTTTTAATCCACCCTTTTTACCTCTCCCCTTTACTTTGGTTTCCAAACTCCATAATACCTTTAAATTTGCACATGTAGTTCACTTTATTCCTATCAAATGTGTGAGTTGATAAAGGAATAGCAGTGTATTTGTACAAAAATGTGTCAGTATTCTGGAAATAAATGAAGTGTGCTGGGATACGTTGTTAGAATGAGCTATCTTAACTAAGCATTAATCTGGGCATCAGATGATGTGGATTTGCCACTATTTCTTATAAAGAATTTAATCTCTATTTGTCTCCATTTCTTTATCTATGAAAGATGTATGTTAAACTGGGTGATATCAAAGTTATCACAGAATCCTCAATTTCGGTGACTCCATTGCTTCTTTTGAGTGGTAAATGTGGAAAGTGGACCCTGTATTCTGTAATGAACAAGTATCTTATGTTTGTATAACATAATGCCTTTGACCTTTCACCGCAGTTTGACCTGCATCAGCTCATTGTATTACTACCACAATGTTGTAAACAAGGAGGGGAAGTTTTATTATCCCCAGAATAAAAAGTGTGGAAACTGATATCAATTATGTTGCCAATCCAAGGCTACACAACAAATTCCAACCACAGCTTGTTGCCCTGGGTGTTCTAATAAAGACTTGATAGATCATAATCCATAATCCCTGGTGTGTCAGAATGCCTACTGGCTTCCCACTGAATTTGTTTCTGCTTGAGGCAAAAATAGAATTTCTTCTTAATCTGGTTTGCATCCAAAATTCACTAGCTAGCATGTACTAACTCCATATAGAGGAAATAGAAAGCTGTCAGTGCTTGTCAGAATTGGTAAGAACCAGTGTCTTTGTAAACTGATCTGCCTATGAGTAGATTCAGGTGGTTGGTTTATGGTTGGTTCCAGGGTTTCAGGGATAGTTGCCTATGAAGGTCCTTAATGGCTGATAAACTCTGTTACGTCCTATTCTGTTAAGACATGTGTCTTAGTTAATACTAATAATTTTGGAGTGTGTATTTATGACTACATTGCTGAAAAATCTTTTACTGAAAAGAGAAATAAAATAAGGTAGGGCAAGGCAGACGCTAAGAGGTTATCTTCAAGTCTGCACAGCTGAAATAGGGTATATTCCTAGTGACACAGCTGTTGCAAAGCTCTCATGAGAAGGATTGCATGTAAACCATCTCTTAATGAACAGAGCATTTATGAGACAATGACGTGTTAATATATAAATTGCAGTTTTAGTCTGTAGTTTCTGAAAACATGTCAATATACCACTTTGACAATATCATTTTGCTTTCTTGAAACAAAACGAAGTCCTGTGAATAAACCTGGGCATTTGTCGAACCTGGATCATATCAGAAAACGACATGGTTCAAAACAATGGTTTTGTTTATTTACTATGTCGTATGCGTCCTGCTGACAGTTTATGTTTATGGCTCTCTTTTCCATGGTGACTATACCCTTATAGTGAATATTTTTGTTTTACTTATAAAAAGTAAAGCTCTCTATATAATTAAAGGATTGGATTAATTGCTTATTATGGATTTCTCTTTCTTAAACAGGGTCACATATAATCTTGTAGGAGATGAATAGCTGGTGTAAACTGTATTTTTGGCTTATAGTTTTTACATATTAAGGGCAAAGGTAGAATCATAATTTCAATTATAAAAATACCAAGTTACCCAAAATAATTTTGAGATTAGAAGGCACTGAAAGCCTTCATGTATAATCGTTTTTCAATTTATATAAATAAAAATTTATAAAAACCACTCTTATTTCCGGCATTTCTTGTAGCAAAATCAGAAAAAAGACCTCTATTGGTTTTTAAAATAGGAAGAAGCATTGAATGAAAACCAGGGCACCCAAGTTCTAATGTCGTCTGTTTGTCCTTGGGCAAATTTCATTCTGTCCTATGCTATCGAAGCACTTGGTCTGTAATGAGGAAACCAAAACCAATAAAGTAAAGCCTATGGTATATTTGAGGAACTCGGAAGAAAAATGAAATATAAATTAGATATCCTTTTACAGGCATGGAAATAAGCACCTTTATTATTATGTCTGTAAGAAATTTAATGACCTAACTTCCTTATATTCTCTTTATTAACTGTGTAATGATGGTAGGGAATATGAATTTAAGGGAGAAACAGATACAAGTTGAAGGTATGATCTAGAAGGGCAGGAGACTAACTGGGATGTCCTGAATCTTTATTTAAACATGCACGACAGATGCAAATATTCTGTCTGACGTGATTGGGGGAAAAAAAGCATCAATCAGGTCAGCTAGGCAGTTCAGTCACGTCATGAATTAGTCAGTCAAATAGTTCTTTATTGGTCTGAATAGATTATCTGATATGTTTATTCATTCAGCCAGCAAATGTGTTTTTGAGCATCAATTATGTCAAGCAGTGTGCTATGGACACAGAGACGAAACAGACTAAATACTTACCTTTAAGGATTTCACAGATTTTGGTTGATTGAACTATAATCCAAGGTATTGAATTAAATGTCATCTAAATTGAACCTGCTGTAGGCAGGCACTTGATTCATTCGGTAGGGTGAATTGAGGAACATTGGACATGTGTCTAGAGGATGAGACACTTCTGGTCAAAATAAAGGTAATTCAGGGAAAAGCTCTGCAGAGGCCTTTTGGATTTGGATAATTTGTTGGCTCATTTATGGTTTCCATTCTTGATTCTCAACCCAGATCACATTCAGCCAAGACTGAGAAAAACAGATTTGGTTTCGAATTTTTTTACATTTACTAGCCCAAATGTACTGGCTGCCTTTCAGTCTGGTTTCATCCAGAGACTCTTCCTTTCCTTGTTCTTTGATTAGACAGGAAGGAAGTCAGGTGAATACAGAAGATTGTTCACAGACAAGTAACAGGATTAGGGAAAGGGAATAAGGAACCACTACTCCATATGTTAATATGAGGTGCTTAATGAAAGCATCACATAATATTCTTAAAATGTCCGTAATAACACTTAAAGTCGACCACCACTATTCATATTCAAAGACAGGTAAATGAGGCCTCAAGAATAGATGGAAGGGTGGTTTTAATTTAGGCCTAGGTATGGACCCACAGCATGAAAAACTACAAAAAGATTTTTAAATGCATTTTTTAGTGTTCTTTTTGGTAGTCCCTATTCTAAAGAGGCTATTGGCTAGAAATGTAAAGAAGGAGACATCTGTGTATTTATGATAATTCTGCACTGAGGCTTCAGTATTCGGTACGATCATTTAAAAACTATTCAGTTAAGCCTACATCTAATAAGAGAGGCAGAGACCACATTGAAATATTCTGTGCTAACAAAATCTAGTTATTTCAGAGGCATAAAATCATCCTGGCTTTTGGTCTTTGGATGGTGGCCCTGGGGATTTGCTGGGACAGTACTTTAATCAAAAGACCAACTAATGGCTTGTAATGGCACTGGTGAAATGAATAGCACAGTAGTCCCAGGAAGGCAAGGAAGTCTGTCAGATTGTTCACGAGGGAGTGAAAGCTTTGTCTTTCCTCTAAAGCGAGAGGAAATGCTGAGATTCAATTTAAAAATTCTGTCTTGTTTCAGTTCATTTTAAAAATGTGTGTCATATCTGACGAGATTTTGCTGCATTTTTTCTGCCATGAAATTAATTATAATCTTTTATATACTATTGCATTCAAGTGTCTCAGTCACACCTGTATTCAATATTAACTTAATTATTAGTTACTTAGATATTAGAGTTAACTAAATATTTATTTCAATGGATTAATGGTAGCCAAATACTGCTCTGGGAACCGTCTCTCATGTTAATGTTCTATTGCTCTTTCTGTCCAGATCCTGGTGTGGGTTACATAGTAGAATTGAATTAACTCATAAACTTTTTTTCAGTTTTGTTGCTCTCACCAGTAAGCATTGCTAGCCGATTTTGTTTTCATTGCCTTGCCCAAAATTTAATGGAAAAATCTCTGAAAGGTGTGGCGCAAATTGTGCAATCAATAAGCCTAAAACAAGCATATTTTGAGTCTGAGTGGGCTGTGCCAATTGAGTCTCTAATAGCACTCTTTTTTGAAGGACATTTTGAAGGAAAGAGCAAAATAAGGAAGAAGAAGTGAGTGACAAGCTTACACAAGTCATCATAATACACGGTAATCTTGATTTTGGATCTGAATGTTAGTAGACCAGGAAAAGAGGCTGGTGGAAGTGGGAAGAGAAGAGGATGAATTTGAGAAGAGGTGATTGATGATTTTAAAGTTACTCAGATAGAGTGTAAGTAGCTTCAAAAGATATAAAACCGAGGGATGAAAGAGATTCCATTTTACTTAATTTTTCTTAAACAGGCATTAAGATTTTGAAGCAGAAATCTCAAAAATTGTGTTGTATTAACTGAATAAACACTTATTTAGTGTAAGTAGCTTTTGCATTCAAATTCAATCAGGCAGCTGTGGTGTGTCAAAAGCTTTGAAATCTGGTAATTACAGGCAAGGTCCCACAAACCATAGTCCCCTGGCCAAATCTGGCCACTTCCTGTTTTTGCACCAGCTAGGGGTTAAGAAAGGTTTTTGTATTTTTTAATGGCTAATATAAAATCAGAAAAATATTTAGTGACATAGGAAAATTGTATGAAATTCCTATTTTAGTGTCTATCCATGAAGTTTTATTGGAACATACCCACACTATTTTTTTTTTCTATGAGTTTGACTCTTTTATTTAAAATTGAATTTATTGGGGTGACAATGGTTAGTAAAGTTATATAGATTTAAGTGTACATTTCTATAATACATCATCTATACAGTACATTGTGTGCTCACCACCCAGAGTCAGTTCTCCTTCCATCACCATGTACGAGTATGTGGCTTTCCTGCTATATTGGTGGAGTTGATAGTGGAGACAGAGACTATATGACCTACAACATCTAAAACATTTATTACCAGACCCTTTTCAGAAAAAGTTTGCTAACTCGGATCTATAATATTGAGAACTTTCTCTAAGGCATTGCCATGTAGCAGGCAGCTGAGGCAACCTAGGGGCATGGATTAGGAGGCAGCCTTGGTAATTGGCAAGCTACTGTTGAAGGTCACGGACACCATGCAGGGAAAGAGACTTTATTCGGAAAAGTCAGGCTAAGTGACACTCCCCAGTAAGGTTGCCAGATTCAGCAAATAAAAAATACATGGCATACAGTTACGTTTGAATAGCAGATAAAAAATAATAATATTTTTTTAGTTTAAGTATATTCCAGGCAATATTTGGGGCATACTTATACTAAAAAAGCCTAGTTGTTTATCTGATGCTAAATGATAACTGGATGTCCTGTATTGTCTTTGACCTGAGGCAGCAGAGTAGTGCTTAAGAGTGGACTCTGACCACAGATTGCTCGCGTTCAAATATTGGCTCTAGCTCTCCTTGGCTGAGTGACTTTTGGTAACATATTTAGCTCTCCATGCCATGGTTTCTTCATCTGTAATATGAGAATAATAGCAGTTTTTACCTCAAAGGATTAGGGTAGGCTTCACCTATACAAAGCATTTAGAATAGTGCCTGTCACAAAATAAATCTTCTATATGTGTTTACTCTTATTAATCATGCAGCAAAATAAATGAGAATGAGAGAAGAACCTGGGATCTTCCTGGATACAAATACTGTGACGGAATATGTAAACAG
Source organism: Rhinolophus sinicus (assembly GCF_057876585.1). Taxonomy (NCBI): domain Eukaryota; kingdom Metazoa; phylum Chordata; class Mammalia; order Chiroptera; family Rhinolophidae; genus Rhinolophus; species Rhinolophus sinicus. Next base: position 35,931,632 of record NC_142504.1, read on the forward strand.
AGGGTTCTCAGAGAGGCAGGTATCCAATGAGAAACAGATGGACTTGGCTGGCATCTGTTTAGAAGCAATCGGCATGGATGGTAGTTTCTCCTTGCAGAGTACATCTAAAAAATACATGCAGTTGATCTAAGATGCAGAGTCCCTTATTCCTAAATTATCCTGGGATCCCAAAATGACATTTTCATTTCAAATTACTATGCAGAAATTCTCTAGTTCTTGCATAATGAGAAAATGGGTAGAACACTTTTTCTTAGTCAATAGGTCTTAGGCAACATTAGTTTCTCTTACTGGAGTGGTCCCAACTATTTACCATAATGGACCCTATTCCTAAAGAGACTATTTTTTTGTTTGTTTGTTTAAATCCCTGAAAATGGAATGTGCTCTAGTAAAGCAGAAAGATCAGTGGTCATATTCCTGATTCAAATAATCTACTAATGAAAGAGTTTTTATAATTGCAAAATTAGCTTCTATTTTATATTATGGCTGATTTTTCATAATGCTTTAAACCTAGGGCATGATATGATAATTCAGAAAGCGGCAGCAATGTGGAAACTGAGGCAAATGGTATACCTGTCCCAAATAGTAAAATTCACCTTGGAACTTGGTGAGATTCTTATATTAGTCAGCTATGACAGATAAAAGTAGATTTTAAAACATTGGGCTTGCCTTGTCAGGATGCAAAAAAGGTGTAGACCAAAAAAGATGTTCTTTGCTGTTGGTCTTTTCCTGTGATTATAGCTTACATTCTCTCGGAAGCCAAGGATTTTATTTAAAATCATTTTCAAAAACGACTTGTTTCCTTACTTACTAGTTTCCTACCTATAACCCCCATTCATCTTTCTAACAATATGCTATTCTTATAAATAGAGCTCATTGTGCAATATTATCTGCATTGATAATATTTCCATGTATTAGTCTTAAATAGTCCTGTCTAGGAACCCTGTGCTAAGAATAGAGGCACCATCTTTCTCTTGCCATAGAATCCTTGCACTTACGCCAGTGTAAGGCTTTTATTTGTGCCAAGAAAGTAATAAATGAACTTATTGGAAATACTCAGTACTTGAGCAACAGACATCCCAAATGAAGGAGTCAAGAATAATGCAGCACACTCTAAATTACAGAATATTTCAGAAATCACGATGAGTGAAAATATTTTACAGTTATTTTCAGAATTCATTAAAGATTTAAGTTTATCAGGAGTTATGTGCTACTGAGTCAGTACCAACAAATATCTGTCTGTCTTTCTGTCTGTCTCCATCGATTGATCGATCGATCTACCTACCTACCTACCTACCTACCTACCTACCTACCTACCTACCTATCTATCTACCAATCTATTCTATCTAATCTATCTTTCTATCTATCTTAGGAGGAGAAATTCTATGGGAAGAATAAAATAAATTAATAAATATTAAAAATATTGTAGAAAATGCAAAACTGTGTAAAAATGTAATATGTCTCTAATCCAGCACAATTTGGTTTGATACATGCTCCTTTCATTTTACAGTTTTAAAATGCATCTTCCAGCCCAAACCATTCTTTATTCCTCTCCTTGGGGAAATAGGCAAAGACATGCAGTTCCACACAGGTCTGCCCCAATGGAAGGTTTTTATTTCAATGTTATCAACTTTTATTCTCTCCAATCACTTTTCTTTTATTCTCAGTGTCCATTGTTTCCAGTAATTCACTTGAGTGATCTGAACACCACTGAGAACAACTGTGAGAAATCTCTCTGCCTGCTGACTTTGTTGAGAATGGCTTTTTGGGCGGGAGGTTAGTTCTGAGTCTATAGACCATTAATAAATAAATAGACTGAAAATAAGTTACCATTATCTCACACAGTCATATTGATAAGAAAATATAATTTTAGTTTTGCTGTACAAAAAAGCCCTTAAATCCTATCTGGTAACCTTGATCCCCAGTACTACCTGTGATGATGGTGTTTACCATTTTGCAATATGGACGAGCAGAAGAGGCATCAGGACAAGCTTTCATCTCCTTTTACTCATAGCCTGACTTCTTGGTCAGCTATTCTGTGATGACCTCATTTTTAATTTCCTTGTCAGTGGCTATTCTACTGTATGAGGTAATATGTTCAATCAACATGTGAATAAGTTTATAGGAAAAAAGTACCCCACCAAGTTGTAAGGTAAACTTGATTATCTAAGCAGTTACACTTCAAAACATTAACGACATCTCTCAGATAATTGTTGTCATCACCATAATTCTCATCATCATTGATAATCATATTTTATTACTTTTAAAACCCTAACTATATGATTTCAGAGCTATAAATTTACCTACAGTCATCCTAAATAGGTCAAATCTATTTTTTTAGATTAACTAATTCCTTGCCATTTTCATGGATTAAAATGCTGTTCAATTGCTTTCAACTGACCAACTTCCAAGTCGTGAAACCTAGTCATCTAGTATCATTTTTTTCACATTCACTATGTATGTAAATTGTCTTATAATAAATAATCAGCCTTTGAACTCGGAAGAGATTCTATTTGTTATGCAGTCTATCACTTAATAGTTTTAGTGAGGATGGCTTTGTCTCATGGAAGTTGCCAATGTATTTTTCTGGCCCAGGATTTTTTATTTGTTTATCTACTGATGATTATTTTCTAGGGTATAAATGTTTCATTTCATTAAGATTTCCTCTCTCAACAAATTAAAAAAATAAATTCTTGACACGTGGGTTTTTCAAAAACAATCACTGATTTCCAATTTGTTTGTTTCCTTTCTCAGTGCAAGTGGCCAGAAAGTACATGATTAATTCAGTGTGATTTAAAGAAATCAAGTACCGTTTTCCCCCGAAAATAAGACCTAGCCAGACAATCAGCTCTAATGTGTCTTTTGGAGCAAAAATTAATATAAGATCCAGTCTTATTTTACTATAATATAAGACTGGGTCTTAAATAATATAATATAAGACTGGGTCTAATATAATATATAATAAATATAATATAATACCAGGACTTATATTGATTTTTGCTGCAAAAGATGCATTATAGCTGATTATACAGCTAGGTCTTATTTTCGGGGAAACAGGGTATTTAATAAACATTGTAACAGATATTTTTATTAGCATGTCTTGTGTGACAGGTAGTTATTTACACATATTTATCTGATCCTTCAACAACTCTAAATCTTTATTTTCCCTATTACCCAGGGAGCTTGCTGAGACAGAGAATGTTTACTTACATGCCCATGGCACAAAGTTAAAAAGAAGCAAAGGCAGAATTTGAACTCAGCTTTACTTGCTCCAAAGTTTATGCTCAGATGTATTATACTACACCTGCATCTACCCTATTCCTCCTTAGAAATCTGCTCAAATGCAATGAGCTTTTTGCCCCATTGTGGGAAGAAATTTACGTTTGTATCTTGCTTATAACTCCAGCACTGAAAAGCTAAGGAATTTTCATGAAGTGGATGATATAAAGGGAAATATTAAATTAACAGAGGAGAATTTACTGCCCCCACTTTACCTTATAGAGTCTGTCCTGAGAAGAATTGCAAAAGAAAGCAGTTAAGCCAGGGTTTTCTTTGTGGAAGAAAAAAATGATAAATATATAACAGGAGTTGGGGAGGGAACAGGAAACTCCAGAGGCAGCTGAGGTATGTGAGAGAGGGGAGAGGTCAAAGAAGATTTTTAAGTTTTGTACTTTTGTCATTATAAGTGTAAACTTGTTAGCGTTTTCTTGAGGTTTAAAGGTTTAACTGATTTTTACTTACTTTTAAAAACCAGACTGAGGTTTTGTAGGATGTAATTGACCTAACTAATATAGTTTATAAATCTTTTGCAGTATTACTATGACTGCTAATAATAAATACAATTACAGCAACTTTCATTTTATCACAATTTTAGTTTATAGCTCATATTTTAACATGCCTTAATTTAGTCTTCTCAGAAACTCTAACTCTGTATTATTAGCATTATCCCATTTCACCAATGTCCCTTTTCAGACTGTGGTACATCCAAAAATTGCTTTAGTCAGTTACAACATCATTAATTGTTGCTGTCAAAATTGAAAACACTGATGCCATTACTGTGTAATAATAATAACAACAGCTGTCATTTAAAAAAAAAATTAACTAGAAGGTGCCATGCTCCAGACTAACTTTTATTTTTGATAATGTATAAATTCATTTGTGCAACAAGTACTCTTAGAAACATCTTCTGTACATGTCTCTTTGGAGAATATAAAACACACAGTCTGGAGTGGTAAACACAGTGTTTCATAGAATCAACACTATCCTGATTCATTCCCACGACCAGCACTCATAGAAACAGCTTTAACACAGTTGTCCTTGGAGAGTGTATAATAAGGTAGCTTAGAAAAAACAAAACAAAACATTATCTGTAATTATTCCAACAACTCTGCAAGGGTGATAAAATTATTGTCATTGTATCAGTGAGGAAATTGAGACTTGGGGAGGTTAAATAGCTCACATAAAACAAATCCTACTTCCACTTCTAGAAATATGATCTTTTTCCCTCCCTCTTAAATATAACTAAAACCTTTGGACGTTATATATCAAACAATGTAAGAAGACTCTGTAAGGTAGAGAGAAGAAGGCAGATCATTGTCAACTTTGGAACCCAAGAACCAACATGCTGGTGAGTTTCCTGGGTTTTTTCTTGGCTCATATATCTCAAACGTAGTGTTGAGGGTATAGGCAACTGGTAAATGCCAACAGGCACAGACAAACATTTTCTAAACTAAAGTTTGTGCTTTTAAGTTAGGGGCAGCATACAAGACAGGAAAATTTTAGCCAATAAGCACTCCACTGTATCCAAATACCACAGGGAAATAAAACAAAAACAGTGGCCTCATCCCTACCCCTGCCATCTAACAGCAAGTGAGGCGATTAGACTTCATCCCTGGCCCCGCCATAATGAGGTGCTTCCATCTCCCCACAAGGGTGGTGTCAGAGAATGCTGAGTAGTGAAACAGATTTTTATCCACACCTGGTAAGAATGAAGCACCCTTCCCTCTCACCGCTGCAGTGGTATAGAGGCCCAGTGGACAGTCAGGGCTGTCACCACCACCCAGCAATAACAAGGCTGTCCTCTGGCCCTGTGGTGTCAGACAAGGCCAGGTGGGGAGCAATCGCAAGGCACTCCTACCTATTCCAGCCAGGGAGGCGAGTGGACACCTTGTGGGGAATTGCAACTTCCATGCGCACCCAACAGTAATGAGAAATCCTCCCTTGAATATCAAAAGGGGTCAAATGAAGAACCTGGACTTCTCCTCCCCCAGGTGATAATCAGGTGGTGCCCCTTCTGTCTTACCATGATTTCTACCAACTGGCATCTTCAGCTATTGTTGGCTTTGACATTTAGAAGTTGCAGGTTGGTATGTACTGTATACCTCAAGCAACGCTTTCTGCATCAGGGTATGTTCACCCTGGCGTATGTACAAAATGATTTATTGAGATGTAGAATTAAGATGTTAGTACTTCTATTAATGGTGGGTCATCTCATTCTGTCAAATGTCTGTTGTTTGTATTTAAATTAAATAACACATATAATAGTACATGTGTATTATTAGAATATAGAAACCCATATTTTGGGGGTGTATGCTCAGGTTTTTACTGACTAGAAACATGATGTTTGGAGACCGTTAATAACTAAAATCTGTCTACCTGGAGGATGGGTTGATATTTTGGGATTGGTACTCAGAAGAGTAAGAAGGGTGTGGCCAAAAGGAAGATTTGGAAGATTCAGGAGACAGATATGGCTTGCCTCTGATTAGTTTGATTGGACCCAGGGACATACCTAGGCAATCACTTACTCTCTGTTATCTAATGACATAGTCCCAACTATAACTTTAAAATGTAATTATTTTCAGCACCAGGTAGAGAGAGAACAATGTAGGCGTGTTGTGTGGGATAGGTGCAAAGTGTCAGAGATTGCCTATTGCAGGTCAGGTCAGGTGGGCTGAGGTGATGTGGAGCAGTACATGGGCAGGGCTGGTTATAGCCTTCAATTCTGACCACTAACAGGATATGACGTAGGCTGTACCAGTACTTCTAAAACTCTGACGGTTGGATTAATTCAATCAATCTCTAATGTCTCTAAGCCCCACGGGGGATCACACTTGAGTGCCATTTAATCAGTGATATTAACCCATCTAAGAAAGAATGATTTTGATGGAGAGAGGTGGAAAGCCTAGGACACTGAGATTCAGAAAGTAGAGATCTGCCTCAGGTTTTAGTGAGTGCTGCTCCACTACAGAAGACTCCATTTGGGAGAGAAAAAGTAAACTTGTTTATTTAGCTTCCCTAGAAATTAAACGTAACACTACCACTACCCCCACCTTGCTGCCCTGGATCTTACATTCCACACTTAACCAAGCAACCATCTGTTGAAAAGATGTAGCTTCCCAATAATCTTGCTTACAACAGCTCAAGTAGTTGATCATTAATAATGTGCCAGACACCATTTAAATGTATTAGCTCATTTAATTCTTATAAAGACACTACAAAGTGGATGCTGTTATTAACCCCATTGTACAATTGATGCAACTTGATTCCATAGACTAAGAAATTTGCTCAAGAACAAATTGTTAGTAAGTGGCAGAGCTATGATGCACAATGGGGCAATCACAACTCCAAGTCTTGCATTGTTAGCCATTCTGAAACACCGCCTTGTTGAATCTAGGACAAGGGAAGCCTGAGAAAGGAGTATAGGAACTTCATCACTCAAGTGATGTGACTGCTGTTTTGAATGAAATACTGGTCGTGAGGTATTGTGCTCAGAAGTCCATAGATGGATCTTGTGCAGTCACCTAGCAGGACTTCGTCACAGAGACTGATCTCTTTAGGTGCTGAGAACATTAGACGTTGGAGTTGAAAGTCTGAGAGCTGACTTTGTAACCTTAAGGGTTTACCTCTTACAATGAGGGGATTATTTTTACAAGTCCCTCCTGGATAATATCACCATCACATCGTCTTATCAGCAACCCAGCCTTTACTCAGGGAACTTCATTCACAATGACAATGATGGAAGTATGTCCTATATATTTGGTTTCTATAGGAGATGATTTAGGATTTTCCAGAGACTTGAACATACAGTTTTCTTTTATGTGGACTCCTTTGTCTCCTCAGGCATGCTGACTTCTGCCCCAGTCTTATTTGCTGCCTCTGAGAAAATTAGGTGACTTGAAATAAGCAAGTTATTAATAGAGTAATATTGTAAAGAATAATTTCAGGGGTTTTGTTTTGTTCATCTGTAGGACTCAAAAATGTTTTAAAAAGTAAAGTTGGTTATTTGGTAAACTCTCAGTTGTTTGGGGCCAATTCTTCTCCCTGGGAAATCACTTCTGAGAGTTGGCTTCTGCCAATTCCTACAGGCAGCCAACAGCTGTTAAGCTGTTTTCTTCTTGGCATTTACAAAAAGAGATTTCATGTTGTTGCGGTAGTAGTTTTAAAAGTAACATATTTTCTCTCTATTCTCTTCTTTCTCCAAAACCCATCTCAGGTGACCTCAGCACCTTGGGCCATGCTGATGCTTTTTTGTAGCCCTTTAGCTCCCTTCTGCCTGGGGTGGTCATCTGGAGGCCTGGGACGTCCATAGGCCCATCCATTATTGCAATGAAATCCAGCTAATTAGGGTTGAAACCTCACAAATTCCCCCTCACTCTGCCATCTAGTGCTCCAGCTGTCTCCCATTTCACACTTCTCTAGAAAGTTCTCACATTGGACATAGCTCAGTCCAACCAGCTTTCCTTGACACTTTCTCTTGTCTACCTATTTTTAATCTTTCCTTTCCTGACTACTCTAGTAATTGATCTTTGCCTTCCTATATGGCCTTTTCTAATCAATCAAACCAAGCAAGCTGCTTTTCCAGTTCTGGCTACATCCACTAATTGCTTTCTGGGCACCAAAATGACTACTTTTCTGCCTCTTGCATTATCAAATAATTAATTTCCCACTGTCTTCCTGTACCCAACTCAGTAAACACAGCAGAATTTTTAAGAAGAATGAAGGAAAAGAAAGAAGGAAGATGGAAGGATGGGAGGGAGGGAGATTTTAGTCAATTTATTCCTCATCAAAAGTTCAGCTGCTTTTCACGTTTGTTCCTATCTTTTCTCTACAGAATATAGTGAAAGACCATTTATTAATAACTAAGAAGAATACAAACAATTAAATAAATAATCCTTTGTTTAATTTTCTAATTGATTTTTTATTCCTGGATAATTATAAGATCTAACATGTTGATTATAGGTATATATTGTCTATGGACAATATATATCTGCATAAACACTATGAGGAAATGAAATATAATTATAAAGATTAAAACATTTATATACAGAAAATAGAGGCTTAAATTAGTGGTAGCATCTCAGTTAAAATAAATGGTAAGCCTCAATGTTAGAAGGTTAGCCTGACCCTAATTTATGAATTTTTTTGGTTCCTTTTGTTGGGTCATTATTTTCTATTAATATGCAGAAATAAAAGTTGAATAATGTGATCATGCAATATCACCTTCTCCAGAATCTTGAGGCAATTTTAGAATATTGTAAGCTTTATCCTCAAAGCTCTTACATGAGGATGGGTAGAACAAATTTTATTTTATTTTTCTACAAATGATGATTTAGAATAGAAATATTCTGTGGATTCACAAAGTCTGAATACCATTGTTAGAAATAGCTCTCCTTTAGAATATGTTTCTCATCATTAAAAGTTGCCATGATTTACAAGCCCAGATGTGGCATGGAATAGCATTTTTGTTCAGAGAAAATTTATTAAAGTCTATGTGGTGGCAAATGCATAGTAGATAAGTTTATAGTAGGAGTGAATTAACAGTAAGGTTGCTGAAGGATTGTCATTGTCTGCATTCAAACTCCAGCTCTGGGATTCACTGAAACATAAACAAAATGAGTCTTTCAAGTTTGCTCCTTTCCCTTGTAGCCTGTTGCCTTTCCAGGGATTCTAAAGTGATCCTGAGCTCAGATCTACTTATCAGAGCAGCAATCTGTACAGATAATGACTATCTCTCATTCTTTCCTTAAATAGAGCAAACATCTTTATTTATTCCAAAGGTAGCTGCTTAGTGCTAGTGGTCCCATTGGAAATTTTCTGATAAATTTATGTGGAGTCTATTTCATAGAGATATATATCATCTTATAAGGAGCAAATTCTAACACAAATGATTCACAATCAAATGCTGAAATGTCAGTCATCTGTAGCAGATTGATAGGGGGGAAAATAGGGATGTGAGAGCTTTGGGAGGCTTTAAATCAAAACAGATAACCTCATTGGACGTGCTATGTATGCTTCCCAAGCTTTGACCAACTGAAGCTTTGTGTACTGGTTCTAGAAAGTGATAGTCTGCTGAATCATATTCAGGGCTGTGGTAAATGAATACATGAATAATTCCAAATGAAGCATGCCTCCTATTATCCATGTCCCTGTATAGTCCTCTTCCATAATCACTATGGGCTTGATCATGTGACTTGATTTGGCCAATGGGTCATCAGAAAATATGAACACAAGTAGAAGCTTGTACTTGCACACGGTGGTTTCCCACTTGAACTCCAGGATGCCCAAGATGACTTGCTTTATAGGTAGAGGAAAACCAAGGCAATCTGACCAACAGCACCAGCCACCTGCCAGCCATTAGCGTGTGGCCATCTGGGATCAACAACCAGCCTCCAGCTGACCTGCCAACCAACTGCATCTGCATGAGTGAGTCAAGTCAACATAATATGGAGCAAAAACAACTTCTCCTAGTTGAGCTCTGCCTAAATTGCTAATGCAAACAATTATAAGCAGATAAATGGTTCTTATATTAAGCCAGTAAGTTTTGGAGTGGTTTGTTTCTCAGCTCTAGATAACCAAGCAGTGTCTGATAGACAGTGCATTTGTAATTTACCCCAAACTGGGTAAGTTTTTGTCATTATCCACAGAATGATGTTGGGTAAATTATACTCTCTGAAACTCAATTGGCTAATCAGTAAAATAGAAATAATGTTAGTATCTTTCTATTTATATATATCTTTTTAAATTACACAGGTCGTTTAGTTTATTTGTCCCTGTTTCAGCTGCAGAGACATGAGATTTCTGGGGGTAAATGATTTCCTCAACTTCACAAAAATACTAGCTGGCAGAAATTGAATTAGCTTTCTTTTATAGACATACTAAACAGTTTTAAATGCGATGGCATGGGATAAAAGGAGGATCGTTCACATTTAAAAAAGCAACAACAAAAAAACCATAAAATATCCAGGATTGAACTTGACAAATAGGAGCAAGACTAATAATAGAATTTATCTGAAAATATAAAAGAAGACTGGAATAAGTAGAGAGGCCTGCCAGGTTCCTGGAAAGACATGATATCATTATAATACCAATTATATCCAAGTTCATACATTTAATTTCTATTTCAATTGACATTCTATTTTATTTTGTTGTTGTTGCTGTTATTAGAACCTGAAAAGCTGATACTGCAGCTCATCTGAAAGAATAATGTATGAAAATGGCCAAGAATTGTGTTAGAAAATAAAACAGGAATTTGTGGAAGTAGACTGTGAAGCTGTTGTAATTGAATTAGTATGCTTCTGTCATCATCACTCTTAGATAACATTCTTGCTTCCTAATTCACTGAGAAAAACAGAAGCAATTAGAAGAGAATTTCCAGATGCTCTGACCACTACATAAGTGACGCTATAAACATCTGTAGCCAGGTTCTCTGTCTCCTTTCCTATCACTATTAATGGACAGTTCATGTTCTCATACAATACCAGCCCTTTTATTTGATAGTGGATCCTATCTCCTTATGCCTGTTCAGACTGCTTTATTGATTACCTCCTCTCTCTCTTGCAGCATCAATTTTTCCTGTTGCACTGAATTATCTACTAGTATACAATTATATTCTTCTTCTTGGTGTAGAAAAAGGCGTGGGGGGAAGTTTCCCTTGAACCTTATTCTCTTCTGGTTTCTATTCTATTTTTCTTTCATCGAAATACCAGAAAAAATTTCTGTAATAACTAACTCTTCTTGTCATTATCTCTAGAAATCACTGCATTCTTTGGTACCTACCACTCTATCAAAATAGCTCTTGTCAATCACATAAAGGACTTTTCTGGTGGGAAAGACAATGGTCAATTCTAGGCCTTCAATTTACTTAATGTATCAACAATCTTTAACACAGATGATCACTCCTAATTTTTTGAAACACTTTCTTCATCTGGATTTTAGGAAACCATGTTATCTTGATAACCCTACCCAGTCTCATGACTTTAAACAATATCTATACATTTATGACTCTCAAATTATATTTCCTGCCCAGACATTTCACCCAAGCTTTAAACCCACCCATCCATACTCAACATACTCAGTTGGATGTCTAACCAACACTTCAAACATAAACTCAAACGTAAGGTCTTGAATCTTGTCACCTAACACATAATCTTCTCACAGCCCTCTCCATCTAAACAAATGACAGGTGCACTCCTCTGGTTGCAGACTCAACATTATGATATTATCCTCTGTCTTCTTTATGCCTCATATCAGCAAATCCTGTTAGCTCTAGTTTACAAATTTTCGTAGGAACTCCTCCATCACTATCTCATTCAAATCTTCATTGTTTCTCTCCTGGACTATTGCCATAACCTCGTCTTCCTTAAAGCCTTCCATAGAGGTGAACTATACCTTCACTAAATAAAAATATCCAAATATCCACACCAAAGGGGTCATCTAACCAATATGGCTAATGTCATTTTTCTTGAGGAAGTAGCAGCAGATGAGAGTTCAAATTCAGATTTTGCCATTTACTTTCATTATGACCATGGTAATTATAAAAATGTTTAGCCATTGCTCCTTTTATGAAATATGTATGTCATTTGCTCTCTCTACCCCGCAGAGATTTTGAAAGGATGAAACAAATCCAAAACACATCCGTATATGTGAAATTTGTAAAGTGCTACCCAAATATAAAGTGATAATAATAAATTGATAGTATTATTACTATGAAACTGGATAAATGGATATATACTGTATATTTCTTCAAGTGTCGTAAAATATCAAAAATAACTTCAAATTGATAGAAACCATAATATAATAACACTTTGTAGAAACTGCCGCACCAAGTGAATGGGGCAGTGGGGAGAAGAGTGCAGTGCGGCCACTTTAGATGGATCTGCAAGCATTTATTGAGCCCAGGGAGCAATCGGCAGCCTAGTAAATTGGAATTTGAGGGGTGACACAAACAATAATGTGCTACATCTTGCACTACAATGCACAAGCGTCCAAAGGCTATTACAACCCAAGCATTGCCCTAAAATTGTATGACGGTAATAGCATGGCTACTAGGAGAAGGGTACTCAGAAAAGAGCTTTTTAAAAAATCTATTTAGTATTATATCTCTGCTACATTTAGTCCAATAAAACCACAGCAACTCAACAAATTAAATTCTCTGCTTCCAATTCAGGCACTCCTTCTCTGAGTAATAACCACAGGATAAAATAATTGTGTATCAGAAGGGTGTCTGAAATTTTAGACTTATTAGATTCAACCTACGTATGAGGGATTGTGGAAACCTGACTGAGTATCAAGATACTTGGCCCTCGCCACATCAGGCTCCTTTTTGAATGAGTTAAATGATTCCTTTCTAGGGAGAATTTTGGTATGGGTTATATATATATTTTTTTAATATTTGGTTTGCAATATCCATTAGGTCTCTAGCTAAGTTATGCAATATTTGATGCATCTCTTTTGTAGACTCTGTCTTTGTATCAGTTCTGGAATGAAATTTCTCTCTATTATGTTTAACTGATTAATTTCTTAGTTGAAACTTCACACAAATACAGGTTCAGTTCTGAATGCAAAGGAAATAAGTGCAATGCTTTTGTAATGCTAACTCAGTTAAATCCATCATGATGTCTTCTACCTTATGAAAAAGCTAAGTTTAAAAATGGTATTCAGATATTTGGATGGATACTTTCTTTTATGGGTAGAAGTTAAGGGAGCCAAGACATTAAAGATGATAAAAGGATATTGTAATTGTCATTCTTGTAAACCATTTTAGTTTTTATACCAGTTACCATATCTGCTAGGAATTTTGCTAGCTCTTGGTCACCCACAAGGGTGAGCAGGAAAGCTGTGGTTCCTGATCTGTTGTTTTGTCCAATGCTCAGGTACATAACCTCTTATTTTCGGAGATCTCCAGACTCTATTCCCCTCCCCTACTTCTTTTGGACCTTTTCTTTTCTTTACACATACTTTTGAGGTCATGCTTCATTTGAATTCTATTTCAAGCCAAATCTCTTTAATGTGGGGATTTAGTCTAGAGGGGATTTTCAGGTTGTCAGTTTTGAAAGCTCAAGGCATCCCTGATGGCTCCAACCCCTTTAGATATTTCAATGGACCCCTTGCATTATTCCTTAACTGGAGTTTCAGCTGAGGTTCTCACACCAACTCATCCTTTCCTCTGAGCACCTCTTGATTGTTTGAAGTCCTCTTGCTTCCTCCTGTACAGCTGCTGATAGCACACAGGTTTGCTTGTTGTCATGGTTTGTCCATACTTGCTCAGGTCTGGGGCTGTGGGGCGACAGATCAATTTTCACTTACTTTTCTTCTTGGTATTGTCTGTGAGTTTTGATTTTTCTATTCTAGTTGCTCTTTCTCTTTTTATGGGGATGCAGGGAGATTCATAAGCCTTGGCCACCATTGCTATCTTCCCAGAATTCAAACATTGTATTTTTGAACTTGTCTGGACAAGTAGAGAACCTCTGGGGATGGAATAAAGCTAAGATTTATACACATGCCAGAAGTTATAACTAACAGCACAGCTGGTCTACACGCAGAACTGGAAACTGAATCAGGCAGTTGTTTATCAATATCAAAATTTTTTATTCTTGGAAAGCTTTCTTTCAGGCTGTTAAATCTATACTCACTAGCATTCTATGAATATGTATATGTACATATAGTCTGCAGACAAAGAACACATGCAAAATATTTTGCAACTGAGAACTAGAAAAAAAAAAGCCACATCACCACCTGTGTCTAATTAAATATTTGTGGCAATTTAATGTAATTAAAAATTAAACAACCATTTGGTACAGGATAATATATCAATTTTCCTACATTTGTTATGTGCTTCAGTATGCTCTCTGGCTGATTGTTTTAACTTGGATTTGATGTTAACAGCTTCTACTATGGTTTGTTTTAGTTTGTTGGATTTTACATTTAATATACCCTCTGCTTACATATCTCTTTCCTCCACTCTTCATCCAGTGAATTCCTCCTCATTCTTAGATCTTAGTTTGAATGCCATTTTCTCCAAAAGCCTTTTTCTGACCACTACACACCTCAACCCCAGTTAAAATCTGGTTCTCCTTTTATTGTAAAAATAATTAGTTATTTTGTGGCTCTTAGGAAGAGTCAATGCTTGAATAAACAAATGAACAGCAAAGCACAGTCTCCTTATGATTTTCATACTATTTTTTTAACTGTGATTTTGAAGAATAAGGGAAAGTCACAACCATTTCTAAAGAAGTTAGAGTCACACAACGCAGAGCTTCAGCCACTGCTTTAGCATCTCAATCTCTGTTCTGGATGACTTAGTTGAGGAGTTTCTTATTGGCGTGGAAATCATAGCGCACATCTTTTCTCTTGAAAGCCCAGCCAGAACAGTGTCATGTCACTTTTGATACTCTCCTTCTTCTTCTTTTGTCTGCAAAATTCTCAACTACCATACTGGGAACCACTCGCCCCAAATAGCTGTATTTATGTAACCTGACTCCATAGTAGGCTTAGGGTTGGGCAACCAAACCAATGGGCCCAATCAAAATTTTCTTGCGGGGACCTGAAATCAGGTTATGTAAGCATAGCTCATCTTTTCAACAGATGATCTATAAACCCCAGAGATATGGTCAGCCATATCCTACCATGTGGACTTGCAGTAAAGAAAGGTGGTATTCTATGAGGTAGAATCATGATGCAGTCTGGCAGAGGCAGAGATGAGAGGTGGGAACACTCTGTTGACATTTGTATCCCCGGTTACAAGTTTATTTCTGAGACCTGACTGTATCTGAATCCAGTAGTTTCCATAAGACATTTTTATATTATTAAAAGACTTTCTCACTTTCAGTATAATCTAATTAAGTGATTTTTTTCTAGTTGCAATTTGCAGAGATCTAATAAAAATATGAATTATTAGCTATTTAATAAGCACAAGGTACAACATTTAAGAGTTATAAACTCATAGCTTTCAGTTGAGGAAATAAGCTGTCACTCCGATGAGAGAAGTTTCCTTCTCTCATACACACTTGATTATGTTATATAGGACATGCATAATTATTCAGAATTTGCTGCTTACTTGGCAGTTAATATCAGAAGTGAACTTGAGATTTACCTAAGCCTTTTAAACATGTCTTCAGTGTCGTCCAGATGTGTTTTCCTTCTTAACTAGAGCTCAGCTAAGTTCCTCAATAATAGTCGCAGAGCTCATGTGAAGCAGTGGCATTAGTAAAACCCAGACTGTCTAGGGCCCATCTTTAAATAATGAATACAGCTGTTTAACATCCTTCTGGGCTGCCATGGCACCATTAAGTGGTGGGGGTCTGAGGAAAGCATTGGGTCTAAATATCAAATAGTATCTCTGCCTCTGGCATAGAAACCAGCTGAGGCAGGAGATAAATATAACTATATGCAACTTCAAGGAGCTCTTTTGCTCCTGCTGTTTCCACAAAAGCTCACTGTGGATGCTTTTTAAAGCCAAAGCCACTGACAGAAGGTTTGAGACTGACTCTGGTATTGATTCTGTGATCCAATACTTCCAAATGTTGATTTTCATGCTATGTGCCTGGAACATGCTAAATCTGAGTCAAAACCAGGAAAATTGTTAAATAAACTATAGTTTATAAAACTAAGGAATAATTCTGTAATGGTCAGCTCTAGGTGGAATCAGAGAGAGAGATAAACACAGAGATTAAAGCCTTGGTAGGTAGTAGCTGGTCAGATAAGGCAGAGCCAAATAAACTATATGGTAGATAATTCTTCTCCCTCACTATCAAAAAAAGATCGAGGAAGAGGTGCCAAATGAACAGACATTTTCAATGTAATTTGCATCTGTCTCTTTCTACTGATCCAGAGTAACTCTCAACTTCCCAACTGAGTCACTTTTTTTCATTTGAATTATTTGATGATATAAGCAATACCTTCTTTTACGTTTTTTTGCATGTTTATCCAATAATGACATCAATACTAAATGGAAACAGGGAAAGTACTCAGGTTGATAAGTTTATTAACAAACTGAATGCAAACGACTAATTAGTATGTAAATCAGGATCTTCAGAAGCCTACAATCTGTATCGAAAGATTTGGAGGGAAGTGACTAAGAAGTTCCAAATCCGCCTGTTCCAGAAATTTTTATTTCATTTATTTTTGTTTGTATGTCCATATGTATGAGCAGTCAAATGTCTTTATACTATTATGTTGATTATTGTTTTTATTTACTTTTATATTTTATATTGCACACCTTGCTTGTTATGTTTATAGTCATTAAGCATGAAGCCTACATGTTGAAAACTGGAATTGCTGTAAGTTTTCAAGTGCTGTCCCTCACTGCTGTAATCATGGCTAATGACATCGTAGAAACAATGATAATCACACCAAAAAAAAAAAAAAAAAGAGCGAATTGGATAGTTTAATTAGAATAGTGTAGATTAAAACAGAACTAACAAGCCCCCGGTGGAAAGTCTATATTTAAGCAAGAAATGTGTCCTTTTTCCAGAAATGAGATTTGCCTTTAAAGGTGTTATTTGTTTGTGACTTTTCATTAGCATTCAATCTCTCTCTCTCTCTCTCTCTCTCTCTCTCTCTAGATATCTAGAGAGAGAGAGAGAGAGAGAGAGAGAGAGGGGGGTGTGCAATATAATGCTATTATATATCTATATCTATATCTATATCTATATCTATATCTATATCTATATCTATATCTATATCTATATCTATATCTATATCTATATCTATCTATCTATCTATCTATATATATATATATATATATATATATATAATTAATATTATATTGTTGGAGCAAAAGGAAACTTTGACATAATGAAATGTCATTTCTTCCTAAAAGTCTTGTCCATTTGAATTTGGGGAAGTAATGAAGCTGATATCTTCAAAATATTCCCTACTCCTGAAAATTAAATGTTTTTCTTATTGATTTTTTTCAAGTATTCCAAAGTCAGCATTTTATCATCATTTCTTATGGATTTTTCTCTATCCTTGGAAACAAAATTATTAACTCTAAATATGAGCTTTGGCTTTATTTTTAACTGCTGAAATTTGTATTATAATATTGTTAGGTTTCTTGCAAGTTACACATTTTAAGTCCTTTTAAATACTTCATTACTCTTTTTAACTTAGGTGCCAGCTGTTAGGGAAAGATAATTATCATAGCATGTGCAGAGTTGGAAAACCTTAATTTTAGAGACCTCTGTTTCAGAGTATAAGGCAGAGGTCAACATAGTAATTATGTTGTTTAACATATAGCGGGCAGTTGCATAATATCAAACCTGTTTCATCAGCTCTAGAGGCTATGAACCCTATGACCGTATGAAGCAACTCTTCTGAGCTTCTGTTCATTCATGTAGAAAATGTAGGAACTAAAAAACCTGGAAAACCTATAACTCAAAGAATGTAAAGGGAAAATAAAACAGGACATAGAAAAGAGCTTTGTAAACTGTATAAAATTTAAACAAGGTCAGAAGCTATCGTCATTTGCAAACCAGAAATAATTATCAGAGAATTGAACTCTCCTAGGAATCTGGTAAGTGTTTTTATTTCTTGAACATACATACAGCAGGGCCTGGCTGGTCCAGGGGTGTTCCAAAGCTCCACTTGAAAAACTTTGTCTCATTCCCAGGAAGGCAGGACATGGTCTACTAAATGTCTTTTGATCACCCAAGAGAAACAAAATCACTTGTAGAAGTAGGAACCTTATGTACTATAAATCCTTTACATTGCTATTTGTTTTATAACTAATGACCTTTTTGGATTATTGGAGTTACTATAGAGTTAACCTTAATTTTTAAATTTTCTGATTATAGATAGAATAATGATAAGAAAGCAGTATTTCTCATAAATCACAGTGAAATAAGAGGGGAAAATCATGTATATTCCCTTTTGTTCATTCAAGTCTGAATTTTAGATAAATATTTTGGAATTGAAATGAATGTGTGAGTATTATAGAAATTAAATATATGTAAGTTGAACTGTAAAGTTTCATGACAAGTGTTTATACTTCACATACGTATGGGGGACTTCAGTACTCATACCGTGTTTCCCCAAAAATAAGACCTACCTGGACCATCAGCTCTAAGGCATCTTTTGGAGCAAAAATTAATATATGACCTGGTCTTATATAAGACCCTGTCTTATATTATTATATTATATAAGACCCAGTATTATTATATTATATTATATTATATTATATTATATTATATTATATTATATTATACTATATTATATTATGCCCATTCTTATATTATAGTAAAATAAGACCAGGTCTTATTATAATTTTTGCTCCAAAAGACGCATTAGAGCTGATTGTCCGGCTAGTCTTATTTTCAGGGAAACAGTGTTTATGCTTTAAGTAGTTTGGATGAGACGCAGGTAATTCAGTGGACTCTACACATGAAATTTAGTAGAAGAAAAGATGAAATCTGATGTCATCCTAAAAATATGCTATTTGACTAACAATGCCATTGACATAAAATAAGTTTTGTTAGTTAGTTTATAATGGTAATTTCCCTCTGTGCATCTAAGTTATTTTACATTTTTTTCTTTTTCTTTAAACCCAATTGCTTTTTTTTAAAATTAAAGTTTATTGGGGCAACAATTATTAATAAAGTTATACAGGTTTCAGGTGTACAATTCTGTAATACTCCCAATTGCTTTTTGAAGACCTATAAGCTTTGGGGACTATAATCAAATGAAGGGAAACTCTTGAATGTTAAGAGTGGAGATGGAATAAAACTAAAATCTCAAATTATTACAAAGCTGAATATGGCATCTCATACTGTGAAACCTTGAATAGAATTTATTAACTAACAATTCAGTTTCAAGTGCCTTCTTTAGCTCATCAACATTCTTAGGGCACCCTGGAGTGGCATGTTGGTGAGCCATCCAGTGATGTGCAGTTTCTCATGGCCACTCTGTTATACGCCTGTACCCTGCACGTGTCTGTGCCTCTCCCCTCTCTTGCGACTGGCATCCTACTCCATCTGGCATCTTTAGGTCAGACCTACAGGGCACCATCAGGATGGGGACCTACTTCAGAGAGTAGCTTATTCCACCTCTTCCATCTCAAAGGCTCTTTTCCAAGTCTTGCCAGATGATGGTATTCAAAGTACTTGCAGAGGATTCTCTATCAAAAATGTATTCCTGGCAAATCTGAAATTGGATCAGACTGCTGTCACTCACTTGCAAAACTCTCCCAGTGCCAGCAGCTTTTAGTCTGAGAAAGGGGCTGTGTGGTCGTAAACTCATACTCTTATATTTAAATTTAGTTAAATATAAACTCTGCCAGTGATTATTAGACATGTCTAAACTGACAGATATAAGCAGGATTTGCAGACAAGTGCTGAAAAATAAAAAGCAGTTACCTCCTGCAGGACAGTAAAGCAGCGACTTTGCTTTTGTAAACATTACTAGAAAAGACAAGCCCATTAAATCATAGAACTCATAGATTTTTCTGCAGAGTGGAGACTTCCTTCATTCAATGGTAAAGGTGCTGGTTATTATAGAGAATGTGCTGAAACATAGGAGGAGTTTAAAATGAAAGATTCCATGAATGTTTTTTGTGTTTGAGTGACATGACCATCGTATAAAGGAAGTGAGTAGAATACAAACTGGTATATCAATTTGTTACACTTTAAGTCTCCTTGCTATCCAAAAGTCCACTTTACTACCTACAGGTTAAGTACAGATTTATAATCCTAAAGGTATTTTTTTTTTAAAAGACACATTTTTTTAATTCAATACTTTGAATATATTTTTGGGCATGGAGCATTTTTTATCTGTGGAAATGAGGTTCTTTATTTCTCAGCCATTAATTGTCGTGGTTAATCCTGGTATGGTTTCCCCTGCACATCTATGGCATGTATGTGTTTCTGCCTTCCAGTGTTTTCTATTCTGAGCATCAAAGCAGAACCATGTTTTAATAAGCATTGATGAGATATCAATGTTTCCACCTAGATCCCAACCAGAAAAATACCAGATTCCATAGAGCTTTAAACATGGACTTTCGATTTTCTGTGTTTCTAGGTCATTTTTGGTAGCAGATCCAGGAGATCTTTCCATAGAATTCTATATTGCTAACTTCTTAGGTAGCATTTTTTATTTATTTTTTATTTTTGGCCTTCATGTCTGGAGATAGTAAAGCACTAACAACAACAAAACCAAAAATTGCTTTTGACTTCTTAGCTACTCAAGTAAATCTTAAGAAAGTATATTGTGAGGCTGACCTAATGGCCCATTTCTGAACTTTACTCAAGAAACAGTCTACATTTAGGAACCAAATTTATCCTTTGAATGAATCTGCATGTGTGTGCCACACACGTAAACAGAAATAACTCCTTTTTTCACATCCAATAGAGCAAAAGCCGTGACATCCATTAGAGTACAAAAGAGAGAATCTCTCTTCATTTCTTCTTCTACCTCCCTGCCTGATTTGAAAAAAAAAATAATAATTCTCTAACTACCAATAAGATATGGGACCACCTGTATATTATACACACTTTTATAGGAAAAATAACTACAAAATGTTCAAGAAAGTCTGGTGCCATCCCTCACACTTTGCATCACTAATGTCAGTAGAAGTCTTCCCTCTTGTGTGCTGCTTTTGGTGCTATCTACAAGCATACATGTTTTTGAACAAATACATACATATTTTTACACCGTTTGATGTTTTGCTTTTTATTTTTAGCTTAATCTTAGAGCGTACACATTTTCCTGATTACTGTGTATTTCATATTATTTTTAGTGGCTGCACAGTTGATTGTCCATCTTATTAATGTATAAATAAATCATTTCTGGCTGCTTTAACCTTAAGATTGAATCTAATTCCCTGTTATAGATGATGCCACAATGAAGATATATGCCACAAAGGACCCTTGCAGTATATTAGCTTTTATACTTTAGTAGGATGTGCCCTACATGTTCTTTTGGCATCTGTGGTGTTCCAACTATTCTTGTGTGACAAATGATTCCACACTTAGTGACATAAAGCCACAACAATTTTATGCTTATGAATTTGGTGGTCAGGAATTTGGATAGAATGATGTTTAGGGCCTCTGCTGGGAAGACTGAAATGGCTGGAGTGACTTGAACGACTGCAGGCTAGCATCATCTGGAGGTTTCTTCACTCACATATTTGGCTGCTGGCCTGGGATGACTCAAAGTCAGGGCTCAGCGAGGACTATGTACCGAAGTCCTTACCCACAGGCTTTCTGCATGGCTTGGACTTCTCACACCATTGCATCTGGGTTCTGAGAAGGAGAATCCTGCAAAGGAACAAATGGCACATAGTGTTCCAAGAGTCCAAGCAGAACAAGATGATGTTCAGGGAACTAAATCACGTAGGGCTTTATGGGGGACAGGCTACTTTGGAGCTGATCTCGGAAGTCACTGGAGTTGCTTTCATCCCATTCTATTGACTACAAGTGAGTAGAACCAGTTGAGATTCAAAGAAAGTAGACTTCCTGTCTTAATAGGGGACTAGTAAAGTTACATCACAGAAGAGCATGTGGGGTAGAAGATATTTTTGCAGCCATCTTTGCCATACATAAAATGCTCAAGGATTATTTCTGGTGGGACAAGATTTTAAGTATATGGTAAATTGCATAGTTGGACTGTGGGACTAAAACTCCATTTGGGTCAGAGGGTTTCTACAAAATACTTTCCCAACCAAGAGCGATATGTGGCTTTAACTCTGCTCAGTAGACCACCAACAGAATGCAGATTCCTTCAGCCCTTGTTACTGAACCTCAGAAACCACTTTTGAGCAGAGCCGTAGTGTTTCTGATTCACCTCTCTTGTTTTGACTTGGAGCCAGATCTCTTCTCAGTGCTTAGTTTTTGTTTTTTTTTCCCAATGATAAAAGTAAACATGCCCTGAGACATGATTATCATGTCCTCTTTCTGTCTGAAACCCGATGACTAGGATTATGCAAAGTGCCTGATTTAGCTGATTAAGTAATCCATTTAGTTTTTCATTCTTGCATGAATGCATGGATATATACATTTATCCTTTTAACAAATGTTTATTGAGTAGTTTTTCGCCAAGTTAAGTACATTGTGAATTAAAGGTATGATCCTCACTCTTCATGGAGCTTAATGGATTTTAGGTCACAGTGAGAAGACATATTAAAAATGCATTTCACAGTACACATACGATAGCATATTGTGATAAATGCTATGAAAGATAAGTGAGGAGAGTGATGTGCAAAGAATGAGAAGTTATATCAGGCTGGTAAAGAGGTAAAAGTAAAGCATTTGAGACAGGAGACAGCATCTGAAAAGGAAATTTGTAGGTGAGGGATGAAAGGAAGACCAGTTTCACTAGTGTAGTGAGTGAAGAGAAGAACCTTACAAGAACTTAGTGAGGCAGGCAGTGGTCTGGTCCAGCGGTGTCCTACAGGTTAGTGGAATAGTTTCAATTCTATTCTCAGCATAAAGTGAAATCATTCCATGATGTTAAGAGAAAGATGACATAAATTGATGTATTATTTAAGAAGTCTTTGGGTAGAGAATAGTTTGAGGGAGGCCAGAGAGATTCCATCGAGTTCAGTGAGTCACCAACTCAGCAGTTCAACTGAGAGATAATCATGGTTGTTAGGGAAGGTGAAGAGAATTGGAAAGATTTTCAGATGTACCTTGAAATTTAAGTAAAAATACTGGTGATAAATGGGTTGTGGGGAATATGAAGAAATTGCCTGGAGTGGCTCCTTTGTTGTACTTGTCAATCCTTAATAACAGACAGAGCCACAGAATGATGGGTCACACTCCACATCAGTCGAATGGCTGGTGGCAGGGCAGTGGCTTGAGGAGGCAGCTCACGTAGGGGAAGGAAGAGGCCCTCATGGGAGGGAAGAGGCCGTCTATGCACTGCCCTCCTTTAGGGAGGATAACATCGATCTCATAGTGTTCTTACCTGACATGCATAGAAATTCTATATGTGACGCTTATATTTTGTTGGATCTTAATTCAAACAAACCAATTTAAAAAAGAAAAAACTGTCAGAGTGTGAAATATGAGCACCTAATGAATATTTGATCATTTTAAGGAATCATGCTCATTATTTTAGGTGTGATAGTAATATGGTTAGGTTTTTAAAATATCCTTATCGTTTAGAGGTACATACTGGAATACTGACTATTGAAACTATAGAATGTCTCTAATATTTGTTTCAAAACAAGCCTTTGTGTGGATTCATGCGGGTGTTGGGAGATGACGAAGTGGGTTGGGTGTATATAAAACAAGATTGGCCATGCATTTATAACTGACAATACTGGAAAATTTGTTCTTAAGGCTTCATTATGCTTTTTGGTCTACTCATGGTATTTTGCATATTTAAAAGTCTTAAAAATGAGCTGCTGCATTTATAACACAAGCCACATGATAAAGAAATTGTATGAGAGCCTGGCTGGCTGCCCAGGAGCATCTTTTGATGATAATCAAAGATGATCAGCTCAGTCCAGGGTATGGCCCATAGGTTGAGAAATTCATTTTTCTAAGCACCCAGAATTAGTAGAATGCGTGTGACTGATTCTTATTAATTAAGTGTTAACCTAAAAATAAGCGGCCAAAATAAGAGGTAACAAGGTTTTATTTGAGATTCAATAGAATAACTATTCTGGAAGCACTGATTCAGGCAGAAACCCAAATAATGTTCTGATTAGAAGGTAAAGGCAAGGGGTATTTATGATAAAAGGAAGGGGAATCAATACATAAATAGAAGGAAGGGATTTTTATGGGTGTTAATATGGTAAGCAAGGAATTTTTATAGATGCAAATAAGCTAATATAGTGACGCTACTTATAAAGAATGTCTTTAATTTTCAGTCAGGTGGTTACAATGTCTGCTTTCCTGCTACTTTGCTAACAGTTGTTTGGAGTACCATGCTGCTTTAGGCCCAGTCCAAAGGTTATTTTACTGGGTTCAAACATTCCAAAAATTTGAGGAGTAAGCTACGCAAGGCAGTTACTCTGGGATGGCAGCTCTTGCTCCATTTTGAAGTGGATCCATTTATATTAATTTTTACACAAGTTCAGAATATAAATTTAAAATTGAAGGTACTTCTTTCTAGTGACCTGAATTCTTGGGGCTTTTACTATATGCACCCCTTACACATATCAGAGTAGAAGGTTATATGTGGACAAGGGAAAGAGGAAATGGAGGTGAACCATTTTAAAGGAGAAGTCATCCATATCATGATGAGGCCTGGCGAACCCTCCCTGATTGATCTTCAATAAAGGCTACTTCTCCAGGGGTCGGAAGGCCACAATTGTTCCCACAAATACCATTTGGGCCGTGCTTGACATGCGTGCATTGTCAAATTTTGTGTTCTTATACCCCATTCTTTTGGGCCCTTCTGATCATATTCTACAATAAAGTTATTTGAGTGACAGTTTTAGACTGATACTCTGATTCACTCACTGACTATGGGCCAGGAAGCACTCCAGGCATGTGTTCATTCCCATAGGTCTTTTCCCCCTCATAGGTTTCATTCATTCATTGTTGGATTTTTCTAACATCATCCTGAATTTGTTACCACAACATTCGATCGTACCTTGCTGTTGTTCCAGAAGATAAGAATCCAGAGTATAGATACCCTTCCTTTTGCAAATTACTTAGTGACATTATTGGCAGAGAGGTTGAGTTCGGTACATGGTAGTGGTGGGTACATTTTCTGTGGCAATATTTGAGTAGCAATATTTTTCAATGTATGGGGGTTATCAATTAGGTAGTTGGTGATTGTATTCATTTTCTATTGCTATATAACATGTTACCACAAATTTAGCAGCTTGAAACAACATCCATTTATTATCTCATAGTTCTATAAATAAGAAGTCTCGGAGGTGTGGCTGGGTTCTCTACTGAAGGTCTCATAAGGCTGTAATCACATTATTGGTCAGCTGTGTTCTCATCTGGAGCTTTGTGTCCTTTTCGAGCTCACTGATGCTGGTGGCAAAATTCAGTCCCTAATGGCTGTGAGAGTAAGGTTCCTATTTCCTCGCTGCTGAACTGGGGTTATTCTCAGCCTCTTGAACCATTTTTCCTTTCTTGCATAGGGCCCTCTCCATCTTTAAAGCCAACAATTGCATGCCAAGTTCTTCTTTTGCTTTGAATTCTCAGACTTCCCCTTCTGTTGCTTCCTGGAGAAAACTCTTTGTTTTGAAAAAGGCTCTTGTGATTAGATAAGACCTACCAGATAATCTCCCTATTTAAGATCAACTGTGTCATATAACATGACTTAACATAACATCATAACATAACATAACGTAACGTAACATAACATAACCATGGGTGTGATATCTCATCAAAGTCACAGGTTTCATAGATGTGGATGAGCCATCTCTGAAAGATTGTTCCTTTACCACAGTAATCCTAGTCCATAGCCCAGCATCTGCATCTAAAATGATATTCTTGAATTAAGTATATAGTTATTTTATTGAATTTATAAAATCTGTCTTTATGAAAAAATACTTCCCAAAAGAAAGAGTAGATATAGTCGTGTTTGTAAATCTAGGTCTTTTGCTATACACCTCAAGAATGTCAAGGTTATACTATTGTGGTTTTCAAGGATGTTGATGATTTACCACCGTGTTTCCCCAAAAATAAGACCTAGCCAGACAATCAGCTCTAATGCATCTTTTGGAGCAAAAATTGATATAAGACCCGGTCTTATTTTACTATAATATAAGACCAGGTCTTTAATATAATATTACATAATATAATGTAATGTAATATAATAATATAATACCGGGTCTTATATCAATTTTTGCTCCAAAAGGCACATTAGAGCTGATTGTCCAGCTAGGTCTTATTTTCGGGGAAACACGGTATAGTACATTTTATTTTAAAATAGTGTATATATAATTTTACTGTACCATTAGGAGGAAATGTATACAAACTCCATTTGATATAGAAGTGTTCTAAATAGAGTCGATTTTTATACTCATATCCATATCCAGTTTCCCTTCCTAGTTCACTCTTGTTATAAACTCAGCCTAAGAGCAAATGTATTGCTCTCAACATCCTCAAATAAAATATAATGCACAATTAAGGAATAGTAACAACTGTTCTACCTAATCTGTCTGTCAGTGCAATGTTAAAATGTATGTATGTATCAACATTATATATGAATTTGGGGGATGACAAAAATAATGTGTTCTTTGTAAAATTACCAAAATAATAATTGAGGAAGAAAAACCCCATAATTCTAAACCCAGTGATAACCATTATTTAAAAATTTCATGAATTTCTCTGGGTGTTTTTTACTACACATATATTAACATAGGTTTGCATATCGATATAGTTATATATTTTTTAAACAAGATTTACATTTTTTATTTATCAAGGTGAAATTCACATAAGATAAAAATAAGCATTTTAAGGTGAGCAGTTTCAATGGCCTTGAGTGCACTCCCATGTTGTACAAAAAAAAACTTCCATCTAATTTCAAGACCCTGGAGTTTCCACGACTCTAAAATGAAACTCTATATGCATTAAGCACATTCTCCCCAGTTCACTCTCCCCTCCTCAGGTAACCACCAACACGCATTCTATCACTGTGAGTTTATTTATTTTAGATATTGTATATCAGTGGAATTTTAGATATTGCATATGTGTGTCTGGCTCCTTTCACTTAGCTTAATATTTTAAAGGTTCATCCATAGTGTAAAAATGTAGCAGTATTTCATTCATTTTCAAGTCTGAATAATATTCCATTCATGGATATACCACTATTTCTTTATCAATTCATCAATTGATGGGCATTTAGGCCATTTCAACCTTCTTAGCTATTGTGAATAGTGCTGTTATGAATGTGGGTACATGTCTTTGTTTAGTACTTGTTTTTAATTCCACTTAAAGGATGAAAATGAGGATGCAATGAGCAAAATATGAAACATGTACATTTTCTACTGCATTTTTCCTATTGTATAAGACTCAGTCAGAAGTACCTAGAAGAATGCAACACTGGCAGTCAGTATAACCAAGAATTAGACTATGATTTGAACCCAAATAACACATTAATTAATAAAAAGAACAATCAAGTATTTTGTATGTTTTTAAATTTTAGTGTCAAGTAGTGTGTGTCAGTAGAAAGTTAAAAATTAAATAGCAAAATGAACGAATAATATTTTTAAGAATGCATCATATTCAGAAAAAAAAAAAAGAAAAACCCTGAAAATGTAATATTGGAGTTTGAATTTTGTAATGTAGTAATTGATAAAAATAGGTAACAGTGGAATTTATAAACAACAAAAAATATCCAGGACACTCTTCATTACTGTTTTGATTCTCAGTTAAATGGGCATTGTATTTGTTTTTGAAAATGACTGAAAATGTTCCCAAAAGGGTGGAGATGGACAAATATAAATATAAGGATTTTCCAAATGGGAGTAAATTAGATTTCAGAAGCTGAGAACTAAGGAGCTTGGTGTTGATTTATGTTAACACTTTAAGTAGAATTATTAAGCAAATGGTTTGAGTGTACTTAGAAAAGAAAATACTAACCATTAGCTAATATCTTTAGTAAGTTCAAGTCTTGTCAAATTAACTGACTATTCTTTTTTAACTGGTAATTAGGCTGTCAGAGGAGGAAATTCAGAGTCTTTATACATCTTAATGTAAACCAGGCATTTCACAAATATTGCTTATAGAGAAGAAAGAATCATATGATCTATAATATCACCTTTAAGTGAAATTTTGGTCAGTTCAAAGGGGATGTGGAGGCAGCTAATGTAAAGCTAATTAAACGTTTTTGTTTTTAAACTCACTTAGCCAGAAAAACATCCCCTAATTATTTAAAATTCAGTGGAAAAATAATCATCATTTAATTTGGAAGAGAAGAATCTGACGTTATACCTATGATTTAATGTTATAAAATATTGTCTCATAAAAATAACAATTAGTAATATGTTTTAGTAATAAGCTGCAAATTATTTAAATTGCAAAATGCACAAGCAGCACACCACAAATAAAGTGCCATTGTGGAAGTTAATTTGGTAGAATTATATACACATACCAGTTTCAGTAGTAAGAAAATGTCTGATTCACAAATAAGCCATGATACAAACATGTCTTATAATCTAATTGGAAAATTATGGTCTAAAAATATGCAGAAGATGCTACTGCACATGGTAGGAATACCAAACAATCCCACCCAGTAATCCAATAATAATGAAGCAAAACTAACATTTATTGAAAATGAGAATAGAAAAACACAGTAAATGAAAATTCTGACGATGAACAATTCGGGACAGCAGTGATAATGCCTAGTTAATTGAGTTATTTTTGAGTATTTCAGGATTTCTGAATATCTACACATGAATTGATGTGATTTTCTATTACTGTTAACAAATCACCTTAAATTTACTCACATAAAACAGCAATCATTTTATTATGCTTATGGAGTCTGTGTTAGGAATTTGGTTAGGGCATGTATTAGTTTTCCTAAGGATGCTGTAACTACTTTCCATGAATGTGGTCACATAAAACAATAGAAAGTTATCCTGTCACAGTTTTGGAGGCCGGAGTTCTATAATCAAGGTGTGGGTCTTGTGGTAGTTGCTAAGAAGACTCTAGAATAAAATCTGTACCTTGTCTGAATTTTTAAATGAAGCATCTAGAGTTGAAAAGCATAATAATTGAATTGAAAATTGCACTAGATGGACTCAACAGTAAGTGTGAGTTGGCAGACGAAAGGATCAGTAATCTTTAAGACAGACCAATAGAAATTACCTAAACTGACGATGAGAGAGAAAATAGACAAAAGAAAAAATGGACAGAATCTTCGATGTTCAGATGACATGTGGGGCAATGTTCAGTATTCATCTTATGTTAATGAGAGTATCAGCTGAAGTAGAAAAAGGAATAGAAAAATATATCTGAAGAAATAATGATCCAAATGGTCCCAAATTGAATGAAAATCATTAAATTATAGACATAAGAAGCTAAATTAACCCCAGGTGAAATAAATATTAATGTAACATTGTATTATCTTTAGACATTCATTCACTCCTTATATGGGAAATGCCTTAACTGACTGCTGTGGATGCAATCTGAGTTTGACTTGCATGTGCCATCGAGCCTGATTGTAACCCAATTTTTCCATCATTTTCTTTTATTTAAACCTCAGACTATGATGATACCTTTGGTTTTCTTTCACTTTGCAACAAAATTACTACTTTCCCATTAAGTCCATTTTTTTTTTTTCTTGTTCTCATGTGCCTTCGGCAGGAATTGGTCAACTTTTTCTGTAAAGTGCCAGAGAGTAAATATGTTCAGTTTTTCAGGCTATATAGTCTCTGTCATAACTACTCAGTTCTGTCATTTTAGTGTGAAAGCCACCATGGACAATATGTAAACTGGAAGTTGATTTGGTAGAATTATATATACATACCAGCTTCAGTAGTAAGAAAATGTCTGATTCACAAATAAGCCATGAGCGTGTCTTGTTCCCATGTAACATTGTTTATGGGAAGTGGCTACAATTGGTGTGTAGGCTGTAGTTTGCTGAACCCTATCAGGGATAACAAAAGATGTACTATTTGGGCCCCAAAAAGCAGGAACTTTTAGCCCTGAAATCACATGCCCTTATCAGAAAAAGATTGCAATCCACACAATTTTGAAAATGCTTATGTTTTTATATTACTAAAAAAACAGACATTTTTCTTGAAAAGAAAAATGATCAAATTTGAGAAACAATACCAATAAGAAGATCTCTATTGATGAACCACAAGCTGAATCTTTTTCAATAATTTTTATCGATAATTTGGATAAAGTTATAAAAACCATCCTTCAAAATGACAAAATTCACAAAGGCAGTAAAGACATAATATTTTGGAGAATAGAACAGTAATTCACAACAACGAAACCATTAGAATTATCTCTTAAAAACCAATTTAAGGTGATGGGATATATGCATAATATGACATTAAGTGCAAACAACAGGATAAACATTTTTCTTAATTGCGTATTTATCATTCTTTTATAATAAATACTTGTCAGAGCATAGTTAGACTGTTCCCTTCTTGACCTCTCCTGAACACAAAGAGCACGCATAATGTTTTCCTTTCACAGAGGTAGAAAGTTCCCCTTGTATGTGAAATACTACTTCTCTTGCAAGTTTTACTATTTTGGTACTCACTGTGACACTAAAACACTGAATGTTAATGAGCCATTACTATGTCAAGGCTTTATGCTACACATACTAATTGTATCTCATTATTTATACTTAGTTATGACTTAGCTCTGCCTCTAATATGAGTAAAACTGGTGATTAACTAGTTCTTTCTTGTTTTTTTATCGCTAAGATGAACATTTTTTTAAAAACTTTTAAGTGCATTTTTCCAGAACCCATCAGCTCCAAGGCAAGTAGTTGTTTCAGTTTAGTTGTGGAGGGTGCAGCTCATGGTGGCCCATGCGGGGATTGAACTGGCAACACTGTTGTTAAGAGCACCACGCTCTAACCAACTGAACTAATTGGCAACCCCAAGATGAACATTTTTTTTTAGTTCATACATGCTAAGATAGGGAGTTTGGAATATTTTCCTATGCCCTTGGGGAGCCATGTACACTGAAGCCATTTGTATGTCTTATAACTTTAACCCCCTTGAAGGCAGTGATTGTTACATTTCCTTACAAGAATAAAATCCCGTATAGAAGATAGCTCAATAAAGATTCATTTTATGATTTATTAATTTTAGCCTGACTTTTGGTGTGTTGTGTGAGATCGTCCAAGCCTACTAGGGAGTTACATTAGAAAGAGAAACTATCACCCCACAGGTAACTTACAAACCAAAACCAGGGGTATGGAGTAGCAGTGGCCATTTTTACAAGTAGACTGTTGGTAAACAGACTGCTTGTGAGACTGGGAATGCTAGTAAAATAATCCTGAGGCTGAGGCAGAAATTGAACTCAGCAATCAGTCTCCTCTTGCCACCAGTGCCAGCCAAATTTAGAGCACAGGCTTTGGACTCCGACATGCCCAGGTTTCTATTCTATTTAAGCAACTCAAATCAAGTGATCATAGGCAAGTCATGTAATTTATCTGTGCCCCAGTTTCCTCATTGCTAAAATGGAAAGAATAGTACTACCTACTTCACAAAGTTGTGATAAAGGTTAAATGAAGTAATCTAGGCTAAGCATAAATGTAGTGCCCAGCAAACAGGAGGCATTCAGCAAATAATAGTTGTTTTTCTTCCTTCTTAACTAATTCTGGATGTTTATTTGGCTGTGGCTCATCGTTCACCCATATTATTGCTTGTATAAACCCTAATTTTAACATACATGTTTTTGATTTTTGACCATTTTCTAACTTCTAGAATTCATCTACACTTCTTAACTGTTTTTTTCTTTTTTCTCTCCTTCCTTTTTTTGGCTTTGGGCACTCAGCTTCATAGCTATCCATTTCTCACAACTTCATTTGACACAATCCTCTCAAAAATGGAGAAAAACATAAAGAAAAATCAACACAAACATAATAAAACAAACATGATCTGCTTTAGATAGAAAGATATTTTAATCACTTGAATATCTGATGAAATCTGCTTTCTGTGTGTATAAATAATAATTTATGAAGCCTCATGCCAGCTTCACAAAAGTTTGTGTGTGTGTGTGTGTGTATGTGTATAAATAAATATATATGTGTACATATGTGTGTGTGTGTGTGTGTGTGTGTATATATACATATATATATATAATGTTTTTTTGCAAGAGTGTTTTGCTGATCAGGGAATGATACTAACTGAATATGTTGATATCTTTACATTTATGCTGTTATATCTCAATATTTTTCTGTTGCAGAAAGCAGTCATGGCTTAGCAGGTAAAACTTGCCAGTATGTGAACCTTGGATTTAATGTAAATAAATGTCCTAGTTTATCTAGCTATGTAATCATTCGAACCTAGAATTATAATTTTGTAGATTTGAACTCAGCTTTAGATAAACATTATATTTCATAAATGAATAAATGTGTAATATGTTCAGTAAAGTACCAAATTAGGGAACCTGAATACTAAATAGGTTTTCTTGAAGAAAGAGAGGGTTTAAAAAATGCTATGAAAATTGATTAGATAAGCCCATAAATCATTGTAGGTTTTCATTGATTTCATGCATATTCAGAGTTTTCTTGATTGAAAATTTGTAATTTCTGTTAGTTATTAGTTTATTCTAACCACAAATATCACATATAGCCTAAAATATTCAAGGACATTAAGCCTTTAAATGTAGTCTGCCTTTAAATCTGAGAGCAGAGAAATATGGTGAATTTAATAATCAGTGCTTGTATTTCTCTACATATTCATATGATACTATAGGAAATGAAACATATGATATGATCTGTATTTTTAAGAAACATTTAGCAAACAGCATCATAATAGAGATATTTTATTTTTAAGAATTCACCTTATTTAGAAGTTCAACATTATTGAAGAACTTCCAGGATAAAATCAATGTTATAAGTATCATACTGAATTTAGCTCTTCATGTTTTGCTTAAGCATTCACAGGTCATATATTACTGCTAAACTTTATATTTACCATAAGTGCATTAGTACAATTAATTTCTCTTTGACAGAATCTTGTGATTACTCAAAAGTGGCAATTATAATGGGATAAAAATACCAGACTAAATGACTCAATTATTAGTTAGTAATTTGAGCTGGACTTAGCCAAACAGTTCTGGTATTATCTAGGATTCTTATATATCTCCAACCATCTGGAAGCTATTGGTCTAAGATGGCTTCAGCACAATGATTCACTCCTTCAGGCTAGCCCAGGCTTATTCACATGGAGACTCATTTCAACAGTGGCTGGAACATAAGCAACAAGGTACCAGCATTTTTCAAATCTCTGCTTGCGTTATGTTATATCCCCTTATAACCCATTGGCCAAAGCATCTGACCAAGCCCATTAGTCAGTATAATAAAGTATCAACCAAAGGTGAGGATACAGGATTGCATGAATACATTTGGGACCATAACTGCAATAAATTACCACAATGAGGTTTTAGGAGATCATTTACTTTAAGTAATCTCTTACTTTACAATAAAATAGTTAAAACATAAAGTATCACCATAGCCTATTTGAACTTGAATTTTATTTGCTTGATGCCACAAGAGTTTAGTTGCTTGGTGACTTCCCCTTGTAGCAATAAGCATTTTCTTGTGACCATATGTCTCTATGTGGTTTGTATATAGAAAACGTGAATCTTCTTTCCCTGCATCCTACCGTCCTTTTCATTAACCCTTCAAAAACTTAAATCATGTCTAATGTGTTTCTTTTGATATAAAATGAACTCTACATAACAATAAACCAAACTAGATAAACAAAAAAAAATCAAATTCCTCAAACTTTTACAAAAAATATATAAAAGTATTGCATATTACACAAAAGTTTACATGTTACACACATTTTGCATACCCACACTTCAAAATTAAGATTTCTGACATGAAAAATTAAGATACATACCAAAAAATATTCAGAACTTGGACATTTTCGGTAAAGGCTCATGTGAGGCAAGTGAGCTTTGAGCTTCAAGAACTTGGTATTAATGTATGGGGTTTGGTGAGGAAGTAGAGCTTATCAAGTACCATACCAGTCCTTCTAGAAGTACATTTTATTGCTTTCCACCAACACACTCTTTCTCTTATTGTGGCAAATCAGCTTCTCAATATCGTCCCCTCGTTCTGTTTCACATTTATTTCCAAAGGATCTTAATTGTTTACTGACCTACAGATTTATTTAGGAAAATCTCTGAGTGAAAAGTGAGAATTATAATTCAAGAGGATAATAAGGTTTCTTAAGACTTTTAGACTAAGTAAACTGTAAGCAAAAGAAATGAAGCAGAAGAGTGAGGCTTTGCAAGAAAAAGGGAATGATTATAGAATGATCTTCCAGGAAGCATAGTTATCCTTGGAAAATAGGACAGGCTTATACCTCTATGAGAGAGAAAGAGGGTAGAATAAGTGTAGACTGAAGAAGAAGGCTTTAAAGAAGAGCAGAGTGTGATGTAAAAGAGATACATAATATTGGAGGGAAAGACATTTTTCTTTCTCATGCTTCTTAGTAAGATCAGAGGTAGGATCACTTATTTAGATTGAAAGTCCAGTTTATGTCAGTTCATCTCATGTTCTTTGAGAATCTCTTATGTGATACGAATCTTGATAGGTACCCATGATCCAAAGAGGAATGATGCACAATCTCTGTATTGAAGGACTTTACAATCTAAGTGGGAGACAGTCACATAAATACAGTCTAATGTTCATAGATAGGCTCTCAGAGAAAATGACACCTAAGCTTGTTATTAAAGGATGTATAGACATTGTTCATAAGAAGATAGAGAAGGAAATTTCAAGCAGAAGGAATAGTAATTGCTAAACTAGCCAAGATGGACAGAAAAATGTTCAGTATTGATAGGGCTGTTTCTCAATTGTTTTTAGCCTATTATTCCTTTGAGGAACATGAAAAATGTTCACGTCCCTCTTCCGGAGATGCTGAATTGCCTTTCACCAATGAAGACTGTTTTCCAATATAAAATCTAATGTTTCTTAGTGATGAAAAGACTCTGAGGAGATTTGAGCTGGCAATGCGAATTATGTGCAGGTCTTTTCATTAGCAATCCTGCAGGAGGTGAATGCTGAGACCAGAGGTATATAAATAGAAAAGGGGTAAATTAACAAGACTCGCAATTCTTACCCAGAGGATGCATAGATGACTAGAAATGGTTCTGAGACAGTAAAACAAGGTGCTTAAGATTTTCTACCAACTGAATTTCATTATAACTTCCAACAAAATACCAATTGATTAAAATAAACCAACACATAGGAACTGCACTACTCAGTTCTACATGTTTTGGAAAACTGTTAATACTGATATTCTTTTTATCTGCATTTTAGTAAAAGCCCACCAGTTGAGTTTAATTGATCCTTTGGTTGTTAAGCAAACAAACAAAGAAGAAAAGCACACAGATTTCCAAGTTCATGTTAATTAAATGATCTTAGAAGCTATTTGGGTAATCTACTTAGGCTTCTCTACAAGCCACCCTTCTAATGACAGTCTCAGTAGGGAAATAATGTCACTAAGCCAGCTTTGCTTAAAGACACTTATTAATAATAGCAGATTAAAAGCATTCTTGTGCTATGATTCAAATATTCCATAGTTTTATATTTTCACATTTAATAATCTATTCTTAATGTCTTTGGGTATATATTTTATGGAAGGGGTAGACAACTGGACTAAACGTTTAGCTGGTGAAGCTCATATGTTAAGCATATCTGAGACCCCAGATGTTTCAACATTATAATTGGCAACCTAGTTAGGTTGAAACATTTTCTCCTGGTGGTTTTAACATTAATATCTTTCACACTCCTACTTAAATATCTTTTTTTTTTTTCAGTATCCATATTGAATGGAATCATTAAATCAAATTTGAATTTCGATAATTTACTTTAATTTACTTACCCCGTGTTGTTCTCCTGTTTCCCAATATTCCTGGAGGGAATGTAAAATGTAGTTAGGAACTTGAACTTTGAAATCATACAAACCTGGATTTTGATTGTGTGAATTTAGGCAAATTTTAAACAACTTAAAGTTGGTATTTTTTCTATCCATCCATCGATCCATCCATATCAACAAAATTGATATAATAGTACCTAGCTCAGAGCGTTTCTATTATGAGTTATGAAATCAGGCACAAAAAGTGCTTAAGTGTTTTTTGTTTTGCTTTGGCAAGAGTAGACTTTCAATGAATGCTAACTATTAATAATAAAGTAATAGTGAACTTTCCTCTTGAGGCAAGCATGTCTTCACTTTGTTCTGTACACATCATGCTTTCTTGACTCTGGCCTCTTTGTGCAAAGTAGCTGCTTCTTTCTATTTAAGTTACAATACCTTACTCAAGACCCAGCCAAAACCCCACCTATTCCATTAGGCCTTGTCCTACCAAAGCAGAACACAAAAGTTCTAAATGTAGGTCTAAATTTTGTGTATACTCATGGTCCTTAATTGAAATCATGGACTACTATTTCTGTTTATTGATTTGCCTATTTAGATATTCTTTTCCTAAAGATATTTTAAATTCTTAGACCATAAATTTTATCACCAAACAATAACAGACAATAAAATAAAAATATTATCAACCCAAACAACCCCCTCATACTTCTAGAATGTATTTCAAATTTTCAGATATTTACTTAATGAACATTTGAATGACTATCTTAGAATATTAGAAACTGTGACTCTCAAATGTAAAGGGCATTGACTACCCCCAAAATGGATGAATTTATTTTTTCCTTGGAAAACTTCTTGTCAGCCAAACCTTCTGTTGGAATACAAAGTTGGGCATTTAATCGCAGGGTAAAAGCAACTCTACTTCCTTCAAGTTTGGTGCTGTATTTTGATTTGGGGGCCTCCTACAAACTTAATGGTGGCAGCAGGGCTGACATTAAAGATTGTCTGGGCTGCTTTTCTTCTGCTGGCTTACTTCAGACATCCTTTTTACTATCTTTCATTACCTAGCAAGAAAAAATGTTGAGATGAGGCCAAATGATGCCATTTAGGCTCTTCTCTGTGCTATGATTTTGAGGGTTCCTTCATTAACCATACTTCTTTGATGTTCACATAAAGACCCACATTAGAGTGAAAATGGAGAAAGAATGATTTGTAAATGAAATGGCCATATATTATTGAGTCTCTAATATAGAGTGAATTTGTTTTAAAAATGTGCTGAGTAAACTTCTTTGATAATCTGAAGAAAAATAATTTGGTGGTGACTTACTATAATTTAAAAAGAAGTGTAAGTGATTTCTCTATAGGTGGCTTCTTTCAAATTGCAGGTTTAAAGGTGGCTGATCACAGTAATAAGGAACTAATTGCTTGGTCTTAACTAGGCTCACTGCTGTAAGACATCTTGGAAATTGAGATCGTGGTATTGTATCACTTTGAACTTCATTTTAATGATGCCTTGCTCTTTTTGTATTGAGTCTCATTTCAACAGAAAAAGTGAGCTATTTTCACATTTTTTTTGCTAAAGAAGGTTATATGTAAAACATTTAAAGTTGCTAAAAAGAGTTTCTCATTTGTTTAAAAAATATACTCAGAGACGTAGATTTGTCTTGTTATTTTTAAACAGTTAGTACTTTGTGACATTAGCCGCTCTCACTAGTATCTCTGTGATATTTATTTTTACTTCACAAATATAATTACAAATGCCATTAGAGTATTATTATATGACTCTGTAGGTGAACAACCATGAGAGTCTCAAATTTATGTAATCCAAATTATAAAATTAACTGTAAGGTGTTCTAGGGAGTTTTATAACTAATTCTTCCACCTAGCCAAAATTTACATTTAGAATGAATAAAACCACTTTGAAATGTTTAATGTTTTAAAAAGGCCTGGCTTCTAATTCAACAACCCCCACTGTTTGTTTATTGTGCTTATATGACTGATTGAGACTTTTTAGGTCTTACAGGTATGAAAAAGACATAGTCTTTGTTTTCAAAAAACTTAAAATTTATGAAGCAGTTAATAGACATGCAAGTAAATATAAAGTAAGGCAAATGTAGTTATAAACAGAAACTTGTGCAGAGGTAAGCACATGTACTAGATCTGTTCAAGAGACAATAGAATTTAAACTTCTCTGGGACAATGGTTCTCAAACTTGCATCCCGTACCAACCAGCCGCATCAGCATCATTTGAGAATTTTTTAGAAATGCAAATTCTTGGGCATTTCAAACTCAGAAACTCTGGAATGGAGTCCCAACTATCTGTTTTCATAAGCCCTCCAGGTTACTCTGATGCATGATAAAATTTGAAAACATCTCTTTTAGAGCTGAACTGTCCAATATGGTTGCCACTAGCCACCTGTTGCTACATAATTTAAATTTAAATTAAATCAGGATTTCAATTCCTCAGTTGCATTAGCTGCATTTCAGGTGCTCAGTAGGCATATGGAGTAAGTGGCCACCATATTGGATAGAATAGCTGCAGAACATTTCCGTCATCACAGAAAGTTACGTTGAACAACATTGCTCTAGAGTATGGAGACCTCAATGGGAGATTATTCAGAAATGGAATAAAGTAGATTTATCTCAACTCACAGAGATTCTTAAATGCAGTAGTAAGGAATTTGAACCGTAGTCTGCTACCTAGGGAGAAAGATGAGGTTTTTTTTTTTGCTGTTGTTGTTCTTTGTTTTTTTTTTTTTTTTTTTATAAAAGGGCATGACAAGTCTAGACTTTGTTCATGGGACATCATTCTTCCAGTCAGGTTGCCTGATGCTTTTTATTGAGTAAGACCAGAGGAAAGCAAACACAGGTAGACTTGTACTGAAACTGTAATTGTGGGAAGGGAAAAGAAAATCCATGTTGATAAAACATTGAGAATATAGTCCCAGTAGGAACTGATTACTCTTTGGGAGGTGGTCAGAGAGATAGAAAACTGAACCAAGATTGGATTTTGAATGTCAATTGATGCAAGTTTAATGCCATTATCAGTGACCAGGAAATAGGAGCAGCAGTAGTTTATCAGATTATGTGGGAAAAGATCATAGATTTGCCATGAAATTTTATGAATCCCATAGCTTTTATCTTCATCCAGAAATCTTTTTCATTACTCTTATAACACAGTTTCACCTTGTTACTTTCCTTAGCTATCAAAATTTTCAGATAATCATTTTTAATGAAACAAATGAACATTTTACCGTCAATTATTATATTTTTCAAATCAATGCCTCTGGTGGAATATGCCAAAACAATTTTTTTCCATTTTTGCTAGAAAATACTTTTTCTGGGTGAAAGGGTTACAAAGAAAGAAATCAGGTTGTAATGTAGTCTATGAAAATTCTAGTTTCCTCAAGCACATTTGTTGCAAAATTGAAATGATTCTCAATTCTGTGTGAAATAGAATATTCATTTTTGGTAATAAACAAAGTTCTTAGGGTATGAAAAATACTTCTAGTCCTTTATTATCTTTCAAATTTTACAACAGTGTGTGTGCTTTTTCATATTAATGTGCTTATATCCCTGTGGATTAATTTTATTTTTACTTTGAAGATTTAAAAAAAAATCACACTGGCTAACATCACGTCAGAATGGTTTGTACATTTCAGTCCAGTAATTTATAATGATAACTTAATTGGTATGATCTGAGGCATCACAATAAGGGAGAATAAAAACAAAACATTCTGTCAGGTGTCCAGAATCCTGAGTTATAGTTCTTACATCTACTTTTAGGATATTAGATAAAGAGTAAAATCCTATGGGCTAAAATTTCCTCATTTTTGTAATGAAGAGTTTGAGCTAGATTACCTTGGTTTTTCTGGCTCTACATGAGACAAAGCATGGAAACATAATTGCTTGCAAATTATTTATTAGGTGCTGTTTATCAAAGGGCATGACTCTTGGCTGAGAACATGGCAAAGGGCAGGCAAGTGGCTTAGAAGTCAAGGAAAGGAAAATAAGATCTGGGACAGAGGATGAAGTTGCTTGTATCAGAGTGAACAGTAACAACTAGAGACTTACAACTTGAGGACTCTGAGACCTGGGTTATGTTCCAAATAGGGATATTACGATCCTCATGTAAATGTGACTCTAACTGCTAATTGGTAATGGGTTGTGTGATGGAAAATAGAGGAGCCTGTTGCTTAGAGGTATCAGAAAGTACAGTGGGAGAAACTCTGCAAAGATGAACTCTGTTCCTCTGACTGTTGTATTTGGTCTGCCTTTAGCTTCTGTTTATACTGTTAAATGCATATATTCTGTGTACACTGTAGAAGTGAATTTTGTAGGTACGTTCGTTCACGGAATGCATATCTGATGGGGTAGAAAGAGCACTGAGTAGGGAATCTTGAGTCCTTGCTTGGGTGTGAGCTCTTCTAACTAGTGCCATAGTGTTGCACAGAAGTTGCTTCTGTTGACACCTGTTTCTATGCCAACTACCTTCTGGGCAAACTTGACACACTCTTAGGCATATCCACGCAACAAGGAGAGCTATCTAAGTAGCAAGTGGCTAAAGTGCTCTAATGTCCAGCCAGTCTACCTCATTTACCAGTTCATTGAAATTGGCAGCACCCCAGATCAAAACTCTTTCTGGCAACCATGCCATCGAGTAGTCCTAGGCAGGCCACATGCCATTTGTGAACATATAAAGCATTGACATTGACTGTGTCCAAACTAGACAAATATGTGCAGAAGTAAGGAGTGGATGATCATTCAGGTGAATTTAATGTTTTCTTTTACAACACTTTATTTTTTTCTCTCAATCTAGTCCTTTGCCTGCAGCACCAATGCTTTTTAAATTTCTCCAGACCTTTCCAACTAGGGCTTCCTAACTGCAGATTCTCAGCCACCTGATTATCATTAACTTCACTGATATGTATCATTTCTTGTTGACTCAAGTAGGAATGTCTGTTATCAGGGAACCGAGGGTGGGACAAGAGCAGTTCAATCTATGCTTGAACCTGGTCAGACTCTGTTTGTGTTCTTTGCTTTTCCCACTCCTTTGGCCACAGATTGTGTAGTGACAATGCATTTATTTTGTTCTTTATATTTTATTGACCAGATTTTTCTCAGTTTCCAGAAGAGAGCTTTGAGTTTTATTGCCTCAACAGAGAACTGAAAATAGTTTTTCAGAATCCTTTATAAGACTTTCTATAAAATAGTTATTTTATAATTCTTAAAGTTAATTACTCCACTGATATATTTTCCTTAATATTATCATTATGCTCATTTTAATATAACACAAGTCCTTTCTTAATCCTCTCTTGTCCCAGCTTCTTAATATCTGAGCTGCGTTTTTTTTTTTTTTCCCCCCCCCTGCAACAGAGGAGTTTGAATTCAGTTATCTCTGAGTCCTTTCAAGCTCGGAGACTAAGTGTGAAACTTAAGGATGGAAATAGGAGGATTTTCCTAGTTTCCTGAGCTTGAAGTCATGAAAAGTGTCTACTGTGCTGCTTTCTAAAACATCCCTTAGATTGATTCACTGAAGTGAACAGACCAATGCAATAGTCTGACACCAAATGCTATTTATCTTCTGATTTTCTTCACATGGTTGCCTCTCATTCTTCCATGCAATGATTTTACAGGCATTCAGTCCCCGAAGCAAGTGGCATTTTTCTAATTTTCAGTCAGGTCAATCAGTTGGGTGAGTATTGATGAACAAGCATTTGTTAAAACCATGTCACAAGTAATGTCAATCTGAATTGAACATGTGCCATGCCTAAGAGATTTCTTCATTAACCTGCTGACACTGCCAATGAAAATTCAATGTTGTTTCAAGAGTCTCACAAGCACATGCCCCATTTGCTACTTTTACCATGTGCCCTGGTGTTCCTTGAACATCATGTCTTTTATTTTTCTTGCAAAGCTAAATAACTTATGAAGATCATTTAAATACATGAGTTCAATTCTTTAAAATGCTGGTTCTCTGTAATGTTTGATTATTGAGCTTTGGATGTATTTAGGTATAGGGCTATCTGGGTCACAAGACAGGATTGAATGAACTAATTATACAATTTTTATTTACTTTTTTTTAATTACTTGATTAGAAAGATCTGTTGCAAGCGTGCCTTCAAGTATGTATTATTTCACACTTTCTTTGAGTCAGGAACCCAGGCACAAGCTAGGGGGTATGTATCAGTGGGCAGAACTTTTGGGGAACATGTGACTACACAATGCCAATAGTGTCACATACGTGATAAGAAATTAACTAAACCTTCTGCTGCATATTTTATGTTTCTTTACATTGTACCATAATTTTGTGTGAATACAAGAGTGAAAGGGCATTTTAAAAAGTCTCTTCTAAGTAGCTAAAACTGTCATTTATTGAATTCTTATTATGTTTCATTATCATATTTAAAACTATTGACAATCTTATGAGATAGAATTTTCGTCCCATTTTACAGATATGGAAAAAGATAATTGGAGAAATGAACTTGCTTAGAGCCACACAGCTTGTGATGAAGGAGCCAGATTTCTAACCTACTTCTTTCTGATCCATCTTCTATGCTCTTATCCACTATATTACATACCTGTAGGTAACAATTGAACTGGGCTTTGAAGAATGTATCAGTTTTCAACAGATATAATCAGACACTACCAGTAACAATAAGAAACGACAGCAAAAACAGTGGTCCAGAGTTGGGAAAGTGCCATATAATGTTTGGACTGTGAGATTCCTGATAGTGTAGCTGAATTGTATCAGTCAAATTTTCACCTGACCTTAGAGTAGCATTTTATTGGCGAATAGTTAATTTTGATATCAAAGACAAATTCAGGAACACTGTGAATAACCCTGTGGAAATGTATGGTGTTGCATATAAAGTCTTCATTTCCTATGCAGCATCTTTTTCTTGAGGACCTTTGGGAGAGATTTCTTTCTAGTCTTCAGATGAAGAAGAGCCGAGCTCACTGAACTGAGTCATAATTACTTCCCCTCTTTGCTTGCTTAGAAATCTTGGCGCTGAATTTGTGACCCACCTTAACATGTGTATGACTTTATGTTCCTTGTGCTCTCCCTTTGATCTTCCCTGTTTGAATATATTTTATCTCTGTAAGTTGCCTTAAACCTTTTTGGAAACAACTCAGGTTCTGAATAAACAAATATGTGAATAAAAGTCAGCTAGGTGGTTTATAGGAACCACTGATGAATTTGCAGGTAGTCTGAGAGCTCTGAAATACGATTTCCTGATGCTCAGCTATCAATCCTCCCAAACTGAAGTGAACTGGGTGAACAGCAACATTAAATCACCAGCTTGTCTGTTAAGACTATTGTCAGTGGATCCCAATGGCAAGCCCCAGACACTGTATTGTACACATCATGATTTGGACCTACCGGTAAAGATTCCACTCTGCTGTCTCCTTTCTTTTACTTAGACAGTAATTGGATGCAAAGGATGTAAAATGGGAATTCTAAGAAATTAAGGGCCTTCAATAGTTACTTCAAAAGCTGTGTCAGCTCAATTTTAATCAAAGTATGCTGGCACAGACTCACAGAATGTGGTACATCAGCAAAGTGATGAGTGTTACAAATAAAAGCATTGCACCTCTGTCACATTTTCAGAAATGAAATTGTATTGAAAAACTGAGGCTATACAACTCTGTTGCAAAGGGGATGCAGGAATGTGTTGTAATGCTAAGATATGTGAAAGAGTTACTAGCAATAGCTAAAAAAAAAAAAATCTGATGAGTAAAAATCAGCAAAGGAAATAAGTTGAAAAATCTAGTACTCCATAAAGATGTCAGGGAATGGGAAAGGAAGCGGGGTAGGCAGCAGTAAAAGATCAAATAATATAAAAATGTGGAAAAGAAAACTTTGAGGACAAAAGCACAAGGAGAGAGGTGAATGGGGGAGGGGTGACAGACAAATCATATTGGGAAAGAGAAAGCATACAGATAGTTAAGAAGATCCTAATCTAGAGATGAAAGAGGGATTTCAAGGATAAAGAATGCTGAGAGGTGCTAATCATATATGCATTCAGTGTATAGCATGGTAAGATGAATATTGATGCAGCAAGAAAATTGGATTAGAACAATAGTAGCAAGTTGCTGTTGTTAACGCTCTTTCTTATGAAATCGGTGGGGAGATAAGAGACTTTCATACAGAATTTACAGAAATTCTACTTTACTAGTTTCCTTTTTTACTCTTTAGATCTCAGAGAGCAAGAAACTAGGGGACAACTATATTCATGTAATTGCCATTATAAGGCTAATCAGTCCACATGTCCAAACTAAAGCTCACATTAGTTTATTGTGGCTATTGTAACAAATTACCTCAAATATTATGGGTTAAAATAGCAGAAATTAATTTTCTCACAGTTGGAGGATGAAAGTTCAAACTCTGATTCTCTAGGCCAAAGTCAAGGTGTTGGCCAGGTGTTGGCCAGGATACTCTCCTTAAGGCTCTATGGGAGAATCTGTTCCTCGCGTGTCCCAGCCTCTGGTGGCTGCTGGCTTTCCGTGGCTTATGGCTGCATATCACTCCAGTTTTCTAGGCCAGAATCTTCACATCTCTGTCTGCTCCATCCTCCCATCACCTTCTCCTCTGTGTGTACAAGTCTCTCTCTGTCTCTCCTTTATGAGGACACAGGTGATGGTATTTAGAGTCCATCT
Source organism: Rhinolophus sinicus (assembly GCF_057876585.1). Taxonomy (NCBI): domain Eukaryota; kingdom Metazoa; phylum Chordata; class Mammalia; order Chiroptera; family Rhinolophidae; genus Rhinolophus; species Rhinolophus sinicus. The sequence goes on from NC_142504.1 coordinate 35,975,991, forward strand.
GGATAATCCAGGATAATCTCCCCATCTCAAGATCCTTAATCACATCTACAAAGACCCTTTTTCCAAATAAAGTAATGTTCACATTACCCAGGGATGGGTACCTGATATTATTGGGAGCCATTATTTAGCCTGTGAGAATGCCCAATTCAAACATAACATGGTATTTTGCTTACAATAAGGACTTTGATGTAAATCTGGTCTGAAATTTGGGAAGAGATATATATAATAATGGGAAGGATACTCTAGAAAATATGAGATGAGATTGTTAAAGCAATGTTTTGATATAATCCTCAAGTAGAAAATATTGTTTTGGATTAGCGCTGCCCTTGGGCTTTTTTTTTTTTTTTTTTTTTAATGTGTATATTCTGTCTTTGGAATTCAATATTATTTGTATAATGATAAAAATGAAGCTCTGAGGGGTGCCATAAGCAGAACTCCTAGACTACTATGGTTTTATGTGGTTCATAAAATATGCCATTATTTTATGGGGGATTTGGATGGAAAAAGTACTAGGATTTTTGACCCCCATATCATAGGCCTACAGCATTCTATACATGGTGAAAAATTGAGTCAAATGGAAAAAATAACATAAATAAATAATTAGAAGAGTATCAAATAAGTGTTATAAAAAAGTATTATGTGAGTTCAAATATGATAGAAAGGGCCAGGAAAACCTGTATGAAATCGATATTTGAGCTGAATCTAGAAACATGAGGAGTATATACTTTATAGGCTAAAGTGGAGGACCATGTTTCAGACTTAACAGGCAAAATACGAATGCATGAAAGATCATAGTACGTCCAGGGAACAATGATTAACTATTAAAAGTAAAGCTTAGTCAGCATTCTGGGAGATGACTTTAAAAAGATTGAGAGCATGCTGTCAAGGAACTTTCGATTCTAATTCATTTGCCCCTTTTTATGAATGGAATGAAATAAGTTTACGCAAAAAAATTGTATTAGTAAGTTTCTAGTTTCGAAAGTATTTGAATACACAGATCAAGGTGGTATACTGAAGCCATGGATTTTTTGTATTATATTTCTCTTTATTTCCTACTAAATGTATCAGTGAATATATTAAGGGTTAAGACATTCTATAACACCTAGAAAAGAGAAGCTCCTGTCATGTACATGATACTTCCAAGCTTATTGTCAGTAAATGGTGTAGTTGAGAGAATACATTACAGGTGCAATAGAGCCCCCAGTGGAGTGGGTAAAGATTCCTCAATTGTTTTCATCCCAACTTCTCTAGAACCCCAATAACATCTCCTAATTAGAAGTGAACTGTGAACAAAAGGATGGACTTTAAAGCTGCGGCAGGGAGTTGGGGAGATGAATTCCAGGCTTACTAGCTAAGTGTCAGAACCTTCAAAATAAAGAAGCCCATGGAAGTCACAAAACATCCAGGAGCCTGGGAACCCTACTGAGTAAAGCTGAAAAGCATTGCAGCATTTGGCATCTGACTCACAAAAATCAATTTCTCTGAAATTATAGCTTTCTTTGCCTCAAACTTTATCCCATCTCCCATGACAGTCACACTGGATCTTGAAATTAAGAGTAAATTTACATTTTTTAAAATGTTTATTTTTGTACTTCTTTTATATTTTAATCTATTTTTACCTGGGACTAATACAACTGAGCCGTGACTACAATTACTGAGAGAGCTAATGATTACCAATTTTAAGCGAGTTTAAATCCACCCTGAAGTTCAACAGTATGGGCATCTGAGCACTCAAATCAAATAACTTTAAATAGGAAGGTTTAAAAATATTCTTTTAAATAATGAGGGTGACATTTAGAGATCATAAACAATACTCGAATGTTCCAAATAAAAAGAGAAGTGAAATTTTTGGAAATTAAAACAACGATTATTAAAATTAAAATGATTCATTCCATGTAAAATCCAGTCTGAAGTGACAGCAAATTAACTGTTGTATTACATTTAATGATTAGAAAGTGAGTTTGAGATATGCTTACAGAATTTAGAATAATACAGTGTTTGAAATTATAAGGGAATACGATGACAACTTTTTAAAAACCCTAGGGTTTTACTTATTCATTGATTTTCAGAAATAATTTTTTTCACATATTAAATTAAAAAGTCTGGAAACAAGATGTGTCTAGCAATCTCTATTATGTTACAATCCCTGTTGCCTTATTTGTTTTACATTATAATATTTCTGAAATGGAGTTAAATCTTATTGTTGATGGTATTGTAGACTTGCTGCAAATGAGAAATAGTTTCAGAAGTGTTAAAGAACAGCAGCAGTATTCAAAACGGGAGTGAAGAGAAGCAACAATAAATATAACAGATTGAAAAATCACACTTACCTGGGAAAAGGCAAGAATTTTCAAACTACAGGGACTCTGGGAGCTAGGAAAGATAAAAAGGGAAAAAAGACCCATACTTGAATATATTTTGGTAAATGTTCTTAATTTCAATGATTAAGACAAGCACACAGACGCCCCTAATGCAAGAATCAGATTTTCATCGGACATTTCATCTCTTTCCCTTTCCATCTCCAATACTGGGAGACTTTGAAGAGTGTGACTCCACAAGTGGACCTTGCCAAAATCTCTTCTAACGTTAAATTGCATCCTCTCCCTTTTGTCACATGATGTCTCCCACTAACTGACTAGAAACAATACTGGGTTGAGAATTACAAGATTTGGATTCTGTTCCTCTTCTGTCCCAAGATGGGTATTCTATTCTGTTATTTGGGACTTCAATTTCCTTGAATATTAACCAATTTGAAGTAGTTGATCCATAATGGCTATTCTGCCTCTAACATGTTTGGATAGTATGGTTGTCCAAAACAATTTTTATGACCGTTACAGAGTTTGAGAAGTAACTTTGTAACTTGGAAGCAGAGACCAGAATGCCATAGATGTGTGATTTTGTTTTTTTTCGAATGATATTGGCAGTTTCATTCAAAAGTGTATCCTAGTGACATTATAATACATTCTAGACTGGACAGAAGTTATGGAAGCACTTATGCTTTCCCAGAGTTTTGGCATTATTGCATAATTTTAACTTGAATAGAAATTTCTTGAAAGTAATTACCATACCATGTAATTTTAAGGCCCATGACTGTTAGACCAATTAATCAGCAATTTTCTGATTAGTAAAATTCCAAGTCAATGAAGAATGTTGAATAATTTAAAAGAAAAGCTGAGAAATCAAAAATATTTTAAGCAGTTATTTTTATATCCTACAAGAAAATGTCTGTAGACTGCATAATTAATCATAATGTTTCACGCCAGTATTCAGTATCCCTTAGTGAAATCAGGAATTTTATATCAACCAGTGTCTTTATAAAGAACAAGTTCTTTTCAATAACTTACATCTCTTTTTAAAGTATGATGGACTTTAAAAATAGTCATAATCTGTTTGATATTTTACAAAGTTTTAATGTTTCCCTTTAAGATGAGTATATTTAGCCACAGATCAATGTCACCTCTAGGGACATATAGCGATCGAGTTTGGAACACAGCATCTTTTTCTGTGACTAAATGCTAGAATAAAGGCTTTGATCATTAAGATTACATATTATTTCAAACTATGCAGGGTGAAGAGTTTGGAAAGTAGGATCTAATTACAAAATGATCTTCATAAATTGAAGACTGATCAGGACCAGGTAGAGTGAAGTCTATTAAAGTTAAGTGCCCCCCAGAGATATTCAGTTGGAGAGTTTGTAGTTAAGTATGATATTTGAGCCTGTGCAGTGTCCACTACACAGACACCACTTAGAATAGGAAATCATAGTATAAAGGGCAACTCAATTATTACAGCGTGCCTCACTCTGATGCTATGACAGTCAGTGTAGGGGAAGGTCTGTCTTTTAATATCACTGATTTTGAGGTCTTCTAAAGGACCTCAGAGTACATTTTTCCAATACCTTAAGTGCTTTGACTATAATTCCAAAGGAAATATGAAGTGCAAATATGTCATTTATAAAAACAAACCTACAATTTTAATTCTCCCCAAATAATTTTGGTTTCCCAAAGAAAGAATACATAATAGACTAATTGTATCAATAACCACAGCTGTTACTCAAAGAATTCTTTATGCCTCAAATTGGTAGGAAGTAACTATTTTTATTCTGATTGGATTTATTATTCTTTAGCCATTTTAATTGAAGAAGAAAGTGACATGTATGATGTTATATAATTGTTAGATATCACAGTGTTGTATCAGATTATAGAAGAATATTACTAATTTATATCCCTATGTCTCCAAAGCAGTTTTCTTACTAAATATTTGTAATAATATTTGTGTATTTGAAATATAATTTAGATGATAAATTCATAAAGAATTGAAATCTTATGATTTGTTTATTGATTTTCAAAGCTCTTCAAAAATACTTTCAATTTGTGATATAAAACATGCAATAGGATATCATCCAGCAGCACTTATATTTTATAAGCAGTCATTAAAATCATTTAATATTATGGTTTTGTATATATATATATATATATATATATGTATATATATATATACACATACATACATATATATATACATATATGTGTGTGTGTATATATATATATACACACACACATAAATACATACATACATACATATATATAATGGAAAAGGGACAGCACGATTCTTAAAATCAGGTCATCTATCAAGAGTAATAGTTTCCTAGGAGGAGCTTGAACACAGATATACAAAATATACATTCTTATTAAAGACAGCAATACTACAGAAGTCAGGAAAAGAACTGTTAAACTAGTAAAATAATAATAGAACTCATTTAGGTTAGTAGTGATCTTATAAAATGAGAGCTGCTGATATTTTAATGTAGTGGACCATATTGAATTGAGACCAATGCAAGTGCAATTATACATTACATCAAATAGTAGTAGAATAGCAGGGCCTATTGGCTTATTTAGGGACAATTCAACTCTCCTTAGTTTCTTGAAGCCATTGTTAAAGATGAAATCCTATAGATAATTTTTAAACATCCTGGAACTGCAGAAAGAATAAAATAAACGATCTTTCCTTTTTTTGAACTCCATATAGTAAATATGTGTAGGAGATTGTCCTGTTACACCTCTGCTCTATTCCCAGTTTTGGGATTTGTGTATGGCACACAATAAAGCTCTATTACTATTGAAGGAATACATGATCTGGTTCAACAAGCATTGATCAATCCAATATAAAATGATAGCATTCAGTTTTGGGATTTAACTGTGTTCGATTTTAGGATTTCATGGCTTAATGAAATTGGCATTCGGGCCTCAGAAATTTCACAGTCTACTGGGAAAGTCAGGCTTGAAAATAAATCATAACACTATGGCATGATGATTAAAGTTTGTACAAAGTGCTAAACCAGAATGGGATATCCAGCTCTTGCCTTAGCATGTTGAGGAAGACTTCTTGGGGAAGTTTTTCTTGAATTGCTGTTTTCTTAAATGAAAATTAGTTTGATGAGTTTAAGTGGGTTTTAATTTTATTTGAAGACATAGAACGCTAAGTTAAATCAATGCCTCCCCCTTAACTATTTATCCAAATTTACATTCATTCCTTCATGTCCAAAATATTTTTGACTACTTATGTGTCGGTTTTTGAGACATAAAGGTATATAATATAAGACTACTCCCCTAGAAGCTAGATATAAAAAATACACTTTTCATGTTCTCTATGAAATATCTAAAGTAGAAGGGTCATAAGTCAAATATTATAAAATGTCATAGATTTATGCACAAGTTCTCAAGTTAGCTTAGTGGTGAAGGAGGGGTATAGAGTTATTTTAAAACTAACACCAGATGAGAGAATAACTAAAGTGGGGTTAGAAAGATAAGCAGGTGTCAGTAAGTAGATGGATTGTGGGGAGACAGCAAAGGCCAATTTCTTGAGAAGAGGACTGCTTTTAAAAAGCACACAAAATCACAAGAGATTTCTGTGTTCACTGAGCTGCAGTGTGTTAATGTATTTGGATATCAAATTGGGTTTATATGCTTTTCTTTGGTTGTACTTATTCTGAAAGTAGCTGGCCAATGAGGATTTTTAAGTAGATCAAGATTCTAAGTAGATCAGGATTTTTAAGTAGATCAAGTGAAAGAAGAGTAGAGAATATATTGGAGAATATGTAACTTGGAGGAAGTTAGAATGTAGTATTCCTTGTAAAAAATTAGGAGTGTCTCAACTAATGTAGTAGCAGCAGGGATTAGGACAGGGGACGTTTTAGGGCTGCTAAAGAGAAAAAAAAAATTAATCCACATAATTTTTTTGGTTGTTTCTATTTGTCTTGTTTCATGAAAAATTTAAGGTAGTTTATAGGGATATATAAAATGCAACAGGAAAACATACTAGTTCATAGGATTAAATACTATCAAGGGTATCAGTGATTGAACAATTATCAATTGGAAAAAGGAAGAGGGAGGATAAAGGAGACAGTGCCTAGGCTTTTTTGTCTGGAAAACAGAGAAATGCAATTCCTCACTGAAATGGAAAATAACATGGGAAAATTAGCTTACCTGGAGCGAAGTCAAGTTCATTTTTGTGTTTGTCGAATTTGGGGTTCCTAGAATTATTGATGTGGTGACTTTAAAATGAAATTTGACTATTTTTGTTTAAAATTCAGGAGAATGGTTATGGTTTGAGAAACATTAACAAGCAGGTGGTATAGTATGACATATTCGCTTGAAAAACTCTGTATAAGAGCCATCCAAAAGCTCAGTGATTTATGACAAATACTTATTTTTTGCTCCTGGGCCTGTGGATTAGATGTGGCTCTGCTGGGCTAGGTTGTACTTGTCTTCAGGCTGCAAATCATCTCAGTACTGCTCCTTATCCTGGGACTAGAGCTTTCCCAAGGAACGTTCTCATGGTAGATGGCAAAGATACAAAAAGCACTAGCAAAAACTCTTGGTGTCTCTTGAGGTCTCAATATGCACCTAACAAATTGCCCTTTGTTTACATTCCATTGACTGAAACAAATCACATGGCCAAGCCAACCACCAAAGGGGTGAGGAAGTATACTCTACCCAGAGGGAACTACAGAAAGGTAGAGAGCATTCCGAATAAAAAATAAAATCTCCTATAAGTAGTGTTTGGAATAATAGGGTTGGATGACATTACTCAGTGAGAGTAGTAAAGTAAGAGGAGACAATAATAGCAGCCTCAGAAACACTAATGATTAAGAAGTGAACCCACGAATGATAATAAGAGATTATATAAAATCAGGGAAATAGAGGATCCCTGAAGTCAAACAAAGGAAAATCCAATGAATAGGATAAGGAAAACATTATCTCATCCTATGTAGACTTTAATCAGGAATGAAAGTGTCTTTTGCATAGCTATTTGGAGGTCATTAATGAGACCATTTTGTTGGTAATAGAGGTGGAGAGAAATTATAATAAATTGAGAAGTGGATAGAAACTGAAGAAGTGGGAATAGCTATAACTATCCCTTCAAAAAACTTGTCAGTGAACAAAAAGTGGTATGGGGATCTAAAGTTGGTAAACTACCTATGTCTGAGAAAGTAATATTCCCCTAAAACATCTTAGACCAGGTGGAAAATGATTTCTTATTTAAAAATAATAAATCAAAAACCCTGCGCTTTAATGACTATACCGTAAAATCCACTTAAAATAGTTAGCCATATATATATATATATATATATATATATCCAAACTGATTTATTATGATTATTATAAAATTCAATCAACAGTGTTTTATTCCTGTATGTCAGGTATTAAGATGTGGATGTACAAAATATGAATATAATCTAGTTCTGAAATTTAAGAAAATTCCCAGATGAAATCCCTATATATCATCTGCATTCAATTAACGTGATACACCACATAAACAAAATGAAAAATAAAAATCATACATTCATATTAATAGATGCAGAAAAAGCATTTGACAAAATTTAACATCCATTTATGATAAAAACTCTTAGCAATGTGGGAATAAAGGGAACATATCTCAACATAATAAAGGCCATATATTACAAACCTACAGGTAACGTAATACTCAATGGGAAAAAGTTAAAGAATTCTCCTTATGATCAGGAACAAGACAAAGATGTCCACTCTCACCACTTTTATTCAGCATAGTGCTTGAAGTCCTAGCCACACTAATCAGACAAGAAAAAGAAATAAAAGGCACCTAAATGGGAAAGGAAGAAGTAAACTTGTTATTTGCAGATGACATGATACTAAATAGAGAAAACCTGAAAGATTCCACCAGAAAACTATTAGAACTGATAAATAAATTTAATGAAGTATCAGGATACAAAATTAATATTCAGAAATTGATTGCAATTTTATATACCAATGACTAACTTTCAGAAAGAGAAATTAAGAAAGCAATCCCATTTATAACTGCATAAAAAAAAAATACCTCAGAATAAATATAACCAAAGAAGTAAAAGATATGCACTCAGAAAATTATAAAACATTGAAGAAAGAAATTAAAGAAGATATAAATAAATGGAAGAATATACCATGCTCATGATAGGAAGAATTAATATAGTTAAAATGTCCATGCTATCCAAAGCAATCTATAGATTCAATGCAATGCTCTTGAAATACCAATGGCATTTTTCACAAATAACCCTAAAAATTATATGGAACCATAAACAAACCCAAATAGCCACAGCAATCTTGAGAAAGAAGAATAAAGCTGGAGGTATCATGCTACAAGGCCATAGTTACTAACCAAAACAGCATGGTATTGGCATAAAAACAGACACATAGATCAATAGAACATATAGAGTCCAGAAATAAATTCATGCCTATATGATCATTTAGTCTAGAATCAGTGAAGCAAGACTATACATTGGGGTAAAGACAGTCTACTCAATAAGTGGTGCCAGGAAAAGTGGACAGATACAAGCAAAAAAAAAAAAAAATGAGAGTGGACCACTTTCTTATTCCATGTACAAGAATAAACTCAAAATGGATTTAAGACTTAAGTGTAAGACCTGAAACCATAAAACTCCTAGAAGAAAACATAGTAAACTCTCAGACATTACCCTTAGTAATATTTTTACTGATATATCTCCTCTGGCAAGGGAGACAAAAGAGAAAATAAACAAATGGGACTACATCAAACTAAAAAGGTTTTGCACAGCAAAGGATACCAACAAAAAATTGAAAAGACAGCCTACTGAATGGGAGAAGATATTTGACAATGATACATCTGACAAGGGGTTGATATCCAAAATTTATTTTTTAAAAGCCTCATACAACTCAACACCAAAAAAAATACAAACAGTCCAATTAAAAAATGGGCAGAGAACCTGAATACGTAGACATTTCTCCAAAGAGGACACACAGATGACCAATTGACATATGAAAAGATGCTCAACACCACTTATCATCAGAGAAATGCAATTAAAAACTGTAATGAGATTTCACCTCACACCTGTCAGAATGGCTATTGTCCATAAATCAGCAAACAAGTGTTGGTAAGGATGTGGAGAATAGGGAACCCTGTGAACTCGGTGGGATTGCAAATTGGTGCAGCCACTATGGAAAATGGTTTCGAGATTCCTCACAAAATTTAAAATAGAATTGCTTTGTGATAAACAGTTCCACTCCTGGGTATTTATCCAAAGAAACCCAAAACACTAATTTGAAAAGATATATGCACCCCTATAGTCATTGTAGCACTATTTACAATAGTCAAAGTATGGAAGCAACCCAAGTGTCTGTCAATGGATGATCGGATAAAGAAATGGTACATATATACAAGGGAGCAATAAAAAAAAAAAAGAAATCTTACCACTTGTAACAACATGAATGGACCTAAAGGGTATTATGCTAGGGGAAATAAATCAGACTGAGAAAGACAAATACCATATAATTTCACTTATATGTGGAATCTAAAGGATAAAATAAATGAACCAACAAAACAGAAACAGACTCATAAATACAGAGAACAAACTGATGGTTGCTAGACTGGAAGGGGTGGGGGTGGGGGCTGGATAAGAAAGATGAAGGGATTAAAAAGTATAAATTGGTAATTATAAAATAGTCATGGGTATGTAAACTAAAGCATGGATAATATAGTCAATAATAATGTAAAAACGATGCATAGTGTTAGATATGTCCAGACTTACTGGGGGGAATCACTTCATAAATTATATGTCAAATCACTATGCTGTGCACCTGAAACTAATATAAAATGATATTGAATGTCAACTAAAAAAATAGTCACGGGGATATAAAGTACAACATAGAAAATACAGTCAATAATATTATAACTGTGTACAGTGTCATATGGGTAATATAATTATTGAGGTTATCATTTTGTGAGATATATAAATATTTAATCACTGTTGTTTTGTACACCCAAAACTAATAAAAGAAAACAGCAGCTGTAGATATCAACAGATACAAATACATCCCCAAAATCATAAATAAGAAAACCAAATGCAGAATGATATGCATATTATGATAAATGTATTTAAAAAACTGTAGTGAAGATTAAGCTTTGTTAAAGCTGGGCAGTGGGCAATGGGTGTTGGTTATATTATGTTATTTACTTTTCTATATATTTAAGGTATTTCAAATAAAAAGTTTCACCTAAAAAACAGATGAATCTGTGAGGCTGAACCCACTTCCACACATATATAAATGAGCATTCTCCAAACTAACTTCCATATAGAATAAATGTTTATTAGAGATACAGAATTAAAACTGTGCCAATTTGAAAAAGAAAAAAGAAAAAAACAAAACCAAAAAACCTATATGTCTCATTATGGTTGAAAAACCTGTGTGTGTGTGCCCATGAATTCACCTGAGAAATTCTTCAATTATATTTATATGAGGCTTAAAAATAATGTGATTTACCCAAATACTCATTTTCCAGATCAATTTACTCCAGTGGACCAGTTTTGATGATTTTCATGGCTATAAATTTATTTGTTTACATATCTGTGGGTTTAAAATGTGGATGTGTCAACAAAGATTTCTCCTCTCTTGGTGGGAAACCATCAAGATAAGCAGAAAATGTGTGGAAAAGAAGGGAAAAAAAATTTGAATTTAATATAAGGTCTGAAAGAATTAGTTGAAAATAATTATGAGTGCACATGCTTAAAAGTCAAGGCATTTGGAACCATTAGTTAGCTAGAAAGACTAATAGGTGATGATATTTGCAGAAATTGCTCAGGTTTAAATCATTTGCAATTCCTTTCACCCCCTGAATTTTGCTACCAAAGGAGAAAGATTGGGGGGGGGGGGAAATCCCCCAAAACAAGAAAACAATCCTTTACTAAGTTTTCCACTATAGATGCAAGAAAGTGTTTTTGTATTTTCTCATTGTGGCAGCCAAGATTGAATAGAGGAATACAGGAAGTACAAAAACATTGATAGAGGGAGCAGAATATTTTTTGCAATTCAAATATAACCTCTAAACAACAGAGAGCCAGTTTTATTCCAAAATGAAAAGGAATCTAAAATTGAGTTTCAAAAAACAATCATAGCATATACTATTAATATATCATAAGGTACTTATGTGAACAACAGAGAATCCCTGCTAGCAGAAAGCAGTGTCCTGTCCTACTCCACATAAACTTCCTGCAATTAGCTGTGCCAGAAAGAACTTTATTAAAAAGATGAATAATAAACCAAAAGCAATTAGAACAGGAGAAAAGGAAAAGCAGAAACAATTAACAAACGAAGAATATTCATAAACAAAGTTTTCATGACCCACATGGAAATTATGTTCAAATATACAGTTATGATTTAGAGAAACTTAAACTTTCATCCTTAGAATTAAGAGTTCAAAGACAAACAAGAGATTAACGGGGTAATAGATGACAAAAGGACATGAAATGAGTATCAAACATTCACTGAAGGACCAAGACTAAAATAAATCTATTCAACTGAAGGATTAAGCAACTAAGGTTTCAGAACAGAAAATAAATATTAAAACTCATGAAAAAGTAAAACTGATAGTACCTACAGACTGAGACAGAAGTGGCAAAAAAAAAAAAGTAAAATGGATGTTAGTATGCAGATTGCTTTACCCTTTTAAAACTACGGGTCAAAAGATATTAGTATAAAGTTGATGAAATCAGCAATAGGCTATAAGTATGTTTAGATAAGCATATTAAATCCCCTTATGGGGGAACACTAGCAGTACAAAGAAAAATACAACAAGGAGATGAAATACGGTGGTAGAGGGAAAGAAAGTATTGTGGAGAAGAAAACGTGGAAATATATGTAAAGGTAATCATAAGAAAACTCCTGTGTCAATCATTTCCCTGGTTGCTTTCATATCCATGCTGTATCACAGGAACTAAACTCTGAAAATTATGTTTTCTAGGCCTCTACCTGTATCTTTTGGCTTCTACCATTGCCAAGTTCCCAACTTGTCAATAGCAGAATCTAAAACTCGACCCGTGATATGGATTTGTTTCAAGAAATGGAGGGTAGCCAACTACATTGTTGAAGATTGGATACTTGGACCCTCTTTCTTTATTGAAATGAAGGGTTTGCTCTCATTGGAAAATAATGCCTTTTTTAGATGCATGTATTTGTATTGATGTTCTTAGCCTGCATTACTTCTGCAATCACCGTCACTACTGGATTTATAGAATACTTTGAAGCCATCAGTATCCCACATGCTTCTTCCTGAGTAAATTATTGATCTTATCATAGACCTCGTATCTAGAAGCATCTTAGAAATGCGGAATAGCTTACTGAAGCGTACGTTACAGTATGAGCTAGGAGACAACTTCCTGAGGAGTTGGGTGCTGTCCTGCAGGAAAACTATCAGCTTTTACCAATAGACCAGAATACATATATCCAGGAACTCAGGGGCAAACGTGGAAGTGACCTTTTCTTGTATCATCTAATTACGCAATTGCAGAATTTTTGTCCTCTGTCCTCATAACTCTGATCTTTGCTGCATAGCAATCTTTATTCCCAAAGGAGAATGTGTGTATCAGTGAGCACATTGCTGGTTTCATTGAATTTGGAAGTTGAAAATACCATCTGTTTTATGTTTTGGCTTCACTAACTTCAGTGGCGTGTCTCTTGGAGTTTACATATCAAATAGTTTAAGGTAAACTTTAGCAACCTAATAAATCGGGAACATTAAAGAATCAGACACTTCAGGAAGATGTCATAAAAGAAAGACTCCTATTAATGAAATTTTAAAAAATATAAAAGACATAAGAATAAATCTAACAACAAACTGAAAAGCTCTCTATGAAGGACTCTGAAATACTACTGAAGAACACAAAACATTACTTAAAAGCATGCTTTTAGATAGAAACTCATTATCATAATAATGAATACTATCTAAATTGATATAAAATTATCAAAATCTTAACATCTCAGTAAAAATAATAGAATTTCTGAAGAGCCAGAGAAGCTGATTTTAAAGTTCATATATTAAAAAGATAAGTAAGAATAGCTAGAAAATTTGGGTCAAACAGGGAAAATAATTAGTCCACTCATAACAGTCATTAAAATATAAAATAAAGCCAGAGTAACTAAAATGAGGTAATTATACAGAAATAGAAAGTAAAATCAATAAAATAATAGAATGTAGAAATATGTCCACCTTCATACACAAATTTAATAAAAGATGTCATATTTTAACAGAGGCCTATAGTTCTATTTTAGTTGACAAAATACATTATCAAATATTAGAATTAAATTGCATTCAACATTGAAAGAATAGTTTCCCTCCAAAATCGGGATAAAGGCATTGATGTCACCTCTTATCATTTCTATTCAACATTTTACTTATGATTCTAGACAGTGCAGTATGTCATGAAAAAGAAATAAAAGCCATATGTATTAGAAAGAAAAAGTAAAACTAAATTTATGTTAAGACTACATGAGCATGTACATAGGGAATTTAAAGGAATCTACAGAGACCCATGAGAACTAAGGTGACTTTAACAACTCTATTTCTTTTTTCTTTATATATTAAGTTTATTGGGGTAACATTGGTTGATAATATTGTATAGGTTTCAAGTGTACAGTTATATAATACATCATCAGTATATTGCATTATGTATTCACCACACAAAATCAAGTCTCCTTCAATCACCATGTATTTAACCCCTTTTACCCTTTTCTTCCTCCTTCTAACCCCTCTTTCCCTCTGGTAACCATCATACATACTGTTGTCTGTGTCTGAGTTTTCGTTTGTCTTATTTGTTCATTTGTTGCTTTCAGTTTTATATCCTACTTATGAGCGAAACCATAATCGAATGACACTTTGTTTCCATGTCTTGACCATTGTGAATATTGCTGCAGTGAACATAGAGTCACCTACCCTGTTTCCCCAAAAAATAAGACCTCACTGGATAGTCAGCTCTAATGCATCTTTTGGAGCAAAAATTAGTATTAGACCCAGTATGATATGATATGATATGATATGATATTATAGACATGGTCTTATAGTAATTTTTGGTCCAAAAGACACATTAAAGCTGATTGTCTGGCTAGGTCTTACTTTGGGGGAAACACAATATATCTTTATAGATAAATGTTTTCAAATTTTTTGAGTAGGTACACAGAAGAGGGATTGCTGGGTCACATGGTAACTCTATTCTTAATTTTTTAGGAACCTCCATACTGTTTTCCATAGTGGCTACCAATTTACATTTCCACCAGCAGTGTAGGAGGGTTCCTTTTGCTCCACAAGCTCTCCAACACTCATTATTACTTGTCTTGTTGAAAATAGCCATTCCAACAGGTGTGAGGTGGTAGTTCATTGTGGTTTTGATTTGCATTTCTCTAACAGCTAATGAAGTTGAGCACCTTTTCACATATCTGTTAGCCATTTACATGTCTTCTTGGGAGAAGTGTCTATTCAGGTCCTCTGCCCATTTATTTTAATTGGATTGTTTTCTTTTTGTTGTTGAGTTGTATGAGTCCTTTATATATTTTGGATACTAGCCCCTTATTGGAGGTGTTTGCAAATACTTCTCCTATTTAGTTGGTTGACTCTTTGTTTTCTTGATTTTTTTTTTTTTTGCTGTGCAGAAGCTTTTTAGTTTGATGGAGTCCCCTTCATTTATTTTAGCAACTCTATTTCTATATGCTGTTAATATATAACTGGAAAAGAAAAAAATTAAAATACCAATTATAATAGCATCCACACACATAAAATACATAGAGATAAAAATAACAAAATATGTAAAATACCTGGTCATATAAAACTATAAAATACAGGAGAGATTAATTTTAAGAGATCTAAATAAATATATCATGATTATAGATTAGCAATCTCAATATTACGATGTCTATTATTCATATTGATCTATAGAGTCAATGTGGTTTTATCCAAAATCTTTATAGTTTTTTTTTTTTTTTTAATTACAAGCTAATTATTTTGGAATTCACTAGAATAGCCAGAACATATTTGAAACAGAAAAACAACAATAAGACTTACACTATTTCAAGGCTTAGTATAAAGCTACAGTAATCAAGATAGCATAGTTCTTGTGAAAAGATCTATATATAAATTAATGGAATTGAATAAGAGAGGCTAGAAATAGCTCTCTAAAAATAAATTTGTAAAATATGTTAAATTTATTTTTAATAAAGATGTCAAGGTAATTCAATAATCTTTGCAAGAAATGGTACTGTAACAATTAGATATCTGTGGACAAAAGTGAACATCTCCCACTAACTCATGACCTGAATATTATTTAAAATGATTATGGACCTAAATCTAAAACTACTAAAATTGTAAAGCAAAACATAGGAGAAAAATTTCAGGAATTTGGGGATGCAAAACTTTTTTGAAAATGTCACAGAAAGCACAGAACCTAGAAGAAAAATATTGATTAATTGGATTTCATCATTATTGAAAACTTAACATTTTGTCTTGAAAAAAGTATGAGGGAGTTAAAAAGACAAGTCAGACTGGGAGAAAGTGTAAGTGTGCTAAAACAAAAAACTTGCACTCATGATATAAAAAAAATCTTAAAGCTCAATAAAATAAAGACAACCAAGTATAAAATTTTGAGCAAAATCCTCATAAAATATATCCTTGGCAAATAAGCATATTAAAAGACATTCAACATCATTATGCATCTGACATTTTAAAATAAAACCATAATGAGGTACCATAGCACATCAACTTGAATGGCTAAAAATAAAAGACTGACAAAATGTCAGGCAACTGGAACTCTCATACATTGCTAGCAAGAGAGTCAAGTTCTCCAACTACTTTGGAAATCAGTTTGGCATTGTCTAACAAGGTTAAACATGATCATGTGAAAACAAACAAACACACAACAACAATATAAAAACAATGATTACATAAAGACTTATAAATAAATTTATTTATATTAGCCAAAAACTGGAAGCAATTCATATCAAATGCCTATTAACTGATGAACTGAGAAACAAATTTTATATACTCACACAATATAATACTACTCAGGAGTGAAAAACAATACACTACAGATATAATGTAGACAAACTCTGAAACATGATTCCAAGCAAAACAAGCCAGGTAAAAGGAGTACATACTATGCACTTATATAGAGAGTTTTGGAACAAGAAAACACTAATTATAGAAATCAAATTAGTAGTTGCTTGGGAAGAGGATTAGGGGAGAAATGATTAAAAGGGAAATAAGAACATTATTTGGGTGACAGAAACATTCTATGTCACATGGTACAACGCTTAAACTGTACTCTTAAAATTGGTGTGTTATCCTGTGTGTAAATTATGCTTCAATACAGCTGACATAAACACAATAAACAGAGTCAAAATCAAACCACAGCATAGAAAATTTGTACTGTTTGTCTCAGACCAAATGTTCACTTGTTTATGGTATGAGGAGGATTAATAAGAGCAACAAATGTAAACTTATGATAACCTAGAGAAAAATAGGCAAAGAACAGACATAAGATAATATATAAAGAGATGTCCAATATACTCTTCAGGAAATTGTAAACTAAAATAGCAAGGAGACATTTTTACTTCAAATGGGTATCAAAATGTGTATCAAAATATTTCATTACACTGTTAATGAGGTGTAGGAAAGTGGTGTTTTTTTTTCATATTTTTGTTGGGTGCATTTTGACAAATTCTATGAGTCATAACATTTGACTTAGAAATTCTGCATCTAAGGATAGTTGTTACTAATAAACTTGCATATGTTTGAGTTCATTTGTAGATAAGAATATACACTGCAGTGTTTGTAATCTCATAATAGGAATACCAATGTCCACAATACATGAGAGACTGAATTATGTAAAATCCATGCTGTGGGCCACGACAGAGCCATTACAAAGAATGAAACAGCCTTTTAATTGGAAGGAGTGCCCAGATCCTGACAGAGATGGTTAAGGGACAAAAAAGCAAGGTGCAGGACTGCACACACACACACACAAATGCACACACAACTGTGTATGAGAGAGTATGATTTGCTTAGATAGAAAAGCTGGATGCTGTTTTCATTTTGGCATTCTTTGCTTAGATCATGATGACAAAGTGACTTTTTCAGTGTTTTGAGATTGGGGAATTGCAGTTTGTAGAAAATTTATACCTGCAATTATTGATTTATTATTTTTTTGTGACTAGAGTCAGTGGACCTGCAATCTTAATTAATTTTTAATGTTCAGTAATTGATCCCATTCACCCTTCAGGTGTCCGTGCCTATCAGAACAAGACGTAAATAAATATTGTGTCATTAGTCATCACACATCATCTTTACACAATACTAAGGGACATTTTTCCAAGATTCAGTGAACCTTTTGATACATTTTGTGCCCAGTCTTTGCTATGTTAAATCCCCGCTGCTACTTATAATGACTTTAAACTAATAAGGTCATTTAGTAACCTAACTTGGTAGTCCAATCAGCTAATGTCTGTTCTGTGAGCCAAGCATTATAATTTACTCCTGAAAAGAACTTTTGATTGTGCCAGAGAAGGAAATGTACTGTTAGTCCTGACTTTTCAGAATACTATCCTGATTTTAGGTGTTGGGTTTTCTTAAATGATTGGCTAATAGCATAAATGAGCAAAATGCCTGAATGACTTTTCAAGCATGCTGTTTGAGGTCATCTGCTTGTATTAAGAACAAAGGGAAAGTCCCATTAGTAAAAACAAAACAAAAAAATAATTGTGAGATTTAACACAATATCAGTTATACCTGTTTTTTCTAATTTATTTCTGTGGCTCCAAAGATTAAATAAAAATTTCATAAATTACATAAAAAGGTATTTAAAATGACAAACGTTTCCAGGTCCTCATTCTTGCCATGAAATTTAACGATACCAGAAGTATATTTTGTTAAATACACATCAGAGTGGGGAAACTTTCTTTATTGCAGGTCACTGCGCTATGTAATGTTAGTTGAATGAAAATTACAGGCAAATTAATTTCTTTAGAAATCCTAAAAATAAACTAGAGGTGGTATTTTGTTTATCTGAATTTTATAATTAAAAGAAAATAAGGTTGACACAGTGTGAGAGATATAAATGACAAACATCTAAGTATTACTTTGTTTTGTGCCCCTGAAACTAATAAAAAAGTGTAATAAAAAGAAAGCAGTCTGGGAAAGAAGAGCTCTTTCCTGCTCTCTCTTTCAATGACAAATATTTAGCTTCTACCTTCTTTTTATCTGTCTCCCTTCTGTCTTGTCGCACTCTCTGGGACAAAAACAACCAAAGGGTAGCCCTGCAGCATTTCAAGAGCAGAGACTGGCAGAAACATGTGCGTCTGTGGTTACAGAAGCAAGTGGACTCAAAGAATCAAGCACGACACGGAGTGGCCAAAGTTTAAATTCTGGGTCCCTAAAAGACCTTGTGCAAAGATAGCCCTCACTCCCCCAAGAGAGATCTGTGTCCTGTACCCACAATGTGTGGTCATTTCAGGGAATATGTAACAATGGAGGGTCTACTTGGATGACAGTTAGACCTAGGACATCTGAAAGGAGTTAAACTTATACAACTAGGTAAATGAGTAAGTTGGGAGGAGCATGGGGGAAGTTGTGGGGAGGAGACATAGTCACAACCTTAATAAGTGATGCCTAGAAGGCCAAGTGAAGATGGAGGCAGAGATTGGCATTTTGCTGCTGCAAGCCAAGCGCCAGCTAGCTCCACCAGAAGCTGGAGCATGCAAGGAAGAATTCTCCCCCAGAGCTTTCAGACAGAAACGCCTTGATATCTTGGACTCCTGACCTCCAGAGCTGTGAGAGAATAAATTTCTGTTGTTTAAAAAAAGAAAAAAAAAGAAAAGAAAAAAACAAAACAAAAGTTTATAATGAAAATTGTAGAACCATCAAACCAATTTGAGTAGTCAATGTTTTACAGTATTGAAAACATGTTTTATAGAAATTACAAACAAAATTTCAGCTGTTAGGATTGATTTCAAATTATGATGGAATGCTCCAAAAAGAAATATTGCATAGTTCCTCAAATGATGATGTAATTTTATAGTTATTGAGATAAAAAGTTTGTTTTTAATTATCAAAGTTATTTGAAAACATGTAAAGAATGTTTATATTTGTGAATATACCAAATAATATAAATATGTTTGCATAGGAAATTTTTGGAAGGGTGTAATTTGAAACATTCAGGGTGGTTATTATATTTAAATTTAACTTTTCTATTTTATCTCAAAAATAATTTTTGCTTATAATAAATAGCAATTAGTTAAGGTTAAATATGTTACAGAAGGAGTAAAGGGGTAATTGTATTCTGTTAACAGCTATTATGTTAGCAGCTGTAGATGTTATTGAATAAAAGGAAGAAAAGTTAAAAAGAAAAAAAAGAAAAATGAAGTGTTAAGTCTAAAAAGTAAAATAAATATTTAATATTTCCCTTGAGGTTCACTATATACTTCCTTAAGAATAAGTTTATAAGCATAGTAAGGAAGAAAGAAAAGGAAAGAAAATATAAATTTGGCATTAATGTCGGGGGTGGAGGGAGGGATCAAATTGTAGAGACAGACTCAGGCAAATTAAGTCAAGGAACAGAACTGCAGAAGCACATTCCCAGAATTAAAGTGAATGAGTGGAGAGGGGTGGATAAATGAAGGGTAAGGAAATACAAAGAGATAACTGTTAGACAGTGACTCCAGAGGTTCCAAAAGTGTTAGGTAATTTTCTTTTGTCAACTGTTTCCCTGAGGCTGTGACTTCAGGGTCTTATTAGGTTGGTGCAAAAGTAATTGCGGTTTTTGCAATTGTTTTTAATCTTTTACTTTTGCACCAACCTAATATTTCTTATTACTTCTTATTGCTACTCTTATTAAGTTCATTTGCTCTTTAGCTCAAGGAGTTCTCCAGGTGAGATGTTTTTCTCTGACTTCTAGGAGTGTTGCCACATCAATTCTGACATAGTAATGCCTGGATCTCACCTCCAGGCGAGAAACTCAAGCACCTGCTCTCATTTTGCATGTTTCTTTCTCACTTGCTGAAATTTAGGTTTTTTTCCTTCTCTTCTGCATTATAAAAAGACTCATGCAGTAGAAGGGACAATATGGATTGTGACAGGGAAAAATTCGACTAATTATTGTCCAAGATCTTTGAAGCACAATGAAAAAAAAAATATTTTTCTCTCTCATAGATTTGATAATCTCTTATTTAAAACCACTTTGTGGAGAAACTTATTAATTAAAAAATAAAGCTGTACCTGTTAAAGGGCAGGTGTAACATTGTCTTACTATATTTTAAACTTTAAAAATGCTTTCTATTCCTTATGTAAATCCTACATAGTAAGATATAATTAAAAATGAATGACAATAGAGGATTGCAACATTTTGAGATGAGTATGAAATGTTTATATTTCACACATGTACTTTTTTTTTTTTAGTCTTAAAAATTACATTTTGCTTGTTTGAAATATGTTTCACAGTAATATTATAGTCTGGATCTAGACCAATGAAACTTCCAGACTGATTTACTCCACCTATTCAATAACTTTCTGGAAAACTAAAAGATATTCCTTTCCTTTAAATATTCATTGTGACATAAGCATTACTATGAAAATTAGAGTGTTTCTTTAGATAGCTTAAGTCTAATCTGCTACTACTGAGTATAATTTAATTTTAAGGCTTTCATTTAGACTATTTTGTGCTTAAAATATTAGATTGAACCATATAAATTTGTCACTTTTAAATAACAAAATGTTCAAAATGACAATATATCATTCAATTATCTATAAAATTGAATTTTGTGCTACATTCAGACATTCTAGAGGTCAATGTTTATTCCTAAATAGGTACAATCAACAAATTATAGTATTTTTTGTAGAACAGTATGTTTATATTTATATTACTTATTTTGCACCTCATCCAACTACCTACCAGGGTTACTGCCATCAACAGTAACCCTGGCAGTAAGATGTCTTACTGCCATCTAGTTGAGAATTAATTGATTTTGGAAAATTTCTCAAGGATGGCATTTAAAATTTGGAGAAAGATAGAAAAAAATTATTTTATGTCTTAAAGGAGGTATTTCATTCTTGATTATTTTTCCCCTTTACACTCTTCCTAGTTCCTGATATATTCTTTGATATATTCAGCAATTTACTTCAAAATCAAATCATTAAAACTTACGAAATGCACACATTCATTTCAGACTTCTATCTGTCGTATGCCCTCCTTACACTATTATGTGTTTGTGTGGGCAGGCAGAACTTTTGCTGTGTGCAAATCCAAATCCTAATGTGTTATTATTTTATAGAAAATGCTTTATGTCTTCTTAAACCCTGCTAATACTCACCTGGGTGAAGTTAGGATTTTATAACGTGGGATTAAAACCAAACCAAACCAAAACAACTTGTTCATCAAATGTCTTTGTTAAAATGCTATTTTAGATGTTGCCTATAAAGTTTGGATGCGTGAATCAAATGTTTACCCAACCGCATCTAAAGACAATCACCAGTAGGGACAGCCAATGAGCTCAGTTGGTTAGCATCTGTGCTACTAACACCGAGATTGCCGTTCGATCCCCACTTGGGCCACTTTGAGCTGTGCCCTTCTTTAAAAAAAAATGATAATAATAAAAATAAAGACAATCATCAATAATCATCATAATCTCTAATACATTTTTGTAGCATATATATATGAACCAGTTTGAAGATGGTGAACTTAATTTTTCATAATTTTCTCTAACCAAAATAGCAGATAGAGATCTTCAAATGTAAAAACACAAAAGACAAAAAAATGTATTTCGATAGTCTATCTGGCCAATTTACTTGAAACATCAGGTTTTCTAGTTTCCACATCCAGTTTGTTATGTGATTGACATCCATGTGTATGGAGGAGGTACACTACTCCCATGATTGACAGCCAACAATCAGGAAGGCAGTAGACATAACCAAGCTTCAGTAAGAAGAACAAAGGAAACAGATTACTCTGGTTGGTTTCTATTAATTTTAGTCACTAGCACCATTTTCTCTTTCTTTTGAAATGTTAAAAAATATATATATATAAAATAGGCAAATGTACCTTAAATAAAGGCATCCAATACTTTATTCTGTTTATACTCATTGTTTAACAACATATTTCCATAATTAAAAAGATACAGATAGATAATATACTCATAAACAAACAAGATAGTGTACTAAGAGAAGATAATTTGCTTTTCAACATATTCTAAATTAACCATAACAACACAGTTAAGTCAGACTGAAAATAAATGGTATTGAATTCTTTTGATTATGACCCAAAATAACTACCATGTTTCCCCGAAAATAAGACCTAGCTGGACCATCAGCTCTAATGCATCTTTTGGAGCAAAAATTAATATAAGATCTGGTCTTATATTACTGTAATATAAGACTGGCTCTTATATGATATAATATAATGTAATGTAATATAATACTGGGTCTTATATTAATTTTTGCTCCAAAAGACGCATTAGAGCTGATGGTCCAGCTAGGTCTTACTTTCAGGGAAACACGGTACTCACACTACATATCTGACCCTACATGATTTTGGATACATGCGCTGTATAAGCAATATAATTGAAACTATAAGCTTAGAGTTTTCTTCCTCTTTCTAAGATCAGCCTATTCTCCCCAAAGTATTCTCACTATGACTTTGGGAAGATGGGGATAGTAAAAAGGGGGACAGTGCTTCTTTTTCTCACATGGACAATGGATAGGATTTGCTTCATTAGAACAAACTGTGATTGTGTGTGTGTGCACGCATATGTGTGCACATTTAGTATATTTTCAAATAAAATTTCATAAGGTAAATGACAGCATCATATCTATAACGCTGTGACTCTGTTTCATGTAGTACAGTTGCTACTTCGTTCTAAAGAATCACACCTAATCTTAGTGCCAGCAAGTCTGGATAGCACAAGTAGTTTCCAATTCCTCTGCCAGTTTCGATCAACTGCTAGTGGCTATTATCTGGGTTGAGAAGGATTCTCACAATCAGGCTGGCTCTGCAGGTTTTTGTGTGGCAATTACTTGTAAATGTGTGACGTATGTGCGAGTGGTGGTACCCTTACTTTCTTATTTGACATTGCTGATCCAGTGCAATTTTTAATTTTGCAGTTGAGGAACCAGGGTGGGAAATATAAACGACATTTATTGTGAGCATACTATATTCCAGGCCAGGCACTCTAATAAACCTGTTATAGCTATTATTTCATTTACTCCTGATAGAAACTTCATGGTGGCGTTATCTTCAATTTATAGATGAGTCTCGTAAAGCTTTTATGCTTAGGACACAAAAGTAAAATCAGGACTTAAGTTTAGCAAAGATAAGTCCAGATATCCTGTTCTGTCTGAACTATTTCACTGTGCCATCATTACTTTTCCCAGTATCAGAATTAGAACTCTATATCTGGAATAGGGTTTTCCCCCCACTAATTACATTTTAGTGATCACCAGGATTAATAATAAAATGTAAAAGGTGTTTTTTTTTTGGTTTTTTTTTTGCTGCTTTTTGTTTTTGTTTTTGTTTTTCCATTAGAAGTGCTGTTGTACTGTCTCTGGAAAAATAGAACCATGGACTGTTCCTATTGAAAAGGACTTCAACTGTTATCTACCTTAACCATCCTTTTTATGTTCAAGACTTCCCTCCACTGTCATTACCAAAAAGCTCTTTATCCTATGATTAAGCAACTGTACTAAGTCAAAACCTACTGATATTTAAAGAAACAATATCTTATATACCTTATATGATTTTTGAATGGAAGTGATTTGCTTTATGAGGTCTGCCAATTCTAATTCTTAGGGACACTGAAACACTATTTCACGTTAAAAACATTCAAAGATGCTATTTAGTGGAAAGAGCTTTACTCAGGGTATCAGTTAGATAACTTATAGTCCTGATTTTAATACCCATCAATTTTGAACCTTGTAAATAGATTATACACTTAACTTAAAATTGTAATTTCTAAAAGATATTTGGTATCTACAACCACTTCTTCAGTTCAATTCAGTAAATGTTATTGGAGGTCTCTGTGTGGTGGGCATTTTAGAGAGTTTTGTTACCTAGGTGAATAAACCAGATTTCTTATTAGTGTTGGAAACCAATGTATGTATATATACTCGTATATAACTATGAACAATGTTGACAAAGGTTTGTTATGTAATGCGATAAAGATATTTATAGTGATAAGGGGACATGAAGTAGAAACAAAACCTTCAGTGTGCTTCCGAGCCTCAAGTAAGAATAAATGCATACATGCTTTAAGAAGAAAACTACATAAAGACAGGAAAAATGTTATGATAATTATTAGCATTACCTTGTATATGCTTCTTAGTCTCTTAGCCCCAGAAAACAACAGAAATTCAAGGGGTCTTGAAAACACTAGATTAGTTATTTTAAGAACTTGGATGTGGTTTTAGTAGGAGTCACAATTAATATAATCACCTTTTAAAAAATACTCTAAAATGATTACTTGTGTATTGTAAAATTATGGTGCTTCGACTGGTGACTGCAATTGTCAGAGCCATCACTCTAGACTAAAGAATTCATGGCTTTCAGAAAATAGAATCTTTAACATGTTGATACAATACCATAAAGTTGTTTCTCTGTAATATGAAACAAATAACACATAAATTAAACAGAAAGCAAATTGTGAATGAAGAAGTTTCTACAAACTGTATTGTTTTCTGAAAATGCATTTATGTGCAAAGTAGGAACCAACTGTAATACTTTGAATCTCTTTGGCCAAAGGGGACCTTCTAAGATGAGAAGTAATGTTTACTGTTGGGGTAGTGGGCAATCCAGTATCAGATGTACTTCATTTTATTCTCTTGAAAAAAATTTTGATGTTTGTATGGAATTTATGTATGCATCTGCTTTGCTCAGCTGTAATTCCTGTTTAAACCAGCATCGTTTTACCATGATATTTAGCAAGTGTTTCTGCAAAGTTGAATTAAAAAGGACAGATATGAACAGTTATTAGAAACAAAGTGGTAGGTTTGTATTCATCAATTTGAATTCACTTAACTGATTTTCTGTGACAAAAAAGTATGGCAAAGTATTCATCTTTGAATCTTTGGCCATTCAGTCACATACGTGTTCTTTCGTGCATGTATCCTTCATTCAGTCAACCATTTGACAAATACTTTTTGAGCATTGACATTATGTACAACCTTTGTCAGGTGTAGGAGTACAATAGTGGGGAAGAAAACTGGCATGACCTGTCTTTATAGAACTTAATTTCAGTGGGAGAGATCTAATGCTAACAGTCATGTAATTTCAAGTTGTGACATCTAGGAAAAGAATCTCAACCAGGAAAGTGTATAATAACAAGAGCCTGCTTCAAATTGGGTTGTCTCAGAAGACTTTTATGAAAATTGGTATTTAATGTAAGGTCTGTTGGATAAAAAGGAGCTAATAGTGAGGGATGAAAGGTGAAAATGGATTTACTCAGTGTAGGTTGTATAATGGCAGAGGCATTTGCAAAATTCCTAAGACAGGGAAAAGAATATTGATTTGGGGTAATTGAGAGATGGTTAGCATGTCTGGGGAGCAGCGTAAGGAAGTAGTAGGGGAAAGACAGAGTGTCTGGAGCCAGGTTATACAGGGCCCTGTTATCCACGGTCAGGAGTTGGAATTTTGTTTCCAGAAGACATATTGAAATCTATAGGCTAACACACAAATTGAATTCCTTAAATCAATTAAATCAAAGCCCGATGCTGTACTTGCAAAACTTGCACTTTTATTAGTCCATTCTCTCATTCACCCATTAATTCATTAATTTTCTGAGTGCTAAAGTTTAAATATCAAGACTCAGAGAATTCACAAGATAGGTCTTTTCTCATCCTTGATAAGACCATGATCAAATGCAAATAGGCAGATTTTTAAAAAGACAAATTATATCATAATGTAAATTGCATTAATAATAAAATTGGAAGTGCAAAAATGTTTTATTAAACAAAGTATTTTGGCTCTCTGGGATGGAATCTGGAGAACCAGGGAAGGCTTGTTAGAAAAGGAGATGTTTACTCTGGACCTCTTGAAGGAATACTAAACATGTGCCAAGTAAGTCAGGCATTCTAATTAGTGGGTCCAGCCCTGGGAGTTTGTTCAGGGAATACACCGGGTATGCATTGTGCAAGGGAGGCATGAATCTCAAGAAATAGATTGGAAATAAATTATTAACATGTTTTAATATCACACTCAATGTTTTAAAAACTAATCTATTAGGCCAAAGACTTTTCAAATGGGAACATGACCTAATAAGTGGATGGATTTTAGGAGGACATTTTTTGGTTTTTAGGATGTACTCTGACCTCTATTCCAGGCCACAAATTAGCTCCTAGCAGTCACTGTGCTATGCCTTGTGTCTATAGAGATTTTAGTAGCATCTATCTTGTCATGGTGTCATCCTCCTGAGATCCCTAAGCAGTCACAAATGGAAATTTATTACAAGCACTTGATACATACTGATTGGTTTGTGTCTTAGTTTCCTATGGCTGCTGTAACAAATTATCACAAATTTAGTGGCATAAAGCATCATAAATTATATTCTTCTAAATGTGTATTCTTATAAACTGTGAAGTTTAGCAGTCTGACATCAAGGAGTTGGCAGAGCTGCATTCTTTCTGGAGGCTTCGGGAGAGAATCCATTTCCTTGCCTTTACCAGCTTCTAGAGGCCACCTGCATTCATTTGCTTGTAGTCCCTTACTCCAACTTCAAAGCTCAGCACTCCAACCTCTGGATCCATGGTCATATTTTTCTGACTTTGATCACTTTTGATTACTGCAGCCCACCTGAATAATATAGGACAATCTCTCCATGTCAAGGTCTTTAACGTAATCACATCTGCAAAGTTGCTTTTACCATGTAAGGTAGCAAATTCATAGGTTCCAGAAATTAGGATGTGGACCTCTTTGGGGGCATTATTCAGCATACCACAGTTCTGCAAATGCCATTGTCAAATTGTGAGTTCTGAACCCTTTGGGCCCTCAAAACTTGATTGAACATTTTAATTTCAATAAAAAGGGGGATGACAGAGCTTTAGAGTTGCTGAGTAGGAGACAAAAAGCCACATGCTTTCACTTCACTTTTCTACCTAGTTACATTTTACTAACACGACATTGTCCCACTGAAGAGAATAAGGGAGACTTTGAAATGCTGCCATGTGCGGACCCTGTGATGTTGACATCCAGAAGAGCTTTCCTTCCCATCTTTCTTCCTCAGAAGTGAGTCAGTCTGTCACTCTGCAGGAAGACTCTTTGAAGCAGCCACAGCTTTAGGGTTGCTGAGTGCAGGGACTTCTCAAAGAAAACACTGCTGTTTTAATTTCCTGTCAAGGAGGAGTTCAAGTTCCAAAGGATGTTCTCTCTTTTCTGGGTTTTTCACATGTCTATAAATAGGACAGTGTCAAGGCTCTGACCAGGAGTTTATAGTTGATTCATGAGACTAATGAGAATGGAATTAGGTTACTAGCTTTTTCATCTATTATATGCAATTATGAAGTAACACAATGGAGGTATAATGACACCAGGCCTTTTAGTAAGATCTTACTCTTGAGGACACTGAAAAGCATTTAAAAGCAGTAAGCCACTAATCACACTTTAATTGGCAAGAATGTGGGAAAACTATTATCTCATTTCAAAAAATGAAGGCTACATCGGTACAAGTGACCAGATCAACCCGCCTGAATATTTATTCCCTTTTTATTTTTATGTTCCTATGGGTAATTATCTGGTACCATATCTGGAAAACGTTTGCAACAAAGAGGGAGTCATTGAGCAGGTTTAAGCCTAGTCATCAAGTCGCTGTGGCATGACTTGAGAGCCCATGTACCTGGACGAGGCAGTTGATTACCTGGAATAAGTGAGGAGTGCCACATTTGTCTGGAATAAGTAAAGTGAAGTGAAGTGTCAAAAGAGTTAAGGTCCAAAATCCAGGTGTTTGAGTAAATAGCAAATATTTAGGAATAGTGAGCTGCCCTAGACCTTGGAGCATAGACATGTACATCTTTCTAATTCCCTGTTAAATATTAGCGGTTTTGAAACAAATACATATAGGTCAAGGATTGAGAAAGGGCCAGAAGCTCTAAGTGTTTCTCAGGTTTACTGGGAGGTTAGTAAATTGATTTCCAAGTTCGTAGTCATCTCAACTCCTTGCCTTTGCCTAGTTAGGTGTCTATCCAAGTAACGCTCAGTGGACTATTATTATTACTTTAAGGAGACCTCTATTGATCTAAACCTGGTACCCCTCATACCCAGTCTTCCAGATCGACAGTCAGTAATTTCAGATTTTCAGTTTCTGTCGCAAACGGAATGTCCCTCATTCTCAGAATTTAATCATGCTCTTCCCCAAGGAAATAAAGAAGTCTTATACTCCATTAGTAGAAAGTATTTTCTTTGCTGAAATTTTAACTGGCCTCAGTATATTTGGAAATTAAATTTTTTCCTTCAGAAAATTGTAAGTGATGATTAAGGTGACTGATCAGCTTTTAAAACTCACACTTTGGCTTAGCTGTGGGGCTTCTGATTTCCTTTCAGGTTTTTATTATTTATTTACTATTATTATTATTATTTTTTAAGTGTGTTTTTCCAGGACCCATCAGCTCCAAGTCAAGTAGTTGTTTCAACCTAGTTGTGGAGAGCACAGCTCACAGTGGCCCATGTGGGGATCGAACTGGCAACCTTGTTGTTAAGAGCACTGCACTCTAACCAACTGAGCTAACAGGCCGCCCCTCCTTTGAGGTTTTTAATGAATAAAGAGATGACATGTGAAGAGGTTCTGGTTTCTGGTGGAAGTGAAACTAGAGAGGGCACTGAGGTGTTGAGGGTTTACAAGTCAACAGGGTCCTAGAAATAATTTTCCCTTCAATACTATTTTTATTTCTCTAAGTTGTAATAACCTCTGACAGTCCAACACAAGCTGTGATAAATAGTTTGCTCACCTTTGATAGATATTTTGTAGGCTAGAGACATGCTGTTGTGCAATCTCATGCATTTGTTTTTCTTTTTTCTTTTTATAAACCACGCTTATTATAAGGGAATGGGGCTTAGGCATGCTACACTTTTCTAGAGGAAGTATACTTTATTACATCCTTTCTGGAGGGTATTTTGGAAAAATATATCAAAATTCTTAAAAATATACATAATTAAAAAAATATATACATAATTTTTAAAGTAGCAGTTTTTCTTCAAGGCTTTTGCTCTAAGGAAATAATCATAGAGACGTGCCAAGATTTAAGATCAATGATGTTCTTTGTTGTTTTCTTAATAATAGTGAAATATTAGAAGCAACATACATGTTAATATGGATTGCTTAAATTCATTGTATCCATCTGGATTCAATCAAGAGATAGAAACACATAGTAGTTTAAACAAGATTTTTAATATAAAGAATCAAACTCTCTACTGAGAGAGCTTAACATCGTGCTCACATTAAAGGAGAAATACTTAAAGGAATATTCTATTATCACAGTATGTATATATATATATATATATATATATATATATATATATATATATATATATGAGTGAATTTAGAGGTGAGAGGCAATGAATTAATAACTAGCACACACATAAAGGTGAAGCATAAGATACCATTATGTAAAGTGTACAACCTTGGAATAGATAGTGTATGTGAGTATATTCATTTGGGGAAAAGAGATTTGCTTAAAGTCCAGTATAACTGGACTTTCCTTCGCTCAGAATTTCTCCCCTATTATATACACTTCATCCTGTGTTCAAGTTTTACCTGACCCTCTTTGAGTCACACTAAGGGAATTGGAGTTTGGATAAATGACAAGTGGTACTGTGAATACTAATTGTGCATTGTCTTTCACCCAGAAGACCCTTGTCTTCTGTGAGCAACCATAAAGATATGACAGACTAACTTGTTAACTTGCAAGTGTGGTAAAATGTCAGACCCTCCTCTGTGCTTGACTCACATTAACTAACTAGATAACTAAGTAACTAAACTAACTAGGATGTTTTCAAGACTGGTAGGTGATATTAAAAACCTAAAATGGGAGAATAGCTCAGAATGACTAGAGGTACTGCTTGATGAGACGGGTAAAGAAGGCTGCTTTGAGGAACCAACTCAAAGTTGAAACAGGAATAATTAGAAAGAAAATGTCAGAGTAATATTTCAGTGAAGATAATTGTGTAACAGGAAGAGCAAAAGCAAAGCCTCAGAGGTGGTTCCACAATTGGCCTGTTAGAAGAACTGTGAGAAGGCCAATGTGATGGAGATTAGTGAATGATGGAGAATCAGGGGTGAAAAGTTTTGGGGAGGTAAGTTGCAGAACCAAATCCTATAGTATCCCATAAGCCTCCGTAAGGAAAGGGAATCCAATGGACAGTTTCAAGCAGGGAGGAATGGTCTGCTTTACAAAGATCACTCTGGCTGCTGTAAACAAATTAGAACAGAAGGATCAAGGATCAAGTCAGGAAGCAGTTAGGAAAGGACCAACATACGGAGAGTTTGGTTATTGTGGCTTAGATCAGCATTATCTCGTAACCAAGAAAATAAATGAAAACCCAGTACTAAAAATTCAGTTAAAAAAATTCATCACCCATATTTAAACATAAAAAATGGATGACTTTATGACATAAGCTGTGAAAAGTAATGGTGAAGGAGAAACGAAATATTTTATCATGACTGTAGCAGTGAAAAGCAATTAACTCCATGCTCGGAGATTAGAAGTGCTTCTGTAAAAGATGATGAATCAGCAAATTCAGTAAAATGTTCATCCAGCATGGAAAATAAGTATGAAATATGTTGGAAAGGCTACATATTCGTAGAAAATCTCAATGGGGCTTGCTATTTTTAGGACCAGACAAAGAGTTGATGTTAAAATTGAGTACAGAAATACAAAGGATAATAAGAGACTGCGGTGAAAACTGTACACCAAGAAAATAGGATAACCTAGCAAAGTGCATAATACCCTAGAAATATACAACCTACAAAGACTGAATAAGAATAAATAGAAAATCTGAACACACCAATATTGAGTTAAGAGATTGAATCAAAACAAAAACCTCAAACAAACAAACAAAGAAAAAAGCCTAGGACCAAATAATTTCACTGATAAATTTTACCAAATGGATAAAGAAGAATTAACACCAATCCTTCTCAAACTCTTCTAAAAAATTGAGAGGTGGAAAAACTCCCAATCTCATCTTTGGAGGCCAGCATTATCCTGATACAAAAGGCAGAAAAGGACATTACAAGAAAATAAAGCTAAAGGGAAATTTGCTTGATGAATATAGATTTAAAAATCAACAAAATATTAGCAAACCAATTTCAGCAGCCCATTACAGCGATTGTACACCACGATCAACTGGAATTCACCCCTGCAATACAAGGATGGCTCAATGTATGCAAAATAATAAATGTGACCCGTTCAATTAATAGAATGAAAGGCAAAAATCACATAATCTTCTTAATAGATGCTGAAAATGCATTTGACGGAATTAAACATCCATTCGTGAAAAAAACTCTCAACAAGTCAGCTGTAGAAGGTCATAATGGCATTGATAAAATGAAAACCATATGTTACAAGCCCAAAGTTAACATACTCAATGGTGAAAGGTTGAAAACTTTTCCTCTAAGATCAGGAACAAGGTATGGGTGACTATTCTCACCACTTCTATTCAACATAGTAATGTAAGTCCTAGCCAGAGCAATTAAGCTAAATAAATAAATGGCACCAGCAATGGAGGGAGAAGTAAAATTGTCTATGTTTGCAGAGGACATGACTGTATATATAGGAAATCCTAAATAATCCACCAAAAAAACTGTCATATCTAGTCAATGAATTTAGTCAAGTTGCAGGATACAAAATCAACATATAATAATCCCTTGCATTTCCATATACTAACAATAAATTGTCCAAAAATAAAAAAAATAGAAAAACAGCAATGAATCCCATTATAATAGTATCAAAAAGAATAAAATACTTAGGAATACATTTAACCAAGGAGGTGAAAGATCTCTACTGAAAACTATAAACATTGACGAAAGACATTGAAGAAATGGAAAGATATTGTGTCTTCATGGACTGGAAAAGTTAATATTGTCAAAATGTTCATGCTATCTAAAGCTATCTACAAATTCAATTCAATCCCTATCAAGATTCCAATGGCATTTTTCACAGAAGTAGAAAAAAAAATCCTAAAATTTGTGTGATTCCACAAAAGACCCTGAATAGCTGAAGCAATCTTAAACATGAAGAACAAAAGTAGGGGCATCACATCTCCTGATTTCAAAGTATATTAGTAATCATAACAGTACGACATTGGCATAAAAACAGACACATAGACAAATGGAACAGAATCAAGAACCTGAAGAGACCTCACATATACATTTAACTAGTTTTCAACAAATGTGCCAAGAATACACAAAGGGGGAAAGAATAGTCTTTTCAATAAATGATGCTGGGAAACATGGACAGCCACATGCAAAAGAATGAAATTGAGCCTTTATCTTGCACTACAAAGAAAAATTAACTCAAAAAAAGTTAAAAACTTGAATGTAAGACCTAAAACCCTAAACTCCTATAAGGAAACAGGGGGAAAGCTCCATGATATTGACCTTGGCAATGATATTTTGGATTTGATACCAATAGGAAAGACAACAAAAGCAAAATTAAACAAGTAATACTACACCAAACTAAGTTTCTGCACAGCGAAAGAAACAATCAACAAAATGAAAAGGCAACCTATGGAATGGGAGGAAATATTTGCAAACCATATTTCTGATAAGGGGTCAATATCTAAAAAATACAAGGAACTCGTACAAATCAATAGAAAGAAAACCCCACAAAACCCAATGAAAAATGGGCAAATGTCCTGAATAAAAATTTCCCCCCCAAAGGAGGCATATAAATGGCTAAAAGGTATATGAAAAGATGCTAAAAAACAATGATCATCAAGGAAATGCAAATTGAAATTACAATGAGATAGTATCTCACATCTGTTAGAATGGCTATCATCAAAAAGTCAACAATTAACAAGTGTTGGTGAGGATGTGCAGAAAAGGGAAATCTTGTACACACTTGGTTGGAATGCAAATTGGTCATACAACCATTATACAAAAAATA
Organism: Rhinolophus sinicus; assembly: GCF_057876585.1. Lineage (NCBI taxonomy): Eukaryota > Metazoa > Chordata > Mammalia > Chiroptera > Rhinolophidae > Rhinolophus > Rhinolophus sinicus. The sequence goes on from NC_142504.1 coordinate 36,009,429, forward strand.
GGGAAGCTCCTCAAGAAATTAAAAATAGAACTACTATATCATCCACCAGTTTCACTTCTGGCTATATACCTAACGGAATAAAATCAATATTTCAAAGAGACATCTGCACTGGCATGTTCATTGCAACATTTTTCACAGCCACTAATATATGGAGACAACCTGTTCATCAACTGATGGAATAAAGAAAATGTGATATCTGTCTATCTCTCTAGCTATCTAATTATCCACACATAATGGAGTACTGTTTAGCCTTAAGAATGAAATATTGCCATTTGTCACAGTATAAATAAACCTGAAAGGCATTATATTAAGTGCAATAGCCAGACACAGAAAGACAAATATTGCATGACCTTATTTATATGGGAAGTCAAAGAGAAAATGTTCAACTCTTAGCAACAGAGAATAGAATGGTGGTTGCCAGTCTAGGAGGTGGGAGAAAAAGCAAGATATTGATCAAAGGGTACACATTTTCAGTTATAAGTTGAATAAGTTCTAGAGACCTAATGTATAAACATGGTGGCTACAGTGAATAATACATTATATCTTGAAATTTGCTATGAGAGTAGATCTGAAATGTTCTCAACACACACACACACACACACACACACACACACACACACATAACTATGTGAGATGATGGATATAGTAATTAACTTGACTGTGGTAATCATTTAATAGTGTATACATTTATCAAAACACCTCAAATATATGTAATTTTCATTTGTCAGTCATACCTCAATAAGCCTGGGAAAAGAAAGTATGATGCATTAATTGTAGGGTTAAGTTTATCTAACTTATTTCTCTCTTACAATTTGTATCTTTGATATTATTTAAAGTTCAGTCCTATGTACTGATTTTCTGCTTATATGATGAGAAATTGAACATTTTTAATAGTTCATGCCATTTTTGTTCTAATTCCTAATTACAACTACATAAATGCATGCCAGGTAAGAACTTTAGGGTGTGTAGTCCTCTAGGGATAACTCCATTCAGAGGTGCATTTTCTCTGTTCTCTGTAGCTCCAGGAGCTAGGGTGAAATATGTAGGCTTCCATTTAAGACAATAAAATGACTCTTCTGTCTGAAATATTCATTTCCATGCTATAAAAGCATTTAATTTACAGTCGTTCTCTACATCTCATCACCAATGTGTTCACTGCAGAGTTAATCACTTTGACCAATATGGCTGGATGAATAAGTCATTGTATGTAGCAGTGCTCCTTTTTGAAAGAAAAAAGCAAAATAGTAAGTTTTATATTTGTTAAAAATTTATTTTTGGATAAAGGGAGATGAAATAAAATTTTACACTTAGACTTTTTTAACTTTTATTTTTTAACAATATTTCCCAAAGTTAATATCTCATCTACCTACATTTTAGTTTTTATACAAATTTTTCTATCCAGATATCTGGTACCCTTTGCTTTATAAACTTTAAAGAAGATTATAAATCAGCAAAGGGTCAAATCACAAGGTCTGTGGAAGGAATAACAGATCCAGAATAAATTCATGAATATATATAAAAAAAAAAAAGTTAAAAACAAGTTTGTAATTTACAGCTGCCCTGAGGCAGCAATAACTAATACACTGAAAATTTACCCATTTTATGCATCTATTGTGCTTGTTTTATTACTTTGCTTTTCATAAAAAACACATTTATTTCAGCAACTGTCACTTCTTTTGGCACTTATGTGATCTCTGAGCTATGTGTGAAAACACACATATTTCTACTTTAGAATTTTTATTGAAAAATTATTTATTTTACAAATTTATATCAATGCTTTTTTGTTCCATGCTCAAATTATTTTCATTGTTTTTTTTCTATCAGTCACTTCAAAGTGAGCCTTATAGCTATTCAGTTTAACATCTGCTTTAAATCTTTTTTCAATTGTCTCTTGAATGACATTTTATCATTAGCTATAAACAGGAACAAGTGGAAGTTTTTAGAACACAGGTCACAAGGAAATTATTCAGTAAGAATAACACTGTAAATTACACTTAAATGTCACTATCCTCATAAATACAACATACGATTCACAGCTATAACCTAATGAGTTCTCATATTGTTCTGGGGAGTCAGTGGAGCAGTATGAACAAATTATTTTCAGATGTATTGTAGCAGTATAAACTTGATCAAAGTAAACAGAAGATGGCCTTTCAATACCGACTTCCCAAAAGAATAGCCATGACATAGAAGCCAAGGCTTGAATTTCATATTTTATTGAATAATACTTTAGATAATAAGCGATGATACTGGTAGTGGATATCACCTGCTTTTGCCTGCTTAGCATTAATTTCAATATTGCTGTGTAAAAGGATCCATGATGTTATTCATTTTCAGTTAGCATATTTCAGATGTGGCTGTCTGGTTCCCCAGTTTTGGAGATGGTGCCTTAATGCAGGCCTAGTCTTTCCAAACCTTACTTCCTCTTGGGTGCAGTAATTTATTCAATAATTTACAAGTAATGAATCTACTTACTGTACTGTCTACCATATCCCTCTCAATCTTCCTTTGTGGCATATTCTTGGTTGTAACAGCCTTGAAAATTGCCAGGTTGGAAGGAGTCATCTAAAGGGATCTAGCTTTGGGGTAAAGGAGGGAATATACCTACCCATCCTAGGCTACTCTGTTTTGAACTTTCTTAGAAGCCAAAACTGAAGACCTTACGCTGAGTTCTTGATTGCAGAGTTGAGTAGGGTAGCATTGGCCAGAACACCAAAACCCATTGCTAACCAAAACAATCTCTAGACTAAGCTATAGAACAGGAATTGTGATTCAACAAGGCCTCTGGGGTAGACCAAATGCAAATTGCCCTTAGTTCTACTAAACCTTAAAGGAAGGTGTATTGACAGATTAGCATGTAAAAAAAAGAGCTGTGATTGTTCTTGCCCTATGGTAATTTCTGCAAAGCAATCCTCCATTCTTTTTTTTTAAGATTTTATTGGGGAAGGGGAACAGGACTTTATTGGGAAACAGTGTGGACTTCCAGGACTTTTTTCCAAGTCAAGTTGTTGTCCTTTCAGTCTTAGTTGTGGAGAGCGTAGCTCAGCTCCTGGTCCAGTTGCCACAGTCCGCCATTCTTAACCCACACCAAAATCAAGGAAGTAAGTGCTAAATCTGGTATCCACATTAGCTGATTCGATCACAGAAATTGTGTTTTTCGCCACTTTGTATATTGAATCATCACCCAGGCTGGGAAGTTCTTATTTTATTCATCTACGGTTTGCCCCACTCAAAGAAGTGTGCTCCAAAATCCTGGTCTTGAATTTGGATGCAACTGTGATGTCAGGTTGTATTGTCTTTCTTTGGGAAGTAAGTGAACACATTTTTAATTAAATGTGGAACCATTGCAAAAGTTTGAGAAATATGTGCTTTTCAGGACTATGCATTTTTTAAAAATAACTTTTTATTTCAGAACAGTTTTGGATTTATAGAAAAATTGTGAAGATAATAGAGTTCTGATACAGCCCATGCCCAGTTTTCCCGATGTAACATTTTGCATTAGTATGGCACGTTTGTCTCAATTAGCGAAATAATATTTGTTCATTATTATAAACTAAAGTCCATGCCTTATTCAGATTCCCTGAGTTTTTACCTAATTATGATCTCATTCAGGATATCACATTGCATTGAGTTGTCATGTCTTCTTAGGCTCTATTTTGGCTGTGACAGTATCTCAGACTTTCCTTGTTTTTGATGACTTTGTCAGTTTTAATGAGTACTGGTCAGGTATTTTGTAGAATCTCTCTCAATATAGAGAGCTGTCTGATGTGCTTTTCATGATGTGATTTAGGTTATGGGTTTTCGGGAGAAACACCACAGAGGTTAAGTACCATTCTCCTCACATCAAGGATATACATTATGAACATGATTTATGACTGTTGATGATCACCTTTATCACCAAAGCTTAGGTAGTGTTTGTTAGGTGTCTCCACCACCGTAAACTTACTCCCCCACCTACCCCCATACCGTCTGAAAGAAACTCAGTATTGTGTAGCACAAACTTAAGTACTAGGGAGTTATACTCTACCTCCATGAAAATGAGTTATCTACATAAACTATGTAGAATTCTTCTCCAAGGGAGATTTGTCTATTCTCTATTAATTTATTTTTGATTACTTACTTATAGTAGTGTAGACTCATAAACATTTATTTTATACTTTGAATTATAATTTAATATCACCTTTTTCCACTCAAATTATTCCAGCTTTGGCAATCGGGCGCTCTTTAAGTTGGGTCCTGTGTCCCTTGACATACCCCCTTTATAGTCATTTTTTTTTCCCTAGAGTACTTTTACTTTCCGGCATTACAATATGCCCCATGCTCATTTCCTGTGTTCCCTGCCATAGTAAAAGAATCAGCCATTTTTCCAAAGGAGCTTAGTTCTTTTAATTAGAGAATGGTGTTAGAAACAAAGGTCTAGGTGCTAAGTATGCTTGTTGGTACTGGGGTACCAGTTTTTTCTAGGCCCTGTCTGTTGACAGAGTGAAGAAGGATATGTTTTTTGTGTGTGTATAAATAGTATACTAACTGGTGTATATACACATATCTATAAAAGCTCTCTATATAAACATCTATCACTGTATTAAGTTAAACAAGATTCCATACTGGTGTCTCCAACTCTAATCCATTACCACATGGATCATTCTAGTCTTCACTCCTTGCTTCACTGTACCCTTGAATTCCAAAAATGAGAAACCCAGCTCCTATCATGCATAATTCATTTGCTTGCTTAGTTCCAGTATAAATGTATGGTGGTTTCAGAATTGTTTACTCATACTTCCCTGGGGAACAACTTTATCAACTAGAGTACAGTGCTTATTATAGTTCTTTTTGCCTGTTGTCTTACAGAATCCACTCATTTCCAAAGTTACTTAGGTGAGCATCTTTTCCTCCAGCCCACTTTAGGTTGTTTTATATATTTATACTATACTTAAATTTTTGGTTCACACTCTGTTTTCTATCCTGGGAACCTCTACTTTCTAAGTATTTTCATATTTAAGACTCATTCTTTGTACTATAAAGTTTTAATAGTTTTGATAAATGCATAGTGTATATATCTATCATTAAAGTAGTACATAAAATAGATTAAAATTCCTTAAAAATTCCCTGTGCTTTGCCTATCCAATGTTCCAGACCTCTCCCAATCCTGAAATTTTGGCAATCACTGATCTGTTTACTGCCTCTATAGTTTTACTTTTTACAAATGCCACATAAATAGAATCATATAACATACAGCCTTGTTTATTTCACTACTCATTATATAATTAAGCTTCATTCATGTCTTTGTATGTCTTGATCGCTCACGCCTTCTTATAGCTAAGTAGTATGACATTTTATTTATTTGTTTACCTATTGAAGAGCATCTTACTTGTTTCCTGTTTTTGGTCATAATGAATAAAGCTACTGTAACCATTAATATTTATGTTTTTTGTGTGGATGTAAGTTTTCAACTTATTTAGGTAAATACTTTGCAGTGTGATTACTTGATCATATGGAAAAACTAGGTTTAGTTTTGTAAGAACTGCCAACTGTCTTCCAAAATGACTACTAATATTTTGCATTTTAACCATCAATGAATATGAGTTAATGTTGCTCTGAATCCTCACCAGCAATTGTTATGGTTAGATTTTTGGACTTTTGCCATTCTAAAGGTATGTTCTGGTATCTCGTGGTATTTTTAATTAGCATTTCTCTAATGACAAGTGATTTTGTTTGTATTTTCTTTTTTTAATTAAAGTTTTTTTGGGTCACATTGGTCAACAAAACTACATAGGTTTTAAGTTTACAATTCTATAATGCATCATCTATATAGTGCATATGTGTTCATAACCCAGAGTCAGTTCTCCTTCCGTCACCATATATTTGTCCCCCTTTACCCTCTTCTACCAGCCCCTCCACATTACCTCTGGTAACCACTAAACTGTTGTCTGTGTCTATGAGTTTTTGTTTCTTTATTTGTTTGTCTTGTTCGAATGTATTTTCATATGCTTATTAACCAGCTCTATATCTTCTTTGGTGATATGTCTCGTCTGATACTGTACCTTTTTAAGCTGGCTTGTTGATTTTCTTATTGAGCTTTAAGTGTTTGTATGTTTTGGATATAAATTTGTTATCAGAAATGTACTGTGCAAAATTTTTTCATAGTTTGTGGCTGATCTCTATATTGTCTTATCAATGATTTTCACAGAGAATTTTAGATTTTAATAAAGTCCAATGTATCAGTATTTTCATTCATGAATTGTACTTTTGTATTGTATCTTAAAACTTTGCACCAAGATCATATAGATTTCTCCTGTTTCTTATTTTTTCTAAAATTTTTTAATACTTGTACATTTTATTTAATTTTTATATTCTTTATTTCTAGAGTATAGTTTCTAGAATATTGATCCATTTTGATTTGATTTTATGTAAGGTATAAGGTTTATGTTTAACTTCATATTTGTGTTCAAATGCCCAATTATTTTTGAAAGACTATCCTTTCTTCATTTAATTGCTTTTGTTCGTATGTCAAAATTAGTTGATTATATTTGCATAGGTCTATTACTGGCATCTCTATTCTGTTCCATTGATCTACACATCTTTTCTTCAGCCAATACCATGGCTGGCTTGAGTACCATAAGTTTATAGTAAAATCTTTAAAAATTGTGTAGTGTCAATCCTTCAACTTCTTCAGTATTGTGTTTTCTATTCTAAGTCTTTTGAATTTATAAACTTTCTTTTTCAATTTATTTAAACTACTGAAAACAAAAACAGTTCGCTCATTTCTCCCACTCTCAACCTTTGCCTGTGGCAAACACCCATCTGTTCTCTGTATCTATGAGAATGATTTATTTTTAGATTCCACATATAAGACAGATCATATGATATTTACCTTTTTCTGACTTATTTCACTTAGTATAATGCCCTTGAGGTCATTCCTGTTGTTACAAATAGCAAGAGTTCATTCTTTTGTATCTCTGAAATATATTTATATATATATATATATATATATATATATATATATATATATATATATATATATATATATATACCTTTAGAATGGCCAAAATCCAAAAACCTAACAATAACAATTGCTGGTGAGGATTCAGAGCAACATTAACTCATTCATTGATGGTGAAAATGCAAAATATTAGTAGTCATTCTGGAAGACAGTTGGCAGTTCTTACAAAACTAAACCTTAAGTTTGTGCTACACAATACTGAATTTCTTTCAGACAGTATGGGAGGTGGGGGAGTAAGTTTACGGTGGTGGAGACACCTAACAAACACTACCTAAGCTTTGGTGATAAAGGTGATCATCAACAGTCATGAATCATGTTCATAATGTATATCCTTGATGTGAGGAGAATGGTACTTAACCTCTGTGGTGTTTCTCCTGAAAACCCATAACCATTTCATATCATGAAAAACACATCAGACAACTCTCTATATTGAGAGAGATTCTACAAAATACCTGACCAGTACTCATTAAAACTGACAAAGTCATCAAAAACAAGGAAAGTCTGAGATACCGTCACAGCCAAAATAGAGCCTAAGAAGACATGACAACTCAATGCAATGTGATATCCTAAATGGGATTATCACCAGGTAAAAACTCAGGGAATCTGAATAAGGCATGGACTTTAGTTTATAATAATGAACAAATATTATTTCGCTAATTGAGACAAACGTGCCATACTAATGCAAGATGTTACATCGGGAAAACTGGGCATGGGCTGTATCAGAACTCTATTATCTTCACAATTTTTCTATAAATCCAAAACTGTTCTGAAATAAAAAGTTATTTTAAAAAAAATGCATAGTCCTGAAAAGCACATATTTCTCAAACTTTTGCAGTGGTTCCACATTTAATTAAAAATGTGTTCACTTACTTCCCAAAGAAAGACAATACAACCTGACATTACAGTTGCATCCAAATTCAAAACCAGGATTTTGGAGCACACTTCTTTGTGTGGGACAAACCGTAGATGAAGAAAATAAGAACTTCCCAGCCTGGGTGATGATTCCATATACAAAGTGGCGAAAAACACAATTTCTGTGATCGAATCAGCTATTGTGGATACCAGATTTACCACTTACTTCCTTGATTTTGGTGTGGGTTAAGAATGGCGGATTGCGGCAAATGGACCAGGAGCTGAGCTGTGCCCTCCACAAATAAGACTGAAAGGACAACAACTTGTACACCTGAAATCTATGTAATTTTACTAACACTTGTAACCCCAATAAATTTAATAAAATAAAATTAAAATTAAAAAGAAAGGACAACAACTTGAAGCTGAACAGCACCCTCCACAACTAAGATTGAAAGGACAACAACTTGACTTGGAAAAAAGTTGTGGAACATGTGGTACTTCTATTTTTGATTTTTTGAGGAAACTCCATGCTGTTTTCCATAGTGGTTCCACCAATTTAGATTCCCACCAGGCATGCTCAAGGGTTCTCATTTCTCCACATATTCAACACATGTTAATTTTAGTCTTTCTAATAATAACCATTCTAATAGGTGTGACATGATATCTAATTGTGATTTTGATTTGCATTTCCCTGATGTTTAAATATGTAGAGCATTTTTCCATGTACCTGTTAGCCACCTGTATGTTTTCCTCAGAAAAATGTTTTGTTTTGATCTCCAGCCCATTTTTAATCAGATTGTTTGTATTTTTGATATTGAGTTGTATGAATGCTGTTAAATATTTTGGATTTTAGCCACTTATCAGATATATGATTTGTAAATATTTTCTCCTATTTAGTAGGTTGCCTTTTCATTTTGTTGGTGGTTTCCTTTTATGTAACAAAGCTTTTTAGTTTGATGTAATCCCACTTGTTTATTTTTGTTTTTATTGTTTTTGCTTTTGGTGTGGAATTCAAAAATTATTGCCAAGACGTATAGGTATCAAGCAGCTTACTGACTATGTTTTCTTCTTGCAATTTTATGGTTTTAAATCTTATGTTCAAGGATTTAAAAATCCATTTTGAGTTAATTTAATTTGAGTGTATGGTGTAATATAGTAGTTTGATTTCAGTTTTTTTTAATAGGGATGTTCAATTTTCCCAACATGATTTACTGACGAGACAGTCCTTTCCCCATTGTGTATTATTGGCTTTTTTGTCATAAATTAATTGACCTTACATGCATGACTTTATTTCTGGGCTATTTTATTTCATTAATCTATGTGTCTTTTTTATGCTAATATCATGCTGATTTAATTTATATAGATTTCTAATATATTTTAAATCAGGGAGCATGATGCCTCAAGCTTTGTTACCTTTCTCAAGATTGCTTTGGTTATTTCGGTCATTTATGGTTTTATACAATTTTTAAGACTTTTATTTCTGTGAAAAATACCATTGGAATTTTGATAAGGATTGCATTGAATATATGTTTTGGGTAATATGATCAATTTAACAATATTAATTCTTCCAATCCATGAGCATGGAATATCTTTCCATTTATGTGCATCTCCCTCAATTTCTTTCATTAATGTCTTTTAGTTTTTAATATGTAGGGTTTTCCCTTCCTTGGTCAAATTTATTTGTAGATATGTCATTCTTTTTGCTGCAATTATAAATGGTATTATTTTAATTTCTCTTTCTGATAGTTTATTATTAGTGTATAAAAATGCAACAGATTTGTGTATTGATTACATTTGTATCCTGCAAATTTACTGAATTTGTTCATTAGTTTTAACAGCTTTTTGATGGAGTTTTTAGAGTTTTATAGATGTATAATATCATGTCATCAGCACATAGTGAAGTTTTACTTGTGCCTATTCAATTTGGAGGACTTTTATTTTCTTTCTTGACTAGTTGCTCTAAGATTTCCAATACTATGGTGTTCATCCTTGTTTTATTCCTGATCCAGGGGAAAAGCTTACAGCTTTTCACCATTGAATATGTTAGCTATAGGCTTATCATATATAGTCCTTATTATGTTGAAGTAAATTCCTTCATACCCACTTTTTTGAGTTTTTATCATAAATACGTGTTGAATTTGTTATTTGTTATTTTTTTCTCCAGCTGAGTAAAAAATCCTGAAAATATACATTAAACAATATGGCACCTAACTAGTTGCATATTTTAGTCAGCATCTAGTGTTGGAAAAGAAGAAAACATTTTTGAAATTTAAAGAAACAAATGTATTCGATGTAATTTAATGTACTAACTAAATGTACTTAAAACAATATACAATTTACGTTTGAACAATGCAGGCATTAGGGGCACTGGGCCCCCACAGTGTCAAAAAAAATCTGTGTATAACTTTGACTCACCAAAACTTACAACCCCTTGCCCCCCACACACACACCAAAATCCATGGACACTCAAGTCCCTTACAAACCAGTAAAATGGTGTAGAACAATATATACAGTCGGTACCCTGTTGAAATTGAAAAATACTGATTTTAATCTGTTGTTGGTTGAATCTTTAGAAGTGAAACCAGGGATCTGGAGGGCTGATTGTATATTTTTTGAAAAAATAAATTACGTTAAATAGACCTATGCAGTTCAAACCCATGTTGTTCAAGGTCAACTGTACTTAGTTTGGGAGTTTTGCTATACAGTGGTGGGAAACTACTGAATGATTTTCAAAACCAATCTCAAATTGTGTGACACAGACTGTTTTCATAATGAAAGTTATGACAAATTATTTTTTTCATAGTATGCTAAAATATCAGAAAAATGACTTGATAACAATTTTTTTTTATTTGTAACAAAATATGTTAAGGTAAAAATTTGCAAATGTCATCATCCATATTGGATAGTTTTACCTTGGCTTTAAAAAAGAATCCAGTGTCTGTTTCCAGCCACAACTATATACCTGAAATGCATTTCTTACATCATTCAAAGCAAGGGTAGCTTGATGCTTAGTGTATTTCACAGAGAAGGAGCTTGGCAGTGTCACTCTCGCAGCTCCGGGTGCTGCGTCTAATAATGGCTCGCTGCAAAATAAATATTCAAAGCTATTTTCCCTTTTTTGCCTTTCTAAGCAAACGTGAAAATTATCTGATTCCTTTCAGTTAGTGAAAATAGGTGTTAATGTAGGTCTTTCGTAAAAGTGAAGTGACTTAAAGTGAACTTTTGAAAAGTGGGTGATACTGTCTGTGGACGCCCAAAGTGAACAGAATACTATGGGGTATCATCACTGTGGTTAGTTTTATAAAAATAAGACCTTTATATCATATTTTGAAGGTATTACTATTAATGACATGAAGAATGGCTTTGCAATGTGTTATCTTAAAAAGGTTACCGGAACATTGTGGTGAAGAACATAAAAGGAATGGGAAGAGTTAAAGATAAATGGAACATTTTCTTTTCACGAAGCCGGGTGTTGTAAATGAGCTGACATTTTCTGTGATGTTGTAGTTGTCAGTAATATGCTATCCAGTAAGTACGTAGTTCTACCTAAATGTAAAAGAAAAATTATTTTGTCCCTTCAAAATATAGCGTGGTCTTTTTAAAAGAAATTTTGAGTAGGAAATACATTATGTGGTTCAAAATGCAAAAACAGAAAGTACTAAAGAGTGAATAGTCTACTTCCCCTTTTTATATTTCATCTAGCCAGTATCTTATGTATTCTTCTAGGCTTTCTTTATGATCATATAAAAAAATCAGAATATGTATTTTTATCTCCCTATCTTTTCACACAAGAGTATTTACACATACTGCACAAAACTTTAATTTCTTTCAAATAACACTAATCTTGGAAATCTTTCTATATTAATGCATACAGTACATCTTTATTCTTTTTAAAAAATGGCTGCTAGATATTTGTATGGTTTTACCATAATTAATTTCTAATTCTCTATTGGTGAAATTTGTGGTAGGCATTGAAAATGTTCACCAATATCCATTTCCAATCCAGGGATCATACTTTTTTGTCCCTGTGAAGAAAGACCTGGCCCTGTCTTGTTTTGACTGATGAAATATGAGTGACAGTGACATTAAGTCACTGATGGTAGAAACTTCAAAAGACAGGCAATGCTTTGCCATGGTGCTTCTTCCCCCTACCTTTCTTTCTCCTTCTTAATCAGACAATAAAACCAGTATAATTCCAAATGTTTCAGCCTTTTTCAAACTGGTATCTAGAAGGTGTAGGTAAATTAGGACCCATGACAAACACTTTGTGGAAACGATATATACTTTTATTGCTAAAATCCATAAAGAGTGTTTTCATTTGTTACCATAGCATTACCTAGACAATCATTGTTGATCTGAAAAATGGTACCAAAGTTTGTGTGCTACCATAATATAGAAATTATATTTATTGGCATCCTTGTTCGTAATGCAGTGGCAAGAAAAGTGTTGTTAAAGCTGGAAGGCATAAGGTCTACATTATGTGTTGGAGTAGTGATAAAACTGCCTGTTACCTACAATAACTTGGAAAGTCAATAATGACCTCTATAATTTGGTAAGTAGGTTGGAAAACAGAATGGAGTAGTGAGTTGTCTCCCATTGACTATACTTGAAAAGGAATTACAAGAAGAGATAAGCCCAGGGCAGAAATTGGCAATTTGAAAGGAGAAATTAAAAGGGAGAGAGACAGTGCTGAAAGTTAGGAATTGAGGTTTGCAAGAGGAAATTGTATCGTGATTTCTAGTAGTAAAAAGAAAAATTAAGAGAACAAGTGTTTGAAATCAGCCTTGTAGAAAAGATCATGTAACAGTTGTTAAAATATCTGAACAGATTAAGTGGCAGACAGTACATTCTTTTCATTGCACAGATGATTTAGTTAAGAAAAGACTAAGAATGTGACTTGAAAAAACCTGACAACGCAAGGTATCTGCAATTGAGTATGTCTTGAGAAGACATGGTGTATGTGGCTGTTTGTACATAATGCTGATTGAAATAAAATAAATATGAGGTCAATAAATTATTTGAGAGATTATACTTTCAAGAGAAGCACTAGCGTGGACTAAAATAGACTATTGTGCTTCCAACTCTCTGTGGGCAGAAAGTGGGCTGTGAAAGCTATTACCACATAAAAAAGTTATATTGTCACATGCCTTCTTCAGGGGTAGCCTAGGAAGATAATGGCAAAAGAATGAACTCCCAGAGGGTAGATTCAAGGACCATGAAGAACAAGGGGCAGGGAATCTTCTTAGAAAGACAAATCAGAGCCCTATCAAGAAGTATTTCCCACTGCCAGGATAGAAGCTCATTTCTGTATATGACCAGCATGAATTGGCATTGCTAAATTCCCGTACAGAGTTATTGCTGTATGTTCCTTAATATTTCTCCATCTGGATGGAAGTGTTCACAGCAGGTATGCTGTTCTCATTTCACTGCTGTGTATCCGGTTGGTCTGGCAGAGGGTACCTGGATGTGATGAAATGTTGGAATGACTGAGACCTACGGTTTTGAGCTCAAAGCAGTAAATGGGTGCAAGGTTTGGGTAGTTTCATTTTGGAGGAAGTGAGTGTGTAAATGAGAGGGGGAGAAAACCAAAGATTTGCTGATCTGAAGAGCAGACTAGGGTAGATACAATTACAGTTGACCAATTTCCTACCATGGAATAGAATTATGTTTTAATTCCTTCTCTCATTAGGGCCAAAATTGGCCATATGCCTTGCTTTGGGCAAGGAAATATGAGTAGATTTGATGTAGTCAGAAATTTTATATCATAGGGCATACTTTGACATTCTCTTTTTCTCTTCTGTCACTGCAGCCCTCAATGTTCCAGACAGTTCTTGTCCCATAAGCTTGATTCTAGTGGGAGAATTCTTTAAGTAATATCCATGCAAAGACCCTTACTGAGCATACAGGGTGAGTAATAAATAAAACTTTACCATTTTAAATCATTAAGATTTCGGTGGTATTTGTTACTTTCACATAACCTAGCCTATCCTGATACACGAGTTATCTCCAAACTTTTGCTATAACAAATACAGCTGCAATGACTTACACATATTATTTTGAAAATGTGTAAGTAGATTTACTGTTTAAATTCTCAAAAGTGGAACTATTAGGTCAAAGGATGTAAACATAGTAATTTTGATTGATACAGACAACCTGCCCTCCCTAACAATGCTATCAATTGATATTTATTGGCAGTCCATGATATGCTTGTTTATTCAGACTTGCCAAGAAAATGTATGATCAAAGTTTTGGATAGTCAACCTGGAAAGTTAACATTTTATCTTAGAGTTAAAACTAACATTTTGAAAATAAGCAAAAAAGTAAATGTGAGAGAAACTCATACATAGGAAAAAGCATTTTGTAAAATGGGTGTTTAAAATATTTCCAATGTTATGTGATTGTGAAACCAAAATTTCTAATGTAGATGAAAATCTTCCATGTGAAGAATTTCAGTGGGTTTTGATTCTAATTTTAAAACTAAATATGTGACATCCAATTGTCTGGAAAAACTATATAAGGAGATGTACATATTTACTAAGCACATTAAGTTAATAAAGGATAAATATCATATGATCATATTAGTAGATGTGTAAATAGTATTTGAAAAGGTCTGTACTCATTTATGAAATAAACTCTTAAATTAGGAATATAAGGTAATTTCCTTAATCTGGTAAGTGGTACTTGTATTTTTTTTTAAAAAAAAGGCAGACATTATACTTAATGGTGAAATATTGCAAACTTTCCACTCATAGATTGGGACTAAGATGAGGCTGTCAGCTTGTAACACAGCTATTAAACATTGTACTAAAGATCTTAAACCAGTGTTATAAGACATGGAAAAGAGATAAGTTATATAAGAATTAAAGAAAAAGATACAGCTATGTCATTATTGATAAATGATATGACTGTGAATAGACAAAATCCAAAAGAATGAACAAATAAACTTAGAATTAATAAGTGAACTTAGCAAGGTTACTGGATAAAAGATGATAAGTATAAAAATCAATTACATGTGTATTTCAGCAATAAACAACTGAAAATGACATTTTAAAAAGTTATCAATTAAGTAGATAAAATGTTAGGCATCTTACAATAGAAAAAAGGTCAAACTTCTAGAAATAAATCTAATAAAGTATGCACAGTATCTTTACTTCAGATATTTTTTCAATAGCACCACTATAAAACTGTCCTTGAGTGAGAACCGCTACTCTATATGAATAAAAAAAAAAAGTAGCGTAGCATTAACAAGAACTATTAAAGTAAGCCTAAGTATAGGGACTTACGATGTTTATTGATTGAAAGATTCAATACTATAAAGATGTCAGTCCTACATAAACTGATACATAGATTTAATGTAATCCCAATAGCAGGTCTACCTGTTTTCCTATTTTTTGGATAAAAAAACTTGGTTTTCAAATTTATATAAAATTCAAAGGAGGATAATTCAGTTAACAGAAGATGAATTTGGTCTGTGCTGTATTCTTACACTCACTAGAAACTATGTTTCCTTCTCTGACAAAATGAAGGAAAAATTCAATTTCTTTTGGCACCCTAGTTGTCAAAATACTTTTTCTTACGCTTTACTGTTGACTGACTCTGCAGTTCCTTTACTGGAGTGGTGAGAAATCACTTTTTTTTTTTTTTTCTTTCTGGTCTAGGGACCGTTTACTTGCTTTACCCCTTAGTGTGGGAGAATGGGTGGCTGAAAGGGAGCTTGCTTAAAGTTTACCCATTATCATTAAAGCCTGTATTCTTTAAGTAAAGACCTATTTGATCCTATGGTTCAAAAACCTGCTTATAATTCTACCTTTTAACCAAATAATTAACCTTTAAGCAAACTAATACATCTCAGTAAGACCAACTAATTGATGTCTCTCTTCCAAGAATGCAAATTCACAAAAAGCTTGGCCTTATGACTCCTGTTCTCAGGAGTGTCCCAATAATTTTCTATCTCACCAAACTCCCAATCTCAAAATAAATTTCTGAGAAGTTTTCTCAGCCTTCTCATTCTGAATTAGGTGCTTCTCCTCTGTGTAATCTTGGGACCTCACTTATTCATCTTTCATGGAACGTTGTACTGCATATACTGTGTATTGGAATTTTAAACTCAATACATCTGTCTACAGTTGGGCTAAGCTTCAAAACCAACATAATCCCTAATGTCTCAAAAACAATAGAGGTTTATTTATTGACCACTTACAGTCCAAGGTAAGTATATGTCTCTTTCTGAGATACCTCATCCATAAACTGAAACATCGTCTACTTTTTTCTAGGGAAGCATAATCACTTGCATTGAGTGGCAGAAGGAGAAAGAACAAGAAATATGCACAGGAGGATGTTTTAATCAGACTTGGAAATGGTACACATCACTCTGTTTATATTCCCTTGTACATAAAGATCCATTATGTGCTCCCTTTAGTTGCAAGGGATTATGGAAAATGTAGACTAAATAGGTGGCTAGCTCTGTGGCCCATATCAAAGACTCTACCATAATGTTCAAACCAAACTCATTTTCTTTCCTGACACCTCTTCCCTTTTCTGTAGTCCTGATTTCTTTTTGTTATATCTCCCTTTATTTATTCTCTAAAGTTATAAAACATGGAGTCCTCCTTTGACTATCGAGCCAAAGGAAGACCAGCCAGGTCTTTCACAGTACTATCTCAACAATATGCAGATTACCCTTTTGCCACTAACCTATATTTTAAAAAACCATTGCCCTGGTCTAGATTAACAATATCTCTTACATAATCTAATCTATTTTGAGAATCAAATAATTGTTTCACCACCATATAATGCTTCTTTATTAAATATGCTTTCTAGAATCTCAGCAATGAGTTCTCAGAATGCATAAATATGATATTGATATTCTCTTGAGTCTCCATTATATGCATTAAACTTATATAGTTTCCCATTTCCTAGAGATTGAAATTAAATCCCAGTATTGTGTTCAATGCCTTTCATAATTAGAATCTGCTGTCTCCAAGAACTTTCCTTCTCCTTTGCCCTCTATACTCCAGGAACAGGATGCTATTCCCTGCCCCTTGAATAAAACATGCAATTTTTTTCTTTGCTTTTTCCTTTCTCTGCCAAAAATAGCCTTTTCGCTTCTCTGCCTTCTTGACATAACTATCCTTAAAGGTATAAACCAAATGCCATATCTTTTGCAAGGCTTCTCTTTCTTAGTATCCATAATCTCAATTGATCAATCAATCACCTTTTCCTTTTTGCTCCCACAGGAAATGTTTATAGTTGTTTTGCAGCATTTACCACCATGGACTTAGATGGTAGTTATTTGTGAATGTGTCTCTCTTTCCGTTCATCCAGGATGGACTGTGAGATTCTTAATATCTGTTTTAGCATCTTATTCATGTCTGTGTCTCCAGTGTGTGTACACAAATGCTTTTAATACTGAATTTTCATAATCTAAGTACCTGTTTATATAAAATGTTTTATACAAAACAAAAACAGTGTTTCTCTCTGAGTCTTAAGAAAAGAGCTTGGAAATAGTTATCAGGAGTTAAAAAGAATATTTTGTAAACAAACATAAAAATCTAGGTGTGAAAAGGGAAAGGAAAATTTAATACATATTAAACTTAACTACCCAAATGAACCTTTTATAATAGCAACCCAAATGAACCTTTTATAATAGCATTAATCAACTGTTGTAAATCAATATTGCTTATATATTGCTATACAGCCATATGACCTAAGTCATATGGGCTTTACTGAGAATACACAATAAGTATTTTAAAATTCTATGTATATATACTTCAGGATATGAGTGATTTATAAATCAAGAATATATTTTTTACGGTTATGAAGGAGCAAGAACCTACTGGAAAATATATGGATGAATAAAATTTGCTTTTTAAGTGCTTATGCAAGACAAGTAAGGCAGTTTATCAGTAACTGACAAATAATTTGTAAGTCAGAGGACTTTTGTAGATGCTAGAATCAGAGGTGAAAACAACCTTAATTCAGGGGAGAAGGTCAAATTGTGCTTTTCTCCATACCTCCTCAGCCTCTACACAGAGACTCCACCTAATGAATCCCTTCCTCAATCAAGGAGTTTTAGAAATAATGATAGCTACTATAATTAGTTAAATATATGGAGTAAAAAGACATAAATAATGACATCAAAAATATAAAAGGGAGGAGTAAAAGGGTGAAGTTTTTATAGACAATCCAAATTAGGTTGCTATCAGCTTAAAATGGACTATTTTATCTGTAAGATATATTATTTAAGCTTTATGGTAACCACAAAAAATAAACCTAGAGTAGAAGAACAAAAGATAAAGGTGAAACAGAGCATACCACCGTAAAAACAAAAACAAAACACACAATTTTACAAAGGCAGGCAGAAATACACGAAAAAAGAAGCAATAGGAAAAAGAAAGAACTCAAACAGATGTGAGTTAGTAATGCCATCATATTAAGTCCTTAGCTACCAATAATAACTTTCAACTTAATGGATTGACTTCATCTATCAAAAGGCACAGAGTGGGTAGGTAGGTAGATAAAAAACAAAACCCAAGTATACATTGCATACAAGAGACGCACTACAGCTTTAAAGACATACATAGGCTCTTTAATGAAGGGGAGGAAAAACCTATTCTATACAAGTAGAAACCAAAACAAAGTGGGGGCAGCTATACTTATAGACAAATAGACTGTAAGACGAAAATAGTAACAAAGAAGGTAATTATATAATGATAAATAGGTCAATTCATCAGGAAGATATAATAATTGTAAATATACCAGGATGCCAAAAAAAGGTATACACATGACTTGTATTCATCTTTTGTTATTGGTATATATTGAGTATTACAATTTTAACACACTTTTTTCATTTCTTAAAATGTGTATACATTTTTTTTTGGCACCCTCTGTGTATGCATACAACATCAGAGCACCTAAATTTATTAAGCAAATTCTAACAGGTCTGAAGGGAGAAACAGACAATACAATAATAGTAAGGGACTTCAATAACCACTTTCAGCAATGGATAAATCATTCAGAAAATCAACAAGGAAACATTGCACTTGAATCATACATTAGACCAAATGGACCTAACAGATAATTACATACATTCCATTCAACAATCAGCATACACATTCTCCTCAAATGCACATGGAAAATTCTCCACAACAAACTATATGATAAGAAATACAACAAGTCTCAGCAAATTGAGAAGACTGAAATCATATCAAGTGTATTTTTTGGCCACAGCAATATAAAACTAGAAATTAGTAATAATAGGAAAGCTGGAAAATCTACTAGTATTAGGAAATTAGATAACATCCTCCTGACCAACCAATGAGTCAAAGAAGAAATCAAAAG
Organism: Rhinolophus sinicus; assembly: GCF_057876585.1. NCBI lineage: Eukaryota > Metazoa > Chordata > Mammalia > Chiroptera > Rhinolophidae > Rhinolophus > Rhinolophus sinicus. The sequence goes on from NC_142504.1 coordinate 36,028,621, forward strand.
GCAATGCAAAAAAAAAAAAAAAAAAATACTGTCACAAATAAAATGGAAACACAACATGTCAAAACCTATAGGATGCTACAAAAGCATTTATGAGAGATAAGTTTATAGAGATAAACACCTGCATTAGGACACAAGAAAGATCTCAAATAACCTCACTTTACACATCAAAGTACTAGGAAAAGAAGAACAAGTTAAGCCCAGACTTAGAACAGGGAAGGAAATAACAAAGATGAGAGCAAAAATAAATGAAATAGAGACCAGAGAAACTATAGAAACTATCAATAAAATTAAGATCTGGTTTTTGAAAAGGAAAATTGACAAACCTTTATCCAGACTCAGAAAAAAAAAAAAAAAAAGAGTAATCAAATAAAATCAGAAAGGAAAGAGGAGATGTCACAACTGATACTACAGAAATGGAAAAAATCATGAAAGAATAGTATGAACAAAGTGGATAACCTAGAAGAAATGGGTAAGTTCCTAGAAACATAAAACCTACTGACACTGAATCATAAAGAAATAGAAAATCTGAACAGACCAATTACCAATTAGGAAATTGAATCAATAATCAAAAACCTCCCAACACAGAACCCCAGACCAGATTGTTTCATTGGTGAATCCTATAAAACTTTTGAAAACGAATGAATAGTTAGTACATCTCAAACTCTTCCAAAAAGTAGAAGAGGAAGGAATTCCAAACTCATTTTACGAGGCAAGCATTAACCTGATAACAAAGCCAGAAAAGGATAGTATAAGAAAATTATCGACCAATATCTCTGATGACTATAGCTGCAAAAATTCTCAACAAAATATTAGCAAACTGAATTCAACAGCACATTAAGGCAATTATCATGACCAAGTGGGATTTATCCCTGAGATGAAAGGTTGGTTCAACATACACAAATCAATACGTGTGATATACCACAGCACATTAATAGAAGAAAAATAAAAAGTGTACGATTATACCAATAGCTGTTTTTAAAAAGCATTTTGTAAGACACAATATCCTTTTAAGTTAATAAATTGGTTATAGATAGAAGAACATACCTCATCAAAATGAAAGCCATTTATGACAAACCCATAGCCAATATCATACTCAATGGTGACATGTTAAAAGCTTTTTCCTCTAAGATTAGGGAAAAAGACAAGGGTGCTCACTCTTGCCACTTTGATTCAAAACAGAACTGGAGGTCTTTGAGCCATCATGCAAGAAAAATAAATAAAAGGTACCAAAACAGGAAAAGGAGTAAAATTAGCTTTGCAAATGATGAAGTCTCCACCAAAACACTCTTAGAGCTAACCAACGAATTCAGTCAAGTTGCAGGATATATAATCAACACAGAAATCAGTTATGTTTTTATATTCTAATAGCACATCTGAAAAACACAAAGAAAATAATTTTATTTACTATAGAATCAAAACAATAAAATACCTAGGAATAAATTTAACCAAGTAAGTGAGATGACTATGCAATGAAAACTACAAGACTTTGATGAAAGAAATGGAAGAATGGATAAAACAAATGGAAAGATGTCCCTTGTTTATAGATCTGAAGAATTCATCTTGTTAAAATGTCTATACTGCTCAAAATCATCTGCAGATTCAATACAATCCCCAATAAAATTCCAGTGGCATTTTTAACAGAAATTAACAAAACAATCTAAACATTTGTATGGAGCAACAAATGACCCCAAATAGCCAAAGCAATCCTGAGAAAAGAAGAACAAAAAGCCAGTGATGTCACACTATCTAATTTCAAACTATAGTACAGAGCTACAGTAATTAAAACAGAATGGTACTGACATAAAAATAAACACAAAGACCAATGGAACTAATATTTGACAAGGGAGCCAAGAACACTCAATGGGGAAAGATAATCTAACAAATGGTATTGGGAAAACTGGCTAATCACATGCAGAAGGATGAAATCGTACCTTTACCTTACACTACTTTTAAAAAAGGACTCAATATGAATTAAAGACTTAATTTTAAATCCTGAAACCATAAAACTCCTAGGGAAAAAACATAGGGAAAATGTTCCTTGACATTGGTCTCAGCAGCAATTGCCTGAATGTGACACTAAAAGCAGAAGCAACAAAAGAAAAAATATAAGTGGGAGTACATTAAACTAAAAAGCTGCACAGGGAAAGAAACCATGAATAAAATGTAAAGGCAACCTACAGAATGAAAGAAAATATTGGCAAATTGTGTGTGTGTGTGTGTGTGTGTGTGTGTGTGTGTGTGTGTGTATATATATATATATATATTATATATATGGGTATTACATATCCCAAATATGTAATATATAAAGTACTCATGCACCTCTAAAGCAAAAAATTAAAAAAATAAATAAAATAAATAAAAAAACAACAACCTGTTAAAAAAAAATATGCAGAGGAACTGAATATTTTTCCAAAGAAGTATTCAAATGGCCAACAGGTACATTAAAAGTCTTCAACGTCACCAATCATTGTGAAAATGTAAATCTAAAACCCAATGAAATATTACCTCACACCTATTAGAATGGCTATCATTAAAAAGACAAAAGATAACAAGTGTTGATGAGGATGTGAAGAGAAGGAACACTTTTGCACTGATGGTGAGATTGCAAATTGGTATAGCCACTATGGAAAACAACATGGAGGTTCCTCAAAAAAAAAAAAGAATGGACAGAGCTACCATATAATCCAGCAATTTCACTTCTGTGTATATATGCAAAGAAATTAAAATTAGTATCTTAAAGAGATATCTGCACTTTCATATTCATTACAGCATTATTTACAGTAGTCAAGATATGGAAACAACCTAAGTATCTGTCAATGGATAAAGATGTCTTACACACAAACAGAAATATTATTCAGCTATGAAAAAGAAGGAAATTCTGCTTCTTGCAACAACTTTGATGAGCCTTGAGGGCTTTATGTTAAGTGAAATAAGCCAGACAGAGAAAGACAAAAACTCCATTCTATCACTTATATGTTGAATCTAAAAATGTTGAACTCATAGAAATAGAGAATGGGCAGGGGAACTGGGGAGCTGTAGGTCAAAGAGTACAAATTTCCAGTTATAAGATGAATAACTTCTGGGAATCTCTGTTCATCATAGAAATTAGTTAATAACACTGTATTATGTACTTGTATTTTGCTAAGAAAGTAGATCTTAAATGTTCATACTTCAAAAAAGTAATAACTATGTGACTGGATGAAAGTGTTAGCTAATGCTAAGGTAGGAATCATCTTACAAGGCATAAATGAATCAAATCAACACTTTGTACAACTTAAACTTACAAAATGTTATGTGCCAATTATGTCCCAATAAAGCTGGGAGTAATAGACAAAAAAGCAAAGGAAAACATAGAGCAAATTTCTATTTCTTAGTGCTATCTACCACTATCAAATATTAGAAATTTACACCATTGTAAAGTAATTGCAAACTTACAGAAAAATTAAAAGAAAAAGGTGATGAAATTCTATATAACCTCAAATTAGATTCCTAAAGTTACTTTCCTACATTTTCTTTATCTTTTCATATATGTAAGTAAATATTTTTCTCTGAACCATTGAGGATAAATTGCAGATATGACATCTAATTACCCCAATAAGTTATTGTATATATCATAAAGATAAAAGCCATTCTCTTCCACAACCACCATGTTGTAAATCAATATCAGGAAATTATTGATATAATGCTAGCATCAAAACTACAGATCTTATTATACAAACATTAAACCAAACTCATCCCAATAATGTCTGATTAGAGCAAACAGTTATTGCAGTCCAGGAACTGTGATTCACTGCATGTCATGCCGCTTTAGCCTCCTATAATCTAGAAGAGTTCATCAGTCTTTTTTTTTTTTTTTTTTTGTCTTTTATACCTTTGACAGGTTTTAAGACATATCCAGTTGCTTTGTAGAATGTCCAATAATTGGGTTTGTTTAGTATTTCCGCTTGATCAAATTAGAGTAATTCATATTTGGCAGAATTATCACAGAAGCGTTAGGTCATTTTCAGTGAATCTTGCCAGGAGGCACATATCCTGTTTTAATGCTGTTATGACAACTTTATCACATGGTTTAGGTGGTGTTTGCCAGGTATTTCTATTTTTGCTTTTGTAATTTATAAACATTTCCAGGGGAGATATTTTGAGACTGTATCTTTTTCCTCAAACTTTCACTCAAAAGTTTTAGCATTAATCTGTGTTCCTTTTCTCAACCAATTAGTGTGTTGATTGCCAAAGTGTGAATTTTAAACTGTATCATTTCCTCTATATTAATAAATTGTTGTTTCACTATAAAAGGAGAGAGAATATGAATATACACACATACTAATTAGAATTCAATATTTGTTTAAATACTTTTTATTCTGAGGATAGTCAAAAACTGTATTCCAAATATACCTATGTTCAAAGTTTTACTTGTGGTTATGATGTAGAATATTGCAAGAGATCTACACTACTAAATGTAAAACCTGGGTAATTTATGCAGTCAAATGCTTTTAAAGCTCACTAGCAGGCCAAGGACGCAAAACAATAAGCTGAACTGAATTTCAAAGAAGATCCCATGAGGAGAAATGGAGCACATAACTGTGTCTCTATAAGTCAGAGAGTGAGGGAAAGAGATAACAGTTATAAAAGCAAGTAGGAAAAAAAAGTAAAAATTTAATAAATCTTTAAAGGTTAAGTGTGAGCCTGCCTGACAGTTGAGAATCACTGGGAGTGCCAGACACAATAGGAGTTAGCACCTATTTGACAGTTTTTTGACAGGGCCTCACAAGGAAGACAAGGGACAGAAAAGAGACTGAATTGGTATGCCTTAGTGAAATAGACATGCAGATGGTGACTGGGTGATAAGCCAGAGTTTATTTAGTGTCTTGGCCCATTCTCTTATAATTAAAAATATGACTATTGCTGGGGATGTGGCAGCAAACCCTCCTTCCCTCTCTTCCTCCTTCTCTCACTTCGGAATAAATATAAGCAAAGGACTTTTTCTACTGTGGAAATGTCAGGAAACCTTCGTGTACCTACGATTCTCTGATGATACCATGCACATTTTTGCTATCACTGAGCAAGAAACGTATGCCCAAACTCTTCAGGGAAAAAGTTTAGGAATGCTCAGCAAAGTTCACTCCTGGGGCTCAGGTGTACCAGGTATGAGGAAGCATGAAGGTAGTACAGGAGAACTGAGAAAATGCTGTAGTCCCATTATCAACCTTTTCATGAACCACGTATAAAGCAATAGTAGTTTACCTCTGGGGGAGACTTAAGAACATGGAGAACTTCTTTGGGGCAGATATGCTGAGCTTATCTAAAGCTGATGTTAGAGCAGGAACACTTAGAAAAACATTCCTGTATCTCAAAACTCACACTAATCACAGAGTAGCAACAGTCCACTATTGGAGAAATCTGAAATGTGTTACTCTGAGGGAAACTATAGCGAAAACAAAACCTAAATCCAAAACGATTAGTGACTAGATTAACTCAACCCTCCATATTGATGGCCTGAAGAAGACAGGACTATTTCTGCATATAAGTATTATTTAACTCAGTCTCTCTTTTCCTTTTAATCACAATGTCTAAAATTTATTCCAAAATTTGAGACAAAAAAATAAAAAATCCAGAAAAACAAATCCATAAAACCAGACCCAGAAATATCAGACACTTTAAAATAACTATGATTAATGTGTTTAAAGTTACAGTAAAAAATATGAACAATATGCAGGTGATGGAGAGTTTCATCAGAGAAATAGAAAATACAAAAAACTATGAAAAACTCGTTATGAAAAGGTTATAGAGTTGAAATATTCCACTGACAGACTTAGCAATACAATGGACATATTCTAGGAAGAATCACTAACCTTTAGGATCGTTTAATATAAATTATCCAAATTAAGAGACACAAAAAATGATAATCAACTAAACAGAGCACCCAAAACAGTGGTATATTGTCAAACTATTTCACACATGTAAATTGGCATCTTAGAAAGTAAAGAGAGTATGATAAGGACAGAACTATTTTAAGAGATAATAGCCCATAAATGTGACAAACTAGTAATGTCTGGGCATACTAATGGGAGCACAGTTATTCAGCTTGGGTCAATTAGGCAGGGTGAAGACTGATTTTCTTTGGCACAATAAAAAATTTGTTCAGAGTGGAAAAACAAAAAAGATAAATAGCCCAGAATTTTTCAAAATTAATAAAATTCAACAAATTGTAAGTCAAAGAAGGTCAGAACCCCCAAAGGATAAATATAAAGGAAATCATAGCTAGGCATATAATAATTGAATTGATGAAAACAGAAGATAGAGAAAACCTTGAAGGTACACTGTGAATAAAGAACACAGATAACCAGTCAGCAGAAGCCTTGTGAGACACAATGCTAGCCAGGTGACAATGGCGTGGTATCTTTAAAAATGGGAAAAAAAAGTAAGGAAACTATCAGTCCAAATTTATATAACACGGGAAAATATCTTTCAAAAGCTAAGGGGAAATCAACATTTTCAGATGAACAACTACTGAGACCTGAATTATAAGAAATGTTGAAGTACATCAAGTAGAAGAAATGTGATACCAGATAGAAATCTAAATCCACACACACAAAAAAATGAGAGTGGGAGAAATGAAAAAATTGGGGTATATTTAAAACTGTAATGCTTCTTATGATTAAATAGTATGCAAGAAAATTGTTTAAGACAAGGTAGAAACAATATTTTATAGGGTTTGTAGCATACAGAGAAATAACATACATGACAATCACAAAGATTAGGTGTGAAGAGATAAAAACAGTGTTGTCAGATTCTAATACTGTATGTGATTGGTATTTGAAGGTGCAGTGTGATCAACTAAAAGTGAATTTTAGAAAACCTATAACAACGATTACAAATAAAACTGAGAGATGGTTTAAAAGCAAATGAGGACATAAAATTGATTAGTAGTAACACCCAATCAAAATAAAGACAGACAAAGAAGAAGAAAGGGAGAAAATATTGGACGAATAGCAAAGAGCAAGATAGATTTTAATTTAACTATATCAAAATTTTTATTAAATGAAAAGCAGCTAAACACTCAAATTCAAAGCAGAATTATCACACTCAATAAAATATAATACCTAAGTATATGCTATGCACAAGAAACTCCTGGGTATTTATCCAAAGAAATCCAAAACACTAATTTGAAAAAATACAAACACCCTTATGTTTATTGCAGTGCTATTCACAAAGCCAAGATATGGAAACAACCAAAATGCCCATCAACAGACAGTTGGATAAAGAAATTGTGGTACATTTATACAATGGAGTATTACTCTGCTATAAAAAAGAATGAAATCTTACCACTTGCAATGACATGGATGGACCTATAGATTATGCTAAGTGAAATAAGTCAGACTGAGAAAGACAAATACCATATGATCTCACTTATATGTGGAATCTAAAGAACAGAATAAACGAGCAAACAACATACATAGACTCAGAGATAGAGAGAAAAAAACTGATGGTTGTTAGATGGGAGGGGAGGTGGGGGGTAGGGGAGAAGCTGAAGGGATTAGAAACTACAAATTGTTAGTCACAAAATAGTCACGGGGATGTAAAATACAGTATGGGGAATATAATGAATAATGTTGTATAGATTATTTAGGGTGACAGATGGGTATTGGACTTATCGGGGGATCATTTCGTAGATTGTGTAGATCCCTGACCACTGCTCTGTACACTTGAAGCTGATGTAGAATAATATTAAATGTCAACCATAATTATATATTCAATTATACACTATAATTATATAAAATATATAATATACATGAATATATATATATATATATATATATATATATATATATATGCATATTTTTTTTCACAGAATGTCAAGTACAGCATAGGGAATGTAGTCAATGGTATAGTAACAGTTATATATGATATCAGAGGGGTTGTAGACTTGGGGGGTTATCACTTTGTGAGGTTTATAAATGTCTAATCATTATGCTGTTTTGTGCACTGGAAGTTAATATAAAAAATAAAAAATAAAAATAAGAAATTCACATTAAATAGAAAAAAAACACAGATTAAATGTAAACTGATGGACATATATGTACCATACAAACACACTAATCAAAAGAAAGCTGGGGTGGCTATGTTAACATCAGATAATGTTAAGTCTCAGAAAAAGCTATACAACCAAGGATGAGAGAGACATAAGAAAATGACAAATAACAGTTTATGGAGAAAAAAGTATCCTAAATTTAATTTCACCTAACAACAGGGCTTCAAACCTGTGAAGCAAAAACTGGTATAACTTAAAGTAGAAATAGATACATCCAGTTACAGTGGAAGAACTTAACACTTATCTCTCAACAACTGATGTAACAAGTAGACATAAATCGCTAAGGAGTAGAATACTTGAACTTTTAAAACACTACAACAAATTGATATTTATGGAGAATGTCACCAAATATTAGCAAAGACATTTTTTTCAAAGGTATATGAAATATTTTTTATGATACATCATATGCTGAGACATATATTTAAAAATTATGTGGTTAGACATGATGCAGTGTATGTTTTCTGACTATAACATAATTACTAGAAGTCAATGAGACAGGAAATCTAGAAAATATCCATTTATGTGCAAATTAAACAACACAGTTATAAATAACCCCTGAGACAAAGAAAAAATGACAAAGGGAAACAGAAATACTTTATGACTAAGTGAATATAAAACACACATATATAAACTTTTGTGATTAAGCCAAAGGAATCTTTAGAAGGAAATGAATGCATGAAGTACTTACATCAGAAATAAAGAAAGGGGTCAAATCATTTGAACTTTTATTTGCAGAAATTTCTATTTGAAGAAACTAGAGGAAGAAAACCAAATTAAATTTTAAATAAGAAGAACAAAGGAAATGGTAATGGTAAGAGCTGAAATTAGTGATTCACAAAACATCAAAGGAACAGAGAATATCAATTAAAAAATGGTTCTTTAAAAAGATCAGGAAGATTGAAAACACTAGTCCATACTAACCGAAATAAATAAAGTGTGCGCATGTGTGAGAGAGAAGAGAGACAGAGTGAAAACATAAGAACCAGTGTCAGGAAGAAGGGCATATCACTTGTGATTCTACAGATATAGAAAGAATAGTAAAGAAATATTGGGAACAACCAATAAATTTGACAACCTACAATAGGCCAATTCCCTGAAAGACACAAAATACCAGAATTTATTCAAGTAAAAACAAATACACAACCAAAATTTTCGTATGTCTATTTAAAAGTGGAAGTCACGGTTAACAATCATCCCACAAAGAAAACTCCTGGTGGCTTTATTGTGAGTTCTACCAAACATTTAAGAAATAATACCAATGATACACAAATTTTCCACAAAGCAGAAGAGGGAAAACATGCCCCAGTACATTTTGTGAGGCCAGCATTGCCTTGATACCAAGACAGACAAAACCATATCAGAAAAGAAAACTAGAGACCAATATCATTTATGAAATTGACAAACTCTCTGAAAAAAAAATGTTAGCAAATCAAATGCAGTAATAGATTGTTTTTTTTTTTTTAAAAAAAAAACATGCAAGTTATGTGTTAGTATGCACAATTAAAAGAATAAAAGGTTCGGAGTCAAAGTGGGTTCAATTCCAGCTACAATGCTTCTTAGTTGCATGACCTTGGGCAAGACATGGAATCTCTCTAAGCTTCAGTTTCCCCATTTTGTATAATAGCACACACTTTAGAGGATTAATGTGAGGATTAAGTAAACTCTAGTGTTTCTAACAATTTCCAGAACATAGGTATATTTTTTAAATCTATAATTAGATTGTAAGTATACTGAGGTCTATACATTTTTTTGTTTTAATTAGTTTCAGGTGTACAAAACAATATAATAGATATTTCACACCTCACAAATTGATAACCCTCGTTCCCCAATCTATTACCCCTCTGACATCATATATAGCTGTTACAATTCCATCGACACTATTCCCTATGCTGTATGCCATATCTCATGATTATATACGATATATATTAAATTACAGTTGCCATTCAATATTATTCAGCTTCAGGTGTACAGAGCATTGGTCAAACATCTACACAGTCCATGAGGTGGTCTCCCTAATAAGACAAGTGCCTATCTAACACCCTACAAAATCTTTACAACATTATTGTTTATATTCCCCAAACTGTTTTTCATATCCCCAAGGCAATATTGTGAATACCAACTTGTGCTTTCTAATCCCCTCATCTTCTCCCTCATCCCTAACCCCTCCCAACTAGCAACCATCAGTTTTTCCTCTATATCTCCGAGACAATTTCTGTTTAGTTTGCTCATTTATTCAGTTCTTTAGATTCCACATACAAGTGAGATCGTGGTATTTATCTTTCTCCGTCTGACTTATTTCACTTAGCATAATATTCTCTAGGTCTGTCAATATCATTGCAAATCGTAAGATTTCATTCTTCTTTATGGCCAAATAAAACTCCATTGTATAAATGTACCACAGTTTCTTAATCGAGTCATCTACCAATGGGCATTTCGGTTGTTTCCATGTTTGGCTATTGTGAATAACGCTGCAATAAACATAGGGGTGCATGCATTTTTTCAAATTAGTGTTTTGGATTTTTCTGGATAGATACCTAAGAGAAATTGCTGGGTCATAAGGTAGTTCCATTTCCAGTGTTTTAAGGAACCTCCATACTGATTTCCATAGTGGCTGCACCTTTCTGCAATCCCACCAGCAGTGCACGAGGGATCCCTTTTCTCCACATTCTCGCCAGCACTTGTTGTTTGTTGTTTTATTGATGATAGCCATTCTGACCATAATGAGGTGGTATTTCATTGTGGTTTTTATTTACATTTCTCTAATGATTAGTGAAGTTGAGCCCTTTTTTACATGTGTTTGTTGTCCATCTGTATGTCCTCTTTAGAGAAATGTCTCTTCATGTCCTCTTCAACTCAACACCAAAAGAGCAAACAATCCAATAAAAAAATGGGCAGGTCTATAATTTTTTGAATTTCCCATGGGGTTTACTTAGCACAGTACCTTCTACAACTAATTGATCTATTGAAACATGGATTAATTGAAATATAACTTTAAAAAGTGTGTTCTGCTGATCTCTTTTTTTTTCTTTTAAGTTTTTGTAGAAAGCTTAAAACTTTTTTTCTTTTAAGTTTTTGTAGATAATAATTTTTAAACAATTGAAAAAAACAGATCAGTTTCCTGAGCATATGAAACAGAAAGAAACAGAAGAAAATAAGGGGGGAATGAGCGATTTAGGTACATAGATAAATAACTGGAAATTATTTTTAAAAAAAGAGTTGAGGGGAATACACAAATATTTGCATACTAGTTTCAGCATACTCAGGTAGCATTTATTACGGAATATTATAAAGAAAAATACTAGCCTGGTTACTGAAAATAATTCATCCTGACAAAAAAGAAAAAAGAAAAAAAGTAAGAAAAACCTGGAGGAAATATTTATTAGAGAAGTTCAAAGACCTCTGATTATATTTTTTGGTCTCAATTATTTTTGCAGAGCTCGCATTCATTTTGAACCAATAGAAGAGAGAATCACTTGATTCCTGGGGCTGTTCAACATTTAGAATTGCTATCAAAAGAAAACCAGCCACTTTGCATGTTGGCATAAATAGATTATCACTCAATCATCACAACTACTCTATAAAATAGAGATTACAAACTCATGTAATCAACACATTCTGGAGTCAGGACTCAAATTCAAGTCTTTGTCTATTTGGGCTTTTTGTTGATGTTGTTACCATGTTTAATTTGGTTTAAAACTTCACAGAGTGCTCTCATAAAACTGTCTTTAACTTCACAAAACCCTATTTTGCATAGTTAGGCCTTTATCACTTTGTAGGTGACAACTGAGGTCAACAGTGTTTGAGATTTTCCTAACCAACACAGTTGGAGATGCAGGATTTGAATCTCAGTTTCAATCTCTCTGGCTTCAGTTTGAATAATCACAAAACAGAAGTTGAGGATCTCCGTTCTCCCAAATGCCTATTTGTGAATCTCTACAATTTCCAAACATTTAGTGTTTTATTCTGTTTCCACCTGGCTTTTTTTTTTTTTTTTTTTTAATTGTCTAGGAGAAAGCAACTGTGATAACTATGGAATGACTGCAAATTCACCACAGTATAGAATGATGACTTCAGAGAGAAGGAATGGAAATAACCAAATCCTGATATCTCTTCTATCTACCCCAGACAGTGCCTCTGAGTTATTTTATAAAGTCCAATTCTCAATTATAAGTGGAATAAATGGGGTTATTAGAATGGCTAAAATAATCATTAAGAAGAAGTAATTATTAGGAGTGCCACAAATAGAAAATAATGTTGGTAGTGTTTAGACTGAAAGCAAGGAGTCTCTGCTTGATGGGGCATTAAAAGAAATAAGTGTTATATTGATATATTTCTATATCATGTCAATATAGCAACATATTTCTATAATTTCTTTTAATTTAAATGCTTTACCATTTCTTATAAAACCTTTAAAAAATGTTTTATAACATACAGTAATTTAACTCTTAAATAACAGTAGTACTGAAAACTCCATTTGAATTTTGACTTTGCACTTTTCCAGTGAGACTTTATTTGAAAATGTCCCTATCTGAAACTTTAATAGCTTGTTAATCCAATAGAAGACTAATTCACTGGAGACTGCAAAAGCAGCTACTGCTTTTCCAAAGCCCCAAATCCTTTAAACCTCTTTTCTCCTTCATTTTAGAAACATGAATAGCAAGACTCAAATCTGGCAGCCGGATATTTGCAGGGTCTTTTTTCTCTCTCAAAATTTGAGGTAACTAATGTATTTCTTTTAACAATCTTTACAATAAGCAAATGAGTGTGGAAAAGTGAAGTGTTAAATGAAGTCATGCAAATTAGCCATATGGATAGAATAACATTGTCTTGCCTAATATTGAACTCAACAGATTTATAGGTTTATAGAGAATCTTTTAGCCTTTGCAGTCATTCTAGTATATGTGACTAATCCCTATAATTCCTCAAATGAAAATTAAGCTTGAGAGTTGAGAAAAAGTAGTTTACAAAACCTTCATATTTCCATCTAACAGTTATTTCCACATAACAGTTATTTTAGATATTAAGATTAAAATAATAGTGCCTAAAATATTGAATAGCAACTATAATTAAATACACATATATAGTCACAGGATGTGAAGTACAGCATAGGGAATATAGTCAATGGTATTGTACAGCTATATACGATGTCAGAGGGGAGTAGATTGGGGAGGGGAGCTATCACTTTGTGAGGGGTGTACATGTCTAATCATTTTGTTGTTTTGTACACCTGAAACTAAAAATAAAATAATAAAATAAAATAAGCCGAGAATATGAACAAAGTATGTGTTTGAGAAAATACTTGATTTTTACTCAATGCTTTTGTTTTTTTCAAGAAGTGCCTAGAACTGAATATCATGCTTCCATTTCAGTTGCGTAAAATCATATGTTTAAGAGCTCTGCTGATAGTAATTGTGAGGAAGGCTGACATAACAGAAACAAATGAACATTACAACTTGATGGGCAGGGAGCTTATGCAAAGCAGAAGCCAAAGACATCCTACCACTTCAGGAGGAACCATGGCATTTTTCCTACCATGGTTTGCCAGAGACTTGTCTATCCACTTGTTGGAGAATTTCACACCAAATGTTAAGAAGGGGAAGGGAAGCTCAAGGCAATGCAGAGAAAATAAACTGATGTCCCATCATTGGCTCACAAATACTATTTGAGATGTTTATTCTGGTATTTATGATTGTGCACATTCTAATTTTATTTAACTTTTCAATTTATGCTGCAACAATTCCTGTTTGTTCCACAAATGCCATATGCTTTCCTCCCTAGGTGCCTCTGCGCACAAGTTTACATTTTTCATATCTATCTCCTCTCCCTAGCAACCAATTTCTATTCACTATTTAAATTTACCCTACTGAAATGTTAATTACAAACAAGAAAATGTGCTCATTTTAAATGCACATTTCAATGAGGTTTGATAATTATCACCACATTCAAAATATAGAACATAGCCACAAAATTATACTCCTGATCCTTACAATCAAATTTGCTCTCACCCCAAGCCCCCTCAGACACACCCTGAACCCAAGGCAAAAACTGATATGCTTCCTGACACTATAGATTAGTTTTGCCTTATCTAGAATTTATATAAATGGTTTTATATAGCATTTACTCTTTTATATCTGGTTTATGTTGCTCAGCATAATGTTCTTTGAGAGTCATCCATGTGCTTACATGTATCAGTACTTCATTCTAATTTATTGCTAATAATCCATTGTGAAAATATTGCCAAAATTTGTGTATAGATCCATTTATTGTTGGACATTTAGTTTCCAGTTTTTGATTATTATGAATACACATTTTCTAAGCACGCATGTATAAATTCCTGTGTACATCTATATGTCTTTGATTTCTCTTTGGTAAGTGCCTAGGAGTAGGATTGGTGTCATATGGTAAATACATGTGATTTTTAAAGAAATTACAAAAATTATTTCCCCAAGTAGTTGCACCACTGAAACTCCTGCTGGAAATGTATACAATTTTCAGTTACCACACATATTCACCAACAGTCGGTATAGGTAGTCTTTCTTATTTTAACATTCTAGTGAATGCCTAGTGGTAGATTACTGTGGGTTTTATATGCATGTGGATTTCATATGCTAAGGACAGGAACATAATGACGCTCCTCTTGACATAACTGGGGAGTCAAGTTTCTATCCTTTATGTTTTGTTACATCCTAAGTATAAAAGTACATTAAAAAGGTATAATAATGTGTTTCGGCTGTCCTACTCCTGAATCTATTTATCCGCTTAGAGTTTTTAAAGAGTATTTGGGAGTATTCTACTTGGATAAGCAGAATAAAAAGATGAATTGCATTTGGTTAAAATTATTACAATTGGCTTGCCTGTAAACAATTGGATAAAAAGTTCTCTTTCCTTATTGACTGAGAAACTCAGAATAGTTGATAAGTTTAAAGCCTTGTATTTAAGCAAAGTTACTTTTAGATGTTGCTAGTATTATTTAGAATTATTTTTAAGCCAGTAGATCTGTCAGTATTTGGGATTAACTTTCTTGTGACCAAAGAAGTTTTTACATATCATGGATGTGACATGTATAAAAACGCATAGTAAAAATTAATTGACTTGTGGAAAAAATTTTGATTAATTTATTCAGTCACCTATATACATTTTTATTAAGCATTAGTGACTCAGGTACTGGAATTGCTTACTGAAATCACAAGAGTTCTGGTTTCTAACATTGTCTTTAATTAAATGTCTGATTTTGGCAAATCCTTAACCTCTCCTAGCTGTTTTCAATTACAATAGCCTGAAACTACGAGCCTATGGCAAATGCTCCATTGAGCACATGAGGAACAAAGTGATGTTTCCACTGCTGTCCAATCAGATGTGTAGGCAAATGTACCTATTCCCCACAAAAAGCCCATCAGAAGCTTTGTTTATGACATTTCTGTTCACCAGCCCTGAGATCTTGCCACACTCCTAATCTATGTCTAATTCTTGGTACTATTTTTTTGAAATTTGAAAACTTAAATAATATTTTCAGGTGGCTAAATAGAGTGATATGGCATATTTTTGGAAGGAAAGATCATTTTAGTTTAAATATATATTATATATATAATACATATTATATATAATATAGAGTTTTACATAGAGTTTTATGTGTCTAGATTTATATATAGACACACATATGTACATATATTCCAATATATAGACACATATATAGACACATTTATATATAGACGCACACACACACACATATATATATATTCCAATTAAAATTCCTGAATACACACACACACACACACACACACACACACACAAAACACACACACACAATGTTTGATAAGTTCGCACACTTATTGCAACAATGTTGCTAATCTTTTTTGATATCAGAAGGATTATTAATTATGAATTTGTACCACTGGAAACAGTTATCCAAGTTTACTATTTGGAAGTGCTGAAAAGGCTGCGTCAAAATGTTAGACAACCTGAACTTTTCGTCAACAATTCATGGTTCTTGCATCACGACAATGCAGCAGCTCATACAGCACTGTCTGTGAGGGAGTTTTGAGTCAGTAAACAAATCACTCACCTGATCTGTCCCCAATGACTTCTTCTTTTACCTGAATATAAAGGAAATATTGAAAGGAAGACATTTTGATGACATTCAGGAACTCAAGGGTAATACGCTGATAACCCTAATGGCCATTCCAGAAAAAGAGTTCTGAAATTGCTTTGAAGCATTGACTAGGCACTGGTGTCAGTGCATAGCTTCACAAGGGGAGTACTTTGAAGGTGGCCATAGTGATATTCAGCAATGAGGTATATAGAACTTTTTCTAGGATGAGTTCGCAAATGTAATTGTCAGAACTTGTACAATGGAATATTACTTAGCCATAAAAAAACCCCAAAATCTTGCCATCAGCAGCAACATGGATGGCTACAGAAGGGTACTGTGCTAAGTAGAGTAAGTTAGATAGGTAAAGACAAATGCCATATGATTTCACTTACATGTGGAATCTAAAGAACAAAGTAAACAACAAAAAAGAAGCAAACTCATAGATAGAGAGAACATTTTGATGGTTGCCAGATAGAAGGGGAGTTGGGGCGATGTGTGGAAAATGGGAAGGGAATAAGAAGTACAACTGGTAGTTACAAAACAGTCATAGGGATGCAGGGTATAACATAAGGAATAGAGTCAATAATGTTGTAATAACACTGCATGGTATCAGATCAGTACTAGATTTATTGGGGGTATAGCTCTGTAGGTTCTATAGCTAGCTAATCACTAAGTTGTACACCTGAAACTAATATAATATTGTATGTCAATTGTATCTGAAAAAATTATATATATGAAAAAAATAAAATAAAAAGAAATGTGTCTGGTTTCCCTGCTTCCTTAGATACTATGTAAGGCAGCAGACATGAATCATCAAGTGATGCAATGCAGTTAGTTTAACTCACCTCCGTTGTGATATTTCTAAGCTGTCTAAGTTTGCTAAGAAAACCCAGTTAGGTTTTAGAGAGGGTAGGTTTAAGAATTAGTCATATAAAGCTTATTTTGATAACTAGAGAGCTTTGCTAAACTGCAAGACTGAACTGTAGCACTTAAGATCCTTCATCAAGTTTGAATCAAGAGTGACATAATAAAAATGGCGGTGTGAGGAGAGCCTCTTGAAATCTCCCCTGGAATTTACAAAAAATTGAACAAGTATAACGCCACAAAGGACTCCCTGCTCAGCAGACAAGCAAGACTAAAAGGTGCACTACTGAAATCATCTAAAGGTGGTCAAATAGCTCAAGCAGGGGAGGAAGGAAGGGAGAAGTGTGGAGACGGCCTCTTGGGTGTAGGATGCTGACCTAGCTTGGTGCTCCAAACTCGCTCCACCCTAGAACTACCGCAGATGCGGGAGAGGGAAGAACTCGAACTGCTAGGGCTCCACTTATGGCCCACAGGGCTGAGGGGACAGCGTATAACATGGCTGAACCCAACGCTCATGGCAGTGACCATATATTGGGTTATAAACCTAACCTCAGCAAATTTAAGAAGATGCAAATCATGCCAAGCATATTCTCTGATCACAAGGCTTTGAAATTGGACATCAACGGCAAAAAGAAAGCAGGAAAAACCACAAATACGTGGATATTAAACAACATACTTTTAAAGAATGACCAGGTCAAAGAAGAAATAAGAGGAGAGATCAAAAGATACATAGAAACAAATGAGAATGAAAATACATCCTGCCATAATTTTTGGGATGCAGCGAAAGCAGTTTTAAGAGGGAAATTTATATCATTACATGTCTGTCTCAAGAAACAAGAAAAATCCCAAATAAATATGCTCACGTTACACCTTAAAGGACTAGAAAAAGAAGAACAAATGAATCTCAAAGTCAGCAGAAGAAAGGAAATAATAAATATCAGAGCAGAACTAAATAAAATAGAGAACAAAAATACAATAGAAAAAATTAATGTGACAAAGAGCTGGTTCTTTCAAAAGATTAATAAAATTGACAAACCCTTGTCTAGACTCACTCAGATAAAAAGAGAAAAGACACTAATAAACAAAATCAGAAACAAAAGAGGAGAAGTTATCACGGATGCCACAGAAATACAAAGGATCATCCAAGAATACTTTGAAGGACTATATGCCACCAAGTTCAATAACGTAGAAGAAATGGGCAATTTCTTAGAAACATATAGCCTTCTTAGGCTGAATCATGAAGAACTGGAAAATCTAAATAGACCTGTCACCAGTAAGGAAATTGAATCAGTCATCTGAAACCTTCACAAAAGCAAAAAGTCTGGGACCAGATGGCTGCACGAGTGAATTCTACCAAACCTTCAAAGAGGATATAATATCTGTCCTACTGAAACTCTTTCAAAAAATTGAAGAGACAATTATCCCTAACTCATTTTATGAGGCCAACATTACCCTGATACCAAAACCTAGTAAGGATGACACAAAAAAAGAAAACTACAGGCCAATATCTCTGATGAATACAGATGCAAAAATCCTAAGCAAAATTATAGCAAATTGAATGCAACAATGCATTAAAAAGATTATTCATCATGACCAAGTGGGGTTCATCCCTGGGGCACAAGGATGGTTCAACATACGCAGATCCATCAATGTGATACATCACACAAACAAAATAAAGGACAAAAATCATATGATTATATCAATTGATGCAGAAAAAGCACTTGACAAGATACAACATCCATTTATGATGAAAACACTTAATAAAATAGGTATAGAAGGAAAATACCTTAACATAATAAAGTCCATAGGTGAGAAACGCTCAGCTAACATCTAATTAACGGTGAAAAACTGAAACCCTTTGCTTTTTGTTCAGGAACACGACAGAGCTGTCTCCTATCACCTCTGCTTTTTGACATAGTGTTGGAAGTCCTCGCAGAGCAATCAGTCAAGACAAAGAAATAAAAGGCATCCAAATTGGGAATGAAGAAGTTAAATTGTCAGTCTTTGCAAATGACATGATGCTATACATAGAAAACCCTAAAGACTCCATCAAAAAGCTATTAGAAACAATAAACAAATACAGTTAAGTTGCTGGCTGAAAAACCAATGTACAAAAGTCCATTGCATTCCTATATACAAACAATGAAATCTCAAAAAAATAAAAAAATAAATCCTTTTGCAATTGCAACAAAAATAATGAAATACCTAGGAATAAACTTAACCAAGGATGTGAAAGACCTATATGCTGAAAACTGTAAGACATTTTTAAAAGAAACTGAAGAAGACACAAAGAAATGGAAAGACATTCCATGCTCATGGATTGGAAGAATCAACATAGTTAAAATGGCCGTATTACCCAAAGCAATATACAGATTTAATGCAATCCCCATCAAAATCCCAGTGGCATTTTTTAAAGAAATAGAACAAAAAATCATCAGATTTGTTTGGAACCACAAAAGACCCCAAATAGCCAAAGCCATCCTAAGAAAAAAGAACAATGCTGGAGGTATCACACTCCCTGACTTTGGCTTGTACTACAGGGCAACAATAATCAAAACAGCATGGTATTGGCAGAAAAACAGATACACAGACCAATGGATAGAATTGAAAACCCAGAAATAAACCCACATAAATATGGACAGATAATTTTTGACAAAGAAGCCAAAAACATACAATGGAAAAAGATAGCCTCTTCAATAAATGATGCTGGGAGAATTGGAAAGCCACGTGCAAAAGAATGAAACTGGACTGCTATCTGTCACCATATACCAAAATTAATTCAAAATGGATCAGAGACTTAAGCATAAGACCTGAAATAAACTGCATAGAAGAAAACATAGGTACTAAACTTATGGACCATGGGTTCAAAGAGCATTTTATGAATTTAACTCCAAAGGCAAGGGAAGTAAAAGCTAAAATAAATGAATAGGACTATATCAAACTTAAAAGCTTCTGCAAAGCAAAATTAACCATCGACAAAATAAAGAGGCAACCAACTGAACAGGAGAAGATTTTTGCAAACAGTGCCTCCGATAAGGGGCTAATATCCAATATATACAAGGAACTCATACAAATCAACAACAAAAAAACAAACAACCCAATTGAAAAATGGGCAGAGGACCTGAAGAGACGTTTCTCCAGACATATGAAAGACAAATGGCCAAGAGACATATGAAAAAATGCTCATCACTAATCATCAGAGAAATGCAAATAAAAACCATAATGAGATATCACCTCACCCCAGTCAGAATGTCTATCATCAACAAGACAAATAGTAACAAGTGTTGGAGAGGTTGTGGAGAAAAAGGAACCCTCATACACTGTTGGTGGGAATGCAGACTGGTGCAGCCGTTATGAAAGGCAGTGTGGAGGTTCCTCAAAAAATTATGAATAGAATTACCATATGACCCAGCAATCCCTCACCTGGGTATCTACCCCCAAAAACCTGAAAACATTTATCCATAAAGACAAGTGTGCTCCAGTGTTCATTGCAGCTTTATTTATGGTGGCCAAGACATGGAAACAACCATAATATCCTTTGATAGATGAATGGATAAAGAAGTTGTGGTATATATACACAATGGAATAGTATTCGGCAGTAAGAAAAGATGAATTTGGATCATTTGTGACAACATGGATGGATCTTGAGATTATAATACTAAGCGAAATAAGACAGAAAAAGTAAAGAACCATATGATTTCTTGATATGTGGGATATAAACCGCAAACAACAAAAAAACAAGACAAACAACCGAAAGAAGAAAAACTCATAGACATAGACGATAGTTTAGGGGTTGCCAGAGGGTAAAGGGGGGAGAGTGGGGCTCTAGAAGATGGTAAACGGGGTCTAATATATAGTGATGGAAAGAGAACTGACTCTGGGAGGTGAACATACAATGTGAGATATAGATAATGTATTACAGAATTGTACACCTGAAATCTATGTAATGTTACTAACAATTGTTGCCCCAATAAACTTTAAAGGAAAATAAAAGGATGATTCAATATTAAGCAGCATGTGTCAAAAACTATCTTAAGTAAAATACTGACAGATGATCTTGGCGAAAGATGGGCATGATTTTACTAACATTAAACAAAGCAGCACATGACTGGGTCAGAGTGCTGATGTTCAAGGCAACGAAATAGTTACCTATGCTTGAGCAAATGTGGGTGAAATGAGGTGTTGAATGAGCTCTGCTAAAAAGTCATACCTAAGAAGAATAATAAAGATGAGAACAGTGAAATGAAAAGCAATAAAGAAGGCAAAGCTTATCAGACCTGCTGATTATCGGCACAGGTCATGAAACTGCAAAATAGCACTTACAGGTAGCACCTAAGGCAATTTCACCTGGCAGTATCCATTCAGATATAACCAGAATAATGCACATTTTACTTCGATTGCAAAGATCATCCCCCTGCTAGTACAAAAGTATGCTTGGAGATGACTGAATTTGCCAGTGTGACAGGATTAGCAGTTTATCAAAAGTGAAGTGCCTGATCTTTAATAGGAGAGGAGTAGAGAGGGTCTCTTGGGAGGAGTGATGGAGGCAACCCTAGGAATCACCTGAGTGGAGGATATGGTGATTAAGTGTTGATTTTGTTTGCATTAAGGTGAGTCAGGGGAGAGAAAACCGCTTAGGTAAACCTATCCTTGTAATAATGCCTCCCAATCAATAATACAGTTTACCCTTGAACAATGAGGGAGCTAGTAGCTCCGATCCCTCAGGTAGTTGAAAATCAGTGTGTAACTTTTGACTCCCCCAAAACGTAACTGGTAATAGCTCACCATTGACCAGAAGCCTTACTGATAACAAACAATTGATTAACACCTTATATTTTGTATGTTATATGTATTACATACTATATTTACAGTGAAGTACATTAGAGAAAAGAAAATGCTATTAAGAAAATAAGGAAGAGAAAGTACATTTACAATATTTGTTGAAAAGACACATCCACGTATAAGTGGATTCAAGCAGTTCAAACCTCTGCTGTTCAAGGATCAACCGTATTTCCATCCTACCTGCCTCACTGCCTCCAAAACAACACTTGGGGAGGGGATCAAGAGAGGGGATTAAAGTTGCTATGGAAATCAGTTGAAAAAGTCTGTTCTTAAAGTTGAACAACTGCAAAAGGGGAGACCGAGAATATAAATATAATTACAGAAGGAGCCAGAGCCAGTGCAGGTGACTGTGAAACAAGCTTTAAAGAAAAAGGTGAGCAGCAAGGTTGCCACTTCTGCCAATGCAGACTGTGCACTGCACAGTTCCAGGGGGCATCATTCATTAACATATGCCACTATGCAAACGTGCCATTCTGAAGTTATGCACTGGGGTGGGTACTGCCCTGCTTCCCCCAGCACAATGCAAAGCCTCAGAATCCAAAACAGAACGTGACTGGTTCCTGTGTAACCCAGGCCACAGATCTCCCTCCTTTCATTTGTCAGAACAGTTTGTAATTGATTATTAGAATTCTATTCTTTATTCAAGTGGATATACTATTTTAAAATATGAAGTTGTCTCTTTTCTCATGAAGGTTACTGTCAAGATCCAGAAATAGTTTTCCCATTTTTACTAAACCTTATCATTAAAGACTCCTTATCCTATTGTCATAAATTGCTTCCTGGATAGAGAGAACAGAACACTTCCTTATTACTATGCAAAAAGACTTTGGTGCTCAAAAAGAGTAAAAAACATGCTTGATGGAATGGTGTTTCAATAAAGTTTATTTCTGTCTTATGAGCTGCATATCACAATCATTCAATAATGTTTGGAAATCACTGAGTTTCATAATACTTATAGCTTGCTTGTGGTCCCTGAAAAATCAGGCTGTGCGCCATCTTGGGTAACATGCTCTAGACTTCCTGCCATGAAGACCTAATCATTCCTCTCTCAGGTCCAACTAAGTGTGGCCATTTTCTTTTCCCACACTTAGGCCACACAAGCTGGGACATGGTTCTTTCCTTCATAGAAAATGTCCTGAAATGAGGCAGAGATTTGGTACAGCATCAGGAGGGTAAATTTCTTGCTGCTGCTCATGACCATTTATTTTCATGGCCTGCTTTCCCAGTCTGCATGTTGGCCCCTTAATGGCCTAGTCCCTGAATCCTGCAGCCTTTCTTCCTAGACATTTGAGATTCACCAGTTCCTGTTAGCTCTGCTGAGCTTCTTCATGCATCAGTGACTTCTAATGTCACAGGCACCCATGCTCGTACTTCAATTTTGATTCTTCTTGGGTAGTTGATCCTTAACTCAACCCCTACCACCAACCTCCAGACTCAAGGACAACCTTTCCCTGTCTTTCTGGTCCCTGCCTCTAAGCTGGCTCTCCTGTTACCACTGCTGACTGCTGAGCACATCAGCTGTGGTCTATGGCTTGGTACTGAGGGGACAATTGTGATCTCAAATTGCCAAACATCATGGTGCTGTTGGCATTGCCTCAAGGGCATTTCTGAATGCAGCTGCTATGTAATGAAACCCTTTTGGGTCCCTGGGGGAAAAAAAAAAGGATAACCAGGAAAGTTATAGAATTTTTGAAATGGGTGTGATAATCTAATCAGTTCTGCCTTATAATTATGATGAAAAGATATGTTTGATACAATTTTAGTAAGGAAAATTAGAATTGCTGTTGAAATCAGAAAATAGCGGGAATGTTGTTGTGGAAAAACTAAAATCACACAAGACACTGTCATAGCATTTTGTGTGTGTGTAAAACTAGATATATGTGTCTGTGTAAAGTAGGGCAGGATAGTCATAGCTAAGCACAATTCTAGGATCTTCACATGTATCATTTAAACTTTATAACCAACTTCTTAGGTAGAAATGATTATCAGTCCAACTGTAGAAATGAAGAAGCTACTGCATGAAGAAGAAAAATTTAAGTAACTTGCTCAAATTTGCAGAACTACTAAGCAGAACAGGGAATTGAATGCAGTCTGGCTGGCTGCACAGTATGATCTTTACTGTTCATTCTATTGCCATTCTCTTGCTAATAAATACATAGCAAAAGCCCAGAAAGGATACATTCCAAAGCACTAATAATGTCCATTCCGGGAAAGTGGATTGGGGAGTAGAAGAAATGTGAGAGGGACTTACTTCTCACTATACACAATTCTGTAGTATTTTCATTCATAATTGTAATTAAAGACAGACATAAGAGCCATCAAATAAGCAAGGTCCTTTCCATGGTTTGATTTTTTCTGACCATACGATTTGTTTTTGATCGAGTTATGAATATATGACAATACCTACAGAAAACTCAGAAGTATATTGCAAAGACTTTCCCTAATTCTATTTGAGTATCTGTTGCTGACCAGATGCCCTAAAGTCCTTAAATATTTTAGTGCATCTTCTACAAATAATACATTCTATTACATAACCACAATATAGCCATCATAACCAAAAAATTACCGTGGGTACATTACTGCCATGTAAGCCACAGATGTCATTCAGGTTTTATCACCCCAGTAATATCCTTTATAACAGAAGGATCAAGTCCAGAATCATACAATGCATCTAAACATCATTTCTCTTTAGTTTGTTTCAGTTTTGAACAGTCCATTACTCTTTTCTTAGCTTTTGGGACCTTGACATGTTTGAAGATTACAGACCAGTTCTTTTGTAATATGCCCTCCTTGGAATTAGATCACATTCCTCAGGAAGTGCCTGGGATACTGTGTTTTTCTTCTTGTATTCTACAAAGTGCCAAATATTTCGATTTATCTAGCTTTTGATGATGGCCACTTCGATCACTTGGTTAAGATGGTGACTTCACTGTAAAGTTATTCATTTTCGCCTTTGAATTAGCATTCTGTGAGGAGGTACTTATATAAATACCCCACTTCTCATTAAACTTCCAATTATTCCATGTATTTATAACAGCATAGACTCATGGACTCTTATTTGATTCAATGTATTAGTTATTAACTTAATATTATTACTAATATTATTTATTTTGATTTCAAGTTGCCGCACATTTGGCCTGTGGGAGCCACCTCAAGCTGCCGTCTATATCCTTTTGACACATCCTCATCATTTCTGGAGTTCTTTACTTTATAGCCTAAGATGCTCTGGATTCATCTTTTTCCCCCCTGCTGCAGTCATGTTCCTTCCCATGGAGAAGTACCACTCGATAATACTCATTCCTTTTGAGGTGAGAGACATGGATTTTTCCTGAAAAAATGCTGGCATCAAGTTCTGGATGAAAGTTAAAACTGAAATGGTAAATTCAAGTATAGTCTTACAAATGACTGCAGTGCAGTTTCATCTCAAAGTCCTTCTCAAAAACTCCTTTTGGAAAATTTGTTTTATTTTTCCTTTCCTTTATCATCACCAAGACTTTTGGTTTCTGAAGACCTTTGACCTATAGTTACTGCTATTACAGATCTTTGGACCTCAGGGTAGACTGTTGGGTGAAAAGCCACAGACTAATACACAACTTATGTAAGAATCCCCAAAGGTGAAAGGATGGAGCACAGACATATTTAGTCATTGTCTTATTCATTGATTCAGACAAAAGAAACTGATCTTCTGTTTCTGTGTTTAAATATGACCTGAAGGCAGAATTTCCCAGGTTGAAAAGTTGTATTTATTTGCCTTTCTTGTGACTTGCTGAAAAATCAATAGGTGGCATTAAGTAAAAATTTTCAGTTCAGAAAAGAATCTATCTGAATTGTGAATAGAGAAATAGTTATTGACTGGCATTCTAAAAATAGTTATCGAGTATAAAAAAGGTAACTTGAGTGTTAGCTCAGCTGATTTTGATGAATAAATCTTGAAGATATTACTATTTTATAAGCTATCCTACAATTAGATATACTTTATCTACATTGAGAATTCTGAAGTCTTACTGATATATATATATATATATATCATATATTCATGTATATTATTTCATATTCTTCTTGAGCAACCTGGTGAGACAAATACTATTAGTCTCATATCACAGATGTGGAAGTAGAATCTCAGAGCTTAAGAGATTTGGCCATGATCACCAAATTACTAATAAGTAAAGTAGCATCTTCTAATTCTAAATTCTTACTTCTCTTATATTTATTTGCCTCTATAACCTCCCTCCACAATCTTTAAAAAAAGTGTGGACTGGGCAAAGGTAAAGAGCAGTTTCAGGCTTACAACAAAATTGAGAAGAAGGCACAGAGATTTCCCATTTACTCCCTGTTGTCACATATGCTTAGCATTTCCCCCTTATCAGCATCACTCACCAGAATGGTACTTTTTTTTTTTTTTTTAACCAAGGATGAACCTACATTGACCAAAGTCACCCATAGGTCACAGTTTACCTAAGGATTAACTTCGGCTGTTGTACATTCAATAGATTTGGCAATCACTGATCTTTTAATTTTCTCCATTGTTTTGCCTTTTCTAGAATGTCATATAGTTGGAACCAAAGTATACAGTCTTCTCAGATTGTCTTCTTTCACTTAGTAATGTGCATTTAAGGTTATTCCATGTTTTTTCATGGCTTGATAGCTCATTTCTTTTTAGCACTGAATAATATTCCATTGTCTGGATGTGCCACCGTTTATTTATCCATTCCCCGACTGAAGGACATCTTGGTTACTTCCAGGTTTTGGCAACTATGAGTAAAGTTTCTATAACTATCTGTGTATGTTTTTGTGTGGACGTAAGTTTTTAACTTCTTTGCATAAATACTAAGGAGCACGATCGTTGGATTATAAGAGCATGTTTAGTTTTATAAGAAACCACCAAACTGCCTTCCAAAATGGCTGTATCACTTTGCATTCCCAAAAGCAATTCCTGTTACTCCACATCCTCACCAGATTTTAGTGTTATGTTCCAGATTTTCGACATTATAATAGGTACACAATCACTTATTAACAAATTCTTTTAACCTTTTATTGGTTCTTTGACCAGATTTCACACACAATTTACCTGAAACTGATCAAAGTAATATTAAAGCATTAATAGGGCTATGTTATTTTTTCAAAATTAAAGTTTACAATATGTTGTTTTCCAAAACAGGTAGAATCAGTAGACCTATGATTATTTCATACACAATAAAATGTTATATCTTGTGGGGCTTTGTAGTCATAAAAAGTGACAAATTTTGGTCTGTTGGAGCTTGTAGTAGCAAAAGAGGGGTGAGAAACCATGATCCAGAGAGAAAAACTGAAAACTAACAATATGATGATTTCTAACTGGAGTCGTTACACTAGAAAAGATTCTACAGACAGTGAAAGCAGGCTGAGATTTGGCTAATAGTGAAATTAGATGTTGATTATTTGTTTATTCTAAGTATTGTTTGATTTCTGGTATGTCAAACACTGTTGCAGCTGTTATAAGAAAGCACTTTAACAATTTGGAGTTAAGAACCAATGGGGAACTTAAGATCCACATTTTGTTTTGAAAATGTTGGCTACATGGGCAAATAACACAAAATGCTTCTATCCACCAGTGAATTAAAATGCCTCATAGAGCCTCTTTGGCCACATTATGCCTAAGACTGGAGGGGAGCAGACTTCACAGCCTTTATTTAATTGCTGTTTTCTCAGCATTCCCAAATTCTCAGCAAGCTGAAGGAAACATTTTCAGTATTTTCTTTTTTTTTTTTCTTCAAATTGTATTTTCTATACAGGCAAGACAAATGAGAGGCATGTTTTCTTAACTACCACATGCTGCTCAGAGCACCAGTTTGTGAATTTTTAAGTGAAAATGGAAATTGTTTTTATTTCCCTGATTTTTATTTGCAAGTTTCATACCCCAAACCTGTGTGCCTTCTGATCAAAAGTGACAGCTAGAAGTAGCAACCAGTTTAAGAGTGACATACTGTGTTACAGTCAGCACATCTCTACTTTAGGGAATTAAAGAATAAAACATGCAAACAGAGAAGGAAGACTACCATTTTCTAATTTTTTTCACTCTATATCCAAGTTAAATAAAGGTAAATCTGTATGCTATGTCTTCAAATATGATTCAAAAATAAATAACAGGGTTAGGAGCCCCTATATCCATTCCCTTGGTCCATTTCCTGAATACTCTTTCCTGAATACGCTACCTTAATTTTGCCAAATTTTCCCCTACCACAAATAAAAAGAAGCAGCCACAGAAAAGACTAGAGGAAGTAGGAAAATTCTCAAAGGAATATCTGATTTGTGTTTTCATCTATAAAAACCAAATAGCCTTTGAATTTAATTTCTTTACACAGAGCTATAGAGACATCATTTGAGTAACTCAAAATTATATCAAATACTGCTGACCAGCTCAGTTTACAGACTAGTTTGATTACATTTGATTTCTAAATCTATATTCACATGCATCACCCCCTTTGTTTATATGAGATTTATCATTCCCTATTTTTTTGTTGTTGTATTTTAAATTAGTTTTTTTTTTTTTTTTTTTTGAGGGGATATTGTGTTTCTTCATAAATAAATGCATGCAGAAAAATAACCTTTGTTCTTATCTTGGAACATTAGAATAATGCAATTTTGTCTTTTGCATTTAAAAAGAGTTTTAACAGTATATCTTATATTAGATTCTCCTGAAATAAGTCTCTGAGACAAATAGTTGAATACAGGTGGGTGTTTTGGGGAAGGTAATCCCAGAAAGCCAAATTGATAGATGCAAAGAGCAAAATGCACAAGGAAAACAAAAGGCTGCATAAGTGAATTGGATATCACTATGGGTAACTACGGATAAGGCTAGTTTCCTGAGATCAGCTGGGTGGCATGGCCTGAATGACAGAGAAACTTTCACCATAGTATGGACCTGTGACCTGGACATGGAATTACAAAGCCACTTCTTCCTCTGGAACCCAATTTAGACTAGTAAGAGTTCCAAGTCATCAATTAATATAGAAGTCTTTTTTTTTGCAATGCCACCACACCAATTTATGTGTTGTCTGTGGCTACTTTTGTGCTACAATAGTAGAGTTGAGTAGTTTTAATAGAAACAATTTGGTCTGCAAAGTCTAAAATATTTACTATCTTCCTCTTCATAGAAAATAATTTTGCTAACTTTTAGAATTATAAATGCAAGAGAGGAAAATTTTCCTAAGTGTAAGACATGACGTTTCCAAAAAAAAAGAAGTGAAGGGTCTTATTATCAAAGGTAGGTCCTGCAAAGTGCGACAATTTGTCTTTTATCCTAACAGGATATACTGGACTGCCATGGGCCCTTAAAAACTTTTCTGATGTGGAAGATGCCACATTAAGGTTTATTTGCAATTTCTATTAAATTTTTTCCATGATCTTAAGTATAATCTTAAGCGCAGATGTAGGAAATGAGAGTCTTCCTCAAAGATTCCATAGAAACCACCTGGATTGCTCAGAGTTTATTCAGTTGATAGAAGGCTGACATGATCCTGTAACTCCTTTATTCAGTGTCTATATTAGGTAACAACCCCCAGCTATTTCATTATACATATTAATAGCCACCTCTCACGTGTTGTTCAAGGGTCAGAGCTACTGCACTATTCTTTGCTATCACTTCACAATCCCCCATGGGTGAGAATCTTGGTCATGGTGATGCTGTTGTGCAATTGTATAGCAGGGGATCTCACCACCTCACTTACCATCAAGAACCATGTCCACAGTGGATCTGACCTGTGAGTGATCCAACTTTCTAATCCTATCCTCGAGGTCTGCTTATTAGAGCCACTTAGGGCATAAACTAAATATCTGTCTAAACTTGGATTCTCTGAAAGCAGAGCTGGAGACAAAGATTTGCATTCTGGTCTTTAACTTCAAAATATGATCTCAGGGAAGCTTGACAAACTTGAGTGCTAAAACAGAGAAGGGGGTAAAACCAACACTAAAGAGGCATTATTGAGCTGACCACTGCAACAAGCAAACACTGCTTAGTCACAGTCACATAGGACCTTCTGAAGATCCTTTCAAAATGTGTCTGGGGCATTACATTTTAAAAATATATCAGTCATCAGTGAGCATTGAGCCGTTTCCACAGGCATCTCATACACAACTGAAATCTGAAGGCAGGACATAAGAGGTTCATGGCCTGGGTCCAAAGCAAGAGGACATCAGGTTATACCTGTGTGAAGCCAATAACCCCAACACTGGCTTGAGGAAGGGGGGGACTGATGTGCCTAATGAGAGATGTCCAATTATATGTATGAATTTTGAATTTGCCTTTGTTGTTATTTTGGGTAAAAAAGACCGAAACCAACACAAGAGCTATATATTACATATATTTAAAATTCTGGCCATCAGCATGTAGTACTAAGATGTAATCTAAACACTGACTTTACTACAAAAATTAATTCTACTATAAATAACAATTGTAAATTCTGAAAAAAAAAGAAAAAATAAGCATAAGGAGTGGATTTTGAAGGGGAGTGGCTATGTAGAGGAAGCAATGGTATGCTTTATATTTCTGTAATTGAGCTGAAGGCCTGAATAGACATTTTTCAAAGATGTCATACAAATGGCCAACAGGTACATGAAAAGGTGTTTAACATCACTAATCATCATGGAAATGCAAATAAAAACCGCAATGAGCTACCACCTCAAACCTGTTAGAACAGCGATCACCAAAAAGACAAGAGATAATGAATGCTGGTGAGGATGTGGAGAAAAGGAAAAAGCCTTATACATTGGTGGTGGAATTGTAAATTGGTACAGTCGCTAGGGAAAATATGGAGTTTCCTCAAAAAACTTAAAAATAGAACTACCATATAATCCAGCAATTCTACTTTTGGGTATTTATCTGAAAAAAACAAAATCACTGTTTTGGAAAGATATTTATACATGTTCACTGCAGCATTATTTACAGTAGCCGAGACACGGAAATAACCTAAGTGTGCATCGATAGATGAGTGGATTAAAAAAAAAAAAGTCACACACACACAGAGGAATTTTTTTCAGCAATATAAAAGAAAATGCTGCCATTTTGGACAACATGGATGGACATTGAGGGCATTATTTTAAGTGAAAGAAGCCAGTCAGAGGAAGACAAATACTGTACAGTAGCACTTATATGAGGAAACTTAAAAAAAAAAAAAAAAAGGTTAGTCAAACTCATAGAAACAAGAGTAGAAAAGTGGCTGCTGGGGGTTCGGAGTAGGAAAATAAGAAGTGGGTAAAAGGGTACACAGTTTCTGCTCTAAGATTAAAACATGGTGACTATCGTTGACTGTATGGTATAACTGAAATTTACTGAGAGTAGAACTAAATGTTCTCACAAAAATTATGTAAGGTGATAGATGTATTTGTGTTAATTAACTAAATGGTGTGAATCCTTCCACAATGTAATCAACAAACATTTTAGAGGAAGCAATGAAATGTTACATATTTGTGTAATTTTGCTGTTAAGGTAGCTCCCGTTGTGGAGATGCAGTGTTAAAACTGTCATAGGAACTTTACCATCTTTCAAGTTAAAGGAACCCTAGGAAAGGGGTTGGAGAAAACAAGACCTCTGTAGAATGGAGAGAGGAACTTTAGAAAGGAAAGAGCCAGAGAACTCCAAATATAAAACCTAGAATTATAAAATTTTTAGAAGAAAATTTGATGGGGTAAAATCAACTGGTTTTGACAAAAATTTCTTAACTCTAACATTAAAAGTATGATCCTTAAAAGGAAAAACAATAAATTTGACTTTATCAAAATTAAGATCTTTTAATCTTTGAGATGGTGTTAAGAATGAAAACACAAGCCACAGACTGGGAAACATATTTGCAAAACATAACTGATAAAGGACTTGTATCTAGAAGGGATAATGTTTCAAAATTCAGTAAGATAATAATTCAAGACAAATAAAAGGTAAAAAAAAAAAGATTTGAATGCTCACCAGAGAATCTATAAGAATGGCAAATAAAAACAATGAAGTGATGTTTAACATCAGTCATTAGGAAAATTAAAACCACAGTGAGATCTTACTGTATACCAAATAGGATGTGTGATATTTAAAAATTGACCATCCCAACTACTTGCATTTGGAACTCCTATACAATGCTGGTAGGAATGTAAAATGAAACAATCCTTTGGAAAACTGTTCTGCCATGTTTAAAGTTAAATATATACTGCCGATTTTAGCACTTCACTGTTCCAGTCCTAGGTATTTACCCAAAAGAAGTAAAAGCACATGTTTCTACAAAGCATTGTGCTGAATGTTCACAGCAGCTTTCTTTGTAATACACAAAAACTGAAAGCTACTTAATATGTAATGGATAAACAAATTGTTATAACCATAGAATAAAATATTTAGTAGTGGACAAAAAATGAAGTATTGATACTGTTAATCATACGGATGAATCATTACGCTGAGTAGAAATCCGTGCAAAGCAGAGTACACATTGCATGACTCCTCTTACATAAAACTGTAGGCAAAGGAACGGAATGTATATCAGCAGACAGTAGATAGGCAGTTGGCTTAAGACAGCAGGTGTGGAATGGAGAAGTACAGGAGGCAGAGATTACAAATGGGCATGAGGAAACTGTGAAGGTGGGGGATATATATTTCTTGTCTTGGTAGTGGAGATGATTTCAGAGTGTATGCAACTGCAAAGCTTTATGAAACTGTAAAGTTTTTACACATTCTGTTTGTTGTATGTCCATATATTTCAATAAAATTGCTTTAAAAAAATCAGAAGACATAAAAAAGTAAAGCTGGAGAAATGGGAATTTATGCAATTTGAGGTTCAAAATAATATTTCTAGTCTGCTTACTTTAAGAATCCAGTGTATAAGAAAGTTTGTTTACTTTAAGAATAAAAAACAAAATATGGTTTTGTACTCCTCCAGAAGTCACTCCTTCCTTTTTCAGTAATAGCATACTAATTTCTGTGTGGGTAATTTACTATTCCCCATTGTGTGCAGTTCCAAAGTGACCCTCAATATAATTCCCTGCCCCCCTTCATTAAAGAAAAGACACATAACCCAACAGAGTTAGTCGACTTTATATTTCCCCAGATATTGGATCTTAAGTGAAGAGATTTAAGAGGAGAAAACACTTGGAGTTTATTAATCCTGGCAGTAGAGGCTTAGGGAAAAAAACAAACCAAAAAAATTGAGTACCTGTAACTAGAACTCTGAGGCTTCCCTATTTCCTATTGTTTTCTGAGCCTGGTTTTATAGTTTTGTTTTGTTTGTTTGTTCAAATTCTGTGAGCTAGTTCTATCTTTCCAATTATTTTTTATGCTTAATTTATCCAAAGAAATATTTGGTTACTTATAGAAAAATAACAAAAGTTGCTAAAAAGATGAAAATGGAGAGATTTTAAAATTTTAACATCTCCCAATCAGTGTAATTGAAACATATCATCCATTCCCTTAATACTTTGCTGAATAAAACAAAGCATTACTATTTCAATGAAATAATGAAGATTGGTATGTTTGACGGGGAGGGGAAATGAGAGCTTTTAGCCCTCTTCAAGTAAGAGTTGGGTCAAAGATATTAAAATAATTCAGACTAAGAGTAAGATTATTTCTACTATTGCTTTCTTATTTTTCTTTTGTCTTTTTTGTTGATGATGGAGGTGAAGAGGTTTCACCTACGCTTACCAATTATTCTTCACCTTGGAATAGCTGCTTGTCTAGGCTTACCCAAAACAAGGCTGAGCTTTTGTCCTAAATCCATAACCTTTTGTTCCAAGTCTTCTCTGCAATCATCTTCCTTCATTATCCACTGAATGCTATTTTTTGCGCAGAGCTATTTTATGTCTCCCTTTGTTGTCTCTGTACACGCCTTTCCTGTGTAACCTCATCTATGTCTAAGTGCTTGATAACTATTTAGAAGTTGGTGACCCGTTAAATCTATTTCTATCTTAGATCTCTCATAGCTCCAGACTCATTAACCCACCTGCTGTTAGACATCTCGCTTTAAATGCAACATGACCGACACCGAATTTATCCCCTAATCCCCACCACACATTAAGTCTATTCCTACTTTTATGTTTCCTGAATCCACCAAGTTACTTGAGTCTCATTAACATACCGCAAACCAAAATAATCACTAAGCATTAGAGATACTCTTAATCTATGTTTTTATTACCTGTGGTGATTCACTATTGTATATATAGCATATGGCTTTAAATACAACTCAATAAATATCTGCTGAGTGAATTAATGAATATTCCAGACCATTTTAATCTCCTCTGGCCTACTTTGAGTCACCTCATAACTTTGTTCCTGACTATTTCTAATCTTACTCAGTTCTTACAGATATTCTATGTATTTTTCTCAGAGTGTTTTTATAAAAACAAAATCTGTCACTCCCTTTTGTAAAGCTTGCCAATTCCTGGCAGGCACCCTAATTGCTACACACCCCACCCCAGCACATCACTATTTCTCTTTCATCTCTTATCACCTTGACTCTTCCCATTATGCAATACAAAATTCTTGAATTTCCATTTCATAAATTTTCTTGGCTCTAAAGGCATTGAATATGCTGTTTTTCTTCCTGGAATAATTAGATTTCCTGAAAAACACTCGTAATCATTTGGATCTCAGGTTAGTCATTATTTCTTCTAGTTGGCCCTCCTCGCTTTCATTGATTTGGTGAGGTCTCCTCATTTTCTTCTCCTATAGCTTCCTGTATTTCTCTGTGCTTAAATTCCATTTCCAATAAAGAGCATACTCCATGTGGGCAGAGTTTATCCCTGTCTCAGTCACTGGATGTGTCATGAGCTCCAAACTCCAGTGCATAGTGGACATTTTGATATTTGTTAATAGAATTATTGAAAACTGTTTAAATGTCTATGAGTTTGACATGATTAAGAATTTAAGCATTTTTAAGATATTTTATATTCTTTAATTCCATATGGTTGGCATTTCCCCCCCTATTTTAATAGTTAAGTTTTATTCAGACATTTGGGGAGTAAGGAAATGATAAGAGACTTAAAAGTAATGTAATATTATGTCAACTATATTTCACAGTGCCTAGATTTATGAAAAGTGTTAAACGGAAAAAATGACAGCAACTAACTCCAGTAGCAGCATGAATAGACTTTTAGTCCCAACACAGTTATTCTTTTCAACAGTATATTCTCAGTGGTACTTAGGTCAAGTGCAGAAAGATCTCAGTGAAAGCGAACATAGAGGATAGGGCAAAAATAATTCTCTTTAAGTGCAAAAGAGGGAATAACTCATGATCTTTTATCTGGTAGTTAAAACACTCCTAATGAATTATCCAAAGTTCAAATTGTGTTTTCAGTGCAATTGGTTGTTAGAAGAAAACAAACCTGAAAAATACTACAACTTTGGATACACCATCTTGCAAAAGAATCTGCAACCCTCTTTGAGGGACTTTTTCAGTATTAACACAAAATGGATTACACTAATTTACTTAAAATTATACATGTTCTTAGGAAAAATATTGACTTCACTTTGCACAATTCTGACCTGACAAAAATGAATGCAAAATCATAGTAATTAAAATACATTACACTTCTTGTTCATTTCCTTACTAGGATTATGAATGTGGGAAAAGTGTTGTAATGTTACAGAGATACTCAAATTCATTCTAATTCAAAATTCTCATTTTAAGCTATTTGACCTCATCTTTAATGGGAATTTTCTCCATTCTACCTCAATCATGCACTACTATGCTTGTACCCTTTCTGTTGACATTATCAACAGAACACCTCCAAAATTCCAATTTCAATCCCCTCTTTTCTTCCTCCCCTCAGTCCAGCTTGATTAGTATACTATTTGTTTTTTCATTATTAATAATTAGTTTCATCTTCCAAGTCAACTTCCAGGTCTAGGACCTGTGTTTCATTAGTGAAATCATTCACTTGCAAAACTCCTTACCTCTTGACATCTTCTCCCATTCTTGCTCACCTGACAAAGTCGCAAATCTAAGTAATACAACACTTCTTACACTACGCTTGTATCTGGGAAGCTGAATATTGCTGCAGAAAACTACACAATCCTGTTAAATGGACTGCCTTTCAATTCATAACCACAAGTATCAAGTTGACACTCAACATTATCAGGCAATTTTGTTATATTTCCATAATAAGTGAGAATTCCCATTCCCAGGACAACTATCTCATATTTTTTTCTCTCTTCAAACATCTCATATCACCTAGCAACTCTTAGATGATGACCTCAGCTTATGTTTATTTACTAATGCAGAAACAGAAAGGAATGATCTAATCTTCCTGTGAACAAACCTATAACTACCTAATTGGGCAGGTTTCTCCATTCTGTTTCTCCTACTGACATTATGAAGATGTATCCATTGTCCTACAGCTTTTTGTCTTCCTAAGCATTTCAGTCTCTCTTTCCCCTCCCTTTTTTTTCTCACATCAACAATTTCTCCTGCTATCCTGAATAATTACATTAATGTACTCTGGTATATCTGATCTTACAAGAAAAAATGCATTATTTAAAAATACCATCTTTTATGCTACATTACATTCCAGCATTTGCCTCTTTTTCATACCCTTTCACAGAATGTAGCAGTAAGCTACAGTTGCTATCGCCTCATCCTCATCTCCCATTTTCTTTCATAGCCTCTGTGATCAGTCTTCTGTCCTCTCTACTTTGCTGAAATTGCTCTCATTAAGTTCATTAGAGATCTCCATGCTTCAGCAGAATTCAATACAACTGATAACTACCTCATTCCTGACTTATTTTTGTTGTTGTTTTCTTGATACTATACTTTGGCTTTTTTCCTTCTTGGATCGTTCTCTGTTTCTACCCAATATTTCAAAATTGAAATGCCCTAGAAATTGGTTTTAAGCTATATTATTTTAAAGCTCTATTACATTATTTCTCTAAAAAGTCTTCCTATATAATCTCATCCAGTTGCACTGTTTGAAACGTTATGAACTGGACAATGAGTTCCAAACATATGTTCGTGTGTTTAACTTTTCCCCTGAGTTCCAAATTCATAAACCCAACTGTCACTTGAATGACTAGTAGGCATCTCAAGTTAAACAAGTCTAAAATAGAACTTTGTGATTTGTGCCTCCCTCCCCACAACATGATTTTCCATTAATCTTCCCCATCTCAGTAAAGAGCATTATCATTCACTCAGTTGCTCAAGTTAGAAGAAGCCTGCAGTTATTCTTAATACCCTTCTTTCTTTTACTCCCCTCAACTCACACACACACATACACCACTCCCTTCAACTCTTGCACGTGTGAATGGCGTGCGCACATACATGCGTACGTATACACACACACACACACACACACACACACCAGTGCTAAATCCTGTTAAGTCTACCTCTAATAAGCACACCAAATTTGATCACTTGTTTACTTTTTCATCACCATCATCTGAGTCTAAGACACTATCATTACTCACTGGGTTACGGCACTGACATCTTCAAAGAGTTTCCCACTTAAGTCAAATTTGTTAGGTAAAACTCATGCATTGATAGCAGCCATAATTAATCTTCTGAAATGAAGATGAATATTTGATTATTTCAACCCTTGCTGAAAACCTTTGTATAGTTTTTTATGGCACTTAGAAAATCCAGATCATTACCACAGTCTACACATCATTTTTTTAAATTTTTTTTAAATTAAAATTTATTGGGGTGACAATGGTCAACAAAACAACATAGGTTTCATGTATACAATTCTATAATACATCACCTGGGTGGTGAACATGTATTACATCACCTGGGTGGTGAACATGTATTACATGTTCACCACCCAGACATCATTTCTATACATGACTGGTGCCATGCCAAACTCTGCTACCTGATTGCTTAAGCACCTCCCATTTATTTTAGCTGTATTGGTATCCTATTGGTCTGTCTGGCTTCATACTTTTGCATTTGCTGTTTCCATTGCCTGGAATACTCTTCCCCCAAGATCTTCCTTTGATCTGCTCCTTTTTGTCATTCATGTTACAACCTAATTGACAACCATAACACTAATGTTGCTTTCTCACACCCTGTTTTATTGCTCAAATTTAGTTTCTTCATGGCACTTTTCAAACTCTAAAATGATCTTTTGGGATATTTTTTCATTTGACATATTTTGCCCTTCTCCAGCACTCTCCTCCCAGTATATAAATGTCACAAGAGCAAGGACTTTTTTACTTATCTCTATTTTAGGCACTAAAAACATATTGGAAGTTGGTACATACCTTAATAAAAATTAATGGAGTGACTTCTGGATATTGGTATGCAGTAAGCAAAATTAAGAAGAAATTATTATGATTCATTTCAGCAACCAAGTAATAATGCTTTTAAAACTTTTGAAAATTCTTATTTTGAGAAAGAAGTAGCAATCTCAAAGTGGTATTCTGTAATTTTGATGTTCTGCTTACTCCTAATAATGTTATTGTTTAAAAGTACTATATTTGAGAAATTTTGTGCACATGGGTATTTAAATTATATAACTACTTTTAATATAAAAATTCTCAGTTCTAATGAATAAAGATATTACAGATTTTTACCCCTTCAGGATACTTCTTTTCCACAGTATTACAACTAATTTTTTTTGCTA
The DNA here is from genome assembly GCF_057876585.1 of Rhinolophus sinicus. Lineage (NCBI taxonomy): Eukaryota > Metazoa > Chordata > Mammalia > Chiroptera > Rhinolophidae > Rhinolophus > Rhinolophus sinicus. The sequence goes on from NC_142504.1 coordinate 36,067,062, forward strand.
CTCTAATGAATAAGTTAAAAAGGCTTAAAAGTAGACTTTGAGATTAGTGCAAACATACACTTATTTTCTACATCTACTGTAGCCACAGCCAGTTGGAGGAATAACCTGGGGAAAAAAGGAAATTTTGTTTTGTTGCTTTTGTTGAATCATCCTTAGGAAAACCCTGATATGCTTGTTGAAGGGAAGTCAAGCTTAATGAAAGAATAAAGAGAGTTGCCAATCATGAAACATAACCAGACATGGAGTTTTGAAAATCCCTTAATGGCAACGTTAACATATTAAGTTAGAAAAACTCTTAAACATTAGAGATAGAAGATAATATACAATGTAACTTCATTGTATATTGCAGTGAGTAAAAATAATAAACTATTTTAAAAACAGTTCTTCTTCCTTTTTTAGCATACATTTCCTCCTTAGCACACATTATATTTACTCATGGATATTCCTCAGTTAAGACCCTAAATGGCATACCTCTTTCTATCAGTTGAAATAACTTATAGGGACTATAAAGTGTCAAAAATTCCAATCTACAGGAACTTTTAGGTATGGAAATATTGTTGCTTTCCAAAGAGAATTGAACAAGTTAGTATAACAAATAAATAAATCTTATATATTTAGAATATTTCAAAAAAAAGTGCCTCATGTTTTAAAAGACACTTGGACAGCTTTCCTACCAATATTTGTCTACCAATGAATTCAGCTCTTTCTATGCCAAACATTAGTTCATACCTTTGTCATCTGGGTCATTTATTAAATTATTTTTATTCTATATTATTCATTTTAAACTAGGCACTAGGGGGTAAACACACACACACACACACACACACACACACACACCCACACACACACACAAAAAAAATTTATTCTAGCTAAAATGTAGTTTAAAATCTAGTGGAGAGATTCACAAGTATACCAAACATTGCACAAATAATACTGGTACCATTATTTCTACAGTGAGAGTGTGTGTGTGTGTGTGTATGTGTGTATACACACCCACTGTAGAAATAATGGTACCGGTATGTATATATATGTAATATAATCTATATTATATATAATGTATGTAATATATGTAATACATATATGTAATATAATCTATATTATGTATAATATATATGTAAATATAATCTATATTATATATAATATATATGTAAATATAATCTATATTATATGTAATACAGTAAGAGCACAAGATATTATTTCATCTGCCTGGAGTAATCAGAATAATGTCCCAGATCCTGCTCATACTTGTGCAGTCCAGCCCACCATCCATAAAAATGAGTCTTGTCTGCTCCAGTGTGGACTAATTTGAAAGGATTGAGCTCAGTTCACACAAAGACTGGGTAGTAAAAGCATGCAGGAAAATAAGGAACAAAACCAAGGACTAGAAATTAAAACATGTTGAGATTTCTCCTGTTCATGCAACAGGAGGTGGGCAACAATTATGTAATCTGTAATCATTTAAAGACTAGAGGCATGATGGTGGTGAAATGACTACAGATGAAATGACCAGAGGTCAGGGGTTAAGGACACAGTGCAAGAACCACCACATCAGTGGGCAATTTGCTTCTTGATCCCATCTGCCTTATATCTTTCATGCATCTAAGAACTAGGTCTGAGTAATGTGGTCAGGTTTGTTTGTGATGGTTTCAATAAACTGGAGAGTGATTGCATAGAAAGAATCAAACATCTTTCTGACAGTTGTGGTGATACAGAAGCAAAATTTGAAATCCAAGGCAGTAGATACCATGGAAATCAAGTTCCAGAGATGCTGACATCAGCCCCTGCTCACTTAAGTTCCTGTTAAATATCCTTTAGAGTCTCTGACCTTAGCCAGACTCTCTAAATCCTGCCCACCTGCTCTTTCAATCCCATTTTACTGTATTATATTCTTGATCAGGGGTGTACAAACTTTTTTCAATGTTTTTTACCAAGGGCCATATGTGGTAAACTACACAAACAGCTGGGTCACTCACTCGAGGTGTCGTATGTATTGCCTCACCTTGTTTATTTAAGTAAACTAAATATATTTTTGGAATTTGCTGCGGGCCAATTAACAATGGATTGCGGACCGCAGTTGGCCCGCAGGCGGCAGTTTTGACACCCCTATTCTAGATGACGCTCAGACTTGAACCTCACCTAAATGTTGTTTGTTATTGGTTGCTATATTCCAAGGAATGTTTCCACCCCATTCTCTAGATCCCAGAGAAAGAGGACTCCTCCCACTGATGTAACCTTGGTCTATGTCTACTTTGCTTGCTTTCTCATTTCTATATCTATCTGAAACCAGTTATTAAAGTTTCTTTTTGGACCCATTCTCACAATTTTACATTTCTTCTAATCCTGGCTTTTTACAGTGTGTGTAAATTTCTAATGCCGAATAAGTACAGCTACTAAACCAGTTGCTTGATTTACTCACACACACACACACACACACACACACACAGAATATAAACATATGTAAATGTATATGTATATATTAGGTTGGTGCAAAAGTAATTGCGGTTTTTGCCATTATTTTTAACCTTTTAAGCTGCAATTACTTTTGCACCAACCTAATAATATATATGTAAATATAAGGGTTATATATAACATATACACACATATGTAATATACATACACATTTAAACAAGGGTAAATATATATAATTTAGTCATGTAAATACCTATTACATTTGTAAGTAGGTACAAAATGTAAATACCTATTACATTTAATCATATAAACACTGCCTACCCTTGTTTAGGTGATAGTATTTATTATTTTTTTATTTTATTCTCCCCAAAATAATGTCTGTATTACTTACTGGGTACTGCTCTTAATAATTCATGTACATTAACTCAATTCTTATAGCAACCTTATTGAATTCGTTATTATCATCCCTGTTTTACACATGAAAAAAAGAAACCTGAGGCACTAAGCAGTTAAATGACTTTCTCAAGGTTCCAAAGCTACTATTAAGAGCTACGCTTCACACTGAAACAGTCTGACTCCGTGTTCAAGATTTTGAAGAGTGACTCCATCAAATATGTTTTAGAAACTCCTTATGACAGCACTAAAAATAGACTGGTTTTAGGGAGAGGGGTTATGATGTGGAAAGGAAAAATGAAGACAGAGTTATGAGCTAGGAGAGTATTTAAATCATAAAGACACAATTTTGAACCTAGGCAGTGTCATTGGAAATGATAGGAGGGAACTGCATAGATAGAATCAATGACACAGTGAATGACTAATAATATGGTCTTGACTTGTCCTTACGTTCTTGATGGCAAAAATTAAAAAAAAAAAAAAAAAAAAAATGATTGACAAAATTTCTATCATGAGTCAAGGAATAATACTTGACTTCTCTTGATATTCAGAATTACTAAAAATTCTATCTCACATAACCTCTAAGAATAAGTTGATATCTTTCCCCTGGGTCTTCATTTCTTTAAGTCTGATTAAATCCTTGAAAATCACATCTAAAGTAATCTTTGCATTCCAGATTTATAGTGTACTGAACTAAAAAGAAACACATGAACAGTAAATGGCATGGCATTTTGCAGTTGCCACTATTAATATACGATGGATGCTCTTTGAATACAAGAATTTAAAATAAATAAATGTGTCATTTTCAAACATGTTTGCTTGTTTAATCTTCCATTTCCTGTTTTTAAAGGAAAATAATCCATATCATAAGTTCTATTATTTTGTGTGAAATTATGACAAAATAAATTAGTCATGATTATGTATTCTATTGCATAACATTGTTATTGTTATATTCCTATAGTTAGGCATTTTGAAAACACTTCTGTCTCAGTTTCCATATATGACAACTTTTTAGGCAAGTATTTCTTCCATTGATATTCATAGTTAATATCAAGTAAATTAACTTATGATTATCAGTTGAACCATAATCACTTAGATATATTGAATAAAAAATGAGAATACAAAATATTTGTATATTATTTACATTAAATTTGTTAATCTATGCATAGTTTTAGTTCTTAAAGTGACAGTATTTATTAGTAGCTTTCACAAATTTTTTAAAGGTAGGGAGCATGGATTCTTTCAAACAATCCTTATTAAAATCCAAATTTAAAAAAAATAAATTTTGTCTTATTTACAGCAAGTCAGTTTCATATTCAGAAATTCAACAGAAAGAATGTTTTACATTTTGTAAATGTTATATGCAAATTTTCCATGACATTATATGTTTATAAAAACAAAGATAAATAAAAATTATTCATGAAATTAAGGTAATATTACCTTAATGTAAAATTTACCAAAACCTGTGTTCCTGGTGGTACCAATTCATTCACTAGGACCTTAGGCAAATTACCCATTTTATGCTTCAGTTTCATCACATTCAAAATGGAGGTAATACTACCTGCTTCATAGGGTTATTTTAAATGTTATGCATTTAAATGTTGATACTGTGTAAGGCATTTAGAGTAATTCCTGGGACAGAGTGGGTGTTAAAGAACGGTTAGCTACTATTTGTATATGATCATTGGAATAAATCTCATCTTGTAATGCTTTGCTGAAAATGGACTGTGGGCGATATTAAAATAGTTCTTTAAAATAATGAATATTTTAAAAACTAATTATACAAATGTATATTCATGTGTTTCATGAGAAATCACTGTGTTGCTAAATCCAAAACACTCTTCAGCTTTTTTGGACAGAGGTCCTAATGAGGGCAATTTGAAAAAAAAAAAAAATATGCTTTGAGGCAAGCAAGAGAAAGCAATGAAGCATAAAAACAAATTTATTCAGGATAATTTAAGATATTACCAGTGTCCTAATGAATAAAAAGTAAGAGTAGATTGACTAGTATCTAGTTCTCTAGGGGAGGCACATGGGGAGTTGAGTAGGGAGGTAGATGGATGGGAATGCGTAAGTTAGGAAAGCAAGATAGAAGGAAATCAGAAAATCAGTCAAGTTTCCAGATACACTTTCTCAGCCACGATGAAAGACACAGAATCAGAAAACCAGAAATAAAGCAACTTGGTTTGAGATAACCCAAGGAGAGAAAAATATTTGCAATATCCTATTTACCCAGAACAAAACTCTTCATTTTTTACAACAGACCTTATATGACCAAGCAAGATTACTTACCAGTTATAAATTTAGAAACCCTTCCTATGGGAAATAATTAAAATCTTAGAGAAAGCATCAGCCACAAAAGTAAGCTGAAGAGGATTCTAATAGGCAGTGTTCTGAAATTTAAAAAGCATATTTTTAATTTGATAAAATTCCTTTTGAAAGAAAAATAACATTTTATAAAGGCCAGCCTTCCATGGTCATTTTTTAATTTACAGTAATACCCCAAAGTGTATATTTATTAGTGATGTTATCTCTCTTGCACCATCTATAAACAATTGAACTTTGCATTTTGGTGACTGCAAACATCTCTGTATGCATTTATACAGAAAAAATAGTGGTAAATATAATTGACTATCGACAGACTGATAATAATTGATATATAGAGGGAATTTTAAACTCTAGATAAACATTTACAATAATGTTTATTTCTAAATGTCTAAATTTAAGTGGATATTAAAAATGTTGATAGGAATGTTTTTTTTCCTAAAGCTTCATGTTAAATTTTAGAGAATTGTCTCGCTGATATGAAATATGAGGAAACAGTGAACTTATACTCCTAGACCCTTCTTTCTACAACCTTCTATTCAGGGACAAAAATATATTAAAAGTATTATTTTTATAGCTATTTAAAAAAATAACATTGGCAATTTTTAATGAAACCATATTATTTCATATTTTATTGGATTTAATGTTCAGCAAACAAAACAGTCAAACAGATTTCCCTCAAAATTTAGCTCATAAGTGCTATTAACATTCCCTGAGTCCCTTAATGTTTGTGAGTACCTAATTATGTTGAATGTTGAATACCTTTGACTGGATATAATTTTATTGAACATTGTTCAATTGTTATTGGATATTGTATGGTGATACAGAAAAGTCTGAGGTCAACCTGATTTTTCTCCCTGTGACTTCTGTGGTATGTCTGGAGGCCTTAACAAAAAAGTTTATCTTGAAATACAACTACTTCACAAGAATCTACCAATATGTTGGTCCTTGTTATTTAGAAATGATGTCCAGTGATGTCAGCCAATTTTTTAAAATCCTAAATATCAACAGAGAACATAACTGTTTTTGAAGGCTAAATTACTTGTCTTATTTTCTTGAGCACACAATGGAGCTGTTCTGAATTTACTCAAGCAAATAAATGAAATAAATTTTAGAGAAGAACAAGGAGATATAGGGCAAATACACTCTTTCACCTGTGGCAAAAAAATTGTAGCAGCTATATAAACAGAGATGAAGGAATCAGCTAAAAAATTAACACAATCTTATATGCCAAGCATGGGAATTATTAAAGGCCAGGTTTGAAACATGTGGGGAACCCAGAAAGAAGAGGCGTTTGCACTAACTTGCAAGATACTCTTTAGTGGCTTCCACACTGGGTACTCACAATGAAAATTGAGACAGAGCAGAAGATCTAAGAGAGTCATAAAATTTCAGAGGTGGTTGTCAGGGGTGGAAGAGACCGACCCAAAAGTTATTTTTTCCTGGACTTTCATTGGTCAGGTTGGTGCAAAAGTAATTGCGATTTAACAGATTAAAAATAATAGCAAAAATCGCAATTACTTTTGCACCAATCTTCTACTTGACCAGAGAGGAGCAGTAGAAATTCTCAGTGTCAGAACTTTTCAATGAATAAAATCCATTGTTTCAAAGGAGACAAATAAGCAAGATCCATGTGGAAAAGTACGAAATTAGCATTAGCCCTGAAAACTACCTTGATACTCTACTCACTAGGGTAGATATAGAAAACTCCTGTCCGAGACCAACCACAGATACAAACAAAGCTCAGTTTGAATGCGAGTAGAAGAAAGGCCAGGGATGCTGAAAATGCTTTACCCTTGGAATCCAGGTTCTTAGAATCTGCCTAAGACAGAAGCTAGACTGACATAGAGAATATCTTGCCTAAAACAAGAACCTAGCATAAGTAAGAAGAAACACCAGTCTAACACTGAGGAAGGAGGAGGGGTGTAGAGATCTTTATCTTAGCCCAAGTTTGAAGGAACTGCTGAAAACTCAAAGTGATTATAAATGTTGAGAAAAATTGTCTAGCACCCTAAGCACACATGAGGAACAAAGTAAGAGGCAGGTTACCACTACAGCAATTTGAAGCGTGATATCAACAATAAACGTTAAGCCCAAATCAACTGACTTGATTGATTCAAACCTTATACTTGATGCCAGGTAGAAGTGCTGCACCCCTTAATGGGCATAAATTATTTTCATCAGCTTCTTCTGTTCTTTACTACACAAAAGCTAGCATTCCATTAAAAATTGAGACACACATGCCAAGCAAGAAAATGTGACCCACTGTAAACAGATAAGCAATCCCCAGGACCAAAATAAATGTGACTCAAATGGTGAAATTATCAGTCTAGGATTTTGAAATAACCATGATTCACATGTAAAGGATTATAGTAGAAAACTTGGACAACATTTATGAACAGATAGGCAATGTCAGCAGACAGATTAAAACCATACAAAAAGTCAAACAAAAATGTTATAGATAAATGCATGATAACATTGATGGAGAATTCCTTCAATAGGATTATCGGAAGAATAAATAAAGCTAAGAAATTGGGAAGCTAAGAAATCGAGAAACAAATTAATGTCAATAAAAATTATCCAAAATAACACAGAAAAAAGAGTGAAAATAAAATAGAGTGCCCAACAGTTACGAGAGAAGACCAAATCATTGAAAGCTAACATGTATAACTAGACCCAGAAGAAGGTATTACGAAGTGTAACACCAGATTTCTAGTCAGAAGCTATACAATCCAGATGTTAAGGCACTGAAAGTAAAACAAGCTTTCAACCTAGAATTCTATCCCAGCAAAAACATATTTAAAAATAAAGGCAAAATGAAGACTGTTAGACAAAAGCTGAGAAAATTTATTGCCAGAAAAGCTATAAATGTTAGATGAGGTTCTTTAGTTAGATAGAGTAGGATTGCAGATGGAAACTTGAATCTACACAATAGAGTGTTTAATAATGGTAAAATAGAAGTATAGAATACCTTTTTTTCTAATTTTACACACTTGAAAAGATAATTGACCCCTAAAAGCAAAATAACACTCTTGTGGTGCTTAAAATATATGCAAAATTCAAATGTATGGGAAACATAGCATAAATGAGACACGGAAGAGTTAAGAGTATGTTGTTGCAAGATTTAAACACTGTTAAACAACATAACATTGTTTAAAATTAGATTATGATATATTAATGTATAGTTTAAATGTTGATGAAACCACTACAATGAAAAAAATAAAACTAAGAAGCTAATAATGGAAATAACATGGAATTATAAAATATCATTGTTTTGTTTTTCAAAATAATGAATATAAAGAAAAAAATGAACAGATGGGACAAACAGAAAACTAGCAAAATGGTAGATTTAAATTCAATTGTGTCAACTGCAGCTTAATATAATATAGTTTTTATTATAACAAATATTTTAAACAACCAATAAAAAACAGATTGGCAGATTTTTAAAAACCAAGAAATTATATAGTGCCTAAAAGAAATGTACTTGAAATATATAAACAAAGATATGTCAAAATTAAAATGATGGGAAAGATGTTCAATATAATTAACAACTAGAAGAAAGGTAGGCTGGCTATACCAGTATCAGACAATGTAGACTTCTGAATAAAAACTATTACGAGAGCTAAGAGGGAAAATTTATAATGATAATGAAATCAATTTATTAAGAAGACATACAAAAATATGTATGTGCACATTTCCTTTAAAATATATAAAGAAACTGATAAAACTGAAAGGAAAATAGGAATAGAGAAAAGTTTACAATTACAGGTAGAGACTTCACTTCTCTACCAGAGACAGGAAAACATTAAGGACACATAAGCTTGAAAAATACCATCAGTCAACATGACCTAATTGAACACTCCAACACACAGCTGCAAAATGCACATTTTCAAGTTAAATGAAACATTCACCAGGTAACCATACTTTGGAGCTTCAAATAAACTTTAACGGATTTAAAGTAGTGGAAAGAAAAACCGAATAAACCACAGTAAATAACAAAAAAGACATCTGGAAAATTCCCAACACTTGAGTATTAAAAAAAAATACTTCTAAATAACATTGGCTCAAAGGGAAGTGATCAAGGGTTATTAGTAAACATTTTGAATTGAATAAAAAATACATATACAGGAGGACACTATTGTGCCTAAATGAGTTTATAGATTATATGCTTATATTAGTAAACAAGAAAAATCTCACAGTAAATCTAATTTTGCACCTTCAGAAAGTTGAAAAAGAGAATTAAAAGCAAAGGAGGAAAGGAAGGAAATAAAAATTGGAACAAACATAAATATAAATACAAATATAAAAACAATAGAGAAATATTTGCAAAAGACAATGACAGAAGATGTATACAGAAAATAAAAAGAATGCTCACAATTTGCCAAGGAGAACAAAAACATCCAATTGAAAAAAAATATTTGCACAGGCATGGATAGCAAATAAGCATATGAAGATAAAGTTACTCAATATAATTAATCATTATGAAAATTAAAACCATAATGAGCTATAACTACATATCTATTAGGTGTATATAAAACAACAACAAGAAAAAATAAAACAATTCCAAGTTTTGGCAAGTTTGAGGTACTGTTAGGACATTTATACATTGTTTTGAGGGTAAAAAATGATGCAATCATCTTGGAAAACAGTTTTGCAATATCATATTATGTTAAACACACACTAGCATATGATCCAGCAATCCCACTCTTAGGAATATAATACTTTTCCAACAAAAAATTTTCCACAGAGAAATGACAGGTGACTTTTATATAAAAGCCTATTGGTGAATGTTTTGAGCAACTTTATTCATAATTACCAAAAAATGGAAGAAAATCCAAATGTTAATCACTGGTGAATGAATAAACAAATTGTGGTACAGCTAAATGATGGCATAATATTCAGCAAGTAAAAGGAAATAACTAGCAATACCTGCAATAACATTGATGAAACTCAATGGCATTATTTTAAGTGAAAAAAAGTCAAAAGTGAAAAAAAGTCAAATTCAAAAGGCTGCATAATAATATTCCATTTATATAACATTCTGTAAAAGGCAAGACTATAGGGACAGAAATCACATCAGTGGTTGTCAGGGTGTGAATAGGCAAAGGGAATGACTTCAGAAATACTCAGGAACCTTTTCACGTAATGGAAATATTAGATATCTTCATTATGATGGTGTTTATGCAAGGCTATGTGTGTGCTAAATGTATTTCTCTGTCACTATATAAGACATACTTATAGGTGAATTTTACTCTATGTAAAGAAATTATATATTACAAAATAAGAGGAAATGGGAGAGTCTAGGCAGTATGTATACAGGTTTTACTGTCCATTTTTTTTTCAGTTTTGTTCTATGTTAGGATATTCTCACATAAAATGTTGAAAAATTGGAAATGTTCCCCCCAAAATAAAATATTTATAAGATGAGGAGATAAAAAAGTTTTATTAAAGGCAAACATAATATGAATGAAAATAAATGAATTTAGCATAAACAAATTCCATAATACATGAATTATTTTCCACTTCAGGGTCATATGAGCAAGTATTTAGTTTATATAATGTCCTTTACAGACATGATCACTTTTGATCTGAAAAATGAGTATGTCAGGTAAATTAATATACATTACAGATCCAGAAACTGAAACAAGGAAAATTAAGCAACTTGCCATTGGTCTATTATCCAAGGCCTATTACTCGAAAGCTCATGTCATTTTTTTCTATACCTTTTCGTATTGAAGCACAATACATATTCAGAAAAATGCACATATTGAAACATAATATATATTTAGAAATGTACATATACAGAGGGTGTCAAAAAATGTATACACATTTTAAGAAAGGAAAAAGCTGTATTAAAATTGTAATACTCAATATATACCAATAACAAAAGATGAATACAAGTCATGTATATACATTTTTTTGGCACCCCTGGTAAAAAGGTATAATCAATGGATTTTCACAAACATCTGTGTAACCAGAACTGAGATAAAAAAAAATAGAATATCCCTAGCACACCGAACGCACCTCAGTTCTTTTGAAGGGGGATCAGTATAGAAAATACATTTCTATTAAACATCTAATTCTGCAGTATTTTCACCAATATAAATAAACTTCCCTTTAAGGGTCCTTTAAATAGTCAACAATTTTACTACATTTAAAATATGATTTTATTTATAACACATTATTTGCACAGACCTTTTTATGAGCATAGATTTAGGTAGACCAAAATGAAAATACTTCCCAAATAATATCAATTGGTAATTTTTAAAATGGTGACTACCAAGACCATATTATCATATTTATTGCTTTTACCCGTAAACATTATTAGAATGAATTGACTAATAGGATTCACATCATTGGCCAAACAATTCTTAAGACACTTACTAAGCATGACCAAGATGACCTTAAAGTCCCTTCAGCTTGAGTAGACTTTAGATAGGTGTCTTCCTGACTATAGGATTAAGACCAAAAATAAACCAGTGCGTATAAGGTTAACTAATATTTGAAAAGAGAGCCAAGAATACTCAATGAGGAAAAGGCAGGGTCTTTAATAAAAGGTCTTGGGAGAATTGGATCTTTATGTGCAAAAGAATGAAAGTAGACTCCTATCTTTCACCACCCATAAAAATTAACTCAAAATGGATCAAAGACCCATTTCCATAAAAGTTCCAGAAAAATTCATTTTATGTTTGCTAATTTAAAATCTTTTATTTGAAAAAGCTTCTGATATGCGTCTTGGCAATTATTCTTTTAAATTGACATCTAAAGCTCAAGCAAAAAAAGCAAAATTAAACAAGTGGGACTATACCAAACTAAATTACTTCTGCACCGCAAAATAAATGATCAGCAAAATGAAAAGGCAACCTGCAGAATGGAAGAAAATATTTGCAAACCACACATATAAGGGGTTGATATCCAAAATATATAAGGAACTCATACTAATCAATAGCAAAAAATAAACAATTCAATTTATAAATGGGCAAAGAATCCAAATAGACATTTCTCCAAAGATAGTCAAATGGCCAACAGTTACATGAAAAGGTACTCAACATCACTAATGATCAGGAAAATGCAAATCAAAAGCACAATGAGATATCACCTTACACCTATCAGCATGGCTAGCATCAGAAAGACAAGACGTGACAAATGTTGGTAAGATGTGGAGAAAGGGAAACCCTTGTACACTGTTGGTGGAAATGTAAATTGTTGCAGCCACTATGGAAAACATTATGAAAGTTCTTCAAAAACTAAAAATAGAGCTTCTGTATAACCGAGAAAGTCTACATCTGGGTATGTATCTGAAGGAAATATAATCACTATGTCACAGAGATATCTGTACCCCCATGTTAACTGAAGCATTATCTACAATAGCCAAGACATAGAAACAACTAAGCGTCCATCAGCAGATGAATGGATAAAGAAAATGTGATTAATACAAGCACACAGGAAACTATTCAGCCTTAAAAAAAGAGGAAATTATGCCATTTTGCCATGACAACATGGACATAATGCTAAGTGAAATAAGTCAGACAGTGTAAAATAAATACTGCATAATATCATTTCTTATATGTGGAATCTAGGACAAACACAAAAATTGGCTAGCGGTGGGAGGCCGGGGATGAGGAGGGGGCAAAATGGGTGAAGGTGGTCAAAAGGTACAAACTTCCTTATACGTTCTGGGGATGTAATGTACAACCTGATGACTATAGTTAACAATTCTCTACTGAATACTTGAAAGTAGCTAAGAGAGTAGATCTGAAATGTTTTCATCACAAGGAAAAAAAAAAGATAACTATATGAGGTGATGGATGTTAACTAAATTTATTGTGGTAATCATTTTACAATATATACACATATCAAGTCATGTTATACACCTTAAACTTACACAATGTTATATGCCAATTATATCTCAATAAAACTGAGAAAGAAAGAAAGAAAGAAAGAAAGAAAGAAAGAAAGAAAGAAAGAAAGAAAGAAGACCTGAAAATTGTCTTTGAAATGTAATCCTCACAAAGACCCTATATCCCATTCTCCTTGGGAGGGTAGCCACCAGACTTTGATAATTGCCAGTTCGCAAACGCAGAGGGCAGTGATCACATTGACCAACCCTGCTCCTCCAACATCCTCTCCCACTTTTCCACTAGCTCACCCCTGTGCTTACAAAGTCTCACCTTCTGTTTCAGAGGAGTTTAATTCAATCTTTCTTCTCTATTGCAATAGTCTATCTTCTCTGTTTAAATTCCTGTGGTGGAAATTTTGTTTTTGACAAGCACCTACTATACTCTAGGTAAGAAGCCATAATCTCAGACTTCAGATCTGCTCAGGTATGTAACTAAGCAAATATAATTGAGTGTGGTAAGTGCAATATTCACATTTAAAAATGTGCTATAGAAAACAGTTAAGGGAGGTCCCCGCCCTCCACCCCCATCCAGAGTAGGAAAGGCTTTGAGGAAATTATACAGATTAGAAAGCTGAACCATAAAGGATTAAAAAAAAAAAAAAAAAAGTTTGCCTAGTATACACCATATGAAAGGAATTCTAGGCAGACAAAAAGCATGAATGACAATACGAAGGCATGGAGTTCATATGTCTGGGGAATAAGGTGAAGAGTTGCTATAACATAGTGTAAACATGTGTGAATCAAAAAGCGAGAATTCGAGTGGCTGAAAAGACTGACTGTGTTCAAGTTATAAAAATGATAGGTAATCCTTAGTAGTTTAGTCTCTAGGAATTGCAAAGTGAATAGAAGTATAGTTGATTCTTGCACACCACAGGTTTGAACTGCGTGAGCCCACTTAGATGCAGATTTTCTTTCAATAAAGACCTGTACTGTTTTCAATTTGCACTCGGCAGTCTGTGGATGCAGAAGGACAACCATATGCATTGATCTATCCCACTTTTTATAGGAGACTTCAGCAGCTGTGGATTTTGGTATCCACAGGTGTCCTTGAGCTCATCACCCACAGATACTAAGGAACAATGTAAATGTGGGGCAAGTCAAAAGTTACATGCAAATTTTCAACTGCACAAGTGGTAGGCATTCAAACCTCCGTGTTGTTCAAGGGTCAGCTGTGTATCAAAAAGTGATGGGATGCATGCTTTTTAATATTCCTCTGCTATCAGTGTAAAGGTTGATGTGCTGGTAAACTGGTTCTCCAGCAAGACTTGGGTGCGAGAAAGCCCTGATGTGTACAGTTTACAGATTTTCCTGGTGCAAGCACACCACTGTGGGAGACTTCAAGCTGCCGATGGTTTAATAACCAGATTTTCAGAATTCCTGAATATTTAACAATTGTGTTTTCATGGGCCAGAACAGTTTGCTCTAGAATACTGCTGGCAGGGAAAGAGAATATGCTTCATCTAGGTAAAATCGATGAGGATAAAGAATCATAAAGCAACTATGGGTATGGAGAGGAAGAAACCCAATCAAGGGACATTATATAGAAGTAAGGCTAACAGTCCATATTAGAGATATTAGTCACATTATAAATGGCTTTCTCTTTAAGGGTCCTTTAAATAGTCAACTATTTAAAGGTCAAATAATATGTGTCAGAGGTCGAGTAATGCACCTATGGTAACCTACTTTATTAGTGTCAGTGCCTGGATTTGAACTCAATCTGCCTAATTTCAGCATCCCATAGATTATTATATCTCAATAAAACTAAGAAAGAAAGAGAGAGAGAGAGAGAGAGAGAGAGAGAGAGAGAGAGAGAGAGAGAGAGCGAGCGCGCAAGCAAGCTCAATTCAGGTTCATTTGGAAAAGGAACATAAAGGGTTGCTCTGATGATTAAGTAAAAACATTTTTATATCCAAATCACCTAGGAAAATGCCTGATACCTATAAACATTTATGAAATTACAGCTAGTATTAATACTGTAATTTCCATTATCCTTGTTTGACCACAATCATGTCTAGTTGATTTTGTTGGAATGTGTTGGATTAAGACAGGTGGTGTTAATACAGAAAGTAATTTTCTATGCCTCAAGTTTACAAGTTGGGGAGAATAGTACATTTAAAATGCTGTGAATTTTGAATTGTATTTCTTCACCTTTTTTCCCCAAGTATACACTAAATCTTATAAACAAATCACTATCTCTTGGAATATAGGCTGCTTTTATATCGTCACAGTATGGGGTAGGTTTGCCTGGTAATGAGAAGCTTGTCAAACACTCCTGAGGTTTAAAGCTAAAATAATAGATATCCCTGTAAACTATCGAACGTTGTCTTTTTTGTCCTGCTAAAATCAGAAGTAGAATTAAGTGTTGAATTATGCTTATGTAACTGAAAACTCTGTTTCCTGTGGAATATTTTACAAGGCAGAACAACACCAATGCATATCCCAGCTTTGACCATTGGAGATATATAACCTGTTGTCCATGTCACACACCATTGGGTTTTGGCATCTGTGCAAAGAGTTAGCTGCATCTCCAGTGAGATAAACCTTTTAATCTATATACAGAGCAAGTATCTTTTGGGCCACAGCTTTATAGCCTCTAGTGCTTTGGACCTACAAATAAATCACTCATGAGATAGAAAATTTGGCAGAAAATTTTGGACTCTAAAATAGCTTGCAAACTATTTAATTTTAAAAATTCAATAACTGCTATCAAACACACATGATGAAGATGAATGTATCTTCTGCAATTTTCACAGTTTGGCACACCAGAGAATACCTGAAAAGCAAGGTCACCAGAGCTGGGATTGTGTTCACTTTTGAATTTAAGTCCTTGATAAATGAAATATCTTCACACAAACTTCACACAAAACATGCATTCATGAACAAGAATCAACACATAATATTGTTTCTGACTGTAAACAATTAAGAGAAACCTTCAATGCAAATTGATGCCGAAAATGCACGTCACCTTGCTTATTGCAGGAAAATTGCTTTGGTATATAATTATATTCTTTTTACATCAAGTACTTTTAGTTAATGTTTATTATTATTTGTCACCCTGAGTTTCAGCCTTGGCAGATACATTCTCATTCTGAAAGCACACAGTGAGTTATTTGTTGTTGTTTTGTTCTGACCAAAAAGTACATACTACAGCTTTTATAGTAAAAATTATAACTGTGTTTTGCACATGAGCATTAAAGGGATGTTTGCAATTCAAGAGTGATGTTTCAAGGAAAAGTTTATTTAAATTCTTGGAGAGAAGACAAACTGAATTTATTCTTTAGGCAGCCTCATATGGAAGACTCAAATATTTGCCCTTTGTTGGTGGTGAATTTTGATTCTGTTTGTTTAAAAGGAAAGAGTAGTCACATTTTGAGATTATGTGAGGTAGAATTTTACATGGCATCTATTTGGAATCTTTCTGCCCTTAACCACTCCAAGTTGAAAATTGAATTCCAATCAGTGGAAATGAATTGCCAACTGGTCTCACACACACTGTGGTATGACTCTTTGATTGACCTTCTGAATCTTACGTGCATTCCTTACAGAGTGAATTGTGATAGAAAGGTGTTTTAAAATATAGCATATTAATAGAAAATGTGAAGTATAATAAGACCAACATATCAGGAAAACAATTGCCATCCAAAATAATGATAAACTATTACTCACAGTTCCAAAGAGGAGGAGGCATGACACACCACGGGAGGCCACACAGGAAAGCGCGGAGAAGGCAGAAGACCTAAGGGTAAGGATTTTTATTGTGGTTTCCACAGAGAAGGAACAGTTGAGGCAGGGTAAGCTGATTTAGGATTAGCTAGTTTGAATAATTTCAGTGACCTCTAGGGCAAAGGGGCTATACCTAGTTATCTGGTACCTGGCCCTAGGGTTCATTAGGGTAGGATGTAGTGGTGTCATACAGGAGACCCTGCTCGCTGCACCATGTGTCGTGCAGGGACTCAAGCGGGGTCTCAGCTCCTGCTCCCCACATTAAGAACGCAGGACATGGTGAGGCCAAAAAGGAACACCCACGGAGCCATAGATAGGGGAGTCATATCACTATAGTCTCACTGGTGGCTGGGATGGTTACACAGGAAGCAGCAGCCACGCGATCCACTACCTGCCGTCCTCTTGTCTCTGCCAACCCACCTCATTTGCTAACGATAATCCGCCGTGCTAACTGCAATCCGCTCTTGCAGGCTCAGCCACCATCTTCTTGCTAGCCCCTGTTTGCTGCTAGCGTAGCCATGGCAGTTATATTAGTGGCCAATGGCTCACTGGTTACAGCTGACGGCCAACAAGCCACAGCTGATGGCCATCCAATCACAGTTGATGGCCATTTACTACCTGAGCCAGCACCTTTCCACGTGAGGCCGAGAGCCTGGAAACTGCACTCCTGGCTCTGTCCCCACAAGTGGCCTGGGGTGTGAGAGCCCAATTGCTTGGCAGAGTGGACTCTGGGTTGACTGGTTGGTCTGTATTTAAAAATACATTTCCAGGAGGAAGACTCCTCTGGAGAATGGGGGTGGGGTGATGAGGAAGGCCTGAGGCCAAGGCAAAGTGATTGAGGCATATTTTCAGGTTCTTTAGAACGAGGCATGTCTGGCATATGCATACAGGGCAGACAGTAAATTAGCAAACTTACAGAAGCTACAAACATTGTTAATCCAAGAGGGATGACTTTACTATAATACAACTGAAGCATTCAACATATCTAGTGGGTGCTGTTGGTGATCTACTCTGATTCCCTTCCCAGGGCCATAAATGCTGTGAGAATCAGCCCTTAAGGGCTCACAGCTCTCCCTTCGGGAGAATTGCCCTCAGCCAGTAGTTCTCCACTTTATTGTGTATCAGAATAACCTGAATAGCTTGTTAAACCAGATGCTTGACCCCACATCCAGAGTTTCTGATTCAATAGGTCTGGGCTGAGGCTCAAGAAACTATCATTTCTAACAAGTTCCCAGGTGATGCTTATCCTGCTGGCCAGGGACCATCTATTGAGAACAACTGTTATAGACTAACAGCAGTCACCTCCCCCAGGGATCCCTGGGAAGTTATATTTGCCAGAGTTAAGGACTGACTGATATGGAGTGTAAAAGTCCAGCCACATTGCCTCAAATCAGAATACTTTTGTGGTACCATCCATTCTCCAGAGAGCCACATGAGGTCAGGCTTTGGCTAGACTTAGGCTGACTCCATATTTTTTCCACCAAGGTTCTTTCCCTACCCAGTGCTGCTCGCCTCACTTCCTTACAGGTTTCTCCTTAGTACCGTGTTTCCCCGAAAATAAGACCTAACTGGAAAATAAGCCCTAGCATGATTTTTCAGGATGCTCGTAATATAAAATAAGCCCTACCATATTTCCCCGAAAAGAAGACCATGTCTTATATTAATTTTTGCTCCAAAAGATGCATTAGGACTTATTTTATATTATGAGCATCCTGAAAAATCATGCTAGTGCTTATTTTCAGGTGCGGTCTTATTTTCGGGGAAACACGGTAAACCACTTGCACAGTACACACTGCTCAGGTTTTGTTTTCAGGAAATCCAACCTAAGAAAACATGCTTTCACCAAAACTATCTTTATTACCAAAACTACATCTGAGAATTATTTTTACCATTTTAAGTTTTGTTTACCCTCAATATTCCTGTTGCTCCTCAAACACAGCAATGGTTTTGAAGGGGAGGGGGGTCAGTAGTAGTCAAAATGCTCAGAAATGTAGGAAGTCTAGATAGTGAAAAAAAGAAAAAAAGTAATCAAGGCTATTTATTTGGAGAATAGAGGGCCAAAAGGGAGATTAGTTAGTTATCCCTGTCAAGAGCATCCCATGTCTACTTACTGTTGGCATCATTCTTACAAGGCAAATTAAAAAGAATGATTCTGCCTCCTGGCACTTTACACTATAGGGTATTGTCTAGAAACAAATTTACATTTTGGGAGGGGATGAATTCATGCATTGAATATCATGGGCAATATTTTGATATCGAAATGAACTCCTCACAGATGATTAGTTTCAATTAATGAAATGTAGTTAAATTATATGCATGAATAAATGAATTAATATACATTTAATGATCTAAACATGTTAGACACCAAGATAGCCACTTCTTATGCACCATTTATTTAATCCTTATGATTAGGGACTGCCAACACATTTTCAGAAAACAAAAGAAAGTCTGTATATTTTTAAAAGATAGAATAAACTTGGTGAAAAGCATAAACTCATATTAGTATTGATATTTTCCTGTCAACACTATGATACTATTAAACAATTTTAATGAATTAATGTATGATTGAAGAATAATGTCACACCTACTACTGATTTTGGCAAATCAATGAAGAATGTGGGACTACCTGTCCCTCCCCCTATTCCAAGCTTTTTAACAGAATTTATCACATTTAATTCTGACGCTGGAAGCTAAAAGGACAAATATTTTTGACTTTTACTTTCTTATCAGAAGCCAGAACTTGTGATGAATGAAGTGGAATGGCGTGAGAAACAAAAATGAGTAAGTAGATGCTTCTTAAATTGCTATTAAGGACAAATATAATGAATTTATGCAATTCATGTACCAACCCAGGAGGCTCCAAGGCTATGCTGTAAGAGAGCTCATCTTGGACTCCCCTGACTCTTTATGATGCAGCATGCTGCAGTGAAAAGAATCTGATATCATGGGTTCGAATTCTGAGTTTCCCACTCATTTTCTGTTGGATCTAAATCCCACTCCAGCTTCAACAAAGTGACAAGTTTCCAATTTTTGAATTATACCAGTGTGACCTCATATGTTCTGGATGGTTCTGCTTCCATTATTTTGCCTGGCTTTGTCTTTGTACACAGATTGTCTGGGTCTCATTTGAACCTATAACTCTTCTAATAATCATGCATGCTCCAATGCCTGCAATGTAAATTGTTTCCACCATCATTGGGAAACATGAACTACAGGCTATTTTTCTGTTTGATTTTATTAGCAATAATTTATTTTCCTTTTAGATATAAATATAATGTTTGGGTAAAAAATAAGAAATTCTGTGAGGTACATATTTTCGAGTTCTATTTGCATTTTATTTTTAAATTTAATTCCACTTTCAAAGGAAAATAAAGCAACCTAGCTCTTCATTGAAATACTTTTTAACTTTGTGAGCCTATGTATCTTAGAGACAAGCCTTGAATAATACATGAAAACTAGACTTTACCATTTGTTTAAAATTTGAAATCAAGATGCATTTCACTTTCATCTCAAGCATTAGTAGAGGAGACGAGGAACATCATTTTCTTAACTCCAAAGTCCAACTGCATGGCCAATCAAGGTTGATTGATTGAAGATGTCAAAAAGAGTGGCAGCCAATATCCTCTAGGCTGCTGACCTTGCGTTTCAGAAGACAGATTAAACCAGGCTGTCTCTTTCTAAATTCAAATGGATTGGGGAAAAAAAATCTTTGTGCCTTGATCTATTATGGGGCTTGTGCTTAATTGATCTTTGACTCATTACTGCAGCTGAACAACTTAGTGACATTGATGTGAACACTTGTTTACAAAATGGTAAGCCAGGATAATAGGTCATCTCCAGCTTTGAAACAGAATAACAACTTAATAAACGAATGAAAAAAAAAAACTAAGAAAATTATACAACAGCCCCAATCAATCAGTATCCTATTCAATTATCATCATTTAAAATTCATCAATAGCAGGAATAAGCTGCATAAATTCATATGCTCCATATCTATATAGCTAGTATTTTGCCGATAATTTTTTCAATACTTAACCTCAATATTATTTTCAATTATTTAATATCAGATTCCTATAGTGCAAAAACAATTCTGTATCTAATCAATGACAATAACTACATGTACTGTACAACTTACTACTCTTTGGTAAAATACTGAGTTCTTAGTTACTTCAAGTTGCATAAGACCTTCGGATAGCTGTATACTTTAAATTCACTTTCAGTGTCATTTTTTTTTATTACGAAAAGCAGTTCTTAAATGTTTGAAAGTAAAACTCTGTTACAAAATTACCATGAAAAAAAATTTTAGTCTTATTTCATGGCCATAGTTTTCCCTTATTTCTAGCAAATCGAAAGTACTCAATAGCTTTCTAGCAAGTTATACCTTACTTGTGGAATTTATAAGGATAATTTACATTTGCTTGATAGAGGACTGAATTTTCACTGGATATATTTATCATCTGAACACAACATATTCACCATCCAAATATAAAGTTTTTATATGAGAAACATACAGACAATGTACCATGTTACTTTAGAATATCCTCCTACTCAAATATCACATGTAGGAACTTGTTAATTTGTTTCCTATTGTTTTATACAAAGAAAGTAAAATTTTTCTTATGGGATCCTCAAGAATCCTTAGGAAAGAATGTTCAAATATGTACTAAATACTTAATGATGCAATGGAGAGAGAGAGAGAGAGAGAGAGAGAGAGAGAGAGAGAGAGAGAGAGAGAGAGAGAGAATAAATGACTGTTACAAACCTGCCTGTGTTGTATAGTCATACTGAATTTCATTAGGTCTAAAACAGCGTCAATTGTAAGATGCACTCTTAAAGAAAAACGTCTGACAGTAAACTGTGACACAGTCCTAAGATGCCATCAATTATAAGATACATCCTGATTTTTAGAGATGTAAAATGTGAGAAAGGGCATCTTAGACTGGATAAACTATGATAACTTCCTTCTATCGATAATACAGTTATGCTCTTCCCCCAATGATTCCTGTGGTCAGTAAGAATATAAACAATAAATACACTCACTGGTTTTCTTCTTATTTTATTCATGCCTCAGACTCCTATGGTGAATCATCCTCTTTATTATTTCTGACTGATGGAGGGCTCCAAAGTTCAGTCTTCAAACCTCTCTTCTCTGTCTACTCCTACCCAATAAGTGATCATACCTAATCCTTTACCTTAAATATCACTTGTATTGTGGATCAATCTTCAATTTGTAAGTTCAATTACAAATTCTCTCTGACCTATATTCCAACTGCCAATGTGATAATTCCACTAGATGTCTAAACATCTCATAATTCTAAATCAAATATAAAACTCTTGGATGATGCTCCTTGTCCCAGTTTTCAGCTCAGTAAATGACACCAGCTATCCAGCAGTTTAAGCTAACAACTTAGGACCCTTTCATGACTGTTTTCTTAACCGCCCCTATTCACTTATCTCCGGTCTAACTTCAATTGGTTCAAAATTGGTCAACTCTTCATCACTGCTGCCACTCTCACTCTAGTCCTAAGATTGCTCAGCTTTCTCAAGCACTGCTACCTTGGACTTTCAACTGGTCTTTCTGCTTCTATACTTTCTCACATTCCCCACTGTGTAGCCAAAGGGATATGTCTACAAAGTAAATCTAATCATGTTATTCTCTTACTCAAGTTCCTTCCATTAGCTTCCAGTCAAACTAGAAAAGTACAAACATTTCTATTCTATGGCCTGTAAAGTTCTACATTATCTGGTACATGGGTGCCTATTAGTATCATTTCCTAGAACTCTTTTATATATAAAGACAGATACAGACACAGATGACAGACAGATGCTTGTGCATGTGAGCACGCGAGACACACACACACACACACACACACACACACACACTCCCAATGACTCCACTAAAATGTAGGATTCTTAAATTCATGACTGCTACTGGAACTTGGTTTGATCTTATTTGCCACTCTATAGCCAGTGCCTGAAACACTGACTGATATATAGTAGATGCTGAGTAAACCCTGATGATTGAATGAGTAAATGGGTGGGTGGATGGATGGATGGATGGATGGATGGATGGATGGATGAATAAAACAGGAAAATGCTTTGTGAACATTGACTCATTGTCTCCTCTTCCCACCACTTTCCTGTAATATTGGGTTTGGTGGAACAGGGACCAGAAGTGTATCTGATACTGAGTCCGGGAGTGCTGAAGAAACTTACAGACTTTTGAAGATGAAAGATTTTAGCTTTTGTCCAGGAATAGAGACATGTTTGTTAAAGAACTGATGAGACTATTGTTGTTTTTAAGTCACTGTTAACATTTTTAGTATAATTGTCAGTTAGAATATATGCTCCTAAAAGTCCCTAACCAACATTAAAAGAAAGCTATTCCAAATCTCATCTTCAGATGATAGTTTCCCTTGTTTGTCAGTCTGGCTATTCTGAAGTTAATGATCTGCCACATATCCAGCACTAAGGCGGGGAAGATGTCTTACCAGACATTCAAGTAGATTGCTGTCCAGACTGTTGAACCTAAGGCTAGGAATTTGGTGTCAAGGCTCCTCACTGCTGTCTGGCTATTAGGGTTGTGAGGAGCAGAATCACTGTTGTTACTGAAATTCATCACAGAACACTCTGTCTGAAACTTACATTGAGGCAGTCAGTGAAATCTGTCTCTGTGGGGCAGGGGGTCATCTGTCATTTTGAAAGGAGCTTATGTGAGCTCAGGGGCTCTGAAAAGGTTTCTTTAATATGAAATATTTATGTGAGAATGGGGATGGAGTGTGACTTTGGGGCTGTGGAGCAAATTATGGTGCTATTTTTGCTGAAAGTCAGAATGCTCTTGCAGTAGATAAAGCAGTCTGGGCTTCTGGTCATGTGATTTTCCAGCTTCACAGTTCCCACTTGAAGCTGTGCGCTTCTCCTCTGCTGCGGTGAGCTGATTATCCTCTACCATTAAGAGCAACCACTAGCAAATGCACTGCAAGTAGAGAGACACCAATTATGAAGACTTTCTGTGGTGAAATGACCATTTTCTTCCCTTGGTAGAAATTATGTCTCTTAAAGGTTCTGCGATATTAAGTTCTTTGCATTGAAAACTGTAATCCATTTTAAAACCATTTATGTTAGGTGAGTAAGAGGATCCTGAAGGTATAAGGTGATGGGTGGAACTAATGACCTCAGTTAGGGAGACCTGGATAACTCGTTTAGTCTCAGGATACCTCGGGCAAAGAAAGAGAAGACAAATGCTAGCTCAAGAATTTCATAGGCATTACTAAGGAAACCGAGTGATAAATATTAGCAGAAGAATCAGTTTGACAGAAATGACATGGTGATCACTTCTCAGAACTTACAGGAAGTTATAGGCTGAGACGTGAACTTAAAGCAATCAAAGAAGGAATCATATCTCACAAACACTTTTTCATCAGAAACTCAGGGATCATAGCTAATTCACAAAATGCTTTTGAGAATGGACAAGAGAAAATACATAAAAACACCTGGTAATTTGTGAATGGCAAAACAACATTCAAATGTATTTTTGTTACTTTTGAGTGGGGATGAATATTAATTATTATCATAGTTTTTAGAGATATGTTGAACTTAGGAAGGAAATAGTTCATTGATTGGGCACATTCAGATTTAGAGCATCACATACAGTTTATATCTATGTCTATCTATCTATCTATCTATCTATCTATCTATCTATCTATCTATCTATCTATGTATCTATCTATCCATCCATCACATATACGTATATACTGTTTTCTTGAAAAACAGTAAGATATCTGTTAAGGGATGCTTATGTGGTCTGAAGAAAGAAATTTACTTTAGCTGAGCCCAATTCAATTTTAGAATGTATTTAGAGTAAAATTTAAACAATGTCGGTAAACATTTCTAGGAAACACTGATAGCTCATAGAATTACTTTCCTACTGTATTCCTATCATGGGGCACATAAAAATGACAATAAATGTTTGGCCCACAAGCATCAAGAATGAGGTTTCCCACAGATGAATGCAACTGGTTAGGTAATTAGTGGCACCTAAACCCTGCCTGGCAGCCTAAAAGCTGAGATCAAAAAACACACTGCCTAGAGATCTTGGGCTTTAGATATAAAGTGTATCAGATTCTTGGCAGCATCATTTACTAGTTTGGGAAAGTCACCTAATCTCTCTGAATCTGTATTGCCCCATCTGTAAGATATGGATAATGATCCCTTCCCCTAGGTATCTTCCGTGAGGTTCAAATGACGTGGTGTATGTGAAAGATGAGAAACTAAAGCATTGTATAAAATTTTCATATTAATACTGAAAATAATTTGGCTTTTTACTTATTTATTAAAGTTGGGATGCAACTGAGCAACTTGGAGCCATAACTATACTTAAAAATAAAGAAGTCCTATAATACAAAGCGGTAAAAGCATGTTGGACAGGATGGAAGTGGAAGAAAATGAACATGATTTAGTCATGCATTTGTTGTTGAAGTTGCCACCACCCAAATGAGATGGCATTTTGCTTGTGAGAATGAAAGAACAATATTTTCCCACATTTCCAAAATATAAAATTGTGCTATTATTTTACTATCTTATGTTTAAATATGTAGGTCAATTCTGAATATGCTAAGGTGATGTGTTGGGTCAGTTTCTGACCCTATGCTCTTCAAAGAGGACACACGTCAAATCTCTGCTTCAGCCAAGTGGTAAAATAAGATTTTCTAAAAGAAACAAATTAGACTTATCTCATAGTTCACACATTAAATATTCTTCTGTTAATTTTCCCAGTCAATTACTGTGCTCTTAGCTTTACTTTGTGAGTCTAAAAGTAGATTTGTTAAATAAAAGACCTACAATTTAAATTTCCTTCCTGCTGTTTCTTACAATACCAGCTAAAATAACAAAAGAAGGGGGAAAAAGAAGATGGGGAAAAAATTCCGTTTAACCTTCTCTCAATCTGGCCTAGCTGAAAAGTCTAGCAGAGGATGGTCTGATGGTTAAGATTGATGAGCACTGTCTGCCTTGCCTGAAGATCAAGTCTTGCCTCATTTGTAATTTTCTCAGTATCCTTGGCTAGGGAAGAAGGGTCCTGAGGTTGAACACACCTGCTTCTACCCTTGGACCCAGAGAGAACAACTTCTGCTCTAACTAGACAGATCCTTTTGCCAGATGAGACTAGACAGCAAAATACACAGAAAAGAATAATAATTTAAAAAGCCACACAGTACCACAGAAGAAAGAGCTGAGCAGAGATGATATGGTATTATTATTTCATTTCTAACTTCCAGGCGATCCACACTTTAAAATATCTAATATGTAGAAAGGCTCTTTGGAGGTCAGGGAGAACATTTTTACTAATAAAAGCAATGATGAATAGGTTATCAATGTGAAACTTTAAGTAGGTTTTTATTATATGCAGTTTTGGCATATTATTTTGAGTTTGTAGCACTGCAAAAGATAAGTGACATTACCTATATCCTACATGCTTTTAAGTTCTAAAAAATAAGATGAATCATAGTTTCACTAAGCACAATTAGAATGAGACATGTATAATTTTGTTTTCTCAGGGCCCTGAGTAAATGACAAAATGGCTTCAACTGAATCTACCCCAAAATTAAAAGGTGAGGTTGGACGATTAAGTTTGTGAACTCACCCTAGGAAGTGCTACATAACTCATTGCTGAATATCACTATGGTCACCTTCAAAGTTCTCCCCTTGGGAAGCTGTGCACCTTCGCCAGTGCCTAGTCCACCCTTCAAAGCTATTTTGGAACTCTTTTTGGAATGGCCATCAGAGCTGTCATCGTATTAACCTTGATGTCCTGAATGTCATCAAAATGTTTTCAATATTTCCTTTATCTTTGGGTAAAGAAAGAAGTCATTGGGGGCCATATCAGGTGAATAGGGAGGGTGTTCCAATACAGTTATTTGTTTACTGGCTTAAAAGCTCCCTCGCAGACAGTGCTGTGTGAGCTGGTGCATTGTCATGATGCAAGAACCATGAATTGTTGGCAAAAAGTTCAGGTCATCTAATGTTTTCATGTAGTCTTTTCGGCACTTCCAAATAGTAAACTTGGTTAACTGTTTGTCCAGTTGGTACAAATTTATAATGAATAATCCCTCTGATATAAAAAAAAAATGTTAGCAACATTATTGTAATAAGTTTGCGAACTTAACTGTCATTCTCATATATATATATATATATATATATATATACATGTATTCTCATGTAATAATTATAAGGAAGAAAACTATCGATGGATTGTGTAAAATGGGATAGGAAACATTGTAAGAACAGGCTAGAAAACCACGTGTGGTGTCAAATATTCCGTGAAGAACCAATATGATATTGATTGGCAAACTCTTGGGCCTCCTTTTTCAGGTTGCTCTGGCATCTCCCTGGCAAATTACATGAACAGAACTCCAACTTTTTCATTTATAATTCTAACAAAATAGGAAGAAGATCAAGTTCTTGTGCAATGAATAGAACACTTAAGTATCATTCTAACAAAGACTGCATTTATTTCCCACGTGTACAAGTATAAATGGAAAGGAAAATGTAGGCCCTAGGGGTCTTATCTCACAGGTTGGCATGCCTACAGAGAAGGGTTACTGATGTTGATTTCCTTAATGTTATGTGATTTAAATGTTTTTATTATACCACATCTGTCTTTAAGTTCCATACATTGATAAAACACCTATGATGATATAAACTAGGAAGACGTTTCCAATGACCATTCTTAATCTTTCTTTATAGTCTCTTCTGAACTTCTGTTTCTTTTGTAATTCCACCATAAAATATACTTTAAGGAATATCCTAGAGGAAGTGGTTGGTTACTTAGGGTAAGAGATGATGAAAAAGGATCTTTGGAACTCTAAAATAAGAGTGGGGACCAAGAAAGAAGAAAGGCCAGGCACTCAGGAACAAAACATAATACATCTTGAGTGTTCTCTGGACACTCAAGATTTTGGCTTAGATTCTGGAAAACTCACTATGATTGTTTATTTAGTCCAACCAAATAGATATTCACTCTTGAAAACGGGTGGCCCAAACTGATGGGAACTGCACAGTTACCTGCCTTCGTGAGAAGGTGCATTGTCCAAAGATACAGCATAGAGGAAGATAAGCACATCCAAGCTCTCTGAAGAGTCTAATCACAAAACTGGCGTAGAGTCAACTTCAAAGCTGCCAGGGAAACTGAAAAGTCTGCCAGTGAGTCAAGCCATGCTTCTAGCAAAGGTCTTTCAAAGGCTGGCATCTGGGTCCTGTGATTGCCATTCCGAAAGGGCGGCTGGGACTTTGTACTTTATCTCTGGTGATTATGTGCTCGGGCCATTACCAGACAATTTGGACTGTGAAGACTGTTGTTTTGATTCATGATCAAAGTCTATCTTGTGGTTTCACCTAGGAATAAGATTCATTCGAGCTGTCATTTTTATGTATTTACCATTCTGCATTGACTTCAGAGTGTGGTTGCTCTGTGTTATGAATTGGCTAAGATCTCTCTTTTTCACAAAATGGGATAAAGCTAAAAAACCTAGTTTTGAGCACACTTGTGGCTAGTAAATATCATAAATAATGAACTTCACATTCTTTCATTTTAAAATACTGTTTTGAGAAAGTTGTTTCTTTGATGATGGATCCTCACATTTGTTTTATTCAGAAATGTATTTAATTCACTTTCACAAAGCAATTAGTATCATGTCACTATGACACATATTTTAAGTCATGAAAAAGCCTATTGCATCCCTGTCCCCTTCTCACCATAACACTCCCAACCACATGGTTGATGGAATCTCCCAAGATGCAGGTTATGTCAGTAATGGAAATACTCATGCCAGTATTTTAGGAAAACCTGTATTCTAATCTCTCTTAGGCTTGACTCAGGAGGTTGTCAAAATTGCATTTCCCCAGTCAACCCTGATTTAGCCCCTTACGGAGGCGGTACATTTCTGCCACACAATTTACTCCCTTCGTTCTGTTCTGTCTTACTCACTAATACCTTCGACTTCTTTCATCTCCCCTGTAATGATTCTTGTCATACATCATCCTTCCCGATTGTACATAGTTCGTTAGACAATTACATACACTTGGAATGCCTTCACAGCAAGTGCCACAGTTCTCCTTCAAGTGCATGTGTCATTAACTACTCACTATTTATAGGTCTTCTTCCTAGACCTCAGTTTTGTGCTTGTCTATAGATTATTCTCTATTCCCAACTATCACTCTGTGGTTTTAATTCATTGTATTGAGCAATCATGGTCTTGATATTAGCTATTTCGTGGTTAGTTTCACTAACTTGAGGCTCCTTTAATAATCTTCATGTCAGTAGATAAAATCCAATATACAACCAACATATGAAATTGAGAAAACTCCACCTGAGCACTGGCTCTTTTTTTAAGTTCACTCATTTTATTATTGAGAGCATAATTATTATGCATAAAATTATAGCGTATTACAGAATGGATTTTGAAAGATTTACTGATTTCTAAGACATTTACCAACAAATATCTGAAGATATAGAATTATAGCTATGGGAAGTCTAACTACTACAGCTGCTAGTAATTATTCATCGCTTTAAAATTGTTTTTAATGTTAACTGAAATTTCAACTCATATTTAAAGGAGAAATAGAGCTATAGATGTAGTTGTTGCTACACTTGATTAAAACTCTTCACATTCTGGCATCTTTAGCTTTCCAGCTAATATCATGACCATGTATATATATTTTTATTACATTTATTGAGGTGACATTGGTTAGTAAAACTATTTAGGTTTCAAGTGTACAATTCTGTATTACATCTATATATTGCATTGTGTGTTCACCCCAAGTCAAATCTCCTTCTGTCACCATATACTGTGTTTCCCTGAAAATAAGATCTAGCCAGACAATCAGCTCTAAGGCGTCATTTGGAGCAAAACATTAATATAAGACCTGGTCTTATTTTATTATAAGAATGGGAATATAATATAATATAATATAATATAATATAATATAATATAATACTGGGTCTTAATTTTTGCTCCAAAAGAGGCATTAGAGCTGATTGTCTGTCTAGGTCTTATTTTCAGGGAAACAGGGTATTTGACCCCTTCTACTACTTCCCCCTTTACCCTCTAGTAACCACTAAACTGTTGTCTGTGTCTGAGAGTTTTTGCTTGTTTGTTCGTCTTGTTCATTTGTTGCTTTCAGTTTTATATCCCACATATTGGTAAAATCATATGGCTCTAGATTTTTTTTGTCTGACTTATTTTGCTTGGAATGATAATCTCAAGATCCATCCATGTTGTCACAAATGGCAGTATTTCACATTTTCTTATGGCTGAGTAATATCACACACTATATATATGTACCACATCTTTATCCATTCATCTATTGAAGGACACTTCAGTTGTTTCCATGTCTTGGCAACCGTGGACAATGCTGCAATGAGCATTGGGTTACATATATCTTTACAGATAAATATTTTTAGATTTTTGGTGGGTAGATTCCCAGAAGAGGAATTGTGGGTTGAATGGTAATTCTATTCTTAATTTTTTTTTTAGGAACTTCTGTACTGTTTTCTATAGTGGTTGTTCCAATTTACATTCCCACCAGTAGTGTATGAGAATTCCTTTTTCGCCACAAGCTCTCCAACATTTGTTATTACTTGTCTTGTTGATATTAGCCATTCTAAGAGGTGTGAGATGACATCATCTCATTGTGGTTTTGATTTGCATTTCCCTGAAAGGAGTGACGTCAAGCATCTTTTCATATATCTGTTGGCCGTTTGTATGTCTTCTTGGGAAAAGTGCCTGTTCAGGTCCCCTACCCATTTTTTAAACTAATTGTTTGTTTTTCTGTTGTTGAGTTATGTGAGTTCCTTATATGAAGCAAAGCCTAATAGTTGACAAGCTACACCCATTTTTATAGCATGTCTGGCCAAACTTTCCATTTTGAAGGGCAGCTGATTAAGGAAACAGACTTACATACACAACAATAGAGGAAATTCATGCCTTTTTGTTAGATTAACCCAATTTCTAATTCTTAAAATATAAATGAATGCTCAAGGATACTTAGACAAATGAGATAAATCAACAGCATAGAAGAGAAAAACTTAATGGAACTGCTGACCCAAAAGACTATAGTTACAGAGGTAATGCAGGAAGAAGAGATTTTAGAAATTCTAATTGGTATACACACACAAATTTATAAGAATCAAATGTTATGAAAAAAATAACATTCAAATACAAGGAAAGAGTTCTCTGAAATTAAAAACACACAGTGAGAGAGAGAGAGAGTAAGAGAGAGATAAAGACAGAGATAGCTAGTATAATGCAGAATGCAGAGACTGGAAAAAAAAAGGGGGGGGGATAAAATCTTAGATATAGAAGATTAATCCAGGAGGCAGAATATCCAGTTAATAAAAATATCAGAAAAAAATATAGGGGAATGTTTCTTGAGAAATAATTGAATTGATTTCTCATAGTTAAAGAAAGACAAACATGTTTAGATTATATGGTCCTCCAGGAGCCTATAGGATAAATGAAGAAAGTTCCACATATTGATAAAACCTTCTGAACTCTCAGAGCACAAAGATAAAACAAAAACAAAACAGATTATAAACCTTTCTAGAGAAATATGACATTTCTCTGATAAATGTAAAAGTGATTAATGAATCCTAGACTTTGATCACTAATATGTTTGAAAACAAAGAAGTAATAGCTTATGAGTTTTAATAGAAAATGATTGTATACCAATACAATATAGCCTTTGTAAATTTCATTTAACAAGAGGTAGAGAAGCAGGATTTGTGGCTCTTTTGTATAATTATATAAATAATACATAATATCAATACTCAAGAGAGTACTCAGTCTTGGTTGGTGTTGCCGCATTGCCAGTTAACAAAATTTTAGCCTTGGTTTTTATTTAACCTCACAGTTTTAGTTTCCTTGCCTTTGAATGGTGATAACATCTGTTCTACTAGCTCACAACATAGTTGTGAGGATGATGTGAATTAATTATAATAACTGTTAAACATAATTTAAAGATAAGTTTCTCACCTCTATGTCTTACATCTTCTCATTCAAGAATAAGCTACTTATTTCGTGTCACTGTTTTATTTCATAAGCATTCTTGAATGTCACATTTCTTTTGAAATTTTAATATTTAAGATTTCCATTAAAAAATATAGCTAACATGCAACAGTATATCAGTTGCAGTTACACCATAGTTGTTCAACATTTATATACCTAAAGAAGTGATCACCATAAGTCCAGCAACCATCTGACACCGTACCACACTATCACAATATCGGTGACAGTATTCCCCATGCTGTACATTACAGCCCCATGATTTATTTGTTTTATGCCTGGAAATCTGAACCTCTTATTCCCCTTTACCCATTCCCCCCTTTTTTTAAAATTTTCAATTATAGTTCACATTCAATGTTATTTTATATTAATTTCTGGTGTATAGAGTAGTGGTTAGACATTTGTATAATTTAAGAAGTGATCCCCCCGATGAGTCTAGTAACCACGAGGAACTACAGATCGTTTTTACCATATTATCAACTATACTCCTGGTGCTTTACTTTACATCCCCATGACTACTTTGTAACTACCAGTTTGTACTTCTTAATCCCTTTCCCTTTTTCACCCATTCCAAACCCCCATCTCGTCTGACAACCATCAAAATGTCCTCTGTATCTGCGAGTTTGTTTCTGTTTTGTTTGTTTGTTTACTTCTTTCATTAGATTACACATATAAATGAAATCACATTACATCTGGCTTTCACTGTCTGACATACTTCACTCAGCACAATACCCTTCAGACCATCCATGCTGCCGCAGATGACGAGAACCCATTCCCTTCTATGGCTGAGCAATATTCCATTGTATATATGTACCAATTCCTCTTTATCCATTCATCCATCAATGGACATCCAAGCTGTCTCCACATCTTGGCCACTGTAAATAATATTGCAGTGAACATATGGATGCTCATGTCCCCTCAAAATAGCTTTTTGGGTTTCTTCAGATGAAAACTCTGAGGTGCGATAACTGGATCCTTCTTTGTCTCTTTTTATAGTTTAGTTTTAAAGTCTATTTTGACTGGTATAAGTATTTATACCCCACCTTTTTATTTTTTCCTTTTCTATTTTCATGAAATAACTTTTTCCATTCCTTTGCTTTCAGTCTGTGTGCATCTTTCAACCTGAGAGTGAGTGAGTCTCTTGTAGCAGCATACGAGGTCTGACAATTATGTTTGAGAATTCATCCTAGAAAAAGTGCTACACACCTCATTGCTGAATAGCACTGCGGTCACCTTCGAAGTATTCCCCTTGGGAAGCTATGCACCGATGCCAGCACGTAGTCCATCCTTTAAAGCAATTTTAGAACTGTTTTTCTGGAATGGCATTCAGAGTTATCATCATATTACTCTTGTCCTGAATGTCATCAGAATATGTTCCTTTCAATATTTCCTTTATCTTCTGGTAAAGAAAGAAGTCATCGGGGGCCAGATCAGATGAGGTTGTTCCAATACAGTTATTTGTTTACTGGCTAAAATCTCCCTCAAGACAGTGCCCTGTGAGCTGATGCATTGTCATGCAAGAGTCGCAAATTGTTAGCAAAATGCTCAGGTCATTTTGGTCTAATTTTTTCACACAGCCTTTCAACTTTTTCATGCAGCCTTTTCAGCACTTCCAAATAGTAAACTTGGTTAACTGTTGATTCAGTTGGTATAAATTCATTATGAATAATTCCTCTGATATCAAAAAATGTTAGCAACATCGTTGCAACCAGATAGTGAACTTAACTGTCCAAACTCTTACTTTGGTTTATGGAAATATGAGGGATTTTGCTTTGTTTTGTCAGCCCCAGAGAACTAATGCAGAAGCTGACAATAAGGTCCCTGTATTCATTGAGAATATTTTTAAATAAAGGTGATCAAAACAGAGTGACTTCAACAACAGAAATGTATTGCTCACAGTTCTGGTGACTAGAAGTGCAAGATCAAGGTGTCAGCTGGCTTGGTTCTGTGAGTATTAATGAACAGAAACGTCATTTAAAATGGAGTTGGAGGGACTGTAAGGGAAGCTCATGCCCTACTATGATTGCAGAGCCCAAGAAGGCGAATAGTTTTCCCAAATTTATCTTCTCCTTTATAAAAAAACTTTCCTCCTTTGTTTCTTGGGATCTGCCAGTGGTTCACCATTAGACATCATGTCCCGAATTGCAATTCTTTGTTGTTCCTGAACAAATACATTTTGCTGGAGAAATATCTGACTGTCTGCTTGTTTAATGTCAATAGTTCTTTCAGAGGTTGTGAGGAAGAATGTGCTCCAAGCCTCTTGCTTAACTTCTGATCCTTTTTTGTCAACCGTTTGTATTTCTTGGTTTGTGGAAGTATCACTTCACGATCTGGTTCATCTTCACGTGACATTTTTCCTGTGTGTCTTTCTCCAGTTATATTGGATTAGGGCCCATTCTGATGCCTAATAAATTACATCTGTAAAGATCTTATCACATTCTTTTTATATTCTGAGATACTGGGGGTTAGGCTCTCAACATATGAAATTTGGAAGGATGTCATTCAACCCATAACAACTTACAACTTAAGACCCAACTGGGCTATGCCCTTTAACACTTCTAACCTTCAAAGAAGTAAAGTCCAGAACGTTTCAAAATTCAGATGTAAGAGACAATTCCCTGTGCTCTGACATGTATTCAAGAATGACTGACTGTTATCCAAACGGTGCCCTCCTTGGCTTATATGTTACCTCCTGTTTCTCATTGACAGGTTGGCTCCTCTCAGTCCTCTGGCCCTTACCACTGAGATTTGGTTTTCCTGGATTCATCAGTCCAAGGTAGGCATGGTTGCTGCATGACTTTTGGGCACCACTGCTCAGTGAATCTCAGTAGCTGTCCCTGCTAAGGCAGCTACTCTGCGTTGGGACCCAGAAAATGCCTTTGTAGCATGTGGATATGGATTTTCTATGAAATCTACCCACGCTGCCATGGATTTGTATTTCAAACTTTCCCCCTTCCTTGCAAATGCCTTCTGGTAATTAGGGCTAGTTTGAAAATCTCTCCCTTCTCTGCACTTGATCGAGGGATTCTTTGTGCTTTCCCTTGTGTACATTCCCTCATTCCTGCCCACCCCCCATGCAAACTACTCTGCCATTTTGTGAGCAGAGGTAATTTCACTGTGTGCTATACCAGGCACCCACCTGGAGGCAAAACAAAATCCACTTGATTTAATTGCCATTCACATCTTGGTTATGAGAACCAACATACAAAGTGTAATAAAAAAATATGATGAATATTTAAATAAAAAAAATATTATAGTAAAAGACACATTGACCTTAAACCCCCTCAAAATACTCCCTCCTCACTTCAAACACACTTATCCCATCACTCTTGTCATTTTCTGAAGCACTTCTGGAAGTCCTCTTTCATTTGTGCTTTAGTTGCGCTATTGTGGCTGCCTTGATATCCTGAATCATTTTGACTTTGGGGAAGAGACAGAAGTTGCATGGTGCCAGATCCAGTGAATAAGGTGGATGAGGACACACTGTAATGTTTTTTTGACATAAATTGCTTTATACCTGAAAGGATGTGTGACATGGAGTGTTACCCATGGAGAATTTACAGCACACTTTAAAACACACCTTCTCTCAACCGAAGCTCACACCTGATTGACTGCACCAAACAAGTTGAAACTTGTCACACACCGTTACTAAGACTCGAAGCACTACTTCCTGTACTGAAGATCCCTGCCTTTCCATTGGATGGCACTTGGCAGTAGCATTCACCATATTGTTTGATCACAATGGAAACTCTGAAAGGTTCCATGTCACACATCACTTCTGGTATGGCAATTTCTAATTTTTGTATCAGTTATGGTCTCTGCAAGAAAAGGATGGCTCAAATTAAGATATTGTAATGCAGAGCTATGACAAAGAAATCTACTGAGGCACCCACATTCTCTCGAGGTGGGAAGATTTATCATCTTTAGAGCCAAAGCGACTCAGGAAGGAAGAGATGTATGTGATGGAGCAAGGAAGCAGCTGTAGCCCCATTGGGAGTTGGACCATGGTATAGGGGTCCATCAGCAGGTGCTGT
This sequence comes from Rhinolophus sinicus, assembly GCF_057876585.1. Taxonomy (NCBI): domain Eukaryota; kingdom Metazoa; phylum Chordata; class Mammalia; order Chiroptera; family Rhinolophidae; genus Rhinolophus; species Rhinolophus sinicus. The sequence goes on from NC_142504.1 coordinate 36,102,905, forward strand.
AGTCTAGAAGCTATGAAGATGCTATGGAAGAAAGAAGGTGAAAAGAATAAGCCAAAATCTCCCTTAAAGACTGATTCTTAAAGTTGCACATATTATTTCTACTTCCATCCATTGACCAGAATTGATCCTTGATCCCATGCCTAGATGCAAGGGGGCCTGGGTAATTTAATTCCATTATTAATTCTGGACAGCCATGTACAGAAATCAAATCTGGGAAAAAGAGTCTTAGAAGACAAAAGGGAATATCAAACAGTTTGATTGAAGTTTGTTGTGTTAATTTATTCTAGCACATTATTGTTCTTAGGAGGCATTAGTCTCTTTCCTCTAATACTTACTCAAATGATTCTATTTTGTTCCATCCCTTAATCAAACTTATTCTTGCTTCCCTTCATAAGCCATCCTTCAATATATATATACCTTCTGTACTGTCTACTTTTGATTCTGTCCCTAAGCACCTCTCCCAGGTGAATTAAAGCTGAGGAAGAAGCTAAACACAAGAGACCTTAAATAATTATAAATAAAAATGCATGTCTGTGCTCATTTTAAGGGCTCACAACAATCTTATACCTTTTTTAAATCTACCTTTCACAGGTAACGGGTATTTGTCTGTATACATGAGCTTCTTATGCTGAAGAAAATCAGCGTTTATGCCTACCTAGAAAATACTTTTCTGAACCCTGAAAGCCAATTTAGCATTACATGTCACTTTCAAAGTTTTTCTCACTTCAACAAGAGCCACTCATGTTGTCTGGGATATTTGGTAATTGAGTTTCTCAAGGAATACGTGACACATTGTGATGTAGTATAAAAGGATTTCAGAGTTATCCATTCCCAGAGCCTTCATAATCGGCTAAAAATATATTTCAGTGTCCCCTGCCTGTGCCTGAGGAAGCCCTACCAATCTCATATTTCTTAAACTGATCTTATTTTCTGGTTATCAATTTGATTTCTCAGCAACTGGCAGCACTTGGTCTTCTTTGAATAGCCTCGTGTCTATAAATCTTCATCTTTATTTTTTCAATTTTCCTCCCAGTCTCTGTTAATCTTAACCCCTAAATTTTTATCACTTGTAGCGTGAATTACAGATGACCTTTTCATTGCTCTCAGTCAAGTTTCCACTTAATTAAGCTAGAATGTCCCTTGTCATTGAGAAAAGAATAATGAGCAGTCCTGAATGAAATATAGGGAATAGAGAAAGAGAGAGAGAAAGAGAGAGAGAGAGAGAGAGAGAGAGAGAGAGAGAGAGAGAGAGAGAGAGAGAATAAAAAAACATGTTTTAAAAGTTGTGGGCTTCAATGCCTGTATATTTGTCCTTGTTTAACCTACTCCATTCCCTCTTTAAAATTAATGATCATTCATTGTTTCTGGAAAATCAGCTGGATAACTTGAATCCCATAATGAATAAACCAATTAAATTTTTGAGCAGGTGAAAAGCCCAATACTTTTACTACTGACCTAAATGTACCTTTTTATAATAACAAAGAGTGAATACTTATAATTTTGTATTTTCTGTGCAATTTTTTTAGATACTCGTGGAAAGAATTTACCATTTAAAGTACTTCAAAGAGGTGACTATTTTCTTGTATAAAACATTTCCTGTCTAGTCCCTTTCGACCTTCTTTGAACGTGAAAATTTTAATTCTGATGCTGGAGAGCATCTGATAGACATTCATCTTATGCAAACAAAGTTTTTCTTCTAAAGCGTTCAGCTTCTCTTCTCCTGATTCTCTGATAAATATGTCAGATTTGCATTTCGTTGTTAGACATTTACGTAGTTGTGTAGGAATTTGGGTCCAAAGGAAATAGACATGTGGCTAAAAGAGCAGTTAACCTGGGGATTAGGATACTTCAACTTGTTCCTTTAGTTATGCTTGTTATTGCCTAATATACGAAGCCATAACTTAATGGAAATGTCAGAAGAAAGTAAATCTCCTACGTGATTCAAAATACTTTAATGACATGAAAAATGTGCTAGATTAAAATAATGACTATCAATACCATTTGGAAATAAAATAGATGTTTGACTGTGTATGAAGTCAAATAGAAAAGGCAACTGAATCAGATATGCAATCAAAGGACCTCAATTTGAATTCTTGTTCTATTTGTTATTTTATATACAAGGACTGATTTTTTCATAGACTTAATGAAATAATAAACATAGAAGAGTGATATATAATATGAAATGTGTGTAATAACCTAAGCCATGACCCTCCCCTCCCCCACAACCATTGCTAGGTTGCCTCTCTTGACTATTGTGGAAATGAAGCTACTGTTTGATTCTGTTCAATAGGCATTTATTGAAAAATTACCATGTATCTAGGCTTAGTTAGATTTTATAAATTAATAAAAACTATATTTAAAAACTTGCTATCATAGGTGACAATTTGTAGCATCTGTTGAGAAAAATGGCATACATCCATACAACTATTAACAAAGAATATAATCTCTGTTACCACATTAAATACTACAATGTAGAGAAAATTAGAAAATACACCACAGCACTGTGACATAAAAGAAGCTAGAGAAATTATATCCAAACCATGTTCCAAGGTGTCTTAGTTAGAGGATCTGGAGGAAAACATGTCCCACAATTAAATATGTGCAGAAAATGCTGAACACTATAACATTGTTGTGGAAATTCAACACATGCCCTCACATAGTAAAGCCTTTGAGAATTGCTCCAGGTAAATAATCTTTTAATATGCATACCTTAAATTACTGGTATCTAAAATAGAATACAATTGTACTATGTTTTATAAATATCATGTTATACATAAATATATGTATTAATAAAATATATAAAATAATGTATATTGTTTACATATTGCCTGGGATGCAAAATAATTCTAGGACTCCAAACAAAGGGATCTACTGTTTTCTGAGAAGCCTCCTTGAATAATTAAAAGTTCCATAAGCTCGATATAGGAGATTATTGATCTATATCTATATCTATATCTATCTATCATCTATATGTCTATATCATCTACTCTAAAATGTTATCAAGAAAATGTTCATTATTAAGAACTATGATAAAAACCATACAGCCAATTGAAGTATGACACACATTTTCTCATCATAAAAATTTCAATTTATAATTGTTGAAAGATATATTTTCATGGAATTTTATCACATATTATTTCTGTACATGCATAAAAATATAAGGGACATACATTGGCTAAGATTTTCCTTAAAATTCTTCATATTTACAGTTTGAATTATGGAATCACTCTCCTATCTAGAGTCAAAAATATTTATATTTTTCCACAAAATACTAACCTCTGTTCCATCAAAAGAATTGGCGGCACAGAGGTTCTTAACATAATTACAGACACACTGAAAGTCCTTAGAGATGATTCCTAAAATGGTTTTGCAACTGAATAAAGCTAGCCTTCTTGCTGTCTTGGTTTGGAAATAAAACTCAAGCCCTCTGCTTTCCACATATTCCACCTCATCCTACAGCCATTCGGTTGCTAGGAAATAAAGGAGAGCTACAGTAGTGTCTTTGAGATTCTCTTCTAAGTTACAGACATCCTGTCTGCACATTTTGATCTCACTGCACACATGCAGGCATTGGCAATCATTACCCCACCACAATTATAAGGTGCATTTGATTTCAAGAGACAGTAATATGTAGTGGGGGAAAATGCATCTCATAAAGTACATAATTACTTTTAAAGGTCAAACATGGTATTATGATGGGGACATTTTGGCCCTTGATGAAACATTCTGAAATCCCTGAGTGTGCAAAGGAATGATGGCAAATTTCTTTTAGGCAACTTAACCTCAACTCTTCTATCCTCTGCCTAATGTCAAAGAATTCCTCTTGGGGGGGGCAACGTGAGAGCAAAACAGGATATAATCTGTAAGAAATACTGAATTCAAAAAATGCCTTCTTTCATGTATTTAAATACAAGTAAATTTGTTTCAGATATTCTCAATATTCATTTCCAGAACTTGCCATTTAGCTTTAGGGGGGGGGGGGAAACTCTTTTGAAGAGCTCAAATATTACAGATGAGTTATAACAAGTTTTTCACCTTACATAGAATGCAAAAAGTGTTTAAAATGACTAAAGTGTTTAAAATTAACATTTTGAATTTCTAAGGGCTTTCTGAATATATTGAGTTAAATAAAAGGGACTTCTAAGAGAAAATTTAAAAAAAAATTTTTTTCAACATTTAATAAGTCGACTTCTCAGAACTAAAAATGTTCATGACGCTAGCCAACTACTGTTTCCAAGAGGTGATAGTAGATGTACATTTTCATATTTCTCCTGCTAAGTACAATGGAAAATACTAGACATTATATATAAAATAATCATTCAAAGATGTTGAAAGTTCGGGAAAACAAGGCAGATTTGGTAAGAAATTTGCACCCTGAGAAATGACACAGTGGTGTGTGCCCTTGATTTTCTTTTTGCCTCACACATCCCAAAGTGGGAGCTGAAGAAGCCAACAATCTGGAAATGCCAATAGGTGTGCACTAGAAAAGCACCAGAAAAGTCTGCTCTCTTTAACCAAAGGAACAAACCGTCTAGGGCACTCTAGCAACACAGAAAACTTGAACACAATGCCCACTCTTCTCCAGCCAACACTGAAAAAACAAACAAGCAAACAAACAAACAATAAACAAACACCTGTGACCTCACCCCTACTGACTCCAGTAAAGACTACACTTCCTCCCTCATTGACTTATGAAAGGTGCCCTGATAAACCCTGGTTGGTGTCAAGGAAGATTGAGTAGGGCTGCAGGGCTTTCATTTCTGCCAGCCAATTATGAGGCTTCCCCACCACCTGCAGCAATGTCAGTGTCAACTATGTAGGGACCTTAAACATCCTCCTCCAACTGGCAGTTAGGAGGTGCCCCTCTCCCTTACAGGCACGGTGGTTTGAAGAGGCCAAGTGGACCCTGCTTAACTCCCACCATTTGTCCATCTTTCTTTGACATCACAAGCTTTTAAGTCCTCTTATGTTGCTTCCCTTTCCTCCATTTGTAGTCCTGCAAGCTTTTGAGGCTCTTCCTTTTGGTTCCTCAGTAGCAAGTGCTGTGCTTTGTCAAGTTCCAGAAAACACTGATGTTGAATATAAGCAGAGCAGTATGTGCTTTCTCTCTTTGTTGCCTACTGTTAACTAAATTTTAGAAAGTTTTGTGACTATGTCCTACAACAGCATTTTTCTTTTTCGAGAATGGGTATTCTCAGATGTTGGCTGTATTTTGTTCCATGTCAGGGTAAAATTTTGAAATTTTGAAAAAAATTGAGGGAAAACTTGAGAATGAAAGCCATATGCTAAGGAAGGCTGAGCAGAAAGCTGGAAGGAAACTGGATTTTGATGGCTCCATGAGATCAACAGTAGATTGCCAAATTCTTATTGGCAAGAAAAAAATTAAACAGATTAGTAGTTTAAGCCAACATTTTCCAGGTTCTCTGTTATTTGTAGGAAAATGAGTATAGTCTATATACTTAACATTCTATGTTCCAAGCCCTGTAGAGGTGTGACTTGTTCACAAGAAGTAAATTAGATTTGAACGTGCCATGCAGGTATTTAGATATTCAAAGGAACAGCAAGAAGAGCTTCCTGTATGACTACCATTTTCCACACATGGACTAAAATATGGAGGATAGTTAAGTCAGAAGTGAGATGAAAGTCCTCAATCTTGATCCTATTTTAGAAGGGTGGCATGGGTGCATAGAAGCCTAATGTTCCAAAAGACACAACTCTGTAGTAACTTAGGCTCCATCTCTTGCTATCAGAATGACAGAGTCATTTACCATTTGTCAATGTGAACAAAACCAGGGTGTTAGGGGAGGAAAATGTTGTCTCCCTCTCATTCTCAGCTTCCCTCTCAGAGCAGCCTGAGGCTGAGTGAACTAAGGGTTTCTCAAGGTTGAAATGTGAATACAAGATTATTTTTGGAGTATCTATAGGATTAGAGCTGAGAAAGTTTAGAAACTAAAGTTAAAAGAAATTATACATTATTTTGTTGTGAGCTTAAAACCTTGAAATAGATTTTCATTCTCTACAGATTATTGCTCTCATGAAATAGCCCTAATTTCTTGGAAATTCCTGTTCCTTGGAAAAACTCCTTAGAAGATACAGTAACAATATACTGCTTCACGTTCTGCATCGTTCCTTAGCAGAGGAATTGCTGGGCTCCTCATTTGTTCAATAACTGTCATATATTTTTAATATCACATGTTCTTTTCCTTCAAAGCATTCGTCATATTCTGAAATCATTATGTACATTTTTCTACTTGTTTAGTATCTGATTCGGCGAACTCAGACAGCAATTTTTATCTGGGCAGAAATTACATCTAACTTGTTCATTCCTGACTTCCCAGATCTTAGCATGTAGTAGATTGAATGAATGAAATCATGAGTTATTAAGCAAAAATGAAAGTCAAGATTTATGACATGCTGTTAATTTCACGAATAAATGTATAACTATGGAATTACTGTGAAATGACATGAAAAATTACTTGAAATCCTGACCTACCTGGTATTATGAAAGCTCATAGGCTTTTTACTGGCATAAGAAAAGTAATATTCCTGCTGAGTGACCACTGTAATATTTGAATATGCTTTCTTACAAATGTTCTAAATAGCTTAATAATACTTTCAATTCTTGTATATAGTTTTGAGAAACTTATTAAGTTACCCAAATTTAGTCAAGAAATGAATGTTGTTACAATGGCCAAATATAACTCAGCTGGAATACTTTATTGCAAAGCAATAAGCATAAAGAGACTAAAAGAACTACCAGGGACAGAATGGCAGAAAACACTGGTTGATTGATTTTTTCCAAAGATCACCTGAAGCCATGAATTTGTCCATTGAATACAGTCTTTGAATCCATCACACAACTTTTTAGTAAAATAGTTTTAGTCTATTTGGAAACCCATGATATTTCTGGAAAGTTTTGAAGAAAAATAAATCTATACAAACAAGAATTTAAAGAAAATGCAATTCTACAGTCTACATGTAGCCACGAAAACAAAAATATGAACTAGTCGAGAAATATTATTTTGTCAGGGAGAAAAATTACAATTATTCCTCAAAGTTAGTTAACAGAAAATCATCCTTGCACTCTTCCATCCCACTGAGACTATGGCTTATATGTGGATCTTCATGTGGATATTTTTGGGTAAATTATTTCTTCTCTCAGGCAACATGGGTACTACATGTCCTTGTTAGAAAATTATTTTGCAAGACAATTAGACTTCTTTTAAATGGGAAACTAAATAATTTACTAAACTCCCATATCTGATCACTTACATACTTTGTTATACCGGGGGTGCCAAAAATATGTGTACACTTGACTTGTATTCATCTTATGTTATCTGTATATTGAGCATTACAATTTTAATACTTTTTTCTTTTCTTAAAATGTGTATACATTTTTTTTTTTTTTTTTGGCACCCTCTGCATTTTAACCTTTTCCAACTACCAATCATTAGCTCACAATGCTTTTTGGAAAGTTGACAAAAATCTAACTAACCCCTTTTTTTATTGTTTTGATTATAGTGAACCATAAACTCTCATACAGTGCTCATAGTAAATATACCATTTTTCCAGGAAGTGTTTACTTTCATATGCATATGTATCTGTTTAGCAATCTAATTTGCTCTGGATGCCAATGGTTTAAAAATGTATGACTTACAGTTCTCTTAATGGATCTGAAATCGCCCCCATTAAATGTTGCCTTCAAAATTTGAGTTATAGTGTTTTCCAGAGGTCTGTGTTAAGATCCTAACATACTACTTTGGGAAGGATAACCAATTATACTAGGGTTCAGCAAATTATTATTTGGCCACAGGCCAAATCTGGCCCACTCCCTCTTTTTGTACGTAAAGTTTTAAGGGAACACAGCCATGCCTTCATTTACATATTGCCAATGCCTGTTTTTGTGTCACATTTACAGAACTGAGTAGGTGCAACAGAGACTAAAAACTATAGGGTAAAAACTGAAAATATTTACTATCTGGCCCCTTACAGAAAAAGTTGCTGATCCTGTATTAAACCATTAGTGACAACTAACTACAAACTTAACTGTGCTTATGAGATTCAATATATAGTTGACCCTTGAACAAGATGGGTTTTAAGGGCCCCAATCCCTTGCACAGTGAAAATTTGCATATAACTTTTGACCCTCCAAAAACTTTACTACTAATTTAAGCCTACTGTTCACCAGAAGACTTACTGATGACAGTTGATTAACATATTTTGCATGTTATATGTATTATATGTACTGTCATCTCACAACAAAGTAAGCTAGAGAAAAGAAAATGCTGTTAAGAAAATCATAATGAAGAGAAAGTACATTTAAAATATTGAAAAAAAAATCCATGTATATGTGGACCTACACAGTTCAAACTTGTGTTGTTCAAAGGGTCAGATATATACCACTTTGTAGAGACCAAGGCAAGTGAGAATAGAGGACAAAATCTACTTATATGGCTCTGATGCTACAGTTGGGAACCCCAGAGAGGCACATGAGCTGCAGGCTGTGACCTCAGATGTAAAATGGGAAAGAGGAGTTGAAATGAATGGGAGCAAACCAAAAATCAATGTTACCTACTCAATCATTTTGACCATCAGTACCTTACTAAACAAGAGTGAAGTTAAAAAAGAAAATGCAGGTTCTTTAGTAAATTTCTATCTGAGTCACTTTTAATTACTATGGCTGTTTAATGATACCGATAAAGTTACCTACTCAATCATTTTGCCAATCAGTACCTTACTAAACAAAAGCGTGAAGTCAAAAAAAAAAAAGCAAGTTCTTTAGTAAATTTCTATCTGAGTCACTTTTAATTACTATGGTTGTTTAATGATACCCTCATTACACACACACTGCTTCTGCATCAAGAACAACAGCAACAAAATATCGAAAGACTTACACCTTGTGGTTCTCTGCTGAATAAAATAAGACACAAAAATGGATTTGAAAGGAAATTAAATTACCGTTGTTTTACATTTGAGCCTTCACACATTTTATTAGCTTACTCATAATCATAAAATTTTAAGTTAATGAACAGTTTTAGTTTCATAGCATCATAATAAGTAATACAACACATTTGCAGAGTTTTATCATGGAATTTAATAATCACAAGAATAGCATTTATGATATCATCAACATATGAAAACTCAAGGAGAGCAAATACAGAGATATGTGGTCTGCTTACAAACCCCCAAACTGGAATCCAAATCAGTTAGGAATTTACATTTTTCTTTTTCTATTTTTTTTATTTAAAGTTTTATTTAAAGTGATAATTGTTAGTAAAGTTACATAGAGTTCAGGTATAAAATTCTGTAATATATCATCTATATATATCACATTTTATGTTCACCACACAGAGTCAGTTCTTGTTCCATCACCATATATTTGATCCCCTTTACCCTCATCTACCACACCTCTCCGCCCTTACCCTCTGGTAACCACTAAAGTATAGTCTGTGTCTATGAGTTTTTGTTTCTTCATTTGTTTGTCTTGTTATTTTGTTGTTTTCAGTTTTATGTACCATATATCAGTGAAATCATATGATTATCGACTTTTTCTGTCTGACTTATTTTGCTCAGCATAAAATTTGCATGGAACCACAAAAGACCCCAAATAGCCAAAGCAATTCTAAGAAAAAAGAACAATGCTGGAAGTATCACACTCCCTGACTTCAGCTTGTACTACAGAGCAACAATAATCAAAACAGCATGGTATTGGCAGAAAAACAGACACGCAGACCAATGGAATAGAATTGAGAACCCAGAAATAAACCCACATAATATGGACAGATAATTTTTAACAAAGAAGCCAAAAACATACAATGGAGAAAAAGACAGCCTCTTCAATAAATGGTGCTGGGAGAATTGGAAAGCCACATGCAAAAGAATGAAACTAGACTGCTGTCTGTCACCATGTGCCAAAATTAATTCAAAATAGATCAAAGACCTAAGCATAAGACCTGAATCAATAAACTGCATAGAAGAAAACATAGGTACTAAACTTACGGACCTTGGGTTCAAAGAGCATTTTATGAACTTGACCTCAAAGGCAAGGGAAGAAAAAGCTGAAATAAATGAATGGGACTATATCAAACTGAAAAGCTTCTGCACAGCGAAAGAAACCATCAACTGAATAAAGAGGCAAGCAACTGAGTGGGAGAAGATTTTTGCAAGCAACGCCTCTGATAAGAGGCTAATATCCAAAATATATAAGGAACTCATACAATTCAACAACAACAACAACAACAAAAACAACCTAATTAAAAAATGGACAGAGGAATTTACATTCTCTTTTGGAGGAAAATGTAAACATGTGTTTACAATAAAGAGATATTTTTAAATCAAATATGTGGATGGAAAACTTCTTTAATTTCCTGTCTACCTCCTGGAATAAGAAATGACAAATTTAAAAATCAAAAATAACAAACCAACTGTGTATATGTTAAAAGTGTTTCAGAGTATTGGCAAAAGAATCCTGGGATTGAGACAGATATTATACCACAGGTGTGGCATGAGGGCAAATGAAGGTACAAATGCTGTGATCCAACAGGAAGATGAAATGGCTGTGGCAGCTAGCCAAGAAAAAGTCATACACAGTATGAGCTTTCAGCCAAGATGGATGAGTAGTATGGACCAGTTTAACCTCCAGCTTTGAGCAACTGAAAACCCGCTAAATATTTGAAGCAATGCTTTTAAGATATTGGACAAAAGGTAATGCAGAACAGTAATCCCTGAGAAAGAGGAAATGAGGTGAGCCCTATGAAGGCCCTAGCTTACTGCTTGGAGAGGGTTTCCTTTACGTAAAGCTGGGATCCTCAAAGATCCTTATAGTGACTAGGATAGCCATCTCATAGGATATGCAATATTTGAGCTTTTGTTGATACTGCAAAACAGTTTTGCAAAGAAGTTGTACAATTTACACTACTAGCAGCAATGCATGATAGTATTATTTTATTTTACTATTTTTGGAATATATTATAGTAGTATCTTACCATGATTTTGATTTGCATTTCCCTAATGACTAATTTCTTTAAGAACCCTTTCAAATGTGTATTGGCCATTTGAATATCTTATATTGTGAAGTATCTCTAAGTCTTTTCTTTCCTTTTCCCTTTTGGTTTGACTGGCATTTTTCTAATTGATTTGAAGGAATTTTGTGTATTCTAGGTCTGAGTTATTTGTTCTTTGTATTGCAAACATCTTCCGTTCTCTGTCTTGCCTTTTCACTCTTAATGGTGTCTTTTAATTGACAGAAGATTGTAATTCTATTAACATCCAATTTGTCAAGTACGTTTTTGCTTAAAACTTGTTAGGTTTTTTTCAAGAAATATTTACCTATTCACACAGTGTTTTAAAATAATCATCTCAGAAATAATAGTTCAATCAGAGAAGAAAAGAATCAGGGCCAATTTCTAACATTGATTATTGCTGCTCAGAAAAAAAATCCATATCACTTTGTAATGCTGATATTTTTATGTGCTTTTAACAAGGAAGGCAAGTCCAGATATGTGGTCTCATTGCATACTCCAAACCTGGCATCCAATTATCAGTTAGGAATTTACATTTCCTTTTTGGGGAAAATGTAAACATGTGTTTATAATAAAGATTTTTGTGGTTTTGTTTTTTTTAATCAAATACATGGAGGAAAATCTTCTCTGAGTTTTAATTCTACGAGAAGCGGAAGGAGGCAGTCAATGCCCTCATCAGCTATTACTTGGTGAGGTATGTTGTGACAAAGGAAAATGTACTTATTTTACAGCTATATGAAATGTAATTATTACCCAGAAAGACCCTGAAGCTGTACATGAGGGAAAATGAGCAGAATTGCAGTTGCAGGGCAATGGTTGTCTCATGTTAACAAACAGGAAGGAGGAAGTGTTTGAGCTGCAGAGCTGGTCTGGTCCCAAGGCCTACAGCAGAGCCAGGTCAGGTGACAGACCCCACCACAAATTTGCCTCAGCTCTCCTACATAAGCACAGCTTGTTCCACAGACAATGTGCAGAGGTTCCCTTTCTTCCTCATTCCTCATCCTAGACACAGGCGCCAAATATTGTAATTATCTTCATCTTCGCACAGGAAGAACAAGTTTTGCGGCTTTCTGCCCACACTACAGTTAAATACCAAAAGTTGTCAGGATAATCTTTAGTACAATGGCTTCTATTGCTATAGTCAGAGAGTTTAAATGGAAACAAACTTTTTTTAACACAAAAAAAGCAAATTAGGTTAAAAATTGAGTTTAAAATGGGATTAAAATTGATACATCTCAGAGATGTTTTTGTTGTTGAAACTCTGAAATACAAAAGTTGTAGAAACATCAATAAAATTTAAAGGAACCATGAAATTGATTTGATTTTTATAATTCTAAGTGGTTGCTTTAAGTAAGGCTTTCTCTTTCTTATAAATTACCTTGAGCAGAGCTCTTTATGAGACAACGTGCCATTTACTGAAATTCTGCCTTAGTGTTCTAGTCTGTTAGTGAATGGCTTCCAAATAAGGTTAGTCCAATTATAGAGTACAAATTCTGTTTAATTCCTTTTTATTCCTTGCAACACAAAGGTCAAATGTCTCAGAAACATTTGTTTGGGTGAAATGAGTTTTCTTCTTGTTCCAAATGAGACTCTATTTCTTGGAATGCTCCCAATTCTTGGAGAAGGCTTTTGAAGCCCATGACGTTCATCCTGACAGCCCTCTTCAGGCTACAGCTGAGCACGTGATGGATTAATTACAAGGATTTTTTTCATGAGATAGCAACTCCTCTAACTGGCACAGTGGGTAGTAACAAACTATTTCCAAGCACAAATTGTTGGTTTTCCTTTAATTTGCAAAATTAATTTAGGAGAAGCAGTAGCTAGTTAAGGTTGATGCCTTAGTTATGTGCAGAGCTAACAGATTAATTCCTATTAATAGATTTCCATGCAGTTTTATACTTGAATGCATAAGGTTATGTTGATTTTGATATCTCTTTGGCTAGAGTCTTTCTGACCAGAATATTCCATAGTATCCTGACAATATTTTTATATGTTGATTTTATGCATTCTAGTGAATATTGGATTTTTATTTCCTAATTGGATACTAACTTAAAATTCTTCAAATAATTAACTTTTATAAATCTTGTCAGAGGAGACAAGGGAAATAATGAATAAAAGTCTCAATAGATTTAATGTTCTGGATTGGCGGTTAACATTTCTATTAGGATGTGATCCCCAGTAGGTCAACATTTCCATTTCCATAAATATAAACTAGAACAGCAAGGGTAGGGACACAATTAGTAAACTGCTACAGTTGTCTACTTCCCATTACTGGTCGATTTTCTTACTCATTTGTGTACACAGGAACTCAATGTTTCCTCAGCAGTGGATAGTTAGCAAATTAACCATTTAATACAGTTTCACATTGAGTGCAAATTAACACACCTGTCAATTTCTAAAAATGACTTTGAGAAGGCCCTTGAGAAATATGATTTAAAATACTGTCTATGGGTGAGATATGATTTCCGTCAACTGTTATTTCCCCACTGCTAATGGAGGAGCGTGATAGCAGAGTTAATCCCGAGTGCAGGGATCATCCTGCATCATGTCGATTAGACCTGAAGAACATCGTATTTCCTAAAGCAGATTTACTTTTCTGTTCTGCTTGGTTGAGGTCAACATTCCATGTGTTGGTTTTCCTGGACAGTGGAACCTGAGCCATGTCGGGAGCAGGGTAATGAGCCTGTCATTGCTGTATCTGTGGCTCACTGTCCACAGAATTGATGGATTGTATTCGTTCATAAATGAGAGCAAACAATATAAGTGTGGCTGTTCTAAATACACTAGATGATACCAATTTTCATGAATCCCATTGTTCCTAATGCATCTTAAAGCACTTTCAAAATGATTTTGTGGAACCTTCAATAAATTAATGAGGCTTTAAATTTGATCATTAAAAAAGAAACAATTTGAGGAAAAAATAGTATATATTAATGGCCATAAAACATCACCTTTTTGTATATAATAATTTCACGTTTTTCCCTAAAGAGTTAATCCAAGAATGAATCTAGTAATGATCACCAAATCACATGGCACTTTAACATTTTATGTACTCTGAGAGTTTTATAGTTCCTACTGCAGTGCTGTCAACTTTCTTCTTGCCAGCACTCAATTGTTTTAGTACATAAATGGAGGAATAGCCTTGTCAGATGCCCGTCTGTCAAACTGGTAGGGGCATCATGATTTATTATCTATCACATTCCTATTCCTATAGGAAAATACATTGGTGCCTACTATAGCAGTTATGCCTCCTGTGCTTCTCACAGATAAGTTTTACCCCCAGGGCTGTGCCCTCATTCTGGAATCTCATCATCCTCACTGATATTAGGTCCCCTATTTCCATAGCAGCATCTCTCACTGCCTCAGGACTACAGAGGATCGCCCTCACAACTTCCCAGAGTTCAAATGCCTCCCTTACTAAGGGATTCCTTATGATTTAAAAAGGTGTTCCCAATGATTTAAAAAGTGTCTGTTGGTCTATTTCATAAAAACAGAAGGATTGGTTATTCTTAGGCATTACACAGTAAACTTTCCCAACTCCTTAAGGTTTCTGAGTCCTTCCTCAATACTTCCTCAAATAGATGTACACCATATCTGTAAATGTACACTTACTATAGATTGTTGTCATGCTTAGGCTTCAAGGAGACATTCCGTGAAATTTTAGGTCGCGCTATAAGTATTTTTGCCAACATTCGGCATCCTGAGTTATGGGTACATATCCTCATATGAATGAATTCTCTTCTACTTACCTTTATCTTTTGCATCTCCTGCTCTAACATCTTTAGGATCCATGGTCATTAATATCCACTCAGTGCCTGCTGGTTCATATTCTCCCAGTATCCTCTTCTTTTCATATTTATAGAATTTAGTACGTCCCAACCCACTTGGGATGTACTAAAACTGATTCTGGTTATTAGCGTGGATGCAACAGGTGGTGGTGTATTTCAGGAGAACCACAACATTTTACTAGACACCTGCTTCAGGTGAGGTCTTTGCATTAACTCCTCGCAAAGGGGAAACTCTGGTCACTAGTAAGGGACTGCTTGTACCTGGCAGGAGAGGTACAAGGAATTTGGAGTTTGAATAGTCTTGGGCTCATCAACTGAAATTTTTCCATTCTAATCAATTTTCCTATCATAATGCTGGCCCTGACATCAAAGACCTTTGGATGCTACTAATGTAATATTTATGGAGGCTCTGATACCCTTATGATCATAACTTGGGCCTGATGTTAATCATAATCCGCTATGTGGCTGCAGAATATTGGAAAGTCCTTTAAGTAGTAAATCTCTGGCTTCCACAGCATCTTTTAAGTTAGCTGCATTGGTCCTATAATTTTATTTTGCAAGGTCTCTGATTGCATTCAAACAGATATCCCAAACTACAATCTTTATAGCTATCCCTGCCTCCATAGTGATCAAGGGTTTTACACATTTGGTCTCCTTAAGCCTTGGTTTCCATTTGGGTTTCATTAAAATTTACCACAGGTCAAGATTTCAGTAATTGTAGTGCCACTGCATGTCAGGGGTTATTATCATCTCACTCACCTAGACAGGTAACCCAACACTAAAATCTCCACTCTGATAATCTGCATTGGTGGTGTGGACCTGGTACAAATTGTCTCAGCCAGATTCTTTAAAATGTTGAACCTCAGGTAAAGTTTGTGAGCCGTGGCTTTATTTGAAAAGCAATCCTGGGGCTGCAAGAGTAAAGGGGAAAAGTGAGTAAATGAAAGAGTGAAGCAAAGAAGAGAAAAAAAGCAAGCATAAATTGGGGCATTACCCAAGTGGCCACAGCTTCAAAAATATAAAACTGTCAATTCCTAGGTCATGAGTAGCATCTTCCAGAGAAGATGTGTGAGCCCAATCCTTCTTGAACAGTTTTCCAGGAGGAGAAATGAGAGGAGTTATTCGTTTCTCTTGTATGTCTTTGGTTCACTAAAGTAGGTTATCTTTCCCAGACTTCTGAGTTACATTACTAAGATGTCAGGAAAACAAATTTGGGAAAACCAGATCCCATGAGCTGGTTTTCACCTGAGCCAGGAAGTGTTACAGGGAGCCAAAGCCTCTGTGAGTCTAGGCAAATTGTACTTTATAATCCAAAATGTTAAGAGAAGAGAGAAAGACAATAAGAACAGGGCTTTTTATTTATTCAAGATCTAAAGACAGGCCAAGCTGAGCTATCTGGTGAGACACATAAACTCATGCCAGATCATTATTAATTTTTCCAAATTTCCTTACATTCATTTCTAATTTCTTGTACTGTCTATATATAGTATAAATCATCGAATCAGCTTTTCATGAAACAAGACATAATACAAATTCAAGATATCTTGACTTTGAAGCAAATTAATGATAATGAACACCTAGTTGAAGATTTCTGATACATAAAACGAAAATTCAGTCTCAGATCAGAATGAAAGATGTGGATTTGACAGTCAGACGTTGAAGATGTGGGTCTGAATGAAATTGATGAAGTAGATATCACAGAACAAGAAGGGAAATCTGTCAATGGGTGAAACTGTATGTTTTATTGTATTTAGGTGTACAGATTTGCAGAAGCGATTCTTCAAGGTTATAGGCCTGGAGATTAGCAGGAAACTAACATTTCAATAGCAGTTAAGGAAACATTATCACAAAGAATATTTTTTGATTCTTATCACAAACCTAAAAGATAAATATTAATGTGGTAAGTATTGTGTATTGCCTCTGAAAACATTCATTTCAACTACCTTCTAGGTGGAGAGGATAGAAATCTAAAAACAAATGTTCAAGATTTTCTTAATCTCAACTGCTTGATATAAATTAAGTTTTATCAGTTAGTTATATGGCCTGAGATTTACAAGGCACATGTATGATAGAGCTCATTCCTGTGGTAATATGGCTGCTGGCTAACATGAGTGTAGAGTTTGGAGATTTGGAATAATTATGGTGACTGAACTCATTGATTCAGTGTCTGGTGAGCCAAAAATCAAGATGCAGAATATTTCCATCACTACAAGGATCCCTCATTTTTCTTTTTTATAGTTATACCCAATTCCCTTTACCTCCCAAATATTCTTTAACTCTGGCAACCACTGATGTGTTCACCATTTCTGTAATTTTTTCATTTCAACAGGGTTATTGTATTATTGGCTTGAGTTGCTATAACCACAGAACCAGAGTGGTGGCTAAAACAACAGAAATTTATTTCCTCACAGATCCAGAGGCTAAAAGCCCAAGATTAAAGTGTCAGCAGGGTTCATTTCTTCTGAGAGCTTCTTTTCTTGGCCTGCAGATGGCCATCTTCTCCCTGTGTCTTTGCATGGTCTTCCCTCCATGCATGTCTGTGTCCTAATCTCCTCTTCCTATAAAGACGCCAACCATATGGGATTAGGGCCTGCCCATAATGACCTCATTTTACTTTAATTACTTCCTTACAGACACTATCTCCAAATACAGTTACATTCTGAGGTACTGAGGGTTACAACCTCCAGATACAAATTTGGGAGGGGAAACAATTCAGCCATACCAGTTATGCAAACTGAATCAAATAGTATTTAATCTTTTGGGATTGACTTTTTCACTCAGCATAATTTTCTGAGATTCATCAAGCATATTCAATGGTATGGATGTACACATTTCTTTAACCATTCACTCCTTGAAGAACATCAGGGCTGTTCTTAATTTTTTACTATTTTGAATAAAGCTGTTCTAAACATTCATGTACATGTTTTTGCATGAACATGAGTATTCATTTCTGTGAGATACATGCCCAAGAGAGTGAAATGGCTGGGTTATGTGGCAGTTACCTATTTAGGTTTTTAAGAAAATGCCAAAAAGTTTCTGAAGTGGCTGGACCATTTGTTTCCTCAATGACTAATGACAATGAACAGCTTTTCATGTGTTTATTTTTCATCTTTACATCCTCTTTGGTAAAATACCACTGCATGTCCTTTGCGTATTTTCTACTCAGATTATTTATTTCTATATCTTTTTTTTCTTTCTTTTCAAAATTGTATTACATTTATTGAGGTGACATTGGTTAATAAAATCATATAGGTTTCAAGTGTATAATTCTATAATCACCCGTATATTAAATTGTGTGCTCACCACCCAAAGTCAAATCTCCTTCCATCACCATATCTTTGACCTCCTTTTCCCTTTCTACATCCACCCACCCCTTTTCCTCTGGTAACCACTATATTGTTGTCTCTGTCTATGAGTTTTTGTTTGTTTGTTTGTTTGTCTTCTTTGTTTTTGCTTTCTGTTTTATACCCCACATGAGTGAAATCGTATGGTTGGCTTTTTCCATTTGACTTATTTCGCTTAACATGATACTCTCAAGATCCATGTTGTCACAAATGTCAGTATTTCATCTTTTCTTATGGCTGAGTAGTATTCCCTTGTATATATGTACTACATCTTTATCGAATAATCTATCGAAGAACACTTCAGCTGTTTCCTTGTCTTGGCCACTGTGAGTAATGCAGCAGTGAACATAGGGGTACATACATATTTACAAATAAACATTTTCAAATTTTCAGGTAGATACGCAGAAGAGAGATTATTGGGTCATATGGTAACTCGTTTCTTAATTTTTTGAGGAAACTCCATATAATTTTCCATAATAGTGGTACCAATTTGCATTCCTACAAGCAGTGTATGAGGGTTTCTTTTTCTCCACAACCTCTCCAACACTTGTTATTACTTGTCTTGATAATAGCCATTGTAACAGGTATGAGGTGGTATCTCATTGTGGTTTTGACGTACATTTCCCAATTAGCTAGTGAAGTTGAGGATTTTTTCACATATCTGTTGGCCATTTGTGTGTCTTCTTGGGGGAGTGTCTCGTTAGGTCTCTGACCATTTTTTAAAAATTGGATTGTTTTCATTGTTGAGTTGTATAAGTTCTTCACATATTTTGGATATTAACCCTGTATTGGAGGTGCTGTTTGCAAATATCTTCTCCCATTGGGCTGGTTGCTTTTTTGTTTTGTTGATGGTTTTTTTTGCTGTGCAGAAGCTTTTTTGATATAGCCCCATTCATTTATTTTTGCTTTTACTTTCCTTGTCTTTGAGGTCAAATTCATAAAATCCCCTCTAAGACCAAGGTCCATAAGTTTAGTATCTATATTTTCTTCTATGTATTGTATTGTTTCAGGTCTTATATTTAGGTCTATGATCCATTTTGAGTTAATTTCTGTGTATGGTGAAAAATAGCAGTCTAGTTTCATTCTTTTGCATGTGGCTTTCCAGTTTTCTCAGCACCATTTGTTGAAGAGGGTTTTTTATCTCCATTGTATTTTTTTGTCGAAAATTATTTGTCCATACATATGTGGGCTTGTTTATGGGCTCTCAATTCTGTTCCATTGGTCTGGACAAATACATAATTAAAGTGAAAGGGTTTATTTATTTACTGTTCAGTTTTAAGAGTTCTGATATAGTCTAGATAGTTCTTTATTGAATATGTAGTTTATAAATATTTTCTCCCAGGCTGAATCTTGTGTTTTATCTCAACAGGTTCTTTGCAGAGTATATACATTTTGATTTTGAAGAATTCCAATTCATCAGTTTTTCCTGTTATGATCATGCTTTTGGTGTTAAGTCTAAGTATTCTTTGCTTAACTCTATATCACAAAAATGTTCCCCAATCCTTTTCCACTACAAGTTTTATAGTTTTACATTTACATTACATTTATTAACCATATTGTACTGTCTTTGCCTGGTTTTAGTTTCAGCATAATGCTGGTTTCATAAAATATACTGGAATGCCTTCCCTCATCTTCCAGTTTCTGAAAAAAGAAAGAGTATAGAATATTTATGTGCATCAGATTCATATTAAGCATTTTATGACAGTTTGATAGAATTCTCCAGTGAAATTATCTGTGATCTGGAAAAGTTTTCAGTAGAGTAGTTGTATGAATTATATTTACTTAGTTGCCTCAGGGCTATACAAATGATCAATTTCATATTATTTGAGTTGTAGTAATTCGTGTTTTTCAAGGAAAGGTCCATCTCGGTTGTCAAATTTATGTGTACAGGTTTTCATATCTTTTTGATGTCTGCACGTTGTGTAGTGATAATCCTGTTTCATTCATAATGATAGTTTGTATTCTCTCTCTCTTTCTCTGTCTCTCTTAGTCTTGCTAGCAGTTTGTCAGTTTTATTGATCTTTTCCAAATCATTATTGTGTCTTTCAGAATATAATATATAATATATACCAAAGGCCAATATAATACCCTGTGTCAGGGACAGCTAGAATAGCTGAAACCTATGGATACAAGTAGAAATGACCTCCACACTATGGTAGCTAGTGACTTAAATTCATATGAAGTAAAATATGAAAAAAAAGTAAAAGGATAAAATTATCAAGCAAAATACACATCTCATATTCCACATAAATATTGGAGGTATACTTTCTAGAAATTGACATAAAAAAAAAACAAAATCCTTGCATAATTCACAAGGCCATAATGTAATAACAAACATAATGATCAGAAATTGAAATTACTCTGTAAAGTGGATAAGACTGGACAATCCTAGATTTCTTAAGTGACATAACATGACTGGTGTTCTTCCATTTGTTGAAATTTGTGAGATCTAATACTACTTGGTGGCATTTCCAAAGAATTACCTATTGTTTTCATGAAGATTGGAAAATAATCCCAGCAGCATTTTGTTTGCAACAGATAATAGGTTTCCAAAAATATTTTGTTATTTTATTTTTATGCTATGTGCTATAGTACATGCTAGGTTCTGTTGAAACAAATATCTCTGGTATCACAAACTTCTATAATCCAATGTATGTATGTACATGTGTCCATATATAAATTTGAATAACTAAGTTTTTAATACAACTATGCCAGGGGTTTAGAGGGGGGCACAGACAATAGATTAGTTAGTTCTACAAGAGGACAGAAGAAGAAATAAAAAACAAACTTCACCAATGATGTGAATGTGAAGTATATAATGAAACTTGAAAAAAGTGTACTACCAGGGAAATAAACTATTAGATAGATAGATAGATAGATAGATAGATAGATAGATAGATAGATAATAGATAGATCTTTTTTCTCCCGGCAAAGGGATCAGTGTGAGGCATGAAACCACTAAACATTATAGAAGATTTGTAGAACTGAAAATTGGACCACAGGGTCCTAGAATATGAAATGAATGGGAATGGTGAGAGATACTATTCAATAGGTAAATGTCAGGCAGATTGCCAGATAGCACAGAACCATTTATACCACGTGAGAATTTTAATTTTTCTCGTGGGATATGGTAGTGGTGAGAGAAAATGTATAATAGGAAATGATAGGGCAGATTGTGTAAGACCACTTGTGCCATGAAAGGATCTATACTTTCCTGTTGGGAACCATTAAGGAAGTCTTAAGCAGTGGGCTATAACATAAACTTCATTTTAGAAAAATCACAGTGACAGTAACATGAAGAATGGAAATGGCTTTAGGAAGAGGTGGTGAAACTAGAGGTGAGAAAACATTTGGACATTGTTATTATAATCAAGTCAAAGGTTGACATAAGCTTGAATTAGGCTTTTGCAATGGAGAGATGAAGACAGGAACTGCTAGGCGAAATGTTAGGGAGCTAATATGGAGAGAAGCATAGCACCACTTGGATGCAAAGTATAATTTTAATATGATGATGCTCACCATCATAAGAGAGCTCACTTAGGTGTTGCCCTAAGCACTTTGTATGAATTAACATATTTAGGTTCAACCATAGTTTGCTGACTAGATAGACGGCAGTTCCATTCATACTAATTCAGTATACTTGGGAAAAACAAGTTCATAGGCTATACCCCACTTCCCTCACTTAGTGGCTACGTCAGGCAACTCCTCTGAATCTCAGTTTTTATTAACTGGGGATGTTAATTCCTACTTTGATATTTAAAGGAGATAAACTACAGAATGTGCCATGACATATAGCAGGCACTCAAAAAAATATTTTCCTTTCTTCCTTCTGTGCTTTAATTTGAAGAATACATCTCCAACAGAAAGTGTTGGCGGTTTTTTTCTTTTGGTTTATTTTGTATTTATTTATTTATTTTAAGAAGCCTTTAATCATAATATTAAAATGTTAGGTTATGTTATATTGTACCTTGGGGTTTTCAAATTTGGTTCATGTTAGTAATTCCAGCCACTGCTGCTGGATGTTTTCAATTTGTTTTTTGCTAACATTCTATTGGAACAATAAATTAAAAACTTAATACTGTGCATTTTGAATTTAAAGCTATAGCAAAGCTACTGCAATATTATATCCCAGTAGCCATGGGATGTATTTACTGTGCATATCTTAGAGACTTTCCCCCATTTTAAATTCAAAGCACAGTTTTGGATTAGTCTAAACCGCTAGGTAGCCTCTATGTCTTAGTGTAATTGTGATTTGTTTTAAATAAGCCTTTCTTCCTTCCTTCCTTCCTTCCTTCCTTTCCTCCCTCCCTCCCTCCCTCCCTCCCTCCCTCCCTCCCTCCCTCCCTCCCCCCTTCCTTCCTTCCTTCCTTCCTTCCTTCCTTCCTTCCTTCCTTCCTTCCTTCCTTCCTTCCTTCCTTCCTCCCTTCATTCCTCTGCTTCCTTTCCTTCTTTCTTTTTCTTTCTTTATTTCTTTGCTTAACATCTCATTAGCCCCGTCAGTCAATATTGCACCCATTAAACCTTGCATTTAAATTTACCAAACAGTCAGGCTCTTATGAAAATATGAGATGCTATAAAGCATCTTCGCTGGGTGGACAATACGGCTTAATTGTGCAGAGCGTGGATTCAATCTTATTTAAAGTACTTCTGCCCTGTCTGTGAGAGCTCGCTACTATCGCCAAATAAATTATGTCTGTCTCTAGCACATGAAAATGTTAAGAACGCAGTACATCCATTTTGTGCATTTATTGCTGAAATCCTCATGACCTTGATAGAAGACAAACTGATAGTTTTTACAAATAATACTCTTTCTTCTCCTGCAAATCTCTGGAGGGAAGAGAAAATGTCCTGTGGAGTCCCTGGGGATAATCAACTCACTCCTGAGATCTTACACATTGGCTTTTAGCTCTTAGATGATCAGACTCTCCTAATATGTCAAGTAAGTATTCATTGAGATTATAGATCTATTTTGGAGCCCATGCTAGTATTCGGACTACAAAGTGACCAGTTTGCACACTGTTACCATCACTGACTAAATCACATACATAACATTGCTTTTTCTGAAAAATATCAGAGCATGGAAATTTACTGAAAGAAAACTGTGAATTAGTCACTCCATGTTCCTTGGGGCAGACATCCAGAGGTAATGAGGAGACTTCCGGAGGAAAGCTGGTACAGCAAATTGTCAGATATTAGAAAGGAAAATAAAAAAATGAAATTCAATTATTCCTAGAGACTTCTGACCAGCAATATTTTGCTTGATACTAACTGGAAAGTGTCAAATGTAAACTATGATATCTATGCTAAAAAAGAATACAGGCAGCCTGCCTATTTGATTAATATATTTATGCAGCTAAGATTTAGAGGTTATAATCCTGATAAACAACTGGTGTTTCTCTTGAGCAACCTAACCTCACGATTTCACCTATTTTGAGCATAGAAATAGCTTCATCTTCCTTTATTCCCAAATTGAAAATATTTAATCAAATTTTTGCATCAAATAATTGTTATACTGTTTTAGTAAGTAAAACACAACTATATATACACTTTAGCTTCTAACACTATTGAATCATACTAAACATTTCATCAAAATTGTGTTTTAATCAAGACCATCTGACTTATTAAGATTACTTTTGCTCTGGACGATTAATCCTTCTTTGGATTTTCAGTGACAGAATGAAAGAGAAAGAGAAATAAACCAATCTTTCTACTTGTACTAGTATTAAAATAATAATTGCTTTGTGTAGATGCAGCTTAGATGACCAACTGCAGTTGGCGTGGAATGCAGGCTAAGTTCTTGTTTTAATCGAGGAGCATTTAGCTATAATAACAAGAAGTATTTTCTGTTCCTGCTAAAGGAAAATTCATGTTTTTGGAAGTAATATGTCATGGAGCACCATCTTTTATTCTGTGTTGGTCCTTTTTCCCTTAAGTCTACAGCAATAATCCTACTATGATGTGCCAGCATGAAACATCAGAGCCAATACGCCCCAGGTATGTTTGAGATACAGATTGAGTGAAAACAAAATATTGGATTAAATCAAACAAGCAGCCAGATTGTCCTTAAGTGAACAGTAGGTAGAAACAATTCTAGGGGTGGGAAGTGGAAACATTGTATATTTAGTAATACTGTCATCTTATAAACATTTACTTCTTCCAACTTCTTAATCTAGGATATGAATAACTGCTAATAAATCTACCCAGCATGTAAATTAATTTTCTTGGTTTTATAGAAGAATTCCTGGTTGTCTTAAGAAGTCAGTTGCATTTTCTATTCTGTGTTGCTTAACGTAATAGATTTTTCATATTGTAGCTCTCTAATAAATGCATTTTAATTATATTTCACTCAGGTTTATAAAAGTATAATTAAAATACCTACTACAGAGTACAGAGTCTTAATTTTCAATATATCACTATTAGGTTAAGATGTAAAAGAAACTAAATCGGCAGCACAATTTTATGTGGTAATTTTCAAAAAATTATCATATCTAGAGGTAAGATAGAAGGACACTTAGGGATAGGAATGATGGGGACCAATCAAAATAGTCAGACCTATTGGCGAAATGCAGCTAAAGGTTTTACATTATAGATGCTAATAAATGGCTAGTAGTGTTTATGTGTTCTAGTCTATTAAAGGTATATTGTTTCTTTTAAAGATATATTGCTTTCCTTGCAAGGTATACTAGTATGTCACCAATATTCTTATTTTAACAAGTATATTGGACTGCCATATAACTTTGAAAGAGCCCCAAACATGCATTTTTTAAGCAGTCCAGAAAGAGACATTTTTTAATTTAAAAGATGTTATCATACAAAATACGTTTTACAACCGAGCTGTAGAAACTTACAGGACAATATGAACAAGTCTAATAAATCAAGGAGCCCTATATGGATGGGCCAGGAAAAGCACATGAAAGCTTTAGGAGAATGGCGTATGACACTGTTTTACAAAAATCCTTCCTTTTGGCTACTTTAATGGTGCATAGAATAACACATAGTAGCTTAGAGGAAAAAATAGACTTAATTTATTCACTTGTGCAAAGAAAACATTTCCTTGATTTTGGAATTATGTCAAAGTGCCTGTAAGTCTGGTCCCTCGATTAAGGCAGAAACTAGAAAGGCATCTCTTCATTCATCAACAGGAAATGAAGAGATTTTTCTCTTGGATTCCATATGAAGGTTGCTTTTTTCTGAAATCCCATTGTTAGTTTCCTCTTTGAAAGATTATAAAATGTTCTTAATGTCTGCAGACCTAGGTTTCTGGTGTGCATAAGCAAAGAAAGGGAAGGTTTTACAGATGAAACTGGATTCTTTGCAACTTGCTGATATTTTGTTGGTATAAGATAAAGTCACTGACTAGGAAGCAAAAGAAAATGCTGAGTATCACGTTTAAAGATTTTGTGAAAGGATTTGACTGACTTTGGTATGAAGAATTTGTGCTAGAGGTGTTTTCACACACCATAGAAATTTATCAGAAGATTGGCAAACAAATTCAGTGACAATTGTACAAACGAACATATGCAATACGCTAAACCTGAGACAGATTTTGCCCATATTGTTAACCATCATAGCTCAGACTCCACTCACTTTTTAAAAAATGTATGGAATTTTTAATAAAAATGCTTGAAAACTTTTGTAGTAATCAAATAAAATTATGGTTATGAAAATGATTTTTAAATTGTAAAGCTATCCATGCATTTCAGTCTTTATTAAGCCATATAACATGGATAAGGATGTAATACTCAAGAGTTGACAACCTTGGTTATTTACATCACCTAGAGAGCTGCAAAAAAATATTGATACTTAGGTTCTACCCCCAGAGATTCTAATGAGATCAGTTTGGGATGTAGCTGGACATCAGATCTCTAGGTTATTCTAATACTATGTGCCTAAGGATGAGAACCTCATTTTAAATATGTCATATGTCCTAAGTTATTTGCCTATGTCATTTCTGATCCTTGCAATAACTAGAAATAATTATTATTCTTATGTTAAGAATGAGGCACATGAAAATCAGAGAAGTTAAGAAAAATATCCAGTTCCATAGTAGTAGCAAATGCAAAACCAGGATTTGAACCCGTCTACTTGTCCTCATACACAGACATGGCATTTTGACTATATCATACTACATATTTGATTATGAAACATAGTATAGATGAGAACTATGTTTCCTGGATAAAATAAAAAAATCAAATGTTTAAAAAGACAGGACTTTATTGTTATGTATTATTAGTGCAACATGAATTGCTATAATCATTTTGGAAAGGCATTTGTAAAAATCTGTAAAAAGTTGTTCACAGTTGTTTTGCAATAACTAACAATAACTGCATGCTTATCCTATGATAATTCACTCCCAGGCACTGCATGTGTGTTACCTCATTTACTATCACAGGAACTTTATAAGAAAGAT
Organism: Rhinolophus sinicus; assembly: GCF_057876585.1. Classification (NCBI taxonomy): domain Eukaryota; kingdom Metazoa; phylum Chordata; class Mammalia; order Chiroptera; family Rhinolophidae; genus Rhinolophus; species Rhinolophus sinicus. The sequence continues at coordinate 36,129,468 of NC_142504.1, forward strand.
GCTATAATTATTCCTATTTTGCAAAAATGAAAATGTTTTTCAAAAAATGCTTGGAGGGTTTAATCAACTAACTAACTACCTGAAAGTAATACAAGCATTACTTGAATCAAGCAGAACTTGATTCAGACCCATCATTCCGCAGTTTGTATAACCAGATAATTTTGTATTTGTGAACCTGTCCTAAGGAAATAATCCAGAATAAAAAAAATAAGTTGTGCACATAAATGTGCTTACTGCAGTATTCTTTTTTACTGGGAAACACAGACAAACAAACAAAAAAAAACAAAAAAACAAAAATGCTGGGAGAAAAAAAGAACCCAAAATATTCATCAATAGTGGAACAGTAAAATATGGAAAGTAGTTGCCATTAAATATTACACATCTATTGAAAACAATGTTTGTAACTATTACAAATATGAACAAATATTTATGAGCTTATTTCCACTTTTGCATAGGATGTGGAAAAATTATAAAAAACTGTCTCTTCTTCATTTGCGACAAGAAAAGTCCAGATAATCTGAAGAATCATAACTTTTTCTTGAGCTTATCAGAGAGCTGAGGCTAGAACACCTGAATCGGGGTTACTGATCCCGAGGGTGGACAAACCTTTCTAAAGAGAACCAGGACATACAACACATGTCACCCCTGGCAGCGCAGGGTAGAAAAGAGGTAGCTGCCGTACAAATGAGTCACAAGAAATTAACTAACATTTTAGAATTTTCAATGGTCAAGTGCGTATTAACTTTTTAGTTGGGATGTCCTGGAGCCCGAAAACAGAACTAGTTCACATTCACTTTCAAGCATATCTCTACGTATACCTACCAGGTACTCATTTAGTATAGTGCATAAGACTAATAAAAGCTCACTAATTTTTGTTTTGTTGTTATTGGGTGCGTGGGAGACAAGAGAAGAGAGTCAGCTCAAATGATTACTAGGCACATATTTTAGCTATCATTAACATTATTATCTATTATAATATTATGTAAATCATATTATTCCATGATTTTAGTATTTGCTCCCAATTTATACTTTATCAACTTCAAGTAGCAGAGCTAGGTGTACCTGCCTTGTCAAAGAAAGCCTATCGACCCTTTTTTTTTTTTTGCAAAAAATGCTTTATTTTTTTAGAGTATTTTTAGGTTCACAGTAAAATGCAGAGGAAAACAGAGAAATTTATCATATACTCCCTGTCCCTTCCCATGTAGCAGCTCCCCTTATTATTAACATCACTCATCAGAATGGTACGTTTTTATGAAGGATGAACCTACATCACTCTATCATAATCATCCAAAGTCGTAGTTTACATTATGGTTCAGTGTTGGTGTTGTACCTTCTATAGGTTTGAACAAATGCATAATGCCATACAGCCTCATGATAGCATCATCCAGTATATTTTCACTGCCCTAAAATTCCTTTTTGCTGTGCCTATTCATCCCTCTTCCTCACAACCTCTGGGAAGCACTGATCTTTTTACTGTTTCCATAATTTTGGTTTTTCCAGGATATCTTACAGTTGGAATCTTACAGTATGTAGCCTTTTCAGATTGGCTTTCTTTCTCTTAGTAATGTGCATTTAAGGTTCTTCCACGTGTTTTCATGTCTCAATAGCTCATTTCTTTTTAACACTGGATAATATTCTGTTGTCTGGATGCACTATTATTTACCTATTCACCTACTGAATGAAATCTTGGTTGCTTCCAAGTTTTGGGAACTATGAATAAAGGTACTGTAAACATCTGCACACAAGTTTTTATGTGTACGTGAATTTTTAACTTCTTTGGGTCAATAACAACTAACACAATTGTAGGATCTGTTGAGTGTTGCAAGAAACTTCCATATTCTCATCCAAAGTGGCTCTACCATTTCACATTCCCGCCAGCAATGAATGAGAGTTCCTGTTGCTCCCCACCCTTGTCAGCATTTGGTGTTGTCAGTGTTCTGGATTTTGGCCATTCTAATAAGTGTGTGGTTGTATCTCTTTGTTTTTTTAAATGGCATTTCCCTGATGTCATATGATGTGGAACATCTTTCTTTATACTTGTTTGCCACCTGTATATCTTCCTTGGGAAGTATTGACTTTGTTTAAACTATTTTTATACAAGTCCATGTGGAAAGGAATTAGAAATACTATCAATACCTGTAAGTATGTATGTGTTAGGTTCTCTGATTATATATTCTTCAATGGCTCTTTATCAGTTCACGAGGCAAATACAGACAGTGAATGAAATGATTATTTATTATTTTAATTGCAACATGCATATTGTGATATGGATCCATAAACAGTTATTGTCCATTGATTTAATTCTGGAACTCCTTAGTGTAGTTTTAAATGGTGTCTATATCATTTTTCAAACACGTCACTTCTCCTGTAGTGGTGAGTGAAATCATTTCACATAGCATTTAGCATTAAGATCTTCCTTTTCAAAAGGCTAAGATAATTTTTCCCATGTTATCATATTTATGTGATAAAAGGGAGATGTGTAGATACATAAATAGATCACCCAAAAGGAAAACCAAACACACACACACACACACACACACACACACACACACACACACACATACTCACACTCACTCATACATACACACTACACACATACAATGTTATACCAGCATGTGTTTCCTTCAGTGAAAGCTTCCTTAACAAAGATTTTGGATAATATTGTTTCTGCCATCTGCATACAATATTTAGAGATGGTGAGCTGTTGCAAAATCAGATGACAGTAAGTTCTAGTTCATCACACTCATTGCATCTGGGAGACAGATTTGAATTAATCTTGAGTAGCTTGACTGGAATGAAATAAATCTTCAGAATGAAACTGAATTGACTGTGTCTGTGTTTTTGCAAAAGTCTTTCCAGAATGAAATTTGACATTTTTCCTCTCTCCCAGGGGGGGCAGTTTACTGCCGGTTAGCGTTACTGTTTAATGAAACTTAGGCTTTCAAATAGAGAAACTAATTACTATATAATTTCAAGAGGTTTTCATTTTCTACTCCATTTCCCTCCCGGCTCCACATCCCACCCCATATATGCAGTGTGGGAGAATAAAATTGCACTTATTTATATTGAACAGAAACACATTCTGGTAATAGGGTATTTTCATAAAGTGCAGAGATAAGTAATTGAGAAGAGTGTTATCAGATTCTTGGGGACATAGGCTAGAGTCCCATATGACTCTGTGTTCCCATACGACTCTGTAACTAGCAGTAACCAAATATACCCCAGGTTTCTTTCAGCTGACAGTTTAAATTCCAATTCTGGCTATTCATCTTTGAAGAAACAGGAGGCACCCAGCTCAGACACAGCATGCAATTGGACCTAAGTCACAGTTTCTGTTTGTAATTATGTCCCTGAAGTCAGATGGTTTAAATTGGGAGCAGGGCCATGTTTTCATCTTCATAAGTATAAGCTTATATTTTTGGAATAAAAATGTTTTTAATGAATTTTTAGGAACTATATACTTTAAGTATTTTAAACAGGACTGTTAAATTATAATAATTAGTAAATTGAAATCTGAAGTGAAGGGTATGAAGAATAAACATAGAAAAATAAGATTAAAACAAACTAAGAAAAACACCTGCTACTGGAAATTGGTTATTATAGAAGAAAGACGTAGCCACAGGATTTAGTTACTATCTAGGTATTATAGAAATATAGTATACTATGGAAAAACCGTACTGAGGATTTACACTTGGAAGGCTTTTGATGTGAGCTGGAGGGTACTCAAGTTTAGCAATTATTTTATTAATATCAGATCACACTGTGAAAAATGGACAGCTAATTCCCACCAGCAGAGATTCCGAACTCTGGTTTTAATCCATTGCAATAGTCTTAGAGAAGAATTCTGATGAAGGCCTAGAAAGAGGCTTTCTCCATATCAGAAAATTCCACAAATAGAAATAAATCCTACAGTAAAGAGAAAGTGTCAAGCTGTGTAAAACAAAGGGGAAAATAGGTAATGAGCATTAACAGTGAAAAACATAAAGGAGAAAGAAAGTGACATATTTTCTTAGATTTTGAACAAGGGATGGCATGCTTTCCTTTCAGCTTTTCTTGTAGGTATTGCCCTTAATTTAATACCCAGTGAGTTTTCGTTAAGAATTAATAGTATTGTTTTCCTGTCCATGAAGTTGAGGATTTTAACTTCTAGGAAGACAAATCTAGGTGAGAAACTGACCATCCAAGAAATTTTCTAAGGCAGAAAAAAGATTTGAGTCTTTATCATTAGAATTAAGTATTATAAATGGACGTTCCATTCTGAAGGGGTTTGTAAAGGTTGCATCATGTGTAACGACAATAAAAATAATCCTGAGTTGGCATGCCCTACTTCTCATTGGATACAAGGCAATTTTGGCCAATGATAGGTCTAACAGGTTTTAGACAAGAGAGAAACCTAAACATTAAAACTATCTAACAGTCATTCTGCAAATACCTCCACTAATTAATTCAGGATTGTGATGTACAAAGCAATGCATAATATTTTTATATCTCAGTCATATGCAAGGTCCCCTTTAATGTATCCTCGATTGTTCTGGAATAGCTGGGCACCTCGTGTAAGTCAGCCCAAATCAGTGTTGCCCCTGTCAAAACAGGCCATTCAAGTCTGAAGAAGTTTTTTCATTATCTCTTCACACACATCCGTGGTGGGTACTGTGGGTGCAACACGACTTGTTCTTCAGGGAAGAACCTGATGCCTCAGCTGCTGGGAGTGCTGACAGCAGACAATTTTCCACTGTCAGCTCCCTCAGGGATTGTCTCAACTGCAGTGAGTCACCCTACCAAGGTCATGCCCCTTCCTGGGGTAACCCATGTGCAATGACTAAACAACATGGGTATGTAAAAGCTTGGTCATCTCAGGCCAGCTCAGGGCAGCTCTGTAGGACTTTTCTCACTCCAGAAGTCCCCAAGCTGACACTGTGGTTGGGACTGCACAGTGGCTTCACTTTTCCTACCTCCCAGTTCTGCTTTCTTCCCTTCCCTTCCACAGGTGTTAGTGGATGCACCACTGCATGCTCAACTCTCTCCAAATCTACTTCCTGGGGAAACCTGCCTGGGACAATATCTCACCATCTTTTTATTGACCTCCAGGTCCTTGGGCTAGGATGTCCTTTCGAAAGCAGATAGTTACAACTTCTGTATAGGATATTAACCTTAGCCCACCTGTTTAAACATCCCGGTCCATTGCCTTAAGATGATTCATAATGTTGCAGAATATAAATATAAGAGAAAATATGCACCATAGCTAGATTGCAGAGATTAGTGATGAGTACAAATTGTTAGTTTAATATAAAATAATAATACAAAACAAGTAATTATGATCCAGAAATGCAAGGAAGATTCAGTATTAGAAAATCGAACAATACTAATATCCAGAGTTACATAATAATAAATGCCATATGATTATATTACAGTTACAGAAAAAATATTGAACATATTTATATGCTGATTTTTAATTTAAGCAATCATAAATGAGAAACAGAAAAAACTTTCGTAATTTTATAAACTATATTTCCTAAGACCATAAAGAAAACAACTTACCTAATTGTAGAGCTTTAGTTATATTAACACTGACATTAAAAACAAGTAAATTGTATTAGTTTTCTATTGCTGCATAACACATTGTCATAAATTCAGTGACTTAAAACAATATTCCTTTATTAGTTCACAATTCTGTAACTTACCATGTATGCTGAATTGAAGATCTATATTTCAAAAATGAACATCATTCTATCCAGCAGAAATAATCAATTAAAAATATAGTAAGTAAAAAGGAATGAGCTATAATAGTAAATATGTGCATATTTACAAAGAGAGTAAATATAGAGTAACAGCTATTATTATATAAATTATATATATATATATATATATAAATATATATATATATAAATACATATATATGTAAAAAAAAAAAAAAAAAATATATATATATATATATATATATATATATATGAAATGAGGGTGCCAAAAAATGTATACACATAACTTGTATTCATCTTTTGTTACCGATATATATTGAGTATTATAATTTTAATAGTTTATTCCTTTCTTAAAATGTGTATGCATGTTTTTGTCACCGTCTGTGTGTGTGTGTGTGTGTGTGTGTGTGTGTGTGTGCGCGCGTGCATATATATACACACACACACATATGCATATATATACACACACACATATATATACATACACGTACGTATGTATACATATATGTATATACATATATACTGTGAAATAACTAACTATAACAAAATATGAAGAAATGTTCAAAATGCTATTTAGGAACATGGAAAACCTTAATTTGGAACATATATCATTGTTGTTTGAGAAGACTCAACTAGCCTCAAATTATTTATATATTTATGAAACTAGGTTCATATCTTTAGTTTTCTGTGGAACATGAACATACAATTTTAAAACCTATTTAGAGAATTCAAGTTCAAATATTAAAGACTGGACTCAAACTAACAGGTCCCTAAGTGCTCCTTGGAAGAATATAGTATAATATAAGCATGCCTTTCAATAAGAAACTGGCAAATATTTCTATAGAAAAATAAGCAGGTAATTTGCAAAAAGGAAACAAGACTAGCCAATAAAGGTATAATTTGATAAAATATATTTGCTAAGACCATAAAGAAATATACATTTACACAGGGAAATACAAATTGAACAATTAATGAGACATTAATTTGCACCCATTGAATTCTCTAGAAAGTGTAGAAAACTAATAATACTAAATGTAGACAAGGATGTGGGGTAGCAGATAATTGCATATAATAGTTATTGCATACAAACACTGAAGTCTATTCTGGAGAATAATTCAACATTACCTAATGTTTAAATATGTATAAATGATTACCTAGCAATTTTATTTCTTGGAATAGACTGGCCCTCCACAAAACAGTAGCTACTAGCCACTTGTGACTATTTAAATTATTTATGTTTATTTAAAATCAATAAATTTAAACATTCAGTTCCTTAATCTCACTAGATATATTTAAAGTGCTAGTGGCTACCTTATTTGACAGCACAGATTATAGAACAGTTCCATTATCACAGAAAGCTTTTATTGGACAGCTGTGGTATAGACCCTGAAGAAACTCTAATGCATGTGTACTGGGAAATACAGACATATAATGTTTTGTATTATGTCTCTGGTTGTAATTACACAATAAATAAATAAATAAAAAGAAAGGAAAATAAAGAAAGAACTGAACAAGTGGGAGGGGGGCTCAAAGAAAAATAAATTAGGGGAGTAGGAAGGTAAATATCAAGAATTCTGTTTAGGTAATATTAAAGTTTGGCGTGTTCACAAACACCCCTAATAGGCATGCAAAGTGAAAAATACAAAGGGCTAAAACTTAGGGGAAATGTGAGTTAAGGCCACAACCCATACAGTTCAATTCGTTGTATTGATCCTTGACAACAAGGACGTTTTCCTGAATGGTTGGTATATCCCTATGCAATTCTTCCAGTAAAAGGAACTAAATAAAGGATTGGATATTTTGTAACTATTTCTTCCATTACTTACTAACAATATCAAGAGTTAAGGGTGTGTGTGTGTGTGTGTGTGTGTGTTGGGGTCAACGGAAACAGTTTTTAATAAGGATATAAAGATTTTTTTAGAGTAGATATATTGCAATACAAATACTTTGAGCCTCATTTAAATAATTTCTTTACATATAGATAACTTGCTCAAATGACATATCCACAAAATTAAAGGTTCCATTGTAGACTCTTCCCAAACATCAAATAATTAGATATTTGTTCTTTTTCTTATGAACACGAGGTGGATGAAAGTAAGGGGACGGTTCCCAAATTCAGTTATTTTCAAGCATGGCAAGACTCAGGAGCCCATTTCCTTGAGGTATACATTATTGAAATAAAACCTAAATCACTTTTAACCCTGTTTCAAAGACAGCCTAGAATTTTACATTTGCTTTGTAAGTCAATTTTAAGAAGCCATGCTGGCAGTAAGTCTAAATAGCATTATGAGAAATTCTGATAAGACGCTTAAAGATGATTTTTCTTTTGACTATGAACAATGTTTTATATTGAATAATAGTTGAATAAAATATAAACCTCTAATGTTTTACAATGTAACGAGAATTTGTTAATTCTTTTGCTGATGTATGCTTTGTAAACACCTTTCAGAAATATGTTCCCTGAGGCTATATACCATTGTTACTCCCTCTTTTTCAAATGAAAAATAAATAAGCATAACAGCAGGGTCTTAAAAATTCTGTATCCTTTATTCTTGTCTAAATTCAGATTGATGAAAACTTTGAAAACTTTCATGAGCGTGATGAGTTTTTTTTGTTTGTTTTGTCACAGTAGTCAAATATCTAATAGCATTTCCATTCAAAAGTGCTTATGCCTATGGTTTGTAAATTTAGATCTGCACATATAGATACACATGCCTAGTTCATGACTCTCTGGTCTTCTTCAGATGCTTGCATCTGGTTATGGACTATTCAGTGCTAAATACAGTAAATAAGCTGTAATTATATGTTATGCACAATTCATTATACATCTTCATTTTGAAATATCAAGCAACAAAACAATGTGATTTCTCAAAGGAGCTTGCCATCTGCATTTTGCACTCCAAGTTGGCAACAGTGAATGTAGAAGGTAATATGATGATAATGAAAATGGGAGTTGTTACAGACCTAATAAATTACTGAAATAATTGTCTGGCAATATCACATTGGTGCTTGTATATACCATGTTTAGAACTCTTGAGACCAGGAACGAGATGGGTGCCTGAAACCAGAGGAGCAGAGGCAGCCATTAAACGCAGCGTCACACTCCCATTTTCTTGTTTTTGAACAGTTTTCTCTTCCTCTTTTTCCCCTTTGGTTCTCTTTCTAGTTGTGTGATTTTCTTCCATTCCCTCCTTCCTCAAACACAAAACTGCGTGTGTTATTAGAAGGTTTGGGGGGCAATCATTATTGCTCTATCTTCCACCCTGACTTGAAGTCCTGGGTCATTGCTGGTAGTGATTTTACAGCTTTATAGTTTTTTAAAAAAATAAAGTTTATTGGGGTGACAATTGTTAGTAAAGTTACATAGATTTCAGCATAAGACCCGAAACAATAAACTGCATAGAAGAAAACATAGCTACTAAACTTATGGACTTTGGGTTCAAAGAGTATTTTAAGAATTTGACTCCGAAGGCAAGGGACGTAAAAGCTGAAGTAAATGAATGGGATAATGTTAAACTTAAAAGCTTCTGCACAGCAAAAGATTTTACAGCAATGTAGTTATTCTAAAAGTGTTTACCATGTTGCCACACCCCATAATCCACATGTGGAGGCAACATCCAGAAACAAGTTTCAAGGGAGGAAACTTCATCTTTGCATTATAACTGTCTCTTGTCAATTCCCTTGTTAGAGAATAGGCAGCATGTATCTCTTCTGTTAGTCTCCCTTTTGGAAAACAGGGATTGAAAACTTCGGAATTTATAGTTGACGTATACCACAGAAATTATCCAGAAGTAATTTTCAGTTTCCTCTCCAACTTGGAGTTCTTGCACCCAGGAAGTCATTAGCTATAAGTCATTTCTTACTTTTTAAATTCACTAATAATTTGATTACTCTATCAGCCTACAAATCTGAACATAGCTGCATGTTTAACTCTTGTTTTTATGTGTTATTAGAAAATAACTTTTCAGAATTTATGATCTTTCATGATGTGCAACACAGGTAGCTCTGTTTTCTACACATTCCTGAAACATGATATTACAAATAGTTTTGTCACAGACAGAAGCAGTGGGAGCAAGTAGTGATGAGGGTATTTCTGAAATTTTAAAATATAATCTTTCATTCTTACTCTTTAGCTTCCAGCTCACCTTCATTCTGCCAACTAACCTACTTTATTTCTTTTGGGGGAAGGAAAGCCAGATTTGTATGATTACACATCCTTACTTTGTCATCTAAATATTACCCGCTTGCCTACATCTTTTGATATTCCAAGCCAAGCATTTGAACCCAGAAAACTCCCCTTTTTTACCCCTCAAAATTATACATGATTGAAAAACCAAAAGAGATTTTAAGAATAGTATCTTGCTGTGAGTTATAAGAAATGTGTTTATATTTTCATTAGATTATTTTATGTAGATTTTCATTAGATTATTTTGTATTGGTTTTTATTAGATTATTTTATATTTTCCTATCCTTGTGATAAATATGTGTTTCCTGAAGTAATAAAGACTTACTTCATAGGTGGTAGTTCTGAGACAGGATAAGTAGCCTAGGAACATGACCACTCCCTCCAGGATACAATGTGAGGTGTCTCACTGGTTAAACAAGTAACAAGTGACTGTATCCAGCACCTGCAGCTGGAGAAGAACAAGAACCAGTTTCATCCAGCAAGGCTAATCTGCCTGACCGGGACCTGACCTTTAGCTAATTATTATATAATGTTATTATAATCTCATTTACATTGCAGTTACTACGACTATCATCATGTGTCTGACATCATGACAGTTCAGGAGGAACCAAATAAGGAAGAAAAAGTGGGAAACTGAAGACCCCATCTCTGGGTGGAAACTGACAGCCACATCAGGGACTTCATCGATCTCAGCCCCTGGGAGGTATAAATACCCCGGGGCAGGACTTTCTCAGCTGCACTCAATCTCAGATTTCCCCTGCACTTCCCTCTCGAGTGTGTATGTACTTTTGTTTCAGTAAACTTCCTGTGCTTTCTTGCATCTGTCTCGCTCTTGAATTCTTTCCTGAGTGGAGACAAGAACCTGGTCTCCACTGCTCTGAGGTTGAGTACTCTCTTGGACAGCCCCTTGAGCCTCCAGCGATAGTTTGTGAAGCAATGGCTAAAATCCATGAAGAAAAGTATTATGCCCCATACCGCTTGAACATTGTCATAACCCAGAGAGCTAATGGAATCATCCTTTATGAAGGTCTTTTTGCTACTTATCCTGAAGGACCAAGAATTCTGCAAGTTAGAGTGATTTCTAAAAAGTTTGGTGGCAAATACCTGCTTAACTTCCAACTTAATCTTTATATTATACCCATAAATAACAATGTTTTTCAAACAAAATTATATTGTTTTTATCACAAATAATTTATTAGGAAAAATAAATGTTACAAGCCCTTCATATGGAATGTATTAAGTAGGCAATGCTTAATCGTTTTCTCAAGTAAAATATTATGATAGTAAATATAATATTTAAATATATACATGTATATAATATTTAAATATATGCCTGTGAAGAGTCTAATATTTACCCTGAGGTTGGAGAATAATTTCTACATAAGGCTTATCACAAAGGGATAGACTCTAAAGAATAATTTCACATTTTCACTTACATAAGAATTCTATTGTCACAAGTTCGTGGAGTGAGCACTGGAGTATTTTCTAAGTTTTCACGCTTGTTAATGTTGACATCTTAAGTTCAGTTGAACAAAAGTGTTAACTATGCAGGTTTCCAAAGATCAAATATTGTAGGTCTCCTACTTACATTGTAATTGTATAGTAATAAAGTAGGATACACATTTACCCTATTTATAAGCTTACAACTTATTAACTTTTCTTTAGAATATTGCAAGTAACAAAGGTAACTAATTTGCATTCTATTTAATCACCCTTTCTCTTTCCATCTGGTGATACAGTAATAACTAATCACATTATGAAGTCACTGGTAACAGGTGATGAATACAAGTAAATAATAATACATAAACTGAATTATAAGGAATTTAATTATTGAAAGCCAAACCCTGGAGATCCAATTAATAAATCCTATGACTTTTTAGCTCTTCTTTATGATAATATCTCTAGGTGTCACCTAACAGCTGAATACATGGTAAATCATGATTTATTCTACCCCAAAGACATAGACATTTTGCCAACAGAGAACAGCCTGGGGGATGTTTGGAATCAAGTTTACTTCTCTGAAGGATTTTGTTTCCAACCTACAGGACCACCACCCACCATCCTATGGTTTTTCTGTCTTCAAACTCCCATTTATTCTACCTCTGTCATGTTCATATCTGTCTCCCCCATTTTATTTCCACCACTACAGAATTCATTTCTTTATCTCTCATGGACAAATTATTGCAGTAGCTTCTTAACTATACACTCTTCCTTCATGTTCTTACTACTCTCATCTCTTCCCTTTACCTCCATCAACATAATCTTTCTAAAATAGATGTCAGATGACTTCACCACTTAAAAAAAAGAAAAGATAAAAGCTACAGACTAAAGTCCTAACTTCTTAGTAAAGGCATTTAAGAGCACTGAATACAGCATCTAATTTGTAGGCAAATGTTTCCATAAAGAGTTCTGCTGTCTCCATTTATTAAAATAAATTACTAATTTATTTTTTATTTAACATTTTGATTCAATTTGTACTTATTCAAATATTAGAGTTTACTTTGCATTATAACCATGTCAGTTACTATATACAATGCCCACTAAATGTAACCTATTTAGGGACAAATGCTTTTGAACCTGCCAAATTACATATTGAAGTTACTAAAATATGATTGAATTTGTGTGTATCTGTATGTGTGTGAGTGTATCCCAACTGATGAGATGAAAAGTTTCATCTTTGCAACTTTAACCTTTACATTTCTATACCATTTTTCAGAATTGGATTAATTTATCAGTTATAAATGTTCCTGTTTTATTTATATAATTGCCTAAAAATCTCTCTTTTTTGTCACTTACGATGAGGTTGTTCCCCATGGTGATGTTAAAATCAAATTGTACCAGTAAGAATTACCTACCAAAATTAGAAGATTTAATTTCTCTACCTAATTTTTAATAGCTTGCACAGCATTTATTTATTGATGACTTATAATCCATTTCAAGCACTGAGCACCCAACATATACCAGGCATCATTGTATTATATTATATATAATATTTTGTTTTACATATTATTTATAACATAGAGTGTACACACACACACACACACACACACACACACACACACACACACACACACTCAACTTTAACTATCCTAAAAATCCCAAACAGATATTATTCCCATTCATAGATAATAAAATTTAGGCTTTGAGAGGATGAACAACTGTCCCAAGTCACAGCAGTGGAATTATAACCTCCATTTTTCCAGCTTCAGAACTTATCATTTCTACATTATGCATATACTCTATTTTTAATAATTTTCTTCTATTTCTTACATTCTCCCCCTTCTTTGGACACACACACACATCTCCCTTATTTTCAGTCCTCCACCTTTTTTCTATTCTATTGTTACTACATTGAATTTCATTCCTCGTGGCTAAGTCCTTAATTAAGACTGATCTTCTACAGAAACTTTCTGATTCTCCTGGCATACATAATGATACAATTGATGGCTACTACTCCTTCACATTATTTTTTGAATGCTTATTCATTATATCTTAATTCTTTCTAAGGGCTTTGAGGATTATACAAATATTATCTCAGTTTACAAATGAAAAAACTGAGGCTCAGGGGATTTTGTAAGCACTCAGGCCACCAACAAACATATTTCTTGTCTGTCTGACTGAAAAACCTGTACCTCACTGTTCATTTTTTATCTTCTCTTTAAACACATTTGTTATCTAATTGTTTTGTGTTATTGTAACAACTAGTTAAAAAAATTTAAAGCAACAACTAGTTGAAAAATGGGGGGTGGGAGATGAGGGTAAAGGGGATCAAATATATGGTGATGGAAGGAGAATTGACTCTGGATGGTGAACACACCATGGGATTTATAGATGATGTAATACAGAATTGTACACCTGAAATCTATGTAATTTTACTAACAATTGTCACCCCAATAAAATAAAATAAAAATTCCTTATAGACAAATTTGGACACAGAATTATCCAAATACAGATAATTAAAACCTGTAATTGTTGATAATTTAGATTAAAAAAATAAGAATATATACTTCTAGGTCTTAATAACATAAAGGTCTAATGATGCAATGTCGGATTTGATTATTTGGCAGAAGACGAAAGGCAATGAAATCATGACACACTGAGTAATATTTTCTCTTTCAGACTCTTAACTACCATGTTTCCCTGAAAATAAGGCCTAATCGACCACTAGCTTTAATGTGTCTTTTGGAGCAAAAATTAATATAAGACCCAGTATTGTATTGTATTATATTATATTATATTATATTATATTATATTATATTATACCCAGTCTTATATTATATTAAAATAAGACTCTGTATTAGTTCCATACATATTGGAGTGGCTCTGTATTAGTTCCATACATAATGTAATATTTGTATGTCTTCTTCAAATAGACCTGTTTATCATTGTGAGGTTTTTCTTTATCCCTTATTATAGTCTCTTTTGAAGTATTCTTTGTCTTATATTAATATAGTCCTCCAACTCTCTTTAATTTAGTATATGCAAAGTATAGCGTTTTTTGTTTTTTTCTTTTTCTTTTTAACATTTCTGTATTTTTATATTTCAAGTGGATTTTTTATAAATGGCATATTTAAAAATATGTACATTAAATATCTGATAGAACTAAAGGGAGAAATTGACAAATCTACAGTTGTATTTGAAGAATTCAACAATCCTTTTGCAGTAATTGACAGGATAGAAAAAGTAAACAGAAAATCTCTAAGAGTATAGAAGACTTAAATGTCAGTATCAACCAAATTGTTTAAGTCAAAATTTATAGGAAACTCTATTCCAGAAAGCAGAATTCACACTCTTTCCAAGTGCACATGGAACATTCAATAAGATACATCATACTCTGTGCCATAAAACAAGCCTCAAAAATGTTAAAAATTGACAGCATACAAACTATGCCATATTAATACAATAGAATTCAATTATAAATCAAAATAGAAAGATATCTGGACAATCTTCAAATGTTTGGTAAGGTCACAACATAAGTCACCAGGGAAATTATTTGTTAACTCTACCTAAATCATAATGCATGTTTACACAATGATGTATACTGACTCAAATGTTCATAGCTTTCATAGCGGCTTTATTTATTATAGCATAGACTGAAAAGAAACCATGCCCATCAGTTTCCATCAGCTCGCAAATGTACAAACAATACAATGGAAACAATACTCAGCAATAAGAAGAAATTAAGTGTTAATACATGGAACATGCATGAATCTCACAATCATTATGTTGAACCAAACTAGCCAGATGCAAGACAGTATATACTGTATGATTCTACCTATACGACATTCTAGAAAAGACAACTCTGATATATTATTTCATAGAGCAGATCAGATGTTTCCTGGGACTGGGGTTGAGCAGGGGTTATTGGAATGAAGTGTAAGAGAATTTGTTATGCTTTTGGGGTCATGGAAATTTTCTGTATCTTGACTGTGGTGGTGGCTCCACGGGTATATAAATTTGTCAAAATTTATTGCACCTCATATGTAAAATAAGTTATATGTAAATTGTAACTCAATAAAGTTAATTTAAAGAAAGATTTAAAAAATGAAGTTATAGCATCTCTAAAATGATAATATGGATAAATTAGAAATTAAAATTGGCTTTATAAAAATATTTGCCTAAAGAGTCTTAGAATATATTGATGCAAGAAGAGGTCTGTATATAAAAAAATAAATCTGAAGTTGCCTAAAATTGGCAACAAAATTAAGAAAGAATTGCCAATTAAAAAAATCTCTTAGATGCTCCTTATCTCACAGTAGGCTCACAGAATCAGCATGTAGTCAGGGAGCATATTCTGATACTTCTATTACTAAAAATTACAATTGGGAATCTAATTGTGATATTATACTTCACAAGGTGAACTCCAAAGTGAGAGAAAGATAGGACGGGGTGGGGATGGGGGGGTGAGAGCGCGCACTATTGGGAGAGAGACTGGGAGAGAGAGAACATGGATATGTGTTTGTGAGGTAGGAGGAGGTTGGAAACTATCTGCTTTCATCATTATTTTATCACAAATTCTATCATTAATTAAATGTTATGCAATCTTCCCTATTCTGTGATACACAATATTCTTTTTAAATGCTTGGTTTACTTTCCTGCTTTTCCCAAAGTACCAAGAAGTAGAGAGGACAATTTCTCTTCACGAGCACTTTACACTTTAATGTAATTAAAAACAAAATTGTTAGTGTATAGGTGACGTTTGTTTTGTTTTCATCCTGCTACTTAGTCTATAGCCATCAGCTTAACAGACTGGGAGCTCCAGCAACTTCTAGCTCAACTCACCCATGGCAAATTGAAAGCTGTTACTGTCCCCCTCAAATGATTGCTTACATTCATGAGGGCCCTTGTGATGCTTGCTAAGAAAGGAAAATGATTGCTTCGTTTAGGTGGAGGTTTGATTGCATGTGAAAACTGCAGGTGCTTTGGAGGGTATCTTTAAATTCCAGGGAGCCACTGGAGAAACAAAATATATGGGGGGCAATGACTCAAAATTACTCCACCAGTAAGGTAGGTAGGAGCTGAGTTTCCATTCCTTCACCTTTGTTTTTGATTGCCATGTCTTCACTTAAAAATAGCTGGTTTAAACTTTTTATTCTTTGGAGAAGTTATAATTTCCGTGTCACTTCAATGAGGCTGCAGTACTACTTAGCATCAAATAGTGGATTTATTTCATGATTTTCTTTTCTTGGGAACCTGTAAAGTCTTTTTAACCTCTCATTAGTCTTTCACACAGAGAGTGGTGAGACTCCACATGAAAAGACTGCAGCTCTAGTAATTAAGGTGCAAGGATTTCAAAGTCATTTATAATTTAAAATACAGTCACACCTACACACAAACACATACATCACCATCACAAACAACAACCAAACACCTCGGGTTTTGAAAGCTGAAACAGATTTGCTTATTCAATATTTGTGGTTTGTTCTTATGAAGCTGTTTTAAGCATAGCTTTTTTTTTTTTCCTTCTGTTGTCAGTGTTTTATGAGTTTCTTTAGAATAAATAACACATTTTAAACTTCAAACATTCACAAATTGTTGCTGCTTTATGAAACAAACTGGGAAAGAGGTATTATTGTTTTTTTCTGTTGAACTTTTTTACACCTATGTCAGGCAGAGTGTCACGCAGATTGTCATGCAGGGTCTCTGGTCCCGCTCCCCATACAAAAACACAGGACATGGTGAGGCCAAAAAGGAACACCCACAGAGCCATAGATGGGGGAGTCATACCACTATATTCTCGCTGGCGGCTGGGCGAGACACACAAAGTAGGATCCACATGATCCGCAATCCGCCATCTGCTTTTCTGCCTGCCAGCCAGCCAGCCAACCAACCAACCAGCCAACAAATGCTGTCATGGCACTTACATCAACAGCCAATTGGACAACTGGCTACAGCCAATGGCCAACCACCACCTGAGTCAGCACCCCCCAACACGGGGTGGAGAGCCAGGAAACTTCTCTCTGGGACTCTGTCCCCACAACCTAATTTTGTAAAGATTCCTGTAAACGGGTATTCAACAAAAAAGACACCCTGTTGCATGACCATGTAACAATGGCTATATTCTAAGCATCTCTACCATGTTCTGTACAAGGTCCATAGGGTCACAGGCTGGGACAGACACACACACACACACACACACACACTTGAAATCCCTTACCAAGTGATTTGTTACAATAGCCCTATTGTAATATCCTTATTCTATTCCTTTCAATATCCCTAACCAACAATTTCCTAATTAAAAATAAAACCTAAAATTTCAATATATCTGAAAATGGTAATATATAAATGTTAGCAGTCTTTTCAAGACAACAGAATTTAAGTGGAGAAGTCCTAAAAATTCTGAGAGTATGTGTGGAGGGAGTCTAATGTGGAGTGGGAAATGGTGTTAAACTAGAGTTCCGAGGAACCTGAAAACAAACTTTAATATCAAATTTGTTCAAGGT
Organism: Rhinolophus sinicus; assembly: GCF_057876585.1. Classification (NCBI taxonomy): domain Eukaryota; kingdom Metazoa; phylum Chordata; class Mammalia; order Chiroptera; family Rhinolophidae; genus Rhinolophus; species Rhinolophus sinicus. The sequence goes on from NC_142504.1 coordinate 36,147,293, forward strand.
AACATACTTGTCCAGACATGAATAAAAGTAGTAGAGGCTGTTGATTATCTCTGGAAGAGGTTAGATGAATTGCTTAAATATCACGTTATGTAAAATAGTCTGGAGTGGAGCCATCATCATCATCTTGTCTCTTTTTGCTCCTCTTCCTCCTCCTCTTGATCTTCTTCCTCTTCATATTGTTATTCCAGGCAGAAGGGTCATTTTACATAGACATGTAAGGTTAGAAATAGAGTACTAGATCTCTATGCATTTCAAATTGCTAGGTGTAATGGTTATTTTTACAGAATATAACTTTGTGAGAAGATTTTAAAATAATAATTACAATCATCATCTATTAAATATCTACTATTCTACTGTCTTTATATTGATTAATCAAATTAAATATTTCAACAGCCCTGCCAGTTAAGTGTTAGTATATTCATTTTAAGGGTAAGGAAACTGGGGCTTAAAGAGATCGTGGAAGCTCCGTAGCTAGTTCAGGATTCAAATTCAGGTGACTTTGTGTCTAAAAACCATACTTTTCCCACTTTGGAATTTCAACTATTTTTTTCTCAATAAATAGAAGACAAGGTTATTTTTTTTCTCTACTGAAAGTATATATTTTACCAGGGAATTAAGCGTTGGTATTTCCATTCTGTCAATATGTTGGGATTAGTATTGGCAAGTGACACTGTCCGGGAAATCTCTACCTATTCACAGGAATCTTTGTGCTTTAATAATATTCATGAACACATTTTAGTGTTATCTTCCATTACAGTTGAATATCAGTAGATTGTGTAACCCATATAGATGGAAATGAGGATAACAAAGCATTACTTATGAAGAACTCTGGGTTTTTGAAGAAATGAAAAAATGCTTCCCTTGAGTGACTATTCTTTTCAGGCTGTAACAGGTGGTGTGTGTAACTTACGAATGTGATCAATAATGGCTCCTTTTTCCACCTATCTATATTAAAATAGCTAACTTAAATGGGATTAAGATTATCAGTTTTGTTTGATAAGTTTTGTACTTTAAAGCAGAAACAACTGTACTCTTGATAAAATATATTACTATTATGTATCTCTCTAATTATCATAGGTTATAAAAAAATTTTACATGAAGAAAATAGAGAAGAAAAGGAAGAGGGATACAAGGATGATTTTAAAAAGTAGCAGCTTTTGCCATTTTTAGGTCTGAGGATCATTGAGAGGTGCTGACTCCGGAATCATTTCTGAGTTTGGCTTATTTGTAAGAATTGATACTACTTTTTGTAGATGGAAGAAATTTGTGCTGAGAGTGAGTGAAAGCCAAGTTGTTAGTCACTTGAAGTCCTAACTCCAGACATTCTCCTGACCTTGGTCCACTGTACGGGGGAAAAATGAAATGAAATGGAAGACTTGATACTGCTTTTCCTTAGCTTGACCCACATATGAGGTCTGACAAGTATGCAAATTTGTTGCAATGACGTTGCTAACCTTTTTTGATATAAGGTGGATTATTCATTATGCTTTTGTACCAACTGGACAAACAGTTAACCAAGTTTGCTATTTGAAGTGCTTTGAAAAGGCTGCATGAAAAAGTTAGATGACCTGAACTTTTCACCAACAATTCATGGCTCTTGCATCACGACAATGCACCAGCTCACACAGCACTGTCTGTGAGGCAGTTTTTAGACAGGAAACAGATAACTGTATTGGAACATCCTCCCTACTCACCTGATCTGGCCGCCAATGACTTTTTTAGTTACCTGAAGATAAAGGAAATATTGAAAGAAAGATATTTTGATGACATTCAGGACATCAAATTTAATACGATGACAGCTCTGATGGCCATTCCAGAAAAAGAGTTCCAAAATTGCTTTGAAGCGTCAATTAATATCTGGCATCAATGCATAGCTTCCCAAGGAGAGTACTTTGAAGCTGACCATAATGATATTCAGCAATGAGGTATGTAGCATTTTTTCTAGGATGAGTTCACAAACTTAACTGTCTGACCTCGTACAGTCATACATCATGGAATGATGGGACACATTCTGAGACATGCATCCTTAGGCCACTTTATCACTGTGTGAACATCACAGAGCACACTTCCACAAACCTAGATGATGTAGCCTGCTACACATCCACGCTGTAACAGTCTAGCCTATTGCTCACTGGCTACATACCTGTCCAACATGTTATCATAGTGAATACTATAGGCAACAGTAATACAATGATATTTGTGTATCTGAACATCTCCAAACATAGAAAAGGTACAATAAAAATACAGTATAAAAAGATAAAGTGTGTGTGTGCTCCTGTGTTAGGGCAAGGGGAAGGCTGTGGAGGGAGGGCCTGTGGGAGGAAAATAGATGTCAGGAGGAGGGAAGGAGAAAAGAAGAGAGGGAAGAAAGAGAAGGGGAGAGAAACAAAGAATGGGGATCGAAACAGACCCAGAGGTAAAGCTTGATATGAGAAATAATAAAAGGGAAAGGAGGATGACAGAGAGGAACGTAAAGAAGGAGAAGGAGAGAGAAAAATATAAGAATGGGACTGGGAGGATAGAGAGATAAAGAGAAATACAGAGGAAAAAAGTGAATATGTGTGCCTGTGCTTTTGCAGAGGCTGGCATGGGTGGGTCAGGATGGGCGTCTGGGCCCCCCTCCCCAGAACTGTAAGAAATCATAAGTGCTAATTTTGAGAAACTTCTGGAGCCTGAATATGGACTAGCCTGAGAATGAAGAACTCCTGAGGTTTGTGTCTTAGGAGGTGTTACCTTCAGGAAGCAAAGATGTCCTCCTGGTTCTGGCAGTGGAGAAGAAAGATTAACACTTGCAAATTATGCCCAGAACATTCTCCACTTCACTTCTCTTTTTCCTCTCACTCTTTTCCTCAGGGTTTGTTTTTGAGGTGATTCTAAACTGGCCTCTAACAGTATATACATTTCAGGATGGGTTTTGGAGTTGGATGCTCTACCTGTTCAAAGGCAATAGTGACGACATAGCTCATGGTTAGTGGAGGAGGGTTAATAGATGCCAGCAGGAACCAGGGAACCAAAGGGAGTGGATCCTAACTAATGGTTATGGACCAGGATGGAAGGCTGGATACAATTGTCATCACACAATAGAGGCAACGTGGAGTATGACTGTATCCTAGGAGATTCACTGGTGCATCTTTGATGCTTCTATGTCCATGGATAATTGTCAATGACAGCAGCCATGACCCAACAAAGGTAAGTTAAGATCTTAAACCTGTTAAGAATGAATGCTGTGTCACCTCTTAGAATAAGCAACCCCAGGGTCAGCTTTAGCTCAAGTGGTTCCTTCGTCATACAGAATAAGCAACCCTGATTTGTGGAAGTGCTGGGACAGGATAAGAAAACAACCTGAAAGTTTAGGTGAAGAAAGATGTTGAGAAATATCAACCCTGTACCACCTGCAATAGCTTGAATATGGCTTTGTTTTCCGGACCTCTGTAAGTCTTTTTAGAAGATTGCACTGACTATCAGCTAAAGGATTAGACATACATGTCGCTCCCCAGGTAAGAGTTGAATGCCAAGTGTTCTCCCGTGAGACTTGAAGATCACTAAGGGTTGTGAGTGAATCTGAGTTTCTGCCTTCTGAATGTACTTGACCTCACCTCACCTCCAGGTCTCAGCAGCTTAATCTGCTTCCTGGCCAGAATGGCCTCAGAGATGACTCATGCCATTACCTCAATCATAAAGCCTAGGTCATTGGCTACTGCCATTACTGCCACTACAACTGTCACAGAGCAAGTCTCCTCATCCCCCGACACACACACACACACACACACACACACACACACACACTCTAAACCTTGGAGAAGTTCACTGTACCAAGACTTGGCTGGGCCTTTGGAAATCCTCATTTCCTCCACAGTTTCCCAGAGTCCAGTTGACACACCTGGTAGAATAGGACACTTAACTCATGTGATAGGCTTTGACCAATAGGAAAAAGGGACAAAAATGAATCAGTAGGTAATCCACTAGCCTTGCCTCCCTACTTGAACCCCCAATAGATGTCTCAAAACACAAAGTTAAAAGTCTCTTCCTTTAATCATTCACTTTTACTTCCAGGGTATCTCCCTCACCTCTCCTCATTAGAATATCAGGGTATAAGATTTTTGCCTCAGGTTCTGTTTTCTAGGGAACTCAGGCCAGTATATTCTTCTTCCAGTCTTGGCCTGACCAATATTCAATGTGAGGTTTTTAACAAAAATAGGTGATACAGCTAGAACAATGCAAGTTCACTCATAATACCATTTTATTTATTTCTCAAAAGTCAGTTGTTTTTGACTTTATATAATTTAGTACATTTTAAGTTTTATAATATTAATGCTTTTTCATTTTGATTTCTAGTCAGCTGTATATCCTGATGTAGCTATCTCTATAGATATAGATAGATATATAATGTTATATCATATCTATATATTTATTGTTATATACATATATATCAAGGCATTTCTTTTCTCTTTTTAATGATTTTTTTCCTGTCATTGAAGCATAAGTGAGATATTAATCTATGTTAGTGTATTTTAAAAAATGGTTGTTTTTAATATAAACTAGAGGATTAAAAATTTTTTGAAAATTATAGAACTTCCAAAATACAAGACATGATTGTTTCCTGTGCATACACAAGTGATGAAAGTATAATAAGACTCATGAGATTTTACAACTGAAAAGGATTTTAGATGCCATTTGTAATCTAGATTATTTAATGTGAAAGGATAATGAAGCTTAGAAATGTGACTGGGAGACAAGCCTAGAGCCCAGAATTGCTGTTTCATTTTTCCCACTTATTGCCTTGTTCTAGCTTACAGCCATAAATTGTCGTTGCCATTCTTTATTTTAAAAATAAGATGGGGAAGAGCAAGAGGCTTATTTCAGAGAAGATTGAGAAATTTCTGTGATCTGTTCTTGGTAAAACAGCCATCATTAGGATAAAATTGGAATGAACAGCTTCTTTTTTGTGGTAGCATTTATTGGGAATAGTTAAACAAAAGGCAAATTAAAGGGGCAAATTAATGGACATTTCTTGGAAACATTGAGAAGTAAACAGTCCAGGCTAACATTAAAAATAGTCCTCACATCTACTACACACTAATGATAATTTGATGATTGAGTAACAAAATTTAAGCCATTGGGTACATCAATATGTATCTATTCACTTGACAAGAATATTGCCCAATGCTAAAACCAAGAATCTTTAGCTTTTTCAAAGTGGTTAGGCCATATAGAACATTTTAAATAATATATTTTAGGCTGTTTCTTCAAGTAACCTCTCTCTTCCTGCCCTCCCCACCCACCTCCAGTGTTTGTTTCTGGAAATGGATTAGAGAGTTAAGGTCAAAACAAGGTAGAAAGCTTTGTGAAGTGTTTCACATTAGGTTCTTTTCATGAGCACCACTATGTAATCACCTTGAGTTTAGCGGGTTGTAAATTTTGGATGCTTTGCCTAACTTTTTTAAGCTTCTTATTCAAACTATGCCATATCTTTTTGGCACGGGCAAGTTCATTTTCCTGGCCATGAAGCTGAGAGAGTTTCCAGCATTTTTATCCTAATTTAAAATCTATGCAGTATACACTGTGACTTCCTGACTTGGCAGCTTTCAAAATGCAGAGGAGATGGTGACATGCACCCTGAGAAAGGTAGGCAAAGGAATAATTGTAATAATTGGCTTTCCACCGTTCCTTGGCATCTAGACTGTGCTCTTCCTATAAGCAGTGCTATTCAAAGGGCCGTTTGTTATGAAAATTATCCCATTCTGCAAAATGGAGGAATTGAGGGGATTACCTGAATATGTTTAGAAAACACCTTTAAAGCAATTGCTCTGTGCTAGCTTAGTCAACAAAGCCTAATAATGCTGCCCTGGATGTTCTTTCTTCACCTGAGGCTGTTGTCAATTTCTTCCCCAGTAAGAGAACCCTACTACTATGGCACCGGCAGTTGAAACGATAGTTATTCCTCCACTTTGGGGCAATAACCCTTTAGGAAAAAGTGTTTTGTCTAGTCTTGAGCCATTTGTAGCTCTACAAATAAATTTCTGTTGATGGAAAAGTGAAATTGTTTCCAATATATGTTTCAACGCCAGTAAGTTTTCAAGTGCCAGAATTCTGACTTCACTTTCACATAGTAGAGCCTTAGCCAGTTGCGACTGTTGCCTAAGTCTTGGCAAAACTAATTTCATGTCTTTCATTTACTTAAAAGGCCATAAGCAGTGGTACCAAGAAGACCAACTGCGCTGTTTGTCATTCAATTTTCACATGGGCTGCCATTTCTGCTGCATATTCAATGAACAGATGTGGAGGATGGCTCCACTAACAGACTCACAGATCAGCCCAACGTGAAATACAAAATATGCTTTTCCCCAGAATGTCAGTCAACTTGGGTGGGAAAATATTTAATTAACTATATAAACTCAAAGCTAAATATTATTTCTTAGCATTTGATCAAGAGCAGGAAATGGGAGCTGGATCTAGTATCTGTGTTCTCTCTGATAGAGAGTAAGTATTCAAATTTAAATACCAAGAATATTTGTCAGTCCAGCAGCAATCCTCAGTACTTGAGAATGAGCTGACAGGGAGGTTGATTGATCAAAAATAGGACCCACAGTCTGAGAATCACTCTTAAGAAACCAGCTAGCACAGCCCTTGGGCTTCTCTACTTCCCTTTCCTTCCTTTCTGCTTGCTGGAATGTGGATGTGTGACCGAGGCTTGAGCAGCCATCTTGGAACTGGAGGTTCCCACATTCTGTAGTTTCCATAGGACACTCCCACAGGTCTAGATTGGTTTTACAAGGAATGGGGTCAGTGGGGAGAATACTGCCTACCTCTTCAGATCAACTATGAGATTGTACCCTGCTGAGGACACAACGCTACGAGCAATGTTGAAAAGAGACACAAGCTACCTAACAGACATCAATTCTAGATTAGCCCACATTCTTATCTGTGTTTTTTGCATATATGAAGGGGATCCATACCTGCTCACAGCAACACTTGTTTAAACCCTTCTTCTCCTCATATCTACTTCATTCCCCATAGCTCTGCTCTCTCTCAGTCTCCAAATTTCCCAGAAAATTTCCTGCAAAAAGCCCCTCTAGTGACTTTAGCCCTCATGCCATTTCTCCTTCTACCCCTGGGAAAAAAAGAAAAAAGTACCCGCAGTACTTATTATAGAGAGAGTTTAAGCTAGTGCTATGAAATTACAAAATCATACCATGCTCTGAGAAAGCTGATGAAAAATTTGAAGGCCTGAAACCTTCTAGACACTGCATATTTCAGTATTACCATCCTTTAAATTCTCCAAAGAGAAATGCTTCTCTACACTTGACATTTTGGAAATAATTTTCTTTAACTGAGACCAATTTAACCTCTGGCATGATCTTTAGTCCCCAAAACATCTCCTGAAATGTCTGGGTACTGGTAGGGAATTAGGGCACCAGATAGCTTATATCTGCTTATGGGAAAGAAAATATATAACACTTAACTTTAAACTTAAATGGAAATAATTTGAAATAATATATTAAGATCTTATTTATCTCATGCAGAAACAATAGCAATATCTTCTTTCTTTTGACTAAAGACCACGTCCTTTCCTTAGACCTTATAGTTTGATGTTCTGGATGATCCATGTCTTAGTTAGAAATAAAAAGAGCTAATATATGGTAATACAATATCTTAAACATCTCCCTTATTCCTGAATAGTGAGTAGAAGAATACAGTATCATCTAACAATGTATACCATTTTAAAGTTTTAGAAAGAGATGCAGGGCTAGCTAAATTTGATTGTATATGGAAGGCTATGAAAAGAGAAGTTCATATTGACTTTTAAAAACAATATCAATGACAAAATAATACTATTGTATTACTTCAAGTGCCGGCTATGTGCCGAGAAATGTATCAGTTTTTTCCATATGTGCTATGAGATAGGAATCATTATATCTACTTTACAGATAATGAGTCTGTGCCCAAAGCTACACATCAGTTAAGTGGAAGAGGCAGAATTTGAACCCACACATGTAATGCCCCAAGACGAGTATATTGTGAATCCTGCATTGCAACATAAGTCCACCATTTGTACTTTATTAACCCAATGCAACACAAACTTCCCATGCCTGTTGAATGCTCGCATATGCAAACTCCCAAGCCCACCACCAATAACTCCCTAGTGTTATGTTGTGCTGAGGATTATTTGCGACATCCATCTTTCTGGTCCATTAGCAAAGTCCAGCTTTTTCCTCAAGTCCTCTTTGTTCTAGTAACATTCTGCATTTGATGTGAAAAGTCTACTGATAACACTATTTTACACAATTTCCCCTTTATTTATAGTCCCTCACATTTTCCCTATAGTTCTGAAATATTTTACATATTTGTTGTTGTTTTATTATGTAATTAAATTTTCATTTTTCCCGACTGTGAGCTCTTCTCTACACATTATTATGGATCTGTTAAATCCCTAATGGTCACAATTTCACCTTAGTTTCCAACTGGGTTCAGCTCTGGATAACCATCCCATATCCAAATATGTATTTTCTAGTTTGTTCTAGAGTGCTGTGTGTCCTTGATGTTAGCTTCTGAGCTTTTCCTTCACTGATATTTTCCAAAATTTACACTGTCTGCTTCACTTAACTACCAGTATCTTGAGTTTATTCCCATACTATATTCAAGGGGAGGGGGGATGTGCTGATTTAGTTCCATCAGCTTTTATGTCTCCAGGCGCTTTGGAGAGATAGGGAACACTAAGGTGATGATCAGTTCAACACATACTCAATACCTATGGTTTTTATCAACAGGCGTGAAGCTCTCTCAAAATACATTATGATATGGAAACTCACAGAAAATTTCTTGTTAAACAATTCTTTTGTTTTTATTGTTGTTAGTATAAAATTTTATTCTAGTCACCTTCTCTTCCAGCTTTTGTGTTTTGATACGAACTGAATGACGAAATAAAAACATAAACATTTAAAGAAAAGAAAATTAACATGTATAATTGTGTGATTTATGGGAAGCATCTTAGTGTGCTTCTTAGAGATGCTGCCTAATTTAATTTAATAATTACAACGATTTTGTAAGACACGTTTTGTGTTCCCTAATTTTACAGGTAGGGGAATTAAAGTACTTAGCATTAAAGTAACTTTCTGTGGTCACGTAGGTAGTAAATGGCAGAGCAAAATTTTATTCCAGAATTGAATGACTTGAAAGTCCATGCTTTTTCACTAAACCACGTTGTCCTAAATAGGTGAATGAATCTTTGTAAATATCCATTTATTTCATATTTTGAATCACTCTTCTGATTGTGCATTGCTCGTCAGTGTAGTTCTCAATTTTTTCCTGTTAAGTATATCTAATTGCAGAAGATATTAACATGAGACCTGTACCAAAAAGAATTTGGGAAACTTACTCTAAATTGTCTGCAAACTTAAAGTTTCTTTAGGTCCTACTGTTATAGCTAAATTTCATGCAAAATTTGCATCCTATTACACCATATATCTCCTTATGTTAACATAAAAACTATTTACAAATTCTATTAACTCCAAAAAAAAAACACAAAAACACACACACACACACACACACACACACACACACACACAAAAACAGCAAAAAAACCTAACCTTTCTAACCTTGATTAATGGGTATCATATATTATTAGATTTATTCTAAGGAATTTGTAAAATGGGCTAAATAAAGACTCAACATTCCTCCATGTCTTATAGATATGTACATACATACATAGATACAGAGGGTGCGAAAAAATGTATACATATTTTAAGAAAGGAAAAAACTGTATTAAACTTACGCTGATGGTAACCACTTTGAGTACCTCTTGTAATTGCAGAAGTCAAACGTGACTTGCATTCATCTTTTCATTATCGGTATATATTATGACAATTTAATACAGTTTTTTTCCTTTCTTAAAATGTGCATACGTTTTTTGGCACCTTCTGTATACACACACACACATATACATAAACTTATATATTCATTTCAGTCCTTCACACAGTCTACCAAGACTTACATCTGCTTGCCCCTGGCTATCCCTCACCTTGTTTCCTCTACATTTCTCTTGACTCAGTTCAGCCACGCTAGTTTCTTTCTGTTCTTCAAATATTCTAAGCAAATTTTCACTGCAGCGCCTTTGCTTTGACAGTTTGTATGCCTGATATTCACAATATGGTTCACTTCCTCTCTTCAGTTAGATTTTATGTAGGTTTCACAATGTCCTCTTCTCTGGGAGTTCTGACTTTACTACCAACTGCCATGCCTTCTAAAATAGCATCCTGTCTTCCTCTACTCATGTTCTTTTTTTTTTAAAAAATAGCCTTATTTCTATATCTGATGCTGATCAATTTATTAATTTATCTGTGTCCCCTTCTAGAATGCCAACCCTTTGAAGTTAGGGAACTTTTTTCATTATTCATCTGAATCATGGTTTCTAGCTGCAAAAGAACTGAACCCATAATTATTATAAAAAAAGTAATAAATGTATTAAAGCTAGTAGGTTGTTCATGGACTCTCCAAAGGACAAGATTACCATGCTTGGAGGCAAAGCCCTCAGGAGCACTGGCAAACACTCACTGTGGGGATCTTCCAAAAACCCCACCACTCCCGCCACCCAAATCAGATACCACAGTTCACACGCTGATCACACACTACCCCTGGAAGCCCAACTCTTTGGCTATAGGCTCTGATTTAACAGGTAAAACATTAAGACAAGTAACCACTTTTGTTTCTGTAGTTGTTTCTTTCAAGACCACAGTCCTGAGTGAGTGCATCTGATTAGCAAATTCTAGGTCACGTAGATGGATCTTAGATCAATGGCAGTGGCAAGAAAAGCAAGTTTCCGGCTTCTAACTTGCGTAGGGTGTTCCTTAACATAGGGAATCCCCTAGATATAAGAAAGCTACCTGGCCCAGGAAAACGAGGCAAATGTCCATGTCATCACTGCATGCCTAGCACCTAGAACAGTGTGGGACACACTGCAATCATTCCATAATAGTCACTAAGTGAATGGATGAACATATCATGTTCGTGTTCCAGGTTATACTTTTCTCACTTTGATGTTGCAGTATTTTGAAAGCTGAATTTACACAAACTTGAAGTTACAAACAGCAACAACTTTTTCTCAGTGTTTTGGAGATCTGAACTACTGCCAAAAAAACAAAACAAAAAAACAAACACAAAAAAAAACACACAGAAAAGTGATGTTTTCAGAGTTTCTGTGGGTGAACATTATTTTAGGTGTCATCTTCTTGCTGAGTTCAAATGATCCACATCCTGTAATGGCTGATGTGGTCCCACAATGGCCAGTCAGGCTCTTTTATTGCCTCAAGGGAACCCAGGTCAAAGGTCTTTTTTAACATAGAAAGATGGCTAGTGATGCCTGTAATTTATTTTACATTAAAAATCTGACCAGGTCAACAATTTCTCTTCCAAATCTCATGGGGATAGATATGTTTTGATATTCATAATTTTTAGATATTAGAACGTATATTAGTACATACACCATATGTTACATGACATTCTCAGTTGAGTCTAGGACAGCACCCTGTAATCAAACCCATTACTAGTTCTTCAATGGGATTTATAATAACATATTAGACTCAGTATGATAAATACTATAAATAGCCTCACCTCAGTTCACATCAGGTTTTGTTCCCAAATAAGTTATATGACTTTTTTTGGTTTTCAGATTTTGGAATTAAGGGTAAGAGATTGTAGACCTGTAAATGTATCAATTACCAATGAATGAAGGCACTTGCATGTTTATTGTTGCTATGATTAATTCTTTATTCAACTGTTCAATTTACTTTTAATGCTCTCATTTTAACATGGAATTTAAACATATTTATTTATTTATTTATTTAGTCTTTTAAGGATATTTAGCCTAGAAACAAAAGTGATATATATTTATTTCCCTCTCCATCAATAAAACTCATGTCTTACTAAAACCTCTAATCATATTGCACACTTTTCAGACTGACTAGCTCTGCTTCACTTCACCAGCCCCTGTGACTCTCTCAGTAACAATGTTAGAACTTGTTTTTTACAGATCTATATAGAATCTCACATTACCTTACTTTGAATTTATTGTTTTTTAATAATTACCAAAGTTCCCAGCTGACATTTACTTTTAAAAGGTTGGTTAAAAAAATAGCATTCCCAAAACAAAATAATGTTTAAAGTGCAGGAATGAGCAATAAACCATTCTTTTAACTGATCATTGCCCATCCAGCCAGAATCAACTCAAATAACAATAATGTTCTGAAAATCTCTTTACTAAGACATTGTTTGGCAAGAACTGCATACCACACCATAATTATTAACACTGATTTTCTTCCTTGTACATGTAGATATACGTTATTAACTTACAGTGATTGAAAATATCGTTGGATCCTCAGTACCCAAGATATATATCTTTTAGTTACAGCAATTTTGTCAAAATGTGTTGAACAATATTCTGTGCTGTGATCTGTTCCCTACAAAAAATAATGGTGTTTGAACGGGAGAAACCAATTTAATTGCGACAATAGATTTGACATCTAATATTTTTAAACTATCAACAGAGCGACAGATATTAAAATCTTTCCTACAATCATATACACTGAGCAATCACACTGAGGAAAGCTAATTTGGATGAGGTTTCCAAAATAATGTTGACTGCATGATATTCTTAGTTTTATTTACATTTTACTAACATCCGCCTTTTCTAATAAAAACATAATAACTTTGTTTATAGATTCCAGGAATTTTCAAGTTATATTTTTAGAAGAGAAATGAACTCAAACATTTTATATACCTTTTTGCCAAAAATCTCCAAGAATTCTCCCTCAAGAGTAATGAATTCTTTGACAGCAATCATTGGAAAGGAAGGAAAGTAATTAAGGGAAAACTGTCATCAATCCTACCAACATGCTCTACAATACACTTACATTCAGAACATCTCAACACAGGCCAATATATTCTATTTCTAATACCACCCATTGTCCTGAACATTAATATGTAAAAGGCGTGGAGAGACATCAAGCCTACCACAAGTTTTGATGCCTTGATTAAAGGAGGCCTCTCAACACTAATAATTGGAATTGTCATTTTGTTCCCTAGAAGTTTTTGCACTCCACCCTAATGCAGCATGGAAAGATCCTGACAGCCTGGGGGAAAATGTTATTCTTTCATAGACTGAGAGAAGAGAAATGTTGAAAGGAAAAAAGGGGAATAGAGAATCCACAAGAGACCTAGAGTGCAGTTGTATTTTTTAGAAGTAAACATGGAAAATTCAAATTTGTTATTTCCTTATTAACTTTCTGTTTGGATGATTCAGCCACAGCTGTCAATGGAGTATTTAGGTCCCCTAATATAATTGTGTTTCTGTCAGTTGCTTTCTTTAGTTCTGTCAGTAGTTGCTTTATATATTTTGGTGCTCTCTGATTGGGAGCATATATATTGATGATAAGTGTTATGTCTTCTTGATGTATTGTTCCCTTTATTACTATGAAATATCCATCTTTATCTCTTGTTACCCTTTTTATCTTAATGTCTATTTTGTCAGATACAAGTATGGATACACCTTCTTTTCTCTGGGTGCCATTGCTTGGAGTATCATTTTCCACCATTTCACTTTGAGTCTGTATTTGTCCTTACAGTTGAGACGTGTCTATTGAAGGCATCATATAGTTGAGTTTTGTTTTTTGATTCAATCTGCTACTCTGTGTCTTTTTATTGGTGCATTCAGACCATTTACATTTAGAGTGATTATTGATATATGAGGGTTTCCTATAAGCATTTTATCTTTGGTTTTCTTGTAGTTTGGTGTCTCCATTGTTTCTTTGCCCTGTGTTTCTGTCTGTTATTTTAGTTTGGTGGTATTCTATGATCTTTTCCTTTTTTTTAAATGTTATTTATCTCAGTTGTAGATACAATGGAATATTACTCAGCCATAAGAAAAGATGAAATATTGCCATCTGTGACAACATGGATGGATCTTGAGATTATCATGCTAAGTAAAATAAGTCAGACAGCAAAAGTTGACAACCATATGATTTCACTCATATGTGGGATATAAAGCTGAAAGCAACAAACAAACAAGACAAACAAACAAACAAACAAACAAAAACTCATACACATGGACAATGGTTTAGTGGTTACCAGAGGGTAAGGGAGAGAGAGGGTAAGTAGAAGAGGGGAGGTCAAATATATGGTGATGGAAGAAGAATTGACTTTGGGTGGTGAACACAAAATGCAATATATAGATGATGTATTGTACACTTGAAACCTGAATAATTTTACTAACCAATGTCACCCCACTAAATTTAATTTAGAAAAATTTACTTGACTACATGTAAGATGTTGAGAATTTGGTTTTATACCCTTCCTAATATTGGCAACTATACCAACATTTATAAAACATTAAAGAGCGCATATTTTTAAAATGAAAGAAAATTGAATGTTAATTATTTTGAAATTTCTGCCCATGCTACCCCCTTGTAAAAGTTTTTGTGTAACACATAATATGCATTCCCTATTTTGAGACCAAACTCTAGGATGACATTTATTCTGCTTTGCTGTATCTTCTCCCACACAAAAGCCAACACTTAAAAGCCCTGATTTAAGAATTCTGGATTTAGATTTTTGACATTTTCAGACAATCTAGCAGAGATTGTCATGTGTGTAACAAATATGTCATTTACCTAGAAAGCCTCAAGTACTCCAGCCAGATGGAGTCACATTCTTTTTAAATTTCAAAATGAAATCAAATGGATAAAACCTTCAGATTGTGGGTTTGTATAACCCTGGTTCCTCCTTCATATGATATCCTCTTTTCAACTGTACATAGTCATTTTCTTATTTTTCTTTCAGGACAAATCAATCATGCCAGCCTCCTTTCTCAGATTACTTCTGGAATTATACTATATTGCTGAGTTTTTTTCTCTGTGATTCTCTCAGGTTGTCCCAAGAAATGAAAAATTCTATAACTTAAGTCATAATAATTCAACGAGTTCTTTATCCCCATTCTGGCTATGAAAAGGCAGATATGCCATTTTTAATACTCAAAATATCTTCCTTAAATCTGTATGAAGAAAAAGAGTGGTCTTCCTAAGACGAATTCTTACATAAGCAGGCTCTTTTTTTATTTTCAATTAGAGTTGACATATAACATAACGTTAGTTTCAGGTGTACAACATAGTGATTAGACATGTATATAATTACAAAACAATCACCCTGATAAGTCTACTACCCATCTGCTACCATACACAGTTATTACAACATTATTGACTATATTCTCTATGCTGTACTTTATATTCCCATGACTTATCTAAAATATATAAGTAACTCATACAACTTAATACCAAAAACAAACAAACAAACAGAAAACCATCCTATAAAAAAATGGGCGGAGCACCTGAATAGATATTTCTACAAAGAGGAAATACATATAGCCAACAGCCATATGAAAAAATGCTCAGCATCACTAACAATCAGGGAAATGACAATTAAAACCACAATGAGATATTACCTCACTCATGTCAGCTGGCTATCATCAGTAAGTCAACAAACAACATATGTTGGTAAGGATGTGGAAAAAAGGGAACCCTTATGCCTTGTTGGTGGGATTGTAAATTGGTGTACCCACTATGAAAAATAATATGGTAGTTCCTCAGAAAGTGAAAAATGTAACTAGCATGTGACCTAGCAATTCCACTTCTGGGTATTTATCCAAAGAAATCCAAAACACTAATTCAGAAAGATATATGCACCCCTATGTTCATTTCAGCATTATTTACAATAGCCAAGATGTAAAAGCAACCTAAGCATCCATCAATAGACTAATAGATAAAGAAGATGTGGTACATATATACGGTGGATTATTACTTAGCCATAAAAGAATGAAAATTTGCCATTTGACACAACATGAATGGACCTACAGGGTATTATGCTAAGTGAAATAAGTCAGACAGAAAAAGACAAATGCCATATGGTTTCACTTATGTATAAAATCTGTAAAACAAATAAAATGAAATTAATAAAAAACAAAATAGAAACAAACTCATAGATATAAGGAACAAATTAATGGTTGCCAGATGGGGGAGGGATTGCAGGGTTGGGTTAAAAAAAGGAAGGCATTAGGGAGTACAAATGAAAATACCTAGGAAAAAATTTAACCAAGGACTCAAAAGACCTGTTCTTGTAAAACTGTAAGACATTGGAAAAAGAAACTTAAGAAGATACAAATAAATGCAAGTCCATACCTTGCTCATGAATAGGAATAGTTAACATCATTCAAATGTCCATACTATCCAAAGAAATCTATACATTCAGTGCAAAATATCAATGACATTTTTTCCCCCACAGAATTATAACAAATAATCCTAAAATTTATATGGAACCACAAAAGACACCAAATAACCAAAATAATCTTGAGAAAGAACAAATTTGGTGGCATCATGCTACATGATATCAAACTACAAATATATAGTAATCAAAGCAGCATGATACTGCCATAGTTCAATGAAACACAAAAGAAAGCCCAGAAATAAACCCACGTCTATATGGTCAATTAATCTATGACAAAGGAGGCAAGTATAAACAAGTACAATGGGGTAAAGACAGTCTCTTTAATAAATGGTGTTGGGAAAACTGGACAGATATATGCAAAAAAAGCATATTGTAGTTAAAAGTTATAGTCCATACTCTGCCTTTTTTTCTGTTTTGCTCAATGATTCTTCATATTTTTATTCATATTTTAGCTGACCTGATACAGACCCTATAAACCAGAAAATCTTCTCTTCTTGCTGTATTTTGAATAATATAAACTTTTTCTTATGTGGATTATTTTAATAATTTTTTAACCATTTGTCCATTTTTAAAATCATTACGCCCATGCACATTTTTTTTTCCTTGATGGCCATTGTGCTGTTTAGTACACTTGGAACACTTAGTTTTGTTTTCTGCTGTACACTAGCTACTGACTTTGGTTACACATCCTTTGATCCCAAAATACATTTTTTTTTCAGTTTTAAACAGCTGAAAACTAAAATGATATTTTGTTTCTTTATATACTTCGAAAGACCTTAATGGGAACTTAATATTGAAAAAATAATGCTTGCTCTTTTAATTAGCCATTAAATATGGAAGGTCTAAATCCAAGAATATATAAATCTTAAAGTCGGGCCTTCAATATGTTAATAGTTTTGCTTCTTGATATGTTCTTTTAAATATCTTTATGATTGCTTTCCTGGGACATACTTTCCAAAACAGTATATTTCAACACTGGCTGCTCATTAGAATAACTAGGGAAAATTTTTTAAAAACTGCAAATACTTGAGCTCTACCCCCAGAGGTTCTGAATTAATTGGTGTTGGATAGGGCCCAGTTATTTATTTATTTATTTTTAAAATAAATTAGGTGTTTTCTAATGAGTGGGAGAGTTAAATGCAAGTGTCCTAAAGTAAGGGTGTGTTTCCATTTTATTTTCTATCATGGCAATTTCTCATTTTAAAAATTATCACTCACAATAGCAATGAATAGATAATGAACTTAAGAAACAAACTAGCAAACTGTATGTACAAAATTATAAAATGCTTTTAAAGGCACTTAAATAAGACCTAAACAAAGTAAGAAAGAAATAATATTTGTGGAGAAAAAGGCTGGATATAATAAATATTTCAGTTCCTTCCAATTAATGTCCTGTTAAACAGGATTTTTTGTTACTTTTTAGTTCTGAAAGCTAATGCTCAAATGTATCATATTTTGCCGTGTATAACGTGCACCCACATTTTTGGACCAAATTTTCAGGGGGAAAAAATCTTTCGTTTTAATTTTTTAATTCAAGTTTTTATTTGTTTACATTTAGGTACTTTTTTGTGTGAGTTATACAGGAATTTTAGCATTTATTTTTTAACATACTATGGTACAAGAAATTTTATGTAACAAATAATTACAAAACCCAAGAACAGATACAAGGTACAAGAAATTTTATGTACCGATAAACAAATTTACAATATTTATGCATCATAGAAGGTGAAGAACTCTTTGTCCTTGCAAATTCATCGTAAGCTCAACAAAACTAATTATTGTATTCCAGGGTATTATTTTGCATACAGATATGGTTATTGATTGGTTACACTTTTAACTCATAAGCATAAATAAAAGAATTAAAAACATTTATATAGATACAGAATTAGTACTACCCATGTATCATGCTCATCCTTATTTTTCCCTCACAAATTAGGGCAAAACAGTTTTAGATAGGTAAACTAGAGAAACCCTGGGAAGGCAACATTGGGATCAGGAATCAATAAAAATGATAAATGAGGGGGTGACTGGTTAAATCAGCTGATTAGAGCATGGTGCTTTTACAACAAGGTTGCCAGTTCACTCCCCACATAGGCCACTGTGAGCTGTGCCCTCCACAACTAGACTGAAACAACTACTTGACTTGGAGCAGATGGGTCCTGGAAAACACACTTAAATAAATAAAAGTTTAAAAAAATATATCTAAATAAATAAATAAATAAATAAAAATGACTGAGATGTATCAGATGTGTCATTATAGACATCAGTGAGGAAATCACTGATTATATAATAAATGATTATGAGACAATTAGTTAACTATACATACATAAGCTAAATTATATCTTCCACATGCAATATTTTTAAAAATCCAATTGAACTAAAGATAAGTTATGAATGAGGAAACCTCAAAAGTATAAGAAAACAATATTAAAATATATATTTGGACACTGGAATCAGGAAATATTTTTAAAATAGGACCCAAATAATATTTTTAAAATAATTTCAAACAAAAAAGAAAAAAAAATCGCGTATTTGACGATATTAGAAAGATTCCAAGGTACTATAAGTCATAAACTTGGAGAAGACATTTTAAAACACTTTTAAGTAGTATCCAAAATATATACAAAATCTTACAAATTAATGAGAAATCAAATTAAACAGAAACAATTTCATAAAAGAAAGTTAAACCACTAAATGAGGAAAAAGGAAAGGAAGAAGACAGAGGCATTTCATAATAGATGGAGTGTGTATGGTTAATCAAAATACAAAAAGATTCTCAAACTCCTTAGTAATGCAGGAACATAAATTACATTCATAATGAGATATGCTTTTATACCTACTAAATTGAAATAACAAAAATAACTCTCTATACAAAGTTTGGCAGGATATGGAATACTGGGAACTCTTAATATAGTATTGGTAGAATTGAATATTGGTATAATCACTTTAAAAAACTATATAATGCATGTGCTCTCTTAGATATATTACTTTTTCATAGTAAAAAGTAAATGGTAATCGTTAGCTGGGCCTGTACAATGACCAGTTCTGTTCATGTTCATATATTAACTTACTTAGTGCTTGACACAAGTCAGTGCAATCAGTTGATGCCTCCATTCTAAATATAAGGGAAACTATGAGCTGGAAAATGAATTAGGAAAGAAGTCTCGAAAGTGTAGCATCTGAGAGTGGGGTAGATCGGGTGCCTTGGTAAGGCCTTTCCAAATACATGGCATTTGAGTAAAGCTATCATGGGAGTTTGGCATGGAAAACCGAGCAAATAGCCAATGCAAAGGCACTGAGGCAGTGGTGGGTCTGTTTTTCCCAGGAAGAGCAAATGTTCAGTGTAGCTGGAGCAAAGTGAAGTGGGAAAAGCAGAAGATGAAATGTGATAGGTTGGTGTTGGGATTAGGTAGGACTTTGTAAGAGGGTATGTATGAACGGAGGCGGGATGTAATCTGACCAATCTGACTATTTACACACATTGGCGGGCTGCTCTTTTGAGCAGTATTCTAGAAAGTCATGGCAGAAGGAGTGCAATTATTTGGGAGATGCCTGACAGTAATGTTGTAGGCATGGAAATAGTGAGAAGTCAAGCAGTTCTGAAGGATGGGATCTGGTGTGTCAAGGACAGAGGAATTAAGAGTAAATCCGAGGTTTTTAGCTTAAACAACGGGAAAACAATAAAGTGAAAATTGGCTATGTAATACCAAGCACACATTTTTTGGGGCATATTTTTCAATAGTGTCTACTAGGCTGGTGAGAGCCCATTTCCCTAGTTTATTCAGTAGTACAGAGATCAGTAGATTATTTTAATATTCATCTTAGTAACACTAGTAGTTACATTTTGAAAACTCTCTAGATATATGAGCTTATGTGGAATTATAGATACCCACTACTAAATTTGCTGATAAACCTTTTCCAACCTTGAGGCTATATCAAGCAGAGTTAAGGAGAAAGAAGAAAAATGTCTCCTTGGGCTTTGCTTTGAGAGCTCCCTTTAAAAGTAATTTCTCTTATTGAAAGAGGAGGCCCAATCTTGGGAATTGCTGGCTTCAGCTGCTACAGGCAAAACCGATTTCCTTCACTTGTTTCAAAAAGGTCGACAGCGTGCAGGCATGACCCAGCATGGCAACTAATATAATTAGGAGAGAAACTGCATACACTCTAGAAAATTCCAAATTCCATTCTCTGTGTTGTGCTATCCTGTTTACGACAAAACGTTAAGACCAATAGAGGGCATGAATTTACAGTGCAGATGGCAACTTGCACTTGGGACAGTCTTTTTTGTCTTCCCTCCTTTGCTTCAGGGAAGAAAAGGATTAGAAGCAAGACAAAAGAGATGATGTGGTTGAATTGTTAGAAGCTAAGTATTTTATTGTTTTTACTGTAAGCCCTTGTTAGCAAACTGCATCTAAGTGGGGCCCTGTGATATTTTCTTTTATAAAAATAAAACCTTTTGAATAAATATGAAATCAATATTGAGGCATGGGGCAATACTGTGAGTGCAGGAGGCTGATGTTTTGCCGGCGACATTCTACCAAGTTATCACTACTGATTAGTGCTGTTATGCAGCTCATTAAAATATATATATATATATATATATATATATATATATATATATATATATATATATATATATATATATAGCTTTTCAGGCCTTCTATACTTGGTAAAGCTGCATTTTTACAAATCTCTGATGGTTCTGCTTCCCTGAAATGCCTTGATTGCTGCCTGAACTTCTTTACTTTCTTCAGACCTGCCCCGGTCATTTTGTACAAGATTAAGGCTCTGTTCATTTCTGTTGTATTTGTAATATTGTGCGTGTGAGTGAGTGTGTGTGTGTGTGTGTGTGAGAGAGAGAGAGAGAGAGAGAGAGAGAGAGAGAGAGAGAGAGAGAGAGAGAGAATGGCATATATAAGAGAGATTGCCATTCATTATATATGCTTCTCTCTATTTAAAAACTAGTCCTCACTAGGTGAAAGTCTCTCCTTTTTGTTTATTTTTAAAACAATTAAGTACCCACATTTTCCCTTACAATACTAGATTTTCTCTCAACCCTTCATGAGTAAACTAATATAAATCCCATTTCTATGTTGTCCAGACTTAGGAAAAATGAAGCTGTGGTGATACAAGTCAGTGAGTGGATCCTCTGGTGGGGGGGCGGGGAGAAGGGTTGAACTGGAAAGGAGAATGAGAATCCTTTCTGAAATGATTGAAACATTATATATCTTGTTTTGGGGTGGGGGCCACATGGGTATATATGATTGTGAAACTAATTGAGCCGAACAGTTAATACCTGCATACTTGAATGCAGGTAAATTATATACTTTTATAAAAAGAAATTTTAATTATTTTCTCTGTTCATCCTTCTGCCTTATCAACCCCTGTCTATTAAGCTAACATAATCATTTCTTCAGGTATCTCTTGTCTTAAACACATTTCTGCTCTCTGTTTCCTCCCAACACACACTTAATATATGACAAATATAAAAATTAATAAGCAGATGATTTAAAAGTAATTGGCAGAGACCAAATGTCTGGAAAAAAAGACAAAATTTTCATATTGAATCTTCAAAATACATTTTATAGTACCACATGAGTATCATTGTATAAGGAGGTAAAAATCAGTATAGGGAAAATTTCTTCATAACAATTGTATGGGGAAGTTTGAAGAATCATTTTGGTATCTACAAAAAGCTAAATAAACACCATCTTTAGAAGTGCCCAGTTTCCTTTATTGTGGATTAGAGAGGAAGTCCTTGAAATGTTCCTTCTAAATCTCTTTCTATCTATGTCTGTATCTGTATTTATGTTTTTATCTGTATACATGTATCCATATAAAAGTTTAATAAATAAGGGTAGAGACTTCAGACTTTAAAAAAAAATTGTTAGGAATTAAACATCTAAGGTATAAACATAGCAACGAATGGCTGAAATGGACTGGAAGTCAAGGTCTTGGGAGAAGAGAAGGTCAAGAAACTGAGAGATGAGGTTATTAGAGCTACCTTCTAAACAAATTTGGAAAAGATTTGGAGAACAGGATGCAAGAGTCTTTGATAATAATAGGGTCTTCAGATTCTGAAAAAGAGGATATTCTTTGGATACCATGCCATTTAAAAATTTGCTACATGTACAAATAGGAATTTTCACAGCCATCCATGCATGTCTGTTGGCAACAGCCAAACTTGATGAATTATGTTCTAGTGAGCCAAGGACCAAAATCACCAATGAATGAATCATCAAAGGTTCATAGAAGACTGCAACAAGGTGGATAGTCAGTATAAGAGTTACAGGGTGATAGAGAAATGACGGAGATAAAAGGCAACGAGGAGCAAGGCAGACATCTATCTTCAGACTCAGCGAGACTAGAGATGTGAAAGAACTCCCTGTGAAGGAACTCTCATGAGACATTATTCTCAGAAGGAAACCAGGTTACACTTAAAACAAAATACTTTGAGAAATATCCAGAAAATATGTTGAAGAAAGATTGGGTTGTGTTGATTATAATCTCTGAGTACTAAGGGACGCAGTAGAAGTATTAGAAATGTCAGGACAGGCAGAATGAGAGTAGGTAAGGTGGTGTTAAAGCTCTATGCAGATGAGAGTCTGACTGAAGAACAATGGCATGGGAATGTGGGGCTTGTGCTGGCATGATAAGATTTATCAAAGGAGATTGTAGTGGTGATACAGTGAGTTTGGAAGGTTTGATACTAAAATGTTCCAAGAGGGGGATATGAATAAATGATCAAGTTATCAATCAGAAAGATCAAATAATCAAATCAAACCCATATGAATAAAATATATTGACCAGAAACATGATTTGCTAATTGATTCAAGGATACGTTGAATCAAGACACATGAGTAAAGCAAGGAGAGGTTTGGAATATCAAGGACGTCTCCCCACATTCTTCTCATATTAGACCTAAACTCTGGCCCAGAGTTTCTAATGAGGTATATGGATTAACTTATGGAGGAAGGAGTGCTGAAGTTATGAGACATATCCATTTATACCCAGGTAGCTACATTGCTAACGTGACATTTTTGATGAAGCCATGCCTCCTGAATCTATAGATTCCAGATTTATTTACCATAAGGAATCCTAATCCAGGAACATCCTGGAATTTCATTGGAATTTTGGGGGAAAATAAATCTAATTTAGAAATAAATTTAGAAATAAATCTAATTTCTAAAACCTTAATAGCTCCATTTTAAGATTTTGAGAGTTCATTTAACATAGTTTTTAAAGACATATGCTTACTGGCTTATGTTTTATAGAAGTACCTGTACAATTTTGGGGGAAAACAATGTTGTATTTTGCTGAATACATAAAGTTGATGGAAGAGAGCTTCATCTACTAAAACAAAATGGATAATATTTTCACTACTTTATAAATTTGTTAAAAATGTTTGAAATATTAGAAAGACTTACCTAATTTTTGATGCTTTTGTATTCCAGCTTGGTATATGATTACACAGTTGCTAGCTGAATTCTCTTTGTCTGAATGTGTGTGTACATGTATGCAGGCATGCTAGATTATAGCATGCAGGCATGCTAGATTATTCCTATTAAAAGTTGTATTTACCTTATCTTAGATGTTTTATTACCACAAGAATAGCTCAATAACACAAAGGGAGCCACTTATTTAAGATGTAAATATTATAATAAAAACTTTTCATTAGGTTTTTACTTAATAGCATAAAAATATGCATCTTTACCCTTAGACGTTAATTTCCTGTGCCTACTAATAAATAAACACTCATAAAAATATTCCCCTACAGATAATAAACTTTTAGATGTCACATGGCCAACATCGTACTTTAAAAGTCATATTTTATACTTTAAAATTCCCCACATACATAGAATACCTGGATAACCCTGAGATATTTAAAAATGACATAAAAATGATTATCAAAGAATGATTGAAGTGATGGGGTATTGTTCCCCAGAATACATATAGGAAAGATTTGAGTTTTCATTTTGGTTTTGAGAGTGGCAGTTGTGGTTTGTGTCAATCAAATGCCTTCATCCTTTTGAGCCTTAGGTTCTTAGCTATTGTTTTTGTTGTTCTGTTTTGTATTTTAAGGTACAATTTGAGATACTTGAACATGTTTGCTGCAATTCCCTCAAGCACTAATACTCTATACATTTGCAGCAAACCTGTGAAATACTGCAGAAGAAAGCAGAAACCTTCTGCAATAAGGAAGTTCTTTAGGGTACAGAATATCATACCTCTAATGTATCACATTGTGACTAGAGTTTATTTTGGAGAAAAATCAGACACACAAGCAGGGTTGATCTCAGGAGTACTCTGGGTGGGTAGCCTGTGTCTCGGGAGGCCTCCTGACAAAATCGAATGTTACTGTAGATATTGACAGATGTGAGGAATAGCTAATTGGATATGTTTATCCCCAAGATTTGGGACAAACTGAGCTCACTTCCTTACAATTTAATAGTTTTATATGTACCCTGCAATGACTACCTCATAATAAACCTTTAATAATCAATAATATAAGATAATGTGCCTTATACTGAAACATTACTTAGGAAGATGAGACTATTTCTATAGGCACTGGTTTAACTTGTAATGATAATATAACTTGCATAATTGATGGATATTCACAAGAAATATGTTGGACACTGCAAGAAAAATCTCTTCATAAACCTTTAGACTATCAAGACCCACATGTTGATTATACCTTAGCTATCAATTGGATTAAGCTGTTGAATAACTCTGACATTGTAAAGCATTTAGAAAAACAAGCTACTAAAACTAATCAACAATTTGTAAATCTGTTATATGGTGAATTTTATGCATAACTAATCAAGAATCTGCTTTAATTGTACACCACTAATATGGTATTTTTCAAAGGCTATTCACCTAAAATCAATATTTGCTTAAATTTTTACTATCATCCTATCATAATATTAATCATGGTTTTATTATGTATACTTTTTGGACTTGTTGGATGCATAGAATATTAATAAAACTCAAAGAGAAATCAACACTAAAAAAATTTCTTTGAGAATATCATTAGTGTATACAAATATCTCAGCATTCTTATTCAAAAGGATTTTGTTAGTAGGAGAAGAGAGGGATCCTAGAGTTTATGGACACTGAAGGATTATACTGGAAAGAAGAAAGAAGTGAACATGAGTACTAACAAGAAAGGAAGGAAAATAATTTCTCTCTGTTGGAAGACCCCTGTCAGGGTCTTCATGGAGATTTTGGGGGTACTTAGCCAGACTTGAATATTGTCTCTGGCTGTAGGGCTGCTACTGCCTTTGACCCCCAATGACCCACAATTCTAGTTGTGAAATTCTCTGGTGAGGAAGCAGAGGCTTGCTGAGCAAGTCCTATGAGTGGGAGCCACTAAGTCATTCAAGGAAAAAGGTAGAGACTGTGACTCACTGAAATTTACTAATCTATACTATGCTATCTGTATATATAAAAAACTCCCTCTTTAAAAAGACATATCAGATCTCTTATTTTTAGAATTCCTGCCATCCATTAGGGGATTGTATTATGCCTTTTGTTCAAGCAAAATCTTATAGGTGTTATGTGCTCCAAGCCCACAAAGTTGTTGTTTCTCTCATTATTCTCTAAAATAGACTCCAGTCACAATGTGATACGTTAGAGATATGATATTCTGTACCCTAAAGAATTTCCTCAATGTAGAAGATTTCTGCTTTCTTCTGCAGAGCACATTGCACCAGCAGATATTTTACTTCTCAACCCTACTAATGGTAGAATATTGAAGGGAGGAAAACATTAAATTTCTCATTCTCTTTGAATGCTGGTTAAAGAGATGATGTATACTGCAGAGAGGTAATCAAATGAAAATAGAACAATGAAAGCAATATAAATTTTGGCAACATCTTATTGATTTTTTTAAAAAATTTACTCAGAATTCATAAAAATGCAATTCAGGGGGTGGCTGGATGGCTCAGTTGGTTGGAGTGTGAACTCTGAACAATGGGGTTGATGGTTCAATTCCCACAAGGGCCAGTGAGCTGTGCCCTCCATGAGATAACTAGCTGCTACTGAACTTCTGGAGGGGCAGCCGGATGGCTCACTTGGTTAAGGCACAACCTCTCAAAAACAATGTTGCTGGTTCAATTCCTGCATGGGATGGTGTGCTACACCCCCTGCAACTAAAGATTGAAAACGGCGACTGGACTTGCAGCTGAGCTGCGCCCTCCACAACTAGATTGAAGGACAACAACTTGGAGCTGATGAGTCCTGGAAAAACACAGTGTTCCCCAATATTGCCCAATAATTTTTTTTTTTTTTAAATGCAATTCAGAAGCAAACATATGACATCTTACAATTAAGTTCACAAACTCATCCTGGAAAAAGTGCTACACATTTCATTACTGAATATCACTACAGTCACTTTTGAAGTATTCCCTTTGGGAAGCTATGCACCGATGCCAGTGTCTAGTCTACCCTTCAAAGCAATTTTGGAACTCTTTTTCTGGAATGGTCATCAGAGCTGTTGTAGTATTACCCTTGATGGCCCGAATGTCATCAAAATGTCTTCCTTTCAATATTTTCTTTATCTTTGGGTAAAGAAAGGGGCCAGGTCAGGTGAGTAGGGAGGGTGTTCCAATACAGTTATTTGTTTATTGGCTAAAAGCTCCCTCACAGACAGTGCTGTGTGAGCTGGTGCATTGTCACTATGCAAGAGCCATGAATTGCTGGCGAAAAGTTCAGTCTAATTTTTCACACAGCCTTTTCAACACTTCCAAATAGTAAACGTGGTTAACTGTCCAGTTGGTATAAATGCATAATGAATAATCCTTCTGATATCAGAAAAGGTTAGCAACATCATTGCAACAAGTTCATGAACTTAATTGTCATACCTCGTATTTTTTAAATTGTTTTTCTGGAAACTTTTGGGATTTCATTTTAAGCCAGCTAAACTGTCTGGTCAAATACCTCTCTATAAGATACCATACAGAGGCCATGAATGTTACTAAAGTTGATGTTTTGATTAAATGACATTGTGCAGAATGTTAAACTTCAAAAGTGTCTTTGATATCATCTTGTTCGATCTCTTGGTTTAGGAATTTCTCTTATGACCTCCTACTTGGAATATGTCATGTGACTAGGAACTCACCACCTTTCAAGGCAACCCATTTTATTTTTACACAGAATTTAGCAATAAGCAGTATAATTAAAACCGTATTTTTTACATTGAAATTAAGTTGCTTCCTGATATATTTTTTCTTATTGGCCCCATTCTTGCACATTGTAGTTAGACAGGGTATGTTTTATTCTAATATAGCCTCTAGGAAATACTCCAAAGTGATCAGTATTGTACAGAGTATGTTAGGTTTTTTTCAAGTAAAGTTATATTACAAGACATTTATTAAAAATTGTTATAAGATTATCTTAGAACACTTCCCAGGCTTTGTCTATATTTCCCATTTCAAAATATCTTATGTCGTCCCTTGATTTGCATTCCTACTGCCTCCTCAAAAATCTTTATGGATGAAAGGCCACTGGATGGTCTGGTTTTTTAACTATTAAATTTACTGGGGTGACATTGGTTAGTAAAATTATGTAGGTTTCAACTGTACAATTCTATAATCCATCATCTATAATGTATATTGCATTGTATGTTCACCACCCAAAGTCAATTCTCCTTCCATCACCATATATTTGACCCCCTTTACCCTCTTCTACCACACCCCTCACCTCTTACCCTTTGGTAACCACTAAACTGTCATCTTTGTCTGAGTTTTTGTTTGTCATGTTCGTTTTTTACTTTCAGTTTTATATCCCACATATAAGTGAAGTTATGTGGTTCTCAACTTTTTTTGTCTGACTTATTTTACCTAGCATGATAATGTCAAGATCCATACATGCTGATGAAAATGGCAGTATTTCATCTTTTCTTATGGTTGAGTAATATTCCATTGTATATATGTACCACATCTTCTTTATCCAATTATTTATCAAAGCACATTTTGGTTGTTTCCTATCTTTGCCACTGTGAATAATGCTGTAAGGTACATAGCAGTACATACATCTTTATGGATAAATGTTTTCTGATTTTTTGGGTAGATACCAGAAGAGGGATTGCTGGGTCATATAGTAATTGTATTCTTAATTTTCTGAGGAAACCCTATACTGTTTTTCATAGTGGCTTTTCCAATTTACATTTCTACCAGCACTGTATTGAGTTTCTTTTTCTTCACAAGCTCTACAACACTTGTTATTACTTGTCAGGTTGATAATAGCCATTTTAAGAGGTGAGGTACTATCACATTGTGGTTTTTATTTGCATTTCCCTAATAGCTAGTGAAGTTGAGGATTTTTTCATATATCTGTGGCCATTTCTGTGTCTTCTTGGGAGAACTGTGTGTTCAGGTCCTTTGCCCATTTTTTAATAGGATTTTTTGTTGTTGTTGATTTTGTTATATAGTTTGAATGTTAGCCCCTTATCAGAGGTGTTGTTTGCAAATATCTTCTTCCATTTGGTTGATTGCCTTTTTGTTTTGTTGATGGTTTCTTTTGCTGTGCAGAAGCTTTTTAGTTTGATATAGTCCCATTCATTTATTTTGATTTTACTTCCCTTGCCTTTGGGGTCTAATTCATAAAATCCTCTCTAAGACCAAGGTTCATAAGTTTAGCATTTTGATCTTTTATTAATAAAAATCTATATGAATACTTAGCCAGTTTCATAGTCATGTTCCATGTAAAGGTGGATGTATATTGTTTGTTATAGTAATGATTCTACTATGTGCTATATGCATCTTTTCAAAATCTCAGTCAATGCTTGGTCCATGTTTCCAAATCAATATCTTAGACTCCTGGTGTTATCACAGATGTGATTATGTTCATCTGTGTGCCACAGGTAGCATCGTTGACCCACATAAAGACTGAGATTCAGGGTCCCTTTTGTAAAGTTACCCATCTCTAGTTTTTCATCAATTAATATTAAAGTATGTCCCCTCTTCAGTACTTTCTGCAAAATATTTGTTATTAATATATACTTTTTTTGTTAACCTTGAATTTCTTTTCTATATTTAATCCTCTTCATCTATATTGTCTGCAGCTATCTGATCTTTCATTGCTGACAGAGCTCTCACTCTACATTGTTGGGGCAATACATTCTGTTCCCTGTGGCAGGAAGAGCCATTTGGGGTCAGTATCCTGACTGAAGGCAGGTGGCCCATTGCCCAGCACTAAACACTTCTGATGTAGCGTCACTAAATATTCCCTAAACAAGAGTAATGTAGGGGCATTCCTACTCGCCATCATGCCCACTATTGGGTGTGTTATAATGGATATTGACTGTATGCTCACTTTGCTGCCACACATATGTGTGGTTATCATAAACTGAAGAAAACATGAGCCTCAGTAATATACAATAATAAAGAAAAGTCAAATCTTTATTAATCTTTGAAATACTACTGGCTGTGTTAACTCTCTTAGTACTCATGGTGATATAGAAAAACTAATGAAAATATTATAGCTTCCTAAAGCATCTTATTAGGTTGGTGCAAAAGTAATTGTGGTGTTTGCAATTATTTTTAACCTTTTAAATCACAATTACTTTTGCACCAATCTAATACTTTAGACCTTCTAAATATAAAACAGCTGTTAAATTCACTCTGACATTATTTCTCAGATTAACTGATATGAACAGCTGGAAAAACTGCTCGAGTTCATGCTCTTAGTTTCCATTCTAGTGTATTTTAAGTGACATGATGTCAGGAAAAATTCTTGAGCATCTGTATTCCTTGTTCTCAGAGCTACATGTGCACATTTACTGCAGATCACATTTCCCTAGAAGGGTACCTAATGAAAACATCATTTTGAGTGGTGTGAAATATGTTTTATTACTTACTTATCTGAAGCACAAATATCTTGACAAGTAGAGTCCACCCAAACACAATCTCTAACAGTATTTGGAAGGTAGTTGTGTTGCTGTTGTGTTTTAAAATTCAGAATTTTATGGCGAAAACAACATAAGTTACAAAATAAATAAATTACTTATTTCAGTGAGAATTGTTTCCATGTAAACATAAAGTCAGCTTCAGCATAGTTAGGTACAATGATATTAGGATACAAGTTACTGTAATAGCAATCAAATCATCTTACTTGGCTCGTAGCCCTTTCTGATGTAACTATAAAGAAATCTTCACATCGCATAGCATGTTGGTCACTGCTATATAAGCTATAATATACTTGTATATTAAAATTTGACATATATATGCATATTATTTAATAAAGTATTTATACATATACATGTATATATACACATATATACATTACATATACATATATACACATATATATACATGTGTGTATATATATATACATGTATATATATATACATGTATATGTGTGTATATATATATATATATATATATATATATATGATTATACATTGTTTATGTCACAACTATACTTTTTCCTGTTTGCCATTTATTTATTTTTTAATTTTCTGTATGGTATCCAACTATGTTACCTTTCTTATATGACTTTCATAAAATTTTAACATTCTTCAAAAGATCTTCCATATTCCAAGATTATATAAAAAAAAAAATCAATGCTTTCTTCAGAAATTTTGTTTTAATTTTCCACATTTAAATATCTGAGCAACTTAAACTGCATCCTAATGAAAAGCATAAAGTATGAATTTAACTTCATCCCCTTGGTAATTCTCTTTCAGACCCTGCTTTCCATACCCTGCCATTGAAGAAAATCACGTGGATGGTTTTCTCTACATTGGCTGCTCATCACATGAATGAGAACCTCAGTCTGAACAAGAGATTCAGGCAGGAAAAAGGTGCCTCTTTTCCTCAAATGGATTTTAAAACTGTAATGCTGTGTAATTAGACCACAAATTAGTACAAGATAATCCCTTCTGAATATCATTTCATGAAACCAACCAAAAGCTTTTTTTCCCTGCAAAAATTCTCTCCTAGCTCACAAATCACCTCCCTTACAGACAGTGGAGATTTAAAAGAGCAAAAGCTCCCCTGGTAATAAACAGTAGTGCCTTTATCACGCGTTATAACACGGCTTATCACTTTTCATTCCAACAAACATGTTTTCAGTTATTTCAAAATAAAACCAACCCAACTAAATAAATAAACAAAAGCTTCTTAGTGACAGGGAAGAGTCTTCTGTAATCAGTAAATTCCCCACAGAAACCATGCAAGTAAAGAAAAAGACAAGAGATATAAATGTAAAGTTGCACCAGCATCATGCTGATTACGGTTTATCTGGTATAGAACGGGATAAAAATGACACATCATTTCAACAAAATGCTCTATGTCTTATTTAACTAAAATATACTTTTGAGAAGGTATTAAATCATCTAAAATCATTCTGTGGTCATATTGGCCATTGGCCTGTTGCCTGTATTTTAAGGAATGTATAGTATTTAGAGAAAAAATGAGCCCTGAAATTTAAAGAATGTAACTAGCTTGAGAGCTGGAAGATGTACTTAACCAGTTTCTCAAACTAGGTTAATACTTTTCTTACCATATGATCTCTCTGTAGTTTATATTAGAAGACAGAGCATTCTACGCTTGAGAGGTATTTTAATACCTGCCTTTCTTTGAGAAAGCCCAAAATGTAATAAATACTAAATTGTTCAGATACTTGAAGAAATGACTACTTTTAAATAAAGCTAACTTCAGAGTTCATCCCGAAAGCAAGCTTCTTTACTTTTTATCCTCAGGTCAAATTCTATTACTTTGGGGCAAAATCTATTATAGAACTTACAGAGCAAAAGGAAGTGAAGTGCAATCATCAGAAAAAGTTGCCAAGTTAGAGTGAGTTTCTGAACTTGAGCATCTATAAAATTTGAGTTCATACTATAAATAGTATTAAAAGAGAAAATACTCCCTTTTACAAGTAAATACTAGTTTTTAAATAAAATTTTAATTATGATTTGTCAGGAAGTCAATGAAAAAAGACATACTGAAAAGTTACACATTTTTCAGTGTATAGATGATGTGAAAGCAATAATGAATGAATGCTAATTAGAATTTCCATGTAAAGGGCATGTAATAGACCTAGAGTCTGTGTTTCAATAAAGTAAATAAATGCCTTTGTTTTATTATAAGAGTATGCATGGTATGGAAACAAATAGCAATAAAGGAATGTTTGATTTTGAAAAGGATAAATTTGATTAAGTAGCAAGATGTACGCTTATTAAATTTAATTGTCTGGAACTATAAAATTCAATTTAGTCCAGCAGACATTTAAAATAAATTAATATATTCCAGGCACTGCAGATACTTTAGACTTTTAAAAGAATTTTCATTATAAAAGTAATACAGTAATTTTATATTTACAGGTAGTGAACTCATGCTTAAATCTCCCTCACCTACATGTAACCTGAAAAATGAAATACTGTGTGAAAATCAAGCTTAGTGACACACATGAAAACTCCTGAAGAAGAGTAAGAGAGATTCACAGTAGACTGAAGCTACCAGTATAGGGCATGAGTAACAAGTGATACTACAGGAGAGAGCCCAGTGCTTGCTGTAGGACACAAGGCCGTTCCAACAGGTGGCGCAGTCCCACATGGGAATACTTCGCAGTCCACCATCCTCGGTGGTCACACCACTGGAGTCACGGAGGAAACAGCTTTAGCGGCCAAAAGACAACTGGTAAAGATTCACAGAAATTAAGGGGGACATATCTGAGGAAGGTCGATACTATGATAGAGGCACAACAATTAGGAGATGTTATATTGAGAGAAATTAGTTTTTAGAAACAAATCACAATAGAGCTTTAAAATGAGTATATGAGACAATGAAAGGAATTATCTTTCAAATTAAAATAGGATGCTATAAAACAAAAACAGACGACAATAAAAAAACAAATTAGAAACCTAATGAATGAACAATTTAATTGTTGAGATGGAAACAAAATAAATGTGTAGAGCAAATTGTACATAGTTGCAAAATAAATTAGTGAGCCAAATGATCAAAACTAGAAATTCTTTCAGAACCAAGCAAAAAACACCGAAACACAAATCAGCAAACAAATTAGAAAAGATAAAATGAAAAACAAAGGAGCAGAAAATTGTGGAGAAAATTAACAGCTGTTATGTGAAAAAAAAAAAAAATAAATAACTTAGAAAGATTGCCATTTAATCAATGAAGGAGAGAAAAGATATCAGAAGTAATTACAAAGAAAAAAAATGAGTAATTAAATCCAGTAGAAAAAAATAACTAAAAATTATAAGACAGCAATGTTGGTCAATTGTACAAGTAAAATTGAAAACCTATATAAAATTATAAAATCGACTCATTTCTAGGAAGTTAATACCAAAAATTAGTAAAAGCAAATTTGAAATATTAAAACACACACACAAAATTACCAAAAGCTCAGATATCTTTATAAAAAATTCAAGAAAAAGATAATTATCATCTTATACAAAGTATTTTAGAGCAGAGAACTAGAGGGGTGACAGACCAACTGATTTTACAACTATTTAAGGCATAGTACTACCACCCAAAATAGACAAAGACAATTAAAGACAATATAGTTTTTCTATAAACATAAGCAAAGTGAATCAACAAATTTAAAATACATAGAAGTAATAAAATTCAACAAGATTGCTATATACAAGATCAACATAAAAATTCTATTATGTTTCTACACAAGAACAACAACCAATTAAAACTTAGAAAAATAATACATGTCATCACTGCAACAAAAACGTATTTTACATTTAAAAATTGTAAAATGTTTTTTTTTAAATTTATATATAGTGATGCAAACATTCTATAGAGATAATCCAAGAAAGTTTATAAAAAGACAAAAATAAAAATAAAGTCTAAAATTACCTATTTGGGGGATGAAAGTGTCAGTCCTATGTAGATATTAATTCCTTTTTAATCACTCTATAAGTTTAAATTAATACATTTCAAAATCCCATTAGAGTTTCATGGAACTTCACAACCTAGTTATAAATTTAATAAAAGAATATGTAAAAATTAATCAAGACAATTTTTTTGAAAGCACAAGGTTGCACTGACATAAAATCATTTAATATAAAAATCAAGACATGAAGATGCAGTAATTAAAAAATAGTGTTAGAACGAAAGTAGAAGACTGAATTTTTCTAAGGTTGCTATTCCTATCAATATGGAGAATATATTTTATGCATATTCATAAATAATCATGGTAGGACAAATTTGCAATCTATAGGTATATTTATATCTATCATGTACTCTTTGACAACTTGCCTTATTTCATTCTTTTAAAAGCATGCTGCAGTACTCTCCTGTGTGTACCCAAAGTTCTATTTCATCCCTTTTGATGGCAGTATAACATTCCACATCATGGATGCAATTTTGTATTCAATAATATCATTGTTTATTTACAATTTTGGTATTTTCAGTAAGCAATCCTGTGCATAACTTTTCCACTAATACTAGGATATGAATGAGGAACATTCCCGTGAGTGGAATGAAAGGATATAAAAATGTTAAGTTATGAAAGAGAACATTCTTTAAAGAAAGATATTTAGGGTCCTGCCAGCAGCTCTGTCTGTAATAGTGTCTATTTAATACCAGCCTGTTTTTCTTTTTCTTTTCCTTTTTTTTTCTTTTTTCTTTTCTTTTTTTTTGGCTTCTGGGTCTTGAATTACACCAAGAAACTCTTTCCCCAGTTTAATATTAGGTTCACCCACATGTTTTATTTAAAATATCTGTAATTTAATTCTAGACGGGTGCTGGGAATATGTCCTTATATTAGTTTTCCCCCAGCAGCTACGGTAGGTAGTTTCCCAAAAACAATTTGGTGAATGGTGATTAACTTTTCCATTGGCATGAAAAACTGCCACTCATAGCTAAATAGCCTTGTGATTTTGAGCTACACCATAAATCTGCCTAGTTTTCTAGCACCAAACTGCTTTATATATTGAAGGTTCATTTCATATATCTTAACAATAGGTAGGACTACAATATCCTCTTCATTTCCACACTCATTACCAGATTGTTTTTGGAGTGTCTTTTGCATTTGTGTGTGTGTGAGTATGAGGGTGTTAATCTAGAACTACTTTATAAACATTTTGTCAAGATAAAAATACCTATTGGCTCATTGATTGAAGGTGGAAATAAATTTACTGATTGCTTTATAAATTATTGACATAGTATCGGTATTTTTATTTAAGAAAAACATGCCTTTCCAGTTCCTTAAGTTGCCTTTAATGCACTTCAGTAGAGTTTTAAATTCCTTCTAACTTAGAGTTTCGTAATTTTTGTTCACTTTATTCTGAGGCCATATGTTTAACGGTGTAAATAACATATTAATTCATAATATATTCTAAATTAGTAACATTTTTAGAAAGTAAAGCTATCGATTTAAATATATTAATCTTATAGTCAGTTAAACTTAATTCTCATTTTATTTCTAGTAAATATTTTAGTTGATGTTCTTGGATTTAACAGTTGTAAAATCATATCTCTTGCAAATAAAAGTGGTTTGAGATCTTCCTTTTGAATATTTATGCTTTATGCAATTCTGGTTGCTAGTATTTGATTAAGGATTTTTACTTCTATATTCATAAGTCATAGCAGTCCATAGTTTTCTTATTTTTGTCTTTGTCTGATTTTAGAATCAGGATAATATTGGGCTCATAGAAAAAGTTTGGAAGTTTTCCCTCTCCTATTTTTTGAAAGAGTTTGTGAAGGATTGGTATTAATTCTGTAAGTGTCATAGAACACAGTGGGCATAGAACACAGTGAAACGTAGATGTTGTGTGTGTTGCTTGCTGGGGGGCAGCTTTGACATTGCTAACTGAGTCTATTTATTACAGGTCTAGAAACGGTTCAATATTTCTTCTTCTGTCAGATTTGGTAGTTTGTGTCTTCATAGAAGTTTTTCCATTTCATCCAAATTATCAAATTTGTTGGCTTACAGGTAGGTGTTTATGTATTCTCTTATACTTCTTTTTGTTTCTTTAAAGTAGCACCTGATATTGAGGACATATAAATTGAGTTGAGGTTCTCACAAGAAGGAGGGCCCTATTCAAGTTTCAGTGAGGATCCTTCACAAGTAAACTGGAGAAGATCCCATCTTATAAAAACTATAATGCATACGCAAGACAGCTCAGTCCTATTAGAAGTTAATGAGACTTTCTGACTCAGGCATCCAAAAAGAAGATAGAATTAACTTGCTCTGGAAGAAGATAAATTATTCAAAGTTTCTACAATATTTCATAGTTTGCCATCATTCTATCAACAATTTCAGGCAATCCAACAAATATGATCAAGAGAAAAGCAGACAATAGTAGTCAAAATATAGATGACCGCATGTTTGGTGTTATCTGTCTTTGAGTTTAAAGTGAACATGATTGTGATTCTCAAGAACATAAACAACAATGTTGAAATTCTCACACAGAGCTAGAATCTATTTTAAAATTAAAAACTCTGAAACAGAAAAATGTATTAAAGGATATTATATCAAGAACTCAATACTGGGGTATAACATAGCAGATGAGACTATTAGAATTAATGACCAATAGAAAATATTCAGGCTGTAGCATAATGGATAACAGGATGAAAAACACAGGTAAGAATAGTACTTTTATATGTATATTAGAGTTCCAGAAGAAAAGACAGATTTAATGTAGTGATGGCCAATAATTTTTGAAACAATCGAAGGCATTAAGGCACATATTCAAGAAATCTTATGAGACACAAGCAAAATAAACTCAGAGAAAAACAAACCTAGGCATACCATAGTTAAACTTCTGAAAACAGAGGACAAGGAGAAAATTTTAAAAGCGTTCAGAAGAAAACACAGATACACACACACTCACATATACATATGACACTACAAACAAAGGCAAAGATGGATAAATCGGATTAAATTTAAACAAAAATATTCACACAGTAACATCAGCAAGTTGGCCAATTAGAGGGTTTCTCATTTGTATTTCCCCTTAGCAACAATAATTTGGTAGCTATTCATGTACAAAAGTGCCTTTGTGGGAGCTTTGGAATCCAGGTTTCCAATTGTGAAACAGTGGTGGAGGCAAGACTCCAGAAAGCTATTTTGAGAAGGCAGGCCCATGTCCAGGTGTCAGGCTCACTGACCTGGTGGTCCTGTTTACAGACCCAGAAACAACCCTGACCCCAACGGCTTCAGCTATAGCCTGTTTGAGTAGGTTCCTACCACCAGTGCTATCTGGTGTGGGACCTGGAAAGAGTCACGTCCACCTATGCCTCTGGTAACAGGGCCCACTGACCTCTATCTTGGATGTGGGCCCTAAAATGTCCTGTGACCCAGATCTAGCTCCTCTCAACCATGGTCTAGGAGCAGTCCTGCTCTCCTGGGAACAAAGTGGGAGATATGCACACCCATGCCTGCAACATGTAGGCCCATCAAATTTTGCCTGACTATATATCCTGAAACTGCTCTTTGAGCTCACAGCCTGGAAGGAGGCCTGCTGCCCATGGACTGGGTGGAAGACACACCCATCGCCATGCCCTGGGAAGAAGTCCTCCTGCCCTCGGTTAGACAGCAGATCCTGGAAGGCCCTGTATGCAGCTCCAGGCCATCCCGGCCATGATCTGGGCACAGTACTGCCCTCCCCAGGACAGGGTGGAAGACATACTCCTCTGGGCCCCAGAAGGCAGGCATGCCAAAATCAGTGTGACTGCCATATAATTTGTGATCATTACCAGCATATCCCTTGTGGGGGAAAATGACATTATTCTATACAAAAAGGTGATTTTTTTATGGATATATATATATATATATATATATAAGAATTTTTCTCAATTTCTTTCTTTTTCAATGTTCAAATATAAGCCCTCATCAATTTATTAAAAGATCCATCTGACATCATTTTGAAAGTGCTTTAAAATGCATTAGGAACAATGGGATTCATGACAATTGGTATCATCTAGTGTATTTAGAACAGCCACACTTATATTGTTTGCTCTCATTTATGAACGAATACAACCCATCAATTCTGTGGACAGTGAGCCACAGATACAGCAATGACAGGCTCATTACCCTGCTCCCGACATGGCTCAGGTTCCACTGTCCAGGAAAACCAACACATGGAATGTTGACCTCAACCAAGCTGAACAGAAAAGTAAATCTGCTTTAGGAAATACGATGTTCTTCAGGTCTAATCGACATGATGCAGGATGATCCCTGCGCTCGAGATTAACTCTGCTATCACGCTCCTCCATTAGCAGTGGGGAAATAACAGTTGACGGAAATCATATCTCACCCATAGACAGTATTGTAAATCATATTTCTCAAAGGCCTTCTCAAAGTTATTTTTAGAAATTGACAGGTGTGTTAATTTGCACTCAATGTGAAACTGTATTAAATGGTTAATTTGCTAACTATCCACTGCTGAGGAAACATTGAGTTCCTGTGTACACAAATGAGTAAGAAAATCGACCAGTAATGGGAAATAGACAACTGTAGCAGTTTACTAATTGTGTCCCTACCCTTGCTGTTCTAGTTTATATTTATGGAAATGGAAATTTTTTAAACTATTGGGGATCACATCCTAATAGAAATGTTAACGTCTAACCAAGAATATTAAATGCACAGTTTTGCACCACTTAACAGCAGGAATAACTTCTGAGAAATGCATCATCAGGTGATTTTGCCATTGTGTGAACATGAGGGTACTTACACAAACCTAGATGGTATAGCCTACCACTGTAATTGTATGTGCTATACTTTTATATAATTGACAGTGCAGGTTTGTTTACACCAGCATTATCACAAACACATGAGTAATGCTTTGCACTATAACTTTATGATAGTTACATTACTAGGAGATAGGAATTTTTCAGTTCTATTATAATCTTAGGAGACCACCAATGTATATGTGGTCCATTGACTGAAATATCGTTATGTGGCATATGACTATATTGATGTTTTATTCATTATTTCTCTTGTTTCCTCTCAGATAGGATTCATAAGGAGTTGATCATTTCAAGATGTTGAGGTATCCAGGTAGGAACTAGAAATCTGGTATTCACTGGGATGCATGAAATCATCGTGTAAAAATATGATCAGAATAGTATAAAATGTTCTGGTCAGAAAACTCTAGCCAAAGAGATGTCAAAAGCAACAGCATCTTATGCATTTAAGTATAAAACTGCATGAAAATCTATTAATAGGAATTAATCTGTTAGCTCTGAAGTAAGCTAAGAGATAGACCTTAACTACCCTGTTTCCCCAAAAATAAGACCTAGCCAGACAATCAGCTCTAATGCGTCTTTTGGATCAAAAACTAATATAAGACCTGGTATTATACTATATTATATTATATTATATTATATTATATTATATTATATTATATTATATTATACTGGGTCTTATATTATAGTAAAATAAGACTGGGTCTTATATTAATTTTTGCTCCAAAAAATGCATTAGAGCTGATTGTTGGCTAGGTCTTATTTTTGGGGAAACATGGTAGCTATACTTCTCCTAAATTAATTTTGCAAATTGAAGGAAAACCAACAATTTGTGCTGGGAAATCTGTTTGTTACTACTCACTATGTCACTAGTTAGGAGTTGCTATCTCATGAAAAAATCCTTGTAATTAATCCATCACGAGCTCAGCTGTAGCCTGAAGAGGGCTGTCAGGATGAACGTTGTGGGCTTCAAAAGCCTCCAAGTTCGGGAGAATTCCAAGAAATAGTGATATAGAGTCTCATTTGGAACAAGAAGAAAATTCAATCCATCCAAACAAAGGTTTCTGAAGACATTTGACCTTTGTTTCAGAAGGAAGACAAAAAAATTAAACAGCATTTATACTCTATAATTGGCCTCATCTTATTGGAAGGCATTCACCAACAGAGCAGAACACTAAGACAGAATTTCAGTAAATGGCACGTTATCTCATAAAGAGCTCTGCTCAAGGTAATTTATAAGAAAGAGGAAGGCTTACTTAAAGCAACCACTTAGGATTGTAAAAATCAAATCAATTTCAGTTTCTTTACATTTTATTGATGTTTCTCCAGCTTTTGTATTTCAGAGTTTAAATAACAAGAACATCTCTGAGATATATCAATTTTAACTCCACTTTAAATTTAATTTTATATTCTTAATTTCTTTTTTAAAAGTTTGTTTCCATTTAAACTCTCTGACGATAGCAATAGAAACCATTGTACTAA
Organism: Rhinolophus sinicus; assembly: GCF_057876585.1. Taxonomy (NCBI): domain Eukaryota; kingdom Metazoa; phylum Chordata; class Mammalia; order Chiroptera; family Rhinolophidae; genus Rhinolophus; species Rhinolophus sinicus. The sequence goes on from NC_142504.1 coordinate 36,187,702, forward strand.
AGATTATCCTGACAACTTTTGGTATTTAACTGTAGTGTGGGCAGAAAGCCGAAAAACTTGTTCTTCCTGTGCGAAGATGAAGATAATCACAATATTTGGCGCCTGTGTCTAGGATGAGGCATGAGGAAGAAAGGGAACCTCTGCACGTTGTCTGTGGAACAAGCTGTGCTCATGTAGGAGAGCTGAGGCAAATTTGTGGTGGGGTCTGTCACCTGACCTGGCTCTGCTGTAGGCCTTGGGACCAGACCAGCTCTGCAGCTCAAACACTTCCTCCTTCCTGTTTGTTAACATGAGACGACCATTGCCCCGCAACTGAAATTCTGCTCATTTTCACTCACTTGTAGCTTCAGGGTATTTCTGGGTAATAATTACATGTTGTATAGCTATAAAATAAGAACAGTTTGCTTCTTCACCACCTACCATGTTTCCCTGAAAATAAGACCTAGCTGGACAATCAGCTGTAATGTGTCTTTTGGAGCAAAAATTAATATAAGACTGGGTCCTACATTACCACAATAAAATACCTGGTCTTTAATATAATACAATAAATATAATATGATATAATGTAATATAATATAGTATAATATAATATAAATAATGCAATATAATATAATATATAATGTAATACCGGGTCTTATATTAAGTTTTGCTCCAAAAGATGCATTAGAGCTGATTGTCCGGCTAGGTCTTATTTTCGGAGAAACATGGTACCTCAACAAATAGCAGTGGATGAACATCAGAGTCCATTTCTGGACTTTGATTGTCAGTGCTCACTAAAAAGAGTCTTTTCTATAAATGGTGCTGGAAAACTTGATATTCATTTGCAAAATAAATTGGTCCCCTATCTTATGCCAGTCACAAAAAAATTATTTTGAAATGGATTAAAAACATAAATGTCAAACTTGAAACTATAAAAGTCCTAGATGAAAACATAGGAAAAAAGCTCCTGGCATTGGTCTTGACAATGAATTTTTTAGTATAATAACCAAGCACCAATAAGAAAAGCAAAAATAAATAAATGGGAATGTATCAAACTGAAAAGCTTTTGAGTAGCAAACGAAGCAATCAACAGAAAGAAGAGGCACCCTGGAATGAGAGGAACTATGTGCAAACCATATATCAGATAAGAAGTTAATATCCAAAATATATAAAGAACTCTTATAACTCAATAGCAAAAAAAAAAAAAACACCAAACAAACAAAAAAAAAACAAACAAAAAAAAAATCCAAATTATCTGATTAAATGTGGAGAAAAGTGAACCCTTGTACTCTGTTGGTGGGAATGTAAATTGGCACAGCCATTATGGAAAATAGCATGGAGGTTCCTCAAAATATTAAAGATAGAGCTACCATATGTTTTAGCAATACCACTTCTGGATATGCATCAGAAGAAGATGAAATCACTATCTCAAGCAGATATCTGCAACTCCATGTTTATTACAGCATCATTTGCAATAACCAAGAAAAGGAAATAACATCTGTATATTCACAGATGAATAGATAAAGAAAAATAGATATGAATTTTATTCAGCCATAAAAAGAAATAAGTCATGCCATCTACAACAAAATAGATGAAACATGAGAGAATTATGTTAAGTGTAGTAAGTCAGACAGATAAAGACAAATCCTGTATGATCTCACTTATGTGTGAAACCTAAAAAAGAAAAAAGCCCACTTAGGGGTTGGAGTGTGGGAGAAATAAATTGTGAGGTATTGATGAAAGGGAAGAAACTTATAGCTGTAAGGTGAATAAGTTCTGGGGATCTATTATTCAAAATGATGACTATGTAACAATATCATATTGTTGAAAGTACCTAAGAGAGTAGATCTTAAATATTCTCACCACAAAAAAAGTAAACATGTGAGGTAACAGATGTGTTAACAAGTCTTATTGCATTAATCGTTTTGCAATATATGTATCAAATCACACTGTGTACCTTAAACTTATGTAATACAACATTATAAGTCAGTTATGTGTCGGTAAAGCTGGAAAAACAAAACAAAATTATCATTTGTCATCAGAGAATTGCAAATTAAAATAACTATAAATAAATCATTGCTAAAATTATAACTGTTGGATATTTAACGGAACAAGAGGAACTACCGTATACCATTTGTGAGAATTTAAATTGATATAAACAGTCTGAAAAACTGGCAGAATCTACTAAAGATTAATACATTCATGCCATGTAACTTGACTTTCTGTTCCTACTCATAATCAACAGAAATACACACATATTAGCACCAAAAGATAAGTACAAGAATGTTCAGAGCAGAATTATTCTCAATAGCTACAAACTGGAAAGAAACAAAATAATCATCAAGCAAATAATATGTAAGCAAATTGTGGTAGATTCATATAAGGATTTTACCATCTCTGTAAAGCAATGAACTATTTTTACATGGGAGGCCATTAGGTGAATCTAACAAATCCAAACTTAAGAGAAATATTTCAAACACAAAGGATTACATATGATGTTATGACATTTATATAAAGTTCAAGATGACCAAAATCAAGCTTTGGTAGTTAACTTTTAATAGGAATTATTGATCATGATAGGGAGATCCAGAATGAGACTTCTGTGGTCCTGAAAATATTCTACACCTTGATATCTTCGCCTGTGCGGTAATCACATGGGTATGTTCAATATATAAAAAATTTTATTAACCTTACATGATTGATTTATGCAATGTAAATATGGTATACTTCATTGAAGAATTCGTTAAAAATTTTGGAAAGTTGAACTATATTGACTATTGCAACAAGTCAAGCAATACAGTAACAGTTGGATGGCGATTCATATTTGCATCTAGGATGACCTTGGTGACACTTTCATAAGACATTTGGAAGAAGTAATGAGAATGGAAGCACTTTTGGAATGAAATGAAGACAGATGTTATTGAGGAGTTAGGTAGGGTGATGTAGTGGATACTAATAACGTTAATAGTAAGTATATGATAGAAGTACCCAGAGTGCAAGCGAAGTCGAGATGAAAGACACTTTACTAAGGCCCGAGACACAGAGAAAGTATTCCTGAGGAGATGATGTTTAATCTTAATCTTAAAGGTTGAGTCAGAGTTAGAAGAGGAAGAAAGAATGTGTGGCAGGAAAGAAAGGTGGGAATTTCAGGCAGCATAAGTAGAGATAAGCAGTTGTGAAAATGCACAGATACCAGAAGCAGCTTGGTATTAATATGATGTTGCTCAGTGGAAAGTGAAGAGGGTTCGGAGCATGGCTGGAGAATTATGCCTAGTGGAACATATATGCCATGTTTGGATGGTTGGCCTTTTTTTCTGTAAATTCTGGATAGCTGTTAATAGGTTATAAGCAGAGAAGAGTCATAGTCAGGTATGCATTTTAAATAGATACTACAGAATTGAAGGGGAGGTTTGAGAGCCATGTGATAAAAAATATGAGAATACATTAGTTTTTTCCTTAATATTTACTATAAGCTAATATAGAGAAGTCCTAAGAGATCAAGAGATATAAATAACATCTCGCTCTTGAATATCCACAAAGATGATTCTGCCATGAATTATTATTATTTTTTTTTTGCTGATATCTGCCAAGCCTTGTAATGTTTGCACTAGCCCATCCAAACATTATCCAGTTTTCTATTTGGCTAATGACATATTTGCAAACAGTTTTCAATAATCAACACATTAGGTGCTCAATAATTATATTATTGATTTGTTGTGGTTGCTACACAGAGTTGACAGTAAGGTATGGAGACATGTAATGGTTGTTAGTTTTTTTTTGTTGTTTTTTTCCCCTCTGTGTGAAGTTAATTGGACTATGTAGAAATCCAATTCTCAACTTGGCTTCAAAAAAATATTTTTATCACCTCAGCAGGAAACTCATTTCAGTCCTTTTAAACATACTTGTGTGATTTTGATGAAATTATCATTATCATGATCATTATTATTATCCCTCATTAAGGTCTTGGAATGCAAGGACATACCATCATCTCAAGACAGGAAGCTTTTTAAATAGCCTTCACTATTTTTGTTTCCACTGCAATAATTACAGCAAATTTTGAATTCCAAGACTGTTTATATTGTCTTGGTTCAAATGCTTAGGTCCTTTGGTTAATACTTGTCTCCATTTTTATAGAGACTTGTTAATAGCCTTAAGCAACCAAATAAGACATTATAAACACACACACACACACACACACACACACACACACACACACACACACATACACACAGGCACTCCTAGTAGCTGCTTTGGGAAATATACATAATGGATGGTGTTTAAAAGGTCTTAAAGAATAGATTTTCTTTAGCTTAAAATCTGTTTCTAGTCTAAGTAGCTACTGTATGTATTAAACAAAGAAATGTAACTTAGAACAATATTAGCCACATCATACGGAAACACAATCCAATGTCCTTTCTGGACTCTGGGCACCAGGATCTTCTCTTCTCCAACCCATACTGCGTGGTGCCAATGTAATTTCTCTGCGGCACAATTCTGGGCATGTGCCTTCGCATCACTGAAGACATTCCCCTGTCTCCTATCTGAAAATTTCTGGCATGGAAGCCCTTTATTATCTGTTTGTTAGGTCGCCATACAGTTACTGTCTGCCAGGCACTATTCTAGGTGCTGTGGTTAGAACAGTGAAGATCTGTGACTAGAAAGAGTATATATGTTGTGGCATAAACAGATGTCAAATACGAAGAAACAGATTGTTCAGTGCTATGAAGACTATAGAATAGGGTAACATTATATAATGACATGGGAGCTGCTTCTGTTAGGTAGTTAAGGAAGGAGCTCTGAGGAGAGAAATTTGAATTGTGCCTGAAAGTTCTGAAGGAAAATTTCATGAAATGATATACCGTGTTTCCCCCAAAATAAGACCAGGTCTTATATTCATTTTTGCTCCAAAAGACACATTAGGGCTTATGGTCAGGGGCTGTCATCCTGAAAAATCATGCTAGGGCTTATTTTCCGATTAGGTCTTATTTTCAGGGAAACACGATAAGTGACAGTCCAATACAAGAACTAGCAAAGACCTTGATAGGAGATGACCTCTCTAAGGAATAGAAAGAAGACTGGTTTGCTCAAAACTGTTCTTCCAGACACCAAGTCTTCCTTCAGTAAAAACCCAAACCCTAAACTGAACTATGCTTCTCACCTTTTTGTAGATGTGTTGTGTGTTTGCTCCCCTCAGGAGCTCACTCATATCACATAGTGAGCTAGGATGAAAGGCCAAAAAAAAAACAGTGTAGCAGTGGAGAAGCACCAGAGGCTCTTCCAGGTTCTCCCAAGCACACAATAAGCAGAGCACTGATGAGGACACGCCAAGCACGCATTCAGGAAGCAGGGGATGCAGCAGAGCTCAACGGTGGGTATGCCAGAAGGAAAATCTAGCCTTCATCACCATGTTTTTTTCTGAGACTATGAGCAGTAAGGATGGCATTTAAGAGAATGTGGTGTCTCAAGAATCTTACTCTTCCTATGCTCTTCATAATGTGTTGCTTCTTGCATATTCCAGTACATATAACCTGTTTTTGTAACTTTATCTTGGAAATATGTTAAATAAGGGAGTTGTGACTCTGGGGTTGTACATTTTTCCAGATGTGGTTGGGGGTATTAATTAAAGAGAGTTTACCGCAAGAGTCACATGTGTTCCATGGTAAGGGCAATCAAGGAGCACAAGAGCTGGTGTCTTTTCTTTTTCTCAATTCACTTGCCATTTCCCAGTATGATGATTTATTTGTTCATTCATTCATTCATTCAATAAACATTGAGGGCTCACTATGTGGTAATCTATTATATTTTCTGAAGATACGATGGTGAGCAAAACAGGTGGTGGACTGTTACCTTGACTTTTAGAAGACAAGGGCATTAACTTTAAGAATGCAAATTTATATCTCATTACAATCCTTTATACTACCTGTTCACATACTCATTTGGCAAGAACCTAATAAATATTTTGAGAATGCCTAACAATAAATGAAGAACCAGAATGAATGCCTACCTGGACCCAAATACTTTGGGGAAATCCTACGGAAAGCTTCAACCTTGGAATCTACACTGGAATCTGCTCTTGGAAGGTATTCTTTGACAAATGGCATGGGATTTGGGCAGGGACAAAATTCTCCCAAACTCCATTACTCAGGAAGGTCACCACAGCAGAGAAAGCCAATCACATATCACAGGCCTAAAGTCTTATATGCTTATAGGTAAACATTTTGGCTGTACATGTTGACTCCCAGAGGGAATTTACTTATGAAGAATGTTTCTCTTATCAGAGAAAGAGGTAGGTATTTAGGCAATTTGTTTCATTTGCAGAAAGATGAGATGCCTTCCAACAAAGTTACAGAGCCTTGTGCTTACTTTTGAAGTTTCTAGTCCTGGGGAGTTAATGTAGTTCCACTGTAATTTTAAATAGAAGCCCTGACCCCAAAATTATACAGTCCTTAAAGTAAAAAGCTAAGACTCATTATGACTAAATACTTTATGGCATTACCCTTTGTCACCACAACTAACTGAGATACTACACATGGCATGTGTATTTTAATATTATTTTCTACTAACTACGTCAACTTGAAAATGCAGAGAATGCTTTGCTACAAAGACTAACTCCTGATCTCTAAGTGATCTCTAAGTACTGACTTTTCTTCATGAAAAAAAGCAAATGCATGTGGTCAGAGGCAGAGTGAACACTGTTATTGAAAGCGAAGAGTGGAGGGAAGGTGGGGTGGTCAGAGCTGTGAGAAAGCTTGACTGAGCAACAAGAGGAGCAGCAATGGCTGCAAGCCTGGCCCTGGAGGAGGGAAGGATACTCCTGAACATCAGCAGGCCTGGGGCTGTGCAGGAGCTGCTGCACCAGGGGAGTCCAAACATTTTTCAACGTTTTTTTACCAAGGGCCATATGCGGTAAAATACACAAACAGCCAGGCCACTCACTCAAGGTGAAGTACATATTGCCTCACCTGGTTTATTTAAGTAAACTAAATATATTTTTGGAATTTGCTGTGGGCCAATAAAAAATGGGTCGCGGGCCGCACTTGGCCCACGGGCCACAGTTTTGACACCACTGTGCTGCATCTTCCTATCAGGACATGTCCCTTTCTTAGCGTCTTAGGGTACCATGATTTTCTGGGGATCCTGAATGCCATGATTGCTGGAGCTGCCCCCACTGCAACTATTGTTTCTCTATATGTGAAGGCAAAATATGAGCTTTTCTTTATGGCCTTGTAAGTCATGACATCCTGCAGTAAGCAGTTCTGGTTTTGTTGGTAGTATTTTCCTTTTACGCCGCTGGTACTCCTAAGTGGAATCATGTAGTTTGTTGCTCTAGCTTGCTGCCTCATTTGCTGGGAGTACCTCCTACACCTGAATCTTGATGTGTACTTCAGTGCTGTTTAATGGAGAAGTTTGCATTTATTCCAGATTTTCCCACACAGTTATCCAGTTCGTGCATAAATCACACTTAGTTACTTGCTTTGTAACTGATGGAAGATTCCAGGTGCGTTGCCACTGATAAACTCATTACAGATAAGATAGTAATAATGATACTTATATGTGGATAATATTTTATGATCTACAAAGCCTTTATACCTATATTATTTCAGACCAACTGTATGAGAACCCAGAGAAAAGAAGACATTTATTTTCTTCATTTTGCAGATAAGAAGCTAAGGTTCTGTGTTGCCTCCAGTGCGAGGGTTGTGGGGAGCGAGGAGGGTGGCGCAGGGTTAAGAAATGACAGTAGCCATGAATAGAGAGAAGCGGGGCCAAGGGACTCCAGCCTCAAGGACTGGGCCCCAAATCGCCTAAGCATAGTTTGTATTAGTTAGGTGGGAGAAGTAAAGGAGATAAAGCTTGTCAATCTCAAGATCTGTGAATCCCATACATCATAATAGGAAACGATTCAAGCCAATCACCCTTGCCTGCAGGCAGCTGCACTGTAAGTCTCAGGATGTATGTACTTCCCCAAAGGACAAAACCTTTATGCATATGAATAGATGGAGAGCACATCACTGAATCACTTCCCCTGCAGGTTGTGGGAAGGAATGCAGACACAGAGGCCGAGGCTTTCCTTAGCCTGGGGAAGGTGGGGGGGCTGTGCCCAACTCTATGAACCCTGTGGGATGTCCTGTTGGTCCCAACTCAACTGTGCCTGGCTTGAGTTGCCCCCCCCCCCCGCTCCCCCTCCCCCCGGAATCTTACTCGTCATTGGCTGACCAGCCATCTTTCTGGGGCCAAACAGGGAGACATGAGGTGCAAGCACATAGGTAAAGCAAAGTCCTGAAAGGATCCGTCTCAGAGACTCTCCTTGCTTTAGGGGCAGGTACAAGGAGACAGATGGGTAGGCTGCTGTGTGGCAACAGTTCAGGAATGTTAGATGTTCACAGTTATACAACTGGAAATTGAACAGGACTCAAATTCAGGCTAACAGACTCTGAAGTTGTCCCATTTACTCATGCTATACCTTCTTCCTAATACAAGGAGAGTCCCATCAGATCTTGAATTACACCATAACAAGCAGTACAATTATTTTGGGGTGCAAAAGGGAGCCATCTAAGCCTATGCTCCACAAACACCCCTTAGCACAGCCATGAGGGATGCAGGGGAATGCTGGGTTCTTCACCCAGGCAGGGAGGCACAGAAACAGCCAGAACACCGTCACCGGAGCAGTCCCAGGTAAATGCTGGCGCTCTGGACTAGCAATTCTACATTAAGTGACCTCTAAGAAGCAGTTTGAATGCAGGTTTGGCAGTTCCTTAAACAAAAAGTATTTTTTTTTAATTAAAAAATTGACGGAGCATCCAGCTTGTCACAGGACTTGCTAGGTGCCCTAGATAAGACGATGTGGTCTCTGACCCAGAGAAATCTACAGTTTAGGAAATGAGACAAACATGTCATCTTTTGAAATCAGTTCATAATGTGGTATGACAGAAAGATAGTCAGAGAAAGATAGCTAGAGTGACAGACAAAACATTTACGAGAGTAATGAACAGTTAAACCTCATGCCATGGCATCTACAGATTTGCTACTGCGAGTATTGCTGTGTGGTGTTGAATTCCTAAAGTTTGTGCATTCTCTCTTTCCTCAAGACTTGAAAGGGAGAATTTTCCTTCCTATTAGGAAATAAAACTTTCCCGGGAGACTTCATATAACCTAGCTTTGATTTCAGAGCTGAGTTTTATATAATAAAATTAGACTACCTAGAAAATAAACTCAGCATTGACTGAGTTAAAATGGGGGAAGTCCACAGCCACCTTCCGATTGATGTTAAAGAAATGGCAATGTTTCAGGAGGTGGAAATAAAACTGAAGATGGAAATGCAACATTACGCTTTATAACAAGAGCCTGGTGGGACTTGCCACATTTTATTTTAAGCAACAAGTACTGAAGGGCAGTTCTCCAACTAGACTCGTCTTTCTGACTACTGGTGCCCCATGGGTCCAGTGGCCTCCTGTGGGACACTGCCTCATCCCCTGGCCTCAATTTGCTTTCAGCTCCATACCTCCCAGCTCTTTGTTGTTCTTCGGGTCATGAAGGAATTTCAGTGCCTAGGCTCTGAGCAGAGATGCAACACTCCTGCAAACACTAGGGAAAGGCATTGCAGGCCAAGATTTGAAAGTCAGACCTACTGACTGTAAGAATTAGAGATTTGTAGCATTTTACCCCAAGAATGAGGTATTCAAAGCAAGTTGATGAGCATTGAAGAGGCTGCGGAGTAAAAGGAACCCTCATACGCTGCTGGTGAGAATGTAAATTGGTACAGCCACTATGGAAGACAGTATGGAGTTTCCTCAAAAATTAAGAATAGAATTACCATACGACCAAGCAATCTCTCTTCTGAGTGTCTACCCAAAAAATCTGAAAACATTTATCTATATAGATATCTGTATCTCGATGTTCATTGCAGCTTTATTCATGGTGACCAAGACATGGATTTAACCAAAGTGTCACTGATGGACAATTGGATAAGAAGAAGTGGTACATCATACAATGGAATACTACTTGGCCACAGACAAGATGAAATACTGCCATTTGCAAGGACATGGATGGATCTTGAGATTATCATGCTAAGCAAAATAAGTCAGATAGAAAAAGTCAAGAACCATATGACTTCACTCATATGTGGGAGATAAAACTAAAAGCAACAAAGGAACAAGACAAACAAACAAAGAAATAGAAACTCATAGACACAGACAACACTTTAGTGGTTACCAGAGGGTAAGGGAGGAAGGGGGATGGTAGAAGAGGGTAAAGGGGGTCAAATACATGGTGATGGAAAGAGATTTGACTTTGGGTGGTGAACACACAATTCAATATATAGATGATGTATTATAGAACTGTATACTTGAAACCTGTATAATTTTACTAACCAATGTCATCACAATAAATTTAATAAAGAATAAAAAAAAACAAATCAATGGGAAGCACATATTAGATGAATCATGATTTTTATTCTGTTCTTCAACTTTATAATATTGCATGAATATGAGAATCAGGGGTAAAGAAATCCAAAATATCAAGGCTGTTTCCCTAGGGCATTAAGGTCTACAGTGGGGCCCTGTCATTGTTCATTTTTGGTTCATAAGATATTGTGTTTTTCTTATCATATTAAATTTTCAGAGCAAAAAACCCATATCTACCATTCTATCATCTATAATCTATCTATCTATCTATCTATCTATCTATCTATCTATCTATCTATCTATCTATGTATCATCTATCTATCATTATCTTTCTATTTTGATATAAGGCATGCACCCATTTCATTATGAAGAAGGGTATACTAGCAGGAACTTAGGAACTTCTGGCTGAACATGGCATTGAAACAGCTTTGTCAATAGATTCTGACCTTTCTCTGTGAAATTTTATGTGTATTGAAATCTGTAGAAATAAACAGGAGAAGCTTGACTAAGCAATACAGAGACAAGATGCTAATGAGGCCTCTGAGATAAACTTAACCATAAGGGAAGAAGAATCTGGATTTGTGTTTAATACTTTATATCATCTGAGTACTAGGATAGAGGTAGTTTGGCCATTGCATCGTAAGTACCCACTGATATCACCTTGGGCATTTTGTTGGGAATAAAACTGTGTGTGTGTGTGTGTGTGTGTGTGTGTGTGTGTGTGTGTGTATGTGGATGCATGCAACATGTGTGTGACAATCTCGATGACAAAGAGCTGTAATACTTGTGGCTTAAGTGGATTTTGCCGTAGGACTTCACTGATTAATCTTGACACTTGGGTCACTCACATTTTCCTGGGAGAATCAGCAGAGAATTATATCAGCGCCATACAGGCAGCAAGGTGGCTCTGGGGCTGCAGTAATGCTGTACTACACATGGTTTATGATGGTTTAATTAGTAACACTAAAATCTCAATTTAGCTGTGGTGGCCCTGGAAGTAACAAAGACCAGCCAATCAGGAGGCCACTGTTGTGACAAATGGCTTTGATAAGCATGCCTAAAACCCCAATTTCACAGCCTATAACTTTCAGTACAGGAGGAACGAAATACTGATCTTTGTAAAGAACCACGGGGATCCATGAGAGAATCTGCAGAGACTCAGAAGGACAAGAGTATATTTCTAGCTAACCTGGGAGGTACTGTCATTTGACCATGCTGTGAATTTCTGTTGTGTTACAGATTGAGATCTGTAGCTATAGTAATTGTTCTTTGTTATAGATTGAATGGTTGTACCCCTGCCCCCCAAATTCATATACTAAAGCCCTAACCTGCAATATGATGATCTTTGAGATGGGGCCTTTGGGAGGTAATTAGGGTTGGATGAGGTCACAAGGATAGGGCCCTCATGATGTCATGAGTTCCCTAATACAGACAGACACCAAAGAGCTTGCTCTTTCAACCCACATGTACACAAAAAGAGGTCGTGTGAGCACCCAGACATGGTGGCCACCTACAAGCTCAAAGGAGGCCTCAGTATGAAATCCACATTGTTGGCACTTTACTGGTAGAGTTCCCAGACTCCAGAACTGTGACAAATACATTTCTGTTGTTTAAGCCACCCAATCTATAGTATTTTGTTATGGTAGCCTGAGGTAAGACACTAGAGGAAAAAAAAAGTGATTATTTACCTTATTTGGGCAAATGGAATTAATAAAACTAACTAACTGCAAAGCACTATGAAATTGGGTCTGAGTTTCTCTCATCCTTCGCCAGAGACTGAATACAAATTCTTTTCATAAATCATTTAAAATTTGATATAAAATTCTATCACATCTGAATGTTTTGAAATGTTAATGAGAAAAGTTTGGCTTATGTACATTTAGAAGCTTGGTAAATTGATTATTGTCACTGATTTAAAGTTTAATGCTCTGTTGTGTAAAGTCAGTTTTGTAATTGACTTTATTATCATCATTCTTCATCATTTTTCACCGTTGTTTAAATTAGTGAATATTAATAAAAGCAAAAACAAAACTAAAGGGAAAGGAAGTTGTTTATAGATTTGGAAAGGCTTCAGGGTATTTGAATATTCATTTGTTTTTACAATCAGACATAACACCATTAATGAACAAAGCACAATATCAATAAAGACTGTTGCCTACACCCTGTTTTAACACTCTGACTTGACTTTCTGAGTCTATAAAGTTTCATGTAATTAGTCCTCTACCACAGTTTATCAGTCTTGGCAGAGATGAATAAAAAGAGGAGACTGTGTTTATTCTGGGAACTGTTATTTACATTTGCTTTCACTCATGTTTGGCTAATTGTTATCGGTAAACAAAGGCATTTAAACATCCCAGTTGTCTTTGGAATTTATTGTAATATAATCAAAGACACAAGAGGTGTTCTGGAAAATATTTGCGATAAAAGAAAAGGGGAGGGGGGAGCCAGACTAGTATCTAAGTAAAGGAAGTAGTGGAACTCCAGCCTGGCAAAGAGGAGATATTGTAGAACAAGAGATTGAGGTGTCAGGTGGTTTGGAGGCCATGAAATATCTTCTCACATATCTCACAGCAGTAAGCATAACTGACTGATAGACCCAGGTGATATATTCTGAAATCCACTGAGATGTCTGCTTAGGGGCCATGCTTCCTACCGGGTGCTCACAGCCAGTGACTGAATGCAACAGGATACCAAGCCAGGCCATTTCGTCAGAGCTATGAGGCTCCTGTGACAGGTGACTTTGGCCCAAGGGCTCCTTGACAGCGTTGCTACAATTTTCTTTGAACTGTACTGCATTATATTCAACAACCTCCTTACTTTTTTTCCTCCTCTGTAGGAATTAGACTTGCATCTTGGTCTATATTTCTCTCAATCTCTTCTGACTCCTGGAATTTTCCTCATAGGCACTTTCTCCAATATGTGTCCTGCACAGCTAATCCCAATTTGGCATCTGCTCCTCAAAAGACCCTAACTGGTGGGAAGTGGAGAGCAAAAAATTACGTTTAATAACAAGAATCTGTGACCCTTGCTGATATAAATAGTTTAGATGGCAAGTTTGCCCATTTAGGAATTTTGTCCAAGACAATAAAGGCTGAATCTCCAGGATCTATAAGGATGTTATTTTACGTATTAATAGCAATGAGGTTTAAAGAAGCAGGTACGTGTAGGACCTGGTCCATCAGAGCAGTTGATGGAAGTAGGAGTTCCATTCCTGCCTTACCCTAAGTCCGTAAATAAGCTAAGAGACAGGGATGAAGAAGCAGCTGAGTCCATCTAAGGGGCTAGTGAGGCTCATGGTCTTTTTTCTTTATGCCAAGCTCAAACTGAGGAAGTTTTTTCCCATTTTCATTACCTTGATAAAATATTTTGCTTTTAAATGGAAGGTAAGCAATCATACCCATAGCCAATACTAACTAAACCCTTACACGCACCAGACAATTTTACTACATGCTTTCAACTACAACTGCATGAGGTACAAATTATCAGTATTACTTTCTGGTAGATGAGGAAACTGAAGTACAAAGAGGTTCATTAATTTCCCAAGTTTCCATAACTAGTAAAAGACAGGGTTGGAATGTGAATTTAGGCAGTATAATCCCAGGGTCTTTTTTTAACACTCTATAGCATGTCTCTGAGAAGTTATCTTTTCTAACATAGAAATTTGTGGGAGGGGGAGGAAAACAAATTAGAACTTTTAACTATTATATACCAGTTTATTTTAGTCACACTGTGTACAAAACATCCAAGACAATCCATTGTTATGTGCATCTTCCGGTAGCTCCTGCAGTCCCATTGGTCCCTAGAAATATTGCAGACATTTTCCTGAGGACCAATACCCTTTTGGCACAGGTTAGTCAGCCTTGAATCAGCTATGAGTTGACCTGAATGTATCCATTTTAACTTGCTTAAGTGTCATTAGTGTATTATGCTAATTTGCATGATTCAAAACAATTTTTTTTTCCTGACATGTGGCTGAAAGTCATTTTTCATTTTGCTTTGCTTTTTAATAACGTTCCAATGTACTAGAATGAAGCGGAAACAAAGCTATATGTTTTATAAAAGTGCTGGATTGAAAAACAAATACAACATCAAAATATTTTCTGAACTGATCTGAATATGTTCAGTTCAAATTCTTTTTTTTTTAAAAAAAGCTCAGATTTTTCTCCCAGTGGTCCTTAACTTTCCTTCTATCTTTATTTCTGGTTGAAAACAAGCCAGCCTGTTAAGAAAGAAGATACACTTTGTAATATGTATCTGTGTGTGCATATATGTTTATATAGATATAGAATCCTATATGAGAAAGCAAAATAAATGCATAAGGAATGGGATAAATATTTTGGGATTATCTATGACAGCTCGAGACACTTAAATTTTTTGAGGAAAAATAACAATATGAAATTTAATTGTCTTAAATTCCTACCACCTTTTTTATGTATCTACCCTTCTATTAATTACTGTTTTGTTTTATTGATAATTTTAAAGTATATTCTGCAAAAGCTGTGGCAATGTCTCCATTTCATCCTTTAAGAATACACCACCTTCCTGGAAACCACTAAAGGGAAATACATCTCCCTCCTGTGCCCTCCCTTTCTGGTCTTCACCTTTAAAGCACATCTGTAGGCTTGGTTCCCAGGCAAAAGAGATCTAAAATGATGATTCTGACTAATATTCTGCCTAGAATATGCTTCCCCACAGGACAGGTCACATGTTGCAAGGGTCCCATGCGGCTGTGACATCCTAAGTTCTCGTTTGACCGATTCTTTCCTTCATCAATGTAAGAATGAGAGATGAAGTTTTTGTTGAAAGGGAATTCAGGCTGACCATGTCTGTTCACTTGCCTGGGACATTGTAGAGTAAAAAGGGGTGTTATACCCATGAGCAATGTTTGTCAACTATAAAAATGTGATTTCGTATGTTGATTAGACATCACGAGGCACCTACAGGTAAGAACTTTAGTAAAGCTTATGGTCTATTGCACAGCCTTTTGAAGTAAATCTGAAAGATTAAGAATTATGCATGAAATACTCTGTTGCTCAATGAATTGGAACATGTGATATGGGAAATTCAGTAATGGACGCAATCTTTAAGAAACTCTATTCTGAACACAGCAATGCTAGGTCTTTTTAATTTTTAACTATTATTTTGGAATTAAAAGACAGCAAATGTCAGGAGCAAATGTCACCAGCAAATGTCAGGTGGTAGGAGTCAGAGGCTACATGATAACCTGCTATAAAATGGAACCCTGGATCACATCACATGATCAGAACAACCCAATTTTCCATCCCTAAACCCTGGATTCTGCAATTGTATTATTTCCATTTCATGGGGCTAGCAAATGCTAATGCTCCACGCTTTTTATCTTGCCACAGTATTTGGGCCAACAGAAGGAGGAAGAGCAGCAAATTTTGGGTTTAGGGAAAAAAGCAGAGGAATAAGAAAAAGACAGGTGGAATCTTAAATGTTTTGTTTTTTATTCACTCAGGAGAAGAAACGAATACTTAAGTTTACCAGAATCAGAACTGTTATTTTACTTCCCTTTAAAAATCTAAGTTAAAAAAAAAAAGGAGGTAAAGTAAGGCACTGAGCGCATGAGACAGATCATTTATAAATGAATCCCAGCATCTCTCAACAGAGAGAAAAGATGTGTCTATTTGCAGTTGTCCAATTCACTTTGTAACCTGTCTACTTATATTTCTCCCCACTCCCACCTGTGAAAATATTTTTTAATGGACTAGAGCCAGTAGGAAAGTATCTGATAAATTATAAACCACTGTTTTCAAGGAATAAATGGCTGATAACATTTGTCCTCGATGAGGTAATTTGCTTTCTGACAGGGAATTAAGCCAGAATCGGCATTGGTGAATTTCTACAATACCAAAAGTTTGAAATTTCTATGGTGGAATATTACCCAGTGAAAACGACAGATTTAAGTAACTATACCTGTAATGGTTTCTTCTGGAAAAGGAGATTACAGCCTTAGGCTAGAATAAGTGGAAAAGGCAATATTCTCTTGTAATAAAGAAAATAGATTTTTTAAAATGTCTGTTTCATCACTTACTAAATATAATTAATTTCTTAAACAAAATTTGAAAAAATGATCTTACAGAAACATCTTATAGAATGATTCAAAGGGTTAAATAAAATATAGTAAGTAAACAATGAATAGTGCTCATTATTATTGCTATTATACTTA
The DNA here is from genome assembly GCF_057876585.1 of Rhinolophus sinicus. NCBI lineage: Eukaryota > Metazoa > Chordata > Mammalia > Chiroptera > Rhinolophidae > Rhinolophus > Rhinolophus sinicus. Next base: position 36,204,277 of record NC_142504.1, read on the forward strand.
TTCATGAAGAAATGAAACTTTTAAGAGCAATTTTCATAGCTAAAACTGACATAGCATTTATTGCACACCAGTTACAACTAAGTATTTTACATATACTGAACCATTTAATTCTCATAATAACATTATGAGATGCAATGACTTTTGACACCGACTACCCACAGTATGACTGACATCACAGACCCTCTACATCACCAGTCCTCTACAACACCACCCTCACGTCAAACACCAGCTGCAAGTTCAGGGGTCTGCAGGCCACTCCCACTTCTGACCAAAAGGCTACCATTTTAGAGATTCCCACTATCCAATCAGATTCAATAATTCACTGGATTGACTCACAGAACTCAAGAATGTACTATGCTTATGATTACAGTTTCATTATAGCTCAAAGCATACCAATTAGAACCATCCAAAAGAAGAGGCACAGAGGGCAAGGTCAGGGAGGGTTCCAAATATGAATCTCCCATTGTCCTTTTGTGGAGTCAGGACACAGAATGTTACCAACGAGGGAAGCTCACCGTAGCTTGGGTGTCTATAGTTTATATTGGGGCTTCATTACACTGGCATGCTTGATTAAATTATTGGCCACATGGCTCAGTGTCCAATCAACTTCCTATGGCTCAAAATTCCCACACTTTAATCAATGGTTGGTCTTTCTGGTGTGGATAGCCTCCATCCTGATTTGTTAGCTTCAATCTTAGACCCTGAGTCATCTCCTTAGGAGAAACTATCAGGACCCACCATGGACAGCAAAGACACTCCCATGACTCAGGATAATCTAAGAATTTAGAGGCTACTTCCCAGGAACCCAGGTCCAAGACCAGCCAAAGCTTTTAATCCAAGAGTTTAGAGGCTACCTCCCAACCAAATTCCTTATTACATAGTTATGCACTGTGATCATCTCCATTTTTTAAATGGAGAAACTAAGGATCAGAGTGGTCAAGGGACTTACCCAAGATCACACAGCTAGCAGGTAGAAGAGCCAAGTTTTGAAATTAGACAATTTGGTTCCAAAGTTCATCCTTTAAGTTCTTGTTTTTAATACTCTTAACCTTAGCCATCAATTTGAATCTGGATGGCATAGTATTACAATGAAGAACTAATTTTTTTTATTCAATTCCAGGTTACCTTGGTAAAATCATTTGTATTTCTGGGGCATGCTTTTAAAAAAACATTGTTTATAAAATGAAGTCATAGTACTAGAGTCATTCATTCATTGATTCCAAAAAATTTTATTTAGTGTCTACAAGGTTGTAGTCATTGTTCTAGGCCCCAAAGGAGCTCTAAAGCCTTTCTTACCTATAATAATCTATGATTCACTACTATATGGGAACAGCATTTACCATTATAGGTAGCTCTGTAGTGGCTAGTGGACATTTATTTTTAGTATAATTTCCCCTTCTTAAAGGAAATATGGGAAATGCAACGATAAGAGGCAAATTCTTTGAGAACAGTATTTGATTCCTAGTCAGGCAAATAGACATTTGAAGGGGGCGTAAAGTTGTTAAAGAGAAAACCAGACCAAAAATCGTGTCACTCACGATAAAAGCCCATGATACCAAACTTAGATTTAATTGCAGTTTCAACCGTTCCCAGAAATATTAGGTTGGTGCAAAAGGAATTGCCGTTTAAAAAGTTAAAAACAGTTGCAAAAACCTCAATTACTTTAGCACCAACCTAATATAATCTTAATCAACCAACTAGAATTTCCTAGTCAACACCAATGAGGTAATCTGTCACATGGACACTCTCCATCCCCCATAAGAAAGAAGAAGCAAACTGCACAATAAAACCCTTGGGTTTCCCTCCCTGTAAAAAGAAATCCTGACATTAAAACAATCCTTTCTTTTCTTTTGCTAATAACTTGCCTGCCACACCCTTCTTATAAAAACCTTCCATTTGTACAACCCCTAGGAGTGCCCTTTTAGTTACCAGATGGAATGGTGCTAGATTCATTAATTCCTTAATAAAACCAATTAGATCTTCAAATTTGCCTGATGGAATTTTTTTTTTTTTTTTTACAAACTATAGATACCTAAGTCAAGGAATGAGAACTTGAAGCACAATAATTAAGGCATTAATTAGTAACCCATTAGTAATTCATTAAAGAACAAGAACTACAAAATCTTACATTCTCATTTTAAGTAAATTCCCAAATGCACAATATAACTATATAAGCACAATATAATATATATATATATATATATATATATATATATATATATGTCCCTATCATTTATCCTATATATATTTATGTATATTTGTGGGAAATATGGCTAGGAGAATTTTAAATATGTATAAGGAGGGGAGTGACATCACCAAGATGGCAACACAGGTCATTCCTGATTTCATCCCCCCTCACAAGAAAAATAATAAACAACTATTCATGGACAAAGCACCACCTTGATCCTAGAACATGGAGGTGAGGCAGAAGCACTCAACTACACCACAGAGACCAAGACAGGCTGTATTAGAAGAGTAAGAGAAGTGGCAGCACGCACCGCATTGCCCCTTCTCCATGCCTGCACAGCACCACGCTGAGAGGTTTCTCCTGATTTTCCAGTTACTCCAATAGGAAAAGAGAGCCTAGGGTGGACATCCAGCTTTCCCAGTGCTGCGGGTCACTTTTTGAGAGCCACAGTCCCCCCCCCCTTCCCGGCTGGTCTTGGCCCATGGGAATTGTAGGGCAATCTGTGGTACTTGACCACTGGGAATCTGATTGTGACAGAGAAGGGAAAATAGAGTTGCAACAACCAGCACTTGAATCTTGTCAGACCGAGTTCCTACCTGCAGCTCCCAGGTAGACGTCCTAATCAGTGGTTTTGCTCATCTTCAGAGCCAAGACGGTGGCATAGTTGACCAAGGAATGCCGCAGGGTGAAGTTCTGCCTGATTTGGGCCCCCAAACAAAGATCTTTCCCAGCCTTGGACCCTGCCTGGTCTGCCTCGCTGCCCAGACAAGGTTGCTGAGTCATAGCCTGGCCCATCACTGAGTTTAAGTATTTATTGGCCCCTGCTGACCAGAAAACCTGACTAGGAAAACCTGGGAGGCTGTTTGGAGCTGGCCTTCCCACCCATCTCCACCAAAAAATTATTAGATCTAATTATCGAATTCACTGAAGTTGAAGGATGCAAAATCAACATGCAAAGAATCAGCAGTATTTCTGTACACTGACAACAAATGATCTAAAAAAAGAAATAAAGAACATATCGCATTTACAATAGCATCAAAAACAATATAATACTTAAGAACAAATGTAACCAAGGAGGTGAAAGATCTCTATATTGAAAACTATAAGAACTTGATAAAGAAATCAAAGACACAAACAGATCAAAAGATACCTTGTGTTCATGGATTGGAAGAATTATTATTGTTACAATGTCCATATCACCCAAAGCCAGCTATAGAACCAATGCAATCCCTATCAACATTTCCAATGGTATTTTTTAAAGAAGCAGAAAAATAATCTAAAATTTATATGGATCCACAAAAGACCAAAGCAATTCTGAGGGGGGAAAAATAAGTGGGAGGCATCATACTTACTGATATCAAGTTATATTATGAAACTATAATAGTCAAAATACTATGGTACTGGCATAAAAACAGACACATAGACCAATGGTAGAGAATCAAGTGCCCAGAAATAAAACCATATAGTCAACTAATATTTGACAAGTGTGTCAAAAATAATCAATGGAGAAAAGACAGTCTAGTCTCTTTAATAAATGGGAAAATCAGATATTTACATGTAAAAGAATGAAACTACACCCTTCTCTTCCGCCTCTCACAAAAATTAACTCAAAATAGATTAAAGACTTAAATGTAAGACAAGAAACCCCAATGAAAACATAGGAAAAAAACTCTTTGACATGGATTTTGGCGTTGATTTTTAGATATGACACCTAAAGCACAAGCAGCAAAATAAAATGTGGGATTATCTCAAACTAAAAAGCTTCTGCACAGCAAAAGAAATGATCAACAAAATGAAAAGACAAACTACAAAGTGGGAAGAATATTTGCAAACCATACATCTGATAAGGAATTTATATGTAAAATACATGAAGAACTCACACAACTCAATAGGAAAAAAAATCCAATTAAAAACTGGGCAAGAGACCTGATTAGATATTTTTCCAAAGAAGACATACAAACAGCCAAAGGGTATGTGAAAAGGTACTAAACATTACTAATCACTAAGGAAATGCAAATCAAAACCACAATGAGATATTACCACATACTTGTTAGAATGGCCATCATCAAAAAGACCAGAGGTAAATTCTGGTGAGGATGCAGTGAAGAGGAAACTCTTGTACACTGTTGGGATTATAAATTGGAGCAGCCACTATGGAAACTATGTGGGGTTTCCTCAAAAACTTAAAAATAGACTACCATATGATCCAGTAATCATGCTTCTGGGACTATATCTGAAGGAAACCAAAATACTATGTTGAAAAGATATCTACACCCCCCTATATTCAAAGCAGCATTATTTGCAATATCAAGACATGGAAACAACCCAAATGTCCAATGATGGATGAATGGATAAAGAAAATGTGGTATATCTACATACAGATATATATTTATACACATGATGGTATTATTTAGTGATTTAAGAAGAAAGAAAAGAAAGAAATCCTGCCATTTGCAACAACATGGATGAAACTTGAAGGCATTGTGCTAAGTGAAATAAGTCAGACAGAAGAAGACAAATATTGTATGATCTCACTTATATGTGGAATCTAAAAAGAAAAGGAAAAGAAAAAACAAACTCAGAAAAAAGAGATCATATTTGTGGTTACCAAAGCTGAGGGTAGGAGGAGGGGAAACCAGATAAAGGTGGTCAAAAGGTACAAACTTCCTTTCATAAGATAATTAAGTACTAGGAATGTAATATACAACATAAAGATTATAGTTAACATTGCTGTATGTTACATATGAAAGTTGTTAAGAGACTAAATCCTAAGAGTTCTCATCACATGGAAAAAAATTCTTTTTTGTATCTATACGAGATGATGGATGTTAACTAAATTTATTGTGATCATCTCATGATGTATGGAAGTCATATTGCTATACTATACACCTTAACATTATACAGTGCTTACTTTATATCACTCGTATCACAATAAAACAAAACAAAACAAAAAAAACGTAATTAAATAAATGTAAAAATTTATAAGGAAAAAGAACACATGTTTTATTTATCCTAAGTTACCATATGATTATGACATAGTAACTGTATAGATGAAATAATAATAGCAGTAATAATAATAATTGGCAGAAGAAAGAAGAGTTCAATGAATTCTGCACATTACTGTCAACAATTTTAACATATTTCTGACATTGACAAAACTCATTGGATTGCAATTTGGTAGTGTATAAAAGACATTAATATGTGTATACTTTAATTCCCATTTTCAACAACCAAATTTATATCAGCAATAAGAAAAGAAAAACAACATCTATGAAAATGTTCATTGCAGCATCATTTATATTAGCAAAAAGGTAGGGGAGAGTCTGAATAGCAATAAACTGGGGAATGGTTGTGTAAATTATGGTATAGTCAGTCCATGCCATTTTCTGTGCAATTTAAGATATTATTTAAAACAATGTAGCATGAAAGAAAGAGTTATAATAGTAAGTCAAAAACATAAAAAAAGTAGGGTGCAAAATCAGAAGTACACCATTGCTCCAAAGCTTGGCAATCCTGGCATAGCCAAGTAGTGTTTTAACCATTCTTGTGGGTCTAGACGAAACAAATCACTTGTGACCCTTGTCTTTTAACTGTTAGTCAACTATGGTTGCTATGTGCTTTCTTGCACATAGGAAGGAAACATTAATAACACTGGCGACTTTTGGATTAGCTAACTTGTTTATGAAAATATTTAAATGCTTTTCTCCCTAAAATCTTCTTTAATGACAGGCTCCACAAATTGGCACCTGAACTCATTGTCTCTTAATAAACACTATTCCCAGCACAGTACCATATATCAAGACTAAAGTAGGCAAAGTAATAGTGTTGTCACAAACCCTTTCAATTTATGAGAATTTTTTTCATGTCATAGCCATTTATTAAATTCTAATGCAAATACTACCCACACAACCTCAACAGGCAGAATAAAATCCCCACTGGTCAAGGTTCAGGATGTATTTTCTTCTTCGAATTTGACACAATGATTGTGAAAACTTAACTCTGACAAGCTTGTCCTGTGAGGAAAATTGATGAGGGCAGAATATGTAAGAAACAGGAGACGAGGCATGCTCAGAATGGCCAGTGTAATTCTTCAAGGACAGGCCAGAAATCAGCCTGAAGGACTGAAACATCTCTAATAGTACTGGTAGAACCAACACCAGGCTGCCACCAAGTGAGACAGCTCAATTTGAAACAACCCAAGGCTGGTGCTGCAATTCAAATTATGATATACAAGTACAAACACTCAAAAGACACCTTTGCCTGTGTAACAGTGTTGCCAAAAAGTCTCATTTATCATCCAGGCTTTATTAATAACACATTTCTTTACCACTGGCAAAGACAACCAATCAGAAATCAGGAAGAGACCTTTGTCAGGTAGTTCAGGTTTTCATACAGGGTGATTTACTACTTTCATTCTACTCCTCGACTTAACATAAAAAGGAATCCGGCTATTACTCAAGTTGGTGAGAAAAAATGACACAATTGGGATAACAGACAAAACAATACAAAACAAAACAAACAAAAACAGCCTAGTAAAGGGCTGCTAGCTATAACATGTAAAAAAAAAAAAAGTCTGCATATAAAAGACATATGAAACAGTCACACCTTAATAAATAAAGCAACTAGTTAAATTGAATGGCAACAAATCCTGAAGGGCCTGTCCTCTTAACGAAGCAAAATTTCTCTGAAGAGTTTGCCAAAAGCTAACAGTTTGATTCATACTAAACTACTTTCCTAAAACAGAGAGCTCAAAAGACAGCTTCACCTATCATTCTCGGAAATCAGTTTTTCCCTTTCTGGACATGCATTAGTTGCTCATGACAGCAGTAGAAATCTTACTATAGCACATTTATATCTATATAAATATGTCATCAGTCCACATGTCATTATTATCTCTCCTGTGCATATCCATCACATTTTGAATTATTCAAGAGCAACAGATTTTGAACTAGTGTAATCACAATGTCCCAGTCTCAAAGGCAGGGTATGTTTAACATGGGTGACACTAGGGTATATTTTATAAAGATTCTCTGCAGGCCATTCAAAAGTGATAGGTTTTCCTCAACTCACCATTCTACCTTGAAGGAAGCACCAACCAAGCAAGATCATTAGTTAACCAGTCAGTAATTTCTATCTTCCACCATTTCACATAATAGAACAAACATGTATTGGAGAATAAAAGGGAGACCTGAGCACAAATACAGTCTCTTCCATTATATACAGACTGCCCTCAACTTCTTTAGCACTTACTTTTATTTATCCTAACACATAGTTTATTTATTTTGTTTTCCTCCTCCTCGACTAAAATATAAGCTCCCTAAGAGCAGGAATTTTTGACTCTTATGAACTGCCATATCTGTGTCTTGCATGTAGTAGCTACTTAATGCATATTAGTGGAATGATTTAGGAAATCACTCTCTAGAGAATTTCTGGCTTGTTCTACCATTTGCAGAGAGCAGTGGGAACATTATGTATAGAGGGGTAGAAATAGCACCCAAACAATACAGGTTACACAAACTCTGACTGATAGGATCAAACAGAATCCCTGAATTTATAGAGGTTATATGAGAAATACTTTGACAAATCAATGTGAAATTCAAACTATGAATGAACACTTTATGAATGTCTGTAAATTTTATGTCTTCGAGGAAATACATCATGACCTACGGATAATTTAAAAATTAAAATAACAACTAACCAACACATCAAGTGCAGCATTTTTTTTTAATCAATTAATCAAGAAGGTTTTATCCACATCTACTCTTTGGTTGAAGATATAGGCTTTAATTTCCAAATTATAATTTATTTAATTGCATTAAATTTTGCACACTCGTACTCCAAAATAACATGGCCTCAAATCAACCAACAAGCTGAGAATCTTCTTTAACTCACATACACATTCATTACATTACTGAACAAATGTACAGTGACTACTACGTTCCCAGCATGATTCTAAAAAGTTAAACAATAGTATTGAGCAAGATAGGAAAAAAATTCTACTCCCATAAAATTTCTCTTCTCAAAAATTAATTTCCAGGGAGATAAAATTTAAATATATATAAGCACAAATATAAAAATAAATGCATAATAAAATAGTAGATTATTAATTGTAAGAGACAATTCAAGGTTAATGGTATAAATAGTAATGTAGATATTCCCTTAGACTGGGCTATTAAGAAAAGCCTCTTTGAGGAAGAGACATTTAAAAAGACACCTGAATGGAAGAGAGATGGAATCATGAGATTACATGAAGAAAGAGCCTTCTATCAGAAAAACAGCAAATGCAAAGGCTCTGCATGGGAAATGCGTGGTCTACTTGAGGGACGACAGGATCAGAGTGATCAAGAGGCAAAGGAAGATGCAGTTGTAGAGACAGTCAGAGGTCAGATACAACTGGATCTTAAAGGCTGGTGTAAGAACACTGGATTTTATTCTAAAATTAATGGGACACTATTTCAGATATTTGTATGTTTAGGATGGCACTCTGTCTTCTCTCTGTGGATTAGGCTCTAGGAACGTAAGAGGCAGGAAGACCAGGTAGGCGGTTCTTGCTGTGTTACAGGTAAGAGCAGATGATGCACTAAGATGTACTAAGATGGTAACAATATAGAGCATGAGAAGAGGTTAGTTTTGGGGACATATTATGAGCGTACAGCTGGCAAGACGTGCTGATAGGTGGGTAATAAGGAGGTGGGATGTGACAGAGAAAGAGGTCTAAGAGGATGTTCCAGACTTTAATGTGAGAAACCGGGGGTCTGATGGAGCTCTTGAGTGAAACGTGGAGCCCTGGGGAAGGAAGGGTTTGTGGAAGCAAGCCAAGGGTTCTTGTTTTGAACGTTAAGTTCCTGACTACTAGTAGACATTCAATGGAGGTTTTGAGTAAATTGTTGAATAAACAAGTGGTGAGGGTAAGGGAAAGTCATACGTGAAGATATAAAGTTGAGAATCATCAGTGTATAAAAGGTTCTTAAAGGCCTAAAACGGAATAAGATGACGCAGTGTGCATAACAAAGGCACTTAGACGATGTCTAAGTACTAAGCTCTGGTTTACTCTAACATTTAAAGGTTGGGAACATAAGGAAGCTCCCAGTTAAATAAATAAATAAATAAATAAATAAATAAATAAATAAATAAATAAATAAATAAATGAAACTGCAAACAAGACACCAGTCAGACTTAAGGAAAATTAAGTACACAGTGTTCTATAGTCAAAAGAAGAAATTGTTTCAAATAGGAAGACTAAATAAATGCCATTGTGAATAGACTGCATATCAGGGGGTCTGAAAGTGAACTTTCTCAGGAATGTTGTGGCTGATTAGAATGTAATATCTGCATTCACCTCATGTCCTGAGTACTGTAAATACAATGTATGTGAACTCATTTCCTGAAATTCAATTAAGCCAAACTTTCTATCATTTTACTTCATCTATTTAGCACACTGAGACTTCAATTCTGTAAACATTATTGGCTTTGGATTGGAATAATGGAAGACAGTAGGCTTTATGGGTTTTGTGCAATCCTAAAATTTACTTGTATACTTATAATAAAATTACAATTAAGTCAAGTTGAAGGAAACTTGAGCTTTCATCAGGTAATGTAAATTCATTGTTCTAAATTGAGAGTTTGGTGGTAGTGACGTTCGTGCGTAAATGTCCAGATTAAAAGAACTAATAATCTAAAATGACTAGGCTCATCACTTACTTTTCCCACTCATCATTTAATTTTTCCTTTGTTTTAGTCAATGTTGTACAATATCTCTAATAACTATTTAAGGAATTAATGATTTAAGGAAGGAAAAATTATACCTCAGCTATTTCCTAAGAAACTATTCTACAGTGATTTTTGTTTTTTTTACTCTCTTGAAGTTTTGGAAATATGGAAGAAATCTATTTGCCCACAAACTGTGAATGACTAATGACAAATCAGAAATGTCTATTAAAATGTTTTGATAATGAATGAAGCAATCCCTTAAAGAGACATTGGATTTAATCCCTCCTTTGAAGATGTCATGCCACAATCAGGTCAAATAATCAAAATACTATGTCTTTAAACTGCATCTCTAATAAATTGGATATGAAGAAAATCTTTAATTTTTGAGTTGTTCATTTAAAGATTCTTTAAATAGCATGGCGTTCTCATGAATGTGCCAGTCTGCTGAGTAGGTTCCATTGATTTATTGCTGAATAACTTCACAATGTTCTGCTAAATTTCATCTCTGGTTCAAAGCATAAACGAATGCCACTGGGAATTGACTCAATTCTACCATATGTAGTAAAAGAGCACAACCTCGAGAGTATATGAAACTCATTTTATGTTTGTGACAAACATTTCCATGATGAGCATAAATGATATATAAGGGAAACAAAGCTCTGACCTGGCATAAGGTTCATACACTAGGAAGGGGCAGGCATTGAGTATACAGACCATACATCACCATTTACTTCTATGTCTTAGTGTAATTAGTAATATTATCTCCTTTCATTTCAAGAGAAATTTATTTTCTTGCTCAGGAGGAACCCAGGAATATAGCTAGTGGGAAGGACATGAACTGAACAGTCAGTGTCTGGCCCCTAGCACATAATCAATAAATGGTGACAATTTAATTAATTAAGAGAGTTTCTGTCATGACTGCCAAAAGTCAATCTATGTGTGCACGTGTGTGTGTATGTGTGCTTGTTTGTGTTTATTTATGTATGTATTGTGTCAAAGTTATTTTTGATTACTTAGCAGGGTTCTAATAAAGGGTCCAACAGAGAAGTAGAGAATCTAGGGTAGAAGTCTAGGGAGGCAGATATATGGCATCTGAAACATTTTCCACTGAAAGCACGGACTCAACCACTGTAACCCAGTACATAGCAAAATCCTTTCCATTAATGCATGTGTAGTAACAGGGCATCCAATTAAAATGTAGTAGCAAGGAGATTGTGGACTTGGTTAAAGCTTGTTGGAGGGTAAAGAGTAAGGATAGATGTGATTCAAGAACAAGAGAGCACCTAGTGGTCATTTCTAGGAACACGTGAATGTGATCTGAGATTTTGCACGGATTGTATCATGCAAAGATCCCGTAGATGAGGAATCTGTACTGTTTGCCTTGGGGAAAGCAAAGATAAATAAAGAAAATAAAGTGAGGAGTGATAGTTAAGTGATATCTCAGGTCATGTTGCCACATTATTGGTCATGCTTGATTAAAGAGATTTCCTAGTAAGTTGAGTCCTTCTGAGAATTATAACTAATGAAAGTATTTTCAATTTTACATTTAAAATATTGTAAATTTGACCAGTGCTACCATATTTATATTATATTATCAATTAAAGAATGCATTCTGGAAACTTTATAGAGCTTTGTTAGAGCATTACAAAGTATTAGATCACAGTTTTTGAAACAAACAAATAGAAACAGAAAGATGTCACATAATATATGTATAATAGATTTCAACAAAGACTACATCTATAGAACTTTTAAAGTCATATTTATTTTCAGTTTGAGGTTACAATTTTATTTTATAACACTAAAATTTTAAGAAATACTCTAAGAAATCCCAGCCTTTAAATATATAATATAAATATATACAATAATAAATAAAGTGTTAAATGCATTTGAAATTCATCAGTGTAAAATACAGAATATTTCCATACCAGTTTGGTCTTTATTTTGCTCTTATATTTTGGTATGCTTCTTGGTAGAAATACATGACTAACACTCATACCATTAAGCTTTTTATTGAAAAAAAAATATTATTGCATTGAACTATAGTCCAAGTAATTTATTAAATAACCTAAAAAAGCTGCTTGCATGTACAATAGTGCAATTTACTTAGCCACAGTATAATAAAAAGAAACATTTTGTACAGAGATTACAAAATAAAATTATTCAATTATGTATCATATTACCAGACTGTTGTCCAGTTTAATCACAAAGTAAATACTTTAAATAGAATTGAGTAAGGTGAGAATTTGTTTTAAACAGCTACATAACCAATTTACATTATTAACTTTTTAATAATCTCACAATTAAAACAAAATTAGCATTCATCATGGTGGAAAAGAAATCTCTTCTTGAAGTTGATTGTTTCAATATGTGAATGTATTTGGAAAAAACACAACGTTTGAACAAAGATCATGGTTTACAACTAAAGACTAAAGAGTATATTCATAAGAATACACACTCACATACACACATGTGCACGCACACATCTTGTATGTTTCCAATATGCCTGATTTGTTTCTGCCAAGATGCTCTTGCTATTTAAAAAAGGTGGTGGGGTACAAAATGAGACAGTGACCTGGGGGGTGGAATTAATAAAGTTAATTGGGAGCTCTTCCTCTGATACGAAACTACATAAAATGAAAAAACAAAACAAAAAAAATACCTTCTCTTATCTCTCTAATATTGGCTTATTCTAAACCTAACCGATTCAGCCACTGCTTCCATTTTTAATATAGCTTAATCCAAAGCAATGCAACAATCACCTTCAAATGTCTACCTAATAGAAAAAGTGGATAACATTTTTGCTGGAATGAAGTGATAACCTTTGAAAATCCTCTACACCTGGGTTTATTGGCAGGAAAACTCATATTATAGTAGGAAACAGCCATCTTATTGAAGTAGTTGCAGTCTGAGACACAAAGGGCTGTGAACTGTTTTCCTGACTCCTGCATGGAAGTGGTCACTCACTTGCTTTTTAATAATGTTTCTGTTTTCCAATGAGACCACATTTCTCTTTAGGAGTTTAGTAATGTAAAGAACCAAAATTAAACCTTTTTGTGAGCCTGGCTGGGCCAGAGATAAGCACTAGGCCAATTTTGCTCCTAATGTATACTGACTATATACTGACACATAAATATCAGTTAGATACACACTGATGTGTGAGATTTGGGTGCTTTTAATATTTTTCTTCAGAATGTTTAACTATCTTTCTGAAACTAATGGAAAAAAAATTTGAGGGAAGATTGAGAAATGTGCTGCTGGTTTGAGATGATCAGCAATGTTATTTCACTAAAGAGGAAGTGAACTCTCCACACAGCCCAGGGAGGGCATCTAGATGTTTCATTTATACATAGATCTAGAACATTGGTATGCCAAGTGGTACCTAAAGGGTAGACCATCTTCATAACTCCAAATATTGTCCCAAATGTTTGAAGTATATGATGTTTTTGGATCAGCTTGAAAGTATTATGGTAACATTTCTAAGCTGTGTTGCTGCCATCATTGGAAACTTTGTACATGAGCAACAACACATGCACTATGGAGATAGCCAGGTCCGGATATATGATCCTGAGTAATTTTACTGATTAAATATTTATTTAATGGGAAAGCTTTAAAGCATTAGTTTCTTTGAATACATTTCTATTCACAGATAACAGAGATTCCATTAAGTTCTGGCAGATACTGAAGAAAAGGAGTCATTGTGAAATCCATTTTCTGTAAGTGAAATAAAAATTTCAGGCGATCATTCTCTGGAATGTCTGCCTAAGAAAAGAACCCTGGGAACTAAGAACTTTCCAAATTACTCCCCATATATTAACCATTTCTTATATTTTATAACATTTCTAACACATATAAAGGTGAACTCAAAGGAAATATTGAAATTTAGTTTTTGTATCCCACTGTATTTTTTTTCATTTTTTTTGTTTTTGTTTTTTTGCTAAATTTGACAAGGTAAGAAGCACAAACTTCCAGTTCTTTATACAAAGGATTTATTTTGTTTAACCATACCCAGAATCCGGTGAGACTAGCTGATGGTGGACTGGTTCTTAATCTCTAAGAAAAATATGTAGATAGGGAAGGGTTCGCATATGTGAACATGTACATAAAGATTTTTAAAGTCTTTCTTAAGACATTTTCAGTTTTTAACTCAGTATTTATAGTTTAAGACAATAAAAACTTGTCTCAATGAGCCAAGTGGCAAAATGTAATTCCATAAAGATAATTATCCCATAAATATTAGGCAATAGGCATAAAGAAGTTTAAGTCTGAAAATGGAAGCAAACAATGCTGAATATGTAATCCATAAAAGTGATAATTTTAAAAAAAGGATGTATTTTAGAATTCAATATATAGTTAGAATTTCTTCTATTTCTTTTTCTTCTAAAGTGTATTTTACTTAAGTAAAATAAAAAATAAAATGTTTGAGCCCATACTCATGAATTTAGGTTTAGTAAAAAGGATAGCTCGGAATGTTCTCTACAGCAGTAAAGGTAATTTGAGTATTATCAGAAGAAAAATATTAATCCAAAACTAAGTCCTATGAATCAACCATCTGAAATTTGGAAATTATCCTAGAGTATATTTAGATATGTCATTGATCACAAGAAAAATTCTAGAAAAACTTCTGAAAATCCCTACATTTTATGTTCATCCAAATGTTGAAGTTCTTGAATATTTTGGTGATGAAGATTTTGTAACTTTATACAAACAACTCAAATTGCCAAGTTCTTTATGTTGAGTAAAAACAAACCTTTTTGTAGTATTTACATTCTCTGCCCTAAAGATAATACATAAATCTTCCATAGTATACAGCTCTATGCCACTATTTAGGTACTTATAATTAGAAAGTTATTCCTATCTTTTTTTGCCTCCTCAGCAAGTGCTCTTCTTTTTGGAATACTCGTATTGTTTGTCTTTTTTTTTTTTTTTTTTTCTACATGGCATTTCCCAGAGTCTGTTCTACAGAAAAATTAAAAGTTTATTCAGTTAATTTTTATTAATTCACAGAAATCATGTTATTCCTGGTGCAAGAAACTAAAACTGATCTGGTCTGTTAATTAGTCAGACCTGCCATTTATGAATCCACTTCAGTTTGCCAATAACTCTCTTAAATGGTGTACCAGAACAACATGGTTTTCCACAAGTGGTTTAATTTTTCCAAGTCCTAAAAGAAATCTGTAAAGATTTCTTACACCATACAAAAAAAACGAAACAAACCTCAAAATGGATTAAAGACTTAAATGTAACACCTGAAGCCATAAAACTCCTAAAAGAAAACATAGGCAATATGCTCCTTGACATCAATCATAGCAATAATTTTTTGGGGGTTGGGGGCAGAATTTGACACCAAAGGTAAAGGCAACAAAAGCAAAAACAAAGGTGATGCCACCTTAAACTAAAAGGCTTCTGCACAGCACACACACATACACACACACAAACCAGCAAAATGAAAAGACAACCCACTTTATGGGAGAAAATATTTGCAAACCATTTATCTGATAAGGGGTTAATATCCAAAATATATAAAGAACTCATAAAACTCAATAGCAAAAAACCCCAAACAATCTGAATAAAAAATGGGCAGAGAATCTGGATAGGCATTTTTCCAAAGAAGGCATACAAATGGCCATGATGTAAAGATGCCCTATACCACTAATCACCAGGGAACCTGCCGTTCAAGAGCACAGTGAGATATCACCTCACACCTGTTAGAATGGCTAGCATCAAAAAGACAAGAGATAATGAATGCTGGCGAAGGTGTAGAGAAAAGGGAACACTTGTGCACAGTTTGGGGGAAGGTAAATTGTTGCACCACTACAAAAAACAGTACGGAGCCTTCCTCAAAAAATTAAAGCTAGAACTACCATATGATCCAGCAATTCCACTTCTGGGTATTTATCTGAAGAGAGTTAAAACACTAATTTGAAAAATATATGCACTCCCGCATGTTTATTGCAGGATGATTTACAAAACCCTAGTTGTGAAAACATCCTGAATGTCTATCAGTGGATGAATGGATAAAGAAAAAAAAAAAGTGTATATATATATATATATGTATATATTTTATATATATATATATATAATTCAGCCATATAAAAGGATGAAATCTTGACATCTGGAAGAACATGGATGAAACTTGAGGGCATTATGCTAAGTGAAATAAGTCGGACAGAAGAAGATAAATACCATATGATATCACTCATGTGGAACCTAAAACAAAAAACAAAAAAACCTGAGCTCATGGATGTAGAGAACAGCTTGGTGGTTGCCTGAGGTGGGCGTGGGGCGGGGCGAAATGGTGAAGAGCGTCAAAAGGTACAAATTTCCAGTTATGCAATGAATGGTTCATGGGGGTCTAATGTACAGCATGGTGACTGTAATAAATAATACCATATTGCCTATTTGAAAGTAGCTAGGAGAGTGGATCTTGAAAGTTCTCATCATGACAAAAAATTTGTAACTATGTATGATGGTGTATTTTAATTGGAATTATTGTGATTACTTTTCAATATATACTAATATCGAATCATTACACTATACATCTGAAACTAATATTATATCAATTATACATCAAGAAAGAAAAATAATAATAAAACATGAACCTCTTCTTCACCCTACCTACTCCTGTTCATGTTATCCAGGTCAATGGTTTCAAATGCTTGCTAAGCATTGCTGATTCCCAAATATGTATATTTTCTTCACACCTCTACTCAAACTTCAGACTCATGTTTCTCACTACCAACTCAATATCTCCACTTCACTATTTAATAGGCAGGCATCTCAAACAGAATATTTAATCTCATCCTCCTTTCCTCCCTTGCTTCTCCTACACTGTTCCTCATTTCAGTTAACAGTAAATCTATCATTCAGTTAATAGTAAATCTATCTACTAGTTGCTTGTGCAAAAAGTATTATGGCATCTCTGACTCTTCTTTGTCTTATATCTTATACCCCATATGAAGCACACTTTCAAAATAAACCCAGAATCTCACCACTTTTCAACATTTCCACAAGACCATCGCTGAGCAAGTCATTGCATTCTCTTGTCTGAAACATTTCATTCTACTGATTGGCTTCTGTATTCCTACCTTATGCCCCTGGAGATTATTCACAATGCAATAGCTGAGGGACTCTGGTAAAACTAAAACAAATCATGTTGCTTCTCTGGCAAAATTATCCAATAGCTTCTCATCTCACAAGAAAAGCCAGGCGTTATAATGGTTGACAACATCCTACATAATTTTGTTACAAAATGACTTCTCTGACCTTATCTCCCGTAATTCATCTTCTGAAACCTTCTTTACAAGCCCGGATGTTTTTATGCTATTTCTTGAGCATGGCAACACACCCAACAGGTTGTGGAAACCTGCTCTTTTCTTATTCTACAATGTTCACTCCCTGACCTCCTTCAGGCCGAAATATAACTTTCCAGTGACGCTTCCCCCGACTACACTATTTAAAATTGTACTTTACTAACTGTCCACAGCTGAACCCCTTTATTTGCCTTTCTTACTTATTTGCCTCAACAGCATTTATCATGATCTGACATATTATATATTTCACTTGCCCTGGGTTTGTCTGCATGACTCAACTAGAATTAAACTATAGTGTAGCAGTTTTTCTGTTCATTTGGGTCATTATTATATCTCCAGCAATTAGATTACTGGAAATGGCCTTTAATAATATCTAATCTCTGTTGAATGAGAAAGAAAATAAACTGGATAAATGAGAAATAAAATATTTTTAATTTTGTATTACTTGTTTTTAGTTTACCTGTTATACCAGTGATTGTCTTTTCCTTTTCATTAAACATTCTGCTTAAAATTCTACCTATAAATATACTTTTAAATATGATATTCAATATCCCTCCCTTTAAAAAAGTAGAGCTATTTTTTCTAACTCCTTAAATTGTGTATGTTTTTCAAGGATATTTGATGTCATCTGTCCCTCTTTAGGCGATTTTAATACTCTATGGTAGGTAAAACTCTTCTAAATGTAAAGATTCAAATCCATTTAAAGTGTCCAGGGAGTAATTTTCTTATGTGTTCCAAATTTCCTATCCATATTGCTTCTATGATTTCCACTTTGAAAAACTTAAATGGAAAAATAAAATGAAATCAGATTTAGGTAACTCTATTTTTATTTTCATTAGATCTTTTGCCTCTAGCAGTAAGCAGTAAATAGAAGCAAAAGGCCAACATCTCTTGATTTTCCTAATAAATAGAATATTAAAAAATACCTAATTAATCTAATCTCTATTTGTTTTTAGGTATTTATTATTGCATTACTATGTATGGATGTATGGAACTTGAACAATTACTCTGAATATTTTTCGCATTCAATTTCTATTGGATTGTTTAAAGAACTACATTATACCAACTAATTGGAATCTTTTATAATTGTAGTTTTCCTCCTGTGATGCCACAACTTTTACAATTCCCTACCCTGGAGTACAAATTCTCTTTTATTTAAATGATAAAGTCGGCTTTCCCATAGTCCTAAATAGTACATCCAGTGAACATTTTCCTCACTGATAATACAAGACAGTCATTTCCATGCCATCAATTCATATCAATCTATCTTTGTTATTCAAAATTAAGTGCCTAGTAGAGGTTCTGTGGTCTAACTTTCTGAGAGGTCAAATTGTCACCAAAGCAATTATAAAAATTAATAGGACTTCTAGTGAGTTTCCCATAATT
Source organism: Rhinolophus sinicus (assembly GCF_057876585.1). NCBI lineage: Eukaryota > Metazoa > Chordata > Mammalia > Chiroptera > Rhinolophidae > Rhinolophus > Rhinolophus sinicus. Next base: position 36,222,871 of record NC_142504.1, read on the forward strand.
ACTCTGTCTTGGATCTATGTCAAATTTGTAATCTGTTTTAGGAAATAGTTGTCCACACTACTTTCCTTTTTTTAATGTGCTTGGCCATTTGTTATCTATTTTTATAAGAAATGTTTTATTTATTTCACTTCTTTTGGATTTATTCAATATTTATCAACATTACTTTATAATTGTTTTTATGGAGTTTCGTGTTAAGTATATAGTTTCTTGTTATTTGATGCCTTTCCTCCATTGTTTTATTCCTTTTACATGAGCTAGATTTTCTCACTGATATATCCAAGTGAAAATTCCCATCCCACAATTTTCTGGTAATATCGAGGGAAATATGCCTTTACTTTATGTTAAAATTTCAATTTCAAATTCTCTCTCTCTGTCTCTCAATCTCTCTCTCTGTCTCTCAATCTCTCTCTCTCTCTCTATCTCTCTGTCTGTCTCTCTGTCTCTGTCTCTCTCTCTCTCTGTCTCTCTGTCCCTGTCTCTGTCTCTGCCTCTCTCTCTCTCTTTCTCTCTCCAGCATCAGAGATACTTTATCCTACTGTTTGCCAAGTATTAAGAATTTAACCTTTCAATTTTATTTCCCTCCTCTGTAGAGAGGAGTGATGATATTGATCTCAAAATACAGTTGTGAAAGTCAAAGAAATATTGAGAAAGAAGAACAAAGTTGGAGGTATCACCCTATCTGATATGAAAGTATACTGCATGACTATAGTAATCAAAACAGCATGCTAATGCCATAAAAGCAGACACATTGATTAATGGAACAGAATAGAGAGTCCAGAAATAAACCCATGCCTTATTAGGTCAACTAATCTATGACAAAGGAGACAAGAATATGCAATGGAATAAAGACAGTCTCTTCAATAAATTAGTGCTGGGAAAACTAGACATATACATGCAAAAATAATAAATAAAGCTGGACAACTTTCTTATCCATATACAAAAATAAACTCAGAATGGATTAAAGACTTAAATGTAAGACCTGAAACCATAAAACTCCTAGAAGAAAATATAGGCAGTAAACTCTTTGATATGGCTCTTAGCAATACTTTTTTTTTTTTTTTTTTTTTTTTTTGTATTAATATATGTCTCCCCAGGCAAGGGAAACAAAAGAAAAAAGTAACCAAATGGGACTATATCAAGATAAAAAGTTTTTGTACATTGAAAGAAACCACCAACAAATCAAAAAATACAACTTACAGAATAGAATAGGAGAAGATGTCTGCCAATGATACATCCAATAAGGGATTAATATCCAAAAAATATAAGGAACTCATACAACTTAACATGAAACAACAACAACAACAACAAAAACCCACCAAACAATCCAATTAAAAAATTGGCAGAGGACCTGAATAGACATTTCTTCAAAGAAGACATACAGATGACAAATTGACATATGAAAATATACTCAACATCATTAATCATTAGGGAAATGCAAAGCAAAACCACAATGAGATATCATCTCAATGGCTATCTCAATAAAACAACAAACAAGTATTGCTGAGGATATGGAGAAAAGGGAACCCTCATGTACTCTTGGTGAGATTGTAATTTGATGCAACCACTATGGAAAACAGTATGAGGGTTACTCAAAAATTAAAAATAGCACTACCAGGTGAACCAGCAATTCCACTTCTGGATATTTATCCAAAGAAATCCAAAATACTAATTAGAAAAGATATATGCACCTCTATGTTAATTGCAGCATTATTTATAATAGCCAATATATGTATTCAAAGAAAAAGTGATACATATATTCAATCAAACATTACTCAGCCATGAAAAAGAATGGAATCTTACCATCTGCAAAAACATTGATGTACCTAGAGGGTATTATTCTAAGCGAAATAAGTCAGACAGAGAAAGACAAATACCATATGATTTCATATATATGTGAAATCTAAAAAAACAAAATAAATAAACAAACAAAACAGAAACAAGCTTATAGATACAAAGAACAAATTGACGGTCACCAGATGGGAGGGGGGTTGGGAGGATGGATGCAAAAAGAGAAGGAATTAAGATGTACAAATTGCCAGTTATAACAACAGTCATGGGGATTAAAAGAACAACATAGGGAATATAGTCAATAATATTGTAATAACTATGTATTGTGTCTAGATTGGGGGTGAGCTCTTTGTAAGGTACATAAATGTCTAATCACTATACTGTACACCTGCTACTAATATAATACTATATGTTAACTGTAATTGAAAAATAAATTTAAAAAATAAATAAAATGTTCAAAAAAAGATATATAGTTGTAAAAATTAAATGAGATAATGTGTGCCAAGTGCTTAGGCTGACTATCTTGATGCACAATAGGTCTTCAGTAAGTATAGCTCTCTTCCCTCTGAAGCCAAAGCTGAAACATATTTTCCTTTTATCTTCTAGTGGTAGAGGAGTTTGTATCATCAGATACAGTGGTTGATGACTGATTACCTCCATTTCTGTTTAGTTTGTTTTTCTCTGAAACCTATGCTTATGGTGAATGTATAGTCATACAAGTGCTTCTTTCATTTTAAGAATATAAAGCAATAAACCTAACTGGAAGGCCGTTCAGAAAAACAGATGTAAGAAATGCAAATTCTGTAGGCCAGAAAATATTTTGAGTGAATATTTAAAATCGTTTGCAAAATTACATGAATGCTGATTTTATTCATTTTCATTCACTGTATTTTATAAATACCTATTGCAATTGAATAAAACACACCAAATACTTTGTAACATTTTCTCAATAGGTAACATAACAATTCTGACATTTCCAAACCTTTCTCTTTACACTTATACATACATTGGCTGAACACGATAAAATTTCAGAGTAGAATAATAAAGAAAACATAATATCTTAGTCCCTTTATATTTGAAAGATTGGCCAATATATTCAAAATGTAATTCTGAGCATATTTTATTTTTTATTTTGCATTATCAAATACTAATGATAGTTTCTTATACAAAAATTAAACATTCTTAATTTCAATGGTGATTCTTACAATTACAAAATTCTCTTGACATAGGCATGTGTGAAATGAAGATAACCCAATTTTTCACAGACACTCAACAATACAAGTGTAAAGTCTGTGTAAAGATTGTTTTTCAATGAACAATAATTGTCACCTTGAATTAAGCAGAAAAATTCTTGCCATCTCTTATATAGGTTATAACCCTCATCAATATTATAACCAATTATATGGGTTAAAAGCTTAGTCAATAGTTAACCGCAGGAATTATTATTTTTAGTAATTAGTTCATTTCACTAACCTTTTATTATCTGATGAATAAAATCAAATGTGCATTAATTCACTCATTCAACAAACACGTAGAACATACATTATGTTCCATTTGATTTTCTTTGTAGCATTAATGATCTGCATGAATGTTTTTTATCATTTAATAATATTATGAGAGAATTCATCCAAAACTGATCTTTAACACTTTTCCCTATACCTTCCCATAAAATTATTTTAAATTTGCCTTATTATTTTTGCAAGTTAAAAAAAAAAAGAAATTCTTAAAATGCTCTGATTTCAATATTGACAATTTGGTTCCTATTCATGTATTGGTCACATTTTGAACTGGCATCAATATTTAAATCTTATAATAATCAGATATACCACTTTGAACATGTCATTTTGTAGATAGTGACAATTTGTTCTATTTATCCATAAGAGGGACTTTCACATCTATTAATTCAAGTGTGCTGACATATTTAAGGCCTCTTTTACTCCATTTAACTGTTGCATCTGACTGGAGCAAGACTGATGGCAAAGATCTTGACCTTGATACACCGGTTGGATTAAAGGATTCAAGTGGATGATAGAAGTTGTGGCTGGGTTTAAGTGAGGGCCAAACAATGTGGGGATAAACGCTGCAGGGGGCAATGGCTGAAGTGTTATGTGAGATGGGTGGAAGGGGGTAGCAGTGACTAAATGCAGGGGATGACCCGCTATGAAAGTGGGGTGTGCAGGGATGATGGTTGGAGTCAGAGGTGAAAATGAGAATGGAGTAAAATGTGGCTGTGAAAGAGCATGTAGACGAGCTAGAGGGAGGTGATTGCTTTGGGAATTTATGGAAGCCGAAACAGCAAAATGCTGCAGGAATGTATGGTGGATGGTGGTGAAAGAAGTATGCTGGTGAACTGGGACTGTCTGCACCGCTGAGGCTGCAGAGAAGGCAGTCGGCCCTGGAGCAGGCAACCCTCGAAGATGCTTTGATAGGAGCTGTTTCTGCATATGCTGCTGGGCTTGTAGCTGTAGGAGCTTATATTTATCTATTTCATCAGGAGAAAATGTTATTGGCTGTTGAATTAAAGGGGGAGAGAGAGATTTATGACACAATTCGAATTCATCTGCTACTTTTTCATGCTTCGGCATAGTTCTGTCACAGTAAGAGTTCATATTCCCCTCTACGTGATTCACATGCATGCTTACATCTTGTAAGCTTCGGTTTATTTGGTCCTCTTTGGTCTCTGTTGAATCAGTGACACCAGCATATCTCTTAGATGGAAACGCACCAGGGAAATCATTTGGTACTGGGTCACAGCGTTGAAGAAAAGGCTGGACTTCACTCATTAAAGGTTTTGATTGTTCTTTTGTTGCTGGGTTCTTTTTTATGTTTGGTGACTGAGAGTCTGCTACTACGTGAATTATACCTTTAGAAAGATGGTTATCACAATCAGTGTCTACCAAAACAGTAAAATCATTTGCCTGTGAACTGTTGCCTTTGTCTTCCTCAATAGTTCTTTGAGTTGCACTGCCTTTATCATTTCTTCTTTTACTTATGTTCTGTATTTTTTCAGACAAAGGCAATGCTGATCTGTTACAGCCTGGTGGTGCAAACTGAATCGTGCATTGGATTTGTGAATGAACCTCTGATTCATGTTTGCAACTGTTTGAAGAGACCTCAAAATTAGTTGATTGTTCCTGACATTTCTTGGCTTGAACTCTTTCTAAGAGGCATTTGGCGGTCATGGAGGTCTCTCCTGCTGTAATGTTCAAGTCTGCAGTTTCTGAAGGGTGGCTGGAACAATTCCTCAGATGACGATTGATATTCCCAGAGTTACACTGCATGGGTTTTACTTTTTCCAGATCACAAATGTGAGGGCTGTGCAAAGACTGTTGACTTCTTTCACTTTTATTTAAGTAATAAATCCTCTCTTGTGGGTAAGAGCCCAATCTGCTGTGCTGAGGTCCCTGACAATTAGATGGTTTTCCACTGTTCCCAGCACAGGAAACCTGTGAGCTAGTGTTGCAACGAGTGATTCTCCCGGATTTTGACCCTGAAAATTGTTGTTGATATTTGCCCAGTTTATACATTTCTCTGCAGTGACCATATCTATGTTTTGAATATTTTTCATTTTTAAGTGATTCCCACAATTTGCAGTTTCTGTCTGTCTGTGATTCAGACTGCAAGCAATCACTCTTTGCTATCTCACCAGACAAGCAGAGGCAGCTGTGCTTTCTATGTTTCCCTTTGTGCCTTTTTACTGAGTTGTGTTCTCTTTTACAAAAGTAGAGCAAATTGCCTCTGCCATTACCACTGGACCTGTGACTTGAGCAAGCACTTCTCAAGCTGGATGTACTGTCAGGTGATGTGTCTGAAGGGCTAGAAGGTCTGTTTAGAGACAACTTTGGGGAACTTCTTTTGTAACTTCGGTTTCTGCATGCAGAAACCCTGCCAGTCATGCTGATGTGATTACTATTTAAAATCACACTGAAGTTCTTCCCGTGATCACTGTGACTCCTTACTGTGTAAGGACTAGAATTCCAGGTGAATTCATTTCCATCTTCAAAAGCCGAATGAGGACCACAGGAAATCAGTTTATGCCTTTTAGTCCTAGAGATGTAAGGAGTAAAAGATAGGCCCTCATTTGCATCATTTAATACTACCCTTCGGCAGCTTTGCCAATGGGCCCTTGAAGTTTCCTTGATTTCATTATCACTCTTCCTATTGTTTCCCACACAGTTCTTCAGAGAGATATCAAGGCAGGCAGGCACTTCAGGACTTTTTGTTTCCAAATCACTTGCGCTAAAATTATGTTTACTCATGTCTGGCTCAGAATCACTGTAGCCCACATTATATTTTCTCTGGAAATTTTCCCAATCCGGATTCTCTATCATCATCTTTGGTTTCAGAGATTGATTATCTTCTTGGATCAATTTGTGTTGGTCTTTGACTAAACCTGAGACTTGGCTCTCTATTTGAGTCTTCATTTCTAAGGGGTCCTTAATCAATTCTGTTTTTGAGTCTTCCGGATCACAGCCATCCTTTGTATTCCGGGAAAGCTTAAAATCAAAATATAATGGGTTGCAGCCATAAGAGATGCAGGGCTCCGTTTTTGTGAAGAGCAGAAGTTCTGTAGGCCATTGGAGAGTGGTGTGGCCATCCTTGCTTTGCACGTGGAGGAAAGGCAATGGTTTGGATTTCACATCATGGGGACATGCTTCTCTTATAAGCCTTTGCACATTTTTGCTAACTCTTTCTGTTTCATCTAAAGATTTTTCTCTCTTCTCCATTCTGGAGTTGGAATTCAGATACACTGGACTGTTTTGCTCTCGTGGCTCTAGTGATAGAAACCCATCCAGACACTCAAATATCCTGGCATCACTGTGCTTGGAAATGTTTGGTGGGCTGGAGGAAGTATTTGCTTGGCATGTGTGATTAATGCAGTTTTCTGAAGGGCTCTTCAATGTATTTCTAGTTTCTTTTCCTCTACTGGAGGAAGTAAAATCCACATCTGAAAGATGAATGTTAGATTTCGAGAATGAAGCAGGAATGCCAATGGAATCTTCTAGTGTTTCATCAATAGAGTCCTTTTTGTCTTGCAAAATTTGAGAACTCATGGAGAAGGTATTGTGTAAAACACTTTCCAGATGGCTTGAGGAGATGTTTAGATCTTCTTCCTTAGTAAGGTGTGTACCCTCATTTGCAATCCTGCGGCATTTGCATTTCTCCACGGTTTGTTTTGTTTTATAGATGGGTGACTTGTTACAATCATGGGTCTCTTCTGTGTTCTCACTGAAAACTGATGCTGAAGATTCTAATTTTACATGCACTTTTTTGGAAAAAGAAAACGATACGCCTGTTCTGTGATTTGCATTACTGAGATCTGAAGATGTCTGTGGTACCCGATTCCCAAACAAATAAAGTCTGTCTGTTTGTAATGTGTGTCGATTTGGCATGGTAGACCGTTGTTTATCGGAACTGCTCCTGGGGAGATTTTTTCCTTTAAGGAGAAGAGCACTCTTCATGCATGATACTTTTCTGCCATTTTTAACTGGGAAAATTCCTTGCTGGAGTTGCTTTTCTATAGCTACCCGGGGTGTTTTGTGTGCTGGTCCATTTCCAGAAACACTGTAAATACAATAAATATTAAAAAGATTAAGGCATTAGATTTGAAATCTTATCTATATGTGAACATTTCATAGTGTTTTTATGATGGGTTATGCTACTACTTATAAACTATGTCTACTATAATATAACCATTTCACTGTGCTTAAGTTAGTATATCTGTATCATAGTGGCTATTTCTTTTTTCAATTAAATTTATTGGGGTGACATTGGTTCATAAAATTATATAGGTTTCAAGTGAATCATTCTACAATACATCATCTATATATTGCGTTGTGTGTTCACCACCCAGTCTCCTTCCATCACCTTATATTTATCCTTTTATCCATCACCTCTTTATCCTTTTCTACCACTCCGGCCCCCTCCTTTACCCTCTGGTAAGCACTAAACTGTTGTCTGTGTCAATGAGATTTTATTTGTTTGTCTTGTTTGTTTGTTGTGTTCAGTGTTATATCCTATATATGAGTGAAATCATATGGTTCTTGACTTTTTCTGTCTAACTTATTTCACTTAGGTGCCTATGTCTAAAATACATCATTTAAGTGTGTTCTTTTGAACTTAGCAAAAAGTGATAGCGGGTGAATTTCTTATGCTAGTGCTGCAAAAGTATTGTATTTATACCACAATATACATTCTTCAGAATGTATCTATTTTTTTGGAATAAAGAATTAATATTTTTCACAAAGAGTTTTCCAATCAGTGCCTTCACAATAAATAAGAAATCAAATGGAATTAAAAGTCACTTCCAAAGTATAAAAATATATATTTAATTTGCTTTTTTGTATGTGTTCTAGCCTTTTGCCATTTTTGTTTTCTCAGTTTTAAAATTCATTCACGTTTGCTTCCTTGCTTTCTTTTGAAACAGGGTGGTTAGCTCTTTCTTTATCACCTGTCACTATTTGACTAATTATAATAAATGTATAATATACTGACATATTTACAAAGCCATCTCAATTACATTGAAATCTTTTCTTTTGCTTCTTACACACCAGAATATTTTCTTTCTACTTTTTGTGCATATACATGTTTTATCTTTTAACAGCTTTTTAAAGATTATTCATTCAACTGAGCTTAATTAGTATCTCTGATAGAAAGCTGGAAACAGCAATGCATATAAGAGATGAAACTCTTTAGATTAAAATTATCTAATGTTTTATTTATAAAATCTCTCCTACAAAACAAGGCCTTCCTGGGGGGAAGCCAATACAAGTGACATTAATGATCTGATTGTTTTCTTTGAGTTGGCTTTCTTTTCCTTTTCTTTTTGTTTTTCCACATGCTTAGATGTATGTTTGCTTGATTTTTTTCTATTTTCAATTTTTATTTCATTTTCATTCTGTCATTTCTTGCTTAAGTATATACAACACTAAAATAACTGATACCTTTACCGTATGTAGTTAAATCCTAATGGAGAGGAATGTTTTCTAAGCCCTTGGTCTGAGAAATTCTTTCTTAATGCCTTCACTTATGAGTATTTGGCCAATCAGCATAGAACTCTAGAGTCACATTTGTTTTGTTGACCAAATTTCATGTACTTTGCTTCATTGTATTTAGATGGTTAATACTGAAGGGTCATATTTAATTAGCCTCCTTTTGTTCATTTTTTTGAAATGAATCAGCTTGAGTATTTGTATGATTTTGTAATTTTTCCTTTTTATTTATATATTGTGTTTGTTAAATAGACTGTATTTATGTTATAGTTTATATATATGTGTATATATATATATATATATATATATATATATATATATACATATATATATTTGCTATATTTATTATATATAATATATTATATATATTTATTATTTAGCCAGACCATAGTTACAGATGATTACTTTTGGTTATTATTATTTTTTTGCTAGTACTTTATGGTACTTTCAATTCAGCTTTATTCAGCTCAGACACATCTCAGATTTCTCTGATTATTGCTTCTTCCCTGTCCTAGTTTCTTGTCCTGGGATTTAGATGTCAAATTTATTGACTCTCCTGAAAATATCATTTAAGTCTTATTATTTATCTCAGTATCATAGTGTCTTTAGTCTTTTTCTCCAGTTCAGAAAGAATTTCTTGTTTTTAATTTCTATTTTACTGACTCATTTTTTACACTGTCCAATCTGTTGTTTGATTTGCACATAACTTACAAACAATGATTTCAGCCACCATTCAGTTTTTAATAATTTCAGATTGTCCTCTCTTCATAAAATAATGCCTGTAACTTTAGAGTTATAGTGTTCCCTTGAATCTTGTGGAAATTAAATTTAGAAATTTTATAAAAATATGTTCTGTTCCTTAAAGTAACTGTTTCAAAATGAAAACCTCCCTCTTATTCATCACATTAATGTCCTTTTAAAATCATTTTCATGTTCTTTAGAGAGTATATTTAAGCATATTTAATATGAGGAATGGCGGGATACTCTAAGTTGTATGGGTTATTGAATATTTCTTTCAAACATAAAGGAAAATTGGAAGCATAGAGGTTTACTGTAGAGGTTGGTCTTTTAAAGTGCTTGAAGCCTAGGGATAGAAGGATGAGGTCCAGAAACATCTGCAGCACTGTAGCTTGCCTCAGTGCCAAAGAGATTCTTTTCCATATTTACAGCGTATTTTGGATTAAGTCGGAGCTATATTTCTGTATTAAGTGACCTTCTCCAGGAACTTCATTCAATCTGATATTATCTGCACTAAACTTAAGAGAAATTGTTCCAAAAGCCTGGTGTGTATATTATCATTCTACCCCTCCTGATTCCATTGTGATGCAGATATTTTACTATTTTTATATTCTCTCTATTTTTTCCTTAATAATATTTTTGCTTATTATGCTGGTACTGTTTTGTCCATTTTCTTGTGTTTACTTATGTTAGTCTAAATGTTCTCTTCTGTATTCCTGTTCTATTTTACCATTTATCTCTCTAATGTGCAAGCTTCTTTCTTTTATATTATTTTAAGTATTTTTAAAGCTTTTTGATCTTATTGTTTTTGTATTATAGTTTTATTTTCTTGTCCTTGATTCTTGTGCTTATTTTACAACCTAATCTACATTAATCATTGTATTATTTTACAATTTTAACATTTTATCCTCATTATTAATATTTTATAACTTATTTTCATGCTTTAGACTTTTGATCTGTCTTATAAACTTTAATTTTCCTTATCTTAAATTTAACTTATTTTTATTATTTTGAAAAATCCTAATTTTTTGTCTTTGTAGTGTTTAGAATTCTATAATTTTAATACAAGTTATGACTTATAACATAATTAAAGGTTTAATTTTTATAGCTATATCCTTATTTATGATTTCACTCCCTCCTGCAGAACTTTCTTCAGTTTATGTTTGTATTTTTTTTTACCTAATTATTTTTATTTATAATAAAAATGTAACTTTAGAGGTAGCCCTTTAATTCTTATTAATGGATTGTCCATTCCAATAGTTGTACAAGAATTCTAATTCTTGGCATCTTAATACCTGCATAATTAATTCTGTTTTGTGCAAGAAGTATACTTTCCAAACAGGAAAAAACAAACATATCAGAACAACATAATTTCTTTACATGATATAATTTCCTAATGTTCCACATTATCTAGCTCTCTTATATAAGGAACTTTATATTCTCACAATCAGTGGTCCCACAATTTTTTAAATTTGGAAAAAATGTCCATGTCAAGTTGCACTATACTTAGACTTACACATATATAATTTTACAAATAGGTGTGCATACAATAAGTGGTCTTGCTGAGAAATCAAATTAGGTTAAACTACCCAAGGGATGGCCAAAGTTGACTGCCCTTTATAAGATCCATTAACCGTTTCTGCCATCATTTTAAAAATCAGTTTGATTCAAATATTCTTACTACTAGTCCTCTCTTCTTCCTAGGTTCATGGGGGAACCTTCTTGTTATCTGCATTATCCTACTAAGCCCTCATTATGAGAATAAAGGACAAAGAAAGGTTGTCTAGGAGATGGATAATACATACAGGTGATTCTTTTTTCTTCTTTCATTTTATTTCTTACTTTCATTTGTCAATTCAGCTGCCAAAATGAAAATATCTAATAATCCTATTAAGAGACATATTAAGTGACATCCCGTGAGGCTGCTTAAGCAGACAGAACAATTGTCTGGAAGGCAGATGGTGGGTACTAGAAAAGAATGAAATCATTTTCCTAGTTCCAAGTAGCTGGAAAGCTGAACACCTATCATTTCCGTAATAATGATTGGGACCTAGAGAGCCTGCCTACTCTATAGAAGATGCAGTTAGGTTTGTATTTGTTTAGTTAGTAAGATTTCCAGAGGGACAGCTCAACCCCAGTAAGGCGGATCTTTTAATTTGTTTTAATTTGGAAGACACTTAATGGGTAGCTCTGCAAACTTAGAATTTCTAAACAAAAGCATCATCATTACCATCACCATCACCACCACCATCACCAACATCATTATCAAGGCTCCTCTGATCCTTTGTTTCTCCCCAAAGAAAATATAGAATGGGCAGGTAGAAATGTAGAAGTTTAGAAGTTTGTTATTTTGTAATAACAAAAGAACCAAAATTATGTTTACTCAGATTTTCTGCTGTGTGTTCTTAAAGGACCTATCTAAAAGGTGTCTATAGTGAGCCTTGTCCTGTTTTTGTTGTTGTTGTTTTAATAATCTGACTCATTGCACCTCATAATTAACCACTTAGGAATTAACAGCTCCCCTAGATTTTTTTCCTGCATGCTACCCGAATAGCATGGTGTTATTCAATAAGGTGTTTCCTTACAAGTTCTGTTTTGACAAGTGCTGTCTGATTATCTTACTGACAATGGGTTCAGGTAACATATTTTACAATACTCATTGCATTGGCAAGTAAAAAGCCAGTATCAAATGCGTGTCCTGTTTCAATGATTGTATGAGATCTTAGAACATGCATTTTTGTATTAACCTCGCCTCTGGATATATGTGTTTCTGACAATTATTTTTTTCTTTATACCAAATTTATCACTTATTTTTAATCTTATTATATTTTATGTATTTTCATAATTCAAATTACCCTAAGATAACTCATGTACAAACACATGAATGTATGTAAGCAGAATACTAACTGTGTTTTTACTCATAACTGATCTTAAAAAATAACAATATTCTTATAATCAAATTTGAGGTTTAATATTTTATGGTACTATAATTGAGTCATTCACTCCCAAGTTTATTGTATATTGTTTTTCACTTAAACAACAGTAGTTTAAATTTTGTCACAGCTATAAATTTCACAGTTCACTAGGTTGCTGTCAACTACATTAATTAGCAATATTAGTATTCTACATTATGATTCATATGAACACAAATCACAATCTGCAAATTTAATTGAATTTCAGGTGGCAATTTTCTCACCTAGAAACATTCAGCAGTTCCAAGCTTATGTAAAATTGCTATTTTTCAACTAAGAGAATATGTTATTGTGTCCTTGTTATAATTATCAATAAGTGCTAAATTTAACTGAATTAATGACATCTTACTTGTCCAGACAATGATAGTGTCATTTATTCTAGATTCAGGTGTGTATAGGGGAATGTACAGAAGATTTATTTCCTCCCAAAAGGACACATTGTTATTTATGGTTTTAAAATTATTATTATAAAACTTAAAATAATCACTAAAGAGTTATGCTCATAGGTCCATTTTAATCAAATGGATAGAATAAATGCTAGTATATTTGAATAATCCTTGGATCATTTTATTAAAGAGCACATTAAATTAATGATATTGGGAAGAAAAAATCAGATGTCAAAGTCATTAATTTATGAACTTGAACTATTAGAACATTTGCCCTTGGACATATCTGTTGCTTAATTATAATTTGTTTATATTGCTACAGTGAACCATGTAAATTTATCATTGAAATTTCCCCAGAGGTTGAAGAGAGTTTTGAATCACCTGAGACACCTCTAATTCTTACCATTCAGACTGTTGCCTTAACTCAGCCAGCTGATGGAGTCGTTTAAGTGCTTTTTCTTGTTTCTTCTCATCTTTCCATGACTTGGAAGCTACATTTCGAGCAAATTCCCGTTGTTTTAATTCTTTCAGTCTCTGTGGACAAAGAAGAAAAACAGAAATAACTAATGTATTCTTTTCCATCCACAATGTTCCTTATTAAATTTGGTCCTGGGTGCAGCGGTGACTTTCTGGATAGGGAGAGTAAAACATCTTATCCCTTAATGCTATTCTCTGCTTCGTGATAAATTTAGTTTTCAACTGGATTATTTATTAAAGCTTGTCACAATCACTACAGAAATATGCTGCAAAGCTGGACCCCAGTCCTTGCTGGGACCACCCTGGCTACATAAATACAATAATCTGTGTGCCTGTAAAAATGTAAATGGGGAAAATGTGCAATATATGAATGGATATGAAGGGAGAGGAGGTTATGGGATGCACTTTCCTCTACCATTGCCCCCAACCCTCTCACTTGTAGAAGGTACTTACTCTTATTTATAAAAAAATGATGCTATTAAATACATTGGGTGAAATAAGCTTGTTTTGGTGAAGAGCATCTGTTATTGTGAAATATTTAGTTTAAAGCTCTAAATGTGATTGTTAACTTTTTCCCCCCTAGGGGAAATATTTACCCAATGCACATTTCTTTATTGTATCCAAGAGGACAAAAATGGGTCAGAGTAGAGGGTCGGCCATATTTGATTTAAATTAACCTACCACTTCTTTTAATTAATCTTTCCTCTAAAATAATTGGCTTACATGCGAATTGGATTATACTCATTACCTGTTTGGATTTCTACTTCAGAATCCGCACTAAGCACATGTAATGATATTGAACAAATTGAGAAACAGTCACAATCCAATGAGCGTCTTGAAGTTTGAGGCTTACTCCTGAACTGAGAGTATATTTATATATGAAGATTAGCCTTTCTTAATCCATACAAAATGACTGTAAACTGCCTGAATTCTGTATCCATTTAATTTGTTTTCATTTCCCAAATCCACTATAAAAGATATTTCCCAGGGATGGCAAAAACCACATAGCTATCAAGCGAGGTAATAACGCTGCAGTAGACTATTTCCAACCCCCAGAGCAAGGGCCAAGACCTTTAATGATCATTAGGTCTGTTCTTGAAAGGGAACATGCTCATGGGAGATGGTGGCCAGATAATTGCTTCTAGGCTAAGCATCTGAAGAAGGAGGCAGGTCAGTCTTTCAAAGACAGAATATTTCGAGCACAAAGAATAATAAGAGTTTCATAGAACTCAAAACAGCCACAGGGAGAACAGTGGAGACCATCTGAATTCAATTTTTGGCAAAAACTTCAGAGCCTTTTAAAAACACAGAAAATTTCAAGAAATAAAATTATGGCCCTGGTATTATGAGAAAAAAGAAAAGAAAAAAAAAAGGATAAACAGTTCCCTGGAGTTGATAAACAACAGAGAGCCCAAGAAAGAGTAGCGTTGATCAGAAGATAGAGAAGGGCTAATAAAAACCTCCATTTCTACTTAGGCTTCTTCTCACACTTCCTCAGCCTCCAAATGTACGAAAATCTAATTCTTGGAGTGAAGGCTCATTTAATGAGCAAAGACCTTTTGAAAAATTTCCTCCACAATTTAAGAGCCTGCATAAAATACAGCACAACTGTGTCAAATTTAATATTATGAGTGTACAAAACCTGAAAATCCTAGAAGAGGATATTGATTCATTTACTGACAATATCTGATATTTGACTCTTATTATTGGAATCTTGTTTTAAACTTCCTGGTATACCTGTTTCTTTCATTAACCTCCCAGATTCCAGGACAGCACTTCTATCTCTGAATTATAGAAACGATTGTGAATTCTGTCTCATTCATCCTACAACAAATACTGTTAACTCCTACTATGTAATAGGGTATAGCAATTTATAAATCAATTATTTTCCCTTCAAGGGAGGCAGACAAGTAAGCAGATACTTATATAAGATAGTGCTGACTTTCTTAATAGGGGTAAATACCAGATGCTTTGAAGATTATAGGAAAAGTTAAGACAGATTGGCAGGTGGAGGGGGTGGTGGTGAAGATTTATTGTGTTGAGAAAGTTAGCAAAGTTAAAGTGTTTTTAAGCAACATAGAAAAATGGAAGAAGAGATTTTGTTTAAAGATATCTAGCCACAAATTTGACGCCAATGCTGAGTGCTCAAGACTAAACAGACAAATAAAACCCTTGAGATCTACAGAGGGATCTCAAGTTTCAGAATACTCATTAGCAGTGCATGTGTGTTCTTTACTTGGCCTGAAAATACTCCAGGCCAAGGAAAGAACCAGCTGAATGAATTACAAGCAACAGTGCCTAACATTCATGTATAGTCAGGAATAATGTCATTTCTCACCAATAAAATTAGAAAAACTCATGGGACGTTAAGTATAGAATCCAGGGATGTCCTGCTTTAGTAAAGAATAATTAACCATAGACTGATCACTACTTTGGAATTGCCTATCAAATAAAAAAAGCAAGAAATAGTTCTGATTCCAAGTAGCTTAGCTGTATTTCAGAACCTAATTCAGGAATATTTATAGAAATATAAAAATAGCCAGCAAAACAAGGAAAAACTAATGACATCTAACATCCAATCAAAGATTATCAGGCATGCAAAAAACTAGGAATTCACAGCCAAAAATAAGGAAAATAATCAACGGATCAAGACCAATACAGAACTGATGCAATGCTAAAACTGACAGAAAAGTTAATTAAGACAGTTACAACTGTATTACATATGTTCAAAAAGTAGAGAAGAGATGATAATCTATGGGACAATTTGTTAATTGCAGTTTCTGAAGAAGGGGGAGAGGATATTTACATATACAATAGGTAAAAATTTTCCAAACTTTCTGAACACTGTAAACCCCCTGTAGGTCCCCCAAACACTGTAGATCCCCCAACAAACCACAAGTTCAGGAAACATGAAGAAAATCACACCCAATGCTCATAACAATAAATTTTTTTAAAGTCAGGAAATAAAGTAAAATTTAAAAAAAAAAAATCCAGAGAGAAATGACAGATTTCTTTAGAGAAGACCAAATAGTAGGATGGCAGAATAATTCTCATTGGAAGCAATACAAGTGAGAATATAATAAAACAACATCTTTAAATTTCTGGGAAAAAAATTTTAAACTTGTCAAAGTTAAATTTTATACTTAGTGAAAATACCTTTTAAAAAAGAATGAGATGAAGTTCTGGTTAAGATGGCAGACTATGTAAACACTGTGCTCACCTCCTCTAATGACCACATCAAAATTACAACTAAACTACAGAACAACCATCACTGAGAAAGTATCTTAAAAGCAGCAACAGAAAAGCAGTTAGTTACATATATGGGAGCTTCCATAAGACCATCAGCTGATTTCTCAACAGAAACTTTGCAAGCCAGAAGGGATTGGTATGAAATATTCAAAGTGATAAAAAGCAATGACCTACAGCCAAGATTACTCTACTTAGCAAAGCTATCATTTGGAACCAAAGGACAGATAAAGAGCTTCCCAGACAAGGAGAAGCTAAAGAGTTCATCACCACCAAACCAGTATTACAAGTAATGTTAAAGGGATTTCTTTAAGAAGAAGAAGAAAGATAAAAATAAGAATGATAAAATGGCAATAACTACATGTCTATTAACAATTAATTTAAATGTAGATAGATTAAATCTCCAATCAAAAGATATAGCATGGTAGCTGGCCAGTGTTCTCAGGGTGTTTTTGCAAAGTGGTCATAGGACCAGCATTGGAGCAGGAACTGAAACTGCATTAACTTTGTAAAAACCACAGCCCACAACCTGTAGCTCCCTGGAACCCTGCCCCATTCATCTAGAGCTGTTAACATCGTTTTTATACTTGGAAAAACATGGAACACACAATTATATAGACCAAAAAGATCAATAATTTGACTCATACTTAAAAGTTAGATAATACATTTAAAGGTTGATTTCAAATATTGTTAATTTAGAAAATTTGTATGGAAAGATTCAATTTTACCTTAAGACTTGTGACCACTAGCACACATTACAATATGGGGGACTGGGGTTAGGAAAGCAGTTTGTGGCTATGAAACAGATAAAAACTAACTAGCCATTGGGGAATGGAACCCATGGCCTTCATCTCATTAGTACCAGGTTTAAACCAACTGAATGAGCTATAAACGGATAAGATTTTGATACCTAGCAGATGGATGGATTTTCATTCCTTACTTAAAATTCCTTTCTAGGCTCCATATTATTTGTACAAAAATGTGATAACGTTTCTGTTATGTGGAAAAGATGGGGAGGGTTTAAAAGAAGAAGGAGAAGGAGAAATAAAACAAAATATAACAAAAAAAAAGATTAAAAGAAAAGGATGTAAAAATGTATACCATGTCAATATTACACTAGAAGAAAGCTGGAAGAGTTCTATTGCTGGAACAGAGAGTAGATTTTTAGAGTAAAGATATATTAATAGGAATAAGGAAGTTTATTTCATAATAATAATGGGGTAAATTAATCAAGTTAACAAAAACGGCCTAAAAGTGTATGTACTTATTAACAGAGCTTCACAATACATAAAGCAAAAAGGGATAAAACTGCAAAGAGAAAAAGTTCAACTCACAATAATAACAGTTTTCTAATGCCCCTCCACCAAACAACAACAAAACGCTACTCACAAATACCACACTTCTGGAAAAGGTTACACCACATGGTCATGCCTATTATAAAAGACCCTTCCAAGTGTTGATTTGACTAATGAAAAGAGGATTGTTTGACTCTGGACAAGTAATGCGAACTTCTAAGAATCCAGAAGTCAAATTTTGCCAACCTCGTATTTTAGCTTGGGTTTTCTCAAGTTTCTAGTTTTTTATCCTAATCTGATAAAAATCAATTTATTTAAGCAACGGTAGCTGTCAATTTATTTAAGTATGGTAGCTGTCAATAATCCTACTCAGTTTAAAAAAGTAAACCATTTGGGGGAAAAAAATCTTTAAAGGTATGTAGTTGATCAGCTTTTACTGAGAACAGCTCAAGACAAACATATTTCAGAAAAAAAAATTGCTACCTTACAATTTACAATGAACTATAGAAAGCTCAATAATCAGTTGTTTGCCAGTAGGGACTCAGGATGAACAGGTTAGAGTAGGTGAGAAGTTGAACCTCACAGGGAGAGGAGGGAAGGAAGACAGAGAGTAGCATCTAGCCATAGAGGGAACACAACAAAGTGTCTGGTTTCCAGAAATGTTTGGATGGTACACACTCAGTGTAGGGGTTAAGAGAAGAATTCTAAAATCAGTCAGACCTGAGTTTGTGTCTTGTCTCTGTCACTCACTAGCTGTGAGACTTTAAGGAAGTTACTCAATCTGCCCTAACTTCAGTTTATACATTTGTAACTTGGCAAACTATCAGTATTTACCTTGTAGAGTTCGTAGAATTATTATTTGAGTTGAGAAAAGCAAACTGTTGAGGACAGCACATGCTATATAGCAAATGCTCAATGAATATGAACTATTATCACTCTCCAAGGTAAGGAACAGTTAGATTTCATGGAACTTTGGGAAGCAGGATGCATAGGAACTCTTGATTTAACCGGCAATGGGGAGCCATTAGATCATTTGATTCATATTCTTATTGAAAATAGAACATTTGAGTGATTTTCATTTAGACAGTTTTACAAAACTGGTAGGTGTAACATTTTCTAAAGAAGAAGACAGAGAAAGGAAGCATGCTGGGTACATTCCTCACCTTTGTCTGGAATAATTTATAATGTTTAATGGAAACATGTCAATTTCTGTAAGTTCAAGATCATATGTCACTAGTGAAGAAAATCATAAAATTTGGATTAAAATATGATTAGTTGTCAGATATTCTTTGATAAATCTTATTTAAAGTTTGCCTTTGGGTGTTAATGTTATTCAAAATGGATCTCAATCAAGAATGAGGGTAAAAGAGTGGGCATCTTGTATTTCCTAGGGGGAAATAGGAACATCTAGGTCCTGTCCTTGTATTTTTTTAAAGACATTAAAAGAGAAATGGCAGAGCAGATGGTCTTCACAGTCCTGAGGAAAGCTTACCTGCCATGGCCTTTGCCCTGATCAGTGCAAAAGGACTGACTCAGGGGTCAAGGTAAAGAAAGAAAAGTAGTCTTCACATATCTTCTCCAGTTTTCATCATGCATTTTATCCTCTCTCAGCAATAAGTGAAATAAGACTTATAAAGATATACTTGCTAAAATACATTTTATGAAATACTTGGAATTTAATTTTCACCTCAGGTTCATTTTAAAAGCACAAACTAAGTAATCTTTATTTCCCTACCTGCCAACAAGAATGCTTGTCACTTGCATTGCAAGTGGAATTCAGCTGTGAATAAATAAATGAAGAGGGAAGTTGATTAGGCCAGCGAGTGTCTATGTGTTTGGAATATCAGTGCTCCCAATATCATTGCCTACCAGTCAGAACAGGCATGTAAACACCTGCCCACTCCAGTAACCACTCTCTGTTCCACTTCACTGAAGCAGAACACACATGTGAAATGGAGTTACTCAAGTGTATATACTTCTTCCATCCTGCACTTTCATCCATGGATCCCAGGGTACTTCGCAGGCATTAATGTTTTTCTTTACAGCAGAGCAAAACCCCAATGAAAAAGGTCAAACTTATTAACCTCATTTTAGACATGAAAAAACAAACATATAGAAGGTTAAATGACATGATGTATACCAAAGGAGAGACCAAAAAAACACACTATTGTGACATGAAAACAGAATGTCTAGTATTCCTAAGAGTTAAAGAAGTCAGAAAAACTTACGTAAAATTCTAGACATTTATAATAGTTTCATTTTGTGACATTAAAAGTCTGTACAGTTCTGGGATACTGCTCATTGTTCGGAAATGTTTTTATCAAATGATTTGGGCAACATTCATTGATCATTAACTATAGACTAGGAGAGGGTATAATTTGAACAATATAATCAATATATGAGAATTAAATTACATAAAATTTCTTGATAATTTCTCAGAAAAATTCTCCCTGTTGAAATTTTCTGTTTTTTTGCATGTTGTTATCTTTTATGTGATCTGGTAGCTATACAAAGACAGATAGTAAAAATAACTAAAATGTTTTTTTAAATGTCTCCCATCTTAGAAGCTACAGTTCAGGCTCCTAACCAGAGGAGTTCCCTGCTGTGTTCTGCGATGAATGCATCTGTGTACCGTCTCTCTGATGGGGATTCCCTGCTCCAAGGACCAAGCGTGCCGCAGGTAAGCTCAGAATGGGTCAGAAGAAATGATATTCTGCCTCCATCTTCTTCTTCACAAGTGTTAAGTTAAATACTTTACAACAAGAGCTGGAAAATTCTTTTTACATGTGCTAGAATATGAATTGCTCAACTCTAAATCTAATTGCTGATTTTAAGCAAGCTGTGCTTTAACAGTCGGGATGTAGAGATTCCTTGTCAAGCTCATTTCTGGACTCTTTGGCTGTGCCCAACTTTTAAGAGAGGTAGAGTCCGGCCTAAAGACACCACTATTTCAGCACTGATTTGGGGATGGTTCTAGATTGTAGGACAACTTGAAATTGTGGATCATGTAAAAAATTTCTTTATAACCCCAAGTAGCCTGTGACACCTCCATGGCTGAAGGAAGGGCATATACTCAGGTGCTAAAGATATGTGTCCCAGGCAAGCCACCACTTCCACGGTCTAGGACCCCCTGAGAATAAGGTTTCCAGGTGGGAATTCCCGCCCGTTCTCAGGAAGTTTTTTGCTTTCCTGTTCCCAAATCCGGAGAAAAGTTGGTCGGGAAATCGGGAAAATCGACTCCTTGAACCCAGGTGGTTGGGTCGTATTGGCCATCACTTTGTGTAAACAATTCATAGTGGAGAACAGAAAACAGTTTATATCTCTGGATTCGGGAATGGGAAAGGGAAAAAAAAATTCCTGAGAATGGGTGGGAATTCCCGCCTGGAAATCCTACCTGAGAAGCTCTCAAATGGCCATAGACAGCTCTAGTATTCCCGCTACTTCTGAAATGTTACCCAAATTCTTCCACCCTCTAGCTATTATGGTCAGGCTCCAAGTCAGCTGCTACCCCAGGCACAAACTTTTATTTGTTTAAACTGCAAGGTTTATTTATTTTCTGCACTATGGCATAACCTAGAAAGCCATATTATATCAGGTAAGAATATAGCCGATACTGCATCAGCATTAGTATCTCTAGCGACTGCCCTGAAATGAATAACAGCGTTACAAGGGAAGTCCTTTGGCAATGAGTAAATGGGAATTGTTGTTCAGACTGAGTTAGTACACGTCAAACGGCTTTTAATCTCTACCCTTCTCCATGTTCACAATGTGATAAGAACACACCTGCCACATTCAAACCACATTAATTCCTATGAAGTGTCTGCAGAGAGTATGTTCAGGTCTGGAGAAACCCAGCATTTCTGGAATGAGCCAAAGGAAGTTCATTATGTAAAGATTATGACTTCAGTAAGCATTTGATAGACTGATGATTTGTTAACAATGCCACAAAACAAATAATTTTGTGTTTCATCACAGCTCTCTCTAGATCATGAAGAATAAGCTCAATGTGAGAAACATAAGAAAGATGTTCGGCCAGGGAAACCCAGACACTTTTGCTCATGCAACAGCATTTCAAAACTATCACCATTTCCTTAGAGAAAAAGTGGAGAGTACCAGAATATTACGTACATTCTTTATAGCTTGGCATGTAAATTACCTATAGTTTATCTTTAAAAAGTATTATTCATACCAAAAAAATACTCATATAAATTTTATAAATCTCCATCTTTTAGAAATACTTCTAAATATCAACATGTGGAGTTTGAATGGGTATCAAAAGTGAACCATTAAAGATATTTTTCTGTGAGAGTTTCAATACTATCTCTAGCACTCCCCCCTGTCACATGTGGATGAGACAAGGGCCTCAAGGAAAGCTTTTATTTTGTTCGTTTTAAAGATCAGGAGTATTAATCACATTTCTTGTGGGAAACTTTCAGGAAATAAGTGTGTTTTTTCTGCAGTAGGCCCTAAGATTCTAAAAAGTTAATCTTAAGAAAATCCCATGGCAGACCTCTGCTCTCCCAGAAGGTTGTGTGGTTGCTGTCATGATGACATTTTGACTGGGCAGGTTATTATCCAGTGCATGCAGAGTTCTCTCCCAGCTACGTGACTCCTTCATGTTTATCCCCTCTCCATTCAGTTCCTAAAGAAAACGTAACCTAGCACTCTGACTCATCTATCCAGCTGTTTCTTTTAGAGCAATTTCTTGTATTTCAGCATCTTGTATGACCTAACATTATATGATTTTTAAAAGCTCTTTCAATGTCTACTTCATCCTCCCCACTCTTTCATACCCTACTTTAGGGTCAGCGATCCTTACCGAGAATACTGCAGGCAGAAGTATTTAATCTGTACATACCTGCAAATTTAGACTGTCTTAGTGCAGGGAAAGTATTTTGAGATTTCCTCATTTTCCTGCCTATATGTTGTTTTGAAGTAGAACTGTCTTTGAGAAGAAACTATTAAAATAGAATTAGGAACAGAAATAAGAAATAAATGAAATTAGACTCTGGTGTAAAATTGACTTTTGAATCATATTACTCTTACACAGTAAATAGAGATGATATTTTTAAAGCTAAAGATAACAGTTAGTAATGGGTTGAGCTACATGTGTCAGAAATTTGGCTACAGTGGCTTAATTGAATAGGTTTATTTTACTCTGAACCAAGAACTACATTCAAGCATGCTACAGTACTTATACCTTCTCCAGGAAGCCCACAGATCAATCTCCTTTCAGTTTTCAGTTTCTTCCAGCTTAAACATGTGGCTTTATCCTCCTGGCTTCAATATACCTGAGAAATATTAGGTATCAAAACTACATTCCAAGAAGAAAGAAAGAAGAACTAAGGACACAAGCTGACTACACTTTTTTCATCTTAAAGACAACAGCCTTTTGTAAGTTGCACCAAGTAGACTTTTCTCATGTATCATTTGCTACAGGGATGTCACATGCTATTGACATTTAAGTAAGCGTTGTAGGAA
Organism: Rhinolophus sinicus; assembly: GCF_057876585.1. Lineage (NCBI taxonomy): Eukaryota > Metazoa > Chordata > Mammalia > Chiroptera > Rhinolophidae > Rhinolophus > Rhinolophus sinicus. The sequence goes on from NC_142504.1 coordinate 36,246,246, forward strand.
ATCCAGATTTTTAGCTAGGCCTGTGGCCACCCCTCACTTAAATCTGGGTTTTGTCAGTAAGGAAAGAAGGTAGTAGGGACATTGAGTTGGTAACCAGCAGTGTCTGCCGTATTAAATTGCTAAATGTCACCAAAAGGGATGGCTGCAGCTAGTGTTCAACAACGTGCCCTGTTTCTTTCCGCTATTAAAACTCTGCTCTACAAGCTCTGAGTCATTGGGCTGGAAAGCATGATACAGAGAAGTTTCCAGATCATTTTACTCAACATCCTCATAAAGACCTTCATTAAAAATGACATATTGTCTCAAAAAAAAATTTGGAGTTGATTTTCTACTTAGGTATATAGTGTTAGAAGTAGGAGACAGCAAGCTAAGGCCCCTGAGTCAAATCTAGTCCTCGGGCTGTTTTTGTAAATAAAGAGTTATTGTAACACAGTGACAGGAAAAACAAAATCTTGTGAGGTGTTCTAAATTAAATCACAGTGGCTGGAGAGTGAGAAAAAGAAAAAGCAGCCTGTTAATAGCTGTGCACCAGCTCTGACAAAAGATTGCTCATATTCCTGTTTATCTGTTGGAATTTAGGATTCATTTTCAGGTGGCTATTTTCATCATTATCCAAAAAGGAGAATAGCCAGGGATCATAGAACCCCACGAGCCTCCACTTCTTATTTACACATGGATTTTTCAATCTACTGCCCACAGCTAATCCACAGGCGCAGCGGACACTGCTTCCTTGCAGACTCTGCACCTTCTCCAGATTTGGCCCCACTTCAGCCCCACCCCCCACCTACTTGATATAGAAAAGCACTCAACAACTCCAGGATGGAAGGCATGTTGTGTTTTCACCTCGCCATGCAGCTGGTGGTTCCGACTTCATTCCCCAATGGCATGCTGGGAAGGCCTAAAACATCCTCGCTTTAAGAAAGTCTTTCAGCCATGAGAGTTAAAACTTTAGGTTAACAGCCATGCCCATTTGTTTACATCTCATCTCTGGTGACTTTCCTGCTGTGATGGCCAAAGTAAGTCCTTGCAACAGAAACCACGTGACCCACAAAGTCAAAAACATTTACTGTCTTGCTCTTCAGAAACTCTGCCACCCGCTGTGAGTGAAATAGCGCTATTCTTTTTAGTTCAAGATGAGGGTGGGGGTTACTTCTATATTTACACACCACATGGGATATTTTCCCAGAGAGAAATGGCCAGGCCAAGGAAAATGTAAAGAGGCAGGTAGTGGTGAGAAAAAGATGTATCTGGAAGGAATACGTTTCATTTAACCGACAGTAATAAATCTGAAGCTCCAGAATACAGAACTACCAGTGCTTAGAGGATAACTTTTAGTATCCCTATTATGATATTGACTTATCTTAGCTTTAACATTACCAACTTCCTGTGGGAAATTGACTGAACCGAGCCTGACTTTGCTAACAAATCAAGCCCTGAATATGCTCATTGAATAGGATCCTGCAGAGCTATTAACTGATCAGCTAATTTTCGGAACGCAACCGATTGAATCATTTCTTATTTCAAGTGTTTTACTGGCATTGTTCACAAAAAACAACATTAAGCAGATATGAGATTCACGGCCTTTTCTATACTTTGCCTATCTTTGCATAAAAGTACTGCTGAACAAATACATAAGAAAAATACGGATAGTTAAGTCAAGACTGGATATTACAAAATAATAAGGATCATCATATCTGAGGAACAATAAAAAGACTCATTGGTTTTGGGTATACTCATATATACCATGTTTCCCCAAAAATAAAACCGGGTCTTATATTAAGTTTTGTTCCAAAAGACGCATTAGGGCTTATGCTCAGGGGATGTCATCCTGAAAAATCATGCTAGATCTTATTTTTTGGTTAGGTTTTATTTTCGGGGAAACATGGTAGTTGCAAATGAAACTGATAACTACTCATTTAAAACAATTTTATGCTATTTTCCCCAAAAAGTATAACTTTATTAAGTGCATTGTGGGAGACATGTTACGTGCTTCATTGTGAATTGCAAGAGCCTGGGAAACTGAGATTTGAGTTGAGTATATACTTGAGAAAAAATGGATTTTAGGCAAGGCTGTGCATCTTCTCCTTTAGTTTCATTTTTCATTTCTTCATTAAATAACCTAGATTTTAAATCTATTTTAAAGCAGAAATTATTTTCAAATTTTTCATTTCCTAGACTATATAAGTCCACTTTAGTTATTTTATCAATAATTAGTGCCTCTTTGACAAGGAAATACTTTGATTGGAAATGTGTTATTTTTAAGATTGAAATTATTTGAACAAAACTCTATCAACATCCATAGCTATGACTACTCAAAAATAGTATTTCACATGTGTTTTCTTGCAGTGATTGCAAAACCTTCTTGGAAAAGTATTCCACATGAATGAAGTTCAAATTTGTACTTTAATTTGAAGTGGCAAGATACTTCATAAATCTTAAACTTTCAAAACATTAAGTAACATTTTTTTCAAAATAAGCCACTCTTAGATTTTTTTCAGTAAAGATTGACAATTAAGAAGAATATAATATAAGTGTGCCTTTATGCAAATTTATAACATTTGTATAAAATTTGGCCAAGATTTAAATGACTTAAAAATTTGATGAATGCTATTCACTATTTTTAAAATGGTATTATGAAAAAGAATATTTTTAGTTATGTCTATACTTTTTCTAAAACTCTATGCATTATTCATTATGTGTTTTATATCTCCAAATATGTTCATTACATAAAACTTTTTGGTTGAAATGCATAAGCACCAAGAAAGGCTGCTTAGATTCATTTTGACTTTTAAAAATAAAATAACATCAATTATAAAAAATATATAATTGCTCTCACCAAAGAGCTTTTCAAACTAACGGAGTCATATCATAATATTTTATAATATAATGCCCAGTAGTATTGGGTATATGAGGAAACAGCATGTTCGTTCACTCTTGGTATAAACTGATGCAATCCCTCCAGAGAGTAATTTAGCAATTATATTTCTATATGTGTAATTCCCCTGACTCAACAATTCATCTTCTAGAAATGTATCCCTCAGATATAATTACACATCTGAACAAAGGCTGTTCCTTGTAATATTGATAGAATTAAATGGAGAGGGAAAAAAAAAAGCTGTTTAATTCCTGAGTCTTTTTTCTTAACCAGTACTCAAATTGCTTGCAATAGCTTCTTTTTTCAGAATAATATACAAGTTATAACCATGTCTATAAACTGTATTATTTTTTATTCTTTTGTATGAAAGTCTCTTCCTTACCCTCATTCCTGAAGTTGGCTGAGTTAAAATTTGAAAAGAGTCTACAGCATTACTTTTGCTGTTTCTGTTGCCTTAAGAAATATTTGAGTATAAAGAAGAATTCATCAAACTCAGTGCCTAATCAGTAGATCAGTAGCCTCAAACTTTTACCTTCTCAAGACCAGAGTCACATAACATCACAGCTTTTAACACTTGTAAAAAATAAAGTAAATAAAATAAAGTAGGGCATCAGTTGAGATGAGGATGTTTTCAGAACTAAATATTGAAAATGACAATTGTGAGTCAAAGTAAGTGGAAATAAATATCATAGGAGTTGGGCAGAATAAGAGCAGAGTGAGCTGGAGACAAGGTCAATGGTGGGATTCTAGGCCTCGGTGAACAAATCATGGGGTTCTTCCTATTTCCTTCCTTATGAAGTGCTCAACCTGTTTTCACACTTAAATCTTTGAAAAATATAATGAGGTACAATTAAAACGGAATAAGTTAATGTGATTTAGTTAATGTGATTATGCAATTAACTGAAATTTGTAATTCAAGTAAAAACTATCTTCTTTGATATCTGAATTGGCTGTTGATTGAAGACAAATTATGCCTGGAAATAAACTCTGTTTGGGCAACTCACTTATCAGCAGTTATTAATGATGCTCTTTATTTACCTGTTATTTCATTTAGTTTATTTTAATCAAAGTCCCTAAAGTAATGGTAATTCAAAATTTGGACAAAAAATTATTAAATCTATTAGGTATGGTTATTTTAGAAGGCCATACATTTTATGTTTTCTAAACAAAGCCATCTAACCATTAGTTGCTTTACAAATTATTAGAATGAACATGGAGATCACAAAAAAAAGAAAGGGAAAAAAAAAGAAAAAAACACACATCATTATTGTTCAGGTTTAAATTTTTCAGGTTTAAGTAGATACTATACCATAAGTAAATAAATTGCATGTGAACCATCAAATAAACACTAGTGAGCTGAAATATATCTCCCTTTGAAAATTAATACCAGAAATAAGAAAAAAAAAAAGAATATATAAAACAGTCTGCTAAAGACTGAAGTCTTACCAATGAAGTCTTCATTTCCCTTGGGGATATATAGTATTTGTGTGTATCATATTTATTATCATGACGAAAAATTGAAAATGATTCAGAAATCCAACTATAGAAAATGGTTAAATAAATTATGATACAGACATTTGTAAAATACATCTATGGTGAGTTACCTTGGATATGTGCATTGGGACAGATACAGTGTTTACTCAGTATCACACCCTATTGCCTCCTTCCTTGTTAATACAACCTATTTTTTTTTTTTTTAAGGGATCTTGCAGCATTTCCTTGAACTCAGATATACATGTGATCCTGATCTTGCCACCATCATGAATAAACTACTACAATTTAGCCAAAAGAAAATAATAATAGACTCAGTTCTCTGTTTCCACAAACAAAATTGTCTAATGGTTGCTATGTTCTTTGCAATGTTTTAAAATATTTAACAATAATGTAATAATAAGAGCAAACACAAAAAGCAAGGATGACATACAAGTATTAGGTACGAGGTATGATCAAACAATATGGTGAAAGTTTAAATTAAAAAAAAGATAGTTACGATAAAAGACACATTGCCATTAATCCCCGTCAAATACTCCCCCTCTCTTTGAACACATTTATCCCATCATTCTTGCCACTTTCTGAAATAGTTTTGGAAGTCCTTGTTTGTGAGTGTCTTTAGTTGCACTGTCCTGGCTGCTTCCATGTCCTGAATCATTTTGACTTTGGGGAAGAGATAAAAGTCACATGGTGCCAGATCTGGTGAATAAGGTGGATGAGGACACACCACAATGTTTTTATTTGACAGAAATTGCCATACACCAGAAGGGATGTGTGACACGTAGCGTTGTCATGATGGAGGATGATTTATAGCACACTTTAAAACACACCTCCTCTCAACCATAGCTCACACCCAACGGACTACACCGAACAAGTTGAAACTTGCCACACGCTGTTACTAAGGTTCGATGTGCCTCTTCTTGTATAGAAGATCCCTGCCTTTTCACTGGATGGCATTCAGCAGCAGCATTCACCATATTTTGTGATCACAATGGAAAGGCTCCATGTCACATATTACTTCTGGTACTGCAATTTCTGTCAAATAAAAATATTATGGTGTGTCCTCATCCACTTTATTCACCAGATCTACCACTGTGCAATTGCTGGCTCTTCCCCAAAGTCAAAATGATTCAGGACAATGAGGTAGCCACAACAGCACAACTAAAGACACTCACGAAAGAGGACTTCCAGAACTGCTTCAGAAAGTGACAAGAATGTTGAGATAAGTGGTTTCAAAGAGAGAGGGAGTATTTTGAGAGAGATTAATGGCAATGTGACTTTTACTGTAATCATTTTTTTTATTTAAACATTCACTGTATTTTTTTATCTCACCTTGTACAGGCTCAGTTAAAAGTGCAAATGCTTTATGCATATGAATTCCTATAATCTTCACAATAAATCTATGATATAGATACTGTTATTATCATTCCCATTTTACAGCTAGAGGCAAAACCAGCTAGACAGAGAAGCTGGCAGCCAGGACAGTTTAGAGCGTGGCTCTAACCAGCCACACTATGTATCTCTAATTCAAATCTGCCTTACACACAAATGGAGGGAAATTCTTTCTAGGTGAAAATATTTTGTGCCCATTTAAATTTCTAATTTGGTACTTCTTTCCAGAACTTTATTTCCTTTTTACCTTTACACACAGGCAAATGAGATATTAGAAGATGAAAACCATGTCTTTTGTCAAATGCCCTTCCTTAAGTTAGCAGCCAATGGGGATTTGAACCTAGACGGGAGGTCCATGCTTTAGAAAGAAAGCTATCAGCTGCCAAATCTCTGGGGCTGACACTTCAACTCATCCCTACAGCTGAGTGTTTGAAGTTGGCAGGTTCTGCTAAAATGCAATTATTGTATCTATTAAGAAGTGTGTAAGTGGGGAGGGGGATGGTAGATGAGGGTGAAAGGGATCAAATATATGGTGATGGAAGGAGAACTGACTTTGGATGGTGAACACACAATGTGATATATAGATGATGTAATACAGAATTGTACACCTGAAATCTATGTAACTTTACTAATAATTGTCACCCCAATAAACTTTAATTAAAAAAAAAAAAGAAGTGAGTTTGAAGCAAACACTTTAAAGAAACTGAACTTCAGTTCCTCTTTAGATTTTTTTAGCTAACAAACATTCTCTTATACACACACATAGACACATGCATGCCCCCCCTTGTGTTTTCATTTTTACTATAAATATAATGCTTGTAATATAAAATGAAAAATACAATTGACAAGCTAAACAAGCCAGGAAGATTTTATTCAAGATTGTAACATAGGAGAGGGACTATTGCAACAGGGACTAGAAATTGAGCACAACTCCACTGAAACAAAAGGCAGGAGAATTTTCAAAGGAGATATGTACGCAGTATTAATGGCTGGGTACGCTAACGGAAAAGTACTGAAAGATTTTTTGGGGAGGTCCATCAGTGTGATTAGGCCATTCCTGCTTACAACTTGTCTATTACTGAAGTTAGGTTCCTATCCTCCCGCAGAGACTGGGCAATAGGTGCTCTATTTCCTTCCATGACTACTTTTCGAAGGTATGACTCCCAAGTCTTGAGAAACACATTTCTGGACTATAGAGGATTTACATCTCAAACTGGCAGACAGATAATTTATAACTGCAAGTTTAAAGTAAATGTTCGAAGAAAAGGGAGGTCAGGGGCCTTTCTAAAGTCAGGAAGAAACCTGTTTAAAGTTTAATAAAGTTGAAGGGAACATTAAGATCATGTCAGTCACTAGAGAGTTTGGAAAATGCATATGCACCCCAAAGAAAGAATTAAAAATATTCATCAACCTTATTTATTAGCAAAGATCCCTGTTAACATGTTTGTGCTTGTCTTTTCAATGTATAGGCATCATTTTTTTTATAAATATAAAGTTTGTCATACATGCAGTTTTATTGTATTTTCTATCCAATTCTTATCAGAGTTATCAAACAAGTGAATTCAGATGAAAATTAGTGTATAATGACTACAACAAAACAACAAGAGCCCACATGAATTATGAGATTTTTTTATATGTCAGGCAGTATGCTAAGCCCTTTACTTAAATATTCTGACTTGTTTTTTCCCAAAACCTGTAAGTACTACTTGGCCCTACACCCCATTTTTCTTAAATGAGAAAATTGAGAATAAGAGATGCTGAGTAACTTGTTCAGAATTATCCAACCAACAATGAGTTTTATAGAATTTATTTAAAGTCCAAGCTGCCTACCTCCCAAGCCCTAGTTGGTAATATCTACACTCTTTTTTCTCTGATAGATTCTTAATGTACTTTGGGACCCATTATAACTCTCCCTTGAATCATAACATTGCCACCCTCATAGGACCAAGATTTTTAAATTGTATTTCAAAAGTTACATTTTCCATTCCACATAAACTATGGTTTTAAAACATGTATCTATGAAAACTTTGAAATGTTCATTTGTTATTTAGCATCTCAACTTTATCATGTCTCTGTGCCAACAGCATAAGAACAAGTGCCTTCTCCCTGGTTAACAAGTGAAACCTCTGGGATACAATTCAACTTCAGAAAAATGATTATTTACTAGAATAAGATTCTAGCCAGGAGGGCTTTGCTTTTTCCAAAGGCATGTGACTTACTATAAGAAAGCCAATTATGCTCCTTATTATACTTCAGTCAAATTTACTAATTCGCAACTCAGATGTGTCCCAATCTAGGGTCTTAGAGAAGATCTCAAGGAGCTTTGTAAAATGCTATCAAAGTTCTCAAAGCAAATTGATTTAAATTCACTTTTAAATAAGTCTGATCCAGTACTCTAAGCAGTATGGTGATAAATTCAAAATTATCGAGAAGTTGTAGAAATAATTGAGTGTTATCCAGGTTGTTAATTCTGTTCTGTGAGGCACTGAGCTAGGTGTTATGGATGAGAGAAGAGGAAAAAGATGCTCACACAGCTGAGAACATGCAAAGCGAAAGCAGATATGCACACGATAGCCAACAGGATGGTTTTTACTTGTTAGTGGTAGAAATCTGCTAAAACTAGGGATGATTTCATGGAAGGGTATAGGGTATTTCAACTAGGAGACATGGCAGGAAGTGTAGCTAGGCTACAAAAGGGACTGACACCAAGAACAAGAAAACTATGAACTGATGATTTTATGTGTCACTGAGGATTTCATAATCTCCCATTTTTTCTTCTCTGGGCACACAATGTCATTCTTCTGTCTCTCTCCAGCATGCCTTTCTTTGTTTTGGAATGTATTGGATCTGAACATGGCCACTCCAAGCTCCAGCTTTACTATGTCCCAAAATGACAGATTCTCTAACTCTGATTTGTAACTCATGGAGGGAAAGAATGTACCTGGCAAAACTAGGGTCAATATTCCATCCAAGTCCCAATTACCTGGGACAGAGTGAGTAAGAGCTGTGACTTAACTCTCATTTAGTAGGAGTTGCAAGTACAGACAATGTGAAAAAGGACATAATATACTCAGTTCTCTTATAACTGGGTATAGGATAAAGGAGAAAATGTTTAGTACAGGAAATTATTGTTTGGTTACATACACAATATTAATGCACAGCAGAATGTGATAAGAAGTTGTCATGCAGAGTGCCATCTGGGGTCTCTGGTCCCGCTCCCCACATAAGAACGCAGGGCATGGTGAGGCCAAAAAGGAACACCCACGGAGCCATAGGTAGGGGAGTCATACCACTATATTCTCGCTGGAGGCTGGGTTGGAGACACAGGACATAGGAGCCACACTATCCGCAACCTGCTGTCCACTTCTCTCTGCCAACCAACTTCACTTGCTAGCTGCAATCCACTGTGCTAACAACTGCTCCGTGCTTGTTAGCTCAGCCACCATCTTCTTGCTAGCCCCCATTTTGCTGCTAGCGTAGCCACAGCAGTTCTATTAGGGGCCAATGGCTCACTGGTTGCAGCTGACGGCCAACTAGCCACAGCTGATGGCCATCCAATCACAGTTGATGTTCATTTACTACCTGAGCCAGAACCTTTCCACATGAGGCCGAGAGCCTGGAAACTGCACTCCTAGCTCTGTCCCCACAGAAGTATACAAGAGCTTTAGACAAACTGTTATAATAATGAAAATGTAAGAGGTTATTTTGGGTCATATATACTCGCATGTATATGTATGCATGTATGTATGTATATTTGTGATGTGTATATATATATATATATATATATATATATATATATATCACAATATATATATTTGCAAATAATTGCAATAACATGATATTTGATTTGATTGTTCAAACTTGTCATGAGTTTTTCATATGTAGTTATAGCATTTAAAGTGAGCATTAATAAAGATATTAATACCTATCCTGAATTTAGTGCTTAATTTTTGCCAAACATTGTTATGAAATGTGTTAATGCATTACCTCATTAAATTTTTAGAACAAGACTGTGAGGTAGATCCTATTATTTTCCATATCTTATAAGAAAGAGTAATTGACATTAGAGAAAGTAAGAACTTGCCAGAGATCACACATCTGAAGAGGAACGGAAGAAGGATTCCAACCTATGTTTCTTTAACTAGTTCTCTTAACCACTATGCACTAATATCATTCCACGTCCTGATGATGGTAGAATTTTGTTAGAGAATGGGATTCTAATATATTTTGTGGAAGACTACAAGGGAAAAGGCAAAATGATGGTAACATCCTTCTGGAGTATTCAAGAAAGATAAGGAGATATTTTAGCTGAAACATGGGACATATATGAAGAAGATAGAAACTAACCTTAAAAGGTAAATCTGGGTCTAAGCCTAATGGACAATGGCAACCATGTTAAGCAGAATCGAAACTTAATTGAAATGGTTCTTGAAGAAATTAAGCATGATCGTAATATTGTTTACAGGGTGAGTTGGGAGGAGAAAAATGAGTCAGAAGTTTCCAGTAAGGAGACTGTTTCACTGTCTTGTCAAGATCATCCAATGCAGTCTGCTTTATTTAGTTGATATAAAAAAATAAAATAAAATAAGCATCTTGAAGCCATTCATGAATGAGGTTGGGTAGCCAAGAGATCAGCTAAACTCTCCTAAAGTGAAAAGCTGTCAAAATAGTGAGTGGTAATCTTAGGTCATCTATTACTATTTCTTGTTTATCAGTTGTTTTCATTACAGGAAAAAGAAAAGAAAGATAAGAAAATAAATTGTAGAAAAATACCAGTCTCTGAAATTATCTGCCTAAATGCAAGACATTTTTCTCAATTCCCTATCCATCAACAATTCCTATTTGACTCTTTCTCTAAATTATAGCCTGTATTAATAGCTTCCACTCTAATCCAAGCCATCATCATATCCTTTCTGGACACCGTAGTAACATGTCTATCTAGTCTCTCACCTGCCAATTTCACCCTCTCACTTCTACCTACTGTTAGCAAAGCAAACAAAGCAATCAGTTCAAAACATTGTTCAGATTAAGGTTCTTACTTGATTAAAACCTATGGTTTATAAGCGATCTAAGACTAAAATTCATAATCATCAGAATGGTCTGTGATGGTATACATGATTTAGACACAGTACCTCTTCAACTTTATCTTCTAACATTTTTTCTACCCTGCCCGTCCCCCTATTGCTCTTCAGCTATGTTGATTTCTTTTCTATTAAATACTCTGTAGTTTTTCCCAAGTCAGGAACCATGCCCTGGCAGGACCATCTTCATTTCTCTTTAGATTGTTGATGTAGTCTCCTCTTCAGAATCAAGAATCATGCTGTCAGAGATGCTTGCCTAACCAATAATTAAAAATAGTTTCTACCTCATTCCCCTAGTCACTAGAGTACATTACAGAGGAAGAGTATTTATCAAATAGTGAAGGTTAAAAGCAATTGTAGATTGTTCCAACTCAAGGAAAGAGCATGTACAAGTTCATACACAAGAGAAGGAAGCCTATAAGGCTATATTATAGTTACAAGTAGAGTAGGGATGAAAAGCAGAGAAAGATAAAAGATGAGATAGGAGAAATAAGTTGGGATCTACAGGGCTTTTTAAGCAAACGTAAGGAGGTTAGGCTTTATTTTGAACTACACAGTGGTATAGGAGAAGGAAGGTAATGAAATGTTTTAAGTGGAGAAGTGATGTAGCCATAATGGCATTTCAGAAAGATGAAGGATGCTAGCCTAGAAGAGGGATGGAAGGTGGGCAGGACTGAAGGCAAGGAAACTAACCAAGCAAGAGATGATGGCATCCTAACCTAAATGAGAGGCACTGTGGGAGGAGCTAGCAAAGGGGAACACCGAGGTTACAGAATTAACTGTAGGAAAATTACTCATCAATTAGAGATCTGTTTGCACTCTTGATACTGCTATTACCAAAACAATTTCAGTGAGACGTTTCCTTTGGTTAAGGCCATTAGAGTTTTAATTAAAAAGTAGCTCTCTTCTTATAATGAAAAGGAGATATTGTAAATAGACTGATACATTTTATTTATAAGAGCTAAATGGGAGGAAGCAGTTAACCCTCAGACCCTTAAGAAAAATATAGCAAAGCATTATTTCAGTCACTGGAGATTTTAGAACAGTGAGTCAGGTCAGAGGTGCTTAATCCACAATGAAAATTAGATACTCCCAAAGAGAGGAAATTGCTAAGAGGCAGCTGAATGAAGAAGCTGAGTTTGTTGTTGTTATTGTTGTTTTGGAATTTTTGTTCAGGTTTGGTTTTGAAGGTTTAAAAACATATCTCACTTCTCCCAAGAAACTTTTAGTTGTTACACGTACATAAAACTTAAAGCAGAATCAGAAATCAGAATCCTGGAAAGGCAGAAGAAACAACTATTCACATTATTAACATCAATACAGATTTCAGGTGTGATATCATCAAAATGGAGACATGGGAGACTCCAGACTCTACCTCCCCTGACAAAGATCAACAATTAGACAGCTATCCACAAACAAAAACATCTCTGGGAGAGTTCTGGAGTCCACTTAAGAAACTTCAGCAACACAACAGAACAAAAACTTGAGAGAAACCACACGAAAAGGAAGACAAGCTTTATTTTGCCAGTATCATCCCACTCTGCAAGCTGGCATTGCTCACAGCCAAGAGAGAATGCTGGGAAAGAGTTTTCTCTATAAAAAAGGGAGAGTTGGATGAGTTACCAGCTTCACTAGCATAGCCAGAAGAGTTCCTCTTCAATTTCAACACCTAGACCAGCAAAGCTGAGACAAATAGAGTGAGGGACAAGAAAGAAAAAGAGGGCCTACCAATAGCAGCCACAGAGCAGCGATGATCATGGATCTCAGTGAACTCCTCTGCAGACAAACCCAGCAGCTTTCTCTATGGAAGAAACCAATGGACAACACAGCCACCACAGACACTTTACAGACTTCAACAGGTTTCACGCCACAGGAGTCTGCTTCACCGACACCAACCACCTGAATCCCTTTTCTTCGTCCTTCCCCCACCTCCAGAGGAGCCCAGGAACCCCACTGGCAGTTAGCCCAGAGCTCTGTGACTACATAAGTGCAAAATGCCATCCTAGAGCCCTGTGAATGACCCCACTGCCATGTACACAATCAAGGCTATCCCTTCTTGCTGTAGGTGCATGCTGCCAGCCTGACTTCCATCACTGGCCTTTACTGCTGTCTGCATGCCAGGGATGGAGAGACCGTGCAGCCACAGTGGAGTGTGCAAACAGCAAGGGTCCCTAGAACTGTTTGTGGGCCAGGATGTGACCTGTCTTTTGTCACTGGCTTGCACCACTGTGCTCACATGAAGTTAGCCCCTCCAGCTGTGTACCTGCACACCTCATCACCAGCCTCCACTGCCATGTGCTTGTGGCCAGATTTCAGACATGGTAGTGCATGCTAACGGCCCTGGCTCCTATACTGCCAGTATGCCTGCAGTGGGCCCTGGCCCTTGCTACATGCCCTAACCACACTTCTTGTGTGTTTGCGATAGTCACAGGCACTATACAGACAGCTGCAGCTGGCCCTCAAAGCCAAGAATGTACACACCAGCTCCGACCACTACTGCTGCTTGCAATGTACCTAGCTAGCCATTGGATCTGGAGGCACTGCTGAGGACCCAAACAGTCCTTGCAGCCTCTGTGGACCCCTTGCAGTACTCACCAAGGATCACACAGTTGTTGATGCTGTGGACCACAGTGATATCAGCCAATGCGCCATAATGCCCATCCCCACCCTGGACTTGGTACCACCATATGTCCCCACACTTGGTCGCCTGCACCACTAGACCCAGCATCACAGAATATTCCTGCATGCCCCCGCCTTCCAGTGAAATTCTTCCCTTACCAAAGTCAGTTCATAAAGTCTGGTAGAGGTGACTGTTTCTTCAAATGTGCAGACAACTACACAAGGCTACTGGGATCACAAAGAATCAGGGAAATGTGACTCCACCAAAGGAATACAGTAAACCTCTAGTAACTGGTCTCAAAGAAATTGAGATACAGCAATTTCCTGACAAAGAATTCAACACAATTTTTGTAAAGATGCTCAGAGAGCTACAAAAGAACACAGAACAATTTAATGATATCAGGAAAACAATACAAGAACAAAACGAGAAGTTCAACAAAGAGGTGGAAAGCATACAAAGAATCAAACAGAAATGTTAGTGCTAAAGAATACAGTGACTAAATGGAGGAATTTAATAGGGAGCTTCAATACAGACTTGAACAAGCAGGAGAAAGACTCAGTGAGCTGACAGACAGATCTTTTGACATTTTTCAGTCAAAGAAACAAAAAGAATAAAAAATGAAAAGAAATAAAGGTTGTCAGTCTTACGGAACACCAGTAAGAGATAATATATGCATCACTGGAGTCCTAGAAGGAGATGAGAGGGAGACAGGGGTAGAAAGCTTACTTTAAAAAAATTATGGCTGAGAACTTCACAAACCTAGGAGAGATTTGAATATCCAAGTTCATGAAAGTAATATGTCACCCCAAAAATCTCAATCCAAAATGATCTTCAAAGGTATATTATAATAAATTGCCTAAAATCAAAGACAGAGAAAAATTTAAGAACAGCAAGAGAAAAAAAAATTATCTCATACAAGGGAACCTCCATAAGTGCATCAGCAGATTTCTCAGCAGAGACCTTGCAGACTAGGAAAGAATGGAATAATATATTCAATTCCAAGTACTGAATAAGGAAACTGCCAACCAAGAATACTTTACCTAGTAAAGTTGCCCTTCAAATATGAAGGCAAGAACAAACAAACAAACAAACAAACAAAAACCAACCAACCAACCAAACAACAACAACAACAAAAACTTTACCAAACAAACAGAAGCTGAAGGAATTTATCACTACTGGAACTGCCTTACAAAAAATGCTAAAGGGAGTTCTTCAAGCTGAAACGAAAGCATGATAATCAGTAACATGAAGACATCAACAAATCACTGGTAGAGGCAATCAGATTCAGAATACTCCATATTACCCAAAAGTAATTTACAGATTTAATGTTATCCCTATCAAAATTCCAGATCCAAATTTCACAGAAATACAATCTTAGAATCTGTATGAAACAACAAAATACCCCAAATACCAAAATAATCTTGAGAAGAACAAAGCTGAAAGCATCATGCTGCCTGATTTTTTAACTATATTGCAAAACTACAGTAATCAAAACAGTGTGGTACTGGCATAAAAACAGTCACATAGAACAGAACTGAGAACCCAGTAGTAAACTCACACACATATGATCAACTAATGTTGGACAAGGGAGCCAAGAACACTCAATGGGGATCGAATAGTCCCCTAACTTTGATAAACAGTGTTAGGAAAAGTAGATAATCACATATAAAATAATGAAATTATATTCCTATCTTACACCACTTACAAAAATTAACTGGAATGATTAAGTACTTAAATATAATACCTGAAACCACACCTCCTAGAAGGAAACGTATGGTGCAACTTCCTTGACATCAGTCTTGGAAATTATTATTATTTTTTTTAATATGATACCAAAAGCCCAGGTAACAAATGCAAAAATCAATAAGTGGAGCTGCATCAAACTAAAAAAAAATTTCAGCATGGGGAAAACAAAACAAAACAAAACAAAACAAAACAAAACAAAACAAATATATATATATATATATATATATATATATATATATATATATATATATATCAAAAAAATGAAAGGCAATCTTAGAGTAAGAGAAAATATTTGCAAGCCATATATTTAGTAAAGGGTTAATATGCAAAATATATACAGAACTCATACAACTCAATAGCAAAATAATAATAATAATAAATACATAAAATAAACAAACAATTTGATAAAAAATGAACAGAAGAATTAAATAGAGGATATACAAATGGCCAACGAGTATGAAAAGATGCTCAACATCATTAATCATCAGGGAAATCCAAAATTAGAACTGCAATGAGATACCACTTCACATCTGTTAGAATGGCTATTATTGAAAGAAAACAAAGAGGTAACAACTGCTGGCAAGAATAGGAGGAAACGGAACCCTGATGCACCGTTGGTGGGAATGTGAGTTATTTCAGCCACTATGGAAAACAGTAAGGGAGTTCCTCCAGAAATTTAAAATAGAAATACCATATTACCCAGCAATATCACTCCTTGGTATATATCTGAAGAACAGGAAATAATTATCTCAAAGAGACTTTCGCACTCCAATGTTCATTGCAGCATTATTTACAATAGCCTAGACATGAAAACAGCCTAAATATTCATCAGCGGCTGAATGGATAAAAAAATGTGGTATATATACACAATGGAATATTATTTGACCATAAAAAGAAGACAGAAATCCTCCCATTTGTGACAACATGGGTGGAGCTTGAGTGCATTATACTAAATGAAATAAGTCAGACAGACAAAGACAAATACCACATGATCCTACTTATATGTGGAATCTCAAAACACTGAACTCATAGAAAAATAGAGAGTAGAATGGTGGTTGTTGGGGGCTGAGGAGTGGGGGAAATGGGAGGATGTTTATCAAAGGTACAAACTTTCAGTTATAAGATGAATAAGTTCTGGGGCTCTAAAGTACAGCACGGTGATTATAGTATTACAAGATAATACTACATTGTATACTTGACAATTGCTGTTGAGTAGAGCTTGAATGTTCTCACCATACCAATAACAACTAAATGGTAATTACGTGAGGTGAAAAATGTTAACTAACCTTATTGTAGTAAATATTTCACAATATATATGTGCATCAAATCATCACATTGTACACCTTAAACTTATACAATGTTCTATGTCAATTATATATCAATAAAGCTGTAAAAAAAGATGAACAAAATTTCAACTTTGAAACAAAATGAAAAAAAAAAATAGGTCTTTATTTTAAATTCAAATGAAAAACCAAGCGAATTCCATGGGTGGCAAAATAACATGCTCCAGAGGACTGGTATTTTGATTGTCTAACCTGATAAAGAAGCATAACAGAATTCCTAGAGCAATGCATAAATAGTTGATAAAATAGACCATCTTCCACATATATCAATTATCTCAGTTAAGCTTATGATAAAAATTGGAAAGCAGGCAGTTAACTCCTAACATCTGGGATAAAAATGCTGACAGTCGATAATTGGTAAATCATAAGCTTTGGAAAATAGAGAGGTGGAAAGAAGGGCTGAATGTTTATAATGAAATTGGAGACATCTGACCAGTACTCTTATCAAGTGATAGGTTTGTATTCTGTGAAAATGGGCCATAAGGTTACTCAGGTCAAAGCCATAAATTTGTTAAGTAGTTGCTTTGGAATTATCCCAATTCTAAAACAAACCACTTCTTTGGTTTTGTTTGTTGGTTGCTTGGTTTTGTTGTTGTTTGGTTGTTTGGTTGGTTGGTTGGTTTTTACTACTGATCAGTTTTACCTGTTCTAAAATTGGCAATTCTCAAACATACGTGGAAGGAATGAAAAAGTAACCAGCTACTTTAGAAATAGTTTTGCTAGGTTTTTGTAAACTTAAACATATATTTACCCTATAACATAACCATCCCATTCCTAAGTATTTACTCAGAAGAAATAAAAATACAAGTACAGAAAATGTAATAAAACTTGTACAAACATTTCAAAGCAGCTTTATCATAATAGTCAAATAAATAAAGTTTCCAAACAATTCAAAACGCCATCAACAGGAGAATAAATAAATTGTGACATATGCAGATAATAAAATACAACTCAGTAATGTAAAGCATGAACAACAAATACTTGGAAAAACATGAATGCATTACAAAGTCATTATGCTGAACTCAAGAAGCCAAACACAAGACATCATTTACTATATGTTTCCACTTATGAGGAGAGCTGAGATAATGGAAATGTTTTATATCCTGAGAATAGTGTTAATTACAGAAGTATAGGCATTTGTCAAAACTTATTAAATATGTGCAGTTTACTGTACAAAAATTTTACCTAAAAAAGAGAGCGAGAAAGAGGGAGATAGAGAAGGGGAGAGAGAGAGAGAGAGAGAGAGAGAGAGAGAGATACTAAAAGGGCATGGGTTAGCAGTATTTCAGATTCAAGGAGACTAAAGAGACACAAGTAAATGTAATGTTCTGGGTCCGATCCTGGTCCCAGGAGTCAATAGCCCCAAGGACATCATTGATACAATTGATTAAACTTGAATGTGGGGATTAGAAAATAGTGTTATTTCAGTCTTAAAGGTCCTGACTTTATAACTCTTCTGTGTTATATAAGATAATACCCGTATTCAGCAAATACACACTAAAGTATTTAGAGTGAATGGGGTGTGGGGTCTCCAACTTACTCTCAAATAGTAAGAAAAAAAATCACATCTATATTTCTACAGAGACAATAAAAAATATAGAGGAAATACAAATAACTGGTGAATCTGGCATATATGGAAGTTCTTTGTATCATTCTTGTAAATTTGAAATTACATTAAAATATAAAATACCCCCACACATACCAAAAAAAAAAGTGATAAATTTGCAATTGAAATTTCAAAGTTCTACAGCATATATAAAATATGGCAGAGTTAATTAGGGTCTAACCCCTTTCAGAAATTATATTACTACTCGCCTTTCATAGATAGAGCATTATCTCAGACAAATTTCTGTGGACTGTGCTTAATCTTATGGTTCGGTTTCCAGAACTGAAAAAACAATTTATTTTTGGAGCATAGCTTTCAAGGGTGATGATTATAACGTAGTATAATTAATAGTAAGTGTTTTTTATCTATTTAGATACAAAGACCAGCCTCTGGGGATGACTTGTAATCCTGAAAGAGAAAACATTTCATCAATACAAAGAAACCTATGTATTTCCAATTTTATTACTCCAGGATAGTATGCGTTCAATTAATTGAACTTTGTAGGAGGCCATTAAAAATGAGCTGGAGAGAAGCGGAATTAAAACACAGTCCTAGTATATGCTATTTGAAACTGTAACTTGGTCAGCCAGAGCATTTTTACTTATACTATTTAAGATGGCATTAAATGATTTTGATTTTATTAAAATATTAACAACTTAAGAGCTATGTTAAGTGTATATTGCTTGGCTGTTAGCCCAATTCTTTGCACATAGCTATTGGCTAATGCAAAGCAATAGA
Source organism: Rhinolophus sinicus (assembly GCF_057876585.1). NCBI lineage: Eukaryota > Metazoa > Chordata > Mammalia > Chiroptera > Rhinolophidae > Rhinolophus > Rhinolophus sinicus. The sequence goes on from NC_142504.1 coordinate 36,265,138, forward strand.
AGCTACAAATTCTAATAATTAACTCTTAATTGGTTTCTTAACAAAGTAAGTGCATATCAAATCAACATTAAAAAAGTTGAGACAGGGGAGATGAAGGTAAGGGGGATCAAATATATGGTGATGGAAGGAGAACTGACTCTGGGTGATGAACACACAATGGGATTTATAGATGATGTAATACAGAATTATACACCTGAAATCTATGTAATTTTACTAACAATTGTCACCCCAATAAATTTAATAAAATAAAAAAAAGTTGAGACAGAAACCCACATTTTCCTCTTGTAAAGCAGGAGATAGGAAACTTGGGCCAGTAACTCATTAGGGAGAAAGTCATATACCTCTGAAAAGTTAAAAAGATTTTGTGCACCCAAACATTCCCTAACTAAAGGCATACCTTAAGTAAGTACATCTTAAAATATACCCTTTTTAGCCCTTTAGTTTTTAGTTATTAAGCATGAAGCTTCATAACACTGAAATTAGATAAAAAGAAAATAATCAGGAAAAAATAATGTAAATGTGGATAAACTGTGGATATCAATAGGTCCAGAGTTTTGTTTATTTTATCTTCAATAGTTCAATTTTAAAATATTAATTGATTTATTTAACAAGTTTAGAGTATTCTAAAAAAAACCATTTTTTATTATAAGCAATATATGTAGTTTTAAAACCTTGAGATTGATTCAAATTTGCATACTGTTAACATAATCTGCATTTTCCATCCTACCCAAAATCAAGTAAAATGTGAGAAAATATAATTTTATAAAATACTAAATTATCAATAACAAAGAAAAACAAGCAAACAAACAGAAAGTACCATCAAAGGAATGATTATTTAGACAATTTAGGAAGATGAGAAACTGAGAGAAAACATTCTGTAGGAAATAGGAGCATAAAACATTTGCAGAAAAAGATCATCTTCAAGGTGAGAAAATTTCCAGATAATATGCAAAGTCAGAGTCAACAGGAGAGCTTAAGGCCATTCAAAGAGTGAGTCACTGCAGAACTGCTTGTTGAGCAGCTTATACTGTCCAGCATCTTGTACTGAATATTGGGCAACAGTGATACTTGCTTTGACATCAAGGAAAAGGCCACGAAATCTCAGTAAAATTAATTTAATTACATGTTCTGGTTGGTATTGCTAGCTGTATCTCTTAATATATTAGCTTTCTACGGCTGCTGTAACAAACCACCATAAACTTGGTGGCCTAAAACAACAGAAATGTATTCTCTCACAATTTTGGCAGCCAGAAGTCCACAATCAGTTTCACTGGGTTGAAATCAAGGTGTGAATAAGACCAACCTCCCTCTAGAGGCCTAGGGGAGAATGTGTTCCTTGCATTTTTCACCTCCTAGTGGCTGCTATCATTGACCTTGGCTAATGGTCACATCACTACAATCTCTGTTTCCACGATGACACAGGAGAGGAAGCTCTTCTGTGTGTCGTCAAATCTCCCTCTGTCTCCCTTTATGAAATACATATGACTGCATTTAGGGCTAACCCTGATAATCCAGGATACTGTCCCCATCTCAAGATACTTAAATATGTCTGCAAAGAACCTTGATCCAAATAAGGTATCAATTACATGTCTCAGGGGTTAGGACCTGATATTTGGGGGATCATTATTTATCCTACTACCCTTCTCATTTGATGTCTTCATTGTTTCTGATCTATTTCTAGTCTACAGGGGAATTTATTTCATTTGGAACTGTGCTGTGTAATTTGTTGTTGTCGGTGTTCATATTGTACTTGGCTTTGCCATCTTTGAAACAGGGAGTGGTGTCATAAGCTAGGCTTACTATGCATGTCATTTGGACCAGAAATTCTAATTGTCTTTATTATATTACATTCTTTAATTGTATTAATTTTAAAAACCTTAATATTGTGAATTTTCACAAATTATCCTAGATTGTCTGAGTTGAAATACATTCATGCTAATGTCAAACGCATATATTTCCTTCTGTCTTCCACTTAGTATTAGTTATGGACATTTAAAATGTTAAAACATTTGAGAAAATACTGGTGAAAATTCTGTACTCCAGAAGTTGCTTTGACTCTTACATAAAATAATTAATATAGAGGAGTTGTTTTTTCTCCCCAGGGAGCCAAATAAAAGATTATTAATTAACATTTGAAACACAACTTTTATGAGAAATTCATAACCATGTCAACTTATTATTTATAGCTATCATATTATGCAGATTTAAAGAACTATCCCTTAAAGAAACATATCCTATATTATAAACCCATTAGCACCAGGATATATGAGTAGCTCCACAGGACACAGTTATACTGAGAAATTCTCAACATCAATCCTGAAGTGAAAGATGCAGATGATCATGACATTTATGAAGTTTACTACATGATACTAACAGTTGAACAAAGATTAGAATTATATCACAGACATTAAAATATAAACATCTTGAAAAAATTTTCATTTACATATTTTAGTATGGATCTTAGCATCAGATATGACTAATAAGCTTAATACACACACATACACACACACTAGTACTAAACTAAAAAAGTTAATTTTGACAACCAAACAAAATTGTTTTAAATTAGTTGAGTGTACATTTCTATGTACCTATGCAAGCAAGTTCAAAATATACACACAGCCCGGAATACACAAACATATACATTAAAACACAGACATAATATTTACCAGAAAAAAATGAAAAAAACAAACAAAACAAAACAAAATTTATAAACACTTCTATTGTGCTTGAAAGAATGTTATCTACATTGTTCAACATATTGATGATAAAAGACTCTGAGAGGTGTTACAACACCCCTAGACCCATATTAAGTACAAATAGATGATGAAGTTGAAAAATGATAAGTTCTCCAAATATTTTATAGTAGTCAATTTCAAAATTAATTTAAACATGCTCAAATGTCTAATTAAAGAGGTGTTGTCATTACAATCAAATATTTTTTCAAAGAGCCTCGAACTGATTTTAATTACTGGATTAAATCTTTATTATTTTATTTTGATTGTCACAATATATTTAATTTTTCCCTATTGAAACATGCATAAAACATATTTTAAAATATATATTTAATTTAAATAATTTTCAATTTTATTGTAGTCTCTAAAATAAACATGTGCTTTCTTGTAAATTTGAAAAATAGTGTTTATGTCTTAAGGAATCTCCCATAAAAACACAACAGAGCTTCTAGGAATTTGCATTCTAAATCAACATAACATTCAACTTATATACAGTAGATGTGTACATATCCAAAAAGTATTTTATGTTACCCAATTACCTTTATCCCTGCACACTAGGTAATTTATACAAAGCCAATAAGTGACATTTAGAATGTCTAGTAAGTGCTGGTGAATTTTCTAGATGCTGGGGATACATTAGTAATAGGAATAAACAATAATCTCTTTCCTAATGGAACTTACTTTCTTGTAGGAGGAAGACAAAAAATAAATTAATAAGCAAAATACACAGCATAACAAATGATAAAAAATATAAGTAATAAAGTAGAAAATAAGAGATGTGAAATAACAATGGGATAGATTACAAATGTGAGAGGCAGTCAAGAAAGGTCTTATTGAAAAGATAGAATTGGATTAAAGATTTGAAATAAATAGGGGGATTAGCTGTGTAGATATTGGGGCAAGAACATTCCGGGCGGAGAGAAGTATAAGTATGAGAGTCCTGAGGGCAGTGTAGCTAGAACGCTGAGATGCCTTGAGAGCAATGGACTAGAATAAAGTGTTAGGAGGGGACAAATTCTTGTCAGCTTTGACTTCTACTTTAAGAGAGATGCAATAGAGTTGCAGTGTTTTGAGCCAATGATAAAAATGGTTTGACTATTTCTTTTGAAAATAGGATGAGTGAAAGATGAGCAAAACTGAAGTAGATATATGGTTATAAAGAGTGATTGCAGTTATTCTGATAAGACTAGGGTGGTAGTTAACAAGGTGGTAAATAGTTGCTGTATTTTTACAGTGACAACATGTTTTCCTGATTTCATGAGCAAGTAAAGAGAGAAGTCAAAGTTTTTGGCCTGAAAAATTGGAAAACTGGAATTTCTATTTTCTGAAAAGGGAAAGATTCAAGGAAAAGCAGGTGTTTGAGGGAAAAAAATCAATAGCAAGATTTTTCATCTCTTTCAAGGACATTTTAATTTGGAGATGCCTGTTAGAAATCCAAATGCAGAGCTACCAGTCTGCTAATTCACATAAGTGTCTAGGAACAGGAAAGAGGTTCATTCTAGAGCTAAAACTTCAGAAGTTTTCTATTCTCCGTCTCAGGAGACCAGAAGAAATCACCAAGTGGCTACCTAAAGATAGAAGAGAGAGGAGTTCATGGCTTGAGCTCCAGGACATTCTAACACTTAGAGGCTGGGAGATAAGAAGGAAACCACAAGTGACACTAAAAAAGGGTCATCAGTGAGAATGGAGGAAAATCAAGGTAGTGTCCTAGAAGGGGAACTTGAGTAAGTAGATGAGAAGAAAAGAAATGCAAACAGAGGAGTTGATAGAAGCCTTTGGGTGGATGGACACACTTTTCCATAATAATTGGAGTGAAGGCAAAGTAGATGAATCCAGAAGCAGGCAGGTGGGTTGTACAGTGTTGGGAGTTTGGGGAATTTCTCTTCTGTGTGTCTGTTTTGTCACTTAAATAAGAAAAATATCATCAGCTGAAAGTGACAATCGAAGAGGGAGGGCCCGAAATTTTAGTAAAGAGATAATGATGTGAAATAGTTGTCTATCAAAGTGGGCGAGTGCATACGGAGTCTGACAATTAAGTTCGCAAACTTACTACCATGAGCATATTGGCAGCACTGTACAAACAGCTCAGTAAGGTTTCATAACCTTGGTATATTAGTGTCTCACAGCGGTGTTCATGTGGATGTGTGGAAGTGTCTTGCTGAGTGGCGTGCATTATCTATTTGCATGTTTTTGTGTGCTATCACAAAAATGTCTGAGCTTGAATTACAGCAACAAACAAACATTAAATTTCTTGTTTTATTTGGCAAGAGTGGAAGTGAAATCAGGGACTTGTTAGTCCAAGTTTATGGGGATAATTCCATAAAAAATGGCAGTACACAAATGGATTAAACATTTTTCTGAGGGAAAAGAACACGTCACTGATAAAGAGAGGTCAGGGTGGCCAGTAATAAACAGAACTGACAAAATCATTGCAAAAATTCATCGAATTGTGCATTGAAATCATTGGCTGATGGTGAGAAGCATAGGAGACCAAGTAAACATTGATAGAGAAACAGGAAAATCTTAACTGAAAATCTTGGCATGAGAAAGGTGTGTGCAAAAATGCTCCCAAAGGAGCTCTTGCATCACGACAATGCACCAGCTACATGGCACTGTCTGTGAGGGAGTTTTGAGACAGGAAACAAATAACTGTATTGGAACACCCTCCCTACTTACTTGATCTGGCCCTCAATGACTTCTTTCTTTACCCAAAGATAAAGGAAATATTGAAAGGAAAACATTTTAATGACATTCAGCGTATCAAGAGTAATACGACAACAGCTCTGATGGCCATTCCAGAAAAAGTTCCAAAATTGCTTTGAAAGGTGGGCTAGGCACTGGCATCCGTGTGTAGCTTCCCAAGGGGAGTACTTCGAAGGTAACCTTAGTGGTATTCAGCAATAAGTATGTAGCACTCTTTCTAGAATGAGTTCCTGAACTTAATTGTCATATCTCATATAAAGAATAGACTTCTAGCATGACTGCTCTTTATGACCAAGGCACAGATTTGGAAGACCCCTGTTTGGACTATTAAGTGTAGAATGTGGTGACTGGCTTGAGAAAGATTAATATGTAACCTTATTAATACAGAAAATAACTGCCCCAAGTATTGTAAAGTCATTTTTATAATTTTTTAGAGAGATGTCCATATTTTATTTTGTTTCTTCTTCAATGTTTTATTTGTTGGAACTACTGATGACCTAATAAGTGAGAATTAAATGGGAGTTCTGGGGAAAATTTAAATCTACCACCCCAAATACCTACCATGCAACTGCAAATCAACAAAACATTAAATATTTGAGCCTATAAAATGTGCTAGGTATCAAGGTGCAATTTCCAAGGGAGCTTCATGAATAGAAAAACATTCTAGATTAAGTCCCATTTATTTTTTCAGTTGTCAATTTCCTAATCATATTATATTTTACAAATGGAAAATATCAAACTGAGTAAATTGTTTGAAAGATTCTGGCAGTTAATATTTATAAATCGGCTAAATGTAGATCAAAATCTAATGTTGAATTAGAACCTGACCACCTTAATTTTAAGTTGAAAATTAATTTTAATAAAATGAAACATTTCATCAATAATCTCACCTAACCATTTGCACTCACCTTTCATCTATGACCCAGGAAATGTCATCAGAGTTTCCTATGAAAGCATTCCTTGAAAGAAAGAAAAGAAGCATAGTGTCTTCCTTTCATTTCAGCTGGCATGGTTTCCATTTTGATGGCCTTATTGTCTAAGGTTGCTTCTGTAGTGACTAAAATGAGGTCACTGCTTTAATATGTCCTTTGAAACTGAATTTTTCTTTTAAACTCTGGTTTTAATAAAATCCTCAAAATCACTTATAGGGCTGTGCATTCCTATGGGGACACAGTGCTCAGGGTTATAAAAAATGATTAATTTTTTTTGTTATTATCTACATGTAAGAAGTAGTCTTTTAATCAGTTAAAGCATTTTTTAGAATCACAAGAAAGGACTGTTTTATTTTTTAAACCTAAAGCTACACCAGCATTTGAAAATCAATTTAATTGTATTTGTTTTTCTCTGCTTCACAAACACTGTCAGAAAACATGACGGCAGTATAAATTCAGCATTTGACCAAAAGCTGGAGAGTAGATAAACAGAATTGGAGTTTGCCTTTCCAATGTTCTGTCTGAGAGAGTTAATTAAATGCTTGTTTGGTTTTTCTTGATCTGATGGTGGATAGTGTATATATTGTTTCTTAAAAATATAAAATCTTTTTACCGATAAATCTAAGAGTGAGTGAGATGAAAATAAAAGCATTTTTTTTCTATAACTCTCAGAGAGTTGCTGTGCTACAAATAAAGTTCAAAGCATCATTTTAAGAAGTGGCAGGAACATAAAGAGATAGCCACAAAACTCAACAGTTATTTTGTGAAATGTATTCCAACATCATACTCTGAGAAGGTATCTGTTGTGTTGAACCCTGCCTTCAATCTCCTTTACTTAGATTATTGAGAACACCTCTCTAATAATTAAACCATTTATGTGTACATTGAGTTTTTTGGCCCCTGTTTTATTTGTGTTTATGGAACAAGTTTACCACACTAAGTAACATATTACAGCATGATTAAATCACATTTTAATTGATACATTTTAATCAATTTTCAAAACTTCTTAATTTTGCCTGTGAGGTAGTCAAGGCATAAATTCTTATCCCAACATAGAAAATAAGAAATTGAAGATAAATTACGAGTAAGTACCAGCTAATTCATTAATTCATACATACATTCAATACATATTTATTGAGCATTTACTACGTGCCAGGTACTTTCTAGGTCTTATGACCTGGAATATTGAGTATAGTTCAATGGAAGGGTATTTCTTGTAGAAGGAACAATATGAGCAAAAATTTGGAGGTGTTAAACAGTATATGACATGTTGGAAGAATGGCAAATACCTTAAGGTGCCTGTTAATGTTGATATTTTGACGACTTCCCATGAATCACTAATGTTCTTAAAGGCATTTAGAATGCCTTTTCAGAAGTTTTTCAATTTGCTTTGCTCAGATGAATCAGAGGAATCACTATCTATGGCAGCGATAGCATTATGAAATATACTCCTTAAATAATAAGACTTGAAAGTCAAAATTACTCGTTGACATGGGCTGCAGAATGGATATTGTGTTAGCAGTAATGAAAACAACATTAATCTTGTACATCTCTATTAGAGCTCTTGGGTAACCAGGTGCATCATCAATGAACAGTACCATTTTGAAAGTTTTTTTTTCTTTTTTTTTTTTCTTAAGCAGTAAGTCTCAACAGTGGATTTAAAATATTCAGTACGCCATGTTGTAAATAGATGTCCTGTCATCCAGGCTTTGTTGTTCCATTTATAGATCACAGTAGAGTAGATTTGGCATAAAGGGTCCTAAGATTTTTGGATGGTAAATGAGCATTACTTTCAACTTCAAACCAGCAGCTGCACTAGCCCATGACAAGGCACTCAGCTTATCCTTTGATGCTTTGAAGCCGAGCATTGATTTCTCCTCTCTAGCTCTGACAGTCCTAGATGGCATCATCTACATTGAAAATTTGTTGTTAAGTAACTCCTCCTTAATTAATGATCTTAGCTAGTCCTTCTGGGCAATTGGTTGCAGCTTCTACATCAGCCTTGGCTGCTTCACTTTGCACTTTTATGTTATGGAGACGCCTTCTTTCCTTGCATCTCATGAACCAACCTCTTCTAGCTTCAAACTTTACTTCTGCAGCTTCCTCACCTCTCTCAGCCTTCATAGAATAAGAGTTAGGGCCTTGCTCTGGAATAGTCTTTAGCATAAAGGAATATTGTGGTTGGTTTGATCTTCTACCCAGGCCACTAAAACTTTCTACATATCAGCAATTAGGCTGTTTCACTTACGTATCATTAGTGTGTTCACTGCAGTAGCACTTCTAATTTCCATCAAGAACCTTTCCTTTGCATTCACAACTTGGCTGACTTTGGCACAAGAAGCTTAGCTTTCAGCCTATCTCAGCTTTCGACAGCTTTCCTAACTACACTTAATCATTTCTACTTTTAATTTAAAGTGAGAGGTGTATAACACTTCTTCTTACTTGAACACTTAGAGGACAGCATAGGGTTATTAATTGGCCTAATTTCAATATTGTTGTGTTTCAGAGAATAGAGAGGCCCAAGGGAGAGGGAGAGAGGCAGGGGAATGGCCGATCAGTGGAGCAGAAAGAACACACACATTTATTGATTAACTTTGCCATCTTATATGTGCATGGTTCATGACACCCGAAAACAATTACATTAGTAACATCAAAGATCACTGATTACAGATCACCATGACAAATATAACATAATGAAGAAAGTTAGAAATATTGAGAGAAACACCAAAAGGTGACACAGAGACATGGAGTGAGCAAATCCTGTCAGAAAAATGGCACCAATAGATTTGTTCCATGCAGGGTTGCCATAAATCTTTAATTTTTAAAATATAATATTTGTGAAGCACAATAAAGCTATGTACAATAACCTGAAGTATGCCTGTATTGTGGTTTTTGTGTGTGCCTGCCGATAGTTAGAAATGCAGGTTTGTACTTCAGGATAATATTCTGGGCCAAAGATACAGAATTTGCTTTTATTGTCATTTAGATATAATCAAAGCTACAGAAAGTAAATCAAACACAAAGGGAGACCGCACATTGGAATAAAATAATAGTACTCTGGGGAACACCTATTTCATTAACAGATAAAAGAAGAGCAAAGGAAAGAAATTAAAAGACAGGTACAAGTTAGAAAGATATGCAGGATAAAGATGTGTTATAAAGGCTAAGGAAGGAGACGGAATCAAGAAAACAGTTTTTGATAAAGCCAAAGGCAATGCAATCAAGTACGAGGATTAAAAAAAAAGAGTCATTAATTTTATGAAGGATGATGTCCTTAATAAAGATAGGAGGAAAACTTTCAGTAGATGAGTCAAAAGGCCCATCACAGAAAGATGAGAAGCAAGAGCAAGGAGAAATGTGAGCTACATTTAATTGACCAAAGAGAGAGAGGTCATTGGCAGAAACAGGAATAATTATACAGAGAGCAATATAAGAAGGGTAAGAAACAAACATATTTAGAGGATTCCTATTACTTGCCTATTCCCTCCTCTCTTCTGATGAAGAAACTTTCTTCTATTTGTAGACAACTCCATCCCCACTACCATTCTATTTGACTATGGCACGAGTTCTAATCCAGGGCACATTGACTGGCTCTGGAAAACTCAAAGTCCTCTCTTTTTCTGCAGCTATTGGCTTGTAGGGAAAAGGTCTGAAGCTATCTTTGTCCACACCAGGTCCCTTGTGGAACCATATTTGGTGAAATCAATTTGGTCAACATAGAGAGAAGTAGAGTGAAGAGATGGAAGAAATATGTTCTCATTTGAGCCCCTGGATACAGTCCTTCCTAAGACTACATTTTTCTTTGATCTTCAATTGTGTGACCCAATACACGTCCATATTTACTTACATTAGTCTGATTTGTCCTTTGCAACCACCCAAATCCTGACTATAGCCTGATATCAAATAGCTACTCTAAAGAAAGTAGAATATAGAAAATAGGGAAATTACAGTAGATAGACGAAGTTAATAGAGGAAGAGAAAGAGGATCCAATTACCAGCCAGTGGGAAATACATCCTTGGAAAGAAATAGGGGTATTTCATGGTCTGAGGGGAAAAAGAGTTAAAACAGAGTATCTATGTCAGTAAAGCAAAGGGAGAGAATTCAAGGATATAAAATAGGGTTTAAATAACAATATGTAGAATGACAAAATAATCAGTTAGCCAAATCACTCCAAGCAGTCAACTCCTCAATTCTAGGAAAATTCCCTTTCAAATAAGTAATCTGTCAAATGTAGAAATATATATATATGATTCACAAAATATTAATACAACTTAGTGCAACTTTAGTAAAATTATATGCACTGCCCATATGCTCCTTAATACACACACGCACACACACTCACATACACACACACACTAATATTACTGTGTTTCCCTGAAAATAAGACCTACCAGAAAATCAGCTCTAATGCATCTTTCGAAGCAAAAATTAATATAAGACCTGACCTTATTTTACTATAATATAAGACTGGGTCTACATAATATAATATAATATAATATAATATAATATAATATAATATAATATAATATAATATAATACCAGGTCTTATACTAATTTTTGCTCCAAATGATGCATTAGAGCTGATTGTCCTGCTAGGTCTTATTTTTGGGGAAACACGGTAGGAAGTTTTTTGAACCATTATCTCACCTTTTATTATTTCCTGACAAGGAGAACTAAACAATTTTTTTAAATAATACACTGATGAAAACTTTACCTTTCACCACACCAATAATATTGGAACCGAATAATAATAAGCAAGGAGGTGTGGACAAAGTGACAAATGAAGTACAAAGTCTCATTCCTAGAGAAAAATAGAGCTTGCCTTGAAATTAAATGAGAAACCAAGGTTAGGATAATATGTGCGAAGGTGATTCATGCAAGAGGAACTTTAGAGTTACTTGGATGGTACTTGCCACTTTGGTTTCATATATGGAACTGTATTTTAGAGAAGAGTGTTGTAATTATTAAATCTATAACTTTCTAACTGGAAAGGATCATTGATATATAACCCTCCTACAATACTTGCTGAGGTTTATTTATTTACAGTCAATGCCCATTGGAAATTTGGAAGTCCATAATATTTACAATATACATTAACATCTGGCAGTTCAGTCTCTCAAAGTTCTGAAATATAAATATGACCATTGTCATGAAGAATAGCTTTTTGTTTGTTTTGTTTTGTTTTGTTTTCTTAGCTGTCTGAGACTGGGAAAAGAGAAAAGAGAAGCCAATCTTGGAGCTAGATTACTAATATTAGAAATAGCAACAACGGATGTTAGGGTAGCTATTCTGGTGGCTTATAATCACAAATAGGCAAGTTGCTCAGAAGAGGAATAGAAATGTCCCATTCCAGAGGTCAGTGAAAGCTCTGAGTGACATCTTCAAGAATCTATCTGCAAATCTCAAATCTTCTGACAGGTAGTGAGAGGAAAAAATCTAAGAATAAACAATAGAATACTTGGATCAATTACTTGTGCTCACGGCTGTACAGAATTCATAAAGTTATCACTTATTAGCTGAGATGTCTGCTGTCAAGTAGAGTGACAGTGACTTTTCCCTGGAAGGACTGAAATATGGGAATATACTCTGAGGCTCTAGTGAAAATTTATGTGGTGCACCCACTCCCGGGCTGGTTTCTGTGCCTGCCTACAACTATTGCCAGGGGTCACGAAACAAACAGATGGTGGGTGACATGGCAGACAGAAGATATATTACCCTGTTACTCCTATTTCTTAATTAACGTGGAAAAAAATCTGTATTTTCTCAAAATGTTTTATTTCCTTAGCATAATTATTATTGTTTAACATTGTATCATTTTATTCTTTCAATTTACCCTATAAGATAAATTTTAAAAAAAATGAATGGAATAAAACAATAAATTCCATCAATGGAAGCAAGACAAGGATTCTATCTTTTCACATTATTTTAAATACAAACTCTCTAACTTGGTATGAAGAGCCTTAACCAGGTGGGATTCAACCTAAATTTCTGCCATCAACTACATTTGAACATAAGCTACTGCTCAATGCAAATTCAGTTTTGAGCTTCTCCTAATATCCCCTCAGTTCCATTCTACTCCTGTCTGATTTTGTTCCCACTGCCTAAAACATCCTTTTTGTGCTTTTCCAGTTATTTGCTATAATAATTTATCGCAAATCACAAACATGCAAATGCACATTGTCCGGTGACTTTTTGAATGTATGATCCTAGAAAATAAATTCAGGGCCAGACACTGCTGCTCTCCCCCGCCCTTGACATTGTGTCTACCTATCATCAATCATAGCAGCCTTCCTTCCGACTCTGGAGGGGACCTCACTATCCTTCTCAGTCCTGTCCTCTAGGCAGACCCTACAAATCAATAGGACATGTTGGTTGAGATAGAAAACATTTATTATTCTAGATCCAATTTTATATCCCATGCAACGGAATAAAATAAGTGCTTAATCCGGAAGTACAAAGATAGGGAGGGCACACAAAGAGCTTCTGGATGTTACAATATTGTTTGTTTGATTGTTTGAATGGAGAGTGTGTTCACTGAAACAGGTGATGATGAGTAACAGGGTTAGAGTAGAGATGGGAGTATGTCAAAGATAAATGACAAAGTTTGATATGTCCATGGAGCGTCCTAAAAGTAGATGTGTAGGTGGCAGTTGGATGTTTAGGACTGAAGCCCAAAACTAAGTTCTAACTTATGACACTATATCTGAGAGTCCCCAGTGCTAGAAATTAAGAAAAATCATGGGTGTGAGGTCACCTGGAGATCACGTAATGTAGGAAGAGGAGAGGGACAAAGGCAGAACCTTGGATAATACTCCTGACATTTAAGAGGGATGAGGGGAAAAGAACCCTACATGTGAAATTAAGAAAGGACAGTTAGCCAATCAGAAAAAACACAGATATATTAAGTAGATTGATTCTCCATGTTGGGGGCCATGGTCAGACTCAAAGGCCAAAGTGAGGTCGATTGAAGTAAGAATCAAAAGTGTATATAAGCTTTGGAAATGGGAAGGGTATGGGCATTGCCAGCTTTCAGTGGCCTGTTGGGCTCCAGAGAGACTGCATTAGGTTGAGATATATGATACAGAAAGGACAGTGAGTGCAGGCTGCTCTCTCAGATTGGCTGTGAAATAAAGTCAGAATGTAAGGCAGAAGTTGGAGGGTAATGTGTTAAACCTGAAGGAATTTTTTTATTTGTAGCAGGCTTCTCCATGATCATATGTAAAAGAATATCACTACTAGATTATAAAGTAAGATCAGTTAGTAAAGTAGAGGCAGAAGTGAGAGAGGATCACTAATATAAAGTTAACTTTGAACAGTAACAGGGACACAGGAGGTCAGAATGGATGTACATAAAAATATATTTGTACATGACAAAGAGGAAATTGAAGAAGCTCTGTGTACTGGTCTTAATTTTCTCTGTTATGTAGGAGGCAGTATTTTCTGGTGAAATTGATGCAGGTAGTCATGGAGGAGGGTATCTGTATTAGTTTCCTAGGTCTTCCATAACAAATTACTGCAAACGTGGAGCCTTAAAACAACAGAAATTTACTTTCTCACAGTCTGGCAGCCAGAAGACCCAAATCAAGGGGTCAGCAGGACTCCTCTCTCTCTCTCTCTCTCTCTCTCTCTCTCTCTCTCTCTCTCTCTCTCTCTCTCTCTCTCTCTCTCTCTCTCAAAGCTTAGGGAGAGTCCTTTCTTGACTCCTCCAGCTCTGGTAGTTCCTGGTTTCCTTGGCTTGTGTCTGCAGAATTCCAATCTTTACCTTCATCTTTACTGGCTTTCTCTTCTGTCTCCCTGTATGTCTTTTACAAGGACACTTACTGGATTTACCATGTTTCCCTGAAAATAAGACCTAGCCAGCCAGACCATCAGCTCTAATGCGTCTTTTGGAGCAAAAATTAATATAAGACCTGGTCTTATTTTACTGTAATATAAGACAGGGTCTAATATAAAATAAGATAATATATTAAATATCATATCATATCATATCATATCATATCATATCATATCATATCATATCATTTAATACCGGGTCTTATATTAATTTTGCTCCAAAAGACACATTAGAGCTGATGGTCCGGGTAGGTCTTATTTTCGGGAAAACACAGTGGAACTCATCCAGATAATCCAGGATGAACTGATCTTGAGTTCCTTAACTTAATGACATTTGCAAAGACCCTTTTTTAAAAAAATAAGTCACATTAAAAAAATAAGTTCCAGGGGTTAGGACAGGGACACCCATTCAACTCACTACAATATCTATTGAATTCAGTTTCAAAAAGAAGAAAGAGTCAAATACATTATACAATCTTCTCCTTCTGCTTCACATTCAGAGACATGATTTTGTTATATATAAAAATAAATACATAGCCCCACTCGAAAACCAAAGGAGTCACTCAAGATACACTGAAACTCTAGAGAATCCCTGAGAAATAGAAAACATAAAGAAAACAAGCCTCAGAGCAAACCATAGCAGCAAAAGACAGAAGTGACATCGTGATGGTCTATGCTGGGAACTGTGAACAAGAAGAGCTGAGGAAGAAGAAGCATATTTATTAGTTACGGTATCACAGCAGGAGCAGGGAGGTAGGTCACTGTTGGCAACAGGGATGGAAAGTTCTCCAGGTAGAAATGGAAAGTGAAGGAGTTTAGGAAAAGAGAGGCATGAATGTATCCCAAACGGCTAACATTTGGTTGAGCGCCCACGCTTGGAAAATCAGCTGAGAGGGACGCTGCTCTCTCTATCCCTTAAAAAGAGCACAGCTACAGATGAGTTTGTATGCTTCTCTCTGAATAGAAGGAGGAGAAAGTCACACTGGACATTTCAGGTACAAAGGCAAGTGCACAAATAAGCAACAAATATTAAAGAGAACCCTAAAAGAGATACAGACAATCTAATCAATGGAGACTTACATGTTTCAAGGGTTAACAGCACGCAAAAGAGAGTTTTTAAAAATATATACTTAATATATATTAGTAATTAAAATATACAGGGAGATGTAGGAAAATACCATACCCACAATGAGAACAAACAAAAATAATTAGAGACTTTTGAAATGTAAAAATGTAGTTGTTGAAATTAAAAAAACAAATAAACTCCACCATCCTGATTATAGGGACTGAAAAACGAAGATGGGCAAAGGGCCTGGAGCATCAAGCCAAGGAGAATGAGCTCATAATGTAACTTCAAAGGGAACCGAGAAGGAAAGCATAAAAGAGACACGAAAAGTGGATGAAAAATTTATGTACTTATATAAAAGTAGTTGTAGTTGTTGTAAGAGCAAGCACTTACATACTATTTAAAATATACCACGCGCTGTTCTAAACACTTGGCATATATTGACTATTTAATCCTCACCAAAAGCCTTTGAGAAGAAGTTATTAAGTCACCTAAGGTCATACAGCTAATAAACAGTGAAGACAGGATACATATCTAGCACCCAGGCTCCAGAAGGCCTTAATCATAATGTTAAACTGTCAAGGCATGAAAAGAACAAGCTTAGATAGGAAGCATAATTGAGTAAGGGATAGTAGAGAAACCCCCACAACTGAAGAAAGACATGGAATACTTCTGAGAACAAAAACGATAAAAAGAAATAAAACAAACCAAAATGACAAATGACCCATCTCCACTCAATATATATATATATAATTTTTTTTCTTTTTCTTTCTTTTTTACAGTTCCAGGCTAATCAACAAAGTTGACAAGAAGAAGACTGTTTTGTGTTCTAGTAGAGTCACAAGGTGTTTTCATTCCTTGAAAGATTTTTTTAAAGCCACCTTCTGCTTTAAAGTTTGGGTTAATCAAGGAGAGGTACTTAAGTCCTATAGTTGTGTATCATATTTTCCAAAAATATTTCTAATTAATCAACATGAAAACATAAATACAAGTGTTACACTAAACCCAGAGAGAAGGACTCAGATGAAAAGAGAAATCAAATATAGAATACCATGCTCATCAAAACTATATTTATAAATGTTCTTACTATCTTCACCGTATTTGATTTAACCAATTACAAAGGGTGCTGACTTACCTATGGAATAACTATTCAGACTATCTGATGTTTTCCTAAATTATTTTGTCACAACACAGCTATGTAGCCAAAATTAATTAGGCTACCATGACATAATTACATGTAGCCTCACTGACATGGCTAAATGTTCATTATTCATCAGCACAGAAAAGCAGGACCCTGAGCAATAAGGGGGAAAATATATAGTTTGATGGGGTATTGCTCAAGGTTGGTAGATTTGCAAGCGGTGACTTTATGAGATATCAAGGTCTATATACTGTACCTGAAAAAATGTGTAGAGATTCTCAATGGAAAAAAAAAAGATTAAAAATGAAGAATAGTAACTATATATGTAAAGGCCATTAGTATTAGCATAATTTCATGTGACTATTTATTTACACAACACAACAAGGTATGGGCATTAGACAGATGATGAAACTAGGAGTCCGAGATTAGATTTATAAGACACAAAACCAGCATGGACTAAAATTGTGATTCCACTCCCAGTATTCTTTCCATTACATCATGAAATATAACATTTTACTTAGGAGTAAGCATGCAAAACTTTATATGTAATATGCTAATTTTAAAGCAAATTTTAAAAGAATTCTTGGAAGGCTATTCAATAATTTCCTTCATGAATTAATTCCAGTGTTTAACGTCACTGTATAATTGAGAGATTTTTCTCCTGCTACAGGAGAGAATCCAGCCTCTCAGTTCAGGTTATTATGTGTATTTTTAATTAAACTCAGCACAGGTGATGAGAAGAAAACATCCTAAAATGTGTTCTTTAATGAGCCATTTTATGGAGTACTAACACACTAGCAGCAGAAGCAACTGGCCTAACGCAATCATCTGGCCCACATAACATTTTAAGTTTCATATACAAAATTAATTCTGATATCAATCATAAATTGATATCAGTAAAAAAGGTAAACTAAAAGCATATGCATTTTAGAGAATGATACTTTTAAAAGCACCTATGTAATCATAGACTTAATATAGCATCAGCTGCCAGCACTATAAAGGTCTCTGTTCTACCCAACTCCATACTCTCTTAAAGACTGTGTAAATCATTCACTTGACTTTCATTATAATTTTACCACCTACGTATGTAAGCCTAGATAATATGTATTGCTTCATATGTTTTGGAGATTTGTGTGAATGGAATCATAACCTATGCATTCTCCTATGAGGTGGCTTTGTTTGCTCAATGTTACATTTTTAAGGTTCATCCATCTGGATGTAATAGTGATAGAACATTTATTTTTAACGCGATATAATAGTTCACTGTATAACTCAGTACATTTTGAAAGCCACTTTTGATAGTTTATTTGGGTTATTTCCAATTCTTGCTGTTACAAACAGTTTTTGATTAGAATACATTCTTGTAACTATCTCTTGAGACAAATGTGTGAGAGTTACTCTAATCGATATATGCGGGGATAGATTTGCTTGGTCACAAAGCATACCCATGCTAAACTATTTTTAGTAAAAATCATGGTGTTGTTTTTTTTAATCATTTACACTCATCCCCCATTAATACTGAACAGGTCTTTAATTTTTGCAATCTGGTGGCTATATTTTAGGATTGGGTTATGATTTTAATCTCAAGTTCCCTGACTACTATTAAGCTTAAGCATTTTAAAATAAGTTTGTGGAACATTTATATTTCCTCCTCTGCAAATGTCTATTCATGTTTTTTACCTAATTTTTATAAGTCATGTGTTTTTATTGTTTGTATTCTGAATATTAATTATTTGCCAGTTGTAAATACTATAAATATCTTTTACAGATCATTACTTGTATGTTCCTTATCTGTAAGGTGTCGTTTGATAAACACAAGTTCTTAAATTTGTTTATATCATTGAGTTATCAATCTCTTTCTTATGTACTTTTCATGATTTGATTAAAATTTTTCCTCCACCAGTTATAAAGATATTTCTCTGTAGCTATGCATATGTCTTTAATCCATGTAATATTTATTGATGTAGATTGTAAGGTAGGAATGCAATTTTATTTTATTATTTAAATAGATGACCAAGTTTCCCAATATTACTTATTGAATAAGTGCTTCTCTCCCCACTGACCTGAAGTGCCCACTGTGTTATAAATCAAATTTGCATTCATGAATGTGATGGTTTCTGGGCTTGCAATTTTATTCCATTAGTTTACTTGGCTATCTCTTCATCAACACCACTACAGCTTTAACTACAACAATGCTTAAAAGGAAATTTTCTCCCCTTATTTTTCTTCTTGAATAATACCCTGTTTTGGTTTTTCACTCTTTTACATAGAATCATCTTACCGCATTCCACATCAAACATTGTTGAGATTTTTTTCCCTTTAACTTGAAAGGGTATTTTAAGTTGAGGAAGTAGTTTCACATCTATGTTACTGAAATTTTATATCTAAGAATGTTTTTCTTTTCCTTTTATTTAATTGTTCTTTAATATCTTTCAACGACATGAATTCTAATGACTTGCTAGTTAATTAGTAGTATATTTACTCTTCTGAACAGAACACTTTATATGTTTCAGCTTTAATCATCCCGTCCCACTTACATGTTACTGCTCCTTGTGTTTTAGTTCTGTTGTTTTATTCCCACATTTAGAGTGTATCATTAGTATATCAAATAATGATTTTTTTTTTTTTTTTTTTTTTGGAATTTAGGCACACATATTTCAATATCTTTTTTCTAATTTGTTATCATATTTCAGAATTTACTTCTGTTGTCATTTTTCTTTTTCCTGAAATTCATCTTTGGAATTCAATTTAATGAGAGTCAATAGGCAGTAAACCTTTCAATGTTTATTTTTTCCCTGAAAAATGCCGTTTTCATTTGGCCTTTTTCTTGAAAGCTACTTTCATTGAATCTAAAATTCTAGTTTAATATTTATTTTTTAAAACACATTAACAAAAACTTCCCATTGCATTTTGTGCTTTATTCTTGTTTCTGAGAAGTCAGCCATTAGTCAAATTGCTCTTTTTTTTTTTTTTTAGGTAAATTGCCTTTTTCTCTGCTTTTAGAATTTTTCTCTCTCTCTGTCTCCCTCTCTCTCTCTCTCTCTCTCTCTCTCTCTCTCTCTCTCTCTCTCTTTCTCTCTCTCTCTCCCCCTCCCTCTTTCAGTCTCTCTCAATCCATCGCTCTCGCTAATGATTTTGATGATTTCAAATATAGGTTTGTTTCATTTTTTGTTTGTATTTGCTTTGCTCCTACTTTTGAGAAATTTTGTGTTTCAATAATGTTGGAAAGTTTTCAGCTCTCATTTCTCTGTGTATAAATTTTCCACCATTGCCTATGTTCATTCTTTGTAGAATTGCAATTATATATACCTTATGTTGTCTCAATCTCTCCTCTATGTGTCTTATTTCTTTTTTCATATTTTCCAGAAAAGAGAAATGAATGAATGTGATAAATCAGTGATGAATTCTGAGTCACTTCTTTCGGCCTACCTTTTCCAATTCTTTCTTAGGCCATAATTAATCATTCATTGATGCTCCTTTTTAATTTTAATTAAAATATTTTTCGTTTCTAGAAATTTATTTCATATTTCCCAAACATTCATGAGTCTCTTCTTACTTACTTATATTTTCAAATATCTCTTTCATTAAAAATCCTAACCATAATTAAGTTTATAATTCGGTGTATGATATTTTCAGATCTTACGTCTTTGTGGGTGTGATTCTAATGTTTGTTTCATTCTCTCTGTCATGGAAGCTTTTTTTCTGTTATATTTCACAGCTTTTGCCCATGAGTTTTTCATTCTGCTTAGAACTTTAATTTTGGAATTATGTGAGGCCAAAGTTCAAGTCACCATTCCTCTAGAGAAGGGTTGCATTTACCTGGATTAGTGGCCTGACAATCTTTTTAAATAAGTAAATGTGAGGTTCCTCATATCATAAAGATTGTGAATTACAATCTGCTGAGGAGGCTTAATGTTCAGTGTTTTTCCCCTTCTCCTTGCACCAATGTATGATGGACAAGCTTCTTTGGAGTGTTTTTGGTCCTTACTTTGCAGTACTTTAATTTTGCCCCCTTCTTTCGACCTTGTACCCCCCATCCCTCTCCCTGCACGATGCCCACTACACTGAGGATAGGAACTTTGTCCCAGGTTCATCTTCTAGATTCCATACCTTGGGTACTCCCCAGTCTTTATGTTTTGTCTCCAGGTCCCATGAATTTGTTTTTAAAAAGGGCAAGATCTCCAGGATTCCACAAAATTCTTCAGGTGGGTGAAGACCATCTTTGATCCTTGCTTTCCAGAGTTCAACCTTTTTTCGTATTTTTTGGCCTTTGTGGATTACTTATTTTTGTGTAATTTCAGCAATGGGTTTTTACTCTATCCAGCATTATCATGAGGAGGGTTATAGGCTGTATCTAGCAAAACTTACTATCTTAAAATAAAGTACTTATGCTTTTTTTTCAAACACTTAATATCTTAACACTCATGTATAGTGTAATATTAAAGTAGATAATGTTTACAAAGCACATAGCAGAATGCCTCATGTGTGGTAAATTTTGAAACATTTTATCTATATATAATCATTATAATTTGAGATGTGATAATGTTGGATCCTCTATCACAAGCTACACAGAAAATTCTGAGATCACATACATCGCTCCGGGTTTTACAACTATTAAGTATCACAAGCTGTACTATGTTTAAAAATGTATTATTAATGTGCAGACTTCTGTTATATTTACATTATCTACATAATTAAAACAGTTTGATTAGAAAATATTGCCAATTCTGATTTTCCTCCTTTCAACACCATGATAGAAAAATGAAAACACTGAAGGAATCTTAAAAGGATGGTCCAATAGAAACTATAATCTCTTATCCTCTGAACTGATTATACAATAGATGTGTTAAAATGTAAACACTTTCCAATTTTCATCTTATGTGTTATATTTACAAGTATAAAAAGCTGCCCTGACATTTTATACTGAATAAATACTTTGGAAGCATTGATCCCTGGTTTATAGCTGCAGCATTCATTTACCATGTGAATTTTCTACTTCAAAATAAATACATATTGTATGTTCAACAGCAATTGAAAATTGAAGTTAAAAAAAAGCAGAGTAATTTTTTTCCCTATTTAGCTTAACACAATGGCTAAGATTGCATTCCAAGCTTCCCTTGAAAATATCTCAGAACTATTTCTTCCTTTATGTTTCTTAATTACAGAATTTTAAATTATTAGAGCTTTTAATAATAAGAATAATAATCAGCTTTTTAAAATTTTATATAACATATTTTCCCAGTATGTAGGTTTGCCACATAAAACAGAGAATACCCAATTACATTTGAATTTCAAATAAAAAATAAATGTATTTCTAGTATAAGTATGTCCCATGAAATATTTTGGACATTCTATACTAAATAATATTTGTTGTTTTTCTGAAATTCCAATAGAGCTGAGCATCCTTTTTCTTTTTCTTATTCTTTTTGTTTTTCTTTTTTTTAAGTTTGCTAAAAATATCAACCCTACCAGCATGGCAGCATACTATACTTATATAATACATACACCTGGAGAGCAGCCCTATTATTTCTATCCATTTTTTTCTAAATTACTAATAAATTATGTCCCCATATGTTTTTTTAAACGTTTACCTGGCCCCAAATGATTAATTTTCTCATTTGTAACAGCCTGACCTCATTTATGCTTTAGTCACATATTTAAGTTTATCCACAGAGACTGATTTCTATAATATTAACAGTAATGAAAGGACTTCTTTTAATTAACTAACAAGTAATTTTACAGAAGGTCAAGTGTTTACATTAGAAGATTAATGTCTTCTAGGGAAAAACTATCAGATTGCATTTTGTAATCTTACAATGTGAGCAAATAGGATTCTCAAGTACTAATCTTAGGATCCATTAAAAAGAAAACAGGGGATTTATAGATGATGTAATACAGAATTGTACACCTGAAATCTATGTGATTTTACTAACAATTGTCACCCCAATAAATTTAATAAAAAGAAAAAAGAAAACAGGAACTTTTTTCATATGTCATATATATCATCTCATATATCATCTTAAATATACTATATATGTCATATATCCACTGTATATCATATATCATATACCATATATATCACCTCATATATATCATGTTGATAGCTTAGTCTTCTAAAATATAAAATTTTAATTTTTTTGAGAACATGATTGTTATATTATTAATACCAAAATGTATAATTGGCATATTTCACCTATAATCGTCATAACAAATATACAAGTAGATTCATTAAAGGTCAAGGACAATAGAAACTTTACATATCATCTAAGAAATACACCATTTACAAACATGAGTAAGTTGAATTTTATAATATGTGTCTCTTCTCAATATTCAGATTATGCCTAAATGTCAAAACCACACCAATAGAACTGTTCAAAAGTGCAGCAAGCATTTTGTCTTTGTGTATCATCGTGTGAATAAAATGGCAACCCTTTTACTTTTTTTTAAAGATAGAATAAGGCAGATCAATCAGTTATTTAGACATCAGGAAAACATATATAATTTGGCTTTGGTTTGCAATTAGAACTATATTTATGGAACACAAATCTAAGTGCTACTTAAGAAAATAAAGGTTGGAATTTGCAGGGGATTTAAAAATCTGGCACAACCACCTCAAATTCCTGACAAGGAACTGAAGTCCTGTGATGTTAACAACTTCTGAGGGTTTGAGGCTGTTCCACAGAACCTGTGCTGCTATCATCTGGGCATTTTCTTCCTCTCACAAAACTTTTTCTTCACAGTCTCCTAGTAGTTCACTTAAACATAGAAAGGTTTGTGAGAAAAGAAAATATATTTTTCAAATTATTTCATTCATATGAAAAGACTTTGTTGTTTGGCTTTCAATTTTGTTCACAGCATTCACTGGAGAAGAAAAGAAGTATTATCAGGCTGTTAAAAGGTAGCATGACATTTCAGAGACCACCTAGGAAAGATTGAAAATGTTAGCGCACCATGTTTCATTACTGAGAGCCAGATGCAAAGCTACCAGATATTTTTTGTATCCATGCAGTGAGGGGCAGTGTGGTTTTCTCAGGAGCGTGTTGGATAGAAGTAGGTTTGAGTCCCAGCTCTCCTTCTCTTCAGTATTTGGCACCACTGACTTTTCCCTTTCCGTGGAATAGCTCTAGAACAAGGCTGGTATTCTTTCACCCACTCTGGTTGCTCCATATAAAGATTATAGCTGACCCTTCCTTCTTTATCTAAACGTAAAATGTTGGAGTTCCTCAGGGCTAGGTCTTAAGGCCCTCTTTTGATTCAACAGTTTCTCTCATGAGATCTTACTTAGTGCTTTGACTCAAATCATATTTATATGCTGGTGACTTCCAGGAACCCTGACCTCTCTCTCTGTGAGTCATCACACATGTCTACACAGTGACAGCTGCACAGATTGCTGTCTTTGGTCTCCGATGCACAACTTGCACAACTGCACTTGGAAGCCCTCCCTTGAGATCTGGAACTGCCTACACAAGTGTGAATTTAGCAGATAGACTTCAAATGACCCACAGGCATCTGACTGGTACTTAGATCTTTAGAATTTCTTAGGGTGAAAGTCATAGCTAGATAAGAGTTTACCAAATACAGCTCCCTACTCACACACCCTCCCCAGTTACCTTGGTGAAATTTAATGTATAAATTCACTATACATATTTTATATTCGAGGAAGAACGTTCTAGTCTCAACATACTGTGATCATTCAGACTGACTTTCCATGAGTTATCAGTTTAAGTTAGTTTTTCTCACTGGGACTTACAGGGTGAACCAAAAGTATCTGGAATATTATAAGTGTATAATAAGTACATATTGAAAGACATATTTAGTAAATGAACAACTGATCCTCTTAGGGATTTTGAACCAGCATATAAATGGAGAGATCGAGACCTGAGAGACAAGACTGATATAGCGGACCTCACTGGCATCTCATATTTTCTAGCTCTTTCTGGTCCTAAAAATGTGGTGCTACTCAACATCAGAATATCAAGAGACTTTGTTAGCAAGATATATAACTGCAAGAATCCACACGGCCCACTAAACGCATCAACAGTTTTCAGATCTGGATGTTTTTGTTTTGACTGTTCTGGAAGAATTAAAACATCAGTATACAAAATAATAAAATATTCTCTGCTAGGAAAAAGTGTCCTTCATTCTGTTCTAAAGAGAAATCCAATGATATGTTTCTGTAACTTCTTATATAATGAAGTAGAAAGAATCATCCTATAATGATTTGGCCATCACTAACAACTATGAAATTAACTGTCCCAAGGGTTTTTCCAATTTAAAGAAGGTTAAATTGCTCATTTACATGTTGATTAGCATGCACTTTAAAATGTGGCAAATGTAATTCCTCTGTATCCAGCATTTAATGACAACCTTAGGTTATCTAACCATTAAATTGAAAGGGATCACTGCTCTGGTTGCTAGATATTTTTTAGACAATAATGATACATGGTACAGTGTCAGATTGTTGGACTTACAATGGTGATCACTTCTTTAGGTCTATAAATGTTGACTAATTATGGTGTACACCTGAAACTAATATAATATTGTATGCTAGCTATATTGTAATAAAAACATTAAAAAGTAAAAATAAATAAAAACACATTGGTAATTAAAAATAAAATAAAGTCATGTCAAATATATTGTTTCCAAATATTAAAATTACTGATTTCTTTGCTTTCTTAGCCCTAAAAAAAAATGTTCCAGTGTGTCAGGTATAGCATTTCTTAAGAAAGACCAACCATTGTCACAAATGTGTATGTTTAAAATAGAGAATTATACAAGCTGACATTTAAAAGTGGAATTTGTTGCCTTAAGACAAAAGCAATCACTTGCCTGTATTCAGTGACATTTGATAACTTAAGTTTTTCTCCTGCAGCACTGCTATAATACAGTCATTTAATGAGCAAATAAAGAACATTATTTAACCCTTTATCAAACTAATAAGCTCTATGTTTCAATATTTAGAACATCAGTACATAATAAATTACGTGATAAATTTTTCCAAACGTCACATGATGAAATAATTAAATGTAATTTTTACATCATATATGCTTTGAAATAGTATGCATTTTGGTATCTGGTGTTATTTTTCGCTTTTACTTAAGGAGAAATTAAATAAAATTCAAATATTCTATTATTTTAAGACTAGTCTTTTGTGTTTGTTTGATTTTTATGGTACAAGAGATGATCTAAAGGCTTCTTTGTATCTAGAGTCAAAAATATTCACAAGTTAACCACCAATATTGATCACATATTGTTAAGTTCAATATTGATCAAACATTGGAAAGAGGGAAATACAGTTATTTGCATAATGACATAAAAATAGGAATAATAAAGGAGAAGCAAGTAATCAACTGTGTAGTTTGACGTAGTGGGTAACAAATATTCTGTAACTACATAGATTTAATTAAAACCACTTTAAGATCTAGCAATAACTTATTTATTTCCAACAATATCCATAAATTTAATCATTATCTAATAGTTCAGTGTCTGGATGTCATAAACACTATTCTACATGGGGAATTTCAGTAATAAATAATCCAGTCCTACCAATTTAGGATCTTGCTAATGGCATAAACAGGAAGTTAACATTTCAGTAGATTACATGAGCTGATAAGAATACTATGAGCTTTGTCAGTTTACAATAAAGGGAACCAAAAAGCTTTGAAGGATCAGGATAAGCTTTGTAGAAGACCTGTAAGTTGAGTTTTACAAAATGAGTAGGGAAAAGTCTGGTAAAGAGAAGTTGATGGAAAGTGTGCAAGATAGGCTCTCCCACAGCTTATCACTAAACACAATCCCTCCCTGTAGTTTTTGTAGTGATTTAAATGGGACTGCAGAACAAAGGGTATTTTCATTGCATAAAAATGTATGATTGGTGATGGAATCCCAGGAAACGATGACAGAGAAATGTGTGAACTCTTCATGTGTGACCCTCAAATTTTGTCACATTGATTACCACAGGCATGGCCCTATCCACCCAAGGTAAAATAATTCATCCTATTGAGATATAGCGGAAAGAAAATTATAAATGGGAGGGAATACTCATCAGTAAAAGATAACATTCCTGTTAACTAGATACAAAGGTACTAGTATATGTACTGAGTCAGGAGCTGTACATTTATTTAATTCTCCCCAAATTTAGGTGTGTTTACTCCTTCACAATGAGAGAACTGTAACTCTAAGAATATGAGTGAAACAGACTCTGCGACAAAGATTGAAGGGCAATAGTATTTGGTAAGGCCAGGAAACCCTGGCAGGGATGGGGTAGTGATACAGAGAAGGGAAGAAGGATGTGTGTTAAACTAGCTACTACTGAGCAAGTGAAGCTTAATCTCAGGGATGTACTGGGAACGGAATGAAACCAACGCTAAAAAACTCTCCTGTCTATGGAGAAAGGGACTGAGATATTTATACTCAGCAAAGTTATTTGGGATTCCTGGGGGTGGGGTAGTATTAGTCCAGCCTCTTACCTCTTATACATAGGAGCAGAATGGCCGTCTGAGGTTTCACATAGGAAAACAAAAGTAAATAACTCAAGCACAGAATTGTAGTTACTGCCAGTTGGGAGAAAACCAGAGACAACTGAAATGCTTAAGTGATGAGGACAGAATGCCGTCAGCATTTGTTACAGATACTGCATAGTTTGGAATGGTAACTAAAACCTAAATAAAGAATAAAACACAACTAGGAATGGCTATAATGAGGTGAGTCCATCATGTCTTTAAAACAATATACCAATCACATTTCAAAATATTAAAGGCCTATCTTCCTAAAACTAGTGGATAAAGCAATTACAGATTATAATGAAATAGTACAATTTTAAGTGACTAACAAGAAACTATGTCCTGCCCACAAGTTTGAGACTATAGTCTAATATTAATACTTGAAGTAGGGAGCTGAACAAAATGAATATGAAAACAGAAAAAAATCTAAAGTAAATAAAAATAATAAAAGCAGTTGAAATGTACCAATTATCAAATGAAGAGTACAGGTAGGATATATAAGAACTATGTCAACTATAAATCAAGCAAGAGAGGTCAGTGAGGAGAAAATTTATTTCTAAATTATAAACAGCAGAGGTTATTTAGGGAGAGATAAGATACATGGCCAACTATATGATTTTTCACTTAAAAACGTAGCCATAAGACTTAATGCTAGCGACACAAAACACACACATTTTATAGAAGAAGAGAGAGGAAAGGCTGTTTATCCCACATGGGCTTTGTATAAATAATCATAGGCAAAACTCACATAATCATGAGGGAATTTGTAGACATAGCCCTTCTAAAAATACTTCAGAATTAGTTCCCCCAAATTATAGGGAGATAAAATGTATATTCAAACTAGAAATAAAGACTAGTTTCTTTCAGTAGTAACTAGCAAAATGAGTTTGGAAAATTATTAAACACCTATAGACAACAGTCTCCTACTTACAAAATGATAGTTTATATATGACGATCTGTAAGGTAATTATTTAAAAGGGTTTCCTTTTAAACATATTAGTAATTAGAAACCAGAACATTTTAGTCAATATATTTATAATCGAGGAAGTGTTATTACATCCCTATTTAACAAATAATTTACAGTTATAAGGATGGAGAAGTATTTATTTTAATTTAGAATTTAAATATGTTTTACCAATGTGAGAATGTGCTGGCCCAATATTAAACACTCATTGACTAAGAAAGAACATATATAATGAAAATGATCTCAATAAAACCTTGAATATTTTCAATACAATTTTCAAAACCAGTGGGGGAAAAAAAGGCAATCTGTTAAATTCCATATATATCAAGAAACTTCACCTTGTTAAAAATTTACTAAAAGTATAAGCAAACTTTGATTCTCCATGTCAATATATCTATGGCTATAAATGAACTGATCTGTGTATATACCCTATGATAAATGGGTTTATCACTAGTACCAACCATAGAATTAGTCTTTCAAAAACAGCTTACAAATCAGAATACTTTTAAAGAGCTTAATTTGAAACTCAGAAGATACATAACTCATATGTTCACAAGCACAGTAAACTAACCAGTGATATACATTCTAAAAAAAACTGGATAGAGAACAAGATTTGGAAAAGAAAAGTTAAAATGTTGTACTGTTCTAAGGATATGAGAAGGGCTGAAAACCCGATTTGAGAAAAAGCTGAAGAAAACAGAGGACTAGGATGTAAAAGGGTCACGTTCCAGGCCTCCGGAGTACCAGGCCCACCCTCCCTCAAGGTACAGGACCACTTCAAAGAGGGGAGGAAGAGTTACACAATACAGCCGTGGTTCCCGCTTTGCTTCATGATTTGCATCCATGCTTACATTCTGGCCTTTGGCAGATGCATATACCTGTCCTGAACACTTTGGACATTCTCAAATTTGTTAGTTTTTGTCCTCCACAAACCAGTGCCTTATCAAGCTTTAGAGGTTTAACTAATTACTTATACCAGCCTTTACCAGGATCTGTGCCTCTGGGACTCTCAGATTGGGCCGTTACATTTAGATCCAAATGACCACAGCTATGTCAAATACATAAATACATAAAACTCTGTTGTACAAAAGTGATTAGATTGATAAGGTGACACCAGGAGAGAGAACCATAGATATTACCAGTCAACATGGAAAGAAAGTAAACTTAAGGCTCAATGGAAAAGGTTTTTCCAACAGCTAACGCTGTTCAAAAATACATGATTACCCTGCACTAGTCTGGAATCTCGGGCCTGTCTCTTTAGACCTAGTTTCAACAACCATCAGGTCATCTTCACTTTAGACCTAGTTTCAACAACCCTAGTTTCAACAATCTTCACTTCCCTAACAGTGTTGCCTCCATGGGTCCACTTTCTAACTGTAGACCAGAATCACTTGCTCCTTTCTCTACTTCTGCTTCTGGCTTCCTGGGAACCACTGGACAAAGGCAGTGCATTGTACTGACTGGCCCAGTACAAACCTCAATCAGCACACTGTATCTCAGCTCTGTTTGCCTCTTGGCAACATTTCTATTTAGTTCATAGACATTCTCCAGTTCAGTAGCTTTGGGATTTTTTAAAAAAATCATTATTACACTTCACAGAACAAAATCCATTTTATGTCATGACCCCGGACACTCAAAAATATATGTTTAACTGCAACAAACTTTGATGAAACAAAGTTTTCCCTTACAAAATGTAGTACACTCTATTATTTCCTGTTTTAATCTATTTTATTTTTAAACATACTAGCTGCAACCCACGGAAATGATTTATTGATCCGATAACCAGTCATGACCCACTAATGGATTATAACCCTTTGTTTAAAAACTACTAGTTTCATGATTGAGGTATGTATGTTCATTTTAACCCAGTAAATATCTACTACAATCAAGATTTTAAGATACACACTTACTTCATCCACCTCTTCTATATTTCAAAATATGCATTTCTATGAACATTCCTTTGTTAGTGCCCATGTTCACCGAGTTCTGCTCCTCCCTCCTTTTCAAATCCGCTTTGCTTAAGCTTTGATCTAATCCTACTTTGCCTTCTGTCATTATCCCCACTCTCCTTATCCCCAGCAGCCCCTGTATCTTGAATCTCCCCACTTCCTGTGATTCTTCCCCTCTATAGACAAATATGCTCAAGTCATGTCTCTCATATTTTGCAAAAAAAAGTTCTTCTGAGTCAAGCCTTCTGTGAAAAGCACCTGTTTTCTCATCTTTTGTCAATTAATAGCTTTTTCCTTGTGAAACTTGACAAGTGGTTTTAAACCCTTCATTCTTATTACAATGTTTGTGTTTATTTATTATTTCTCCACCTAGATTATAGTGCCTTGAGAACATATTAGAGCTCTTGGGTAATTTCCCTGCATCATATACGGTAGTGTCGGCAGCAGTCAGCATGCACCGCCTAAGTGAAATGCCCAACTCTGAACCTAAGATTCTGTGGGTCTGACTTGGGTATAGACACCACTGACCACCTCACCCCAGCTTTTCTAGACTCTTCTCATCCCCGCATCTCCTGCCTAGAACTAAGATATTATGCAAATGGATTTGGTTAGAAAAATAAAAATGAGAAAAATAAAATTTTGTTTGGAAATTTATGGGGTACTTGAACATGTATCATCATCATCACATCAACCTTTTCAGGTGGATGAGGCAGAACTATGAGCTCCACTTCACATTTGAGGAAACTGAAAGGATTCATTAACCTTGAAAGACTTCGCTGAAATAACAGCTAAAAAGTGATTGAGCCAGGGTTCCATTCCAAGTCTTCTGACCGAAAGCATGGCCTTTTCACTATATCAGGTTTCTTCCATAGTCATGCGTCAACTGTAAGCATATTTTCTTCTAACCAATCAAGTATGTACATAGACATTACAAGTTACACATTAATATTGAGATGTAAGTGTTATTGTGATTCATGTTTACATAATACCTTATGTTTTTAGGGTTCTCCTGTTTTATCACAATTACTCTTTTCCTATGGGACAAGCTAGACATGTACTATTATCATAATTTTCAGATGAAGAACTGAAACTAAGAAAAATTATGTGGTTCTCCCAAATGTATGCTTATCATTAGTGATGCAGTTACAGTTTTAGATTCAGGTCTGACATTCTGCCCATTTTTCCACATTACCTTAACAATGTTAAAATCCTTCCTAATGTTTAGCACATGATGTCTGCTAAATAGATTTGAATTTTAAGAATTAATTACTTAGAAAACAGTTTCTAACTTTGAAAATGAGTTTAGGATTCTACAATTACTGATCAGAACATTTCAATGGAAGTACAAAAAATGTATTGTGAGAATAATTTACTAAAAAATAAGCCACGTTCATTTCCTGCTCTAATTTCACCAACTTTAAAATAAAAAAAATGTATTTTATAAAACTAACATTATATATTGTTATACATATTTTATTCTCATATACATGCATATAATTTAAAACCTCACTAGTATAGGATCCTGAAAGCCTTGTAATTTGACAAGAAATGAATATAATAAAATGTACATTTCAAATAATGCTAAGTGACCAGTTGAATGTCACATATGCTTCAGATAAATTGGAAAGATTCACTTGTAATTATCTTGAGGTAGAATCAATTCTTCTGTCTATATGTATGAATGTAACTTTGCTGTAAGTTTGTGAATTGATCTTATTGGTGAATACTGGTGAATATTGATATTATTTTCCTTTCTTTCAATCACCATGAAAAATTTTGTAACTCTCATAATACTTGGCTTAGTGTATTAGAATTATGTGTATATTTGTCTTTCTTACTCTTCTCTTCTCACCTCACTTCTGTAGGCACCTCCACAGTTTGCCCAAGCCTTTACTAGTTTCAAAAATGAAACTGGGATAGTTGGTCATTGTGCATTTATGAGCTTCCTGAATGCTGGAGACACACATATTACTCCAAATTTTCTCTTGAATCACATTAGGCAGGTATTTGTGAATGGTAGGGGTTAAATAAACATTGATTAAATTTAACTAAATATGAAGGCTGAGCAATAACAGAAATTTACTCATTATGGTGATTGGTAAATGCAAATAGACTCACTGCACATTATAACTTGATTTGTATTTGAGGAGCTATAAAAAATTGGGAATCAGCTTTAAAAATAGATACGTAGTTCCCAATTAAACATTCACAGAAAAAGTGGTTTTGAAGGGTGGTTTAGATTCAAAATAGATCTAATTTTTTTCATAATTATTTATTTAGTATTTATTACTAAACATTTGTTCTGAGTGCAAAGACACTGTGGAAATCATTAAAAGAAAATTGTTTCATTTCTGTTTAGCCAATTGTTCAGTTCTCCAAAAACATTATTTTGGCCCAAATTAAGAGAGTTACCAGTTTTTTCCTGCACAGGAATATATTTGATATCCATAATTGTTTGAAAAAACAAACAAACAAACAAAATAAAACTGTCCCAAAGAATAGGTAACTGTCACTGTTAGTATTTTGGCTAATTAGGTTATTATTATTATTATTTTTATTTTTTGATTTTTTTGTCTGGGTCCTTATGCACATTAGCTTATTCAAAAGTGAATTTCAAATGTATTTCAGTTTCCTTAATGATGCATTGAAGATATGAACTTTCATAAAGTCTGAGGGTCATTTGGACTTTCAATATAAATTTAGCCTATGTTTATCACCATTACTTTGCAGAAAAATCTCTTTCTGGTATTTTCCTTTATAAGCTTTTGACTGTATGAAGAAGACTTGGCTATGGTTTAAGAAAATGAAAGCTCAATATACTGCTGTGTCTGTTAATGATCATGAAGGTTTTATACCTCAAGAGTCTTTAAGGTTCAGACTCTTCTATGTGTCTTAGGACAGATCAGATAGCAATTTCTAGTAGAGTGATGAAAGGTTTGACTATCTTTTTTAATTTGGGGGTTTGTCATTTGATGATACTTGCTAAGCTTGAAAACTTACACTCCCAATAGAAAATAGGAAAATAAGGATTCTATTATATAAACTTTTTTTTAAGCTGTATTATGGAAGTAGTATTTATTGGGTCAAGCACTGCGTTGAGCAATTTTACAATGGTATTTAATTTTATGGGAATCTTATAAATTAGGGTTTACTGCTCAAAGAGGTTAGGTAGATTATTAGATCTAGGGTTAGAACCTAGTTTGATTCCAAGAGTCCTTAATCACTTTGGGCAGGAAGTAGTAGTCAATTCAATGCACTTCCTCCCATTAGGCTAATTATTGTAAGACAAAAGAGATTTTACCACAATAAAAAAGAGAAAAAGGAAAAAGACTACCACAAATAATAATTCCAAACAAAAGAAATAATTTTAAATTTATATACTTTAACCATTATCTGTCTTATATTTGATAATTCTATTTGAGAACAAGCTTATTATATGTGCTTTATAGTTTATCTTGCAGTATAAGTCAAAGACTGATATCATTTTAGGTAAAAATTCTAATGGTTATTTACTGAGATGAGTTTATAGCTAAGTTGAACGATAGCGTTCACATTTTATAAACAGATACAACCTCATTTCTAATAGTACTTTGTCTAAAATTAGTAGAATCCATTACAAAATACTGAGGTTTTCATTCTCTGTGCTGGAGTAGATATAAAACTATTTTTTGAGAAAAATCTTGGCACTTTTTCAGTATTCCTTCAGCCTACCACTCAAACAGAAGCCCTTCTCCACGTTGAGATGA
This sequence comes from Rhinolophus sinicus, assembly GCF_057876585.1. Taxonomy (NCBI): domain Eukaryota; kingdom Metazoa; phylum Chordata; class Mammalia; order Chiroptera; family Rhinolophidae; genus Rhinolophus; species Rhinolophus sinicus. The sequence continues at coordinate 36,298,707 of NC_142504.1, forward strand.
ATTCACTTAGGCTTTGTTTCTTTCATAATAAGATCAAAGCACAGGGATATATCTTTAAACTGAAAATGAAATGGCTACATTCATACTTTTCTGCCCAAAATACTTTCTAAGTCATACACCCAAATATCTTTGTATCCTGGCACAATTTTATTATTCTCCAATATAAACAATTTTATTGGTTCTCCAATATAAATACCTTCAGAAAGCTATTGCTATAGCTACTCTAAAGATTCAGGATTAGTGAAAATCTTATAGAAATAAAAGGTTATCAAATTTGTGGGCATAGAGTTGTTCTTTATTATCCTTTTAATATCCATGGAATCAGTAGTCATGGCTCCTCTTTCATTTTTAATATTTGTAATTTGTGCCTTTTTCTCTTTTATTCAGTAACCTGGCTAGAAATTTATTGATCTTTATCAAGAGCCAGTTTTATTTCGGCTTTATTGACTTTCTCTATTGCTGTCTTCAATTTCATTAATTTCTGCTCTAATTTCTATTTCTTTTCTTCTGTTTACTTTGGATTGAATTTGCTCTCCTTTTTCTGTAGTTTCCAAAGATGGAAGCTTAGATTATTGATTTTAGACCTTTCTTCTCTTCCAATATAACACTCGATGCTATAAATATTTTTTCAAAGCTCTGCTTTGGTTACATCCCACAAATTTTGATAAATTGCATTTTATTTTCATTTAGTTCAAAATATTTTTACATTTCCCTTTGAGACTTCTTCTTTGATTAATGTTTAGAAGTGTGTTGTTTAATCTTAAGTCTATTTCAAGGATTTCCAATGATCTTTCATTATTGATTTCTAGTTTAATTCCATTTTGGTCTGAGTATTTTTGTATAATTTCTATTTTCTTTAATTTGTTAAGGTGGGTTTTATGAACAGAATATGGTCTACCTTGGTTAATGCTCCATGTGAGTTTGAAAAGAACGTGTATTCTGAAACTTTTAGATGAAGTATTCTATAGATGTCAATTGATCAAGTTGATTGATGGTGCTATTCAGTTCAACTATGTTTTTACTGATTTTCTGCCAGCTGTATATATTAATTATTGATAGGGAAAGTTGACATATCCAAGTATAATAATAGATTAATCAATGTATCCTTGTAGTTCTATCAAGTTTTGTTTTACATATTTCAATGTTCTGTTGTTATGCACATACATATGAACTATTGTTGTCTTCTTAGTGATTTGACCTCTTTATCATTATGTAATACCTACCTTTCTCCCTAATAGTTTTCCTTGCTTTGAAGTCACTTTTCTGTAAAATAGGTATAGCTATTCCAGCTTTCCTTTGATTACTGTTGCAAGGTATGTTTTTCTATCACTGTATATTTAATCTATGTGTATTTTTATATTTACAGTAGGTTTCTTCTAAACAACATGTGGTTGGGTCTCTTTTTTAAAATGAACTCTGACCATCTCATTCTTTTAATTGATGAATTTAGACCATTAACATTTAAAGTGATCATTGATATAGTTGGATTAATATCTACTATACTTGTTGCTATTTTCTGTTCACTGATCTTGATCTTTGATTATTTTTTGCTTTTGTCTTCCACTCTTTTTCTGCCTACTCTGGTTTTAATTGGGCATTTTATATGATTCTATTGTTACTCCTCTCTTGGCATAAGAATTATGCTTCTTTTGGTGGCTTACCTTGAGTTTGCAAAAGAAAACACAAACAAGCAACAAACAAACAAAAAACCCTAAAAACAAACAAACATTTACAATTAACCCACGTCTTCATTCAAATAGCACTGTAGCACTTCATGGGTAGTGTGTATCTTATGACAGAGTATTTCCAATTCGTCTCTCCTGTTTCTTATAACACTGCTGCCATTTATTTCTCTTATCCATAAGCTATAATCACTGAATACATTGTTGATATTATTACTTTGAACAATTAAGAATAAGAAAAATATAAGATTTTATTTTACCTTCACTATTTCTTCTCTAACATTTTTTCCTTTCTTTATACAGATTGAGTTTCTGACATATATAGTCCTTTCTGAAAAAAATTTCCTTTAACATTTCTTGTAAGGCAGGTCTACTTGCAACAAACTTCCTCAACTTTTGTTTGTCTCAGAAAGTCTATATTGAGCTATCACATTTGAAGGACAATTTTGCTAGATACAGAAATTTGGACTAGTCAACTTTTTGTTCAGCACTTTAATATGTCACTCCCCTCATCCTACTAGTATGGTTTCTGAGAATTCCAATATAATTCTTATCCTTTCTCTTGTATAGCTAAGATGTTTCCCCCTACCCTTGGCTTCTTTCAAAGTTGTATCTTTGTCTTTGATCTCTTGCAGTTTGACTGTAATATGCAGAGGTATAGATTTTTGTATTTTGTTTCTAGCTTCTGATTGTTCTGAGATTCCTGGATATGTAGTTTATTGTCTACAATTAATTTTGTGAAACTCTCGGTCATGATTATTTCAAATATATATACATATATATATTTTTAGTTTTTTTTTTCCCCCCTTCCCTTTCTGATAATACCATTACATGTATTTCATACCTCTTGTAATTTTCCCACAATTCTTGGATATTCTGTTCTTTTCATTATCTTTCTTTTTTTGTGTGTGTTTCTGTTTTAGAAGTTTTTATTGACATTTTTTCAAGTTCATTGATTCTTTCCTTAGTCATGTCCAACCTATTGTTTAACCTCTCAAAGACATTCTTCATTTCTGCTACATTTTGTTTTCTAACATTTTCTTTGATTTTTTATTAGAGTTTCCATCTCTCTGCTTACATTACACATTTGTGTTTATATGTTGTTCACTTTTTCCATTAGATTCATTGCATATTAATCATAGTTGTTTTCAATTGTCAGTCTGATAATCCTAATATCTCTCTTATCTGAGTCTTGGTCTGATTTTTGTTCTGTCTCTTCAGACTGTGCTTTTTGTTTTTTCAGTATGCCTTACAATTATTTTCTTGAAAGCCAAACATGATATACTGGGTAAATTCAACTGAAGCAAATAGACTTTTAGTGTAAGGTTTTATATTTATTCAAGTAGTGGTTTGGTTATATTTACTGTTTGCTGTAGCTATAGTTGTCAGAGGCTAAAATTTCACCTAGTGCCTATGTTTTTATCACCTCCGTTGACTTTGGTTTTCCCTAGAGACTTCTTAAATAAGTTTGGAGATATGTTGTTCTTTCTGTTATATTCCTCTATTGTTTTCCAGTAGACCCACTGATCTGGTGGCAAGGTGTTGGCAGGAGGAGGTAAGATATTCTGTAGTCCTATGATTAGGTCTCAGTCTTTAGTAATCCCCTAGGCTATGCCTTTCACGACCACTTCTTAAGGCTGGTCTCCCTCACCCCACCATCATTAGTAAGCTAGAGGGGAGATGGGTATTTCCCTTCCCCCATATTAATTAGGCTTGAGAAAAAGCTTTTCTTGGAGAAAGTTCTTAAGAATACCAGAATTCTCTGACACATTTTTAGATGATTACTTTTCCTCTTCCCTTGCCAGTAGCACAAGGGGATTTTCCCTTCCATCTTCACTATAAGAATGAGACAGCACTCCCAGAGGTAAAATTCATAAAAATATGGTAGCCTGCCTAAGACTGCCCTCTCCCCACCTGAATTTTAAATTAAACTTGTCCACACTGAGAGTCCTGTCATTCCTCAATTATAGTTTAGATTTTCTTACACACTACTGATTCCCTCGGAATTTCTATGCTTCAGTTTTGATAAGTATCCACCTTTCTGTCCTTCCAATTTTAGGCAAATTAATTTGCCCTGTAGCTTAAGTTCTCTGATAGAGCTCAGAATATTTGTTGATTTTAGTTGGATCAGTTTTTATCTGGTTATGCAGATGGGAGTGACAACTTCTAAGTTCCATACATGATGGACCATAAACCAGTTTACTTATTTTTATATCAACAGAATGCACACAGCACCTAGCACAAATGTGTTTTGAACAAATGACTAAAAGAGTGAAATACTGAATGAATGTCATACATGTTTGGCAGAATTACATAGAAATAGGAGAGAAATTATGAATTAAAACTGATTTGCATGTTAAGTATTGCTCCCTTTTCTAACCTTTGATCTTATCATTAACATGTGTGAGCAGTGAGTTCAGTCCTGACCTACAGCTCTGCAATATTTTGGCTATCTGATTATAATGAGTATAGTTTTATTACTTAAATTACCAGCAGTTAATTAATGTTGTTTTATGGAGGAGTTCATCTAGTGCCAGATACTCAACAGATAATAATACTTACTAGATAAGGAGAATAATATTCCCATTTGTAAATCTTGAACAATGAGATAATAGAAGCTTTTATTAAACATTGCAGGATTAATTTCATGCATAATTCATTCAGTATGGCGCTGTCATAATGTGCTGAAATATTAAGTCAAGAATCTAGGATATAAATTGGAAAACCAAAAAAATAGGCTGGGAAAAGTAAACTTATATATTCTCAAATGAAAAATCATAAGCATGTTTAAAGAACCAAAACTCTGCAGTGTAGTTTTTTATGGTGTCTGACATCTGACATACATGAAAGTGAAGCTGGTAAATTGTGTTCAGAAAGTAAAAGGCCAACTAGATGCTATGGCTCTAGGGACTTAACACCAGCAGCAAATTATTTTTTTTCTCTCACTGCCTACTGTAGACCTTACATTAAATGACAGAGTTGTATTTAAGAGATTTGTACAATCATAATTTCAGAGATAAAAGATACATTTGAGGTCTTTCAGTTTAGCCTCCTGTTTGATGAAAAGAATCCCTCACACAGTGTTCTTGAGAAATGGCCCTCTAGCCTTCCTGTGGAAAGCACACGTTGTGAAATAAGCCTCTGTCAGCTCTGTTGAGTACTTACTATATGCTATGCATTGGCTTATGGGTTCTCATGCATTTTTTTCATTTGGTTATCACAATAACACTCTGAGAAAGGTAGAATTGCTTCTGCAAATAAAACAAAAGAGATATTGACCCACAGAAAAAGAAAAAAAAGGAGAAAGGAAGGAAGGAAAGGAAAGGAAGGAAGGAAGGAAGGAAGAAAGGAAGGAAGGAAGGAAGGAAGGAAAAAAGGAAGGAAAGATATGCAACATAACAGACAAGGCAAAGTAGACCACTGAGGTGAAATGAAGGTAGGCTGACATCAATTCAGAAAACTCCTGCTAGAGATATAGAACTGGGAAAGTGGAGGCTGGGACTAGAAATAGGCGAATTGGCTAAAGTCTAGAAAAGAGTAGAGGGGCCAGCAAGTCCCCTAACATACTTTTGCAAAAGATTGAGGATTGCTTTCTGGAGAAACTGAACCAGGTAGGATCTAGTCTCAGGAACATTTTATACAGTTTAGGGCTAAACTACAGCCCTGAAGGTCACCCAATTAAAAAATGAATTATTACCCTGTCACACAATATTAAAGGTTGTCATTTGCTAAACTCAGACCAAGCACACAAACTTTCCAATCAATTTCAGTCCCTCAGTTCCAAATAAGAATGTCAGATAAACAGCCAAGTACTACAAGATATTTCAGGAATACCTTTAGGATCAAAACCAAATGTGTGCCTATTTGCTCTCTTTTGCTGTTTCTCTCTTGCACCCCCGCTCCCCCACAAACACACAAACAATGTGAAACAATTATTCAGCAGAGAAACTGGAAAACAAAGCTCTCACAGAATGTTGACGAAAAGACTAAGTCACTGAAAAGAGTAAGAAAAAAAATTGCACAATTTATTATGGAATTCTAATATCCAAACAACAGGATTTTGAAAGAGAAGTAAGAGTAGAGGAAATTATCAGATAAATGATACTTTTAAATTCCCCAAACAAATCACATGACTTCCCAAATTGAAATATCCCATGGAATTCCCTGCACCATAGTTGAAGAGCGATTCATACCAAAGCAACTCATTGTAGGATGTTAGCATATTAAGAATGTTTGGAATACTGCACGGCCCTAGTTCCCAGACTTTGCAGTTGACATTCTCTCTGACTGGAACACTCACCCTCCAGGCACAGTGGCTGTAATAGATGGTTGTAATCAGTGGGTCCTTTATAGCTTTCAAGCTTTTGTTTATTGAAACTTTACGTCTTCGCTGAAACCCCTAATTAAAATTCTATGTGCTCCACAGACCTCCTTTATGCTGCACTTTCTTTTTTATTTTCCTCGATAGCATGTAGAATCATCCAGTGTCCTATATATTTTATTATTTTATATCTTCATTTTCTGTTTTCCCACACTTACTATGATGTTATCTCCACAAGGATGGAGGTAATTAGTTGGTTTCTTACTGTATCACCAGTATTTGGAACAGTGTCTGGCACATAGCAGGCACTAAATAAATGTTTGCTGTAAGAAGAAATAGTAAAGAAAAAAAGGATAAGGCTCAAAATGACATTTGACTTTTCAACACCAACACTAAAAGCTGAAACCCAGTTGAAAAATAAATCAAATGTGAGGGTAGAATAAACATATTTACATTTATAGACAAAGGCCCCAAAATTTCTCCTTAGGAATATCCTTTCTTAGGAAACTTCTAGAGAATAAGTTCGATCAAAAGGAAGAAATAAATTAAAATAAGATATAGGAAGTCCTGGTATCAAGGAAACAAGGAATACAACCTAAGAGAGAAGGAAAAACATTTACACAATAAGGATGAAAAGTCCCAGTACAACAGCTGGGACCCAGTGCAGCAGGTCTAGAGTGAAACCTGCCCAGATTGAACCGGCAAGACAGAGGACTCTACAGAGATGGTTCTAAAGAAAGAGAGGGAAAAACAAAACTGACCTATTACCTCACTTATCTGATGTTCTGTAATGAGACTTTGTTCTTAAATATGGCGGAGAGTTCAGAGATGAATTAGTAACAGGCACTGACACAAAATTGAGCAAATGTAAGAGTTGGGGAACTTTTTACTCCCGGGAAAACAATAGCTGTGTAAGAAAGAAAATATAAAGTAATCATAGAACCTTATGAGACTAAGATAAAGAAATATTTATAAGTCACAATGTGTAAATTCTGAGTATTGACATAACAACACACAAAATATAAATCTCTATGGACTGATGAAATACAGGTGAAAACATATAAAGGCAGAATAATATGTATAATATAATCATATTGTATATTTATATTTCATACAAAAGTTTATGATTTGAAAATAAATGTTTAGAAACCTATCTAAAAATATATGGTCCAAGTTGTTATTAAATACGTTTGTTCATTGTTCTCATACTTCTGCATTCCTCAGTTTTTAATATAAATAAGTAGCCAAGTATTCCTCTGAAAATCAAATTTTGCTTAAACTATAGGTCCAAAACATAATTTTAATTTTTACATAGTTTACGTGCATTAGAATTTAGCCACTCTCTTTTCATTCCATGTTTAGATTGCTTCCATTATTTTCTTTATTTTAAAAACCCTCATACACAAATCTTTGGAATTCATTTGATTATTTTTCTAGAATATATGCTAGATAGAATTGTTGACAGAAAAAATCACTTATTAAGGTTTTTTTTTAATATATAAATAACCCAAGCTAAACAACAAAAGATTGAAACAATTTATATCCCCACAAGCAATGTTTAACCATGTATATTTTCTCACATCTTGTCAACACTAAGTAGCATCATTCTTTTTTTTTTTTGCATATTTGACAGCCTTTTATTAAAAAACTTCCAAAGTTTGTTTTTAGTTGATTACCAGTGATGTAGACCATGTGTTCATATGCTGTAAGCCACTGACAATCTTCTGAATGCACCCCTTCTTACTTCTCCTCCTTGTCACTGCTACAAAGATTTCAATCATCTCTCTTGGGCTCTTAGCATTCCTTCTGACTGCAAATCTGGCTCTCCTCCTTGTGTAGCAACTGTTAAACTACATATAGATTTATTTTTCTTAATCACAAATCTGATCATATCATTTGCTTGCTTAAAAGCCCTTGAAGACTAGCAATTTCCCACAGAGTAAAGTCTAAAATTCTTAGAGTGGCAGGCCACATCAGTGTTAATATGGGCTCAAGAATTTTCGTAAATTGTAACAATGTGCTTTCATGACTACTTTAGTTCAATAATTATAAGGAACTTGGGATTAGGGACCCCATCTCATTCGCTATAGTAATCACTCTATCTACTTATGAAGTGATTAAGGAGTGACAGTACCAAGATGGTGACATAGCTTGTTTCTGACTTCATTTCCTTTCACAAGAAGAACAACTAACAGCTATTCAAGATACTGAGTGAATACTAGAACATGGAGCTGATGCTGAAGCACCCCTCCCCTGTACCTCAGAGACCAAGACAGACTGCAATAGAAGGGTAAGAGGAAAGGTTGTATGCTGAGCACATTGCCCTCCCCAAGGCCAGTGCAATACTGGGCTGAGAGGTCTCCCCTGACCCTCTGATTCCTGCAGTGGGAGAAGAAAACCATGCAGGGAGAATCCAACATCTCCAGCATTGTGGGTCCCTTTGTGGGAGCCCCTTTATAATTTTACCCCATGAGGATTTCAGGGGAATCCTTGAGGTCCAACCACTGGGAATCTGACTGTGACAATGAAGTGGGAAGGATATTGCAATAATGAGCACAGGAAACTTGGCAGATCAAGTTCATACTTGCAGTTCCCAAGTAGTAATCCCAACCAATGTCTTTGCTCATCTGTAGAACCAAGTCAATGGCACATTATGACCAGGGAACTCAGTGGGTTGCAAATCTGCCTGATTTAGACCCTCAAAATGAGGAGTTTTGCTAGCATTAGAGCATAACTGGCTAATGCTCAGGAAAGGAGCTGAGTCACAGCTCTACCATTGTATAGAGTCTCTCCTGGCTACATCTAACCAGAGAAGTTGGTGAGAGTTCCAAGCTGTACAGCCCAGCAGCACTCAAGCAGAGAGGAGGATGGACAGAATGGATTGCCCCCACAGCAAAGGCAGTAATAGGTGTGGAGGGTTCCTGTCCTACACATAGGCAGAGAAATTAATTCACAGCCAAGGCTGAGGATAGCTCCCAGTCCCTCCCAATCCAGAGATCCTGTTTAGGAAATTGAGAGTTGCCTGGAACAACCACTTCCCTTTCTTCCCAGGCAAGGTAGCTGAGACAAAGCCACACCAGCTGTGCTCCCAGCTCCATCTGATTAGAAGGGCTCAGAAGAACACCTGGAAGCTGTGTAGTCCAGCAGCTCTTCAGCCAAAGGAAGAGCAGGCAGAGCCAATAGTTTGTAGAGCAAAGCCAATAGATCTATTTGTCCAGGGAACTTAGGGTGTAGATCATTTTAAGACAACAAAGAGCTTTATTGTCTTTATAACTATTTCTCCCACTGCACCAAACAGGGAAACTAATTGTAGCACTGCTCATTGCTGAATATAGCCTCCCACCTCCCACCTGCTGGCCCACGTTACCCAACCAGTGTACACAAAATGCTGCTTAGCCCATCCAACAACTCTGCTTATAGTGGCATATGAACAGAGAAAACAGATTATAGCTTTCCCCATCTGTAGAGCAAAACTGTTGCCCTCACCTGACCAGCGAATTCAATGTACATTTAGGCCTGTTTGGAGTCCTCAGACAATGAGTAGAATATGCCTTTGATCCTTTCCTGTTGCCCTGTCAGGGCAGGGAAGATAATTCATATCCCTTTATCACTAAATAGAGTACCCAGTCCCAACCACATCGAAAGCCTAAATAGAGAATCCAGGCAACCACAGAGCCTATCCTACAGCCTCACTTAAGTAGGGATCCAAGCCAATGGTCCTATATAACTGTTCTCAGTCAGTGAAATACCTCGTTCATCACCAAGCTCAGAGCTTGACAGTTGCCTCACCCCAAAATAAACCATAATAGCAGGCCCCACCTACCCAAGGACATTACCAGCAAACACTCTCAGAAACCCACACTTAGCAGACTGGCAAAGATTTGTTTCTGCCAAAAAACCTGTAAAGTCTAAAAGAGGAACCTGATTATTCATATACGCAGATACCAATGTAAGAAATCAAGAATAATGACAAAACAGATAAATATGACACCACCAAAGGAAACTAATAATGTTCTAATAACTAAGCTTAAAGAAACAGAGGTCTATGAACAGAGATCTATGTCAGAAAAATAATTCAGAAGAATCCTTTTAAGAAAGTTTAGTGGATTGCAAGAAGACACAGACATACAACTAACTGAAATTAGGAAAACAATGCATAAACAAATGAGAAGTTTGACAAGCAATAGAAACCATAAAAAATAAACATCCTACAGATGAAAGATACAATAACTAAATTGAAGAATTCAATAGAGAGTTTCAAACATAGACTCAAACATGCACAAAAAAATAATCAGAGACCTGATTATATGGAGAATAAGACTTCAGAAATTATTAGGTCAGAGAGGCAAAAAGAAAAGAGAAATGAGAAAGAGTGAAGAAAGCCTATGAGATTTATGGGACACAATGAAAAGAAACAACATTCATATTATGGGAACTCCAGAAGGAGAAGAGAAAGGGGAAGGGAGAGAAAGTATATTAAGCAATAATGGCTGAAAACTTCCTGAACCCAGGGAGAGAAATGGACATTCGGACCCATGAGGCCCAAAACATCCCACATAGGTTGAACCCAAAGAGGGCTACACCAAGAATCATTATAATTAAACTGTTAAAAGTCAAAGACAAAGTATTTCAAAAGTAGCAATAAATTTAAAAAAATATATACAAGTGAATCCCAATGAGACTCTCAGTGGATTTCTCAAAAGAAATATTTCAAGCCAGGATGACATATGAAAAATATTGAAAGAAAGAAACTGTCAACCAAGAATACGATACCCAGAGAAGCTGTCCTTCAGAAATGAAGGACGGACAAAGACATTCCCAAACAACAACAAAAAAGCTGAGGGAGTTCATTACCATTTGATCTGTTTTACAGGAAATGCTAAAGCGACTTTTTCAAGTGATAGTAAAAGGATGCTAATTAACATCATAAAAACTTTTAAAAGATAGTGTAAAACTCAATGGCTATTGTAAATATATAGTCAAAGTCAGTCTGTAATTTTGTAATGGTGGTGCATTATTCATTTACAATTATAGTTTAAGGCTAAAGAAGTTAAAAAATAAATATAGTTAAAATAATCATAACTACAATAATCTGTTATTAGTTACACAATATACAAATATGCAAATTGTAACAACAATAACCTAAAATGTGAAGGGGAAAATAAGTAAAAGTGTAAACATTAGGAATTCTATTGAAATTAACTTGTTATCAGCTTAAAATAGGACATTATAATTTTAAGATATTTTATGTAATGCTCATGGTAACCACAAAGGGAAATCCTGTAGCAAATGTACAAAAGAACATGATAAAGAATTAAAAGTGTACTAATACAAAAAGACATCAAAACATGAAAAAGGACAGCAAGATAAGAAACAAGAAACAATGGATCTACAAAACAACCAAAAAACAATTTTAAAAATGGCAAAGTAAGTCCTGACTTGTTAATAATTACTTTAAATGTAAACAGATTAAACTTTCCAATCAAAAGACATAGACTGGCTGAGTGGATTAAAAAAAAAAAATGAAACCTAACCATATGCTGACTATACGAGACTCACTTTAGCCTTAAAGACACAAATAAACTGAGAGTAAAGGGATGGAAGAAGTCATTTCAAGCAAATGATAATGATAGGAAAGCAATGGTAGCTCTACTTAATTCAGACAAAACAGACGTTAAACTAAAAATGATTGAAAGAGACAAAGAAGGCCATTACAAAATAATAACATATCAATCCATCAAGAAGACATAACAATTGTAAATACTTAAGGACCCAACATCAAAGCATCTAAATATATAAAACAAATGCTAACAGAGTTAAAAGGAGAAATAAATACTAATACAATAATAGCTAGGGACTTAATACTTTACGTCAAGGAGCTTTAATCACCATGATCAAGAGGGATTTATCCCTGGGATGCAAGGATATTTCAGCATACACAAATCAATCAGTGGAATACTTAACTTTAATAGAATGAAATACAAAAATCGTATGTTTATATCCACAGACAGACAAAGGATTGACGAAATTAAACATCCATTCATGTTAAAAATTGTTAACATGTTAAGCACAGAAGGAACATATCTCAACATAACAAAGGCCATATATTGCAAGCCCACAGCTAACATCATACTCAACAGTGAAGTGTTGAAAGATTATCCTCTAAGATCAGGAATAAAACAGCATGCTCACTCTCACCATTCCTATTCAACATAGTACTAGAAGTCCTAGCTACTGCAATCAGTCAAGAAAAAGAACAAGGGCAGACGTATCACACTCCCCAACTTCATATTATACTATAAAGTGACAATAATCAAAACAACATGTATTAGCAGAAAAACAGACACTCCGACCAAAAGAACAGAACTGAGAACCCAGAAATAAACCCACATATATATGGCAATTAATTTTCAACAAAGGAGCCAAAAACATACGAGGGAGAAAATAAAGCTTCTTTAATAAATGCTGCTTGGAAAATTGGAAAGCCATGTGCAAAAGAATGAAACTAGACTGCTGTACCATATACCCAAATTAGCTCAACATGGATCAAAGACCTAATATAAGACCTGAAATAGTAAATCGCATAGAAGTAATCATAGGCACTAAACTAATGGACCTTAGTCTTAGAGATGATTTTATGAATTAGATTTCAAAGGCAAGGGAAGTAAAAACAAAAATAAGTGAATGGGACTATACCAAACTAAAGAACTTCTGAACAGCAAAACCATCAACAAAACAAAGAATCAACCAATTGAATGGGAGAAGATACATATAAACAATACCTCTGATAAGGGGCTAATGTCCAAAATATATAAAGAACTCTACAACTTAATAACAAAAATCAAACAATCCAATTAAAAAATGAGCAGAGGACCTGAACACACACTTTTCCCAAGAAAGTATACAAACAGCCAACAGATATAGGAAAAGATGCTCAACTTCACTAGCTATTAGGAAAATGCATATCAAAACCACAATGAGATACCACCTCATACCTGTTAGAATGGCTATTATCAACAAGACAAGTAATAACCAGTTGGAGAGCTTGTGAAGAAAAAGCAACCCTCATCCACTGCCGGTGAGAATGTAAATTGGTATTGCTACCATGGAAAACAGTATGGAGGTTCCTCAAAAAATTAAGACTAGAATTACCATAGGATGAAACAACCCCTCTTCTGGATATCTACCCAAAAAAATCTGAAAACATTTATCCATAAAGTTATACATACTCCTATGTTCATTGGAGCATTATTCCATGTGGGCAAGACATGAAAACTGAAGTGTCCTTCAATAGATGATTGGATAAAGAAGATGTGGTACGTATATATAATGGAATATCACTCAGCCATAAGAAAAACTTACATACTGCCATTTATGACAACATGAATGGATCTTGCAATTATCATGCTAAGCGAAGTAAGTCTGACAGAAAAAGTTAAGAACCACATGATTTCACTCATATGTGGGATGTAAAACTGAAAGCAACAAATCAACAAGACAAACAACAAAAACTCATAGACACAGAGAACAGTTTGTGGTTACCAGAGTGTAAGGGGGGGAGAGGGTGGTAAAACAGGGGAAAGGGGGTTAAATATATAGTGATAGAAGAATATCTGTCTCTGGGTGGTGAGCACACAGTCATTCATATATATATATATATATATATATATCTATATCTATATCTATATCTATATCTATATCTATATATATATATATATATATATATATATATATATATATAATGTATTACAGAATTGTACACTTGAAACCTATGTAATTTTATTAGCCAATATCACCCCAAAAACTTTAATTAAAAATAAATAAATAAATAAATAAATAAATAAATAAATAAATAAACAAATGTATCAGAATTGGAAAGGAAGAAGGAAAATAGTATCTATTTGAAGATAACATGATTTTTATACAGAAAATCCTAAAGGGTCAACCAAAAAACTGTTATATCTAATCAATAAATTCAGTAAAGTTGCAGGATACAAAATTAACATACAAAATTCTGTAGTATAGAAACTTTTTGTCAATACTACAAAAAGCCATCTATAGATTCAATGCAATCCCTGTCAAGATTTCCAATGGCATTTTTTTAGAGAAGAGGAAAACAATCCTAAAATTTATATGGATCCACAAAAGACCCCAAATATCCAAAGGAATCCTGACAAAGAAGAACAAAGCAGTAAGCCATCACACTTACAGATAGGCTGTATTATAAAACTATAATAATCAAAAGAGTATGGTACCAGCATAAAAACATACACATAGACCAGTGGTACAGAATTAAGAGACCAAAAATAAAACCATACAATTAACTAACATTTGAAAAAGGTGTCAAAAATAATAAATGAAGAAAAGACAGTCTCCTCAATAAATAGGAAAATTGGACATTCACATATAAAAGAATGAAATCGGACCCTTATTTTACACCCCTCACAAAAATTAACTCAAAATGGATTAAAGACTTAAATGTAAGATCTGAAACCATGATACTCTTAGGAGAAAATGGCAATAAATCAGTTTGGCAATGATTATTTTGATATATCATAAAGCACAAGCAACAAAATGAAAAATGAACAAGTGGAACTACGTCAAACTCAAAAGCTTCTTTACAGCAAAAGAAAGTATCAACAAAGTGAAAAGACAACCGATGGAATGGGAAAAAATATTGCATACCATATATATGATAAGAGGACAATATCCAAAATATATAAAGAACTTATACAACTCAATAGCATACATACATACATACATACATACATACATACATACATACATACATAATCCTGTTTAAAAAATGGGCAAAACCCAAATAAACATTTTTCTCCAAGAAGATACATGAAAGGCCAACAGGTACATGAAAAAATGTTCCAGCATCACCAGTCATCAGGGAAATGCAAATTAAAACCACAATTAGATATCTCTTGTCTGCTAGAATGGCCATCATCAAAAAGACAAGACATAACAAATGCTGGCATAGAAGAAAAACCGAAAAATCCTTGTGCACTCTTGCTGGGATTGTAAATTGGTACAGCCACTATGGAAAACAGTATGTAGGATTGTCAAAAAATTAAAAATAGAACTACCTTATGATCCGGCAATCCATTTCTGGGAATATAGCCAAAGGAAATAAAAACACTAACTTGCAAAGATATTTGCATCCCCATATTCATAGCAGCATTATTCACAATAACGAAAACACGGAAATAACCTAAATGTCCATTGACATATGAATGGGTGAAGAAGCTGTGATATATTTGTATATCTATCTATAGATATAGATATAGATAGAGATAGAGATAGAGAGATATAAGGATATAGAGATAGATATAGATATAGATAATGAAATGTGAGTCAGCCATAAAAAATGAAGAAAGCCTACTATCAGTGACAACATGGATAGAGCTTGGAGTCATTACACTAAGTGAAAAAAGTCAGGCAGAGAAAGACAAATACCATATGATCTCGTGTGTGTGTGTGTGTGTGTGTGTGTGTGTGTGTGTGTGTGTATGTCTGTGTGTGAAATCTAAAACAAAACAAAACAAAAAGGCAAATTCATAGAGAAAGAGATCAGACTGGTGGTTACCAGAGGCAGGGGGAAGGGGAATTAGAGGAAGGTGGTCAAAAGGTATAAACTTCCAGCTATAAGATAAATAAGTACTATGGATGTAATTAGTGTACAACATAATGACTATAGTAAACACTGCTGTATGATATGTAAAAAATAGATGTTAAAATTAGTCAAAAAAGAAAAGAAAAGTTGTTAAGAGAGTAAATCTTAACAGTTCTCATTACTGTGGTAAGTTTTTTCATTTTTCTTTTCTTCTTTCTTTTTTATTGTATCTATATAAGATGGTGAATGTTAGATAAACTTATTTTGGTAATAATTTCACAATATGTATAAATCAAATCATCATGCTGTACGCTTTACACTTGTACAGTGATGTAAGTCAATTATTTCTCAAAAAAAAAAAAAGAACTGGAAAAAAGTGATTGATCAATGATGGGTGAATATATTGATATAAGACAGAGTGGCATGGCCAATTCTAGAAACTCACATATTCAGCTACTCATTAATTCTTAAAAATATATTTATTGAGTCATTACTATGTGCCAGACACTACTCTAAGTTCTAGGGATAAAGGGATACCTGGCTAATAGAACCCACAGTGTCCTGCTCTTCTCTTTGTGGAGCTAATGGAAGGAGAGTGGGCAGAGGAAAAAATATGCATAAAGTAAACAAAAAAAATTACAGCATATTAATGGTGTTCTCATATAGCAAATCTCTGGGGGAAAAAAATAACATTAGAAGCCCTATTTGTAGTGTTTTTGGATCTCCCACCATTGTTTATTTCAAGCTAACAATGGTTCACGAATCAGTTCACAGAATTCTTGAATATTGAACAATTAACTCTGAAGGGCCAGTACAGGTTGACTCCAAACACTACTGATAGTGCCAACAGGCTATCAGGATTTGGAGAACTGACAACTGACTACCTGAGTTAGAGTGCAAAGGAATGATCATGCAGAAGAGGTGACCTGTCGTTGAGCTAAGACACAAATTAAGAGAAGAACCAGGAAGATAAAGGTCAGATGAAGAACATTACAGAGATACTGCAAATGCCCAAAGGCAGGAAAGCATTGAACACATCTGAGACAAAAAGAGCCAGAACGTAGATTTTTAATTTATTTACTTTTCAGTTGGGAGACAACTGTGAGATCAAAAAGCCTCTTAGCCAACATGAAAACAGTTTTACACACACAGACACACACACAGACACACACACACACACACACACAGGGGAAATCTGGGTTTATAGAATGCAAAACATAGCAGGAGATAAGTATTATTTATTTTATCAACTTTTACGGTTGTGAGTGTTCATTACAGATACCCCAGCCTATATTTCTTCAATCTTACTGACCCTACAGATCAACTAGAATTTGAAGTTTTGTTGCCCCATTAAGAAGACTACTAACTGAAACATACTATGCCGAAATATATTATTGGGCTAATTGGGGCAGTATTTGGAGAAAATATAAATCATATTGTAGGAACAAAGCAAGAGGTAACGATTTAATTCGTTTAGTAATTTGGAAGTATTTTCCTCTTGGAGACAAGATGACAAACATAGTTCTCCATTCTATTATTTTATCCTCATAGAGATGTGGAGAATCCAAAACAACATACGTATTTTTTCTCATCTCGTACTTTATTTATTTGTTAAATTTATTGGGGTGACATTGGTTAGTAAAATTATATAGGTTTCAATTGTACTTTTCTTTAGAATGAATCAGTTGGGTTTCAAGTACAGGCTTGACAAGTGAGCAGCTCCTCCTAAGTGAAAATAAATCCTATTGTGAAGCAAACAAAGATTAGGAGGATTAAGCTCACAAGGGGAGGATCTGAAAGTGGATTTGGTTTTTATTATTGAAGATATTTGCATGGGTTAATCGTATAGAGATCCAGCTCATTTGTGTTTTTTCTAAATTGAGATGAGCCAGAATGTCTCTGGGGCAGAAGAGGCTTCTGCTGCTTATAAGAATATTCATTTTTCATTCCAATATTATACATTTGCTGCTAACAGTCTTGAGAAAGAGATTACCACTTGTAGTCTGACAAAGAATTACTTGTTACTGACATGTTAACTATATTAATAATTACAGTAACTGTCTTTAAGTTACTATAATTTGTTTACACATTCAAATTACTTCAGTGGTGATGCTTAACATTCATTTGGAATTATAAGCTTAAGGCAACAGCTAAAACATTTTTAAAAACATTAGTTATACATAGAATTGGGTTGCCAAATCTAAAATTCACTTTTCCCCTTCTTGAGGAATATAAAAATACCAGCTTTGTTACTGATGTTAACTTTCTCTACAAATAATACCTAAGAAAAATATCTTAATTTTTTTATCAAATTATAGAAAAATGTGTCTAATGCAATTAATCTAAAGCTATGAATCTCAGACTATTTTACTTTATTCTTTAAAATTATGTATTGACTTACTATTCTAGAAATACAATAAATCTATGAATAACCTAATCTTTGCAATAAAATAAACACACGATACTGCTATTTAGATACAAGATAGTACAAAAGTTTTAGAAATCAGTTATTAAACTGAAAAATCCTAAGAAGTATAAATTGGAGAAGGAAAAGCAGAGAGGAGAATTCAGAATACCTTATTTCTAGTTCTAAACGGTTATATTAATGGGTACTAGAATTAATGCCATGTGATTTTTGGATTCACTTCTAAGCGCACCCAAAAGACCATATTGTTGGAAGTTTAACAGAAGAGGCCAGATATTTTGTCAGTATCCACATGGAAAATAAAATTAAGGAAACTGCTCACATTATTCTGGCCAAAATACTCCCAGCCAAATCCTCATCACAATCATTATTATAGTCATCATTACAATCAAGAAGAGCCCTTACTGAAGCAAGAACCAAATAGGCGTATTTAGCTTTGGAATTAAAAAAGAACAACAACAACAACAAAAAACTTTTGCATGCACTACTTTAGTGCAATCTCTTTTTCTGTACACAATATTCAATTTCTTTTAAAAGGAAAATTGTACACTCAGCTCCATTTAAAATTCAAGTAATTTTCAAAATATTTGGGGCCAAAACAATCTTTAGACAGAAGTATTTCAATACTACCCAAGAAAGCCATATTACAAGGTCTACAGCAAACAATTATTTCAATGTTTTCCAAAATGGGCAGAATGCATAAAATTCTGCACAACATCAAGAGGTTTTGATCAAATGGAATTTGGGAAATGCTATTAAATCAGCTTACCATGAGAGCTAAGATTTTTTAATATCCAGATATAAGTTGTCAGTCTACGACTTAAATATGCAGAAGTATATGTTGAAATGCAGCCACAAGATGGGAGGGCATCCCAGGCAGAGGCAAGATTATGAGCCAAGATGAGCAGGTGGGAAGTCATAAAGCATTTTTGGGAAACTGTAGGGAAATTCTGGAGTTGCAAGAGAGAAATCTGGATATGGAAGCAAGAGCCAGACTATAGTCATTTTGAATGACAAACTAAGTAGTTCAGACTACTTAAAAAGTCAATCATCACCTATTGAAGATTCCAAGTAGGGAATGATAGCATAAATGTGGTCATTTGGAATATTACTCTGGCCATAAATGGGTAGGTTCGTTCTGAGCAGGAAAAATACTGGAGGCAGGGAGTCCAGTTAGACGGTCCTAGTAAATATTCAAGAATGAGATTAAATATGAATGATGGAAGGAGATGCAAAATGAAGAATGATAGCTACAGTTATTGCAAAAGAATGAGATTCAGTCTCAAAGTTTTTTAAAGAGTTCTCCAGGAGAGTAGTGGTGACTTTAGTGGCCATAGGGAATTTTTTTCAGTTTCTCTCCCTATGGGCCAGGCTTTATAACTGTGCCTTGATATAGATTTTCTACTACATTGGGCCTACCATTCTTGATGACATGGTTAATTTCTATTCATTCTTTAAAAATTCCAGCTCACTTTCCATCTCTTCTTTCTTGAACCAATTTTGTATGCTGTCTTAGTATTCTAGGTATACAATTTCTATAACACTTAAATCGATCTAATTTAAAGATTTATTAAGGTTTCTGTCTCCTGTTAGATTATAGGCTCCCTAAAGCTAGGGACCAAATTAGTCTATGTTTAAGAACTAGAACCGCAGCACACAGTAGAAATTCAATCATTGTTTGATGAAGGAGCATGCCTAGGAATGTTGGAATACTGGTAAACATAATGAAAAACAGAAATGAATGCAAAAATAGAAGGACTGAGGAAAAGTTGTTTTATCAAAATGTTGGAAAGCCAATGGAAACAAGATTTAAGAAAGTTATAAAAAGGGAAATTGATTAGGCAGAATTCCAGAATATGAGGGAGACTGTGGTATCCAGATCAGGCATGGAGAATACATCCCCCTTAGTCCAATACTTTCCATAGTTTTCAAAAGATGCCTCATGTTCTTCCGTTTCCTCACCTTAGCTTCTTGCTTTTCCATTGTCACCATTTAAACTTATGCATATTTGAAGCACAGATCAAACGTCACTATCCTATAAGACTTTCCTGGTCACATATTTCTCTAAATTCCTAGAATGTTTTCCCCCCTTAATAGGTAGCCTGAAGACCACCTACATAAAATCCCCCGCAGATGATGCTTATGGGAAGTTTCTTTTTATAGATACACCTAATAAATGATGAAAGAATAAAAATAATTAGAATCATCATTTTACAACTGCAAATGAAATAATGGATTTAAGTGAATGATCATCTATGGCTACAAAAAACATTAGTGGACAAACACTGGTGGGGTACTCAATGATGTATGGATTAAGTTGTTAGTACCCAAACCTACTTCCCAAACTTAATCATAAAAAAAGAGACAACTAGATATTGTATGCTTTCTCATGGAAAGACAAAATATGCCCTCTCATATATATTTGCCAAGAAAAAAATATAAACCTGCATTTAACCAGACCTCTATCTATAACAATCAGTTTAAAGGAAATACAGAAGATAAAGTGTGAAAAAACAGTACTAGGTTGCATTCAGCAAAATGACGAATGCGCAAAATAATCCCCCCCCCTTTTTTTTAACAAATAAATTGCAAAGGATAAAATTTAAAGGTGGAATGAAAAACCAATAGTTTAAATATGCAGTTGACCATTGAACAATGCAGGGTTAAAGGCACCAACCTCCCATACATTTGAAAATCCACATATAACTTCTGAATCCCCCAAAACTTAACTACTGAGAGCCACCTGTTGGCTTTATCAATAACATAAATAGTTAATTAACACATACAAATACTTTTTGTGTCACATGTATTGTATACTGTATTCTTACAATGAAGTAAGCTACAGAAAAGAAAATGTTATTAAGAAAATAGTAAGAGAAAGTGCATTTATGGTACTGTATGCATTTATTGATACCATAAGTTTACATCGTGTGTTTACAAGATGAACCATCTGTCAGTACCCACATCAATATGGTCTTATAGGATACAAAACATTAGATGTTATATGTATTAATAGTAGACATCAAAAATAAAAAGATAATGTGAAAAAGAAATTTATATTTATTCACAAGTACAATGATTAATACATTGATACTGAAGAAGCAGCAATATGATTGCTGTATGGTAGGTTAGTGTACTTGATACTATTACTTCATGGTAGCCTAACTTACACACTAATGAATGAATCATTATAAAATGTTTATCATGTATAGTATAACAGTCATATTCTTAACAGAGTATTGACATTTTTGTTACATTAAAAAAACACTTACCTGTGATGATAAGCTGATAAAGTCTCTCCAATTATGAAAGAGAGAGAGAGATAGAAAGAGAGAGAGACAGACAGAGAGACAGAGAGAGAGAGAGAGAGAGAGAGAGAGGCATACACACAGTAATGTAATTCTTTGAAAGCAAATGTATAAAACAGTATGAAAACTAACACACTATTAATTTTATATTAAATATCACTCACCTTATGCCTATGGTAGGATAAGCTATCCACTTCAACACAAGTCTTGTGCATGATGTTCTACATGGTGAATACTTAGGTGAGGATGATAATGATGATACAAAAACATTGCATATGGTTCTTGTTGTACAGTTATTAGATTTTCATACCAAGACACACATATACACAACAGGTACACTTATTAACTGTATGGCATGATGGCTATTTACTATTCATTAAGTGGAAGTGGGTCATCAAAAAGGTCTTCATCCCCCTTTTCTTCACCTTGATCGGCTGAGGAGGAGAGGGACAGGAGAAGCTGGTTCTGCTATTTCAGTTGTGACAGAGGCAGAGGAGGTGGAAGAGATGGAAAGAGAGGCAGGAGAGACAGGCACACTGGTGTGATTTTATGGAAATACATCATAATTTCTGTCTGACTTTTTCGCTTTTTCATTTCTCTAAAAATATTTCTATATGGTACCAATCCTTCTGCTGCTGCTTGCTTTAGTTTTAGTGCCTGTGTCAGAGAAGGGTCTAGATCACAAAAATAAGTCAAAAGTGGTCTTGAACAATTGAAACCCATCTGCCAGATTGTCTGATGTCAATTTGTTTTCTGGTACTGTTTCTTCTATGTCTTCCTTCTCAACATCTGGCATTGGTACAGAAGCACTCATCTCCATCAAGTTGTCTTCTGCTAATTTATCTGGTGTGGTATTTATGAGATATTGAATTTCTCCAAGATCCATATCTTGAAAACTTTCACCCCACACCATTTTTGACATATTCATAATATCATTTATTATTTCCTTGATTGGCTGTGTTGTAAATCCTCTGAAGTCATGCACAACATTTGGACACAGTTTTCTCCAGCAGGAATTTATTATTTTGAGCTTGATACATTCATGGCTTTTTCTATGACAATAATGGCATTGTCAATGGTGTAATCCTTCCAGATTCCTATGATATTCTCTCTATTGGGTTCTTTTTCATAGTATTGACAATATTTTCCATAGAGTACCATATGTAGTGAGCCTTAAAGGTCATTATGACTCCCTGATCTGGAGGCTGAATTAGAAACAATGTGTGGATAAATAGACCACTTTGACGATTCGGTGTTGAACCCATGGGTTTCTGAATGGCCAGGGGCATTGTGCATATCAAATAACTTTAAGGTCAAATTCTTGAACAGGCACTTCTTCCGAGAAGGTATACAAATGGCCAAAAGATACATGAAAAGATACTCAATTTCACTAGCTATTAGAGAAATGCAAATCAAAACCACAATGAGATACAACTACACATCCTTTAGAATGGCTATTATCAACAAGACAAGTAATAGGAAGTGTTAGAGAGCTTGTGGAGAAAAAGGAACCTTCAAACATTGCTGGTGGGAATGTAAATTGGTATAGCCACTATTGAGAACAGTATGGGGACTCCTCAAAAAATTAAGAATAGATTTACCATGTGACCTCTTCTGTGTATCTACCCAAAAAATCTGAAAATAAATATCCATAAAGATATATGTATTCCTATATTCATTGCAGCATTATTCATTGTGGCCAAGACATGGAAACAACTGACGTGCCCTTCGATAGATGATTAGATAAAGATGTGGTACATATATGCAATGGAATATTACTCTGCCATAAGAAAAGATGAAATACTGCCATTTGTGACAACATGGATGGATCTTAGATTATCATGTTAAGTGAAATAAGTCAGGCAGAAAAAGTCAAGAACCATATGATTTCACTCATGTATGAGATGTAAAACTGAAACCAAAAATTGACAAACAAACAAAGAAAAACTCATAGACACAGACATTATAGTGGTTACCAGACATAAAGGAGATTGGGAGAGAGGTAGAAAACGGTAAAAGGGGTCAAATATATAATGAAAAAAGGAGGTTTGACTTTGGGTGATGAACCTACAATGCCTATACAGATGATATTATAGCATTGTACACTTAAAACCTATATCAGCTGACTAACCAATGTCACCCCAATACATTTAATAAAATTTAAAAAATAATTAAAAGGCAGTCACTTACTGGCAAGGTACTTCCTAACTTCAGGGACAAAGCACGGATGGAACCAATACAGAAAAACAATTCCCATTGTCCCGGCCTTCTTGTTGTACAACTAAACGAGTGGCAGCTGGTGTTTATCTTTTCTCTTCAAGGCTCAGGGGTTAGCAGCTTTATAGATAAGGGCAGTCCTGCTTATAAACCTGACTACATTCACACAAAACAATAGAGTTTGCCTATTGCTTCCTGAATTAATTCCTGGTGCTCATTTCTCTTCCTTATTAACAAATGTGAATTATGGCATTTTATTCCAGAATAGGGAACTTTTGTTTGCATTCAAAACCTGTTCAGGCAGATATCCTTTTTCCTCAGTGATTTTCTTAATGGTGTCTGGGAACTCACTGCTGCCTCTTGGTCGGCAAAAGCTGCTTCTCCTGTTATCTTGACTTTTTTTTTTAAGCCAAACCTCTTTCTAAAATTATCAGGCTATCCTTTGTGCTGGCATTAAATTCTCCAGCTTTAGATCCTTCACCTTCCTTTTGCTTTATGCTGTCAGATAATGACTTCACTTTTTCTCGAACCATATTTGAGTCTATAGGTACGCCTTTCTTATAGCAATCCTGCACCCACATACAAGCTGCATTTTCAATATGAGATAAAAAAAGTGTTTTGCAAAAAGTGCAAGGTTTTTGTGCCTGCTGGCATAGCTGCTGTGATGGCTTCACAGATTTTCTTTTCTTTTTTTTACAGTGGTCCTTATGCTGGATTCATTCATCGTACAATGATGGGCAACCACAGCTGCTGGCCTCAGCATATGGTGCACATCAAGCAATTCAACTTTTTCATGTAATACCATGACTTTTCTCTGCTTCTTGGGAGTAGTTTCAGCATCACTACGGGCACTTCATATAGGCCCCAAGGTGTTATTCAAGGTTTACAGTACTGTACTAAACACGATGAAAAATACGTGAGAATTGCAAGAGATCACTTTTTACTATGATACATAATTTACTGGAGAGACAAACCTTATGCAGAGATGATTAGCATCACATGATGTTTTAAGCAGATACTGGAAATAATTATGTTCACCACAATAGCAAAAGGAGGTGGCTACAAAATTATTACAGTAGCACAGTATACACTACAATTAATTTTACAGTTATGATTTAATATCGCATCTTTACATTTGTTTACATTTCTCTCAGCTGTGAATGGTACCATGTGTGGTCTGTGTTTTGTGTACAAATTTTGATAACTTTCAATTTTTTAATAATAGATTTGTGTATGTTTTATAGTAATTGATAAAATAGACTAGTATCTACCTACATTTATTCATTTGTGACACATCCAACTTTTTCTTATTTTTTTCAGTATTTCTAGGGTACATGGTTTGTCTCTGAGTTTTTTCAAATTGTTGTAAATCTCCAAAAAATTCTCCAATATATTTATAGAAAAAATCTGCATATGTGTGGACCTGTGGAGGTCAAATGCATGGTGTTCAAGGGTCAACTGTATATTAAAAGAAACTTAAAGATGTGTCAACCAAAAGTGAGGATATTTTTGGATCCTGATTTCAACTGACCCAAATTCATAAATCACTTATGAGACAACTAAGGAAACAAGACCACTAACTGATATTAAGATATTGCTGCTAATTTTTATATATGATACATATTATGTTGTATAAGCATCATTATACATCTTGAAATACTTTCAGATGAAATGATATGATGTCTTCAAAGTAATGCATGGTGGTGGTGGGAGGGGGGTAAGCCATGGTGGTGTAAATGAAAAAAAAAAAAAAGATTGTTGTTGGAGTTGGATGATAGCCAGATAGATAATTTTTATATATGTTTGAAACATTCCATTTTATATCATTTTGAAATGAGCCCCATTTCTGAACTATTGAATGGGAATATCTGAAGGAGAGTCTGGGAATCTGCATTATTAGTTCCAAAGTGATTATTATGCACACTAAGATGTGGGAATCATAGTCCTGAAATAATTGATCCCATTGTGCTTGCTCTGGTCAGTGAAATATAGTCAATTATCTACACATGCCATATCTTTAAAGATAAAAACTGTATCTTGCATCTCCCAAGGCCATATATTTTTGTGTGTACTCAATAAACATTAGTGTGAGATTAGTCAAAATATTCATTGTTCATTCTGAAGAAATATTTTAGGTCTAGATTATATAAGACACACATATATTCTGAGATATCTGGGCCATTTAGCATCAGGAGTGTGCACCTTCTCACAGCTGTCAGCAACAATCCTGTTTATTTGGACTTTTTTCCTTATTTAACCCTCCTAATTCCTAAATGCCCAGTATTTACATATCTTGTGCAGCAAGGATAAGATCTAACTGGATGAGAACAATAGCCTTGTCTTTCACAGACAGATGAAAATAGAGACTATTAGCAGCTGTGTGTAGAATATCTATACTGATAACTATATATCCTTTTGAGGAAATGAAATGTTTCCAATTGCCATTACCCCTCAACATAGCCTTTCTGAGTTTTTGTTTGTTTCCAATGGTTTATTTATTAAGTAACCAGTTCGACTCTCCGAAGAGAGTATTCTTGGGAAAATGTAACCTATTTAGAATCATTTTCCCAAAGACCTAGTATTCCCTACACTAGGGGTGTCCAAACTTTTTTCAACATTTTTCACCAAGGGCCATATGTGGTAAAATACACAAACAGCCAGGCCACTTACTCGAGGTGAAGTATGTATTGCCTCACCTGGTTTATTTAAGTAAACTAAATATATTTTTCGAATTTGCTGCGGGCCAATTAACAGTGGATCACGGGCCACAGTTGGCCCGCGGGCCGCAGTTTTGACACCCCTGCCCTACACCTACACCTTGGAACTCTTCAAAGAACTCTTTAACAGATTCTGTCCTATCACTGGTTAAGATTTCTAGTTCTGCCACTAGCTAGCTAGGTAGTTTTGAATTTGGCACTATTTGTACTGGGTTGTGGTTTTCCCATATACGTAATTCTAAAATAAATATCAGTCTACTCTTAGATCATCTCCAAGTTCACCTACCATTCTATGCTACTTTTTGGAAAAAAAGTATTTCACTTAACATTTAAACAGTAAACACAAACATTCAAAGAAAAAAAATAGATATAAAATGGTTTTACTTCAGCATCTTAAATGATAAGAAATAAGGTCAAATACACACATTCAGTTCTGTAGCTGTAAATCCAGGAATATGAAGAATTTGTCCCACTTTGGCTTACCTGCTTATGAGCATGATCGTAAGAATTAATATGATTGTCAAATTCCTGGTGTTTGTGATACTGCTTGTCACATAATTCACAGTAAAAGTTTGCCTTTACATCCTCCAGGGCCTTTGCTGTGGACGTCTCCTTTTCTGGAAAATCCTTTTAAAAAAAGCAAAAAATATTGGTTAGATTTCTCTCTAATAGCATAACCAGATCTTATATTATTCAAGTTGCTATTTAACTTTACTGTGACTGAAATAATACAGTGAGGCTCATTATTTTTTGGAAGTTCATGGCACTGGTGGAAGTAATTTTCAGCTCAGCCTTATCTCTATGTTATCAATAAACATATAATGAACTATCTCAATGGAGCCCTCAGAAGAGACCAGCTGTAATCTTGTCGTTACTCATCTCTCTTCTTACCATCCATTTCCAGCTTGCGGTTCTGCCGACTCACCTAACTGGAATACTCATTACCATTTCTCTGCCTATCCCATGACCAATCTCAAACACCACAAGGCCTCTCTAGTACAATATTTTATTGAGACCTCGATTACATTGTCTTACATAATTCACCTATGTGTCATGTATTTTAGCCTCACTGAGAGCGTCAATATTGGGGCTTGCTATTCTCTGCACATAATGCTTTTCCCACGTTGTCAAATTGGTAAGCTTGTATTCATTACCTAAATCTGGCTCTTTGCTCCCTCTGGGAAGCGTTTTCCAGGAGAAGAAAGCCTCCATTATGTTACTTATTACCCAACATATCTATGATAATTCCAACCTTATCTCCTTCATAGACATTTCTTCTATTGATACTACCCCTGACATTTTTGTGTGCCCCAAAGGTTTATTTTCACTCAACTGAATATCCACTGCACACACTCTCCCTGGGGAGTATGTATAGCTACAGCCCTATTTATCCATCATCTCTAACTCCAGCCTTAGTTTCCTCCAAAAGCATCGGTTCCTGATAAATATCACCAAAGAGATTATCACCTATTTTTCAAGACTACTATGCTTACGATTTTGACTATGCCTTGTCTCAAACAGAGCTTTGGCCACCTCATTCCTCTGCTTAAAATTCAGTTGAATTCTCTCATTACCTGTAGAATAATAGTAATGAATGCTTATTGTGCATAAATATGTGCCAGGTATTAGGCTAAGTATACACATGATTTCATTTATTCCTCACAAAAATCCTCCAAAAATAAGTTCTATTTAAATCTATATTTTACAGATGCATCACTCAACACTTACAAAGAACACACACTCGTGGTTACTAAGTGGAGAGAGGATTCTAATTCAAATAACCTGTGCCTCACATCCATGGTAATAAACAACTGTGCTTTACCATCTCCTGTTAAGGCCAGTCCTCTTAATATACCACACAAGCTCCTTCCTACCTCATCAGTGTCATCTTGTATCAGTTCATGTTCCCATATTACCCTCTTTAATTCTATCACTAGACATGCCACATAATATTAAATAATCTGTTTTCATGTCCATTGCTCCCATAAACACAGTGAAGGCAGGGGCTGTTGTATTCATTTTTGTGTCCACAATGCCAACGTATTGTCTAGCCCAGATAGGTGCCTATTTAATATGCATTACATAAATTAATGGAAAATGGTGGCTTCCATATTCATGCCTCCCCATTCTGCAAGTTCTTCTCTATTATCCCAGTGCCTAAGTAAAAGAATAACTGGCATAGAGGACACTAAATAAATATGCATAAAAAATGAATGACATCTTAGCTTTATTTCTGCAAAGTGACTAACTCTCTCTAAAAAGAAATCAGGCCATAAACCTAAAGCATAGAGGAATCACTGCCCAGACAAAAAAGCAAGCACAAATAATTTAGGCAGATTCTAACAGGGTTTGGTGAAGCAATGGGTCAATTAATTAATTTAGACACAGGAAAATAATGATTTAAGCCCAAAGAGAAGAGGCTAACACACATGGCAGAGGGCAGAAAGCACATGAGTACCATTAACAAACAACAAAACTAGATCAGCTATCTGGATTTCTTATCTAAGAGGGTTGAAGTAGGAATTTGGTTACATTCTAGGCTGGTGGGGCATACAAAAGCTATTGGAGAGGATGTATCCAGTGATGAGAATGTGGACTCCAATTTCAGGACAAAAACCCAGTTACTCAAAGAACTGGGGTAATGATCTGCTAGCATAGTCACTGTTGAGAATTGAGGCAGGGTTATGGTATTGAAGTAGAGCTAAATTTCTTGGTTTAGTAGGCTTATCATTGGGGGAAACCATTATTTCTCATCTAGTCATTCTCACCTTGCCCTTTCTTGGTATAATTTCAGGGACTGGTTTGGAACTAGTGACTACTTTGTGTTATCCATAATTCTTACATTATTATGACACTGAGAAAACAACCTAAAATGCCTCAGCTTTATTAACTGGGAGTGATGGTATGGCAACTGAGAATATGGGGTGAATCTGTGATTAAAATGTATTTTCATTTAATACCAGGTTATGTAGAGTATTTTATGACAATAGCTCAATGACCAGGAGAGAAGCTTCTCCAGTGATTCTTGGTATCTCCATTTAAACATCTTTTATTTCCAAAACATCCTTTAATTATGACATTACAAGACTTTCAATGAAAAATGCTATAATTATAAGATAGTTCTACCAACATTTTAGTCACATACCACCTCCTGTGAATGTTCACATTTTACAAAGTCAGACTAAATTGCATACCCCATTTCTTGCTTCATTTTTCTTGACAGGAAATGGTGCTGATATACCTATTTCTCTTCCTTCTAAGGATTAATGACACTTCCCAGGGCATATTCTAGTCCCTTTACTAAGAGAGGAAGCCATGTGCAAGTTGGATATAAATGCCGTTAGCAAAGCATACAGAGTTCACAACCCAGTGTATCTGTCAAAGCCACAAGTAAGAACATAAACACAACAGCAGGTGACTAGGGATTAGAAATGGGGTAGTGGACACCTGAGAGTAGAAATACCAGGCAGGGGACAATAGTTGGGCAGGGCCAGAGGAATCATAGAGGAAAAGAAAAAAGATGAGTCCTTAAGAATCTTTGGCAAAACTTGCATACTGAGATTCAAGCTAGAGCTGAGTAAAAGAAGCATAACCTAAGTGGCCTGTGATATCATTCAATATAAAGTAGGCCTGTTCTCAAGTGAAATTGGACTATCTATGGAGATAGGGCTGAGCTGGTCCAGCTGTATGTCTCAGAGACTGGAGGATAAGGTCTATGACTAGTAGGAGAGGTATCATATAGTCTAAAGCTGCCAATTAGCAGAAGAGGCAAATGATGTTTAGTAATACCATGATTTGTATAAAATCAGATAATGGTCAAACAGGTGCACAGTTGCCATTGTATTATGCTGCCTCCTTCACCCAAACAACCATTGTATCCATCCATCTAAACATGCATTCATCCAACTAACCAGTAAGCATTCATACATTCAAAAATCTCTTGTTAAGCAACTTCTCAATGTCAATTTTTTATTGGGTCTTTACCTCAGAATGCTACAGTCTAGGATGGGATAATTAATGTAAAGAGGTAAACACTATAAATTGTGATAGAATAATAATCACAAGTTACTATAGAGTTTTCCTAGTTCATACTAGTTGAGAAAAATTGTTTTTTAATATTCCACAAGAAACAAAAACAAAACAGATGAACAACATACACAGAAAAAATTGTCGAGGCAGATAACAGGTGGTTACCAGAGTGGAAGTGGGGTGGAAGGAGGGCAAAATGAGTAAAGGGAGTCAATTGTACGGTGATGGATGGAAACTACTTTTGGTGGCGAACACAATGTAGTACATGTATATACAGATGTTCATTTGCTAGTTATTCAAATTTCTCTTCTCACAGTTTGCCTAGGAAGAGGAGCATTTGGAAACTTCTTTAACAGAAAAAATAATATGTGTGAAAAATAAAACTTCTTGTTAACCATTCTCAGTGATTCATTAAAAGGTTGAAAATGAATTATAAATTGGACATGACAGTTATCTTAACAAGAGTCATTTAAAAAAACATTAGGTATTGCCAGTAGGCATTTTATGTTGCAGTTCAGCAAGAATTCTGTAGTAATTAATTACATTTCATAATTAATATTTGGGGTGCAAGAAGGGAAAATGTACTTTTTCACACCAAGAATTTTACATTCATGCATATAATAGGGACGTCTGTAAAGTGGCAAGTATTCTGACTGGAATAATGCATTCAATTAGAAATATGGATGTTTGCTACCAAATTATTTTTATTGTTGTAATGATGCTTACATACTAACATCCACTGAACTCTCATTGTAAACCAGAAATCTGCCAAGCACATTATACATCTTAACTCCCTTAATCTTCACAATAACCCTATGAAGTATTATTTGTTATTATCCCATACAAAATATGGAAGGTGAGGCACAAACACATTTAGAAACTCACTCAATATTGAAGAGCAGAGACTGGATTCAGACCCAGATCTGCCTGATTTCAGTGCTATTAATGACTATGCTCATGGCTGCCCCAATTACTTAGCCTTTATCCAGATGCCACATAATTGTGAGCTGTCTCTGCTAACTTTTATGTAGATTTAGGATAAGACAGAACCCCTAGCTCCCGGAGAGAGTTATAGGACTAATTGTAATTTTAAAACTCTATCAAGCTTTTGAAGGTGAGAGATGGACACTAGGAAAATACACGGTGGTACTCCCGTTTCTATTGGTCGTGAATATGTGACATGGTTGTTAAAAAGGAAGAGAAAAAATCAATTGCTGTTCTTCATATCTCCTTGATGGTAATACCAGCTCTTAGCTTTGAGGACTGAATTTGTATTCTTTGCCTGAAAGCTCACATTTGACCTTTCAGTTACGTGTGAGATGGCTATAAGAATTCTAATGGCCTCTAACCCATTCTATTACATTGGCCCCAAATAAAATCCTGCTTCAGAGAGTGCATTTTCCCCCATCTCCGATGATCAAGAAAACTCTTTTGGTCCCCATTGTCTTCCTGTATCTTTAGAAGAGACTGGGTGAGGGAAAACTCTTTTTAGAGGGTTTTATTCATTTACTTATTTTATTTTTGTGATAGGGAAAAAAAAAATTAGTCTTTGAGACTGACTAGCTTTAATCTCAACCTTTATCTTACAGCACTTTAAACTGCCAACGTTTCAGTTATCTCAGTATAAATTAAAGAGAACAATGTGTAGCTTGCAGGATTGTTCTAAGTATAAGATAAGATCATTTTTATGGAAGCACTTAGTACAGTGCATAGTAAAAAGTAGGTACTTAACGTTCGGATAGTTGTGTGTATGTGTGTGTGTGTGTGTGTGTGTGTGTATGCGTGTGTGTGTGCGTGCATGCACACATGCTACCAAGCACATGTATCGTTGTATGTATGTGATACTAAAAACAATATTTTAAAATAATGCATTTTCCCAGGAGTCTACAATGCAACTTTCATTATTGGCAAATATTTGAACAAGAGTGAGGAGCCCTTATCATCTTAAGCCCACCATCTTATATGAAAGCACAATCTCTGCTATTAAATTCAAATTTGGTTTATACAATTAGGATTTCAGATGTTTTCATCTCACAATAATTTTTAACCTTTAGACTATTAAGGAATTCCACACATAGTCAAGAAAGCATCATAGGTGCTTAGTTAACATTAATATTACTAATATTTATTTCTCTAAAGATGTGACTGTCTTCTTTTATAAAAAAAAAAACATTTTTTTTGTATTCTGTGGCATCTAGCATGATACTTGTTACTTGGAAGTATCAATAAATATTTGTTGAATAAGTGAAATCAATGAATAAAAAAGCAGAGAATGCCTTTCCCACTACATAGCCAACAGCTTGGCAGCCTTCCCTGGCAATGTGAAAGCATATCATGGGACGTTTAAACTTCTTGAAAAATCATTTTAAAAAAAATATGTAGCTTCTGAAGCCTAAGGAGCTTTCTGAAGAATTATCTTAAAGGAGGGTGGCAATTGCACACAGACTTACAATCAGAATACAGATTCTTGATTTACAATTCTCTTTCCATTTTACCATAATCTATTATTTTTCTTACAATTCATAAAGAATTGAGTATTGGTTCCCTAGATGTCAAATGGAATATGACCAAAGTTAGACATTTTTATCAATGGTCAGGTAGGAGTGATGTCAGCCACTTCCCGGAATTGAAAAAAAGCTCCCCCCCCCCCCTTATTAGTGATTCATTCAATCTGCTCAGATTAGAGGATAAATACCACCACACTGAATATATGAACCTGTCACTGGTTGGTATTTTTGGGGTCAGCTCAACATCATTTCTAATTCAAGAAGAATGACAAATTTCTGACTTACTGGCACGATGCCAGAGAGATGATTGCATTTCTGTTCATGAAGCAACAATTCAATATTTAAAGTTTGCTTATACAACTGCTTATTTTGTAGAAGTTACCAAATTGGCTGCATTTGAACTGCTATTATTTTTGAAAACACATGCATTTCTGTTAGAACCACTGTTCATAAGCATTCTACACCACCAGCTCTAGCTTCCACCTTTAGCATAAACTAATATATAGTTCTTCTACCACAAAACACTTTAGAAAGTGTATAAGGCAGTCCCAGGTGTACTCTAAGATAATCATAATAGTGGCTATTGAATTACTACTTAATTATACTTGTCTGTCATGAAAGAAAAAAGAGGCAGTTATAATTTCCAGATTGCTTATCGATCAGATACAGATGCTGCATTGCACAAATTTACGGTATGAAGGTTGTAGACTCGTTTGCAGAGTTTTTCTTTAACGGCCAATGAAACTGTAAAACACCCATAAACCAATGAGCCTTACTGAATACAATATAGCATTAGCCCATGAAGATGCAAGAAAGGACTACCATTCTCTAATAGAGAACATCCCAGGCCTCACCAGTAAAATCATGTAATATCTTTTGGTGATGGAGAAAAAGAAGGGGCATCAAAAGTATGTAAATTTACCCAGGGTCAGGAAAGTGGTTAAATCCATTAAATTGCAGTCCTTGCAAACTCCCATTAATGAATGCATGAACAGGTAAATGCAATGAGTAAAGGAATGAATACATTTGATTTCTTTCTGACTTTTTGCCTGGTTATTTATTGTGTTAAAGGGGAAAGTATTGGAAAGCCTAAAACAGGTATGCTGGTGTCAAAACTCATATATCTGTACAACTCACAGCATGAGCCTTAATATAAACTACAGACTTTAGCTAATAATAATGTATCAATATTGATTTACCATTTAACACACTAACCCACCACATTAATTCAAAATGTTAATAATAAGCAAAGTTATGTATAAGAGTTGAGAAGAATATATGGGAATTCTCTGTACTTCGTGTTCAATATTTCTATAAACCTAAAACTGCTCTTAAAAATAGTCTATGATTTAGGGGAAAAAATGTGTCAACTAAGTCACATCTTAGTTGACACTTTTGTTGAACTCAAAGAAAAACACTGCATGGTGTAAGAATAATCTAATTCATGTTACATAGCATACAGCTGAGCTGGAGCATGTCAAATGACAAATGAGGGCCCCTTTGTATGGAAAGATCTTGAGATGCTCAGTTCCTGTCTGTCATTTCCCATGAGACAGAGAGCAACCCACAGCAAACCTTGAGAAAAGGAAGAGTACTGACAGACCATACTTACAATCATTAGATCCCTTGGAAGTTCAAGGGTAAAATTTCCTTAATTGAAAGAAAAAATTTGATACGTGTTTATTGTGTGAGTATGTAAAATATGATTTAAAGATTGGTTTTCTTCCTCCAGACTGATAATACTGTCTTATTTATAAAGGTGGTAATTACTACCCAATCAATTCAGCCCACAGATATGTATAACTGTAATGAAGATAGACATCTTGCATTCACCTAAATTGAATACATTTCAATGAATACATTCATTGTACATTAGAAGGAAGTACTTTCATTAACCATTACTCCTGCTGTAACTATTTATTATACAAATGCAATTAATAGTATCTCTGACATTTCATTTTCTAATATAAAAGAAATTAATGGAAAATGCCAGGTAAGTAAGTTTTCTAGAAAGTTGCTAGTGACATCTGCTTAATTACAAACCATATTTTAAAAATTCACCATTTGTAACAACTATCAAGGGGAGAAATGGTCATGAAGAGATGATGAAGTAAACATCGCTTGGCTTTCGCTGGGGAATTGACTGCAAATATGTTCACTTCACAGATTCAGGTCACTGACAAATACCCATTCTTAAGCTGTCTGAGGTCGTTCTGGTATCAATCTGTACAGTTCTAAAGAACTGTGTTTACATTCTACAGGTGCTTAAAATGGGCCTAGAAACTCCTGAAGTGATGTACTAATGCAGTCTAAAGACAATGGCTTTGCTTTTTAAAAAAGGACAAGCGAACTACATCAATGCCAAAACTCCAAGGGAATTCTCTCTTCAATATCTGTTCTCTTCAATATCTGCTATCATGTCTGATAAAAATGTCTGCTACATTTGGTTTACTTGTTCTATAACCAGAGATGTTTAAAATTGATGGTGCTCACCAAGGCACTCCATTATTTCAAACTGTTGTTCCAGGCTTCTATTTGTTGAAATTCTAACAGATAATTTACTTTCAAACTTAGAGAAATTCAGCAATTGTGATAGTATGCTACACAGAAGCTCTATGTCTCAAATCTTGAAATATTAACTTCAATCTGAGACAATGTGTCAAAGTAAGGCCAACGTATTAAAATGGTAGTTTACTTTGAGGAAAAGGCAGTTACATGGGCTAAAAGAAATGCAATAGAGTGAGCTCATTTCAAGATCATGG
Source organism: Rhinolophus sinicus (assembly GCF_057876585.1). Lineage (NCBI taxonomy): Eukaryota > Metazoa > Chordata > Mammalia > Chiroptera > Rhinolophidae > Rhinolophus > Rhinolophus sinicus. The sequence goes on from NC_142504.1 coordinate 36,334,297, forward strand.
AATGATGTACAAAAGCCTGTCTCTGTTGTCATATAATTTGGAAGAAATATTTGTCACTTATGTTTTGTCTATTAATTATTATTCTCATAGAAATTTGAAAAACTTCCATCAGTAACTTCAGAAATCATCAAAAGTAACTCTGTATACCGGTTTTATGGGTACGAGCTCTGACAATTAAGTTCATGAATTTGTTGCAATGATGTTGCTAAGCTTTTGTGCTATCAGAGGGATTATTCATTATGAATTTGTACCAACTGGATAAACAGTTAACCGAGTTTGCTATTTGGAAGTGCTGAAAGGCTGTATGAAAAAGTTTGACGACTTGACCTTTTCACCAATTCATGGCTCTTGCATCACGGCAATGCACCAGCTCACACGGCACTGTCTGTGAGTTTTTAGCCACTAAATAAATAACTGTATTGGAAGATGCTCCCTACTCAGCTGAACTGGCCCCCAATGACTTCTTTCTTTTACCTGAAGAAAAAGGAAATATTGAAAGGAAGACATTTTGATGACATTCAAGACATCAAAGGTAATATGATGACAGCTCTGATGAACATTCCAGAAAGAGTTCCAAAATTGCTTTGAAGGGTGGACTAGGTGCTGGCATCAGTGCATAGCTTCCCAAGAGGAGTACTTCATAGGTGACCATAGTGATATTCAGCAATGAGTTATGTAGCTCTTTTTCTAGGATGGGTTCGCGAACTTAATTGTCAGATCTTCGTACACACGATGTTTCAAAAATAAATTAATAATATTTGTCAGTTAATGTCAGAAAACCTGATTACCTGGAAACTTGGGCCTAAGTTCCCATGTGTCACTATGGCAGTACCAATAGTCCAGTGTACCCATGTTGTGGTGGACAGTCTAGAGTTGAAACAAATTTTTACAGCAACTTGAGCAGTTGGAGGATCGATACATGTCGTTAACACTAGTACCAACTCAATAAGCTATATAGCGGCGCTCTAATCTATTGTGTGTGTTTGTGTGTATATGTGCATTTGTTCCCACTGTGTATAAAGTCAGTCTAAGAGAGCCAGCTGCAATAGAACAGCAGTTATGGGCCCACTGTAAAAGAAGTGGAATAGAAAAGTTAGAACCATCATACAGGCATGTAATTGGAAGGCACCTCAGAAATTATTTTCCAAATTAAAAAAATTAATACAGTTCTTTGTTTACTCAGATTGATATAGGATGATAAGTAGCGGATCGGGATGAGAACTCACATTCTTGACTGCATCTTATGAGACCAATGGCAGAACAATTAATTCTATGAGGTATATTTCCTCATTTGGAAAAGAAGGTTGATCTAAAGGACTAGATTTTTGTGTCCCTAAAACTCAATATGTATAAAGAAATATCTGGAGACTTTAAGATGACATAAATATAGATATATAGATATAAGTATTCTCTTTCTTAAAACATAGAATCAATATCTCCTTAAAAGCATAATTAGAAAGTATGTTCATACTCTTGAAATGCCAGCAATAGAAAATTTCATTTTCAAACCATCTTCTACAGAAAGAGATAGGCTCACTCTCAGTAGAGGACCTCCTCTTCCCTTTATTCTCCTAAGCTTAAAAAAAAAAAAAAAAAAAGCACTTAGAAGTTGTCCATTGATAGATGAATAGATAAAGAAGATGTGATATAGATGATATAGATATAGACATAGATATCCAATGGCATATTACACAGTAATAAAAAAGAGTGAAATATTACCATTTGTGACAACATGGATGGACCTCAAGGGTATTATGCTAAGTGAAATAAGCCAGGCAGAGAAAGACAAGCACAGCATGGTTTCACTTATATGTGGAATCTAAAAACAAAACAAAGAAAACAGACTCATAGAAACAGAAACCACAGGGACGGTTATCGGAAGGGAGGGAGTGTGGGTATGGGTGAGAATATAGTCAATAATATTGTGATAAGTTTATTCATGGTGATAGAGGATCACTAGGATTCATGGGGTGAACATATTGTAAAGTAAAAAAGTATTAAATCATTATATTGTACACTTCAAACTAATAAAACCAATATAAAACTGTACACCAACTATACTTAAATTAAATAAAAAAAATAAAAAAAAGCAGTTAGTTTTACAAGTCCATAGATTGCTAGTTACAGATAATTACAGTGGATTAAGCACTGAATTTAGCTAGTACTGATGGCTGGCTTTAGAAAGGAAGCTTCCTTCTTTTCTGATATTGGAAGGATATCAGAAATGAAAGGGGAGAAAAAGCAAAAGATAAAAGAATTCATACCTCAGACCTTATTTAAAAACTTTTTTATGCTATCCTTGAAGAAGTTTGGTATAGGTAAGGATTTAGTCGTGTTAGGAAGGTTTGGATCAGTTAATGTGTTACTCTACTGTGCAAGATAACACACAATTCCCATTCTCAAGAGACTCTCAAACCACCTGCAGGGATAGAATTAATTCACAAATTGCAAATGACAACAGAAAGGGATATATAATCATATGACATGAACTTAAAGTGCTGTTTATTCAGAGAAGGCAAATAGCCATGCCATTGTGTAATGTGACTGTATATCTAAGCAGAATAAACTTATTAAGATAGAATTGTATAATAAGTCTAAATTAGTAGTCATGGATTTGACACTTATATATTAAAAATGAATGATACTTGAAGTGCTCTTTAATTCTGGAGTTTAAAAAGGTGCTGAGAAGGAACGAACCTACATTTTGTAGTGAGAATAAATATAAATTTTCCTTTATATACTAATAAACAAAAAGCCATATGATCTTCGTAGAGGACATAGTTCCTACTCTGTATTTCCTCTTATATTACATCTGGTTTTATTTCTGACCAGCAGCCAAGGTAGGGATTATGATCCTGACCATGTCGTTCTTAAGTATATTCCCTGTGATTAAACTCCCAGGACATCTGTCTTGGGCTTTCTGCTTCTTATGTCCGTGTCTTTATACAAAGTCTGAGTTTACTTAAATGGCCAACGCATAATTAAGTGACTTTTAAACTTGATTCCTATAGAATTTTTGCCTCCATCTATTATGCCATGGAAAACCCTGACTGTCTGATGACAGGATAACTGGCTGTGGGATATAGCCACATCCACAGTTTACAGGCTACTATGAGCAGTGCTTACTCCATAGAATAGGATTCACCCCAATAGACTCTGGTGCCTGTTGAGATGGTCCTTTGGGTGTGCCCCTTATGGGGCTAATTGCGTGGTACCCTGCTGTGGTCTGACATTGACCTCCAGGTATGTTTGTTCTGGGGCCTTTTGGCAGCGGATCCATTGCAGGCCCAGATCAGCTTTTTCTGTGACTGGCTGGGGACTACCTGGTAGGAGCTACAAAGCAATCCACTGCCAGTGCTGGACCTGAAGGTGTGTGGAAGAGGCCACACTGCAGTGAGAATAGCTGCCACCAGTACCAAGCCTGGGGCAGCTGTACAAAAAGCCCAGGATATCCCCAGGCCCGCTGCTGCCTGCCGGCTCCCATAAGACTCAGCCACTGATAGAGTCTCATTTGTATGTGAGTTGGATGAGGCAGCATCTCAGGGAGTTAGCGGGGTGGGAGGAGTGTTCATCTGGTTAATGTAGATTCTGGTTTGGTGCCAGTGTTGAGTCTGAAACTACTCAGCAAAAGTCTCAGAGCACACTCAGGCCAGTTGCTATCTGCCTGGGGCCTGCAGACTCCAATTGTTTTTTAAGAAAGAGTGCAATGTGGCAGGGCTGGCTCCTTACTGAGAAAGTGCCTCAGGCATTGAGTGAGTTGGGTGAGGTGAAATCCCAGGGAGTCACCAGGGTGGAGCAAGTGGGTGGAGCAAACAGAGTTTACCAAGTCAATGCAGATTCAGATTTGGCCATGTTGGGGAGGGCTCAACACAGGAAAGATGGTGTCCACCTGCGGGATGCACAGGAGGAGGGTAATACACAGAGAAAATGGCAACTGTCTCTCCATTCCTCATCCTGAAGCCACACAACTCTGTCTCTCCTTGTATGTCTTTGATACCTCCCGAGTCACTGTTCCTCCACCAGAGGTCAGGGTGAGTGCCTACAAGTGAGTAAGTTTGTGGGCAGGCAATTTAAGAGGACATCTGGGTTTCCCGCAGCCTTCTGTCCCAGCTGGATGGGCAGAATCCAGTTTTTCACAGCCAGATGGTGTGGGGACTCCTCAGCACTAGTACTACAGACTGGTGAGCCTGGTGTGGGACTGGGGTACCTCATTTCTTCAGGGGGTGACCTCTGCAGCCAAGATATACCTCCTGATTCTTAACCATCACACACAAGTGTGGGGCTGGCTTATTCTGTGTCTCCGCCCCTCCTACCAGTTTCGATGTAGCTTCTTTATATCTGTAGTTAGAAAATTTCTGTTCAGCTAGACATCAGGTGGTTCTCCAGGTTGATTGTTCTACAATTTAGTTGTAATTTTAATGTGGTCTTGGGAGGAGGCAAGCACAGCATTTATGTATTTATGTACTCTGCCATCTTGGATCTTCAATCTCTCATGGGATATTTTTCAGGAGTCCATGTGTTTTGTAGTAAATTTAACATCACGGCTGGAGATGTTATAGACTAGGATTTAAAAGATTGGAAATAAATATTTATTAAGTTCTTACTGTGTTGGTATTGTTATGTTAGTTGCCATAGGAGCTTTATGAGACTCAGAAGGTACTGTGTCTGTACTAAAAGAATGTATAGTTAGGAAATGGAGATAAGACAAGAAGAAAATAAGGAAGCACTTTACATGTAATAAAGAGTAAGAGCATTTAGGAGGCACACAGATGGGGGCAAGGGTCTGAATCCTAGGTCAACCGCTTGCAAACTACATGAACTTCAGTGCATCACTTAACTTCTGTAAAATGAGAATGATAATGTCACTATCACAGGATGATTATAATGACTAAATAAGTTTTAATAAATGCCTAACTGTTCCAGGCACCACACAGCAGATCTGTCATTCTATCTATCCATCTATCTGTCTGTCTGTCTGTCTGTCTGTCTGTCTGTCTATCTATCTATCTATCTATCTATCTATCTATCTATCTATCTATCTTTCTATCTATCTATCTAGAGTATAGCTCTAGATCAGACAAGATAGCCTGAAATTAGATCAAGGTTATATTTCTAATGAGTATTGATCACTCAGCAATTGAATTTGAATGAGTGTCTTCATCTGTAAAACAGGACAGTGTATGAAATGAACTCATAGGACCATTGTACTAATTATGGAAACAAATCAAATGAAATACTTGGCGTAGTACTAGGCTAATATGGCTGTTCATTTCATTACTTTTTTTTTTCTTCTGGGTTTTGTTTTGATTCACTTGTTTGTATACAGTTTAACTGCAAATACAAAAACATGCATTGGATTTGAGTGTGATATGCTGTGACAGTTAAAGACAGATATTGGGCTGGTCAGAGTAGAAGTGTCGGATGGGGAATGGAGACTTGAGGGAGAATCCTTGAGGACTGCACTAAAAAAATGCTGCCTCCAATAGGGAAGTGGGAGAGAAGCCTCCTATAACTGACACACAAACACTCTAAATAAATAAAGAATGGGCCCATAAAGTCCAATAAAAAAGGATTTCTTCCCACAGAGAAGAGATGTAGTTGGCTGTACAGACTGAGAGATGTACAATGTTGATGACACTTTTTTTTCCCAGTGGGACTTTTCTTTGTGTTGCAAACTAAAGGGGGGGAAATTCAGTGCAGAAACAAGCAGAAGCGTCAGACACTTCATCATGTACTTATGAGGACATTAGTGCCCTTTATTGCTGACTCTTTTATTTCCAAACTCCCCATGGTGCCATATTATGGATAAGTTACTTGTAAGAAATAATGTTCTTTGCATTAAACATACATTTTCCTTTCTGTAAACAGGCTCTGCTTTCTACTACAGATGGTGAGGTGAGCTGGGTTCCTGACCTGACCTTTTGCTACTGTGTCTGTTGGATTTCTGCATTCGGTACTAGCACAATTCAACTGATTTTTTTTTAAAAAAGGAATTTTTTAATATTGAAAAAAGCTTTAGATTTTTTGGTCAGATTTTTACTACTTACTCTGTAAAAAAACTGTGATTTGAATGTTTATTAATTTATAACATATAGGAATCTCCTTCAGAGATTAACAACAAATAATGTTTACTCATTCTGCAAGGGCATATGTTAATTTCTATTAAATTTATGTGAAAATATTCCTTAGGTTTCATGACAAACAATCTCAAGGTCATTTTATTTGTCATTTAGTATAAAATGTGCAAATTTACAGGATTTTTTCATTAATTGCATATGATCTAATTGATTCTATAGTATGTCATTAAAAGAAGAAAAATGTATTCTTACAAATGGTATTAATATTATTGTACAGAAATAAGCACTCACTCAGGGTGACCACAAACTTGGAAGGTAGTTTGAAATGATTTTGAGCATTATACATTTTATTATTAGGTTGGTGCAAAAGTAATTACGGTTTTTGCTACTATTTTTGACATTGTAAACCACAATTACTTTTGTACCAACCTAATATTAATAACAAAATGGCAATAATAAAATTTCATGAGCTCTAACTACAAAGGTTATCTAAACTCCCACTAATCATTTTGCTTATTTAGCAAGTAAAAAGTTTTAAAATGACTCATCTGTGTATATGTCTTTGTGTGATAACATGCTTATAAAATATTCCCATTTAATCTTTGTGCCTTGAATCAACTCATCAGTTGATCAAGTTGTATTATAATTAAACATGAATTTGTAAAGGTTTAATTATCTGTTGAAGTTTGTCAATTCTTCTGCTGTCCATTTGTTAATACTTTTATGAAAACTTGGATAGTCTGAGGTCAGTGTTCTTTCATCAATCTTTAATGACCGCATATGTATGTGGAAACACACCCATAAGATATCATTATTTTAAAAAATGGTTTAGTAACATCTAAGCATTCAATGTGCTAATCAATTGAAGAACAATTTATTCAGATAGAAATGAGGTCATATTTCCTCAATATTCAAAATTAAAATATAGGAAAATTTCCACTTTCTTGTGTCTCCATTTAACTAAATTAAATTTAACTGCACTAACCTATGCATAAATTGCCTATTATAATAAGGGGGGATCAAGAACATACATTTGTTCTTAAAAGTTAAATATAAATTCCAATGAGTAACCAAGTAACAAGTATATTAAATTAAGATCTAAGATCCCTGTTTTCTCATAAGTAAAATTTCCAAAATATTTCTCCCCTTTTAATTTTTATGCAGAAGTTACAAAAAGGAGATAACATGTGAAAACTCATAATGTATGCAATACATGATTGTAATCGATAACCAATGGAATAAAAAAGGGAAAAGAAATGAAAGAGCTGTTATGCAGATATTTGTGGGAACTTGTATGGCACTAAAGGAATTCTTAAACTTGTTACAGCCAATCACCGTGAGCTTTTTGTTCTCTTTTATATTGTTTAGTTTGGGCACTAGGAATTGAAAGATATGAAGCTAAATTCTTAATTAAACAGCTTACACCCCTTACCAAAAGAGCTAATTAAATATTATTGTGTTGTTTTTTGTAACTGCAGAATAGTTTGCATTTAAAATTTTATATAAATGAAACCGTACAGTGCGTACCCTTCTGTCTGACTTTTCACTCAACATAATTATGTTGTGTATATCACTTGCTAATTTTTATTCTTAGATGGTGTTCTGTTGTGTGGCTATGTCAGAATTGTTTATCCATTTCCCCATTGATAGGCATTTTTTCTTTCCAGTGGTACTCTTATCTGAGGGAGGGGTGATAGGGGTGGAAGGAAAGAATTATAAAGGGTGGTAAATATGTGAAACTATCTTGATTGTAGTGACAATTTCATGGATGTATACATGCATATGTCAAAACTGATTAAATATGTGCAGTGTTAAAATGTTAATGATTAGTCTTTCTTATTTATTTTATCCCAATAAGAATTCCCTTTTCTCCCACTGTTGAGAAAAGATGTAGGCAAATGTTATCCTAAACATAACAGCATCAATATTTTCTTCAAATATTTAGTTATTTCTTCTTTATTCCACTCTAAAAATGAAAATTATTTTCATAATTTTGCATAAATATCACAGATAATTTTGTTGCCAGATAAAGTTTTATTCACACATTTACCTTTCCATGAGTAAGGTAGAACTTAATATGGAAAATACGCTTGGTAGATGCACTTCTAAAACTTCCAGTTCAGATTTCTTCCCTGCCACTTGGCTGTAGCATTTTAATTCTGCTCCCTACATAATGTTCTCAGGCAATTAGTTTTCTTTTTTTCCCTGTATCCTTTTTGGTCTAATGGTATATTTTATGGAGGTGGGGGAGAGTGCTTAATTAAGTTCATGATGCAAATATTACTGAATGTCAACCAGATAATTTTTCTAAAATAGAGATTTCATGATTCTTTACAGAGATTAAAATATTACTGAAGTGAAAAACAAGTGGTTCAATTGATGCAATAGTTAATTCATACCTTATAGGCATAACCTTAACAACTAATGAGTTATTCAGCATTTAGTTGAAAGCAAATTCAATAATTTGGTGCTCTATTTTTTATACTCTATCAGTATTATGAGCCGTTAATAGTATTTAGGTGATAATTTTGTGTTATAAAAGATAATTTCTGTGCCAGTGGCAGCTGAATATCATTTCTAATCAACAATTAATTATATATTAAAATTAACCACTCACTTGCATATTTTATAGATTGAAAATTAAATTATTGATAAATGTTCATATTAAAATTTTTGTGAAATACATATGATAATTTAGTACTTAAAAGAAACATTTTACATGTTTTGTGTACATTTTATTTGTTAGTCTTGAAAACTGATTCTATTTAGGTTATTTTATTTTTCTTTTTTCTGTGTTTAGCAAACATTTATCTTACCTAAATTTGACATAATTTTAAAAAGTCATTCATATGAAGAAAATGCAATAAATGGTGTGTGAGTTCTGTTTTGAGGTCGGAGCCCAGGGAGACCTCAGGTTTATACCTAGCTTTACTACCATCTGGGTGTGTATGACTTCCCTCATTTTCAGGTTTCTGATCTCTAAAAGAAGGGTTTGGTTAAATAGACACATTTCTTTTGAAATTTGCCTTTAAGTTTTGTCTTTTGGGAATAGGGCTTCTTAAATATTGAAGTGTATGTTTGAGGAGAAAAATGGTCACTAATAGAATATTTCTGACAATATTGTCAGAAGGAAAGAGTTTGAGGGAGAGGAGGCTGAATTTTTTCAGGCTTGCTGATTTCCACAATGATTTATTCATTGATAGAATAGATGAATACACATTCTTTTCTACAACTCTTTGCCACTGTAGACAAAGCCCAAGGCACAAGAAGACATTACACTAAATATGACCTGTCACAATTTCCTAAGATTTAATAATAATCAAAATCTTCCAAATACCTTGAATCTAATTATTTGTGCCACAATGGAAGACATCTGATTGTACAAGTATAGTTTAAATGTGTGACACACACTAATTTAGCCTATTTTTCACTTTGTTTTTATTTGTTATCAGTTAATTTATTTGGGGCTCTCATAGTTTCTACTCAGTTAAGATAAATGACTAATAAAAATTAACATAATAGTTTTTATTGTTATACTTCCACAATTGCAATCCACTAGTGAGAAAGACTATGCTAGATTGAAATTTGCAAAGTGAAAAGTATTACTTTGCAGTTAAATGAGATTGTATGTCAGAAAACAAAAGGAAAGATTTGGAAATTGAGAATGTCAATCCTAAACGCTAAGAGCTAAAGTTAGTTCCTTAACAGTGGTGGTGAATGCAGTGATTGGAGGAGATATGTCTCTGGATTTCAAACGGAGCCTCACACAGCTACATTCCAAGTCTACAATTAAGGATTAAGCCAATATCCACTATAATTAAAGGACCCTGATATTTGTGGTCTTGCATATAAAATGCTGAGAGTAACTTTGGAAATACATTTCAAGACAGTCACTAAAGTTGACAGAATCTATCCAATCTTGATGGAAATGTTTAGATTAGAAAGGCAGGGACTAGAGAAGTTGGCTTGTCCATCAAGGTCCTGAAAATAATTGTTTCCCTGGAGATTATATTGCAAAGGGCTCTTACTATTTTCAAAGTGAGCAAAAGAAAAGTGATTTTCTCAGTTGCCAAAAAATGTGTTTCTAAATGCAACACAACTAGTAAGCCATATCACTCAAGAATCATGCAGAAGAACAAATATATTGTTTTATTTTTATAAACATATTTTTAATTAAAAAACAATATTATATGGGGGGGTATTTATTTCACAATCAGATGGCTGACATAGAGCTTAATGGGAACTATTGCTCAGATTAGAACAAAGTTGTTGGCCCTTTTGTGTACAAAAGAAGAGTTGCAGTAGGGATGTAACCTTTAAAAAGAATACAAATAGAGAGAAATTTAACTCTGGAAGTGTTTATTTTTAGGTGTTTGGTTTTATACATTTGGGTACATGACAGGAATAGCTTTACTTCTTTCTGTTTTAACTTTTTTTACCCCAAATTTTGGGGGTAGTTCTTATAAAATAGTATCCTACAAATCTTACTATGTCAAACAAGCAAATAATTTTTCTATACAAAAATAAAAATGCCATTATTTATAGTGACAAATCTTATTAACTGACAAACTAACTTTTAGGTAGCACAAAGTAAACTAGCTGATAAAAAGTTTATCTATTTTTTTTTTTTTACAGGAATTAGTACTTTAACTGTACTGTGTATAATACTATGTCTAAGATAGTCCCATTTGTGGCAGAGGTAATTTGTTTTATAAATAACTATATCTTCTTTATATGTGTAATGGTGTTTGTATAATTTTTTTATTTATAAAAATTATTTATCACTATTTTGATGGACAATATATGTATATTCTATTGATTGTTAATTTTCCACATTTTCTTTTTAACAATTAACTTTTCATTGTATTAGTGCAAAGTTCAAATGGTCAGTTTAACATATCAATATATCTGTGTAGGCACAGTAAATTCTAATGTAATGATAGAATTGTTTCATATGCCTTCCATACATTTGAATGTAAAAAGGCTTTTAAAGCACTAACTTAATCATGATCAAAAATCAAAATTTTTTGGCCATATTTTCTGAGATAGTGCTAATATCAAATATCCCATTTGGCTGTCCCTAGGACAACAAATTTTACATTTGGAATATATGTTAACTATAATATTGGTATTAAGTAGGCATCTAATACATAATTTGTGCATTGTCTCAAATGTGATTTTCTAGAGCAACTTGAAAATTAGCCTCTGGATATGGTAATGATGGGTATAGTAGCTTTCATACAGAAGAAAAGCAGAGTCATAAAGCTACAGAACTCAATGATGAAAACCATGTCTGTAGTGAAGAGACTTTGGAGTATTCTTTAAATACCAGAAATTTCAAGCACCGAAGAAGCATTATAAATATAGAAATCATGAAACAACACGAACACAGAATTCATAAAGAATAACAAGAGAAAGAACTGACAATTTAAAGTTAATATTCCCTATGTTAAATGTCTTATAAAGACTGTATTACATTATTAACCATTTATTCTTTTCTAAAAGATGGCTGGGGGACAAAAAGATAAAAGACAAGTCATTCGTCATTTTTCAAAATGTCATTTCATGTATGAAATGAATCCATAAACTTGATTGCATAAGCTGCTGTACTAGGCCGACAGTTTTCACTGTTATTTATCAGAGGAAAATTCAGTATAATATTTAAAGTAAACAAAGGGACACTGCTTTGAAGTGTGTGTGTATAGTTGGAGTCCTGCAACGCATAGGCTTGTCCAGAGTACTCTACAGCATCTCTGTACAATGTGAATGCTTAGCTCTGCCATTTCTAAGGGCCCTTCACCTCACAAACTCAGTTATTTCATCATCCTATTTTGATCTTATTCTTTTTTTAATCTTTATTAAATCTATTGGAGTGACAATGGTTAGTAAAATTATTTAGGTTTCAAGTGTACAATTCTGTAATACATCATCTATATATCACATTGTTTGTTCACCACCCAGAGTCAGTTCTCCTTCCGTCACCATATATTTGACCCCCTTTACCCTCTTCTGCCATTCACCGCACCCCTTTTACCCTCTGGTAACCACTAAACTGTTGTCTGTGTCTATGATTTTTTGTTCGTTTGTTTATCTTTCAGTTTTATATTCCCACATATGTGTGAAGTCATATGGTTCTCAAATTTTTCTGTCTGACTTATTTTGCTGAGCATGATAATATCAAGATCCATCCATGTTACCACAAATGGCAATATTTCATCTTTTCTTATGGCTGAATAATATTCCATTGTATATATGTACCACATCTTCTTCAACCAATCATCTATCAAAGGACACTTTGGTTGTTTCCATGTCTTGGCTACCGTGAATAATGCTGCAGTGAACATAGGTGTACGTATATCTTTACGGATAAATGTTTTCAGATTTTGGGGGATAAATCGCCAGAAGAGGGATTTCTGGGTCATAAGGTCATCTTATTCTGAATCACCTTCCATACATCTAATCTAAGATCAGACCAGCCTTTGCATGGTGGAGAGCTGAGAAGCTGTTTGCCTGATTACTGGAATGTGCTTGATTCCATAGTGACAACAGCTCATAAAAAAAGGCTAACTGTATAAAAGATTGAAATTAAGGACCTGCAAAAAGATTTGTCGGTGTCTGTTCCTGTTGGCTTCCGAATGACTCAGGCCTCTCAACAAGATCCTGAATTTAGAAGCTGCATATTCAAATGCCAGAAGGAATCAGACATAAATGTACAGATGGCTGTATAAATAAAATAACTGTCAGTGATTTCTTATTTTGCTTCATAAAATGAATGCTATGATTCTGGCTAATCTTGTCACAGCCATTTACCATTAAGGAAGGCATCATTTGAAAATTAAAAGTATTCCATTTTTCATTCACATCTGACTGAGACTTGCTCTACCTGAGCTTGCAATATACTTAGATATGCAGTATATGGAATTAAAGAAGAAATGAATAAATTGAATAAGCGGGAGAAAAACCTGCTATGTCATTCCTTCCATAGAGAAAAAAAGGAATAGTTTTTTAAAAAGGAAATAGTTTTATTGATTTTTCTCTACCATTATTTATTCTGACTTTTCTCCTGCATAGATAAGCAGACCAAGTTAAACAATTCCTTTGAGACTTCCAGGGGCCTTTTGTATGCTCTAATAGATCTTATATAGATTGCCTAATAAATAATATCATTTTGGTCACATGCCTAATAAACAAAATACAAAGCCTTAATTCCTTCATTATCTGGCTCCAGAACACTTTCCAGTCCTGTTCTCCAAGGTGCTGCTCTATGTATCTTATGTTCCCATCAAGGTAAATGACTCTCTACCACTAGCAATGCCTATTATTTTCCCTCATCTGCACCTTTTCTCCAATTCTTATTCTTGGAATGCCACTCTCATGCTTCCTTATGGTTCTATTTCAGCCAACATTCAAGGCACAACTCATTTGCTATGTCGGTTCCATGAATCCTTAAAAAAATCTTTGCCATGAGCCCCAGTTGCTCTTTACTCTTTTCATATGACCTGTATCAATTTCATCCTTGCACATGTACCTTGTCTTTGTGTCTATTTCTTGAAAATATTGATCATGCATTAATTGCCATAATTTCCTAGGATTTAACGCTTCTGGTACAGAGTGGACATTCAAAGTACATATTTTTGAATAAACCAATTGGAATGTCTTCCCCTAATGGGGGCAGAAAGACTCTAGATGTAGTCAAAATACAAACCTCAGCAGAATCAGATAATTGGTAGATCAAATCAGAGAATGCGAATCAACAATGAAAATATTTATTTCAACTCCGATTCTTTCCACTGAAGAACAACTGTCCATAATCATTGCATAATGCTCTCTACTAACCACCATTATGGAAACAGAGGCACAGAAGGAGTTGAGCTGCCTTCCTTAGTTCTCCGGAGGGAAGGTTGAGCTTGTTTTTTTAGAAAATAGCCAAGAAAAAACTGAATTTAACATTCTCCCTTCTATGTCATTTAAAAACTGTGTTTCCGAAAACTAATTGCAATTACTATTCCACCAGGAGTGTTAGTCAACAATGAAAAGAAGCTTGTAGGTTTGTACCTAGAACACACTTATCATGGACGGTAGCTCCAAGTACACTAGTCTTCTCTTACAATGTCATGAATCTATTGCACTAAATTCTTCTATTGCTGCATATAATTCTCAGGAACATCATAATATATTGTATTTGGTGAATTTGGATTTTTGATAAGGTCAAGCTCAAATAAGCTTAGCCTTACTTCGGAGAACATGCTTTAACTATACTTCTAAGTATTCTTTCACATGCTATGTCAATTTTTGATTCCTGAATACTAACCATAATACTATGCTTCTTAAAAATAGAATGAATAAAACCAAGTGATTTAGTATCTATAATTAGGTAGCAAACCACTGTAATAGCATCTTTAAGTAAGGGCAATTTCCTATTTGATCGTGTTTGAATTAAATGTCATCTGCTCAAAGTTAATTTGTTGCAGTTTCCATTTCAATTAATCCTCAATTCAGAAAGCTTATGGGTTGAAATATTAAGAATGTATTCTACTGATTTGGTTGCTAATAGAGAATAAACTGGCACATAACATGTCTCTTAGGAAGTTGTTCTTAGCAAGTACATTTTTTAAAGTGTAACTTTTATTAAAACATAACTTGCATACAGTAAAGGAATAAATCATAAGCTCAATGAGTTTTTACAAAGCGAACACATCTTTTCAGCCAGCACCCAGATCAAGAAATAGGACATCATCAATGCTGCATAATATCCATTAAGCCCTCTCACAGCAACTCCTCCTCAAAGATAATCATTCCCCTGACTTGTAACTTTATGACCATCCAGTTGTGTTTGTGATTAATAGTGTCTTCGTCCATTTGAGCTGCTATAACAAAAATACCAAAGACTGGGTGGCTTAAAAAACATTAATTTCTCACAGTTCTAGAAGCCGGGAAGTTCAATACCAAGGCACCAGCAGATTCAGTGTCTGGTGAGAGCCCACTTCCTGGTTCACAGAAGGCAAGTCCACTTCAGAAGATATGTTATAAATATCCACAACAGTTCTGTGAACTGTTCTTGCTGCTGTGTACTCACATGGGAAACAGAAAGAGAACTCTCTGGGATTTTTTTCATAAGGGCATTAAATCCCATTCATGAGGGCTCTACCCTCATGGCCTAATCACCCCCCCAAAACCAAAAAAGACCCCTCTAAATACCATCATATTGGAGGTTAGGACTTTTAGCATATTAAATTAAGGGGGACACAAACATTCAGTCCATAACAGATATATAGGTAGGTAGGTAGGTAGGTAGGTAGATAGATGATAGATAGATAGATAGATAGATAGATAGATAGATAGATAGATAGATAGATAGACAGATAGACTCATCAGCATATGTGCTTTTGTGTCTGGTTTCTTTTGCTCAAAATTATGGTTATAAGTTATATTTGCATTATTGCCTGTGACAATGTCTTGATCATTTTCATTGCTGTATATTATCCCATTATAGCAATATACCATCATTTATTTATCCATTCTATTTTTGAAAGACATTTGAGTTGATTCTAGTTTGGGACTATTTCAAATAGAACTGTTACAAATATTTTTAGCATATGAAGTGAAATTGCCAGGTCATGGGATACACGTATGTTCAGCTTTATTAAATATTTTATATATAGATTTATGTAACTATTTTCATACTCACATGATATTCAGTAGTTATAATACCTTAATTTATGATAAATTACTAAAATATTAACATATTAAAATATTTTAGTGTTATAAAATACTTAAAATACTAAATATGGAGTAAATATGGAGAATACAAGTGACACTATAATTAATATATACAGAGAAGAAAGATTACTGTTCATTGGGTGTGTGTGTGATATAAAGTAAAATTCTACAACTTTGAAACACAATTTACAAAGAGAGATAGACATATATTCCACACAGTCAGGGATTAACTTTTTGAGTCAAAGAAGTAATACCTTTAATTTTAGGTCCTTTGTTAAATAATGTGGAACAGAAAGAGTTCAAGGGGTTAACTACTACTCCAGGAGGGCTCATACAGCAGTCTCAAATTGAATTGTTTCTAGAAGCCCTCAGTCTCTGTGGCACCACTAGAACCACTCATTGTCTTCTGTTTAGTGCATTCTCTCCTAGTACTGTGATAGAATTAGCTCTACCTCTCAAAGTGTGTTTGTTGATTTTGATGGCAGTAAAGGTGAAATATACACTATTGATGCATCAAAATATTTGTTTAAACTCTTATTCCAGTCAAAGGGCAATTCCAAAGCTAAGATAGTGTTTTATTACTTCACAATGGAGTGAAGTGGTGGGAAAGAAGCTTAATTTAAATTTTAAATTATGAGTGAGATACAATCCCCTGAGTTTTGCTTATCGACAATAAAAGTTCTGGTTATTTCTAAACCTCTATATTTTAAATACCAAGTTCTACAAATGTAAATTAAGCACACCAAATTTACTACATTGCTGTAGAACATAGCTGGTAGGAAATCTCAAGTTTACTCTATTTAAGTGGCAAGAAAAAATGTGACTATAGTTAGTAATATAGCTGATAGGGCAAAAGAAAAAATATATACATTACAGGAACGTAAATCAACAAAGAGTATGCTAGGTGACCTTCTGCTTATAGACTGAATTGACTGATACAGGCACAAGCACTGAGACATGTTTCTTTTTTTTGCTTAATTGAAGAGTTTGACTGGGATATCTAGCTAAATATTTTGAAACACAGATTATACTAACTGCTGTCCCTTTCTTACTTCTCACTTAGTGCAAACTCGTGCCCTCTTGCATCCTCTGTTGAAACTATTATCTCAAAGATCATCAAAACATTGTTTCCCAAATGAAATATGTCTTCTAAATACTCATTCAGATAGTCTAGTGTCCTTTGTTTCTTGTTTGGTCTATGACTGTCACAATTACCTGTCCCTAACCTGTCACACATCCTTTCTTTGATGAGTTCTATTTAAAAAACAGTGGCAAGAACTCAAAGTGCCCCTTCAGCTAGGGGTTTGTGAGACCACTCCCTACTGTAGGTCAATTACACGAATTCAATTCTGAACATTTCAGTATTTACTCTTCAAATAAATCTTCCTGTAGTTTCAAAACTCTACTGTCTGGAATTTCAGAGTTTCTTGAAGTCTAACATGATTCAATTATTAATGAGAGGAAGCAGTATTGTTTCGGGCTAAGATCTCAGACTTTGAAATCAGATGGCTCAGGTTCAAATCCCATTTTTGCCTTCGCTAGCTATTGGACTTTGAGCAAATGAATCCTCAGAAGCCTTGGTTTCCCTATTCATAATAAGAAGGTGCTATAATAGTGCCCACCACATAGATTCATTAAAACAAACAAATACGATCATGGATATAAACACCCTAAGTGACATGTACTCCTTAAACCCCAAGTAATTTATCATCCTTGTTAGTTTTACTATTGTTTTTTGATAGATGTGAATAGCATAAGCACATCATGTAAACTGACCAGAAATCAGAGTTTAATTCAGGCTAAATCAGACCAATCTTATTGGTCATTTATAGAAACATTTTTTTCCTGGTGTATTTTGTCCCATAGTGTTAATCTTATCTTGAATAAATCCAGGATTTTATCATGTCCATTTTTCCTGGGTAAATAAAGGAAGATACCCCAGAGGTATTGAGCTTTGGTCTGATTGTCAAAAGATGAGTAACAAATTGCTGGGCTATTTTGAATGAGGGAAGAATTATTGAGAAAGAGAAAATCCATGTACAGAGGTGTGAAGGTAGAACAGAGCTGACTTGGGAGAGCCCAGGTGGCTGAGTGCTGCTGGAGGTAACACTTGAAGGGCAGAAGGTATGAAAGGCAGAGAAGTACATTCTGTTTTGCTTTAAACAATAGAACGGAGCTCATGCAATTTTTCCTTTACATCAAGGACCACAGCAAAAAAAACTTTAGCCTTGTTAAGAGCTTGATTACAAAGCTTGATTCTATATGGGACTCAAGAGTCTTTTTACTGAAGAAGATAGGTTGTTCAACACTTCCTTTCCCCAATTCCCTTAACCTCCTCAGTCCCAGCTCATCACAGGTATAAACTGAAATTAACCCCCACTCATTCTTAATGCATGGACTTAAAAAAAAGATTCATCTGTGCTCAGGGAGGCCAGAAGGTAAAGTCATCTGTCACATCTGATCCCTACTGTCAAGAACGAGGGCAAACACATTGGTGGAGCCATAGTTTCTGCATCCAGATATGCACCACTAAAGGAAATTGATGGATGCATTAATTAATTAGGCAAATCATGCTGGGCCACTACATCAAACAAGGTATCACTATAGCCTGAAAAGATAAAATATCCATTTTTCTCCATTTCAAAATGAAGAGTAAAATTCTGTTTTTGGTTATACCCAGTTCAACTTAACATGTGTTTTCATACAAAAGAAAGAAAATGAAATGTTTAGTGACTTCATTTTAAAGTTACTAAACTATTCCCTAGGTCTTTCTTTCTGGATTCTAAGTGCACAAACAAAAAGTTGAAGTGTATTTGAAGTGCACTAAAAGTTGGTTTCTAGTTTTATACAGGGGACTTTGAAATTTTTCAGTAAAAGCACACTTAACTGACCTCTAAGAACTGATTTGAAGGTTTACCCATAGCTTCTTGTCCCTTTTAGACCATACTGTCTAAATCCTGAGATTCGGTGAAGGCTTGTCCTAGTATAATGTATTATTCTTGGGCACTTGAGTACTTGACCTCCCACTGTCTCAGCTGTTTGTTTGCTTTTATAAATTATTCATATTTCTTCCCCAACCTGTTTATGGCACTTATTCTTGTTACTGTACTTATACTGCTTAATTGAATATTTTATTTACTAATACAATATCTTTGAAATGAAAGCTCTTTCTACAACAATCATGCTCAATGCTTTGAAAAGACTCAAGAAATGATGTTATTGAATTACATGTGAAGACAATGACATTAAAAAATTGGGTGAAATAGCAGAAATCTAGATGTATTTGACATTCATATTGCTTCATACCTATCAATTAAGTTCTCATTCTACTCTGAATGACCAAAATAATTTTGGATGAAGAATTCAAATATGCAAGAAAAGACAAGAAATTTCACTCCAATGAGCAGATTATTCTCATAGGGAAGTACTTAACTTACTACAAAAGAAGGAGGGATATTCTAAGCTAAAATTTGTCAGTTTCATATGTATAATGTCTCATAATTTCTGGCTTTAAGACAATTTTTTATTAACCAACCAACCATGTATCCAATAGCATTAGCTAAAAGATTTTGACTGCCCATGAGGACTTTTGAGGCACACACAGAGTAAAGGATATCAAATTTGCTCTTAAATGCATAAATGTAAAAAATAAATAAATAAAAATTTAGATGTATTAGCACAATTATAGCTCAATTCTTTACTAACATTTCCCTCCTTCAGTTTAGTTCTGAGATATGCTAAAATAATGTGGTAAGACAGTTTGCACGCGTA
The DNA here is from genome assembly GCF_057876585.1 of Rhinolophus sinicus. Taxonomy (NCBI): domain Eukaryota; kingdom Metazoa; phylum Chordata; class Mammalia; order Chiroptera; family Rhinolophidae; genus Rhinolophus; species Rhinolophus sinicus. Next base: position 36,353,865 of record NC_142504.1, read on the forward strand.
TCTAAAAATAACTACTACAGGGATTTCATTTAGCTTCAGAAGGTCTGTGACCAAATCTTTATTTTCATGCCACTGTTTTCTTTCTTTTTTTGTTTTGTTTTCTTAACAGGAATGACTACTGAAAAAGCTTATGGTAATTGGTATATTAAATACTGTGAAAACTACCAAAGAGAGAAATAAAAGAAAAAATGCCCATAGAGAGAGTAATAAGAGAGAGTAATAAGATAGTATGTCATCAATGCTTAAGGCTATCTCTGTTAATAGGAGGGCTAGTTTCCCTAAGCATTTCATTGACTCCTATGTTTAAATATAGATGATTGGTACTCAAAGTTGAGCACAATGTACTGATTTTGTTTGAATACGTACTATACGTTACTATTAAATCTTTGTATCTGTGCTTTAATAACTATTTTACTTCAGTTATTGCTAGAAAAAGTCTTTTTTGGTGATTTCTTTAGTTTGCATTTAAGATGTAATAAAATATGAGGCTTCTCAGAATCATAAGAGATTTTATGAGAACTTATATATTTTAATGATCACCACTTGGGCCTCTCATTTTTCTAGTTGAGATTCCAGCGTTGTTTAATAATGAATGCCATAACTTGCCGATCTACCTGAGCTGGAATATGCAGAATTCAATGAACTCTAAAAGCATTTTTATAGCAGGACTTTCCTTTTATTCTCCTCATAAAAGTCATTCTTTAGTTTGGAAACTCTTACCCAAGTGTTTACAATCTTTTAAAAGTATTGTGGAAGCAGGTGCATTTTGCAAATTTTCTTAACTTCTTTTGTTGGGAATGAGTTGCTTTGTTTTAAACATAACGTGGTATTAAGCCTCATGCTTTTTTGATGCATAGAAATTCATTTAATGTTAGAATCCTGATGTACAAAAATGAACATTCAATAAAATAATGGCATACCAAGCAGTCTAACCTGAAAACATTGCATTTGTGGAGAACTACAGGTAGAATAATAGTCCAGAAATTCTTTTTCAGAATTATGCAAACTATGATGGCATTTGGAAATTATTTTTTTAACAGAAAATAGTCATCAGTAATATAAAAATCATGTGACGAAACAACAAAATGTAATTTTCAAGGCATAAATTAATATGCTTTGTAAAACTAACCAAAACACATTCTGATAACAAACAGATGGGATGATATTTAATAGGTCAGTGTTGGCTTACAGGGATTCTATTTAGGAATGCTCTTATTTTTCTTCTAAAACATTATTGTATATTTGAGTTGTTTAATTTCACATTTCCTCAGAGAAGCAGAACCAAGTTGAAGTTTCCTTTTACATCTGTGTTTCTAGAATGTAATTTAGGCAGAGTACTTCACAATCATACTCTCTAAACAGAATCTGCTGTTGGGAGTACAAAATTTCTTTATAGACTGTATATAGAAAAAAAAATGAATTATGCTCACAGCCTTTGTGTTTATTTCAGCTGGATATAGGCTCACAAAGAAGACAGGCATTTAAACATGTGTCCACAGGTGTTTTCAGATGTTGCTTTTTGGTATTTTCTTTCAGTTCTAGTTAGATTATATTTTCTTTAGCTTCTTTAATGAATATGAAAAAAAAAAAAATCTTACTGTAAGTTCCATGCTAAAACTCCTGTCTTGGATTACTCCTGAGCTGCAAGTCAGAGAGATTTCTGGCTTACAAAAAATTATTTAAAATTTCCATCATTGGATAAGTATGCCAAAAAATCTCATTTCTTTTATTTCTGCTTTGCAGTTTTATTGATGTTTTTGCTTTTGTGAAATACAATGGTATCATTTTATTTAGCAATTCAATTTAACCTTCTTGCATCTGTGTACCCTCTGTACCTTATATAGACCTCAGACATTTCACTGACTATACAGTCCAAGTCTCATTAACAGAATACCTAAAATGCAGAGATAGCTCAGTGGCAAATAGAATGCCCCAGTTATACATACCACTCCATACTGGAGAAATGGCAGAAAAGCACTATAAAAATCAAACTAATTTATTTCTTAGTTTGCCAGTTATAGTATGAGGCAGAATAATTAGTTTAGAACATAAGCTTTGAATCTGGTACACCTGGGTTTGAATCCTGACTATTCTCCCCAGTAGCCATGTAGTATTGGTAAGTTATTTGATTTTAATGAGTCACTGCTCACATTTTAAAGTACAGTAGAAGTATATGACTGCTGTGAGAATTACCATATATGGCTGCTGTGAGAATTAAATGATATAATATGTTTAAAATACGTTGTCTAGAGCCAGACACATAGAAAATACTTTATAAATTGTCACTGTTCATAGTCTCATTGTTTAGTATAGAGACAAATGGTAACCTGAGTGCTTACAGACATATGGCATTCATGTTCAATACAGTAATAGAGTGCTGTGCTATGCATCTAAACCATTGGTATTATATTGTCATAGTCTTTAAGGAAAGAGAGAAACCTGTTTGAAATTTTAGAAACTTTATCATCAAAACAGTAAAACTAAAGCTATGTTTGGAATTCAGTAAACACACAAAGATACATTTTTTTCAGTATTGTTTGAAGACATGATGGAACACATCATCAAAAAATGACAAAGAACGCAGATCACGTACCTACAGTGGTCCTATGCCCCACACCACACAAAGAACATCACAAGCTCCCGAGGTCTTCTCCCTGGGCATTTCCCTGCCAGTCTATGACAACAGAAACAGGGTTGCTTGCTTCACAAAATATCTGATCTACCAAAGTTTATGTACTCAAAATTTTTCCCAATTCCCTATGATATTTTCCTCAGAAACAGAAAGAAACAGGGTGCCTCTGATATCACATGAATCCTAACATACAACTACAACTGGCTCAGTTCAGTGTTTCTTAAATTGCTGTTCCTGGGAAACAGTGCCACATGGTGATAAGGGATGAGAAAAATATGTTTTTGTAGTTATTCTGAGGGTCATTTCTATGCTAATGTCAATAAGACTCTTCTAGACTGTTCAACAACAGATTACACAATATTATCAAATCTCATTTGATTACGAAATTAGTATTTTAAGTGTTATTTTATTCTTTAATTTAAAATTTTCCAGTTTTATTAGATATAGTGATATACAGTATACTAGTTCTAGATGCACAGCATGATAATTTGATATATGTATATAATGTGAAATAATTACCTCAATTAGTTTAGTTAACATGAATCACCTCACAGTTATAAATTATTTTTCTTGAGATGAAAACTTTTAATATTTACTCTCTTAACTTTAAAATATATGATACAGGACTGTTAATGTTGAGTGACATATTTTAATGCTCTTGAAGAGTGCTTGAGAAAGCACTGTTTGAGAGAAACTGGTTTAGTTATGAAAAGAAAAATATTTTCAAACTAAGAAAGTACAAAATGGTTAGTCCCTTGTGTAAAAATATCAGCTAATGTTTGTCAAGACATTTAAGGAGGCAGGATGGAAGAAGGAAAAGAGGAAGGAAGGAAAATGAGAAGGAAGGATGGAAGAAAGGAATGCTGTCCACAATTAAAGACTAAAGTTCACAGACACTAAGCGGATTCCAGAATAATAAATATTATTACAATACCAAAAATAATTTGAAGGAGAACTGACTCTGCGTTGTGAACACACCATGTGATATATAGGTGATGTATTATAGAATTGTACACTTGAAACCTATGTAATTTTACTAACAATTGTAACCCTAATAAACTTTAATTAAAATAATATTTAATCATGTGATGAGTCTAAAATGTTCCTCTTAACCATCACATTATCCAGTCATTATCTATGAAGGTTATTATCAATATGTTATTTGTGGGAAATTATATTACATATAATAAATGTGGATAAAATTCCCTATCTCATATTGGTATAGAAATTAACCATTCATAGATAAATACCATAATACACTTCCGAGATCAGAAAAGGTACTGAAAAGTAAACATATTAATTAATACTTTCACAACTTAATATCTCTTCAAACTGCAATTAATGAAGTTCACTTTTACCCAAATATTGGAATATTTTACCAATTCTCCATAAAAGGGCAAGCAATTCTTTACAAAAAAAAAAAGTTCCTATTCAGAAAATAGCACTTTTAAATAAAAGCAATTGTTTCATGTATTAGTTTATTCCAACAGGAGAATTGTTTTGAATATAAAATTATAGAATGTTGAGTTATTGTCACCTAGGGAATGTTCTGTGGGCTTCAGTTTCAAAATTTAGCATTGAATTTAGTATGGGTAGGTTCAAGAAGAGTGTTGACAGGACTTTCTCTACATCTAGAGAATCCTGCTGAGTTTTAGAAACTGCTTGATTTCAGAAGCCATGCTGTGCTACTAATCAGAGCAGAATTGCACAATATGTTTTCACAGGCTACAGAGGTCTCTGCACAGATGTGGAGTCAGTCCTCAGCTCTCAGGATGAGGTCACCAGCCCTTACCCTCCTGGTGAATGGAATCCTGACCATGAGGCATCTCCCCAGGAAAGGTGAGGCGAGTGCCACAAGGATATGGTGTCCTGGCGGGATGTTCAGCTTTGTTTAAGGGGCACAAGTGAATAGCAGGTCCTGAAAATTGCAGTGTTTGTAATTAGCACAAAATATCCAGATTCTAGTCTGAGTCTGCTACTTATTAGCCATGTGACTTTGGGCCTGTTAATTCCACTCTCTCTGCCTCTGTTTCTTCAACTAGCAAGTGAGAAGAATGATACAAGATGGCAGCAAAGACACAGGTGCTATAATGTGCTTAGCATGAAGAGAGCATTCAATTCAGATGCCAGTTTAATAGTTATATAAATAATGACTATTTCAGGAAACAAAAATAATCAAAGAGGCAACCAAAAAAATAAAACTAAAACCCATATAGATTGTTATTTTAATCTCTGATCTATGTCTTTATTATTTCTGATTAGTGTCTCAGAGCTCTGGTCTGCTCCTTTATATAAAGTGTGGTACACCTTTTTTACAATATTAGCTATATCCTATTTTACAACCCTGTATTATTTAATAGTATTGATATGCTTAAATATGAATATATCTCCATGATTTTGGTACTAAAATCCTAAATTGATCTTTTCATGACTGGTAAATTTTATTTTTTAAGAGTTACTTCAACAACTGGAAGTACACATAAGGTTTTGAAACCACTGCAGAGTATACTTTTTAAGCATTCTCCAAAATGTTATCACATAAGGTTATTCATTACACATCCCAGAGCATGTCAAATTCTATTAGTGTGACATGATGAAATGTGACAGGGGAGACACCATCAAGTCTGATTTATCACACCTATTCACACATACAAAGTATAAACAAAGATATCACATGAAGCGTTATCTCAAAGTACAGTTAACAAAATTTTCGATTCTCTAAGCAAAATTAAACTAGAATACTTATTAATTAAAAACTCCTTCAGAAACATGTTTAATGATAGGGTATCCTAGAGATAGTGTCTTTCCTAGAATTGCTATTGTTCAAAGACATGAAGATGAAAAGTATAAGTAGACATGAATGTCATAGCAACATTCGGCAGATTCTTACATCATCACTCAGCTAGGTAGCTACATCTTTACAGCAGAATTTGTTTGATTTGGACTTTCCTTTGCTTCGAATACTCAGAAACTGTTCCAGTGGCCCTATAGGAAGGATAGCTGTTTGAGGAACTTTCCAAATATTTTATATTCTTTAAATTGATTCTCATTCCTTAAACCTTTCCTAAACTGATGTAGGATTGTAAACCATAGCTTTTCTTCTACCCTAAATGTTTTCCTTCTAAAGAATTATTGAAAAGTAATATTTAAGTACTTTATTTCAATTCAGTGAGGATAATTCTGTGCCCATGTTGAAGATTTCATGAGTTAAGTATTAGATGTAAGAAAGTACTCATTTATGAAATATTGTCAGCTGCCCGAGTCATGAAGTTAGTGAGATCACTAAGGGTTTGTAATAATAGGAACATGCCTACTCTGTTCTATGCTTCTCTTCACCATCTCTTTTAATTTTCCCAACTCTCTATGACATATTATTACCATTTTACATGTAAAGAAACTGGGGCTCAGGCTGATTAGGTAATACATCCAAGATCACAGAACTAGAAAATGGCAAAGACAGCTCTATTCATCTTCAAAGCCATTGTTCAATTCTCTCTGTATCATGGGCTCTTTGACACAACAGAGATCTGCATGTGAAGAGATTTACAGCTGCTCATCCACTTTGGGTTTCAGTATGCATGAGGCCAAGTTATCTCCAGATTTAGGTTGGAGATTAGAACAGAGCGATCATGTAGATGTGAGTGGAAGACTGAATGGTTAATGGAATTCATCTTTTATTTGGTCAATATTCTTGAATGTTCTTTTTCTACAAGGCACCATTCTTGAGGTTGGGAATACAGGAGTGAAAGGTGACTATGAGATTTTTAGCTAAGGTGGTAATGTAGAGGGCAGTCCTATTAATATAAAAATAATACTGTATGATGATTTGCTTTAGGAAGATGGGAAAATCAGTGATAAACACTTTTCAATTGAAGAACTCTGTAGAACATTCAGCAGATGTTTGAAGCAGAGTCTGGAGCTCAGAAAAGAGTTTGAACCTAGAGCCAAGACAGTGATTCAAACCAGAAACATACTGTGAGTTTGTTGAGAATACATCCCTTGGTGAAGCCCCAAGTCAGGGTTAGAATTAAGTTAGACTTGTTGTCATATGAAAAACATCTCTATGAGTTCTGAAATTAACACATATATTTCAAAATACTGGAAGAATAGGCTATTCACCTTCATCATTTGCATTTTATGCTATTAGTCATTAAGTCAGGTATATTTGGCAAGTTCATCCAATTCACAGTATCTACTTTCAGTACATTTTCTACTTCATTTTCAATTACTTACTCTCACCCTTTTCTGAAAGAAATTCTTCAAATCAAACCTGTTTTCCTGGTTCAGAGCCAAGTTCACACCTGACCTGTCATTCACTTTCTCTATATAAGTGTGCACAAGAAAAGAGAAGATGGAAAAATATTTGAACTAGATATGACAGAAACATTTGGACTTATGTGCCTGACATTGACTTATTTTATAAGTTTATTTTCAAAGTGAGGCACCCCTGGGGAGTTGAGTGAAACACAGTACGGTTAAGTCTAGGAAATCCTGAGGTTCATCTACACAAAATCCATTGTGCAACATCCTGTGACTTGTTCATGTTGAAGGGTCAATGTCAATTCAGAAGTAGACACAGGATTAAAATTTGGAGGTCACACAGGATTATAGGGCTCTGCTTATTTCACTACACACTGCCTTTCAAATACAGCATTTTGTACTTAAAAATTTTGCTTCACCAAATCATGGACATTCTATTTCCTTTAACTCCAGAATAACATTCACTTTGGGATTGACACTTCACAACTCAGAGAAAGATGAATGCCAAAGATAATCACTCCATTGTGATTAATGAATCCTTCCCAAAATTATAGTCACCAGATTGGAAGTCTGGTAACTTTTATAACATCAAAGCGTACTATTATCCAAAGACTTTATTCTTTATCACTATGTTGAAAAAGAATCTGATGTCCAATTACATTTCAGTAGGTGACAATATGTTCATCAAAGAAGTGTTCCAGTACATGTTTTACAGCTTATGAAAAGCAAAATGACAGCTACAACAATCAAAAGCTTTCTCACTAATTGTGCATGAAAGGTAGTGATAGTTGAGAAAGATGAATCATTAATTTGCTTAGGAGATCTTGACATTTCCTTTTTATTAAATAGGATGTGTTAATTAATTTGTATTTCAGAGAACATGATTTTGGTTTAAAATGATGTGAAAGAATAAGAGAAAATTTGAAGTTAACTATGTCTACCCTAAGCATAATTCATATTTAGAGGGAGCAAGTCATATTGTTTTGTGTCCTTGGCTTGAATATGATCAGCATCAGTAGCAGAGAGCCCACCCTGCATGAGTTTTGTTCCTGCCTGTCCTCCTACCTCGGTGCTGGTCTCAAGTACATGAGGGTGATTAGAGTGCCAGCTGTGTGTGAGGCAAAGGGAAGAGGAAGAAGGGTAAATCCAACAACTGCTTTTCCCTCCTCCCTCCTTAGCCTGGTTATCAGGTTCTGAATCCTTCTCACCAAGGTAAGTAAATGCCTATTAATTTCCATCTTTGGAGAAGAAAGATAAGGCGCAATCACTTGAGCCTATCTTATCCTTGACAGATGTAGAACTTCAGTTTTTATATATGCAGGTACCACCATTACAACACCATTTCATTTTTTCCAAACTTAGATTATTTCAAAAGGAAATATATCTTTACATTGTCTAAGGAAAGTGGTATGAAAGCGACCATTTAATTAAAGAAATTAATAATAATAATAACAAAAATCATCATCATCATCTCTCCAGAGGTGGTAGGATTCTACAAAGATACAGACATAAAATAACAAACAAACAAACAAAAAATAGTCAATACTTTTTTGAATACCTACTATGTTCATGGCATTTTCACATATCTTATCTCATTTTACTCACAGCAGTGTTTAGAAGCCTATGTTATTACTCCCACTTTATACCTGGGAAGTAGATTGTTAGAAAAGATTATAATATGACAAGTTCACAGAACTGGAAAATGTCTGCCACAATTTCAAAGTCTGGTTCTCCTGCAAATACCACACTGCAACTTGTAAAAGAAATGCCATTTTTCATTTATTCTCTTTGTTTATTCATTCATTATAAATTACATTTTAGGTACCTTTTATACCCAGGCAAATAGAGGATTACAAAAATTAAAAAACATGATGACTCTTGTCTGCAAGGGGACTATAATCTAGGAGATGGGATCAGGCAAATGAACCAACAAGCAAGATAATAACATAAATGCTATAAAGGAAGTAATGCTAACCACAGGAAGGACACACACATTGGGGAAATAAATCCGTCATGAGAAAGAGGAGGTCAGGAAACTTCGTAGAAAAGGCAGCATTTAAAGAAAGTGTTGAAAGAGAAAGAAAAAGAAAAAGAGAGAGAGAAAGAAAGAAAGAAAGAATGAAAGAAAGAAAGAAAGAAAGAAAGAAAGAAAGAAAGAGAAAAAGGAAGACGCAAGAAAAGAGAAAAAAGAAAAAAAAGGAAATAAAATGAAAGAAAAGAAAAAAGAAAAGTAAAAGTATTCACAACCAAAAATCATTAACTGAAGGAGCAATGACATCAGCAAGACTGTTATGTTTAGAAAACTGCAAGGAGTCCAGCGTGTTTGAAGTACTGAGTGTGAAATAGAGCTGAGTGAGAGACAGGCTGGTGCGATAAATAGAGCCAGATAATGAAGGGCCTCACATGCCATGATACTGACTTGGTTCCATAGAAATGGAGAAAAATGGTGGCAAAGAACTAAACAATCAGGTTTGCAATGTACGGGTCTCGCTGACAACAGAGTGGAAGGCAGATCTAAGGATATGAGGCTGGAAGCTGGGAGGCCAGGCAGGAGTTTATTGCAATTATCCAAGTGAGAGACGGTGAGATATTAAGCAAAGACAGTAGCATGGGTTTTTAGGCAAGAGATGATATTTTAGGGATGTGAAGTTGTGATATTTACAAACTCAGTGGCTATTTGAACATGGGGCCTTCCAAAAATGCAGAAATCTGAGCATACTCTTTTCTGTCTGGTTAGATAATTAATGGATGTGTCCATTTATCCAGCGTGAAGTAACATGTACAAGCCAGAGATATCAAACCAACAGCTGAATAACTCCTCCCTCTTTCTGTTTTGGTTTCAAAATTTGGTTTCAAAATTTCTGGAGGTCCAGTCTCCTTTCCTCACTGCTTGCTTCTCATCCCTCCCCAACTCCTCAATCTACTAGAATGGGGTCATCTGGTTGGAGTCCTTTCCAGGTTTCAAACAACCAAATGATAAAAACTTTTAGAGCACATGTTATTTTCATGCTGATAGTGAAAAATAAGATAGGATATTTACAAAATAGTATGCTTTTGAGTCTTAGTTTCTAATATTTTTTGTGATTTTTTTTTATTATGGTAAAATTCACATAACATAAAATTTATTATCTTAATTATTTTTAAAAGTACAGCTCACTGGCACCAGCATCCATTTCCAAAACTTTTTCATCTTGCAAAATGAAATTCCGTATCCATTAAACAATAGCTCCCCATGACGTCCTCCCCACAGCTCCTGGGAACCACCATTCTACCTTCTTTCTTTTTTAAATGTCCCCTTTTCCCCCACAGTCCAGCCTCTGGTAACCACCATTGAACCTGGAGGAAATCATACTGAGTGAAATAAGCCAGACACAGAAAGGCAAAGATTGCATGATATCATTTGTATGCGGAATGAATATATCCAGACTCATTAATAATAGGATAGAATGGTGATTACCTAATAATATTACAGCAGTTTATAATCTTCATTTAAAAAGAGATGACATTTTAATTTTTTCTGTTAAAACCTATTCATATAAACAAGGATGATTCCAAAATGCTTAAAGACTAAGGGACACGGACAAAGGCCAATCAGAACACATGGCCAACAATCTGGAAGAGAATCCAACCTTCATACCCTACAGGTACTTATATGTGGAACCTTAGCCAGCATACGCTCAGGATACATGCAATAGAAAATATTGAAAGAATAAAATTAGAAATCCCCTAAAACTGAGAAATAACAATCATCTAAAATGTATCAGTATTATTTTAGACACTTCCTTCTGCTGCATATGGACAGAATGATCAAAGGATTAAAATATAGGATCATATTCATGCACAATTTTTAATAAAAAGGTTTTAATTTTAGTTAAATGTAGCAGAAGAAAAGAAAGCACACTGAAGCTGAAGAAATTGCTGAGCTTCAGACACATGATTTCTTAATAAGACTTGCGAGTTCCTAAAATATCTCTCTAAAGTATGGACAAATTTTTTGAAAAGCAAATGGGTAGTTTAAAGAAAAATGTGCTGTAGCTTAGGACAGCATTAGTCGATTCCTTGCTATGAAAGATAAAGAAATTTGCTTCCTTATCTCAGTTTAAAATATGGAAAACACTAAACAAAATATAGTAAGACAAATCCATATAGATCAACATAAATTATGGTGTCCAAGTTGACTAACACCACGGTTTAACACTGATACTTCTACAGTGTAATGAATATATTATCAGTTAAAAAAAGAGAAAGACAGAGAAAAAAACGATAAAGGACAATCAAAGTTGATGCAAAAAAAAAAATCATACAATAATATCCAAAACCCGTATGAAACTAAAGCTGGTGAACAAACAAACAAAACCAAGCCTGCATACTGTGATTTCATCCTTCCACGGTGTCCTCTCTGAGGGTAGATCCTCCATAGCAGAGATGGCCCAGCATGTGGGTTCCCCTGCACCTTCATCTCCCATGCATACCAGTGCCCTGCAGTTATAGCTCTAATCAAAGCCTCTTTAGACAGGGCTCTTGGGAATGTGCCACTTTGAGGGAAATTGCTTTTTGCACAAGGTCTGAAGAGGTTAATTTCGATGCTTATTCTCTACCACATTTTGGTCTATATTCCTGAATACTTAAGAGTTTCACACTTCACAGTAAATTCACTTACCATCTTATAGCCAGAAACACATTATGAATGATACAACTTAACAGTAGTAATCATGAAAAACACCTGTGGTCTCTCTTCTACATGAAATAAGCTATTTTCTGTGAGTTTGGTTGCACACTGGTAATTAAGTTGTTTTTTTGAGAAAAGAGGCCACAGGTGCTTATAATATTTGTCACTGTATTTCTAGATCACAGTATGCATCTTATAATTATATAGAAATAGATGGATGATGGTGCTAATGATGGATTACATTATTAAGTAAATTAATAAAATAATAAATTAGATCAAGGAGTTTCTGATAAAATAAAAGCAATAAAATTCCCATTCCATCTTTATTTGTAATAAAGAAGTGGCAAGGGTCTACAAATACCACATTTTGTTTTCTCCAAATTGTCACCAGGACATCAAATGTAGTACTCCATATTTCAGATTTGGTGGTGGCTGGGAAGGGATAGATTTAGTTGAGTCTTCTACTTTAAAATTTGCTTTGAAAAATGGATCAAAATAAACATGATTTGTTGTATAAGCTAATATTTTGATTTCCAGATCTCTTTCATCTAACCACTTTTCCTGTCTAAAATGTCTACTTTGTTATACACGAGTATAGCAGTTATAATAGTTCTGATATACAAATGTCAATTGAATTTTAAATAACCAGTCCTTCTCTCTTTAGACCAACACACGTTAAGCACACAGCCCAATTTTTCAAGTGCGTAAGTTGTGCAGTAATTTCATAAGTAGAAACTCACTGAATAATATTTAAAGGCTTTGCAATATTCAGATTCCATCCAAAGAGCCCACTACATGCTCTGGGAAAGATTGCCCCTCAGAAGGCTTGATCCAGGCTCCTCTTCCCCCCTCTTCCTCCAGAACACCTCTCACTCTTTAACTCTTTTCAAGCTTTTCCATTTTGTCTGTTGGAAGATGCACTTAATTTCCAAATTCCATCTCTTGACTCTTTCTTAGGAATGGCCCAATATAGAAATATTAACCTTAGAAATGAAAGGGACATTAGAGAGAACTGTGACCTCTATAACACTTAAATCTTTTGAACACTTTTAAAACCCTTACACTTTGCAGATAAAGTGACATGCGGAGAGGATTAAGTGAGCTACTTAAGGGCAGATATTTAACTAATGCATAAATAAACAAACAAACAAACAAACAAATAGGACTGGACGCCAGGCTAATAGATTCGTAGCCCTGTGCTTCTTCTAGTAGGACTATGTTTCTCTTAGGTGTGCCGACTGGATCATCTCCATGAGAATAATGCATGTGCTGATACATTTGTAGCTTCCTGATCTCCATCACACTACCATGGAATCAGATGTTTCAGGTACATCAATCTACAGTAATCCAAAATACTTATCAATTATTTTGGTGCAGATTTGGAACATTAGGAATGGAATGAAGTCTAGTCCTAGTAATTCTATAATTCATCATCTGTATATCACATTGTGTGTTCACCACCCAGTCAGTTCTCCTTCCATCACCATGTATTTGACCCCATTTAACCTCATTTACCACTTGAAACCTATGTAACTTTACTAACCATTGTCACCCAAATAAACTTTAATTTAAAAAAAAAGTCTAGTCCTAAAGGATACTGGCTATCAATAATGGATGTGTGGTATTCGTACTTAACCAGATGAATATCAGTATCAACTTCATATAATTTTGAAAACTCATGCACAAGCCCCTTGCACCTGCAATTTGGTGCTCCAGAATGAAGATCTACTATTTGCTTCCTTGTGCCAGGACTGCATCAATTTTTGGAAGGGTAAAATTTTTGAGATTAAGTACCTAACAATGAAAATAAAGTTGAGGATATTTTTCAGTATATGTGAAATAATAAGACTCATCTCAAGTTTTAGATAATGACTATTTTGTCATTAATATTTGAAAAATATCTTGTCATTTTTGTAGTAATTGAGAAGGCATAAATTACTGCCTGTGTATAGTTACTACATATTAGTTAGTATTTACAAAGTAACTCCATTGTTAATTTTAAATTATTACCAAAACTAGCTAACATAGGGTAAATGTAAGTACTTTTAATGGAATAACAGACTCGTGACTTTCTTTATATAAATTTGTTTAATTGAAATTCTTGACCAAGTTATTTTTACTTTTATTTAGAATGGATTCCACTTGCAAAGATAAGACAGGTAAGTTGATGACTGGCTGCTCAAATTCTGTCCTTTGGGCTTGTTTTCCTAGGAAGCCCTTGGGAAATTGATTTAAAATACTGAATGGGAATTCAGTAACTAGACACTAAAAATTTACAATTGACAAATTAGATGTGACCCATCCCAGGGAACAAGATGAAAGGGTCAGGCAGTAGGATGGGTGATTCTGACTTCAATTTCAGCTCAGTGGTAACCTTCTGATGCCTCTTCCCTCGAGTGACAAGATAAGAAACCAGAAGCAGAAAATCAGTCTAAGTCTCCAGGGCAGAAACTCAGAGTTTCCAAAGAAGCCCTGGGAATGACTCAGAAAGAGCAACATAATTCTCAGAGGCATCTGTCAACTTGATTGTTTATGGCCAGCTTGTTCTTTCTTTAAGGCAGTAACAGAGAGAAATTGAATACGAATTGGGATTTTTTAAAAAACAAGGATATTCATCAGAGAATAGAAATGATTGAAGTAAGTTCACGTAAGGGACTATTCAATAGATGTAGTCAATACAACATAATTTATTAGATTCTGCTAGGTATTGTCTGTCTGATATGATGGCCTGCAGTATATGATTATTAAAAATTCTATTTACAAACCTCTTTAAGTGCCTGCATTTCAATAGCAAACATTTTCTTGGGTAAATCAGGTTCTTTAGATTTCTTCAGAGAAAATATTGATTTCATTTTAAGTTAGTCTTTATTTTATATCAGACTAAAGATACTAATATTTTTAAATCAATAATATTATTTTGGAATTGCTTCATAATATTCCGCATTGTTCTGTTTTTATCACAGAGAAAGTTAGAAATAAAATACAAATAAAATATGGAATTTTCTAGAACAATGAAAAGCATTGTCTATTTCTCTCTTTCTTGCTCATATACTCTTATTTGCTAGAACTATTTGCAAGCCACACTGTACTTAGCTATACCATACACGCTGGGAACACTTTTACTAGGAACTCATATGAATGAATAATAATCTGTAACGACAGCTAAATTTGTTGGAAAAGTACTCTGCATGAGGTGCTCTGCTAAGGATTTTATACGAAGTAATTTAACCATGTATGACAATCCTAAGATATAGATATGATATCCCTTTTGTGAAGATGGGATAATTAAAATTTAGAGAGGGTAAGTGGCTTCTCCAAGATTACAAGCATCAAAGATAACCAAGTTGGAATATGAATTTGTATCAGCCTGACTCCTGGGCATACTCTCCATGCTCTATATTTCCTCTTGTTATATGTATGAAAAATCATGCAGTAATTGCTAGTTACTGAGTTCAAAATTGTAAAAAATAGGTCTATTTAATTCAACATGACAATAATTTTGACATTTCCTCTTAATATTAGATCACTTTTTGTATCATCAGCTCGCTAGTACTTGCTAGTAGGAAAACAAACATAGGTGAAAGATGAGAAATGAGATCATTATCATCCTTTCAATGACAACAAAACCAATAGGAACCTGGTCTTTGTTCTCCACTATCTGAGTTAGAGATTAATATGATGAATGATCAATGGTTGGAAGCATACACATGGCATGCCTTTAATATGAGTGATTTTTTTCAGAACTGCTTGTAGAACCACTTTGTGGTCATGTGTCATTTTGTTTTTTACATGCTCATCTATAAGTACTTTATTTACACTATTTATTTTTAACACTTTTAATTTCATGTATAGAGTTCATTTCATCCTGCTTCAACTAATCCACAGAATACGTCTGTCCTTTACAGACATATTACAGTTATCTTCACTATTCTGATTTCCTTAGTTTCAAAAATGTACAGGAACTACTTTGAATATTTCAAGGTGTATTATATTGAGGGTTACCTGTTCATATGGAAGAGATTACAAAGAAAAATCAACTGTCTGTTAATGTTTATCTAAATGGCTTTATTTTAATTCCATAAGTATGCAAGACATCTAGAGGGAAATTACCTCCAGCTTATCAGTTACACCCAATGTTGGATTTTTAAATTTAGTGCAATTCAGATGACTCATAATTTCAATATAACCACTCTTAGAAGTTCTTGATTGGCAATTTCCACTGCCATGTTCATTATACCCAAATTTAGATTAATGTCACATCCTAATATGTTGATAAGTAATTCTGTAAGTTTCATGGGTTCATTATTACATCCTACAAAATGGGCTTAAGCTGTAAGATCTTTTTGTGTCTCATTACTGATAAATGTTCATTAATTTTGTTATGTTTCTATTTACAAAAAAAGCAGGTCGCATCAATATATATGACCATGTACTGATGTTTACAGATGTTCCATGGTAATCATGTTTCTAGGGAATGATGGTTTAATGATTCTCTGTTGAAGGATAATGAGTTGAAACATCATTTGGAAGCTCAGTGATCTCTTTATTTGGGGACTGATTCAGAGCATGTTGAAGATCTCAGTTTATTTTGGTATCATGACAAAAATTTTTTGAGAGTGGTTAATAAAGTATAGCATTTAGGAAGTAAGTGGGAAAAACGTGTCCGATTTTTGTGACTTTAAATGTAAAGGCAAAGGAACCTATTTAATGTTTTTAAAACCCTGACCTAAGCTTTACAGAACTATCTGAAAATGAAAAAAAGAAGATTTACCCTCTGGATTAGTGCACTGATCCAGAATCAATTATAATGAATGTCTCTGAGTAACTTAGGGAAGAAAACAAATTGTATTCATCATATCTGTTCACTGACAAGGAATACAGGGTCTGGAGCCTGGTGAAAAATAAGTATATGATTGTGGAATGAGTCAACTAATATATTAAATTGATTATAATTTAAGATTACAATTAGCTCATGAAGTATAAATCACTCCTTAAATCAAAATCTGGTGGTTTTAAAGACTGAATAACACTATAGTAGACAACTAAAAAATTTGTTGTGTATACTTCAGCCTAACACAGTACTGAACATATTGTATATGCAAAGTGAGTATTTAATGTATAAAGGCATTAGTCAGTTCGTGAAGCAACCATAACCTCAGTGTCTAAATGATTATACTATTTGGTCACAATTATGACATCTTTATTTGTGACCAAAACTCTTAATGTTCAGATGATTGTCTTAAAAAATACTATGGTTTCACTCTTTAATCCTGAAATATGCTTATTTATTTCATCAGAACAATAGCTTCCTTTCCTTTTTTCAGTTATCTGTTACATTGTTCATTGGTGATATTTTTGAAATATTAAAAATATAACCATGTAAAATTTGATTTGATTTTTGAAAACTGTTATGTCATTTTAGACTTCAGAGTCTTCTTGAAGTATAAAAGTGAAGGTTGAGATTTATTTTTTAGAAGAGTATGACAGCTAATTCCCTGCTAGATATTGATTTTGATCTATTCATTACTTTAAAAGATGCATATAGTTCAGATCCTAAAGCTTCCCACCATTTGTATGACATTTACTTTTTTCTCAGAATAAGAATGGCATGAATTTATTATAGGGTTCATGGAAAGTAAAGGAAAATATAAAGAGGGACTTAAGTTCATGTGACATTTCTGAATCAAATCACTGTGTGTGTGTGTTTCTCTAAGCTAATTCAAATATGTTTTTCCTGCTGTTGGAGAATTGTGGACGTCTCATAAACCCTGCTAAGAGTTTAGAGAGATATCTATATTTTTTCATCCACCAGGAGTAATTATGAATAGATACACTTCAGCAAAGGAGATAAGTAAAATAGAATGTATCTACCTAACGTCATCGGAGAGAATATAGCTACATGGTATGATTTTTATACCAGAATTAATTTAAGGAAATTGCCACCAACTCATATTAGAATAATGATAAGATGATGACATATATTTATAGTGTTAAAATTTGTGGGGAAGAAAGTGTTGCAAATCTCCCGTAAATTATTTTAGTACCTAAAGATCTTCATTTTAAAAGCAAAGGAAACTTCATACTTATTAGGATGACTATTATGACTATTATCAGAAGAGAGAGAGAGAGAGGGAGAGAGAGAAGAAAACTGGAAAGGAAAAAGAAAAAGAAATAAGTGTTGATGAGGATGTGGGCACATTAGGACCTTTGTGAATTGCTTATGAGAATGTAAAGTGGTACAGCCAGCGTGGAAGACAGTATGGTGGTTCTTCAAAAACTAAACATAAAATTACCATATGATAAAGCAATTCCACTTCTTGGTATATACCCAAAAGTACTGAAAGCAGTGACTTGAACAGATGTTTTTACACCAATGTTCATGGCAGCATTGTTCACAACCAAATGGTGGAAAACACCTCAAATGTTCACTGATAGAGCAAAGGATAAGCAAAATATATATGTTTTAATAATATAAATAAAATTATATACATATATATACACATATATATTATATACATATAACATAATATTAATATTATTATATATATA
Source organism: Rhinolophus sinicus (assembly GCF_057876585.1). Taxonomy (NCBI): domain Eukaryota; kingdom Metazoa; phylum Chordata; class Mammalia; order Chiroptera; family Rhinolophidae; genus Rhinolophus; species Rhinolophus sinicus. Next base: position 36,371,975 of record NC_142504.1, read on the forward strand.
ATGTAATATTATTTAGCATTAAACACTATGAAATTCTAATACATGCCACAACATGGATGATCCTTGGAAACATTAAGCTAAGTGAAATAAGCCACATAAAAATGACAAATATTGTATAATTTCACTGATATGAGGTCAAGTTCATAGAGATAGCAAGTAGAATAGTGGTTGTCTGGAGCTGGGATTGGGAAGTTATTATTTAATAGGTACATTGTTTGAATTTGGCATGATAAAAACGTTTTGGAAATGGACAGTGGTGATGATTGCCCAACAATCTGAATGACCTTAATGCCACTGAATTGTACACTCAAAAACTAAAATGCTTTTATCAAAAAAACAAAAAACAAAAGACAACTGGGGTTGGTGAGGATGTGGAGAAAACAAAACCTTTGCAGTGTTAGTAGGGATGCAAAAATGTATAGATGCTACAGAAAACAGTGTGGAAGTTCCTTTAAAAATTAAAATGATAACTGTCATATGATACAGCAACTCTATTTCTGTGTATTTTAATCCTAAATAAATAAATAAATAAATAAATAAATAAATAAATAAATAAAATCAAGATCTCAAAAAAAAAAAATATTAGCGCCTTTATGTTTGAGTCAGCATTATTCACAATGGCCAAGATGTGAAAATAATCTAAACGTCCAATAACAAATGAATGGATAAAGAAAATAGTTTATATATACTGGAATATTATTCAGTCTTAGAAAAGAAAAACATTCTGCTATACGTGACAACAAGAATGAGCTTTGAGGATATTATGCAAACTGAAATAAGCCAGTTACAGGAAAAAAACTATTTCCATTTAAATGCATGACTCCACTTAAATAAGGTATCTAAAATAGTCTAATTCATAGAATCAAAGAGTGGAATGGTGGCTGCCAGGGGCTGTGGGGGGAGGGGTGAATGGGGAGTTTATCAATGGGCATAAATTTTCAGTAATATGAGTAAGTTCTAGAGATCCTCTGTACAAGGTGACTGTGATCAACAATACTGTATTGTACACTTAAGATTTTGTTAAGACTTCATGTTGTGTTCACAATAAATTTTTTTCTAAAAGGCTGGGAATGTATAATATAGGTATAGAAGAGATTAAAACATATGATTTCATTGATATGTGGGATATAAAACTGAAAGCAACAAAAGAACAAGACAAACAAACAAACAAACAAACAGAAACTCAGAGACACAGAAAACAGTTTAGTGGTTACCAGAGGGTAAGATGGAGTTGGGGTGGTAGATGAGATTAATGGGAGTCAAATGTATGGTAATGGAAGAACTAATTCTGGGTGGTGAACACACAATGCAACAGATAGATGTTTTACAGAATTGTACACTTGAAAACTATATAATTTTACTAACCAAAGTCAACCCAATAAATTTAATAAAAATTAAAATTATATACAAAAATTTTTAAAATGCTAAAAAGTAAATGTTATGTTGTGTGTATTTTACCACAAAAGGGTGAGGGGACAAGAAAACAAAGAAAAAATACATTTCTATCTGATAAATTAAATGTCATATGTATTCTTATAATGGAATATTAATTAGGTCACACAAATCAAAGTGTACAAAAAAGAGACACAGAAATATCTGGGCCATTTCCTCTTCAGTGGAAAAGAGACACGAAAATATCTGGGCCATTTCCTCTTCAGTGGAAAAAAATAAGAATATTTGGAATCTTTGTGGTTATGTTTTTAAAAATCAGGCTCTATATAAAATCCCCTGTTTATATTAATTCAATACATTATGTTAGTATGCCTCAAATAAGTTTAAAGCTCAAAAATTTTGAACTATTTTTCAAGGTTAAAATATAATTCCCAAACAAAAATGCACTTGATTGTTCTAAGTTTTCTTTTCACTGTAATATGATCTATCAATAAAGAATATTGAATCAAATGAGAGCTTCAGATTCTGTTAAATTATACCTGTTTCAAACGCATTTGGAACATATAAATATCACTTATCTTGTCTTCTCTCTGTGGTAAAAACATCTAAGCTCAAGAGAAGCCCATTCATGCTTCCTGTCAGACAAGAATATTCAGAATGATATCAAAAGTAGATAGGAGATATGTAATACTTTTTTCATAACTAAAATATATTAAAAATATTAAAATCAAGTTTGATAGTGAGAGTAAAATGACAGTGAGCTAATACAAGCCTTCCTCTTAATACTATCTCTGTGCATTTGATAGGGTGCATGTTTTATGCAAAGAACAAAAAATGTATAAGAATATCTACATATCTGATGGTTTGTATAAAGAATTTACAACCTAACAAAGACCTTTGTGATATGAATCGTGATAGGAAATAGCTATTAATACATGAGCTAAAGCAAATGTTATTGAATTACAAGGTTTTAAAGTAAAATGTGGTAGATCAAATTAAACCCTGAAATGGACAAAAAGAAGCGTGACTATCAAGAGATACTGGAGAGGAATAGAGACACAGACCAATTGGGAGCTTGCTTAGAGAAAAGACAGCTGCACAGACACGTTTAAACAATATTTGAACAATAGCCAAGATCAGCAAATACTTTAGCTACTTTCTTAGTTTATATACTGCTACACACCTTACCTAAATATATACCAAAGAATGTCCAAAATTCTCAGGTTTATTAAATCAAAAAAATTGCCTTGGGAATTAACATTTATGGATTTCTAATGGAGGTTAAGCATGAAAAAAGAATTGTGATGAGGGGCAGCCAATTAGCTCAGTTGGTTAGAGTGCAGCGCTCTCAACAGCAAGATTGCAGGTTTTATTCCCACATGGGCCACCGCCAGCTGCGCCCTACACTAGATTGAAACAACTATTTGACTTGAAGCTGATGGGTCCCAGAAAAACACACCTAAATAAATAAAAGGTTTTTAAAAAAGAATTGTGATGAATTCTTAAATTCAATTCTTAATTTACTTTAGAATAGTTCATTAATTACCAAATACAATCAGTGTTTTCTAATCATTTTGTAGCTGAGAACAAACCCTTTTCCTGACCACTGAAATATATATCTAAAGAAATAAGTTCAAGGTAATAAAACTGTTTAAAAATAACACATCTTAATTATTGGCCAGAGATCTGCATCTATAAAGAGGCCGTACTCAGTAGTTTACCTGTATTTTTCCCTTTCAACATGGGTTAACAAAATAAGATATTTAAAATATTGGATATCACATCTAGGAGTAAAGATCAAGCATACTGAGTGGAGTCGCTCTACATAGAATTTTACCAAAAAGCTCACCAAAGAAGACAAGTCTCAGAATCTTCCAGAACTATGCTCCAAATTCAGTGATTTGTGAATCTATACATCCGTGGCAAGACAGAGAGTTGTGGGAGATGGGGATGGTTGTGAGAAAGGTACATAGAGAAGCAGTTAGGTCAGATTTTTCTGGCTGTGCAGTTCAGTGGAAGGTGCTCTACTGTGAGGTGTGCCTAAAAGAATCAGTGGTCTTCACTGCAATTTCCTCAGGAACCCTAAGGAAGTGATCTATCACTCTTCAATCATCCTTTTTGGGTGCAGAAATCATGCTCTGTAGAGCCTGTCAATGCGTCATTGGGTAGAGATGGCTTTACATGAGGGAGGCCATTTCTACTAGTTCACACATTTATCTAGAAGACTTAGTTTTCCTACATTTTCTGTTTAAAATGTCATCTTTTTCACCAATAACTTTCAAATAATTACATGGTGACTTACTCTAATGGAAAAAGCCAGGAGACTATGTTTGTTCCTAGCTTCATTTGGCAGCTACAAAGAACTGCCAAAATATGTTTAAAATGGGCTAAGAGGGTATTTTTGTTTGCTTCCTTGATTTTGTTAGAAACATTAGTTGTTGTTGTTTTCCTTAAACTGAGTAACTAATTTCACTAGACAATCAGCCAATTCACTGCAACAATTTTTCCCATGAAAATGAATAATCTACTATGTACTGACAAGTCAGATAAATTCCCTGTGACTTGGGTCCTTATACAAAAATTGAAGAAAATGATGCTTTTTGCTTATTTCTCAGAGGTACTAAAGATAGTAATGAGATAATGTCTTTAGAGCATTTGGAGTTCCCCAAGGAGAGGTACAATATAAATTCAAATTACCACTCCATTATGATTTATCTTTGCTTTACATAAACTGTTTACTGTGAGCATTTTCCCTTGCAGAACGGTTTTATATTGCCAAAGTGCATTAGCCATGATATTTACTTCTACTACTTGCTTGTAAGCTACAAAACAGAGAACTCTCAACTGCACTGTAGGAGCAACCATTGTCTTCCAGGATTACTTTGTCCTTCCTTAAGTGACTTCTGTACAGCAAGCAGCTCAGAAAATGTGAGCAAGGGCTCCCAAGGGGCAAGTAAAATGCAACACAGGGTAACAGGAAGGCTAATTTTAAATCTCATGAAGGTGATGAAAGATGGGCCCAGCTAGCATTGTAAAAAACACAGGGGCAAATGGCAGACTTTCCTAGGCCTGGTCTCATATGAAAGGAGCCATGATCCTTTTTGCACCTTCTACTCCATGTCAGTTCCTTCAGAAGCTACCATTCTAGTCATTTGGGCTCCGTAACCAACAGTTATGCTTACCATTGCTCACTTTCAAGGACCAGAATAAACGCTTGTGTATTTTTCTAATTTTCTGCTGAACAAATCTAGAGCCATGGTTCTGACTTCTCAGGTCTCAGTGCTGCCATCTTTGAAGTTTATTTACCTCCTCTTACCTGGAGTATTCTAACTGCCAAATGAATGGTTTTACTGAATCTGACCTCCTCTTCTACCTTGAACCCATCCAGTAAACTTGTGTCCGAGATACAATCCCCCAGTCTAAATCTCAAAAACCTCTAAGATTTAATTGAGCGTTTAATTTTTAATTTTTTCTGAGTTCAACTTTTTTATGTTTTATTTATTTACTTATTTAATTTTATGTTTTATTAATACAACAGTTAAAAACACTAGGGTGAAGGCCAAAGGACCTGACTGCAAATCTTTGATTGTTCTTAACTAGCTTTGGAATTCTTGAGATAATTGTTTCTCTAAGGCTCAGCTCTCTCATCTGTGAAGTGAAAGAAACGATACTTTTCTCTTTGGGATCTCTGGAATAGAGAAGGTGGAGGGGACGTTCACTGTGAGGAATAAAAGGGAAAATGTAGCCCAAATATTGATCACAGTGTTTATCACTTAGTCTGTAACAGGTGGTAGTTGCTGTTACATAATTTGGTTTGGTTCGAGCCATGAAAACCACATCTACCGTTGCACAACAATAAGAACAATATTAATAGGTAGCATTTGTTGAATGCTTTGTAGGCACTGAGTTCTGGTATAAATGCTTTACATACGTTAACCCTTAAATCTCAAAATATTACCTCAAAATGGATATTATCGTTACCTCCATTTTACTGACAAGGGGAGTATGGCACAGACTGATCATATAACGTCTAAAGTTATACAAGTAAGTGGTGGAGCTGAGACTGAAATCCAGATAAATCTGGCTCCAGAGCCTGTGTTTTGTAGTCACTATGCTGCACTGGTTCTCTCTTGGTCAATCTCCTTGACATTCCCTCCCTTGAACCTGTGAGCTGGTATTTCTTTCTTGAAATGTCCTCCCTTTTAATATCTGGATCTCCATATCTTATGCATGTTTTAAGCCCCATTTCAAGTAATCCCTTTTCCAGAAAATCCTTCCAGTTCTCGTTGCAATTTTTTTCTGAACTCTTATAATCCTGTATTACATAATGTAGTACTTAATCACGCATTGCACCCTATTGTTTTAAAATTTTTTCATGCATGTTACTTTCTTTCCCCTAGTAGCCTTACAGTACCTTGGAAGCTAGAACTCCTTTATCCTTGCCATGCAGAGCACAGTATTGAGTTCATTTCAGTAAGTTCTCAGTGAATACATAGAGCTGACATATAAGAATCTTGTGCATAATATCGCCTTGCCTGTGTAGTGCTGTATTATGCATTTTATAAATGCTATTTTATTTTCACATACAAAATGATCCACTTAGATTTGATGTGGGTCTTCGCTTAATCTTTGTGTCATCAGGGTTGAACAGAAAGGTGGAATACCTCACTGCCACCCTTTTATTAACCCAAACTCCAACAAATCCTGATTCCTCCTCAGGAGAATGAGGAGCTGTGACAGGTAAAAACAAGTCCTCTAAAGTCAGAGAATACTAAGCTTGATCTATAGAATGCATAGTTATGTGCATTTTTATCTAAGGCATTTTAAGAACTTACAATTTCCGAAGACAATTTCCTTAAAAGTTACACATAATTAGAGCTCTTACCACCAAGCAATTTCCTCTGACATTTTCTTTCAATTTTTCCATCTTTTCCCCTTCATCAGATGACTACTCCTTGCAGTTCTGGCGTTGTGCTGGGCACTTTCTTCCCCACTCCTCTGTAATTACAGCCTTCCAACATGGCCTAGGCAGTTGTGAAGTCTACCCCTTAATCAACATTGCCCATGTTAGCCATAACTGAGTCTTCATCTTGTCTAGTTCTTAGAAGGGGTGATGAGCTGCATATGCAGGCTGGCGATATTTTATTACTTCTCACGTATATCTATTGTCTAAAATCGAAATGATTTAATGTTTGAATCATTTTGGCAGGCTCTCTGTTTTTTTAACAAATTGTTCTAAAAGTAAATCCAAGTTTCCTGAGCTACGCCCCACTGTGTTGAAGATATTTTGATTATCTTTTAAATTAGAACAAAGCAGACTAGGCTATTGGACTTTTCTTTTTTCATCCAATCCTCTGCAAAAAGTGTTACAGAAAGTCAATTTCAGTTCTAAGTTTCCTCAAATCAAAGATCTTCACAGATACGTGAACTTGCCTTTATTCTTTATAAGAAGGAAGACATGATTCCAAAATGATATCACTTCTGACTTCTGTATTGAGTTTATCACAGTCCAAAGAGGGGGCTAACTTATGAAATGTGTTCCTGTGCTTCTATATAGAAAATAGAAATGAGTCCAATTAAAAGTAGTTGATGTAACAGTTCTTTAAAATTATAGGCTATATCCAAGTTTTATATTTAGGCTCATAAAAGGATTTCATAAAACTTAGTTCTTCAATTCCTAAAATACAGGAAACTTGGCAAAACAAAATTTCTTTCATTTTTATTTCTTTAATAATAAAACAATCTATGTCCTAAGGGAAAAGACAAACACTTATGAATGCTACTCTGTGCCAAGCAGTGGACTACATATTTTTCACAGGCATTATCTAATTTTATCTTAGATATTTTGGAGGAGTTTTAAGCCTGTTCCATGGATTAGTGAAACAGGTGACTATTTCTTCCCATGACATCATTGGAATCACAATTTTTGACATCATTTTTGTTAATAGGCCTTCAGAGTCCATGTATTTTTTTAACTGTGACAGCATTAGTGTCACTTACTTGAACTAGGTCAGGGGAATGCAGAAAGGGACCTGTCTATTCACTGCCACCATTCCACCTGCTCTGTAGGTGAACGTCTTCTCTACCCTGGGATGAAAATCACCTCATGTTTCTTAGTTTTTCCTGCTACTCTGGAAAAATAAATAGTCCTTTTGTTTTTGAGTTTCATTGTTTACTTTTTGGCATCCATTTCTTTCTTATAAAAAATGTTCAATGTATATTTTAAAGATTTTTTTTTTTCCTGTCTCCCCAGCTTGGGCCAGTCCCAGTCTGGTAAACCTATAGTTGGAGATGCTTCTTCCTATTATTCATTTCACCTCCTTCCTTTTTCACGATGTTGTTTTTGGCCCGCAAGACCAGAACCAGGGAAGAGAGAAGATTCATAATGACCAGCAAATCCTTACATGGCTGGTACAATTGTAAAATGCCTCAGAGCCTTCTCCATGGCAGGTCTCGTCTCTATTTTCTTCTTGGGTGTATTTGTGCTTTTCTCAAAGACACTTGCTCTAGGTCATCCTCTGTATTTCAATTCCCATGATGTAGTAAATGCTTCCTCCAGCAAACTGCTTTGTTCCCGCGGGACTGCCTGGCTCTCCTGGGCTGCTTCTGTTTAGGTCATCATCCAGAGACACCTCCCTTCAGAATGACAGACGGGCCACAGTCAGCTTCCTAACATGAGTCCCTCATGTTGCACCCAGGATAAAGGGCCCCTCAGCTACCTTTCAATCAGAGTCCAACTTCTATCTTTACTCTGTGGCCAGGTGAACCATTCTTGTTAGTCTTTTGCTTTTTGACTTCTCTTGGTGAGAACCAGATACTAATCTTTGTATCCCCCAAACTTTTAGGGACATATATTAAGGTCTCCCAGAGTTTCTCTTAAAACCTCTTTTCTGTTTAAGGTGAGGGAGAAGCCTACATGTGATTTTTCAAATGAGGGGATAAAGGGAATCATGATTTTTCTCCAAATAAATCTTCACTGTCAGCATTGTAAATCTCTGGACCTACCCAAATACATGTTTCACCTTTGTGAGTTCATGCCACTGCAACTGATTTCATAATCTCTCAGGATATAAGGTAGCTAAATGGTTTGGTAGTTAAGAATACATACTCTGCAGGCAGATGACTGACTTTGGTTCAAATCCTGGCTCTGCCACCAACCTGCCTGATATCCTGATCTGTCAGTAAGGATACTAATCGGTACCATTGTTTTACCTTATCAAATAATAGAGAGAGAGTTTAATGAATATAAAGCTCTTAGCACAATTGATGGCATATAAAGAGCACTCAAAAAGTGTTAGCTATTATTTACATAAGAATCTGGCACCTATTCTTAGCCTTTGAGGCCTCAAGTCCAACTAGAAGGAGACATGTATTTGATCTGCTTCTCAGAAGATTCTGTTACATTTGTTTACTTAAGTATGTCACATTTATTAGTATTCCTTCCCTGTTTCCCAAATGCTTTGTGCTGGTTTTTTTAATGAAGGGCAAATATGCAATAATAACATTAAAATTAGATAAAATTCATAATGTCATAAAACTGACTGAGGTAGATAATTTTATCAGAAATGTAAAGCAATGGAATTTCCTAAGATTGAACATTAATTTTAACTGTGAACATAATGGAAGCCGTAGTAACCAAAGGAAATATGGTGCTATATAGTGCTCATCTAACAAAAAGATACCACTTTACTGAGTTACTTGAACTTATTAAAGTATTGAACATGTAAGAGGATAATTTTCTATAATGCTTCAAGCATGGAGAAGGGGGTATAAAAGGTAAAAAAATAAATACCCTTCAAATAGTATTTTTTGATACTCATGTTTTGAATAAATGCATGAAGTTATATTTAAGTATTAAGACAATCTGGGGTTCTTAAACTTGAGCATGTGCAAGAAACACCCAGGGATTAAATGCAGGTTCTCAGGCCTGCCCTGGAAGTAACAGGGCTACAGAGGGACCAGGAATAATCTGTGGAGCAAGCAACACAATGAATTCTTCAGTAAGGACAGTTCAAGCCACACTCAGAAAGTGCATCCTAGTGTAAGCATGAATGCTGTAGTCTGAGACTAATTACTTAAGAGCCACACAATTATGTAGATCTTGTTTTGGTGGGTCAGGCTTTCCTTGGAAGGTCCAGATACCACTCCCATAGGCTTTCCCATTATTTTCAAAATAAAATGGGTATTTACTTTTTAATGATGTATCAAATGTAAGGACAATTATTTAGTTATTTAGAGGAACAAAAAATACACATAAATGAAAAACTACCTTTAATTACCAAGTGTTAATGTCCATTAGAAAAATATAAACAATTTTTATGTAAAAGGGGGAAAAAGAGAAATTAGTATAAGAGAAAAGTAATGTCCAGTAAACATATGAAAAGATGTTTGACCTCATTCATTATTAATAAAATAATCGCAGACTGAAACAATGAGACATCATTTTTTATCCATCAGATTGGAAAAGAAAAAACATTTTTGTTTACATTGTCATAACGATAAGAGGTTGGACAAAAGGATATTCTCATATACTTGATGGAGAGAAAATTGCTACATTTTTTTAAAGGAGATCTAGCAATATGAATACAATTATATGTTAAATTTTGACTAAGTTTAACAATTAAACACCTCAGTTTGAAACTGAAGAAAAAATTGTCTAATGTGCAAATATTGTAGTTTGACAAGTTTCATCAAAATAGTTTTTATACTAGGGAAAAAAAAGTTAAATGACTTAAATGCCCCCAAATTGGAATTTGTTAAAAATTCATTATAATGGAATATTATGAAAATATTAAATACTATTATGTATATTTATGAGGTCCACAAAAATGCCCTCAAAATTATTTAAGTGCCAAAAAGCTATAAAAAATTATATACAGTATGATCCCATTTTTCTAAAGAAAAGCTGATCACATGTGGTAGAAATAATTCCTAAGGATTTTATATCTAAATGGTAATTACAAATAGTTTTACATAAAATAAAAATGGATTTTAAATAATTTTTCTTTTATATTTACCTTTCTATTGTCTGAATTTATCATCAAAATGTGCAATTATATCTTTATTTTTTTAAATAAAAAATATTGATTATATTTGTAGCTTGGTTTATATGAAGCATATGGTAACCAGAAACCAAAAAAATCTCTGAGACATACAAGAACTAAAGAGAAGGGAACACAAAGACAACATTACAGAAAGTCATCAATATACAAGAAAAGAGAGCAAAAAATTAAGGAACAGAGAACTACAAAAAAATCAGAAAACAAGAAAATATCAATAACTATATACCTATCAATAATTACAGAGAAAAAACTGATGGTTGCCAGATGGGAGGGAGGTTGAGGAGCTGGGTGAAAAAGGTGAGGAGATTAAGAAGTACAAATTGGCTGTTACAAAATAGTCATGGGGGTGTAAAGTACAGCTTAGGGAATATAGTTACCGTGTTTCCCTGAAAATAAGACCTAGCCAGACAATCAGCTCTAATGCATCTTTTGGAGCAAAAATTAATATAAGATCCGGTCTTATTTTACTATAATATAAGAACGTGCCTTATATAATATAATGTAAGACCGAGTCTTATATAATATTATTCTTATTTTACTATGAAAGTTCTTATTTTACTATAAGAGCAGGTCTTATATTAATTTTTGCTCCAAAAGACGCATTAAAGCTGATTGTCCAGCTAGGTGTTATTTTTGGGGAAACATGGTGATAATGCAATAACTATTTATGGTATCAGGTGGGTGCAAGACTTATCAGGGGATCACTTCGTAAGTAATACACTCATAAATGTCTAACCACTATATTGTACACCTGAAATAAATATAATATTTATTGTTAACTGTAATTCAAAATTAAAAACAAAAATTTTAATAATGAAATTAGAAACTGAGAACAATAGGAAATAATTGGGCTTCCAGTACAAGGCCAATTATGTTAGGTTTAAACTACACAGAAATGAAACCATCGACAAAATAAAGAGGCCACCAACTGAATGGGAGAAGATTTTTGCAAACAGTGCCTCTGATAAGGGGTTAATATCCAGAATATACAAGGAACTCATGCAACTCAACAACAAAAAACAAACAACCCAATTGAAAAATGGGCAGAGGACTTGAAGAGACATTTCTCCAAAGAGGACATACAAATGGCAAATAGACATATGATAAAATGCTCAACATCACTAATCATCAGAGAAATGCAAATCAAAACCACAATGAGATATCACCTCACCCCAGTCAAAATGGCTATCATCAACAAAACAAATAATAACAAGTGTTGGAGAGGCTGTGGAGAAAAAGGAACCCTTATACACTGTTGGTGGGAATGCAGACTGGTGCAGCCGTTATGGAAGGCAGTGTGGAGGTTCCTCAAAAAATTACGAATAGAATTACCATATGACCCAGCAATCCCTCTCTTGGGTATCTACCCAAAAAATCTGAAAACATTTATACATAAAGACACGTATGCTCCAATGTTCATTGTAGCTTTGTTTACGGTGGCCAAGACATGGAAACAACCAAAATGTCCTTCGATAGATGAATGGATAAAGAAGTTGTGGTATATATACACAATGGAATACTATTCGGCGGTAAGAAAAGATGATATAGGAACATTTGTGACAACATGGATGGATCTTGAGAGTGTAATGCTGAGCAAAATAAGTCAGACAGAAAAAGCAGAGAACCATGTGATTTCACTGATATGTGGTATATAAATCAAAAACAACAAAAGAACAAGATAAATAAATGAGAAATAGAAACTCATAGACACAGACAATAGTTTAGTGGTTACCAGAGGGTAAGGGGGGTGGGGGGTGGGAGATGAGGGTAAGGGGGATCAAATATATGATGATGGAAGGAGAACTGACTCTGGGTGGTGAACACACAATGGGATTTATAGATGATGAAATACAGAATTGTACACCTGAAATCTATGTAATTTTACTAACACTTGTCACCCCAATAAATTTTAAAAAATAAATAAATAAAGAAAGAAAGAAACAAAGAAAGAAAGAAAAAGAAAAAAATTACACAGAAATAATGAAAGCAGACACATATTTCTAATGTATATCTTTTTCATAAATCATTTATGGTCACATTGAATTCTCACCTTAAAGAACACAGTCTAAACTAGCAAAACTTAAACTGCATCAGATGTCCAAATGCCCTGTAACAACCTTGTCCTCTAATCTAAGATTTAGCTTCACATTTCCTTGCCCACTACTGCTTAAAGTACTAAGACAACTGCCAGAGGAGGATCATCCAAATTTGTTCTTTGTTCTGACAAAGGAAGCCCAATCACAAGATTACATTAAAACCATCAACTAGTTTGCTTTTTCATCTTAGACTTAAGTGTTTAAATCTCAGGTCTAGCTTGTTTAGGAGATCTATAACTCATTGAATGCTCACTGAGCCTGGCCTCCCTTTAGGCAACAGTAGGTAATGATTTTTATTTGCTCGTCTTTGACATTTCTTGGGCTCTAGGAGCTGGGATGAGCCCAGGTCCTGTCATTCAAAGTAAATCAAATAAACGAAGTAAATCATATTATTTTCTTGTGCTTTTTTTTCCCATCTGTTAGGTAGAGATGAGTTGCTATCTCGTGGTATTTGGTAGGACTACTAAAACTACAGGTATTTGTGCTTTGAAAAAGTTGTTTTTAAAGGGCATATTACATTTACAAAAGTACCACATATAAATGTCCACAGAGTATGACAACACCCAAACATAATGAAATCTATACCTAATAGACATTACAAGTAGTGAATTTAGCAATTTAATCAACACCATCTATAATGCCATTGAAGATTTACTGATTAAACAGATCTAAAAAAAGTGTGACATGTACAACTTCTACCTGTACTGAAGTAATACTCATTTTTATATAATTCGATTGACAGAATAAGGGTAAAATTGAAAAAAAGCATATAAAATCAATTTTCAAATGATGAGTGAGCAATTGTGGGATTATCACTCAGAGAGAGAGGGCAATAATAGCTTTATGGGGCATGAGAATATAACTAAACAATGTGAGATTGGTAGGTAGATTCTTAATATAGTATAAAAAGATACAGAAGGGAGCCAAATGGATTTCTTTAAATAATCAGTATAGCTTCTTTAATAAAACACAAAACAAAAACAAAACAAAAACACTGATGCTTAGCCTTGTTAATATAAATATATTTATTTGGACTAATAAAGAAGGATAAATATCTATAATCCCACCATATATATATAATATTTAAAACAGATTTTAATGTGATTTTTGTGAACCTCAGAATATATCATTCAATAGCATAACACTATGTCCTTCCCTCGGGATCAAAAATAACTAAATGTTAGCTAGGGTTATGTTTCCTTCTCATAATTGTTTCCTTAGAGACGCAACTATTGTAGAAACATTTGAGAATTATATAAAAACCAAATTTGAGTGCAAAGACACATTGTAACCTATACTATTAAAAGTACTATACTTTCCCAGGAAGGAAAAATTCTTATCATTGAGGCTCTTTCCATATATTTTCTTCCCTACCTCAGACATTTTCATGTAAAATAGCTCTACTTTGAATAGCACAATAACTTTAAAAAAACTATTTTGGGATTTGTTCTATTCCAATGTAGTAAAAAGAAAAATATTTTTTTAAAAAAAAGAAAGAAACGGAAAAACAAACCCACAAAATTGGCCACTCTTAATTATTTTTACTTTCACAGTTTCCTGAAGAGCTGATTTCTGAATTTTTAGAAAGCTCCTGAAAATCAATACCAATATTTATCTTTTTCTTCTAGTGCTTTCCCAAAATGAATTATATTTTGAAGTAAATATTTGCCTTGACACAATTTGTATTTGAGCTAAAGAATGTTTTGTCTTTGGCTAATTTATAAGCTATTCTATTCTCTAGAAAGCATCAGGTACATTTGGGAAACATGATCATTATTATTATCAAAGTTCCTTGTCTTAGGTTGCTTTGCAATTTACAAAACACTTTCATACACACTGCATTATTTTCATTTTTATTTTCTGACATCCTTGTGAGATAGATAGAGCTGCTCTCATTTTTCTAGCAGAAATTTGAATTACAAAAGATAAAGCTATTTGTGTGAGATCTATTTATCATGTCCTTATCTCAGTATGCTAATGGTGCCTTAACAGCCTACAGGTCTTGACGTGGGATCACAGAGTGTATAGTTTACAGAAGAGACAGAAGATCTTAATGTCAAAAAATCTTGATAAGAATCCATGGACTCTGAACCTGTACAGGGAGATGAGCACTTGGATCTTTGTGTGTTCCAAAAACCATAGGGTCACTAAAAGAAAATCAAATTTATTTTTTAAATTTGCAGAAAGCAGAAGTAAAAAGCTTTTAAATTCCAGCAATAAACTACACAATTCTGACACTTCCTTTTTAATAACTAATGATATTCTCCTGACTGGTATTCTGGGGTTTTGACATGAATAAGTTCCAAAAATTATTTATAAGTAGAGATCATTAATAAAACAGAAACTCAGCAATCTGTGTGGGGATTACTTTGTATACTGACTGGAGATTGGTATTAATCCAAAACTGGCTTTAGCTCCACTTCCCAGAAGCCTCAAGACTGTCTAATTAATTCAACATTCCCCAAAGAATATTCCATGACCATGGAGTTTTTTAAAACGCTCCTCTTGTATGAGATTAGGTGTTGAATATTTTTGGAAAACACAGTATACAATGCTGCCCTTTTATATATTCATAAGGAAAATCAGCATATACATAAAGGCATTTATACAATATGGATTGGTCAGAATTTTTAAATTCCCTGTCATAAAAACTGCTTCTTAAATGATACCTATTAATATTTCATGGAACCAGAATACCAAGATGTTACTTGAATCTACCTTTGCCCAGAAACTCAAGCTACTTTTGAAATGATTGAATAAAAACATCTGCAATGAAACACATTTTGTTTTATCATAAATATTATGTGATACTCATTCTAATTGTCTTAAATTATTGGAGTTTTAAAAGAACTCCAAAATTAGCAGTTGCAGTCACTTGGGAGCCAAAAAAGCATACAATCTACTATTGTTTTAGACCACTCTCTCTGTTCTGTAACAAATGTATCATGAGGTATACACTGAAAGAAAAAGAGGTATCACTCATTACATGGGAAATAATAAAAACTTAGTCTTTAAGCATTTCCAAAAATAGTACTCAATTTTTATTTTTTTTAATTAAAAGGAAACTAAAACCCATAGCTAAGTTTCTTCTCTCTTTAATGAAATACTTCTCAATGTCTGATAGTAACAAATATTAGTTAACTTAGACTATTAGGATATTTTAACTAATATCTTTGAACTAAAGGATTAAGGGGAATAAGAAAAGCATGAAGTTTAGAAGTCAGTTCAAATTTTGATCATTTCTATTTCTGACAAGCTAATTAACCACCATATACATACATCTATAAATACAACAGAGTATGCTCACTTCAGGAAATGGACTACTTCTGTTTACAATCATTTTACTAGTATACCATGAAGTTCTAAACATCTACTTAGTGCTTCTCCTTTGTGTTACTCACAGATGTGACAGCCCCCTCATCATGAGAGTCAGGCCTCCTTTTAGACACTCCCTTAAGCTTAAGAGATCAAGAATTAAAGCCAAGAAGTTTCCCTGACATCTGTCATACTGACATGCCAAAATTAAGTGCAGCTGGAAAGAATTAAGAAGTACTGTCCCTAGAGTGATCCTCTAGAGAAGAGTGAAGATCAATTGTGATGCCAAACATTGATCATGGGAGCAATAAAACATCTACCATTACTCGGCCAGCCCATCCTGGAATGTCCTACAAAGATAGACAAAGAGAGGAAGTATACTTGAATTAGACCAAATCTTTCTGGGCTGAGAATGCTCCCAACATTCTCTTCAAATATCTTGAAACTATCAAGCACTGGAAAAAAAACACCAAAAAACAAACAACAACAACAACAAAAAAAACAGTCCGTTAGAATCACCAACGAGATCCTTTTGTGCATTTGGTCCTAAATAAAATCACAAATCTCTATTGACCTTTACCTAGAGACCATATTGCAAAATTATAACCACTGACTTTTGAGACAGACTTGTACAGCTTTACTGTTTCCTCTTTGTCTAAACTTTGACCAAATGCTTATTCCTCAGTCTTCTTATCTATAAATGAGGGATTACTATCATTTCACAGGTATGTTATATGGGTAAATGTTCTGTATGAGAAGGGCTGAATACAATTATTGGCTTACTAAAATCAGCACTTCATACTAGCGAATGTCATTCTATTATTGGCGAGGGTACCCCTTCCCAGGCAGAACACTGGGAAAACACTGTTGACTCCCGCTAGTTTGCTATGTGTTGTCACCCATGGATCATCAAATGCTACCCCTAAACCTTTCTCCCCTCAGCTTCCTCCCTTGTATCCTCATCAGCATAGCCAGACCTTCTATATAGGACAGAGTAAACTGACAGCTGGACTGAAAAAGTGTATCCTTATTTCTGGGGATGCTTGGATACCTGGCTTTGGCTCTTTTTCAAGTTAAGAACAGTGGGATTTATGGTGTGTTATTTAAAGTACAAAAGTTCTCAGCTACTTCCAGAACCAGTTTGCTTACTGATGGTTTTCACCCAGCATAAGCCTAGCTTGACTAGTGACCAGAGGGCCATAACAAACCTCACTGGTAACTTTACCTTAAGTTCTCCCAAAGCCAAGATTTACTGCACAGCTTTTGGTGGTTCAGTCTGGAGGCAAAGGTCATAAGAACATGAGGGGAGTTTGCATCTAGTTGTGTCTCAGACCCCCAGTGACTGCCTATACTCTCTCGCCACATCGTATCTTTTGCATTGAAACAAACGTCATATGTAATTATGTTCTGTGGAGTCTCCCGAATCTTTACAAATATCCAAAATTGTGAAAACATCCCAATTCTACAAATTACTATCTGGGTGACTTTTGGAAAAGTACTCATCCTCTCTGTGTCTGTTTCCTCACCTGTAAAATGACAATAATGTTAATACATACCTCATAGGCTGTTATGATAATATCAAGAGGAAATACATGAGAAGCAATTTGGGCTGGCAAATCAGGAGTGCTAAATAAATATTAACTATCATTATCATAATTATTTTCAATTTTCCATTTCCTATTCCTAACAAATAATTTACCTTGTAAGTGCAGATAAAATGCCTTAGTCATCTTAGTATCTTCCATTTCTAGCACAGTGCTTAACACAAAGCAAGCCCTATATTATACTTTTTAAACTGAATTGAAAAGAGCCATGAAGAGCTTCAGGATATTGACTTATAACAGATCAGCAATACATCTGTAATAATCTGATCATTAGGGAGGATCTTGACACATGCAGAATAATTTTCTAACCATAATAATACATCGTGTTCAGTGCTCTGTACCCTTGAGCATGAAGCTGACATATGTGCACTTCATTTTAATTGCTGGTCCCCTTGCCCCTACCTCAACTCACAACTACGTTATTCAAAATAATAGCAAAACTCCCTCCCTTCTTTCCTTCCTTTCTTCCACAAATGTTTACTTAGTGACCACAACACACAAGCATTGTGGGCTCAGAACTGAGTAAGACATTTCTAATATCCTCTAGGAATTCATATTCTCATGAGCATAAAAGACAAGCAAATCTACCTTTCAAGTACATTATGAAAAGTCGTGTGAAAGCCGTATGTACCAGAAGCTACAGGAGCACAGAGGTAGGTCAGGGATGGCATCCTGTGGACATCAGGGTGGCTATCACCGGAGCAGATTTTGTGGAGGATAGATTACAATGCAACAAATAATTAATGGGAGGCTATTTCAGGAAACTAGAATGTGAAAAGAAATGTAATGGTTGACTAGAGAAGTAAGACAAATTCAAGGTACAAGAACATGAATTTTTATAAATGTAAGACGACACAGCTTGACTAGGTTCACTATAAAATGTCCATAAGTAAAAAGTGGAGAATGGTTGATGGAGCGTGTACCCTGAGGGGGTAGGATAACTTGGCATCCGAACCACACTAATCGGGGCCTGCCTAAAGCCTGGTTAAGGAAGTGAGGAGAGTTTATCTCTCATCATATATCTGCAAGGCTTTAGATGACAGCCATAGAAGCATTCAGGGATCCCTAGAGCAATGGCCAACCCAGTGTAGGCCACTGGGAATGACTGCCCCAGGAGAAGGCAAAAAGAAGGGCATTGTCTGTAGAAAAATTTTGAATAATAACAACACCTAGGAAAAGTTAGTGTGTTGTTATCATCTCTTTGCACTGGCAATTCTAAACAATGTTAGTTATAAAGTAGTTCTCATCAATAAAATATTTGACTGGTATACGTTTTAAATTAATGCTGCCCAACAAAATGTTATAAAATGATGGAAATGTTCCCTGTCTGTGCTGTCCAGTACTTTAGTCAGTAGCCATACGAGGCCGTTCAGCATGTAAAATGTGGCTAATGTTACTGAGGAGCTGAAACTTTATTTAATTTTAATATATTTAAATTTTTTCTAAGTAGCCATATGTGGCCAGTGGTCACAATATTGGACAGTGCAGTTTTTAGAAACTATTGTAGTTACTATTATGTTTTACTTATATGAATAAATAAATTATATATGTATACTATTTTTCTACAATTTAGTATATAATCACATTTATACACATGCACAGATAATATACATATGGACGTTTTAACTAGCATATATTATTACTTATCTTTTAATAAACACTGTATTGTACATGCAGTTAATTCAGATAATTTTTAGTTATACAGTTGACCCCCAAACATATACGTAAAATTTAAAAATTTTACCACCAGAGGTTCAACTCCTCAACATGTGTGTAATTACCATATTTTGCCATGTATAATGTGCTCCCACGTATAATGTGCACCCATGGTTTTGGCCCAAACCTTCAGGGAAAAAAATCTTCAGTTTTCATTCTTTAATTCAAATATCTGTTTACACTTAGGTACTTGGTTTTTGGTATTATAAAGGAATTTTAGCATTTACTTTTTAACATATTTCTTCTAACATATGGTACAATAAATTTTATACAACAAATAATTACAAAACACAAGAAATTTTATGTACCAGTAACAAATATATGATATTTACGCATCATAGAAGACCAAGAACTCTTCGTTGCTGCAAGTTCGTCATAAGTTCAACAAAACCAATTATTATATCCCAGGGTATTATTTTGCATATGAATATCGTTATTGATTTCTAGAGTTACACTTTTAATTCATAAGCATAAATAAAAGAATTAAAAACATTTATATAGATACAGAATTAGTACTACCCATGTATAATGTGCATCCTTATTTTTCCCTCACAAATTTGGGCCAAAGAAAGTGCGCATTATACATGGCAAAATATGGTCATCTACACACAATTTGTTTTGAGGATAAATTCATAGCAATTTGGAATCATTAAACTTTGTTCCTGTACAGTTAATATCTCTGTGGCACTGTATAGACGTTCATTTTAAACAATAATTTATAAAAGACATTAATACCCAGCAATCCCACTTCTGGGTATTTATCTGAAGACATTTAAAACACTAATTTGAAAAGATATACACATCCCTATGTTCATTACAGCATTATTTACAATAGCCAAGACATGGAAGTAACCTAAGTACCAATTGATAGATGGTTGGATAAAGATGATGTGTTATATATATATATATATATATATATATATATATATATATACACACACACACATACATACATACAGTGGAATATTACTCAGTCATAAAAAATGAAAGTTTACAATTGGTGACAACATAGATGGATCTAGAGGGTTTTATGCTAAGTGAATAAGTCAGCCAGACAGAGACAAATACCGTATGATCTCACTTATTGTGGAATAAAAAAAATAAACAAGGAAACAAAACAAAAACTATCTCATAAATACAGAGAACAAATTGATGGTTGACAGACAGGAGGGGGAACTGGGGGAGCAGGGTGAAAAAGGTGACAGGATTAAGTGCAAATTGGTAATTACAAAACAGTCATGGGGATATAAAGTACAGCATAGGGCATATAGTCACTAATATTATAATAACTATGTATGGTGTCAGGTACATACTAGACTTCTTGGAGAGATCACTTCATAAGTTATATAAATGTCTAACCACTAAGCTGTACACCTGAAACTAATATAATATTGAATGTAATTGAAAAATTTTAAAAAGTTCAAAAAAATAAAAGACATAATGATTATAAAAAATGAAGAAAGAGAAGTTGATTTACTTTTATTTTACCATTCTGTACGACTCTTTGGAGTCTATTAAAAATGTAGGAATTTGTAGTTGTTAGGCTAGAAACAAAACTTGTAATGTTATAATCCATTACAATGGTACACTGGTATGTAGATTTTTTTAAAATACATTTATGTCATTTAAGAGTATACTACTTTTTATTAAATGTATTGGGGTAACATTGGTTGATAATGTTATAGAACTTCAGGTGTACAACATTGTAATTCAATATATGTGGATTCTTTTGTGTGCATACTACCCAAAATCTAGCTTCCTTCCATTACCACATATTTGTCCTTCTTTACTCACTTCACCCTCCCCACACCCCTTTCCTCTCTGGCAACCATTGGATTGTCTGTATCTAGAAGTTGTTTGTTATTTTTTGCACTATAACATTTAATATTTTCATGAAATAAATATGTGTATGTAATGGTTTAATAAAAATGTTTAACTTTATTACTTTTGTGGCCATTTTCATCATTTATTTTATTCCATGATTATTACTAAAATAATTATGAAATTTAGAGGAAAAGATTGAAAATAAGTTGTCAAGTTCACCATCATACTGGAAACATCTCAACAACTTAAATATATTCTTCATAGACTATTCCCAGGTAAAATTATAGGAAGGACTCATATTAGTCTTATACATCAATCCAACTCCTACAGGAAATCAAAGAGGTTTTCATGACTTCTAAACCAAATAGCAAATAGTTGCTCTAACTGCAAACCAATTAGTTCTTTACTGATTTGTCATAAAGTCTTGAGAAGCAGAAGACATGGAGGCACCTGATACAACACGGGCTGTATATTCACATCTTGACTGAGCCACTTCTTAGGCCAAGTTCCATCACCTCTCTGGATCTCAATTGTTTCCCTTACAAGATGGGAAAATATCAAGCATACTTTATGATGACTAAGTCAGACAATATGTGCAAAATGTGTTGGACAGTTGGTGCCACATACATGGTGGCTCTATTTTTATTGGAAAAAGCAATGCAGTTTCCAAAGTATCTGGCTAAACATATTCGTCATTTTGTACTCAAACATCTTCCTCCATTGGAAAGCCTACTTTTAAATAATAATTATTATTTACTATTATTATTTTCCTTTACAAAATATTTGAAGAATTATAAAATACGTTATCTTCTACCACATCAACAAGATGGAAATTAAAGAAAAAAACTCTTAAACTAAAATCTGTATTATTGCACTTTAGGTACTGACAATTAAAGGTAGTTTGGGGAATTGTGTTTTTATTTATTTATTTATTTATTTATTTATTTTTAATCTTGGAAACAAGTAGTGCTTTTGTAAAAAACTTTGTTTTTAAAAAGATAGAAAAAGCTGCACCTAACACAATGTTTATTACTTTAATAAAGTAATTCTCTATTTGTCAGATCTCTTCTGTACTTCCTGAGGGCTATTATTTGAATTTTACTTATAACTCTACACCTGTTCCCATCACTTTATTCAGTCCATTAGATGGAAAAGGATGCTAGACATGTCAAAGGAATTCAACCCACTTGGGAACAAACTTTGCTAGCAATATTGAACATGTTCAGTAAACAAACACACAAACAACATATAGAGAAAAGTCAATAAAAACTCATATTAGAATTATGTAATTTTAATTGATTTTTATGCCTCAGTAGTTCCCCATGATAGAATTATCAAATCAGGTCAGGCCTGCCTGAGTAATTAGCGTACTTGATTGAAGTAACTGGGCACAGCCAGTTCTATGGTTCATGTTTCCTGCTTTAATTTCTAATTATTTTCAATGGAATTCCCTAGACTAGATACATGCTTTTGACTTATAGAAGGAAACGGTAAATTAAGTACAGAGAAGACAACTAAAGTGTATCAGAGTTAGAGGTAAGAATCCTTTGGGTAAATAATTTTATGATTATTGATTTATTTTGATGATGAGGAACAATGAGGGAAAGTAAACTGAATGAACATTTCAATAACTCATTATATATATGTATATGTATATATATATATATTTTGCCAGCAAGGTTATTCAATAAAGAAAGACCTCCTGAATTTTATAAATTGATCAATTAGAGATAATACAGAATAATATTTTTACCTTGAAGCCTACAGTCCTTCCCTAGCCCTGGCTTCATATTTTAATCTACTTGAAAAACTTAGAAAAAAGATACTGATGCAGGTCTCAGACCTACAGAGATTTTCTGATGTGATTTTTCTGAGGTGCTGGCTAGGCCAGGCAACAATAATTTTGAGTGTCTCTAGATAATCCTGACATGTGACCAGGATAGGAAACCCTGTTAGTAATACTAGAGAATACAGCGGCCATGTGAGATCATGTATGCCAAGGATTCAGTCCAGGGAACACAATTGGCTTGCAAAATTTTAAAAGAGCATATGTGTCAAAAGAAATCTGACTTTGACCTGGGCATGAATTCTCTGGAATAATCAAAAAGTAATAAATAGCTTGTTAGTACACTTTGTGATGAAATTTAATTTTATAACATTAAAAGTCTCAGAACGAGGAACACTTCACACTATGGCTTTTTTTTTTTTTTTTTTTTTTTAAACTCATTACACTGCATTGTAATGAATTATTTGCTGAATGACATTTTTCCTGTAATTTTTGAGGGAAGATGGATTTTGCAAAATGTTCAAATTATCAAAACTTAATTTCCTATATTCCAGTAAAGTTACATGGCCAGGAACTATGGGATTATTATAATAATTAACAAAATGACTGTATTATTGAGGTGATGCTAAATGGAGATAGGAAAGAACTAGGTGCAGTCCTGACTTAGTACTCCAAGGAGAAAATATTTAATTGCTTAGCCTTAGTTATGTTAGCTGTAAACTGGGTATATAAATACTTCATAAAACAATTGTTAGATTGAGGGTTTAGCATGCAGTAGTAAGCAAAATGTTTGTCAATCTTCAAAACCAAGTTTTCAGTCTACATATGAAAGAAGGTGCATCAAGTTTCTTTCTGGTCTAGTAAGATTTGTTGTTCTTTGATTGCACTTTGCTTTTTTTCAAATGTAGAAATCTTTTTCCCAGCACAAAACAATTTTTCCTATTGTACACGAAACCTACAACACAGTCAAAAGTCTGCTGACAAAATGATACATTTTCATCATTCTTTAAAGGTAATTGAAAAGAAGAAAAACTATTCATGATCACTCTTGAGAAAATGTCACAAAACTCAAACTCTAAAAAAATCTTGTTGGAATGCTTTTACAATTTCAAAGTACGATTTTATATTTATGTGCTAACTATGAAAGAAAGCATCATGATTACATGCTTTCAAAGCTTGCTCATCAACAGTCACATGGTTTACGAATATGGGGAGTTGAATGAGACATTTTCTCACTGACAAAAATACCATAAGTTTAATACGCCTACAAGTCAATACAGCTTCATCATGGATGAAAAGCATCATAATTTGTAACTTTTCAGACCACCCCATTGAGCAAAGTATTTGAACTTATCCAATTGGTTATCATATTGGGTAATGGCTGTCTTTTGATTTGTGACTGGAGAAAGTTATCACAAAGTACCATCTTCATTATTTTAAAAGGTAACCAGGGAGTTAATCGATTAAAGTCAATAAGTCATAAAAACACAGAATGCAGTTTTTAAAAAAAACATAAATTTGGAAAATTCCCTCATCTGGGTAATATTCAATTAGAAAGAAACATGAGAATCATATTGGCCTAACATAATCCAGTTGCTGTCATAACATTTTCCTCTGTACATGATGCATGTGCCTCTATTAGATTCCCATGGCTGATGTAACATATTACTACAAACTGGGTGGATTAAAATAATAGAAACTTACTCTGTCACATTTCAGGATGCCAGAAGTCTGAAAAGAGTATCACTGGGCCAAAATCAAGTTGTCCACATGGACACATTTCCTCTGGAAGCTCCAGTGGAGAATCTGTCCCTTGCCTCTTCTAGCTTATGATGGCTGCCACAGTTCCTTGGTTTACGGCACATTACTCCAATATTCAAAGCCAACATCTTCAAGTCTCTCTCAGCTCCATCTTCACATCTCCTTCTCATCTCTGTATAGTCTAATCTCTCTCTGCCTCCTTCTTATAAAGAAACATATGCATGTGATTTAGGAATCACTATGACAATCTAGAGTATCTCCATCTCAATACCCTTAACTTAATGATATTTGCAGTCTTTGTCATACAGGTTCTAGGCATGAGGCGCCGTTATTTTTGGTGCCATTAACCAGCCTACTTCAGCTCTAGTGGAATCCAGCCCATTTAAAAGTCTATTTTTGTAAAAAAAAAAAAAAAATCTTCTAATTATTACCTCTAAATGTTGTTAGAAAAAAAGAAGTAAAAAAGAAGTGTAAGTTACTATGCCAGTAAATAAATCAGGAATGAAGACTATGGGTAAACGTCACTAACTTCTAGAAAATGAAGTCTCCACATTATTCACAAGCATAATTAGTGAGAATGGTTTATTATCGCTAGAACTGAAAGGTTTTGTTATCTCTAGAACTGAATCATTAAAATGAACTCTAGGTATGGTAATTTTTTGTGTGTGTGTGTCACAATTACACAGGAAAGAGTTGTAGGTAATTTTATTTTAATCACAGTGATTATGAAAACTCAAAATACCCATTTGGGGCTTTAAGGGCCAACTTTAGAAATGGAGACTCACTTTTTTGAGGTCTTTTTATGTGGAACAACACGTATAGAATATTCAGTTATAATAAAACTACCTTATGTTTTTCCATGTCTTTTAATTAAGACAGTAACATAAAATTTTTTTAGCCATGGCTGTCATAAATCACAAATACTTTATTCAGGAGTCGTGGCCTTTTTCTTTCTGTCTTCAATATTTAATAAATCCTTTCCATTGACCTTTTAATAATTGCCTAATTA
The DNA here is from genome assembly GCF_057876585.1 of Rhinolophus sinicus. Classification (NCBI taxonomy): domain Eukaryota; kingdom Metazoa; phylum Chordata; class Mammalia; order Chiroptera; family Rhinolophidae; genus Rhinolophus; species Rhinolophus sinicus. The sequence continues at coordinate 36,397,540 of NC_142504.1, forward strand.
ATACTCACTAATAATGATGACTGTAATTAGCAAAAGGTTTGATCCTCTCTTAAGAAATTAGACATGTTAACAATAGGTAAAACTCTGCAAAGTCCTGTTATTTTTTACTTAAGGTCATTGTACAATTTTTTTAGAGCTCTATCATCATTTAAATATGCATATTTTTAATGTAATCAAATGTCTGTTTAATCAGAGAACTATGAAAAAGCTAAAGGAGAGGAAACCCAAATATTCTAGTACCTATTATTCTAGAGTTGAGACAATCAGAATACTAGCAGCTTAGAAAAATAAACTTGTTTCAGAAATCCTTTACATATTTCATAAGATAAAGAGCATATTAAAACAGTTGAAAAACTATAAACAGCAAAAGAAAACTTAGCCATGATGAGAATTCACCACTGTTGGCTGCCAGTATAGCCTATATAAAGGGGAAATTGGTGATATACTAAAAAATGGAGATTTATTCTTTCAATCCATTTTGCCATACAGTTGTAGTTCTGTACAAGGGCAGAGGTTAAACAGTAATAGAGTGGGTCTTCAAATGAAATACTTTACTATTATGTTCCCTGAGAATTTGAACAGCAAATCTGTATTAATTTAGGATTTCTATAGACTTATGACTTGTGCACATTTCTCTACACATGTTATATTTCAATAAATAAGGTTATTGAAAAAAGCTCTAGCCAAAATATTATAAGCTTATAATTCCTCTCAGGTGAATTAACTCTTTTTGTTATTATGTACATTGAGTACTTAAATTTGTAATAGTAGTTTAAAGAACTTTTATATCTACAATGTAACTTATTTTTCCAAATAACATAATATCTTATGGATGTTTGACCTTATGTAAAGCAGAATGATGCTATACGGAAAGCCAAATTAGGTAAAAATAAATACTTATTTCCATTCTGCGCATAAAAAAGATATAAAGACAATAAAATGTTTGAGATAGTATGTTCACTATTTGATTGGATCTTTTATTCATTGAATGCACTGCACTAAAATTGCAGTAATAGAATAACCCTAAGAAGAAAGGAATGATGCTTGTTGTGAGTCTCAAATTAGTTGTGCTGTTATTACTAATAAACTATTATTAAATGAGATTGTTAAGGATTGATATTAGAGCTGAGACCAAACTACCTAGCCTGGGGTGGGGATATGTGATTTAAGCAGAGGAGGATTATGCCCTGTTTCCCATTGGGATATTTAGCTGGACAGTGCCCACACTCTTTGATTGGGCCATTAAAGTAGGCAAGGCAGCATGGCAGGCTGAGGCAGAGAGAAGTCCTACGGCAGTGTTGGTCAATAACACATGAATTTACCAAAGGCCTCCAGTTAGAGACACAGAAGAGTTAAGAGGACCTGACACTTGAAAAGAGGCCAGAGGTTAAAAAGAGGAGGCCTCAGATACAGGATCTACCAAAAAGAGGCAATGGTCCCAACTTCAGCAACTTGAAACCTGCTTAAAAGATGGAACTGGTCACCATGCAAACTCCAGGACCCTCACAGGGGAAAACGGACATCCTAAGGTTAAGTCAGCCATGTATCAGGAGACAGCCATTAAACACATATCCCAACTTACCCTCCTTTCAGCACCCATGTAAGAAGGAGTGTGAATGGAAATCCTTTGTAAGAGGGAAACCATTCTTGATGGATAAATATTAATATTGAATCAAAGTGATCATTTCATGTTTTAAACTGCTGACCTTTAAATTGAGCATGTAAGATCCTTTCTAACCACATTCACATTAACAGGAGTTAATAGAAGAATTCAGGGCAAGTTGAAAACAGTGAAGAAAATAAGGAGATCTTCTTTTTTTCCTTTTATGCATGCTTTATGAGCACACATTTTGAGTCCCCTACACATATTTTTTAAAGTTAACTATAACCAGGTTTCAAAGTGAAGTACGCATACATGTAAAAGCTCATAAAGATTTCCAAAGATACAGGGTTATGATATTTTTACAGGCATCAGTTTTCAGACCCTCAACTTCCATATGTAATCTTTCTAAAATGTATCTCCTTGAAAATGCATCTGGGCTCAAGATGTCTTGCACTTCTCCTCTTCCACATACCTTGTCTCCCACTGTCCAATCACAGGTATAATCTCACCTAAGTGTACCTTAATGTGTGCACCTGGAATGGGAAAACCTCCAGGACCCCAGCTCAAATTATCCGTCTCTGTGAATCCTCCTGAGAATATAAGTTTGTGGTAGGTGTCTTCCGTATTTTTCTGTTAAGAGGAAAGTCTGATATTAGAAACTGGATCTTTTGGGCCATGTTTGGAATGTCCTGAATTCAGATATACTGTAGAATGGATGGGAGGAGTGATGGCAATTTTAACTAATACCCTATTCCATCCTAGAATTTTGTCAAAGAATGCTCCTAGATGAGAGATCATTTTGCCAGTCATAATTCTGTTTGCCCTCACTTCCCTTTCCCACTCTTTTGTGCTCTGCTTTGCATTTTATGGGAGATAGGGTCTCCCTGTAAACTACATTTTCCAAATTCCTTAGCTAGCTTCTTTCCACTAAGAAGGACTCACAGGTAAAAGGAAGGTGGGAAGATAGGAAAAACACTCTCACATTGCGAGGCTCTGTAGTCATGGTAAAGCTAAATGTGTAGTGCTCGTTTGTGGTTCTGGCATCTATAGCACAGAACCCCAGCATTAGCCTGAGCACAGGGCTCAGAGCCTCCCAGAGTTCCCAGCACCTTTATGGATTTGTCTCTTCTCTGTGCACTGGTTTTAGGAAACACTCCACAGTTCTGAGCACTGGTAACCCCACATCCTCTTATTTTTCCACCAGTCGTGGTCATTTATCCCTGCAGTTAAAATCCAACATGTTTCTATGCCCTGTTTTTTTCAGGCATTTTCATATCTATATGATTAATTTTCTGCACGAAATTCTTTGTGACTAGATCGTGACTGATGGAGAGCAAAACAGAGAAAGATCCTTTTTAAAAATCCTTTCAAAAAGAAATACTGAAACCAGTGGCACCAGATTTCATTCACGGAACACACTCATGTCCAGACTCCATGTCTTATCCATCCATCTATTTGAGAACTGGACTATTCAAGCTTTGTAAAAAGAATGTTGGGAAATATAAAGTTTTGACAATTACAGCATTGTCATTACTCGCAGCAGTGAGAAAGAGCATGGTGAGCAAAGTCTCAATTTCATCTGCATGTTTTGCAGGATTTCAGGGGGGAGCTGAAAATTTCCACGCTTTACCTCCAAGAAATCAATGCTAAATTTTAAATGAAAACATTGCAGGTAACTTAATTTAATATTTTCTTGAACAATTTTTCAGGCTCAAAGGAGAAATATTTGCAGTAACGTTTGTCAAATGATTATTAGACACAAATAATTTATATTCTTTTATTATTTTTTTTTACTAGGGCCCAAATATCAAGCTTACTGTCATTCTTCAACCACTTCTCTATTCATTTATTAATTGCTTGAGAGAAAAGTGTCCTGGTCCAGGTTAATTCCTGCATCTGTGCTTGGAATCACAGTCTTTTACATCACTTTGGGAAAACATCCCTGAATTTCTCCTTCCAACTAGTTCTTTGACCTCAGTATATAAACATACTCCAATTTATCCCGGCTAAATAATGATTATGATGATGATGGTGATGGTGATGGCAATGACAATGATGTTAATGGCAAAAATAATAATGATGATAAAACTCTCCCTAGACCTTCCATCATCTCTCTTTAATTATATTGCTGCCTCTCTCAAGGTAAGCATTTTTAAATGAGTGGTCTACACTTGTGGCTCTATTAATTCATGTCTATGAAATACATTTTTACCTTGCATGTTTACTCTTCATGCTATTTTATTACATTGGTCGCTACTGACAAGTTTCTTTCTTGAAATTTTCTCTTATGGCTTTCAAAACCATCTTTTCTGCTGTTTATTGTTTTATTTCATTTCACGTCTGGCATTTGCACTGTGATTCCTTCCTGAGCAATCTTTTCCTATATTTAGCCTTAAATTTTTATATTTTCTGATATCTTCTTACATCTTTTGGTCTCACATTATATGTTCTCTCTAGGCAGCATTATGTGCCCATGGATTAAACTATATGTACACTGAAAATTCCAAATTTTCATATCCTGTCCAGTGACCTATATTCCAGATCCCTTTATTCAATTGCATATTACTTGCATCTATCTGTTTTCCCTGTGGCAATTCATATTCTGGATATTTAATATCTAATTTATCATTATTGCTATAAAATCTCATGCCCAACTAGGTCAAAAAACCCTTCTACTTGCCCCAACAAGAGACCTAGAAGTAATCCCTAATTCTTATGTATTTACTCTCCACTTAAAATAAGCACTGAGAGTGCTTATAACTGTAACTTGCAATTGTACTGTTAATAATAATTAATTGTTAATATTGTTAAGTTGTTGGTTCTTCCCAATTTGATCTATGGAGTTGAAATCCCAATCGAAATTCCAGTAGTTATTATATCAATAAGCTGATTCTAAAAGTTGTATGAAAGGCAAGAAACCTAGAATAACCATCACAATATTGAAGAAAAAGTACAATGACAGAGGACTAAAACTACCCAACTTCAATCCTTATCTTAAATATAGTCATCAAGACAGTGTGGTATTGGTAAAAGAGTGACAAATAGATCAGTGTAACAGATTTGGGCATCTGCAAAGCCCAGAATATAGAGCCTAGAAATAGACCCATGCAAATATAGCCAACTGATATTTCACAAAGGGACAAAGGCAATTTAATGGAGAAAGGAGAGTCCTTACAACAAATGGTGCTGAAACAACAGGACACACACATACAAAAAAAAAAAAAAAAAAAAGAATCTGTGCATTGATCTTACACCTTTCACAGAAATAAAGTCAAAATGGATCATAGACCTAAAAGTAAAATGCAAAGCTATAAAATTCCTAGAAGATAACAAGAGAAAATTTTGGTGATCTTGGGTATGGCAATGAGTGTGTGTGTGTGTGTGTGTGTGTGTGTGTGTGTGTGTGTGTGTCTATGTAGAAATATACATAACATAAAATTTATCATTTTTACCATTTTTAAGTGTACAGTTTAGTGGCAATATGTATATTCACATTGTGCTGGCAATGAGTTTTTAGGACAACACAAAAAGGATGACACATGAAAGAAAAAATTGAAAAGTTGGATCAGCATTAAAATTAAAAACCTCTGCTCTAAGAAAACTTAAAAAAATAAAAATACAAGGTACAGACTGGGAGAAAATATTTTTAAAATGCATATCTGTTGAAAGACTTCTATCCAAAAAACATAAATAACTCTTAAAACTCAGGAATACGAAAACCAACAACCCAATTACAAAGTGAGCAAACTATCTGAACAGATACCATATCAAATATGATATACAGATGGCAGATAAGCACACGAAGAGATGTTCAACACCATGTCATTAGGGAACTGTAAACTAAAACAACAATGAGACCCAACTACACACCTATTAGAATAGCTGAAATCCAGAACACTGACACAGTCTGTTGGAGAACACTGCAGCTCTGTGGGAGAGGTTGTGGTGTAATAGGAACCTTCATTTATTGCTGGTGGGAATGCAAAATGGTACAGCTACTTTAGAAGACAGTTGGTAGTTTCTTATAAACCTAAACATAGTCTCACCAAATGATTCAGCAATCGTCCTTTTCGGTATTTACCCAAAAGGGTTAAAAACTTATGTCCATACAAAAATATGTACATGGATGTTCATCACAGCTTTATTTATAATTACCCACATTTGAAAGCAACCAAGATGCCCTTCAGTAGATGAATAGTTAAAAACACTGTGTTACAACCACACGATGTAATATCACTTAATGATTAAAAGAAATGAGCCATCAAACCACGAAAGGCATGGAGAAATGTTTTTTTTTTTTTTTTTTTTTTTTTTTTTTTATTTTATTTTTTTTTTTATTTTTTTTTTTTTTTATTAAATTTATTGAGGTGACAGTTGTTAGTAAAATTACATAGATTTCAGGTGTACAATTCTGTATTACATCATCTATAAATCCCGTTGTGTGTTCATCACCCAGAGTCAGTTCTCCTTCCATCACCATATATTCGATCCCCCTTACCCACATCTCCCACCCCCCACCCCCCACCCCCCACCCCCCTTACCCTCTGGCAACCACCAAACCATTGTCTGTGTCTATGAGTTTCTGTTTCTCATTTGTTTGTCTTGTTCTTTTGTTGTTTTGGTTTATATACCACATATCAGTGAAATCACATGGTTCTCTGCTTTTTCTGTCTGACTTATTTCGCTCAGCATTACACTCTCAAGATCCATCCATGTTGTCACAAATGTTCCTATATCATCTTTTCTTACTGCCGAATAGTATTCCATTGTGTATATATACCACAACTTCTTCATCCATTCATCTATCGAAGGACATTTTGGTTGTTTCCATGTCTTGGCCACTGTAAACAAAGCTGCAATGAACATTGGAGCACACGTGTCTTTATCTCTAAATGTTTTCAGATTTTTTGGGTAGATACCCAGGAGAGGGATTGCTGGGTCATATGGCAATTCTATTCGTAATTTTTTGAGGAACCTCCACACCGCCTTCCATAACGGCTGCACCAGTCTGCATTCCCACCAACAGTGTATGAGGGTTCCTTTTTCTCCACAGCCTCTCCAACATTTGTTACTATTTGTCTTGTTGATGATGGCCATTCTGACTGGGGTGAGGTGATATCTCATTGTGGTTTTGATTTGCATTTCTCTGATGATTAGTGATGTTGAGCATTTTTTCATATGTCTATTTGCCATTTGTATGTCCTCTTTGGAGAAATGTCTCTTCAAGTCCTCTGCCCATTTTTCAATTGGGTTGTTTGTTTTTTTGTTGTTCAGTTGCATGAGTTCCTTGTATATTCTGGATACTAGCCCCTTATCGGAGGCACTGTTTGCAAAAATCTTCTCCCATTCAGTTGGTGGCCTCTTTATTTTGTCAATGGTTTCTTTTGCTGTGCAGAAGCTTTTAAGTTTCATATAGTCCCATTTGTTTATTTTAGCTTTTACTTCCATTGCCTTTGGAGTCAAATTCATAAAATGCTCTTTGAACCCAAGGTCCATAAGTTTAGTACCTATGTTTTCTTCTATGCAGTTTATTGTGTCAGGTCTTATGCTTAAGTCTTTGATCCATTTTGAATTAATTTTGGTACATGGTGACAAATAGCAGTCCAGTTTCATTCTTTTGCACGTGGCTATCCAATTCTCCCAGCTCCATTTATTGAAGAGGCTGTCTTTGCTCCATTGTATGTTTTTAGCTTCTTTGTCAAAAATTATCTGTCCATATTTATGTGGTTTTATTTCTGGGTTCTCAATTCTATTCCATTGGTCTATATGTCTGTTTTTCTGCCAATACCATGCTGTTTTGATTATTGTGGCCCTGTAGTACAGGCCAAAGTCAGGAAGTGTGATACCTCCATTATAGTTCTTTTTTCTTAAGATTGCTTTGGCTATTCGGGGTCTTTTGTGGTTCCAAACAAATCTGATGATTTTTTGTTCTATTTCTTTAAAATATGCCATTGGGATTTTGATGGGGATTGCATTGAATCTGTATATTGCTTTGGGTAATATGGCCATTTTAACTATGTTGATTCTTCCAATCCATGAGCACGGAATGTCTTTCCATTTCTTTGTGTCTTCTTCAATTTCTTTCAGAAAAGTCTTATAGTTTTCAGCATATAGGTCTTTCACATCCTTGGTTAAGTTTATTCCTAGGTATTTTATTCTTTTTGATGCAATTGTAAAAGGAATTGTTTTTTGTATTTCTTTTTCTGAGATTTCATTGTTGGTATATAGGAAGGCAATGGACTTTTGTGCGTTGATTTTGTAGCCAGCAACTTTACTGTATTCGTTGATTGTTTCTAATAGCTTTTTGGTGGAGTCTTTAGGGTTTTCTATATATAGCATCATGTCATCTGCAAAGAGTGATAATTTAACTTCTTCATTCCCAATTTGGATGCCTTTGATTTCTTTCTCTTGCCTGATTGCTCTGGCAAGGACTTCCAACACGATGTTGAAAAGCAGAGGTGATAGGGGACATCCCTGTCGTGTTCCTGAACGTAGAGCAAAGGGCTTCAGTCTTTCTCCATTAATTATGAGATTAGCAGAGGGCTTGTCATATATGGCTTTTATTATGTTAAGGTATTTTCCTTCTATACCTATTTTATTAAGTGTTTTAATCATAAATGGATGTTGTATCTTGTCAAATGCTTTTTCTGCATCAATTGATATAATCATATGATTTTTGTCCTTTATTTTGTTTATATGATGTATCACATTGATGGATTTGCGTATGTTGAACCATCCTTGTGCCCCGGGGATGAACCCCACTTGGTCGTGATGAATAATCTTTTTAATGCATTGTTGTATTCGATTTGCTAGAATTTTATTTAGGATTTTTGCATCGGTATTCATCAGAGATATTGGTCTGTAGTTTTCTTTTTTTGTGCTGTCTTTACCAGGTTTTGGTATCAGGGTAATGTTGGCCTCATAAAATGTGTTGGGGAGTACTGTTTCTTCTTCAATTTTTTGGAAGAGTTTGTGCAGAATTGGTATTAGATCCTCTTTGAAGGTTTGGTAGAATTCACTAGTGAAGCCATCTGGTCCCGGACTTTTGCTTTTGGGAAGGTTTTGGATGACTGATTCAATTTCGTTACTGGTGATCGGTCTGTTTAGATTTTCCAGTTCTTCATGGTTCAGCCTTGGAAGGCTATATGTTTCTAAGAACTTATCCATTTCTTCTAGGTTGTTGAATTTGGTGGCATATAGTCCTTCATAGTATTCTTGGATGATCCTTTGTATTTCTGTGGTGTCCGTGATAACTTCCCCTTTTACGTTTCTGATTTTGTTAATCAGTGTCTTCTCTCTTTTTATCTTAGTAAGTCTAGCCAAGGGTTTGTCAATTTTGTTAATCTTCTCAAAGAACCAGCTCTTTGTCACATTAATTTTTTCTATTGTCTTTCTGTTCTCTATTTCATTTATTTCTGCTCTAATTTTTGTTATTTCCTTTCTTCTGCTGACCTTGGGTTTTACCTGTTCTTCTTTTTCTAGTTCTTTAAGGTGTAACATGAAGTTATTTATTTGGGAATTTTCCTGTTTCTTGAGATAGGCCTGTAATGAGATAAATTTCCCCCTTAAAACTGCTTTCGCTGCATCCCAAAAATTTTGGTAGGATGTATTTTCATTGTCATTTGTTTCTATGTATCTTTTGATCTCTCCTCTAATTTCTTCTTTGACCCAGTCCTTCTTTAAAAGTATGTTGTTTAGTCTCCATGTATTTGTGTTTTTTCCCGCTTTCTTTTTACAGTTGATATCCAATTTCAAAGCCTTGTGATCAGAGAATATGCATGGTATGATTTCAATCTTTTTAAATTTGTTGAGACTGATTTTATGTCCCAATATATGGTCTATCCTTGAGAATGTTCCATGTACACTAGAAAAGAATGTGTAGTCTGATGTTTTAGGATGAAGTGCTCTATAAATGTCAATTATGTCCATTTCATCTAATGTGTCATTTAGGGCTACTATGTCGTTATTTATTTTCTGTTTGGATGATCTATCCATAGCTGTCAATGATGTATTTAAGTCCCCTAGTATAATTGTGTTTTGGTCAATTTCTCCCTTTAGTTCTGTTAGTAGTTGCTTGGTGTATTTCGGTGCTCCCTGACTGGGGGCATAAATATTGATGACTGTTATGTCTTCTTGTTTTACAGTCCCCTTCACCATTATGAAATGTCCATCTTTGTCTCTTGTTATCTTTTTCACCTTGAAGTCTGTTTCATCTGATATCATTATGGCTACACCTGATTTTCTCTGGGCACCATTTGCTTGGAGTGTCAATTTCCACCCTTTCACTTTGAGTCTATGCTTGTCCTTGTAGCTGAGATGTGTCTCTTGGAGACAGCATATGGTTGGGTTTAGTTTTTTGATCCAATCTGCTACTCTGTGCCTTTTTATTGGTGAGTTCAGTCCATTTACATTTAGGGTGATTATTGATATGTGAGAATTTCCTGTCATTCTATCTTTAGTTTTCTGGTAAGGCTGTGTCTCCATTGTTTCTTTGCCTTTTTGTTGTTGTCTATTATTTCTGTGTGGTGGTATTCTATGATGTTTCCCTCTGTTTCTTCTTTTATTTCAGTATATATTTCAGTTCTGGATTTTTTTTGAGTGGTTACCCTTAAGTTTATGTAAAAGTAAGTTTGATATTTAGAGTATTCCATTTTCTTCAGCACGCTTACTTTCTCCATTCCCATATTCCGGTTCAGGCCTTTATTCTCCCCCTTTTTGAGTTTTGGTTGCCACAAATTGTCCCTGTTGATGGTGGTCGAATAGCCTCCTTTAGTATTTCTTGTAGTGCAGGTCGTGTATTAGAAAATTCCCTCAGCTTCTGTATGTCTGGAAAGGTCTTTATTCCTCCTTCATATCTAAAGGATATCTTTGCTGGATATATTATTCTTGGCTCATGATTTCTCTCTTTCAATAGTTTGAATATTTGGTTCCACTCCCTCCTGGCTTGTAGAGTTTCTGCTGAAAAATCTGATGATAATCTAATGGGCTTTCCTTTGTAAGTTACCGTCTTCTTTTCCCTGGCTGCCTTGAGGATTCTTTCTTTGTCGTTGATTTTAGACAGCTTCAGTACAATGTGCCTTGGAGAAGGCCTGTTGGGATTGAGGTAACTAGGTGTTCTATTTGCTTCTTGGATTCGAGGGTCCAGTTCTGTCCACAAATTTGGGAAGTTCTCATCGACGATTTGTTTGAATATATTCTCTGTTCCCTTCTCTCTTTCTTCTCCTTCTGGTATGCCCATTATTCTTATATTGCTCTTTCTGATGGAGTCAGAAAGTTCTTGTAGAGTTCTTTCATTTCTTTTAAGTCTCAAGTCTCTTTCTTCTTCTATCTGTGTCATTTCCAGGTTTCTATCTTCGATGTCACTGATTCTTTCCTCCATCTGGTCAACTCTACTACCTAAGCTGGTTATTTCATTCTTAATTTCTTCTATTGAGTTCTTAATCTCCAGAAATTCTATTTGGTTCTTTTTTAAAATTTCAATCTCTTTCGTAAAATGCTCATACTGTTCTTTAATTGAGTTTCTGAGTTCATTTAACTGCCTATCTGTGTTTTCTTGTATCTCGTTGAGTTTTTTCAGAACTGCAGCCTTGAATTCTCTGTCATTTAAGTCACATATTTCTGTATATTTAAGTGCCTTTTCTGGAGATTTTTCACTTTCTTTCTGAGCTATCTTGTTGCCTTGGTTACTCATGGCGATTACTGGTTTACTATTTCTCTTCCTAGACATCTACAGGAGTGACTTCTGCAACAAGTTGATAGGAAGAGGTCTTTCTTTTGTTCAGCAGTTCTGTTTACTCCTGCAGGGAACCGCCCAGATAGGTGGGGCCAGGGGCGGGGTGAGCTGTGAGAGGTGGCCCAGAGCAATGGCAGCGACCACCACCACAGCCTGTCCTGCTTCCACAGCTCTCTTCCCTTTGCCGGAACTAGTTGGGCTGTGGATTTGTGTTTGTGGGCCACAGTTCTCAAATATAGCAAATTTTCTGTTGTTTTGATCTGACACTGCTACTGTTTCGCTTCTAGCACCGGGCAGGTGGGGGCGGGGCGAGCTCTGAGAGGGGAGGGAGGGGGCGGCTAGTCTCAGTGCCTAAGGCTCCGTTCTCTGCTCGGCAGTGCGGGCTTAAACCACCGTTTTCAGCCTTTTTCCCTCAGTCTTTTCTCCGAGGTCTCTGCCGTGAGCGTTGGGTTCAGCCGTGTTATATGCTGTCCCCTCAGCCCTGTGGAGCCCTGGCGGAGCCCTAGCAGTCCGATCTCCCGTAGCTGCGGTAGTTCCGGGAAGCAGCGAGCTCGGCGCACTGAGCTGGGTCTGAGTCCTGCGCCCGCGGAGCTGCGTCTCCGCCCGCTTCTCACTTTCCTCCTCCCCCCGCTCGCGCGCGCGAATCTCCCACCTGTAGGTGATTTCAGTCGGTAGTGGGCCTCTTCGTCTTGCCTGTCTGCTGTGCAGGGAGTCCTTTGTGGAGTTTTTGTTGTTCGATTGTTTGTAAATTCCAGGGGAGCTTTACAGAGGCTCACCTCACTCCGCCATTTTTCCGGAACCATTCGAGAAATGTTAAAAGCATATTGCTAAATTAAAGAAGGCAATCTAAAAAGACATATCATATGATTCCATCTATGATAAAAGGCAAAACAGTAAAAACTTCAGTGGTTTCCTTAGATTCAGTGAGGTAGAAGGAATACATCTCTAAAGCCCAGGGTATATTTAGGGCAGAGAAGCTATTTTATATGATATTGCCAATATATTACATTATATTGTACATTCCTGTTGATCCACATCCCGTAAAACTAGACAACACAAAGAGTGTACCCTAATGCAAGCTATGAACTACAGTCAAAAACAATGCATCAATTTTGGTTAATCAATTTGAACAAATGTACCACACTGATGCAAGATATTGATAATAGGTAAAGCTGGAGTTGCTCTTGAGACAGTATGTGGAACTCTCAGTACTTTCTGTTTAATTTTTCTATAAACTGAAACTATTCTAAAATATATAGTCTATTAATTAAAAACAAAAACACTGAGCTGTCACTTAAATGTTTTCTTAATTGCACCCATGCTGGCACTCCCTTTTTTCAAAACTACATTACAGCCCTCATATATTGCTAAAATAGTCCTCAATCTAGTCAACTTGACTTTAGTTAATTCAATTTAAATCCATCCTCCACCCTACTTCAAAGTATTTGCTTCTAAATTGAAAATTTTATCATGGTACTTCTCAATTTCAAATCTTTTAGGACAGCCCATCAGCTTACCATTCAATCCATGTGGTCTTTCATCATCTTGTATGAGTGAACCAATTACACTTCTGTTGTGCCGTTTGTTTGTGATACCCCCACCTCAACCTGTACCTAGCAGCCCGCCTACCAGCAAAATGTTTCTGTTAATTTATAATCTCATCCTTGTGCTCTTCCTGTGAATTCTATGTTGGAATCATTGGTGTTCTCATCTCCTTGCCTCACCAGACTGGCATGCTCCTCAAGGGAAAATACCATGGATTTTTGTCATTTTCCTAGTTGCATATCCATTTCTATATTACTAAGGCTAGAACAGAGTTTGGTCCAAATAAGCATATAATACATTTAATTTCAACATATGAATTAATTAAACATATACTGTGTGAGACAAATGATTTCTGTTATGGTAGGGCATGCAAAGGCAGAATGGCAAAATACTATTTTTCATATGTTAGAAGAAAAAAATTGTGTGAAGAATAATGGAGAAGTTCAGAGGTGCTAAAGATATTTTACAAAAAAAGTAAAATAATTAAAGATGTGCTTAAAGAAAATTACCTAGGTATTGGAGTAAAAGAAAAAATGAAAGAATAACAAGTGACAAGAGACTAAATATCCTGACTTCAGCAATAATGTAAAAATGTGGCAGTAAGAGCCTGTGGAAGGGAAGTGACCATGAAAAGGAAATGAGAAGGTATAAAAGACTGACAAAATTCAATGGTTCCCAGTAACTGGATCCAAGGGTCTGTGTTTTGGTCCAGATTCTGCCAAAGACATCAGCAACAAGCACTGGGACAGTTGACAGGTTGTAGAAGTACTTGCAGAAAAAGCTATCCCCTTTAGAGAGAAAGATTTAAAATCAATTAACATCATGATGGAAAATTTTATGTAAAGCTAGGATGTTCTAGCTATTCTCCAACTCCTTAGGAGAACAAGTAGTACTTTACTATCTCACAGTATTCATTTTTTTACTTCAGTGTGCTGGTATAACAAATAGACAATAAAATACATCATAAGTATCATGTTTTCACTTAAAATAGGCAGGTAAATCAAATAGATTCATGTTGTCAAATTATGTGCAATGACCCAAGTATTCTCCAAGTAATTACACCTAATGTATGATTTATTTTCAGGACTATTAGTAGAATAAAAATATTTTTCTCCTTTATTAATGCTCTCTTACTAATTATATCCATACATGATTTTTTCATGCTTATGAATAGATTATAACTATTAGTTGGACCATTTTTTTCTCCAATACTGACATAGTTGTGCAGGGGAAACTTATTTATTAAACATATCTGTGGTTTAAACTTAACAGCAGTTCATAAATTATTTTCTCCTCTCCCTCCAGTATTTTCAAGCAATATTTCTCTATTGACTTCTTTCTTCCTAGTCTATATTTTACATAGGTTATTCTTTCTACCTCCTGACCTTTTTCCAGCCACTTTTTTGTGTGGGCACATTCCTTAATCGCCAACCGTGTCTTCCCTTCCTTCCTCATTTATTTTTACTTAACTCTTTGCAATTTGTCTTCTGCCAGGTCTTCTACAAAAATGCTTCTCCAAAAGGTCACCATTGACCGAGATCTTGCCACATCCTATAGAACCAATCTCTTTGATCTTCTGTGGCATTACACACACTATTAAAAGTATCTGCTGCATTGTTACTGTATTTCCAAATAAGTATGATCATCTTTCCAGATATGACCTATGAGATTGCTTAAAGAGAGTAAAGTCATTCTAAAATAGGGGAAAAGTTTCTAAAAGTGAGGCCCCTTTGAGCCAAAATCTAGAAATCATTCTATAATATTAAAAGTATTTAAGAGACGTCTTTCTTAAAATTTCTTCCTTTCTTATTTCTCTTTTATGGGTCATCCTTCTTTAGGAGCCACTGACCTCATCACAGTTTTTATTCCTCCTCTCTCTAACTGAGAATCCCCTGAAGGATCAGCTTTTAAGTCTGTGATCTTCTCTCTCTGAATTTTCTGTCTGAGATATAAGCCACCCATTCTAGCAATCTATAGGTGGAATGAAATGAAAAAAATAAAACTAATTAATTTCATAATATCATGACTAATTCCTCCTAATAAGTGAAAGGGATGAAATAGTCAAGCTCTTTTAATCTTACATTGTTTATGCCTATATTCCCTGTTTCTCATATAGCAAACTTGCATTCTATTACCAAGTATTTACGTCAGTTCACATCTTTTATGGTTGCCTTGTCTTCCATTTGCTGACTCAGCCCCTTCTGACTTCCTGGCCATGACAGTCCTAGGAAGTTAAGATATTTATTTATTTAGCTCCAGACATAATGACTACACTACAACTTTTTGATGTTTAATTCTTCACACTAGTCAGGATACCTCCTGGGACGTACCCGTTCTTTCTCTCATCTCAATTCCCCATCCCTCATAGAGACCACAGGAAATTTACAGATTTTGCTCCAACGCTAGTTAGTAATAGTTGAAAGCTTTTGGAACTTGTATTTGGCCCTCTCCACTTGTCCCTTTTATGTAGATCAAGTCTGAGACATAGGACACAACTCTGCCATTCTCTGACACTCCCAAGAGAATTCAAATGTGTTCCAACCATCCACGTCCATGGTGCAGGGAATAGAGTACATATGACCACACTGCATCTTTCTTTTTCTTCCTCAAACTATTCACCTTTATTCCCCCCTTCTCTCACAGCAAGAAAAATTATGTTTTTTGGCTATTGACATGCATCCCTTAAACCAGGGGTGTCCAAACTTTTTTCAACATTTTTTACCAAGGGCCATATGTGGTAAAATACACAAACAGCCAGGCCACTCCCTCGAGGTGAAGTACGTATTGCCTCACCTGGTTTATTTAAGTAAACTAAATATATTTTTGGAATTCGCTGCGGGCCAATAAAAAATGGATTGCAGGCTGCAGTTGGCCCACGGGCCACAGTTTGGACACCCCTGTCTTAAACAATGCAAAACTCCTGCCTTTTAAAATTAGAATCTTAAAAATGTAAAGTCTTTGTTCTTAGCTATGGATACTTTCTAAGGCACTAGAAGTCTTTCTACAGAGCTACTAATAAGGGAGTATCAGCGGCTAAAATGGGAAGACTAGAAAAATCTTATCAACTTACGTTTCACATATCACTTCATAATAGATACCATACACATATGCAAAATATTACAAATGTATTTAATGGCACTGATTAATATAAATCAGTGAAAAGGATCACTGAATTTATACTTAATCAGTATATTCTCAAAACAACACACTTTAAGAGAATAATCATCATCATGCATAATTTAAAAAAGTGATTTTCAATGTCAAAAGGATTAGAAATCTCTGTGCTAGTGGAACCCATAAACTTATAATATTAATTATAAATTAAAAGCATTTTACTTATTAATTAAAATTTAAAACTAGCAGGTTAATTTTCTTTAGGACTGTATTCTTAAAAAACTCACCCAGTTTCTTCATCTTACTTTCCTTTTAATAACTATGCCTTTAACAACTGTCGCTCCATCTCCATATGTTCTTTATCTGAGTTCCAGTGATATATTTACAACTCCTGTTGAAGATTTCTAGTAGAAATCATACAGTCATCAAATACCTACAGCTACAAACCAAAGTAATCATCTGCACCCTCCAAAATCATGGTATCCTCACTGTATTCAATACCACCTGCTTCCTGTAATGATATCACCTATCTCCTGCTTGAAAACCTGGTATATCCTTGGTTCCCCTATTGTCATCCTTCCTCCATATTCAACAAGCCCTGTTTTCCTTTCATAAAATGTCACACTGAACTATCTCTTCACTCACAGAATTCGCCTACCACTATCCCAGTCCAGCGTTTTTATGCCTGCTTTACTGTAGTAACCTTCTACCTTGTCTTCCTACCTTCCAACCCCTCTTGCTAGAAGTAATGACCTTGTATGAAACATAACGTTTTTCTAATTTGATTTCTCTTGACTGGGATTTAAAATAGCTTTTAATTATATTACCGATTATCCATTCAGAAGACCAATAGTCAATTTTCTCAATAAAGCAGATCCAGTTTTCTCACCTAACCAGTTTCTATGAGAACACTCTGTCTCAGCATAGTCACAAAAGCATCCATGATCATTTCCCCATCCTCCTTCTTAACTTATGTTATGTATCTTTCCTTAAGACAATTTTCTTTGTTTTTTCTCACTCAGTTCCTATGTATTCTTAAACACTGAATCATTTCTCTAACATCTAAATGCTAAGTTGAGTGGCATAAAGCCTATGGACTACAAGTATCTTGCTTTGTCATTTGATTTAAAACACTGAAGGTGTAGCCCACAATACTAAAAGTCACTAGTCATGTTGATATATAAACATTGGTTCCCAAGACTCTAAATAATTACACAAAGTTTCACAGAATATCTCAGAATAAATGGTTATGCTTTTAACATCTGTTCACTGAGAAACCAAAAATAAACATTACATTATTAATATAAATATATATTGTAAGTATATTAAATTTATTTGAGTTCATATATTCAGGAAGTTTTCCTTGAGAACTCTATATATGCTAGACTCCATATATATGTTCTTAGCTATGGATACTTTCTAAGTCTCTAGGAGTCTTTCTATAGAGCTACTAATAAGGGAGCATCAGTGGCTGAAACAGGAAGACTAGAAAAATCTTATCAACTTACATTTCACATATCACTTCATAATAGATACCACATACATACGCAAAATATTTTTCTACTAAGTATAAAACAGGAAATAAGACTGAAACTATCTCTGCCCTCGTGGGACTTACATTTCATTTAAAACATTATTTTAAATAAATGTGCAACATTACATACAAATTAAACATGAAAAACAACATAATTTTCATACTGCATTTATACTAGCTACTTATAATGAATTACTTCCAATTTTATATATAAAATTTACAAATTTTTATATATGTTTTCCTGTTGTGGAAAATTGAGCTTTGTAATCCTTTTGTATTTATGAGTGAAACTTCTTTATATTTTTAAAAGTGAAAAATAATTGAAGAGATCCAAGATGGTGGAGTAGATAAATACTCTCCCCACTTCCTTCCATGAATATATTAAAATTACAACTAAATTAAAGACCAATCAACCTGGAGAACCATCTGATGTCTAGCTGGACAGTAATTTTATAACTAAGGATATAAAGAAGAAGTAACATCAAGACTGATAGGAGGGGCAGAGATGCAAAACGGGCTGGCCTCAAACCTCTGTGTGGCAGTTGAAAATCAGGAGGGATATCTTGGAAGAGCAAGGGACTCCAGCCCCACACCAGGATCCCAGTCCAGAGTACTGGTGCCGGGAAGAGGAGCCACCACAATATCTAGCTGTGAAAAAGCAGTGGAGATTTGGACCACCCAGTTGGAAGGGAAGGCTGCGGGAAACACAGACATCTTCTTAAAGGGCCTGCACACAGACTCATTAATGCACAGACACTAACTTTTGGGTCTGGCAGAGAGATTGAGACTTGGGGGGCATCAGAGGCATACAGAGGTGTGTGGCTTCAAAAAGAGGGCTGAAGGACAGTTGCCATTTTTCCTTTATGGGTTTTTTTCTCCTGTGCAGCCTGCAGGCTGGTGCCATCTTTCTTGTGTTGAGCCCACCCCACATCCATGGCCAAATCTGAATCTGAATTGGTCTGGTGAGCTCCTCTGGGACACTGATATACCCAAGTCCCTCAACACTGGAGGCACTTTCTTGGTGAACAGCCAGCCCCACCTGCATTGCACTCTTTCTTGGAAAACTATTGGAGTCCAACAGGCCCCAGGCAAGTGGCAACTGGCCTAAGTGGGCTCTGAGACTTGCTGAGTAGTTCCAGACTCAGCATTTGCACCAAACCAGAGTCTACAGTAACATGTCGACCACAACTCTTCCCACTCTAATGACTCCCTGAGACCCTTCCTCATCCCACTTGCATACATGGGAGGCTTTAGAAGTGGGTGAACATTAAGGAAGTTGGCAGGTGACAGCAAGCCTGGGAGTATCCTGGTTTTTGTAGAGCTACCCCAGGCTTGGTACTGGTGAAAGCCATCCTCAGATGGCAGCATGGCCTCTCTCATGCACATCCAGGTTTAGCACAGGCAGCAAAAAACTGCAGATTGCATTATAGCTCCTACCATTTAGTACCCGGCCAGCCATAGGCAGTGGATAACCTGGGCCAACATCAGAGCTCCTCAGAAGAGACCCCAGAACCCACATACTTGGAAGTTGGTTTCACACCACAGCAGAGCATCATCAAATTAGCCCCACAAGTGGCACACACAAACGGTGGTCTCAACAGGTACCAGAGCCCACTGAGGCAAAACCCACTCAGTTTGGTAAGCCCCTCCCCCACAGCAGCCTGAAAGCTAGGTATGTGGCCAAACCTACAGTCAATCAGTCTAAGAGTCAATCTTGCCCACTGACATGGTAATAGCAATCAAGCCTCAACTGTAACAGGAAGGCACACATAACCCACACAAGGGACACACATGGAGCACTAGGAGAAGGTAAAAACGGAGACTGT
The DNA here is from genome assembly GCF_057876585.1 of Rhinolophus sinicus. Classification (NCBI taxonomy): domain Eukaryota; kingdom Metazoa; phylum Chordata; class Mammalia; order Chiroptera; family Rhinolophidae; genus Rhinolophus; species Rhinolophus sinicus. Next base: position 36,416,895 of record NC_142504.1, read on the forward strand.
GCCAGGGCACCTACTACATAAAGCCACGTAACCAAAATTGGGGAATATAGTAGATCTACCTAATACATAGAAACAAACACAGAGAGGAAGCAAAAATGAGGAAACAAATATGTCCCAAATGAAAGAACAGAAGAAAATTTCATAAAAAGAACTAAACGAAATGGAGGCAAGCAACCTACCAGGTACAGATTTCAAAACAATGGTTATAAAAACGCTCAAGGAATTTAGTGAGAACTGCCACAAAGAGATAGCAAGCATAATAAAGGACATAGAAACCATAAAAAAGAACCACTCAGATGTGAAAAATAATGGAAATGAAGAATGCACTAGAAGAAATCACCAGTAGGCTACATAAAGCGGTGTATCAAATCAGTTATTTGGAAGACAAGGAAGCAGAAAACATCCAATTGGAACAGCCAGAAGTGAAAAAAAGAATGAGGATAGTTTAAGAGACCTCTGGGACAACATCAACAATAACAACATTTGCATCATAGGGGTACGAGAAGAAGAAGAGAGACAGCAAGGGATTGAGAACCTATTTGAAGAAATAATGATGGAAAACTTTCCTAACCTGTCAAAGGAAATAGACATGGAAGCCCAGGAAGCACAGAGTCCAAAACAAGATGAACCCAAACAGGCACACACCAAGACACATTAAAACTAAAATGGCAAAGAGAGAATCCTAAAAGCAGCAAGAAAAAGGCAACTAGTAAATTATGAGGGAGCTCCCATAAGATTGTCAACTGATTTTTCGAAAGAAACTTTGCAGGCCAGAAGTGATTTGCACAAAATATTCGATGTGATGTAAAGCTAAGACTCATAACCAAGGGTACTCTACCCAGCAAGGCTATTATTTAAAATCAAAGGACAGATAAAGAGCTTCCCAGACAAGAAAAAGTTAAACGAGTTCATCACCCCTAAATCAGTATTACAAGGAATATTAGAGGGAGTTCTTTAAGACAGAAGTATATATATTTTGTCTATTCATATATATATATATATATATATATATATACACACACACACACACACACACACACACACATATATATATACATATATATACATATGTATGTATATATATGTGTATATATATATATATATATATATATATATATATATATGAATAGTAAAATGGCAATAGTTACATATCTATCAATAATTACTTTCAATGCAAATGGATTAAAAGCTCCAATCAAAAGACAGGGCTGAATGAATAAAAAACAAAACCTTTACATATAATACCTACAAGAGACTCAATTCAGACCAAAAGACACACACAGAGTGAAAGTAAAGGGATGAGAAAGGTTATGTAATGAAAATGGACACAAGCAAACAAAAAAGTTGGGTAGCAATACTTATACCATACTAAACGGACTTTAAAACAAAGGCTATAACAAGAGACAATGAAGGACTCAGTAATCCTACTTCTGGGTATTTATCCAAAGAAACCCAAAATGTTACTTGGAGGGGATATATGCATTCATATGTTCATTTACAATGGTCAAGATGTGGAGGCAGCCTCGGTGTTCATTGATTGATGAATAGATAAAGAAGAGGTGGTATGTATATACAATGGAATATTGCTTGGCCATGAAAGGGAATGAGTTCTTGCCATGTGCAGTGACATAGATGGACCTGGAAGATATTGTGCTGAGTGTCAGACAGAGGAAGACGGATGCAACGTGATTTCACTTGTATGTGGAATCTAAACAAATGAAAAAAAATAAATAAAAGAAGCAAACTCATGGATACAGAGAACATTTTGATGGTTGCCTGATGGGATGGGGGTTAAGGGTGTGGGTGGAAAAAAAAGGGAAAGGATTAAGAAGTACAAATTAGTTGTTACGAAGTAGTTATGGGGATGTAGGATACAGCATAAGGAATGTAGTCAAAATATTGTAATGTATGGTGTCAGATGGGTATTACCTTTGTTGGGGTGATAGATGGGAGGGGGTTGAGGGGCAGAGTGAAAAAGGTGAAGGGATTAAGAAATACAAACTAGTAGTTACAAAATAGTCATGGGGTATAAAGCAAAGCATAGGGAATATAGTGAATGATATGGTAATAACAATGTATAGTGCCAGGTGGGTACTAGACTAGTCAGGAGGATCACTTCTTAAATTATGTAAACATCTAATCACTATGCTGTACAGCTGAAATTAAAATATAATAATATTGAATGTCGGCTTAATTAAAAAAAATTAAATGGCAGAAAATGTGAAGGGGAATAATAGATTCAAATTTCTAGGTATAAAACAAATAAGTCATGGGGATGTAATGTACAGTACAGGGAATATAGTCAATAATATTGTGAGTGCATTGTACAGTGTCAGATTGTTGCTGAACTTATCATGATCACTTCTTTAGGTATAAAAATGTTGAACAAGTATGGTGTACACCTGAAACTAATATAATATTGTATGTTAGCTGTATTTTTGATAAAACTCTTTTAAAAAGTGAAAAATAAAGATATACGATTATTGTAAATATATCAGATTTTATATTTTAAAAGGGAAGCAGCTATTTATCATCACCATTAACACTACACCAAGTTTATCGAATAGAAAATATCTTGAAAATTCTATTAAGTATAGCAATATTGTCATAAATGAAATACACCTGATAATTCAAAATATTTATTTCTGATACGTCTGTTTGAATTCCAACCTTGTCAAATTGATGATATGCACACCATGCAAATAGCTCAAAGCTAAGCATGCCTGCTAGAGGAGCTGGTGTATATGATGAATGCAGATTATTGAGTTTTGCTGTAGTGACTGTGAGGAAATGAAATGCTTTTGAATCAGTTTGTGTGCACTAAAATTGCTACATTAAAGGATTTCATTCTGAAATTGCATTGCTTTTTATATTCCATTAATGAATTCTGGTTTGAAGAAAAATTATTAAAATAGAAAGAACATTCAGTTATTTCTGAAGGCGGCTTCATATGAGTCACATCTGAAGTTTTTGGATGAAACAGAGGTAAAATATGTATCTTTTATCAATGTAAACCTAATTTATAAATACCACACATGTGGTATATATAGCCTTGAAACTACCTTGACAATATGGTTTCTCATTGTTGTTTAGCTAAAGGAAAATCAATTATTAAAATGTATGTGTTTGAAACACTGGTTTAACTAACCTGAGGTTATTTAAATGCACGTTGTTAGCTTCCAACCTGGATTTCAGTCTTCAGAATGTATTTCTTTCAGGTGAAGCTATGTGACCCAATACCTAAAGACTGAAGCCTCTTCTAGATGCAAGAGGGTAAACATGTTTTTGTGCAACCCTTTGGGGATCTTCATGAGGTCATCTCTGAGTTAGTCAAGTCTGGACTTCACTGTCACCCAGTTATGGTACCCAAGCTGCTTCTGCTTTGCATCTCTGAGACTGACCCTTGACTGTATAACTTGCCTAACACTTCTAAAACTAGAACTCTTCAGTATTCTTGACAGTTCCCTGGGGTGAGATGATGTCTTCCCTCAAAATCCCAGCCCTGCTAGTAGCCCTACTAATGAGCTTCCCTCCACTCTATTGTGGTACAACCACTTTGGAAAATAGTTTGGTGTTTTCTTACAAAACTAAACATACACTTGCCATATGATCCAGGGATTGCACTCTGGTATTTACTCAAAGGAGCTGAAAACTTATGTCCACACAAAAACCTGCATAAAGATGTTTGTGGTAGCTTTATTCATAAATGCCCAAACTTCGAAGTAATCAAAATGTCCTTCACTAGAAGAATGAATAAATTGCGTACAACCATATAATGGAATATTATCCAGTGCTAAAAAGAAAAAAGAAAAGAAATGAGCCATCATCCAATTAAAAGACATGGAGGAACCTTAAATGCATATTACAAAGTGAAAGAGGCCCATCTGAAAAGGCTACATACTGTATGATGCCAACTATATGACGTCCCGGAGGAGGCAAAACTATGGAACCAAAGGTCAGGAGATGGAGGGGACAACAAGGAGTGGAGAGATGAGCAGGCAGAACACAGAGGATTTTTAAGGTTGCGAAAATACTCTATGTGATATTATAATGATGGATCTGTGTCATTATACATTTGTTCAAACCCATAGAATGTACAATACTAAGAGTGAACACTAAAGTAAACTATGGATTTTGAGTGGGAAAAAAAAATCCCAGCCCAAACCCCATTGAGCATCTTTCCTCGTGCAGAGTTCTTTCACCCAGAAAATTACAGCCATGACTTGGGCCTGAACTTTTGAGGATCACGCCCACCCATCCAACTTCTATTATAATGGTTTGATACCCACAAATGCACATGGTCAGCCTGAACTGCCAACTCCTCTTGTTTGTCACATCTAAATAGCATTTTCCTGTCACTGAACTGAACTTATTCTCAGCCTCTAGAACTGGGTCTATTTCTGAGTGGCTGTTGATTCCCAGTGAGCAGGTGGATTTCAAAACATGTCTCCACACATGCAAGACATGTTTGACATATAATTTAACGTTCTGGGGAAAAACACTTTGTATCTCTCCCTCCCTTTTATCATTTTATTTTTATTTTTTGAGGTAGCAGTCTTTAGATGATCATTTCAAAGAAAGGATTCTAGGTTTCCAGTTATAATACAGCAGTAGAGCAGGCACTTCACAAGTCTTAGCTCTACGATCTCACCTGCTGGTGTGCACTCAAGGATGAACTGTCACAGCCAAAATAAGGCTCTTTATGAGCCTCTTGATTTTTCTTAAACATAGCATTCCCCTATGCCACATTTAAGAGGTGTATACGTGATATAAATATTTAGACATCTATAATTGTACTGAACTGTTGAATTATATTTTTCAGTCAAGACTTCAGTTCAGTTTGCTTGTTAAAACATTACAAGTTAATTTTCAATATGGAGTTCTCATCATAGTATCATAGCCACAGTCTATTGCTTTGTTCTTAGTACACTTACGAATAAAATACTCAGTTTGGAAAATAGACAACACAGGTAGTTTATTAATAAAAATCTCAGCCACTAAATCCCCTCACTTGTTCTTGAATGTGCTGATAGAATTAAGGCATCTCACTTGAGAGACTGTGTCAGCTATATTCGTTTTACTATAAGGAAAAGATGATTAAATTGTTTGTGATAATAGCTTTTGGAGGGATTGGTTTGTCAATCCTCATTATGACTAGTTGTAAAAATACAAAGGTCAGTCGAGTTCAGGGAGGTATCTGAGCTAGTAAACAAATAAACACACATTAAATCATTTATCTTGACAGTTTAGTCTTGAGTCATTGGTTTGTCTTCTTCATCCCATTTTGCACAAAAAGGTGGAAAAGTCAAAGGTTTGGGGTAGTGTGAGACACATGTTAAACAGAAAGACCAGAGACTTTAAAGTTAGACTGGAATCTGAATCTCAAGCCATTTAGTAGCTACGGAACCTTAGCCACGTTATTTAGCTACTCAGTACTGCAGTTTCTTCATTACTAAACATTACTATAATGCTTTGTGCTTTGCACAGAATTAGTAAGGATAACACAGTGATTAAGAACATGTATCCTAAAGGTAATCCAGGGCTTGAAATCTAGGCTTCGGTTCTTACTGTGCGTGACCTCAGACAAGTTACTTAACTTCTCAGTGCCCTTCCACCACCCCTTTAAATCTAAAATGTAATGTTCCTTGTTCCTACTGCAATGGATTTTAGTAAAGGAATGAACTAGATAATATATGTAAAGTGCTTGGGTCAGTGTCCAAGTTAGTTCCTAAAAGCAATAGCTATAATCATTGCATTATTATATAACATCTGAATATGTCTTTTAAATGTCAAATATATAACTGCTCAGTGACATGATGAAGTAAGTACAACCTTACCAAAGTACATAATTTTATCGAAATGTTTTATAAGCAGTTTATGCAAAAATTGAATGGTGCATTTGTAGTAAAACAAAATAAATTTTCTGCAAGACGATTCATCAGAAAATAAATCAGAGTTTGCATCTTTGTGGGACTTCCAATGCAGTATAACCTCTCACAAATTTAAGTAAATGAGAATATTTTTACAGTGACATAATCAGGCTTCTGTGTTGTAATTTTTTCACTGTTTTGATAGGCATTCTATCTCTTTCAAACTATAAACCATTATTGTGTTTCTATTAATTTCTCATTATATTTTATTTGAGTTGATGGCCTTTGTGATTCTGTATAACTTTCAAACCATATATTTATTGAACTGCTGATTCATTATTCTGTTTAACAGATAGTCTCCAGCTTGATTCCTTGCTCCTAAATTATTTAATATTTTTCTTCATTTAAGTTGATTAGATGTCTTTTGGCACTCTTACTCAAATCCTCTTCTTGAATCACGTTTCATCGCCCTTCATTTTTCTCTCTGCTTCCAATTCCAGCTTCATTTGCAGATGCAGAAATTTTGTTTCAATGCCTTCATTCAACTCATTTATGTATATTATAAACATTCATGCTGCTGAAATTGATCTGTGGCCCAAGTACAAGAAAATTCAGCCGTCAGTGAAATGAGCCAGCAACAAAGAGTCATTGAAATAGCGTCTGCTTTGCTCAGAAGCAGTTACAAAAGTCCTCAAAGTGCTTAAAAGACAAAGGGGGGAGGGAGGATTGAAGGGAATGAGGGAAGGTGAGGTCCACCTGTAGATGCAGCTGCATGTTTCCCATTAATTTCAGTTGAGGACTCAGCATGAACCTGAATACAAGGTTTTGCCTGAAGCAATGTGTGAGGCTTTCAGAAAGTTAGTCATTTCAACTGAAATGACTTTTCATAAGAAGCAAATACTGAGGATCATAGATGCTGGGGATAAAATTTAGTGTGGAAATAATTCAACCTTGCAGGCGTGAGGATGATCTGAGCATCTGAGGACAGTGTCTGCTGGGAATATCTATAGCTGACCAAAGTACCAGTTTCCCATAATTTCAACTGGATTTCACTTTATATAGACGTTGTTCCCTAGAAAGGGCCTATCTGCCAGCTAATAAATTAACTAATTAATTAATCAATGTAGAAAAAGTACACACAAAATGAAAATTACTTTGAAGAAGAGTGTAATGGGAAGCTTACATTCAAAACTATAAATGGAATAGATGATGCCAATTTTTAAAATGATACAGATAAGAATAAGACGGCTTTCTGAAATTCCACACTTATTTTTTGAACTGGATTATCTTAAAATCAGGAACTGGAATAAAACACCCATCCAAGGAATAATTTGGGAGTAATGATGGCAAATACATGACTTCCCTTGTGCTACAACGCATAGATCATTTTGGGGTCAAAAAGGACCACAAAGAACAACCAAAGAAGGCTCTAGGCAAAGCCAACATAAAGGAGCATTTGGTAAGAACCATTGGTTAACACCTGCCTCTGGCCCAATTCTCTCACAAGTGCCCCTCCAATCCTTGCGCAACTGTTACCTTCAGGGTTCTTTTCAGCTAATCAAACTTTTTCCCAACTTTTGTTGTCCTTGCCTAAGTGACACTGTGAATTTCCCAACGTGCATTTTATTCTTGCCTACATCACCAGACCTGTCATACTTCTTTCCAGTGTTCAGTTTGACATTTAATTGTCCAGTCAAGTCTTAGATTAGTCCATTTCTCATTTGCTGGGATATTGATTTTCAAACAGTGCAGCAAAGATGAAATCTTGATGAGTCCTAAAGAGAAGTTCTAACAGAGATGCAAAGGTTTAACCAAGTATAGTTTTGTATATATTTTATAGTGTTTAAACATTTGAAAGCAAGCGAATGTAAATGTAAATATTTTGCACACCTAATTTTAACATGTTGTAATTCTCATTTTTTTAAATTACCTGATAATTCAGTTTTGTGCAAAACTTGTAACAGAGTTTTTCCTGCCTTCCCACAGCATACATTTAAACTTCTGTAAATTTATCATTGATTAAGAAGATATAATATATCTTATTTCATAACTTTGTCTTATTTCATACTTGTGCATGTTTGTATAATCGTTGGTTTAATACCAGGCGAGGCTCAGATGTATCTTTCAACACATGCCCTCATTTTGTCATAACTGTCTCTTAAACAATTATGCACAATACAACACACTGTATTGGGACAGTAGCACATTGTAAAAATTTTCATATTTTTGATTTTTTGGGTACTTACTTTCTAACGTCTATATTTAAGAAAAAAATACACTCCATGATAGATATTGCTAGAGACTTAACTTTGAAACAAATATTGTTTACTGAGGCTCCCCTTGAAAGCTTCTCAATGAGTTTCAATTAAAACATATCCTGAGACTGCAAGGCAAACTATCTTTTTAGGTCTATTATCATATGTAAATGACTTTTTAATGTGAATGCTATCAATACTTGTATATGCAAATAAAATGAAGACGTCAACTGATACTGAAGCTGATATAAAAGCTCAATCATCATTTATGTCTTGACAAAAGGACACAGATTCAAAATATATAAATAAGGCCTTGTTATTAATAAGAATTACGTTGTAGGAAAGGAGGAGAATGCCCACCAAAGTCTGAAAACTACTGCACCTCAGTTAAAAATATATCAAAATTCCAGGCTTAAAAAAAACCCTGAGTCTACCTAAGACATCCTCCAAGAATTGTTTCATAGACTTATAAACAGCAGGACAGCGGGGGGGGGGGGGGGGGGGGGGGGGGGGGGGGGGGGGGGGCGGGGGGGGCGGGGGGGGGGGGCGGGGGGGGCGGGGGGGTGTCTCTTGGGACGCAAACATAGGAAGAAGATTCCCTCAATGCTTAGAAAGGATGAGAAAGGTGGACCTTATCATTCAGAAAAACTGAAAGGGACAATTAGAAAGAGATATCGGTATGACATATTTTAAATGAGGTCAGACATTTTTTTTCCCTGTTCTATTTAGATATAATTGATGCATAACAGTGTATAAGTTTAAAATATACAACATGATGATTTGACACACATATATTGTGAAATAATTACCACTTAAGGCTAGTTAATACGTCTATCACTTATAATTACAATTTTTCTGTGTGTGGTGAGAACATTAAAGATCTACTCTTTTAGAAACTTTCAAGTATATAATCGAGTATCGTTAACCATAGTCACCATGCTGAATATTAGATTACCAGAACTTATTCAGCTGGAAGTTTGTACCCTTTGACCAACATCGCCCCATTTCCTCCAGCCTCCAGCCCCTGGCAGCCACATTTCTACTTTGTGTTTATGTGAGTTAGGCATTATTTTTAAGATTACATTTTGAGTTAATTTTGGTATATGGTGACAGATAGCAGTCTAATTTCATTCTTTTTCATGTGGCTTTCCAGTTTTCCCAGAACCATTTATTGAAGTGTTTGTTTTTTTCCTCCATTGTATGTTTTTGGCTCCTTTTTCAAAAGCCATATATATATATGGGTTTATTCATTGGCATGTCTGTCTGTCTTTCTGCCAATCCCATGCTGTTTTGATTATTGTTGCTTTGTAGTATAAACTGAGGTCAGGGAGTGTGATACCTCCCTCCTTGCTCTTTTTTCTTAGGATTTCTTTGCCTATTCAGTGTCTTTTGTGATTACATAGAAATCTGATGATTTTTTATTCTATTTCCTTAAACAATGCCATTGGAATTGTAAAAGGTATTGAATTAAATCTGTATATTGCTTTGGGTAATATGGCCATTTTAACTATGTTGATTCTTCTAATCCATGAACACGGAATATCTTTCCATTTCTTTGTGTCTTCTTCAATGTCTTTTAATAATGACTTATAATTTTCAGTGTATAAGTAAGTCCTTCACATCCTTTAACTCCTAGGTATTTTATTCTTTTTGTTGCAATTTCAAAAGAAACTTTTTTCCCCAAAAATATCATTGTTATTATATAGGAATGGAATGGATTTTTGTACATTGATTTTTGCATCCTGCAATTTTACTGTATTTTTTTATTGTTTCTAATAGTTTTTTGGTGGAGACTTTATGTTACCATGCCAAAAGTTCCGGCTGATCACCTTACTCAAGAGGCAAGGTCGGTGGAAAGAAAGACAAGTTTATTCCAAAACGCCAGCATTAAGGGAAGACAGTAGACTCCTTGTCACAACGACTGCCTTTCTGCTCTTAATGCCACCAAAAAGTTTCATAGGCATATAAGGAAAGGTAGAACAAAGGAAAGGAGGAGCTGATCAGGCAATTCCTGAAAAAAGGCACTTCCAAGAGGCTGGTTTGTTTCAGGGATAGGAGTGGATCTTCAGCTTAAAATCTTCTTTCAAGTCAGCAGGCCAGGTATGCATATGTTCTGAAGTAAACAGAACCATTCCCATTACAACTGGTATGCGAGTAAATGTACAGTAAACAGAATCATTAAGGTTTGGCAGCAGAGGAGAGAAGCAAAGAAAAGAAAAACTTTCAAAAAATCCCAAACTTGCCTACACTGTTAAATTGAACTATATTAGAGGTTTAAATCTCAAAACACAAGATATAGGGTCACCATTACATTTAGGGTTTTCTATATAAAGAATCATGTCCTCTGCAAACAGTGACAAATTAACTTCTTCATTCCCAATGTAAATGCCTTTTATTTCTTTCTCCTGCCTGATTGCTCTGGCCAGGACTTCCCATATTATGTTGAATAACAGTGGTGACAGCTGTCTTGTTCATGATTTTAGAGAAAAAGCTTTCAGTTTTTCAATACTATGTTGAATAACAGTGGTGACAGCTGATTTGTTCATGATTTTAGAGGAAAAGCTTTCAGTTTTTCACCATTAAGTAAGATGTTTACTGATGGTTTGTCATATATGGCCTTTATTATGTTTTGGTACTCTCCTGCTATTTGTCACCATATATCAAAATTAATTCAAAATGAATCAAAGACCTGAACATATGAACTGAAACAATAAATTGAGCAAAAGAAATCATAGGTACTAAACTTATGTACCTTGGGTTCAGAGAGGATTTTATGAATTTGACCTCAAAGGCAAAGGAAGTAAAAGCAAAAGTAAATGAATGGGATTATATCAAACTAAAAAACTTCTGTACCACAAAAGAAACCATCAACAAAACAAAGAAGCAACCAACTGAATGGGAAAAGATATTTGCAAACAATACCTCTGATAAGGGGCTAATATACAAATATACAAAGAAGTTGTACAACTCAACAACCAAACAACAATCCAATTAAAAAATGGGCAGAGAACCTGCACAGATATTTCTCCCAAGAAGACATACAAACAGCCAACAGATATATGAGAAGATGTTCAACTTCACTAGCTATAGGGAAATGTAAATCAAAACCACAATGAGATACCACCTCACCCCAATTAGAATGGCTATCATCCATAAGACAAGTAATGACAAGTGATAGAAAGGCTGTAGAGAAAAAGGAACCCTCATACACTGCTAGTGGGAATGTAAATTGATACAACCACTATGGAAAATAGTATGGAGGTTCCTCAAAAAATTAAGACTAGAATTACCATCTGACCCAGCAATCCCTATTCTGGGTATATATCCCAAAAATCTGAAAGCATTTATCCATAAAGATGTATGTACCTCAATGTTCATTGCAACATTATTTATGGTGGCCAAGAAATGGAAACAACCAAAGCATCCTTCAATACATAATTGGATAAAGAAGATGTATACGTACATAATGGAATATTATTCAGCCAAAAGAAAAGATGGAATACTGACATTTGGGACAACATGGATGGATCTTGAGATTATCATGCTAAGCAAAATACATCAAACAGAAAAAGTTGAGAACCATATGATTTCACTTATATCTGGGATATAAAACTGAAAGCAACAAAGGAAAAAGACAGGTAAGATACAGAGTCACCAGAGGGTAAGGGGGAGGAGGTAGTATAGTAGAGGGAAAAGGCGGTCAAATATATGGTGATAAAAGGAGAACTGACTCTTGGTGGTAAATATACAATGCAATATATAGATGGTATATTATAGAAATGTACATTTGAAACCTGTACAATTTTACTAACCAATGTCACCCCAATAAATTTAATAAATAAAAAGATTCCATATATAAGTGAGATCATATAGTATTTGTTTCTCTCTCCCCGATTTATTTCATTTAGCATAATGCCCTCAAGTTCCATCCATGTTGTTGAAAATAGCAGTTACTAATACACACACACACACACACACACACACACACACACATTTTCTTTATTAATCCTCTATGCATGAATGCTATGGTTGTTTCTGTGTCTTGGTTATTGTAAATAATGAACATGAAGATACAGATATCTCTTTAAGAGTGTGACTCATTTCCTTCAGATACATACCCAGAAGTGGGCTTCCTGGATCATATGGCAGTTCTATTTTTAATTTTTTGATGAACCTCCATGGTATTTTCCATAATGGCTGTACCAATTTATATTCCCACCAGTAGTGCACAAAGGTTCACAGGGAATCTCAGTCTTCCTGGGTTGGAATCGGTTATGTGGCTGTCACTAGGTCCTTATTGGGTCTATAGTTAGCAGAGCTGTTACCAGGGGCTCAGGCCAGTGTGGCCCCTGTCTGCTCGCTGGATGGATGGGACTGCTTCCAGTATCCTGTTCAGTAGAGTGGCGCTGGGACAAGGGTCCACTTTATGGTTCACAGTTGAGGCCTCAGATAGTGGGCCTATTATGAGATTAGTAGCAAGTGTGGCTCCTGCCAGATCTGTGTGAAGGACACTGCCTGGTCACTGCATGGGTTCCTGGTTGGTCAGAACAGGCCCAGGATGGTGACTGAGAGCAGCTGGAGCTAAATAAAAGGTTCTTTCAGAATCTCTGAAGGGTGCATATGTAGTTTCTCCATCTGGGACCCTGGACCCTCAGGATTGTTGGACAACTGGCAGACTGTGACTAGGAGGAAGATGAAGCCATGTATATGGCCCTTTCAGGATCTCCAGGGAGGCAACAGGAATATTTCCTGTGTGGTTCTTGTGCCAGGCAGTCAGCTCACGGAACTGTGGCTGGGAGGAGGGTCATGACTAGGATACGGCCCTCTCAGAATCTCTGGAGCAACAAACAGGAGTGTCTCCTACTGGGTTCCTGTGCCAATAGGACTCGTTGCAGACTGAGGCTTGGACAGACTGAAACCCAGTTACAGGGCCTTTTCAGAGTCTACATTCTGACCAAGTTTGGCTGGCTTACCTCCAGAGTCTCACCTATTGTGGCAGTACAGGGGCTAGAGCTGGTTCACAGCCTACTTCAGGTTACACAGCCAGAACCAAGATCTGTATGTCTGTTACCATTCACATGATAGGTGTGAGTCCTCTTGGGTTCCTTGGCATTTGGTGCTGGTGACAGACCAAAAGCCAGACAGGGCTATATCCAAATTGTTAGGGGTACAGCACTATTACCAGTTCTGTAGCCAGGACCAGAGCTGGTAAGTCAGTGGCCTAAGTGTCATTTTGCTTTCTCAATGGCTCTCCAATCATGGACTATACCATGGTTTCATAATTCCTGCCTACTTCCCAAGGCTCCCACAAAGGTATATTTTCTGTGGATAATATATATATATATATATATATATATATATATATATATATATATATATATATATATATATATATAGTTGACCCTTGAACAACATGGGTTTGAACTGCAGGGATCCACTTATATATTGATTTTCTCACAATAAATAGACAATTGGCTTTTCGTATCTTCAGGTTTCATATCTGCAGATTCAACCAACCATGTATTGGTTAGGTGAAAAAGGTAAAGAGATTAAGAAATACCAACTGGTAGTTACAAAATAGTCAGGGGATGCAAAGTATAGAATAGAGAATATAGTCAATGATATTATAACAGCGATGCATAGTGCTGATATGGGAGAACTCCCTCACTATAAAAGTTTGAAACCTTCCTCACTATAGAAGTTTTAAGTTCCCCCACCATAGAAGTGCTAAGTCCCCTCACTATAGTAGAAGTTTTAAGTCTGTTTTTCCCTAGTTTCTTAGCTCCTTAGCCTCTGGTTTTAATCACTCTTCTAGTCAGTTTCTTAGTCCTAAACTAAAGATTCCTCCTAGCCTAAATCACAGAATGTGTCTCGCCCCGGCCTAATAACTACTTAAAAGGCTGTGAGCTATAATCATTGTAGCCCAACATTCCCCCAAGCCATTCCAGACCTAACTCTTGGATAAATAAACACCATCCCAGAGACCAAGTGGGTTTTAACACTCCTGCATGTCAGTCCATACTTAACTCCTGGGTGACGTTAAAATAATTGGGCTTCAAGTCCTACTCCTGGAGCCAGCACTTTTAATTTATTAGCTAACATCTGTCTCTTCTCATCTAAGGGCCATCAGGATACAAGTTATGTCCCAGCGAGGCTTCTAGTGCACCCTGACCAAGGCAGATACGAGACCACCTCTTCTTTAAGAACAGATAGGGCAAGAGTTTTGTGAATCCCCATTAGGTAGATACAGCTCCACCCCCTGTCTCAGCTTGAAGCGGATACAGAAGAAAGAGACTTCCTGTCCCTCAACTCCCCACAGAGATTTATGGGGATCACATCTTTCAGGGAAAACAAGCCAGGCAGTTAGAAACAGGTAATTGGGTCTCTGCATTCCTGCATGTCCAACACAATCTATGGGGAGCACCACCTGGAGACCTCCCAAATTTTTCCTTATCTGCCCTAGCCATTAAGCAATGTGAGGAACTAAGTGAATTGGACTGTTCACTTGCATCTGCATGATAAAAGACCACAAGGACCTCATCTCCCCCTAGCCTCATTATACCATCATTATAATATCATACATATGCCCAGTAGTTCATTAATACCATTATAATAGACTGAACTCTGGGAAGAGTCATGCTCAATCTAAGAGGATGAGGTAACCACCCCTTATCAATCACAGTTGTCAATTAAGTGGTCACGCACCCAGAGGGGAACAGCCCATCCCAGAAAAAAAAGATGAAACCCCCAGGCTTCTGTGAGCAGCTGCCCTCTTGAGCATTGAGCCTTGAGCCTGCCTTTTGAGCTTTACCTTTGTTCAGGCCGGCTCCACACCCTTTGGAGTGTACTTTCTGTCCTAATAATAATTGCCGCCTTGAGCCCTGAGCCTTGAGCCGCTCTTGTTGGTGCTCGGCTCCCTCCTAATTCTTTGGACTGTACTATCTCTTCTAATAAACTTTTTTCACCACTTTGCCTCTGTGTCTTG
Organism: Rhinolophus sinicus; assembly: GCF_057876585.1. Classification (NCBI taxonomy): domain Eukaryota; kingdom Metazoa; phylum Chordata; class Mammalia; order Chiroptera; family Rhinolophidae; genus Rhinolophus; species Rhinolophus sinicus. The sequence continues at coordinate 36,432,005 of NC_142504.1, forward strand.
TTCAATTCTTTGCCCAAGATGCCAAGAACCTGGACGCTGTGCCAAGAAGGGCCCACCCTCCGGTAACGTAGTGGCTACGTTTCCTAGTCCTCCTCACCGAGGCCCGGGTTCAACCCCCAGTGTGGGAAGCAGACAGACTCTATTGGGTTCGACCGCCGGTGTGAGAGCCAAGCCTGGGCTTCTCGCTGAGAAGAGCCGCTCTCTCTGGTAACAGTGCCAGGTGGGTACTAGACTAATTGAGGGATTACTTCATAAATTATAGAAGTGTCTACCCATTTTGCTGTACACTTGAAACTCATATAAAATAATATTAAAGGTCAACTGTAATTGAAAAACAAAAAAGAAAACAGTGTTTTCCATCCACAATTGGGAATCTGCAGAGGCAGAGGGTCGACTATTTGCAGTGATCTATACCATTTTATATAAAGGACTTGAGCATCTGCAGATTTTGGTATCTGAGGGGGTCCTAAAACCAATTACCCCACAGATACCAAGGGATAACTATAGTTAAGTTTTGGCGGAGTCAAAAGTTATACATGGATTTTTGACTGTGCAAAGCTCAGCACCCCACATTGTTCGAAGGTCAACTGAATTTTAAAAGAAGTAAAATAAATATATTTTTTTAAAAAGTAAGTCACAATATTGCCTCAGAAGAAAAGAAAGGAGCATGGGAGTTGACAATTTGCATCGGCATCATGATGTTGGTTCAACAAAGTAAAACCTTTGAAAGTTGAAATTTTTAGAACTTTCAGAATATGTGGTCTGAAGGACCTGGAATAATATCTGCAATTTAATAGCTTCAATAAATATTAGCCTTGTTTTCTTTTCCTTTTTCTGCTCTTCCAACTGTGTTTGACAGTACCATAGAGTGCTTGCAATGTCCTTGAGTAAAATATGCCTAAATATTTATGGAATTAACCATCAAACAGTAAGTTGTGTACCCTGGTGGGCTTCTGAGCCTTGTGAAATGGAGTCAGCTGCCAACCATAATGAAAGGAAATATCCCACAACAATTTGAGTAGTTTCTCAAAGATCTAACTCAGTTCCAGACATATTGAGGGCATTTTGGTTGAGTGCTTAGGTCCTGAGATAAAAGATGTTTCAGTATCTAAACTGCTAAAAGATCAACAACGTTGGACACTGTGGGCCTTTCTATGCCTACTGATAAGCATCCTCCCCAAGACACCGGTACCAGAAAATAACTCAGTGACTCCTTCAGACATACCCTCCTCCTATGCATATAAGTGTACAGGTCAAATTCTCCCTCTATCTTTCAAGAAAGAACATATTCTTGGCGAGTGATAGAGTCAAGTTAACAAATACCAGTCACTAAGACAGCCTTACAAAGAGGGCTACATGATACACAGGGAATTTTTAGGACAATGCAACTATTCTGTCTGACACTGTGATGGTTGATACATAAAGTTGTATACCCATAGAACTTTAAAGCACAAAAAGTGACTTTAATGTATACAAATTAAAAATAGTAATTTAGAAGTTTGAGGGAATTTCAGAACGGAATGCTGAATGTGACAAAAGAATCTCACTGTGTTACAAATTATGAAATGATCCGCCTTAAAGAGGAGGGGAAAAGTGTGCTGGACTAAATAACTCTAGAAATGAGAGGAGTCTTCAAGACTAAGGGCAAAAGGAACTGTATGACACTGTACTCTAGTTGATGTAGTTGTTCCCCATAGAGGTAGAATTATATAGTTTTGAAACTGCTTTTCATGGATACTAAAATTTAAAAATTCACAGAATGGATGGAGGACGGTTTTCTCAGAGTTTGAGTAGGAGATCATAGATAAGTGGGAGGAGAAGGCTAGAATGATTCATGTGGTAATTAGTTAAGAGTTGGAAATACCACTAGGAACTCACTTTTAGTCTAATATAAATACTGATGGTTATATATAGAAATATTTATAGATACATGTATACACATGTATCAGTATACACATGTATAATCTCTTGCTGTTTTAGCTGAAAGGGCCTGGGAGCAATGACATGTCAGTAGTAATGTGTACACCTAATACTCAGATCTTGTTTTCTAATATCATTCTCTAATAAAAGGAACCAGGAATCCTTGAAAATATACAGGATAAGAAATATCTTGTAGTACAATCAAGTAAGAAAATGCTCAAAATAATAATGATGACGATGATGATAATGATAATAATAGTAATAATAATACTACTACTAATAATAATAACAGTAAAAGGACTATGTAAAGGGGCCAAAGAGCCAAATGAAATAGCTTCCAATAGCTAAAGCTAGAACAATTTGAGCAACTAAAGTAAATATTACAATATAACCCAAAGTATAAAATAAATATTATAAATCTACACAGACATAAATAAACAGGGAGAATACAAAAATTGCCTGTGCATAACACTTCCCCATGCTTTATTTATATACTGCCCTCTCAAGGAAGTGGAGCAAAGACTCTGAACAGGCACTTTGTTGAATAAAGGGAAAGAAAAAAGTTTCTAGAACTCATAGTTTCACTCATTCAGTGAAACCCTAGAGGGGAAGACCTGAGCAGACAGTGTGCCACAGGAAGGCATTGGATCCTTGTGGATGGTATCAGTGAAGAGGAGAATGGGCAGGAGAAGGGAAAAGATAAAAGCTAGCCTGTAAGTATAATTTATTGTCTATCTTTGCAGAAAAAATGAAAACTTCCCAGGAATCAAATACTTATTTACTCTCTTTTGATTATGACTAAGATTATACCATGTTTTTATTTTCTTTTGAACATACTTTATTTTTACTGAGGCTAGTTTTCGACACTATTTTTTTCTGAGAAAACTTCTTTAAACTCCAGTATTCACTCAAAACTTTGAGAATACTCAACCCAAGAAATCAAAGCACATCTGGCAGAAGAGTGTTGTAAAATAATGATCCATTTGCCAATACGGTAAAAATGACACCTATTAGTACACAATTATTTCTGTTTCTGATTTAGCTAGGTCTTAAATTTGAAAGGAATCATGTCTTTAAAATGATCTGAGATTTATAGCTAATTTACTTTTAAGCTAATTTGAAGGACTTTAATTACTTTTTTGTTCCTAACTGGCATTATCCCAAGGTTACTGCTGTCCCTAACCCATGCATATTTAGACATGGTACAAATTGCTAAGGCCAATATTTTATATTATCTAATGATAAAGCTATCATCAAAGTTTTATGATAAAAATGAAGTACAATTCAAAAGAATAGGAAAATGAGAGAGAGATCATAAAATTAAGACAAGTACTATGTAAGACCTGCTCTGCTCAACATGTGTGCAAACTTTCCTCAAAATGTGTGTTACTTGCTGCCTAATTGTGATCACCTTTTTATGTTGAATTACAGGCAATCTCTCAGCATTTTGCATTACAGACAATCTCTGAGCATTTTTGCATGTGAATTCATCTGCATCAATCTGTGTTTATTAATTGCTTTGCAGATGTTTTCAGTTCCTTTATACTGTGTGTATATGTGTACATATATGTGCGTGCACACACATGTCATTGTATTCAATCTACCAAAACAAATTACAAAATTCTCAAAGACCAGAATAGTAGCTTTTCATTTTTTGTGGGGAAAACAGGGTATGAAAATGCCTTTCAAAATTTGTATACTTGTATTATTTGGAGGGGGGCGGGGGCTGGACAGCCCAAAGTACTCAAAATACTTTGCCATCAGGTAATTCTCTTCTTGATAAAGTAGACAGGAGCGCTGAGTTTTCTATTTTCCCCACATGTATAGTCAAATAATCATCACACGGTAACTAGCCAGAAGTCATCAAGAAACTAAAATTACACCTATATACAGTGTTTTGGTTTAAATATAATTTTATCAACTTTATGTTGATAATGCTGCTTTCCTATGTGGTAAACATTGTATTATTCATTTAGGAGATAAAAACTAAATAATAACATCTGGAATACACATCCTGAGTATCTATTATTCTCCCTTGATACTTTGATAATGTTTGCCTCTTATATTCTTTCCGACATTTTTCTATTTTTGTATTTATTAATACCACACATATTTATTTATTAAACATTTACCATATGCCAGGAACCCTTTTATTAGCTGAAGATACAGCAATGAACAAAACACACAGAAATTCTGCTTATGTGGAGCTTTTATTCTCTTCCTATTTAAATTTGAAATTTTGATGAGAAAAGTTCAGTACATGAGGCTGACTCACTCATCCATTACTAATTAATGGTAATGAGAAGAAAAAGCCCAATTGCCCACTTGATGTTTAAATCTCAAAATATCCCTTGTGTTTAATTTCTTTTTTGTGTTTCACAGTTGTAATGACCAGATACATTTGTTTTACTTTTACTACATTTAACAAGCATTTTTAAAATCTGAGAAAGAACTCAGGCTTTGACTATATGTTTTTCTAAACAATACAAATACACAGATTTCTGGAAGGTTCTCCCCCACATATTTCAGATAGCACAGCCTAGAATCCATTTTAAGTAAATACTGTCTAGCTGAAGATTATTCATATAATTTTCTGTAAGAACCAGTACAGAATGTGTTTAGAAAAGACACAGAAAATATAACATCTGGATTTTGAATATGTACTTGCCACCTGCACATTTGCAAGTAGTATCAAATTAAAATAACATTGACCTGAGAATGAATTGAATTCCATTTTAATTACATTTGAAGATTTATATTCCAACATATTTAGATGTTTTGATTGAAGGTGTTCCCGCCCTTCTGATAGGTTAGTGTGCTAGGGTATGTGTTGTATGTGTGTGTATGTATATGTATGTATGTATTGGTATGTGTGTATGTGTATGTACACAAAATAAGAAGAGTTTTTTCCTACCTCTTATGAAGCATTTTAAAATAAAAATACTTGATTTAGGCTACATCATTTTAACTTTACAAAGGGAGCTCTGAGGAAATTTTCCAGACATCATTTGCTTTCATAGCAGAATACAGAAAAAAAAATTGCATACTTAGTGTGTGATTCTATATATACCTATTTAGAGAAACGGGAAAGTTTTTCCCAAGAAATAGCAATCTATAGCTAAGCAAAGCACATTTTTAGGCAATGAATACAACACAAGAAAACATTATGTCTTATTGCCACACAGGATAGTAATTTTTAACCCTGTAGAATTTGTTGTTCAAGAATTAGCAATGAGCTATGAATGAATTATAGTTTACTATACAAAATACAATAAAAATCATTTATTAAGGAAAATTGTTGAAGGCCACTGCATGCAAATCTTCATTTAGCTATTCTGCTGTGCATTAGCTTTCTTTAGACTCCCTAGAAAAGACACGATGAGGCCAAAGCTTTCGTGGTAACACTTTATCCAGGAGACAGGGAAGGAGGAGTGAGAAGAAAGGGAAATGAGGCTGGGGAGCAGGGACAGTTTGCTTAAAGGTGAGCACTGCTGAGTGGACCGCAGCTGTGGAATGGGCTGACTGTTCAGTTTTGCTAGACATCTTCCGAGAGACATGATGTAGTCATTGCACCTTTGAAAAGTCTAGCTAGAGGAAGAAAGAAGATAGCGGCTAATTCCCCTCTCCCATTGTTCCAGGTTTGCCTTCACAAGGTGCTAACTTCTAGTGTGTTCAGGTTGGGTGGAGCTGACCCAAGGCAATGAGGAAGCACAAAAATAGGAGGCATGGGCCACTGTGGGGTTTTGCTCCCAACTTTAGAGGCAGCAGCTGTGACATGTCTCCAAGATGCAGGGTGGTGCAAGTCATTATCAAGGTCACTCTGCCAGAGAGCAAGGCAAGAGCATGAAGCCGGGGTGACATATAAACTGAATCCAGTCCAGAATCACCGGGCATTGGCCCCTAGAACTGACTGACAATACATCTCTTTCCTCTGTTTGAGAATTAACTACAAATCATTCTTAAATGTAAGCAAAAACATGTCAGCAAATAAGCAATAGCTTATGATAAATTTTAAGTGACTACCATGTATTCTAGACTTTTTAATGATTTGAGATCCATTATTGTTTCCTATTTCCACTTGTCTTCTTTTCCAGGTTTTCATGGATGAGGATTTACTAGTCATTTTCCTTTCATCATTTATCTGATTGTCTCATTTTAGCTCCAGATATTCTTGCCTGTTTGTTTCCCCTTATTTCTCATGCTTTAACATTAATAATCACCAAACCATAAAACTTAGAGTGGAGAACCAGCACAGGACACTGGTAGGAATGCAGATTCTCAAGTTGTCCTGAGTTGGAATGCTGGCTCTACTTCTTAGAAACTGTGTGATCCCGGGGAAATTTATCATTCCTTGTGTGTAATAACAAACATGCCTATCTTAAAGATTTATGCTGGGAACTATATATATATATATATATATATATATATATATAGAAAAGGGTCTGGCATACTGCACGTGCTATATAAATCACTGGTATGTATTTGTTGAGAGGTCTTTATTGCTGAAGACTTTCTAATTAAATATGTCTGTCCCCTCCACAGTCTCCTTTAATTTGGGTTTGGCCAAAGAGAGAGGACTCTGCCTAGCTTACAGTATACATTTCTTGTATTACATAGGAAGAGGTAAGCAATAAAAAGATTTGTGAAAGGGAAAAAATAATGGAGAGTGGAACTAATCATACAGTTTTGTTACACAGAAGACACACATAGAAAGAACACTTGAGATAAATGCCCACTGCCAATGGGTTCCCATTCTAACAAAATTTAATTGCTTAGTTTAACATTTAAAGATCAGCAGACATTAAATATAGGTCAATATATGCTTTTGTGGTGAAATTGATGAATAAAAATGTTTAAATATATGTCAGAACTATTTAAGTGAGCAACTGTCCACGCATATTCACATAATTTTAATATTCATTTTATATTGATGTTGTGAGGGTTTTTAAATTAACATTCATATCTATTTGTTTCTTCTATATTTAATTACTGAAAGAATCTGAGGTGACTTTGGAGATTTTAAAGCTTTATAATCTTATTTACAACTTAAAATATGGACCCTTTTTTATAATCAGAAAAATATACAAATATTGAGCTTAGTGTTATAATGCCATTTGGGCACAAGTACAATTTAAATAAGGGCCAGTCAAGAATTGAAAATGACTACTGTTTTTGTCTTATCCATTTTCATACTCATGCTTTCGACCTCATAGTTACATTACCAAAAGTGAAATCCATTTAAACCTCTGCGCATACATCAATTTTATCTTGCCACTTCACGGGCGCAATCTAAAAATCAATAAATGCACTGACTTCTTTGAAAATTGAGACTCCTTTCATTTTTGTGAATGCTGTGAACACTACAAAGAATAATTTAGCATGGATTCCATTTTACACAAAGACAAATTTCCATTATAACTATATTGACAAGTTAGTTATATACAAGCTTCCAGGCAGAATTAACTTGTAATAAAAGCTATATAGTAGATCTCACTCTAGCAAACTTTGAAAAAGCACCTATAAAATTTTGCATTCCACCATCTGCTGCATCTATCCCCTATCAAAATCTTACGTATTTTCATATCTTTGATATTGTCCTTATATTAATAAATTATTCCCATCACACAGTCACCTAGATTGTAATTTAGTAATTACAGTACACCTTACAAAAGAGCTGTTTGGTAACTGTTATTAGCTATAGAGGAATGGGATATGATCTCAAGATATATATATTTGTATGTTAATTGTTCTTTTAATATGTAGGGGAGCATATGAAAGATCTAAAAATGCTGTCTTGCAGAATAAATAATGGCTGAACATTACATTTCTGAATCAAGAAATGCACAGTAAACCACTTTTACAAATTCACTTTCATGCTATCACTGAATCTTAAAAAGGCTTACAAATATTTCTGTCAGTACCTGAATCATCTCTTAGGATACACTGAAAATCTATTGCTTGTAAATTTGAAAAAAAAATCAAATCACAGCAGGCAAGCAGAACAGGAAATGATAATAGACTCTTTCCTTGCTGCTTCACGAAATATCTCATATTTGGTCAGTAGATTAAGTCATGGAAGATTAAAGCGGAAGCTTGCTCAGGGCATGTAGAAAATGCAAAATACATGATTTGCAAAAAGGTAAAGTATAAAAGAGGAAAATGGATTGGAAAATAAATCAAGTTTAAAAAGTCCCTAAAGAATTTAAATATCACTCTTATATTTTTGGGATTGTCATTGTTTGAAGGTAACCTATTAAATCTATCAAAATAACCGACAAGTGGACAATCCAAATGATAAAGCCATTCTAATGAAATGCAGAGAAAGATTTAAAAGAATTAAAAGTGACAAGTATAATCCATTAGAGAAAAAAGCCTTTACTATAATCAGAAGACAATTACTTATCTGTCAATTAATAGCTCTGTGTGTCCTTTGCACATAGACAAAAGATCCTGCAAAGTGTCACAGAGACACTTGTAAGGCATATAGAATGTAGTTACTCAAGTGGTAAGTAGAGTATTCATACTTCCAAGTGAAACATCCAAATATCATTGAATCTACCAAGCCCACAATTAACCAGATATGCTTCAATAGGTTGACACTCACTCTTGCAGAGTGAACATAGCAGATTTGGGAAGTAATTGGAAGCTGGAAATAATTACACTTCGATTCATCCACTCCAAGAATATTTCTTAACAACTAGAAAAGCTCTACTTAGGTGCAGAAAAAAGTTTCTACTCAAAAGTACTCAGAAACTTTAACTAGGTATCCAAGAGAAAAAAATAAATGAGATTCCCTATTTGATATTCTATAATACTAAAAACCGAATCATTTTTCCTGGCGAACTATTGTAAACTTTAAAATATACGGAAGATAAGGGAAGAAAACAGTACTTTTCGGACCGAGGAAACATCTCAATTTATAAGTGTTCATGAACAAAGGCAGCATTGATTTTTCAAGAGAGCTTTGATTTGCACAAGTATATTCTAAACTTACAGAATGAATGTTGAACATGGTTACTTGATTTGGGAAGATTAACCTAAGAAGAGGTCAAGGAAAATGAAATTGTGGACAGAATCAATTCATCCCTTGAAATGAAAAAAGCTACAGTTCATTTTTTTCAAAGCCCATATTTGTCTTTTTATTACAATAAAATTATAGTATAAATGATTATTTACAGAAATTGCCATACTCCAAGTTTCACCACATGTTTATGTATTATAATAGCAACCATTAGTAAATAATATTTTATTGAAGAAGATTTAAAAATCTGGTCTGAGAAAGAAAAATAAGACTATTTAAATGGAAGTCAGATAAGTAATTAGTAGTTAGTTTAGAGAAGTCGTTTAGAGAAATCACTTTGTTAACTATAACCACTTGTTAGTTTCTAAACATTTCAATGCATTTATAGAGACATGAAATCAGCCGCAGTAATGAACCCTGCTAACCTCACCTTTTGGATGCAAAAATCTATGTCATTTTCAATGGTACTAGAATAAATGGTTAGAGTCCCAATACTGATGTGAATAAGCCTATTGCTGGTATCATTGAGATTAACTTCTCATGCCTAGCAACGTTAAGCCCTTGCCATGGTGAGGGATATTATTAGCAGCCTTTACCTGGGAGGGCTTGCATAGCCTGGTATCCACTCTGCCTGAGATGAGGGCCTGTGATCTATGGACTTCTGCTTAACCCTATAGCAGTTTATCCTGTATCATCCAATCTCTCTTTCAGTAGCTCAATTTTACAACAGTTGATACTCCTGGTATGTGAGCTTTTTCTTGGACTACAATCAGCTTGCTAGGATTCTACCACTGTGTCTCTTCACAGCCCTCCCCCCGTACCCCCAGACTGGCAACAGGTACTCACTGGCTATTAAAAAATCTCCTAGAATCACGTTCCTCACATAACTCAGGGATTTGCTACCTCTCAGTTTCTCCATCTTCCGTGCTCTACCTGTAGATCAAGTTACTTTGTGTGCCCCCCTAATTTTGATCACAGTGATTTGAACACCTGGTTCACTCACCAACATCAGCTAAGCCCACAAGCTATTTAGTTATCCTTGCCCTATTATATCTGTGTCCAGCTTCTTCCATTTTCCAACTGTTCTCACAAGGCTTTGTAACCAGACCCACTGAAGACACAATGACATGGCTGAAAACATGGTCCGGTACTGACATTAGTCCTCGGGTATCATCACCTAAGTCCTACCCACATCTGATGTACATTTGGAGACATTTAACCACCAATCTTCCTATCCTCTGGGTTGCAAAACAAAGACAAACAAGACAAATAAGTTTCCTTCCAGGTATGAACTTGATCCATAGATTATAGCTTTTAATTTCTGAAAACAAAAATATCTTCAAAGGTTAAATGTCTCAATGTGTGTCATTTTTATTATCATGCTTAGATTGCGTTAGAGGAAACTTAGTATTTATGTTAGTTGCAGCTGTTTTTCAAATACATGGGTTTTGTTAAGCTTGGAATATATGAACAGTTCTTACTCAGCCATGTAAAGCTAGACATATTTATCCTCAAATGGATGGGATTCTGAATAAATATTACAATAACCAAATTGAGGAGAAGTAGAAAATAAGAGTGTGTGGAGTGTATAATAACAATCAACGTCATTTGTTTTTGGTTGGTCCTTTATTTCTTTATAATACTGCTGAGCCTCTAACATTATAGAGTTTGCCCCCAAATGATTAGAAACTCAGAACTAAGAGATTCATTTGGAAATGAGGAGGTGTCAATAAACTGAAATTATTAACAAATTTGATTATAAACACCTACTATTTCTTTTAGAGCTCACAACCTTTCAGAAAGTCCAAATAACTGCACGTACTAACTCAGGAAAACCTTGTAATATTATACTTTTTATTAGTGTGTGTGTGTGTGTGTGTGTGTGTATACAAATAGGCTCCATATTATGCTACTGTATCTACCCTTGCTAGGCTAGTCAGCAGAATTTCAAATTACGAGGCAGGCAAAAAAGTTTTCTTTTAAAAATCCTTTTGTTGTATAGAGGGACTTCAGTCAAGAGTTTACAAAAATAAATTCCCCTTGGAAACTCTTGACTCCAAGTAGCATTAAACAAAAAATCATTGGACAAAACACAGGTTGTTATTAAAGTACTTTTCCTGTTAATAGCAGTTATAAGTCTTCAAATTGCCAATAAATATGAGTACCTACAAACTGAGTATCAAGGGAACTGTCAACTGCTGCTAATTTAGTTGAAGAACTGAAATTATCCTTAGAGAGTTAATTTTCTTTACACCCGGAATTTCCATTTTCACGCTTATTTAGATCACTATGAATATTTTCCATTGAATAATGTGAGATCCCTAGGCATCATGTTTTGCCAAATAAGATGTGAACATGAGCTGGTAACTTATTTTATTTTTAACCACTTAGATTAGCCCAACAACTTAGCTTAGTTAGAACGAAGGTGATGGTAAGATTTCAGATCTAATGAACCACAACCCCACTCCTACTTCCATCGGTATCTGCAACTTGATGATGAATGGCATTTGGAATGAAGAGAGGTTTGTGGTGTTTTTTTTTTCATTTTCTTTTTTGTTTGTTTGTTTTATGTGGGTCATACAACAAACCAAATAGTATACTCTTCTTCGCCTCAGTCTAAAAATGATTAAAAGTATTTTATTTTGAATTTTATAATTGAATGAAAAAATATAAAAATATTAGGTCAATATGTGCTTGTTAGAAAAAGAAATGGTAAAGCAATTTTGCCTACTTTATAATTTTGACTTCAAGAAAGCATAATAAAAAAATATACACATATATAATAAAATAAACACTCTAGATCTTATTTTTGATTTATATTCAAGTTTACAAATAATTTTAGGATGACTCATCAGTTGTCATTTGGCACTTATTCCATTTCAATAGCTCAATATTATTGTTATTATTATTATTTGGCACTTATTAATAATCTACAGGGATATTTACCAGTGTCCTTTTACATGAAGTTGGGATGTTTTGATTGCTCATGGAGGGATAAATTCTGTATAGATCTTGAACAAGTTACCCAATTTATGTCCCAAAATGTATGAGCAGAAGATAGACGAAAAATTTACTCAGTACCTCATCAAGAAATAATTCTCAGAAATGGATAACTTTAGAGCTTCCAGGAAACTTATAAATAATTTAGTTAAATTTATGGAGTTTGAAGAAACTGAAAATGGTCCCTTAGATTTGAAGAAAGGAATAAATAGTTTCAGGTATAAGGGATGTTTCAGAGAAGAAACTATAGAAAATTGAATGTAGAGTTATTTGCTTTTCATAGATCATTGACAGAATGATCCATAACATTAAAATACAGCAAGATGGATGAACAATTTGCTCAATAGAGATGGGATAGTGAGAAGAATGAATGCAGTTAGATTTTTAAATTGTAAAAGGATATAAGAAAAATCAATTTCCTAAAGATATTCACATTAGAGATCATGTAAATCCCCAGCTATACTTTAGAATTTCATTTAAAATTAATTTCAATGTAGAATTTACATTTAATTTAAAATTAATTTGCTTAAATCTTGATCCTCTGATAACCTATTTTCCTTTATTCCCCCTCATTTCCCTCAATAACTGATTGAGTTCATATATATACACCATATGCTGCACTTATTCATAATGGTGCAAAACCAGCCTTGTCTTATAATGGATTGAAAGTAAACAATATTGATCAAATAACTAAATAAATGTAAATTATTACTCTAATGAGTAAATGTGCAAGTTATGAGCATATCCATTGGAGGAAGGTATATCTAGTTGGACAGGTTGGGAAGGTGTTTCTCAAGAACCCATGATCCTGTTCAGTTCCTTCCCTGACAAGTTACGAATTGACTCAATCCTACCTTCGATTTTGTTTATTGTTTTCTGTTTTCCCAACATTGATTTAGTCTCCAGTTGCTGCCCCTGAATTGACCTGTGTCCCTGATGAAAGCTGATCATTTCCCAAACATTAAGAGCAAACTTGGCTATATTAGATACACAGTAGCAAAACTCAGCTTACTTCTATTGCTCCAGAATCCCTTGGTTAACTGTTCCCTGTCTCTGAAAGTCTAGCTTTGTTATAGAGATTGTAGATCCCCTCATTAAATTTTATGTATCAAACAAAAATGCTCAGGCTACATCAAACTTTTTACATTTCAGTGTACAGAAAATCATCAGTTCATAATTTTTTTTTACTTACTTCTGACTGTGGATGGATTTGAGTGTGTATTTGAGATTAAGACACTTTTCTCAATAAATCTAGGGCATGTGTGGAAATTCTTGATTTCCAAATAAATAATAAAAGCAAACAAAAACCACCAACCTTTAGACTTTCTACAAATATACTTAAAATGTATAGGAAAAAGGCAGCTCTTTATGAGATCCTCTCTCCTATTCCTGGGGCTATCTAGATTAAGCATACTGAACCAGAACTGAATTGGTCAACTAATCAAAGGGATTCTTCCTCAGAATACACAACCAACTGGAAGGTGTGCAGAAAAGATGGCTTCCATAGATGAAGGGCCTAATGATGAAGAGCCACTTGGATCTGTCCATATCATTGTTATTAATCAAAATCCTAACAAATGAAAATGGAAGAAATGTTCTTTGAAAATAAAGGGCTTCTTACAGGTTTCCCTACACTGAAAAAGAAGTATTACTTCCTAAAAGTGATGTAATCCTGAACAAGGTATTTGACTAGTGAAAATGACCCAAATAGCAATAACTGGCATTCACTTAATTCGTACAACATATTTGTCACAGCAATCCCACAAGGCAAAACAGCAAATGATATATTCTTTTTTTTTTTTTTTTTCAGGTACATAGGCTGAAACTGCACAATTCTTTTTATTCTCTCACAAGCACACCATGTCTTTTGGCAAACTTAATTTATTTTAATAGGGTTTCATTGAAGTACCTTAAACATATATCTAAATGTTGCCTACTTCTCACCACCACCACTGCCACCACCCTGGTCCAAGCCACTATAGTTCTTGTCAATTATTCCAATATCTCCTAATTGCTTTACCTGTTTCTGGACTTGCCTACTTTCAGTCGATTCTCAACCAGTAATAATTTAAGTCAAATCATGTTATGACAATGCTCAAATTCTTTGCTGGTTTCCAAAGACTTTCACAGTGCTCCATAATCTAGCTCCCAGTGACTCTGTTTCCGTTTCTCATCTCCTACTACCACCTTAAACCTTGTTCACTAAGACCAGCCACACTGGCCTCCTGCTGCTCTTTGAACATGTCAATATCAATACAACCTCAGAGCTGTTGAACACACGTTTTCCTCTTTTTAGAAAGCACTTTCCCTAGGTAGATGCATGGTTAATTCACTCAAAAGTCACTTCTGAGAAGGACTTTCCCTGGCCACACTATCTAAAATATCAGTCCTCTTATATCAGCTCTTGTCCCGTTTCTATGTATGATTTTCCCCCTTGTATTTAATACCTAAATTCCATATATTTTAATTTTCTACTTTTTTTAAATTGGCTGTAAATCTTAGAAGGGCAGAGTATTTATCGTTTTTATTCACTGCAGTATCTGTAGCACCCATAGAGTATTTGGCAGAGAGGACGTGCTTAATCAATATTTGTTGAATAAATAAGTGAAGCTCCTAAACGTAAAATAAGTTACAGAAGGCCATATGAGTGAAGGACCCTGTATTCAAATTAGGTCTTTCTTATCTCATGGTGTTTCACTTATTAATTTGTGACACCTACTTAACTTGATTAAGCTACACTTGCTACCTTCTAAACATAGAACGGCAAAGAGATTGTCCAGATATTAAACATTGATACCAGAGTCTGACTCTGGGTAGAGAAATAACTAGATACCATTTAATCCTCCAGCTCCAGTTAGAACATCTAATAGCTATGATCAAGACCACTGCCAGGACTGTACTCCTATCCCATTATCCTCCATTCCCAACCCCTTGTGAACTGGATGGAAATGTATTTTTTGCTAAATGGGTAGATATATTTTTAAAAATCCAGGGGGATTTGATACACTTGCAGGTGAAAGTGACAGTTGCACTTTTTGCCTTTAATGCTGAGTTGTGGATACAAAATAATTAAAGTGAAGAAAAAAGCAACAACTTTCCTAATTGCCATAATAAACAGTGGGCCCCATACTCCATCTCCTATCATTTCCTGAAGAAATAAAGTCAGCCTTGCTCTATCTTATAAAACCATGGTTTGAATCCAATGAATTTTTTTGATAATTTGAAACATTTTTTTTTTCAAGGGTATATAGTGATGGAAGGAAAAGAAGGGAAGTTAAGAAAGACCTGCTCTATTTCTGACTCCCTAATTCCTTTTTCAATTGTCCTTTACTCCCTTCTACAGGAGCAAATAAAACTAGAGATACTCTTGGAAACAATTGAAAAAAGTTTTAGTTAGAAAGCAAGTATCTAAGATAGATAATGAACTCAAAATACAGCACTAGACTCATTGCAATACTTCTGTTTTATATTGCTCTAACACCTTTTTTCATTCATCCCATTGCAAAATATTTAAATAACATTGCAGGAGGAAGAAAAAATCTCTTATTATGACAGGTTCTCCTATCATAAAAACTGTCCTTCACAGATGAGAATAAAATGCCATAAAAATTTGTATATTGGTAGAGAATAAGAAAACAAATACATTGTGTAGCCAAAATAAAAAAAGATTCTATTTTCTCAACAATCTATTAATTTGACAGACTGTAATATATTGGTCTTTAAAGGATATAGCAAGCTAGAAACAAGACCAACAATTTCTAAAATTCTTAATTGAGTATTTCCAGAAGTTCATGCTATGCTAAAGAGAGATAGAACTTGGGGTTTAGTTTTCTTAGCACAGAATGTACGGATTGAAATTTATTCCCCTCAATGCTCAAGTCATTGAAGTAATAATATACTGTGAGGTACTGCAGCAGTCTTAAAGAGATTGTTTGTCTTCATGGTAAGATCTACCTTACTAATGAGAAATTATTTAGGTACTTGAGACATATTCTTCTATTATGTTTGTAAACATTTTATGTTAACTGATAAAATCATATTCTCTTGATTCTCAATAGCCCTACAGAGCTTCTATTGAAGAATAATGCCTTTTGAATATTGATCTTATTAGCCTTATGTATTACCTATTTTAATACAAAAAATGGTTCTCACAGAATATGCAATTAACCTGAATAACTGTGAAAACAATAGTTAAACTAGATGTTTAATATAAAAGATGTTTATAATAAACTTTCCCTGGTGTCCTTTCTGGGAATATTTTTAAGGTGATACCACTGTAGGTGTCTTTATTTATACTGACGTAGTTGAATATTTTTCATTGTTAATTCACCTAACTTCCAGTGCATTGATTAGCTTAACAAAGAATGAACCTTGAGGAAGCTAATGTAATAAAAGAGTTGTAAAAGAGGTGATTACAAAACAGCAGAGTTTCTAATATAGTATTTGTAAAGACAGACTTTTTAAAAATACCATATAATCATACTTTGAAATTCATGACTTTTAAAATGTTATTTTTTTCAACTTCAGCAGTACATAACTTGTTATAGGACCAAGGACCATGAATTTTTCTTTCTTCTTCTTTCTTTCTGTTATTTCAAAAATCTTAATGAAAAATAATCCATTTCATTAAATCCTCTCTCTTAAAACACCACCCAATTAAAACAGAGTTGCTCTGATTTCTAAATGTGTAATTTTTGTAAGTGATTTGTTTTTTATCTTAGAGTTCTTAGAAACTTCTATGTTAAAAAAAAATTGCCAGGATCTGCAAGTCCAAATCACAGTGATATATCACCTCACACCTGTTAGTACATCTATTATCAAAAAGACAAGTGGTAACACATGCTGATGAGGATGTGGAGAAAGGTAACACTTGTGTGCACTGTTGGGAATGTAAATTGATAAGCTACTATGAAAAGCCGTAAGGAGGTTCCTCAATAAATTAAAAATGGAATTACCATATGATCCAGCAATCCAATTTCTGGGGATGTATCTGAAGGAAATTAAATACTTTCTCAGAGATATCTGTACTCACATGTTCATTGCAGCATTATTCATAATAGCCAAGGTATGAGATCCCGAACTTAATTGTCTGACCCTCGTAAAGTCTCAATATATTTGACTGAGGCATATGAATTTGGCCAAAAAAATAACTATTTGGCCTGAAAAGAAAAAATTCATTGTAAAAGTTCTGAGGGATAATTTTGACTTCTCCTTGTGGAACACAACCTTCCTTTGTACCTTGATCTTGCCAAGCCTCCCTGTTCCTAATTTTGCATCCTTAAAGTAAGTATTGTAAAAGTTAAACTTTGAAATGCCTGCTTTAAGTAAAAGCAGAACATTTATTTAGCAGGAATATTGTAACATGTTACAGAGCACATAGTATATTTATAGAAAAAATACTAATCAGATATGTGGAAAGCATAAGATGCATCCATTAAGATGCTTTTTTTTTCAAATCGGTTTATAGTGATAATATCGATATAAAATTATATTATACCATAAATGATCTTTCTCAAGATTGCGCTAAATTTTGTTTTATGATCTTTAAACAATTAAAAAGCTATAAAGGTAGCAATCCAATGACAGTAATTATTAAGACATAACTAAAATCATTAACTTGCACCATACCTAAGCAGTTTCAAAATGTCCCCACATCTTAACACATTATTTTCAGATCTTTAATATAAAGGTTGCTTTTCTAATAAATATAAGGGAACTATCTTATTACAGTTAATAAGGTCAAGTGAGCATCCTGAAGAATGCAATCAAGTTGGTGAATTGGGATGCTATGTTATTGTTGTTTTGATGTTAATAAGCCTGAAAACTGGCCTCCCTGCAGAAACTCTGCAATACTGCTCTCCTTTCCTGAGAGAAAGTACTGATAAATTCCTCAGTTATTCACTTCACTTGCACACTTAGCTTATGTCATCATTGAGATTAGTGTTTGTATTTCATTGCGTTAAAAATTAGGATTTTGTAGCCTAATCCTCCAAGTTGGTTTCTCTTAAATGCAGGCATTAAACTTTTCAATCTGGGGAGGGAATCAAGAGGCTTTAGACTGATAAATTAACAGCAAAAGATCAAACCACAGAATCATTAATTCATTCATTCATTTGGAAAAAAAATTACCAGTTGTCCCCACCCCAAGCCCACTCCACAGAGGCATTCACACTTCTTTCCTCATTGACTATTTATCACCTGACTTCTTTCTATCTCTATGCAAATTCATCCCTCTCTACCCCCCACACTCCCATTCTCAATGACCTATTAAACTGGGAGCTCATGAAGGAAGGGATAATGTAAATTCCATTTACACTTTTCTGTGTCCTGAAGCATACCTGGCAGTAAATATTTTTATTAATAAAATTTTTTTTAATTAAATAAAGGTCTTGCCTTTCTCCCCTAGAACTTAAAGAAACTTTGCCCCTCACTCTGAACCCCAGTTATTGGTTAGGTCTGTGCAACCTGTTTCTTGGCCTCTCTTTCTCTTTGATACTCACCCTATTGCCCTCTGTTTAGAGGTCTAGTTAGTTTCAGGGAATTAGGCACATCTGGTCAGATCCAACTTCATTTTGACAGCTAAGTAATCTTCCATTCCATTTCACTTAAAGAAAAGTATTTCATTGATTGTTTCTCTAAATATTGGATGGTGTTGTGTTTTTACTGCAGCTGTTTAGTTCTATTTCAGTGTTATACTAGCGAAGAAGCACAAAGCAAAACATATCTGAGACTGGAGACAGGAAGGACTTTCTTTGCTGTATCAGTGGGCTACTAGTTTTATCGTGGTTTCCCTCCAACCTTATGTCTACTTTCCCTGCTACACAATACACTATTAAGAAGATACATGCTGTCTATTTCCCTCAAGCCCCCTACAACTGTTAAATTTAATTACAAAACACATATAATACCTCTTTATTTTTCTCATGTTTAATGTTAACATCAGCACTTCCCTCATAGCCCAGCAACCAAGGTGCCTGTCCCTGGGCTTCCAGCTTTACTGGGCCCACTGTTGCCCATTTCTAGCTTTACCCTTCCCTACTGAGCAAGGGATGTTCGGGGCCAAGAACTCATACCCCTCAAAGGCAAACAACCCCATTTCTATACACAAGGGACCATGGAATTTCTCCCCAAATGGCAGCAGTGTTTACTTGCATGCATGAGGCTCTTCATAGAATAGGAGATGGTCCAGAGTGGGAAGGGAAAGAGCATTGGTCAGCCAGGATCCCCCAGGTTGCCTCTTGCTCCAGGCTCAAACATGTTAGAGGAAGGCCTGATCATCTTAATTCCAAAGCTCATTCTCTTACTTTATCCCCTAACTGATCTCTCTGCTTCCCCTGCTGCTCCCCAACAGCCCCAGCAGTCAAATTGCAGATCAGACATTAGCATTTTGCTGCTTATAAAAGTCCATTTGCTTCCCACTGAACTTACAGTGGCCTCCACGACCTGTGGACCTGCTCACTGCTCATCTCCCCCCTTCTTTCCTTTGTGCCGCACCTTCCATCCATGAAGCCTTCCTCCTCCACCACAGTCCTTCTTCAGAAGTGTTCTTCCCTTTGCCCCAGATCTTCACACAAATGGCTCTTCTCTTTCTTTTGGTTTAAGTTCTGTCTCAAAATTGGTAGGTCTTCCAGACTACCCAATTTAACTTAACACTCAACAACACTCCTGTCACTCTGTAACTCATCACCCTAATTATTTGTAGTAAGAGTCACTATATTAATATGTCGTGCTTAAGTACTTACTTTAATTATTTATTTCCCTACTGTAAGATATAAGGCTACATGGTAGCAAGAGTCTAGCCCGTTGTGTTTATGGACTTATTTCAATGCGTTGAACAGAGTCTGAAGCATGGCAGACATTCAATAAATAGTTATTGAAGGAAAGGAGACAAGGAAGAAAGAAAAGATGGAAGGGAGGGAGAAAAGGAGGGAAGGAGGAAGGGACAAAAGCACAGGGCCAGCAGGGAGGGCTGACTGAGGTTCTGAATCACAGAGAGACAGAAATGCACCTCCTAGAAAATACCTGTCTGCCTCCTCATCCCCCAGTGCAAACATGAATGAATGAATCAATAAATAAGACGGGTCTATTGGAAGACTGGGACATCTGGAGACAAGAGTTGCCTGTGTCCGATAGTGTCCTATGTCAGTTGAGAAATAATGAAAATGACAAATGATTTACTTAGTGCTTGGTTGTCCTTTCCTGTTTTTCATTCCTCAGTTTCCTTGATTTCATTTCTATGCCACAACCACTTCCTTAGCAGTGATTTGGTCCAGGATTTTGGTCCAAAAAAATGAATCTTTAAAACAAAATCTGTTTTGCCATGATTCATGCATTCACCAATTAAATATTTATCAAATATGTGCTATATGCTAGGCACTATACTGTCATCTGATTTTTTTTTTCCTATCCAGAAGGTTTGCATGGTCGTATTATTACATAGTAAGCATACACAAGGCAGCAATTAATTTTCTGAAAACAGGGTGAATGTCAGGGGGAAGAAAAACACAAAGGAAGAGGACCAGCCTAATAAGAATGACTTCCTATGGAAGCTTCCACCTACCAGGTGAGTCTTATCCTCTTAGAAATAGAGCTCAGAATTCTGCATGAAATTTGGTGCAAAGTACAGCTTTAGGACTAATACCACATTTTAAGTATCAGCATGGGCTATAGTTACAAAAATGTGACAGTATAGGGCACAAAGAGGTTACAGCCACATATGACTGCTGAAATTGGACAGCAAGTGGCAAATAACACTTCAACATAGACAGAACCTATTCCCTGTGTTCTCCCTATCTATGACAGTGCTATCAAGAGAAAATCAGTAACCAGCCAACATCCAATTATGTTGGAATGTCAATTTCTACTGTCAATTCTAACATTGCACTCATATCACTATCTTCAATTCAAGAGGTTCAGTTCACAGGTCTCAGGATTTTTTTTCTGAATCAATAAGAACATTCAATCTGTTATAATCAACGAGAGAGAGAGAGAGAGAGAGAGAGAGAGAGAGAGAGAGAGAGAGAGAGAGAGAGAGAGAAAGAGAAAGAGAAAGAGAGAAGCAAAGCAATGGAGGAAGTGAGGAAGAAGGAAGGAATTTAAAAAGAGTGATTGCTGTAACAGGAACAAACAAACGAAAATCCCAAAAAGTGTAACCCCTGTCAAAAGTAATAATATTTACGTAAAATTCTTCTTTGATCCCAGTTAGAAAGTTCAATTACACATTAATTTACTTTTAATATTAATACTATTCTTAATAACTTCAGTAGAAGTTCAAAATGAATGCCTCAGGAAAGCATTCACCCAATCAACTTTATTATTTATTTAGCATAAATTGCCATTATGTATTGTTTTCTAGATGCTGAAGTTAAACACAGAAATGAGAGCACCTGAGATAAAAGAAAAAATGACAAGCAACACCTCTAAGTTCAGCAACAAGACTCCAAGTGTCTGTCAAAGTACAATTTATGACTATATGCTATAAAGACAGTGAGGACGTAAATACAATAAGGGCATGGTTTTGACTAAAGTAATGTCATTTATTCATTCAACACAATATCCTTCTGACAGCTAGCATTATAGAAATCACAGCCAAAGTGTCCTTTACAAAATTTTCCCACAAGAAACAGATTCTATTCAATTTTATAAAAAACAATATATTATAAAGCTGTGATATTTATACCTAAATTTATAGATAAGGTACAAATTTTTTAGTTTTGGTAATTTTAAAAATCTATTTTAATGCTATAGAAGAAACCAACGATTTTGTTCAGCATAGTTGATTTTGACTAAACAATATATTTGAAAAGTAACTTGGCAATATCAATTAAAATTTAAATTCATCACCATATTTTTGATCCCCTTTTATGACTCTGGGTGGTGAACATACAATGTGATCTATACAGATCATGTATTATAGAATTGTACACCTGAAATCTATGTAACTTTACTAACAATCGTCACCCCAATGAACTTAAAAAGCAACAACAACAACAAAAACACATTAAATTCAGATAGCAATAAATCTCCTGGGATTTTTTTTCTTTCTGCAGTAAAAGCACACACACATGCACACACACACACACACACACACACACACACACACACACACATACACACACATGCAGCATTGCTCATAGAGAAGAAAAAACATTAAAACAATCTGAACTGAGTAGACGAATGGTTGACAAAAATCAGTATATCTATGTTATGTAGCTATGTAACATTATGTAACCATTAAGAAGAATGAGTAGAATCTGTATTTATTGATCAGGATGATACCCATAATACATTTTTAGTGAAAAACTAAAGTTGGAGAATAAAGCTTATATTGTTATTTCACCTTAGTAAAACATCAAGGAAAAAAAATAAAGACTCTCATATCACTATCTTCAATACAGGAGTTTCAGTTCACAGGTCTCGGAACTTTTTTCTGAATCAGTAAGAACATCCAATCTGCTATATTGAATGAGAGAGAGAGAGAGAGAGAGAGAGAGAGAGAGAGAGAGAGAGAGAGAGAGAAGCAATGGAAGGAAGTGAGAAAGATAAATATGTATATATATTTATAAGATTGGAAAACAATGTGAAATGATATACACATTGTCAAAAATTGTTACCACAGGAAGGTAAGAATTAAGAGGGGTGGGGTTGGGATTATTAACTTTTTCGCTTTTCACCTCTACATTTCACTTGTTATAACAAACATGTTTTGTTAAATGAAAAATAAACCCTATTTTGAGAAAAAAGAAACAGGAAGAAAATTTACTCATTTTAGAAAAGTCTTTTAATAAGTAATATCCTAGTAGATGAAGCTATTTAGTGTACCTTTAAAACATCAGCATTGTATTCTCTATTAAATTTTAAACAATCTCAAGGAATAATAGGGTATCACAAATGAGTCCTGATGGACATGCAATTTAATAAAGTGACTCTTTGATCATCAGGGACATGAATACAAGGCTCATGCACTTATGATATAAGGAATTTGTTGTAAAACCATTATCCATAGAGCAAATATTGAATTTTTGCCAATTTCCCATTTAAATTTTAGCATAGATTGAAAATGGTGGCTTTGTTTTACAAGAGCAATTATTTTAGACCACATGAATATTGATTTATTTTAAGACTCCAATTCAATGATTCTTATGTGGTAATAAACTATAATCCCCTTTCATCTGGAACTGGAAATGAAATCTTATAGAAAGTTCATGATGCTGCCATAATGGATAAAATTCCACATGTAAGTCATTTGGTAATAATACTAAAATCTTTCTTTGTCATTTCTATTAAAATTTTTCTAAAACTTTAATCTATCTTCTAAAAAATGACTTTAAGTTGAAAGCATCAGTATTTTGAAACTATAAGTTGTGGTAGCCCGCTCATTATTGGAAAACATTATCTATTTCTTCATAAGTTTATTTCTGGACTTAGTGTGAAAATTTCAACTGCTCATAAGGAGTTGTACCCAGAGCAGTGTAGTTTTTGAAGTATATTTAACTTTTTTACACTTGAGCTTGATAATAAGGAAAAATGTGTTCACTGGAGTCCTTGTTGCTTCTGGTAATAGCTAAACTAAACAGAAGCCAGATTTTCTCAATCCCACTCCTGATACTGACATCTCTAGCTCATAGTGAGTAAATTCAGGATTAAGTAACATTCGCGTTGCTTGAGCACTGAAGTTGTGAATGAGAACCAGATATGCTAATAAATGTTGAACAAGAAGACCTTTGGGGGATAGAGGGACAGGGGTATTTTGAAATTTTTGTGGTATAAAAATTCACACTATGGCCAATTTCAAACTACCAAATATTTAAAAACAAGGTGGCAAATTTCCTAAAATTTGAACAGTCAATTTTGCAAACCAATACAAGCGAGGCTCAGCACATCACTAAAATGAACCATAAAATCATTTCCACTTTCTAACCGTAAATCATGTTAACAAGAAGCAAAATGACACTCTCCACTTGGTGGAGTACTGGGCTGGATTAGAAAACTTGATTCTTGCCAGGAACTCCCACATAACCTGCTCATTGGCCTTTTACAACCAAGGGCACTCCACATTCTCATTGTATATATGGTCCCCTAAAGAGTCCCAGAGTATGGCTAGATAATTATTAAATGCTCACATGACATAATGATAGACAACAACTAGTTTTTACGAGCCAAAGAGGAAGCACTTGGGAAATCTGGCTACAAATGCATTTGTTATTTACTAACAAACTAAAAATGTGTTTCCAAGTATGTTATACAGAACCATGCCCCTGAAGCTGAAGCAAAGAACAAGAAAATCTGTCATACAGATTCTATAGTTAAGACCATACTTTGCTTTCTCTGAAAGGAATCCTTATTCTTCCTTGATCTTGGCCTTGATTTATCTTATAAAATCCACACAAAAGATCAAGCAAAACCATTAGCTAAAAATACAAAGAAAGGAAATAATTGAGAGTGATACTTAGGGTATGGTGAGAAAGGTACTATAACAAGCTAAGTAAAGATTTGTATAATGAAAAACAAAACAAAACAAAAAACAACAACAACAAAAAAAACCTTAGAATTTTCTATCTCCATCATCTTTACACAATTTCTTCTCTTATTTCAAGAGGATTTTTCAACATAGTAGTAGGCTTATATTCTAATTAAATTATTTTTTACATAATTGAACTAACGACTTATTTTTAATTACAATATATTTTCACTCATTATAATGATTATAATAATATGTAATATTCTTGTAACAGTATTGTAATATGTAACACTATTCTTGGTCTCTTAATATAAATTATGTCTAATATTTATGGTAAACCTGCAAGATAATTATTACTTTCTCTATGAGTAAGTGGAGAAAATTTGAGTTTGGAGAAATTAAATAAGATTTAAAATCACACAATTAATACATATCATTGCCACGATCTGAACTCAAGTCTATTTTAACAGTGTATGCTATATTTCCCATCGTTTTAATAAGAGAACTTATTTTTTGCATTACTGATATTTGCCTTTGCTTAATGGCATTTAATTGTCTAAATTCCCCAATAGTCAGCATCACTTCCAATACACCATAAAGTACAAGACATGAAAAAACCCTACAAAGATTATGTTTATTATTGTGGGATTACCTGTGGGTGCTGATGCTTGACTGCACAAAGGAGTTAAATGAGTGGTATGAGGTACAATCCAAAACTTGGAGTGAACCACAGAAAATTAACATAGTTTTAAACCCCAAAACAAAGGATGAAGTCAGCCATCGGTAAAAATTACCTGCCCTAAGGAATAGTCAGAAAATAGATAATTTCAGTCATATGTACAAATTAACGTTCAGTAAGTTACTGAGGTTATAGTTTTAAGAATATGTGACTATGTCCAAATATAGGAAGCTATTAAAGCAAATGAGGAATAATAACCAGACTAAAGCAGTGGCTAATTAATTATATTCTATCTTGTGGTTATACTTGCATTACAATCACTCTTTATGGGAACTAAAAAATAGCAAGTAGAAGGATATCTCCAACATTTGGAAGACCAAGAACTATATGTGCAATCTTAAATTACCTCAAAACCCCCAGTTTCCTTTTTGAAATTGATTGAAATAGAAAATGCAAAATGCAAGTTCTAATATCAGAAACATTCCTTCTAAATTATTTACAATAAGAATAATTTTAGGATTCTAACATGCCTGAAAGGTTTAGGGAGATACATTTAGATAGCTACCTATCCACACTAACTAACACTATCTAGACATTGTTTCAAATAATGGTAGGAGAGAACAACCATTATTAAGAATCACCTGAAGTCTAGCTGAACAGAAGCCCTACAACTACGGACACAAAGAAGAAGCCACCTTGAGACTGGTAGGAGGGGCAGAGACAAGGAACAGGCTGGTCCCACATCTTCATTTGACCATTAAAAATAGAGAGGGATAGCTCAGCTGTGGAGGTCCCCCCCCCCCCCCCGCAGAAGAGCAAGGGGGCCGAGACCCTCCCCAGGCACAGTTTCAATGCCTGGAAAAGAAGTCCCCATAGCTTCTGGCTGGGGGAACGAGCAGAGATTGTGGCTGAGTGAGGTGGAGGGGAGCTGGAGTCCCAGGCATTTCTCTTAAACAGCCTGCACATGGACTTACTCATCGACATACTTATTTGCTCTGAGCTCTAGTGCTGGGGCAGGACCGAAGGCTCTAGGGATGATGGGGGCGAAACTGAATTCTCTAACTTGAAGGTGAGGGCTGGAGGGACAGCTTTCTCCAAGATGGAGGTGCTGGCAGAAGCTACTGTTTCTTTGTTGAGTCCTCCCCTTCCCTACATGCAGAGACACACAGACACCATATCTGAGTTTCCATCAAACTGGCTATCACCTTTCTTCTACCCTGACCTAGTGAATCCCTGAGACCACACACCACCCAACTTTTGGTCCCATCCAAGCCTCTTCCAGTAGCTTTTCTGTATAAATGGCTTGCCATGGCTCATGCTGCAGACTTTCCTAAACATCTCTCAAAGGTTCACAAAACTCAAACACGCAACATCTGGCCTCAGCATGTTTTATACCTCTGGCTGAGCATCCCTAAGCCTGGCACTAGCGACAACTGGCCTTGGTTCGTGGCTTGGCCTCTTGAGGCACCTCCAAGCACAGCACAGGTGGCAGCAATTTCTGAATTGCTTTGTGGCTCATGCCAGGTGGTCCTGGGCAGGGCACAGACTGTGACTGAACTTGGCTGCAGCTGGTCGCCTCCCAGGAGGCCCTAGAACTTGCAGGCACAGTGACCAGCTCAGGACTGTGCTGGAGCACCACCTGGCCACCTCCAAGGATGACACACCCACAGGGCAGACTGGGCAGGCACCAGAACCTCACAAAAGTGAACCATGCTCTGGAGGGTCAGCCCCTACACCACAGCTCCTCCACTGTAGTCACAGCCAGTCCTCACAACCAATCAGCCTGAGGGTCAATCACTCCCACTGATGTGCAAACAGAAATCAAGGCTCAACTAAAACAGGAGGGCACACACCTGTTGTGGTGTGTGCACCCAGCTCTGGTCACCAGAGGGACTGCACCACTGGGTCCCACAGGATACCTACTACATAAGGACAATCTGCTAAAACCAGAAGGTATAGCAGCCTTACATAGAAAAAACATAGGGAGGCAGCCAAAATGGGGAGACAAAGAAACATATCCCAAATAAAAGAACAGAACAAAGCTCCAGAAAAATAACCACACAAAAAGGAGACAAGCAATCTATCAGATGCAGAGTTCAAAACACTGATTATAAGGATGCTGAATGATCTCAGATAGAACTTCAAAAAGGAGATAGGAGATATAAAAATGGAGATAGAAAACATGAAAAAAGAACTAGTCAGAAATAAAGAATGCAATAATGAAAATGAAGAATATGGGGTCAGAAAATTAAGTTTACGAACTCATCCTAGAAAAAGTGCTACATACCCGATTGCTGAATAACACTGTAGTCACCTTTGAAGAGCTCCCCTTGGAAAGCTATGCACTGACACCAGTGACTAGTTCACCCTTCAAAGCAATTTTGGAACTCTTTTCTGGAATAGCCATCAGAGCTATCTTTGTATTACACTTGATGAAGTGAATGTCATCAAAATGTCTTCCTTTCAATATTCCCTTTATCTTCCAGTAAAGAAAGAAGCAACTGGGGGCCAGATCAGGTGAGTAGGGAGGGTGTTCCAATACAATTATTTGTTTATTGGCTAAAATCTCCCTCACAGACAGTGCTATATGAGCTGGTGCATTGTCATGATGCAAGAGCCATGAATTGTTGGCAAAAAGTTCAGGTCATCTAACTTTTTCACACAGCATTTTCAGCATTTCCAAATAGTAAACTTAGTTAACTGTTCATCAAGTTGGTACAAATTCATAATGAATAATCCCTCTGATATAAAAAAAAAGAATGTTAGTACCATTGTTGCAACAAGTTCATGAACTTAATTGTTCGAAACAATTCATTGTTCAGACATCATACATTACAGAGAATCAACAGATTAGATGAAGCAGATGATCGAATCAGCAATTCAAAAGATAAGGTAGCAGAAAACATCCATCAGAGCAGGAAAAAGAAAAGAAAATCAAAAACAAAAACAAAAACAAAAACAAAAAAAAAGAAGGGAAGAGTTTAAGGGGACTCTGGGACAATATAAAGCATACCAACATTCTCATTATAAAGGAACCAGGAGGAGAAGAGGGAGAGCAAGGAATTGAAAACCTATCTAAAGAAATAATGACTGAAAACTTTCCTAACCTGGTGAATAAAATAGACATATAAGTCCAGGAAGTGCAGAGAGTCTCAAACAAGATGAACCCCAAAGAGGCCCACACCAAGATACATCATAGTTAAAATGCCAAAGGTTAAAGATAAAGAGAGAATCTTAAAAGCAGCAAGAGAAAAGTGATTAGTTACCTACAAGGGAGGCCCCATAAGACTGTTAGCTGATTTCTCAACAGAAAATTTGCAGGCCAGAAGGGATTGGCAGGAAATATTCAAAATGATAAAAATCATTCCTAAAACCAAGATTACTCTATCCAGCAATATTAGGTATCATTGAGAATCAAAGGATAGATAAAGAGCTTCCCAGACAAGAAAAAGCTACAGGAGTTCCTCACCACCAAATCAGTATTACAAGGAATGTTAGAGGGACTTTAATGAGACAACAACAACAACAACAAATCAAAAATATGAATGACAAAATGGAAATAACTACATATCTATCAACAATGACTTAAATGTAAATGGATTAAAGGCTCCAATCAAAAGATAGGATGGCCAAATGGATAAGAAAACAAGACCTTTACATATGCTGCCGACAAGAGACTCACTTCAGATCAAAAGACACACATAGACCAAAAGTAAAGGGATGGGAAAAAGATATTTCCTGAAAATGGAAACAAACGAAAAAGAAGTTGTGGTAGCAATACTTATACCAGACAAAATAGACTTTAAATCAGAGGTTACGCCAAGTAACAAAGAAGGACCCAGTGATCCCACTTCTGGACAATTATTTGAAGAAACCCAAAATGTTACTTCAAGGGGACGTGTGCATATGTTCATTACAACATTGTTTACAATGGCCAAAATGTGAGGACAGTCTGGGTGCCCATCAATGGATAAATGTATAACAAGTAGGTGATACACATATGCAATGGAATATTGCTTGGCCATAGAAGGGAATGTGTTCTCGCCATCTGCAGCATGGATGGACCTGAAGGGTATTGTGCTGAATGAAGTATGTCAGATAGTGAAGGAAAGATGCAATGTGATTTTGCTTATATGTGAAATCTAACGAACAAAGTAAACAAACAAAACAGAAACAAACTCATAGATAGAGAACATTTTGATGGTTGCCATATGGGAGGGAGGTTGGAAATGGGTTAAAAAGGGAAAGGAATTAAGAGGTACAAATTTGTTGTTACAGAGCAGCCTGGGGGATGTGCAATATAGCATAAGGAATATAGTTAATAAAATTATAATAACTATATGGTATCAGATGGTTACTAGATTTATTGGGGTGATAGATGGGAGGGGGTTTGGGAGACAGGATGAAAGAGATGAAGTATAAATTGGTGGTTACAAAATAGTCATGGGGATGTAAAGCAGAGAGAATATAGTCAATAATATGGTAATAATCATGTATAGTGCTAGGTGGGTAATAGACTAGTCAGGAGAATCACTTCTTAAATTATATAAATGTCTAACCACTATGTTGTACACCTGAAATTAAAGTAATATTTAATTGAAAAATTGAAAAATTAAAAAGGGTGGTGGAAACGTGAAGGGCAATAAGAGGTTCAAATTTCCAGGTACAAAACAAATAAGTCACTGGAACGTAAGGTACAACATAGGGGATACAGTCAATAATATTGTGATACTATAGCATAGTATGGTGTCAGATGGTTCCTGGGTTTATGGTGATCAGTTCTTTAGATATAAAAATGTTGAATAACTATTGTATATACCTGAAACTAATATAATATTGTATGTTAGTTATATTTTAATGTAAATCTTTAAAAAAACTGTTATTCAGCTTTTCATAATTGAGTATGATGTCAACGGTGGGCTTGTCATATATGGCCTTTATTATGCTGAAGTACTTTCCTAATTTGTTGAGTTTTTATCATGAAAGGATGGCGAATTTTGACAAATGTTTTTTCTACATCTATTGAAGTCATCATATGATTTTCATCTTTCATTCTGTTAATATGGCATATCATATTTATTAATTTGCATACATTATATCATCCTTGCATCCCTGGGAAAAATCCTATTTGGTCATGGTTTATGTTCTTTTCAATGTGCTGTTCAATTCAGTTTCCTAATATTTTGTTGAGAATTTTTGTACCTATACTCATTAGGAATACTGAACTATAATTTTCTTCACTTGTAGTGACCTTGTCTGGCTTTGGTATCAGAGTAGTAATTCTGGCCTAATAAGATGAATTTGGAAGTGTTACCTCTTGTTTGATTTTTAGAAGAATTTGATGAGGGTTGCCATTAATTCTTGTTTGGTAGAATTCACCAGCAAAGCCATCTGGTACTAGGTTTTTCTTTGTTGAAAGGTTTTTTATTAGTGATTCAATCTCTTTACTCTCACTTGATCTGTTCAGATTTTCTATTTCTTCATGTTTCATTCTTGGTAGTTTATATGTTTTTAGGAATTCTTCCATTTCTTCTAGGTTATCCAATTTGTTTGTGTATAATTATTCACTGTAGTCATTTTTGTTCTGTGGTATCAGTTGTACCACCTCCTCATTAATTTATTATTTATTCAATTCTTCTTTTTTCCTTAGCATAACTAAATGTTTGTCATTTTTGCTTATCTTTTCAAAAAATTAGCTCTTAGTTTCATTTATCTTTTCTATTGCTATTCTTGTCTCTATTTCATTAACTCCTACTCTAATCATTATTATTTTCTTTCTTCTGTTAATTTTAGGCTTAGTTTGTCTTCTACTGGTTTCTTAAGGTATAAAGTTAGGTTGTTCATTTGAGATCTTCCTTCATTTTTAATGTAGGTATTTATTGCTTCTTCGTATTGTTTTGCTGCATTCCATTAAGTTTTGGTATATTATTCCTATAAAAGCTTTAGTTAACTCAGCTATAATATGTATATACCATACATACTTATCTCATAAAGTCTGCTCAGATAAATTAATCAGTCTTCAAAAGAAAAAAAATCTCTAATTAAGGGAAAATGTCATTTAGGAAAAAGTTTTAAGGGATCAATCATTACTAAACAAGTATTAGGTTTCATAGCAATGAAAGTAACCATAACTTTTAATTTTCTTATGGAAGCTGACAAGGAATTAAATTACAATAGTGGGGAATTTTTTAAGAGGTAAGGCAAAATTATTTGGTTAAATTCCTCATGTTTTCCAAACCAGCACCAAAACTGAATCTCAGAAACAGAAATAAAAACATTTACATTGATCATATATAGTATAGAATTAATTGCAACATTTTGGCATCTCATCTAGACTTTGATCTTGATCGTCCTCATTCCCTTGATATTAAATGAAATAGGATTAAATAGTAATACATGCAAACTTTGCAGAAAATCTGTCACATGGTCATTCCCTTTAATATGAACAAATACAGTACAGGTTTAGTTCTCTATGTGCACTAGTTTTAGAATGTATTAAAGACCTAGTAAAGTTTAAGAACCACTCATCTTGCCCCACCAGTCATTCTATAGATACTTAACAAAATTTAGTGCCTTCGTTAGATTACAGTAATAAATTAGCATAAAATCAGAATTACACCTAGCCCTCTGAATTGCAGTTAATTTTTCAATCAATAAATATATATTAAACAGGGCAAAATCTGAGTTATCCTATGAGATACAAATTTGAACAAGATACTTGTTTTGTTTGAGTACAGGAGACTCAGAAGGGAAATCAATGTGGTAACAGAGTAGGGATAATTAAGCAAAGCTGTCATGTAAAACAAGCTACAAAGTAGGCAAAGAAGTGATCAGTAACTCTTTAAAAAGCTGTAGGTAAGAGGTATAATTTGAAGTAATTTAAATAATGGATATATTATCAGGCAGCAAAAAGAAGGGAGGTATCAGGATGTACAAAGACCTAGAAGCAAAGAGAGAAACGGGTAGCTGGAACATAAGAAGGTAGAAAAGATCTGATTGGAACAGGAAGCAGGGCTAGAAAGTACATTTGAGAATGCTTTTAAGACTCTTGGGCACCATGCCAAGGGACATGAACATAATTCTGTGAAATGGGAAAATAATTAAATGTTTAAGGAGACGTATTTCAGTTTGGCCACAGTGTGGAGGACGGACTAAAGAGACAGTCACAGGGATGAAGACAGGAAACCAAGACAGAAGAGAGACACTGAGAGCAGAAAGGATAAGACAAATTCAAGATCCAGATTTGTATGGATATGGGAGATGACAGACAAGAAAGGACTTGAGGATGACTCTGAGGTTTCTAACTGAACAACTGGACACAAGATGACACCACTAACTGACAGCATAAGAAAAGAAGAAATAACCTTCAGAGGAGTGGGGAAGTGTGAGATAATCAGTTTTTTCTAACTCTTAGATGCCTGTGAAAATAACCTCGTAGGTAGATACAGGCAATAGGCAGTACTGCCACACTCTTTTGACGTTTCATTTTCTATTAACTTATTTGAGCTCCTAACATCCTGTAATATGTATTCAGTGAAGCTGATCTTATTACAAGGAGGTTGCTGACACAGTTTGGAAGGTGGGTGATGCTCTGAATTTAAACAACAATCCTTACTGCTCTTAAATGCTGCAGTTTTGTGTTCATTGAGCTCCTTCCCCTTAGCCAAAGAAGTAGATAGAGTGAATAGTAATTGCTTTTAACTATAAACCACACAGTGCTTTTAAATATAAACCACAGCACATTTGTTAAAATGCTTTCCCATAAAGATTTATGGATTCAAAGTGTGCATTTACTAAAGTTAATACAGAAGTCCTTTGAATGGCTTTTAGTGAATTTCTTACCAACCATAACACTTTATGGCTGAATCTATGTTTCTCAATGACATCATTTCAGGCACTTTCATAACTAAATGTACTTTATAACCCACTCAGAAATTATTCTGTTTAACTAAACATAAAATAATTTCATGTTTGTAATTAAAAGGAGCAAGTTTTATTTTTCCATATTCAAAACAATGAAAATTAATGATGAACAATGATATAAACACTATTGTGTTTAACAGTATAAACTTCATGTTGAAGCAATTTCTGCTTCAGGCTGTAAATATTTGTGATTAAATAAGGCTGGGGCATTTATATCTTTAAAACAACTCTCATCTTACATCCAGAAATTATTATTTTTTCTTATTTATCTTATTAACATTCCTCAGAGAACCCTGACATTAAGCAGGAGGGATGTCAGACAACCATGAGTTGATTAAGAATCTTTTTTTTTTGTATTGAAGGAGTTGCTCAAGTTGCTTCTTTCAGCACTTTGACTTTGATTTATTTTATAGCTGTGCTTGATTTCCATATTAGTTTTACACATATAATTCCTGTTGAAAGAAGTCAATAAAAAGGGCATATCTTATATAACAGAGCATAGAAATGAATATGCTGTAGTGTTTTTGTTAGGGAAAAAAAACAGAATTTCTACTTAAAATTATCTTGTGTATGTATTGTATGTGGTATTTTGTTACCTCTTTGCCAGATTTTAAAAACCTGCTCCCATCACATATTCCTACAATACAAGTATCACATATTCTGGTCTATGAAAAAATGTTTTTCAGCTATTTTTGCCTAAGAGAAGCAGGAGAGGATAAAACTCATTCAGAAACTCTATATTTCAATGTCAACACTGATTCACTTGGGGAATCTAAGAGAGAATGAAGAGCTCAGTAACTGTAACATATTCCTATCCTAGCCTTCAGAGTACGGCCAGCTCTGCCTGCACTGGTTCTAAATTATTATAGGTGAAATTAGAGCTCATTTCACATTGGAACCTTTTTTCCCCTAAGACTTAGAGAGATTCTGGCTTAATTACATAGGAAAACAAAGCTTACACATCATTAGGAATTCAAACCCGCAGTGTCAGTAGTGAAAAGTCTCATTTAGTGTCGGTTTTAAGGCAAATTATTCTTACTATCGGAATAAGTTATCAAGTAGGCATGTCTTACGTTATTCAAAGTAAGGCAACTTTAACAATGTTCTCTATGAAAAACTCCTCATGAAACTCCTCAAACAGGTTTCTTTCATCTCCCAAAATTAGAGGACTTCAAACAGAACTTTGAGAAGTGTTCCAACATTTCTTTATACAGCAAGTAAATATTGAAGCTGAGACTAAAGTCCAGCTCCTTCTCTGAATCAAGAACCAGATTCTGTGTTCTTTACCAATAGTTGTTACTATCTGTAATTGGGCTGAAACAGAAAAGGTGTAACATATTTCTTAGTCTTCTTTGATCTTTTATCACACTTTGACTCCACCGATAGGAATCGTTTATTTAAAAAATAAATTTGATGACAAATAGCAGTCTAGTTTCATTCTTTTGCACGTGCTTTTCCAATTTTCCCAGGATTGTTTATTGAAAAGGCTGTCCTTTCTCCATTGTATGTTTTTGGAACATACAGTTTGTTGGAAATTATCTGCCCATATATATGTGGGTTTATTTCTGGGTTCTCAATTCTATTCCATTGGTCTCTGTGTCTGTTTTTCTGTCAATACCATGTTGTTTTGATTTTTGTTGCTTTGTGGTGTAAATTGAAGCTGATAAAGGGTTAATATCCAAACTATTAAAAGACTCATACAACTCAACAATGAAAAAACAAACAATCCAATTAAAAAATGGGCAGAGGACCTGAAAAGATATTTCTCCCAAGAAAACATACAAATGGCCAACAGATAAGTGAAAAGATGCTTAACTTCATTAGCTATTAGAGAAATGCAAATCAAAACCACAAGATACCACCTCACACCTGTTAGAATGGCTATCATCAACTACACAAGTAATAACAAGTGTTGGATTAAACCTCATAACCAGAACACAATTTTGGTTCCTATATCTTCACAACAGAATGCCAACTCGACTCTAATGACTGGTAACTTAAGTATATAGATAGATCTCACATTAGGCAATAAACTGAATAGTGCCTCTTCACTTAACAGAATTCAACTTGGAAGTGACTCCAGATTCCTAGTGATTGGAAGGGGCAGCATAATGTGTCCGATACATCAAGTTCTCAAAGCTTTACTCCTCTATTAGATAAGTAGCAATCAGGTGTCCACATCCTGTTGTTTGAACACTTTGCCTTGGAAGAGCCCTTCTGCGTTATGCATAAATGTTAAGTTCTCAGTTTCTGTGAAGAGTTGATAAAAGCACATACTTTTGTAGAATATATTCATATGTTTTTTTTGACTATCACACTTAAATAAGGAGTGTATTATATTTCCCTTCAGTTTACCAATTTCCCTTCAGTTTACTCTGGCTATAAATACTGTTCTGAATTAAGTTGCTGGGGGAGAGAAGGGAGGAAGGAATTCCCCATATGAATCATTGTCCTTATCAGCAAATACTATTATGATGATGATGATGATGATGATGATGATGATGATGATTTATTGCTAATAGTCATTGAACTTATACTGAGCATTTACTATATGAATAGCATTCTTAACGTGGCTTACGTGTAGCAATACCTGCAAGTCTCACAGCAGCCCCGTCAGGTAGGTACTATTATTATCTTTTTTTATGCTTGAGGGTTAGAAATGGGTAGAGAAAGTAAATAGTTTGCCTGCAGCTATTAAATGGATGAGTCAAAATTTCAGCACACCCAGGAAGTGAAAGGGCTACGTATCACAATGTATGTTCCAATTTGTTTTGATTTCCAGGAAATTCAGAGTTAACATTGAGTGGTCAACTGCAGTGAGCATTGTAAGTTCCTCATAATGTTTTTTGTTCTGTTGCTTTTAACTGGAATCCTGTGTTTAGCTTTATAACCCACATCAAACAAATATGGAGAGGAAAAGAGTTTCAAATTGTAAATAACAAATGAGTCATATATATTTGGAATGACTGCAAAGATCCCAGTACATTTCCCAAATGCTGTAAGTCCAACGTACTAATAAAAATATAGTATTGGAGTGTGTCCAGTATGCTTAAATCACTACTTTCATAGATTTGGGAATCTGCCCAAAATTCTTTTTTTGTTCATTACATTTTGAAATGGGACAAAGCCAGCTAAGCAATGTCTGGAAGTCTAATTGATTGTTAATTAATTGATCAAGAAATTGCCTCAGGATAAGAAACACTAATCAAAAGCTTGTCACTTAAAGCTTTGTCCAGAACACACTTTGTTTCCAGGCTTTAATTCTAAAGATTTATGTCTCACTCAACTCATTTCTTGACCACGTATGGAACATACACATACAAATTTTTCCCTATCATCAAAATAAAAAGCCAATATAGGTGATTAAAAAAATACACCATCTTGTTATTATAATTACACAATTATCTCCCATAGCAAGAAATCAGAATTACTCCCTGGGGAGGCTTTTGAACTATAATGAAATGAAATTGAACTTTATTCATTGCCAGTTATGGAACCTACCAAAATAATTT
This sequence comes from Rhinolophus sinicus, assembly GCF_057876585.1. Classification (NCBI taxonomy): domain Eukaryota; kingdom Metazoa; phylum Chordata; class Mammalia; order Chiroptera; family Rhinolophidae; genus Rhinolophus; species Rhinolophus sinicus. Next base: position 36,468,520 of record NC_142504.1, read on the forward strand.
TTTATTGAATTGTTTGTGATATTCCTACTCACATAACATCCCCTTGAATGAATAATTACAACAGTAATAAAGTTTTCTCTTTATTTTGAGAAGGTGGGTCTTTTACAAATAGACTATATAATTTTAAAAAGTGATGTCTAGTTTAGAATACTTATTGAAAATTTGGGGTAAAATTCTGTCTTCCAAGATACCACTTTCACCATCATATTTCTCCAGAATGCTTATGCATGTACAATCTCATCCCCAAAATGGAATTGTCTATGGTGATAGGTGAATATGCAATTTGAAGCTGTAGAGATTCAGTTAATAGAGTTCCCTCAACAGAAAATTTACAGAGTGATAAAATATCAGCTCAAAATTTTATATATGATAAGAGCAGGTAGATGGTTGAATAATCAATAAATTATGCAGGGAATTTGAATTTTATTTTCCTAATAAATGATATAAAATAAAAGAAGAAAAGATGTATTTAAGGATGTTATATTATGTTCAGTGAATATGATTTGATATAGTTAACAATATTTTTCTAAAAACCTTTTCTATTGGATTATAGTACAGAGACTTCATTTTATTAATCTATCATTTCCAATCTCCACAAGACCTAATGCATACTCAATAAATGCTTATCGCATGGATTAAACATAAAATTTTTGAAATTATTTGGCTGGGATTCAACATCAAGTAAATATTATAGACATGAATATATAGAAAGAGATCTATTGTACTTCAAAATTATTTGTTTTAACACATTTTCATATGTTTTGGACATGTTTAAAAAAGAACAATAGAACATGTGCTTGTAAATGCTGATGCTATACAAATGATAAATAATATTTAAAATGAGCCAATGATCTTCATAATTAATTCTTTAACTACCTAGGGGTTAATCTAATAAATTATATGATTGGAAAATTTGAAAGTTCAAAACAGAAGGACCTCTCACCTATTTATTAATAAATTTATCATTATTAATTTATTTATTTTTTAAACTTTACCCCAATTAGTTTTGGAACAATATTTCTTTTCCTGGTCTCTTCCAGTATGTCATTCATCTAAAAAGGCAATTATTTTCTTTATTCAAAAAATATTCAAATTTATTTTTCACAAATACATGTTTTAAATTTCATGTTATATCTAAATATATATTTATTCTCTACTAAGGTAAAGGGTTCTGCATTCCTAGGTGGGACATGTTTGGGAATTTTAACAATTTCACATCTAACTTCTATTCATTGATGTCCCTCTTGTATTTGAACTGACTCATTCTCAAGTCTGCTCAATTTTCTCCCTGTATGTATTTGCACTGCGTTTTCACACCGAGCTTTGTGTATATTGTCATGTTTCTGAATGTGCAACCTTCTTAAATGTCAACACCCTTATCAAAGTAAGGGTGATCTCATTTTCAAAATATTCTGTAGCTAAAATAAAGAAAGGAAAGCAAATAGAACTACATTGCTGCCTCATATAAAATTAAATCCATTACTCTTATTTCCAATTTATTAGTTCCTGACATAGTTACTTTAAAACCTAGTCAAAATTTTCCCAGAAATATTTAAATATTCATTGAGTCTAAGTTTTCCCCCTTAATACTGAAGCCACAAAGATTTGCATTCTTGTCTGGCCTTCTTTGAAATACTCATATCACTATGACATAAAACTTAAGGAAAAAAATTAGTCTCCTGGAAATATTGCAAAAGATTAGCTAGTCCTATCATATTGAATACCTTGGGGTTTATTTCAACTCAAAATAAAATGGTATGTATGATGTTGGCCTGAAATTTAGCTAATATATTATTCATACTCCAAAAAGAAAAGTTTGCAAACAAATAAGATTACACAGTATTTGCCTCCAAGACACTGAATAGGTTGTATCAGGAAAAAATAAAACAAAAACTAGTGTAGAAGTATTATAAGCATTTGTCAATATGAAATAAAATTTAGCTGTTCCAAACTTATTCCCTTTATGTATTTCATCCTTGGGACCACATTGATTTTCAAAAAGGTTGCCTTTTACCTGAAGACATAAATTCAAATTCACCTTCAACAGTCTTTCCTAGGAAATAATTAAATAGTCTCTGGAATCTGAAATTTGCATGATATGATATAAATTATTTGAAAAATACAGCCGTGCTCTTATTTTAAGAGATATAAGAATAGTTTATTCTGTTTATTCCAGTTGTCTCAATATGGGCTTAAAGTTATAAGGTATTTTTACTGAAAAGGGACTTGGGTATTATCTACTTAACAGTTTCTGTCAATTTGGGGAAACCAGAAGCCCACAGAGAATGTTTGCCTTTTTCCCATCCTATAAATTTTAAGGGCAGAACAAGGAAAAGAAATAGGATATATTGTTTATGCTCACATTTATATTATTCCATCAACGAAGTTTTTATCTATATTGTATAATTTGCAAATTAAGTTCAACAAAATTTTATTTATCTTCTACCTTGTGTCAAAACTTTTGGAGATTAAAGAGAGAGAGTTAAATGTCTTGTGCCCTTAAGTAGCTCCGGGTCTACTGGTGAAGGTAGTTATATAAACATGATGGTAAGAGAGTGTGAGATTATCAAAACAGGATATTGTGCATGGTGGCACAGGAGCAAGGGTGAGTAACTGCATTGAGGTGAGACATGGCAAGAGTTTTACAGTAGAGGAAATGTCTGAGCTGGGTTTTGAAGAAAGGCAAGTGATGAAGACCAAAGGAAGGGCATTCCCGGAAAGGCTCACAGTACATACAAAGGAACACCAGCAAGAAGCTGAATGATACATTTAAGGGCTACTATAGACGTAATGGCTTTTTATTAAGGACCATTAATATTAAGTGGATTTGGGAGTCCAAAGAGATATTGTACAGCTGTGACATGACTGATTTGGGTTTGAGGATGACATTTTTCAGATACTGTAGAAAATAATTTAGGAAAAAGACTAGGGAAATGAAAACTATTTTTTGTTTCTAAAATTTAATTTAAAGATGGAGCTGGACCAAATTAGGTAAGATATTTAAGGTTGGAATCATGGAACACAAGACTGATGAGTAAGGGAGAAAGAGAAAAATGAGAGTAATGCAGGATACAATGAGGCTAAAATAAATATTAATGGATCTACTTATTTTTTATCTTGCTGTCTTTGTCATAACCAATCATATATATTAATAAATCAATATACTCTCTGATCTAACAATTTGATTCAGGATAGGCAAAATGACTCCCTATACCCAACTCCCACTCTCTGCCACCAATGTCATGAATCCAGAAGCTGGTTCACTTTCTTCTGGTCCTTGAAAATATGATAAAACAATTAAATAGGAAAATTCAAATTTCTTAAGTGTTAATAAGTTATCAGATGGCGCTAAATTATTTTTATCTGGGCCTCCTCTTTGTCAGTGGCCTCTTAGAGGGAGATCTTGAAATATAGCATTCAACTAGGAGTCAACTTTTTTCAACGCTTATGCTATTTCCTGATATGATTGTGTTATTCATCTCTTCAGAAGAGTGTTTAACTTCCTTCTGCACCTCCTTCACCCAAGTAACTTAATTAACTCTTTTACAACAGTCATGACTAATGCTTGAGCTGATAACTTTAACATAACCCCAATATTTTTAGTTGTTTTGCTCCCCAAATAAGTCTTTTTATATATGTATCATTTTTATGTCAAAATTGAGCCTTGCCTTTTTGTACAGAATTGCTGCTCTTGTCCAGATTATTACTAATGTAGGACCACCTGCAATTCTTAAGCAGCACCCTCACTCCAACTTCTGCCACTTAAAATAATTACAACATTGGATGGAGAATCTAATTAAAATGAAAGCTACATTTTAGGAAGGAGAAAAATCACTGTTACTGAGGTGTTTTAACTTACTATTTTGAATCTAATACTTGAAAGGTAAAAAGTGACCAAGAATAACAACAGCATCTCTATGATAAAGCTGGTGGTAGCGGAGAGCGTGATAACCAAACATCTACCTATTTAGTGAAAAACAAGCGCAGTCATCACACCATGACTCCAGGAGCTGAGGACCATTATATTGATTTTGCAAATGAACAACTTGAACTTCAGGGAAGTTTAGCAACTTGCTGAAGAGTACACAGCTACAAACACAGTCTGATTCCAAAGCCTGTGTATATGTTTCTTTCTTTTCCTCTTACTCCATATTGTATTTCAGAATATTCTTCATCTGTTAACATTAGCTTTACCCCCCAAAATTCACCTATTAGCTTATTCATTGTCATTCATTTGTTCAACAAGTACTTAACAAGCATGACAGGTCTGGGTCAAACCCATACTGAGTCTTGAAAATATACAGACAACTTTGGTAAGTAATATGCAGTCTGGTAGATTAATTCATGAAAATAAATGGTGGAAATACAATTAAATATAATAATTATAACAAAAGCACTGATAATAATAATTATGACTCATTTTAATTGAGCACTTAAACTGTGCAAGGCATGGCTCTAGGTTCTTTAAATGTGTGAGCTTATGTAATCCACAAAACAACCCTATGAAATAGGCATTGTTATTATCTATGCTTGAGAGGAAGGGAAATTGAAGCCCAAAGAACATAAGAAAATCACTATAAAAGAGTCAGCAAAAGGAAGTATAATTTTAATCTTTTCAACAAACACTTCTTGCGTGCCCACAGTGTGGCAAGCCTCGCTTGATAATTAGAAAAGACCTCACAAAGAATGAAGCATTTTTTTTGTTGCTTCTTTAAGGATCAAGTTTCTCTTAAATGAATAGATGAAATATTCATCTCAAAGCCACAAGAGACAGAACCACAAATGTTCCTACAGCATTGTACATTTAATAATTGTACGCAATCAGCTCACTATATCATACAAGTTCTGACAATTAAATTCGCAAACTTGCCACCATGCACTTACATTGGCAGCACTGTACAAATAGCTCGGTAAGGTTTTATAACCTGAGTATATCAATGTCTCACAGCTGTGTTCATGTGGATGTGTCTTGCTGAGTGGCATTCATTATTGTTGTTGCAAGAATGTCTGAGTTTGGATTAGAGCAACAAACAAACATTAAATTTCTTGTTAAACTTGACAAGAGTGGAATTAAAATCAGGGACATGTTAGTCCAAGTTCGTGGGGATAATGCCATGAAGAAAACAGCAGTGTACAAATGGATTAAACGTGTTTTTTTTTGAGGGGAGAGAATGTGTCACTGATGAAGAGAGGTCAGGGTGGCCAGTAACAAGCAGAACTGATGAAAATATTGCAGAAATTCATTGAATTGTGTGTCAAAATCATCAGCTGACTGTGAGAAGCATAGCAGACCAAGTACACATCAATAGAGAAACAATTAGGAAAATCTTAACTAAAAATCTTGGCATGAGAAAGGTGTATGCAAACATGGTCCCGAAGGAGCTGTTATATCAAGACAATGCACAAGCTCACATGGCACTGTCTATGAGGGAGTTTTTAGTCAGTAAACAAATAACTGTATTGGATCACCCTCCTTGCTCACCTGATCTGGGCCCCAATGATTTCTTTCTGTATCCGAAGATAAAGGAAATATTGAAAGGAAGACATTTTGATGACATTCAGGACATTCATTTTGATAACACTCAAGGGTAACCCGATGACAATTCTGATAGCTGTTCCAGAAAAAGAGTTCCAAAATTGCTTTGAAGAATGGACTAGGTGCTGGCATCAGTGTATAGCTTCCCAAGGGGAGTACTTCGAAGGTGACCGTAGTGATATTCAGCAATGAGGTATGTAGCAGTTTTTCTAGGATGAATTCACAAACTTAATTGTCAGACTTCGTGCTGGTTTCCAACCTCAGCTGGCTTTTAAAGCTGCAAAACAATTCCATTTTCCTTTCTAGAGCTTTTTCCCCAATGACATTTCATGCTTTTCCATCATCTTGACATCTCCAAATACCCCACTTCCAGGTCACGCAATACACAATTTTGCTTTCTATTTCACAGGACCTAATCAAGTTACTGTTTATAAACAGTAAAAATTCCTTAATATATTTGGGTTAAGATTATTGTAGAACTTCAATACTCACTTCCAGGCATTCTTTACTACCTGTATAATTTATGTCATATATTGGTATTTTTAAAATAAATCACATATCTTAATAAATCACTGTATAATCGTGTGCCCTCTAAATGTTTCAAAAATTCCATGCTGGATAAACATGATTACTCAATTCATGGATTGAGTAAATGTGTAAAAGAAGAGCTTTGTTAGATCAACAAGAGCAAATAAATTCCAGAGTTAAAAGGATGAAGGATTACCAAATTGACCAGTCTGGCACAGCCTTCCACATCTGCAGATAAGCCAAACAAAAAGCTGGCCAACTGCTGAATCTCACCCACTATGAGAAGCAAAACACTGAGGGTGTAAGCACTTGAGATGAGTCAGATAAGTAAGGCCACTGGTCTGGAGAATCATCTGACCCTCCCATAGATGAGACCAACATTTGTATCTGTCCTGAATTGATCCCCAAAATAAAGATTTCAGGGCTTTGCCACACACACACACACACACACACACACACACACACACACACACACAAAGTGTCTTATTGTCTGAGAACAGTTCTTTTATGACATTCTCTGTTTCTGCAGTTAAAGCCCACACACATCAGTACAGACCTATCTGGGAGAGGTCCTCTCTTCCTATATTTAACAAAACAAAGGGGAAAAGAGAGAAGTATATACAAAATTCCCTATTTTGGCCATTTCACCCTCATAAATGGGTCTATAGTAACTAGATGTTAAAATTACAAAATATAGGTAGCCTCATGCAGAGCAGGAAGAAGAACTGAGAAAGCTAAGGTGGTTTTTATCAATTATAGGCTCTAAATCTACAACCCTAATTGCATCTTTGTTTTTGTGTGTGTTTTTGTTTTTTTGTTTTTCATTTGTTTGTTTTTTCTCTATTACAATGGGAAAAGAAAAAAATCCTCTTCTATTTTAAGGTCAATCATTCCATCTTTGTGCAGAATATTTCTATTACCTATATCTTCAAATATCCCCTTTCTTCTGACTCTTCTTCTCCAGTATTTAAACATGTTAAATTCGATAATTATCTTACAAGCAAACAGCGATTTGCTTTTTATGCAAGCCAATGGACACTTTTTAGTCAGTGCTTTATTTGATCTAGCAGTCTTTGAAACTCCGTTTCATTGATTTTCTTGATTTCTCATCACTTCCCACTCTTATAGTTATGCTATCTTTATTTCATTTGTGAACTCTTTATTCCTAATTGATGCCTCAAATATTGATATTTAAGATGGCATGATCACATATGTAGAAAATCCTAAAGACTACACATGCACACCAAAAATATTAGAATGAATGAATATAGTTAAGTTGCAGGATACAAAATCAACACATAAAATTCAGTTGTGTTTCTATAATGGACTACCTGAAAATGAAATTAAAAAGCAATCCATTTACAACAGCATCAAAGAGAATAAAATACATAGGGATAAACCTAACCAAGAGGGTGAAAACTGGTATACTGAAAATTATAAATCATTGATGGAAAAAATTAAATATAGCACAAATATATGCAAGGACATCCTGTGTTCATAGATGTGAAGACAACATTGATAAAATGTCCATACTATCCAATGTGATGCAATCTCTATCAAAATCCCAATGCAATCTCTATCAAAATATCAATAAAAATTCTAAAATGGAGCTACAAAAGAACAAAGCTATATATATATATATATATATATATATATATATATATATATATATATAAAGATATATATATATATAAAGCTATATATATATATATATATCAATATATATATATCAAAAACAAAGCTATATATATATATATATATATATATATATATATATATACTACAAAAAATAGTAATTAAAACAATTTGGGATTGGCATAAGAAACAGATCTATATGAGGTCAATTAAGTTTGCGAACTCATCCTAGAAAAATTGCTACATAACCTCATTGCTGAATATCACTATGGTCACCTTTGAAGTACTCCCCTTGGGAAGCTATGCACTGATGCCGGTGCCTAGTCCACTATTCAAAGCAATTTTGGAACTCTTTTTCTGGAATGGCCATCAAGCTGTCATAGTGTTACCCTTGATGTCCTGAATGTCATCAAAATGCCTTCCTTTCAATATTTCCTTTATCTTGAGGTAAAGAAAGAAGTCATTGGGGGCCAGATCAGGTAAGTAGGGAGGGTATTCCAATAGAGTTATTTGTTTACTGGCTAAAAACTCCCTCACAGACAGTGCCATGTGAGCTGGTACATTGTCATGATGCAAGAGCCATGAATTGTTGTCAAAAAGTTCAGGTCTTCTAACTTTTCATGCAGCCTTTTCAGCACTTCAAAATAGTAAACTGGTTAACTGCTTGTCCAGTTGGTACAAATTCATAATTAATAATCCCTCTGATTATCAAAAAAGTTTAGCAATATCGGTGCAAAAAAGTTCGCAAACTTAATTATCAAATCTCGTAGCCATGGGGTGTAAGGAGAGATATGGTGAGGGTCAAAGTGTGGCTTCAGACACCTTCCTTGGTCGGGCACTGCCCACAATTTGGCAAAGTTATGAAACCTTTGTCAACTTGGCTTCATTATATTTATTCTAAGTTTAACATTTCTTACCTATTCCATGCAGGAATTAAGTGACATGAAAAATGAGGCAAGAGTCAAGAAAAGTCTAGGTACATAAGCTGGGGCCTGAAAGGAAGAAGCAACTAAAAAGGGAAATCGAGAATAATCAGACAAGGGATTTAATGAAAAAGCACTGGACAAGCCATTACCTCTCAATGGATTTCCTGTGTGTTTCTTGTGCAAATCTATGTAAATCTTGAATGTTGTTGGTGTGAACAAATGGATTTTACTTTATCTAGTCATTTGGGGAGACTTTTATACTTGCCCAAGACTGCATGCCTACTAGGAAATGACTAAATTTTGGTAAAATATTCAACTACATTGAAATGGTTAATAGAGAGGAATTAGTGTACAAACCAAAAGGTTATCTCTGGTAAGTATTAGTTTAGGTGAATTTCATGTATGATCTTATTTAATTTCTATATCATCAATAAAGCAGACTATTTTAGGTATTTTCCTGAATTAGAAGAATGATCATCCTGTGGCAAGACATTGTGTTCAGCGAGGAAGGACATCCATCATCTTTACACAGTATCCCTCTAGGGAATTAAACACAGGTATTTAGTGTTCTCAGTTGGGCATTTGAACAAAGTAAACCAATTAAGTTCACTAGTGAGAAAGACAGAACCACAGTGGAAACATACTACACTGCTCACTGTTGGAACTGCATTTGAAAAAAATATCGAAGGTGGCCATCATCCATTTATCCATATATTAGAAACAGTGTGTCAAAAATGGAAGAGGACTCCTAGTAAATGAATGAACAGTATTCCTATCAAATTCTTATAGTGCTTCTTTTTATGATATACATTTGGTATTTATGGATTTGAAAGGCAGAGGTATGAATAGTGCTATCTTCTCTCAATGTCATTAATGACACAATTCTGTGGAGGTCAATTTTTGTGGGGTGTACATTTGTTGACCTGTCTAGTTAATTTTTTCTCTTAGAGTATGTGAGATTTGTTTTATAGAGTAACATGGATTAAAGTAGGTTATTATTATTTAAAATAGTAGATATCCCTTCTAGTTTTTTTCTACCTAACCACAGTTTTCTTCTACTTAATTTGCTTACTTAATTTTACCGACATGTGGTATCCCATGTTCTCTATCACTGAGGAGCACAATGGGAATTTAACAGTAGTCAAGAGTTTCTGTGATATCTTGCCCTTAACTAAGAATTAGGAAAGCAATCGACAAGCTTCCTTCCAAAAGAGATGCTCCTGATCAAGGAATCTTTTCTTTAGGAAGTTATTGAAAACACTGCCCCACAGACCTGTGTGCCCTTCAATAATCCTCCAGAACAAATGTAAACAGACATATTTTTAAAAGATTTTCATAAAAACTTGGAATTGTAGGGGAAAAGAATAAGTCATTTAAAGCAACTGTGGTGGCATGGGTTGACCTGGATGGTATTGTGCTGATTGAAATATGTCAGACAGAAAAAACCAGATGCAATGTGATTTCACTTACATGTGGAATCTAAAGAAAAAAAATGAACAAACAAACTAAACAAAAACAAACTCAGATACGGAAAACATTTTTTTGATGGTTGCCAGATGGAAGGGGGTTGGGGGTAAATGAAAAGGGAAAGGGATTAAGAAGCACAAATTGGTAGTTACAAAGTAGTCATGGGGTTGTAAAGCACAGGAAATATAATATGGTAATATTATATAGTGCCAGGTAGGTACTAGACTAGTCAGGAGGATTACTTCTTAAATTATACAATGTCTGACAACTGTGCCTTACACCTGAAATTAATACAAAATAATATTGAATGTAAACTGTAACTGAAAAATTTAAAAAGCAGGGAAAAAGTGAAGGGCAATAAGAGGTCCAAATTTCTAGGTATAAAACGAATAATTCATGAGGATATAATGTACAGCATAGGGAATTTAGTCAATAATACTGTGATAAACTGATACAGTGTCAGATGGTTGCTAGACTTATTATGGTGATCACTTTCTTAGGTATATAAATGTTGAATACTGTGGTGTACACCTGAAATTAATATAATGCTGTATGTTAGCTATAATTTTTAATAAAAGTCTTTAAACAAAGAATTGCAAACTGGTAGTTACAAAATAGTCATGGGGATGTAAATACAGCATAGTTATATAGTCAATAATATTGTAATAACTACTTATATTATAAGGTGGGTACTAGACTTATCGGTGGGATCACTGCATAAATTATATAAATGTCTACCCACTATGCTGTACACCCAAAACTAATATAAAATAAGATTGAATGTATAGAAAATTGTACACTTTATATGTGTACTATTTATCATACTTTAATTATACCTAAATAAAATTGGTAGAATTAAAAAAAAAAAAAACAGCCCTCACCTCTCAAATAAAATCCTAACATATGCCCTGATGACTAAAACTCTCAGATATTTCAATTTAAGTGCAAAAATAAAAGTTATATGTAAGTTGTGCTCTCATGGCGCATAGATGCTAGCTGTCCACCATCATGTGAAAATCAGAGATCATGATGGTAGACTCAATGCTTCATTTTTAAGTCAACTATTCACCAGCTAAAGATTTTTTTTTTTTATAGTGAGCACTAGCTTTCTTATTCCCAAATGCTTCTTCTCTCTTAATTGCTCTTAGGAGCATGACTAATTTAAAATTATAGTTCTCTGATAAAAGCTTATTACTCTCAGGAAAAAATACTGAAATAACTATATTTTACTCTATCAAAAAATTTTACCCAATGTAAATTATTTCTGTACAACACAACATCTTGGACCTTTCTGTGACGAAGCACAGCAATCAAAATTTAACATTTTATAGAAGAAACATGTTCCAAAGTGGGATTTAAAAAGCTGTAAGTTTTACATGACCTTTCAACAGCCTTACATTCTGGTTTGAGACACACAGTAATTTTAACTCTCTAATGGTGGACGAAAAATGCAGCCCTTAAAAGAGAAAGCTTTGTAAGATGTAACACTTTACAGTAAAGATTTGCTCTGTTTTGAGCCAAAACACAAAGCAAATAACACTAACAAAAATTTTGCTTTTCTAGAGTGAAGTGAAAAAAACCTATTAAATGCTTTTGTGGAGAGTGTATTTTCAGTAAGTAAATGTTGCTTAGTTAGTGTAGAAACTTCTCAAGTTTTCAATTCTTTTTTTACTCTAGAACTCTAGGAATTTTCATGCTACTTTAATATTTAAAGAAGAAGATAGGAAAGAGAATTTCTATAATTAGAAACAATTAGTTACTATCAGCTTTAGCTTAACAGTTAAATATAGGTTTACATTTTTTTTCTAGATTATATCACTCTGGGATGACTAAGCAGTTGATGATCATTGTCACAAAGAAGCACTGAATATAAATTCACACAACTTCCTATCCTGTCTCTATCCCTTATAGGCTATGAAACTATGAAACTTGAACAATACCCTTTACCTCTCTGAGCTTCAGCCATGTGATTAAATTAGAAAATAAATGTCAATGAATGTACTATGAAAATTATACAGTTCTGCAATGTATTATTAATATCTGTTTAATATTCCTTAGTTACTCCAAGGATCCAAGAAAAAGTAAGAGATACAGCCTTTTTGTTAATTTGGTTTATAATCTAGTTTGAAAGTGAAATATGTATATAGACAAAATAAAAGCAATAAATATAATTATAATCTAAGGACTTGGTGATGGGTTTTTAGCTGAGGACAAATTTGGGAAATGAGGTTCAATAACATTGTGTGTAGGGAGTTAAATGAAAGTCTTTTCTTCCCATGAGATTTGGAAAGATGTGCTAACATTGATTGAAATTAGGTTGGTCCAAAGGGAACTCCATTTGTGAAGGGATATAGTGTTTTCAGTAGTGTGTTTGTAGATGTAGTAAGTTTGCCCTGAGGAAACATTTATCTTCTGAGCAATTGTTACTATGTGAATAGAATTTGAGAGGTTCAGACTGGAGGTACACTTTTGGTACAAGAGTTGAAACTATGCAGTTATGAGTATGGTTCACATTTAGAGAATAAGAAGAATCAAGAGTATAGACTTAATGACAAATGCTGTACTAGTAACTAGACAAAGAGAGTGATAAGGAAAAGGCAGAGAACCAGGAAAGTGCTGTATCACAGATTTAAGAAAGTGAAAATCAAAATGCCAATACTATATCAGTTGCTAAAGAATTCTGAAACAGGGTAACATTTGAGAAAGGAATTTTAGTAATATGGCAAGTAAAGGTGAACTTCACACTCCAGAATTATTTGATAATAAAATAAGCAAGTACCTGGTGGAAGCGGTAAGGATGAGGATTCATAATCCAGGGGTTCAGAAGACACCTGAAGGGAAAAAAATCTTCATAGTGAGAAACGTAGCTGAGCCATGTAAAAATGTGCAATATGAGAGCAACTGGAATATGTTCCAAGGTAAAAATGAAATAGTCACCTGAAAAGGAAAACTGAAAACACTTCTTAATGAGAGCTAAGTCTTGGATATTCTCAGGTATGGGAATGGAAAGAGTAGAGGGTTTACTTGAAACAGAAAAGGAAGCTTTTCCGCCTAGGCTGGGTGGAGTTCTGCAGGAGTGTTCTATTTGAAAGGTAGGAAATCACGTCAGGTTGTCTCAATATTTCTTCTTAAGTAGAGGATAAGGTTATCTGGTACAGGTGAGAATGTGGTGAGCAAGAGAGATTGGAAGTTAATGAGAGAGAATCAAGTCTGCCCACCAGCTGTACAGGCTGTGCTGGAATCAGTGAGCTGTTAGGGACAGATTTTGTTTTTTAACTTTTCATCAGGAAAGACCTGGTGAAAAATGCATGTCAATAATCTGTGTTTTTCAGGTCAGTACAGCTTTTTGTTTCTCTCAGAATTGATCTGACCCTCAGCAGCATGGGCAGGTGTAGTATCTTGCAAGGCTTGTCTATGAAATTTCCCGTGAATGGCTGGCATGCTGTGAGACGCTTGTTCCTTTTGAGTTCCCACAGAAGAATTTTATACTGATTTAGAGTAGGGCTTTCAATAATCTGTTTTTGCCAAAAATAATTATATATTAAGAAACACTGTGGTTTATTCTGTTTTCTTTTTCTTTTCTTTTCTTTTCTTTTTTTTTTTTTTTACTTTAGGCACTGGTTGTTTATTAGGTGTGGTCAGGAAAGATGGACCAAGACTTGAAATTAGCAAAGAGATTGTTTTTGCTAAGGCAATTTTGTTAATAACAGAGATGTAATTTTAGTGGAGCGGTATTTCTCTAGTAGATTTCTTGGAACTATCTCAGTCAATTGGGATGGGTACCTTTAATTCATTTCCTACTGACTAGACTATTGTAGAAGTTGAAGTTAGCGACTACAAAATTGATTGTCATGCAAATGATTATTTTCCATGGCAATGCAAATGAATTTCATCTGATACAATTGAGGTACAATTGATTTTTCTTCTCTACAAAACATGACATTTTATAGCTCTTATAGGTTAATCAGTTTTACATTCATTAACAAACTTATTTCAACATTCTTGACTGCCTATATTCTTTAAATTTCTCTCCTGAGCTGGTCTTAATATCTGAATCGCTCATTAATTTATTTGCTTTATACAGCCACTTTTCCTAATCGTTTTTAAAAATTGCAGGAATATGTATTACATATTATATATTAATATCATATATATATATATATATATATATATATATATATATATATATATATAATTTGTATCACAGATAGCTCTAGATAACATGTTCAAAGGCTGTCTTCCACTTAAGAGTTTCCTGAACCTGGAAAACCCAACCTTATACCCACCCCAGACAATATATATATATATATATATATATATATATATATATATATAGTGTCTTAAGAATGAAATGTATGATTCTTCCATCCATGATAAAAGTCATCTCAAACATAGGGAATTAAGCAGAGGGGAAATTCTGGTTTAATAGATGAAAAAGGAAAAAAGGAAAGAGATCAATACCTCTCTGAACTATAATCTGGGAAATTAGGAAAAGATTGTGCAGTGACACAAAAATCATTATTTTATCGAGAACTAGGTACTCTTGCCTTGAGCCCTCTTTAAATCCAAAGGGTTGTTGCCAGATTCCAGCACAGTCTGTTCTACTATAGCATGATATATATATATATATATATATATATATATATATATATATATATATATATATATTCTTACAAAATTACCTGTTTTCAAAAATCTAGTTACAAAAACCGTTACTTTTGTGACTAAGAACAATTAACTTGAAATTGTTCATAATTGTTCCCCTATCTCATCCTGCCAAAGAAAATATCTAGTTCAATTTTTCTTCTTCCTTCCCTAAATTAAGGAAGAATGATTATGCCTATAGAAAACTGCCAGGTATATCTACATAATAAAGAATCTGGGTTAGAAAGGAAAAAGAAAATACCGCAGAGCTGGTAGAAGAGTGTTTCAGAGGGGTTGCAGGTCTGCAATGCAATAGAGGTTGCAGGAGAAAGGAGAATTTTATTAGTGTGTTTGGAAACACTTCACACTTTTTCAGGCATGCAAGTAAAGACTTTGAACTATTTGATCTAACTTTTGATGATTGGACTCTATACCTTTGATCATAACACTGCTTTCAGATTGAACGGCTCTAAGATTCATAAGAGTAGTTTTCATGTAAGGAGTGGAGTATTTTACACAGCAATAACTAATTTTTCCTCCATAGAAATTCTCACTAATAAAGTGTTTTATTTATCATCTTGAGTATTTTGTTAATGTTACTTGAGAATAATAAATTGGCTCATCAAAACGAACTGCAATAATTTATTTGCAGCTCAATCTACACACACAGAAGTATTTCAACTGTATTATCACCTTTGATTTTGACTTTGTACATTTTGCTTACAGCTGAGTTCATAACTATCAAAGAAAAAAAAATCTGCAACATACACTACAACGCTTCTGAGTACCCTGCCACTTAGTGCTTTGCACCCAGACAGTGGGAGTCATCTTAAAACCAATAATGCTCCCCAAATAAATAAATA
Source organism: Rhinolophus sinicus (assembly GCF_057876585.1). Classification (NCBI taxonomy): domain Eukaryota; kingdom Metazoa; phylum Chordata; class Mammalia; order Chiroptera; family Rhinolophidae; genus Rhinolophus; species Rhinolophus sinicus. The sequence continues at coordinate 36,484,119 of NC_142504.1, forward strand.
AATCGCTTTATGTTCACATCAAGCTCTACAATTTCTGACAGTAGGAGAAACGCCTAGTTTGGGAAAATGTTTTGTGACAGGAAAAAGATGCTGCCTTGGAATGGAATCAGGCCAAGAGGATTAGTAAGGGGAATCGAAGTCAAGGATAATGTTAAGAGGGGCCTAAAGGGCAGTCAGAAAGGTATTTCAATAATCCAGATATGAGTGGTGAAGGCCTGAACTATAATGGTGTTTGTGTGAATGGGGTAGAAGGGGAGGAATTAAGAAATGCTATACTAAAAAAATAATAGCAAATAACTAATGATTATAGCAAGAGAAAGGTTAGAAAAAAAATTTTAAAAATGCAAATATTATAGTTTGGGAAATGAGAAGATGGTGGCCTCACTGACAAACATTTTTTTGTTTGTTTGTTTAAATTAGAAGATCCTTGCCCCAGTCTTCCTTTTTAGTATTATACTTAACTATCTAAAAGGAGGAAACACTATAAAATTATGCAAAACTTATTTTTACTAGAAATGATTTAGGTTCCAAATTTTAAAAGAGCAAATAATAGAACCACTGAAAATATTCACTACTGCATAAAGAAGAAAAATTTGATCGAACAGTAAGTAGTAGTCATGGTTACCTGCATGTCATCACCACACTATGATTATACAATTCATTCCTGTGAATAACAAAATTATAGCCTAACATAATACAGAATAATCTTGCAACAAAGATACCAAAAAGGAAAAGCCCAGAAACTACTTAAATCAATAAAACCTACAACTTCATAATATAAACTTGTATTCTCTGTGTAATTCAACTGTTCTAATATGCATCACCTTAATTTTTAGGATCACACTTCATATAAATAATGACAAAATTATTCATGTGAGCCTAAAGTTTAAACAGTAGTTTTCTGAAAAGATACAACCAAATTCAGAAGGGAAACAAACAAAAAAATTGAACCTTTCCTAAATAGGTCAGTTTAATAACATCAATTATTTTAATGAATGATATTGTTAAGTGTGATTTATGATCATTTAATTTTCATTGATTTGTGTTTCCTAATACATTGAAAATCTCTAAACAAGTATTTACCAATGCCAAGTTCACCAATCCTTGCCTACCATGAAAATAAATTTCAAATTATTTTAATGTCCTTATTTTTTAAATTTTTATTAAATTTATTAGGGTGACATTGGTTAGTAAAAAAATATAGGTTTCAAGTGTACATTTCGATATATTGCATTGTGTGTTCACCACCCAAAGTCAGTTCTCCTTCCGTAACCACATATTTGACCTCCTTTTCTCTCTTCTACAACCTCTCTCCCTTCTTACCCTCTGGTAACCACTAAAATGTTGTGTGTGTCTATGAATTTTTGTTTCTTTGTTTGTCTTGTCCATCTGTTGCTTTCAGTTTTATATCCCACATATGGGTGAAGTCATATGATTCCTGACTTCTTCTGATTTATTTCACGTAACATAATAATCTCAAGATCTATCTATGTTATAACAAATGGCATCATTTCATCTTCTCTTGTGGCTAAGTAATATTCTGTTGTATATATGTACCACATCTTCCTTATGCAATCATAAAACAACCTTAGTTGTTTCCGTGTCTTGGCCATTGTGAATAATGCTACAATGAACATAGCGGTACATACCTATATCTTTACGGATAATTATTTTTTTCAGATATTTTGGGTAGATACCCAGCAGAGAGCTTGCTGGGGTATTCCATTCTTAATTTTTTAGGAACCTTCATACTGTTTTCCACAGTGGGTGTACCATTTTACATTCCCACCAGCAGTGTATGAGGGTTCCTTTTTCTCCACAGCCTCTCCAACACTTGTTATTACGTGTCTTACTGATAGCCATTCTAACAGGTGTAAGGTGGTATCTCATTGTGGTTTTGATTTGCATTTCCCTAATATTTAGTGAAGTTAAGCATTATTTTAATATATCTGTTGGCCATTTGTATGTCTTCTTTGGAGAATTATCCTATTTTTTTAAGATTGCTCAGTATTGCGTTTTTATATCATATTGTAAAATTCCTCTCATCTTGGTGGTTACTTGTTAAACTGAACATAAAAAATTATGTACAAAAATCCATTTTCAGAATGGCCACAAAAAATTACCCCTCCTGAGACTACAATATTCACAGGTAGTTTGAGTGGACTCTACCATAAGTTTAAAAGTAATTGATAAAATTGAATTGGCACCACAAACGGATGAGTTTTCATCCAGGTGATTGATACTGTAGCTATGAAAACAGAATACTACTTATAAGTTGAATAATTGCATTAAATTTATGGGACAAAGAACACTTGGCTCTAAATATGAAAATTCAGATTACGTTCTCATATTGGCTCCCACTGACTTCAGAAATTAAATTGATTCTTAATTTCTTCATTAAGAAATTGAGAAAGTTGATGTTAAATGACTCATTCTGGTACTAAAACATGATGGAAAGCAATTCTGTATACTGGTTACATAGCTCTTCAGTTTCTAGGAATTGCATTTAAAACTTTTGCCCATATCTTTTCTCTGCCAATTTGCCTCAGTTCTTACAAGCATTGGACAAGTTCCAAATCACAAATTATCCCACTGAGCATTTTGAACCTGCTAGACTGAAGCATACTCTTCCAAAATATCTGCATGTCCAGCAAATCAACCAAAGGTATTATTTGAGATTTCCAAAATCAAATGTCTGAGCTAAATCTGCAATGACTTATTCCCATGCATAGACATATTCTACCATGGCTCTTTCTCCTTTGGAGAACTATGTTACATTGCTGCAGTCTAAAAAAGCAAATGAACTGCTGAATAAGTCATACATAATACCCTTCTGTGCTTTTATAGTCTAGGAAAACTTTCCTAGATATGAAATCATTAGCTATTGCTCTGCAAATGGAATTGAAATGTATCTAGTTGTATATCCACTTACTGTAACCCCGGAGTCTGAAAATCGGTAAGGGTTTTGAAAAAAGTACAAAATAGCACTGTGCAAACAATTGTAATTGGTGACCTTGTGCAGTAACTATGCCTCAAATCACCATCGCAGACAACTTCCAGATTATACTGAATTTACATTCAAGACTGAGTTGACTTCTGTATTAACATCAACTCGGGCTATGCCTGTATAGAAAGCACCTTGATCAGATGACTTTTAACAGTCGTTGGATCCATTCACCACTAAATTGTTATATTATACTGTTCCCAATAACATATTTGGCTTACTTTCCTTTTTTTCTCAGCCAATTGTTTATTGTTCATAGCTTGAAGATATCCTTTAACATGAGATGAGAAGGTAACAGCTGATTTGGGTCCATGAATACTATACACAGACTTTTAAGTCTATAAAAGGCAGTGTCAAAAAGGGTTAGGAATATGGTACTTGGAGGTAAATAACACTGAATTCCAGCCCTTTCTCTAGTAGTTATAACAAGGCACTCCAATTTTGTGTCATCAGTTTTGTCATTTACAAAGTGTTTCCACAAAAATGTGCCTACTCAATTGATTTATATTATAACTAAATGAGATCACACATAATACATCAAGTGCTTAACATAGAACTTGAACATAGTAAGTGCTTAATAATAAGGTGAGAGACATGTAAACATATTACTGTGGAAAATATATCAGTTACAAAATATTAGACTTTGTATATGACTTTCTAAAATAAACTGTGTAACTGTTGTTCAGTGTGAAGCTCAATAAATTTTTCTATGTTTAATTTCCAGCTTAACTAAATTAAGCACCAAACTCGAACATTACGGCCTTATCTATACATCACACTCAAGTCTTTTATGTGTTGTTTAAAAGTGCTTTAAATTTAAGTATATTATCAAATTTGTACGTTTTCAAATCCTAGTTTGGGTTCAAAGAAGTTGGCTATTGTGCCTGGTGACATACAACCTATTTATCTATAGAACAGTTTGTAACAGTACCTTTGTGTAAAAAGCTTTCATCTTTTCTTTGTCTGCAAAGGCTATGGCTTGTTTCCAAACTACCACTTCTTCATGTCAGTGTAGAAACGGACTCCTGATGTTTCATGGCACACCTGCTAATCTTTCCTGGAATTAGCTGGCAAACGGAATGCACAAGATTAGCAATGTACTTTCTGGGACACAACACATATTTCACCATTATGTGAAGATACTGTGAGGACCTGCAGGATGCTAGAGAAGAAAAGTGACTTGCCCGAGACCACAGCGAGCTGCAGCAGAACAGAGATCATCTGGGTTCTGGACTCATCATCCTTCTCACCACATCAGTCTTTCACTGCTTCCCTCACATTCACAAATGAAAGAGGGAAATGATTCATCCTTGCAGAATGTGAACCATTAATGATGTTCTCTTCCCATTTCATTTAAATAGGCATAGGTAGAGCGGAGAACTAGGAAGTTATCTCTTTTCTTTTATGCATCAAGTATCCCTAGAGTATGTGAGGTTCTGTTAAAAGGGCATTCCTCTTTTATCCCCTCCTTTCCCTGCATGTTATAGAGTTAGATTTAAACAGATGCTTGGTTCACAGAGAGGACCTCCAGAGGGCAAAGGAGAACAGAATTAGCCATAGGATCCTGTGAAGTGCTCCAGGAGCAAAGAACTCTGGAGTCTTGCTTTCCACTCACTTGCTTTCCACTCATTCAATTACTGTGTTAGCGTCAGAAGATTGTTCCCTTTGGAGAACTTAATAACTATAAATTAGGAAAAGTCTATTACAGGATATATTGTGTATCTTTCCTCAATCTCTATTGTGCATATTATACCTGTTTTAGGTTCTTAATAAATTTTTGTTGAACGAATATTTGCTTTTGCACTGTTAGCATTACAGAACTAATAGCCTGCGCTGAACAGAAGCAGGTAGTACTCCTTATGACAAAAACCACATTTCTACTGAAGTTTTTTATAGCACCTTTACTATTTGTTATGATATATGGAACTACTTGAACACCAAATGTTATACTCAGTTTGTTACAAGAAATAGAAAAATAGGGAACTGTGACTAAACATGAGAAAATTCGATATGGCCATTATTGATACAAAAAAAAAATTAAAGAATCAGTTAGCTTCTCCCATAATTAGCCAATATGGATATGTTTTAAAGAACTCATTTATTTACTTATCAAACATTTTTCAGTGTGAATTTTATGGAATTAATGTATTAACTGCCTAACAATCTCCACCCCTGAAGAGGTCACACACTTGCAGACAGATGGGGAAACAAGCATCATGTAGTGGAGAAAGGGGCCACAGGAGACCTACAAACACAATTTCCTGGAAGCACAAAGGAGGGAATAGCACTTGTGGGCTGTCACAGGAGGCTCCAAGGGAGGGAATTAGCAGAGACAAGGAGGAGTTTACTGAAGGAATAAAAAAAAAAAGATATTTCAGGAAAGGAAATTGGAATGAATTCACAATAGCATGAAAGTAAATGATATATTCCCGAATAACAAGTCTTTCAAGAGGGAAGAATTATGTCAGGTATTTAGGAAAAGGACTAGATGATAAGATCATGTCTTGTTAGCAGTTTGAATATTATCCTGTAAGAAATATGGAGACATACATGAATTTTAATCAAGGAGAGATAGTGGGATGGAAACAGAATTGTATGTAATCTGTCTTCTCCCTCTCTGTTTATACTATGACTTCAATGGCTTCTTTCCCATTTACACCACTACAGCAAAAACTCAATGACTTTTATTTTACTCTAAATCTACTATATAACTTGAAAGATTTTGGAAGGATAACTGATTGGAATTGATAACAGATCCAATCTGGTGACAGGGAGCAGGGATCCTGAAAAAACCTCATGGTAATTCTTTGGGATGTGACGGACAGCTATACCATTAAAGAGATAGGGATTATTTGGGAATGAAAAAGAGCATGGCTGAGTAGAAAATGGAGTGGAATATAACAAATTTGTTAGGATGACCTGGTCCCTTAAATACCTGAGGAACTCCAGGTACTGGATGGAAATGATATGCCTAGAATGCAAGGAAGGGTTCAGAGGCTGGTGATGGAGTTTTAGGAAATCATTTAGGAGACTGTGACCATATGTGTGATTGCTTAAGAAGACAATTATAAAATAAGGAGAGAGAAGAACCTGAACTGGACCCCAGGAAAGTACCCAGCAGTCAAAACAGGAACAGGGGAAACTTCAGTATCGTGGACACAAAGGAAGAAGGCCTGAGTCAACAGTGGTAATGCCACAGAAGACAAGGAGGATGAAACCACAGATGATCTACTGGATTTTGCAAATTAGGAGCTAACTTTTATTACCACCAAGGCCTGTTTTAGTAGGTGGTGAGTTGAGGTGTGAAGAAGACTTGAGCAAGGGAAGGCAGGACACATAAAATACTTTTGCAAAAAATCTTCCAAAGAAAGGGGAGACCAGCAAGGAAAGGACACCTTTTGATACTGTTCTTTTCAAAATTTAAAAGTTTATTTAGCATTTCATCAGGAAATGTGAGACCTATCTTTGGAACATCTTATATAGATGTGATCAAAACACTGATCTACTGAAATAATCAAATTAGTTTCACATTGCCTTTCTACAATCTGTTGTTTAATGATTTACTCTTATTATAGATGAAACATGAATCAATCATAATTCAAATTCTTGCCTAAACGTAAAAGAAATATCAACAGTGCATCTTTCCTCAAGTCAGACATTTATTTGTATGATAGTATTGAAAACTACATTTCTTAAAAGTGTATTTTAAGAAAAGTATATTTTGAATCCAGATAATCTTACTAACTCCTCCCCTCCACCCCCCCACACACACCAGAAAACGTATCTACCTTTTTTGTTTATATCACGTATATGAAAATAGCTTGAATTAGGACAGAATCAGTGAAAGAATATTTAGTAACAATTGTTGCAGACTCTAATGCCCTTTTGGGTCCTCTTAGGACACTGGATTGTGTTAAATAGCCAATGCCAGGCCAACAGTCTCCCAAAACTTTGGATTCTTTCTTAGCAAATAACATATTTCTCAAGGAAATGATGAGACTATTGAATATCAAAGGATTTCTCACTTATGCATTGAGTACAAAAGATAGTCTACTGTTACATATACTGGGAAATGAAACAAAGGATCTAGTTGTTAACAAATTTTCAAAGGGACTAGACTACGCAGAATATTAATGATGTGCCTAAAGAAAATATCTGGAAACAAATGTTTTATTTAGTAAGTGACGGTCAGAATTTACACAACCAAACCTCCTTTCTGCTTTTCCCTTTGTATTTTTTAATTGAATGTTAAAAATTAAATAAGCTTTTTATAAAGAGGTAAAACATTTTGATATACTGATTCATTTATCCTTCATTCTCTATAAAATGTTATTTTTGATTCAAAAGCTATTCGTTTTCTACTTAAGAAAATATTAACTACAAGGAATAAGGCAATAACAATGCTTTGATTATAATTAACTTTTGTGTGAACTGAATAAATAGAATTTTTTATTGGAGAAATAATAATCAAAGCAGTAATTACTACAAAACAAGTTTTGAAAAGTTTTTTGAATATGAATTGCCCTTGTCCACACTTTTCTGTTTCAATAGTCCACATTATAAATCCAATTGAAAACAGTGAATAAAAAATGATTCCTAAGTGATTTATATTATTTTCCTTAAGTTCTAACATCCTCATTAAATATGCTAGTCTTTAAGCTAAAACTGGGACATAAACTTTACATACCACTGATATGGGACATTTCAGTAATAATATTATGACATATGCATTATTTTTTATAAGAACTTCCAGTTACATTGTGCCGTTTTAAATTCAATCAATAAGGGACAGTCTCATCGGATTTATGAAAACAAATTGATAGTCTCTAGAGCACAAACTATTGGCTTTGTTGTAAAACTGACTGAAATCTGGTGTTTCTCCATATCATGCTACTCCAATAACATTTTCAAGCTCTCTGTGGTAGGTTGAGTAACTAAAAACAGAGAAAGAACAAAGTAAACTTATGACTAAATATTAACAGCAAATGATTGCTTCAGAAGAAAGCACAGTTTTCCATATGTTTCTCTTAATGGTTAAACATATTTAACAAAATCTCGGTAATCTTATTGTAAAAGCCTTTCTACTCTTATTTTACTGAGAACCATTTACAGCCAACAGAGTTAATGCATTCTTGTTAAGGAAGCCACAGCACTCTGTACATTAGGACCCTGCTCTGGGCTTTTAGCCCAATTATCCCATATTGAGAGATGAGGAAAGACATTGTCCCCACTCTCTGGTTCTCTTGACATTTTATGCCTCTGTGACATTACCATCAATTTATCCAGGCTTTCTTGAAATTAACCAATCATAAGAACCACTCTGAGCTTCTTAAAATCAGATTTCTAGGCCACTTCCTCAGAGGACTATGATTTGCTCGGCTTAGGGTAGTAGGACTCACAAATCTACATTTTAACAGGTCGTTGAGGTACTTCTTCTGACTAGGTAAATCTGGAAATAATAACCACTCCTCTTGTCTTCCTATCTCCTGAGGATGATCTCTCTTACCCTGTTGTGATCCCAATCCATGGAATATTCTTTCCTGTGCACATTTTCATCCAACCACTCTTTCGTCTTTCTCCCCATTTATACAAACTTGGGGCTGGCACTTGTATACTTTCATTTGGTAGGGCAAATTCTGCTTCTGCACTTTCTTTCAAACCCTCTGGGTTTAGAGTATCTTCTCCCAAAGCAGTGAGGTTTGTGGATAGGAAATGAATATAGGACTGGCTAGAATTATATATGGACAAGAATCGTTCTAGAAATAATAGATGCTTAAAGCAAGAGGACTAGAGGAGAAAAACATGACAAGCGAGGCACATGGGCAGGAAAAAAAAACATGTTTACAAAACCAAGGTGAAAACATAAGGTTGTAGTCAGTGACCTTACATGGAGGGCATAGTGACCTGTGCCAGGTGAGGCTAAGAATGACGAAAGGGCAGACAGTCCTCTCCAGGAGTGGGCTAAAAGGGGCACTGAGACATGTACAGGAACAACTGCCATTCAAGACAGAATATAAGAGAATTTCAAAAAAAATTAAAAACTTACTAGCATTCTGAAGAGGGAAAGATCACAAATATTTGAGATAAGGATCAACTTAATACAAATGACATTTAATCTAAGTTCTGAAAGATGGGTCAAATTTTGAAAGCAGCAATAGGAGAGGAAGGTGTTTTGGCAGAGGAAGTTAATTAATCAATGGCTGAATCAATCAATTTGTAAATATTTTAAATGAATTAAAACAAAAATCAGTAACACAGAGCCTATCAGTTTTTCTAGTTAGGTGATTCCTTTGAGTTTACAGGGGTTGTTCTTGCCAGAAGAAATGACACTCCTGAAGGCAATACAGATATTGATGTTATACAAATATTTTACTCAAAATTTTCTGGGATATACAAGTCAGACAATTAAGTTCAAGAACTTATCCTAGAAAAAGTGCTACATACCTCATTGCTGAATATCACTATGGTTTCCTTCGAAGTCCTCCCCTTGGGAAGCTATGCACTGATGCCAGCACCTAGTCCACCCTTCAAAGCAATTTTGGAACTCTTTTTCCTGGAAGGGCCATCAAGCTGTCATAGTATTACCCTTGATGTCCTGAATGTCATCAAAATGCCTTCCTTTTAACATTTCCTTTATCTTCAGGAAAGAAATGTTAAGTCATTGGAGGCCAGACCAGGTGAGTAGGGAGGATGTTCCAATACAGTTATTTGTTTACTGGCTGAAAATTCCCTCACAGACAGTGCCATGTGAGCTGGTGCATTGTCATGATGCAAGAGCCATGGATTGTTGGTGAAAATTTCAGGTCATCTAACTTTTTCATGCAGCCTTTTCAGCACTTCCAAATAATCAACTTGGTTAACTGTTTGTCCAGTTGGTACAAATTCATAATGAATAATCCTTCTGATATCATAAAAAGGTTAACAACAATGCTGCAACAAGTTCGCAAACATAATTGTCCGACCTCGGATGTCACATGTAAGCAGTTGGAAGTACCATTATGATTCAAAATAAAACTTTAGTAAATATCTAAAAACAAAGAACAACTTCCAGCAACTTCTTTAATAAGGATTCTGTTCTAAAAAAAAATATTATGTAGCAGTTTAAATAAAACATCATGTCTTTTAGAGAAATGTAATAATTTTCTTTGAAGCCCTAAATGAGGCTGAGCCACAGTTAAGGAAACAAGACTTGTGAAATTAACTTATTTGTGAAATACAATCACATCTCTTATTAGCTGTATATAACATTAATGACAAAATAAGTTGACCATTCAAAAATATGTGTGATAATAAACAGTTGAAAAAACCAGATGTTAATTTAATGGGTGATTAGATGATCCTTAAGGTGTCTCCCAAAGCTAGATCCAGTGTGGGGTGAAAGGACTTTTTTGTTAGTAGTTTGGGGTAGTGGCCCCAGCTCATACTTGAAGCATTCCAAGTGAGTTGTCAGTAAAACACATCACTTTTTAAAAGTTATGCAGAATGTTTCTAAGAAAGAATTGCATTCAGTATGGTATAGCATGTCTAGTTTACACACACACCCACACACCACGCGCACATACCTTTGTGTGTGTGTGTGTGTGTATGTTCTGTTACTTAGAACAATGTTTTGGGGCCCATCACATTGTTGTATATCTCAATAGTTCAGTCTTTTTTTATAATTAAAGTTTATTAGGGTGACAGTGGTTAGTAAAATTATACAGGTTTCCAGTGTACAGTTCTATAATACATCATCTGTATATCACATTGTCTGTGCACTACCCAGTGTCAGTTCTCCTTCCATCACAATATATTTGATCCGATTTACCCTTATCTACTATCCTTTATCACGCCCATTTGTTGATTCAGATGGAAGGAAATTACAGACATGTGTGACTTCCCATCTACATGTCATGATAGTGAGACCTGGCTCAGTCTCAATCATCTTCGTACTTTATACCTCACTATGTCAAGATTTTCAGATTCTTCTTCAGGACATTCGTACATGTGTGCTACTTAATAGAATACTGATTCATTTTTCTTTGTCATTCAATATTGTAAATGTTTTAAATCATTTAATATGAAAAAAGCTATATAAAAAGGAAAACCATATTACATCTGTAAAGTAAATAGCATGCGATGACCACATCCTTTATACATAGAACAGAGTTTAAATGTTGCTAAGTGTAAATTTTTATACTTAAACTGTATTATGTCAAAAGCTCCCATTTAGAGTTATCATCCAAAACACAACATACTGGTTAAAGAAGGCATGGTAACAGGTGACAAAAAACAGGCGATGAGAAACCACTTGAGAGAGACAGATAACTTCAGTCTGTTCACTAAAATGAGTCAGAAATATACTCCAATAATATTGAATATAAGGAAGAATTGCCATCAAGAGCCAGTAAACAAGAACAACAGAGGAGAACGTGCTGGGTGTGAATGCTAGCAATGGAGTGGCCCAGCAGAAATCCACGCAATGTTTCTTCCAAAGAAAGGAAGGCTTAACCTTATATAACACAAGTTCCTTTGGGCAGAAGCATATAACATAAGGTCTCTATTTCTATGCAGGAAACAAAAGAAGAAGGGGCACGTTATTTTCTTTGAAAATGCACAGAACTTGCCGTCAGAGAGACTTTCTCTATTTTTCCCATTATTAATATCACATTTGTATGATACATTTGTAAAATTTAATGAACCATTTGATACGTATTATTTGCTAAGTACACTGTTTGTTCAGATTCCCTTCGTTTTTACTTAAAGCCCTTTTCTGTTACTGGGCCCTGTGCAGGGTACCACACTGCATTTAGACACCATGTTTTCTTAGATCCTCTATGCTGTGACAGTTTCTCAGACTTTCCTTGTTTTGGATGACCCTGATCATTTTGAGTGATTGGTCAAGAATTTTGCAATATGTCACTGACTTGGGAATTGCTCGTTGTTATTCTTATAATCGGTCCAGGATGATGGAATTTGGGTGGAAAAACACAGCAGAGCCATCTTCATCACATCATGAAAATGGTATTTATCATCAACATGATTTATCGCTGTTAATGTTAAACTTTCTCACTCGGCTGAAGTGGTATTTGTCAGTTTTTTTACTGTGAAGTTACTCTTGTTTTTCTTCCTTTTCATATTATACTCTTTGGAAGGAAGTCACCATGCACAGCTAAGACTTAAGGATTGGGTAGTTATGGTCCTCCTTCTTGAGGGCTGAATATCTACATAAATTATTTGGGATTCTACTGCACAAAAGATTTATCTAGTCTCTCATTTATTTGTTGTTGTTCTTCTTGGTTTTTGGTTTCCATTTTTAAAATCTTTATTTATTTATTTATTTAATTAAAGTTTATTGAGGTGACAATTGTTAATAAAGTTACATAGATTTTAGGTGTACAATTCTGTATTACATCATCTGTAAATCCCATTGTGTGTTCACAACCCAGTCACCCCTTCTCCTTCCATCACCATATATTTGATCCCCTTTACCCTCATCTACTACCCTCTTCCCTACTTACGCTCTGCTAACCACTAAACTATATATATATATATATATATATATATATATATATATATATATATATTAATAAAAGAAGAAACAGAAGGGATTTCTGTCATAGAATACCACCACACAGAAATAATAGACAACAACAAAAAGGCAAAGAAACAATGGAGACACAGTCTTACCAGAAAACTAAAGAAAGAATGATAAGAAATCCTCACATATCAATAATCACCCTCAATGTAAATGGACTGAACTCACCAATAAAAAGGCACAGAGTACAAGACTGGATCAAAGAGCTACACCCAACCATATGCTGCCTCCAAGAGACACATCTCAGCTACAAGGACAAGCATAGACTCAAAGTGAAAGGGTGGAAATTGACACTCCAAGCAAATGGTATCCAGAGAAAATCAGGTGTAGCCATACTGATATCAAATGAAACAGACTTCAGGGTGAAAAAGGTAACAAGAGACAAAGATGGACATTTCATAATGGTAAAGAAGACATAATAGTCATCAATATTTATGCCCCCAATCAGGGAGCACCGAAATATACCAAGCAACTTCATTTATTTGTTTAGGCAATCATTTATTTATATCATTATAGACTCATGTCTATTTATTTTATACTGTGGGTTATAACCTAATGCTACTTGATATATTTGGTTGCTGAAATCATTCCAGTTTTGGACATTGGGTGCTATTTCAGTTGACTTCTATATCACTTTGATATACACCCATCAATGTGGTAGTTTTGAGCACTTCTTGCTTTCTGACATTATACGATGCTTCAGGATAATCTTGCACATTCTCTACGCAGCCTTAGAAACAGGCAATCAGGTATTTCTCTAATGAGCCTTGGCTTCTTTTATTGGAGAAATATATTAGAAACCAAAATATAGGTTCTAAGTGTCTGCATTACTACTGGGGTGTCATTGCTTTCTAGGCCCTTTCAGCTGATGAAATATATGGGAAGATACTAACCTGTGTGTGTGTGTGTGTGTGTGTGTGTGTGTGTGTATGTGTGTGTGTGTGTGTGTGTGTGTGAAGGAGTGTGTATTAACCTAAACATACTTATCCCCTTGCTTATCTATAATCTCCAACTCCAATGGTAAAAACCTGGCTCCCACCATTTGTCATTCATTATTTATTTAATTGTTCAACGCTCTACTTATTCATTTTTAAATTTAGAACCAAGTCCTGTTGTTTCTGGAATTTTTATTGTGTGTAAATAGCATCTAACACATAATTTTAAAAGTTAAATAGAGATATACCCTCCTTCACTTTCTCATGTCTGTATCACCAGCAGTATATGTTTTGAAAACCAAGCAAGTCTTGCTATGAAGTATGCTTGTGTCCTCATTTAGTTATATAACCAGTGGGAGCAAAATTACAAATAGATTATATTCCAAATGTTTGCTTTCCAGTCAGTCATTTGGCACTTGTAGCTTTTGTTTTAATTGAAACAACTTTATAAATAATGGTAAGGTTTCTAAGCTAGCCCACAACGGCCTATTTAACCCAGAATACAACTGTAAGGGTGTACATTTGCAATTAAAGATAATAGAAAGTAATATTAGTAAGTAAAAAGGGAAAACATTAAAATGATTAAGTAAGTAGTGCTTTGTTAATTTTAAATATAGTTGCTTAGGCAAAGCAGGGAGGAGTCGAGGGTAGAAGTCCATTAAATGCAAAGAAAACATCTGTGAAGAGGAAAACTAGCATGGTGACTTCTGAGATTGCTGGGACACACAGTGTCATGTAGAGAGGATTTTAATGAGCTAGGACAGGCAAGAAGGGACTTAATTACAGTAGGCTTTCTATGCAATGCATGACTTAAGTTTAGGGAAATGGGAAGCTAATGAAGAATTGTATGCAATGGTATGGCATGAACTGACTCTGAAAAACATTACTCCAATGAACAATCTTAAGGATAGAAATGAAAGGGGTGACAAAGGAGGCAGGAACAATTAGAAAAATATTGAAATGGTGAAAACAAGAGATGAAGGCCTGAACTAAGTCAATAATCTATAGTACTGAGGAAGGGGGAAGGGTGGTCAGATATGAGAAATGATAAAGAGATAGATACTCGTTCTCAATGACTAGCTGTTGACACTGTAGGGAGGGAGGAATGGACCTCTATAATTTCCCTTTTACAGGTTTCAGAGATGAGGAAGTTAAAATGGGCATCCGTTTGTACCATTATCAAGACAGAGAATATGGAAGGAAGAGAAGTTTGGAGGAAAGGGTAATAATAAGTACTTTAAGAACATACTTTTCACAAAAAGTAGCCTTATCTTTCAGTCATAATACAGTTATTTTCTTAGTAATTTTTAGTCGAAATGCTTTCCTAAGATACCTGGCATAAAATGGAAAATAGAGAGGGTACAGTGTCTATTTATAAGAAAAAATGATCAAAGTTGTACTTTCATAACTACAAATGATGCAAACAGAAGAAATGGATCTCCCTGAGGAGAAAGAAAGAAGGTGGGACAGAGACCCAAGGAGTCACCAAACCAGACTCCAACTAGTAGTTGGCACCTTCATTCTAACTAGAGTTGGGCATGTTTAGAATTTAGGGAGACAAATACCTAGGGGAAGAAATGTGCAATGGTTGTGGGTTTTTTGGTATAAAACCAACCTTGATTCAGATGCATGTATTTATAGTAGTGGGATACACCATGGGTTGTGATTTCTACTCAAAAGATTTCCTAGGGCTCTCCTTAGGATGTAATTTGTTAACAGTAAAGTCTTCCTTGCCAGTTAGTATGTCTATTTTATGCTCTATAAAACTATACTGTATTCCATTTGTGGTTTAAATTTTATAACTAACAATAATTTCTTGTAACATAGGTTCAATTGTCTAACCACTTAATTTTATCCATGACTGATCTATTTTTCCATTTGCAAATCAAAGATCTTCCCTCTAAGACACCTCTACCCTCCCTCTCTCATTCATTCTCCTACTACTTACCACACCTGTGTACAGAGAAAATAAAACCATAGCAATCGAAAAGCATGTGATATGCCAGGATCTCGGGAAACCTGAAGCTCTTGAAAGACTAGTCATCACTTAATACCCAATTTCCTTCCGGGAAACAAAACAAAAGGAATGATATTATCAACAATAAAATCAAACAATCTATCCTAGACCCTCAGATGTTTCTTCATGTATGTATTAATTGATTCCAATCAGGAATCTGGCATATAGCCTGAAATTAATTTTTGTACTTGGTTTCTTCTTTACGCAAAATGGATCCACAAGATATCAATGAATAGCATAAGTTTTTATACATTTATCCTATGGAAACCTTATTATACTAATGAATGTGATAAAAAATACATGAATGTGATGTTTTAAAAAGCAAGAAAAACAATTTAATGAGTGTTTTAAGGATCTATAGTATCAAATCTGTGATGAAACAGTAAAATGAAAGACTCATGAAATGCAGTCAGATATAATCTCAATAAACATAATGTAATAATATCTTAATTGAAGGTTTTAGCTAATCATAGCTTTAGGATAAGCAAAAACAAATAATAATTTTTATTATAGACTCCATCCTCCAATGTGATAGTTAACAGTTTATCTCAACAGTGACGATGGGGAGTTAGGAATGTATTGCCTTCAATATAAAGATGCTTTCAGGAATGTTTTTCTGGAAATAGACTTCTCAAGTTTAAATCCTTGGTTTGCCTTTATCCTAGTAATAATCTTGGGAGAGTTCATCTCTGTGTACCTCAGTTTTCCTATCTATAAAATGTGGGTAATGATAGCATCTTCTACCTAATGTGACTGTGAGGATTGAATGAGTTTATACATTTAAATATTTGGAGCAGTGCCTTTCCAGAGTAGGAGGTATATTATTGTTACCTATTATTATTGGCATCATATTAAGACTTGGACCTTGTCAAGAAATTGAGCCAGTTTTTGGACTTTCTTCATCAACATCTGCTCATACTAGTATACCATCTGCCAAGTTGTTTATTTGCTTTTTGTTTATCTCTCCCAACTGTAATATGTGCTCCTTAAGAGTAGAAAGTTTCGTCTGTTTTGTTTGTTGCAGTATCTCCAGCATTTAACACAGGGTGTTGTAAAATACTGCCATTATATTTTACATAACACCCTGTGTCATATCATATTTCAAAATTTTCTAGAATTGAGTGTATTAGGCAGAAAGGAGTTGAATAAAAGACATTAATGGGGAAGAGTTAGCATATGATGAAAGAATTGAATCACTCAGATTTAAAGACATTAACTCAAGCAAAGCAAAAAATAAGTGTAAGAAAATATTATTTATAATGAAATTCATGTAAGATAAAAAATCAATGGGGCAAAACTGATTTTATCAAGAAATTATAATAGCAGAGAAAAATACTTGTTATAATATTAAGTGAGTAAATCAGCCTATACATACACTGTATAATCAAAACAATGAAAGGGGGTGGGGAGAGGTAGAAACGGGTAAAGGGGGTCAAATATATGGTGACCAAAGGAGATTTGACTTTGGGTGGTGAACAATGCGATATACAGATGATGTATTATAGAATTGTACACTTGAAACCTATATAATTTTATTAACCAACATCACCTCGATAAATTTAATTTAAAAAAAAACTATGAAAAATCTGCTTAGAAAGAAAACCTAGCATAAACACATTTAATATTATATTGACAGTGAAAGCTTCTGGGAGGGAGCCTGGATGATGATTTGTTTCCTTTAAAATATTATATTTCTTCTAATTGCTCAAAATAAACAGTAGTTCATTTTATAATAGGAATTAAATCAAGTAAATATTTTCAAATGAATAAAATGGAACCTTGAGCTGATAATGTCATTGCTTTCCTCAAAACCCTCTATGAGACCCTATATTTCTATTTATACATTACATAGATGCTCTAGCATATATATGAATTTTCTCATGTTAAAATGAACAGATGCTTTTTTCTGGTTTCTTGATTAGCATTTTGGGGGTGGAGTTGGCTGATAGGTTTATAGGAATACTTGGGAGATGACAGAAATTTTGCTGTATCATTAGTGCATAAAGGAACAAGTCTTCTGGATCACTGACCTTTATTTTATTTCTTGAATTATGAAGACCAAGTAGCTAATAAAAGGGTAATATTTAATTTTACTGGTTCTGAACTTAATCAATTGCTCTTTCACTTAACCATTTTTTTTCGTTGTTAAATGTCAACCAGGTCTCATCCTCACTCTGCAAAACACTAATATGAGTTTCGAGGATTTGGTAAGGCTAACACAACGTGGCTGAAATTGTCTAAACTTCAACATTCTTAAGAGAAGGTGGGGATTCAAATGATTTGTAGAATAATGAATAAACAGAATTATACAAAGAAAATAGTGTTACTTCTTTCACACCTTCTTTCTACTAGTAATAAAAACATTCAGTAAAAATAAAAGACTATGTTTCTTATATTTTAAAAGCACTAGAATTAAATGCCAGATTTCATAATGGAGAAAGTACATGTTTAAAGAATACCCAAAAGCTAAATATTTATAAACTATAATTTTATAAGTAGTTAAGGCATTTCCTTCTGTTGTGCTGTCTTCTTTTACTAAATCACATGTCCTTTGTAACAACACAAACAATTATCCTTATTTTCACAATAGAAGTTTAAGAAGTATAAATATTATTTTATCACTAGAATAATCTCCTCACAAGTTTCTACTTACTCTGAAAGCACTCTTGTGGCTATTATAAAGAAAATAAAATAGTTATACAAGTCCCGAAGGTTAGTTTTTGGATTTAATATAAGAAGTTGTTTCAGGCAAAATTTAAAAAATAACCCATCAAGACTGTCTGCCCTAATCCCATGGACTGTGAATATGCTGGGATACTACACATTTGATCATATTACCTTACCTGGCAGAAGGATATAATTAAAATTACTAATCATTGTACTTAAGTAGATTGCTGACATCACCCAGTCTAGTATTTGTTAAATTTTCTAACGTTATAAAGTTATGGAATAGTAACAGGTTTATGATTTTCTATATTCCTAGTAATATTTGGATTTGATCATTCCTACTTTAGACAAAAAAAAAAAAAGGCAAAAAATACTTTCAAAGTATCATAGACATGTATTCATTTAGGCACCGGTATAATAGGGTTCAAAAATTAAGGATTGGTATGCATTAAAAATAATATGGATAGAAGGATGGATATCAAGAAAAATAAAACAATAGATATGTGATAAAGCTAATATAGTAAAATTGTTAATGGCAGAATTTAAATGGTGAGTTATATGGGTGTTCACTGGAAAAATCTTTCAATTTTGCTCTGTATGAACAAATTTGAATATGTTCATACAAACATGTTGGGAAAATTTAGACCAAATAACCTTAATAGTAATATCTGGGAAACAATGTGACGTATTAGTGGAAATGTGAGTTTTACAATCAGAGGAAACTGACCTTCCTAAATTTATTTAATCTGAGCCACAGTTTTTTTCTCTGTCAGATTAAAATAATAGTCTTTGCCTTGGATTGCTGTAAGGATTAAATAAGGTAATAGGTGTGAAGAGTTTAACATAGTGATGGAAATGTATATATTTATGTGTAAATATATATAATTCATACATTTGGAAAATAACAACACGTTATGAAAAAAACCCACAGATCTCCCAAAATTCACAATAATTATTTAATTAAAACTCAAGATTCCCATGATTCTCTCAAGAAGATCATACTTCTACAATAGATATTCTAATAAATATCAAAGTTTTATAACATTAAAAATATTCATTATGTATTTTTTTAAATCAAAAGCATATATTCTATAACACCATCCTAATATTTTTTTTAAAATACTAGAAAGGTAGATAACCAAATAATAATAATTATCACTGGCTGGAGCCATTATAGATGACTTATATTATTTTCATGTTTCTGAATTATCCAAATTTTCTATTATAAACATATGTTCAGAATAAAAATACATAAATAGAAGATTGATGGATTTGTGAGAGAGAGAGAGAGAGAGAGAGAGAGAGAGAGAGAGAGAGAGAGAGAGAAGGAGGAGGAGGGGGGAAGGGAGAGGAAAAGGAGGAAGAAGAAGAAGGGAAATGCAACCTTCCTTGTACTATCTGTCATCCCTCAGAGGGAAGATTAGGGAGAGGGAAGAATGAGGAAGAAGAAAAGTTCAAGTGACCAGTTTTAAGTTTTCCAGTGATTGTCTTGATTAGGGCTCCAGTTTGAATAACTCCATGATGATAGGTCATTAATTAGTGTTTTATTTTGTTTTCCAGATTATTGATGTCTATGCTGCTTTGATTTCTCCTCACAAAAGTGCGAAATTGTACGTTATCTCTAGATATCACTAAGCAAATGGCCACTGGAGGCATTTGACTATGGCTGTGAACATATTCTAAAAACCTCAGAAAGAAGAAATTGCATTCTTTATCACTCTTCTTCATGGCTACCCTAAGCCTTAACATACCATGGCCATTAGATGGAATGACGAGTGTTACAGCTGAGACTAGTCCCTGAGAGAAATCCAAATTTAATTTTGGGAGACTTTTCAGTTTTTTGTGTGTGTCTCTAATAGAGAGGCACTAATGCAAAGAGGCCAAGCAAGGTAGGCCCAATGTTTAGTCATCTTATCCATGCGCAATTTAGGTGGAGGTTTACTCACTCTGATATGAACAAAGTAAAGTTTCCTTTGAAATTACCTATTGCAATGGTTGGCTACCCTGAAGATACAATAAAATCTGGGGAATTTATAAGTGAATCAGAAACTCTGAGGGTGAGATATAAGCATCAACATTTTGTAAAAGTTTCCCCAGAATATTTTAAGGTACAGTTAAAGTTGAAAACCACTGATTTAATGGGAGGCCTACTCATGTGTATGTATAGAGAAATCAATATGAATCCTTACATTATGAACCAGTTTTAAAAGTTTTATTCTCTGTCATCCTCTAGTTTCCTTTAGTTATATTCCTATATCAACTCTCCTTATTCCTATAGAGATAACCTTTTTAATTTTATGTCATTTTAAATTTCTGCTACTGCAAAAATCACATTTTCAAGGATATTTAATCAATCAATTTCTGAAGCTCTGTATCATTTTATTTTTCAAGAACATTGGAAGCAGTAATAAAATAATTTCTTATAATTGACATAATCTCTCTTAAAAGATAAGCTGTGGACTTTCTACTTCCCTTGTTTGATCTCTGCTCCTTTTGTTATTAATAGGGCTTTGAAATAACTATTGTTATAATTAAGCATTTATGCTGTATACATATGCTTTACCATAACGCTCTTTACCTATTTGACAATGGTGTTTAAACTATATGCTTCCATATCTAGTATCATTATACATGAAAGAGCAGCAAATCTCTCTTGTTGACAAATAATTCTGACAATAACACTGAACATCTAAATCTCCACATTTCAGAAAAGAACAAATAAAGCTTTGATCTCTCCCTGGTGATATTTCATTTTCATTCCACATCTCATTTGATTGACATTTGAATCCATGCTCTCATAATTACAGAGTTTTTCTCTTTTTCTTTTTAATGGGTGGCAAGAAGGTTTTTAGTTTGTTCTTACTCTTTAGGCTACAAACAAATTTTCTTAGATACACTAAAAATAAATGTGTTCTCATAATAAAAATTAAGTATGATAAGGGAGACTAATAATTCTTTACAAAGTCAGTCTGTTGATGTTTATTATGTTCCTATCAGGGGGCATCCAGAAATATATTAGGTTTCTAAGCAACGCAAAGACACGTGGACACAGTTGATTTCTTTCTTGTGCTTGGAGTCCAGTCTGGGAGATAAACCTTACACTTGAAAATTCTCCTCAGAACAATGTAACAATATAAATTCTATACAAACCATGCTCTAGCACGACCGCTCTGAAATAGATGAGGCCATGTAGCCATTGTGGTCAAGGGATGCTTGACTGCTTTATGAACAGGGCTAGACCTGAACGATGTTTTGAAAGAATTACAAAAGTGTATCTGGTAAGGAAGAAAACGTTACACAAGTGTAATAGTTAAGCAGCTGAGGGTCATGGAAGTAACCACATTATGGGAAAAGCATGAGAAAAATGGACTATATTACCTAGAGCTATGTGACAGAGGATTTTGAATAATAGACTACAAGAAAAGGAATGACTAAAATTGCTTCAAATTAAGAAAATATGGCCATTATTTGAAAAATGGATTTACTTGGAAATGAGGTACTATTTTTTGGAAAAAAAAATTTACTACTTAGTAAGAAGTTCAGCTTTGTTCAACCTTGCTCAGCTAGGGCCCACTCTTCTTTTGTCAGATGAAATAGGCCTGATAGAGGATTGTAAGGTCCAGAACTAGGTTTGGGGGTAGAAGGGAAGATAGTCAAGGATCCAGAAATAGATCACGATGAGGGCAAATGCAGATTGGTATCTAAGGTGATTCTGAGATGAATGCCAGAGGAGGAACATCAAGTAAAAGGGCAACTAGGGGTGGGGGTGGGGGATAAAAATGGAAAGTATTGTAAAACATAAAAGGTCAGCAACAGGGAAGGTGAAAGAGGGCTGGAATTTGTTATGTCCTGGGGTCCCTGAAGTTTATTTTTACTGGATGCATGGTTCTTAAGTGTATTAGGTGGAGTGAAATGTGCACCATCTGCGTAGGCAGTAAGCATTAAGCACTTTAGGGAGGCATTTACTTTACTCCTTTGTATGAAAAGCTAAACATAGCAAAAGCAAGAAAATGGATTGCTATTATTTGTGCTGTGGGAGAGGAAGAAAGTTCTACAATTACTAAAAATCAGGTGAATTACAAATCATCAGTAGTCAGTAGCTCTATCTTGTTGTAAAGCGGTTGGAGGTGTGAGAAGAAATAAATTCAGTGAGGATGCTGGAAAATAATTACTGTTGTAATACAAGTAGGAAAAGGCAGAAGGGAATGAAACAATTAGTCAGTCGGTCTTGGCTCTATTACATTGAATATTATATCAATATATTTTATTACTCCATGAGCTTTTTTCCCCAGAACTTGCATATGCTCTGCTAGCATTTTATAAATGGAAAACCTATCTAAAAAAATAAATTGTTGGAAGTTCTATTTCCAGTTGTGTGGGAATATTTGAGGCACAGGATGCATCGTTTTCAAGGAACACTTAGGTTTATTGGTTCCTGCTAGACGGAAGTGCATCCTTCCATAATGGTATTGTTTACATCTGAATTTATTTCTGCTTCCACTCCATTAATCTTGGAAAGTACGCAGTTTATCAATGAGGAAGAGAATCCAAGAGAATCACCCATGATGGGCACAAAACATTTTTATACTGTCAAAAAGGTATGTTTCCCAAGCCTGTCAAAGTCTAGTATTTCTGATACTTGCCCTGTATATAAGGCATGTCAATTCACATCTTTCCATTATGGATCTTTTATTAGAACTTAAATTTTTGTGATTCCTCCTGTTTCTGCAATAGCAGTCTCACTAAGCCAAAGAAGTAAAGGTAATTAGCTCATATATTATACATAAACCAAC
This sequence comes from Rhinolophus sinicus, assembly GCF_057876585.1. Taxonomy (NCBI): domain Eukaryota; kingdom Metazoa; phylum Chordata; class Mammalia; order Chiroptera; family Rhinolophidae; genus Rhinolophus; species Rhinolophus sinicus. Next base: position 36,507,112 of record NC_142504.1, read on the forward strand.
CATGAAGGAGCTTCTGCTATGTGTTGTACACAGAATGCCCTACAAATGGGGAGTCATCAGATTTCCCCATATTGCCCTTCAGATCCTTTACACTATGACCCTTCATCTCAGATAAGCAGACCACTGCTAAGTAGAGTCTGTGGAAAAAAGGGCACGGTGACAGTAGTGTCTTGAAGTTTTAAATAAAGATAAATGTATGTTTTTAAAAATTGGTTTTCACTCAGAGCACAGCCCTTCTACACTTTAGTTTATAAATATCTTTCTTCATAAGATGACAGAGATAATGAATGGTCATTATTTTGGTTAAATACACACAAATGATTAATGGTTTCCATAGCAATATAAAAATCTGATTTCCAGTATTTTTTGGAAACATGTTAATCCATTAATCCATTAATCTATGAAACACTACTATGTACTATAGGTCTTTTGAAATAGAGCTATTCAGATATCCCAAAGAACAATACAATTTTTATATTATGAAACTGTAAATACTTGACAGTCAAATGAAAACTGTGAATGAAGGCAAAGTGTTTCTCTGATAAATTTAAAACCTCTTTAACATTGAGTTAAGACCATGTTTATATGTTTATATGTTTATATGTCCATGTTTATATGTTTATATGTTTATATGTCCTGGGGATGGAGATATGAGTATATGTGTGTGTGTGTGTGTGTATATATATATATATATATATATATATATATATATATATATATATATATATATTTCCTGTCCTAAAGAAGATCATCTTCTACTAAAGGAGATGGACATGCAAAGGACAACTGCAATAAAGTTTTTACTTGATATAATTAGAAGTATTTTTAAACAAATATTATAGGAATTTAGAAGAGGATGATCCTGCCTACTTGCTATGAAAAGCATCACACTGCCGGAGTCACTTAGCTCCAGAGAGCTGACTTGAAATGCAATAGTCAAGACTTTTTCCATTGACATTACCTATTACTTTTCGCCATTACTCATGTTTTGACCACTCATGAAATCAGAAGAAAAGAGGGCTACTCAAAAGTCTTGTACATATACAGAAGAAAGACTCACAGCGAGAGTCCAGTTACACAGAATGAATGTGCTTCTGTTAAATATTAACTATAAAAATAATAATGTTACAATGGGGCTAATGGGACCCCAGGTCTTAGAAGAGAATTGAGTTGGCATATCAGCCAGAGACAATTATAGTGCTATAATACATTTAAAAGTACTAACCTTTGCAACATGAAGAGATGGACTTCTCTATTAAGTAGAAATGTTTGCTTGATCAAAAAATAAGCTGCTGCCAGATATTTACTCTTGTGTGAAACTCCTACAGACTTAAACTTGTACAAATTTGAGCAGATAGTATCCAAATAATTCCTAAGAACAAATGTCTACATATCGCTGTGCTAGAATGAAGGCTGCATGGTGAAGTAGAAAAGTGTAGAAAAGGAAGGCAGACAAACCAGTCCTTAGATTTCACTTGCTAGTGTGGGGAACTTCAGGAAGTTATCACCTTTACGTTTCTCATTTGGAAAACGCAGATAATGATACTCTCTTCATAGCATTTTTATGAGGATTAAGCAAGCTATTTTATGTGTAACCCAGAATGTTAAAATTACAAGTTTCCCTGAGGCACTAGGGTCAGTTAGATATGACATACCAAAGTAAGATGTGTGACCGACCAAATAATAAATTTGTAACATAGGTGAACAAGAGTCAGTTCAGAAACCTCTTAGGAATTTCTGAGCCAGATGGAAATCAAAGAGTACTGGCCAACAGGAATGTAAGATAAGCCATACATAATAGTAAAGTTCTTCATAATTACATTAAAAATAATAAAAAATAAAAAAGGTTAAAGTAATTTTAATAATGTATTTTATTTAACTCACTGTAGTTAAGATATTAGCACTTCAACAGCTGATCAACATAAAAATTATAACTGATATTGTTGCATTTCTTTCCATACTTAGCTTTTGAAATTTGGTGTGTATTATATGCTGACAGTACATCAAATGCCACACTTAACAAGATCCTCTCATGATGCGTATCCACATTGATATTTGAGAAGTGTGCTCTTCCAGACTAGTGGTGCTCCCACTTTAGTGGGCATCATAACCATCTGGAGAGTTTGTGAAAACACAAAATGCTACTAGGTCCCACTTTACGAGTTTCTGATTCAGTAGGTCTGGGATTAGGTCTGAGAATTTGTACTTAGCCAAGTTGCCAGGTGAGGCTGATGCTGCTAGTAGTTGAGAAATCACGCTCTGAGAAACACTGTATTTACATCTACACTGTCCAATACTGCAGCCATAGTCAGGTGGTGTTTTCAAGCATGTAAATGCCTGGAAGCGCTTATTTTTTGAACAAGGAAACATTTCTACTTAATAGAGAAGTCCAACTCTTCATGTTGCAAAGGTTAGTACTTTTAAATGTATTATAGCACTATTATTGTCTCTGGCTGATATGCCAACTCAATTCTGTTCTCAGACCTGGGTCCCATTAGCCCCATTGTAACAGGGTATATGTTACATGCTTGATAACACCACTTGACTGCAGTATTGACAGTGTAGATGTAAATACAGTGCTTCCCAGAGTGTGATTTCTCGACTAGCAGCATCAGCATTACCTGTCAACTTGGCTAAGTACAAATCTCAGACCTACGGAATCAGAAACTTGGAAAGTGGGACCTAGTAGCATTTTGTGTTTTCACAAACTCTCCAGATAGTTATGATGCCCACTAAAGTGGGATCATCACTAGTCTGGAAGGACACTCCTCAAGTATTAATGTGGATACACATCACGAGAGGATCTTGTTAAGTGTGGAGTTTGATACAGTAGTTCTCACGTGGGACCTGCGCTGCTCCATGTCTCACAAGCTTGCGGTAGTGTAGATGCTGTTGGTACAGATGTCACTCAGAGTGCTAAAGGGCTGAGCAGTATTGGTAAACCCCAATGTAACCTCCATGACTGAGAGTGACAGGTCTAGAATCTGAAAAAAGGTGGGGAAATTTTATGCAACAGATTATTGAAGAGAGAGCTGCATGTCCCATCCCCTTTCTTAAGGCAGACTACAGTGTTACTCCTTCACCTAAAGCTTAGCCAGAGGGACCTGAAGAGGACTCTTTGAAGAGTTTGAGATGTTTCTTCTGGAGTTTGAAGGACTCAGTGATCTGGCATCAGATTCCTGCCCAGCATATCTGAGTAGCAGGAGTGATTGATTGCAGTGACTTACTCTGTCAGGGATCCAAGATAGGTTGTGCTGTGTCTGGGAATAAATGAATAAATTCCCTCTTAAGATGGGTAAATGGAGGCCTGTGGGTTTCCTGTGGTCCAAATGTGAACCTAGAGGAAAGAAACCCAACCTCAAAACTTCTGAAGTCTTGACCAAGTGGATGACATGAAAGGTGCAAGAAGATTTCACAGCCAGAGCCTGGTTCAAATGGAGCAGGGAAAACTGGGCTGGTGGAGGATGGCTATCAATGAAAAGTGCAGGTCTCTGAAGAGCGTAGCTGCAGCCTGGGGAACCCTGCAGGGGAGCTTCTGACAAATCCGTGATAGCACATATGAAGGAAAGAATCAGCGTGAGTATAATAAGTATTATAAAGGATTGTATAATCATTCACTTACGATACATATTTCTATATCTATGATATGATTCTATATTTGCATTTAGTATTTTTAATAGTTTTACAGGACCAGAGTTTAAGTAGGAAACCTTTTCCTTCAGTCCCTGCATTCCAAACTGGAAAGGTTTTACAATGGCAGTCAGTAGGAAAGGAGAAGGTGAGAGAGAGAGAGAGAGAAGGACCATGTACCCGTCCCACTTCAGAAAGACCTATATGGAGAGGGAAAAATGTGTGACACGAATCATTTGTCTTTGAATTATTGTCAAAAAATTAGACATTCAAACCTCAGAATTGTACTATGATTGTGACTTAAAGCAAATCCAGGGCTTTGTACTTTCTAAGAAAGCCCAATAAAGTCATGAACTTGGCACTGTTTTCGTACCAGATGAGGAGAAGGGGTTGTGGGGAATAAACGGATAGTTGTGTCAATGTCATAATGGCATCTTGTGAGTCCTGCTTATTCAATGCAAAGATTAGACATTGTATAAAGTCCTGTATGCACTAGATTTGCATTCTTCCCCTCAAATAAGTGAAGACTAGATGAAAAAAGAAACTACTGATCATTAAGTCAATCGCCAAAAAAAGTGTTGGATCCTAGAAGTAATGCTGAACTTTATTATGACACCAAGCATACTCGTAGTCAATAAAATACACATATTCTCCCAAGGTCAAGACACTAGGTCAATGCAGCATAAAACTGTGCAAATTATTTACTTTGAAGTTTCCTGTTAACAGCATATCTTTATTCTGTAGCTTTGAGTCAATAACTTTTTCTTAATATATAAAAAAAAGAAAATTCATTTCAAAGTGCTCTCTCAAAGAGAAACTGCCTCCTAGGAAATTTAAAAGCACAACTAAATAGGCTCACAGGTCTTATTGATGCATGTTGGTTTTTCATCAAAACACATCATCCTCATTTATTTTTCTATTTAAAATAAAAAATAGGAAAAAAAAAAGATATACAAGTAAATATACCAGAATTGACCTGTTTTCCCTGAAGATATTTCTTGTGGCTTTTGAATCCTATTATTCCATGTCTTGCAAATTTTGAAGTGAGCCATCCTGGTGTTATCTATCATGAACTAGAACTTATTCACAAAGATACAAGTTTGCTCCCAGAGAAGATAACTTTACATTGCTGAAGTACATGAAGGATTACAAAACGCATAGAAAAAGTAAAAAAGAAAAAAACAAAAAACAAAACACCTCCACTCTATTTCAATGAGTACTTGAAATTGACATCATCTGAGAAGCAACTGTTATGGGAGTAAAGAGTGGAAAAATTTTCTTCAGGAACAAGTATTAAAATACCAATAGTTATTTCAATATTCAGTCAATACTTTGCATTAATCTCTTGTTGGGAGATTTCTATATGTCAGGCATTGTCTTTGGAAGATATGAACATTTACCTCTTAAAAATTATAAAATTAGTAACATGGTCTTATATCTCATAAGGCCTGGTTAGCCTAGAACTTTGTAGATATTCAATCTGCAAGTCTATCACTCATAACACTATATTTATTCAAATATATCTCCTTTCCCCAACACATTTTCTTTTTTCAATTTAAGGTCAGGTATAGTGCTTGTAAGGAGAATTACAGAAACCTTGAAGTTCTGATTTTTTTGTCAGACTCAGCAATCTTTAAATATTGTTGACATCCTCGATCCTAACTAAGTACTGTTTTAAATAACAATAACTTCCAAAGATGATTAAACTTTGATTTAAAAGTATTCTCTTAGATCAATGTCTTCTATTTTTCAAAAGAATGTTATAATTTCTGGTTGAATGCATGTTTATAAAAACTGATGATGAACAGGGGATTCCTTTCCAACCATACTCCTCACTAGTATGTATTAAGTGCCTATGATATGCCACATAGGCACTATGTTTGAGTCTGGAAACAAAAACAAAAAAAAGAAAAAAAAATGAGTGAAACACAGCTTTTTGACTTTAGAAAACTGACAAGTTAGGAGGAGAGTATGACAAGTAAATATATAATCCACATTATAATGAATTAGCTATTGCTACCAAGAGATGCATAATGGGCTATTTTAACAAAGAGTGGAATAATTAACACTGCCTGGATAGTGGAAACAGTTTCAAAAGAGAAAACACTTTAAGCAAGAGAGAAATGAGGCTGTACAGGTAGATTGGAGCACATTCGTGGTATGCCAGTGATTGAACGATGGAGAAAAAACACAATTCAAATTCTATTTTTCCTGAAGCTTTAGGCTTGTTGTCATCACTTAGCACAGTGCTGAACCTGTAATAGTTTTCTTTTCTTTCTTTTTTTTTTTAATTAAAGTTTATTGGGGTGACAATTGCTAGTAAAGTTACATAGGTTTCAGGTGAATGATTCTGTAATACATATTACATTGTGTGTTCACCACCCAGAGTCAGTTCTTCCATCACCATATATTTTATCCTGCTTACCCTCATCTACCAACCCCTCCCTTTACCCTTTGGTAACAATTAAACTATTGTCTGTGTCTATGAGTTTTTGTTTCTTCATTTTCTTGTTTTGTTCCCTTCTTGTTTTCAGTTTTATATCCCACATATCAATGAAATCATATAATTTTTCTGTCTGACTTATTTCAATTAGCAGAATAATCTCAAGATCCAAAGAAATGGCCAATAGACATATGAAAAAATGCTCAACAGCACAAATCATCAGAGAAATGTAATAGCTTTTTCAATAAATACTTGATGACTGAATGATTCCAGAAGGTAATACTGATTCCTCATTTTGTATTTATGTCTGTTCACCAAATTTGACCTCCTGTAGAAAAACCTGCAGCTCTGAATCCATAGCTTTGGTGAAGTAGAAAGAGGTAAAAGACAAATTAGGTGAGAAAGTGGAAGTTCTATTTAATCTCTTCTATTCCAGGCATCCAGATTATCCCTTTATCTTAATTAATTTTGAGTGTGTCCTCCAAGAGTCAAAGTACATGCTGCTAGAAAAAAATTCTAGTGCAACAGTTTCCATTTAAAGGAGAATAAATGGTTAATATTTTTTGAGGAAAATGAAAAACGTATCATGAGATAAATTCTAAAAACGTGTGTGAAAGCATTATCGGTGGAGGAGGCAAATAGAAAAATAGAAAAAATTATGCCAGTAAAACCAATAATACTATTCATAACTTACAGCTATATGGCCCTTTAGCTATAAATTTTCACTGCATATCTCAAAAAGTTTAAAGAGTGTGATTTCAAAAGTCAAAGGCTATGCTTCGCTATTCAGAGAATGATTACTTGGGAGAATTGGAAGGGTGAAGAGTACAACTCTGACTTTCATATTATAGTATACTTTACACACTGTATACGAGTGATAGAACTATCATGTCTATTCTAGTTTACCACATTATATTAAAATATGTATCTGTATATTTTCTATCATCAAGGGCTATCTTACCAAGTTTGTTTTCTCATCACCTAGCAAAGAACCTGGCACATAGGAAACATTTAAGAACAGTTGAATAAAGGAGTAAAAGCTTAAATGATTATCTTATATTGTGAGGTTGCTGCCTTCCAACCAATGACATGATAGTCCAATCCTTCTCTAGAAGGTCAAAATATCAAGATGAATGTATATTCTAGTACAGTGGACAAACTTTTGCTGGAAAGAGCTAGATAGTAAACATTTTAGGCTTTTAGGGCCAGATAGTACCTGTTGCAACTTTTCAACTCTGCCACTGATTGTGAAAACAGCCATAAGCAATAGGTAAAGACATAGATGTGGCTACATTTCAATAAAACTTTATTTACAAAGACAGGTGGTGGGATGGATTCCTAACCCCAACACATTTTGTACAATTCTCTTAAAGTCATGGGTAAGAAAGAAAACTTTAAAATATTTAATTTCATACCATTAATATCTGCTTTTATTTTGAAAAAACGAAACATTAATATCAGATCTACAAGATTATAAAAGAAATTTCAGAATAACTGGTTTGCTTATTATAATATGTTTGAAATATGAAGTTTTTATTCCCCTGCTTCTTTCACCTAGAGGAGTATATAAGTATTACAAAACAGACCACTGAATTATGTTGCTTAAAATCTATTTTCATTGAAAACAACATAGGCTTTGCACTATTACTGCATTGTGGAAGAAAGGTGGAAGGAGAGCAGAAATGAGGAAGCAATAAAAGGAAGGGAGGAAAAGGGAGGGGAGGAGGGAAAGAACAAGAGGAGGAAGAGACAGTTGAGTGTTACCACTTCAGGTTTTCAGAAATAACTCTATTTAATGTTTATTACAATACTAAAGCTAAAAAAAATTTACAACCCTGATATTTATGCAGTTGATACAGAATGTTTCTATCTTGTTTCAAAACTTGGAAGAAAGTGACCAAAGCTAATGATATAAAACAGACTTTTAGAATAAAATCTTCATTTTCTTTAAGCAGTCATGTCTATGGCATATAATTTTAACCAATAAACAAAAAGTGTTTCAGGTACAAAGTACTGGCTGTGAAAATTTATTGGTTGCTGCAGCTACATAAGCATAATGAGTTTGACTCACAGGCACCATAATTTAATGTCAGAAGTAAACAGTTTGTCTCCTTCCTACCTTTTGATTTTCCTAGATTTGACTAGGAATAGAAGAAAAAAGATGACATTCTAATGACAGTAATTGTTGCCTAATGGCAAGCAGGCTGTCAAATTAGCCTAAGCGTCCATTTAAAAGCAAACTATTATGTGGCTTGCTAAACTATTAAGGCTATTAGTTGAGACATGGAATTGATTTATTTTACCCATTGCATTAACCTCATGTTGCATACTCATCAGTATCTTATACAGGACAAAATAAATGCACCTTGATGTTTTATAAAATTGAATTGAAATTCAAGCCATTTACTTTTAAAAGCTACAAACTGCTGAAATAACAAGAGGATAACTAAGACTGCCGGAATCTTCATTAGGAGTAACTAAATGAAGCTTCAGTAATAAGAGTCCTCGTGGAAAATGAACTTCATGTCACTGTATGCCAAATGTAATTAGTGGCATACAGGCTTTATTTTGATGGGGTGATAGGTACTTTGATCCATAAAACCAAGATGTAGGCACTTTTTAACCTAATTAGAAGAATTTAGATGAAGACCAGCTGCTTTAACAAAAACTCAATATTTACTCGACAATGACAAAGGAAATACCTGATCTGATAAAGGATTAATACTAACACAGTAAATGTAAGACAATGTAATTGTAAAAATATAAAATGTATGTTTAATAACAAACATACATAAAAGAGACATATGTCCAAGAGGAAATGTGTACATTCAAAAATAAAATCCGACCCATGTAATATGGATTGAGGATATGCATAGGATAAAGTCAACTACACAAGATAGCATAGTGCTTGGTTAGGAAACAGTTTAATCCCTACCAATCTAGTCCTACTGCTGTAATTAAATGTTATAAAGCAACAGTTTCTGTTGGAAGAATCTTACACCTCCTTACATTGTTAAAACAATTTAAACATCTTTCCTTTCTATGGATTTATTCATTTATTCATTTGTTCACTCATAACCTAGTCCTTTCTAGGCATTCCATTCATTGTAGGCACCCTGTTCCAGGTGCTGTGTAATCCAATCACTTAGCGTATCAGTTTAAACTAAATGACCTTGTAGGCAAAAAAAGATTTAAAATGACAATATATCAAAGTGTGTAAAACTGTGAGGGTGGATATAACCAGCCAGATAACGAGAGAGCAAAGAGTTGGGAATATTGGAGAGAATTCAGATTTATAGAAAGGAAAAAAGGATACAATTTAGTGACAGGAGCAAAGAAGATATAATACAATTAGAAAAAAAGATGATGATTCAGGGTTTTTTTCATCATGGGAGATGTAATTTGAACACTGATTTCTGACCATTCAGAGCCTCTTTGCTGCTGTAACAGAATTTACTGCTTATAAAAAATTAGCGATGTTAGTAAATTTCAATGTAATGTAAGTTCCATAGCAACTTAACGTTTGCCTTATTAAACATCATGGCATAATAAATATCTAACATCAGTTTTGGGTAATTATCACTGGTGAACAAAGTAAGTTAATGTTGACCTAAGCTTTATTATTATTAAAGTTCCAGTATATTTAGGAAGGACTCACCCTATGAACTTATTTTAGAAAGGTCAGAATAATAAAGTCATATTATTTAAAAAATGATTTCATTAACTCTAATTAAGTTAGTCTTAGAGAAGGGCTACAATATTCTGCCACCCTCTTCTCCAGCTTCAGAAACAGTTTAGGGTAAGGATGGTTGAAGAAGATTTAAAATTTTCTGTTGCTAACTTTCTTATTTATAATCCTATCTTCACATGTGGTTTTCTTGGTTTACCAATTCTAATCATCATTTATGATTCCCCACCCTGAAAAATAAGACATGTCCATTTATATTAGTTATCAACTGTTCTCTCCTTCCTCCTCATATTTTTTATTATTCTTTTCTTATAATACTATTGGTTACTTTTGCAATTTAAATCATATCCTTCAATCTCTGCTTCTTATTTTATCACCTTAGACATTAACATGAAGCTGCCTTTTCCTTGCCCATCATCTCCTCAATTCTCTACCCAAACTCTATTAGCTATGCCTTTCTTTCTACACTATAGAAGCTGAAAATTTTACATTTTATTCTGCAAGATATGTGTCAGTCAAATGAAAGAGGTTTCAAGGTGACCATTTAAAAGCTTATTTAAGTGTCCCCTAGACTTTGGAGGACATTGTGGACTAGTGTCTGATTCACACCTGAAAAATCTAGAATGTTGGACTCTATGGGTGGTATAGGCTTCTCTTACGTGCAACAAAGAGCAGTTTAATCACTAAAAGCTGTGCTGGGCCACAGGGAGGATTTAACTCTGACCAAAGCTCTCTTAGAAATATTTATATTACACGTGCCCAGAAATATTAATAACTGAACTGAGAAAATTCTGTGTGTAGGTGTGTGTGTGTGTGTGTGTGTGTGTGTGTGCAATCAGATGGCTTTTATTATTTAAAAAAATCACTCTAAAAGTCATAGAGACTACCCTAAACTCACACACGGTTAGGAAAAGACTATCACCTCAACATGAATTTAGAAAGACAAGAAGAGAAAAACAAACTCATCCTGTCTCATTATTCTACCTATGAGTTAACAATAATAATACATGTGTTAGGGAGTTGTTATCTAAAACAGAAATGCCGAGGTATCACCCTTGCATATAAATAAACATTAGCTGGGGAAAGCAAATGAGAATTTCCAGGAAGAGTGCATTCAAAAATACCAATGATGCTTAGCATTATTCCAAACCTACCGACCCAGCTTCAAAGAGTGAGGAGGTCTAGGTATCTTGGTCCTTCAGCAGCTACCCTTGTGGTTTTCATGTACAGTACTGATTGCTTATAATAGTTATTGAAAGATGTTACAGCCATATTAATTATTATGTCTGCTACCTTCCTCACCACCAAAAAAAACAAAAACAAAACACACACAAAAAAACAACTGGAAGTTTTATTGAATTTACACTGATGTTATAAAAAATGTATATCCAATAATATTATATATAACACTACATTATATAGCTATAAATATAGATATAAACATAGCTATAGATATAGGTGTATATACAGAAGGTGACAAAAAATGTATACACATTTTAAGAAAGGAAAAAACTGCATTAAAATTGTAATACTTAATATATACCAATAACAAAAGATGAATACAAGTCATGAGTATACATTTTTTGGCACCCTCAGTACATAACATAGGTACACACATATGATAGCTGTTGTTATATGATGACATTAACAAGAGACCTTTTAAGAACATGGAAAAAAGCTGTGGGTTATTACATGGCTGTAATTAGGGTTTAATCAACGCAAAATAGTTCATGAAAGATTTTATCTTATGAATTATACATATATATTAGATATATTAGAATTGCACATTTTCCACTTAACAGATAACAGCAGAGATATTAAAATGCCTTAAGGTGATTTAACTCAAGAGTTTTTGTCTTCAAAGTTTGTGATCTTACCCATTCAATTCTACTTCATTGTTCGCTTCATTTGGGGTTATGCACTTATTATGGACACTTGAGAAAAGTCAAATGGTTCTGGTTGATTGACATATCAATCACTGTTTGCTTTGTATTAATTAAATATAAATAACATGCTATTAGATGCCAAAATTATCCTAATAAGTAGCAAATATTCTCAATTCACTATAATATGGAAAAGACATGGCAGCAATTCACAAATGACTTGTAAGTTCCAAAGTTATGAAATAGTAGACTGCTCTTACATTTCAATTTACATGACTGACATTTATTTCAAATGTTCCACAAGTCATATAGGCAGAAACAGACAGGCCATCTGTTTTCAAGTTTCTCATCTCTTTATAGCGCAGATATATTTATGATAACCAAACATAAAGGGGGACGATGGCAATCCCCACATATGGTTTGCTGTCTCTCATTGTCTCCATTTCAAGGTTAAACTTTCTTGTGGAAAAATATTCAACTTTTAAGAGCAGAAAATAGCTTCTATTTATCCATATATATATACTATGTGTGGACTTAAACAGATTCATGCAGGACTATTTTTGCATAACAGTGTTAGGAAGTTCCATTGATTCCAGCTTTCAAAATGGATAGAGAAACCATAGAGAATCTCCTTGATCCATAATGTCTACAAGTCCTCTGAACACATGATTTTAGTCCATTACTATGGAGGGGAGTTATTCCTCTAAGGAAACAAGGTTCTTTGTTAAGGTGAAATTTGTGATGACACCATGCTGAAATAAAGGTAGAATGAAGGTATGGTCTTATTAGAAAAAAAAAGAATAAAGAAAAGAAAAGAAAACCTCTATTAGTTATAACTCTCTTTACCCTTTCACATTTAAGAGTTCAAGTGTTTGAATTCCTTCTTGGGTTATTCATGCATTGACGCCCTGCATGTTATAAATCTTCATACCTACCTATAAAATCAATTTCTCAAATGGAAAATTTTCACTCAAGTTCTCTCTGAACTACAATGAATACTTAGACAAATTGTGGTAATAAATTTAAGAAGCTTTATAAAATTGTCTCTTCTATATGCAGAATTTTCTTGTATCTATGGAATTCTGCTCTACTCAAATTTTAAATACACTTCTGAGAGTCCTTATCTGTCCCTACAGTGTTACAGAAAGCAAGAGCCTTTGTTTCAAGATGATAGGTCATAATGCTGGTTGTGTTAATACCAGAAATATTGTTTTATCTATGCCTCCTTGTTTTTTGTGTTTTTTGTGAGGGGTGTGTGTGTGTGTGTGTGTGTGTGTGTGTGTGTGTGTGTGTTAAAATACACATTAAATTTACCATTTTAACCATGTTTAAGTGTACACTTCAATACTGAGTACATTCACATTTTTGTGCAAACATCACCACTATCCATCTCCAGAATTTTTTCATCATCCCAAACTGAATTGATGTACCCATTAAACATTTACTTTTCATTCCCCTTTTCCCTACCCAGCACCTGGTAACCACTATTCTACCTTCTATGTCATGAATTTGACTATTTTCATTTAAGTGGAATCATACAATATTTCTCTTTTTTGTGTCTAGCTTATTGATTTAGCATAATGTTTTCAAGGTTTATTTATGTTATACCATATATCAGAATTTAATTCCTTTTTAAGACTGAATAATATCCCATTGTATGTATACACCACATTTTGTTTATCTATTTATCTGTTGGTGGACATTTGGGTTATTTCCATCCTTTGGTTATTGTAAATAATATGAACATTGGTGTCCAAATATCTGTTCTCCCTGCATGTTATAAATCTTCATATCCTATAAAATCAATTTCTCAAACAGAAAAATTTCACTCAAGTTCTCTCTGAACTACAACGAATACTTAGACAATTTTTGGTAATTAGTCTCCTGCTTTCAATTCTTTTGGGCATATACCTATAAAAGTGGAATTGCTGAATCACATGGCAATTCTATCTTTAATTTTTGAGGAACTGCCATGCTATCTTTCACAGCAGAGTCACCATTTTACATTCCAGCAATGAACAACCATGTATTATATATAACTGTACATTACATATAACCATATATTATATATAATCAATCATATATGTATAATCATAATAGGTGTGAGGTATTATATCATAGTAGTGTTAGTTTGCATTTTCCTAATGATTATTAATGTTGAGTATCATTTCATGTTCTTACTGGCCATTCATTTTCTTTGGAGAAAAGTCTATTCAAGTCCTTTGCCCATATTTTAATTGAGTTATTATTCTAAAAGATAGAATTTCTTTATATAATCTGGATATTATTCCCTTGTCAAAGAGACGGTTTGTAAATACTTTCTGCCACTCTATAGTTTCCATTTTCATTCTCTTGATAGTGTCCTTTAATGTAAAACACATTTTTAACTTTGAGGAAGTCCAACTTATCATTTGTTCTTTTGCTATATTCTTGGTGTTATATCCAAGAAATTGTCAGGAAATCCTGGAAGATTTTTCCTGTTTTTTCTAAGATTTTTATTGTTCTAACTTTTAAATTTAAGTCTTTCATTCATTTTGAGTTAATTTGTATATATGGCATAGGGTAACATCCAACTTCATTTTTTATATGTGAACATTCATTTTTCCAAGCACCATTTGTTGCGAAGACTGTCCTTTCCTCGTTGAATGGTGCTGACAACCTTATCAAAAATCATTTGACCATATATGTGAGATTTTATTTCTTGTCATTCTATTCTATTACATTTGTCTACATGTCTGTCTTTATGCCTACCACACTGTTTAAACTATTACAGCTTTGTAATAAGATTTTTTCCCTTTTAAATTCAGTTCTTACAGAATAGAGTCAGTGGAATTGTAGCAGCTATATATGATGTCAGAGGGGTAGTAGATTGGGGGTGGGGGGGTATCATTTTGTGAGGGGTATAAATGTCTATTACATTGTTTTGTACACCTGAAACTAATTTTTAAAAAATGAGTGATTTGGGCAAAAAAAATTGAGTTCTTCTCTAGTGTAAATGAATAAAAAACAAACAAACAAACAAACAAATAAATAAACAAAAATTCAGTTCTTTAATGCCATAAATTTCCTCTAGCAGTAGGATTGATTTTCCTTTAAGCTGTAGAGATGATGGTGACAGGATCCTCTAACAGATGACAAAATGGTATTATACTTTCCAACCACTGAAATGAAAAGTCAAATAAATTTTTTGGCTTTGCTTAAGTTATGCTGTATATGATTTTCTCATTTCTGCAATTTGATACAACATATTTGATAGCACAGTTGAGGATGATTTTGTAAACTGTGTTTTTTGTAAAAATGTGGTGGTGGGAGCAGCCTCATAGTATATAGGAAAACAAAGGTTTTTTAAAAAAATTAAATTTACCGGGGTAACATTGGTTCATAACATTACATAAGTTTCAGGTGCAAATTTGATAATACATCATCTGTATATTTCATTGTGTGCTCACCACCCGAAGTCTAGTTTCCTTCCATTACCATATATTTGACAGCCTTCATTCCCCGCCCCTCCCTCTTCCCACTGGTACCCAGCATACACTGTAGTTTGTATCTATGAGTTTGTTTTGTTTATTCATTTGTTGCTTTTTGTTTTATATCCCACATATGGGTGAAATCATATGGTTCTTGATAGTATCATGCTAAGTGATAAAGGACAAGAACCAAATGTAATGAGTTTTAAAATCAGAAAGTGTGAGTCCTCCAATTTTGTTCTTTTTTAAGATTGTTTTGGCTATTCACGTTCCTTGAGATTCTATATGACTCTTAGGATGGGTTTTTATATTCCTGAAAAATCATCATTGGATCTTTATAGGGATTGCATTGAATCTGCAGATCTTTTGGGGTAGTACTGACATCTTAATAATATTAAGTATTCCAATCCATGAACATGAGATTTCGTTCCCCATCTCTGTGTTTAAAACAATCCCAGATATTAGCTTTCTAGTTGAACCACATTCCTGTAATTTCCAAAACTCAACATAATAATTGTATGTTGTTGTTGTTGTTGTTTTGGCTTATTTTTCCTCTATAATTTTAAAAAATAACCCATATACAGAGTGTGTACCTGTTGGCTGCATAATTTTATATTAGCACTCTACAAATTTCACAATTGCAGAGAAAATTACTAAGCTGATGTTCACACGGAATGCTTTCTCTCTATTTAAGATATTGGGATGTAGCCTTAAACATAGCACTGTTAAGACCTCTTCTGAGATCTCCATTTGTGAACTATCCACATATATGTATGCGTATGTTAAGTGTGTATGTATTATATATATATATATATATATATATATATATATATATATATATATATAATATATATAATATATAATCATTTAATATATATATATATAATATATATATATATTAAATGATTAACACTCTTCTCTGAAAAGCAGGTAATGCCACTTTTGTTAACTTCGCACATCTATAAATAAAAGACATTTTCAAAAATATTGTATATATTTCTATAATTAGCTAAAAATGTAAAATTTGTAAAACAGGACATTCATGAACAATGCTTCCTCCAAAGTATCAATTCATGGCCACTCTCTTAGGCACTATTCCTTCTGTGCATTTTGAAAATGAGCTAAAATGGACCAATATTGAGCTCAGGGTAGAGAAAGTTCAAATCAGACCACACTCCACATTACTATTCCTTTCCAGAAACCTAAATAGTGATATATGACTGTTATTTTGATAGAGATGCCTATCCACATCTGCCTGTCTTCTTACTATATAAACTGAAAAATTAGATGGCATACTGAGTGGAGAGAAGAGCTGTATAGATGCTCTGTGAAATAAAGAGACCACAGCTTACCAATACAAACAATGTTCTATAGAAATTCTACAAAAGCCAGCTTTCTGGTCCTTAAGGAAGTGAATACAGAGACAATGTGTTTCAGGACTATAAAAACCTCAGAAAAATGAATTGTAACTACAGATTCCTTCGATGCAATTAAAGATATTGCTGTTGGATACCATTTTGGTAATAAAACTGGACAGCTATTACAAGGAAAAGCTTTTTCAGGCAGCAGACGATGTTTTAATCAAATTCTACACTAAAAGCTTATGTACTGTAGAAAAAAATCTGAAGTAAAATGTAAAAGTAAAAGCCTCCTCCTTTTGAAACATTTACTATTTGGTATTTCTCCCAAGTAACTGTGGGAGACACAACTCAGAAAAGATTGATGAAATGTGGCAGGACAGTATCAAGGCTTTAGCACCATTAATTTAAAATGCCTTTCCCTTTCGTTCCCTGGTGTAATTGCTGAGCAATCATCATTTTTCTTTACCTTTTCCTTTGGGTGATATAGTTTGTGTCATGCCAGGATCATAGTTCCCTGACATTAATTATGAACCACTGAAATCTACTTTTTTACCTCACGCCCATGAGGACAAGTTCTGTGAGGAGACATAGTACAAACTGAACACTTGAGCTCTTACAGAATTTCATTTCACCTCAGTACTTTATAAGCCAGTGCCTCATTTTTTTAATTAAAGTTTATTGGGGTGACAATTGTTAGTAAAGCTATATAGGTTTCAGGTGTACAATTCTGTAATACATCATCTATATGTCACATTGTGTGTTCATCACCCAGAGTCAGTTCTCTTTCCATCACCAAATATTGGACTCCCACCCCTTTTTATTTTTTCCTATTAAAAGCTATAAACAGGTCACTGCTATATTCGGGCTACATATTGTTGAAAACTTCAAAACAGAATAGTTACGTAGAAGATAAAAAAGACATCCCAAAGATACTTCCTTTCCCTTGTGTGTACCCTGAAATCAAATTCAGGATCAAAGATCAACTGCCATCTAGCATCTAATCAATTCATAAATCACACATTCATGAGATACAATTGGAGAAGACTAGCAAACAACCACCTTAAAAATCAATAAAGGATGGTCCTTGACAACCAAAGAATATATATATATATATATATATATATATATATATATATATATATATACTGTCCTTCTAAAGTTATAAGACACTAAGCATTCTAACAGTAATTTTTTAAACATGTGGAAAAATATTTAAACATAATTATTTTTTATTTAGAAAACTTTGAGCTGCAACAGACATATTCAGTTTCACACCCTAAAGCTCTTTGGAATACAACTGACAGTTTTCTCATTATTTGTGTGTGCCTTAGAGCACATGTGATAAAACTAGGGATTTGAATCACACTCATTTCTTTAATATCTAAAATATGTTTCACACACTAAAACCCTTGAAGTTACTACATATTCAGAGGTATTATATTGAAAAAAAAATCTTAATCATCTAAGGCTATCTGTAAATGACAAAAATTCCTGCTGCTTTCAGGAGAAAAAAAGTATCAAAATTTTTGTCCATTTTATCCAAACAGAAAACTGACAGCGAATTGAATATTGTTGTTGCTCTTAATAGGTATTTATTGTTAAAAATTAACTGCACTTTCTCTGATGGAGATAAAAATCCACTCTGGTATACAAATTATATTGTGTAGGTAACTTTTCAACTGAATATATTTTCACCAAGCCCACAGGATTCAGTACTTACATCTCAAGAAGGAAAATGATATTTACTTCATGAATTAACAGAAAAAACTTAATTTAAAAAAATCACAAAGGTATCAGGTGGGCTAAAAAGATCTCTAAGAAAGCTAACAATTCTGTGTATTTTTTAAGCTAGTTCTCACCTAAGAGTCACCTACTAGAGAGTTTCAACTCATTCCCTATCACTCCCCTTTTCTACATTTGTTCCTTGTATGCTTCTCTTATTCTCCCTCCTTCTCATGTCCAATAGCTCAGATTATCTTTCTCTAGGAAGTTTTTGTTACTACTCTACTTCCTTTCCAGGTTAAATAACACCACTGGTGTTCCCACATCCTCTGCTGACATAGCTCAAGTCACACCACATTATACCTGTCTGTTGATCGCTTCCCTCCACCACAGAAGACTCTGGACAATTTGAGGGCAGGGATGCATCTTATTGATGGTGCTATCTCTCAGAATCTAGCATAGATTGTCATCCGTAAACTTTACCTAGTGACAACCAACAAATATATTTTAAATAAATGATTAATATATAAATAAACAACTACAAGAAGGAATGTGTAACAAAAAATAACGGGATGAAGACTTACGTAATAATTTTAACAAAGGACCCACTTTATAAAAAAAGAACAAACAGATGATCCTTTGTTTACTAAAAAACACACACACTTCAATTTGTTTTGTTTTGTTTTATTTTGAACAAGTTAAAAGTCAAATTTTCCATTGCAGAAGATAAAGTGAACTAATTGTTGTCTATAAGAAGCATAAGGATTTTGGTGTAAGAACTTGGAACTAAAGAGGGAGGAAAAGAAGATAACAATGAACTGGAACCAGATGGGGAGCATGACAGGTAAGAGGTTCGCTGTGGCATGGCATGGGTGAATTTTTGAGTGATAGCAAATATTAAATGTTAAGTTGCTTCCCATATTGTATAGTGCTGTAAAACTACCCACATTATACCAAGTACTGAGTAAAACTTTGACTACATACAATTATCATGAATTTGTGTCACCAGAGGTAGGAGGAGAGTAAGGTGTCCGTGAGCGTCCAATGTAGGATGAAGCTATCAAGGAAGCAGATGAAAAAGAGACTCATTGTGAGAAATGAGAAATTCTCAAAAACAGGATATCAGAGCAAGAGCTGAAGAAGAGAAATGATAGCTCTCAGAAAACTATTAAAGATATTATTGAGGATATACTCAGTTATACTCACTAAGGATAAATAGGTAAGATGGAGCGTCTAGCTATTTATTTTGAATATTAAAAACAATAGTCTCCAGAAAGTTTTAACGTCTTGGACGGTACTTTATGATTAACAAAGCATTTCTACAAACAATCTAAAACTACTTTGTTAAAATAATAGTTGAATTCAAATATAAAATGTATTAATAATGTAATGGAAGAAAGTTGAATTGTCCTTTTGCAAAGCAAACTTGAAAAGGTAAACTTGCATGCATACATATATATATATATATATATATATATATATATATATATATGAATACATGAAACATTGTGTACTAAGTAATAAGAAAAATCTATGAATCTTACTCAGATTAAAGGAAAACACTCCAGTGAGAATTATCTTGGTATGTAAATGAGAAGTCAGGAACTAGGCAGCCTCTAGCGTGATGCAGGTTATGAAACAGTGAACAAACCTGAACAAACACATTGGGCAAGTGAGAAATTCTCATTATAAAAGCTGTTGAATTGTTTTTCCTAGTCATAGATGAAGTAAGCCCTGTGAAGATACTGCATCTCTATCTAGGAAACATGATTCCACTTAAAGGGGTTTGGTTTGAAATCTAATTCCTCTGTGGGCAGACAATATAAAAAAGAGAACACGCCCACCTCTCATTTTTCAGATTAATGCAGAATGGAATGGTTGCAGTGGAACTTCTCCCAACACCTTTATTTATCTGCATTTGTCTTGGGCAAAAGAAAAATAGTGAATACCGTAGGCGTTCTACATCAGGAGAATCTGCATCTGAAATGCAAATAGTTACTGTTGGATCTGATATTAAATCTGAAAGTCTCCAGAGGTAAAATGAAGGCCATACTGTGTGTCTCTAACCCCAAGTCAAAGTTAAACATATGATGATTAGACATATGGTATGCCACAAGGTGGCCAGACATTTTAAGTGTTATAAAATGACCAGAGTGGACAGAGTAGGGCAAATGCTATGAAGACACCAATATTTCATGGTGACATTTGTGGATAGCTCTGTGTATCTCATACCGGACTGCTTTCTCTTGCAATGAGCCAAAATATAATAGTCATATAAATAAAATAAGATGCATGAAAAGGTTTTGGTCTTTGAATAAAAGATAGACCGTAAGCATTGGAATTATTTAAATGTGCATTTTATCATATGTATGAAGGAATATTCATTTTTATGAATAATTTTCAGGGTGATAAACCTTTCAGTTATATTTTTATGTGTTTGGATTCACTAAACTTATAAAATAAAATATTCATATGAGATAAATGAAAATATATGAAGACAAATTACCAACTGTCATCATCAGTTGAATTTCTAAGGAAAATTCTAGATGCAATGGGCTTCAATTTTTTTATATGGTGTTTTCTGTAATAAATATTTATGTTTCCTACCCTTGAGTTGGTGACTTACTTTTGAAGATAAGAAATCTAGAATGCAATGACCTAATCTCAGACTCATTGTTATGGGATATAATCTGCCTTTAAGAAAAAATGTTGTCAGCTGTTTTCCATTACAAATTGAGTAAATCTATACCTAACAGATATAAGTAGCACTCTCTCTCTCTTTTTCTGTGTGTGTGTGTGTGTGTGTGTGTGTGTGTGTGCATACACATTACATATGTATGTATATGAATGCAGAGACTAGCTAAATATTTTAGAAGTGTATTACCAATTATAATTTCCTTTTAGGTATATTTTTGTGCTTACAGAAATTCATTTTTTTAATGAGTTAAGCACAAGAAGAAAATTTAGGGACTCAGAGAAGGAAGAAAATCAAATAATAATATCGTAGTATAGAGTTGAATTTCTCCATCTTTACTTTGTTAGGAAAAATTTTAGTTCAAAATAATAAACAGATTTCTTTTAATCAAAATCTCATCCAACTGAAAGCCAAATTCTTTCAAATAGCAAGGATGGCCTAAAAATCTGGAAGAAAATAACCAAAATTCTCTTTCATTTATTATGTGAGAATATCAGAAAAGAAATGTTTATCTAGTTATTATTACAGACCTTGGATATTTCTTTACTTGATTCATATGTTTAATAACTTTTGCATTAAAGTAACATATATACACAATGAACAAAAGCTTTGAGTATGTTTCATTATTACCACAAAAATTAGTCTTCTGGACAAAAACTAACCTTCATGAAGAAAAATGAAACATCAAGCACCAAAGGAGCCAGAAACTTCCTATTTCAGATGGGCTTCCTTTCCTAAATACACTATATTAGTGCTGAATCAGACACAGAAAAGGCAAGGTGATATATTCAAAGTCTAATTATTGAACTTCCACTCACTTGCTATTCAAAATGTTTCAGAGAAATTTGGTCATCAAATGAGAGATAGAATAAAAGAATTGTCATTTTTAAGGCAATATTCATCTACTAAAGAAGAAAGGAAGTTGCTTCAATTAATGCATGAATAAACCAATGCAAATATCGCGCTGCATCTGAAATTGAATCCTCACACCATGAGAAAGTAGGTGCAACAAAGGAAACACAGTGCCATTAGCATTTATAGATAATATTAGAGAAACACTGAATGACATGGAATCTTACCAATATGATTTCCACAGTATGAGATAACATGTTTTGAGTACAATCAATTTTATACAAGCATGTTCATGATGAATTCCCGGGGGAATGAAATCAACTATATTTAATATTTCTCTTTTTTTTCCCTCTATCTATCACATTAAAAAACTATATTCAAGTTACAGGTAGCCCACTTGACAGCCATTTTCTCTGTTTTCTGACTAATTTAGCTTAAAAATTTTTAAAAATTAGATTGCAGAAATTTCTCTAAAACTCAAAGTATTTCACTTTTTTTTAACATTTAAATATAAAGTTATTTTTTTTAAAAATGGAAATAAAGAGTGCCAGCAAAAATTTTTATTGCTATTATTAATGTAAGCTTTATAGGCAACGTGACAGCAGAAAAGTTATAATTTGACTGTGGGAAAGATACCTAGAACATAGACTTATAAACATTCCTATTATTTTCCGTTTAACATCCGATCAAAAGATATAGACTATAAAAGCATTCTTGAATGAGAAGTTCTAGACTCAGCATGCTGTCTATCATTTTTTCAGATAGAATTATATACAGCTGTGTTACAGAAATATAAGCCCGATCTAACAAACAAAAATTCACTCAGATAATTACTTTGAGGCTTTAATACAGGACTCCAAAATACCAACAGACAGCTTTACACTCAGAAATGTTCGATTGAGTGAAATCACATGGTTCTCTGCTTTTTTTCTGTCTGACTTACTTCGCTCAGCTATACACTCTCACTGATATGTGGTATATATACCCAAAACAACAAAAGAACAAGACAAACAAATGAGAAACAGAAACTCATAGACACAGACAATAGTTTAGTGGTTACCAGAGGGTAAGGGAGGTGGGGGGTGGGAGATGAGGGTAAGGGGGATCAAATATATGGTGATGGAAGGAGAACTGACTCTGGGTGGCGAACACACAATGGGATCTATAGATGATGTAATACAGAACTGTACACCTGAAATCTATGTAATTTTACTAACAATTGTCACCCCAATAAATTTAAAAAAAAGAAAGAAATGTTCGATTGAAACAATCATCTAATTGCGAGTCAATGTCAGAGGGTTTGTAATATCTAATTGATGAAATGGTTTTATCTGGGGTGGAAAAAAAGTAGTTTAGGGATAACCTGTCATTAGATAGTACTGAAGAGACAGATATAAGAGGAGGAAAAAGCCACATTTGATTCCTTGTTTTTTAAGTTATAGCCTTTATTTTTTAGAACAGTTTTAGATTGACAGCTGGAACAGGTAGCACTGAAAGTTCCCACATACCACCTTTTCCCTGCACATCATTTATTTTACTATTAATATAGTGCTTTAGTGTGGTACATTTGCCACAATTAATAAATAACTATTAATCACTCATTATAACTAAAGGTCATAGTTTACATTCAGGCTCATTCTTTGTATTTTACAGTTCTATGGGTTTTGACAAATATATAATATCATGTATTAATCATTACAGTAGCATACAGGACAGTTTCATGGAACTGAAAATCCCTTGTGTTTTCCACCTACTCATCCTTCCCTCCCTCCTCCTAAGCCCCTAGCAACCACTGATCTTACTGTCTCTAGTTTTGGCTACTGAAGAATATCATATCGTTGGTATTGTACAGTGTGTAGCCTTTTCAGATTTGCTTCTTTCACTTAGTAATATGCATACATTTCCTACATGTCTTTTGGTGGCTTGATAGCTCATTTCTTATCACTGGGTAGTATTCCACCTCATGTATGCAACACAGTTTGTTTACTCATTTAACAATTAAAGGGCATCTTAATTGTTTCCATGTTTTGAAAATTATGAGTAAAGCTTCTATTAACATTCTTGTGCAGGTTTCTATGTGGACAAAAGTTTTCCACGCAGTTGGGTAAATAACTGGGAGTGTGATTGCTGGATTATATAGTAAGAGTACTACTTCAAAGGCCACACATTTTTAAGCCTTCCTTCTTTTTTAACTTAGACATTTCTGGAGTACAATATCATTGGTGTTCCTGCAGTACAGAAAGTGCATTACATTGTTTTGCTAATGCCAAGAAGTGAAAGGAATAAAAAGAGCCCACCTGCTTTAGAAGGGTTCTTCTAGCACGGAATTGTCATGCTTTGAGAGAAAACATGAAGTTTAACTTTTAAGAAAAGAGATGCACATCTCACTAAGTAAGCTTAAAGCATTCTAGTCTTTAAAACTATGATGAATATGGATATTATTTCTTACTCGTATGTTTTGAGCCTAGTTTTTGCTCAACTCTGACTTTTATTTATTTCAAGAGTAATATAATAAACAAGAACAAGAAACAGTGACAACTTGAAACAGTTCACATTCCTATTTTGGCTGAAATGGTTATAAAGTGAAACAGACAAATTACTTTTCTCTGGCTCATCTGGAAAAAAAAATCAATATTTAGTCACTTCAATAATGCAGTTAACTTGAAATTAAAACTAGAAAGTTAAACAAGTAGATGCAACAATTCTAAACTTTTGTGTAAAGATCTATGTTTGTTCTTGTGTCTAAACTATTTTGGCAGTCAGATTTTCAAATAATAGTATAGAAAATACTCAAAGAGGGGTACACATTTTAACATAGCTATTTTATTTCAAGAAATGTAGCCTAAGAAAATAACCAGAATTATAGACAAGACACATATACAAAGATACTTATGATGGTGACATTCACAATATAGGAAAAGATGAAAGAAAACCAAATGATCAAAAATAAGGGGTTGGTGATTAAAATTATGTTATATCCATGTAACAAAATATGATGCAGTTACTAAAAATCATGTTGTACTACATATGTTTACATTATGAAGGAATGAAAATTATTTCTCATTTTCTCTAGGGAAGGTAGACAGCATATTTGCTTTTTTGGGTTAGGCCCTCATTGTCCCAAATGAGTGTAGAAGGACTCTTGAGATTCTATGACCTGGAACTTTTCTAATAACCACACTCTTCCTATTGGATGACTGAACTCTATGTTTCAACAATCATTCAGCCTCTATGGGTTGGGCACTTTCTCTGTGCTAGGTTCTTCTAAGCAATGAAAGCACATATATAAATAAAACAGACACGCTCTTTATTTGCATGGAGCTTAAGTTCTAGTGTGAAAGGGGGGCAATGGGAGAAAATTAAGACAGACAGTAAATACATAAAGAAAAACTACAAGGCAATTTCAAACAATATGTGTTATTAAAAAATGGGGTCAAGGGAAAGTAAGGTGTTGACTGGATGGTTATTTAGAGGAGGTGGTCAGTGAACACTTATTTGAAAGGTGACATATGGACTGAGAACTGGTAAAGAATCAGTTTGATATGTTCAAGGAACAAACAAAAAGGAGTGTATGATTGGTTCTTATTGAGCAAAAGGGAGATTCGCAGGAGATGAATTTGGAATGGAAGCCTGGAACCAAATTATGCAGGTCATTGTAAGGTCCAAGATAAGAATGTAGGGAAGAGGAAAAACCTGAGAAGTTCTAACTCTGGGAGACTCAATCCTGATGCCAGTATAGATAGTTACATAAAAGTGAGAAGTGCTTCTTGGACCAGGGGATCAGGGGATCAGGAGACAAGTGTTTCTAGGGGCATCCAAAGCATGCACAAGCAAGCGGACAACACATCCAAGAACCAAGTTCCAGGGCTGATGGACCAATGCAGCTTATTTCAGAAGGATTCATCTCACAGCCTATATTCAGAGGTATCACCTGCAAACCAATCATGAACGGTATTCTTATTGCATCTGCGACTCTCGTTATCCTTTCAGTATGTAAGGACTCAGTCCAACAAAAACCTAGCAGTAATATTTAAGTCCTCATATGCTAGAGATTGTATTTAGTTACCACAGTGTCCCCTAAGCTGGGAAAGACAAACAGATACAAAATATCAAAAATATCTGTGGGAATGATTGTTTATAGGTAGCTATTGTTTGGGGTTTCTCACTCCAGTGTTAACAGGTTTACTGGCATGACAGTATTTTATTTTTGGTAATTACAGATAAATGCTTTTTAAAAATCAATCAATAAAAGAAACTTTCTCCTTCTCTAACTTGGTTTATTATTAGATTTATAAAATCCTGGAATGCCATTAAAATCAGCTATATAGAAAAACTAAAACATAAGAAGAGATTGTAACAGGTGATATAAAGAATATCACAAACCAAATTTGCATGTACAAAAACAAATTCATTCTGTTCTGAACCACATCATTTTAATATGTCTTTCCTGTTTCTCCAACTTGGTCCTAAGTATGGTTAATAAAATGCTTTTGCTTTAAAAATTAAAATGGACATGATCATCAATTTAAGGCCTCACTAGTAGTCTGTTCCTTTAAAAACTGTAAACAGATCAAGAGAACAAAAAGAAGAACGCATGAATATTAATGACACTGATGACAATAATTCTATCAGTGCAGATATGGCATAAGACCAGTCAAATCATGGTGCTATGTAAAACACGGTCAACAAAATCATCAGAACTTTGTAAGACCCATCAATTTGAGAACTGAGCTGTACAAGAGTCTGCCAAAGTACAGCCACATTTTTCTCTCCTGAACTCAGGAACTCCTCCACATGACATTTCAGAGCTGGAAATACCATTGCTTATAGCTCCATGAACATTCCCTAAACATTTGCTTTTCAAGGCATTCATTTTGAATACACCAATAATGAACTACCAGAAAGAGAAAGTATGAAAACAATCCCCGTCATAATTGCATCAAAATATAAAATACTTAGGAATATATTTAACTAAGGAAGTAAAAGACCTGTACTCAAAACATTGTAAGACATTGAAGAGAGAAATTAAAGAAGATACAAATAAATGGAAACATACACCATTCTCATGGATAGGAAAAATTAATATAGTTAAAATGCCCATACTATCCAAAGCAATCTATAAATTCAATGCAACCCATATCAAAATACCAATGGCATTTTTCACAGAACTAGAACAAATAATACTAAAATTTATATGGAATCATAAAAAGATCCTGAATAGCCACAGCAATCCTGAGAAAGAAGAACAAAGTTGGAGGTATCACACTACGTGATATCAAATTATACTACAAGGCCCTAGTAATCAAAACAGCATGGTATTGGCATAGAAACAGACACATAGATCAATGTAACAGAACAGAATATATATATATATATATATATATATATATATGAATATGAATCGGAATACAGCATTAGGAATAGAGGCAGTGGAAATGTAATGGCTGTGTGTGATTATGTGTGCGGAGAGGGGGGTTGTCACTGTGTGAGGGATATAAATGATAAATGTCTAACTATTACATTGTTTTGTGTACCTGAAACTAATAAAAAAGTTATAAAACAATAAAACAATAAAACAATAAATAAATAAATAAATAAATAAATAAATAATGCTGTGGAAACTGGACAGATACATCAAGAGAAAGTGAAACTGGACCACCTTCTTACTTCATATACAACAATAAATTCAAAATGGATTAAAGACTTAAATGTAAGACATATAACCATAAAACTCCTAGAAGAGAAAATAGGAAGTAAACTCTCTTAGTAATATTTTTACTGATATATTTCCTCAGGCAACAGAAACAAATGAAATAATATACAAATGGGACTACATCAAACTAAAAACTTTTTGCACAGCAAAGAAAACCATCAACAAAACAAACAGACATCCTTCTGAATGGGAGAAGATATTGCCAATGATACATCTGATAAGGTGTTAACATCCAAAATTTATTAAAAACTCATACAACCCAACACCAAAAAAAACAAACAACTTAGTTAAAAAAAATTGGACAGAGGGTCTGAATAGGCATTTGTTCAAAGAGGACACACAGATGGCAAATAAACATATGAAAAGATGTTCAATGTCACTAATCAATAGAGACTTGCAAATAAAACCCACAATGAGATACCACTTCACTCCTATAAGAATGTTATCATTAATAAATCAATAAACAACAAGTGTGAGCGAGGATGTGGAGAAAGGGGAACCCTGGCGCACTGTTGGTGGGATTGCAAATTGGTACAACCACTATAGAAAATAGTACAGAGGTTCTTCAAAAAATTAAAAATAGAACTATGTTATGAACCAGCAATTCCATTTGTGGATATTTATCCAAAGAAACCCAAAACATTAAATTGAAAAAATATATGTGCATGAACCCGTATGTTTACTGCAGTGCTATTCACAATAGCCAATATATGGAAACAACTGAAATGCCCATCAATAGACAATTGGATGAAGAAATTATGGTACATTTATACAATGGAGTATTACTCTGCTATAAAAAAGAATGAAATCTTACCATTTGCTATGACATGGATGAACCTAGAGGGCATTATGCTAATTGAAATATGTCAGACTGAGAAAGACAAATACCATATGATCTCACTTAATGTGGAATTAAGAAAACAGAATAAGCAAACAAACAAAACAAAAATAGCCTTATAGATACAGAGAATAAACAATGGCTGCTACATGAGAGGGGCTTGGCGGAATGGGAAGAAAAGAAGAAGTGAAAATTGGTAGTCACAAAATATTCATGGAGATGTGAAATACAGTATGGGGAATATAGTCACTAGTGTTGTAAAAACTATGTATGATGTCAGATGGGTACTAGACTAGAAAAAAAAGAAAAATATGCATTTCCAGGAATGAGATACCACCCACTACAAGCTGGGTAGAGATATAAATAGAGAAGCTTACTCTTAGATAAGGAATCGATCTTTTTTAGTGTTTATATATTTTCAACTTATAGAGTTTCATCATTTCCACACACACACACACACACACACACACACACACAAAAAAAAAAAAAAACAAAAAACAAAACAAAAACTTGTCCTTTTAGAAGTTATTCAGAAATATGTTAAAGAGTAAAGGACTTGACTACATTTACTTTAGTTAATATTTTTAAAAATGTTTTTGTGTAATGCCTAGTGGTCATTTAGCTTATCTCTAAATGCCAATCTCCTGTGTTCATGTATACACAGTTCTGCATTTCCTCAGAAACTTTTTGTAATAAAAAGGCGTGCTGAATTTTTTGAGTGTAAAAATAATTTCAGTCACATAAAGTAAGTATATCTTTAAATTTTCAAACATTTTTTAAAGAAATCATCAATAAAAGGCATTAATGCTATCACGACAGAATCAATGACAAAATAATAGATGCTATACAATATACAAAGGGTGCCAAAAAATGTATACACACTTTAAGAAAGGCAAAAGAACTGTATTAAAATTATAATACTCAATATATACTGATAACAAAAGATGAATACAAGTCACGTTTGACTTCTGCAATTACAAGAGGTGCTCAAAGTGGTTACCATCAGCTTAATTTTAAATGTTTATAACAGCTTTACGCATAATGGCCTCAGACTGAAATCAACCTAAATTTCCAACAAATGGTGAGTGGATAAATTTTGATATATCACATATTAGGATACTACTCAGTCTATATAAGGAGGAACAAGCTACTGACGGAAACAATTATATGAATGAATCTCAAAAGCATCATGCAAAGTGAAAGAAGCCAGATTCAAAGGGTACATAAATGTATGATCCCATTATATGACATTCTAGATAATTCAAAATTATAAAGGAGGACATTAGATCTGTGTTCCCAGGGGCTGCAGGTTGGGAGGAGCTGACAACACAGGGCACAAGGAAGCTCTCTGGAGTCATGGGAATATCTGTATCTTGTTTGTCATGCTGGGGATCCTGTTTACCTTTGTCAAATATCATTGAAATGTACCTTAAGAGGAGTGAATTTTATTTTATGTTAACTCAATAAACCAGACTAAGAAAGCAAACCAAAAGCTAGGCTTTGGTTTTCCTATAAAATTGAAGAATCTAGATGTAGGAGAAATTGAAGGTCAAAATTTTTCAGTTCCTATTCAATTTGCTGTTGTATGTCTTGGAACCATACATAGTTGGAAATTACAAAGAAAAGTATCTCAATAGAAGGAAGTACTTGCTAACAGTCCAAATGGAGTACACTGCTTGGAGGGGCTGTTGGGGTGGGTTTCTTAAACAACATTTTAATAGTTGTAACAAAGAAAAAAATCCTATGGTCAAAAAATATTGGGAAATCTATGTTCAAAAATATTAAATAGACCTTTTCTTTCCGGATTCTATTAGAGCCTTTAATGTATGCAATATGAAATACCTAAAAAGGACTATAAAATCATCGTGTAGTATAAAGGTGAGGTTGTAGGTGATGGTTAGGTTAAAAGTCCTTTAAGGATTTCTTCTAATGCAAAGACTCCAAGTTTTCTTTTTAAAAGAAATGTATTCAAGATGTTAGGCTGTGGCTTACAAATAAAGAATCACCAGAAATATAAATTCTTAAGAGCTAGGACAAGTAGCATTTATAGTGGCAGGGACCATATGTTCTGTTTATTTTCTGTACCTCATAATACAGTGAAAGCAGGAAATATTCACTGATTTGCATATGAATAGAAGTTCCATCAACACAGAAACAAACCAAAAACTGAAACAAAGTTGTACTGAAAGACCACATGGTATAGAATACACGATCCCTTCTATCTTTCCTAAAACATGTTTGCTGTTATATAAACTGTTTGCATTTTCAGGGCCCATTGTTTGACTTTGAAAACATGGAAATGAATCCACTTGACGCAGTATAAAGGGACATAGTCTCAGAGAGAAAATGTCATTATTTCTTGCTCCTCCAATACCTATGCTGGGACTCACTCTCCTGTCATTTATGCACCACTCCTTCCAGGGCCCAGAGAGGGACTGAGGGGCCTGCGGCTGAGCAATGAGCTCCAATAGACATTGTTTCCAACATCAATTACATAAAACAGAAAATATGTTTTCTGAAACAACAAAAATATATTAAACTGATAAGGTATTATTATACTCAGTGTTTAATAAAGCTAAGTTAAATTACACAGAAAGAAGCTTCTTCCTCTTTATAATTTGCTCTATTAGAATTATGAGGAATTTTCTGTGATTATTGTTTACAGCTGGCAAATAGACTAGTAGAACACATCAGCATGCATGACAAATCACACCCATACATATACGTATGTATACGACTGTCATTCTGGTGTTTGGGAAAGAATGCCCCTAATGAGCCTTATTGCATTGAAATGATAGGGGACTACAAACCAATGCAGGTTAATATTATCCCTGAAAAGGAGGTCTGCAATAGTCACTGCCATAAGATACTCAGTGGTGATTATAAAAAAGGCAGGGAAAAACACATCTAGAGGAGAATGAAAATGTCTAGGGCAATATATATATATATATATATATATATATATATATATATATATATATATATATATATATCAAGAAGAATAAATATTCATAATATATTAAGAATTTGAAACTAGAAAAGCCCTTTTTATATTTCACTTGATTATAGCACTTGGATTAGTCTAAGTATCATTGGTCTTTTTGTCTCAACTAATTATTTGTTTATTCATATATTCATTCAAAATTGTTAATTGGGCAATCTATACTGGGCTTTTTTCCCCAAGATGAAAATATATATATTTATTTGTTTGTTTGTTTGTTTGTTTGTTTGTTTGTTTGTTTTCTGAGGGGATAGGTGAAAAAGGTGAAGGGGATTAAGAGACACAGACTTAATAAAATAAATAAGTCATGGGGATTTAATGTACTACATAGGGAATATAGTTAATAATATCACAACAAATTTGTATGGTGACTACTAAGCTTATAGTGGTGACCACTTCATAAGGCATGTAAATGTCAAATCATTGTGTTGTACACCTGAAACTAACATAATATTGTATGTCAATATTTTAACTATATATATATATATATATATATATATATATATATATATATAAAACTATATATATGTATATATATACAAATCTGTTAATTTTAAAAAAATATATAGATCAATTAATAAAACAGAAAAGACCCTACAATAATTCAGTGCAAAAACAAAAGCAAAACAAACCTACTACCTACTACTAAACAGTCTCCCTTCACTCTACTTCAATTCAATCTCTATAGTTCACTCAACCTTTTCATTCACACACATTCCACAATGAATCAAGTTACTAATTTTAAAGGAAACTCCAAAATGATCTTACATATATTAGGAAGAGTATCAGGGCATTATTACTTAATTTGTTCTATGTTCCACTGAGCACCAATTCTACAACTGGCAGAATGTTAGCTAGTGATAGTACAATGAAGAATAAAAAGAATAGAGAATAATGCCAAGGCAGAATGTTAAAACTGTAAACAAATGCATAGGATACTACGGAAGTCCAGGATGAAAGATATAAAAATAATATCTACTTAAATATGAGGTTGAATGTATGATTGCTGATGTGAACTGTTTACCTAGAAATAAAAACATACAGAAGTTGTTAGTTTCCATATTAATACTTTTTTAACATTGAACAATGAATTTGAAAGCCTATGTATACACGAGTAAAAAACATTTTAACTGCTGAATTATGAAAATTTTCAAACATATGTCAAACTGTGAAATCTGCACTACTCAGATTTAACAAATGTTAACATTTTGA
Organism: Rhinolophus sinicus; assembly: GCF_057876585.1. NCBI lineage: Eukaryota > Metazoa > Chordata > Mammalia > Chiroptera > Rhinolophidae > Rhinolophus > Rhinolophus sinicus. The sequence goes on from NC_142504.1 coordinate 36,539,620, forward strand.
TCAAGATTTTTAAAAAATAAGTTAAATATGGATACAGCCAAATAGAGACAAAGCTCATTTTTATAGCATCGCCAAACTATTCCCACACCATTGCTCCCCATCCCCCCGAAAAGATAAAAGTAACCATTATTCTGATGTTTTTATGCTTTTACTATATATATGTTCATATATATGTGTTTATATACCAGGTCTGACAATTATATTCCTGAACTTGTTGCAACGATATTGCTAACCTTTTATGATATCCGAGGGGTTATTCATTACGAATTTGTACGAACTGGACAGTTAACCGAGTTGACTATTTGGAAGTGCTGAAAAGGCTGCATATAAAAGTTAGACGACCTGAGCTTTTCGTCAACAATTCACGGCTCTTGCATCACGACAATGCACCAGCTCACAGAGCACTGTCTGTGAGGGAGTTTTTAGCCAGCAAACAAATAACTGTATTGGAACACCCTCTCTACTCACCTGATTTGGCCGCCAATGACTTCTTTCTTTACTTGAAGATAAAGGAAATGTTGAAAGGAAGACATTTTGATGACATTCAGGACATCAAGGGTAATACGACGACCGCTCTGATGGCTATTCCAGAAAGAGTTCCAAAATTGCTTTGAAGGGTGGACTAGGCACTGGCATCAGTGCATAGCTTCCCAAGGGGAGAACTTCAAAGGTGACTGTAGTGATATTCAGCAATAAGGTATGTAGCACTTTCTCAAGGATGAGTTTGTGAACTTAATTGTCATACTATATATATATATACAGTAAACTATAACCTGCAAACTAGTTTATATGTACACACACAGCACTCCCCCCACACACACACACATACATACACACATGTAATCTTCTTTTGGGGGACTTGAAATGTATAGAGAAACAGTATACCATATACATATTTTGCAAATTAATTTTTTTCGCTTAACTTTTTAAAATTGGCATATGTAAATGTAGTCAATTATATTTGACTGCTCTATAGCATCTCATTGCATGGAATTTTCAGCATATTAGTACCAACTACCCACTTACTATAAAAGGTTAGTTGCTGGCAAGGGAACTTGAGTCAAGAAAAGTTTGAAGGTAATGGGGCTAGTAGAAAATGGAAAGTAGAAAGAAAAGATCTAATAGAAAAGGAAGAGTTGATGATGGAAGAAATGAAAGGGATTGTTGAAGCAATCATCTAGAGTAGGCAAGCTTGGAAGGGATCTAATGCAGAGCTGAGGGAATTCCTTTTAGACAGGAGAACATAACAGGTAGTCTTGGATATAGGATAAGGGTATGCAAGCAAAGATAATTATAGGTAGATGAATATTTTGTGGGTGTTTGTAGATGTTCTCTGCAGATTACTTCAATATTCTCGTTAAAGTGGGAAACAAGACTTACACGTATTTGTGACAGGAAAAAGACCAGATCTGCATCAGCCTAGTCCCATTTTACTTGAATTCTCCTAATCACTCCAATAGATCTTTCTACCCATGTCTATAAATACATAGATCACATTACTTCTATATCATTTATGAGTATTTTTGTGGCTATATTTCCCAGACTAGCTTAAATATAACGAATATAAATTCATAGTCATTAGCTATTTTCAAAGTTTTTTATTCCACTACTGAAATAATAGTGTGATATGGAGAATATCATTTCTTTTAACTTTTCATCCTTAAAATGAGGGGTTGCTTTCCAAGGTTGTTTCAACAATAGTATTGTAGGACCACAGGTACATGTTGTTATGAAACAAACAAAAACACAAGAAAGAGGGAGAGAGAGAGAAAGAGAGAGGAAGAAGGAGAGGAAGGGAAACAAATACTCCAAATTCTCAGGATGATGAAAGTCTTGAAGTCATTAGTAGTTGAATGGACTTTCAAATAGAATGAAAATAATAAATTTTAGAATAATTTTCAGAAAAATATATGGTACCTAAGAAAATGGAGTGTTAGAGTGTATGCATATATATTTATTTTTCCCTTTTCCTTCTGGGAAGCATCAATAATTCTGAAAATAAAGTTTACCACAGTCTAATATTTTTCTTAATATGTTTCAATTGAATAGGTATGGTCAAGTGTTTTGAAGTTATTTAAACACTAGATTACTGTTCCATTTATTCCATCACTAATTCATTCAACAAATATTTACTGAGCATTTACTAGATTCCTGGCAAGGTGATAGGTTTAGGGATAATGATGAACAAAACTCAACTCATAATAATGTGAAGCTTATAATCAGATGTATAAAATAGATAATCATATAATAAATACACATAAAATCACAATTGCCATCAGAGCAGTTAATTTCATGCCACATTATGAGAGAGGAAAGAGACCTTATCATTTTTTTCATGAGAAAAATATACATTGACAACTAACATAGTACTAAAGATTCATAAAATTTCTTTATATGATGGTGGGATAGTCTTCCTTTATGTTCTGCCTGTATAAATAATAAAGTAGCCTTTACACATCGGTTGAACTGTAGTAAGTCCAAGAAACAGTAACAGCAATCCCACTTTTATAGACACATGAGTAAAATCTTTGTGCTGAAACACTGAACTTGTCTCAAATATAAATACCAATTATTTAATTTTCTGAACTATCCTGCATAAATTAACAATAGATTGGATTGTATGGTCTTCATTCCTAAATTTAAATCTTCTAAGCTAAAATTAGAATAATTTAATGAACGATTTTCAGTCTCATGGCAAAGAAGCATCTCTCCCAGGAAAGTTTATACTGTTTATTCAATTCCTACAATACAACAAAAGCATCAATAAAACTGACTCAATGAACCAAAACACACACATCAAATTCCCCTGGGCCAGTGACAAACCAGATAAGTATGCAGAAACTCCTGAATTATAAATGGTATGGTTCAATTCCTAAGCTATTGACCAAAAAGAGAAGTTCAATGTAATGGCAAAGATGGCTGGACTGTATTCCCTACTGATGAGGGGAGAAAACGTTTTCTTATAGGGAAAAAGCCTTTGATAATTCTCTCTATTATTTGTATAATCTCATAGGTATAGTTACAAAATAAAGGAACACCTATATGATTTTGAGTGGTAGTAAGAGGAAGATTCTATAACTGTTAATATATTTGATGAATCATTAATACCGAAAGCATCAAAAGTTGTCCTTTTCTTAGTGAATGCTCTCTTGAACAAGTCACTAAAGGTCAGCAGGCTAACTCATTAACTCTCCCTCTCTCCTTTAGTAATGGCCACAAAACATTGTGTCTTAATTCACCCATGCATACATATTCAATAATTCTATTTAATAGTTATTAAAGTTCTATATATGAATCATAAAGATAATTTAAGAGACAAATTGAAGCACTTCTCAAATACAATTTAGTACTATTTTTTTAGAATACAAAATCTAGATGTACGTTCAGATACTTGTTCAACCAGAAAATATGGCTGATTTTCAAAGATTTGTTTTTCTTGCCAACTACCTCTCTGTCTTAGAGATGATAAACAGGGTGCTGTTAAAGTGTCAAAGGATTAGTTGGCTATTTGTGATGAAATCTGACACAGAAACACTTTCTATTTCTCCTCAAAGATGATACAGATCATTTACCAAATGTCAATATTGCTGAAATTCTTAATTATCCCAACTGTATCCCAGCAGACAATAAAGTAAATTTCTCTTCCTACTGCATTTTTATATGTGACTTAAAACTTGAGACATTTGTAACAAAATATCAAAATAAAAACTAAGAAAAATATGAAATCATATGGTATTCGCCATTCTCTGTCTGGCTTACTTTGCTTAGCATAATATCCTCCGAGTCCATCCATGTTGCCACAAATGCCAGATTTCATTCTTTTTTAATGGCTGAGTAGGATTCCATTCTGTATATGTACCACATCTTCTTTAAATAATCATCTACCATGGGCACTTAGGTTGCTTCCATATCTAGCCTATTGTAAATAGCATTGCAGTGAACATAGGGGTACATACCTCTTTTAGAATTAGTGTTTTGGATTTCTTTGGATAAATACCCAGAAGTGGGCTACCATATGATTTCATTCATATGGGGAATCAAAAAAATAAACAAAAAAACAAAGCAGAAAAAAACTCATATACTGAGAACAAATTGATGGTTGTCAGATGGGAGAGGAGTTGGGTGAAAAAGGTGAACAGGATTAAGAAGTACAAATTGCCAGTTATGGACATAGTATGGGGATGTCAGGTACAATATAGGGAATATAGTAAATAGTATCGTACTAACTATGTATTTTGTCAGATGGGTACTACACTTATCTGGGTGATCACTTTCTAAGGTATATAAATGTCTAATAACTAGGTTGTATACCTGAAACTAACATAATACTGTATGTCAACTATAATTGAAAATAGAAGAAAAATATCTAAACAATATATAATGTTGCTACCACTGCAATTCATTTCCTAGTGAATTCTGAAACCTAATCCTATGGTTTTATGAACCTTTCACTAAGTTTTATAAACATGAAAAATGCAAGAATCTGTCAAGTTTAACAGGGGCACTCCACAATTACACTGAATATAACGCAAATATTCATTTTCCTGAATTATCTTTCATTAAAGATAATTAATGAAATGCATTTCATTTCAATGAAATGCATTTATTGAAAATTGGAGAAAAAAAATCTTGGATCATTTAAAAGCTTAAAATGGTTTTGGAGTCATAAAAAATTGAAAATGGATTTATATTTGTGAATAAGTTGAATGCTTTGTAAATTTAAATCATTAAAAAAAGACAAATCACAAAACTAACATCTTGAAAATATTTTAAAATCACCATTACACTTACGATAGAGTCGCAATAGAAATCTTCAAATAGATTAGTACCAAAACAGACAGTTCTTTCTCTCAAATAGTTACACTTTCTTGTCAGATGAAATTAGGAAATATTTATAGCAACCCAGTGCTAACGCAAGAAGAGAATGAGAATTGCATGTACATGAAGAGGAAGTGGCAGATTTCTTAAGAAAGTCCTGGGCGTGAATTATCCTTATACAAACTGTAAGAAATGTGACAGGGAGCTAACAAGAAAGCAGTGGTTTAATGATCCATAGGTCTATTGGAAGTCAGAGGTAATACCTGTATAAAGAGTTGTTGATCAATATTCACCTTTTAGCTAAAAATCCCAAACAAGACAGACAAACAAAAAATCATAGACAGACAACAGTTCAGTGGTTACCAGAGGGTAAAGGGAGGTAGGGTAATAGTAGAGGGTAAAGGGGGTCAAATATATGGTGATGGAAGGAGAACTGACTCTGGATGGTGAACACACAATGCAACATGTAGATGATGTATTATGGAAATGTACACTTGAAACCTACATAATTTTACTAACCAATGTCACCTCAGTACATTTAATAAAGATTAAAAATAAAATGAAAAGTAAATCCCTATTAATTAAAAAACCTTTTATGGTAAATACTTTGAGACACTTCTAACCCATAAGTAAATAATTTTTATTTGTTCAGGACCCTAATGATACAGTAAAAAGTAGGATTCACTAAGATTCCTTAACTAGTTACCCCACCTCTGAATAGTTCCCCCATTTCCATACCTATTAGGAGGATCTTTGAATTTCTATTGATGGCCACAGAAAATTTTCAGCCTGAGGTCTGCTCCTGATAAAGGGACATCGTCTGGGAGCTCAATCTATATTCAAGTTAAGAATAGAAGTCAGGAAATATTCTAAGTATTGGTGATATTAGGACCAGAACAAAAGATAAATGTATCACACAAGTTTTTATTTTCTTGGATTTAATTCTTTATTCACTAAACTACTTACGACAAGAATTCAATTGACTATACTGAACAAAATATATGTACCAGATACGAGCCAACCAAGAAGAATTACCCAGAAGTTTGTAATGACTGGCAAACAAAAATAACTGGGTAAATAATAATGGCAGTAATGATACTCAGAGCTGTAACCAAAAAACAAAAATACTTTCATGGTACAATCTGTGTTGTATTGTTCATAATTGGATATCATATATCATATTTATTCCAAAATTTTCTGATTAGCTATGATTCAAGACTCAAGTATTATGACAATTTTAATTTGAAGGGCAAAGGAAAGGGAAAGGAAACTTCAGAGATTACCCTGTTCACTAAATGCATTTCTGTCGTTTTGCTTCTTTTATAGGGAAACACCCCAGGATCTCTTCAGAAATCAAAATACAGACTAAAAATAGGACATCCTAAAAATGTGTGCCAGATGTATTATATCTAGGGCTTTTCTCACCCCAGGGTATTTGCCAACTCCCACTTGACACATCCCAAATATTTTTAGCACTTCAAAGTCTCTTATTGCTTGCACAGCTGCTAGCTAAAAATACTTACACTGTATAATGCTACTTTATAAGTCAAAGATTATTTTTCCGAGTATCATTTATTCAGAATATGCTTTCATAATGAGCTCAGGTGGAAGCAAGCTGGCTCAGAACGAAGAAGGTCAGAGCAAGAAGCCCAAGAAATGCTCTAAGCATAGGAATAAAGTCAAGGGTCAGTGATTTTAGGACAATTGACCATGTAAATCTAAAGGAAGGTATCAAAAGTTAAGACCATTCTACAAGCATTAAGAGGTGGATGGGACTCAATTAGCTGAATTTCCAAAAAAAATCCTAATTGACTAGGCTGCCTGTCGCAGCTAGAGCGGGCATCTTAGAGAGGTATAGTTGAGTAATGATAACACTGATGAGGTTTTGTAGGAGATAGTAGGGATACATTCATGGATTAACTGGGTGTCAGGAAGAGAAAAGACAAGCTCGTGGAAGGCGGGTCCACAAAATAACTCAGTTATGAGAATTAAGCACACATAGCAAATATTTAAATACACAGTAATTTAAGGACAAGGTTCAAACAAAGTAGTTTCTATTACTATAAATGAGGAAGTAATGAGGATATGATTGAAACCGTTAAAAGGGGCAAAATTTACTAGGAAATATGTGTGCTTGAAGGAGAAGTGGCGATCACTTAGGATAAAGCTGGAAACCAATTACTGAAAACTGTGATATCTAGATCAGAGAAGGAACCAGGGAGAGGGGGAAAGGGAGAGGGAAGAGGGTTGACATAGACAAAGAAATTCTGTAAATTCAATAAACTTGTTCTCTAACAGCACTAGTCTCAGGGACTGGGATAAGATAAAGCCGATTTCCAGGCTGCCTATAAAATGAGAAATACATAGGGTCATGAATTCCAGCCGTTCTCCTTGTAAGCTTAAATTGTGATTCAGAGTGAGCGTAGTGTCTTAGTTCTTCAACAAAGGGATACTCCTCTTCATATGCTGAAAACATTTCAACTCTCAGTTTAAAGCACAATATTGTTTTCTAGTACAAGCACTAGCCATTTATTCCTTTACTAAGATTAGTCTGCTTTTCTCAGAAACACATCTGACTTTTTGAAACTCTTGAAAAACAAAAACTCTTTATTTCTATATCCAGTTAAATTCGAATAGTTAACAGAATTTGATTCTACAGAGCGAGTATTCACTCATGTCCAATCCAATGATTATTTGTTGTTTTTTTGTTTTGTTTTTTAATTCAAGTTTATTGGGGTGACAATTGTTAGTAAAGTTACATAGATTTCAGGTGTACAATTCTCTATTACATCATCTATAAAACACATTGTGTGTTCAGATTATTTTTAATAGGGCAGTCTGAAAGTTGGCTCTGACTTACCATATTCAAATAGCAAATTCTAAAAATTCTAAAAAAACAAATCTGTCAATTTTGGCACTGCTTTTGTGATTAGGGCACACGGGGGAATATAGGAACATTTTCAATGAGATCTTGAAGGACCTAGTTCCTCTTCACTAAATCTCCAGAATTATGAGCTGCCACTCAATTTTTCATTCTTTTAGAATCTCTGCACTTGTGTAACAAACTGAAAAGCAGCTGTTTCTTTCTGTTTTTTCTTTTGTTTCCTGGCAGACATCTAGCTCTGATTTGTAATTTTGTAAAACCTAAGACATAAGTATAAAGTAGCATGTTTTGTTTTTGTTTTTTAAAATGAGATCAGAGAGGTAAAAAAATTCAGAAAAACTACACATTCTATGTAAATACAAGTTGGTATTATCTTAGATTGGTGTTATAGGTACTTCTGAAGAGGGAATTAAGAAAATCACCCAGCAGCTCTTATGGATGCTTCAGTGTTGAAGAGGGGAAAAGATGGATTAGGGAATGCTGGCTAACAACAGTGGGATAGGACAGTATTTCCACACACACACACCTCCATTTGGGGCTTTGTAAGGAAATCATAAGATGTAGACAATTCCTGTGATTTTAAATAAAAGATACCAATAACAAGATTCTAATATGCTGAACTTTGTCATTAAATGGAAATATAAAATGAGGACACACAGGAAAGATGTAGAATATAAAGTGCTTCTCTGTCCTCAGTAAGTACTTATCAGTAGAATTGGATGTGGTTTAAAAGCATGCAGTTTTATATGTCCTTTATTGATACTCAAAATTTTCTATTTCCAATTTCAGAAATGTAAGATAGATAACTTGCATCTAATTTATTAGAAGGCCAAAGTTGAACTAAATTTTTTCCTCAAAAGCAAAGTGTAACTGAAACAAAAGACTAAATGAAGCATTTACTTTTTTGGCCTTTTTAACTAATCCATTACTATTATGTAAATCAAAATTATACAATAGATCGATTGCTGTCACATCGATGGTTGTAAAGATCCTTGTACATCCTTTATTAACTATACAGTATATTTATAAGATAAATCAGAAAAATATTAATGTCTTTAAATGGATTTTAGTTAAAATAAGTGCTAATTTTTGTAAGATCTGAGAAGAATTACCTTTGGTACATAAATGTCATTTTATAAATATACATACATGAGTGTACACATGAATCATACATATATCTCAACACTCTGGTAGTCTCATAATAATAATTTTAGAACTGCAACAGTCTGGTAAACATATTCTGACTATAACTCATAAAAGTGAAATTTCAAACACTATATTTAGTTCAAAGTTGTGCGTTTAAATGACCATAGCATAAAGTGACAAAGGGTGTTGCTTAGCTAATAGCTCATTAAAAAACAAACAAACAAACAAACAAACAAAACCCACACATTTTCAAATCATTATATCTAATTGAGAAATAAGAGCAAATGAAGTAGAGGATTCAACAAGCTGACTTCTAAGTCAATAAATGAGATTTGTAAAATCTACTTATGGAAGAAATCATTCAGTAATATAGAAGTTTTTTCTACTCTACAGTTATTTATAAAATGTATTTTGCTCATGAGGAGCTTCGGGTAAACTGGGATAAGCAAATTTCATTACAAATAAAATCTTGAATATGCATATACCATAGGAAATAGGTTAGAAAACTATCTTTATAATATTTGCTTTAATATTTATAGTAAAAAATTCAATAAAAATTTTCATTATGTTATATTAAGGGGAAGGATTAAAATTTTTCCTAGAGAATGTGGGGTTCCACTTTTTCCCTTTTACTTTATCTGCTGTATGTAAGGTTCGGAGTGCTTTGATCTTTGGATATTTGAACATATGTATTGTATTTACTATAGGAATATTGCCGAGAATGTATTAAGTTATGTTTTCCTTTTTATTAGACCCATAAGAGAAACATCTCTTAGGTTTCAATATTGCTCTTAGGTTGGTGCAAAAGTAATTGCGGTTTTTGCAATTATTTTTAACCTTTTAAATCGCAATTACTTTTGCACCAACCTAATAGCTAAGTGGTTTGCTTTTATCTAGCATGTAGAGTAAAAACAACAGACGGTATTTCTCATTCACATTGTTCCCCAGAGAGCTGAGAGTCAAATTTAAGGCTCACTTCCCACAAAATCAAGCATTGATACAACATGCATTTGGTTTCCTAACTTCACTCCTTGCTTCATTTTCATTGTTGTAACCACATTCCTGTCTTCCCTAGATTTCTTCATGTACATACCTTTCCTCATTTCCTGGACATAGTTTTGCAAACTGCCTCGGATACGCTTTAGAACAGTGTGAGGATAAATAAATGTATAGGTATATAAATGCATTTATTGCAAGAGTCTATTGGATGCTATATCTGAAAATAAACTTGTGGTTCATTTGTCCCAATCAATTGCATTTTAGCTCATTTGTCATTCAGCCCCACGGAACACTGCCCTCCCCCACCAAAGCAAAAGCTGGTAGTAGCGAGATGGTACACCTATCTTGAAAGTTACCAGGTGAATGTCAGTAGCAACGTTATATTAGTAGTTACAATCTCTAACTTAATTCCAGTTGTGTAAAACTGATACTATAACAGCAGCAGCTAATTTCCTTCTGACTAGCAATACACTTTTATAGACTATAATTTCTAAATTACAAGACAATTATTAAGAAGGGTTCCAATTTATGATTTTTTTTAATAATAGTTCTACATTTTAGGGAGTTTTTAAAAACCTTCTTTACTAACTTTAGTACTTATGGTAGTTATATTTTAATGGTAAGTAATGCCATATACTTTCCTATGCTTGAATTGTATTTATCTGAAGTTCTTTCAACATCTGTCCAGCCTCTCTCATACTATGCAGGCTCAGAGCTCTTGGATGTTTCCTTTTTTGAACTGCTTTGAAGTATAGACCTTCACCTCTGGTGGGTTCTGTACTTAACACATGTCTGACTACAAATTCAACTACTTTTCTTCTCTACTGATCTGTGTAATGATTAGGATATAAGAAGTCATGACTGACATTTAAAATCAGGCTTGTCTCAGAATGTAGGCTGTTAATCAGAATTATTGCACTAGGGAAAACTATTACTTTTGTAGTTTAAGCCATGCTGGGATAGAGGAGTATCCGGATCATAGATTCTGAGACAGTCTAGGACCAGATCTATGTAACCGCACGAAACGGACTATACTAAATCCACTTCAACTCAATTTGCGAATTTTGGAATCACAGGAAAAAAAAAAAAAAAAAAAAGCAAGGCTATTTGTGAGCCAACATAACAAGCCTTTAAATATATATATATATCTCAATCATTCTCTTGCCATGCATAGACTTAGGAAAATTTCACATTTTGTATTAATAGAGAGTGCTTCCTTTGAAAGGGACAAATTGGATGTTAAAATGTCCAGCTTTAGGAATACAGCCCTTCTCAATGTGTAGGCTAGCAGTGCTCCTGTTTTCTAGAGTACAGCAGCCTTTTTTGGTTAACAATTGAGCCTGACATCCATTTTGTCATGCTACATTAAAATTCCCTTCCTCTATTCCAATGAATGAAACTGTTCCATGTTACCCAATAACTAAATACCAATTATTTAAGATTTTGTTTTTATTTTCACTTCACTTTTGGTGAACAAATTTGGCTTAAAATTATCAACAGTTTATAAGTTCTAAGACTCTCCAGGCACAGAAAGAAATATCTAGAAATACAGCTTATGATTCTACCTCCACAGTTACATTTAAACCTGAAGCTCTACAGTGAAATATAACATATCCAGAAATAATAAATAATATGATGAAGGTTTGAAAGCTGAGCAATGTAAGTTCCCACCCAAAAATAAAACATTACTTTAACTAACTTGGTTTTCCTAGCTCAAGTGAACTACAAATTGCCAGCTCTTCTGTTTGCTTTTTGCTGAAGTCCCATATGTTGCCTTGATTTGGTTCAATTACATACTCTGTACGTAAGAAATATAGTCAGAGAATTCATTATAAAAATACATGTGCATACACCCAAGCTCACGGGAAACAACTCATTTTACTATAGAATCGGGGAGAATATATTTTGTCTCCTTAGGCCTTAAAAATTGAAGCCATGGAACATTTTACTGAAATAAAAATTAATCTTGATTTATCAATATATGTACAACCAGTCTAAGTTCCATTTTAGAAACTACTACATAGTGGTTGAGAATGGTACAATTAATTACATTAACTTTTAAAATTATAAAGAGGCACGCATTACACTGTACAATTAATTTTCCATTATGAAATTTTAAATAGTATTGCACAATTTTATTGATGTAAACATTTTCTGTAAATATTCAAAATTAAAGTAAGATTCTAGTGAAACAAGACATTCTTATTTTTTAACTCTGCTCAGCAGATAGAGCAGTAACTCATGCAAAAACCATTATGAAATTTAACATAACATGTCCTTTGAATGAATCAGCCAGTGATCCTCCTAAATTTTGACTTGATAGTAGGAGATCTAAAGTCCCTTTATCAAAACTTAACTGAACAACAACAAAAAAACAAAGCAAAACAAAACAAACAAGAAAAGAAACAAAAAAGCCCAACAAATACAGTAGTTTAGATAATTGAAATATTGCCAATAATAATAATAGTTTATACCTCTTTAAAGGCACATGTCAATGGATTGTCATGTTTCTTTTAGAAGATTTATTGAACTATGAAACTAAAACTAAGATTCCTTTACTGCTTGTCTTGTCCCTTCTGTACCACATTAGCACCGATGCAGACAGTTTATCTTGCTGAGTTTCAAAAGGATCTAAGTAAAGAGAAATTCTATTATCTTCCCATAAGAGATTATTCTCTTTCATTACTCAAGTTTCATTACCAAGGTAGTTTTTGCTGATAATAATGCCCACATATTCTTTATCTTAATTTATTTTTACTATATCTAGATAAATCTCGAATTAATCATTTCTTTCCTTTCAAAATACTTTCCTCTTTCAGATATTAATGAATTTTAAATTCCCCTACTTTCTTTGATCTATGTATGTATTCTGAATTACTCTCATCTTTAAATATTCTGTGACTTCCTTCAATTTTCTAACAATTTTCTTCTAATTAAAAAATAAAGTACAGTGGGAGATATGGCATCAGGTTTTCGAATCAATCTCCTAGAGTATTGTGACAAGGAACTTCCCCGCGACCCTTTTTATATTCTACAGTCAAAAGTTAGTACTTAGCCATTATATTTATCCTGGCAATCTTGATGCAATTTGCAAGAGTCTTAGAAAATATCTTATAAACAACATTTTACTAAAGAAGCAGTCGAGTGTGTATACAGGTTGCATAATGGGCAGCACTCTATTCTGAGAACAGAATTTTGATTTCCTGATTCCAAACATACACTTAAAAAGAGCAAGCTGTTGAATCTCTCCTGTTTTCATTTGAATCAAACAATATACCAGACAAAAATGTTGTGTACAATTCTACAAGATCCATGAGTAATGTTCAGCTGCATTTTCTGTAGAATCATTATATTCTTCATTAGTTTCAACATGTACAACTGCAGCCTTTGTACAAATATTATAATTTAACATGTTCCAATAACAGCAATGACACTACTGCATCCAATGTGTTCTGATCACTTCAATATTAATTTTTTAAAAGCTCGTTATATTTCAGCAAGTTTTGTCAGCTGAAGAAGCTAGGCCTGCATATTTGAACAAATAATCTTTTACCAAAAACAATTACTGAAACTCATAAATATACATATAGCTTTAATATGAGTGGTATTATATTCCTTCTAAAACCGTACTGCATAATTTTCTTGTATTTTGAGTAGATCCTGGTGATTCATAATATAATATCCATCTAAAAATATGTAGTATTCTATTTTACAATGTAACAGATTAAAGTGTTACTAAAGATCTATAATTATAACATGTCAGTGCTCTTACTACAGAAACAAAAACCACAGAGAACTATGATATAATCTAACTGACATATGTTAAGTAGGCATTCCTCTAGATTTCTAAATAAGGAAAAAGAAATGATCGGCAGCACATGATATTTACAACTTATTCTATAAAGTCAAAGACACAATTGTCACTAATCTTTAATTTTTCTTTGCCAAAGTAAGGCTTCCCAGATGCATGGAATTTCCTAAGCTGTTCAGTAGCAACACAATACTGGGGGACAATTATGTTCAATTGGAGCCACAAGCACTGCTTTCATTATCAGTATTATTATGACAGATTATAATGCACTAGCCTCAGAAAGTACCTTGTAACATCACTGTACTTAAGAAACCCTTGAGTGTTTGTGACAATTAATGATTTTTATTCATTTATACTTACTTGATGTGTTTTACTGTTCAAATCTGATCTGTCTATACCTTGACACAATATGTAGCACAGCTTACGCATAAAAAACTTGGGATCTAGCTCTATACATTAGTTTTGAAATAAATAATAGAACACATAAACAAATAGCCTCCCACATTCTTCTTTCCAAGTTAAAAGTGTCTTTGAAGTCAGTACAGCTCAAAAACTTCCCCCAAAGATCTTTCATTTTAAATAACCAATATGAATATTTATGCCACAGATATATTTTGCCTTCTTTACAAAATAAGTTTAAGATGATTTTTAATCTTAAATAAATGCATGTATTCCAAATGTTTGTTATAGGAGCCATTTGAATTATTTTTGATACCACTAATTAACTAAAGCTTTTGTACTATAGAGCATAAATTCCTTTATAACATTTTTGAATGTATAATTTTAAATATATTATAGCATAGGCATTGTTTCAATACTTATATTTTTGTGATGAACCTAAAATTTCAGTGTGTCTATTTGATTTTTGGTAATGAATCTTAAATACTACCATTAAATTAATAATTATAGGTCCAGGGAGTTTCAGTCAAGATGGTGAAGTAGATAAATGCTGCTAACCAGCTCTCATAACCACATCAACATGACAACTAAACTACAAACAACCGTCATTGAGAGTCACCTGAAATCTTGCTGAACTGAAGCCCTACAACTAAGTCATTTAGAAGAAGCCACCTTGAGACTGGTAGGAGGGGCAGAGACACAGGATAGTCTGGCCCCACACTGTGGAGGTCCCCAACCCAAGGAATGAGGGGTCCCAGCCCCACTCCAGCTCAGGGTTTCAGGGCCAGGGAAAGAAGTCCCCATATTTTCTAGCTGTGAAAACCAGCAGAGATTGTGGATGAGTGAGATGGAGGGTGGCTGCAGTCCTACGTGCTCCTCTTAAAGGACCCACATATGGCCTTACTGACAGAATCACTGCCAATTAACTCCAGCTAATTCTGTTCACATCATCTCTGGACTGCCTTGTTCCTCTGATATCTCTGATAGTATTACCAAAATTAATTTGTAAATAGGTCTATTGAATTGGCTTACAGACAAACCAGTGCTACATAAATTAAGTATAACTCAGAAATATACAAACTAACCCAAACGTTTTTCAAGTTCTCATGATCTAGGATAATATTTAGTAAATCAAGCCAGTTTAAGTTTGTTGGTTTAATTAAAACAGACATGTCTTTGGAGTTATCAGAATTAAATATAATACTTTTATTGTACCTAGGTTTATCAAAAGACAAATTTGCTCATGTTATCTTTGTGAATTCTTGTAGGTTGCTATCCATTTACTATTGCAATTCAATTACGATTGCAAAAGACAGAAAAGCAATTAAGAATTACTTTTATTATTCCTTGTGTTACCAAATAAACCATTTTTCTATAAATAAATAGATAAATAAATAATAGAATTTGTCAGCAAGAAACATGACTTGAGATGTGTTAGCTGTCTCATGTCTCATGAAATTTTCATGAGTAATCTAAACATAATTGGTAAGAACAAGTGAATTAAATAGATGTAAGTAAAAGTTTACACATGAACTTTCCAAAATAATTTTGTTTAATGGTATGTCTACTAAAAAATGGTTTCAAAACACCTTTTTTTGGTAACTTAAAACCTTAAAATTATACTAAGTTAATGATGTCTGTTAGTAAACATGTTTTGTATGTAACACATTGAAAAATTTTACTATGAAGAAGTATATACTTCCAGAAATTATGAAATGTATTTATCAATTTGTCAATCCACAGAATGCTAGTGAAACAGACACTGCAACATTTTTTGCTTCTTATTTTTCACTAGGAATTAAAGACTCTAAAATACTCTATTTGTTTAATTTTTGTCTGTATTTGAAAAGAGATTGTGAAAGTTCCTTTACCTTTTAAGTAATCGATCTGGACAGCAAAGATTTTGTGTCTTATGAAAATAATTTACTTTGCTTCATGTTGTCTTCATCAGGTTTTTGATTACTTAAGAAAACACAGTCTCAGTATTAAAAGAGCTAAGTTTTGTTCACAAGCTGTTTAACCTTCTGTATTTGCTTTTGAACTTCTATTGTAACTTTGGTTAAATAGGTAAGTATTATTTCTAATCATCTGTGATCCTATTTAGTGAAATGTCCAAACCTTTTAGATGTTTCAACAACTTCCCCAAATCAAGTTCTAGTCTTTTTAAATTAAACTTATTGGGGTAACATTGGTTAGTAAAATTATATAGGTTGCAAGTGTACACTTCTATAATACATCACCTGTATATTTCATTGTGTATTCACCATCCAAAGTCAAATCTCCTTCCATCACAATATAATTGACTCACTTTACCCTTTTCTACCCGCCCCCACCACTTACTGTCTGGTAACCACTAAACTGTTGTCTGTGTCTATGAGTTTTTATTTGTCTTGTTTGTTTGTTGCTTTCAGTTTTATATCCCACAGATGAGTGAAATCATACGGTTCTCAACTTTTCCTGTCCGACTTATTTCACTTAGCATGAAATAGAGTCTTTTTGATTTAAACTAAAATTGAGATTTCCCAGAGGGTCCCTGGAAAAATTTCAGAAGAGTTATATCTCACTTGGTAAAATGTTAAACTAATTAAGTTTATTTGATATGTTAAATTACATGGAAAGCATTATCAAATAAGAAGTAATGTTTAATCTTCTTAGCTTATATTGGTATGGCTGCACATTATTAATATAAGTGTTCTAGAAATTTTATAAAATTACTAAAGATCTGCTCTGTCCTGGTATAATGTTATCAGTTATAATACTAGTTATCTTAAAATGTTGTGTGTCACAGAAATAACCAAATTCCCTAGTCAATTCCATTATAATAAACTTTCGTCAGATCTTTAACCATGGGCCTTTTTAGTTTTTGTGTCATGTACAGACAGTAAATGTTTTGTTCTGACACTTTTGCAAAAGTGACATTCATGGAAAATACCCTAGCCAGTTCTCTTGACCACTGACACCACTGCCAAATTACATGTCAAACCCTGGGTGCATATTTCACAACTAAAGAAAGTTCCATATCACATCTGGTGGTTTGCAAATGCCAGAGTCCTCAAAATCAATTTTACCAAGAAGACAAATAGCCAACATCAAGATAGACTGCTTCCTCCCCTGATGTTGGATCAAGACCATTTATTTCCATTCCTCCCGTAACCATCCTTTTCCTAATTCTTATACCATGAAGGCCTTTATGATTCTTTTGTCCACTCTTTGCCTGCTCTGGCCTAGAAAGATAATTTCACTGTTCACATATCTCAGACCATTACAAAGGGGGGCCATCCAACTTTCAGATGTCTGTTGGCTCTGCCATACTGCTGGTGATCCTATGGTTCTGTATATGACAAAATTCTCCCTGATTTCCAGTGCCCCAGTTTCTCTGGAACAAACTCAGCCCTCTCTCTATCATGTCAGTCTCCCTAACTCTGAGGGTCCATTTCCCTGCATCTGGTTAATAATCCCACACCCGGGGAAACTTGTGTTCAAACTCTGTATAAAGAAAGGGATGCAAGGCAATAGTAACCAGAATAAAACTGTCTATGCAATCTACAGACTCTTACATTTTACTGGTCTGTATACCTGTCACATTTCCAGTCCTGAGCCACCGATTCAAATGGGAATTACCAGGAGGCATTCATGAATCAAAATTTGCTTCCTTTGATAAATCACTTCTCTTCTAGCTAGGAGTAAATGCAAATGAAGCTATGATCAGAAACCTCTCCTTAACTTTTGGAGAAACTGCAGAATCTACCACTAAAGCAATAACTAGCAAAAATCTCTAAGCTGTCTAGCCATGTTATTGTTGATAAATAGCTCTGGCTTATCTTTCAGCCGAGCAAGTAAGTGTGCCATAGCCAGCACCACTTGCTGCATTTGGATTAACACTTCTGGGGAAGTTGAAACTCATTTACACAAAATCTGAGAAGAAGCCAGTTGGTTACAATAAATCCAATCTGACTGATTTGGGGATTTTTTTTTTTACTTATTCAACTGGTTACCAAAAGGATTGGACTCATGGGTTAGAACTATACTACAATTTGTTTTTTCTACACTATTTGTCATAGTATTTTGTGTCATGATTTTTGAAGGACTCAGTTGTTAATCTATCCAGCTTTTGTAAAAATAAGAAACCTGACAGATTGATTATTTGCCTGATGTTCTGAAATGATATCTAACACCTATACCCCTGACAATGTCTTCCTGCCTTGATCGCTATAAGAAATTGCTCAAATATGGCCTTTTGGTTGCTACTAACTCCAAAAGCTTTCCTCACCCTGAAGAAAGGTGTCCAATCATAACACATTGAAGAAAAATATACAATATGATCAGTCAAAAGGTGAAATGCATACTGAAGAAACACCTTGAAATTTATCGAGTAATCAGAACCCTTAACGCAGACTTGATCAAAAGGAGAAAATGTAGAAACAAGCTAAAATGGAGTCACTTATGTCAGGGACAAAATAGAAATGGTCATTGCAAGCACGTAAAGGAAACTTAGCCTCATCTTATGAGAATTTACAGCTCTTCTCGGAAATCAATACAAGACACCAGCCAATCTCCCAGCACCAAATCTGTTCAGGTCTCAGTATTTCTGTGTTCTCCTGACTCAGCTTCTCTGATCCAAATAAGACCAGTAGGCAACCAATCACTTGAAAAATCCAAATAACTTCTGCATTTACCTCATAAAATTATAATGGTCTGTGAGAAACTCAGAACTCATTGCTTCTGCATCCTTGAGTTTCCCGGCTTGGAGGTAAAAAGCCTTGCAATAAATTCATCTTTGTGCTTTGTTTTATTCAGCTTGCAAACTTATGTTTTTGACAAAGCTACATTCCTATTCTTTCATTTTTTTATTTCCAATATATAACACAATATGTAAAACTTTCCAGATTTTTATTTTTTCTGGATCATAGTGCTAAATTCTAACTATTGGAAAAATTTCAGTGTCTATTAACCTACACTTCAGGGTTCAACTAAAACATAAAAGGTAAATATGCAACAAAAAAATCTATTTCTGAAAATTAATTAATTCATAAATAGATACCTAATATAATTTTCTTCCATTACTCTTCCTTCCATTTATAAAGGCATAGGTCATGTGAGCCATTAAATTCAGCTACGTAATTTGTTCATAATGTGTACTCATCTTTAATTTTCTTGTTAAGGTGGGACAGACTCTCTATTGGGAACATTTATCCAAGAGCATTTCATGCATAACCAGAGAGAGTTTTAATATGTCACTGATTCTGTTTATGACAATATGCACTTTGGGAATTTAGAATTCACAAACTAACATTGCTAATCAGAGCAGGTAAAATTATTGGCAGTGTCTCATGAAAGGACATGTATCTGGAAAATGTTTGTACTAACAGGAAGTTGTGCTATCAAAATAAAAACCACTGGTAATAGAAACTCCCATTAAAGATAAGCAAATTAATCTTAATACTTGGTTGATATTATCAAAAGGATGCTCAGTTACCTAAAAGTATACATAGAATATTTCTTTCTTTCTTTTTTTTTAATTAAAGTTTAATGGGGTGGCAATTATTAGTAAATTTACATAGGTTTCAGGTGTACAATTCTGTAATACGTCATCTATGTATCACATTGTGTGTTCACCACCCAGAGTCAGTTCTCCTTCTGTCACCACATATTTGATCCCTTTTATCCTCATCTACCACCCTCCTCCCCCTTACCCTCTGGTAACCACTAAACTATTGTCCGTGTTTATGAGTTTTTGTTTCTTCATTCTGCCATAAGAAAAGATGAAACAGTACCTTTTGGGACAACATGGATGGATCTTGAGATTATAATGCTAAGCAAAATAAGTAAAAAAAAGTCGAGAACTATGTGATTTCACTGATATGAGGTATATAAAACTGAAAACAACAAAGGAACAAAACAAACATAGAATTTTTCTAATCCAACTCTTATTCATAGATCAATAAATAAAAACTGATTGCTAAAACAGGCTGGGGAGAGATAGTTTGCTATATACCATCCCAGTTTTTAAAAAAAAATGTACTGGGTTAAATCTAAATCTATATACAACACAAAAATAAGGCTCCCAATTGAAAATATTTAAAATTCTAACTTAGAGTGAGGCATATTTATCATAAGAATGTAATATTGTGTAAGCTAATAAATCCCTAGATTTACATTTTTTTCTGAATTTAAATTGCTTAATAAATAAACCAAAGACAAACAAAAATAAAAATCATATTTAAGTTAAAATATAATCCCTTCGCAAACAATTTCTTTTAAAAAAATAAGCCCATACATTTAATTTAAAAATGTACTGTTTTCATTTTTACTTCTATATTAATTCCCAGAAGTTTCTATATTATTTAAATGTGACACAGTCATTAAAACTAGTGAATTGTGCAAAGAAACCGAAATTTAACATTTTCTGGCCACTATTCATGATTCTGCTAGTTACTATGTTGGAGTTTCAGTAGGCAGAGAGGTTGCTAAATACATTAGTTTCCATTTATCCATGGGGGATTGTGGCCACCCAGCAGCCTACCCGTCTGTCTCCTTGTACCTGCCCCCAAAGAAAGGAGAGTCTGTGAGATGGATCCTTTCAGGGACTTTGCTACACCTTTGTGTTTGCAACTTATGTCTCCCTGTTTGGGCCCAAAAAGATGGCTGGTCAGCCAATGACGAGTAAGATTCCCCACGGGGGCTGGGGGGTGGAGCGGACAACTCAAGTCAGGCGCAGTTCAGTGGGGACCAACAGGACATCCCACAGGGTTCACAGAGGTGGGCACAGCCCCCCACCTTCCCCTGGCGAAGAAAACCTTCCCAAAACCTGCAAGGGAAGAGATTCAATGGTGTGCTCTCCATCTATTCATATGCATATAGGTTTTGTCCCTTGGGGAAGTACACACATCCTGAGGTTCTGCTACCTGCAGGCAAGGATGATTGGCTTGAATTAGTTTCCTCTTATGATGTATAGGATTCACAGATCTTGAGATTGACAGGCTTTATCTCCTTTACTTCCCCACCTAACTAATAAAAACTAATGCGTAGGCTCCATTGGGGTGCCCAGTCCTTGGAACTGGGGGTCCCTTGGCCCTTTTTACAATATTATTGACTACTGTCTTTTCTTAACCCTGTGCCACCCTCCTCGCTCCCCACAACTCTCGTCGTGTGGGACGTGACAGGGGATGTTCCAAAACCCCCACTAGACACCTAAAACTGCAAATAATAGCAAACCCTATGAATACTACATTTTATCCTGTACATACATACATACCTATCAATACATTTAATTTATAAATTACGCAATTTCAGGGAGGGAAGATTTATTCTTACTGTAGATTTTAGCAACCTCAACATGTGATTTCTTTTTTATCTTTATTAAATCAAGACCTTTCATCTTTTTAATTGAAGGAAATACTTTACTGTTTCTCTTTGGCATTTCCAAATTGTCAGCACCATTACTTTTGCACTTTGGGGACATTATTAAATAAAACAAGGTATCCTTGAACATAATCATTTTTAGATAACAGGATAACCAAGATGGCTGCTAAGAGACTAGTGGGCAGGTAGCTTATATAGCATGAATAAGGTGGGCAAAGGGATGATTCAAGTCCTGGGCGGGACATGGCAGGATGTAAGTTTTCATCATACTACTTATTCAGAAAGGCACACAATTTAAAATTTCTGAATTGTTTCTTTGTGTAATTTTCTATTTAATATTTTCAGATCACAGTTGACCATGGGTGACTGAAACCTCAGAAGGTGAAACCACGGGTAAGGGAGACTACTGTATCTCAGACTGATCAGGAGCTGACTAGGGTCAAAAATTTTTTAGAGTTCTGCATCTGGTGTTGGTCATTTGTCCTCACAAAAGAAAACTTTTTGGGACCACATATGTCACATTTGTAACTAGAGGAGAAGTGTTAGCAGGGATATGAGTGGAAAAGGGGGGGGTGGGGGAAGGAGAATGGAGAAGCCATGCCATTTCACACATGGGCACTCCCAGTTACTACAGCATTCTGTGAAGTCCTCTCTCTAAACTATTTTAGATTCCACTTGAACGGAATAAAATTTAAGACAAAGTTTGCATGAGAAAACCTTCACGTCCATTTCCAGGCTCCTGTTTGTCACTTTTAGTTAACTGAAGTCTGAGTTTAAAGAGAAACTGGGATAAGGAACATTATAGAAAGATAAACAAGCAGAATTCTGTCCAAAAATCCACCTAACGTCGTAGCAGCCCCTTAGGCACATCAGTGGACATTGGTAAGACTTTTTCCCAGATCCCAGACCTCAACTGCCATTATTGTTTTCAATGTAGTTTCTCCTTTTTTGGAAACATCTGTAAGTTTCCTATGGCAACTTAGCTCAGTCAGCTCTATTTACAGCCTGCCACTTTAGCAATACTATGTCACAGCCTCTTGGCAATCCTCAGGCAGTCACAAAGTAAAGTCAAGCTTGTGGGAAAGCAGGTTATCTTTTACTATTTTTGTTAGAAATAATTACCATTTTGACAGCTAGTTAAATGACTTCATCAGTAAATCCGTTTGTGTCATGCAGACAGGAAGACAATACACTGTTTAAGAATGCAGATGATGCTTAAAAATTCTAAGCTCTTTAAGAATAGAAATGATACTGTTCTTTGGACCTTTCCTGGAAATTGGCAGAAGTAAGGAATTTAAGTAATACATTTTCCCAAATACATTATATCTGCTTTTCTTCGTAAACAGAGTTAAAGTATTTTTTTTAACTATTTCAGTGATTTCATTAACTCTTTACATTCCAATATTATCTCTCAAGGAAATTTCCTGCAAAGTGAAGGTTAAGTAAATTAAAATATATGCAATCAAAGCACTGAGATAACTCACCCAGACACCACTGTTTTGCCTGTGAACCCATTTATTTTGTGTAAATAAAAGAGCATTGCTCTCTTCATTGATCACAAAGCTACCTCTGTTGTTGATATGCAAACAACATTATTTAATGTTTTGAAAATATCAAGACTAATCTAAATCCTAAAGGTTGCTTCCCATGAGTTCTGAGAGAGAAGGTCTAGTAAAAACAGATCTTCACACTTTTCCTTGTTTTCTCCTTTTGTTCCTATTACTACTTGGGACTCATTATAATAAATGAATCAAGGTAAGTAAAATCTAGGTAAAGTTAAGCACTTTAAGCCTAGTAGTAATAATAACATTAGTGTACACAGCATTTGGAATCAGTATTTCAAATACGATTTCATAAAAAAGCAAAGCAAAAAAAAACTATGTACATCTACACCATAAAGATAAAAAAAATATGAAAAAGTAGCGTTGGTTCTCAATAGACATACAATCATATTGAAAACATAAAGCTTTCATGTGAAAACTTTACTAACATAAAGAATGAAAAGCTGATAAAGAAATTTCTTAAAAAGGAAAAAACACAATGCTTAACGGAGATTAATGAAATTTGATCTTTATCTCATTCCATACACAAAAAGTAATCTGAGATAGAATAGACAAAATATAAAATTCAAAATTGTAAAGTTTCCAGTAGAATGCATGGAGAATATATTTGTGGCCTTATTATTGTCAGCAAAGGTCCTTTAAACAGGACACATAACACACTAACCATAAAAAGAAAAACATTGATAAATTGTACTTCATCAAAATTAAAAATTTTGTTCACCAAAAACCAAGATTAAGAAACTTGAGAACTTAAAAAAAATGAAGAGGCATGCTACGGAATGGAAAAAAATACATTTAGTGTATATATCTTACAAAGGATTATGTCCAAAATGAATAAAAAATTCTTAAAAGTCAATAATGGAAAACCAAGCAACCCAATTAAAAATAGACTAAAGATTTGAACAGACACTTCATAAAAGAAGATATACCAACAACTAGGAAGCACATGTGACAGCATTCAACATAATTAGTAATCTGGGAAATGGAAATTGAAACTAAAATAAAATAATGCTATTTTACAACCATTAATATGGCTAAAACTAAAACACACTAACAACAATGACTGTTAGCAAAGATGAGAAGCTATTGGAACTCACATGCATTTCCTGTGGGAATGCAAAATAGTACATCCACTTTGGAGAGCGGTTTTTGTGATTTTGTACAAAGTTAACATACCCTAAATGCTTTTTAATTGGAAACAACACAAATGTGTGACAGGAAAATAAGATAAGTAAATTTTTATATATTCATACAATACAATACTACTTGGTAATACAAAGGAACAAACTATGAAACACGGCAACAAAGATGAACACAAAAATATTATGCTGTTTAAAAGAAACGAGACATATAGTCATGTGAAATACTTATACCAGGGTTACCAAAAAAATGTATGCACATTTTAAGAGATACTATCTATGTATTACTTTTCGACGTTGAATTGAATTATGTAGCAATGTGTAGTATGACATTCACTCAAAAGATGGCGTTAATCAAATGAATGTTAGTATCATGCATTGTATTACAACTTTAATATAGTTTTTTCCTTTTTTAAAATGTGCATACATTTTTTGGCACCCTCTGTGTGTGTGTGTGTGTGTGTGTGTGTGTGTGTAATTATATACTTATAATACAAAAATATATATAATAACCAGAAAAATGAATCTATAGCAATAGAATTCAGAAAAAGGGTTGGGAATTGTCTGCAAAACAATACTTTCTGGGATGATGGAAATGTTCTAATCTTGGTCTGGGTGTGATTACAGGGTTATATCTAATTGTTAAAACTCATCAAACTGAACACCTGAAATCTTTGTTTTTCTTTTGTATGTAAATTATACTTCAATGAAAAATAACAGCAGAAAGAGAAGTCTGCCTCAAAACAGTAAAGCATGAATTGTTAATTGAGTGGACCTGAAGAGGTGGTATGTAGCTTTATAGTTTACTAAGCGAAAAAAAAATTCACTAGATAAGAGGATCTATCTATCTATCTATCTATCCTTCTATCTATCTATCTATCTATCTATCTATCTATCTATCTATCTATCTAGATATAAAACGAGATGTACAGTACATTTATGCTGGGTCTTAAAGTACACCGGGATTAAGACCACAAATTACATCCTCTAAATTTTCCATGATGATATGACCTTCATGATGAATCAAATCTCTTATTGTTTCATGTATTTGCCAGTTAAACTATTGCTTCTATTCCAAAGTTATTTCAGTGATATGGGTATTTATGATCTTTCTAGATTTGAAACTTTTTAACTCTGGAATACTCAGACATGAAGAAAGGATTGCTGAGGGAATACTGTGACTTTTCACAGCTGATAGGATTAACAGATGTAGAGAAATGCTGATCTCATTTTGCAGAACATCTTCCTTTTGATTCTTCAATCACACTTGCATTGATCTAGTCTCCATTAATATTAAGCAAAAGAGAAGATTATACAACAGTCTGCTTAAGGTAGAGAGCAGATGAATCATATTCTTCCCTAAATATAGAAGCATGTCAAGATTCATAATTTGAGTCTCTTAAATTGTAAACAGGACCAAGGACACTTTATCTACATTGAATGAGCATCTACTAAGGGCCACTAAATGAGGCCCTTTGGATAATTAATTTTCCAATGTTTTTAAGATACTGTAGGGTTATATGAGCATTAAAATATTTATTAAACTGAGTATGACCATTCATAGAATTAGCAAAGTCTTTCTTTAGTTGACAGACATACAATCAAATTTCTCGGAGAACCATTAGAAATATGGTATTCCAAAGACGCTTCTACTTCACCTGATGTAATATAAATTGAGGGACCCTTGCTTCAGACTCTGAACTACTGAAGAGTTTATTCAGTTTATCAGAAACCGTTCATTTTTAGTGACCCAATGTATTAAAAAAAAATGGTGAGAGATAAGCCTGATGTTAAGCCTGTGGTGTTCTAAAACAGCTTGAGGCTGTCTCCACAGTCTATCTATATCTACATATTCAGTCTTTCCCCTTGTTATGTTTTTTAATCTAATGGGGACTCTTTTTTTCATAATAGTTCCAAAGTATCTCATGATAATATACTTTTTACATTCCAAATTAGAAATAAGCAAACATAAATTCAAACTATCTGCATTGACAGCAAATGTATAAAAACTGCATTAAAAAGGCATTTATTTTCATGAAGTCATTTAATAATAGGAATGTGAAACGTGAATAAAACCAAATTTGCATGTGGACCCAAAGGGAATTAGTGTACTTAAGCAATCTTGCAACATCAACAGGTCAAGAAGTAAATAGTCATCAAGTCAAATAGATTGCTAGGAAGTATAGAAAAAACTCTTGTAAATAAATTCAAGTGAAGGGAACTTTTTGGGTTGCATAACAAATATCAATCAAACTAAAGTGATTGCTAGGGAATAAGAGCATTAACAAGGCAAACAGGGAAATGCCAAGCCTGTGCGACACTAAACCTCCTGAGTTAGAGAAAGCTGAAGGAGGGAATTGGTGAATGACTTAAGTTAATAGCAGAACCTTAGCTAACTGTCGTATTGGAATATTTACTAGAAAATAAAATGCAATTGGTTCTGTAATTTTAAAAGAGGGTGGAGGACAAGAAAGACAAAAACACATACTTAACAGCCTGCCCTGTCATTTTCTGCCTTCTCAGTGCTTATTGAAGCAAAATGAAATATACTCCAGTAACTCAGTGTTTTCACCACTATCTTCTCCATCAGGTTTGAAAATAATGAGCGATTTGAATATAATAGCCCACAAGTTTCAAAAAATAATATTCTTTGCCCTTGTGCATCTTCTCAGGAAGAGGAGGAAAGATACTTTTCATCAGATGATCATGTTTCAAATCATGGTCATCTTCCTAAATAAGAGGAAAAACTACAATTGAAGAAAACACAGGTAGGAAACAATTTGGTTTTGGGTTCTCTGTTCTGGGAATGGCTGGTTTTATTTTGCAACCAGCATCTGCCATAGACTTGGCCATCATTTGTTTCTATTAGTAACTTCTTAAAAATAAATATTTTATTTTCTCATTTACTTTCACTGAATGGTAACCTTTTTGAGGTTACACTATTGCCATATAAATCTTTGAATTTCCCATGTCTGTAGTGGTGTGTATATGTATGATATATATATATATATCAATTAATACCTCAAGCAATGATCAAATTTTATACTTTATCTGGCCCAATTCCATTCTTTTTTAGATAAATAAATTGAAGTGCTCAGGGAGAAGCAGAATTGCTCCTTATCAAACTGTAAGAGAGTGACAGATGGAGAGTGAGACAGATTCTCTACTTCCAAGCTGGTATTATTCTCATCATATCATACCACCTTGAATGAATGGTGAATGCGTTTTTACAAATAATCACATGATAGTCATAGTGGGTGAAAATGCTCCCTTTTCAAAAAAGTCTATGAAGTCAATTGTGGGATGGGAGAATTGGCAAAGTATATGTCAGTGTTAAAAGAAAAAGTGATTTAGCATAAAAAGTCTTTAAGATTATCTTGAATTCTAACAGATATTCTTTAAAAACAATGGATGAATACATGAACAAAGATAGAAGTGTTTTTAATTAGTTTGAAACACATTTTTAACACCTCTTATTCAGGCAATAAAAGATGTGCCTGCCAAAGTTTAACATTATTGTTTTTAGCCATCTGGGAAACAAAAGCTGTTATATATATATATATATATATATATATATATATATATATATATATATATATAATTTTTTAAAAATTATAACATGCAGGCATTATTTTTCTTGAAATACGTACACTTTGTAAGAATAATGGCACCCAAAAACTGACAACCAACAAGAGTATACACATATATCTGTTATATTTAAATATAGGAAAGATCTTTAAAAATGTATGGTAAACATCTCAGAATAATATCACCAATCAAGCATCAATTTCAAAGGTTTAAAGATCAAGACTGTAAGTTTCCCACTAGAATTGTAATTACTTTAGCATCCAGGACTGAATGTCTTATATATCGTTTTTAACTTCCCAAGCCCTCAGAGGGCATTCAGTAAATGTCACTGATTGACTAACTAAGGAATCTCATTAATATTGATTGTTCCCAAACTTCTATTCACAATAAAGCTGCTTTCCCATGTAATCCCAGCCAATTTAGTCAAATGGTCAATACAGTTAAAAAAAAAATTAAAGTTAAACCAGCTCTTTCAACAGAGTTATATTTTGCACTGAATAAGTTAACATGGATTGATTTAACAGGTGATTAAAATTTATTTTCTTAGCTAATGTATGGCATTTAACTTCATGTTTCGTGAAAAAGTGGTACAGGAATTGGTTTAGAGCAAGAACTCGAGCAGGCTGCCTGGTTTTAAATGTTACCATTTGTAAGGTTAAAGGTTTAATCATCTTGGGCTAGTTAATTAATCTGTCCATGCCTCAATTTCATCATCTATAAAATAGGCATCAGTAATAGTACCTCCACTTATCGAGATAATTTAAGGATTAAGCAAACTTCTTGTACCTAGTAATACTATACTAGTGTTAGCTTTTGCTATTATTCTTACTATAGTAGTAACAGTAGTTTAATGATAAACAAAAATAAATAACTTTTTAAAGATCACAAACTGACACTCCATATTTGGAACAGAAATTCACATTGTTTTATTTGTGTTGAAAGATAGCACATATTATCTTGGAATTTACTGCTTTTGTTTTGACTAAAACTCAGAACATATAAAAATAATCCATATTTTAAAAGAATGTAGGCACACTGTCATGCGTTAAAATACATTTTCATTTGCAACACAGAGTAAATAAATTTACTTTCAGAACCAATGATATTTAAAGTAAAAAAGAAGTAGGAAATTATTTTCTCTAATAAATATAGATGTTTTATTTAAGCTTTTTAAAATTAAATTTATTGAGGTGACATTGGTTAGTAAAATTATATAGATCTCAAATGTACATTTCTATAATACATCATCTATTTATAGCATTGTGTGTTCACCACCCAGAGTTAGTTCTTCTTCCATCACCATATATTTGACCCCATTTACCCTCTTTTAGCACCCCCATACCCCTTTACCCTCTGGTAACCACTAAACTATTGCCTGTGTCTATGAGTTTCAGTTTGTTTGTCTTGTTCCTTTGTTGCTTTCAGTTTTATATCCCACATATGAATGAAATCATATGGTTCTCGACTTTCTCTGTCTGACTTACTTAAGCTTTTGAAAAAATTAATCACCCTTCTGTTATTGGACCCAACATTTTAACTTTTACTCAGTATCAAAATGCTTCTATTTAAGGCAATTATACTGAAGATAAAACTGTATTTTTATTGATGTCCATTCACTTCAGCCCCTGCCATGTGAGTTATGTACATCCAGAATCAGTAACCACTGTTTCCCCAAATAATTTACCATTTATTATTTTATTGTATTTATATAATTAAATTAAAAAGTGAAAATATATACTAGATTGAGAAAAGAAGTTATAGAGCTATTGTTGCGGAAAAGCGGCGAGGACCCAGAAACACAAGGTGTTCCCAGAGGGCAAGGAGAACTCAGCTTTATTACACTAGTGGGCCCAGTGGGATTGTTCCCAAAGAACTGATCACTGACTGGGGTAAGGCGCTTTATTTTATATGTTTAGGCCTCCGGGTTGGGGGGGAAATCTGGCCGGGGTGCCAGGGAGATCCGTCCCTAGCAGCTGTGATCCCTCAACTTTGTTTTGACAGGGAAGCCTCTAACTATGGTGCCTGCGGAAGACATCTCCAATAAGGAGGGAGGAGGAGGGGGACAGAGCTCTTAGGGGGACCTTGCCGGAGATAGCTCCAATAAGGGGGAGATTGAGCTCTTAGGGGGGCCTGCAGGAAAAACCGTCCCCACACTGTGGTATTAACTTCAATGCTTTGAGAAGAATCTACAAAGGTGAGATGCTGAAAAAGCTCGTCAAAATAGATATGAGACAATTATGAAAACTTCTAGAAAATAATTAAAACAGCATTATATCTTAAAAATTGCTCTCAGAACTTTATCCCACTCTAAAGAAATTAAAACTTAAAACTTATATACAATGTATGAGGGATGTAGCTTAGTCATGAAAGTCTATCTCGACCTCCCAAACTCAAGAGAAAGACTCTACATCTAAAGAATGACAAATGTGGAACTATTCATTCAGTTATGATTAGTGTTAAAATATCTAAGTTATGCAAGTATCGTATTTTTGTGATCGCCTGCTTTGGGTGGCTTTGGCCCATTAGCTAAATGATTTTGTGTTCTGATCCTGTTTTATGAGGCTTCCTCTAAAATTACAATAAGAACATAAGCTAAAAAATAAGTTATTTTAGGCTTTAGAATCATATTAAGCTATCAATATTTAGGATAGATGGGTAAAACTTACCAGAATAAAACATATATCTAAGTATTCATTATGGTTACTTTCTCAATACTAGATACACTATATGAATTCAAAGTCTGAATTTTTGCAACCTAACTCAACTCAATAAACATGCACTGAATGGTCAATTTATTTAAGGCCTGTAACTTCCAGTTTCATCACCTGAAAATTTGTCTCTGGATGAAACTAACCCAGAACAGCTTTTTTAAACACCCTCCCTCCAGTCTATATAACTACTTTAACACCAAATAAATATCTAGATGTGTGATGGTAGAGAAAAAGAATTATCAAGAGAATTGAAAAGATCTTCCAGTTAAGCCTAAAGTCATGCATAATCAGGAGAGTAGAATGCAAATATTTAAGTTGTTTTTGTTATTTCTTATTTGCAGGCTTGATTTATGCTGGTAAGGTTATACATTTTGTGGAATCAGGAGCAAATACTAATTCAAAGATTTGGTGAATTCTATAGAAACTGATTATTTAATAATCTGGAAATCTATCAGTAATGAAATTAGATGATAAAATAAATTGTTAATATACTGAATGGAAAATAATACTTTAAAACTTTTGGTTTACACAATTTTATTTCAGAGTAGTAAATAGTATTAATGTACTTGGTCCTAAATGATTATTTATGTTAGATTGAAATGCTAACTTTGAAAAAATATTAAAAAGAGACAAAAATGTTTAGCTGTAATTCAATTAATTGTATTAAAATATCTCTTTTCTATAGATAAGAAAAGCCTTGAGCGAGATAATACAGGTTAGCACGCAAAGCATCCATGTCTCTTAGTTGTGTTATCTGGCAAATCTCTCAAAGAGCAAGAAATTCTAAGTGGCCCATGGGACTCAGAAGACCTCTTTCTATTTCTTTTCTGTCCACTCACTTCACCTGTTAATAATCTCTGCCTTCACAGTCTTCTCACAGACACTACATTGCCTTCCAGGTTTCTCTCTGTTCATCTTTGTTTTCAAAAACATTTTTTCAGTAAAATGAAAATACTTTTTATTCTTCAGATAGATGTGCGTATTAGTTATAATATACTAATTACTAAATAGAGCTATAAGAGACATTACAAGCCAATACCTACAAACGGGGAGACAAATTACCAAATCTCTTGCTAGAGAAGAATTTTCATCAGTTCATCTAAGGGAGCTCAGATATTAGACTACAAAACTGTTAACAGAGCCTACGTCTGTCACAGCAAATCAAGTTGTAAGAATTGAAACATACATGTAACAATGAATTTTGGGGCAAAATGAATGGTTTCATAATAAAATTATTTTTGAGAATGATTAACATACATACTATTTTTTATTGACTATATGAGTATTCACTGAATCCCGTCTTAGCTGAAACAAAAAAAATCATGATTTTTTAAAATTATGATTAAAAAATCATAATAAGGGCAATATCATTTAATTCTTTCTCATTTACTTATTATTAAATGAATATATTCTAAAAGGCGGAAAACAACTGCCTTCTATTGGTTTCTTTAAAAAAAAAGAATAGTGAATCTTGAGATTATCATGCTAAGTGAAATAAGTCAGAAAGAAAAAGTGAAGAACCATATGATTTCACTCATATGTAAGATATACAACTGAAAGCAGCAAACGAACAAGACAAACAAAAACTCAAAGACACAGACAACAGTTTAGTGGTTACCAGAGGGAAAGGGGGGAAGCAGGGGGAGGGAAAAAAGAGGGTACAGGGGATCAAATAGATTGTGACAGAAGGAGAACTAGCTCTGGGTGGTGAACACACAACATGATATATAGATGATGTATTATAGAATTGCACACATGAAACCTATAAAATTTTATTAACCAGTGTCACCCCAATAAATACAATACAGAAATGAATAGCAAGGTGCAGTATTTCCATTATAATGTACTGTGATTTTTTAAGCTACTGAAGGTCACAAAATCAGTTTAGTGGCTTATAACAAGTATTTTTTAATTATTTAAATTGGTATATTTTCCAGATTGTAGTTAAATGATAAAATAATTTTATATTAACTTTGGCTTTATTTTATTATGCATAGGTTAAATATTACTTGAAAGTAATTTCAATTAAATAATACATATCTGTATGTAGGTAGAAATGTGTATAATTTAAAATACAAAATATATTCTTACCAGAAGTCTCTGACAAAGAAATATTGAACAGTTCTATACATTATGCACTATGTAGTAAACTTTATATAATTTTGTATAGAATTATGTTCAATCATTCTTTGCATCCACCAAATTATGGATAATGTTAATTTTGATGATTAAACCCACATGTGGGAGTGAGTCACAGGTAGGACTGAAACAGGATTGAAATAATTTGTTAAGCTGATATGTGTGAAAATGTGCCTAGTGAGAGGTCATCTGTGATCATATTTGTTACTTTCTGGTATATTTATTTTTGTGTTCTGTTGGTTGAAACATATGGAACTGAGCCAATAAAATTAGACATGTTTCAGAGTCGTTGGTTTGCGAGAAAGGGGGAAAGCGAGTGGAATTGGAAAGAACTTCTGGTAAAGACAGTAATTAGGATTCCGTGGGGAAGCTTTGCATTGAGTCTGGAATTTCCACACCACTTGATTTGTCATTTCTCCTGTGACATGGTGATATCTGTAGTGAATAAACCAGATGCTCATAAATCCACATCGACAGCACTGTCCTTACCTATACACGTGTGTCAAGAGACCTCTGGGCTGAGAGACAGCAAGGCTCATTCTCTAAGTGGTTTCTGTCTGCTGGTTTGTACTTCTAGTGACGGTGGCCGCAATCTGTCACTCTCCCTGCTTCCTGCTGCTACCAGAGTATCCAGCCTGCCCAGAGGGTGTGATACAGGGAATGAAACTTCTTCCCTATGCCTGATAAGCTTCTCCAGGTCCATCTTAGAGTGCCACTAAGAGCACAGATTTTTCTCTGTTTACCTCCTATAATATTAATTTATTCCCGCATTCATTGATTCTGCAAATATTTACACATGTCTGAAAGTGTAAAATGTCCACACCATGTAAAAAGCACTGGGGATATAAAGATGAGCTCACAATTCCAATGTGACATGTTAAGACATTAACTAATGAGTTAACAATTGCACTTAGGAAATTCAAACAAGGCTTCACTGGGGCGTGAGGGTGAGGATGGAGGTAGGGCCAATATTTTAGTAATAGATGAGCAGAATAGACCAAAGTGATCAGATAGGGTGACAGGCAGAGGCACAAAACATGATAAAATAAAAAAAACACAATGTCTACACTATTGGTTTATTTTCCAGGCATATTATTTGATCTGACTAAATATCGTATTGTTTTTCATAACGATACTGGTTTTTCCAGTCTTATTCCTCAACTGAGACTGAACTGCCAAAACTACATATTCTTCACACTTTTATTTGCATGTTATTTGACATCCTACTCTACCATGACTTGAGGTCAGGTTTGATTACCCAGCATGTGACAAATCAGCCAGCTTCTTTGCCTCTTGTTTTCCTTCTTAGGCTGCTAGGCATTTGGCCATTTTCTGTCTATGAATGTAAGATGAGTAAAGCAGCCTAGATGAATAAATTGCAATCTTTAGTTATATTATTTTCTACTTAATTTGTTCTTCAGTTAAAAATTGGTGTGGGAGGGCCGGCCCGGTGGCTCAGGTGGTTAGAGCTCCATGCTCCTAACTCCAAAGGCTGCCGGTTCGATTCCCACATGGGCCAGTGGGCTCTCAACCACAAGGTTGCCAGTTCAATCCCTCGAGTCCCGCAATGGATGGTGGGCTCCGCTATCTGCAACTAGAAAACGGCAACTGGACCTGGAGCTGAACTGTGCCCTCCACAACTAAGACTGAAAGAACAACTTGAAGCTGAACGGCACCCTCCACAACTAAGATTGAAAGGACAACTTGACTTGGAAAAAAAAAGGCCTGGAAGTACACACTGTTCCCCAATAAAGTCCTGTTCCCCTTCCCCAATAAAATCTTAAAAAAAAAAAAAAAAATTGGTGTGGGAGGGAACTATAAAGCTGATAGTTAAAATAGACCTTTGGCATATGTTAATTTTTCACTAAAGAAAAATAATTTTCGGTTTTATTACTGTGTGCAATGAAAATATTAATACCTATATTTTGCTATTTATTATCCCAGCTAAGCCTCCTCAACATGGAACATGCTACTTTTATTATTTTTACTACAAGTGCATTAATCTTAGCATGAATGATTTCAACAATCTTTCTTATCCAAATCACTAATATTTAAGTAGCTTATATTTTATATGAAAACAAAGTTTTCTCTCTGGGATATTTAGGGTTTATAATGAAACATAAATGTTTCATAAGATAAACAAAGCTCAATTCATTAGTGTCACATTTACACTGAGAACACATTTTCTTTATTTTATTTTTTAATAAATTAACTTGGATCAATTCCCTTCTCATTAAAGAGTATAACAAGCAGTTCTTTGTAATTTACATTTTGTTACTTGGGTGAACAAATAATTCCACAGGGAAGGCACTTTGGGTTATTTCCTATACTTTCTATAGTACAATAAATCTATTCAAGTTGCTTCTTTGTTTGCTCACTGACTATCTTGCTGCTCTATTGCATAAATCAAAAATAAATCCAAACTTTTACATGAAAACTGAGTCTGCAAGGTAATCTTGTTGGTATGAAAATCAATTTTTAAAACTTATATCTTGTGATGTCAAAAGAAATTGAAACTCTCAACCCAAAATGTTAAACATAGCCTTAGAAAACAAACTAGTTGTTTCATATTCATAAAATTTGAATTTTCAGAAACACAGGATTCATACTTTTTGTCACATAAAATTAGTGTTTCAACCTGATGCATTTTCATCTACATACAAGGTCTGACAATTAAGTTTGCGAACTCATCCTAGAAAAAGTGCTACATCCTCTTTGTTGAATATCACTACCAATATCACTACCTTCGAAATACTTTCCTTGGGAAGCTCTGAACTGACGCCAGCGCCTAGTCCACCCTTCAAAGCAATTTTAGAATTCTTTTTCTGCAATAGCCATCAGAGCTGTCTTCATATTACCCTTGATGTCCTGAATATCATCAAAATGTCTTCCTTTCAATATTCCTTTATCTTCAGGTAAAGACAGAAGTCATTAGAGGCCAGATCAGGTGAGTAGGGAGGATGTTCCAACACAGTTATTTGTTTGCTGGCAAAAAACTCCCTCAGACAGTGCTGTGTAAACTGGTGCATTGTCGTGATGCAAGAGCCATGAATTGTTGGCAAAAAGTTCAGGTCGTCTAACTTTTTCATGCAGCCTTTTCAGCACTTCCAAACAGTAAACTTGGTTAACTGTTTGTCTAGTTGGTATAAATTCATAATTAATAATCTCTCTGATATAAAAAAAGGTTAGCAACATCAATGTAACAAGTTCACGAACTTAATTGTCAGATCTTGTATAAAAACCACATGTTAATTAAATTACATAAAATACATAAGCTACCAATGTGGAAAGCAAGAACTTGCAATGCAATTTTTTTCTTTTTAAAAATAGATATTAGAATACATATATTTGGACCAATGGATTTCATGTATATAGAAGTAGATTATGGTAACTGAGGATGGTAATACTGGGAATTCAGATTGGAAGTTAGGTTGTAGCCCATTTCTAGTGGACTTTATATTGCAATTTGTTGAATTACACTGAAATTGATTCTATAAGTAATGAGAAATAAAAAAGGTTTTAAGCAAAATAGCAAATAATCCAATATGTTTGTTTTGAAGACAACTGTCAAGTAGAGGACAGACTGATAAGGAGAGAGAGTCTAGAGGCAGGAAGATGGGTTACCTTGTTTCCCCGAAAAGAAGACCTAGTCAGACAATCAACTCTAATGCATCTTTTGGAGCAAAAATTAATATAAGATCCGGTATTATATTATATCATATTATATTACATTATATTATAGTCATAAAATATAATTATAGTAAATATACATTATATTTACTATAATATTAGTAATACTAAATAATAGTACTAAATATTATTTACTATAATATTACTATAATATCTTATAGTAAAATAAGACCGAGGCTTATATTAATTTTTGTTCCAAAAGACGCATTAGAGCTGATTGTCCGGCTAGGTCTTATTTTCGGGGAAACATGGTAGGAGCTGAGGCAGCATCTCAAGGTACAAGGTGGTAGAAGCTTGAGTGAAGACTATGAGACTGAAGAGGTACAGGGGCAGGCAGCTTTGTGAGAGAGATCAAAGCTATTTAATGCAGTGAGAAGATGAAGCAGAATGCCTTGTGTGGCAGTTTTAGAAATCATGTCAATCGTTCTTGTCTATATATGGATATGCACGAATATGTAACTTTGGATCAGACTTTTCTTATGGGAGGTTACACAATCTGGCTAGGTAATCACTGTCCTCAGAAAAATTTGATAGGATCATTTACTTGACTTATCGTAACTGTTCCTTTCCAGTATCTCTTGGTATTCATAGGAGTGTGAGAAAGAATTTGTTTAAGATACCACAGGTAAAGAACCCAGATTTTCTGAGAATAAAACTTACAATGTTTTAAGAACAAAATACAGATCTGTTCTTACACTACTCAAATAACAGAAGCTATGTCACTGGACCAGATGGTGTCTGAATGAAAGAAAGGGCCTCAAAATGGAGTTCACCCTAAATTGGTGAATTGCATTGGCTGGGAATGTGTATCTGAGTTGACTTGGGCTCAGAACCAGAACTTAAGAATTGGGTTTGCTGTGTTCTGGAAATGACTCTAGTTAAGATCGCATACATTGCATACATAAATTGTGGCCTTTGTGTACAGTTTTAAGAAACGATGTCTGAGCATGATATGAACCAAGGGCCCCACAGCCATGGAGCAGGAGCTCTGGGCACCTGTGCCCTATGCTGGGACCTGGGCCAGCACAGACATCAATGCAGAGCAAACAGCACCCACACCTGTCTTTAGGAGCAATATCAACAGCAGGAAGAAGACACATCTAGCATTTGGAAGAAAAAGTGGCCCTCTTTCAACCAAATCAATTTCCGTTTCTTTGTTTGTCTTTCTGTTTTATGAACATTTTCTAAGGGAAGGGAAGGCCTGAAGAGAGCAATATTGTATATACTGGTAATAAGAGTAAAAGAGGAAGAGAGGTGACTGTATAAATAAGATGTGATGGCCATATTTAGATTCTAAGTGAAGAATTTTACATGTGAATAATGAGATTTCCAGGATGTTAGTAGACCAGAAGGGGAAGTCGTGGACAATAAGGTTTCTAGCTGGAGGTTGACAGAGAAGACATAAAGTAGATGACGAGGCTATAAGAACATAGAGACACTGTAAGAGATGGGGCAGATCAGAGAGCTTGGATAATAAATTTAATTTTGGATGTTTTTGGTTTAAAAATGCTTCAGGCTATTTAAATGGATATGAAGATGTATTGCTAAGTACTTAGATTATTTTATTTACTGCCCACGAAAACCTGCATGTTAATTACTGTTAGTCTACCCATTTTGTTGATGAAGCATCTTAGGCAAAAAGGAGACACGATTCCTCCCCAAGATGGTAAGTAACTTTGCCTCAGAAGTGATAAAGTAGGACTGCAGGTGAGGCAGCTTAGCTCCAGGGCCACTGCACTACGTGGAGGTGGTACAGCTGAAAGCGTATAGACTTCAAAGGAAGACAAACCTGGATTCAAATCTCAGCTTTGCCACTCAGTAGCTAAAAGAAACTGAACACATTCCATAATTCTGCTGACTCTAAATCTTCATCTATAAATTGAGAATCAGAGACCCAATTTAGAGAGTTTTGATAAGGTTTCACTACATAACGTATTAGTTTCCTATTATCAGTGTAACAAATTACGGAAAACTTAGTGGTGTGAAACAGCATAAATATATTCCCTTAAATTTTTGGACATCAGAAGCTCAAAATCAGTACCAGCAGGGCTATGTTCCTTCTGGAAGCCTTAGGAGAGAATCTGTTTCCTTGTCTTTTCCATCTTGTAGAAGCTGCCTGTATGCCTGTATTCATGGACCCTTCCTCAATCTTCAAAGCACATCATGTCAATCTCTGATCCCATCCTCACATCTCCTTTTTCTGACTCTGACTCATCCCACATACCTCTTATCCAGGTGATTACATTGGGCCCACCCACATAATCTAGGATGAACTCTCCATTTGAAGATCCTGAACTTTAAACTTAATCCAACTTCAAAGTCCCTTAAGCCCTATAAGGCAGTATATTCAAAGCTTCTTAGCATTAGTGTGTGGATATCTTTAAAGGGGCATTAACCAAACTACCACAATGTATGTACAGTGGCTGGAAGAATACAAGAGTACTAACAACAACAACAACAACAAGAACACAATAAAAGTTTATTGAACATACCAATTCTCTATGCACAGCCATTGACAGGAGTTGGAAAGCAGTCAACTTATGACTGAGCTCATAATAGGCATAAATAAATTGTAGCTATTATTACGACTAGGAGCATTGTTATTCACTTTTATGAAGAGTATTAATATGCCTAATTCTCAGAGCATACTCTTTCGAATGTCCTGCCAAATAAATTATTCACATCTGAAAGATGACCTTTCTAACTTTCCTCTTATAAAAGTACTCAACACAACACATAATTGCAGTTTCATACTCCATCTGCAAATCCAAATCAATTATAGTTGTAGCATTCCAATGAAATTCATTGGTCAATCAAGCATTACTTCTCAGAAAAAAACTCTCTGATTAATCTGTTCCTTGAAATTTCTTCCATTTCTGTGTCATTTCTCTTCTTAAACAGTTGTTACTGTTTTTAAAAGTTATAAAATATACATACAAAAGGCTATGTGAAGTAAACACAAATATTAAAATTAATAAAAATATAAATATCACCCACTTAACAAAATATTAGCAATCTTTGTGAAATCCCTCATGTACCTCATTCCTCTCTGTCCTCCTTGCCAAAAATAATCACTATCCTGAATTTGGGTGTTACTATTCCTTTGATTTTTCTGTGCAGTTTTAATAAGCTTCTTATTTTAGAATAGTTTAAATTCACAGAAAAGTTTCAGAGATAGTGCAGCATTCCCAATAACGCCACACCCCATTTCCCATGTTATTAGCATCTTACATTAGTATAATCTATTTGACAAAACTAATCAATCATACTTGATAATTTTTATAAACTAAACTCCATACTTTATCTGGATTTCCTCACGGTTAGCTTGGGGTAGTGGGTTCCAAGGAGGAAGACCACAGAGATAAAGTGTTATCCCAGCATATCATATTAAGGGTACATTCTCTTAACATGATATATCACTAATGATGTTAACCTTAATCCCCTTGCTGAGGTCGTGTTTGTCTGGTTTCTCCAATGTACTTACTCTTTCCATCCTCTGTCCTCTAAATACTCCACTCTTTGGAATGAAATTGCTATGTGCAGCCCAGAAATAAGGGGTGGGAGTTAGGATCTACCTTTTTGACAGACAGTGTCTACATAATTTGGAATTCTTCTGCACAGGAAATATATCTATTATCCTCCATTCATTTAATTATTCAATCATTTATAATAGTACAGCTTCTAGATATTCATTTTCTAATCCACTATAGATTATTTTGTTGATCAAATTGCTTCAGTTTGACCACTGGGAGCTTCTTCCATTGGCTCCTATATCCCTTTGACGTACCCCATTGTTTTGTTTACTAAAGCACTTCCTTACTTTCTAGTATCACAAGATGCTCCAGTCTCATCTTGTATATCCCTTGCCCTAGAATCAGGCATTTTCTTCAAGGAGATCTAGTTTCTTTTATTGGAAAATGGTATTAGAAACCAAGATCTTGATGCTGGACGTGCTTTTTACAGATAGGATGTCACTGCTTCTGAATTCTCTCAGAAGACAGAGCTAGGAAATTATGTATGTACACTAATCCATGTGTACACTAAACACGTATCTGTAAATATTTCTGTAGTATGTATCTGTATCTCTATTAAGCTAAATATGAAGTCACACTGATGTCTCCAACTCTAATCCAATTCTAGCCTTCCCCTTTTCTTATCGGTAACTTCCCACTTCAACATTGAGAAACCTGGCTGTCATATCATCCATTT
Organism: Rhinolophus sinicus; assembly: GCF_057876585.1. Classification (NCBI taxonomy): domain Eukaryota; kingdom Metazoa; phylum Chordata; class Mammalia; order Chiroptera; family Rhinolophidae; genus Rhinolophus; species Rhinolophus sinicus. Next base: position 36,580,077 of record NC_142504.1, read on the forward strand.
ACTTATTTGTTCAATCCCCATATAGTGGTTTAAGAATTGTTAACCGAAAAACCTTTGGAAAACAACTTTAGCAGCAAGAGTAGGTATTTATGTATACAGTAGTTCCTTTGATCTTTAGTCTTAGGTTTCTACTAATTTCCTAAATTACTTAACATCAGTTAAAAAAAGGAAAGCAAAGCAAAACAAACCTTAATTCCCCCATTAAATGAGGTTCTACACATTTTAAAACAGGTTCTGTTGTCATGTTGCATTCTATTATGGGTACCATTTGGTCTCCTAATTGATTTTTAAATGAAATACATACATTAAGGTTCACACTTTGTACTATATTGTTTTGAAAGTTTTTTGTTTTTTTTTCAAATGAATAGTGGCTGATATCCAGCAGTTCTGTATTATACAGAATAATTTCACAGCCATAAAAAAATAGGTGCTTCACCTATTCAACTCCCCCCACTCTAAGCCCCTGACAACTTCCGATCTGCTTTCCATCTTTACAATTTTGGATTTTCAGAATGTCATGTAGTTGGAATCATACAGTATGTAGCTTCATCAGACTGGTACCTTCACTTAGCAATATGCATTTAAGTTTTTTTCCATGTCTTTTTTGTGCCTTGATAGCTCATTTCTTTTTATTAGTGACTAATATTCTATGCATGTTTATCCACTCACCTACTGAAGGACATCTTGGTTGTCTCCAGTTTGTGGCAATTATAAATAAAGCTGCTATAAATATTTGCCTGTAAGTTTCTACGTGAACATAAGTTTTCAAATCAATTAGGTAAAAATATCTAGGAGCATGAAATCTGGATCATATGGTCAGACTATGTTCAGCTTTGTAAAAAAAATGCCAAACTGCCTTCCAAATTGGCTGTACCACTTTTTATTCCCAACAGCCATGAATGAGAATTCATGTGCCCCAGTCTCACCAGCAATTGATATTGTCAGAAATATTAGATTTCAGTAATTCTAATAGGAATGCAGTAGATTTCCATGCAGTTTTACAACATAGGATGTATAATTAACAATCTATTATTTAGTTGCTTCCTTTCAAAATTTTACAAATGGGACCATATTGCATATAACTATCTGTGACATTTTTGGGGGCTTAAACATAGTTTGCATAGTCATATAGGTTGTTACATGTAACTGTAGATGCTTCCTTTTCATTGCTCCATATTATCCCATTGTATAAAATTCCCATGCATAAAGTATACCTTTCCTGTCCTTTTTATTATTGAAAGCACTTGAGTTGTTTCCATTTATTATAAGTTTTCTACTTATTCACAATACATAATATTTCCATACAAGTCATGCACAGTTAGATTTATTCCTATATATACTGATCTTTTGCTGTCACTATAAAAATACTGCTTTTTCAACTTTTTTCAGTTCTCATCAACATACTCATATACTCATGCATCACTCAATGATGGGGAAACATTCTGAGAAATGTGCTGTTAGGTCATTTCCTTGTTGTGCATACATCATAGAGTATATTTACACAAACCAAGATAGTATAGCCTACAGCACGCCTAGGCTGTATGTTATAGCCTATGTCTTCATCAGCCTCAAGTCTGTCCAACATGTTACTGTTCAAAACAGCATGAGATTAAATCAAGCACAATAGAAAATGATGCAATCCACAGACAAGCTAAACACAAGGTGTATGAGGCTGCTACTGGCACAACACGGCACGCTGTTTTTACAGCAAACTTTTTCTTATAAGTAGAAAGAGTACACTCTACAGTAATGATAAAAAATACATAATAAATATATAAACCAGTAACATAATCATTTATTATCATTATCAAGTATTATGTACTGAACATAATTGCATGTGCTATACATTTATATGACTGGCAGTGTGGTAGCCTTGTTCACACCAGCACACCATGTGATATGTGAATCGTGAATCGTGGGTTGTGCTACAATGTTATGATGATTATGACATCACTTAGGCAATAGGAACTTTTCAGCTCCATTATAATCTCATGGAGCCACAGTCATACATGTGGTCTGTAGTTGACTAAATGTTGTTATGGGTCAATGACTGTTCTTATTTATCTTCCCCATCCCCCAGCAGAATATAGGCTTCTCAAAGTTGGGGAGCGTCGTCTATGTTGTTTGCCAATATATCCCTATCACCCACAACAGTGCCTAGCAAGTAAGAGACTTTCAATAAATATTTAATATTTGATGTTGAATGATACATAAACATAATTGAGTTCTTCATGTTATCCTTATATGTGATGATCTTGATAACTTTTATTAATTCCATTCTCTCCATTGATAATATATCCATTTTTGCTTTAAGTGGGTTGAGGTTGCTTTGTTAGGGCATACACATTTGTAATTCTCTCTTCCCAGTGAATTGAAATTTCAATTACTATATATTTATTCCTAATAAGATTTTTATTGACGTTTATTTTGCCTGATATTAATAATAGCTGCACCCATTTTGTTTTATTATTTGACTATCATATCATTTTCCACATGTTTACTTAACTTACATGTCTTTATGCATTGTGTTTATTTCAACATTCACATAAATCTTTTTAATCCAATCTGATAACCTCTGACTTTTACTTGAAGAATGTACTTCTTTAACCTTTATGGAAATCATTGATTTAGTTGCATACATTTGTATTATCTTTTTAAAATTTTATGTTCGTCCTTTTATCTGAGTTGCTTTGTTTGTTTGTTTTTCACTTTTGATCTTCTTTTGGTTAGTTGAGGTTCTAATCTACCTTCTATTCCATTTTCTTCCCATCCACTGATTTGATAGTTATTCAGTCATTTTCTGTTTTTAGTATTTCCCCTGGATATTTTAATGTGAAAATTTAACATAGTAAATTCTGAAGTTAATCCTAAATTTATTATCTTCTTAACAATAAAAAGTCCTTATAATGTATTATATCCAACAACCTTACTAATAATGTCAGTGCTTTTATTGTTATTGTTTGCTAGTTAGTGTTTATTTAGATTTACATATATTTTTTCTAATTTCTTTGATCTCTATTTTTCTTTTAAAGCTTGCTATGCTTTCCTTCTCAGATAACTTTCTTTCTTCTTGAAGTATAGACATTGTGTGGTGCTTTAGGAAATATTAGTTTTTTAGATTTATTTATAAACAGTTTGTGTCTGTGTGCAAAGATTTAACATCACTCTCATTCATAAAAAATAGTTTCGTTGGGAGTTTAGCTTAATAGTATTTTTTTTTTATCATTCTATTATCTTCTGCCTTCCATCACTTTTGTTGGAATGTCATTGTCATTCTAAGTGTCAATTCTTTGAATGTAACATTTTTTCTCTCTGACTCCTTTTGTAAGTTCTACAGCTTCACTGCTTTTATCTCATTGTAGACTTTTAAAAAATTTATCCTGATTGGGGTTCGTTGGGCTTGATATAAAAGTAAGTTAATATCCTTAATTAATTTTGGAAAGTCTGATTCATTATTTCCTTCAATATTAACTTTTTAGTGTTCAGTCTCCCTCTAAATTTTTCTCTTTCTCTTATTATATCTCTTAAAATTTTCTTTCTTCTGTTTGTCATTTTGTTCCTGGCAACACACATTAGTGGGAACACTAATTGGAATAAATTAAAATAGAATAGTTTTGTATTATTATTTTTTGAACTGTATGTGTATTGTTACTTCAGCCCTAAACTTGCTTAGACATAGAATTGTGGTCAGAAATTCTTAGCGGAAACACTTTTTTTCTACTTCTCTCATTGTTTGCCATGTCAGAGTAATTTTTTTTTAAATTAGTTTGTTTGCAGAGGATGTTGCCCTCTGTGGGGTTTATGTGGGATTTTAATGCTGGTTTCAGATTTGACCTATTTGCTTAGGTCCCAGGTTTTGCCTCATATCCCTCAAGCACTTTGGTCATTACATTCCGAAATCTAGGTCAGAAGCTATCAAAAGATACCTCCAGGGTAAATGCCAGTTCCAGCACTTGCTTACCATATGGATTACTATTTTATTATAGTTTCTGATCTCTGAAGAATAAAGTTTCTTTCTCACCACTGAAGCCAAGAATTTAAAAGTGTACATCAAAAATATGTCATATATCATTTTGGATATGCTTATCTGAAGTGGATTACTTTGAATATTTGTTATCTATATTGCCTTATTATTAACCTCTTAACTTTAATTGTAAAAGATAAGCCAATTATTTTATATAAACCTCTTTAAAATTAATAATGAGATATATGTATTTGTTAAATACTTACCTTGTCTAATTCCATTTTTAAAGAAGTATATAAACTATAGAATTATTAAAGTATCTCTGAAATATCAAAATCCACATAGTAGAAAGTAAACTGACATGGGATGGAACATTCTGATACTTTGCTTTAAAACAGGGAAACAGCATGGGAAATTAGATAATTTTGTTGTTTGTATGTCCCCAAAATAAGCAGTATATACATCTACGTATCTATCTATATCTATCTGTATCTATCCGTATCTATCTGTCTATCTAACTATCTATCTCTATTTATCATCTATCTACCTATACTCCAAATGAACCATTTACATGTGTTGGAAAACAATTAATTTTAGACTGAATATTATAGTGAGATTCTCCATTGTAGACTTAAATGAAATGGAAAAACTCTTTAAGCAATAAGATGTTACTAATGCCACTATTATAATTGGAAAAATATTAAGGGAAAAGCATCAAATAACACATTTTTCTAACTTATAGGTATAAATTGTCTCCCCTTCTAGATTACAGGTTCTATAAATCAAACAAATGTTTTATGAGTTCCTTAAAATTCTCCACAGATTCTTTGTACTTGTGTTTTTCACATAGAAAAATTCAACTTAAAAATTATGGTAAATTATCAAATTTGTATTCGAGCATTGAAATACGTAACATGTTTCCATATGTTAAAGTCTATTATTTTCCATAAGTTTCCATAAGTTAAAGTCTATTATTTGACAAGTAATTGTTGCAAAAATATAAGTTTATCTCCTCAAATAATTGCATTTATTGTGAATATCATATAAAAAGTGAAAAGCAATTAATGGGTTAGCATTTTACTTGCAAAGGCTATTATTTGAGAAATATGCAATTTAAATTTATCAGTTACAAAATACTAAAACAATTTATTTACTATCATACACACCAACAATTCTAAAATTCTAAGTTACAATTAAGGAAATAATACTGAATAGAGTTTAAACAAAAACATAATAATTATCTGCGAAGCATACCATGGTACCTGTTTGACGGTGCTATTGCAAAATTTCTAAAATTACTCCTAATTCAAAATCTATTATAAAATAACCTATTAACACTGTAAAATTTGATTTTTAAAGTTTAGAATAGTAAGTCATAATTAATGTATTTTTATTATATTTTAAATAGCAGTATCTTTCTCCAATTAAAGACAGGGTCAGGGATCAATATGCAACCTCTCCGTAATACTATAATTCATAAGTTAAATAGCATGGCATGACCAAAAAAAATAAAATAGTTTTCATTACAAAATATCAAAACAGCAACAGAAAAATGTGTCTGTTTTTCCATATGGCATGTATGATAAGAAACCAATCTTTTTATATTGTTTTTCTATTTCAAATAAAATATTTCAGATATGTTAGCTGCTGTACAGCTTCTAGCATTACTCATTTTTCAGAGCTAAACTATGGATATAGTACCTATAAATATAGTAATTAAAGTAAAATTATCATGAATATATAAACCATTGGAAATGCTAATTCATTTTATCAATTAATAGATCATAAGACTGAATTTAAAAAATATTATTTAGATAACATGGTGTCCTTCAATAGAACTATTATAGAACTGATAAAGAAAATATGACAATATGCATGCCCCAGCACTGCAATTTTTTTTACATTTTTGATTAAAATAGCAAGTCTCATACATATATACATACATATATATGCGCATATATATGTGTATATATATATTATTCCTACTCTTCTAAAGAATATGCATATTAAGGTATATAAAATTTAACAATATCAATGTCATGTATGTGTTTGTAGAGACGGGGTAGAATTATAGGAAGGAGAAAGGGGAAGAAGATCTGTGTTAGGTAAACACAAATCTGTACTCTTTTTTGCAATGAACATATACAGAGTTTATTTGAACATTCTTTAAACCATAAACTTGTCATGACATAATTATGATCAATATTCACAACTGGGGTTTGTGAAAGAGCTCATGTTTCTTCAGGAGTGGTATAGTGATATTATTGTCTGTTGGCGGCAAGAAACAACAGCAGGGGATTCCAAAGAATGAGCACCAGAGTGGGGCCTGGAGCTAGTGTAGTTCATGTTTACCTGTGAGCAAAAAGATATTAAGAAACAACCAAAGTGCCCTTCTATAGATGATTGAATAAAGATGTGGTACATATATACAATGAAATATTACTCAGCCAAAAAATGAAATACTGCCATTTGCGACAACATGGATGGATTTTGGGATTATGCTGAATTAAACAAGTCAGACAGAAAAAGTCAACAACCATCAGACTTTACTCATCTGTGGGATATAAAACTGAAAGCAACAAACAAGCAAACAGAAAATCATAGACACAGACAATAGGAGGAAGAGTAGTAGTAGACGGTAAAAGGGGCCAAATATATGGTGACAGAAGAACTGACTCTGGGTGGTGAACATACAATGCAATATATAGATGATGTATTATAGAAATGTACACTTGAAACCTATGTAATTTTGCTAACCAATGTCACCCTAATAAATTTAATAAAAATTCAAAAAACATATCTATTAGGTTAAAACAGATTTAGAATCTGGTATATGTGCTGACCTTTTATTTATTTATTTATTTTTTACCTTGCGTGTCTAGAGGGAAGTTAAATGGCAATAGGAAGGAGAGGTTAAATATTTTGTCTGGTGTCATAATTAGATATTGTGAATATAATTTCTAAGCCAAGTGATTTTGAGATTAAAAAGATGGATTTAAAGGTTAATTAACCAATCATAGAGTCCTATGAGTAGTTTGATCACCTTGGCCTATAGAGTATGTGGCGTAAATTATACTTGAGAGTCCTTTCTAGTTTGTGAAATTTAATTAAAAATGTCTCTTCTCTAAGGCGCTCAGAAGAGCAGGTGCTTCCAATGCTATCTGAGGTGGGAAAGCGATGACAGAAGGAAGTAGACTCACCAGAAATAGGATTATAATTCACCTCAGACCTGTGGTGTGGAAGGAGTCATGGGCTCCACATGGGAACACCTATCAGGAACATTATTAAATCATGGCTTACTATTCATCCCAGGTTATAATGTCAATAATAATTATAATAATGATAGTAGCATATGATTCCATGAGGTTCAATGTTAAGCTAAAAGACTGACTAAAACATAGTTCATCTTTTAATAGACATAGTATAGACAGGGCATGACATAGAACGAAACAACTAAGTAAGTAACAACCCAATATTGTAAGTGCTATAAGTAAAGAGTTTTTCTTGAAACTCAGAAAAAGAAGCAATCATTATGCTCTCAGTGTTATGAAAAGCTAAAGTGGGGAGGTGATGAGTAGGTGACTGACAGAAAAGCCAGGAATGGCATAAACATTAGCCCAAAAACACAAAAGTGCATGGCACATGATAGGATCAGCTGATAGCACATTGTGGTTACATAGTGAGTTGTGTGAAAGGGAAGAGAAAGGGTAAATAAACAGTTAAATAACATGGAATCTATGTACACAAGTTTTTCAGGTCCATAGTAAGAACTCGGAACTCCATATTACAGATGATCAGTGGAGGTTCATAAGCAAAGAGGTAAAACATGATTATGTAGAATATCTGTATTTCATGGGTCAGAGAACCACGTGGGAACTCTACTCAGCAGCAAAATGGGGAGTCAGGTGATGGAAGAGTGAGAAGTGGAAGGTGGAGGAGTTACCTACAGAAGGGAAAGGGAAGGGAACTCACATTTACAGAGCAATGCTTATGTTCCAGGGACTGTGCTATGCTTCATCTGAGTATGTGCCCACTTAACCTACACTACAAACCCAGGGGAGCAGATATGATACAATGCCCATTTTATAAATTAGTTGAAATTTTGAGGAAGTAGAACTGAGAGCCATGCTTAAGTAATTTAACTATTGTCATTTGACACAACTAATTTAATGACCTCTTTTCCCACTAAGGACAAGCAATATTTCTTTTCAAAGCAAGACTGACTTTTGTCTGGCAAACTATCCTTCACTGAGTTCAAAAGTTTTGGTTCGCAGGATAGAGTTTGGAAGAAAATAGAGAACTAAACATCTCTGATTAGAATCAGAGAGAATTGATAGGAGAGAAGAGTGCAGCAAAGTCGGGAGAAGAGGAAAAATGTGACTTCAAGTGGGGAATGGGGGAAGGAGGGCAATTGATACTTAAAAAAAAAATGTCAATGGAAAGACTATTGGGCCGGCCCGGTGGCTCAGGCGGTTAGAGCTCCGTGCTCCTAATTCCGAAGGCTGCCGGTTTGATTCCCACATGGGCCAGTGGGCTCTCAACCACAAGGTTGCCAGTTCAATTCCTCGAGTCCCGCAAGGGATGGTGGGCTCTGCCCCCTGCAACTAAGATTGAACACGGCACCTTGAGCTGAGCTGCCGCTGAGCTCCCGGATGGCTCAGTTGGTTGGAGCGTGTCTTCTCAACCACAAGGTTGCCGGTTCGACTCCCGCAAGGGATGGTGGGCTGTGCCCCCTGCAACTAGCAATGGCAACTGGATTTGGAGCTGAGCTGCGCCCTCCACAACTAAGACTGAAAGAACAACAACTTGAAGCTGAACAGAACCCTCCACAACTAAGATTGAAAGGACAACAATTTGACCATTGTTCCCCAATAAAGCCCTGTTCCCCTTCCCCAATAAAATCTTTAAAAAAAAAAAAAAGAAAGACTATGGTAGCCTCAAACTGTAAATACAATAATATGTAATAAGACTGCGATATCAACACATGTCTTGTATCAGTAGTTTAGGGGAAGTTTGAATGAATGTTCAGAATTTACATGGAACAGAAACATGAAAAGTCACAGAACAGGCAAGGTAAGTGAGAAGTCCAAAGAGAAGGTTCCAGTTACAGGAGGAATTGAAGATTCTCAAGAGTTCTCTGAGAGATTAGAAGGAGAGTCTACAGGATCCCCATTGAATGTAGTTCATACCAAAATTTATTCAATTATCAAAGAAGAGGGCAATTCCCATTAACACCTGTGTTTTCATAGGAAAGGCAATGGCAAATAACCAGGCTCATTTACCAAATGGTCCAGAGAACCAAGTATCTGTTAACAAGTGTAACATGGACACCTACTGACATTTACAAATTCCCTTTCTCTCGAATCAGGGAAACTCCATAGGAAAGTATTCTCCTGATCCCTCTACCCTCCCCACAAAAACTCGCGGATTTTAGCTATAATTTTGGAGTAAATGCATATTATAACTGTTCATTTATTTGCATTAATGATCCTATAAATATATGTTCTATAGTTTTGGATTAAACCATCCGCTAAATTCTTTTAATACTTTATGGTCAAATTTAAAATATGTATATATTTGTGGTTGATGGAAAATTAACAAAGTGCTTCAAGTACCTGAAAAAGAAAGACAGATACAAGACCATTAAATTTAGACTTTCCATCTAAATATTTTTCTAGTAATAAAAATTTCAGAGCAAAAGTTTAACTTGGAAATTCAAACATTTTATTTTCTTAGTGATCAGGTACTAATATAATTAATAATGTATCATTTTATTGCACAAACTATATGGGGATTAATTTCCAATTTCATTATAATGTTTCATCAGGTGTAAACAGATGCACACTAGATGTTTTTTATATGTTGTAGATCTAACTATGAAAAATAATTTAGATATTCTGATAAGTAATCCTAATAAAGCTTATAAAAAACAAAAATCTAATTTCTGAAAGAGGTAGACAAGAGATATAATTTGTAATAGACTTATTCTCTTCAACAAATTGTTCATATCCAATATGTTATAAAATTGCCTATATTTACTTTTTGAACTTCTGCATTTTTAATATAGTCTGACTTAAGAAAGATAGACTATTCAAGAGGGAAACCAAATTCTCTAATAGGAAATGGCATACAGTTGTACTGAATTATCTGATATGTTCCTCTTTTTAACTAGATTTTTACCTATATCGTATTGTTCAACCAAAATCAGATCACTACCTCACTGGAACAGCAGCAACCACAGGGGAACTGGGGGGGTGGGGGGAGAAACCTGTATTGTTTTATGTGAAAAGATGAATTAGCATTGTTTGCAAGCTAGTGACCTCATGTAGAGACCTAGATTCTAAACCATGGACAGTTCACTACTCTGTTGAAGAAAAAGAAAAGACAAATTTTATCCAAAATAGAAAATCCCTGCCCTGAAAAAGATAACAGATACTATCAGGTGATCCCCAACTATTTTCACTTTGATGATAAAGTCCTAAGTATATACACATAAAATTTGGATTTTACTAAAAAATAAAAATCACCAAATATGGGGTGACTAGAAATCAAACACAGCATGTGAAGTAGAGATCCAATTACATATGCATTGAAATGCTTTCTCTTTTGCATTGGTTGATGGGAGAATTTAGTGTGGTAATATATTCAGGAGCACTTTAAGTTCAAAGTAGAAAAGCATTAAGACAAAACTATTATTACTATCCTTCTAGGAAGGAACTGTGTGCACCCTGATTCAATGGATAAGACTAATAAACATAATTGTAGACTTCCACCATGGCAACTTCTACTCAGTGTTAATGGCATTCTAATGAAAATCGGTTCCATAGTAAAATAAGTATCTATTGAAAGAAAACTGTTAATTATAAGAGATTCTTTCACAAGCTTTAATGTCTTATAGACAAAAGAATATGAAAGAATGCTAAATTGCAATGCAATTTATTAGGTGAATGATATTGAGTAAGTAGGTTATTACATGTAAACCCTGTTTCTTCATGTGTCATATGTTATGAAGCATAAATGGCTATTTCAAGTATTAAATTTATATAAAATGCCAAGCTGTTTGCCTGAATATATAATAATTCTTCAACATACGAACAGGAAAACACTAGAGGGAAATCCATGCCATATAGATGTATATAGTATCATAGATATTTTTTAAACTTTAATGAGAAAAAATTGAAAGCAATTTCTAAAAAGCTGCAAAAATAACTCATTCAAGTAAGGTATGCAAATGACAAAGGGATTACATGCAGTTCACATTGGAAAGTCTCTGATATGTTTAGGAAATTGAATAATAGGCTCTGTGTTTAAAATATATGATATAAAGTATATTTATGTAAAACCAAGGGTTATTTTTCTATAATATTATGCATTATTAACATTTAGCAGGGTGTTGAATTTTGCTTTCTTTATTTTTAAAGGAGGTAACAATAGGGAGAGGACTCAGAAAATAAATGAAAAGAACTCATTAAAGACATATAAAATAGTACCTTAACGGAATGGTTGAAGTAGCTTGTGTTGTTTATTTTGAGATAAAGTGGTTAAAAAAGGGTAAGATTAGATATCTGTCTTCATTAGGATGTGAATTGAACTTAGATGATTTCTTCAGATCCAATTTCCCTTTACTGTGATCTATAATGCTATTTTCTTCTAAAGTAAACATATAGATAGTTCAATAGGAGACACATTATTGATAATAAACATGAAGAACATTAAACATTACATTTAGTGTTTCTAAAAGTTAGACCCAGAATCGCACATATCAGAATCGCCTGGTGATTTTTTAAAATGCAGATTCGAGTATGTCCCCTCGACGTACTGATTTAGAATCTTCGGTGGTGGGATTTGAGAATCTGTGGGTGCAATAAGCACACAAGATGACATATGTGCACTGAAGTTGGAGAACCACAGATTTAAATGAAGATGTTTGTTTCTGTACATTTCTTTTGTGGCTTACTTTTAAGGTCACCGTTGTGGTCACCTCCGTGTAAGCCAGCCTGAAAAGGGAAAAGAGCTTGAATAAGTGTGTTGAAGATTGATGAGCCAAGACTGATAATTGCCTTCCACTCACATTCCATTGGCTACAATTCACTTATATGGCTAGGCCTTCAGTACAGGTATCCCAGAAATCTATTCTAGTTGTACACACAAGATGAGGAAACAGCATGTTTCTGACTAATACTATTAGGTTGGTGCAAAAGTAATTGCGGTTTAAAAGGTTACAAAAAAAAATTCAAAATCCGCAATTACTTTTGCACCAACCTAATATATGAAAGATACAGAAAGAAGATTCCTTTTCAATGTTTCTGAAAGTATGGTTGATGCAATCCTTGGAGTTTCCTAGATCCCACCCTGACAGGATTAGAATCTCTGGCAGTGGGGCCTGGAAATAATTGTTTTAAACAAGTTCCTTATGATATTCTTAGACATCCTGAAATTTGAGAATGACTCCTAGCTAAAGATTTTTTTCCTTTCTTTTTCCCTACCATGTTTTCCTTCAAGAGTAATATTGCTTTTCTAAAAAAAAGAATCATTTAAAAATATTTTTGAGGACTTTTTTAAATTAAGAATTGTGTCAGTATTAATTCTTAAAATGAAGACCTCTGCATATACACAATAGTAAACGATCGGGAAGATAAAATTGCTCATGTGCTTTGCTGTGTTTCCTTCCACAGAGGCTTGCTCTGTGTGAAAAGGAGAATAGATTGAGAGTTATGGCTCTGTTTATGTTTTATTGAGACAAAAATATTTAAATTTCTACATATTAGCTATTTTCTCTACCAAAAAGCTCTTCTAAAAAAATGCTAATGTCCTTTGTTGAGGGTGATGATATGAATTTTTCTAAGATAAGGCACTTTATGGTCGTTTCTTTACATGGCTATTCAACACACAGTATATTTACTCAGGGTTTGATTTTCTGAGGTTTCAGTTGCTCATAGTCAACTGTGGTCCAAACATATTAAGTAAAAATTTCAGAAATAAACAATTCATAAATTTGAAATTGCGCATTGTTCTGAGTAGCTTGATGAAATTTTGTACCATCCTGCTCCCTTCTTCCTAGAATGTGAATCATCCCTTTGTCCAGCATATCCATTTGTATAAGCCCCACTGCCCATTAGACACTTAGTAGCTCTCTCAGTTATCAGATCAACTGTCTGGTATTGCAGTGCTTGTGTTCTGGTAACTCTTATAGCAGCCTAAAGCTGTCACAAGACTTATGTAATTTACCTCACTTCATCTCATCACGTAGGCATTGCATTATCTCATATCATCATAAGAGGAAAAAGAGTGAGCACAGTAAAATAAGATATTTTGAGAGAGAGAGACAGAGACAGACCACATTCACTTAACTTTTATTGCAGTATATCATTATAATTGTTCTATTTTATTATAGTTATTGTTGTATCTCGTGCTGTGCCTAACTTATAAATTAAAGTTTATCAGAGGCATTAGGTATTGGAAAAAAACCACAGTGTATATATAGGGCTTGTTAAGTCATATTTAGGCCAGGAGCAGAAACCTTATCTTAAAATCCATCTTGTCTTGATTCTGTCTTCCTTTATCTCCTAGGGGTGGGCCTGCACTGGCCTGGGCTTCCTGACAGCGACTAGGGGCCAGGGTGTGGAGCTGGAGGGCTTACTTATGCCTTGAAACCCTTTGTCAATGAAAACCCCCTGAAACATTGAAGGGGGAATAGCCTCGTTTACCTCCTCCTATAAAACTCCACATACCTGTTTTGCTCGGGGAGGTTATGATCTTTTCCCTCTGCTCTAGCCTGACCTCCTGCATCTCAAACACTCCAAATAAATTTTAATAGACTAACCTTGGTCTCCTGTGACTCATTCCTCTGGCCGTGCCTAACAGGGCTCAGTACACTCTTAAGGTTCAGGCCTCTACTGGGAATCTTAGACCGTGTCCTCCATGACTAAGGGGGGACTTCTACATTTGGTAAGCAGCTATTAGTCATTAATAGCCCTATAACATAAGATGTACACAGTAATCTAGTAAATTCAATTACCTTTTGTCAAGACCAATATCTTCCCAAATGACCAGAACAAATATATTTAATGGGAAAGTGCAACTCCATTTTTGAAAAGAGAAATCTCCAAGCTTACTAATTTCTTCTTTTATTTATTTTTTCTTACTATGAAGTGCATTAATGTTCAAGGATTTTTTAATGAAAATAATGTTCACTGGCCACTAAATTAATGTAATAAATATTGGAACACAAGTATTAATGCATGTAAGGATTACAAAAGAAGCAAATTTCAAAGCACCATATTAAAAATGGAAAGTTATTTTTGATGAATATTCTCTACCACATTGAATAAAAATTTGATTAAAATTGCCCTTCTTGATTTTCCTGTATCCATATCATCTATATCTATATCTATATATTAGCTGCTTCTCTCTAGTGCCTGCCCTTAGATGGCTCCACTACATTTGGTAAATTTGCTGAATATTTTAAACTTTGAAATAGCAAAACAAAACTAACATTACCTTAAAACGAAATAAAACAAAGCAAATTGTTAAAGTTTGAAATACATATTCGACCAACTGATGTTTTCTTGATTTATAAATGCTTTTACATATCAATAAGAAAAGGTCAATCCAACAGAAATGAACAAAAGATTATACTATGGCATTTCAGGAAAAAAAATACAAATTAGACAATTTATATAAAATAAAATGCTCAATCTCACTCAAAATTAATTTCAAATGAAATAAATTATTATCTAACATATCTGCAAACATTAAACTAGCCCTAATATTTAAGTTTGTCTAGCATATGAAAATGTGATGTTATCTCATAAACTTGGTGGGAATGAAAATTTGTACAATAATCTTAAGAGATAGTTGTCAACATCTATCAAAAATTTAAAAGTACCTTCAGGTTTGTAATTCCATTCTGGGACATACTTTGCATTTAGGCAAAAAAACTCACTAGTTCTTTTCTTCCTTTTCCTTGGTTTGTTTGCTTGTTTTTCTTTTTCTTTCCTTTCTCTCTTTCCTTATTCCTCTGAGGTACATTTTCAAGTAGCTTTCTTGAAATGAGTGTGTGGGAGAAAGTTTTCTAGTTCCTACATGTCTGAAAACATCTTTGTTTTATCCTTCTAAAGGAGAAATTGTATCACTAAGATATGCTCAAGGGAAAGGTCATGTTTTTAAGTAGATGTAGTTTATCAATCCAGTAGAATTTCAGCAACTTTTAAAGTGTTTTCTTTCTCATAGTGTTTGGAGATTCTTATATGTGAAAATATTTGAGGCTATTAAAAAAATAAAATAAAAAGATGAGAGAGACTTCCTTTACTTATGCATGTAGTCCATCACTGATATTTTGTCATTAAATTAAAGAAACTTCATAAGCAATTAGCATCTGCTGAAACATAATCACCTATCATGGGCAGAGACCACGGCTCCAGAATCCACGTCTTTATTTCCATTTTCTTCTCATCCTTTACTTCTCAGACATGTTAACCCCTCTGCTCTCCAGTGCTCCTCCTTTTCCAAAGCCCTGACTCTTTCTGTGTCTTATCTCTAGGATACTATAGTGTATATCAGTTAGTTATTCTCTCTAATCTAGTCAATTCCCCTGCTAGATAAGAGCTGAGATCCAGAAGGTATAAGAGAGGAAGGACAGAGACTTACTGATGGTACTCCTTCAAGCAAAGCAAATATCAATCTTCTGTTAGGAAATTCCCTATAATTTATTATGTGACAAAGAGTTTTGCAATTTGTAAGAGTTGCCTATATTCATTGTCTCAAGTTTCTAACTGTAATTCCCTCCTCAACCCTCTCTAATCTGTTTTAATGCCCCATTTGTTTCACCAAAACAGCTTTAAGAAATCCAGTGATATCCATTTTATTAAATCCAATGAATATTATGACATTCTTCAAAATCTCAGCATAATCAGAAACTGAAAAACACAGCCTCTTACTGGAATTTTTTCTTGCCTCTGCTGAGAAAACACCATATTTGTTGATGTTCTGAATTATTTTTTATACCAGTTTCTTTGGGAGCTAGTTCCACAAGGATTAGTCACAGAACTGTTATTCATTATATATGCCTCTCCCCATCTCAGCGGCTTTTCACCCTGGCTATCCTTTAGACTTAACTCAGGAGACATTAAAAATGGATATCTACAGGGTAGGGCCCAGAAAGTTTTTTTAACCTCTGCAAATGATTTTAATGTGAAGTCAGAGTTGGAAATCACTGGATCTGGTAAATTCAGCCATATTCATGCCTTTACTTTCTCTTTGGACACTGACTCATAAATAGGTAGGTAGGTAGGTAGATAGGTAAATGATAGATAGATGATAGATAGGTAGATAGAGAGATAGAGAGATAGCTGGTTAGCTAGATAGATGACAGATACATAGATAGACTGACAGACAGACAGAGAGTCTGAAGATACACATCCTCAGAGCTCAAGGCCTCTTCAATGCTTTCAATTATTTTTATTCATTGTGCACTTTTCCCAAGGAGCCTTACAGACATTTTTTTCCTACTTTTCGCCCATTAAACTTTAATATCATATATATATATATATATACTATACATCTGCATGTGTACTACATGCATTTGTGTGCATAAAAAGAGTAAAATATTCTCACCACCCATGAAACAATTTTCACCTTGTTGGGAGTGATATCACCCCCACTGAGATTACATGGATAAGATGTATCACGTGCACTTTAAAATGTGCAGAACAACATCATTGTTTCTCCTCACACAAGATACCTCCAAGGATTTTTATATCAGTAAATGGCACTAACATCCAATCAGCTATAAAAGCCAGACACCTGGAAGTCCTCTTTACCATCCTCTGCTCCCTAAAGCCCTGTGCCAAACCACTCAATCCTTTCTACTTCCTGAATATCTTAGGAATCTGGCAACACTTCCCTAGCTCCCTTTCTACCATCCTAACATAAAATTGTCTGCATACAGCCAACAGATTGGCCTTTGGCCTTGATGTACTGAAGCATGAGTATGATTAGTGGAGAGAAAGGGTAAGACATTCGGGCACAACTGCATATGTTAATATACTGAAACAGGAATTTAAGTGATATATTTAGGAGATGGTAGAGAGAAAAAAATTAACTGGGTTAGAGGGTGAATTGTCACTAAATTTAGATACAGTTAAGTACTTCCTAGTTCTTATCAATCAATATCTATTGAGAATTTAGTCAATTTGCTTTGTTTAAATATTATATTTTCCCAAACATGTTCTATGTAATTCCCTGTACTACCTCAGTTTTCAAGGTGAATCTCATTGCACTATTTTCTGTCTAAATTATTCATTCTTTTAATTCATATTTCTAATATTCTACTATAACCAACATTTATTCCACATCCCATTTTAAATATTTTTAAGTGGTACATATTTTACTATAATATTTTGATTACTTATATTCTACTTTAAAGAGTTCATTAGAGCTAAAGTACCATATTGACGTCTTCTGGAAAACTGTCTTATGTGCTAGGCACTGCATGTAATTAAAAAGAAGAAGAAACCATGGTCTGTATTTTCAAAAAGCTACAGCCTCTTGCAGGAGAGATGATTAAAAACATGAACTTAACAGGAAACAATGTAAGACAGAATTCTGCTAAGTTCAACAAGGCAGCAGAGCAGAGAGGAGGCCAGTGGATTATAACAGATCTACCTGGTGGTCAGAGAACTCATTGATAGAGAAGGTAAGGTCACCTGGAGTTATCAGAAATGCCTAGGATTTGGTCACTGGATAAATGACAGAGAGACAGACATTTTGGTTAAAAAGATAACTGTAAACAAAGACACAGATGCTGAAGTAAGCATAACAGGTTCATTTGAATTCGAGAAGCGTAGACTCATTAGTGGGGACTGGAGTGCATTGGGAAAGAGTAGTGGAAAATAAATTCAGATAAATTAGTTGCAAACATATTGTAGAGGGTTTGGAAAGAGAAGGTTAGATTTAATGTGACAGGAAAGAGTGACTCAAGGGACATGCTCAATGGAAAGCAGTGATTTGGCAGGTCCTCCAAGACTGGATAGAATGAGAAAGACTTGAGTCCAAGAGGTTATTATAAGCTAAGCCTGGTCTGTCATGATAGAGGGAAAAAAGAAAAAGATGTGAAATTCAGGAACACACAACTAGATAGACACACAACTTAGTTCTTCCTAGTAGGAATTAGCAGGTAGCATGATAGAAAAATCACAGATTTTAAAGCACCAGTCCAATTTTGCCTAGATTCACTACTTGCCATTTGGATATTTGACTCTGCCTATTTAAACTCCTTGGATCTCAATTAAACGTTTACCTATCTTATAGTGCTTCAAAAAAATATATGGCATACAAAATTCCTTGTTGAGTTCCTATAAGACACTCAAAAAATGTTGTTTGTTTTTCTAATAATAATAATAATAATAATAATAATAATAATTACATTTGACTATAAACATTGTTCACCGTGGGTATCCATTACATACATTTTACAAACCATAAAATTTCCTACATACTCTTTATTTTACTTCAGTTTTCACTTTTGTCATAGTTCTCAATTAGGCAGAGCATTCCCAGATGGTAATTTTGAAATCTGTAATTGAAAAAATCCTAAAAGTAGCATCATGTTGTTTAATGAAGTATAAATATATATTTTACTTATTAATGTGTTTTATTATCACATTTGCATTTCCCTCAGGTTCACTATAGCACAATTTTTGTTATATATCATTAATGTATTTTGTATATCTTCTAATTACCACTGATTAATAGAAAATTTTCAAAAGCATATTTCCTTTACTGTTTTCAGGATTTTTATTTTGCCTTCTTTCACTAAGGTAAATCGCACTTCTACTTCTCTAGTAAAAATAACAATATTTTCCCTCCCTCCTTTCCTATTAGTTTCACTGAACTTAGGAGATTTCTCATAGGCCTTGGTTAAGATTCCAATCTGCATAGCTCAATAGAATTCACAGAGACAGTTCAGGTTACCATACCTGATCTTACTTAATCACCTCAGTGAGAATAAACACTAGCATGCTTTATTTTCTAAGCACCTTTACCTCACTGCAGGAGCCAATTCCATGTGTCAATTATTTATTCCTCAATGGCTCCTGCATTTATTTAAAAAATCTGTTTACACTATTATCTTGACCTTGCAGAATTGATCTAGAATTACGAATCCTTCCATGTGAAATTTTTTTTAAATGTGAAACTTAATATAATGAGAAGCAAATTGTATCAAATCATTATCTCATTACTAAATCTTACTAACATTAATACACTTCCGTATGACAAACATATTAGGTATTAATATATAATCAGTAATAAATATAAACAAAAATTTCTAGAAGTAAACAGTAAAGGCCCCAAAATAATGCCCTAATTTACAACAAATGATTCAGAAATATTTTGTTTCTATATATAATGTTTTCTTTTGCAATGTGTTACTGTTCAGAGGAGAGGAGATAAAAATTGTTCCTGAGTATTTGCATTTTGAACAAAACATCAAGATTGACTCCCTTCAGCATCTCTTCCAATATCTTTCTGTACTACAAGGTACAAAAAGCTAAAATCTACATTGTCAAGACTCCGCCACTGCTGGATCTCTGATAGTGACTTAAGTTCTAACAATCATTTGTAAGATTTTTATTTGGATTTTAATTAAAGTTTAGGATGGAGGCAGTGGCTTTGACACACCCATTTCCAGCTGATGTAGTTCCAACAAAATTGCAGAGCAATTTCTCAACTAAGACTAACAGGAAGTAGCCATTTTCCGGTTGCCTAGTTTTCTGATGGTGACAACTGGCAGCAATCATGGACAGTCTGTTCTACGCAAGGGTTATAGTGGCCAAATTAGAGGCTGGTCCTTCAACCCTTCCAACTATTTTATACTTCTGTATTTTTAAACTATTTTTCTTGGAATTACTAGGGTGGTTTTAATTATCCATAAAGAAACTCTGCCTGATGCCTTCCTCAAATCCAGGGAGAGCCTGGATAACAAGGAAAGCTTTGGCTGACCTTGTGACTAGACTCTTATTCTAAGGAGGGCCTGGGAAGACTTTGCCTTCCCCCAAACAACCCTCTAGTCTCGTGTCAGTAATACCTTCAGACTCACCCTTGGATTAAACATGAAATCCCAGGAGTCTTTTATTCTCAAAATTCTTCCCCACAGATTTTCTAATACCAAAAAAATATATTTAAGAGAGGCTAAAACCTTACATTGCCACAATTAGAACTTAGAAATAGAACTACACATTTTAGTAAAGTACATATTTGCTTTAAAGGCTATTTGTTTTGGCTTATGATTAGGTGATGAAAAAAATAAATGGTCATAAATGTGTCTTTTCCTTGTCTATGGGATGAGAGGAGGTATTGAAAAAAAAAAAAAAAAAAAGGAGGTTTTCTAATACCTGCAGAAGAGGAAGTCACCAGAGATGAGGGATGTTTAAAAGTGTCATAAAAATCAAAGGAGGATTGATTAATAATTTCTTAGTTTTGACCACAATAAACACTGTTTACTTTAAAAGTGATGGATTATTACTGTGAGCTGCAAGACTGAAGGATGGGTCCCAAGATAGGTTTACCTGGTGGGGAATAAAAGGGACTAGAAGAAAGGTGGGTGTGCCTTAAAAATAAATGTCGTATTTTACAGCTGTGGCTGATGCCAGCCATATTCTTCAAGGAATTATGGTGAAAAGCCTTTAAAAAACATTCACAAGCTGGTATGAGAACCTTAATATGCTTTTGTCTCATGATTCTGATTAATAATTATTTTATTGCCAAGACAACCTGTAAGACAACAGAGAGCATGCGATCTTTACAAATTCCTTGCTTCTCTAGTATGTGATGGGGTTGAACTTAAGAAAAACAGACCAAATATGTGTAAATAGCAAAACATCTTCAATAGGTGATTCTTTTCACTCCACTGAAAAAATAAAATAAAGTTAACATGCGGTACATGGGATATACCTAGACTTAAATCATGAAGATGAGATTTCCATCTTTTTTCTCCCACAAGGAACTGACATCTAAAAAATCTTTTGAGTTCTTTTCTAACCAGCATTTCAAAGCTGCTTTGCTAACTGCCATCTGGATTTGGCTTAGCAGATTCAAGCACTGAGTTTAAAGAGAGCTTTAAATTTGACCCAATACATTTTCCTGTCTTTACATATGCTATAAAGCATTTGAGATTAATGGGAAACATTAATAAAAAGGTCTTGGATCCTGAAAACATCAATAAAGGCAGTCAACCAGTTGAAGCTGGCAGTGGTTGGCCATGGTGTGAGTCAAATAAATTGCCAATGGCATTGAGCTGATTGATAAAATAGTGTTTTCTATGTGCATATGTGTGTTTGTGCCTGAATGGTTTAAATTGACTTCTCCAACCCCTCTATTCTGGTCCCTGCATATCTTCCAAAAATGATCACCGAGGAGGTTAAAATAATGTTTCATATTTGGAAAACCAGGGAATAATAACTACTAACTGGGAGAGGAGCAATGAGCAATAATAGATTTCACTATACTCATAATATCTTTATTCTCTCCTAACATCAGATTCTTGCTCCTCAGTAATAGATATGCATGGCCAAGTTTGTTCATGGGCTGATCAATGAGTAGTGAGAGGGACTGGAGAAGATCATTCTAATTACACCATCCAGATAAGAGATAGAAGGAGAGGATGGTAGGCATAGTCAGGCTATCAGTAAAGGGATGTCATTCACCAAGGCAAATCACTACCTCAACATTCCAAAACATACATTGCTTAAAAAAAAGAAAAGCATAATATCTACTTGTATATGTATACATAGATAGGTTTATGAATGTTATACACACATTATATAGGTATATTCAGCTTTACTAACTATGAAGTGGATTTAATAATAGCAATCATCTCATATAGTTGTTCTGAGTATTGAATGAGATACTATTTGCAAGGCACATATAAAGACTCAGTAGAAATGTCTTTTCTTACTGTTACTGTCTTTTCTATCATTCTATTAGACAAACTGTTAGGGAGTTGCATGATTTCAAGTTAGTAAGTTTATTCTTAATTATGTCAATGATATTCCTGTACTTAGAGTCTCCTCAACCAGTTGCTCTTTTCTCATATTTCTTCTGTACTTAGTATTCAACTAACAAGGGCCTACTGGGTAGATCGCCACTGGGCAAGGTGCACAATTCTGTTGTGCCATCTCACAGTGCCTTCTATAATGTTCTATTCACAGAAACATTCAATAGACTCTTGTGAACTGAATGACTGTATTCAAAGCTAGGCCCATTATCAGAAACCAACCTTTTTGGTGCCAAGTAGTGAAGTTCAGAGAGATTGTTCAAGGAAATGCAAAGATAAATATGTCATTCAGTAATCCATTGATGTTCAACAAAGCATCCAAATTTCTGTGGACTAAAACAATGATTTCTTATTTCCTATGGCTCTGTGAGTTGGGTGAGCTCAGCTGAGTGGTTGTTCTGTTCCAGGCGGCATTGGCTGGCATGACACATGTGAGTGAATTTCACTTGGCTGAAGGGCTGGGCTGATAAGTGCAAAAAGGCTTATCACAAGCCTTGTGCTTCAGTATTCCTCCATGTAGCTACTTTCCACATGACTAGCTTGGTTTTCCTCATAGCATAACAGTATCAGAGTATACAAACCACTTATACTGCAGCGAAATGCCGCTGGTGTGAAACTGAAAGTCTTTAATATGCTTACAGTCACTTCTTCTATATTTTATTGACCAAAACAAGTAATAAGCCCAGCATAAACTTAAGGGGAGGGGAAAAAGACACCACCTCCTGACGGGAAATCAATGTACATAGGAAGAGAAATAATTAATCAGGCCCATAGTTAAAAGTTCTATCATAAATAATCATTGCTTTACCAGATTTTTAGATTATTATTTTAATATTAAAAATGAAGGCTAGAGTTTAATAGTGATAAGGTGAAATTATAAATGTTATTTCTGGCCTTTTTTCCCAAGTTAAAAGTGAATAAGACAAAAAAGATCTATAGTGTTCACCACGATTTTTGAACCATGTTTTATTCCATTAGTCTAACTAGTTATAGCTTTGTGTAATCAACATTTATTTCCTGCTCATTATGAACCAGACATTGAACCAAACAATTTATATATAAATATGAATAAAACAATGAGATAATTCAATTTTACAATATTTTTAGGGGGACGTATAAAATATACCACATTATATCAATGTGATAAGTATTATGATTTGGGTGCCATAACTAAGAGAACAACACTCAGACTGAGCTTGGGAAAGGGGCAGAAAAGACTTTCTAGCATAGATGCCATTTGGAATGAGTCACAAAGAAACAGAGAAAAAAGCAGAAAAGGTCATTCACAGAAGAAGTGACAGCAGGATCAAAGAGACTGAAGACATGTAAGAACACCAGGGGCATAGAAATCTGAAGGAAACTGGGGGCTGGCCCTGCATGGTGTCATGTGAGCCACAGAGAAGCTAGACATAAGTTTTGGCATAAAGGAGAGAGAAAAACACAGTAGAAAATCGAAGGAGAATTTAGGGTCACAGAATTTTTTTTTTTTTTTGCTTTTGTTTTTGTTGTCTAGGTTGACTTAAATATTCTTAAGTGCTGAGAAAAAGAAGCCTATAAGGAAATACAGTTTGAAGATTTTACTAATCACTTCTAATGTTCCTTTTCCAAGCCTCTTGGCTTCACCTAATCTCAGGTTCTTAGCTGTTTTCTCCACCCCTGCTGCCATTGCAGTGAGTGAACTTGAGTGAACCCATAGGGCCCACTGCCTGAGACCAATTCCAAATCTCTGGTTCTTTCCATTGAACCTCAGATGAAGCACATGAATGAGATCTAGCTTCCCCAGAGGTTATGTAGGAGGCCAGGTGATCCAGAGGTCTTAACATCACTATACTGACTAACGGGAAAGAGCAAGAAAGAAGACACCAACAGATAAATTCCCTCCCATTCCTTCTGATGGGTACCCTTCTAGAGTGGATTCTTTGTGCAGCCTATCTGGAGATACCTCATGTGGCCATGTGGCTAATCTGTTTCTCTGGGAGCCAGCTGTATAACATCATCCTATATTTGTTTCTCTTTCTGCTCGACCTCACTCCGCACTTCCCTGCCCTGAGACTGCACATCTGAATAACCACATTACCACTTAATTTTTACCTCAGATTCCATTTTCCAGGAAACCTCAATGAGACAACAATAGAATTCATAGAGAGATAAAGTGTGTATACATTCACTGTCTCATTCATTGCAGCAAATTTTTATTGAATGCTTATTAGCTTATTATGCCAGGCATTTATGCTAACCATTTGAAACATGTAAATAAGTCAGAAATAGTCCCTATCCTCAAAACTGTTAGAAGGGCAAGAGATATAAAAAAAAAGCAGTATTGTTTATATTAAGAAATAAAAAAAAGTGAATACAGTAGCATGAAATTCCAAAGAGAGAGTGATCGATTCTATCCCCAGTAAGTGTAGGTGTGTCTGTGTGGTGAGGTGGACAGGAAGCAAGATGGGGGCCGTCAAAATTTTCCTAAAGGAAATAACTGCTGAGCAGAGTTTTAAAACGTGATTTAGAACAATGAGCCTCAGAGATAAAGGAGACAGAGCCCACCCTCCAGGCACTTGCTGTCTAGGGGAGGAGCAGGCATATGATGGTCAATTCCAATTAAATCTGCCACACTGGTCTTCCTCTTCTTCCAACCACCAAACCTGTTCCTGCCTCCAGATGTTTGTACTGGCCTTTCACTCTGATTGGGAATTCTGCAGCATAATCCCTGTATCATTGACTCCCTAATCTACCTTATGTCACTTTCTATCGTATCGTCTTGTTTTATGTATAGCAACTATGAGTATGCAAAACTGTATTTTTAAAATTACCTGACTTATTTTCTGTCCCTAAGCATTGAAATGTAAGGTCCATTAAAAACAAGAGCTTGTTTTCTTTATTCTTTAATATATCTCCAATGTCTGGCATGTTTTCAATCAATACCTACTGAATGAATGAATCAAATTATTTTTAAATGACAATGTAATTACAAATGTGATTCAAGTTATAAATGAGCATGGCAAAGGCAAGCAAGATAACTAGTCTTTTCTGTAAGACAAGGAAAGCATTCCCCGAAGAGGGGTTTTATGAGCTGACATCAGGCTAACTAAGCATTAAGAGAGCCAAGGAGTAGGGAGCAGAGGGGCAGGAGTATCAGATCATTCCTGAGACAGGGTACCACACTTGAACAGCCTTGAGACAGGAAGCAGCATGATGCATTCCAGGATCTGAAAGTGGCAAGTTTGGCTGGGGCACAATAAGCATGGAGAAGGTAGTATGAGAGGAGATTGGAGGGAGAGGCACAGATCAGGCCCTGTAGCCACGTTATATAGGTGTTTATCCAAAAGGCCATTGATAGATATTACAAAGAGGAATGGCATGATCAGATTTATCATTCAAAAAGCTTACTTTGACAGCAACAAGAAGATGTAGGGTGATGAGTGAGACCATTGCATTCATCTGTTGTGAGATGGTGGATTCTCAGAAATGAGCAACACAATATGGGATAGTGAATGGTGTAATTAACAATGTCAAGGAGGAAAGGGTGAAAAAAATGACTGTAAACATCCAAGAATCAAGAACAATAAAATCTGGTTTTACAGTTGGCACCTACTGAATACAAGGAGATAGGTTAGGCCAGTTTACAAAAATAAACTTATAAAAATAAAATAAAAGTTTTCCCGACTGAGAAATTATTATCTTGTCTTAGTCAATGCCACATAAAACTTCTATGATGATTATGTATTTCATAAATAATTCAAGTACAGTCACATGCCACTTAATGATCAGGATACATTTTTAAAGATGCATTGTTAGGCGATTTTGTCATTGTGGAAACATCATAGACTATAGTTAGTGTACTTATACAAAACCTAGGGGGTATAGCTTACTACATGCCTAGGCTATATTGTATACCACCATTGTATATGCAGTCCATCTTTGACTGAAATGTCATTATGGGGTGCCTGATTGTAATATAGCAAGCAATCTATGAAGGGATGATTTTAAGATACATGGAACAAATTATCACCCAGAATATTTTATTACTTTCAATTTCTGCATATCTTTAGTCATAGCTAGAATTCCTAACATTGTTTCCTATGTACATTGGATTTAAATTTTCCTTCTATCCTCTTGTATTTTCCATTATTATTCTTAGTCTTGTCATGAATAATTAGATGCTCTCTAATCAGTGGGATAATGGAATCATTGGTTCAATGGTGAACTCATTAAGGGCCTTTCATCTTTGCATTCTTTGCATTTCCAGAGTCTTGACTCTATGAAGAATTTTTGTTTTTTTCAAATTTATGAAGATCCAGGAACTGAGAGAAGATTTTGAGTAATCAAAGAAAGTTTACTATAGGGGGTACATAATTTTATATTACATGTCTTTTTATCCACTTATCTGAAAGCACGTAATTCAATCTAAATTTCATATTGAACAGAATACTTGATTTTGCAAAACATTCCTTTCCCCCACCATGCCAGACAGTAGTTTACTATAGAAGCAATGTTGTAAGCATCTGAGTGAGGTTGGCCAATGGAAAATGTTGGATTGATTGTAAGTTGTCCTTACACTTGTTTCTCCTCCCATAGCACACCATGAACTCTCCCCCAAAACACTTCATTGCATCTCCTTCTTCTTCCCGTTATTCTAGTCTTTTTCTACTGATAAATACCCAAGGAATATTATATTGACTATTGAGACACTTTGCTTCTGTTCTCCCTTTTCCAAAATGGTTAAAAATTGTGTACTCTACCTATCTCAGATTCTGGTAGAAATAAAATGAGACCATTTATTTGAAATCATACCGGAAACATAAAAAATGAGTACAGATTTAGGATATGAGGATTGTTATTACAGTGAAAATATACTAGAGACCATGGGTATCAAAGATTTTTAGGAACCTGTGTAGAAAACGCTACAGATATACCTGAGAGATCAATAACATCCATACGAAGAAAAATATGTTGTGGCTTCCCACTTTTGCAAAGGACAAAATACAAATCCTTAGCATTGCATACTGAACGCTTTGCAATTATGTATTAAGTGATATATGAAATATTCAATTCAGCTTCCATGCCCTTAGACAATCCGACTAAAATGTCTTTCCTCAACAGAAAACGTCATCAGCTGGCAAAGTCCTCTCTCTCCAGTGAACTGCTCCCTCCTTTCTGACGTTTCCTGGCCCTAACTGTTTGATTCCATGGTACTCTGTAACTACACACACTATGTGAATATTAAGGGAGTTAATGAGACCATCTAATAGTGTTTGGTATATAATTAGTGCATATAATGGTAACTATTCATTTTACAAGTCCATTGCTTTTCATGTACAGGATTTCTTTTTCAGTAGACTGAGATCCCCAAAGTGGTGGACTGCATTTCACTCATCTTTGTGTTCCCTGGCACTTAAAACAATGTCTGCAACACTCTAGTAGATTAATGTATATTTGGGGGGAAGAGGGGGAGAAACTGTAAATAAGGTAAAGACTCATACTTTAAATCAAGGCAGTTAGTACCCTGGACGGGTATTTAGTGTGATTGACTAGCGTGGATTCTGTGATAGACTTTGCTCAACTTTTACTTCTGCCAGGAGTAAATAGCTTTCTTTGAATGTATAATCAAAAAATATAAAGGTGTGTTACCTAGACCAACATTATGTAATCAATATTCTGGTGTTATTTTTTATTGGCATTCGAAGATGCCAACTAAAGACCAGAAACAAATTTAAGGCCCATTGTTTTAAACAAAGTAAATATTCTGATTCCTTTATATCTCACCTTAGTTAATGTAGAAACTAGATCATTCCTTTCATTTGTGTTTTTCTATTTATATGCATCAACTTTCTTCTTTTCTCACTCCCTTTTCATTTCTTCTTTCGTTAACATAATTCTTCACAAAAGCAATCCAATTATTTTAGACACAGGACTATCAATATGAAACTTAGGTTCGCATAATAAAATAATACTACTGAGAAAGAGTTCATGTTAACTTTGGGTAACTTGTTTTGATCCAATTAAGATTATTTATTTCTGAACATGAAAAATTTTAAAAATGTACTGAAGATAGAGATTTCCAAACATGGTTTTACTATCCACCAGAGTATACATAAAAATTTTAATAAGACCCACTTTAATTCACTTTTTATATCAAAAATAAATATGTATACCTGTAGTACTCTAAAGAAAGTAGAAAGTATATTCCAAGGTTAAGTAAACAAATTAAAACATTAAATCTGCTAAATGTCACATGTATAAATTATAAGCTTACTTTTAAGCTATTTTTTAATTTATTGAAAGAAAAAGTTGTCAAATAATACCATTATCCTCCAGAATATTTTATATTGTAATTGTCTAAAGCTAGATCTCACTGAGCAAGAGAATTTCCTTTCAGATCAAATCTAATAAATTTTGGTTTATCAAATAATAACAAAGTAGAGTTAACTGTATCCAAAGAAGTCAATATAACCAGATATTAAAAGAAATATGGACATAAGATAGAATTATAATTCAGTTTATATATAAAATATCAAACGTGAATCTTTTTTCTGTAATTTTAAATTTGTATAAATTATTGATTTTCTTAATAGAGATATTTACACACTTAGTTGTGTGATAACTTTATTTTTTTGAGATAGACTAGAAAATTTATATTAATTTGTTATTTAAAAATAAATTCAGTACATTTTAGGGAATATCATTTTGATGCTAAGCATTTCTTGACCTGATTATTCAAATGTCTATTATATCTAATATTATATAACATTAATTTACTTACTAGACATTACTTCACATCTAAATAAAACTATATTTACATGTGCAGATATGGAAGCATATGCTAACGTATGCATATCCTTGGGATCTTAGGTGCATATAGATGTCCATGGAAAATATTTTCATCTTAGTAGGTCTGAGATTTCCAAACTATTTTATGAATTTTCACATCTAAATTATCAGATCTAAACCAAACTACATTATTTATATGAGGTATATCTGTAAATTATGGTGTCGAGATGTTATTCCAACTAATGAAAGAGAACATTAAAGACTACATTTATTCTTGTTTCCCAAATAAAATTTTCCTAAGTCATATCTACTCTCAAAAATAGATTGAAATAACTATAAGTTTAAAATGTCTGATAACATTATAAGTTAGAAAAAAGTGTGTGCCCTTTTATTTAAGTATGGCTTATATTAACTTTTGCAAAAGAGATGAAAAAAAAAAAAAATTGCCTGACCTACGTTTGTACTTAATTCATTGGTTTTGGTAAGTCATGAAGTTGAGTTATTTTGTAAATATTTACAGATAAAACTACCCCAATATGACCTAAACAGAAATATAGCGTGCGCACACACACACAGCTCTTGACATAACAGCCCCACATTTCCCTTCATCTTATTGATTAAGAGTGCTGCCTGAAAATAAACCCAATAAAGCCTATCTGCTCACTGGAAAAAGAGGTCCAATGTTAAGCAAAATATGTACTTAATAGTCACTCTTAATATTTAGTGCTTTCATAAGACTGTTCTTTTATACATCTGTTCCTAGACATGCAGGAAATATTTATATATCTTCCTATTAATAAGCTCTATCTCCAGCTGTTTTATTTCCTGAAACCACTGTTGAAAATATGTCCACCTTAATTAAAGCTGTAAAACCAGAAAAAAACAAACTAGAACTGGAAAATACTGGCATCATTAAGTCCACAGTTGCTGCTATTGTTTTCCCAAATGCACAATGCTGAGACATTTTCAAAATCATTATTTCTTAAAACATCACCACTGTATTCCTCTATGCTGTAACATTTCTAAAACTCTTTCAAAGGACACAGTATTAATTTTATTATTTTACTATATATATAAATCATTACAGTCTTATTGTAAATGATGTCTTTCTCATGTCTGTACTTGCCTCAGAGTTCTTCACTATATTCAATTGTGCCCTGGGACTTCAAGGATTCTAGCTCATTATTTGGCAGCATTTATTAAATGTTTCCTATATTTTCCACCTACTATAAAATATTCATCAAAATCAGTCATTATGTCTTATTATCTTTGTCCCATCTTAACTATTATCAACTAACTATATAAAAGATGGCAAACTTTAATACCGCATAAAGAATTATAACTCCATCTTATTCCTATAACCTCAAGTTATATAAGTGTGCTCAAATTCATTTTTTTCTTTTGTCTCTCTCTCTTCTCTCTCCTCTCTCTCTCCTCTCTCTCTCCTCTCTCCCTCCTCTCCCTGTCCCCCTCCCCCTCCCCATCCCCTTCCCCCTCCCCCTCCCCCTCTCCCTCTCCCTTTCCCTCTCCCTCTCTGTTGCTAAAGTTACTTTTGGTCCTTTGTAAGAAAGAGTAGAAAATTTATCAAATTTAACTCCTGCTGCCACAAGAGGCTTTATACTGAAGAAAGAAACTTGAGGAAAGGAATTTAAGTAAGATCCATCTAGAAAACGCCAGAGATCAGCCAAATGTGAGGAGGAGGGAGTATTTAGATCTCCTTACTATTTATGAATTAGATAAATTATGGCTCAGGAGAAACAGATAACTCTACATAAAGAAAGGCAGTACTTAAGAGAACTGCCTCTGGAATTAAACTTCCTGATTTTGGTTCCTACTATTTTCCAAGTGTGAAAGCTTGGTTCTCAGTACATTTCTAAATGGCTAAATGACAGCTTCATTTAAGCATATGCTTGTATATGTAAAATGGAGGTAAAATATTTCATTAATTGCCTAGCTTACAGTAAAAATAAATGTTTGTGATTACTCGTATTATTAGGTTAGAGGACTCATGAATTAAGGAAATCACAAATTTGTTGCACAATTTTATGATTTTTACTCCTGTAAGTTTAGGATTTTTCCTGTATAATTTTAGGATTTCTCCTGCCTGTGTAGAGGATCAAATAAGAAAGGTAGGTGGCATAATGTTCTGGGGTTGAGCATTTACAAGGTTTATCAAGATATTCAAAAGTTAATGCCCATATTTAGTTTAAAAATAATAGCAGTTGAATATGACCAAAAAATAACTATTATTAACTATTTATCCTAAATATTTTCCTCATGGGATTCCATGTGTTAAAAAATGTGCTAGATCTAATTACAACAGCCTTCAAAAGATTCTAATCTCTGCATCATTGCCATCATTAAACACACATTTATCAAGTCCCCATGTGTGTTTAAGTTCTGAAAGTTAGAATTAAAAAAGCACAATCTATTTTCAAGGAGTCCATACCATCTTATTATCTATGGTACTTTATAAGTGTTATTATACATTGGTTAAATTCTTGGCCAAAAGTTAAACATTAAATTTGGAGAAATTTGATATATTGCTAGTTCAGTGAAAACATATATACATGCTTATGCAATATTTGATAGGACGAACTTTCTATATCTTTTGGGTTATTACATATTAATCTGATATAGCTCTTATCCTATATTTTAAATTAAGCATTTTAAAAACAGATATGTATTCTGTGGAGCATAGTACACAACGTTTGGATAGAAATGAAAAAAATTAATGTTAGCATAATCCAGATATCGCTCAGTCACCAATTCTTTGAAATTGGCTCCTCTCTTTATTTCCCAGAACAAATCCACTTTACAAAAAACTCTTGAAGAACAATGCAGGTTTTACTTAATATTTTATAGGGATCTGGACATCATACAACCCTTCTCACATACTAAAGAAATTGGTTACACATTTTATCTGCCAACTCTGTTGGCTGTTTCCAATTCTGTTCCTCCTTATTCACCCTTCCCTTGTCTTAGGGAATCTAAAATAGTCTGAGGGTCACTATTTGAGCTTGTCCTGGCATACGTTTGTCTGATTGATGAAATGCCAACTTTCTATCAAAGAATAAAACAGGTTATCTTTTCTTCACCTACTTGAGTCTTTTAACAGAGATACCAATTCACAGAATATGGCTACACACACACACACACACACACACACACACACACCTTTAATGCTGTTTTTCAAGGTATGGTCACTCCTATGGCACATAAAGGGTATGGAGGAGAGGAAATTCCTTGTTCAATGAAAGCTATGGGTCTTGAAAAGCTATATCCCCTCTATTCCAGCAAGAAAAGAGAAGTTTTATCTGTGTAGATGAGTCAGTTTAGTATATGGATAAAAAGTATAACCTTGGAGCCAAGGTCTTACTGACTCACAGTAAGACATATATTTCACATTGCAATAACGCTGGGTGTCTGCTGGGTGTGACTCCAAGGGCCATCATTTCCTACCTTTATGAATTTGCACAATTACTTCAGTCCTTCAGTCATCTCATCTGTAAAATAATGTTAGTACTGTCCTCATAGAAATTATTTAGTGCATATGTGAGAATAAGTGGTATATTATAAGTAAACTATTTAGAATCATGGAACAGTGGAACAGTGCAAACACTCACCAATTGTTAGCCATCGTTAGAAGTTTCCTGTGGATCCCAATAAGAACATAGCATAAGTCAGGGATATGTCTTGGACAGTTGGCCAATGGGCCTTTTTTCTCATAAGTTCAGCCAGAAGTAATCTGAGTCTTTCTAGGAGTGGAAAGGTAAGAAGAGTTGGGTAGCAGAATTGCAGTGAGTGTTGGGTACTAACAAGTCAGGCTGCCTTAGCAAAATACAGATAGTCCCCTATTCAGTGACTTCATCAATCTAGGCAAAAATTTCCCTCAACTTGTCTTAAAACACATAGCTAATGAACAAAATATCTCTGAACGAAAACATAAGAAACTATTGTTGGTTGCTTGTAGGAAGGGAAACTTAAAGTATACGGTCGAAAAGTGGGAGATAATATTTTTATTATACACCCTTTGAAACTCTAAATTTTAGCCCTTGAGAATTTGTTGCTTACCCAGAACATAAATTTAAAAATTTAAAACATAGCTAAAAGTGAATTGCATACTTATTTTCAAACATAACTTAGTTGCCTAAATTCAAACTGCTACGCTGCAATCAACTTGCATCAGTCAATTTTTATAGCTCAAGTCAAGGACTTCTCTGAAAGCAGTGGCTTTTAAACTATTTTGACCATGACTCACAGTGAGAAATATATTTCACATTGCAATAACGCTATGTGTGCTAGTTGGAAAGCTAGAGATCGAATAGCACTTTATTGGTCCCAGATATTACATCATAATGCATGCTCTTCAGGTAACTTGCCTCAGTTTTGCCCTGTTTTCAAGGTGAACCAGATGTTGAATTGTTCTTTTGACTTTTGCATTCCTCCTAAGACAAGGTTTTTCAAACTTTTCATCTGGGGCCTTATTTCTTCCATGATGTCTGTGTATCATGATGAACTCCCTGCCCTCCTACCACCACCACATGCTAATTAGACTTGAAGAATTTATCAGTGGAAAACAAGAGATCTTCCTTTATTTAGAGCAGGGGTGTCCAAACTGCGGCCCGCGGCCAACTGCAGCCCACAATCCATTTGTTAATTGGCTCTCAGCAAATTCCAAAAATATATTTAGTTTACTTAAATAAACCAGGTGAGGCAATACGTACTTCACCTCGAGTGCATGGCCCGGCTGTTTGTGTATTTTACCGCATATGGCCCTTGGTGAAAAATGTTGAAAAAAGTTTGGACACCCCTGGTTTAGAGCATCCATTTTCATCTCTGCGGCCTTTCATACTGGAATTATATAGTAAGGATCACTTGGGGACACTGCCTCTCTGGTTGTTACTCTCCTTTCTTCCATGTGTTTCTATAACCCAAATACTAGCATATCTCTTAGAGAATTGTACACTGACAATTTAAAAGGACACAAAGTAGCTTTTTCCTTCTCCCAAAATGTGAGGGTGAGAAAGACAATATCTCAAACAGGTTTTTCCTATTATTTGGCAGCTGCTTCCTTCCTTTCACATTTCAGAGAGTCAAATATGCTCTGAAAAGTATGAAAAAAATAAGTATTTTTCAAGACTTTTAATTCCTACTTTTTTCAGTGCTAACCAGTTTATAGACAGATGACACATAAATTATGCCCAAGTTACCAAACGGCCTTTGTACCATAATCCAATACATTTCTCTACATGCCTCTTTAGGGTACTTAGGAAAGTGTTGAAAAATGTATTGTGATAGGGGATTCATGCAACTTATGAGATTCATACAAGGCCAGCCTGTAGTTAGATCAGCACCTTCCCACACAGCCAATGGGGTATCATACTGATTAGTATGAACATAGTACATATATCACCATTCTTTTACATTTTTACTTTTTAACCTTTTACTTTTACTCTGTGTGTGCCTCCCCTTTTAAAGTGGATTTTCTATAGGCAGCATATAGTTGAGTCTTTATATTTTATCCAACCTGACAATGTCTGCCTTACATTTTTTAAATTTTCATTTAATGTGATTTGTTATATAATTGGGCATAAGTACACCATCTTGCTATTTTTTTTTTTCTATTTGTCTCAACTCTTTGTTCCCCTTTTCCTCTTTTTCTACATTTTGGTTTGAGAACTTTTTATAATTCTATTTTATCTCTTTAGCTATAATTCTTTGTGTTGTTTTTTCTTTACTGGTTGCTTTGATGTTTATAGAATACATCCTTAATTTAACACAGTCTACCCTCAAGTAGCTTGATACCACTTCACGTATAGTATGAGAATCATATAAGAGTATACATCCATTTCTCTTCTCCCAAACTTTATACTATTGTTTTTACACATTTCAATTCTATGTTATAAACTCTATGATCATTATTATTAGTGTTGTTTTAAACAATTATCTACAAAGAAGTTTAAATAAGAAAAAATGCTTTGCATTTACTCATAGTTAACATTCCAATGATTTTAATTCCTGTGCGTAGATCCAGATTTCTACCTGGTCATATTTTTCCATTCCTGTAGTGTGGGTCTGGTGGTGATGAATTATTTTAGTGTTTAATATCTGAAAAAGTCTTTATTTCACCTTTGTTTTTAAAAAATATTTTTACTAGGTGAAGAAGTCTAGGTTATGGTTTTATTTCAAAATATTTTAAAGCCGTTTGCTTCACTGTGTGTGGTGTTTTTTTGTTTGTTTGTTTGTTTTTTGTTTGTTTTAGTTAATTGTGCATTGTTTTCAAATAAAACTGCTGTGATTATTGTCTTTGTTCCTCTGTTGCATAATATGTATTTTTATTTTGGCTACTTTCAAGATTTTTTTTTCTTATCACTGGTTTTAAGCAACTTGATTATAATGTGCTTTGATATAGTTTTCTTCTTGTTTCTTTTGCTTGTTGAAGTTCTTGTATATGTGAATTCATGTATTCATCAAATTTAGAATATATTCAGGTATTATTTCTTGAAATACTTTTATTCCCCTGCCCTCCTCTCAGACACTTCAGTTATTCATATATTAGGGTACTTGAAGTGGTCCCACAACACATTAATGCTCTACTTACATTTTTTAGTCTTTTTTTCTCTGTTTCTTATTGGATATTTTCTATCCCTGTTTTCAAGTTCATTAATCTTTTCTATAAGTCTAATCTTCTATTAATGTTTGTGTGTTCTTCATCTCTAAAAGTTTAATTTGTATCATTCGTGATTGTAATTAGCATGTTCAAGTTTTCTTCTAAGTTTTTTGAACATATGGAATATAGTTATAATAAATGTTTAATGAAACTTTACTAATTCTGTGTCATTTCTGGGTTAGTTTTGATTTTTTTTCTTTATGTTTCTGCTTTTTTGCATGCCTTGTAATTTTTGTTTGGATGCCATTCATTATGAATTTTAGCTGACTAAGTACTGAATGTTTCATTCCTAAATATTCTTGATCCTTGTTCTGTTGAATTCCTTAAAACCAATTTCATCTTTTGGCGTCTTGCTTTTGAGCTTCTTTTGTCTTGGGTAAATTTTACACTAAGACAAGAAGATTCTGAATCCTCTCTCCAGGCACTCTCTCCTTAAGTCAGGTAACTGGCAAGCTCTACTTAGGTTCTTTTGCTGTGCCTAGAAAATTTTTCCAGGCAGTAAACTGGGACACTGATATGGCGGCAAATGGCTTGCCTTCCTCCTCCCAAACTCATAGGGATTTTCTGTCTTCATTATCTGATGTAAAATGTCTTGAGAGTTATTGCTCTAAATGTTTTGACTTTTTTTTTTTTTTTAGCTTGTTTCGGACAGGTAAATCTAGTCTTTTGTCTGAAGTGAAATCTCTTCCCTTGTTTTAATCATTTAATCAGTCTCAAACTTGGAAAAAATTTCTGCGTTGATTAATACTCAAGTATTTTGCTGATACATTTTTATTATATTTATAATGGAAGGCAGGGAGATGTCAGATTCTTTTCTGCAGGCAAGAATATGAGGGTGACTTAATTCCACAAATTTAAAATATCTTGCCTTGATTGCAATTATTTTAAAATACTTGCTAAAATTTAAATGGCTCTGAATAAGCACTAAAGATAAGCTTACATTTTCAAGAAATAATTTTTATTTTATAATGTTTCCTTGTCCTCACATCTGTTAATCAGTTTACTCACATCTTATTACCTATCCAGTGTTTATGATAAAAATATAAAATGCTAGATTGAGTCTACCTTTCTTATTTTCTTTAATATTTCATTACTTAAAAATAAAAGAATATATCAGATGTTTCCTTTTGAATAGACAACATTCTTCCTTCTGATCATTTTGATCTGAACTTTATTAGAATATTCTGTTCAATTTGAATCATAGTAAATGGAGTGAGATATGGAAAAACAAAATTGGAGAACATATAGAGGCAAAAGCAAAATAAATCACTGAAGACCTGGGAAATGTGCTTGATGAGGAACGTCTAAAAGATGAAGTGTACATACTCAAGAAAATTGAAAAGAAACTTAATAACATGTTTCATGTATACGAAGGAATATTTTATGAATGGCAGTGAGCAACTATTTTGTTTGTAAATTGAGGGCAGAACTTCAATAGTCTCCTAGCTGATCGCCCTGTCACAGGCCTAATTTTCTTCATGCTATGATCTAACACAGGGCTGGAAAAACAGTATTGTTCAAAGGCCATTTTCATTCATCTTCTCTTAGTCCTGAACTTCCAAGGACTCTAACTAACACACTGTACCAAATCTAAGTTTGCAACAACTAGCATCCAAAGCCCTCCATCAAATAATGTTATATTTTTCTATGTCATGGTTCAATACATCCCTTACTTGTAAGTCAAACATATCTATGGCATAATTCTTAATCTCTCTTGTCTCCAAGACTTTTTCCCATTTTTTACCCATCTACATGCCTTTTCCAATTCTTTCTGGAAATCACATCCATAATCTCTAAAATTAGACACAACTTGTTTAAAAAACACTTTTCATATTAAACATTATCTAAGCCTAAATCTAGTTTATCATTTCAGCTTTCACAGTTTTTTGTTTGTTTGTTTGTTTTCGTATTTCATTCCTGTAAATAGGACTCTTTACTGCACCTAGTTGTGGAGGTTGTTCCTTGCACAACACCGGGACACACTATGTGCACTGTTACCTATCTGTGCCACGCATACCCCAACAGTTGTAGGTGCCTGCATCTTTCCTTTTATCTTCATCACTGATAATACTCACACTATTTATTTACTTCTGAGTCTGATATTCAGAGCCATGTCCTCCCCCATAATATGGGCACTATCTGCCTTATCTCCTTTTATTTCTCCCTATCACCTCAGATTTCATGCTTTAGCCAAGGCTTTCTCAAGCTTGGCATTATTGACATTGTGGGCTAGGTAATTCTTTGTTGTGGAGGAAGTCCTGTTTGTATTATAGGATGTTTAGTAGTATCGCTGGCCTCTCTCCACTAGATGCTATAGCACCCCTCACCTTGTAAGAGCCAATAATGAACGTCTCCAGCTATTGCCAAATATTCTTGTGGGGGCAAAATTACTCCTGAATGAGAATCACTGCTTTAGCCATACCAAATTAGTAATAATTCCCCAAACACTATGTGCTAATTTATGCATCTGTACCTCTGTCGGCATGATTTCTTCCCCCTTTATATTCTTCCTCTATGTGAAAAATTGAAGAACTTGCGTCCATACTTTAAAAAGAAACCAACAAAGAAACTAACAAAAAATTACCACAACTACCACAATAACAATCATAATAGTTTAGTTGCCACTGCCTTGAGGAAGGATAACTAGGTCCCTAGGCAGAGTTTATCTTTCTCTTCTCATGAGTATTCTCTATTATACGTGTAGATCATGTATATTTTCCTTTTGCAGCAATCGTTACCTTTCTAATTTATTTTATTCAAACCCATCTTACCTAATGGAATGCAGAGGCTATGATAATAATGTGAATCCAAACCTTCCCTGTAGCCTCATTCCAGGTATGTACGTACTAGATAGTTATTGAAGAAAACGTTTAATATTATCTTATCTGCTGATTCTCCTGAATAAACAACCTATACACATTATTCCAAGCTTATTAAAATATCTTACCATTTATTTTATACTTTTAGTAGCACTGGTGGTTTAACAATCAAACTTTAAAAATCAGTATCTATAAAAAAGAAATGGTTTAAAAATTACGCTTCAAATGTTAAATATATTTTTTTAAAAAAAAGGAAAATTTTATTGAAGGAAACTTTTTGTTTCTTAATATAACATTGGAAACAATTTTTGTTTAAATAAATATTTTGACAGGATCCTACCATAATTGAGAAAAATATTATACTCATAAGAATGAGACTGAATAATATGAAAACGGATAGAATTTTGCTGGAAAATTTTCTGTGCTTTACTTTTTCACATTACTTATACTATATGAATACCATTTTATTGTTTTCTAAAATATAAACCATTTTGCTAAATTTAATAAACTCTACTTTAGGCTAAAATCATCTTCAAGTATTCGTGTATATATTTATTAGTCCCACTTAAAGACGTATACCAATTTTTCTTTTTTATCATCCCAGCGAACAGAATCGGAAACAAAGGAGGAAATGAACCTCTGCCCTCATTCCTCCTTGTGCCTTGGGAAAAAAGTGTGAGTAGTTGAGCTCTAATCCCAGATCCTCCTGCCAGCACTTAATATCTGACAGTGCCAACCTTCAAGGCATCCAAACTTAGTGTGTAGTTAAATGCCTACTTGCATATTCTGACTATCATATCCCTGAAAACACTGAGGAAATGCCAGGTAACATTTGTGTTTTGGATCCTCTGATCCTTCACTCTTGGTTCCTCTTCTTCATAGGGGCACCATAACCTTTCAGAAAGCTTGTGACTTTCTAGTTTCTCCTTAGGATCCTTCTGTCATGTTTATTCTTTTTTGGTAGACAGTTATTTTTGCTCAGCTCCATATGCATATCTAATACCTAGTACTGACTCTGTGGGAGGTTTTATGAATATTAATATAAAATGCCTCAGCTGCAGTATATCATACTCCAAAGGAGGCTAATTGGGGAATTTAGAACAATAGGGGACTTTCTGGACTTCAAGAACTGTGGATATGATTAAGTTAATGTCATAAATAGTTAAATTAAAATGTTCAACTAAGAGCAATGTTATGCCAGTGTCAGCATATCTTTGACCAATGGTACCTTTCTGCACTGAAGTTGGTGATATTCCAAAGTGAGAGACTGAAATCAGATGTCACACCACCATATCAATTACCTCTCTATTTTTCCCCTCTTTGCTTCTCTTTACCTCTTTTCTAGTGTTACAGAGGCTTACAATGTTTTTTTATTCATGCATTAAGCAAATATTGATTGCTTACAAGATTCTAGGAAGTGACTCACAGAGATGAAAAAGACATTGTACCTGACCCTGAGGGCCTCTCAGTTTAGAGAAAAGCAATTACACCAATAGAAGAATTGAATACTAAGTTCTGTATTAAGAAGACAGCAGAGAGGTTCAGGGAAGGCTTTAGAGATGGGAAGACTTGTATACAGATTTTGAAGGATAATTAAGAGTTTTCATGGCAGATAAGGAGGAAAAATCCCAAGAGGGGGGAAAAAAAAAGGAAAAGAACGACTGAACAGAAGTCAATGACTTGAAATAACCAGTCCCATTTAGGAAATGATAAAAACATTTTATGGATCACGCCTGCGAGTTACACTAACAAACATTACATGGCTGCCTATTGCCTCTCATCTTGAAAGAGCTGCAGTGATCAAGATCACCAGCTTCCTTCTTGGGGACAATGACCTCTGATGATTCTCAGGCCCCCCGCAGTATGTTCTAAAATCTACATGGGGAGAGGTGGCACTTTTTTGTGTAGTGTATATTGTTATTTGTGTGTGTGCTTTTACTCATCTTGTTTCTACTAGTCAACCTCTTAAATACAATTTTACATAGAATCAGAAGTCCAATATAAAACAGATGAAGATGGAGGTGATCTGATCTGGCTGGGGAAAGAACCATTTGCTAAATGATTTTCCAATGAACAACCACCTCCCTCATTAAAGCATCAATATCTCCCCTTGTAAGTTTCCCAGAAGTAAACCCTGCTCTGCCTACTTGGTGGAATTAGGGGGGAAAAAAGGAGAAAACTAGGCTCTTTCAAAAATTAAACCTAAAGAAAAATAATTTCTATGATGGTTTTGCTTTATTGAGGGAACTTCCAGCTTGTAAACCACCAACATGAGCAGTTTCATATCTTTTAGAAGTCTATTCAAAATTGTATATGGTCAAAAACAATCGAGGGTTAACTCCCATGCCACCTATTACAAATCTCACAAATATGTGTCAAGCTAGGAAAAATATAAAACAGAATGAATATGGTGTGACTTGGAGGGATTAGCATGAGACTCAAAATTAAAAATGTATAGCTTCCAGTTGCATTTTCCGCAGCAAGATCCAGATGGGGAAGGGAAAAAGGCACCATCTATCATGGAGGATCTAAGCTGCCACCACTTGAATCCACAGATCACTCTTAGCAAAATGAACAGTGGGACAATCAGACTTTGTGCACATCTAAATTGAATGTAATGGGTCTACAGCATCACTTATGAGGAATTCTAGCCAAGAATCTTTAACCTGATTTGAACCAAGCTACTAAATCTAATTTCTTGTTTATCAAAGGAGTAGAGGAACACGTTAGATGACACTATGAGATGAATCAGAGGAAGCAACTAGACAAATAGTGGGAAGGTAGGAAAGGAGGGGTGCTGGGACTAAAGAAATCAAAGAAACGTGCCAACTAAAAGCATTGCCTTACCTTAATCGGCTCATTAGTTTAAATAAATATTTTAAACATTTCTGATTAATTGGTGAAATTTAAAAATGCAGTGGATATTAAGTTATATTAAGGAACTTTTATTAATTTTGTTGGCTGCAATAATGATACTGTCTGGTATTGTAATGGTAGAAAATGTCTCATTTTAGAGTTGATACAAAAGCACTTAGGTATGAGATGTCTTATCTGCAATGTACTGTAAAATTATTTAGCAAAATATGAAAAAATGCAAATGTGGCAAAATGTTAACATTTGTTAAATTGAGGTAATAGGTGTATGGGAGTCATTTTATAATCTACATTTTTCCATATATTTCAAGGTTTTTATAAAAAACTAGAAGTTTTTTAATTGATGCATTTATAATTGTGATATTATCTTATGCTAACTTGTATTGTTTAACAGTGTTTTTTTTTTTTTTTTGCTTTTTTATCCCTAAATGGCATTAATAGGAATCTTCTTTTTATATAAAAATATTTCTAAAATAGCCAAAATAATATATCACTCTATTGTGATTTAGAGGTAAGATACCATGAGTTTGACATTGACTTCATTTATTTATTCATTTATTCGTTTATTCTCCTTATTCAAGAAATGATTTGTGGTAGCATTACAAAACAACCATACTCCCAAAATCACTAAATTTATTTTGATGTCCCTTAAATCTACTTGCTCAAGTTACTAAAACCATCTGAGTTTCAATTTTGTCATCTATGAGAATATTAATAAATTTGTCATTAGATGAGGAATAAATGAGCTAAAAGTATAAAGTGTTAGAATTCAATGATAAGTAAGTGAATGATGGAGTTATATCAATAGTGGTGTCATTGACACCAATAATATAATTATAACAGGTCCCCTACTAGATTATTTCCCCAAATATTTTTTCTGCCTCAGAGCATTCCCCATCTTCTCTTTAAACAATCCTATTGAAGAATTACAACAAACTTTATTGCATATGCTAGATTAGTTATTTCTTAAAAAGTAGAACAAAAATCCTAATATCGTCTCATAATTTAAAAATTATAGAAATTATGAATATGGATACATTTCAATGAAAGATTTTTTTTCTGTATTGTGGAATCACTAAGATTATTTATGTTGATGAGTATGTAAAATAAATATTTGGAAATACCCAAAAGTTTTCATTACCAATGTACAAAAATTGCAGTACATTTTAAAAGGGTACCAGATGAATTTCCCAACAAACTTTGGTTAGAAATGAGATAATTGGTGCACAGCAGTGCAATTATTTCTTATATGTGTTCTTTTGAAATAACAGTGCCCAAGGAGTCTCTGGACTATACTTTCTAAGTAAAATGGCATGCTGTTAAAAAGTCTCAGGGTCCAGGAACATTTGATTTCAAAAACAGACTCCCTAATTAAATAGATTATATGTAGGGAGATCAAGTAGCAACATTTCTTAATTGATTTCTAACAATTCTATAACTATAGTGCTACCATTTGTGCAGCTGTAATTAAAGGCCCAGTATTTCAATTTCCACTCTTCATCTCCT
Source organism: Rhinolophus sinicus (assembly GCF_057876585.1). Classification (NCBI taxonomy): domain Eukaryota; kingdom Metazoa; phylum Chordata; class Mammalia; order Chiroptera; family Rhinolophidae; genus Rhinolophus; species Rhinolophus sinicus. The sequence continues at coordinate 36,622,735 of NC_142504.1, forward strand.
GACCTGCTGCAGGCGGGAGCCCACAAAGCAAGGTTTTATTAATAATGGATTTGAGACATAACTGTGATAGAATTTATGTTCCCCCAACAGAGTTGGCAGTGTTCCATTTCATGGGAGAACTGGTTTCTATAATCTCACTTCCCAACAAATGACAATAGCTGAAGCAAAATGAATGGGAGCTAATCAAATGGAACCAACTTACTTGGCTGGTTCAATTCATTTGTACAATTGATCAGGACACCACAAAATAATTAGTCTTGCTATTCTCAGGTCATTATGACAAACTTATGGAAAATTAGACAGAGAAAAACTCCAAATTTGTGTTTGATTTGCCTCCTATTAAAAAATATTAAAATTCAGATGGATTTGGAATAGGATATGACTATTCTACCCAAATATTTGTATTATATCACTTAATGGAGAAGTACATTATTCATATTGTATAGTCTAATCAGAATGCAGAGCATGGCTGAAAATATGACATCTTTGTCAATGAACTATCCAGAGTAATAAAATAATCATATATGAGTATATCAGCTAGACACACATAGTTGGCAATCAATAAATATTCTAATAACTTGAGTGTTGAGGATCTTTTCTTAAAAATCACTACCATTTTTACTCACCCCCTCCACGTTCATGTTTTTGTCATTACCTTTAACTTTGTGTGTGTGTGTGTATGTGTGTGTACCTTAACTTACTGCTGTAATTACACATGATCTCCTTACTTTTGCCTTTTAACCTTTGCACTAGCTTTAGTGTTGGTTAATCTGCTGCTTTTATTGCATGCTTGCCTTTGTCAGTGAGAATTTTATTTTTCTTTCTGATATTTTCTTATTCATATTCTTTAATTTGTTTTCTTCGTTTTAAAGAAGTCCTTTTAACATGCCTTATAATACTGGTTTGGTGGTGATGAACTCCTTCAGCTGTTTCCTGTCTGGGATAACAATACTAATTCTTGGCTCCCCCTCTGACCAATCCAGTGACTTTTCAGCTAATTTATTCAGGTCAGTTTCATTTCAGTTTAAAACTATCCAAGGGAAGATAATTTAATTTGATGGAAATGAGTTAATGCCCATCAAATAGAACTGAGTTAAATATTTTAGAAATCCTGGTTACTGAGTCTGACCAATTCTGACATATGATTACTAATATTCCCATTTCTAAGGAAATTATAAGGATTAACATTTTCAAAACTAACAAGATTATGTGTTGTCACTTTGAAAATGAATAAAATACAAGGCATTATTATTTTATAAATACTTGTAAAAACAAAACTGTATATTATAACTCTTCCATAAAAAGTCCCAATTAGAATATATTTATCCAGATGGGGAATATTTATTAGCAGAGAATCCAATAATAAGAAAGAATAAGCTACCAAACAAGCAAATCACCTTAATGACAATGATCATTAAGAAGGAAAGACTTTAGATGAATAGTTGATCGCTGAGTTGAGAGTCAAAGCATAGCTTTGCCAAGAATGGGGCTTAAAAACACCCCTGTGTCTGTGGAAGGCTGCAGAGATGCTGGTTCTGTGCCAGAATTTAGTTCTAGCCTGAAGTAATTTTTTCTGTAAAGTATGTCTCCTATATGGATATCAATTTGTACTACACTTCTCTATGGGATCATCTAAAATGTTGTGGCATTCACCAAGAAGGAGCCAACGCAGGAACCAGCACTTACAAAAATCTTGAGGACAAATGGCGTCTTTGGAAACTCTCATCTGATGGAAAGTGGTTATGTCCCAAGTAACCAAACTAAAAATAGTTTCAGTTTAAGAAGATATATGTTGAATGCTTATTATATGCCATGTGCTACGCATAGTTTCATATAATCCCCTTGACTATCCTATAAAGTAGAGATTGATAAGACTATTTTTTTTTATTTTCAGATGAAGAAATGAGGTGTGCAAGGTATGAAGAAAACCCCCTGCCCCAGGTTAAGCTGCTAATGTGGCTGCTGAATGATTCAAGTCCCACTTTAGAGTACTCCAAAGGCTGTTCTCGACACTCCTATCTCAACTCTTGCAGAATCATACCAAGGTGGCCCAAATGCTCTGAATCTATTAGGTTGGTGCAAAAGTAATTGCAGTTTAAAAGGTTGAATATCATTGCAAAAACCACAATTACCTCTGCACCAACCTAATAATATTGTGAATAGCCTTACTGATGGATCTAAATATGTCAGTTTTACTCCTTGAGGCTAAGAAGGGTAGACATGACAGTGGCTTTCAGGGAATAAGATGGTCAGCCTGGCTTCATATCTCTGATCTGCCATTCGCTAACTGTGCAACCTTGAGCTTGTTACTCAGTTGTCTGAAAAACAGTTTCCCTCCTATGTGAATTCAGTTTAATAGAACCAAAGTCATAGTACTGCTGTACAGATTAAACAAAAAAAGGTAAATAAAGCACTTAGCACAGTACCTGATATTAAAGTGTGGAACAGCTCAGCATCTTCTAAGGGTGTCAAATGTAAGAGATCCTATTACTAACACTGATTATAAAATTGATGCTAGGAACCCAGATTTTTCTATAAAGCTCCTTAAATAACCGACAAACATAAACTGTTCCCAATCCCGGAAAAAAAAAAAAAAAAATGGTGATAAGCCATGCCTACATTAATCTATCTGCTCCACTTTATTTATTTATTTCGTTAAGGCTAAAAAGAAAGTTGAGAGTTGCAATGACTACTTTAAAACCACCCAACTATCAGACACTGAAGATGGAAGACACAGTTAAGTGAACATTTGAACTGAGGTGATGCAAGGTCTAATTACGCTTAAGGAACTTAAGGAGTGCAAGATCTGGTTCTATTTATAATACTTTTAGCTCTAATTAAGTAAATTAAGTTAGTAACTGTCTAGCACTATTTGGTTATTCTAACAAAAAGAGCTAATATATATTAACAACTTACCACAAGTTTCTTATGAGTTAACTTTCATTATCGTCTCAGCTTTATAGACTTGAAAAAAGACACCTAGAGTTTCAATGGCTTGCCCAAGGGCCTACAACGTCAGAACCAAGGAAATTTGAGTCCCCATCTTACTACTATATGTATTGGCTCTCTAAGGTGGGAGTGGCTGAAAATATAAAATGAAAGACATTAAATATATTAACATCTCCTTAATAGTATAGGTAACCAATTCCTATCTCAAACTTAAAAAATAAACATACACTTTTTATTTTTTTAGAAAATTACTTTCAATGCCCTTCCAAAAAAATATAAAACTAATATTGAAAAAAACACTGACAAGGGAACCCTATATTTCATAATTCAAAAACTATATTTGCCTTTGTCTTTAACCCTATTTTTCAGAGTCCTTCCTCTCATCACCACACTTTATTGTGAAAAATTTCATATATATACATAGAAAAGTATATTGAAATGGTAGTACAACAAGCAACCACACATTCTCCATCTAGATTCATTAATGGTAGCATTTGGCCATATATACTTTCTCTTTCTTTACACACACACACACACACACACACACACACACACACACACACACACAGATGTGCTGGTTGAGTTGGTGTTTTATTTTGTCTTTGTTTGATTTACTCTACCATTTGAAAAAGTTGTAGACATCATGGTATTTCAGTTCTATTAGTTTGTTGCAAAAGTAATTGTGGTTTAAAAAGTTAAAAATAATTGCAAAAACCGCAATACATTTGCACCAACCTAATACATACTCCCTCATAAATCCCTTAAGAATAAGGAACCCATTTGGTGCTTCGTTGACAAATATTATTAATTTAATTTTCTGCATCTTAGTTGATAAGTGAGTCTAAATCAAAAGATACCCAAAGCGTGTAAATCTTAACTAATTCAGAATTTGCATATGAATAGAATGACCCTTGCCTGCAATTGCTAGACAAAGTATCTGTGAGTCTTTAGGAAGTCCTCCTGTCACAGTTAAGTGCTATCATCATTCTTAAATAAAAAAGATGTGCAAATCACAGGGTTGCTACACGCTGAATTCAAGTAGAGCTCAAGGCTCTAACGTGATTTACCATCATTTTTACAATTATGTCTGGTATCCATGGTGCGCTTCCTCAGCATTTCAGCTTCTGTGTGTGGAAAAGAACACACACTACTCCCTCTACTTTGTTTAATTTCAACATATTAGTCTTAAAACTCTAATAAACAATTAGCATTGTTTAAACATTAAACAATCACTCTTCCTCAATGTTCACTCACGACTTAAAAAAAAATAAAATCTTGTGAATTAGACCAAATTATTGCCAACATTTGTAAGCTGATTACAATCTTAGTAAAACAACATAGATATTTGATTTAAAATATTTCTAATAAAAATTATTTTAAATACAAAAGCCGTTGTAAGATTTAGACAAGACGTAGCACAGAAATGCAGAAATGATGTTTCATAGTGTAGACTATGAGCCATGCTTCCTATGTCCAAATTCTGACATTTCACACTCAATAGCTGTGTGACTTTAGGGAAATCGTGCCCCATTTTCTACATCTATAAAATGAAATCATTATAACATTTATTTTATTGTCCTATAATGAAAATTAAATAAGCCGAGAGTATATTCACAGAGCTTTAATAACACAAGGATACAGCAAGTGTTTGAAAAATGTTAGCTATATCTGTAATATCATAATGATTAGAGAAACAGTTCTCCAACTTTCTGGTCACTGAGTCCCTTTATTAAGAATTCTAAAGAGATTTCATTTAAATTGGTTATATTTATAATTACCATGTAAGAAATTAAAATTGAAAAAAATTAAACATAAATGATGTTTATATTTATATAACTAATAATACACGTATTATATTTTAAAGTAAATAATATAGTTTAGTAGAAAATAACTATATTTTCTCCCAAGAAATTAATTAAAACAGTGGTGTTATTTTACATTTTTTCACATCCTTTTAATGTCTGGCTTCACAGAAGACAGGTAAAATAGATTCCCATATTTCCTCTGAATTCAGTCTGCTGCAATATATTCTTTTGGTTGAAGTATTTGAAGAAAATCCAAACTCACACAGATATATAGTTAGAAGCAAGAAGAGTATTTTAATAGACTTTGCAGAAAACTGGATATTCTTCTTGATACTACACCAAAACTCAACAAGTGATAGTTTATTAAAGCTTCATTGCAATATGCAATCTGGAACCAAATCAATGAAGTGCTATACTCTGTTACATTAAGTGGTCTATTTTGCACTTTAAATGGTCTTTTTTGCATGATTTGCTACCATTGATTAGCTGAACAATGTCGGTTCACTGAGTTATGCAGTTATTTCAAATATTAACATATTTTGTTAAACAAAATAAAAATATATTTGTGAATATCACCACCATCTTTATTAGAAAAGTCTACAAGGAGTGGAAAACTCTTATGCTCACAGTGGCTGTCACAAGTTTTCCAAAATTCTACTTTTTTTCTTGAAAGCTTGAATTTTATCAATGGCAACTAATACTATCAGTTGACATCCTTTGAAATGACAAAATGACTTCTTTCTTTTTTAAGTAAATATTTTCCAAATAACCAATTATTTAAAAAAAACAGTTTGTCAGTTAATCTTTCAAGTAAAAATTGTGTTCCATGAAAAGAAGGGGTTTGTTCAATTCTCAACTCAAAAGGACAAGTGTTTATTCTTGAGACAGCCATATTTCAGTAGGCAGCAGAAATGCTTTTTGTGTACTTGTCATTTTGTCACAGAAAATATTAAACAGACATGTGCTCTCTTACTTTTGAATAAAATGAACTAATAGACACAGGTTTTATTCCACCCCTGAAAGGACCAAAAAAAAAAAAAAAAAATATATATATATATATATATATATCTATATATATCTGAAATATATGAATCAAGAGTTTTTTAAAACACTGGATGTCAGCCAACAGAGAGCACTGACGCCTGACCAACAGGAAACAAATGAAGCCAACCCTAAAAGGGCCATAATTCATTCCTTCAAGAGAGTTTCTATGTCATGACACAAAGAGAGGGAATGAGGAAGGGCTGATGGGCTCCCTGAGTTGAGGAGACTGAGAATCCAAGTAGCTAACAAAGTGTTCACAGCCCTGCAAATCTTCACAGGGTCTCCTTCCAGAGTTCAGTAGGGAACTGATCAGCAATTTATGTATTTTTATTTGTTTATGTATTTATTCATTCTTTCATGTTATTGTATTATTATTTCTAGTCTTATACCCTCTGGAGGGATATTATTTTAACTATTTATTTTGGAAACTACTTAGAGTAAAAATAATTCCAGCCACTTCAAAAATAGAAAGAATTCTACCTCAGGTTAAATGTCATGGCTGGTTCTGTTGTAAGGACCAAGTGTTTCTTTGCATAACTTAGATGATTTGATTTGCTGCATGATAAGACAAATCCAATCCTTTTACATCATTTCCAGAAAAGATATTATGCACTTTTTTTAAAATTTTATTAGTTTCAGGTGCACAAGACAAAGCAATACTTAGACGTTTATCATTTATATCCCTCACATTGTGTGAATCCCCCACCCCCCATCCACTATCCCTCTGACATCGCACAGAGCCATTACATTTCCACTGTCTCTATTCTTAATGCTGTACTCCACTTCCTGTAACCATACATATATATATACATATATATATATGTGTATATATATATATAAAATTATAGTTGGCATTTATTATTGTTCAGCTTCAGGTGTACAGTGCAGAGATCAGGCATCTATATCACCCCTGAGGTGGTCTCCCAAATGGGACATGTGTCCATCGGATACCCTACAAAATCTTTACATTGTTGATCACATTCCCCAAATTAATTTTCAAAACCCCGTGGCCATCTTGTGGTTACCAACTATTATCTAGACCCTTCACCTTCCCCCTTATCCCCACTCCCCCACCCATCTAGAAACGCTCAGTTTTTCCTCTATGTCTCCAAAACTGTTTCTGATTAGTTCATTCACTTATTCTTTTCTTTAGATTCTGCATATAAGTGAGATCATATGGTATTTGTCTTTCTCTGTCTGACTTATTTCACTTATTTTTAAATGGTCAGTATTATGTAAGTCATCATCCTTGTATAGTCACCTATACAAATCATATTATACTTAAAATCTTCTGTTGGCTTTACCTATAATTTAAAATCATTAGAGTGTTCATTGAACAATTTTTATCTACTAGAAAAGAAAGGTTCAAATCTGACCCAGTAATTCTTCTCTTTGTAGTAGTTAGCTAAATTATCATCCTGAAACACAATGCTAATTAGTTAATGTGTATGGCCACTGGAGTTGATCAACTGATGGACAATCTTTCTACCTAATTATCATGTGCTGGAATTATTGGTGAATAGGCACCTGCTATAATGTCCGCTCTTGCAGAGTTCTTGGCAGAATTCCCACTTATACAGAGAATATTTGGCTCACTCAAAATTAGTCCTCTTCACTCTTTCTTATAGATTCTGATTAGACACAGAAGAACATATATATACTCTGCATGTGGGGGAAAGAATAAACTCAAAAATTTATATTTGCTTCCTCTTTTAGGCATATGCTACCATCTTGCTTATCAGTAACAACCATACATATACAGTTAGTCCTCACTTAACATTAATAGGTTCTGTGACTTTAAGGAAACGATGTATAGAAAAACCAATTTTACCACAGGCTAACTGATATAAACAAGAGTGAATTCCTACAGCATATCATTAATGTTATAACAAAATGACATTGAATGAAATGATGTTATTTGAGGACCTGCTGATATATACTTATATATACTTAAACATTGAAGCAAAGATATATGTATATGTATAATACATGTATACATGTATTCTTTTCCACTTATTAACATCAATAAAACTAACCATCTACTATCAAGGTTACCCTTTTTAGGGGCATTACAACTACTCCATTGCACATTTTATTTTCACTTTTTCTTTGAGTTTCATTTTGAACTCATGGCCATTTATACACTTAAATTATTTCAATTACATACAATTTCAAGCTTACATTTTTGTCTCTTAGCCGGTGAGAGCCTCCTTCAGCTCGGTTATTTGTCCACTTAATAATAGTCCTGGTATTTTTTAAAAGCTTTCTTGCTTTGGGATAGTAATGGAAAGTTTTATCTCTCTCCTAGAATAGAATCAAATCTTCTAAGTAGCTCTGGTTCTCATTTCTGTAACTAGGATTAAAAATAAAAATCTTGGCATACGGGGGCTCATACGTAAGAGTACTGGTAATATGAAGATGTAGCTGCTTATCATCTCTGATTTTAAAGTAACATAAAGATCAATTGATTAAAACAAATGAGTACTGTAGTTCTGTTCAGGAGTGAGAGTACAGCAAAACCAGGGGTGTCTTCTATAGGTCCATTATTTCCATGTGTTTTGTTTTGTTTTGTTTCTTGTTTTTTGTTTTTAGAAACATTATTTTCTGTCAACATGATTTCCCTTTTCTGTTTAAGATTTTGTGGAAGAAGAGTGTAAGGCCACTCAGTGGCTATTCCTCCCTACTCAGTGGCCTGAGCAGTGGGGGCTGTAGACCAGTTTTCAGGGGCTGGCTGGGCCCGCCGGTCTTCAGCAGGGAACTGCTGGATGGACACAAGGGCGCCTGCACCCCTTCAGACCGGGCTGGGACCTTAGGTTGAGCAGCAAGGAACTTGGGAGCTGGAGCAGCCCATTTGCCCTGAAATTCCTCCTTAGTGACATTGCTTAGTCACAGCAACAGCCCGCTCTTCTTTTTCAAACTCTTCAAGGTGTCTATAGAAGGAGAGATCAGGCCTGACTTCCCATGGGTGTTCAAGGGAGACGGCACCATACATGCGCAGAACATCCCGGGCCAGCTTTTAACCCTCAGACCTACTGAATGAGTTCTCGTTGCAGTACGGGATTGCCATGTCCACATAGTACAGAGGAAAGTCTATCTTACGCAGAGCAATGGTAAGCAGGTTATATAGGAGCCTCTGTGAGGGGCTGGTGGTCAGCCCTGGGATCAGTAAGGACGGGAAGACATAGCTCCCAGAAGTCTGCCTGGATCTGGTTAGTGGAGGTTTCAGGAGTGTTGCAGCCAGCAATAGGAGTAGCTCTAGTGGCAGCAGCAAAAACTTCAGCATGACTTGCTGGTCGGTATTCCTGGAAGATATGACACTGACCTCAACCAGGTTTCAATGGCACGAGATGCCAGCAGAAGCTTTTCCCAGGTTCTCTTCAGATTTATGATATAGATGCCATTACTTTTCCTTTTGTAGATGACTGTTCTAATTGGAAGTCAAGATTGGTGCCAGATAAATGGGTTCCTGCCAAAAGGAATATAAAGACATCCTTCTCCTTTTTTTACAGGACATCAAGTGCTCTGGATATCATGAAAGTTTCTCTTTCAGTTACTACGGGGAACCCAGAACACCATCATATGGACCTCTCTCTCGGTAGTGCGGTGTACAAAATGATGCTGCTGAACTCCATTTAGAGCTGGTGCATTTCATAGATATTAAAATTTTATCATATACTATCCTAAGACATTTTATCATGCCTTTTATTAGTAATTTATTGTTTGTATTTATTTCCCAAGTAGTACATTTCTAGTAACCAAGGTATAAGGCACTAAGAGACTGAACAAGGAAAAAGAACTTGTTTGGTAAACAGAACATCTATGTAACATACATACAGACATGACTCAAGTTATAAGGGCATGGTCATTTGGTAGTTATAAGGTGGTGTTCTGCCTATCTCAGGAGGTAATTTAAGACTATTTAAATGTATATTCTTCATCAATTTTCAGTGTATTAATTCTTAAAAAGAAATATTTATTTTCCACATAGAACTGTCACTTACTTTCAAGGTATCTTTAATTTGCATAAGTAATTCAAACCACACATAATTTACGCTGAATAATTTATAACACAGATCAGAAGTTAAAATTTTATACTAACATTCTTTCTTTATAATTATTAAATTATATTTTGATCTGTATCAAGATTCTTAAAGGTTCTCTAATCAATAAGTTTATAAAAAATACTGTGTGATGTATCCTTCCCTTGGAGACTAACAATATATATCATGCACTAGATAGAATATTAAAGCTCCTAAAAACTAGAAGTAAAATATGATTTAATTTTGTTTAAACAAATGTTTCCCAAATCTATTTGAACACAATGCCCATTTTGAGCAATAGATGTTTGCAGATCTAGTGTTCACAGAATATAATTTTTAAAATATTAATCTATATAATTTTCAAACTTACTTTCTGTTTTGCTGCTTATTTTTCAACATGACATCTGGTAGGATTAATGGGGACAAATGTTTTATCTTGGAAACAGATTCACTTTTATAATTTAGTACCCAAATATTTCTTTCTGCTAGAAAATTCTCCATACAAAATCTTCCAACTAATGAGTCAGGTACATATAGTGCCTTATTTTTAGTATTGTTCCTGTGCCAATAAGTCTGCATAAATTTTCCAGGATCCTTTCCGGCTATAATATTATATACGTAAAATATATTCATCATTCTCCCTTTAAAAAAATTCCTCATTGCCTAAGTCTTTCTACCCCATGAAATTATAACAGTAAGTTATTATGACCATCATAAAACAAAAATATTGGAGCCATGTAATAAAGATGCTTTGGAATTCACCCAAGCTCAATAATAGTCCTTAAAGCCATCCAACTAATGCTCATGAGAAAGACCTCAGCATAAATTGAATTTACATTTGAAAGCCCTAATTAGGCCCCTTGTTGAAGCCATTATCATTTGGTTTTCTATTGTGCCTGGCCACTAAAACAGTTGTCCCCACTGTGTACAATAAAAGAAAAGCAACATCAAATCATAACATTTTTGAACTGAAAGACCCCTTAGGGATTAGCTATTTCAACCTTTTCAATTACAGAAGAGGAAAAGGAGGTCTCATGAGGTTAAGTGATTTGCTTAAAAATAAAATTTGTTATAGATATCCACAGTATATTGTGTGAATGAAAAGGTTTCGAAATGTTTCAAAATATTTCCTCTAATGAAAAGAAAAAAGAAAAAAAATAGAAGTACTAAACTCATTAGATTTAAGTATGATGGCAGAGACTACAGTAATTTCTGACAATACTTCCCAAGTATTCACAATATCATTCCTTCCCAAGTATTTTCTTTTTCCACATAGTTCACTTATGATGCCTTTAAAGTGCATAGATCATTAAACCTTGCAGAATCTTAAATCATCTATGTTATGAGAATTTTTTTTTTCATTATAAATCGAATGGATTTGTTCTCAACAAAATATCTGCAGACTTTGCAGTTCAAAACTGAACTCTCCAAAAGGAGATAAGCAAATAAAATAAGTGGTCCTCATCCTACATTGTTCTGTTTTAGATGGCAGAAATAGGCCAAGTCAGTGTCAATTCAAGAAGAAACTGAGTCAAGCAGAACTTGGTATACATTGATTAAGACATAGGAAAGGCTGAAGTGAGAAGCATCATCATATATGTTCAGAATGGGACTCAACTTCTAAAAAAGATGAGAAAACTGAGGACCCAGAAGGAGAAGTGACTTATTTGGGTTTAATACTAGTAAGTGCATCCATCAGGGCTAGCGGCAAAGTCTCCTGGGTTCTAACAGAATACGTTGAACTCACCATACTGTAGAGACCAGAGGACACAGATATCAGCCCACCATCACATGTGCAGAGAAATCAGGGATAGAGTAACAAGCCGGGGAGTATCTGGGCTGCAGTTGGAGAGTTGCCACGGGGTCCCAGAGTATCTGGCTGGTACCTCCAGTTCTCTGTACACCAGATGCTCAGAGACTCGTCTTTGGATTCTGTAAACTAAAGTCATTTCTTTCTCTTACAGGCTTCGCTTCCTTAGTTGATTGTTGATGATTGAAAGAGTGCATGAACTATGGTATTATCACTATCACCAATGCCAGCACTTCTAACTCCCCACCAAGTACCTGGCATTCTGAGAAATGTGATTGTGCAACATGAGATCAATATTTTTACTTCTGCACAATGGTCGTCTCTCATAGTAGCCCACTCAGCTCCTTCCACTCTCCTTAACCCAGTCTTCAATCTGCCTTTCTTTAATGTGTCACCTTTGAAAACAGAACCAGATGAGGACAAAAAGGGACCAGAAAAACTCTAATATGTCACTGCCTTTTAGGTTTGGGAGTTCTGAAGGCCTTTGTCAAAACACCAACCATTCGATTTCCCTTCACTGATTATGGCTATACAAGATTAATGATGTCTTCTCCACTAAGAACTATAATAATCCACCATTTGTCCTAAATTCCTTCATAGACCTATTTGATCATTAATGCTGTTTGTGAATTTCTGGCTCATATTATTCTGTCTGACAAATTCACTCATCTAAAGGCTAGGACAAACTTAACTTGAATTCTGGGATAGGGTTCCAGCCTCTGGGATGGGTCAGATGTAATCTAAAAAGCAAGGACAGAGCCAGAAGCCAATGGTAAATACAAAACAGACTATACTCAGCATCAGGCTTATGGGAGATTGCAAAGAAGCAGATAAAGATACAGCAAGGATGCCAGGAACAGGTCAAGAGGTAGTGTTTAAACAATTTTAATCTGAAGGTGCCAGACAAAGTTAGGTTCCCACCTCCATTGAATTAGTAGCTTTCAAATAAGCAGACACTCAGCTTTCCCATTCCCACTTCCTTTGTCTTTTCTAACTCTCTCAGGAAAATAGTGTTTGCAGAGAAGGTTACCATGCATAAACCAAAACAGAGTCAGAGTCAACCAGTGGTCTCTCTGTTACAGCTGCCTCCCTCTTCTCTTCCTTCAGGGCGTTCACATTACTGCTCATTCTTTCTGGGGTAGCCGTGTGGGAATGCTTGGTTTCTGTAGCCCCTGGAGACTTGACGCCACTGCCAGTTTTCTTATTTACAAACCTTTTCTTTTCCTTTATCTCAAACCAGTAAGGAAACACTTCTCTAGTGTCCAGCTATCAACAAATGTGTTGGCCCCAATAGCAGAAGCCATCCTTGTCTACCTAGTGCTTTGCAGTTTGCCACAAGCTCATGGTGTCTGGGGACTGAGAGGGGTTATGACTGAGTGTTCCTGGTTCACTGCCCTGGAAACCAGTGCTGCTCCTCCCCAGCATCTCCTCCTGACTCCCTTCCTGCCCACCATTCAGGCCCTGATCCTGAGTCTGGTGCCCCCTGCCAGACTTCTAACATTCCCATGGTGATCTTTTGCTCTCAGAAACTTTTTTGCCCCATTTTGAATTAGGGCCTTCAGTCAGGGGTAATGAATTTGCCAAACATGTCAGTATATATCTGAACCCCCAGTGTGCATAGACTTCATATTCTTACATCCCCAGGAAAGACCCCTGCCCAGGCTGGCCTGTAACTGTGCAATAAGCATCATGGAGATGGCTGTGGAGAGTTTCGCTCTGAGTACTTTGCACACTGATGCCTCCTTTAGTGTGTACATGCCTTACGTTTCTATTGACCTTTCATAAATAGACTCACACAGATAATTCTTATCATCTCTTCAAAAATTATTTCTACCAAATAAATGATTGATTAGATGATTTCTGATTACCCCATGTAATGGACAGAACCAACGATGTGACTAAACCAAAATGGAAAAGCATTTATGTTGTTTGCTTATTTGTATTTACAATTGACTGTAAACAGAGCTATTCTTGAAATTTATGTCACTGAAAAATTGTGTTCCTACTGTCAAGCCCTCTTAAATTGTATCATTTTGTACCCTGCTTCTCTGTGGGATCTTTTTCTCTCTACAACATTGATTAAAAGGATCAATTTTACAATTGAGGAAATACATCAGGCTAAAAATAGAACTTTGTTCAATTGTTCTTATGCTAAAGCTCACTATCTTCTTGCTCATCCTTTCCCAGGCTGAAAGAGGTAATTAAACATTTTAGGATAAAAGGTCTTCCCTTTCAGTACCAGCTGGCCTGTGGGCTGTATTTAGCGATAACTATAAACAGGGGTAGCAATAATGTTAATGAATTTTAAGCAAAGAAAATGACTACATAAACAAATCAGGATTAGGTGTGGATAAACTATCATGAGGCTATCTAATCAATGTTTAGTGTCCTTTATTTTTTGGTTCCTATAAAAATCAAGTTTGCTTCTGTTTCACTTTTAAAAACAAATTATTCTTCTTCATAAAACTGAGGCTGATTCAAAAAGGTCTTCCAGACCTTTTCTGCATAGTCACATTGCCTTGAAAACTCTGATTAGAATATCATTATGGTAAAACAGTATGGATGAATTAGTTCGTCCTATACTCACATAATCTTTCTAAATAGTTTTGCAGCTTGATTTGGATATGAATCAATGACAGTTCATACTAGCACCATGCCACAGAAAAAATTTTGGATTTCCACCTCTAGAAAGCTATTGCATTACAATAACAGAATAAAATGTTTCCAAAAGCCAATGGTGTTCTAGCATTCCTTCCCATAATATAAAGAGCCTCAAATAAAGCACAAACAGTATAAATTATGGCAGACTAAAATCAGTAGAACTGTAATCTAACTACTACATACTCATATATAGTAGAGTGGATTATGATACATGAGTTAAGTTACAATAACTGATTTTTCTCAACTGGCAAAAAAAAAAAGATGTTTTCTTTAAGAACTGTAGTCTTTTTTGTTTTGTTTCATTTGTTTGCTTTGATTTTTTATATATCAAAACAGTATTACGAGTTAGAAATAAAAGCCTAAAAGAAAAAGAAACCAACATTTTCCAGAAAGAATATTTGACTTCGGTATTTCTGCTTCAGAATTATTTGTAAGGGTTGGTTATGTGGCTGTAATTCTAAATTTCTGCAAGTATGGAGTAAGCTTGCATGTGACTAAAGCGTATCATTTAGAGATAAGAATTACTACTAAGTAATCATCATTGAGTTTGGAAATGCAACACTTTAGCAACAAAGCAGTAAGATGAATGAGGGTAAGACCAGTCCCTAGATGGGGCGATGACAAGCTTCTGTGCTCCTTGGGATAAACTGTCCTCCTCCCCAAGTGCTGCATATACAAGAGGCACATATAAAAATTTCAAGTAGATCTGTGCTCAAAATGTTGGGGTTTTAAACACCATTTGTGATGGTTGAAAACAAACAGAAAAACAACTGAAAATATTGGATAGAGTCACATATAGATATTTTTTTAACTGACCTTTAAATAATTCTTTCATTTGAATTAATATTTCAACAAATATGAACTGCAGTCTTGGAATTACTATGGGCATTTAGAAACGCCCACTAGACCTGCACTTGTTGCTGATTGGCTTGGCTAAGAGTTATTGCTGCCTCATGGTTGTGGTTTACTGTAGTTTTTTTGTAAACTCACAAAGACAGTTCTTTACATTTACATAGTAGATACTTATGTGTAATATAAATCCATGCCCTAAGCCACCTTTCAGAGGCCAAATTCAGAATTCCACACGAGAATTGATGAACAGTGATTTATAGAAACTGTGGCGGTTTGGGCCAGTGAAAGGTCAGCCTTTATAATGTGGCTGTGGCATTTATAGATGATTATTTGCTTCAGCCACGCCAAAAACTCAAAATGCTTCCTGGCCATGTTCACCACAGTATATCTAGTCATTTCTAACCTCCCTCTCCCTTCCATGCTGAGGAGTCCTATGCAAATGCCCCCAGGACACCTCAAATTACAATTCATGCATTATCATTACCCATGGCTCATGACCCCTTAATCCATTCAATTTCCCTTTCCCTCCAAAGTCTTTCTTCCTCCTCAGTCCTAACTCAACTCCAGGCTAGGAGAGTGGCAGTGAGAAGAGAAAGCAACTGGCAGTTGGGGAGTAGCCACATACACAAGTGTGGGAGTTCTGCCCCACAGTCCCCTGTGTCTTAACCATGTTCTAGAACACTGTGGGCAACCAGTCTAGGTTATTTAGAGACTGAAAGAAGGAATCAGCCAGAGGCAGGAGTCCAGGGAGAGGGAGCTTTACAGTTTGACATCTCTGGTTCCCAGGACGAAGCTGGTAGGATTCCATTCCCCTTGTGGGTATAAAGGTTCACACTCATCCACTGGAATGGCTGAACCCTAGGAGGAGGGGGCAGGGCCAGCAGGGAAAATATACTACCAATGTTTAGCTTTCTAAATATGCAACACCTGACTCCCTGCATTTAAAAAAAAAAAAAAGTTACTTTGTTTGTTTTTCAAACATTTGATTTCTCACACATATTTTTCAGGACTATTATATAAGTATGGATTACCTCTATCCTGCAAAAGATGTCACCAAATATAAACTGTATACACACTGTAGAGTTCTTAAATTATTTTGTAACTAAAAAAAAAAAGTTTCCTTCATTTCAACTCATGCCTGTATGGCTAAAGAAAGAAGAGGCAAAATAATAATAATAATAATAATAATAATAATAATAATAATCCTTTATTTATTACCTTGTCCTTCCAAAGAACAACATTTGAGATGGAGCTTTCATTACAACTTAAAATGATACGAAGCTCAAAAAATATAAAAGGGGCTTCCAAAGTTACCTTTAAAAAGCTTAAGAGGACCAACTATACATCCTGGGTAAAACTTTGATCAATTTCTTGACCTTGCCAAAACATAGGGGTGAACTATTCTGAGAAATCTTCAATAAATGCCAACCTGTCAATTAAGCAGGAGAATCATAATTTCTTCTAGTCTTCAGAACAATTGTGCTAAACTTATTGGTGAATGATCTTTAAAAAAATATCGATTTTTATTATGACTTTCTACCTAGAAACTCATGTAATTTTTCAGGAAAGAAATTTTAAATAAATTTTTTTCTATCCTTATAAATTTTTAAAACTTATGAGATAGTGTATAGCCAAAGCACTTTTGTGTCTCTGGTACAAATCAGTAGGGAGGAGACATTCTAGATAAGTTGATGTGATCTGTCACAGGGTGTTGGCCCAAAATGCCTCAGGCACCCCACTCTTTATTGGAACCGAGAATAAATCAAGGAGAAACAGACAGTGGGGATGCACTTTCATAGGGTGTCTCATTGGGCAGTGGAGAAGATACAGCCATGTACTCTAATATCCACTGCTGTTATTTACTTTAAAAAATCTCTTTTTAAATATTGGCATTAAAAACTATGTGAAGAGCCTAAAATGTTCTAATGTCAACTTCATTGTTTCTGACATCTATCTAAATAAATAAAAAAATACAGTGGTACCAACAATAAGAATCATGATCAGTAATTTTGTTTAACATTTTGATAGACCTGGCCATTTACTAAATGATTTCACAAGCATTGCTTCAATGTAGCTACAGAGGCAATTCCAATTTGTGTCTCCGTTTTACAGATTATGTAATTGCCAGTCAAGAGATACCATGCATAAATGTTTTCGAATTAGTATTTTGGATTTCTCTGGATAGATACCTAGGAATGGAATTGCTGGGTCATAAGGTAGTTCCATTTCCAGTTTTTTGAGATACCTGCATACTGATTTCCATAGTGGCTGCACCAATCTGCAATCCCACCAACAGTGCACAAGGGTTCCCTTTTCTTCACATCCTTGCCAGCACTTATTATTTGTTGATTTATTGATGATAGCCATTCTGCTGGAATGAGGTGGCATCTCATTGTGGTTTTAATTTGCATTCCTCTAATTATTAGTGAGGTTGAGCATTTTTTCATGTCTGTTGGCCATCTTGTATGTCCTCTTTAGAAAAATATATCTTTACGTCCTCTACCCATTTTTTAATTGGATTGTTTTTTTGGTGTTGAGTTGAATGAGTGTTTTTTATAAATATTTTGATATTAGCACCTGAAGTTGAAACTGAATAATAATGAATGTCAACTGTAATTGTATATATATATATATATATATATTCACAGGATGTGAAATACAGCATAAGGAATAGAGTCAGTGGAACTGTAACAGCTATATACAATGTCAGAGGGGTAGTAGATTGGGGGAGGGGGGTTATCACTTTGAGAGGGGTGTAATTGTTTAACTATCACATTGTTTTGTACTCCTCAAACTAAAAAAAAAAAAAAAAGAGAGAGAGAGAGAGACCATGCAGCATCCTCATACTGGGAGAAACTAAGTGGTAGAGCAGAAAATCAGCCAATGTTCCTGACCACAAGTCTAGGTTTTTTCTCATTATAGCCTATACTGTAGAAACATCTCAAGATGAACTAAAGCCACCAAATAGCTTAGAATTTGCCAAAGAGTGTATTTTCTACATTATCAACTCATTATTCCCCTGGCACAAAATATTTGTTCAAATACAGAGTAAGACAAGTATTTGCTGATCACTCAGTATATCCTAAATGGGAAATTATAATGATTGTTATAGGTATTCTAACAAGTATATTAAAATTCTCTGCTGTCCACATTGAAATAATTTCAACTGGGGAAAAATCGTCATAATTAGTAACTATTATCACTTGGCTTTTGAAATTATTGGCTATAAGTCATGCATTTAATTAGGATAAATTTTAATTTCTCAGCAATCACTATGTAGAAAACCTAACCTACAGATTGTCTTCAAATATAATGACATTTTTATTAATACTAAATTCAACAATTCATGAGGTTAACATAATGTTATGCTTCATAGACATTTAATAAAACATTTATTCCTGTATATTTTGCCATTTTCTTTTCATAATTTCAGGGAATGAGTTTATTTCTTGGTCTTTAACTTTTCTTTGGGTGGGGGGCAGGCCACTGAAAAACCTACAATCCCTTAATTCTATCCCTCTGGGGCCTGATAAATAAAGTGGCCTGGGCACTGTGCCAGGCACTTTATAGTCCTTATCTCAGAAGATTATCTGTCCAGTAAAAAACAAAGCACACTTGGTTACAGATCCTAGGTTGCTGTAACAAAACCCCAGAAAATCCATAAATGAAGAGGATGATCTCCTAGGGAATTCCTAACCCATCAGCAATTTCCGTGTTCCTCTATTTGAATAACAGTTGAGTCCAGAGGGAGAAATTACAGGCAACATAAAGGGTAAATTAAAGACACATGGATAAAATCCTTTACTCCCCTTTAAAAATGTTACTAGAAACGGTAATCAAGCGTAGGTTTTATTTGATAAAAATATATCAATATTGGTTCATTAGTTGTGACAAATGTACCACACTAATGTAAGATGTTAACAACAGGTAAACTGGATGTGGGGTATGCCCGAACTCTCTATGCTATCATTATAATTTTTCTGTAAACCTAAGAGTATTCTAATATAAAAGGTTTATTTTTTTTAAAGGCAATTATAATGAAAGTGTTTTAAACAGGAAAAAAAAAATGGTACTAATAATCTCTTTACCCTTTCCCTTTCTTCTGTTCCCTTCATGGACTATTCAGTCAAAAAGCCATTAGATGGGGCAGTGCTAATGGCCCAAGTGGAAGGCACCTTTTTATGGAATGATGGAGCTCAAGCATGGTGAATAGATAATCTACGTGTAGAGCGGGGCCAGGTGTCTTACTACTAAAGAAAGGAGTTAGAAATATGAAAAGAGAGAAAACTAGAACACACCCTGTGGTGATGGACTGGAATTGGAGGTATTATCACAAACTGATGGTTTTTAATATATATAAATATAGAAATACCAATGAGAGAGAGAGAGAGAGAGAGAGAGAGAGAGAGAGAGAGAGAGAGAGAGACAGAGAGACAGAGAGACAGAGAGACTAAGTGTAAACTGCCCACTAAGGAGGACCTAGGATCAGTTTCACCTCAACAGCATCTGGTGGGCCTAGTGCCCAAATGCTAATTTCTAAATATCATTCTCGACTAAAACTAGGGCTCTTTGGAGAAATAGCTGATAACAGGGCTGAGGCAGGGAAAGTACAAGATGAAACAACTATCAATTGACTTTAAAATACGGAGATTATCCTGGACAGTCTGGTGAGGAAGTCAGAGAGATTCTAAGTGTGAAAAGAATTTGACTCATAGTTGCTGACTCTGAGGTGTAGGGGCTTGTGTACACATGGATTGGCCAGAGGTCCCTAGGAGCTTTCCTGTACATTTCATATTGTATATCTCTATATACATATATCATATATTATATATTATATACAAACATATGTTTATTATATATAAAATATACCCTGAGAATATATCTTACAGTCTGATATATATATATATATATATATATATATATATATATATGTATGTATATACACACATACACATATATACTACTAATAATAACATATCTTGACAATATTTTAAATTTATAGTATAGAAGAAAAGAGTTTGACATGAAAATCTGCATTGGTTTTCTGGTATTTAACACAGTAAGTGTAATTTCCATACCTAGCTTTTGTCCAAGTTATATTTTGTTATGCTGAATTTCTACAGAATAATGTGGATAGCATAGATTGCTAAAGGAAATTTATATTAAAAAACATGAAGAAATTGACCCTGTATAAAATACAAAATAATGAAATAACATTTTAAATGCATATATACATATAAAACGCAACATTTAATGAATTTTATGTATCTCTCAAAGCTGGCAGTCACAAAGTCTAAAGTCTTTCTCCTGACAACTACGTTTGTATGCACATATATTTGGGAGGTACAAAGCAGGATTGAAAAGATGGTTAAATCACTGGTACACTGTTCAGTTTGGGGACAAGGAGATCTCACTCTCTTCTTGCTACCCGATCTTCTACCCCTGGCAAATTGATACTATAGCACTTGCTGACAAAGCCTAGGAAAGAAATTTTATTCTTTTAAACAATCAGACCACTTCTCCAGCCCACCTTTTAGAAGAGGGAAAGAGAATGTATTTAAGTTCAAGCTCAAATGCTCAGCCCGTGAGGTGGTGTCATATGGGCACATGGAGTTAGCTGCATTGCGGCCACCATGCTGCCCTTCACCCTTCAGCTGGCACTGACAACAGAGTCCTGACACCCAGAGAGGTTAACACCCTAAAAATGCCTTTTCCATTTCAATTATAGGAATTCCTTTGGCTAGAGAATTTAATAATGGAGGAGAAAAAAAATGCTGCCTTATATTTTGAATACCTTGTGTATACCCTCCTGAGGGCAGAAAGGAAAAATAGACTTAATTATGCTCAAAGATTTACTTTAAAAACAATTATTTACTGGTTCTCAATCCCCCCCAAAAGTTGAGAAATCTAAAAAGCAGCCCATAATCTTACAGAAGAGTTACACCTGGAGATCCTTCATATTTTATAGCTCTCATGAAGCTGGGACATGAATAAAAAGACACTGGCATCCAGCAACAGGATTACCACCTGCCTACTCAGAAAAAAATGATTAATTTAAGATAAATAGGTGCTGGATTCAGACACACTAATGGCATTTCCAAGATACTGCTTCAGCAGCACTCTCTCCACTCATATATTATATTCAGAGGATTCATTCTTTTCTACTCACGTAACACAGAGCATTCAAAATTTAATCTAGCTCCCTGTACAGTATGGTTGAATTTTATTTTAATTTACCATCATCCTACCAATGCAAATATCCTCTTTAATTTTGCTTTCCATAACATAAAGTTGTTTTGTTCATTTCATTGCCCACTTTTATATTTCATTGCATACAAATGTCTTAACTATAAAATATGACAGTAAAATTTTGCCACTTAAAACAAATTAGTAAGTTAAAGAGACAACAGCATTCACAACCTAGTAATCATTTTTAAAACTTTTGCATAGTATGACTATCCTGTAGTTTTCCCTGAAAAGATTTTCTTTTTCTAAAAATCAGCTATGTAAAAGTATAGGTTAAAAGTGCAAAGTTGTCTTCAGTCAACAAAGCTATTGATTATTTTTTAATTCACAAAGAAAAAGCTTGTTAAAGGCAAAGATATGCACGAGGCCCTTTAGATTCCGATATAATAAAAACATGATGCAGAAGAATTTAACTCCTTTTATGAAGTATATGTGTTAGAGATCGACCTAAAAAAATGTAAGACTGATCTGGTTCTCAAATATATCACTGGAGGCAAATTTCTAACAACTAAAGATGAATTACGGAACACAAGTCACACCATTGGCATCCACCTCTGGAAACTGATTAACTTCACTTTTCACAACCCTGTTTGATCCTAAACAAAAAAGGCCTTTATAAGACTCGAAGATTAAACGTATCCTTTCTTTAGACTGTGGTGCTATCTTATTATTGTAAAGTTACACACACACACACACACACACACACACACACACACACAGATAAACATTGATATGGGTCCATGGTAGATAGGTGCAATATTTTAGGAAGAAGATTAGAGATCTTCAAACAGTAACTAGGCCAGGCTATTTCCTTATCTTGTAAAAAGGTTCTATAAAATTGCCAGGTATGAAATTAATCATACACTTTCAGCTCTATTTATGATAAAAAAGTTACTCTACTTATTAAACCATAACAACAACCATAACTTATTAAACTATAACAACAACAACAACAAAAATGCGGGCTCTTTCAAAGCCAAATATCCACAATAAAAATTATATTTATAAACAAATTTAATCACAGCAAGTACAATAAATACTCAAGTTTTTTGGCTAATAAACATTGATAATTTTGAGTAGGTTGTCCGAACAATATTATATTTGACCCTGACATTTGTTGTGTGATTTTGAGAATTATGCATTTATAATCATGTTTTTATTCATCTTGTATTATTAATAGTTGGATTTTTCTGAGTACATCCCAACTGAACAGAAGTGGTTTAGCCAGTTGAAAAATTTTATAAGAATACAAAATATTCGTATAGAAACATAATTATTTCTACTAACTAGATCATTGGGTTGGGAGCTAAGATCATCTAGTTAGTTCAGTCAATATCTTACAAAATGTGACACTTAGAACTTCTCAAGGCTAAAAGAGACACAAAATTATTATTTTTCCATATTCCAGCACACAAGGCACAGAGCGTCCAAGATAACTTTGTCTAGGGTCTCTACTGGAATAAGTATCCACATTAAAATGACTTTTACATGAGTCAACTGTGGCACATACACAGCTGAGAGGAGCCTGCCACAAAGACTAGGAACTAGAGTGACAGATGAGGCATGAACCAGAACGGCGTTCATGCATCTCTAGCAGATGCCAGCTGAAGGATGATGCTGGAAGACCAAATGCCTATACTCCCCCTCTGTGATGTTACTGTAGACCCTGGGAGTTTGTCCTCCCAAATGAAGTAGTTACCCTAGAATATTTTCATTATCTATAACTCCACAAAAATGTAATTGTGCCTTATGATTACACATATTAAAACAATGATATTTAGCAGGATAATCTCAAGTTAAGCGAAACAAGTCAGACAGCAAAAGTCGTGAACCATATGATTTCACCCACATAGAATGTGGGACATAAAACTGAAAGCAATAACTGAACAAGACAAACAAGCAGAAAAAAAAACTTATAGACACAGACAACAATTTAATGGTTACCAGAGTGTAAGGGGGGTGGTAGAAGAGGGTACAGGGGTGTCCAATATAGGGTGGCAGAAGGAGAACTAACGCTGGGTGGTGAACACACAATGCTATATACAGATGAGGCATTATAGAATTGTTTTCTTGAAACCTATATAATTTTATTAACCAATGTCACCCCAATAAATTGAATAAAAGAAACACACACAAAAAACCACTGATTTTTATTATCCCATCCAACTCTGAAAATACCCATAACTGCTAATGTTACTAGGGGTAGATTCTGAAGAAATAGGGAGTTGTCCTGAAGTAGAATGGGCAAAAGGGCTTTAAATTTAGTGTAGGCTGAAAAGTTTGAAGGATAATAAAAGCTTATTGGATAAATTAAAGAAAATCTGTTTAG
Source organism: Rhinolophus sinicus (assembly GCF_057876585.1). Lineage (NCBI taxonomy): Eukaryota > Metazoa > Chordata > Mammalia > Chiroptera > Rhinolophidae > Rhinolophus > Rhinolophus sinicus. The sequence continues at coordinate 36,646,471 of NC_142504.1, forward strand.
ATATTTAGGGCATAGACAATCTTTAAAAATATTTTAGTATGTTGTTTTTACTATATTGCTGCTCTGGTTACAGGAAATAAAAATAATATAGTTACTTAGACTTAGATTAATATTACTCTTACTTTAAAAAGAAATACTTTTTCAAGTTTTAAATTCTGGCTTAAATCCTCATTATACATATGGAATACAACAATGTTTAATAGGCATTCCTGACTCTAAGATTTTGTCTTCCCAAACATCCTAAATAGTTATTAACACCATTAAATGTGGTACCCATCACATTATTTCTCTGTACAAAAACATGTAAGGGTTCTCTATTGAGCATCACAGAATTCAAATTCCTATGACTGTTTTCTTGAATAGCTCTAGCCACCACTTTACTTCCTGAAACATCTATCATATTTCCTAAAAAATACTGTAGTAAGAAATATCATCGCGCTATTTCGTGTAAATATGTTTTTGTCAACCTTACTATAAGGTAAGAAATTTGAGGGCAGTGATATCAATTAGCCTCTTTGTGCCTTGTTTTCCTTAAGTGGTAAAGGAATGTGTTATGTCAGTGGTGCTAAATTCCCTTCCAACTCTAAACTTCTATTAGTTTAATTTTCTCCATTCCACACGGCACATTAATCAAAGTTAAACAAAAAGCAAGCACTAAAATAGATATTAACTTATTGACTATGTGTTTTATCATAATAGATTATAAGGACAAGAGTAGCTACTTGTACTGCAATAATTACAAAGGTAATTATCTTTGTATGTAGAAAGCAACTTTGCTGTTGTCAAAGATTTTTAAAGTCAGAAAAATTAAATTAAGATTTATTGTGTTTATGTCACCTGACATAATATGCACCAGTACATATGTCATGTCTTTAGAGCTCTTTCATCTGCCAAAGCAGCAGAAAATAAATCTGATAAAAGAAGAAAAGTAAACATAATTCAGAGGTTAGTGTTATTTGAAGTCTCCAAAATTTCTGTATAGAACAATCTTAATATTTTTTTTTAATTAAAGTTTATTGGGGTGACAATGGTTAGTAAAGTTACAAAGTTAAAGTTACATAGGTTTCAGGTGTATAATTCTGTAATACATCATCTATATCTCACATTGTGTGTTCACCACCCAGAGTCAGTTCTCTTTCCATCACCATATATTTGATCCCCTTTATACTCATCTACCACCTTCCTGCCCCCTTATCCTCTGGTAACCACTGAAATATTGTCTGTGTCTATCAGTGTTTGTTTCTTTGTTTGTCTTGTTCCTTTTGTTGCTTTCAGTTTTATATACCACATATCAGTGAAATCATATTGTTCTTAACTTTTTCTGTCTGATTTATTTCTCTTACCATAACAATCTCAAGATCCATCCATATTGTTGCAAATGGCACTATTTCATGTTTTCTTATGGCAGAATAGTATTCCATTGTGTAAATATACCACATCTTCTTTAGCCAATCATCTATGGAAGGACATTTTGGTTGTTTCCATGTCTTAGCCACCGTAAATAAAGCTGCAATGAACATCAGAGCACATATATCTCTATGGATAAATGTTTTCACATTTTTGGGGTAGATACCCAGGAGAGGGCTTGCTGGGTCATATAGTAATTCTATTCTTAATTTTTTGAGGAAACTCCACACTGCCTTCCATAGCTGTTAAAACATTTTCAAAACATGCAATATTGCATTCTATTTTCAGACTCCACCTTCCTGGCTGGACACAACAGCAATTAAAAAACAAAGAAAATGAAAAAACACCAGCAGTGTATGAGAGTTCCTTTTTCCCCACAGCCTCTCCAACAATTGTTATTACTTGTCTTTGATGAGAGTTATTCTAACAGGTGTGAGGTGGTATCTCATCTCGTTATGGGTTTGATTTGCGTTTCACTAATAGCTAGTGAAGTTGAGCTAGTGGTTACCAGAGAGTAAGGGGGGAGGGGAAGTGGTAGAAGATGGAAAAGAAGGTCAAATATACGGTAGTAGAAGGAAAACTGACTCTGGGTGAACACACATTGCAATATATAGATGATGTATTATAGAAATGTGTACTTGAAACCTATATAATTTTATTAACCAATGTCATCCCAATAAATTTAATAATAAAAAAAGCAGCATGCTAGTTTTTTAATAGAGAAAAATCTAGGATCACTTTAGCATAATTACCCTATAATCCTGCTTCTCTACAATTTATTATCAGAATTCTTTCATTCTTTTTATTGCCCGTGTTTCAAGGAGTGGTCTAGTCTTTGACCACTCAACAAACACATTGGTTTCCATGGTTTCAACCCTTCCCTCAATGCACAGAACCATCAAATTTGCATCATAATCCACACTTCTCTAGATCTCCAGACTCTAATTGCATTTAACTTGGAGATTTCTATGGAAACTACTTGTTATATAATAAATACAAACTGTTTTTCTTCTATTCCTCCACCTGTATTAAAACAAAAACAAAGAACAACAACAAACCTCAGTCATCCTAGTTGCTGATATTCCAGCCCAGAGTCAGCTTTAAATCCCTGGATATCTCACCTCCCACATACAGTAGAATACGTCACGTCTACATTGGTGATGACTTGTATCTTAGTAACTGCCTCAGTTCAGACTGTAAATGTCCACTGGAATAAAAATCTTTAAAGACTTAACTTTCTCTCAGGAGTATCCTTTAGGCTGGTCATACAAAAAAGATCTCACTTCATGCAAGGTTTTTCTGGATTGAGGTTCCTGTACTATGCGTTTATAACTGCTCCATTTTCCAACTCTATGTCTTCATATCTTGTCAGTCAGTCGGCCCAAACATTCCTGAGTGTTTTTCCTCTTTGTTCAGCCTGGTCCAGGATCGGCCATTTTACAAGTTCTAGTCATCAGCAGACTCTTAAGCTAGACTATCCCAGACTCACAAATAGCGACACATGTATTACCTTTCACCAAAGCATTATCACTGCATTAAGGATTTTTAATGTTATTTATTTTCTAAACAGAATGACAATGTAGACATGTCAGAAAATGCAAAACAAATATTATCAATTTTAACATTTGGCTAGATTTCTCTCTACTTTGTTTTCTATATCTCTTTTTAAAATAAAATTTGTATCACCTGCTATATATAATTTTATGTATTATATTATTTACTTCAGAGAATAACTGTTTTAGCATGTATTTAAAATAGTTTTCAAAAATGGTTTCAGGGTACAACAGTATTTCATAATTAATATATCTATTCCATTTTTTTAAGTTCTCTTTTAATTCCCATAATAACCATCTTTACATTAAAACGTTTGTCAATAATTTTATTCCTTTATGGTATGTACCTGGAAGATGCATTATCTAGTCAAAGAGTATGAAATTTTTAAGTTCATGATCCATATTGTAAATTAATTTCCAGAAAAGTTGAATCAATTTACTCTTCAAAAGACAAAAGATAAGAGCACTCATTTGCCAATGGAGAATTCTTAAAAGTACTCAGGCTGCCTCCAGTATTTCCCATCTAATTCCTGTGTACTTCACAGGCAACTTTCTAAAACACAAATTATAGGCACTCAAAAAAAACAAAAACAAAAAAACAGTGATTTTTCTACTACCAAAGAGTTAAATTCATACCTGTGAGTGTGGCATTTGAATCCTCCACATACTTGCTGCAACTTCCTTTCTTTTCCACTCATCACACTGCTCACCCACTAGCCTATGCCAGCAGTTCTACTCCAAGCTACTCTTAGAATCACCTGGAAAGGTTTTCACTGGTATATAATTCCATTCCATATTAATTAAATAAGAACCAGGAGGTGTTTTTTTAAATTCCCTGCCAGATGATTCTAATAGACAGCCAAGGTTTACGTCCCCACAAGCCTGCCCATTCTTCCTTAAAGTGAAAGCATTAGAGACACTGGAAGAATGCTTGTCAAAAATGCAAATTATTGGACCTCACTTTAATCATATTTATTCAGACCCTTTAGGGCTAGAGACCAGGAATCTGCAATTCAACAAACCTGCAGATTCTATGGTTTGAGAACAATAGTCTAGCCAAACCAAACTTTTGCCCTTTTCTTCATGAAGTGCCACATTTCCCAATTGTGTAACATATGCCTTCTGTCCTTTATTCTTCATCCTTACAGAGTCTGTTCCATACCTCCCCTGATCCCCATCTCTGTCCCGCCCTTCATCCCCTGTCCCCACCACCAGACACAAATCACTTCTTTTTATACCCAGCTTAAATGCTCATTCTTCCAGAGAGGTTTAATTGTTTCAACATCTTACGTGTTCAATGTTCATTGCTTATGTCTTTATTATAGTATTTCTTCTCTCCAGCCCTCATACTAAATATAATCATGGAGACTTTAAGCTACACTTATAAAACTGAGTTTTTCATGTGCAAATAAAATATTTGATTCACAAGAATATGTACACAGAATCTGGCACATTTTTTTACAAATAGCAGACATATGTTAAATGTTTGAATTAAATAACAAAGTATTCCTAGCCTGCACTCTTCCTGACAAATAATTACCAAACACTGCTCCATAATGTTTTTGGCAAAGAGGCAATGCAAGAACAGTAATCCAGTTTTCTTTATAATAAATCTTCAAATATCTAGTGATTTGGTAACTATACTCACTCTGGTTTGCTCTACTAAACCAAGTTTATAATGTCTACTTAATAGTTTATGTATGTGCCCTTAGTGAAATGTTCTATCCAAGTTGTTAGCCATTTATTTAGACCAAGGATTCTCTTACACTGATTGTTTAGATACATCAAAACACAGGAAGTGATCTAGAGTTTTTGGTTGCTCTAGTACATGAGCACAAGCGAAAGGTCAAAGTGGGATCTGGTATTCCAGATACCAGAAATCAAGTTCTGTTAATGTACGTCCTCACCCATTTCAGAGGAATAAATCCAAGAAACATTCACAAAGTCACTCCCCAACTCCCCAAAGGCCATGCCCAAATAAGAAGTCTTTCATTAAGCTTTCCAAGAAGTCCAGTCACCCTTTCTACCTCAGTGTTTCCACAGCACTAGACATCATTCACATGGTATTTATTATATTTTTCCCTGCATTTTGGTGATTCATGGACATCTCATCGCCTCTATTGGCCTCTAAACTCCTAGAATTAAGAACCTGGTGTTTTTCACATTTGTATTTCTTACAGTGTCTATGATGTTATCTGGCATACCAGACGTGTAGATAAATATGAGCTGAAGGAAAAGATAAAGACAGTACAGACATTTTGCTGAATCACAGGTATGATGTATGGGTGCTCCTTTCAATTTACTTTATCCAAACCATAAGTTATCCTCCATTTCCAGAGGAACTGTCATGTCATAGAGGAGCAAAGAATGGTCCTGTGACCATGGATAGAGAGAGGGAATCATTTCCCTTCTCTTTACTGTAGGTAGAAAGGGTAGGGAGGTTATTGAGAGGATGTTTGAATGTGTGCGAGGTACTTGAACACCCTATGGTTTACTTTCCTCTTCTGTAAATTGCGGGCAAAATTTCTGTCTACTTTATAGGGTTGTTGTGAAGATGACATGAATATGAGTAAAAGCATCTAGTACATGGCAATTGGTAAATAATCAATTAATGGTATTTAATCATTTTAATCCTTATTATCTGCCTTACAAAGACAAAATGACACTGATTGTTCTTTTTCAGAAAACATTTGATTCCAGATAATAAAACCAGACCATAAAGTATATAGGGAATATTAATGTGCACTGTTTGACATGAGTTACAAATATATGTTGCTTATTTATGAAAGATAAGTCAGATGCCAAAGGTGGTTAAGTAGAATAATTGAAAGAAGACTCATCATAATAAGTTCCGATTCAAGTACTGTCACTTGTCAGTTATCTGAACGTGGCTATCTACTCTAAACAGGTTACTCTGGGAGAAAAAACACTGATGTCTCTTTATCCCATTTGCTAGCTAGAATAGTTCTGCTTGAGTCACCACCTGAGGGTAAATAATTATCCCTCAATAGATGTAACACAAGGACTGTGACGTCTGGGAACTCAAATGTTTGAGTGTCCATTGAAAGGAGAGTATACAATTATAATTACATATAACAGTAAGTCAAATTGCATGCTAATTCTATTGCCATTTGCTCAAAATTTTACTCTTGACATTTAAAAGTATGGTTGATGAAAGTTAAGGAAACAAGGTAAGCTGCCCTTAAATGTTTCAGATAGCCAGGTGACAAAGAAATAAAAAATTTGGAAGAAGCAACCCAGCAACGAATAATGCATCACTAAATGGAAAAATACATTGGGAAAATGTAAATCAAACTATTATCTATCATGATAAAACTATTGTTTCTAAATGTATTAGGTTGAACAACACAAAAGTATCACTATTAGACAGTTTTTCACTTGTAGAAATAACTTTTTCATATGTTTTAAGTCAACACTAATTAAGAAGGACATATTCAAATTGAATACATAGATTAACAATATTTTATATCATTTATATGGAATTATAATGACGAAAGATTATCATTTTCCTATTAGGCATATATTGAGGAAAGACAAGAGAAACAAAAACACACCTGGGGAGGAAAATCACAATTGAGCGCCTTTTAATAAAGGCAAAAAAGTAGAAAAATTGTACTGTAGGTAAGAATGGAGTCATGAAGAAAAAGACGCTTACCTATATATAAAAGGTTAATTTATGTTTGCTCACTGAAAAGGGGCTACTGGATAGTAATGCCCTGTAAATTTTTCCACTACCCTTGATCAAAGTCAGTGTTAGGTAACAAACACCATAGTTGCATGTCCTCATTTTCTCCCTGGTATAATCCATCATTGGGAATTGGAAATAAAATAAAATCACTCCAGACATAACGAAAATAGGTACTACCTCTGCTAACATTCTATCATCGTGAAGTAAACAGAAAACTTTCAAAATTAGTATCTTAAGGTCTTAAAGTTTCATGTTCTTAGCTGAATAGGTAAGGTGAAAAAACACTAGAAAAATACCAAGGGTAGAAGGCTCTTATTATAATGCAAATAAAGAGCTAGGACTATGAAGGAGGCAGTAAAAATCAAGAACCCATGATACATTTCAAAGTGCGTAAAAAGACTTAATCACAGAATAGAGTTGGGGAATAACTTTTAGGAAAGATGAAAAGACCAAGGATATTGGCCTAGGAAATGAGAGGGGGAAAAATTGTTAATAGAGACATAAAAGCAATATTTTATTAAGAGAAATAAAAATAATAAAATGTTGGCATTTAAAATTTGAAAGTGTAGAGGTACATACATCTAAGAAGAGTTGTAAATAAAATTGCAATTTGGGACTCTTTTATACACAGAAAATACTAGAATGGGAACACAGTTTTTATTTTTTTCTTCTTTGTCAACCCAACCAACTAGTTGTATCTGCCTTGAGTCTTAGATTGAGAAGGAGTCCACCACAGGTGCACTCAGCAGGAAAGTCTCCATGGCCAATCAGCAATACCAACGATTCAATTTGGAGGCCTGAGTGACATCAAGGACCACCCACCAACCCTTTCAAAATAGGAAAACAGATGTTGCTGAGCTTTGGGCAAGAGTGAGAAAAGATCTGCTTATGAGCACAGAGCCTCAGTGTTGCCCAGAGTTGGGTATGAGAAGAAATTGGGCTAGGCCACAAATAGAGATTTGGGGAGAAATTCAGGGAAGTACAGTCATAGAAACCAAGAGAGGAGAGAAGGCCATAAAAGAGGTTGTGGTCAACATAATTACATTCTGCAAAGCAGTAAGATGAATGAGGGTAAGACCAGTCCCTAGACTGGGCAATGACAAGTTTCTGTGCAACTGGAAAGATTGTATTGTTTCAGGGAATGATGATGTGAGTGACAGTGAAAAATTGTAGTCAGTTTATATGTGCCACACAATTAAGGAATTACTAAGTCACCTCTCAAGCGCCACTTTCTGGTATAATTTATCACTGTCTATTATTAAAACCAGATAATTAGTTTGGATAACAAAACCCTATGGGGGGAAAAGTACTCTAAGGTTTAATTTTTAAAAATTAAATAAGGATATTTTATAACCTTGCTTTAAAATCATGGTTTAGAGCTCACATGAATGCAATTTTAAGATATGGCATTATTAGTTTTTATTCTAAAAAATTAACTTAAATTCCCGTTAAATTAAAAAAAAAAAAAAAAAAACACTATAGAAGAATTTCCTTACACAGGAATACTTCATTTTATTGCACTTCATTTTTAGTTCTATTTCACAGGTGTTGTATTGTATACAAGATGAAGATTTGTGACAACCCTGCCTTGAGCAGGTCTGTTGGCGCCATTTTTCCAACAGCATTTGCTCACATCATGTCTCTGTGTCACATTTTGGTAATTCTCACAATAATTCAAACTTTTTCATTATTATTATATTTGCTATGGTGACCTGTGATCAGTGATCTTTGATGTTACTATTGTAATTGTTTGGGGGTGCCACAAACCACACACATATAAGACAGTGAACTTAATCAATAAATGTTGTGTGTGTTCTGACTGCTTCAGAGACTGACTGTTCTCCCATCTCTCTCCCTCTCCTCAGTCCTCCCTATTCCCTGAGACACAACCATATTGAAATTAGGCCAATTAGTAACCCTACAATGGCCTCTGAACGGTCAAATGAAAGGAAGAGTTGCATGTCTCTCACTTTAAATCAAAAACTAGGAATGATTAGGTTGGTGAGGAAAGCATGTCCAAAGCTGAGATCAGCTTAAAGCTAGGCCTCTTGTGCCAAAGTTAGCCAGGTTGGAAAAATTCTGGAAGTAAACTAAGAGTGCTACTCTTGTGAATACACAAATGATTTGAAAGCAAAACAACCTATTGCTGACATAAAGAAAGTTTTAGTGGTCTGGATAGATCAAACCAGCAATAACATTGCCCTAAGCCAAAGCCTAATCCAGAGCAAGGCCTTAACTCTCATTACTTCTATGAAGGCTGAGAGAGGTGAGAAGGCTGCAGAAGAAAAATTCGAAGCATTTCTTCAAAGGAGAAAAGGAGAGGTTGGTTCATGAGGTTTAAGGAAAGAAGCTGTCTTGGTAACATAAAAATGTAAGGTGAAGCAGCAAGTGCTGACGTAGAAACTGCAGCAAGTACCCAGAAAATCCAGCTGATTAATGAGGGTGGCTACACTAACAGATTTTCAGTGTGGATGAAACAGCCTTAGTTTGGATGAAGATGCCCTCTTGGATTTTCATAGCTAGAGAGAAGTCAATGCCTGGCTTCAAAGCTTCAAAGGACTGTCTGGCTCTCTTGTTAGTGGCTAACACATTTGATAACTTGAAGTTGAAGCCAATGCTCTTTTACCATTCTGAAAACCTAGGGCCCTTAACAATTGTGCTCAACCTACTCTGTGCACTATAAAAAGAACAAAGCCTGAATGACAGCCCATCCATTTACAACATGGTGTACTGAACATTTTAAGCCCTCTGTTGAGACCTAGTGCTCAGAAAAAAATAAAGAAAACGATTCCTTTTAAACTAATACTGCTCATTGACAATGCATCTGGTTATCCAAGAACTCTGATGAAGATGTACAATGAGATTAATGTTGTTTTCATGCCTACTAACATGTATCCATTCTGCAGCCCATGGATCAAGAACTAATTCTGACTTTCAAGTTTTATTATTTAAGAAACACATTTCATAAGGCTATAGCTGCCATAGACAGTGATTCCTCTGATGGGTCTGGGCAAAATCAACTGAAAACTTTCTAGAAAGTAGTCATCACTCCAGATGCCATTAAAAATGCATGTGATTCATGGGAAGAGGCCAAGATATCAACATTAACAGCAGTTTGGAAGAAGTTGATTCCAACTCTCATGCATAATATTGAGAGATTTAAGGCTTTGGTGGAGGAAGTAACTGCAGACATGGTGGAAAATAGCAAGAGAACTAGAATTAGAAGTGGAGCTTAATGATGTGACTGAATTGCTGCTGCAATCTCATGATAAAACTTGAACGAATGAGTTGCTTCTTAGGGATGAGCAAATACAAAGGTTTCTTGAGATGAAATCTACTTCTTTTGAAGATGCTGTGAATATTTTTGAAATGACAACAAAGGATTGAGAATATTACACCAACTTAGTTGATAAAGCAGTGGCAGGTTTTGAAAGCATCATCTCCAATATTGAAAGAAGTTCTACTGTGGGTAAAATGCTACCAAACAGCATCACATGCTACAGAAAAATCATTCTTGAAAACAAGGGTCAATCAATGGGGTAAAACTTCACTGTTGTCTTATTTTAAGAAATTGCCACAACCACCCCAACCTTCAGCAACCACCACCCTGATCAGTCAGCGGCCATCAATATCGAGGTAAGACTCTCAACCAGCAAAAAGATGATGACTTGCTGAAGGCTCAGATAATGGTTAGCATTTTTTTAGCAAGTGAGTATTTTATACCTAAGGTATGTACATTTTTTAGACATATGCTACTACACATTTAATAGACTATGTTATAGTGTAAACACAACTCTTATATGCACTGGGAAACCACAAAATTTGTGTGACTCACTTTAATGCGATTTTCACTTTATTGTTTTGGTCTAGAACCCAACCTGCAATACCTGTGAGGTATGCCTGTAACAGAGTCACCATTACACAGAATCTGATATCTGTTCTTATAGTCTATAATTAATTCATAAATATCTCTTTAGCCCAGGTAGACAGAATAGGGAGTTTATTGAGAACATGTTTGAATTGTGTGCAAGGTTTGTAACTACTCCCTGCTGTAGCTTCCTCTTCTCTACATTACGGACAAAAGGAACAGAGTATGTCTAGGAAGATGTTCAAGTCCACCCTCTGTCTGACTTTGAAAGGCCCCTGGCTAAAAACAAGCCAGTCCAGAAAACAAGCCCTCATTTCCCCTAAGGTGATGTTGAGGTGCCTGCTGAGATACCCTCATTAAATGAAGATGTGAGCTGCCAGTGAGCTCTGGCCCTTTAATACTACTGACATTCTGATTCACTAGGGCACTCTGGAAATTAGAATAGAACACAGGACAGCTGAGAGTGCCCAAGACACACTGGCAGTTGGAAGAGTGATGGAGGACAAGCAGGACCTCATGGACAGGTAATAGAAAGAAGTCCTTGAAGAGAGAAAGAAATGTTAAGTTGACCTGGAGGGAAGAAATTTGTAAGAAAAGTTAAAAGTAAAGGTATTTTTTATTTGACCCCAACAACAACCCCCCCAGGGAAAAAAAGAAAAGAAAGAAAGAAAAAAAGGAAGGAAGGAAGGAAGGAAGGAAGGAAGGAAGGAAGGAAGGAAGGAAGGAAGGAAGGAAGGAAGGAAGGAAAGAATAGAAAAGAAAAGAAAAAGCCATTTCTGAGGTTTGTTGACAGGAAAAAACAAAAAACAAAGAATCAAAATGAATTACTTCCAAAGTTTACTACTGTTGTTATCCAAGCAACATATTAACTTCTGTACTGAGTAAAGGGTAAATAAGCCAATGAGACCTAAGATATCCCCAGACTTAAACATATATATATTGACCTATTAAATTTATAACAGAAATTTGGAAAATTACCATAAAATACTGTTTAAAATTTTTGACACATCAAGGACAATCTGTAATCACTATTACATAAATGAAAAGACATTTTAATGTCTTTTAACATTATTGTCAGGGAGTGTCAGCAGATACACTCCTCTCTCTCTCTCTCTCTCTCTCTCTCTCTCTCTCTCTTTCTCTCTCTCTTTGTGTGTGTGTGTGTGTGTGTGTGTGTGTGTGAGATACAAGGATGAGGACTGAAAAAAAATGGACTATAAATTGAAGAAGAAAATAAGGTAAATAAAAACAGAGTGAACTTCTCTCAATTAAGTTCTCTCTTCTCCCCACAACCCAGTTCATTGGAGAGGTTTACCTAGGATGTATGTTAGCTATTTCATTGTAAACTTTTTTTTAAAAGTCTCCATAATTTGAGTCTTGTTTTAACATTCGCTTTTGTGTCAAAGACATTGTTTATTGATATCCATGGGAGGGGATTTTGCTATTCAGTATCATTTGACAAACTGAGTAAACTCTTTTTTTTTCTTGTCAGAAGAAATGAAAATAGCAGTTCATCACTAAAGAATCATCCTGACAATGCATATACTGCGATGAGCTAAAAATTGGAATTATCTAGAAGAATAATTAGGACTCATTATGTTCCTCTCAGAGCATCCCCAAAAGGTGAGCGAAAGACCTTTTCCATTGGAATCTCACCTAATGCCTCAAGTTCCACGTACCAATTACTTTCATTTTCAGGAAGAAAAGCAAAGACTACAGCTAAAGAAATTCCTTCTTCATAGGCTATTTCTAGTGGCCAAGATAACAGCCAACATAGAAAAAAAAGATCTTGCTCACTACTATGAACAAGTGTTTCAGTCAATTTTGAAACACCACCTAGGAGAAGCAGTAACGGGGGTACTGCTCGTGTATCCTGCTTACATTCTGCATATCCTTGAGTCCTCCAGTGGTACTCTTTACCGAATTCTTTTAGATTACGTTGACCATGAAACGAAGGAAAGAGAATATTTTATCCAGGGAATGAAAATTATAGTCGTGTCCCATAACATCCCAACAAGGATCTTCATGCAGTGGCAAGTTTCAACAATAAAAGTGCCCGTCATGTATCTTGACGACGTGACACAGTCACAATCCCTAGAAGAGGTCATCACAGAGTTTCTTACCCAAACTCATAAACTGGCGCTCTACCTTTTTAAGACTGTTAAAGTGAGCAGTAAAGGACCAGGTGATAACTTGCACCAAGTTGCTCCTGAATTACTCCTCCCAGAACAAATAATAAAGTACTTGTGCAAATCTGAAGAATTCATGGACCCAAAAACTTTCCTCGACATGTATAATAAACCCATACATGTCATTTTGGATTCTGAGGTGGTATGGCCTGCTCCGTCCCAATTCTAAGATTGAGAGAGATGTTCTGGTCGATGTGGTGAAATCGGTTAAGGAATTTATGCTACTTAAATAAAAGGAAAATATTTCTAAATTTACTCTTCTCTTTAAAAAATAAACAGAATACCACAGTGTACACAAAGGTAATATATTAATCTTTACAGAGTATGTTGAGCTAAACTTGAAAATGTATCTGTTTGTCCTGATATTAAGTTCAGTACATTATTTTAATAGGTGGAATAGTTTAAGTTCTCAAATGGTAATATCATTTTGATAGAATAACTTAATTTCTTTTTAAAATATCGCTGAAAAAGAACAAACACTCGATTCAGATTCTCCTTCATTCTCTGAATAGTCAATGACCAGTTTCCATCCCACAGAACCAAATTTTAGGAAAGACAGTTTTGTTCTCAGAGTACAAAATTTAGGAGAAAAATATCACCCTTGAATTGCTTGCAATCTAAGGTTTGAAGTAAGTATGTGTAAAAGTAAATATATATGATTTGAAATCATTATTCTAGTAGCAGTATGTAGGAAAGATTTTAAGAGCACAAATGTAAAAGCAATCTCCATATGATTCTTAAATTCAGAAAACAAAATCTAAACTTAGTTATTTCCTATAAAGCAATTAATTATATGCAATTTCTAAAAGAGCTGTTTCAAGTTGGTCTCTCCCTTCATTTACCCAGGATTAATGTGTGTGAGTTATTTTTTTTTGGGGGGGGTATCATTTAAAACTTTATAGTATGTGTTAAAAAATAAATCACATTAACATTTTCATTATTAAAATGATACTTATGTAACGTTACTTCAATATCTTATGAAACAGACTAGATTTAAAGGAAAAAAATACTTTATTTTAGTTTCATTTTTTATTTGATTTTTCAGTCTCTGTAGGCAATAAAAAGCAATCTCAGGATGCACCTCAAATTTGTCATATGCAGATAATTTGTCATCATTTGTTCCATATAAGAATCAAATTTCAAGAATGACCATTTCTATTTTTAAATTTTGTAATATAGATTTAGATACAGAAGGGCATTTTTCACTTTTAGCTGAACTTGAAGTTCTGTTCATTTACATTTAGTGACAGAAAGAGTATAATTTAGATAAAATGAGATTCTTCTGGTTAACAAGGGTACATAATGTACAAACATTTTTCAATTTAGTAAAATACCTAATATCAGTCAGCAGTGTGTCATTTACTCTTTGAACTGTGAAACAGACACAGGTACCCATAGATAATAAATGTTTAGTGACACAATGAGTGAAGGTAAGAGATAATGCTCTCCAGGCCAAATAAAGAAACAGAAATAACAATAAAAAAGTAAGCCTTGGTCTAGGCTTTGAATGGATGTGAGGAAAGGTTTGGGAGGGCAGACGAGCATATTCAAGAGAATAGAGAAAGAGCAGAAACAGGAACAAGCAGAAACAATAAATGTTCATCGGATCTGATAGAACCCCTTTAGCAAGGTAAGTTTTGTTTGCTAGTGAATAGAAGTACAGTTTCTAAATAAAATTATATATTGAGATATATAAAACATAGCATGTTATATTTTCAAAAACTGCCCACTGCAATATATCCCATCCCACATGCTCTTCTTCCAATGTGACCTATACATTCCTCCCATGCATGGTGGCTTCTATTATACATCCCCTGCCCTTGACATCAGACTGACCTTTGTGACTGCCTCAACCAATAGAATTGTGAAATCAGACCGACCTTTGTAACTGCCTCAACCAGCCTCAAACAACAGAAGTGATCCCATGTAACCTCCAAGACAAGGTCATAAAAATGCCATGCACTTTGCCTTGATCACTTGACTGTTAGCTCTTGGAACCTAAACAACATGCTGTCAGCAATCCAAGCAGTTTTCCAGACAGTATCCCCAGAGGAGGTCCCAGCCAACAGCCAGTGGCACCACTAGACATGTGAATTAAGTGAATCTTCAGGTGATTCTACACTGCAGCCTCTCAGTCAACCTGGATTTCAAGGCTGACCAGATGACACTGTGTGGAGTAGTGGAGTACAGATGAGCTGTTCCCAACGAGTCCTATTCGAATTGCAGGTTTGTGAACAACATTAATGATTGGTGAACAATATTAATGATTTAAGCCACTAAGTTTTGGGTGGATGATTATCAGCAGTCTGAAACAATAATATAGTACATGTAATGGTAACAATATTATATATACAACAGGAATAATAATATATATATATATAATTTAATTATATATTATATATAATTATATATGTGTAATTTCATCACTTGTTTATTCACTCATCTATGCAACTAATATTTACTAAATATCTGCTAGTAAATTTTTACTAGGAGATCAAACACTGTGCTGGTCACTGAGTATTCGTGTATAAGCAACAGTAAGATGTGTGTCTTCAACACTGTCTAGCACACATCTTTTATCGGTTTATAATGCTTTCTGGTGTGAGAAATAGTGACAGAAAATTAATTCATCAAGCCAAAGGAAAACATTAAAAATGTGAGTCATCTTGGAGAAGTTATAGAAAATATCTAAATGATAACTTAGTATACTGTTATTTACTTAGTATACTGATTTACTTACCCTGTTTCCCCAGAAATAAGACCTAGCAGGACAATTAGCTCTAACATGTCTTTTGGAGCAAAAATTAATATAAGACCTGGTATTATATTATATTATATTATATTATACCCGGTATATATTGTATTATATTATATTATATTATATTATATTATATTATATTATACCCGGTATTATATTATGTTATATTATATTTATTATATTATGTAAGACCCAGTCTTGTATTATAGTAAAATAAGACGAGGTCTTATATTAATTTTTGCTCCAAAAGGTGCATTAGAGCTGATTTTCCGGCTAGGTCTTATTTTCAGGGAAACATGGTGGTATACTGTTATTTTACACTTAAAGGATTTATGAAGTGTCAACTGTGAAAATAACTGGAAAATAAACTCAAAGTGACTACACATAAATTAAGGTACTTATGTGAGTATTTATTTATTTTAGTGAACACACTAGAATGAGTCTATTCAGATGAAATTAACCCTTCCTAGTAGTCACCTTAGGAGGGCTTATACTTATTCCAGTGACATCATTGCTGAAAACATTTCATGATTCTTTTATGGCAGATTAATTAAAAAGGTATATAAATGAGAGGGAGTTTAAATATTTTAGTTACATCTAGTTTTTTGATCCCCAAATAACGTATACTTCAACTTGATTGGTGACCTTAACATTTAATCTTTATTCATAGAAATTGTTTGTTTTTAGGTATTGCACTCCCTCTCAAAGAAAGATCTGCTGTCACTGAAAATACTAAAAGTGTGATACTGCCTCTAAGGGGAAACACAAATATGTTGTCAGTAACGGTTGCATTACTGAGATTCTATACAGCTCACTAATATTATGTCTTTAAAAGGAACAACGCTCATTTAGCTATGTATGTTTGGAAATATTTGATAAAATGCAGAAATATTATAGCTATACTCTACAAGTGTACTTTAATTTGATCAAGTCCAAAAATGCTACTCATTAAATCTTAGGAAGACTAGTAATGTAATTCTCAACCCAGTGAGAATTATAGTTTCCTTACAATAAAACTTTACATAAAACCGGAGGACAGAAGTTAACCCAAACAGAAAACGAGTACTTTAACACTGAATATATAACATTCAATATTCATGTAACACCAAACATACAACATATGCTCATATTTAATGAACACGTAACATTGAAATAGTGTGACCAGCGCTATTCTAATCTTTTTGTTTTGATATGAATATATTTATAATCGACTGACATGTTGATGACTTTAGACTTATTTTAGAGTAACCAAAGACTTTCAGAAAGGTTATAGTTTTCTTGAAAGATAACTGAAATAATGTTATTTGAAGAAAAACATTCCCAGGGTAAATTTAAATTTCTACTGTCTTCATTTTAATTAAAGAGGCATCTGGATTACTTCATGGAGAATTATTGCTGAATACAAATAGATTTTCACAGTCAGTGACTTTATCATAACTTTAGCAACACAAAACATTTCAAATCTGTTAAAACTTTCTCTAGTTGCTGAATTCCCTCAACTTCCATGAGGAACTGGAAATGAAACAGACTATCACCAACCTCATATAGCAAGTGCTTTTAAATTATTTTATATTATAGTAAATGACAAGGTAGAATGAGAGTTCTCCCTCTTGTGGTGAAGCAGGAAAATTTCCAAATTATCTGTTGATAGGATTTACATAATAAATAGTCCATAGCTTTTAAGAAAATATAAAGAGCACCCCCAAAGGTACCTTTCAAATATCTGCTCTTCACCCCTTGTTTTGCAGATGAAGATTGTGAGACCCAAAGACATGAAGAGTTTTGTCAACAGTAAAATTAAGAGTTAATAACAGCAGTCCTTCTTTCCATCTCACCAATTTAAATGATGAATTGTGATCATGGTTAGGGGTCTGGATTTAATTATAAGTGTTCTCTTCACTAGTACATCATGCCTCTTGTGTGTTCCAGTCCTCATATAGTGTCTTCTCTAGGCAGCCCGCTGGCTTTCCACAGGGATCTCCATCGCCACACACTCTAGATAGAATGTGTCATTCCCTGCCACCACTAGTCCTTCAGTCTGTGCCCGCACTTGCACTCCCTGTTGCTGTAAAATGGACCAATCTCCACACAGTTGTCAAGAGAAACCTGAACATTATCCTAATTTCCTTCCTTCCATTTTATCATGGACAGCCAAGCAATCCAAGCCCGTCCATTTTCCACAGTAGGTATTTCTAGTGTCTGGACTTGTTTCTGTTCCCTCACTCCAATCTCCTCTTCCTCTTCTCTCTCTTTCTAGTCTACGTAATATTTCTATCAAAGGCAAAGGCAGTATAGCACAGGTTTAAGAGAGCCACCTCTGGTATCACATTGTTGTACTGAAACCTAGTTCTGTAACTTTTTATAGAGCTGTAATTTGTTTCTTCACCTTTGTGAACCTCAGTTTCATCATCTACAAAATGAATGTGATAACAGTGTCTGCATTATAAGAGTGGTTATAGGTATTGCATGAAATACTGGGGTGAAGATCCCGGCAAACAGTAAGCATTCCATAAATGTTACTCCCCTGATCAAAATTCTTCAGTGGCTTGCATTTCAACTTCAGGATCAAAAGCAACATTTTATCATGACCTGTAAAGTCTTGACTCTGACCTTTGCTTGCTTAGCTACCCAGCTTTGTTTTGTGCCCACCATTCTCTTTTCTCACACTTTTTTCTATTTCCCAGTATTTCCATGCTCTTTGCCTTTAACTTCCTTCCTCACTTATCTTAGCAAACTTCTACTTATCAATCAAATTCCATTTCCTCTGTGAAGCCTGGCAAATTCAAGAAACCTTTTCTGCCATTAGGCACATGGTATTCTACCACATTCTAGCAATTCTCCTATCATATTGCTGTTGTTTATTTTCATACTCGTTTCCCCGCCAGCAACTTGTAAGCAATTACGATGGGTGTTTTGGTATTTGTGTCTTCAGTGCTTTATTTTTAAAATGAGTTGTTTAAAATATTCTGTAAGAATGTCTCCTAAGGTTAATTTTACTTTTACCAAAATGATTATGAAATTTCAATATATTAAAATGTTCCTATATGATTGATCAGGTTTGGGCCAGTGTCCATGAAGCTTTTAAAAATACAAGTCAAAATAAAATGGTTGCATCTCATCTGACATCTTCAGTTTTATTCCAATAATAATTTCTTCCAACGTAATTTGGAAAGATACCAAGAATACCTTCTGGAAGTGATTTAGCTGAACTTTTGTATATATGCATTACTATAGGAGTTCATTTCCAATTCATTGGATTAAAAATATTCTTTCTTGTTAAAACACCTGAGCAAGATACTGGTAAAGTATACAACCTTTACTCCATATTTTTAAACTGTTTTCTTTAAGTTCTTCAAGTCCTTGTTTCACTAGCAACACTTACCTGTTCTTTGAGACATGTGCTTGGTTAAGACTGATTTTATCTATTATCTATATTTTGCTTAGGTTATTATATCATAGCTTTGATTCCATTTTAACTATATATTTCACATTTCTGATCTGTTTTTAAAATATCAAGCCATTTTTAAAGACACTACATGAAAACAGTGCATTACATGTAAAGTCTAGATTTATGGAGAAATAAATTAAAAAATATGTATATTTTACCCAAACTCACTCTAGTGCAATGACCGCCTCAGGGAACTCTCTCGCCTTCCTCCTTTCACTCTTCCCAGTTTAAACTACACTTTGCTTTTGGAAAGCAAAAATAATAGATTACCCTGCAACCAGGTTAATTTTATCGTAGATAAAAACTACACACTTTTTTAATGCTTTGATTCTTCTCTTTCTGTCCTATACAGTGACAATTCTTGAGCACATATCCTGTTCCAATCAAAATCAAAATGAATGAAAAGAATATTGACATGAGATGAATGACCTTTGTTATGTACTCTCTCTATTACTAACTCATTATGTGCTCTTGAACAACTAATTTATTCCTTTCGGGAACTCTGCTCATCTGCATCATAGAATCTATGAGCATCAAAGTGAAGTCCATTAAGCTTTTGAACTGTTATCCAAATATGTGTCTGAAAGACTATGCTGTCTTGTAACCGGGCAGGCAGAGGACAGGATTAAGGTGTTTTTATTAAAAATTTTAAGCTTAGTGTCTAAATAAATGACTAACCCAGATTATCACAGAATACTTGTGGACAACACCAACATTTTCCTTTAAAAAATCCATCCTGGTTACATCTATTTTAGTGCAAAGACTACAAATCCAGAAATCTACATATTAGATTAGGACATCTAAAGAGCAAGTTTGGTAGCGTGGTGGAGTCAGAAGAAACAGCAGAGTGGAGCATTTTTCTTTAAGGCTGTTGGCAAGCCACTGAAGATTTTAAGCAGGGCATAATCAAATTGGTTTGGCTGCTGAGTGGAGAATGGATTGGCAGGGGACATGTTGGTACAGATAGGCTCCTTAGTAAGCGGTTACAAATCTTCTGACAGGAGATGACAATAGCTTGAAGTAGATTAATGGCTGTGGAAATGGATTTAAGGGGACCAATTTGAGAGATAATCAGGAGGTAAATAAACCCAGGGTATGAGGGAGAGAAAGGTGTCAAATAGATTAGGTTTTTAGTTTTTCTACCAAGATGTAAACCATACCTGACAGGAAATATAAAAGGAATACAGAATTTGTAGGAAAAGATTGTGCTTTTTAATTACTGACATATTACAGCTATGTGATAGCTACATGTTGGAACAATTTTTGTTTGATATTTCATTAGTAATATCTTTGAATAAGGTATAGAGCACATATATTATATTAAATCTCATGCTTTGTTGAAATGGCTAAGTACTAATATGTATTTTCTGATATAAGTAACTTCTAATAAAGAAAAGTGAATGAAAACAGTTTAATAAATTAAAATACATAGAGCTGAAGGAGAAATTATCCCAAAGATTATCTTGAGTATGATACTCACTAACTACCGCTCCTCTTAATTTCATGTCTGCATTTATTGAGCTTAATTCCTTCCCTTGGTCCAATAATAGTCATTCAAACATTAATGTAATAATTTTTATTGATTGCCTCTTATACATATAGTCAGTCAGTCATGTGTTAGGGGTCACATAAGCCTCAAACACATAAAAGTCTCCATAGGACCCCCACTACTCCATTGGCATATAATTTATTCCATCTGCAATAAAAATTTAGGTGAAAAGGAGTCCTTTAGCATTACATGGAAATGGCTTGCTCCTGTTTCTCTCAGTTGATTGTGGGACAACATGACACACATTGAATTTTATTCTTTCTCTGCATTTAGTCATTCAGCAAACATGAAAAATGGTGTCAAGCACTATGTCAGGCATGGGGCTTGGGAGTGCAATGCAGTTATGACCAAATCAGCATAATGTCCACCTTAGGGAGTATGTAGTCTCTGTCTCTCTCTACCCTAGACACATGAAAAAAAATTAAACCATGAAAATCATTGTCATTATCATGGATATAGAAGTTGCAATGGTTTCTGAACTTTATCTAGTTTGGAGAATTAGGGGATGCCTCTGAGGGTAAAAAAGATGCAGGGATTACTGAAAGTTAAATAGAAGTGAGCTAAATCAAAGGCACGGAGTACGAGAGAGTGAAGGGAGTGTCCCTGGCAAAAGAGATTTATATATACATATATATTTCCCCTTTGGATATTATATAGTCATATATCCTTTGGATTATATATATTTATCCATTCCATCCTGGAAGAACTGAAAGAATTTCAATAAGGCAGAATCTGAAGTACAAAGGGAAATCATAAGAGATGAAACTCGATAGTGAGTTATACAACCATGTTATAAAGACACTTAAAGCTACATAAGTACCATTACTTCATCTCAAATGAAATGGGACACAGTTGTGTTGTAATCAGAGAAATGTCATAATTAGATATGCATTATAAAGGACCACTTTGAATTGAGAAGAAGAGATTGGAAGAAAACTAGGTTAACTAGACTGGACAGATACAGCAGTTAGGAGGCTATTATGATAATCAGGCAAAGCGATGATAGGAAGTCTGTACAAAAAATAATGACAAGAAGAATAGACAGAGGTGGCTAAAATCAAGAAATATGTGAGATGTCTTGGTATTTGAAGATAGAGAAGGTGAAGAAGAGGAAGGAGTCAAGGATGAAGCACCTGGCAGGGGGCGGTGCCATTCCACTGCACAGGTAATACTGGAAGAGCAGCAGGCTGGGCTTGTTCAGGGAGTGAGATGAAGGTTTCTGTTTTGAACATGCTGCATTTAAGGTGCCTGAGAAACATCAATGTTAACCTATCCAGTAGAGAGTTGGATGTATTGTCCTGAAGCTCTGGAGATGGGTCTGGTATAGAGATGGAGATTTGGAAATCACCACAAATGATGACTGAGGTTTCAGGAGTGGTGCATAACCCAGCACAAGTGAGCATGCAGAGTGAACAGAGAAGGGACTGTACTTCAAAACCCTGAGGAATGCCAACTATAGAACAGTGACCTACAAAGAAGTCTAAGAGGACATTATTTAATTTAAATTGCCCAGAAGCAGAGAGAGAGGAGCAGATGAAGTCTGTGCCAGAGAAGCCAATGGGAAAGGACATTTCCCCCCAAAAAAAGAGACCACTCAACAGCGTCAGCTGCCATCTCAAAGTCAAGCAAGTAAAAGATTAAAAAGTAGACTTAATGACAGTGAGATCATTGGTGACTTGACAAGAGCAACTTACGTAGTGCAGTGGCGGCAGAGACAGGTCGCAGAAGGTAGAGGAGTAAGGGTTGGGTAAGGAAAAAAAGAGCAGTATTTCTAAAAGCTTGGCTGTTGAGTTAGTTGTCAGTGAATTTACACAGTGCATTTGGGAAAGTAAAGGTCCCATTTAAGATTCTAACATTTTTATAGAAAGGAGGACAACCAGTTTCTTCTGGTTTCCAGGAAGGAATCTGTCCTTTCTTGTGAGATTACACATCCAAGCATGCCCTGAGGGAAAAGAATGCCACCCAGTTTCAAATGTCATAGATACGGTCTAGTACCTTAAAGGACCTCAAGTGACTGTACAGTCCTGGAAAAGAGTGGTTGCAATAAACATTTGTTGAGATAAATAATTGCACTAATCTCTAGAAGAACACTAGCTGTAGAAAAAGTGACTTTAGAATATTTATGAGCTCTGACGTTACAACTCAAACTTTGGGTTATTCTATTGGTATTTTCATGGTCAAACTTTTATAGTTGATTGCAGATTTTGCCATAAGATTTACCTACCTTATGGAGCAACCACATTGCAATTTGTAAATTCTGCCCTGAAATCTGGCCCTTACCCAGATTACTTCTTTCTTTTCCCAGTCAGTACATGCTAGGAAATTGCAAATTACAATCAAATCTCAATTTTCCAAACTAATGATTTTAAAGGGGAATAATGCATAATCCCAAATGATGGTGAATTCATGAACCATTTATCTCTGTAATGTATATTCATTAAATTTGACTCTAAGTACATCTTCTCTGTCATTCATAACAAAATGATAAAGCATTTCAACTGAAATGACTCAAGGAAACTTTCAAGGTTTTCCAATTTCTCTATTTGTTTCCTACTACATTCGATTGCTAATAGCATGTTTCATGTTTAAGTGACTCATTAAAAATAAAATAACATATCATGTTTTCTTAGGATAGAGGAGATAATCAAGTTTAATCTACTCCTTGCAGCATTTTCTTATTAGTGCCATCATTCTCCATAGCTGTGGTTCTCTGTCTCTGTCTCTGAAAAGTTTCACTCATGAAAGTAAATAGTATAATGAACCCATGTATATATCACCCACTCTCAATAATGATCAGCAGTTATTTTTTACAATTTATTCTTTGTTAAGAAACATGACTATCATCTCTCTTAGGTATTATAGACTCAGAAAGCACACAAATACTAGAACTAGGGAGAGCTTTAGACATTGCCTATTCCAGCCTAGTTCTTCAGTGAGGAAAATGAAGCAAGTAGAGACTTAACAAAGCACAGCACTGATTGATAGTAAGACAGGAGTTAGACATCACCCACATCTTTCTTATTCCCTCTGGTGAAATCAAGACTACATTTCTACTGCCTTATTCTTGGTACAGAATATTTCCAATAATTCACTTGAGGGCCATTCATGCACATCTGCAGCTAAGGGTGTTTACTCAGGGAACTGCACCACATCAGCGGAGCTGGAAGCCCACCGCTTATAGGCAGTCACATTCACTGAGACACCATTTCTCCCCTCTGGTACCACCTGGTTCTTCTTGCTACTATTCACCAAATGATCATTGTAAAAGCACAAGTAATTAGTTTACAAATGACAGTAAGATAATGCTTTCCCCTTTGTATTACAGAAGGGATACCAAAATATCTCTTTGCTGAAGAAGGCTCCCAGTTGATTAACAGGAATGAAGTGTTTACATCAGTAGAATTAAATGTGCATATCTGGAACATAATTACCGACATCGAGACATCAGTGTATATATCAGGGTATGCCTACAACTCTTTTATCCCAAACTAGAGAAGCCAATTAAGATTCATAAAACTGCTCCCAGTCAAGGAGGAGAACCAAGGATTTAACTATCAAAGTTGAACAGAGCAGTATAGAAAAAGGCTCCGTATAAATAATGTACATCATTTCTCTACCAATTATATCCTTTCCACCCCCACTCTGACTCCCATCTGAGAAGCTGCCCTTGCACCTTTCTCAGAGTATATCTTCCCATAGGTCCATGTGTGGGTCACAGACCATATGACCCTGTCTCTCTCTCCCCCAACACACACACACACACACACACACACACACACACACACACACACAAACACACCCCACAGCCTGGACTAGTCATTATCTACCAGGAGCAAAGAAAGCCCATTTTGAAGGCAGCAAATAATGAAGTTGAAGAAACAGAGATAAGATATCTGCGCACAGCAGAGAGATAAAGTTGCCTCAGCTCCTGATGATTCCATTTCCCAGCCCTAACTGAGGCCTGGTAGCATTATCTACCCCTGAATCCTTCCAATGATCAACCCTTCTGTTTTGCATAAACAGAAATGCAAAACATTTCTTGCTTCTGTTTTGTTTTGTTTTGTTTTCTCTTGAAGCAAACAATTCCTAGCAGCCTGACAAACAGTCTTCAAAGGAACCTACTCACACACAGTGCAAAGAATTCTAGGTTTCACATCAGAAGATGTGTGTTCAAATCTCTTACCACCTGCTGGCTAACTGCGACCTGGAGAAAGTTATTTAATCTCTCTGGGCCTCAGTTTTGTCACCTGCAAAGTGAATAAGCACCTAAATATTCTATGAGATAAATCATATATGAAAATAAGCAGCAACTCAATAAATTCATGTTGAATTTGTCAGTTTAGCCTATATTCTTCAAGTTTGCAATTTCCATAATGCAGTTACGACAAGTTCTGTGACAAGAACATAAAATGGTTTGAATTCTGACCAGCAGCCTAGGGAGACCTCAGGGACATCAGGCCAATGAGTCAAGCTGCTGATACATAAGGCATCTGCAGCAGGCGTCCAGTAGTCTAGAGATATTCTAGAAAACCTCTTAGCAGGTAAAACACAGAGTAAGTCCTTCAACAGGCTTTTGAGGCTACTCTAAATATCCTCTCAAAGAATCTGAACTACCCTTTGATAAATGCTTCAATGCCAATTCAGATAGCTGAGCTTTGATCAGTCAATTAACTTTTATTAATATGTGCTGGGAATACCCTCCTTGTCTCCTTCAATAATAATGTGAACAATATAAAAATCACCCCACCATTGTAATTAAATGGTTTAATATAGTTATGAAGGAAATTTTCATTATTATTTCAAAGAACTCAAATTCTAATAAGATGAGAATGTACTTATGTTGGTTTTATGGGTTTTCTTCCCATTATATGTTTCTAACGAGACATGGGTTGTTTAATCATACGTACCTGAAGGAATAAGGTATGTATACCACAGTGCTTTGTCACCGGATATGCATAAATTGATTTTTAATGTTCACACCTATGCACAGAATTAGTATATGACAAAAATAAGAAAAAGTGCAGGGAAGCAAAATAGACCTTTTTATTTCCCCCTATAAAAATACATAATTTGGGGTTTTCATCTTGAAAGTTATAATGTTATTTGCAATTTATGAGAGATAAACTTTTGAAATGTGTTTGCTTCATTTTTGAATTAGCATACATTCTTAATATCTTTGGGTTCTTGCAAAGTGCCTTTCTAGCTTTATGTAATTGCCAATAACAAGAGTTCTTACCATTAGTTTCTTAACTAAAGTCTGAACACTAGTTAACTATACCTATATATTGACTGCTGTACATATGAATATGTTGCCATAGTATTATTTTTTAACTTTTCCATACATGTAGATTCCCAAATTTTACACTTACTTTAACTTAATATTTTCATTTTTGACCCACTCTAATCAACTAGTACTGAATAAATGAAGAAAGGAATGAGTGCCTACCTAGCTACAGACCCTGCAGCACCCAGGTGCTGTCATTTACCTGGATGAAGCAAACACAGATCCTACTGCCAGGAGACTCAAAGAAAGATAAATAGATGCACGAACTGACAATTAGCATGCTATTATGTTGTATGGAAGAAATGTAAAACTATCATGGGGGCACAGAGCCAGAGAAATCAATTCTCAGGGAAGTGGCTTCACACCTGAGCTTTGGACTCTGAAGGTCCTGGATCCAAGCCCCAGCTCTCTGCCATGCAGTTCTTGTAAAATGTGGAACCTCCTGTCATCTGTAAATGGAAGATAACTGTGCCTACATCTTAGGAAAAATGTTTTAAGAATTAAATAAGACAATAATGTGAAAGGCTTGTCTCGGCATAGTGTGCCTGACATAGAAGGAGTGTGTCCTCCCTGTTATATGACTGTGAACTGGGTATTAAGGGGTGTTTAGAACACCAAGAAAGCTTCACAGAGGATACCCACAGGAGTTTCCAGTGGAATAAAGAAGAGGACAGAGTGTGAGCAAGTCATAAAGCCTTCCTCAGCCTCTGGCCTCTGAGTTACAAATCAAGAGAGTATTGGTGAGTTGACATTGGTTCAATAATTTCATGTCAATGTGTACAACAAACCAATGTGCTGCTTGTTTAAAATGCATATCCCAGGACCCACTCCAGGCATTCTGATTCTATTAAGACTTGTGTGGGCCCTCAAATCTGTAGTTTAACCCCATTTAGACAATAACTGATGAAGATGAGCTCTCAAGGTCATTCTGGATTGATTTTACTACAAATAACTAAATTGCCATATTTGACATGTAATTTATCAGTATGATTTATATTCCAGAACCAGACAAAAGTGACACATACACTCAAAAAAGTACTTACTATTGATTGCGCTTAAACAAGCCAACTTGATGGCCTTTCTCTAGGATATTCACAAATTTTTAATCCCAATTTTTGAAAAATGAACCATAATCAGAAAAATTAGAAATGCCCTCTTCCAGGACATTTTCCACAGAGATTTATTTGCTTAATGTATTTTCCATTCTAGACTGTAAATTCCACTGAGGCAGGCAACATAGGGTACCCAGCTAGCACAGGGCCAGATAAAGTTAATCAAAAAGTACTCAGTTTTCAGGAAAATGTGAAATGCTTGCATTCCTTGGCAGGAGGTAAGAATGGTAGAAGAGGTACAGGCCAGGAGTAGACTAGAGAACTATTTAGGAATTAAAATGAGCAAATTTACTAATCTGATGAACAAAGAAAAAAAAATCTTGAATTTTAAGCATAGACTATGGGATGAGGACGACGTCCCTAACAAAGGAAAAACACACTTGGTGAAAGATTAATTTTGTTTTAGAGCTTATGCATTTGAGATGGGAGAGAATAACCAGTGAGTAACTACAGTTGTATATGAGTCTGAAATTCTGAGGTATAGTAAGCAGTGAGGAGGTGGTTTCCAAAGTGGCAGCAGCAGCAGTGCCACTGGGATAAGGCATTAGGGTCAGATAATATCACTTTCTCCTTTGCCCCTCAAGCCCTACGGGCTGAAGGGACTTCCTGCAGTTACTGATCTCTGGGTTACTTTTCTCTGTTACTTTTTCTCTCCCTCAGGCTTTTCAACACATTTGTAAAACAGTCCTTGCATTGTACTCCATCTGTGTGAAAAACTAAGAATGGTTTGTGTTACCCTGACTAGACACTGATACAGATGCTTTTGCAACATGAAGTAGCAACTGATTTACATTGATTGAATACTTTCTATATGTGCTAAGAAAACAATGTAAGTGTATAAAAGTTTGTAGCCACATACGGACCTTAATGTTTGCTCATGATGTGAACATACATATGACATACACAATCCTTAGTCACATATTTCCTCCTTTCAAATATTTTACTGTTCCAATAGGTTTTTACTGGGGAGAGAAAGTGATGGAGGAAAAAACACCTGATTGGTTCATTAAAATTTCCTAAGATAATGAAAGATATTTAAATATAGTAATCAGGTTGGACGCTTATCAGCACCTTAACAGCAGTTTTAGATTAAGTTTCTATCCCTATAAAAAATAGGAGAAAAATTCCTTCTACATGGCAGGAAGATCATAAAAACGCCACACCTACTTGACTCAATTTGCTTCAACAAAACAAGAAAAATAGAAAAATCACTTCAAATGTTATCATTGTTGTGAATTAAAGCTGTAACAGGAAATTAGGGTATATTGATCATTTCATTGTAAGAGCTGTGAAAATATGGGGCTGCTATTTGCAATGGTTGTGTTAAACAGGAAGCTTACTAGCCCCTATGCCTACACATCTGTTCCTAAAAAAACACAGCTACAGTAAAAAGGAATTGTATAGGGCCATTAAAAAGAGCAACAGTTTCAACAACTTGATATAAAATTATAAGACACTCAGAAAGAAATTAGAGAAGATACAAATAAATCAAAACATATATCATGCTCATGGATAAGAAGATATAATTAAAATATCCATACTATCCAAAGCAATCTATAGATTCAATGCAATCCCTATCAAAATATCAGTGACATTTTTCTAGAACTAGAACAAATAATCCTAAAATTTATTTGGAACCATAAAAGCTCCCAAAGAGCAACAGCAAGTCTGAGAAAGAAGAACAAAGCTGGAGGTATCACACTACCTGATATCAAAGTATAATACAAGGCGATAGTAATCAAAACAGCATGGTATTAACATAAAAACTGAAATGTACATCAATGGAACAGAATAGAGAGCCCATGCATATATGGTCATTTAATCTATGACAAAGGAAGCAAGAATATATACACTGGGGTAAAGATATATATTCAATAAATAATGCTGGGAAAACTGGACAGATACATGCAAAAAAAAAAAAAATGAAACTGGACCACCTTCTTACGCACTATACAAGAATAAATTCAAAATGGATTAAAGACTTAAATGTAAGACCCGAAGCCATAGAAGAGAATATAGGAAGTAAACTCTCAGACATTACCCTTAGTAATATTTTCACTGATATATCTCCTTGAGCAAGGAAAACAAAAGAAAAATAAACAAATGGAACTACATCAAACTAAAAACTTTGCACAGCAAAGGAAACCATCAACAAATCAAAACGACATCCTTCTGAATGGGAGAAGATATTTGCCAATGATACATCTAATAAAGGATTAATATCCAAAATTTATTAAAAATTCATACAACTCAACACCAAAAGAAAACCCAATTGAAAAAAAAGAAATGGTGGAGGGCCTGAATAGGCATTTCTCCAAAGACGACATACAGAGGGCAAATATACATATGAAAAGATGCTCAACATCACTAATCAATAGAGACATGCAAATTAAAACCACAATAAGATATCACCTATCAGAATGGCCATCATCAATAAATCAACAAACAACTAATGTTGGAGAGGATGTGGAGAAAAGGGAACCCTCATGCACTGTTGGTGGGATTGCAAATTGGTGCAGCCACTAGGGAAACCAGCATGGGTTTTCCTATACTCAAAAAATTAAAAATGAACCAGTAATTCCATTCTTGGGTATTTATCCAAAGAAATTCAAAACACTGAATCAAAAAACTATATGCACCCCTATGGTTACTGCAGCGCTATTCATCATAGCGAAGATATGAAAAGCACCGAAATGCCCATCAAGAGATGACTAGGTGAAGAAATTGTGGTACATTTATGCAATGGAGTATTACTCAGCCATGAAAAAGAATGAAATCTTAACATTTCCAACAACATGGATAGACCTAGAGGATATTACGCTAAGTGAAATAAGTCACTGAGAAAGACAAATAACATATGATCTAATGTATATGTGAAATCTAAAAGATGGAATAAACAAACAAACCAAACAGAAATAGACTCATACAAACTGATTGTTGCTAAAGGTAGGGTACTTAGGTGAATGGATGAGAAAGGTGAAGGGATTAGGATGTACAAATTGATAGTTACAAAATAGTCATGGGGATAGTATGGGGAATATAGTCAATAACACTTTAAAAATTTATATTGTGTCAGATGGGTACTAGACTTACCAGGGGGATCACTTCATAAATTATATAGATGTCTGACCATGATGCTATACACCTGAAACTAATATAAAATAATATTGAGTGTCAACTATAATTACAAAAAATATATATAGTCATGGGATGTAAAATACAGCACAGGGAATATAGTCAATGGCATTTAGTGCGGTGTGAGATGGGTATTAGACTTGTTGAGGTTATCACTGTGTGAGATGTATAATGTCTAATCACTATGTTGTTTTTTACACCTGAAACTAATAAAACAATGTTATATACCCTCAAAGCAAGAAAACCCTCATTTGGCCAGACCATACCAGATTATGCTAAAGCAGCAAAATTAGTAATTTGGATGAACTTTGAATTGTATCATTCCTGTGCATATATATCTATAAAGTTAATTCTCAGTTCTTCTCTTCTTATAAGAAAAGGGTTATATATAATGAATCTACCATATAAGTTACTTAGATTATTGATGATTCAACTTTGGTACTCTTATTTTCTTGTTTAGAAATAATTTCTGATCTGGTCTGTAACAATAACAGCAAGAAGAAAAAATCCATGGTGACCTATCTCATTCGGCGCAACCCATGGGAAGTAATTGGAGGTTCTCATGTCAGAACTAGAATGTTTAGTTCTGTAACGCAATTGAAAGCCATATTTCTACCTGAGATGATTTCCTTATTTACTTGTTATATGGCCAGCAGGATCCTACCTGGTTCACCCTAACCTGACAATCCTGCCTTGTCTTGCTCCCCGCAACCTCTCAGCCCACACCCATATCCCAGGCCTGGGAGTCTTCCTGTGCCAAGATAACTCCTACTCATTTGCCTACATTTCAAATTATCCATCATTATTCTGGGAAGTGTTCCCTAATTCTAGGATTAGGCAGGGTCACCAAGTTATATCCTTCTTTACATCAGTTACTTTTTCTTCACAAGATCTTGTACATTTATAAATAGAGTATTATAAAATTAAACAAACAAACAAACAAAAAAAAAACTATCGCATCTCTTCATTCCCTGTCTGTAGTCTCCACTGGGACAGATAACATGTATGTTGTGTTTATCTCACTATCTCCGGCTCTGGGGACAGTGCGCAGCATGAAGTGAGGGCCCCAAAATGGTTTGCGAGAACTTAGGATCTGATCTCCACCAGCTTCCAGGTAGAGCCATAATTGCACTGAGAATTTTCCACTGGGATCTGGGGTGACAGGGGTGTATACTCTTGTCTTTCAAGCAGGATAGCACATAGCTCTTCTGGCCAGGCCCTTGAAATTCTCCTCTTTCTCTTAGGGGCTCCCTCTTTGTTGCCTCACTCTCTGCGGGGCCATAAAGTCCTTCCAAAGCAAAACCTTAAAATTAAAACTCATCTTCAGTGCTCCCATTCTATGAGTTCATTACCCTCTTCGATGGTCTCCCACCCTTTCTTTCAGGGACCTAACTCACACCTGAAGTATTAGATTAAGAAAATTATCTTTCCAGATCCCTTAATCACATTGAAGAGTAAATAACTTGCGGGACGAAGAGTTGTTTCTTGGGAATATTTGCATTACACAGCATCTAAAATGTCGGGCACCAGCCACTAAGAATGAAATATTCTCCAGGAATAAAACTGGGAGCTTCCTTATGGGTGGTGGCCAACCAGGCCTCCCCCACATGCAGATCTCTGAGGAAAAGGGGGCATCCAGGCCCTCACACCACACGGAGACAAGTGTAGTGCTTGAATACTTCCTTCTAGGTTCTCCTTCTACAACATCTCTTCATCCCTGAGCAACTCATACTTTGCTGGCTCCTTATGCTGGCTCCTTATGCTGCATTTTACAAGGAGATCAGCACGATTACAGGAACCCTGCCCCCAGGTGTTGTCATTACCTTGGTCTCATGCAGGTAGCTGAAGTTGCAAACTAAATAATAATAATAATAATAAGTATAATTATAGCAATAATATTAAGAACTAAGAAATCCAAAAGAAAACAGAACCAAAAGGACAAGATTGAAAAGTGTACAGACACAAGTTTAGAACTATCTAGGTCTCAGTTAATTTTAATCTCTGACTTAAGGGCTCAGTACCATGGGCCAACTGAACCATATCCACAGGGATAGTTATCTCAGTTCCTCCATTTCAAATGCCTTCCTTGCCTTTGTTTTTTCCATTTTTGGCCATTTACTAAAGCTTGTCAGTAGTACTACTTCCCAGGATTTTTCAGTTCATGGGAAATACGTCTTCTCTACCCATAGTGTGATTTACCTTTCAGTTTTGCTACATGGCCAGCAAGGACCTAACACATAGTAGACCCATAATAATGATTGAGTGAATTAATGACGTTGACTTCCCAATTGAAATGTTTTTCTGTTTTCAGTTCCAGAAACGTTAGGCTTCTCCCAGACTAGCCTTCTGTATCCAGATTTCTGCCCCACGCACTGGCTAATTCCCATGACTCTATTTAAAATTGACCTCAGTTCCTACTTGGGCACTCAGTTTAGGAGAAAAAATTTTGAACTTCCTGGAACTTACCCGTTAAGGTGTTCCTGAGCTCCCAAAGTCACCTTATCATTACTTTTTTTTTTAAATAAAAACTGCAAACATAGAGTGAAACTAATACATAATTAATGTCTAGTGATGGAATTAATTGGCAATGTGTCAAATAGCTAATTGAGTTACTCCAGGTAAGATATATGAATCTTAACTACAGTCATGAACAGCTTAAGGATGGGATACGTTCTGAGAAATGCATGGTTAGGCAATTTTGGTGATGTGTGAACATCACACTGTGTACTTACACAAACCTAGATGCTGATTACTACCGTAATTGTATGTGCTATACTTTTATAGGACTGCCAGCGCAGTAGGTTGTTTACACCAGCATCATCACAAACACATGAGTAATGTCTTGCATTATGACATTACAATGGCTAAGATGTCACTAGGCAATGGGAGTTCTTCAGCTCCATTATAATCTTATGGAACCATAGTGGTATTTGCGATCCCTCCTTGACAAAACCATCCTTATGCAGCACAAGACTGTTTTAGAAACAACTGGTACTCACCTTTCATAGTCCATCTAAGTGGTATCCAAGGCTTTTACTCAGATGCATCTCCCCTGCCCAGCTTGCTTCCCCAGATATAGAGAAAAAGGAGGGGACTGTCACCAACGAAGACCTTCCCCCTACCTTCAGCCAAAGCAGTCCTGCTTCTGTTTTGCCTGGCTCCTAGGATTTCCTTTGAACAAAGCATACATATCTTAGCTTAAAAAAAATAAAACAATATAACCTGAAAACTACTGGACAAATGGGATGAGCTGTTTTCAAATGGTATGGTAAAAAATTTCAAGGTTGTAGGTACTTTCCATACTTCATCCAACATAACACTCATCAATATCAGAAACTGAATCCTAGGGCTAGTCTTAAATTCATAACTTAATGAAGAATTTAAAACTTTATACGGGTATACCCAAAATTTAGTCACACGAGCAGATCACACATATTCCAGTTACTGTCCATTAGGTCTAATTTTAAGATCTTCAGATTAAGTGATGCTTATGTACTGTATAAATCCACCCAAGGCTACCTGCTATGGATACGTTTATGCCAATTAGAATTTCTCTCCAAGCTATGCTTCCTCACCTGAACTATTCCCTGCAGAGAACTGATTTCCCATATTGCTTTCAGGGGAGGAGTCTATCCTGATAATCACAGAGAATGGAACTGAGTGTGATTAAAAAATAAAAATAAAAAAATTCAGAGGCAAGTTATCTACTATTGGAAGAAACACGTAAGGAAGGTTTATTATTTTTCCTGTATAACAATTTCACAAATCTTCCTTCTATGGTAATAAGAAAGCAAATCCTCAATGAGTATCACCAGATTCTTCCAGCCACATCATAGAGAACTCTTGAACTCATACTATATAGCTTCTAGCTATTGGTAGATGAGCATTAAGTTTTATTGAAAATACACGATCAGTTCTTTAAGTATATTTAAATTCATTTAAATTAGGATTGATTAATATAAGCATTGTTTGGGTTTTATCTATAATCTTCTTGGCAATAATCTTGTTTCCATAGTAACACAAACTTGTATTTTGTCCTTGTGCATGCCTGTAAAATTATAACAACTTTTATAATAAAGCTTACATATCATTTGCACATAAATTTTGTTTTATGAGAAGTCCAAGCTAGAGTTTTATTTAATCATTCATTGTTCTCTTGCCACTAAATATATGATTAACATCTCCTCTCAAATAATAAAAACTCAACAGAGCCATTCCTGGCCACTTGTGAGACATTTCTAAATCTACATGATGGTCAGATCTTTGAAATGCAACATGTAGTATTAACGAAAAGATAATGAAAGATTTCACAGATGTCACCCTGGATATAATCCATGTGCTTTATTAGCATAAAACCATTCATTCTTACCTAATCAGTATTCTTTTGTTCATTGGTTTCAAATAGTGGCTAGTTAGCTTTGGTCAGTCAAAGTGAAGAAGAAAAGTGAAGTCTAATTATCCACTCCTAGCCAAAAAAAGAGGGCCTTTATTCAATAGTTTGTTGTCAGCTGAACTACAAATATAAGAGTTCTTTATTAAAACTCATTTTAATATTATTTAAAAAGTAAAACACGGGGCGGCCGGTTAGCTCAGTTGGTTACAGTGCGGTGCTCTTAACACCAAGGTCGCCGGTTGGATCCTCACATGGGTCACTGTGAGCTGCGCCCTCCACAACTAGATTGAAACAACTACTTGACTTAGAGATGATGGGGC
Organism: Rhinolophus sinicus; assembly: GCF_057876585.1. Taxonomy (NCBI): domain Eukaryota; kingdom Metazoa; phylum Chordata; class Mammalia; order Chiroptera; family Rhinolophidae; genus Rhinolophus; species Rhinolophus sinicus. The sequence goes on from NC_142504.1 coordinate 36,681,196, forward strand.
CTGGAAAAACACACTTAAATAAGTAAAAATTAAAAAAGAAAAAAAGTAAGACAGATTGTAATCTGTTAAGGTAGTCCTTGCCTTTGGGGTGTGTGGGGCTTGGTAAGCGGCACACCTGGGGCTTCCAGGAAGTTCCAATGTTCTATATTTACATCCGGGGTATTGCAAAGCTGTACACTTACAATTTGTGGCAATTTATATATTATGCTACTATTCCTTACAAAAGTTAAAAATAACTTTCCATTTTGATAGCACTATGCCTAACATAGACAATGGTGGGGATTTCATGAAATTATAATTATTACTTCAATGGATCCCATCACTTTTAATTTAAAACCAATGTTGCTTTCCCCAGGAAAATTGCAGATGTCTAAATCAAAGACTAAACAAACTAAGAAAGATAGCCTTAAGATGTGTCTTTAAAATGGTGTGCTATTTGTGTTCTTAAGTTTATACAGATGATGTATATATGTAATACAAAAGGGAAATATCTGGAAAAAGTGGAAACTATTTGAAAGCGTGGGTGGTACTTTCCTAAATATAGGATAACGTTTTACTGAGTTTACCACCTTTCAAGAATATAAAAATCACTGGTATGTTCTATTTCAAATGTGTGTTACATAAAAAAGTGTAATAAAGCATTCTGAGTTGCAGAAAGTTCAATTAACATATGAGAAAACAATGCAAGTGACGAACATGGAAAAGATACTTAATTCTCACATAATTTTCAGTCCTTTACATGATTTAGCAATGAAAAATCACCAGCCCCTCTGAATTGCTGCAGGAATGTCATGTTAAAGAGTGAGCAGAACCACCTCCTTGCTTCCAATTGCACGTTGAAGACCAGTGAGTAAATGGAAGCAGGAGGGAGCGACATTTGGATAGAGGCAGAAGGAGACTCAGCATTAATTACATTGATCTCACAAGAGGATCAGTTGCTTTGGTGAGCAGAGAGGCCCCCACCATTGGAAACATTCACCCATGTTAAGAGTGGCTGTCTTAGTTTCCTATGGCTGCTCTAACAAATTACCACGAACTTACTACTGGCTTAAAAGAACACACATTTATTATCTTACAGTCCATTAAGTCAGAAGTCTTACTGGGATCACATCAAAGTATTAGCAGGGCTGTGATTTTTCTGGAGGCTTTATGGGAGAATCCATTTACTTGCCTTTTCCATCTTTAAGAGGTCACCTGTATGCCTTGGCTTGTGGCCCCTTCATCTATCTGCAAAGCCAGCAGCACAACATATTCAAGGCATTCTCTCTCTGACTCTGACACTTTTACTTCCCTCTTAGAAGGACCCTTGTGATTACACTGGATCCACCTGCATAATCCAAGATAATCCTCTCAACAACCTTAATTTAGTCACATCTGTCACTTAATGTAACAGATTCATAGGTTCTAAGGATTACAATATGGACATCTTTGAGGAGTCTATCCTGACTATCATATTGATACATTAAAAAGTATATAGCAGGGATTTAGATTGCCACAGACCCTTCCAATGTTTATATCCCATAAATGAGGCAAATAAATCAAATAACTGTTAACAACTGTAAAAAAAATGATTCGTATTAAGAAACTGACCATTTAATAAACCTGATTCTCTTCACTCCAAGAGAATTGCTATCTCTGCATGTACACCCTATGTGGCTGGATATTTTATCTAAAAATCCAGCCACGTAGGGTTTAGAAGAATTCCAAGTTCCTCTGTGGACAGTGGCCACATTCTGACTGATCCAAGTAAGAACAAGAGCTAATAAAATCTTGTTATTAGTTTGGTGCAAAAGTAATTGTGGTTTTGCAATTTTTTTAACCTTTTAAACCACAATTATTTTTGCACCAACCTAATAGAAAGTGTGAAACTGATAAATTCAGGCAATAATGACCACTCATCAGGAAATTATTGTCTGTCTTTCAACAGAAAGGGAGATGGAGATGGAGACGGAGATGGACAGAGAGGGAGAGAGAAAGAACCACTATTTTCCCTCTTCACTACACACTACTAAATAGAAAGGGAATCATCAAGTTCCTAACTTGAAATTCATTTCTCATAAACTATTAACTGTGCCAATGAAAAATATGGCTTAAGTAACTCATGTATGAATTTCATCCATTTATATACAGCTAATCTTCATTCTCTTGTGGCTTTTAACAAAAGATATTCTGAGATGGCTACATGGAATAAAGCACTCTGTAATTTGTTTTAATAGGAAGTATTAAATTATGCTTGAAGCAATTGGCCAAGTGCTCGTGGTAGATATTAAAGTGAGAAGCATTACCATGACCACTTACACTGACCACTTAATCCATCAGTAAAAACAGTTTGCATTCTAGAAGATTCTGACTAACTAACTTGGGAAAAAATTATCTAAGGAAAAGTGTTCTTCGTAGAGCTACCAGCAGGACCAAAGGGGATATTTATACCAATTAAATTTCTATTGAAATCTTTTCGTTTTCTATTAAAATCAATAGTAAACCAGAAGTTGTGCTCAGCTTTGGGGGTAGAAAGGTAACAATGGACATACCCCCTAGGATCTCACATCCCATGGTGAAATAAACAAAGTCAGTTCAGTGTAATTCAAGGTAGGCAGTGGATGTGACGGCTGCCTTCAAGAGAAGCACTTGACCCATGATTGGGGACTCAGTGTAGACTCACATGAGGACCCAACTCTTTAATAAATCTGAGAGAATATGTTAAGACATGGTCCAACAGATGAAGGCAAAAAAGTAGATTTGTGACAGAGGAAACAGCATATGCAATGACAGAGAAGTCTATAAACATTGATCATAGTCAAGAACTCTGAGCTGTTCAGTATGTCTGGAACATAGAATCCGATGGAAGATTAAAGAGTTAAAACTGAAGATGTAGGTAGGGGCTGGATCATGAAGACTCTTAGATACAGATCAAGGACTTTGAACATTCTCAGATAACGTGAATGTAATTAATATGGCCACCTCTATGTCTCGTGACTTCACATTCAGATGAAGCAAATCAACAGGGAGGGTCAGACTTAAGTGGAGTCTCCATGCTCTCCATCATTCAAAAAGGATGGCCAGTGGTTATTTTCTGTTTAGAATATAGTTTACATTTCTTTCACAAAGAGAAAATGCATATAGCCTTTGCTTGCCAAAAGATATTAGGGAATTTAATTTCATAGCAAAATAGACGTCTGGAAATGGCACATATGGGGGTGGTTAGTGATTGTATTTGTTGGTGGGCAGGTAGATGGGACATGTGAAGTGCTGAGTAATATCTGTGGGAAGGAGGGCAGGGGAAGAACACTAGTAAGTAGGTTCTGAATGAAAATACGGGGGAAGCTCTAAATTCTGAGCTAGGGATAAAAGTTATGTGTGGATGGTGAAGAGAAGGAATATGTATACTTATGGGGGTGGTACAGACAGAATGAGATGGTTCTCACCCTTCGCAGGGGTTTCTGCCTCTGGAGACAAAAGTATATGCAAACATTTATGCATGAACCAAGGAAGTACTGAAAAAAATAATAATCATGTTAATGAAAGGAATAAGAATCAATGGCAAGAAGAATAAGAGATAGGGAAAAGACTGTTTAGGAAGAAACAAACTAGCAGTATCCATTTCAAAATAAACTATATTCTGCCTCTTACACCCATGCAAAAGTGAAATAAAATTTGCAGAAAGAAATTTGCCAATTGTCAAAGCAAGAAACTGGCAACCCTGATTGTACTCGCTATAAGTGAACAAAATGAATACTCTCCATGAATCATTCTCAAAGCTGTCCAGTACAAAGACCCTGCGTGGCACCCCTCTATTTGGATATGGTATATTTTATTATTTATTTATTGTTTGCCTTGTTTTCGCAAAGAGAATAGGAGATGAGCAGGGTTGACTTGGAGGCCAACATTATTTCTCATCACTTCATTTAACCACAGCTTTGGATTGGGGTTTCCTACCAGGCAAAGAAGAAGAAAAATATAGCTCTCTTTATCTGTGAACAAAAAAATTATATAGCTCTCTTCATCTGTGAACAAAAAATATATTATCAGTTTTTCAGAGGTATATGTTTAGATTTTAGGTGTCAAATTTGAATACAGGAAGAATTAGTTAATGCATTAAAGGGTCCATCTCAAGAAAAGTAAGATCATTAGTGAGTATCATTAAAAGCCCTTTTCCATTTTAAATACTATATAATTTTATTTCGCATTTTTCATCTTCAATAAGCTATCAGTGTCTTAAGTGACAACTGAGAATGTTGTCTAAGGTATCATGTAATTCATCTTTCCAGGATGTCTTTCCAAGTCCAATAAGTGCTTCCAATGCAAGAGAGACTATAGAACTTGGTGGCTGGTTTATTCTTATTATCATCATAACTATAATTTTTCATGAAAACATAGCAAATATTTAATTTCTCTCTCTAGACCTTATCCACTAAGAAAAACTGATTTATAAAATCTATCTACAAAAGGCTGTCACCTGTCATTTTATAAGGATTACCTGAAATACTGTATTTGCTAAAACCAAAAGACATTTTTGAGCTAAGGAGCATTTTTATTTCAATTTTGATTCAAATTATTTTCTACAAAATATGTACATCTATACTAAAGAATTATTCTGACAATTTCTATTTTGAACAAACCAAATTCATACTGAAATGCACTCCATAAAGTTATGTGAAATATGTATTACTCTTCTTGCTACTTTCTCCCAATACAGCCTTGAACATACTGACATTTCAAGTTCTGTTAATACTTGACACATGAAAAATATGTACCTTAGTACATGTATATTATACAACAAAGATTTCACAGTTATAACTAACATCAAGGTTTTTTTAAACTATAAATGATTAGGTTCCATATTAAGTACCACCTCCATTTAGCCTGTATACTATGCCAAAATGT